>NC_083872.1:15000000-17500000 GCF_032452875.1 Bos javanicus
GGAGGAGCTTGTGCCCCACTGGCCAGCATTCAAGATCATCTGTATATTTTTTTCCAATTAATTTTTGCATCACTTACCAACACTGTTGCTGCACTCTGGTCTAGCAGCTTCCTTGCTGCTTCCTTTGTCTCTGTTTGGGTGTTCTTACTAACTAAAACTATCCTCTGACACCTGAGAAGATTGCCTTTTCTCATTCAATTTCCATGCCTTCTGCTGATAGTTCCCTCATATATTTAGATGATCTTTGCTGCTTCTTAATGCTCAGAACATATAGTCTTTATCACGCTGTCAGTATATTACATGAGACAAGTTTTATCTAACCATGTTGATTTTAATTATCAGTCCTATTCTGATAATTAGAGGGGAGGTTCTCCTATATGTCCGCATTTCTGCTGTAATTTCTCTTACATCCTTGGTATCCCTCAAATGCAAGGATGATGCAATACACAGGCAGTACTTTAATAACTGCAGATTGGACTTATTAACAACTGTCAATATTGATAAATCATGTTATTATCATTCCTTCCTAGATATATCAGCTTCTATCAGGCTACAATTGCTATTTCAAATGGAAACTAAATTTAGGTTTGTCAATGTCAGCTATACACTTTTGAAAAACCCAATGATCTGAACTTTTTTTTTTAGAATTATTTGACTTGAATACAAAATTATACATGAACATTCTTTGACTTTGTTCTAGTACCAGCACTTCATAATGATGTTACTACTAATAAAGAGCAATATAATAAATGATAACTAATAAGTAATTAATAATAATATGATCTCGATTAAGTTTCACTTGCCTATTACATAAATCCCTAAATAACAAATACTTCTGAAACATATTAATAAGTGGACTTTAAAAATAAACTCTTTTCCTATTTCCATCTCTGATCAGTCACCAAGAGTAAAATGGCCTGCTATCAGTTCAATGAAAAGTCAAATACATAAAAACTCACCAGTGAGGATTTCTTTCCTCACTTTGAAAGTGTCCACAACGGGTGTGATGATCCCTTCAATGGTTCCAAACATGCTGCCAAGCCCTAGATTTACCAGCATGAGGAAGAACATCACTGACCAGAAGGGAGACGCGGGGAAATGTGTCATCGCTTCTGTAAAGGCAATAAAAGCTAAACCAGTCCCCTGAACAGCCTGTAAGATACACAGAATAGCCACGTTAGTCAGAGCCACGTGCCGCACTGGCTCTGTATATGAAAAGGCAGGGAAACTCTGAATAATGCAGGACAGTTACTGGAAATAAGCACACTGATAGCATCATGTTGTCTCCTAAGAAATGTGCCTCTAAACAAAATTCAGGGTGATCATATTATCTCATTAAGACCACGGATAGAGCCAAAATTTAAAAATTTAAGAGTAAGTTAGTATTTAAATCTTTCCTTATGGAATTTAAGATTGTTTTGTTAATGATGGCTTCATCTGTAACTTCCTGCACATGATTCTTTATATTTAGTCTCAGGTACATTTAGCTATCTTAAAGCATGTGATTAATGGCCAATTTCTTCATTATATTTTCCTTTTTGGCAAAGTAAAGAGAGGGTGACAATTTATGTAAAGCTATTAATTCACATTCCCCTATATCGTTTTTATTCAAGTATATGACAGTGGCTAGAAAAAGGACTTAATCATGACTTAACAAACACAAATATTAAGATGGGAGATATCATTCATGTGTCCAAACAATTATGCAATATGTAAATGGTCATCATAATTCAAGTTTTGTGTTAAGTATTATACCAGCAAATGTATCTAATTTCATTTTCTATGTGAAAATCACCTTATTTATATTCATATTTTAAATTATTTTAAATTATTGTGGCTTCATCAGTGAAACTACTTTTTATAGTAAAGCAAACCTTTCTGATTTAAGAAAATACGCTCTCTGAAATAAAGATGAATTTTGAAACAGCATGCTCTTCCTCAGGCATTTTAAAGGTCCTTTTCCTAAAAGAAGTCTTCTGGGTAAGGCATATTTTAAAGTTAATGAGAATTGTTTTAGTGCTTAAACAGACTACTAACTTTATTGAGCTCATCTTCAATTTGACAGGCATTGAGATGAAGTGCAGGAAACTCTTCTTCTTTCACTTTTTGAATGATGTCATAAATTAAGTCATAATCTTCTGCAGTAATAGCTGAAAAGTTGATATGATGGGGAATAATATCTTGACTAATGTTGCCCATTTTCACAAGTTTTATGATCATTTCTGAATTTCTGAAAAGTAAAACAGCATTAATAAACACTTGTGGGTTTGGGAAGGAGATTTTTTTCAAATACAATTATGCCATAAAATGTAAAGAAAATTAATGACTATACTCTGCAATGCATTTCTCATTTATGACATTTGCTTTGAAGCCCAGAACTGCAAACACCACCAGTGTTGCCAGGATAGAAGTAAAAAAATTGATGAAAGACACCAGGACGGCATCAAAGTGGCAGTTGTTGTCTCTCTTATTGTAGCTTGAAAAGGCGATGACGCCACCAAATCCCAGACCTAAGGCAAAGAACACCTGAGCTGCAGCTTCTCTCCACACCTTTGGCTCCAGCATGATTTCAAGCTGTTTAAAATTAAACAGAACAGAAGTCAGCTGCAAAATATTATTTCTCAATAATCTACAAGGAATCGATTCTGTTGTTTAAATATATCATAATGACACACACCCAAAGATATCTGGGGATTATCTGTTCTTAAGGAGAAAGAACAAATTTCTCATTGAGGAATTTTACAAGGAAAATGAATAAGAAAGGCCATAGCCTATAGAACCTTTAGATGGAGATGTTACTTACATGGAGAAAAAAATCATATGGGAAATTTTCAATATCTTTAGGACAAAGCAAAGGACTATTTGAGGGAGAAATGAACTATCTTCGCTTATTTCTATTTCTGTCTTTGTTTTCTTTCCAATGCAACCATAAACCAGTTAGCCATAAAAGTTATAAATTTTATTTAAGTAATGCCCTCAGTTTTGTGTTTTCTGGTGAAGCCTAACAGCCAAAGCAGGTAATAATTATAAGCTGGGTAGAGTTGAACTATTTGTACTTTGCATATTCACATAGGTATTATTCTTTCATTTAGTAGTCTCCTGAAAGCTTTTCCTTTGAAAATTGAAGTAATTCAACCATATAATCTTTAAAGGTGGTTTCAGATCCAAAGTTTTGAAGTTTGGAATCTGTGCTGAACATAATTTTCAAGAAGCTTTACTTCTTAAACAGTTATTGCTGTATGTAACTAAACCTTTTAAATGGAACAATTAATATTAGCCATATTGGGCAAAGACCTCAATAGACAGTTAACTTTGATTTCAGTAATAGTAGTATTTAAATTGGTATTTTATCTCTTTTCACCTTTGCAATGAAATTGCCTTTATCGGGAACAAAGCCAGATGTGGTTAAGAACATGACTTCCATAGACAGTCATTTAATAATCTAAAAATAGTGCATCCTAGGGTAAGTGGCCTGTCCATTCTGAGTTTAATTTTTCTCAACTGAAAGATGAGAGTAACAAAGCATGTAAATACTACTCATCACATTGCCTACCACACTGAGTCCTCAATAACTGCTAACGTATGGACTACAGTAACAGCTACGCTGATAAGCATTGGAAAAGACCCTGATGCTGGGAAAGACTGAGGACAGGAGGAGAAGCGGGTGACAGAGGATGAAATGGTTGAATGGCATTACTGACTCAATGGTCATGAGCAAACTCCAGGAGATAGTGAAGGACAGGGAAGCCTGGCAAGTTGCAGTCCACGAGGTCTCAAAGAGTTGGACACAATCAGCAAATTAAAACCGAACTCATTCAACTATCTCTACTTTTACCACTAGATGGCAGACAATACCTATTTACCAAAGACATTCTGATCCTTTCCAATTCAGAAACTGAATCTCCATTCACTGAGAATATTTTGTGTACTTCGGAACTTTCTCCCTTACATAAACAACTTAAATTTAAAGGAAATTGAAAACTTTGTATTGTTATTATATTAACTATCACATCCTACAATGGCCTAATACCAATCTTATCAATAGTCCAAAGTGAGCTGAAGAAGGAATTCACTGTATTTTAATAGTTATTTCCAGTTCTGGTTTAAAATGTTAACCAAGTACTGCAGTTTTAAACATGGGGGCCATATAAAACTGTCATATTCAAGTATCTAGATTCTAAAATATCTATTTAAATCCAATATTTAGAGTCATGTCACAAACAATTACCAACTTAGAGAAACGTGAAATTCCAGGAATCCACATCAAAGCTAGTTGTTTTAAACTCAGAAAACTTTTTTTTTTCTATACTGTAAAAAATAAATATTTGTGGTCACTAAGTATGGCCCATTTGTGGCTGATTTAAATGATAATATAGCTGAATTCATAAATGTGAACTAATTATTCGCTGAGAAATTCCAACAACCCTACAGGACTTTTGAACAATAGAAGAGAAGCAGATCACAATGTCAACATTTTTGCTACTTGAGAATGAACAGAACCCCACTTGGAACCAGATACTCAAAAAACACAGCCTCTTTTTCACAGGACCATGGCAGCTGCCAGGAGTGACAATCCCAGGGAGGCTAAAATCTTCTCCCCGAGTCTCTCAGCACGATGCTTGGTGCAGTCATGCCTCAGACAACTTCCAATTTCTGAACTCAATTGAGATTGTGTCTTTATAACTCATTGTCTGATTATGATAGTGTTAGCACGATAATTGAAGTATGATTTCATTTCAGTGAATATCCAAAATCTATATGCACCTCGAATATGTTTTTGACTGTTTCCTCTCAAACCAATACAAGTCTCAATGAGCCCTACATTGAGGTCAGCTCTAAGTTAAATGACAAAGTTTAAGTTCTGAGCCTTTTAGGAAACCTAATGGAATTTTCCTGAAATGCATATGCATTTATAAAAATTACAGAACTTCCCAAACACACTAATATAAATACTATTCTTAAAAATACAAAACCTCAAAACAGAACAAGAAACCTTGAATTTTTTCTAAGACAAGATTTCAAGTGCAATAGCATTCTTAATCTGGGTCCATGGACTTTAGGAATTCTGTCAACCTCTTAAGACAATAAGCAAATTAATATGTTCATTATTTTTTCTGGTAAGAAGATCCTATTATCAGTTTTGTTTTTTTTTTTTTTTCCCCAAAGGAGTCCATGTCACAAAAGATTAAAAACCACTTAAATAGAAGAGAAAGAGTAAAGATTGATAAGTTCTAAACTGTACCGGTATAAAAGTGGGAAGTTAATTTATTGTAAAAGAGGAACTTCTGAAGTTTAAATAGTGAAACTTACTCTGGATAAAGTGCAACATTTTAAAGTGGAGAGAGTTGGATATAATTATAGATATCTAAAAGCCTTGGTTTTACTAGGCTGGTTAACTTAACAGTTATAATTTAATAGTTTAGTGTACATTGTTGTACGTAGGTTCAAACAATTATCCCTTAAATTTAACTGTGGGAATATTTTGACAACATAAAGCTTTTGTGATCATAAGCCTTAACTGGAAATACAGTACATACCTCAGGGGTAAACATGTGACGGATGCCATCAACTGAACCATTTAAAAGGAGTGCTCTGATTAGGAAGCATATAAGTACCACATATGGGAACAGAGAACTAAAATACATGATCTGCAAAGAAAGATGAAAATAGGTGAGACACACTAATAACTATATTCTTTCTCATACTTAAAGATTATTTGTGCTGCTCTATACTGCACTTTCCTGGTGGCTCAGATGGTAACGAATCTGACTGTAATGCAGGAGACCTGGGTTTGATCTCTGGGTCAGGAAGATTCCCTGGAGAAGGGAATGGCTACCCACTCCAGTATTCTTGCCTGGAAAATTTCATGGACAGGAGTCTGGCGGGCTGCAGTCCATGGAGTTGCAAAGAGTTCAACACAACTGAGTGACTAACACTTTCACTTCATATCCTCATACTGTGAAAATGACCCTTTTATAATATAATAATTAATACTATTCATACATTGTTTAGTCATCATAGCAGAATGGCTTATTAGTTTTGATTTGGTATGATTCATTAAGATCTATTTGGGATATAATGAAAAATGGGAAATCTTCCTTATTTAATCTCCTTTAAAAGAGCCCATAGGTGTGATGTAACTTGAATAGTGTTGATTCCTCACAGTTCACACAGTTCACAAGCAAGCAGTGTTTAAGAGAAACAAAAGGACACTGACTCCTTAACAAGACCTACTTTATAGTTTTAGATAGCAAAAGTCCTTTTTAAAAAAAAAAAATTAAGCAAAGTTCCATCATAATTCTATAAACCTTCTAGACAGTGGTCCCTGTTAAGGCTCCTACAGAACTTGAATAATAAAGGTTTTACTTTCCACCTCAGAAGTCTTCATCATTAAACAAATGTTATCATAGAAAAGCAACTGTCTTCACCAGACATGTGCCACCTCCTTGACACCTCCACGTGGTTCCTAAAACCCTGGGTTCCGCCCAAAGCTGTCCCTACCACCCAACAGTCGTTAAGGTCAAACATCCAGAAGTTCTGCATGGTTTCTAATTTCCTGGCTTCCAGACTCCCACCCGGGCTATCTCACTCCCTGCTTACATGCTCTCCTGAAATCTCTAATACAGTAGAAACAAAAGGCAAATGGCTCTGTCCTGCAAAGCCTTACACCAGGCTGCCTACCTGCCTGCCCTCCCACTCCTCCCTGAGCTCCAGCCCTGAGGGAAACCAAGCTCTCAGCTTCATCTTTGCAAATCTTCATAGAACACTCAGAATAAGACTTTTTTTCCCAACCAATAGGCCCCCAAATGCCCTTCCCTATGTCCCATGAACCTTCAATGATATTATTTTTATTTGGTTTGACAGCACTTAACACTGCGGAAATTGTCATCTGTGTTTACTTGTTAATTTTCAGTCTCCCTTACTGAAATATAAGCTCTGTGAATGCAAGGACCTTTTCTCTCTTGCTCACTACCAAATTCCAAACATCTAACAGAATGGTTAACACATATTAGGTATATGATATGTATCTGTGGGGGAAGGAATAGAGGGAAGGTGAGAAGAATGGAGGAAAAAAAGTGAAAAACTGCCATAGCAGAGGATAACTCAGGCAGGTCAGAGATACTGAATCCTATAATAATTGTAGACAGACAACAGAGAAGTCAGCACAATAATTTGCACTTCTATTCTGTATACTTTGTAACTGTATTTCAGTATTATTAAAAATATTACAAACAAAATCTCTGCATAATTAGGAAACTATATTTCTCTAAAAGTAATTATATTCTAATTTAATTATAAAGAAATATAATTTTTCAATCAATTCAAATGGCCTAAATTTTAAATTGCATCCATTTATCCACGTTTCTTGTTTTCTAAAAATCAGAATGCTTTCAGATGGAGTGCTTTTCATTCTTTCTGCCTACTTTTACCATCCTTTATATTTGCGGGTCTACAATACCTATTCAAGTAGCCTTGGTCTCACTTGAATTGCAGCTATTCCTTTTATGATTTTTCTTTCAAATTTTGAAGCCAACTAGAAGGGTGGATTCACTTCTGCACAATAGTTTATCTTTTCTTTTTTTTTTTTTTTAACAGAACTCAAATTTGGTGCCTTTGGCAACCCACTCCGGTATTCTTGCCTGGGAAATCCCATGGACAGAGGAGTCTGGTGGGCTGCATGGGGTTACAAGAGTCGGACCTGAATGAGTGACTAAACAACAAACTGACAAGGACTCCTATTAACCTGTTTATTTCACAAGTGAAAATGAAGGTTGCACACTGCAATAATCTGGACAGTTTGGTAATGATTTTTTTTCCAATTGATATTATATAACTCGGTATATTTTTAACATAATTTCAAATTAGAAGCTAACAAAGTCAATGATTCTTCCTGGAGCTGTATTTGCCCATGCTAAACAACTCTAAATCACCAGAATATGGTTCTTTTTCCACAACTGACTCCCAATTTCATGCAAGCCCCTTTGCTTTCGTCCTCAATGACGTGTCAGTTCACTATCAGCTTCCTGCTCATTTTGCCTCTAGATTTTCCCTCCAGCTCTCCTCTCCATCTCAGAAATTCATCACCCACACTACTACCAGAATGATCTTTCTAAAGATCTGAGGGTGTTAATGAACTGCTAAAAAACCCTCAAATACTTCACACTGTTAAGTTACAGCCAGTCATTTTCCCAGTGTCCGTAAATACTTTAATACCTGCAGTCAACCTAACCTTTCAAGCCTCACCTCCCTCAGGCTACACAAACTGTATGTAAAAGTCACACAGGGTTACTGAGCAGTCTTTGGGCTTTGCACTTGCTGTTTTCCATGCCTCTGGTGTCTTCTCTCTGAAGGTGCTGGTGAACTCTTCTTCAACCATCAAACTCTAGCCCCCAGTCTACCTCCTCTGTGAAGCCCTCCCCCAAATCCTATTACTTTCAGTGGCAGCCTCTATGCTATCATGCACTTATTATTTGCAGCTCTTTACTGCATGTATTCTGCTGTAATTATCTGTCTCACCCATTCAGTTATGGGTTCTATGTGAATAAAGGTGGGGTGGCCTATTATCCTTTGCACATTCTTTGATACTCAAAAATATTGTACTTTAAGAGCCAATTCATAGGAAATTTTCCTTTCTGTACACATTCTCTAAAAAAAAGAAAACCCTCACCTTTATTCTATAGTACTTAAAAAAATGATGTACTAATTGTATGATCAGACAATTCAAGCTTCATTTATTAATTCAGCAAGTGTTTGAGTTCTTAAAGACACTCATCTGGCTTCAGTGATAAGATTCTAGCTTAGTTTCGTCCAAAAACGAACATGAGGCTCTTATGTTGGATATAACATAAAGAAAAGTGACGGTCAAGATTTTAAACATGAAAACATTTAAGCAGTATTAGGTAGGTCACACCTGAATTTTCTTCTCCTGTGAGCAGGTAAAAGAACAAAATATTTACTTATTAAATATTTACTTAATTATTTACTATCAAATTATTATTTATTTTATTAAATAAAATCTTTACTTATTAAAATATTTAATTATATTTACTTTTATTTTATTAAATACTTATTATGTAATAATACTTATTATTTATTACTTATTAAATATTTACTTATTAATATTTACTTATTGAACATTTACTTATTAAAATATTTACTTATTAAATATTTACTTATTAATTCTGATATGTAAAGATACGTCAGTATTTTACAGAGGTATCCATTTTGTGTTTTTAAACACAAATTCTTCTCATTTAATGAGTCTTGGAATACTAAAATTGCCAGTTGCATGATATTATTAAAAATAGTTTAAATTCTATCTAATTGACTATATGTAAAACGCTACCCCTCAAGTACTTTCTCATTTTTTGCATTGTTACCTGTTAATATTTTATGATTTCTTGCCTGCCTCTTCCACTAGGATGGACATTCCATGAGGACAGCTATTTTGTCTGCCTTGTCCACTGCTGCACTTCCAGAGTTAGGTCACTGCCCAGCAAAGAGTAGCGCTCAATAAACTCGAGTTCAGTGAGTACATGAATGACTCAAGTATTTTTCTTAAGAACTGGGAACTAAAACAATGAAATATGTTTCTTTGGCTGGTTTTAACACTCCCTGGGCCTTAAAAGTGCTTCCCTTGTGGCTCAGCTAGTAAAGAATCTGCCTGCAATGTGGGAGACCTGGGTTTGATCCCTGGGTTGGAAAGATCCCCTGGAGAAGGCAAAGGCTACCCACTCCAGTATTCTGGCCTGGAGAATTCCAAAACTGACCTGCCTTTCACAGCAAGGACATTCAATAAAAGAGATAAGCTTACAAATCAAAATGTTACATGAAAATACTTTCGTTCTACTCAACTATGGAAAAACAGTAAACATATGAAATCATTTAGTTATTTTTCTCTTTTTTTATATTAAAATGTTTTAACACACCTTCAGACAGTCATCCTTTCTGAGGCCTTCATAGCCCAGTTCTAGCTCTGCTACTTACCAGTTGTTTAATTCTATTTATTCTTCCTAAGCTTAACTTTGCAGTCAAATGGGGATATGAACATGTAAATCATCTGGCTGATAGAAAGATTAAACAAGCTAATGTATGCAGAGTGTTTACTTGGCACATTAGTAGTACTGATAGCAAAGCAGTACCAGTGGAAGACATTACCTTTAAATATAAAGAAAGCCTGGAGCTTCTCATTTCTATCCATCTCCCTGGAGGCAGGCATCCCCTTCACAGAGGATCCAACAAAGGACATGCAGCCATACAACGTCCACTGGACCACCTTCGCTAGTGTGAGTCTCTACCACTGCAGACAACTAATTTCATTGTTAGCAGGCTTGATTCCCGAAAGATCTTCCTTTCGGTGAAGAGTCACCACCACCCCACCACTCTCCATGATCCCCAGGATTTGACCATGTGACCACATGGGATGAGTAAGGCTTATTCCTTTTTCTTCAAATACTTGAAGATTGTGATTAAGAAGCTAAGATAACTCTTCTCCATAACAAAGGAGAAAATAAGGGTTTTGGTAAAAATCCAGTATTACAGGTGTAATTCAATTGACTTGTGCCTACCTGACCTAAAGGAGAATGAGACTGTCATATTCCTGTCTTAATTCATGCAGTTTGAAATTAGCATTCTGTGTGTGTGTGTGTGTTGGCAAAGACTTTTAGCTGCTAAATACTCTTAGTTGTTTTTTCCCCACATACTAACCTTAAACTTCATTATTCTTAAACCATATTTCTCTATACTGCATTGGTGTGTTTATTTAGAGACTTTTTTGTTTGGCAGACAAATAAAGCTTTACATATATTTCTAATAAATTTCTTATTGTATTCAGCTCATTGGTTCAGAATAAGCAAATATACATTTAGACTTTCAAAACTTTGTTCATATTACTTATAGCTTTCTCTTATCTGTGCCTACTAAATTTTCTCTTCAAAATCTCCTGAAAAGCTAGCCTCTCCCTAAGCCTTCTCATTGAAATAATAAATCACATATAGTCTAGAAATTATATTAGATTTTCTAGAAAAGTTATTTTACATAAGAAAAACATCCCAAATATGTGATAAGAAAAGTATGAGTATTTTCTTTAAATGATAAGACACATACTCAGACAAAGAAAAAATAAAATGTGGTATTAAGACTTGAGCAGGGGGATCTTTGGTCTTCCCTGGCTCACCACAGTTGGTTCTTATTCTATCAAATGACATTATCTTAGGAAGCCTATAAATGTGGTTAGATTTGGCTTAGGAATCTATTCCTTTATTTAAAACCTGACTATATTGGGGCTGTGACATTATAGAAGACACATCAAGTGGAACCAACTAATTGAACGTATTTAATCACAGAATACACTAACATTTATAAAAGACCAAAAAATACTCCGGTGTGTTATCTACCATATTCATTTCTGCAAAGGAAAATGGTAAAGAAGTTCCATTAGGAAGCGAAATGTAAAATCAGCTGTGATTTACAAGCTGTAAAAACTGTCAAACACTTCTAATTAAATATGAACCAACAAGAAGCAAAGATGAAGTAGACACACTTTGCCTAAAAGAGTTCACTATTTAGTGGGGGAAAGCTGTCACAGCAAGAGAGGGTATAGCATTGCAATTCAATAATGTGGGCGTTCGCTTCAGACAAAGCTAGGTTTGACTCCAGGTACCAACATTTACTAACCATTATTCTTTGGGCTAGTTACCTGTTTACACAAACTTGCTTTTTATCTGTAAAGCAAGTCTGAGAGTAGCAATTACTTCTTAGAGGTTTTTGTTTTGGGTTTTTTTTTTTTTTTCAGATTTAAATGGGATAAAGTATATGAAGCACTTCTCATAGTGCCTACTACAAAGTAAACATGTAAAAAAAAAAAGTAAACATGTAATAAATACTGGCATCTGTTATTGTTCTTGCTGTGATCATTGTCAAAATCATCTTCATAGTCATTTATTACCACTATTACTACTGCTGCTGCTTTTACTGCTGCTGACTGCTGCTATCTTAATACAGTTATTCCCACTCTTATTAGTATATGATGGTAAGTGGCAATATATTAACCTGGAAAGATACATGATCAGATCTATACTTGGGAAAGAGAAAACAACAGAGATGGATTGCTACAGGGCAGAGAGAAGAACCAAAATTAATTCCTGCTGTGATCCAGACAAAAGAAACAGAGACTTTTAAAACAACGGCAATGGGGAGGGGGGAATGTACTATGAAAGCAAAATAGTGAATAACAATTACTTTCCTAATACATCCTTTTAAAAAATTATCTGATTGACTTCCTAGGGTATCTAGAACTCACTTAATGTCTTTCTCAACCACAGTCTCATAAAATTTTCCATTTGCCCTGGCCACACGCCCTTTAGTCTTTTATATTACTCTACGTTTCTTGTTGAGATCATTATAACTACCTAATGTTCAGATATTTAAGAAACACTCCACAATGGACTTTTAAAATCTTGTAAGCAACTATTCCCTAGAGCACCTAGAGCAGAGAAAAAAATGATACACAAATAACATAAACAAGTTCTTTATTCTACTACATTTCCCAATTTCCATGATTGGAACTAATCAGACAACTAAAACATTAGGTTCAGCTGAATACCAGTAAAATGAAAGGACTGTTAAGTGTCGACAAAAAAATTCAAAACAGATCTTGATAGAAGAGGGAAAGATTATAAACAACTTTAGATTTCATTATAAAAAACTTACATCTTTATTTGTGTCCTTTCCTTGGTCTAAACACATTTTTTAAAAAAATACCACTTTTTACCAGTCTTTAATTAACTGCCTAGATTGAAGTGTTACTTGCAGCTTGCTCAGACAGATTTATTTATATTGGGTGGAGAGGGGCCGGGGGTGGGAATAGTTCCCAGGAATGGCGATTAGATGTTTAGCAGAAGCAGGAGGGGCTCTGACATACTAACTTTTCCAGAAGACTGAATGCCTTTGATCATAGCCAAGCACACCACAACCCAGGCAGCCAGCAAGCAGATGGTCATCTTCCAGTTTAAGCCACCACTTTCAGAAATGGAACTGGAAATATTCAGTGCTTCTCTGTACCAATAATAGGTAGTGGCGGAACTTTTTTCACATTCTGGCTCTACAACTGTAGAAAGAAAGGTAACACAATCATTTCAGACAAGAAAGAGTAACAAGGCTATTTTTTCCCCCAGTAAGCCTGTAAATCAATTCTTAACATTTCCTAGAAAAGTACTACTTTTCTTAATGCTTCTACAGAAGCATTTAAATCCACAGTGAAATCTCCTGTGAAAAAATATGAAAAAAAAAATCAACAAACACAAATCCTCTTTGATGATTATCTTGTTACACATTTCTAAAATAGGAATGTGTGAGGCTTTTATCAGGGGGCTTTTCTGATGGTTCAGCAAGTAAAGAAGCTGTCTGCAATGCAGGAGACACAGGAGATGGGGTTCCCCTGGTTAGATCCCCTGGAGGAGGAAATGGCAACCCACCCCAGTATTCTTGCCTGGAAGATCCCATGGACAGAGGAGCCTGGAGGGCTATATAGTCCAAAGTGTCACAGAGAGTCAGACAAGACTGAGCATGAAAGCACTAGCTTTTATCAAGGTGATTAAAACATATCAGTTTTATAGCCCCTTTTGCCCCCAAAATTATCTGATTGACTTCCTAGGGGGCAGAGCCATCAAAAATGCTAGCTGCTTCACATATGTGACCTTCGAAATGGACCTAGTCTCAAGTGACTTGTGCTGTAAACATAAAATACAAAGGGGTTTTTGGAGATTTAGTATGAGAAAAGCAATGTAAATTATTACATCACTATTTTACATTAAATTTATGTTAGAATATTAATATATTAGATATATTGGACTAAATAAAATATTTCAACTGTCCCTTTTTACTTTTTGTAAATATGGCGACTAAGGACATTTCAGACTACATATGTATGTTACATTCGATATTTACCGGACAGCGCTACAGAATTATTCTTTATATTCTAGGATATAAAATTAAAAGATAAGAAAAACATAGAACAACAGAACCCAAGACATAAAAACAATTTCTTCAATCTAAATTATTCTTTTTCTCCTCTTTTTTATTTTAATGCAAATGTAAGACATCAATAAAGACGAACAAAATAAAATATTGTCTAAGTTTGTAACTGAAGGCTGATAATTTTTTATCCTAACATCCTGGGGCACAATAAAATAACATAAAATAACACAATAAAATAAAGAACTAAATAAATGATGCCAAACTCTATCTTTCTGAGTATATCAAGGAAAGTTTGTTACAATCACTTCAAAAGATTTTAGAAAAAATATCTTGAAAGCTCCCAGCTTTACTAACTTTATGATCTTTAGATACAAAAACTCTACATTGTAGATATCTTACAAGTGTGTGAAGCATTTTTCACCAAAGGACACTGATCCCAAGGCAGAGGCTGCTGAAAAGATTGAGAAAAATAAAACAGACTCCAGCCAATGATGACATTGTAGTAGAGAGCCACAAAAAAGCATACCTGCAAAATAAAATAGTGTGATTACATTAAAATTCTCCTGCCCCTACCTTTGAAACAATGAGATGAGATGGATCAAACCCCACTTAATACTTAAAAAAAAAAAACTTTTTAAATTTTTATTTGAGACACATTATCTTTTCTAAAATGATGACTCTCATAGGCCGTAAGAAAACGCATTAACAAGATTGTACTACATTCACATTACAGCATATTTTGGGTATTAGTGCAAGCTCCAGGAGTGGTTTTTTTAACACATGATTAAAGAGTTGAGTTAGAGAAATACACACTCCAAGGTTGCTTTTAACTTCAGACTATATAATTACAAACCCTGTAAAAAATCATATGGCATATACCATACCAGGAAACTTACAACACAACTTGCAAATCCAATCCCTCCCAGTTGAGGGCTTATGTAATTCCACACACCAATGCTTCCTCGCCGAATTCTTTGACCCACAGAAAGTTCCAGAAAGAAAAGGGGAATACCTATTACCAGTAGTAGTATTAAATATGGCAAAAGATAGGCACCTATAGAGAGAAGAACAAATAAAATAGATTATATTTTCAACAGCCACAGTATAGAATACACTAATTCTGATTATCTCATGAAAGATGACATTTAAACTTCCATATGTATAATTATAAAAGACTTTAGAGAAAATGCAATTTCATTACTTTAAGCTTTCTGGTATCAGAAACCTGAATTTGACTGCTACCAATAGTTTCTGATAAAAAATAATTATGAAAAAAAGTAAGAATATCAATGAATAGCTTTAGTTTCATTTTACTGAAAAGGTAAAACAACTTTACTTTTTGTAAAAATAACTGATTCCTTAAAATATTTTCTCAAGTAGGTTTCAAAGGCTCCTGGAAGTCTTATTCACAAAATGTTAATGAAGTCATTTATTAAATTTTACTCAAACTCATCTAAATCATGCATTTCAAATCTGATAAATCAAAATGAATGAGATGATATGACACTAAACTGATTTTTTCCCTAAATAACAACAGGGAAGAAGAAATGCCTGCTTAGACTAAAAGAGAAGAAAAAAGAAAAAGAACATCTACCACAGACAAATGGTATTTTTTCCCATATATATGTTATAGAAAAAAGTTCACTTCGGGAAATAAGTAATTTTTGGTTTTCCAAAACTCTGTTAAGGGGTAGGTAACAACAAAATTACTGCAGATGGTGACTGCAGCCATGAAATTAAAAGACGCTTGCCCCTTGGAAGGAAAGTTATGACCAACCTAGATAGCATATTAAAAAGCAGAGACATTACTTTGCCAATAAAGGTCTGTTTAGTCAAGGCTATGGTTTTTCCAGTGGTTATGTATGGATGTGAGAGCTGGACTGTAAAGAAAGCTGAATGCCAAAGAATTGATGCTTTTGAACTGTGGTGTTGGAGAAAACACTTGAGAGTCCCTTGGACTGCAACGAGATCCAACCAGTCCAAGAGATCAGTCCTGGTTGTTCATTTAAAGAACTGATGCTAAAGCTGAAACTCCAATACTTTGGCCACCTCATGTGAAGAGCTGACTCACTGGAAAAGACCCTGATGCTGGGAGGGATTGGGGGCAGGAGGAGAAGGGGACGACAGAGGATGAGATGGCTGGATGGCATCACCCACTCGATGGACATGAGTTTAAGTAAACTCCTGGAGTTGGTGATGGACAGGGAGGCCTGGCATGCTGTGACTCATGAGGTCGCAAAGAGTCGGACACGACTGAGTGACTGAACTGAACTGAATGAACACTAATTAAAAAAAAAAAAAGATAATAGCTATTATAAAATATATGTGCTATTTTTTCATAGTAAAGTTTTCATACTTAAATATATATGCATATTATTTTATAGCTAAATCTCAAGACATATGCCCAGTGACTTAAAAATGTACTAAATCAATTGACAATGTTAATATTAGACTCTATTATTGATAAAGTCTAACAAGAAACCTGTACTCATATCTAAATGAGAATACATATGCAAATTATTCATTAGATAATCTTTAAAATGGATGTGCTAAATTCAAATTTCATATCTGGAGTTTTTTCCAACCAGATACTACCAAGTGGGGACTAATGCCCTTTTTAAAGAGGAGGCCATTCATTATATTTCTCTCATTAAAAAGAAAATGAATAATGGTATTGAATAGATTTTGGAAGCTGTTCAAATTGTTCTGGTACCTTTTCTGTTGAAGAGGTAAATATTAATGATTTTTTTTCAAGTCATTTATCTCAGTGTCTATACACCTCTTAAATAATTTCCATGTATAAGAATTTCCTTTAAAATGGTGGTTGGTAGAAAATCTCTACTCTCTTACAGCTGATTTTCAGACTTTGAGACATGAGTTGATTCTACAAAGGAGTATGTAATGTAAAGCTTCGATGTGTGAGATTATAAAACAGAATTATCAAAATTCAAACCCTAAGATGACTAACAGCATTCAGGCACTAATGACCTGAGAATGTTTCCTGAAGGACTGAAAATGCACTTTAACACCTGCATGAAATCCTGGGGTGTGAATAGGTTTACGTGTGTGTGAACAACTAGGAGAAAAAAAAAGAGAATGAATGAAGACTGGACTCATTGGGAATATTTTCTCAGGTATGTGCACATGACATGTTATTAGATACCTAGCCATTTCTTCTGACTCAAATTACTCTACAGTCGTGGAAATTAAAATAGTCCTAGTTAAAACACAACTGAGCATTTACTACTTGCCGGGCATACTTCTATCCATGTTACATGTAATCACTTATTTATTCCTTACAAGAATCCAGTGTGGTAAGCACAATTATTGGAGAAGGGAATGGCACCCCACTCCAGTACTCTTGCCTGGAAAATCCCATGGACGGAGGAGCCTGGAAGACTGCAGTCCATGGGGTCGCTAAGGGTTGGACAGGACTGAGCGACTTCACTTTCACTGTTTTCACTTTCATGCATTGGAGAAGGAAATGGCAACCCACTCCAATGTTCTTGCCTGGAGAATCCCACAGAATGGGGAGCCTGGTGGGCTGCCATCTATGGGGTCGCACAGAGTCGGATACGACTGAAGTGACTTAGCAGCAGCAGCAGCAAGCACAATTATTACCCTCATTTTACAGGTGTGGAAATGAAGCCAGAAATAGTAAGTTAACTTGTGAAAGATCACCTGTATAGTGAAGGAAAGAGCCAGGCTTCATAGTCAAATTGGCTTCAAAATCTGAGCTGGTAGTTTCTATATTATAACACTTACTAAACTTAATCAGAGCTACCCTGGTCACTCAGATGGTAAAGAATCTGCCTACAATGCGGGAGAGCTGGGTCTGATCCCTGGGTCAGGAAGATACTCTGGAGAAGGGAATGGCTACCCACTTCAGAATTCTTGCCTGGGAAATCATTTGGACAGAGGAGCCTGGCAGGCTACAGTCCATTGGGCGGCAAAGAGTCGGACATGACTGAGCAACTAACATTCTCCCTTTCACTCTCAAGCTTAAGCATTGTGCTTTAAGTAATATCTCCAGACAGATCAACATATATTGGTCTATTACTTTTTATTCTGTTATTCATAAAGTACCTCAAATGATGAATACGATTTATGCAAGTTGAGACTGTTTAAACAAATACCTAGATGCTCAAAGCTATACTGCATGCATAGTACCACCTTTTAAACTCCAACAGCCATCTCAAAATAATGAAGTCCATTGGTGTTTTATAATATCACTCTCTAGCACTTGTAATTAGAAGACAGGGGACAATTCTTGGAAGGGCATCTTGATTTTCTTTACATATAAAAGTAAGGAGCAAGAGCCATTTTTGCTAACTGATAACTAACTATGAAATCCTTTAGAGTTTTCCACCAAGACTAATACTGTATCAAATAGAAAGAAACCTGAGTTTTCAGCCAAGATAGCCTCTTCCTCAATAGTATGGTCAATAAAGTGCATAAGGCAAAAGGTTTGAAAATAAGAATTCATCTTCTGCCCATCTTGCAAATGGGATAATTTGTTGTGAAATATAAAGCAGGGTAGTACTTAGCTGCTTGTGGCTGATTTGGTAAATAATTAATCTGTGATATTAAAGACTAGCTAAGGAGCTTGCAGGTTCAGTGGAGTGATGGGTAGTGTACCACCAACTCCATGTATTGATTCTTACCTCTCAGGCAGATTTATCACACAGGCTGTGTGTGCTGGGCTAAGTTGCTTCAGTCATGTCCTACTCTTGGCAACCCCATGAACTATAACCCGCCAGACTCCTGTCCATGGGACTCTTCAAGCAAGAATACTGGAGTAGGTTGCCATTTCCTTCTCCAGGGACCTTCCCAAGCCAGGGATTGAACCCACATCTCACGTCTCCTGCACTGGCAGCCAGGTTCTTTACCACCAGCGCCGCCTGGGAAGCCATCACACGCGCTGCTGCTGCTAAGTCGCTTCAGTCGTGTCCGACTCTGTGCGACCCCATAGATGGCAGCCCACCAGGCTCCCCTGTCCCCGGGATTCTCCTACTTTTCCCCAAACCTGTTGGTCTTCCCCTGGTTGAATTAAGTAAGCAAGACATTAAATGTATTTTGTCACCTGACACCTTAGCTTTTTATCTTAGTGACTAAAAGAAACCATTTCACATGAGAATGGTTTTATTACTTCAACTGATTTATAGGTTGGTAATTAAATAAAAAATAAAATAAAACCATGTTTTTGTCCTGTCACCAAACCTATCACAAACTGGAATCAAATACCAAAATAGGCATTCTTTCCTTTATGTGCTGAAATGCCACATAGAAAACTTTTAGTATTTAAACACACTTGTTTTAACAGCTTCCATATAAGTATATAGTAAAGATAGTAAAGAAAGTAAAGCAAATATTAAAGTTATTTTAATTTCATAGCCCTATGCTCAAACTACCGCACAATTTCACTCATCTCACACACTAGTAAAGTAATGCTCAAAATTCTCCAAACCAGGCTTCAGCAATATGTGAACCGTGAACTTCCTGATGTTCAAGCTGGTTTTAGAAAAGGCAGAGGAACCAGAGATCAAATTGCCAACATCCGCTGGATCATGGAAAAAGCAATAGAGTTCCAGAAAAACATCTATTTCTGCTTTATTGACTATGCCAAAGCCTTTGACTGTATGGATCACAATAAACTGTGGGAAATTCTGAGAGAGATGGGAATACCAGACCACCTGACCTGCCACTTGAGAAATCTGTATGCAGGTCAGGAAGCAACAGATAAAACTGGACATGGAACAACAGACTGGTTCCAAATAGGAAAAGGAATACGTCAAGGCTGTATATTGTCACCCTGCTTATTTAACTTATATGCAGAGTACATCATGAAAAACGCTGGACTGGAAGAAGCACAAGCTGGAATCAAGATTGCCGGGAGAATTATCAATAACCTTAGATATGCCGATGACACCACGCTTATGGCAGAAAGTGAAGAGGAACTAAAAAGCCTCTGATGAAAGTGAAAGTGGAGAGTGGAAAAGTTGGCTTAAAGCTCAACATTCAGAAAACAAAGATCATGGCATCTGGTCCCATCACTTCATGGGAAATAGATGGGGAAACAGTGGAAATAGTGTCAGACTTTATTTTGGGGGGCTCCAAAATCACTGCAGATGGTGACTGCAGCCATGAAATTAAAAGACGCTTACTCCTTGGAAGGAAAGTTATAACCAACCTAGATAGCATATTGAAAAGCAGAGACATTACTTTGCCAACAAAGGTCCGTCTAGTCAAGGCTATGGTTTTTCCTGTGGTCATGTATGGATGTGAGAGTTGGACTGTGAAGAAGGCTGAGTGCCAAAAAATTGATGCTTTAACTGTGGTGTTGGAGAAGACTCTTGAGAGTCCCTTGGACTGCAAGGAGATCCAACCAGTCCATTCTGAAGGAGATCAGCCCTGGGATTTCTTTGGAAGGAATGATGCTAAAGCTGAAACTCCAGTAGTTTGGCCACCTCATGAGAAGAGTTGACTCATTGGAAAAGACTCTGATGCTGGGAGGGATTGGGGGCAGGAGGAGAAGGGGATGACAGAGGATAAGATGACTGGATGGCATCACTGACTCGATGGACGTGAGTCTGAGTGAACTCCGGGAGTTGGTGATGGACAGGGAGGCCTGGCGTGCTGCGATTCATGGGGTCGCAAAGAGTTGGACAGGACTGAGTGACTGAACTGAACTGAACTGAACTGAATGTTAGGTAATGTTCAGTTGGACTCAAGTGTACTATTGAGCCTGTATTCTATAGGAACTATCTATTCTTTTGTATATGTTTTTATTTTCTTGATTTTAAGACAGTTTTCACTAAATAACCCTTGCAATTATATTCACAAATACAAATAGCTAAATATGCTGATGGAGATAATTTGCTTGAAATCAAAAATGTTAATTTCTTTACAGCATCTTAAGGGTGCTGATATCTACAGATGAAGACTATCTGGTATTATATTAATTATCTGGTTAAATTCCTTCTACTGGGATCTACAAAGTTCTGGTTGGCAACCGAAGACTATAATCATTCTAAATTATATGTAACTTTGTTTCATTCAAGAATGAAACAACTTAAAACTCAGAGTTAATACATTGTGGATAGAACATTCTCTCTCTTGTTCACCAATATCTTTTGTATCAGAAACTTGAGGATTTTCTCCAAAGTGAATAACTGAGAGGAACAAGGAATGGAACACTGGTTAGAAAAGGCAGTAATTTTGAGATGTTAACAGGATCCACAGAAAGAATTTGAGACTATGACCTCAAGCAATCCTTGTGTGTTCATAGCAAGTCATCGGCTCCTATGGAAACCTAATCTGAAAACAAAGCTTAACTCACTTTCAACAAAGGCGTTTCCCTGGTTTTACAATGAAATTCATAGCTTCTAAAATACTGAGACTGCAGCAACAATGATTGCTATTTGACATAATCAACTGCAATTTACTCAGCAATGTATCACTCAAAAAAAAAAAAAAAAAAACAACACACATAAAAGGCAGAAAACAGAAACTTACCGCCCCCGTTCTTCTGACAGAGGTATGGGAACCGCCACACATTCCCTAATCCTACAGAAAATCCAACCTGGGCCAGGATATATTGTAGCTTGCTGTTCCAAGCCGGTCTTGCATCTTTGACTTCAGATCTTTCTACAACATCTGTGTCTTTCTCTTCTGGGACATCAACAATTAGTTCACTCTTCTTAAAAGCATCATCAGCTGAGTCTTCATTGGAAAGAAGGTCTTTGACAGACTCAATAACCTCATCGTCTAATTCTCTTTTTACCACCTTGCTATTCTTCGGCATTGGAAAGTGTGGGTAGTAGTAGTTTTGTTTTGTTTTTTTACTTTCCTTTTGACAAACTTCTTAATTCTTAAATTCTTAAATCAACTAAAAATATGTTAGTTGATACGAATAAAAGTTGGAGGAGGATATCAAAGAAATCTTTGATTCAAGGTGATAAAGTCTTATGGATCTTGGATCTGTTTGTTCAATATTCTGTAGGTACCTGTAAAATTTTAAGTTGAAAAAAATAATATTTAATGAGAAAAATATTTAAAATACCAAAGACTTCGTCTTCTTAGTTTTTGCGATGCAAACTCTTTCTGCATAGTATAAAATATATGCTTGTTCTTGACCTTTCAGAGCTTAATATTCACAGAAGTATAAGAATTGTAAAGTACACAAGAGCTTCACACACATTTTCTTTTAGCTAACTTCTTCCTTCTTGCAAAAATCTACTTCAGCCTCAGATATACCCCATTGCATAATGTATACTCAGTTCATTTGTAAGTAGAATTTTGAAACCTTTTCTTAATTCCTTCTTCCCTCTCTGAATAAAGTACTTATAAAATTACATAAACAATTGCATGCTATCCCTGTAAATTTGTCTTATATAGAATTTCTTCTGTTAGCATATTCATCTACTCATTCATTTGCTATTAAGGGAAAAGTTGTTAAGGGATATATTGCAGGAAGGGAAATTTCTCCTTTCCTCTCTTAAACACCCTTTGGTAGCGGATAAGTTTGTTTTCTATGTTTTTGAGCCTGTTTCTGTTTTGTATTCATTTGTGTTATTTTTCAGATTCCACATATAAGTGATATCATTTGGTATTTGTCTTTCTTTGTCTTACTTCACTAAACATAATATTCTCTAGGTCCATCCATCTTGCTACAAATGGCAATATTTTATTCTTTTTATGGCTGAGTAATATTCCTTTGTGTGTATGTGTGTGTGTGTATACACCACATCTTCATAAGCCAATTGCCTGCTGATGGGCTGCCTCCCTGTCTTAGCTATTGTAGACAGTACTGCATTGAACAGTGGGGTTTATGCATCCTTTTGAAGTAGAGTTTTCCATTTTTCCAAATATATACCTACAAGTGGAATTGCTGGATCATATGGTAGTTCTCTTTTTTAGTTTTTTAAAGGAATGTTGATACTGTTTTCCATAGTGGCTGTACAAATTCCCACCAACAGTGTATAAAAGTTCCCATTTTTCTACTCCCTCTCCAGAACTTATTTATAGACTTTTTGATGGTAGCCATTCTGACCAGTGTGAAATTATCTTTTTCAAAAGTAACTAAATGTATGAGAGTTTCTCGTCAAAACTAGATCAGGAAGCTTGAAAAATAATATCCAAAAGAATTCTGCCATTCACTGATAGAAAAAGAATGGAATTCTTTAATGGAACTGCTGTTAGGTTTACACTGAAAAAGTCCGAAAAACATTCTGTCATACTTTATCTTATAACCTTAATAAAAAGAGTACTGGGTCACCAATAGAAAAAAAAAAATTCTTTAACTTGATCATCTATTTGTCATTTTAAGATTTGGAGGTGTTTCATTGATTACAAAATTAAAATGTGTACCTCAAGGAAAAACACTAATTTAGGACTTGGTGAATAGTAAGAGAAAGACTGTGGAGAAAATTCTTGAAGAAGAAGCATTCCCCAAATATTGTGAATAATAGAAACATCTCTAGAATAAGTGAAAAACTTCTAAAGTTAACTATTTTAAAGAGGCTAACAAGGTTTGAATAAGGAAACAGTTTCATGAAGTTAGGGATTATGCCTGTTTAATTTGCATTATTTCCCTCTAAAGTTCAGTAAATATTAGTTCAATAAATGAAAACATATAATCATTGAAAAGCTGAAAAAAGCTGTTTCCAAATAATTTTTGCTGGAAGAAGACAACCTGACATAACAAAGTGCTATTTGTGAGACATAAATTGTCTAACTGTCTACATTTTTTGGATCATCCAATGATAAACCGTTGGCATAATAACTTTACTGATACAAGGATAAGGGTATTTGTTTTAATTTGACAAGTTTGGAGTTGTGTCCTAACCTTTTTACTTAGTTATATAACTTCTCACAGTTATATGACTCAATTTAGTTTCCTCAGTAAACATGTATTTGTTATTCCTTTTGCTTTTTTCCATAAAATAGAAAGGAAAGGAATGTATTGAAGTTTAAAGTACTATTATATTAAAACTCTTCTTCATAAAGAAAACAAATTTAAAAAGTATTACTCATGAGTCTCCCCCAAATCAGTTATCTCAGAATTGTATTTCTTCTAGCAGGAAAAAAAAAAAAAAAAAAGAAAACATATTTAGACACTGTTGCATGTTTTTCACATGGGCTTCCCTGGTGGCTCAGAGGGTAAAAGCATCTGCCTACAATGCAGGAGACCTGAGTTCGATCCCTGGGTCAGGAAGATCCCCTGGAGAAGGAAATGGCCCAACAGATAATCATACCAGCTTTACATAGTAAATCCTTTGGCAAAGTTTAATTTCAAAATTCCTATACAACAACCCAAAGTTCATATTTTCTATGAAAAAAATCAGTGTCTAACGGAAACACAATTTAAATGCAATTTTATATTTTAAATTCCTAAAATATACTTAACTACATATACAGATTTATAATGCAATAATCTCAGGCAAAGTTTATAAAATTTAAAACTTAAAAAGGAATATTATATATCTATTTGCATGCATTTACAGTTCCTTTTCTATTATAAGCAAAATCAAAAGTGATCGTACATTAATAATGTCACAAGTGAAATAATTTATATTCTCTTTTCTCACTGTTTCTTACCCACCTCCTTCTCTTAGGGACTGCTACAGGATAATATGGGATGGGGATCACTATAGGATAATATGGGGTGGGGTTGCAGTTAACATTGAAACTTCCACAATAACAAGTGAGGTTTTTTGGGGGGAAAGTATATCTCTTCTTCAATAGGCCATAATGTCTCCTTGGAGAATGACTTAATCTTACCAATCTCACATTCTTAATGTTTAACTCTGTCAACTATATGAACTTAAAGTATGGCCAATTACATTGTATAATAACTACAAGTATTTTGCATTATTACACATTTGGTTTCAGTTTTTTTTTTTTTTTTTGCCTTTCACCCCAAGGCCCTATATTTACTGAGTCAGAGGCATTCCTTTCTTATACAGAGGCTGCATATAGTCAAAAAATATAAATTGGGTTTCTGAGTGGAGTTATAAAAACTTAGTATATGAGACAACAATTTGTAAGTCAAA
The DNA here is from genome assembly GCF_032452875.1 of Bos javanicus. Taxonomy (NCBI): domain Eukaryota; kingdom Metazoa; phylum Chordata; class Mammalia; order Artiodactyla; family Bovidae; genus Bos; species Bos javanicus. Next base: position 15,025,032 of record NC_083872.1, read on the forward strand.
TAAATTTCAAAATTTTAAGACCCAACTTTTCTGAAAGAGAAAACTTTTATGCTTGCCTGAAGAACTTAAAAGTATGGCATAGGTGAAGGTTTGAAAATATAATTGGTTATCTCCAAAAGTGTATCACTGTTGCTTCAAAACAGGAATGTCCAGGAAGGACATGAAGTAGTGAATGATAAAGTAGTGGTATCCTACAGGTCACATGAGAAGTAGGATAATCAGAATAAAGTAACTGCACAGTCTCTACCACGTTAGCATTATCCACTCCTGTGAGAGTCACCTGGCCAACAAGCTGTCAGGACTGCTCTTTGTTGGTACCAAGCAGCTGCATTAGCTGTCATCATTACCAGGTAAGAGCCTCCTATCTACAATGGGGCAACGGATAGTCAAGAATTGGGTCAGAGAGTGTTTTGCTTATGTTCTCCTCTAGGAGTTTTATAGTTTCTGGTCTTACGTTTAGATCTTTAATCCATTTTGAGTTTATTTTTGTGTATGGTGTTAGAAAGTGTTCTAGTTTCATTCTTTTACAAGTGGTTGACCAGATTTCCCAGCCCCACTTGTTAAAGAGATCGTCTTTAATCCATTGTATATTCTTGCCTCCTTTGTCAAAGATAAGGTGTCCATATGTGCGTGGATTTATCTCTGGGCTTTCTATTTTGTTCCATTGATCTATATTTCTGTCTTTGTGCCAGTACCATACTGTCTTGATAACTGTGGCTTTGTAGTAGAGCCTGAAGTCAGGCAGGTTGATTCCTCCAGTTCCATTCTTCTTTCTCAAGATCGCTTTGGCTATTCGAGGTTTTTTGTATTTCCATACAAATTGTGAAATTATTTGTTCTAGCTCTGTGAAGAATACTGTTGGTAGCTTGATAGGGATTGCATTGAATCTATAAATTGCTTTGGGTAGTATACTCATTTTCACTATATTGATTCTTTCAATCCATGAACATGGTATATTTCTCCATCTATTAGTGTCCTCTTTGATTTCTTTCACCAGTGTTTTATAGTTTTCTATGTATAGGTCTTTAGTTTCTTTAGGTAGATATATTCCTAAGTATTTTATTCTTTCCGTTGCAATGGTGAATGGAATTGTTTCCTTAATTTCTCTTTCTGTTTTCTCATTATTAGCGTATAGGAACATAGGCAAAACACTCTCCGACATACATCACAGCAGGATCCTCTATGACCCACCTCCCAGAATATTGGAAACAAAAGCAAAAATAAACAAATGGGACCTAACTAACCTTAAAAGCTTCTGCACATCAAAGGAAACTATTAGCAAGGTGAAAAGACAGCCTTCAGATGGGAGAAAATAATAGCAAATGAAGCAACTGACAAACAACTAATCTCAAAAATATACAAGCAACTCCTACAGCTCAACTCCAGAAAAATAAATGACCCAATCAAAAAATGGGCCAAAGAACTAAATAGACATTTCTCCAAAGAAGACATACAGATGGCTAACAAACACATGAAAAGATGCTCAACATCACTCATTATCAGAGAAATGCAAATCAAAACCACTATGAGGTACCATTTCACACCAGTCAGGATGGCTGTGATCCAAAAGTCTACAAGTAATAAATGCTGGAGAGGGTGTGGAGAAAAGGGAAACCTCTCACACTGTTGGTGGGAATGCAAACTAGTACAGCCACTATGGAGAACAGTGTGGAGATTCCTTAAAAAACTGGAAATAGAACTGCCTTATGATCCAGCAATCCCACTGCTGGGCATACACACTGAGGAAACCAGAAGGGAAAGAGACACGTGTACCCCAATGTTCATCGCAGCACTGTTTATAATAGCCAGGACATGGAAGCAAGCTAGATGTCCATCAGCAGATGAATGGATAAGAAAGCTATGGTACATATACACAATGGAGTATTACTCAGCCATTAAAAAGAATACATTTGAATCAGTCCTAATGAGGTGGATGAAACTGGAGCCTATTATACAGAGTGAAGTAAGCCAGAAGGAAAAACACCAATACAGTATACTAACGCATATATATGGAATTTAGAAAGATAGTAACAATAACCCTGTGTAGGAGACAGCAAAAGAGACACTGATGTATAGAACAGTCTTATGGACTCTGTGGGAGAGGAAGAGGGTGGGAAGATTTGGGAGAATGGCATTGAAACATGTAAAATATCATGTATGAAACGAGATGCCAGTCCAGGTTTGATGCACGATACTGGATGCTTGGGGCTAGTGCACTGGGATGACCCAGAGGGATGGTATGGGGAGGGAGGAGGGTGGAGGGTTCAGGATGGGGAACACATGTATACCTGTGGGGATTCATTTTGATATTTGGCAAAACTAATACAATTATGTAAAGTTTAAAAAAAAAAACACAACTAAAAATAAAACTACTACATGATCAAAAAAAAAAAAAAAAGAATTGGGTCAAAAATACTGCCCGTGGGTCCAATACAGCCCACTGTCTGATTTTGTAAAGAGCATTTTATTGGCACATAGTCATGCCCACAAATCTACATATCTCCTATGGCTAATTTTGTGCTACAACAGTTGAATCACTTTGAATACATTGTAAAGCTTGAAATATTTACTATTGAAAATATTTAACAGCCACTGTGTATGCTCAGTCCTGTCCGATTCTTTGCAGCCCCATGGACTGTAGCCCGCCAGGCTCCTCTCCATGGAAATTTCCAGGCAATATTACTGGAGTGAGTTCCCATGTCCTCCTCCAGGGGATCTTCCCAACCCAGAGATGGAACCCAAGTCCCTTGAATCTCCTGCATTGGCTCTTTACCACTAGCGCCACTTGGGAAGCCTGAGAACCAGTCTTCCAGAGATTAAATCTGAATTGAAGAGGCAGAGTGCTCCAAGTCACTCCATATAATGCTCCATTTTCATGACACTAAGTTTTTTTTATCACATAGTATGACAAGATAGAAACCTTCCTATTCAAAGGTAAGATTATTTTCTAAGTAATTATGAGATTAGTTTCTAAGAATGAATGAGTTTTACAGAGAAACAGGGTGTGTAGTTGAGAGTACAGGGATAATAGTTGAGAGGGGAAAAAAAGCAAAAAATAAACGTAGTATATCAGGAAACAAAATTAATGAAACACAAAATAAAAGAAATAACAGATGTTTAGATAATAATAATTTCAAAAAGTAATGCAGAAATGTCTACACTGAGAAGTTACTGAGATAAAGACTCCTAGGGATTTCAAGCAGAAGCAGAAAGGAGAAATAAAAAGACTTCTCAGGATATTCAGTCACTTCTATAAAAGTGAAGAGAAAAAAAAATACTTGCTCTTCAGTTTTCACACTCAAGTATTTTATATTTCAATTATAAATGTCACAGGCAAATTGTCTAATCCATGAGAGATCTGATGAGCCCTACGGGGAGGGAGAGGAACAGGCTACATGATTGTGAAGCTTAGCCAACCAGGACAGAGACCCATGTTAAGTAATAGGAGTAAACATTAATTTAAACAAGGAAATAAGGTTCAAACGTAGGAATTTTATAGGGAGAAAAATATAAATATAATAAAAATTAAAATCCAAAAATAATCTAACTAACAAAATCAGGAATGTAAATGGGAGAAAGAAAGAAAGAAAGGTTTGGAAACGTGTTCATCTTTCATGGCAGAAGGCAAGTTACGATACTGTCTACATATGAGGGACTTCACTGGTGATCCAGTGGTTAAGATTCTGTACTTCCAATGCAGGGGACACCAGTTCCATCCCTGGTCGGGGAACTAAGATCCCATATTTTGTGTGGCATGGCCAGAAAAGAAGAAAATGTAAATATGAAATTCATGGTCCAAAAGTGGATTAATGACTGCACCTCTTCATGATTTCATATAATCCTTCTTATTTACTACTTTTAATGGGATCTTGTAGGAATTAATTTTACTGGTATGAAAAGACATGTATTGGTGCCAAACATTTACATCTAGGATATAGAAATAGACTGAGTTTAAATCCAAACTCTATCACTAATGGTTTTATGACCGTGGCTGAAATACTGAGTTAGCTAATAATAAAGAGCTTGGATAAATGCCAACACATTGAGAGTACTGTGTTTTCTTTTATAGCCATGATAATAGTCCGTCTTATGTTTATATTATATTACAAGTTTATTCTATTAAGGCTAATGTGAGTTCAAAGCAAATGCAATGTTTCGGGTATTTTTACACCCCCTTTTTTAAGGAAAGAAAACACAGTTTTCTCTCTGCATAGTAAATTACCTCAAAATTTAATAGCTTAACAAACAAAAACTGTATTTGCTCATGATTTTGTGAGTTAGCAATTTACGCTAGGCTTAAGATGGTCAGTTGCTTTGCTTCACTTGACTTGGGTTGCTTCTGCACTGTAGCCATCCCAACTCAAGTGGAGGAGGGTGGTCTAAGAGGGTGGAAATCACCTTCTGCAGGAGGCAGGAGATAGCCTATAAGTCCAGCTTCCCTGGTGACTCAGATGGTAAAGAATCTGCCTGCAATGTGGGAGACCTAGGTTTGATCCCTGGGTTGGGAAGATCCCCTGGAAAAGGGCATCGCAACCCACTCCAGCATTCTTGACTGGAGAATCCCATGGACAGAGGAGCCTGGCGGGCTACAGTCTATGGGATCACAAAGAGTCAGACATGACTGAGCCACTAAACCTATAAGTCAGCGCACTTTGGTCCTCCTACACACGGTCTCTCCAATGTGTAGAGTGTCAACCTGTTCCCATGACAAGCTCAGAGTTCCAACTCTAGCCAAAAGGGCTCAGCACACAAGCACTAGTAAAGCCTGTTTGAGTCATAACTGCTGATGTCTCACTGCCCAAAGCAAGTTACACAGCTAAGTCTGGATGACTTGAGCATAAACAAACTCCGGGTTTTGATGAAAGGAGCAATAAAGTAAATTTGCTATAGCAGGTATGAGTATAGGGAAGACAGAAGTACTGCTATCACTTGGAAAATAATCTGCATTTATCCACTTAGATTTCCTTTCCCTGGATTTTGAATCTTGAGGACAGGAACAAAGAGATCAAAAAGTTGGCATCTCACTTAATTCCAAAGGCATTATGCCCAGGCTGTAACTACTACAGTAGTCATGGATCCTGCTTCCTGGTTTTCAGAACTGTTCTCATTCTTGCCCTTTCCTTTCTTTTTTTTTTTTTTTTTTGCCTTGTTGCATTTCTTTTTTTTTTTTTTAAATTTTTAAAATTTTTAATTTTTTTTTTAAATTTCAGGTATACACGTGCTCCCCATCCTGAACCCTCCCCCCTCCCCATACCATCCCCCTGGGCCGTCCCAGCGCACCAGCCCCAAGCATCCAGCATCGTGCACTGAACCTGGACTGGCATCTCGTTTCATACATGACATTTCACATGTTTCAATGCCATTCTCCCAAATCTTCCCACCCTCTCCCTCTCCCACAGAGTCCATAGATGTCCATCAGCAGATGAATGGATAAGAAAGCTGTGGTACATATACACAATGGAGTATTACTCTGCCCTTTCCTTTCTTATTGCCAAGCACCCCACTGTTTCTTTGAGCCCCTGTGACCCTGTCAATATTCCTTTTTTTCTTTCTTAGCCAGCATAAGTTTCTGTATCTTGCAAACAAAAAACCTCATTAGACACTATTCTAAATCACCTATTATAAATGTAAATATACCTATTAAAATAATACACCCATTATAAATGTAATAGGTGTGTCATTACCATTTATTTATTCTATGTAAAGACTTATACATTAAAATGTTTGAAATGTTACAGTATTTAATTTGGACTTATCTTTACATTTTTCTCATTCTCCTGTTTTTGTATTGTTTAATATCTTCATGTGTAACTTTTCAGAAAAAAAAATCTATTTTAAACACTTAAAACAAGATTCAAAACCTTTTAAAATCAACATAGTAAATGTTTAATTTGTGGTTCTAGCCCTAACCATTTTAAATATGTTTTCCCTTTTTTAAGATTGTTTCATTGCCCCTCCACATAAATTCTGAAATCAGCTTGTCAATTTCTATCCCAAAAAACAGTCTGCTGGAATTTTGAATGGGTTTACATTGACTGAGTCTACAGACCCATTTGGGGAACAGTGACATCTTAAAAAAATTGAGCTTTCCAATCTATGTACTTAGTATAGCATTCCATTTACTTGTATCTGCTTTAATTTCTATCCCGGAAAAAAAAATGATTTTTTTAATACAAGGTTTCTATCCTGTTGCTGCTGCTGCTAACTCATCTCAGTAGTGTCTGACTCTGAAGCCCACCAGGCTCCTCTGTCCATGGGATTCTCTAGGCAAGAATACTGGAGTGGGTTGCCATGCCCACCTCCAGGGGATCTTCCCACCCAGGGAAGGAACCCACATTTCTTGCAGGTCCTGCATTGCAGGTAAATTCTTTGCTGCTGAGCCACCGGGGAAGCCCTTTCTTTCCTGCAATAATGCCAATCAAGTTTTTATTTTTTAAAGATCATTTAGGATTTTTATATACATGTCATTGGTAAATAGACAGTTTTTTCTCTCATTGCTTATCTTAATTTCTTTGTCTTGACTTATTTTCTGGCTAGGACATCTACCACAATTTTGAACAGAAGTGTTAAGAGCAGACTTCTTCATCTATGCCCTGATGTTAGTGGGGAAGTACTCAGTATTTTACTGTTAGGTACACTGTTAGTGATGGATTTTTTTTTTCCAATTAGGTCCTTTAACTGTTTAGTCATAGTTCAGGGATTTTTTTTTTTTTTTTGAATCATGCATAACTGTTGACTTTTGTTATATAATTTCCTGCTTTTATTAAGATAATCACATAACTTCTTAATCTGTTCATGTAAAGTATTATATTGTTTGGTTTAACACCTTTCATTATGGGATAAACCATACTTGGTCTAGATTTATTACCCTTTTTAATATATTATTGAATTAAATTGCTAATGTTTTGGTAAGGATATTTTTCAACTATATTCATGGAAAGTGGATCTATAAAATTTTTTTTTCTTAAGCAATATATTTTCCTTCTCTGTTTTTCGTGGACCCCTAAAGAAGAGTTTTCAAATAGAGTTTTTATTTTCTGAGAGAATATATGGAGGATTAGTTTTACTTCTTCCTAAACATTTGCAGCACTCACCAATAAAACCATCTAGGCCTGGAGTTTTCTTTTTTGCAATATTTGAAATCAAAAATTCAATTTATTTTATTGATATATAGCTACTTAGGTTTTCTTTTCTTTTTTCACTGTTTTAGTTTCAGTTAGTTGTGTTTTTCAAAGAATCTATATTATTTAAATTGTCAAATTTATTGGCAGCACAGTGTGATTCAAAATATTCCCCAGAATTATTTAACGTCTATAGGATTTGTAGTCTTATATCATTTGCATCCCTGTTATAGATAATAGGTATTTTCTCTGCCTTTGTCTTTATTAGTCTTGCTAAAAATTTCACTGTAGAATTAACTCAAAATAGATATAACTCACCATACAATCAACACAATTCTTGCTCCCTCTTTTAAGACTTTTTAACTACTGTTGTTACAAAATCTTTTGAAATTATAGTAGACACTAATTAATATTTCCAGTGAAAATATGAAAAATCCCAAAGTAGGAGGAAGGCACTCGCATCTGAGATATGCATTAAAAAAAATGACAAAAAAAATCACAGAACCAATCAAAAGGAGGAGACTATTATTACAAGTGAAATACAAAGTAACAACTTAAACTTGTTAATATATGTTTTACCCAAAAAGGTGGGCTATAACATATCTATCAGAATGGCATAAATAAATACATGATGACACCAACAATTTGTGAGGATGTAAAGAAACTAGATCAATCACACATTGCTTGAGCACCAAAGAATTGATGCTTTTGAACTGTGGTGTTGGAGAAGACTCTTGAGAGTCCCTTGGACTGCAAGGAGATCCAATCAGTCCATTCTGAAGGAGACCAGCCCTGGGATTTCTTTGGAAGGAATGATGCTAAAGCTGAAACTCCAGTACTTTGGCCACATCATGAGAAGAGTTGACTCATTGGAAAAGACTCTGATGCTGGGAGGAACTGGGGGCAAGAGGAAAAGGGGACGACAGAGGATGAGATGGCTGGATGGCATCACTGACTCAATGGACATGAGTCTGTGTGAACTCCAGGAGTTGGTGATGGACAGGGAGGCCTGGCATGCTGTGATTCATGGTGTCCCAAAGAGTCGGACAGGACTGAGCGACTGAACTGAACTGAACTGAATAGAAATGTAAAATAATATAGCTACTCAAAAAAAAATAGCTGCCAGTTTCTTTCAGCACTAATAATAGCGTTACCAGGGTGACTACCATTTTGTATTCTTAGGCGTATATCCCAGAGAAATAAAAATTTATTTTCAAGCAGAAACTTATAAATAAATGTTCATAAAAAACTTTAATCGTAATGGCCCCAAACAGAAACTACCCCCCAGTGTCCTTCAATGGATGCATGGCTAAACAAACCAGAGTACATCCACATTATGAACTATCAGCCATAAAAAGGAAAGAAGTATCGATACATGCAAAACCCTGGATGAACTTCCAGCAAATGATGCTTAATGAGGGGCGTGGTGAAAGTATTATTCTCTCAGTCATGTCTGACTCTTTGTGACCCCATGGACTGTAGCCTGCCAGGCTCCTCTGTCCTTGGCAATTCTCCAGGCAAGAATACCGGAGTGGGTAAAATGGTGGGGGGAGCCAATCTGAAAAGGATGCATATTTCATGATTCAATTTATAAAGCATTTGTAAAATTAAATAATGACAGAGATGAACCACAGGGGTTCCTAGGAATTATGGTAGGGAAGGACAGGTGGGTGGAGAAGGCAATGGCACCCCACTCCAGTACTCTTGCCTGGAAAATCCCATGGATGGAGGAGCCTGGTGGGCTGCAGTCCATGGGGTCCCTAAGAGTTAGACACGACTGAGCGACTTCACTTTCACTTTTCACTTCCATGCATTGGAGAAGGAAATGGCAACCCACTCCAGTGTTCTTGCCTGGAGAATCCCAGGGACGGTGGAGCCTGATAGGCTGCCGTCTATGGGGTCGCACAGAGTCGGACATGACTGAAGCGACTTAGCAGCAGCAGGACAGGTGCGTGTGCTATAAAAGAGCATGAGGGAATCTTGTAAAATGGTACCATTTAGTGTCTTCATGGTGATAAGGGTTACATGAGGATATACATGTGATAAAATTGCAAAGAACTACACATACATACACACACATATAGAAAAAAAGGGCTGTGTAATCCGGAAAAGCTCTGTGAATTATACCAGTATCAATATGCTGTTTTGATATTGTACTCTACTTTTATATCAGATTATAAAGTGGGAAGGCCAGGAGAAGGATACACAGGACTCCCCTTTGCACCTTCCTGTGAGCCTGCAATTATTTCAAAGTTAATTGTAAAGTGATTTCTAGAAACTGAAATGTATTTCTGTTGACTTCCATGAACCAAGCACAGATCATATATCTTACTTAACTGTTTCAAAAAGTCCTTTAAACATTTTAAAAATATACAAAAGTCTTTTGAACATGTAAACTTTTATTAATATATTCAGGACACCTCAGATTTAGACACTGTATTCATTTCCTGAGGCTTCTGTAACAAAATCAAATTTCGTGGCTTGAAACAACAGAAATCTAATTTTTCAAAACTCCTGGAAGCCAGAGAGTCAAAATCAGCTTCAATGAACCAAAATCAAGGTGTTGGCAGGCCTGCGCTCCCTCAGGAGGCTCTAGGGGGAAAATCTGTGCCTGGTCTCTTCTAACTTCTGGAGCGGCCTTTGTCACTTCACTCACAGCCACACCACTCCAATGTACAGCTTCGTGCTCACAGTGTCTCCTCCTCTTCTGTGTGTGTCTAATCTCCTTCTGCTTCTTTCAGATATGGACATTTGTAATGGCAAGGCATGTAGGGCCCATCTAGACATTTGGGGATAATCTTTTCATATGAAGGTAATTTCTGCAATGACTCTTTTTCCAGTTATGGTAACATTCACAAGCACCAGGAATTAAGAGGTAGACATATTTTTAGGAGTTATTAGTAGCCTATTATAGGCACAAAACAGTCAGTCCTAACTGGAGAAGGAAATGGCAACCCACTCCAGTATTCTTGCCTGGAGAATCCCAGGGACAGAGGAGCCTGGCAGGCTACAGTCCATGGGATAGTAAAAAGTTGGACACGACTGGGCGACTTTCACACAGTCAATCCTAAAGGAAATCAACCCTGAATATTCACTGGAAGGACTAATGCTGAAGCTGAAGCTCCAATAATTTGACCACCTGATGCAAAGAGTTGACTCACTGGAACACCCTGATGCTGAGAAAGATTGAAGGCAATAGGAGAAAGGGGCAGGAGAGGATGAGATGGTTAAATAGCATCACTGACTCAATGGACATGAATCTAAGCGAACTCTGGGAAATAGTGAAGCACAGGGGAAGCTGGCATGCTGTAAAGAGGGGTTGCAAAGAGTCGGACATGACTCAGCAACTGAAAAAAAAAGGCATATATTATTGTACTACATTTATTTATATATTTGTATTTTCGTGCTTTATGGAAAAAATGAATTTGAAAGCATTTAACATGTTTTATTGTCATCATCCTAGAATGTCAAGTATGATCTTAGATATTTCCTATAACAGAAAACAAAAACAAACATTAAGAATTCCTCCCAATGCTGTATTATCCCTGTTACTCATTTTGTTAAAAGATGGAGTCTATTTCCTTCTTTTAATTCTGGGCTGGGCTTGAACTTACTTTGGCCATTAGAATGCAGAAGTGAACCTATGCTAGTTACAAAGCTAGGTCTAAAGAAACCTGGCAATTTCTGCTTTGAATTCTTGGAAGCCAGACTCAATACTAAAAAGTCCATCTGCCCTGTTAGAAATCCCACATGGAGAGAGAGAGAAAGATAAATTCAATCAGTCACCAATTGTATCAGCCATCTGAGCTAAACCCACAGGCAGGAGAACAAAGATTCTGACATTCTAGTCAAAGTTAAATTGCCAGTTAATATCAACTAGAACAGATAAAGCAGCTAGCTGAGCCCAATGAACATAGAGAATAATGAAAAAGATAAACATTATTGTTTCAAGTCACTACAATCCCAAGAAGGTAACAGAAGGTGAAAGCTACTTTAAAAACCTACTTAGAAAAAATAAAAATAAAAAAGGATAGTTAGCTATATAGCATATGTTCAGTTCAGTTCAGTTCAGTTGATCAGTCAATTCAAAATCTTTTCAACCCCATGAATCTCAGCACACCAGGCCTCTTTGTCCATCACCAACTCCAGGAGTTTACCAAACTCATGTCCATCGAGTCGGTGATGCCATCCAGCAATCTCATCCTCCGTTGTCCCCTTCTCCTCCTGCCCCCAATCCCTCCCAGCATTAGGGTCTTTTCCAATAAGTCAACTCTTTGCATGAGGTGGCCAAAGTGCTGAAATTTCAGCCTCAGCATCAGTCCTTCCAATGAACACCCAGGACCGATCTCCTTTAGAATGGACTACTTGGATCTCCTTGCAGTCCAAGGGACTCTCAAGACTCCAACACCACAGTTCAAAAGCATCAATTCTTCGGCCCTCAGCTCTCTTCACAGTCCAACTCTCACATTCATACATGACCACTGGAAAAACCATCGCCTTGACTAGATGGACCTTTGTTGGCAAAGTAATGTCTCTGCTTTTGAATATGCCATCTAGGTTGGTCATAACATTCCTTCCAAGGAGTAGGAGTCTTTAAATTTCATGGCTGCAATCACCATCTGAAGTGACTTTGGAGCCCAAAAAAATAAAGTCTGACACTATTTCCACTGTTTCCCCATCTATTTCCCATGAAATGATGGGACCGGATGCCATGATCTTCGTTTTCTGAATGTTGAGCTTTAAGCCAACATTTTCACTCTCCTCTTTCACTTTCATCAAGAGGCTTTTTAGTTCCTCTTCACTTTCTGCCATAAGGGTGGTGTCATCTGCATATCTGAGGTTATTGATATTTCTCCTGGCAATCTTGATTCCAGCTTGTGCTTCTTCCAGCCCAGCGTTTCTCATGATGTATTCTGCATATAAGTTAAAAAAGCAGGCTGACAATATACAGCCTTGATGCACTCCTTTACCTATTTGGAACCAGTCTGTTGTTCCATGTCCAGTTCTCAATGTTGCTTCCTGACCTGCATACAGAATTCTCAAGAGGCAGGTCAGGTGATCTGGTATTCCTGTCTCTTTCATAATTTTCCACAGTTTATGGTGATCCACACAGTCAAAGGCTTTGGTATAGTCAATAAAGCAGAAATAGATGTTTTTCTGGAACTTTCTTGTTTTTTCGATGATCCAGCGGATGTTGGTAATTTGATCTCTGGTTCCTCTGCCTTTTCTAAAACCAGCTTGAACATCTGAACTCCTTATTGCCAAATTCAGACTTAAATTGAAGAAAGTAGGGAAAACCACTAGACCATTCAGGCATGACCTAAATCAAATCCCTTATGATTACACAGTGGAAGTGAGAAATAGATTTAAGGGACTAAATCTGATAGACAGACTGCCTGATGAACTATGGACGGAGGTTCGTGACTGTACAGGAGACAGGGATCAAGACCATCCCCATGGAAAAGAAATGCAAAAAAGCAAAATGGCTGTCTGGGGAGGCCTTACAAATAGCTGTGAAAAGAAGAGAAGCGAAAAGCAAAGGAGAAAAGGAAAGATATAAGCATCTGAATGCAGAGTTCCAAAGAATAGCAAGGAGAGATAAGAAAGCCTTCCTCAGGGATCAATGCAAAGAAATAGAGGAAAACAATAGAATGGGAAAGACTAGAAATCTCTTCAAGAAAATTAGAGATAACAAGGGAACATTACATGCAAAGATGGGCTCGATAAAGGACAGAAATTGTAGGGATCTAACAGAAGCAGAAGATATTAAGAAGAGGTGGCAAGAATACACAGAAGAACTGTACAAAAAAGATCTTCACGACCCAGATGATCACAATGGTGTGATCACTCACCTAGAGCCAGACATTCTGGAATGTGAAGTCAAGTGGGCCTTAGAAAGCATCACTATGAACAAAGCTAGTGGAGGTGATGGAATTCCAGTTGAGCTCTTTCAAATCCTGAAAGATGATGCTGTGAAAGTGCTGCACTCAATATGCCGTCAAATTCGAAAACCTCAGCAGTGGCCAAAGGACTGGAAAAGGTCAGTTTTCATTCCAATCCCAAAGAAAAGCAATGCCAAAGAATGCTCAAACTACTGCATAATTGTACTCATCTCACATGCTAGTAAAGTAGTGCTCAAAATTCTCCAAGCCAGGCTTCAGCAATACGTGAACCGTGAACTTCCAGATGTAGCATATGTAGCAATTGATAACTGCCAAAGGGGGAGATAAACTGAATAGTCATTGAATTTAACTGAAAGTAAAAATACTTAACTAAATATAAAATATTTTCCAAGGAACTATTCACAATGGGGTTACACCTGTATAAAAAGGGTGTGGTTTAAGTTTTTAAACCCATGCAGTGATTTTCTTTTAACCACAATTTAAATATTAGCCTTGAAAGACACATTTTAATTACCCTAATACAAAAACTAGCTCAAAGTGAATCATGGAGTTAAATGTAAAACATCAAACTATAAAACTTAAAAAAAGAAAAAAAAACATCAGAGATGTTTGAAGTATAGAGCTAAGCAAAGAGTTCTTAGACATGACACCAAAATGGACTTCAAAATTTTTTAATCTGCTCAATTAAAGAATCTATTATTTGGATGAAAAAATAAGCTAAAGACTTATTTTGCAAAGCTAAAATATTTGCAAACCATGACCCCAAGGGGGAAAAAAAAACAGTATTTAGGATCTATAAGAACTCATAAAACTCATCATTTAAAAATTATTCAGAAAACAGACAAGGGACATGAAGGAACATGTCACTGAACATGATGTATGAAGGGACATTTCACTGAATATGATGTATGGATGGCAAAAGAACACGTGAAATATGGTTTGTCATTATCAGTTACCATTAGGAAATGGTAACTAAAACTACAATGCAATGTCACTGCACAGATCGGGATGGGTAAAATAGAGTGACAACCAAATCCTGCAAGGATACAGAGCAAATGGTTCATTCATACCTGGGGAGTGAAAATGTAACATGGTGCAGCTTTCCAGAAAACAATGTATGCAACTCCCATATGCAACTACCCAGCAGTTGACCTCCTGGACATTTATCCTGCAGAAAGGAAAAGTTAGGTTCCATAAAATCTATAAACAACTGTCTATAGCAGCTTTATTCATAACAGCCCTAAACTGCAACAACTCAGATGTCATTCAAAGAGTGAATGATTAAAGAAACTCTGGTAAATCCATACCATAAAATACTACTCAGAAAAAAAAAAAAAAAACTACCAATACACACAACAGCTTAGATGAATCTACAGACAATTATGCTGAATGGAAGAAGCCAATCCCAAAAGGGTGCATACTTACTATATGATTCTACTTACACAACATTCTTGAAAAGACAAGACAACAAACATGAATAATAGATTAGTGATTACCATAATTTAAGGAGAGATTGGGGACAGGAAAGAAGTGGTTGTGCTTATGAAAGGGCCACAGAGGGATCCTTACAGTGATGGAACTATCCTGCATGCTGCTTTATCAATGTCAATATTCTAATTACGATTTGTAGTATAGTTTTGCAAAATGTTACACTTGCATAAAACTGTATAAAGGGCACACAAGGACTCTCTGTATTATTTCTTACAAACATATATTATCTTATATAATTATTTCTTAACAACTACATATGAATCTATAACCATCTCAATTTTTTCCTTTAAAATATCTGTCAACTCACTAAAATATGCATTTTTATACTGATATAACTGGTTAATTTTAGTGAATTCATTAAATCCCATGTGCTGCCCTAATACAATTTTATTACTAAGAATACTGAATATAGGAAACTTCTTTAAATTTAGAAACTACAAAAATCAGAGTCAAAATATCCATTGACTTTTATACCTTACTCATTTGATGGCATCTGATGCCTAGAAACTGTTTTCCCAAGAGTATCTTTTATTTGCTACTGGCTTCACTTAAGAATATTTTAAAATCTATATTTAGAATAAGTAACATAGTAAACCATTTGCCTTTTTGCATTTCTTTTTCTTGGGGATGGTCTTGACCACTGCCTCCTGTACAATGTCACGAACCTCCATCCATACTTCTACAGGCACTCTATCAGATTTAATCCCTTGAATCTATTTGTCACTTCCAATGTATAATCCTATTGACTATGCCAAAGCCTGACTGTGTAGATCACAACAAACTTAAAAATTCTTAAAGAGGTGGTAATATCAGACCATCTGACCTGCCTCCTGAGAAATCTGTACGCAGGTCAAGAAGCACCAGAACTAGACATGAGACAACAAACTGGTTCAAATTTGGGAAAGGAGTACATCAAGGCTGTATATTGTCACCCTGCTTATTTAACTTATACGTAGCATATCTCATAAGAAATGCTGAACTGGATGAAGCACAAGCTGGAATCAAGATTGTGGAGAGAAATATCAACAACCTCAGATATGCAGATGACACCACACTTATGGCAGAAATCGAAGAACTAAAGAGCCTTTTGATGAAAGTGAAAGAGGAGCATGAAAAAGTTGGCTTGAGAAAACTAAGATCATGGCATCTGGTCCCATCACTTAATGGGAAATAGATGGGGAAATAATGGAAACAGTGAGAGACTTTATTTTTTTTTTTGGGGGGGGGATTCAAAAATCACCACAGATGGTGACTGCAGCCATGAAATTAAAAGACGCTTGCTCCTTGGAAGAAAAGTTATGACCAACCTAGACAGCATATTAAAAAGCAGAGACATTACTTTACCAACAAAGGTCCATCTAGTCAAAGCCATGGTTTTTCCAGTAGTCATGTATGGATGTGAGAGTTGGACTGTGAAGAAAGCTGAGCGCCAAAGAATTGATGCTTTTGAACTGTGGTGTTGGAGAAGACTCTTGAGAGTCCCTTGGACTGCAAGGAGGTCCAGCCAGTCCATCTTAAAGGAAATCAGTCCTGAATATTCATTGGAAGCACTGATGCTGAAGCTGAAACTCCAATACTTTGACCACCTGATGTGAAGAGCCGACTCATTTGAAAAGAGCCTGATGCTGGGAATGATTGAACTCCATAGGAGAAGGGGAAGACAGAGGATGAGTGGCTGGATGGCATCACCGACTCAATGGACAGGAGTTTGAGCAAGCTCCAGGAGTTGGTGATGGACAGGGAAGCCTGGCGAGCTGCAGTCCATGGGGTTGCCAAGAGTTGAACACAACTGAGTGACTGAACTGAATTGAACTGACTGAACACAGTAAAATGGTAGGCACAGAGTGAAAAATGTCTTCCCACTCTTTTTTCAGAGCACATCTAGCCCCACCCCTATCTTTCTATGTCACCAAATTCCTCCACAGATATTTGGTATATAATCAAGTTAATATGCACATTAAAAGCTACTATGTTTTCTTTCCATCTACCCGTGTTTTTTACATCACTATTACTGTATACTATATGTATTATTCTGCAGCTTGATTTTTCACTTTAAAGATCTTTTAAAACTTTTGCTCTCAATAGCTTATTGTGTGTGTGTGTGTTTAATGATCATATGATAGCTCATGGGATGAGAATGTCATATACAGGTTATTTCTAAATGTTTGCTTCAAATAGTCAAGCAACTCACTTTATGTATCTGTAGAATAAATTCCTAGAAGTGGAACTGCTTGATCAAAAGGTATATACTTTTATCATTTTAGTAAAAATTGACAATCTACCCTTTATAAAAGCTGTCTCAATTTGCACTACCAAAAGCAAAGTATCATAGTTCCTGGTTCCCTCTGTCTTCTTCAGTAGAGTGAGTAATCTTTTTGATCTTTGCCAATCTGATAGGTGAAAAAGCTTCCAAGTTAAACATTCTATTCAAAGATGGCCATCAATTAATCTTATGTGAAAGGATATAAGGGCACATTGCTGCTGCTGCTGCTAAGTCGCTTCAGTCATGTCCGACTCTGTGCGACCCCATAGAGGGCAGCCCACCAGGCTCCCCGGTCCCTGGGATTCTCCAGGCAAGAACACTGGAGTGGGTTGCCATTTCCTTCTCCAATGCAGGAAAGTGAAAAGTGAAAGTGAAGTTGCTCAGTCATGTCTGACTCTTAGCGACCCCATGGACTGCAGCCTACCAGGCTCCTCCATCCATGGGATTTTCCAGACAAGAGTACTGGAGTGGGTTGCCATTGCCTTCTCCGAAGGGCACATTAACCACACGTAAATAAACTGACCTTCAAAATTGAAAACAGTTCTATCCTATATCAACAGTTCTATAAAACAGTTCTATCCTATCATATAGGATAGTCCTATCCTATATGCTTGTGTGGGTGCTCAGTCGCTAAGTTGTGTCCAATTCTTTGTTAGCTTACAGACTTCAGAGTGACAGGCTCCTCTATGCACGGGATTTTCCAGGCAAGAATACTGAAGTGGGTTGCCATGCCCTCCTCCAGGGGATCTTCCCAACCCAGGGACTGAACCTCCATCTCCTGTGTCTCCTGCAATGGCAGGTGGATTCTTTACCACTGAGTCATTTGGAAAGCCCAGTATATCAAGTGGTAGTGTGCATTTAAAACTACCATGTACCATACTCTAGGGCTTGCTGTTCAGCAAGAAACATGAGACAATTATTATTGGTCAAAGTTAATGTATAAGCAGATAAATTTGTTTATTAAAAATTATTTACTCACTATATCCACAAGAGTAGTTAGGACTTGTTTTAAGTTACAGGCAAAACTGGAAATAAACCTAAGGATTCCTGCTATGTAACCTTGAATGTTTGCACACATGAGACTATGCTCATGGATTTTGTTAATAATACCATCTGCTCAGAAACTATTTTAAAATTGACTTTGCATAGGAATATATTAACACAGCCCATCATGTATATGTATACAGTAATAAAGGGGTTAAAGAACTCTTCAAAAGAAGTTGAGAAGTAAATTAAGAAGTGAAAGTTTGTGGTGCTTTTCATCACCAAAAGTCAGGTCTATCATTCTAAGTCAATGATTTTTTAATTACCTGTATGATAACCCCAGAGTTCAAAGGAATGCAAATTTATTGTCATCTCAAACAAAAGTCTTATGTTATGACAGGGGAAGCCTATTTTCTAATATGTACCCAGCAAAATTTGAACTGTGATCACTGGGTAAACTAATACTTTTGAAGTTTAGGTTTTACTAATTATTTTAACTTAATTTAAAATTTCAATAACAACTAAGGCATCTCACCTGATTACTGGTATCTCAAATAGCTACCATCCAATTTAAAAATTCTTTACTATTTGCTATGGTTTGAATGTTTGAGTCCTCCCTCCATCCCATATATGTTGAAATTCTAACCTCAATGTGATGGTATTAAGAGGTGAAGCCTTTAGGGGTTAATAACAGCCTCTAGAGAACTAACTAGCCTGTTCCACCATGTGAGAACACAGTGAGAAAGCATCATCTATGTACCAGGAAGCAGGCTCCCACCAGACATGGAATCTGATGCACCTTGATCTTGAACCACCCTCTAGAACTGTGACAAATAAATTTCTTTTATTTATAAGCCATCCAGCTTATGGTAATTTGTTATAGCAACTTGAACTAGACTGACAGTATTTCTGATTTATTTATTGGATGACATAGCACTTATTTCCTAAAAACATAAATACCTTTCTTAATACTATTAAAATACAGTATCAAGTTACATATATTTAAATATAAAGTGAAAGTCGCTCAGTCGTGTTAGACTGCCACCCCATCGACTGTAGCCGCCTGGCTCCTCTGTCGATGGAATCCTCCAGGCAAGAATACTGGAGTGTGTTTTCATTTCCTTCTCCAAGGGCTTTTCCAACCCAGGGATTGAAACCGGGTCTCCTGCATTGCAGGCAGATTCTTTACCATCTGAGTCACCAAAGTAATTCTCAAATCAAGTATATAACGTGCAATCAGAAAAAGAAAACTTGTCAACAAACGATGAGGTTGTCTTCCTTGTAAAACACGTAATTCCTGTCTTTCTGGGGGGAAAAAAAAAACGCACGGTGCTCTTTTCACTTGTTGGCAAAGTCAAAGAATTCAGTAATATATTGATAATATATTTTACGCTAACCAATATAGATGGATCATTGATCATGTAAGAAGCAAAAGTCACTCATATTCACACACACACACAAAAGACTATTTTGCTGGTTGAATATTCCATATTTAATAAGAGAAATCCACACACCCTCGAGTCCATCAACAAGTATTTATTAAACACCTACTACAAGTCCAACCCAATACTAGACGTTGAAGACAAGCTGGAGTGTGGTTCTTGCAGAACTGAGACTAGGCGATTGGGTTATTCGTCAGAAAATGATATTTCTTAAAGCAAACACATTGTTCCCTGTGTTCTGGGACGACAACCAGGCAATGACAGGTATAAGACTGCTTTAAAAACTGGGAGACAAAAAGCCTAAACGTAGCACAGAACGCAACTCCTCCGGTCCTCTCCTGTTGCTGGGCAGTGAACCAAACAAACGGCGCAGCCTGAGCCTGAGTGTACCTTTAAGACCTGGAGGGGAAACGGCCGGTCCGAGGAGAACGGTTGCAGCCTCATTTGCATAAGCACCCAAACACTGCTGACGTCACCGCGCCGAGTGCCGACCCCGCCTCGTCCTACTCCACTGTTTTTCCCCGAGGTGAGAGAATGGATCCGGGAGAACTCAGCGCCAGAGAGCGCGAGCCCGGGTTCCGCGCTCGCTGTGGACGCGCCACGCACGCCGCTTCTCTGCTCAACGGAAAGAGATTCCCGCCGCTGCGGCCTCTTGAGAGCGGGTGGGTCACACCTGTCCCCAGAACAGGTCGGACGTTTTTGATCCATTTATATTTACAAGGCGCGTTCCGACGTAAAGTCTCAAAACGGTCCTCTTGCCCAGGACACGCACAAACCCGCCGAGTTCGTGAAACGTAGAAACGGTCTGGGTTTCCAATCTCTGCCATCCTCTCCTTTAAATCCCAGCACCGACACCCTCACCAACACCCTCTCCAGTTCCTGGAGGCGCAGAAACCCACAAGCTGTGCTTTTCTTGGGGAGCCGCGCGTGCCTGGTGCGGGAGAAAGGCCCCACTTTGGGACCATTTAACGCAGGATGCCTCGGGCAAAAGGGAGCGGGGGTCACGTGAAACCACCCCGCCTTAGGTAGTCGCCTTCAGCAGTTGCAAAAGCCCCCAAAAGCGAATGAGGAATGAGATTGGCTCCTCTCCCCGCCCCACCGCCCACCCGCACGAAGATCGGCTTCCAACTCACCTAGAACCTTGGAAGCGCCTTGCTCCACTCCGACCCTCGCAACTTTCCGACTGGCCCAGTCGGACCCCACCCTGCGGCCAGCCCTAATTTGACTTGGTAACAACTAGTCTCTCGGGGATGCTGCGGTCACAAGAAGGAAGGAAGGATGGCGGCACGTTTCGACCCATGTGCTTCCCCGTTACGCGCCGCTCCTAGCCCCCACTCCCCACCCTGACTGTGCACAGGTGCAGGACGCAGAGCCGGAAGGGTCGCCCGCCCGCCGAGCCCAGCTTGGCCCTCCCGGGGCTTTGGAGCCGTCCTGCCTCCCCTCACCCCCCGGACACATCCAGAGTCCTTCCCAGCATTCAGGCATCAATTCCGCTCGCTTCCCGGGTCCCGGGCTACAGGGTGCCTAGTGGTGAGCCCCACCCTACCTAAACCGTGCCCTCAGTGGTAGGAGCGTGTCCTCACCCTCAGGGTGCCTTGGCCGGGCGCCTCTGGGCTGTTTCCAAGTGCCGACAGTAGCAGCAGTGGCCAGAGAGTTGGGCCAGGTGGCTGTGACCCGCGGGCGCGAGGAGCCGTCTGGAGAGCAGGCGCTGCTGGCCGAGGGCGGGCCCGGAGTCTGGGTGGAGGGGGGTCGCTGTCCTGCCGGCCGGGGCCAGGAGAGACTCGTGAGCGTCTGTGTGTCGGCCAGGGAGAGAGCACGGGATGCAGGCGCGCGGGTGCGTGCGCGCGGGTGTGTGTGTGTGTGTGTGTGTGTGTGTATGAGTGAGGGTGTGACGGAGGCGCCCACGTGCCCGGCCCGCCCGAGCTGCGGCCGCCGACAGGCTGCGGGGGAGGGAGAGGCTGCGGGCGCCAGGGGACACGAGGCAGGTCGCCCGGTCGGGCGCCGCACCTCCCCGCCCCGCCGCCTCCTGACGCAGAGGCCGCTGCGGCTGCCTCGCCGCGTCCTCGCTGCGCTCCGGGCGGGGGCGGGATGGACTCGGGGAAAGCCGGCTGCAAAGCAAAACAAAACAAGTCCCGCCCTGCCATCCCTCCCGTCCTTGCCCAACCCATGCAACCGAGAGGATGGGCACCACTTGCCCGCCCCCCTCTCCCCACCACCACCCAGCCTTTGTCTCAGCCGGGATAACAATAGAAATGGTCCTACCTCACACCCTTTGAATGTTCTCCGAATGTCGGCGACCGGACGGGAAGCAGTGAGTGACCCAAAGAACCCTTTTTCCCTAGCTTTCTCGCCAAGCCGGTCATTTACATCTTTCACACAGGAAAACACTCTGGGCATTTGCTTCTCCATCAGGCGGTGGCTTGATAGCGCTCAGGGATTCTGGCCAAATTACGGCTTTTTAAGGGAGCCGGTGTTCACCGTATGTAGGTTCCTTAGCATCCTGTTTGTTTCCAAGGGGTCTTATTATGAGATGAAACCTGAATCATCTCTCTTAGCAATGAAGACATACTAATGAAGCCACGTGGAGAATTCCTAAAATATACATCACTGAGCACAAAAGCCTAGCCTACTTTTGAAAATGGCTGAATCTTCCCCTAGGCAGAACATATACTCTAGAGATTAAATTTTAGGTCCCTGAAACTTTAAAATTTGAAAGAAATGCAAAATGAACGTAAAATATGCTGCAAGGGTTTAGTGTCTTGTCGAAGGACATTTCCCTCTTCTAGGTGATTGATATTACCATTGAAAAGAAAAGAAAAGAAAACTTTGTGTACTTTTAGGCCTTCCAACAATCCCTCAGATTTTAACGGTTTATATCCAATTAAGATTGAATTAAATAATAAGGCCATTACAGACAGGTTTCTCATGCAGTAAAAAATCTCCTGGAAAGAAATCACAAGACCTAAATTTCAAGTCAGAACATTGCTACTAATCCTCAGCTTTTAATGCAGCCAAGACAGCTGTTTCTCAGTCTCTTCCAAGCCTACCTTTATTTTTTTTTTAAGAAAAATTAAATTAGATTTGATTTTCTGGATGCCCTTCCTCTGACATGGATAAAGAAACACTCTGATAGATGCCTCACAGGAAAAGCTAAAAAGAGTTACAATAAAAATCTTAACAAAATATCTTGCAAAACTTGCTTTTACTTCACATGTTGGTGACAGGCAAATATTTATGTTGATATATATCATATATATATATATATATATATATATAAATTGAAATGTAGTACAAATAATACCAATAACAACTGAGAAGAATTTAAGAAAATAAGTAGAGCTATGTTATGCATAATCAGGATTAGGCATATCTTTGGGAAACAAAGTTTTCTGTATGCTTCCAGGGATAGTTTATGGTAATACCAGGAAGACCTTTTTTATCCTACTAGTATTCCCCTCCCCACACATTTACACTGATGTGTGACACCTATCGCAAATGCAAAAAAATGATTGGTAATTTTATGTCTTGAAGCCAATGAGAAAGTTGGTATTGAGTTTCCCACTAAGCACTGGGGGGGCTTAAAAATAGCTTATTTAATCTTCTCAATTAATTAATGAGGTGATTTTCCTAATTTATCGATTAGACACAGGTGATGCCCGAAGAAAAAAATGTATTGCAAAAAGTCACACAGTTAGTTCAATAGCAGAATAGATATTTAAACCCATATCTAGCTGGCTTTTTCCCCGCCCCCCCCCCAAACAATAGAATGGGAAAGATGGGAGAATTCTTCGAGAAAATTAGAGATACCAAGGGAACATTTCCTGCAGAGCTGGGCTCAATAAAGGACAGAAATGGTATGGACCTAACAGAAGCAGAAGATATTAAGAAGAGGTGGCAAGAATACACAGAAGAACTGTACAAAAAAGATCTTCACAACCCAGGTAATCACGATGGTGTGATCACTCACCTAGAGCCAGACATCCTGGAATTCGAAGTCAAGTGGGCCTTAGGAAGCATGACTGTGAACAAAGCTAGTGGAGGTGATGGAATTCCAGTTGAGCTCTTTCAAATCCTGAAAGATGATGCTGTGAAAGTGCTGCACTCAATATGGCAGCAAATTTGGAAAACTCAGCAGTGGCCACAGGACTGGAAAAGCTTACTGTTCATTCCAATGCCTAAGAAAGGTAATGCCAAACAAAGCTCAAACTACGGCACAATTGTACTCATCTCACATGCTAGTAAAGTAGTGCTCAAAATTCTCCAAGCCAGACTTCAACAGTATGTGAACCATGAACTTCCAGATGTTCAAGCTGGTTTTAGAAAAGGCAGAGGGACCAGAGATCAAATTGCCAACATCCGCTGGATCATGGAAAAAGCAATAGAGTTCCAGAGAGACATCTATTTCTGCTGTATTAACTATGCCAAAACCTTTGACTGGGTGGATCAAAATAAACTGTGGAAAATTCTGAAAGAGATGGGAATACCAGATCATCTGCCCTGCCTGCTGAGAACTGGGTATGCAGGTCAGGAAGCAATAGTTAGAACTGGACATGGAACAGCAGAATGGTTCCAAATAGGAAAAGGGAGTACATCAAGGCTGTGTATTGTCAACCTGCTTATTTAACTTATATGTACAGTATATCATGAGAAATGCTGGGCTGGTTGCAGCAGAAGCTGGAATCAAGATTGCTGAGAGAAATAGCAATAACCTCAGATATGCAGATGACACCACCCTTATGGCAAAAAGTGAAGAAGAACTAAAGAGCCTCTTGATGAAAGTGAAAGAGGAGAGTGAAAAAGTTGGCTTAAAGCTCAACATTCAGAAAACTAAGATCATGGCATCTGGTCCCATCTCTTCATGGCAAATAGATGGAAAACAGTGGAAACAGTGTCAGACTTTATTTTTGGGGGCTCCAAAATCACTGCAGATGGTGATTGCAGCCATGAAATTAAAAGACACTCCTTGAAAGGAAAGCTATGACCAACCTAGATAACATATTAAAAAGCAGAGACATTACTTTGCCAATAAAGGTCCATCTAGTCAAGGCTATGGTTTTTCCAGTGGTCATGTATGGATGTGAGAGTTGGACTGTGAAGAAAGTTGAGTGCCGAAGAATTGATGCTCTTGAACTGTGGTGTTGGAGAAGACTCTTGAGAATCCTTTGGACTGCAAGGAGATCCAACCAGTCCATTCTAAAGGAGATCAGTCCTGAATATTCATTGGAAGGACTGATGTTGAAGCTGAAACTCCAATACTTTGGCCACCTGATGGAAGAGCCGACTCATTTGAAAAGACCCTGATGCTGGGAAAGATTGAAGGCAGGAGGAGAAGAGGCAACAGAGGATAAGTTTGTGGGATGCCATCACTGACTCAATGGACATGAGTTGGGGTAAATTCTGGGAGTTGGTGATGGACAGTGATGCCTGGCATTCTGCAGTCCATGGGGTCGCAAAGTTGGGACACAACTGAGCGACTGAACTGAACTGATGTGGTTTTTTTTTTTTCTTTTTATTATTCATTTATGTAAGCCTTTAGTGAATGTACAGATTTTAAGAGAAGGAAAATGTAGAATTACTACAGGGTTAGGCACTTTAGAAAGAAGAAGTGGAGCAGGGGTGTAAAGATTCCAGAAGGAGATCCTGGGAACTGCAGTCACGGAGGTGAACAGTATCATTTAAAAAAATTTTAACAACAAAATCCTTCAAAAATTTGCTGTTCGATTGCTAATATCTTTTCACTAACAGTTACTGAGTGCTTTCTCTTGTCGTACAGTAGGAATATGACTACCCCATAGGATTGGTGTGAGAGGAAGAGGCAGAACACAAATGGGGACGAGCAGAACATGGAAGATTTCAACCTACAGGTAAAGGGAGACTCACTTTTATGGCCACACTGTGTGCTTTTAATCATTCTATTTATTTACTTATTTATTGCTGGCTGTCCTGGGTCCTTGTTGCTGTAAGGGCTTTTCTCTAGCTGCAGCAGGCAGGGGCTCCTCTCTAGCTGTGGAACCTCGGCTTCTCATGGCCGTGGCTTTTCTTGCTGTGGAGCACAGGTTCTAGGGCACGCAGGCTTCTGTGGCTGCAGCACGTGGGCCCAGGAGTTTTGGCTCCCAGGCTCTAGAGCACAGACTCAAGAATTGTGTTGCCCAGGCTAACTTGCTCCCATGTGGGATCTTCCCAGATTGGGGAATCAAACTCACACCACTGCATTGGCAGGTGGATTCTTTACCCCCAAACCACCAGGGAAGCCCACCACTCTGTATTCTTATATATTGGTAAGTATTGATTTGATGTTGAGTATGTGCCTTTGGAATGTGTAGAATAATTAATATGCCTATTTTTTTTAAACCCTTACACCAACCTTATGATGTAGATACACTGCAGAAGAAAAACCTGAGACTTAGGCTGTCTAAATTCACGTAGTCTGGAGGCATCTGCTAGATACAGTAAATAAATACCTGCCTGTATCCAAATCACCTTCTGAATTTGACACCTACTTTTAAGCAATTAATATGATACTTCTCATTTTAAAAAGTAATAAAAGGTCTGAAAAAGAAAATAAGTGAGTCTTCTCTTAATCATGTGGGGAGTATATGTGGGGAGAGGAATCTTGACTTGCCACAACTTTCTACCATAGTATTTTTAAAACCAAATCTCAAAATGACAATATTATGCAAAAACTCCCAAGTTCAGAAAAACAATTCAAAGATTATTTTTATAAGTTTTAAAAGCTCAATACTAAAGGAAAATATTGAAATCATTTCACATCATAAGAGTATATTCATTTTCAAAATTCTGCCTTTTGGCAGGACACAATGCCAGTTAACATAGAACAATTGTTTAATTGTTTAATTAAAATTTTAATAATTTAGAATTATTTATAATTCAAAGATCCATGCACTGTCAGGCCATTGAAGAGAAGAATCTTAATAGCAACTCAGACCAGTAAGCCTTTTAATGGCTTAACTAAGGATGTAAATGGTGTCCCACAAGACAGTGCAAAGGACGCAGTTCTCACAAGATTCATCCATTCATTCCCAAGGATGGTCTGACAAATTAAAGGTTTTCACTTTATAAGAGGAAACAACAATTCAAGAAAAATATTGACATTAATTCACACCATGAGATTATATTAATCCATCTTCTATTGTTGGGGAGGAGGAATTTTTCTACCTTTCTACGTTCTTTAGCATTTTGTGGAAATTCTATTCTTCATCCTAATAAAAATTTTATTCTTTACCCTCCATACCAAATGTTATTTGATATATAGTCTATAGTCTCAAAATGTTTATAAAATAAAGTCTGCACAATTCCCAAATGCCTATTGAAAATTCTGTTGATCCTAAGTGTTTATGACTGATGAGGGACTGAGAGGTAAAAAGCAAGGCAATTAACCAGGTTATCTGATCTCTGTATGAGGAGAGGAGGGGCTAACTGAATTCATAAATGTCAAAGCAATCAAATCAAATTTTTTAAACAATTGCTTAAACGGTAGACAAGGATCAAATTACTACTATTTCTACATTTTGTAGATAAAGCCATAATGACTCTGACACCTGAAAATACCAAAAACATTATCACTTTATAAATTTTTTTTTCTATGGAATGTGGAATCTTAGTTCCTCCAGCAGGGATTTATCCCACATCAGTGGAAGTATGGAGCCTTAACCACTAGACCTCCAGGGAAGTCCCTTAAGTTACTTTTTAATCATAAATTTCTTTTACATAATATTATACTTCTAAATAGTATATATATATATATATATATATATATATATATATATATATATGGACAAAGAATGTCACCTGCCATTTTAGTAAACAAAGAATGTGTGCCTGCTCAGTCAATAAACTGTGTTTGATTCTTTGTGATCCCATGGACTCTAGCCCACCAGGCTCCTCACAATCCAAGGGATTCTCTAGGCAAGAATATTGGTGTGGGTTACCATTTTCTTCTCCAGGGGATCTTCCTAACCCAGGAATCAAACCCATATCTCCTGCTTGGCAGATGGATTCTTTACCACCATGCCACCCAGGAAGCCCCAAAACAGAGAATATCACCTGCTAATCCAGTAAACAATATATGTTGTCCACCATCAATCCATCAGTCTTTGCAGCAGCCCTTCAGTGGTGCCCCCGGGGGCAATTCATGATGGAGGAAAATCAGGATAGTGGCTCTGTATAGTTGAGATGCATATCTAAGGAATAATGCCAATGACCCTGGACTCTTGTGTCTTCCTTTACATTGTTGTTTTTCAGTCGATAGGTCCTGTCTGACTTTTTGCAGCTCCATGGACTGCAGCACACAAGGCTTTCTCATCCTTCACTATCTCCCAGAGTTTGCTCAAATTCATGTCCATTGAGTTGGTGATTCTGTCCAACCATCTCATCCTCTGTTGTCCCTTTCTCCTCTTGCCTTCAATCTTTCCCAGCTTTAGGGTCTTTTCCAGTGAGTCAGCTCTTCGCATCTGGTGGCCAAAGTATTGGAGCTTCAGCTTCAGCATCAGTTCTTCCAATAAATATTCAAGGTTGATTTATCCTTTAGGATGGACGGATTTGATCTCCTTGTTGTCCCAAGAGACTCTCAAGAGTCTTCTCCTGCATCACAATTCAAAATGATCAATTCTTTGGCATTCAGAGTTCTTTATGGGCCATGTACATGACTCCTGGAAAGACCATTCCTTTTTCCAGGGAATCTTCCTTACCCAAGGATCAAACCCAGGTCCCATTTCAGCGAGATTCTTTACCCTCTGAACCCCAGGAAGCTCCCTTTCACATACATGGAAAAGCACTAAAAATCAGTAACTTGAGAAGTCTGTCTTCTGTGATTAGCAGTAATCTTTTGATGTTTGACTACAAGATGTTTTTTTCAGCAAAAACTCCTATATATGCTGGCTTTTTTTCCTTTTGAAACAGTTCTTCACAATATCTGAAAAGTTGTCTCCCAGGCTATAGTGCTCTGTGAAGTCCCTGGAAAAACATCAGTCAGTCAGTTCAGTTCAGTCGCTCAGTCGTGTCCGACTCTTTGCGACCCCGTGAATCACAGCACGCCAGGCCTCCCTGTCCATCACCAACTCCCAGAGTTCACTCAGACTCACGTCCATCGAGTCAGTGATGCCATCCAGCCATCTCATCCTCTGTCATCCCCTTCTCCTCCTGCCCCCAATCCCTCCCAGCATCACGGTCTTTTCCAGTGAGTCAGCTCTTCGCATGAGGTGGCCAAAGTACTGGAGTTTCAGCTTTAGCATCATTCCATCCAAAGAACACCCAGGGCTGATCTCCTTCAGAATGGACTGGTTGGATCCCCTTGCAGTCCAAGGGACTCTCAAGAGTCTTCTCCAACACCACAGTTCAAAAGCATCAATTCTTCGGCGCTCAGCTTTCTTCACAGTCCAACTCTCACATCCATACATGACCACTGGAAAAACCATAGCCTTGACTAGACGGACCTTTGTTGGCAAAGTAATGTCTCTGCTTTTCAATATGCTATCTAGGTTGGTCATAACTGACAATTTTAGGTTGTACATTTTTATTCAGTTGACATATATGTCAGGTATTATGCCCAGGCATTAATTTGGGTTGACAGCTATGTAGTGATCTAAAACCAAAATATTTTATAGTATTCGTTTTGCATTTCATGTCTTTTCTGCTTTTTCTTTGATTCATTTCAAAATCTCACTACAGATTTATTCAAATCTCATCATCTAAATTCT
This sequence comes from Bos javanicus, assembly GCF_032452875.1. Taxonomy (NCBI): domain Eukaryota; kingdom Metazoa; phylum Chordata; class Mammalia; order Artiodactyla; family Bovidae; genus Bos; species Bos javanicus. Next base: position 15,053,952 of record NC_083872.1, read on the forward strand.
GTATTATTATTTTAATACAATAACAATACCTGCTCATTGAATAAGTGTAAAACTATGAACATGTAAATGGTAAGAAGTTAAAAAGTTAAAGCCCTGTGTTTAAGTTTCTTTTCCTTTCCATCAATTCTACAGGCTAGTAGTAAATATTGTTAACTATTTGATATATGTTCTTACAAAATTTCCTTTCCTCCTCTCCAGTCTCTTCCTCTCTTTCTCTCTGTCTATACACATGTCTATATATACATATGATATGCAAATATATAGTTTTGTTTATTTTTATTAGTGTTGTTGTTTTATAAAATTTGACAAATGACTGCTTTTCTCATTGAAACATAGCCAGAAAAACTCAAGAAGACTAGATTGGTGCTGGAATTCTATTAAATTAAGATGACAGTTAGGGCTTCCCAGATGGCACTAGTGGTAAAGAACCTGCTGCCAGTGCAAGAGACATAAGAGACATGGGTTCTATCCCTGGGTCGGGAAGATCCCCTGGAGGAGGGCATGGCAACCCACTCCAGTATTCTTGCCTGGAGAATCCCATGCACAGAGAAGCCTGGTGGGCTACAGTCCATAGGGTTGCAAAGAGTTGGACACAACTGAAATGACTTAGCAAGATGACAGTTAAGTACTTAGGTCACCTATGCTGAAATCAGTGGTTCTCTTTTATAAAAGTAAATGCTTACAGTTTTCTTTTTAGCAACCCCTTTTCCATTTTCTTTATTGTTTTTTCTTTATAAATGTTAATGGTTAGGGCTCTGTCCTTGGTCCTTATATCTTTTTTTCTTTCCATGCTCTCCCTGGATGATTTCACTCACCTACATTTTCTTTCATCTTTGACTTAAATAATGGTGATATTAAAATATTTAATTTTCTGTGAGTAATCATCTATAACTGGTTACTTCTGCCTCAGCCTCTTGTTCTAGGATTCTCTCATTGGTGTCTTATTCTTGAATAGATGTTAGCTGTTCTTCTTAGGGTGAATGAAGTCAGGAATGACTTATGTTACCATCTCTTTGTCATCCCTTTCCTAAGTTTCCTATTTCTTACTGAATACATTTTGGTGACTTAGTTCTTTTAAGTGTTCTTTTATTTTTTTTTTTTTTAATTTTTAGTGTGTTGTGTTGTTTGTTAGTATTTTTTTATTTTAAATTCTAGATTATACTTGTAGATATATATACTTCTCCTTAGTATTGTTTATTTCAACCTTTTCTTTTTTCTAATCAATTTTTCTAAACATTTGTCTGCTAGTCCTTTCAAAGAGTCAACTTTTGATATTGTTGGCAATGTATTTTTTTGTTGTTGCTTTTTTGTGATTTTTCTTTTCCCACATTATTGACAGATTTCTTATGTGTGTCTCTTTCTTGCTTTTGGATTTCAACAACTATGGTTGTATTTTAGCTTGTAGATTGCTTCAATATTATAATTTACTCTGTAAGTACAGCTTTAGTTGCAAGCTACTAACAACTTGCATGTCAAGCAGTATAGCACATGCAGATTCCCAAATTCACAGAGAATTTAAAGAAGCCACTGTATTGGCTGTGTGAACTGAGCATGGTGACTTCACCTTACTCTGTACTATTGGCAAACCATAAGAATCAGTACAAGGAAGGCGATTCTTAGAAATGCAGTGCTCACCCTTTTGTGGAAGTAATAGTGGTATCATATTGAAAACAGCCAATCCAGCATAGAGCATTCCTATCCAAATTGAATTTTTTATGAGTTTCCTTCTCTATGTGTGATATTTTTGTTAGGTGTTATTATGGCTATGCTGATTTTACAAAATGAATTGGGAAGATTTTATGTTTTGCTAAATTGTTGACTAGTGTAAATATATCTCCTTGAATGTATCTCTTCTTTGAAAGGTTGAAATGAATCAGCTTGTAAAGCCATCTGGGCCCAATTATCTTTTAGAGGTAATTCTTTCACATTATTTCCTAGAGCTTCTAAAAAAATCTTCCTATATAGGTTTTCTTCTTTGTCTTTATTTACTTTGAGGAAAAAAAAAAATAGAGACTCTTCTTTAACTAAATTTTAAACAAGAGTTGTGCATACTAAAACAGTATTTATGGAGTACTTTAAAATCTGTTTTCTAGCTATGTTTGTGATAGAGAGTCTGCTGCACAACTAGTCATTCAGTAATGACACAACACGTGTTTATTTCTCACTCATATTACACTTCAGCAATTGCAGTTTGCTCCAGTCTGCTTGACTATGTTCAGTTTTGCTCCATGTCTTTTCATTCTAGGACCTTGCCCGAAGAAGCAAACCTTATATGGAATATACCTGTTCTCTTAGAAAAAGGGAAGACAAGAGGCCAATGCAATTGCAAATAGAACTTCTGTTTAGATGTGGCATGTGTCACATCACTTACTTTTCATTGTCCGAAACAAATCGGGTGTGACTCTTCTTGATCTGGAGACGCGGAGGAGGGGAAGTGGTAATCCAGCCTTCCCTGTGTGACTCAACACAAATCCAACATATGATGGTGGAACAGGAACAAGACAACTATGATAAACACTGCCATTCAGAGTAGTCAGTAGTCCAGAGAAGTTCTGAAACCTCACTGGGATAGCTTTGTAAAGTGTTCCTGGGCTCACTGAGGAAATGTTAGTGAGAGGTCATGGTCCTCCTCCTTAAAAGACATGTCCTTGCCATTCGTGCTCCATGGCTTCTGAGTGCCCCGCTCTTTAATTAATGTTTCCTTTTTCAGTATCATCCCTTGTCACATGTGAAATGGGAATTTTGGTGCCTGAAAAAGTCTGTCAACTTAATCAGACTGGTGGTACTTCTAGAAGTATAGTTCTCAAAACAGTTTAAAAATTATTTGCTTCACTCTGTGTATAATAGTCAATTTATTCACTCTGTGTATAAATAGTCAATAGACTTACACTCTGTGTATAAATAGTCAAACACACAGTTCTTTTCAAGACATACCTTTCTCTTTAGATTTAATCATAGGTACTTTGAGTTTATCAGATACCTGTTGGATTAAGCCTTTGGTCTCTTTTCCCAGAGATATTTTGTCCAACTTAGAGCATCTGATGGGTGAAAGGCAAATTAATTATATCTGAGTTGGCTCAGCAGGTAAAGATTCCACCTGCAGTGTGGGAGACACAGGAGACTTGGGTTCCATCCCTGGGTCAGGAAGATCCCCTGGAGGAGGAAAATGGCAGCCCTCTCCAGTATTTATACCTAAAAAATCCCATGGACAGAGGAGCCTGGCAGGCTACAGTCCAAAGGGTCACAAAGAATCGGACATGACTGAGCAACTAAGCATGCACTAGTTTAAAACAAAAGGTATGGTGATCATTCTCTCACTTTTTTCACTGAAGTTACTCAAAACATTTTTTGTTTTGTTATTCCATTTACCAATTAGAGAAAGGACAGTGCTATTGTGCTATATCTATAAGCCCTGCAAGTTCTGGAATTCCTGAGCTTTTTTTTTTTTTTTTTGTCTCTTCATGAAAATAAGCCGGTTCTCTCCTAACTCAACTCTTCTTTGGCAGACAACTTATAAAATGCAACTAAATCAACAAACTCATACCAATAACATTCTATTTTTAGAAACCTTCCCCCGGAACCCAGGTTCATCATATTATTTCTTTATTAAATGATGGCATGTGACAGTTTTGTCAAATTTTTCGCCACTGTAGACCGTCAGTTGCCATTTTCCAATCTCTACTAATGTTCTACTGTTCATCCACCATCTGATCCCAACCAAACCTATGCTGTATATGTTGGTTTTTTGTTGGTGGTGGTGTTTTGCTTTGTTTTTCATTGACGGATTCTATTGATTTTTTTTTTTTTCTTAACTTGCTAATTTTGGCTTTAATACTTTTGTTATATTCTCCTGTATTTATTGATCTGTTTTGTTTTTCTATTTCTTATTTTTAAATTCAGTTCACTTCAGTCACTCAGTCATGTTCGACTCTTTGTGACCCCATGAATTGCAGCACGCCAGGCCTCTCTGTCCATCACCATCTCCTGGAGTTCACTCAAACTCACGTCCATCGTGTCGGTGATGCCATCCAGCCATCTCATCCTCTGTCATCCCCTTTTCCTCCTGCCCCCAATCCCTCCTAGCATCAGAGTCTTTTCCAATGAGTCAACTCTTCTCATGAGGTGGCCAAAGTACTGGAGTTTCAGCTTTAGCATCATTCCTTCCAAAGAAATCCCAGGGCTGATCTCCTTTAGAATGAACTGGTTGGATCTCCTTGCAGCCCAAGGGACTCTCAAGAGTCTTCTCCAACACCACAGTTCAAAAGCATCAATTCTTCGGCGCTCAGCTTTCTTCACAGTCCAACTCTCACATCCATACATGACCACTGGAAAAACCATAGCCTTGACTAGATGACCTTTGTTGGCAAAGCAATGTTTCTGCTTTTCAATATGCTATCTAGGTTGGTCATAACTTTTCTTTCAAGGAGTAAGCATCTTTTAATTTCATGGCTGCAGTCACCATCTGCAGAGATTTTGGAGCCCCAAAAAATAAAGTCTGACATAATGCCCAATTAATATCCCCCCCTTTTTTGAATAAGAAAAGGATCTCACTAGTTACAAAGTGATGCTGTCTTCAGCCTCTTTCTTAGTGTTGCTCCTCAGTGTTAGAGATTTTTCCCAGTTGCTCTTCTGCTTTCTGAAGTTGCTGTTTTCTGTATGACTTCCAGTCCAGCTGTTTTCACATTTATACTGTTTCAGAGTGTTAAAAAAAAAAAAAATGAAAGTGATAAGCTCTATCCCTGTTCACTGAGGACTTCACTCCTTGCTCTGCAAATTAGTGTGTGTTTAGGAAGTTCTGAAGGGCATAGCTTTATTATTTTGAAGTGATGCAACATTTTTAAGCAGAAAAAGAGTATCATTTGTACCTTCCTTCATTATACCCAGTTAAAATTCTTGAGTTTTTTAAAAGTGTTTAGTTTTCAACCCATATTCAGAAACTCCCTCTTTGAGATTCCCTTTGATAATTGCAGTCAGATTCAAAAAGGAATAGTTACCTGTGTTCACATTGTTGACCAAAAAGATGCACATCATGAGAGTTGCGAGTGAGGTTTTATATGGGGTAAAATGAGGACTGCAGCCTGGGAAGACAGCACCTCGGGCAGCTCTGAGAGACTGCTCCAAAGAGTCAGTTACGGAAGGTCAATATAGAAGATTTTGGTGAACAGAGAGTTCAATGCAATCAAGCACTCATTTTACAAAAGTTTTGGCCAGTCCCGAGGAGCTGATGTCACCAGGAAGGGAGTTAGGGCTTTTCTAGATATGAGGAGACACAAGGATTGGGATCTTGAAATCAGTTTCTGAAAATACCTAACTATCTAAAGACCTATTCTACCAGTTTCCCTGGGGCACAGAGTGCCTCACTCTCCACCCTGAATTCCCTCAGGGAGTGTTGAAGGTCAGCAGCTGCAGCAGCAGAGGCAGGTGGCAGATGCCCTTGTTGTTATTCAGTCGCTGGCAAATGCTCTTGGCAAGTGCCAATTAGCAGTTGATAGGCAAACGCCAATTAGTAGTTGACAGGCACCCACCAATTTGTAGTTGACAGGCAAGTGCCAATTTGTAGTTGACAACATCATTGTCTACCCAGGAATCCTTCCTTGAGGATACTATACATGTTTAGTATGTGGCAGGTTTGAGCTGTGTATAATATATTAATGTTTTTTCGAGGCAGAGTCTTCACTGGTGGAGGAAGGTGATACAAATATGCAGTGCTGGAAGTCAAAGAAGACCAAAAAATGCAAAGAAAGCACCCTAATGTTGCAGTGAAATTGGTAGTATCAGAATTAACTCATCTTTAAATATAATTTAAATATATTAAATTCATGAAATTCTACTGGAAGGGCCTAGAAGCAAAGACACATGTAGCAAAGAACACATCTAGAAATAAGGTCTCAGTTTCTAAATATCATTCTGCACTCAAAAGAATCAGTGTTTCTGAAATGGCTAAATCTGAGACAAAGAAAATACAAAATGAGCTTGGAAGTATGTTGTGTCATAAGTGATCAAAAAGAGATAGGGACCTAGGAAAAGGAAATAACTATTTTAAAAGACTTCCAACTTGTTCAATATGAGGAATTTCAAACTTGAAAATTAATAATGACAGTCATGTAGTATAACATGACTGTTATAGAATTCTTATAGAATTCTTATAGAATAAGAATACATAAATCCATACTTATAATAAATAAAGCAATAATATGAAAGAAGAAACAGTTCTTTCTTACAGTAAAAGGCCAAATACTGAATGTACCTGGAATAGGGACTTGGAAAATTACCATCCTGCAAATAGCAGAGTAATAATTAGAGTAAGATGATTTCTAGAACTAGTAGTTAAATTTTTTTCCAGTACTTGTTATGAAAACTTGCAAATATACAAAAAGTCTGAGGAAACTTCTAGTGAATGCTCATATACTCACCATTTAGATTCAACCATTAATATTTTACTATAGTTGTTTTTATCACAGATCAATTTATATTTCTACCATTCTACTTGTCCATAAATCTGTCTTATATTATTGAAACATCTCAATATAAATTGTATACATCAGTACATTTTTCCCCTAAGCACTTCAGCATAGATGTAATTCATTAGGATTCAATATACATTTATAGTTCTTTTTTGTTCTTTTGAGGTAAAACTTACATAAAAGAAAATTATCAAGAATTAGATATATCATTTGATGAGTTGCCAAGACTTAAAATACTGCAGAAAACATCACTCCAGAAAATTACATCTTTTCAGGTAAAACCCCTCCAAGCCATAGTTGTTCTTATTTTTCCAACATACATCCATTTTTACTTCTCTAAAACTTTATATAAATTAAACCACACTGTGCATGTGTGCTCAGCTGTGTCCAATTCTCTGTGACCCCATGGACAGGGGCCTGCAGGCTCCTCTGTCCATGGGATTGTCCAGGCATGAATACTGGAGTAGGTTGCCATTTCCACCTGCAGGGGATCTTTCAGAGCCAGGGATCAAAGCCCTGTCTCCTGAGTCTCCTGCACTGGCATGCAGATTCTTTACCCCAGAGCCACCTGGGGAGCCCAAATCACACCATAGTACTCTTTGTACTAAGTCTTTTTTTTCACTCAGAATAATACTTTTAAAATTCATCCATGTTATTGGAGTAGCTTATTTCTTTTTATTACTGAATAGTATTCTATTATATGAATATAAGTGTATAATGATTATCCATACTCCTATTGATGGATACTTGGACTATTTCTAATTTTGACTATTATGAATACATTTGCTATAATCATTTTTCATACTGATTTTTATTGACATGTCTTTTCATTTCTCTTGGGTAAATTTTTAGGAGTAGAATTCCTGTGCCACATAGTAGGCATATGCTTAGTTTTATAGGAAACTGGATAAAAATTTCCAAAGTGATCTGGCATCAAAGTCTGTGTTCTTAACTACTATGCTGAACAGTTGAAATGGGCCTTGCTGGAAAAGTAGGATTTTTCCAAATAGAAAATTGAGGGAAGATATTTCTGATTAAGAGAGCAAACCATACACCTGTGAAGTGAATTTCACTCATGAGAGGGAATTGATGTGTTTGATATATTAAGAGATGAAATTGGAAAGGTAATTAAGTCATGTCCTAAAGATCTGCTTGATCACAATAATAAGGATTTATGAATTAATGCCATAAAAGATGGAAACCCATAGGAGTTTTATTTGTGTGTGGGGGGGGGAGTAAACATTCATTCATTCATTCATTCATTCTCCACAATAAATATTTGCTGAATACTTAAGCATGCACAAGCACCTCAGTGGTCTTTGCAGTATTTTAATATGTGCTAAAGGTTTTAGATAGCACAATGTCAGGAAAGGAAAGAACATCTTCAAAAAACACTGAAAAGACAATTCCAATGGACTTTTTAGTTAACTGAACTTAGCCTCCTGAAAGAGGGTAAGAGCTTAACAGCAGTCAAAGCCTGGATAATTGGAAATTTTCTGTTGCTTTTAACCACGATAGAGAAGTTAAAAGACAGTCAAGTTAGTGCTACAAAGCTGAAAGCAGAATGATTTCTAAGCCAGGAACACAGTACTTCTGTTATATTCATAATACCAAGTATAGCATTCTAAATGTAACAGAATTTAACTGTTCTTGACTTCTATATAGGAAAAAAAAAAAAAACTTAAACTGCTCTGTAATGAGCATAGGACTTTTAATTTTAATTCTAAGTTGGTATACCATTTTCCAATTATTTTTATAAATTCTGTCAAATAATTTCTTATAATAGCTTTGTTTGTTGTAGGAAATATAGCCAAGAAGTTTATATTTCCTTTGAGACTAATGAAAATTAATGATTTTTAACACCGATTTCAGGGCTTTTTAAATTTAATAATGTATAAATATTGGTGTTTTTTTGGATTTAAGCCAAACTAATTTGCAGAACTTAAAGGTAGAGAGAGATATAATAGCATATCTTTCACAGAAAAGCAGGGTACAATCATATTTAATAATATAAGTTACTTTACTATTATGCCAATGAAGCATTTAAGGTTGTGTGTAACACATGAGAATTCAGAGTGAGTCAGAAAAGAATCTGTAGTCTTAGAACCACTCTACCAGCAATCTTTCTCTTCCATCATTTTCATACCACCTTATTCTGAGTCTAATTGTCACATTGTAATCTCTTAGTTATTTGCACATACTTTTCTTATAATACTTGAGCATTATATTTCCAACCCATCTAAGTAGATTCTCATATTAAATTCTATTTTTTTTCATCATTTAGATTCTCTTTATATTTGATAACGCTAGGGACCACCATTTAATGGTCCCTCTCCACCTCTCTGCACAACTCTGTCAATTCCTGATTATGAAAAGTATGATAAAAGTCTCAGTTTGAAATTATAGCAAGGCAGGAATAAATGCGAGGTCCTGAGGAGACTGGACTGGAAGGTAGTGCTCATTTTAAAATGTAGTGCTAATTTAAAAATAAAGTGAGGAGCACTGAATAAGCCAGTTACTGTCACAATGCTATAAACCCAAATCATTCCCAAGCCTAGTGGTTTAGAACTACAATTACCATCCTCATCACTTAGCTAAACTGGCCTGGTTCTATCAGTTCTAAGCTTCATTCAGGTCTTCTCTACATGTCTCTTAACCTACCTGGAACCATTATCTTCTAATGCGTGTTCTTTTCATGGCAAAAGGGCCGACAGAAACTTGATGTCTTTTAAGGACAGAATTAGAACTGGCACGCTATCACAACTGCCCACATTCTACCAAAGCAAGACACTTGGCCAAGCCCCATATAATGAAGCAGGGACGTTTTATTTCCGAGTAAGATTGGAAAGTGAAAGTGAAAGAAAGAAAATTGGGGAAAGGACTAAATATCATGAACAGTAATCTAATACAACCCAAGCACTTAAGCAACCTAAAATACTTTCTGTAACTAGACTTCTCTTTTTTGAGTTCCATACCTACATTATATATATTTACATACCTAGTTGTTCCCAGGTGTCTCAACTTCTATCTTTGACAATTCCAGTCTTGCCCAATGGCGTGTTTTAAGTATCTTTTATTTGTAGGCACAGACTCACCCAGTCTCTGACTCATCAATAATGAAGGCAATTTATTAGTCATTCCATTTATGTTGTTTTGCTATAGAAAGTAAATGTCACTGTGCCTGGGCTGGGACCTATAGGCTTGCTGAAAGCCTTGACTGTTTTATCTCGAAAACATGTTTCAGGAGATGGGTAGTTTTTAAACTAGGATTCTGCATCAGTTTTCCTAAGTCCCTAAGTTCTTTTCCAAAAGAGAGAGCATTAAATTTTATTATGAAGAATGCATTGTGTAGTATGGACATTTTAACAAGATAAATTCCAATCCATGAACTTAGAATGCCTGTTCATTTATTTATGCTTTCTTTAGTTTGTTTCATCACTGTCTCATAGTTTTCAGTGTATGGATCTTCACTTCCTTGATTGTATTTATTCTTAAGTATTCTATTCTTTTTGATACTGTTGTAATGGGATTTTTAAAATTTTCTTTTTTGGAAAGTTTATTGATAATATGTATAAATGCAACTGATTTGTATATTAATTCTGTATCCTGCAGTTTTACTAAATTGATTTATTAATTTCTATGTTTTTTTCCCAGTATCTTTACTGGAATCTTTAGGGTTTTCTATATGAGATCATGTCATCTACAAACAGAGACAATTGAGCTCCTTCCTTTTTTATTTGGATGTTTGTTATTTCTTTTTCTTGCCTGATTGTTTTGACCTGAACTTCCAGTACCTTATTGAATAGGAGTGGTTAAAGAAGGCATCTTTGCTTTGTTTCTAATCTTAGAGAAAAAGATTTCTTCTTTTTACCATTGAATATGATGTTAGCTGGGGCTTCCCTCAGCAGTAAAGAATCTGCCTGCAGTGCTGGAGATGCAGGAGATGTGGGTTCGATCCCTAAGTCAGGAAGATCCCCTGGAGGAGAGCATGGCAACCCACTCCAGTGTTCTTGCCTGGAGAATCCCCTGGACAGTGCAACCTGGGGGGCTATAGTTCAGAGAGTAGCAAAGAGTCAGACATGACTGAAGTGACTGAGCACAACACATGATGTTAGCTGTTGGTTTGTCATGTATGGCCTTTATTATGTTGAGGTATATTTCTCATATACCTAATTTATTGAGAATTTTATCATGAATAGATATGGAGTTTTGTCAAATGCTTTTTGAGCATGCATTAAGATAATCTCATGATTTTTCTTCTTCATTCTGTTAATGTATTGTATCCCATTTTTTTGATTTGTGTATTTTGAAACATCATTGCTCCTCAGGGATAAGTCAGTCTTAATTATGATATATGTTTTTTTAAAAATGTATGGTAGGATTCATTGGAGAAGGAAATGGCAACCCACTCCAATGTTCTTGCCTGGAGAATCCCAGGGGCGGGGGAGCCTGGTGGGCTGCCGTCTATGAGGTCGCACAGAGTCGGACACGACTGAAGCGACTTAGCAGCAGCAGCAGCAGGATTCATTTTGCTAGTATTTTGTTGAGAATTTTTGCGTCTATGTTAATCAGTGTCTCAAGAAAACTGAAAACAAAATGTATATATATTTCTATACAACTGAACAAATTAAATGAAATTAAAAGTCAGTGAAAAATAAAGATGCATTGTTAGTATAATGACAAGGAACAAAACTATTCTCATTATCATTTATTTAAGCAATACATATATATTCAGACTCTAACTTGTGCTAGGAACTGTTCTAAATTCTAGACTTCAGAGGACTGAGAAAAAAGCATTTAGACAATAAGTTGACCTTGAATCTGGGAACAGAAGGAAAAGCAAATTATAATGTCAGTAATAAAATAATTATGTTTTTATTTTTCAGTTTTAACATATCTACTCTGCAGCAAGTCCATATCCAAGTCTACAGTGTCAAAGTGCAGGTTTAAATAAAATCTATCAAAAATATCAAATTCTGTTCATCTTTGAATATTAAAAATTTATTTAATTATTTAAATTTATTAGAATAAAAAGTTCCTATATACTTGGACTTCCCTTGTAGCTCAGTCAGTAAAGAATTTGCCTGCAGTGCAGGAGACTTGGGTTTGATCCCCAGGTTGGGAAGATCCCCTGGAGAAGGAAATGGCAACCCACTCCAGTATCATTGCCTGGAAAATCTCATGGACAGAGGAGCCTGGTGAGCTGCAGTCCAAGGGGCCGCAAAGAGTCGGCACGACTGAGCGAATAACACTTACTTACTTCCTCTCTTATATACTTGGAATATTGGTGTTTTACCGTATACTAAATGCATGTTTGAAATGTCTGTGATATTAAATCATAGGAAAATTTTGCTTTATCTTTCCATTTTTAAATTCAAAATTGATCTCTGATTGCTTGAGAAATGACTGAATACAAAGGTACAACCAATTGTATGATACTAATATTTTACACGCTTCCCTGAAAGATCAGCTGGTAAAGAATTGACCTGCAACGCTGGAGACCCCAGTTCGATTCCTGGGTTGGGAAGATCTGCTGGAGAAGGGAAAGGCTACCCACTCCAGTATTCTGGCCTAGAGAAGTCCATGGATTGTACAGTCCCTATTTTACAGAAAAATGTATGCAGATCAGATAAAAAGTAAATATAACAATATACTTTATTCCCTGTTTTAAACCTTATGCCAAAGTTGAATCCATTTTTATCTTCACCTTAAAGGATATGTTACTATATTACAGGGCATAAAATTCAGAAAGGAGGTCCTTACACATATAAATACAGCCATAGACCAATAAGCCCATCAATAATAAGAACTATACTTTCAAAAGAACAGTCATTCATGGAACAAAAATAAAGTAACTTATACTCTGTAAACAACTAGATACATTTAATAGTTGGTTACTTTGTGGTTTGCAAAAGGTTGGCTCAGTCAATTAGAAGGAATAATTAGCTTCAGCATCAAAAGTAGCAAGTTTATTTTGTGGTACTTCTTTGTCTTTCTAAAGAAATGATTAAATATATTGCATTTAAAGTGGTAATACAAAAATGTGGCAACCTTACTATATTAATGAAAATTTATCAATTTGTAATAATATTAGTTTAAAAAATAAAATGTATCTTTCAATATAGCACATAATTAAACACTACACTTCCAGCAGAAACTTTTCTCTGCTTCATAGAAATAGTTCTTCAACATACTTTTTTAAAATATAATGGGATATAAGCTAAATATATAAATTTGATAAAGCTTTTCTCTGTTTAAAAATAATTTACTCAAAAATTTTAAATTTTAATTTTGTAGTTAAAAATTGATTAGGACGATCACTAATTTGCATAAAAACTGGCTAATTATCATACCAGCTGCTGAAAAATTTGTGAAACAAATTTCATGTTGGCAAGCAGAACTGCAGGCTGTCTTAGATGTAAAAATATCTGTGGGCATGAAAGATGTTCTATGCAATTTAAAGAGAAGTACAGACCCAAATTTCTGAGGATTTCTTCTGCGGATGGTTTTCATTCTTAGTGAAGATGAAAAGTTATAAGGAAATGTTGCCTGACAAAGGTGGACATCCTGGAATTAAACTGACCTTTTCTTAAATAAAAATATTAAGGGTACAGCATCCTATAAGCTGAATGAGCTGGCTTGCTCTCAGATGTACATTTTCATTAAACAGTTTTCATAATAAACTGAAATCAACAGGTATTTCAGAATTTGTTTCTATATCTTCATATTATTAATTTCTGAGATTGTCCAGAATTTTGAGAAATCTCCATGTGGTCCCACTTGAATTATTTTCCACTACATAATGAAATAGTCAAAGATTAAAATATCTTTATCTACAAAACTTCTCAGTTTTTAAAGTTTTTTATTATTATTTATTGGGTTCGCAAAAAAATTTGTTCAAATTTTTCCATACCAGTGTACAGAAAACTCCGAACAAACATTTTGGTCAACCCAATTTTATTTTTAATTTTTGCTTGCAAATTTTGGTAGGCATAAAACAAACAAATAAGAAAACCCACAAGTATGCTGCAGAAATATTTTTGTGATTGCACCTTATTATCAGTTTGGTGGAAGATACTAAATGTAATTTTTTTTAAGAAAAAATTATAAAATTATCCAACAAACTCAGATTTTGGAAGAACATATGCTTCAAAAGTACTTTTAAACTGGACTACTTATGTGATGTGAGGTTCTACAAAACTTACTAATTATTTTATCCTATGTCCTAAATGTCTCCAATTTATCATGTATAGTTGCTAATGTTGTGATTATTTATTTAGCTAGAAAAACTCTGGTTTCAATTACATTGAAATTTAAATATTAATGTAAAAGTGTTTATAGTCTGAGCTTTGTGTAGTCAAAGTGTGGTTATCTTAATGCAAGCAAGATTCTTTCTTTTATATCAATTAGATATGTTAAATTACTTACTCCATAATTCCTTACCCCTTTTGATTTCTTGGATGATGTACCTTCACTAATATTATGGACTTTTAGATTAAAATAATAAAAGATTTTTAGATCAAAATAAAGTAATAAAAGATCATTTCACATGCTAGCAAAGTAATGTTCAAAATTCTCCAAACCTGGCTTCAACAGTATGTGAACCATGAACTTCCAGATGTTCAAGCTGGATTTAGAAAAAGCAGAGGAACCAGAGATCAAATTGTCAACATCTGTTGGATTGTCGAAAACGCAAGAGAATTCCAGAAAAAAAATCTACTTCTGCTTTATTGACTATGCCAAAGCCTTTGACTGTATGGATCACAACAAACTGTGGAAAATTCTTAAAGAGATGGGAATACCAGACCACCTGACCTGCTCTTGAGAAATCTGTATGCAGGTCTGGAAGCAACAGTTAGAACTGGACATGGAACAACAGACTGGTTCCAAATCCAGCCTGGCATGCTGCTGTCCATGGGTTCACAAAGAGTTGAACACGACTGAGCGACTGAACTGAACTGAACTGAATATAAGAGAAAAATCAGGCTTAACACATGTAAATGAATTTTCACTTTATAAATACAAATCATGGTTTGTATTGAATATTTTGTTTTTAGTTTAGGACAATATGTATTCCCCTAGATCAATGTTGAAGTGTACCCTCAACAGAAAGTAAAAACAGGGCACATATTTTTCAATTTGTTCTCAGATCTAGAAGCTGTAAAATTGGTTTATCTCATTATAGCTTAAACTATAGAAGGCTGGACATTCAGATCAGATCAGTCGCTCAGGCGTGTCCGACTCTTTGCAACCCCATGAAGCGCAGCACGCCAGGCCTCCCTGTCCATCACCAAATCCTGGAGTTCACCCAGACTCAGTGATGCCATCCAGCCATCTCATCCTCTGTCATCCCCTTCTCCTCTTGCCCCCAATCCCTCCCAGCATCAGAGTCTTTTCCAATGAGTCAACTCTTCTCATGAGGTGGCCAAAGTACTGGAGTTTCCGCTTTAGCATCATTCCTTCCAAAGAAATCCCAGGGTTGATCTCCTTCAGGATGGACTGGTTGGATCTCCTTGCAGTCCAAGGGACTCTCAAGAGTCTTCTCCAACACCACAGTTCAAAAGCATCAATTTTTTGGCGCTCAGCCTTCTTCACAGTCCAACTCTCACATCCATACATGACCACAGGAAAAACCATAGCCTTGACTAGACGAAACTTTGTTGGCAAAGTAATGTCTCTGCTTTTGAATATGCTATCGAGGTTGGTCATAACTTTCCTTCCAAGGAGTAAGCGTCTTTTAATTTCATGGCTGCATTCACCATCTGTAGTGATTTTGGAGCCCAGAAAAATAAAGTCTGACACTGTTTCCACTGTTTCCCCATCTATTTCCCATGAGGCGATGGGATGCCATGATCTTCATTTTCTGAACGTTGAGCTTTAAGCCAACTTTTTCACTCTCCACTTTCACTTTCATCAAGAGGCTTTTTAGTTCCTCTTCACTTTCTGCCATAAGGGTGGTGTCATCTGCATATCTGAGGTTATTGATATTTCTCCTGGCAATCTTGATTCCAGCTTGTGTTTCTTTCAGTCCAGCGTTTCTCATGATGTACTCTGCATATAAGTTAAATAAACAGGGTGATAATATACAGCCTTGACGTACTCCTTTTCCTATTTGGAACCAGTCTGTTGTTCCATGTCCAGTTCTAACTGTTGCTTCCTGACCTGCATACAGATTTCTCAAGAGGCAGGTCAGGTGGTCTGGTATTCTCATCTCTTTCAGAATTTTCCACAGTTTACTGTGATCCACACAGTCAAAGGCTTTGGCATAGTCAATAAAGCAGAAATATATGCCTTTCTGGAACTCTCTTGCTTTCTCCATGATCCAGTGGATGTTGGCAATTTGATCTCTGGTTCCTCTGCCTTTTCTAAAACCAGCTTGAACATCAGGAAGTTCACAGTTCACATATTGCTGAAGCCTGACTTGGAGAATTTTGAGCATTACTTTACTAGGGTGTGAGATGAGTGCAATTGTGCAGTAGTTTGAGCATTCTTTGGTATTGCCTTTCTTTGGATTGGAATGAAAACTGACCTTTTCCAGTCCTGTGGCCACTGCTGAGTTTTCCAAATTTGCTGGCATATTGAGTGCAGCACTTTCACAGCATCATCTTTCAGGATTTGGAATAGCTCAACTGGAATTCCATCACCTCCACTAGCTTTGTTCGTAGTGATGCTTTCTAAGGCCCACTTGACTTCACATTCCAGGATGTCTGGCTCTAGGTCAGTGATCACACCATCGTGGTTATCTTGGTCGTGAAGATCTTTTTTGTATAGTTCTTCTGTGTATTCTTGCCACCTCTTCTTAATATCTTCTGCTTCTGTTAGGTCCATACCATTTCTGTCCTTTATCGAGCCCATCTTTGCATGAAATGTTCCTTTAGTATCTCTGATTTTCTTGAAGAGATCTCTAGTCTTTCCCATTCTGTTGTTTTCCTCTATGTCTTTGCATTGATGGCTGATGAAGGCTTGCTTTTCTCTTCTTGCTATTCTTTGGAACTCTGTATTCAGATGTTTAATCTTTCCTTTTCTCCTTTGCTTTTCACTTCTCTTCTTTTCACAGCTATTTGTAAGGCCTCCCCAGACAGCCGTTTTGCTTTTTTGCATTTCTTTTCTATGGGGATGATCTTGATCCCTGTCTCCTGTACAATGTCACGAACCTCATTCCATAGTTCATCAGGCAGTCTATCTATCAGATCTAGGCCCTTAAATCTATTTCTCACTTCCACTGTATAATCATAAGGAATTTGATTTAGGTCATACCTGAATGGTCTAGTGGTTTTCCCTACTTTCTTCAATTTAAGTCTGAATTTGGCAATAAGGAATTCATCGTCTGAGCCACAGTCAGCTCCTGGTCTTGTTTTTGCTGACTGTATAGAGCTTCTCCATCTTTGGCTGCAAAGAATATAATCAATCTGATTTCCGTGTTGACCATCTGGTGATGTCCATGTATAGAGTCTTCTCTTGTGTTGTTGGAAGAGAGTGTTTGCTATGACCAGTGTATTTTCTTCGCAAAACTCTATTAGTCTTTGCCCTGCTTCATTCCGTATTCCAAGCCAAATTTGCCTGTTACTCCAGGTGTTTCTTGACTTCCTACTTTTGCATTCCAGTCCCCTATAATGAAAAGGACATCTTTTTGGGGTGTTAGTTCTAAAAGGTCTTGTAGGTCTTCATAGAACCATTCAACTTCAGCTTCTTCAGTGTTACTGGTTGGGGCATAGACTTGGATTACTGTGATATTGAATGGTTTGCCTTGGAAACGAACAGAGATCATTCTATTGTTTTTGAGATTGCATCCAAGTACTGCATTTCGGACTCTTTTGTTGACCATGATGGCTACTCCATTTCTTCTGAGGGATTCCTGCCCCCAGTAGTAGATATAATGGTCATCTGAGTTAAATTCACCCATCTCAGTCCATTTCAGTTCGCTGATTCCTAGAATGCCGACATTCACTCTTCCCATCTCTTGCTTGACCACTTCCAATTTGCCTTGATTCGTGGACCTGACATTCCAGGTTCCCATGCAATATTGCTCTTTACAGCATTGGACCTTGCTTCTATGACCAGTCACATCCACAGCTGGGTGTTCTTTTTGCTTTGGCTCCATCCCTTCATTCTTTCTGGAGTTATTTCTCCACTGATCTCCAGTAGCATATTGGGCACCTACTGACCTGGGGAGTTCCTCTTTTAGTATCCTATCATTTTGCCTTTTCATACTGTTCATGGGGTTCTCAAGGCAAGAATACTGAAGTGGTTTGCCATTCCCTTCTCCAGTGGACCACATTCTGTCATATCTCTCCACCATGACCCGCCCATCTTGGATTGCCCCATGGGCATGGCTTAGTTTCATTGAGTTAGAGAAGGCTGTGGTCCTAGTGTGATTAGATTGACTAGTTTTCTGTGAGTATGGTTTCAGTGTGTTTGCCCTCTGATGTCCTCTTGCAACGCCTACCGTCTTACTTGGGTTTCTCTTACCTTGGGCGTGGGGTATCTCTTCACGGCTGCTCCAGCAAAGCGCAGCCATTGCTCCTTATCTTGGACGAGGGGTATCTCCTCACTGCCGCCCTTCCTGACCTTCAACGTGGGATAGCTCCTTTAGGCCCTCCTGCGCCCACACAGCCACGGCTCCTTGGACGTGGGGTTGGTCCTCCTGGCCACCGCTCCTGGCCTCGGGCGTGGGTTGCTCCTCCCGGCCGCCGCCCTTGGCCCCGGGCGTGGGACGTGGGGTATCTCCTCCTGGCCACCGCCCCTGACTTCGGACGCGAGGTAACTCCTCTCGTCGCCACCCCTGACCTCGGACGTTGGGCATCTCCTCTGGGCCTCGCCCCCTGACCTCGGACGTGGGGTAGCTCCTCTCGGCCGTTCCTGCGCCATCGCAGTCTGGTACTCTCGGCCGCTGCCCCTGTCCTCGGAGGTGGGGTAACTCCTCTTGGCCGCCGCCCTTCGGGCATGGGGTCCTCCCAGCTTCTGCCCCTGACCTTGGACGTGGGGTGGCTCCTCTCGACCGTGCTTTAGCGTGCCCGTCGCAGCCGCCTGCGCTTTAGCGTTCTACTAAAGATTGATAAATTTTAAAAGCTGTAAAGACAAAGGTAACTGTATTTATTGTACTAATTTTCAAGTCTTTATGAAAAACAAAACTGCATCAAAGCATACTGTTCACTGTTCCTAAAAATATCTCATTAACTTAAATTCACATCTCTTTCATGGGCCACATTTAAGCTTAAACTAACATTTCAGTCTTTCATTCTTTTTTTCACACTTCTTTTTCACCAGTAGTATCTTTTTATCGCATATTTGCAGCAAGAATGTAAAGAATGTTACATTTGTTCACCACAATAATATCATAACTGATGAAAACATTTAAATGAATTAACATTTGTCATCATGCTATTTTATTAAAATAATCATGAGCACTTATCATAAAACATGTTAGATTTCATAAGTTTTAATCACAGAAGACTTAATGAACATGATAACTGAACAAAATTGGAAATTTTCAGAAAGCTTCCACAAATCTTCATTTAGGAAACTAATCAAAGAATGTTTACTGAGTACTTTGTACAGTTATGGTAGAGTAATATATGAAATTTGCTCTCTATACTCAAGCAATTCACCATCCATGTACAAGATAATGCAAATATGCCTGAAATGAGCAGTAATGTTCTTTTGAGTAATGTTTTGAGTAAGTGTTTTAGCATTATGTGACTATTTTGACTGTCATCTCTAGCTGAGTTCTTATAAGAACAAATTAAACCAAATTAAAACATTGTTAACAGAAACAGACTACTTATATTTTCTCTGCTTTACCTCCCTGATGTATTAATAAACCATCTATTTCTCACCTGTATTATTCCCATTGCCTCCTAACTTGTTGACATAATACTAGTCTTGTTACTCTATATTTCATTTCTAATAGTAGTTGAAATAATACTTAGAGGATGGAAGTCAGATCCTGTCACTCCTATGCTTTAAAAAACTGAGATGGCTCCCCATTTCATTAATGGTAGAGTCAAATTCCATACGAAGTGAAGTGAAGTGAAGTTGCTCAGGCGTGTCCGACTCTTTGCGACCCCGTGGACTGTAGCCCACCAGGCTCCTCTGTCCATGGGATTCTCCAGGCAAGAACACTGGAGTGGGTTGCCATTTCCTTCTCCAAAGTCTTCCATGATCTTCTGTCCACCCCTTAACACTCTGCACAAGCTTATGTACAGGTCTCCGTTGTCTATGCCCTTTGTTCATTCCGATTCTGCCATGCTGGCTTCCTTCTTGCCTCAAATACCTCAAGTGTGCTCCGCCCTTAACGGGGACTTCGCAGTGGCTGTTCCCTCTGTCTGGAACACTCTTAACTTCAAATATCTGCAAGTCAGATGGCCTAATCACCACCTCTGCTCCAGTATCCTTGACAATTCTCTCTTAAATTTTGTCTTACTCTTCAGCTCCAGCACTCTCAAGTCTCTTTACTCTGCTCTAGTTATTGTTATTGTTATGGGAGAAGGCAATGGCACCCCACTCCAGTACTCTTGCCTGGCAAATTCCATGGATGGAAGAGCTTGGTAAGCTGCAGTCCATAGGGTCGCTAACAATTGGACACGACTGAGTGACTTCACTTTCACTTTTCACTTTCATGCATTGGAGAAGGCAATGGCAACCCACTCCAGTGTTCTTGCCTGTAGAGTCCCAGGGACGGGGGAGCCTGGTGGGCTGCAGTCCGTGGGGCTGCACAGAGTCGGACACGACTGAAGCGACTTAGCAGCAGCAGCAGCAGTTATTGTTATTGCATTCTAATAAACTGTAATTATTTCATTATTTATTATGTTTATCTTTTTTTCTTTTTGTGCCCATGAACCTAAAGGTCCTTTGCATTGCCCACTGGTATACCTCAAGCATGTAGAGTAGTGCAGGACTCAAAGTGGGCACTTAATAGAAGTGTGTGATGTAAATAAATGACCGTGGGAACAAATAGCAAATGCTAGGGTCTTATTTTTCCTAAATGTGCAATTTCTATTAAAATGAAAGCTACGACTGAAGCTACTTAGCAGCAGCAGCAGTTATATTGTATTTAGATTGTTATTTTTTATTATCTTATTTCCAATCACGAGCTTTTTCTGGAAAAACTGAAGTACCATCACCCATGCATGTAGAATAAGCAAAAAAAAAAAAAAAAAAAAGTTAGAAAAATTATCAAGAATCTTCTCTTTATTATTATTGATCAAATATAGTAGTTCAAAGTTAAAATCTAATTATTTGGGACACTTGCTATTTAAAAGAATATATCCCTTGTCATGCTAAGTTATTAGTCAGATCATTCAACAGGCAGATCAAAGTCTGAGCTGTGGGCCACTTTCAGAAAGGGGATACCATATGTAGGTTTAGGGGGAAAAAAAGATTAAGTAGATTCTCCCCTTTGATGAAATCAGACCTCTGCACACTTGCTTTATTCCCATTGCTCTTCCACTGGTGCTGACACTCTTTTCCCTGCCAGAATATATAGATATGTGCTTAAGGGTACACACAGAATTATGTGAAATTCATCCTTATGTTAACTAAAGCTCTACTTATCTTCTACAGAAAAAAAGAACATATTGGAATGCTAATCTGGTAAATAATTTTATATCTAATCTCATTGGTTTTCATACAAATGTTTCAAAATTCTCAAACATTGGTTCTTTGCCTACCTGTAACTACAAGGTAGTGATACAGAGTAGATGAAAAAGCAGCACTCGGTTTTGACATGGAATAAATATTTGCTAGAAGAACATAGGAGGGTGTTGGATTCAATTACTACATACTGGCAACTGACTTGAACTTGATTTATTTATTCATTCATTCATTTGTTCAACAGTTACTGAACTCCATGCCCGACAGTGTATTGTATAACTTGGTTCAGAGGTAAGACCTGGTCTTTGCTTTAAAAATGGAATGCAATTATCAGCTAGTAAGAGATGGAAAGATTTTTTAAAAAAATAGGATGCAATGTATGAATTTCCCTGGACATGCAAACATATGCAAAACTTCCATAGAATAAATAGAATGAAAATTTCTTCCTTCTGAAACTAAGTAGCCAGTATTCACTTGTGTTAGTCTCTCAGTCCAACCAACCATTGATGGCATCACTGACTCAATGGACATGAGTTTGGGTAAACTCCGGGAGTTGGTGATGGACAGGGAGGCCTGGTGGGCTGTGGTTCACGGGGTCGCAAAGAGTCGGACACGACTGAGCGACCGAACTGAACTGAACTGAGTCTCAGTCATGCCCCACTCTGTGGCCCATGAACTGCAGCCCACCAGGCTCCTCTGTCCATGAGATTTTCCAGGCAAGGAAACTGGAGTGGTTTGCCATTTCCTTCTCCAGGGGATCTTCCTGACCCAGGGATTGAACCTGGGTCTCCTGCACTGCAGGCAGATTCTTTACCAACTGAGCTACCAGCTGCTGCTGCTGCTGCTGCTAAGTCACTTTAGTCGTGTCCGACTCTGTGTGATCCCATAGACGGCAGCCCACCAGGCTCCCCCATCCCTGAGATTCTCCAGGCAAGAAGACTGGAATGGGTTGCCATTTCCTTCTCCAATGTATGAAAGTGAAAAAATGAAAGTGAAGTCGCTTAGTCGTGTCCAACTCTTAGAGACCCCATGGACTGCAGTCCACCAGGCTCCTCCATCCATGGGATTTTCCAGGCAAGAGTACTGGAGTGGAGTGCCATTGCCTTCTCCAGGGAAGCCCCATATTCAGTAAAACTTAGCTTAATCAGTTCCCTATTTTGAGCATTCTATGATTTTGATTGTGTAATATCTTTTTTTTTTTTTTGCCTTAAAATTACACAAGAATGTGCATTTATATGGAGAAGGAAATAGCAACCCTCTCCAGTATTCTTGCCTGAAAAATCCTATGGACAGACGAGCCTGGCAGGTTATAGTCCATGGGGTCTCAGAGTTGGTTATGACTGAGCGACTTAAGCATGCATGTGCATGTGCATTTAGAAATGAAATCCCCATGGTGATATCCACATGGCATTTCTGGAATATACAACTAATTATGTTTCTCTGTGCTTAAAGCCCTCCAGTACCCTCTCCCCCCTGCCACTGAGGACAGAGCCTTTCATGACTCAGGCCAAGCCTTTACCTCTCATGTTCTGCCTTCACATTTTGCTCTTCTAAAATCAACCTTCTCAATTTTCCTTGCACTGCACTACTGTTTGATTCAACAATGTGGAGCTTCTTATATCGTCCTCAAAATCAAACCATGATTTTTTATGCTTTGGAATATTTTTTGCGCTGTTTACCATGCCTAGAATACCATCACAACTTTTCCCTCTGTTAAACTCTGCTGCTGCTGCTGCTAAGTCGCTTCAGTCGTGTCCGACTCTGTGCGACCCCATAGATGGCAGCCCACCGGGCTCCCCTGTCCCTGGGATTCTCCAAGCAAGAACACTGGAGTGGGTTGCCATTTCCTTCTCCAATGCATGAAAGTGAAAAATAAAGTGAAGTTGCTCAGTCGTGTCCGACTCCTAGTGACCCCATGGACTGTAGCCTACCAGGCCCCTCCATCCACGGGATTTTCCAGGCAAGAGTACTGGAGTGGGTTGCCATTGCCTTCTCCCTATTAAACTCTACCTGTCCTTTAAAACTTCTTATATCCACATTCTGTGAAGCCTTCCCTGAGAACTGTTCAGTTCAGTCGCTCAGTCGTGTCCGACTCTTTGCAACCCTATGAATCGCAGCACGCCAGGCCTCCCTGTCCATCACCAACTCCTGGAGTTCACTCATGAGGCCTGTTACCCACTGCTAATTGTACCCTCAGAATTGCATTTAAGTTTTCCTTTGTTACTTTTTTGGTGGTGAGCACTCTAGTGTATAAAGAAGTAGAAATAGAATATTGTACACGTGAAACTTACATAATGTTTCAAGAAAATGTTTCCTCAATACAAAATAAAATTTTAGAAAGTTTTCTTTTTGCATTTCCTTTGGTTACATGTTAAATGTTTGCTGATTTCATTCTGTCTCTACCTGGCTGGAGCACTTTGAGATAAGAGACATAACATTCATTTATATTTCCATTTTATCTCTCACAGTATTGGTGATAGTAGTTGTTCATAAATATTAATTAATTAAAATGAGTTTAATTTGGCCATTTTAAAAGTTACTGGGTTTTTTTTTTTTTTGGTTTGTGCCAAATGGAAATGTTTTTTAAGAATCTACAGTTTGCCTCTCAATAAGAACTAATTGGTCAGATTTTCCTAGCACAAACTAATCCATGATGTTATATTAGATTTATGTTAAAACTACATTAATACATTAAGATTACTCTTCAAAACAGGAAGCACACCTCAAAGGATATGATCTCAGTATAGCTAACTTATTTTTTAAGCTCACAATCTCGACATTGAAATATGTTATAGACAGCTGACTCTTTTATTATATTTTCACTTGGAACCACTTTTTAAAACTATCAACATTTATCTAACTTTCATTCACACCTCCAGGTCCGGGAACTATGTATCTTTTTTCCCAATAGAGTAATTACTAGTTAACTATATGAAACTTATGCATTTTTAAATGGTGGAGACTCAGTCTGACAAAGAAAATTGGTTATTTTAAAAGGGAAACATTTCTATTTATTAGAAAGTGATATGGATACTGTAAATGGCATTTCAGGTCAGGTACCAATTATTTCAGATGGAAAGGGAAATGTAAAGAATTCAGTAATATTACAATGAAAGTTCATACTGGCGCTCCCTGTCTATTGGCGCGTCTCAGTGTATCACATTTCAACCTCACTGAAATAACACATCGGTCCAGGTTTGTGTATCTAACTTTTGAGAAATCATAATATCCATAATGATTGCTGGATATTATTTGAATTATTTATTAATATTTGGGTAATTTACCTGTCATTGAGAAATATTTTTATTCTCATTAAGTCATCCTGGCAAAAAAATAAAATAAAAATAATGATTAAATTAGAATATTTATTTATATGCCAGAAAGCTTCTCTAGTCATCACAGTGATTTGTCTGTATGAGAATGGGGAAGATACATTTTAAGGAAGAATTATGTCCTGAAGGTCTGCGCATTTTAAAATTTGGAAAAAGAAATCCTAATGTTCCTAAGTCATAGGCTAATTTTTAAAAATATAAATAAATAAAATTAGGATACTAGTAACATACAAAAGCTATAGTTGAGTAGCAGTGTCATCAGCACCAAATCATAAAGACAGAGGAGTCAGCTCTAAAATAAACTTGGAGGTGATTTATTCTACACTAGTTTAGTTTGGAAACTTATTTATAAAGCTGGTAGAAATTATAACTTTTAATATACTTTTAACTCACCAAAGGACACATATGGACCTATGATAAAGGAATAGCAAATATCAGGACACCTTCTACCTTTAAAAGTAGTCATCTGTGTTCTTGGAATTGAAAGCAATGTTTTGTGACAGTGAACGTGTGGTTGGAAATGAAAACAGAGGACTGTGTTAAAAAGCCAGTTTCACTAATCAACATAATAGTACTAAGTACCGTCTGGATCCTGTGATTCTGTACTGTGTTAATATCATGACCTCTAAAGCTTCCTTCATTTGCATCTTCAATTCTCATCCTTTATCAGTCAATTCCAAGAAGACCTCTTGCATACTCTGTGTTCCTAACCTCATGTTCTAAACCTCAACTAGAGTGATTTTATGATCCAATCCTCAATACTGTTACTGCCTAAATCTGGACACTGGACAATTTTATACACAGATGTTTATAGATGGTACAACATGGAGATATTATTTATCTGGAAAACACAACAGTAAAAGATTGATATAATATCCAACCTTGTTACCAGCTTTTAAGTCAGTATTAGAAAGTACACATCTTATATACCAACATAGGTCTCCATATCCATGCTGCAAATACATCAGAGTCACTCTGGTTGGAATATGCATTGTCCATTAGGAATATATGCATGTGTGCATGAGAGCTCAGTCATGTCTGACTCTTTGTGACCCTATAGACTGAAGTTCACCAGTCTCCTCTGTTCATGGAATTTTCCAAGCAAGAATACCCAAGTGGGTAGTCATTCCCTTCTCTAGGGGATCTTGCAAACCCAGGAATCAAACCCAAGCCTCTTGTGTCTCCTATGGCTTCTTCACCAGTTGAGCCACTGACTTTGTGAATGATATTTGATGAAAACAAATTAGGTGATTAATAACTACCCAGGGATAAGGGATGTGGAGAAACATTGTTATAAATTTGTTGTCAAGTCTGGTATAAATTAAAAGATAGATTTATTAACAATACTTGCCTAGTGCCTTTTGCCATGGTTATTTGTAGTGAAGATCTCCAAACATATTTACATGACCTACTCAGTTTAGTTCAGTTCAGTCGTTCAGTTGTGTCAGACTTCTTTGCAACCCCATGAATCACAGCATGCCAGGCCTCCCTGTCCATCATCAACTCCCGGAGTTCACCCAGACTCACATCCATCAAGTCAGTGATGGCATCCAGCCATCTCATCCTCTGTCGTCCCCTTCTCCTCCTGCCCCCAATCCGTCCCAGCATCAGAGTGTTTTCCAATGAGTCAACTCTTCGCATGAGGTGGCCAAAGTACTGGAGTTTCAGCTTTAGCATCATTCCTTCCAAAGAAATCCCAGGGCTGATCACCTTCAAAATGGACTGGTTGGATCTCCTTGCAATCCAAGGGACTCTCAAGAGTCTTCTCCAACACCACAGTTCAAAAGCATCAATTCTTCAAGGCTCAGCCTTCTTCAACAGTCCAAATCTCATATCCATACATGACCACAGGAAAAACCATAACCTTGACTAGACGAAACTTTGTTGGCAAAGTAATGTCTCTGCTTTTGAATATGCTATCTGGGTTGGTCATAACTTTCCTTCCAAGGAATAAGCGTCTTTTAATTTCATGGTTGCAGTCACCATCTGTAGTGATTTTGGAGCCCAGAAAAATAAAGTCTGACAGTGTTTCTACTGTTTCCCCATCTATTTCCCATGAAGTGATGGGACCAGATGCCATGATCTTCGTTTTCTGAGTGTTGAGCTTTAAGCCAACTTTTTCACTCTCCACTTTCACTTTCATCAAGAGGCTTTTTAGTTCCTCTTCACTTTCTGCCATAAGGGTGGTGTCATCTGCATATCTGAGGTTATTGATATTTCTCCCGGCAATCTTGATTCCAGCTTGTGTTTCTTCCAGCCCAGCGTTTCTCATGATGTACTCTGCATATAAGTTAAATAAGCAGGGTGACAATATACAGCCTTGACGTATTCCTTTTCCTATTTGGAACCAGTCTGTTGTTCCACGTCCAGTTCTAACTGTTGCTTCCTGACCTGCATACAGATTTCTCAAGAGGCAGATCACGTGGTCTGGCATTCCCATCTCTTGAAGAATTTTCCACAGTTGATTGTGATCCACACAGTCAAAGGCTTTGGCATAGTCAATAAAGCAGAAATAGATGTTTTTCTGGAACTCTCTTGCTTTTTCCATGATCCAGCTGTTGTTGGCAATTTGATCTCTGGTTCCTCTGCATTTTCTAAAACCAGCTTGAACATCAGGAAGTTCACAGTTAACATATTGCTGAAGCCTGGCTTGGAGAAGTTTGAGCATTACTTTACTAGCATGTGAGATGAGTGCAATTGTGCAGTAGTTTGAGCATTCTTTGGCATTGCCTTTCTTTGGGATTGGAATGAAAACTGACCTTTTCCAGTCCTGTGGCCACTGCTGAGTTTTCCAAATTTGCTGGCATATTGAGTACAGCACTTTCACAGCATATCTTTCAGGATTTGAAAGAGCTCAATTGGCATTCCATCACCTCCACTAGCTTTGTTCATAGTGATGCTTTCTAAGGCCCACTTGACTTCACATTCCAGGATGTCTGGCTCTAGGTCAGTGATCACACCATCGTGATTATTTGGGTCGTGAAGATCTTTTTTGTACAGTTCTTCTGTGTATTCTTGCCATCTCTTAATATCTTCTGCTTCTGTTAGGTCCATACCATTTCTGTCCTTTATCGAGCCCATCTTTGCATGAAATATTCCCTTGGTATCTCTAATTTTCTTGAAGAGATTTCTAGGCTTTCCCATTCTGTTGTTTCCCTCTATTTCTTTGCACTGATTGCTGAAGAAGGCTTGCTTATCTCTTCTTGCTATTCTTTGGAACTCTGTATTCAGATGCTTATATCTTTCCTTTTCTCCTTTGCTTTTCACTTCTCTTCTTTTCACAGCTATTTGTAAGGCCTCCCCAGACAGGCATTTTGCTTTTTTGCATTTCTTTTCTATGGGGATGGTCTTGATCCCTGTCTCCTGTACAATGTCACGAACCTCATTCCATAGTTCATCAGGCACTCTATCTATCAGATCTAGGCCTTTAAATCTATTTCTCACTGACACTGTATAATCATAAGGGATTTGATTTAGGTCATACCTGAATAGTCTAGTGGTTTTCCCTACTTTCTTCAATTTAAGTCTGAATTTCAAAATAAGGAGCTCATGATCTGAGCCACAGTCAGCTCCTGGTCTTATTTTTGCTGACTGTATAGAGCTTCTCCATCTTTGGCTGCAAAGAATATAATCAATCTGATTTCCGTGTTGACCATCTGCTGAGGTCCATGTATAGAGTCTTCTCTTGTGTTGTTGGAAGAGGGTGTTTGTTATGACCAGTACATTTTCTTAGCAAAACTCTATTAGTCTTTGCCCTGCTTCATTCCGTATTCCAAGGCCAAATTTGCCTGTTTCTCCAGGTGTTTCTTGACTTCCTACTTTTGCATTCCAGTCCCCTATAATGAAAAGGACATCTTTTTGGGGTATTAGTTCTAAAAGGTCTTGTAGGTCTTCATAGAACCATTCAACTTAAGCTTCTTCAGCGTTACTGGTTGGGGCATAGACTTGGATTATTGTGATATTGAATGGTTTGCCTTGAAAACAAACAGAGATCATTCTGTCGTTTTTGAGATTGCATCCAAGTACTGCATTTCGGACTCTTTTGTTGACCATGATGGCCACTCCATTTCTTCTGAGGGATTCCTGCCCACAGTAGTAGATATAATGGTCATCTGAGTTAAATTCACCCATTCCAGTCCATTTCAGTTCGCTGATTCCTAGAATGTCGACATTCACTCTTGCTGTCTCTTGTTTGACCACTTCCAATTTGCCTTGATTCATGGACCTGACATTCCAGGTTCCCATGCAATATTGCTCTTTACAGCATCGGACCTTGCTTCTATCACCAGTCACATCCACAGCTGGGTATTCTTTTTGCTTTGACTCCATCCCTTCATTCTTTCTGGAGTCATTTCTCCACTGATCTCCAGTAGCATATTGGGCACCTACTGACCTGGGGAGCTCCTCTTTCAGTATCCTATCATTTTGCCTTTTCATACTGTTCACGGGTTTCTCAAGGCAAGAATACTGAAGTGGTTTGCCATTCCCTTCTCCAGTGGACCACATTCTGTCAGATCTCTCCACCATGACCCGCCCGTCTTGGGTTGCCCCATGGGCATGGCTTAATTTCATTGAGTTAGACAAGGCTGTGGTCCTAGTGTGATTAGATTGACTAGTTTTCTGTGAGTATGGTTTCAGTGTGTCTGCCCTCTGATGCCCTCTTGCAACACCAACCGTCTTACTTGGGTTTCTCTTACCTTTGGCGTGGGGTATCTCTTCACGGCTGCACCTACTGCTAGGGCCTTAATCCAGTATTGTACTAAAGCAGCCAAATGTGTTCTCTATACATCGATGCTGGAAATATGGAAAATATTTATAAACATGGTGAAAGTATGATATCCTTCCTGATACATCAAAAAATTGACAAATACAGTTGTAATTTTAATTTTGAAAATCAGGCCACTCTTAAATCATGTACTTAAAATCCATTGCTAAGAATGTTAGGGTTTGTAGAATACTTTGTATAATTAAAAATGCAAACTGATCAAATGAGCACACCATAAAACCAAGTAAAACAATCTATCCATACAGTATCTTTCCATGTTTATATCATTTATATTGTATGTTACATTTGAAATAATTGACCACACGAGGAAGTGAAAAATATTACTGCAATATACATAACATAGACTTAAAATAGAGTGATATTTTGTTTGTCAGATTGTGCTGATACTTTTTTCAGTTTAGAAATATCTTTAATTTTTTTAATTAAGGCATAAACACAACCTAAAATATCTGATACACAATTATTTTAAAATACAAGTCATTTCTTCCAGGCAAATTAGTATAAGTTCAGAAAGTTCAACCAAATTTTAGAAAGGATTAAAGCCATAGTTGACTAAAATTAGTTTAATATTCATATCCTATTATTTGGCATTTATATGAAACAAATTTAAGATTTCTAAATGGTTTGAAATGTTCAAACATTCTTATGGTATGGTTCATATAATTCTAAGATATGTCCTTTTCAGCTTAATGTATGCTTGATATTATGAAACATTTATTTATAGTAATAGAAATCCACTCCTTTATTTATTCATCTATTTTGATATTATGAAGCAATTATTTATAGTAATAGAAATCCATTCCTTTATTTATTCATCTATTAAGCTCATATTTCTTCATTGCCTTCTTTTGCCCTACACTGAATTGTTTTTAGGAATGTGATATATAGTAAGTATCTGGCTCTTTTACTCTAGAAAGTATAAATTTCTTTGAGAAAAAAGACCATTTTTTATACCATGTGTTTCTGGTACCACAGAGTTTGAGTGCAAGATCAGATCAACAACAAAAATACTTCATTCCTTTAACTACCTGATTTTGTTTTTAGGGTTTGATACAGATTCTAAGAGGGAGTGCAGAGAACATCTCTCTCTCTCTCTTCTCCTCCCCACCCCTTACCCTTTACTCTCTCTTTCTTCATAGATGTTGTAAACTTGAAATTGCTGTCTTTAATAAATGGGAAAGCCTGCTTCAGAATGAATTCTATCTACACAGGGGTAAGTTTAGACAAGATGTGCACAAAGCAGTTACATCCACTGGAAGTCAGACAATATATAGAGTTCAGTCAAATTTGAACCTGATTTTGAGCAAAAAATGGAATATCAATAGCTATAGATGAACAAGAATTATATTTCAGGCCTGTTGTTCAGTTGCTCAGTCATGTTTGACTCTTTGCGACCCCATGGACTACAGCACACCAGGCTTCACTGTCCATTAGCTCCTAGTTTGCTCAAATTCATGTCCATTGAGTCAGTAATGCCATTCAACCATCTCATCGTCTGTCATCCCCTCCTCCTCCTGCCCTCAATCTTTCCCAGCATTGATGTCTTTTCCAGTGAGTCGGCTCTTCACATCATGTGCTCAGAGTACTGGAGCTTCAGCTTTAGCATCAGTCCTTCCAGTGAATATTCAGGACTGGTTTCCTTTTGGAATGACTAGTGTGATCTCCTTGCTGTCCAAGGGGCCCTCAAAAGTATTCTCCAACACCAGAGTTCAAAAACATCAGTTCTTCGGTGCTTGGCCTTCTTTATGGTCCAACTCACATCTGCATATGACTACTGGAAAAACATTTTAGACTATACAGACTTTTGTTGGCAAAGTGATGTCTCTGCTTTTTAATATGCTGTCTAGGTTGGTCATAGCTTTCCTTACAAGGAACAAGCGTCTTTTAATTTCATGGCCGCAATCACCAGCTACAATGCTTTTGGGAACCAAGAAAAAAAAGTCTGTCACTGTTTACATTTTTTCCCTGTCTATTTGCTATAAAGTAATGGGACCGGATGGCACTTAGTTTTTTAATAGTTGAGTTTTAAGCCAGCTTTTTCCTTCCCTCCTACATTTCTCTCTTCCTTCCCTCCTGCTTTCCTTCCTTCTCTCTCTTTTTTTTCCTTTCCTTTCTTCATTCCCTTCCTTTCTCTCTCCCTTTCTTCCTACTTTAAGCATTTTGAAAACAACAACTATAAACGATAATGCATATTGAGAATAAAGATGAAGACTCCCTATCCTTTAGGACCAGAGGGTCAAAATGTGCTACATTTACATTTCTTTTATGGAAGTGAAAATTATTTTTACAAAAAACCCAACATTTTTCTGTCCTTCTAATAATTCAGATAATAAAGCAATTCTAGAAATATATATGTTTTTAAAAGAATACACTTTATAGAAGGTGGTTCTAAATCCTTAAAGTATGTCAAGAGAGCATAAATTATAAATTGCCTTAACTTTATTTGAACATAATAACTTAAATAAAAAAGTAGAAGAAAAATATGTTGCTTTTTACAGGAAATATGTAAATTTGTTTGTGACTGTATGATACAATTAATAGATACTGTCTGATTTCACTGCTATGCTATATGATATGCATCTTGATAATAATGGTTTTAGAACTTTATTTAAAAACTGTATTGCTGATTATTTTCCATATAGCTCACAATTATCAAACAAAATTTGTGAGTACAAAATCAAATATAAAAGCATTTTGTTTCCAAAAAATAAATAATATTTTTTTAGGGACAGAGGGATAATGTATAAATATATTTAAAACTTATACACACACATATAAAAACACACAGGAAAAGTGTTCTTACTTGTTAAAAGGACAGTTTCACTTTAATGTGACAAAATTTCAATTTCAACTAATTTTAATGATTCTGACATATTAAATTTATTTTTTAAAACAAGACTTCTTCAAAACAGTGTAATATATATTTTTTTATATTGCCACCTTTGGAGCTGCTTACATTTTATAGCCAGAAAATACTGCTGACAGATAATTTAAAATGTTAGTTTAATAGCATTAAGACAAAATGGAGACTAGCGTTAAGATTTGAGATTCAAAGTTATTTCTGTTCAATGTGCTTTATTTTGTTATTTTAACAATTTAATGTTGGGCTGTGGCCAAAAATGTTTTTCTACTATTATAAGCTGTACCTTTAAGATAATCATTTCATAATTTTTGCCTTTTTAAAAAATGAAAAAAAAGTTTCTCTATATGTTAGTCTAATTAATTAAATGGCTTAAATTAGGGTAGTAAGATGCAATTATTCATTTTATTTAACATAGAATTTGCATAATATTATTTTAACAGATATTAATCCACACAGAAATCAGATTGATTATATTCTTTGCAGCCAAAGATGGAGAAGCTCTATACAGTCAGCAAAAACAAGACCAGGAGCTGACTGTGGCTCAGACCATGAACTCCTTATTGCCAAATTCAGACTTAAATTGAAGAAAGTAGGGAAAACCACTAGAACATTCAGGTATGACCTAAATCAAATCCCTTATGATTATACAGTGTCAGTGAGAAATAGATTTAAGGGCCTAGATCTGATAGATAGAGTGCCTGATGAACTATGGAATGAGGTTCGTGACATTGTACAGGAGACAGGGATCAAGACCATCCCCATAGAAAAGAAATGCAAAAAAGCAAAATGCCTGTCTGGGGAGGCCTTACAAATAGCTGTGAAAAGAAGAGAAGTGAAAAGCAAAGGAGAAAAGGAAAGATATAAGCATCTGAATACAGAGTTCCAAAGAATAGCAAGAAGAGATAAGAAAGCCTTCCTCAGGGATCAATGCAAAGACATAGAGGAAAACAACAGAATGGGAAAGACTAGAGATCTCTTCAAGAAAATTAGAGATGCCAAGGAAAACATTTCATGCAAAGATGGGCTCGATAAAGGACAGAAATGGTATGGACCTAACAGAAGCAGAAGATATTAAGAAGAGGTGGCAAGAATACACGGAAGAACTGTACAAAAAGATCTTCACAACCCAGATAATCACAATGGTGTGATCACTGACCTAGAGCCAGACATCCTGGAATGTGAAGTCAAGTGGGCCTTAGAAAGCATCACTATGAACAAAGCTAGTGGAGGTGATGGAATTCCAGTTGAGCTATTTCAAATCCCAAAAGATGATACTGTGAAAGTGCTGCACTCAATATGCCAGCAAATTTGGAAAACTCAGCAGTGGCCACAGGACTGGAAAAGGTCAGTTTTCATTCCAATCCCAAAGAAAGGCAATGCCAAAGAACACTCAAACTACTGCACAATTGCATTCATCTCACACGCTAGTAAAGTTATGCTCAAAATTCTCCAAGCCAGGCTTCCGCAATACGTGAACCGTGAATTTCCAGATGTTCAAGCTGGTTTTAGAAAATGCAGAGGAACCAGAGATCAAATTGCCAGCATCCACGGAATCATGGAAAAAGCAAGAGAGTTCCAGAAAAACATCTATTTCTGCTTTATTGACTATGCCAAAGCCTTTGACTGTGTGGATCACAATCAACTGTGGAAAATTCTGAAAGAGATGGGAATACCAGACCACCTGACCTGCCTCTTGAGAAACCTATATGCAGGTCAGGAAATACCTGTGGCGGATTCATGTTGATGTGTGGCAAAACCATATTAAGAAATAAAAATATAAAAATAAAAAAAATGTAAAAGTAAAAAGAAGAAGAACTGGACATGGAACAACAGACCAATTCAAAATAGGAAAAGGAGTACATCAAGGCTGTATACTGTCACCCTGCTTATTTAACTTATATGCAGAGTACATCATGAGAAATGCTGGGCTGGAAGAAGCACAGGCTGGCATCAAGATTGCCAGGAGAAATATCAATAACCTCAGATATGCAGATGACACCACCCTTATGGCAGAAAGTGAAGAGGAACTAAAGAGCCTCTTGATGAAAGTGAAAGAGGAGAGTGAAAAAGTTGGCTTAACGCTCAACATTCAGAAAAGGAAGATCGTGGCATCTGGTCCCATCACTTCATGGGAAATAGATGGGGAAACAGTGGAAAGAGTGTCAGACTTTATTTTTTTGGGCTCCAAAATCACTTCAGATGGTGACTGCAGCCATGAAATTAAAAGACGCCTACTCCTTGAAAGGAAAGTTATGACCAACCTAGATAGCATATTCAAAAGCAGAGACATTACCTTGCCAACAAAGGTCCATCTAGTCAAGGCTATGGTTTTTCCAGTGGTCGTGTATGGATGTGAGAGTTGGACTGTGAAGAAAGCTGAGCGCCGAAGAATTGATGTTTTTGAACTGTGGTGTTGGAGAAGACTCTTGAGATCCCTTGGACTGCAAGGAGATCCAACCAGTCCATTATAAAGGAGATCAGTCCTGGGTGTTCTTTGGAAGGAATGCTGCTAAAGCTGAAACTCCAGTACTTTGGCCACCTCCTGTGAAGAGTTGACTCATTGGAAAAGACTCTGATGCTGAGAGGGATTGGGGGAAGAAGGAAAAGGGGACGACAGAGGATGAGATGGCTGGATGGTATCACTGACTTGATGGACATGAGTCTGAGTGAACTCCAGGAGTTGGTGATGGACAGGGAGGCCTGGTGTGCTGCGATTCATGGGGTCGCAAAGAGTCGGACATGACTGAGCGACTGAACTGAACTGAATCCCACTTTACATTCTCTGTTTAAACATAAGAGTAAAGCAGCTTTTTCAAGTTTGATTTGGAAATTTTCTCTGAAGACTTAAGATAAAAATGATATTCATTACAGTAGAAATAAGGATTATTCTATTATTGCAGTAGAAGAGGGCAAGTTATAAAAAGTACTATCTATTTTTTTTTAAGTCGAGTATGATGGATGTTAAATTTTGGCAAAAACATTCTGCTTTATTGAGATGATCATATTGTTTTTATTCTTTAATTTGTTAATGTGGTGTATCAAAACATACTGTCTTTAATCAATATTCTACCACTTTTCTTGAAGTCTTGCAACTCTTTGGATAATTTCCAAAGTTCTGAACAGGTGATTTTTAACAATCAATATTTTTCTCATAGCTCTTATAGAGAAGTAGTTTACTGTTGTCCTTAATGCATCATTCCAGAAATACTATGTTCCACCCATTTGAAGGCCTGGTTTCTATTCTGTTTATTGACTTTGCCTCCAATGGAAATTTTATATTAACACAGATGCTATCCCCTTACCCTTAGTGGTTGGAGCCTTTCCTGTTGGTCATAACTGGGTCAAGATGAAAGATCTGTATATAGATGCTGGGGTCAGTTACAAAGAAGATATTAAAGATTATGGCATTAAACGTGCTAGACTATATATTATTTAAGATTGCATTGGCAGAGAATTCATTTCTTGTCTGCTGATATTTTGGGGGAATAAGGAACTGAGATAAAAGGGAAATGTTATTTGTCAGAGAACATACATAAATCAAGAATTCTAAATGACAGGATGCTGAACTCAAATGCTAGAGTAAAATAAAACCCCATATGATGTCATCAGAGCTCCATTCCTTCCAATCTTAATGAAGATAAGTAGAAAAAAAAAATGTGAAGGGAGAGAGCCACTCTATATCCATCATCTACAATAGTCAGAGTGTACCTTCTAGTTAACACAAATGACATAAAGAAATCATACAGGTGTAATAGCATATAGGCTAGGAAGGCAGTTATAATAAAAAACTAATAAAAGCTTTCCCCAGGGTGTGCTTTGCTAAGTTGCTTCAGTTGTGCCCGACTCTGTGCAACCCTATGGACTTCAGCCTGCCAGGCTCCTCTGTCCATGGGATTCTCCAGGCAAGAATACTGGAGTGGGTTGCCATGCCCCTTCCAGGGGGTCTTCTCAACCCAGGGATCGAACCTGCATCTTTTACGTCTACCTGCATTGGCACTCGGATTCTTTACCACTAATGCCACCTGGAAATCAATCCTGAGAGTTGGACTAGAGTAAATAATAGCCGTATATATTAACAGAATAATAATGCCAGTTTCTGCAACATACAGCCCTCCAGTTTTACAGGCTTATCATACAAAGTGTATTTCTCATTCACATCACATCCAGTGTGACTCAGGTGATGCATTTACATGACATGTACACACTGCTATATTTGAAATAGATAACCAAGAAGGACTTTCTGTAGAACACCGGGAACTCTGCTCAATATGGGGAAAGAGTTTGGAAAAGAGTGGATACGTGTGTATTTATAACTGAATCACTTTGCTGCACACTGAAACACACAACATTGTTAATCAACTCTACTTCGCTAAGAGATAAAAAATTTTAAAAAAGAACTCTGTTCTAAGTAATGACTGAAGAACCCAGGTTGTTTCCATCTTACAACTCTACCTTCTTAAAATTGTTTCCAGGTCTAAGAGGAGAAAAGAGAATGAAGTGAAGAGATCTACTCACCTTTGGCTGCCTTAAACCAGAGTGACTCATCACTTCACTTCTTCTTCCTGTAAATTGGTGATAAATCACCACCTTTACCCAGTTGACATATGAGGTCTCTGAAGTATAAGGGAACACTTGGGTATCTGATGAATGGCTAGAATCTCTCCTAGACCCTTACAAGCTAAAAGCCAAAGAAAAACCAACTGTGCAAGGAAGTCTTCTATTGTGTTCCTGATCTAGTTTGATAGTTCCAACCTCCACAAAGTCATTTCTAGCAGTTAGGGGCAGTTTCTGGAAGCTTTCTCCTCTCAGTTAGGGACTACTAAAACTTTAAAAATGTCTACTTAATTTAGCTTGTTCTTTATATATATATATATAATGGCGATGGTCAGAAGTCCATGTCCAGTTTTACTCTATAAGAAAAGTTTATGGAAAGTAAGTTTTGTATATGCGTTCTCACTAGTGTCCTGCAAGCTGTGCGGGTGGCTGTAAAAACAAAAAAAAGGTTTTGTATTGAGTCTAGTTTTAGCACTGATACAAAAGTTAATTGTAAGCCTTGAAAGGGCAATGACAGTATCTCTTAAGTTTTTTTTTTTTTTTTCTTTCACTCATGGTAAGAATACAACATGAGATCTGCATTTTTAACAAATAGGAGGACACAAGACAGTGTCATTAGCTATGTATAAAAATGCTGCTCATCTTGTATAAATGAAAATTTGAACAATCCCCAGCCTCCCCCTCTCCCCAGCCCCTGGCAACCACTATGTTACATTCTGCTT
This sequence comes from Bos javanicus, assembly GCF_032452875.1. Classification (NCBI taxonomy): domain Eukaryota; kingdom Metazoa; phylum Chordata; class Mammalia; order Artiodactyla; family Bovidae; genus Bos; species Bos javanicus. Next base: position 15,091,265 of record NC_083872.1, read on the forward strand.
CTGTGAATGTGACTGTTCTAGATACATACCATAGGTGGAATCATGCCAGATTTAGCCTTCTGTGTCTGGCTTATTTCACTTAGTTATAATGTCTTCCAGGTTCACGCATACTGTTGCACATGGCAGGATTTTCCTGTTTTCTAAGGATCATTCCTCTTTCTTTTGCCCTAAAGTTTCTTACATCTAACATAATGCCTACCAAGCAAAACTAATTCTGTAAATGCTTATTGAATAAATTAACTTTTGCTAGACTAAATAGGAACACCACAGTCAGCTCTATTACTTTTTGTGTGTTCTATTTCTCATTACAAATGAGATCATCTGTTTTTGCATCTAGAAAAAAGATAAACATTTTTCTAGATTTCACATATATGCATTAGTATACAATATGAAATTTGATTTCAGGCAAATTTTAGATTTGCCTCATAGCAAACATGACCTTTTCAAAAAGTTACTTATTTTACCACTTATAGCTCAAGTTTTATATCTATGACATAGCTAGTTTGTAGGGCTGCTGTGATGTTGAATAAGACAAATAAAAATCTTTTAAAATATTAGCACAGTGCTAAAAGTATAGCAGCCTTTCAACAAATGTAAGTAGTAATAATAGTTCTTTAGGATTTCATCAGTTGGTTTTGGTTTTGCAATAGTAGGTAGGGGAAGTATTCCTCAGAATGATAAAATATCCATTCCCATAAGGATTATAACATAGTAATTCTTTCTGCAGTTATCTTCATAACATAGTAATTATAACATAGTAACTCTTCTGCAGTTAAGTTTTATGGTTCAGTATCCTGAGTAGTCTGTTGTTAAATTTCATGGTTAAATAAATGGGTAGCATAATAGGATTACCTAATGTTGTATTATTTAATTGGAGTGGTACATTTTTATTTCAAGGAAGATGAATAAAAGATCCCAAGTAAGTTTGTCTTTAGATATGAAATGTTTACGTGAATACATAATATTGAGTATACTGGGTCACTGCACTGGCTCCTATGCATCAACAGTGCATGTCTGATTTTATTTCCATTGGTAATGTTATTTAATGTCACATTTCTACATATTTTTAAATTAAGAAAAAGGGCATCAAAAGGCCTTAATTCCATTTTATACTCCAAAAAATGCCAACAAAAAAGTCTGTGTTGTACTGGAAATAAGACATGTTTAACTAATAAATGCCACAGGATTTACTTCAAAACTATAGACTAATATTCTGTTATGAATGTACACTTTGAGGATTAGTCTGTGGGTACAGGAAACAACATGTTCAAGAGATCTCCTTTTCAGAGCAATAAAATACCTAGAGCATTATGAGGCTTAATTGAATAAAAGTTCACCATATACACATTTATAAGCTTACAACTCTTAACAAGTTAAAGCTTCACCAAGAATTCAACATCAAATAAAAATTAATTTCTACCAGCAGTGTTTGCGTGAAACCCTAATCCAGATAGGATGATAATACTAACATCTACACATTCCTTGTTCAAGTCACAATTGCCCTACATGAATTTATCTATTTTTTTAATTCTTTTTTTAAAATTTACAATATTGTATTGGTTTTGCAATTTAAAAATGCGTTTCTGTTTTCTTCTTTCTTCCTAAAGGAAGTGTCATAAGTAACTGGCATGACATTCTCAAGACATTGTTTTCCAAGGATAAGACTTTTAAAATTCTGTTTCCCTGGAAGGAAACTTATCTTAATCTAAAATAGTAAAACATACATACATAGCTGCAAAATATTCTTAGCGTGTCTTAAATTCGCAGTAGGAATGTAAGGGACTTTCCGTGTGGCTCAGTGGTAAAGAATCTGCCTGCCAATATAGGAGACACAGGTTCAATCCCTGGGTCTGAAAGATCCCCTGGAGAAAAAGATGACAACCCACTCCAGTATTCTTCTCTGGAGAATTCCATGGACAGAGGAGTCTGAAGGGTTACAGTCCATGGGGTTGCAAAGACTCGGACAGGACTTAGTGACTAAACAGCAAAAGGAATGTATACCTGTGGCGGATTCATTTTGATATTTGGCAAAACTAATACAATTATGTAAAGTTTAAAAAAAAAAAAAAAGAATAAGTATGTTAGTTCAGTTCAGTCACTCAGTCATGTCCAACTCTTTGCAACCCCATGAACCACAGCACGCCAGGCCTCCCTGTCCATCACCAACTCCCAGAGTTTACCCAAACTCATGTCCATTGAGTCAGTGATGCCATCCAACCACCTGATCCTCTGTCGTCCCTTCTCTGCCTGCCCTCAATCAGCATCAGGGTCTTTTCAGGTGAGTCAGCTCTTCGCATCAGGTGGCCAAACTATTGGAGTTTCAGCTTCAACATCAGTCCTTCCAATGAACACCCAGGACTGATCTCATTTAGGATGGACTGATTTGATCTCCTTGCAGTCCAAGGGACTCTCAAGAGTCTTCTCCAACACCACAGTTCAAAAGCATCAATTCTTAAGCACTCAGCTTTCTTTATAGTCCAACTCTCACATCCATACATGACTGCTGGAAAAAACATAGCTTTGACTAGTTGGACCTTTTTTGACAAAGTAATGTCTCTGCTTTTTAATATGCTGTCTAGGTTGGTCATAACTTTCTTTCCAAGGAGTAAGCATCTTTTAATTTCATGGCTGCAATCACCATCTGCAGTGATTTTGGAGCCAAAAATAAATAAATAAATAGATAGATAAAGTCTGCCATTATTTCCACTGTTTCCCCATCTATTTGCCATGATGGGACCAGATGCCATGATCTCAGTTTTCTGAATGTTGAGCTTTAAGCCAAATTTTTCACTCTCTTCTTTCACTTTCATCAAGAGGCTCTTTAGTTCCTCTTCACTTTCTGCCAAAAGGTAGTGTTATCTGCATGCTGCTGCTACTGCTGCTAAGTCACTTCAGTCGTGTCCGACTCTGTGCGACCCCAGAGATGGCAGCCCACCAGGCTCCCCCATCCCTGGGATTCTCCAGGCAAGAACACTGGAGTGGGTTGCCATTTCCTTCTCCAATGCATGAAAGTGAAAAGTGAAAGTGAAGTCGCTCAGTCATGTCCAACTCCTAGCGACCCCATGGACAGCAGCCCACCAGGCTCCTCCATCCATGGGATTTTCCAGGCAAGAGTACTGGAGTGGGGTGCCATTACCTTCTCCATGTTATCTGCATATCTGAGGTTATTGATATTTCTCCCGGCAATCTTGATTCCAGCTTGTGCTTCTTCCAGTCCAGTGTTTCTCATGATGCACACTGCATAGAGGTTAAATAAGCAGGGTGCCAATATATAGCCTTGACATACTCCTTTTCCTATTTGGAACCAGTCTGTTGTTCCATGTCCAGTTCTGACTGTTGCTTCCTGACCTGCATACACGTTTCTCAAGAGGCAGGTCAGGTGGTCTGGTATCTCCATCTCTTGAAGAATTTTCCACAGTTTATTGTGATCCACACAGTCAAAGGCTTTGGCGTAGTCAATAAAGCATAAATAGATGTTTTTCTGGAACTCTCTTGCTTTTTCCATGATCCAGCGGTTGTTGGCAATTTGATCTCTGGTTCCTTTGACTTTTCCAAAACCAGCTTGAACATCTGGAAGTTAATGGTTCATGTGTTGCTGAAACCTGGCTTGGAGAATTTTGAGCATTACTTTACTAGTGTGTGAGATGAGTGTGCCACAGCCTTTGACTATGTGGACCACAATAAACTGTGGAAAATTCTGGAAGAGATGGGAATACCAGACCCCCTGACCTGCCTCTTGAGAAACCTGTATTCAGGTCAGGAAGCAACAGTTAAAACTGGACATGGAACAACAGACTGGTTCCAAATAGGAAAAGGAGTACGTCAAGGCTGTGTATTGTCACCCTGCTTATTTAACTTATATGCAGAGTACATCATGAGAAATGCTGGGCTGGAAGAAGCACAAGCTGGAATCAAGATTGCTGGGAGAAATATCAGTAACCTCAGATATGCAGATGATACCACCCTTATGGCAGAAAGCGAAGAACTAAAGAGCCTCTTGATGAAAGTGAAAGAGGAGAGTGAAAAGTTGGCTTAAAGCTCAACATTCAGAAAACGAAGATCATGGCATCTGGTCCCTTCACTTCATGGGAAATAGATGGGGAAACAGTAAATACAGTGTCAGACTTTATTTTTTTGGGCTCCAAAACCACTGCAGATGGTGATTGCAGCCATGAAATTAAAAGACGCTTACTCCTTGGAAGGAAAGTTATAACCAACCTAGATAGCATATTCAAAAGCAGAGACATTACTTTGTCCACAAAGGTCCCTCTAATCAAGGCTGTGGTTTTTCCAGTGGTCACGAATGGATGTGAGAGTTGGACTGTGAAGAAAGCTGAGTGCTGAAGAATTGATACTTTGAACTGTGGTGTTGGAGAAGACTCTTGAGAATCCCTTGGACTGCAAGGAGATCCAACCAGTCCATTCTGAAGGAGATCAGCCCTGGGATTTCTTTGGAAGGAATGAAGCTAAGCTGAAACTCCAGTACTTTGGCCACCTCATGCGAAGAGTTGACTCATTGGAAAAGACTCTGATGCTGGGAGGGATTGGGGGCAGGAGGAGAAGGGGACGACAGAGGATGAGATGGCTGGATGGCATCACTGACTCAATGGACGTGAGTTTGAGTGAACTCCAGGAGTTGGTGATGGACAGGGAGGCCTGGCGTGCTGCGCTTCATGGGGTCGCAAAGAGTCGGACACGACTGAGTGACTGAACTGAACTGAACTGAGATAAGTGCAATGTGCGGTAGTTTGATCATTCTTTGGCACTGCCTTTCTTTGAGATTGGAACGATAACTGACTTTTTCCAGTCCTGTGGCCACGGCTGAGTTTTCCAAATTTGCTGGCCTATTGAGTGCAGCACTTTCACAGCATCATCTTTTAAGATTTGAAATAGCTCAACTGGAATTCCATCACCTCCACTAGCTTTGTTAGTAGTGATGCTTCCTAAGGCCCACTTAACTTCACATCCCAGGATGTCTGGCTCTAGGTGAGTGATCACATCATCATGATTATCTGGGTCATGAAGATCTTTTTTGTACTAGCAATATTAAAAATATTTTTATTTATATTAATTCAGTGATGATTCAAAATCTCCTTTAACAAAGCATAGCTTATGGCTTACACAATCATTAAACATCAGCTGTATACCTATTATGTGAAGTGCATGTTGCTTTCTCATTTATCAAAAATAAGGAGAGGATGGATTAAAGCAGAACTAGTGTGTTTGTTATAGATGATAATTTTGTAGATTAAGTTTTTAGAGACTAAGATATTTTACTCATTTTTTATGATTAATTCCAAAAATGTATAGTAACTATTTTAAGATGGGTAATTATGAACTAAACTATGTTTTAGTTCATAAGTGCATACTGTTTTAATTTAATAAGTGCAACTGTGTCACCCAGATAATCCATGAGAAAGGAGATTTTAAATATATTCAATTGTTTGTACCAAAGTGGTATTCCCTCTGTTTCTGCTTTGATTGTGGTTCAACTTAAGATGACACATGCTGAGAAAATAGAGTTATTATGACTTTATTTGTCTTACTTGTCAAATGATTTGAAGCTGAATTTAGGTTAGCAGCATTTAAAATTCCAATTGAACTGTGAACAACTGAAGGAATTTTTCGAGAAGGATGGAAAGAAATGAATATCGTCATCCTAGATCCACAGGAAAAAAAGAAAAAAAAAAAAAACAAAACGGGCTATGAAAAGTGTCCCTATGTTCCTCATACTTTTTTCTTTTTCTTCTTTTCCATTTTAAATGTTTTTTTGATGTGGACCATTTTGTACAGTCTTTACTGGATTTGTTACAACGTTGCTCTAATTTTATGTCTCACATTGTTTTGGCCACAAGGCCTGTGGGGTCTGAGGTTTCTGACCAGGGATGGTACCTGCACTGGTAGACAAAGTCTTTCACTGGACGGTGAGGAAAGTCCCTCTTCTCTTCCACTTCAAAATCTATTCACAAATACCATTCTCACTTTTCTCCTTTGGTTTTTAGAAAGAACAGATCCCTTAACCTCTCAGTGCCTCACTTTTATCATCTACAAAATAAGGGAGCAGGATTAGAACATGTGATCCACGAAGTTCAGGGTAAGTAAGAACTACAACAGGGAGCATGTTAAGGAGTCCCCAGACCTGCGTCAAAAATTCTCATTCTCTCGGACTGGGTAAACCTTTGAAAATTTTTTTTTTTTTTAAACAAGCTCTTCAAGATTTTTGGAGCAGATTGTCTTCAGACCCCATTGTGAAATCTGAACATAATGAAAATTTCTCTCTAAGCCTCTTGTCTCCTCTCATCAACCCCCAAACATCGTTTTCTTTAGATTCCATAGAAAGAATGAAAACTGATTTTCTGGCTTACAAAAGTGAAATAGAATTTTGTCATAATTAAAGTATTCCAATTCATCATTCAATTTGTTAACACCCATGTGGAGGTATTAAAACCTATGGAGAGGCCGTTCTCCAAGTCAGCACAGCATTGCATGTGAAAGCTGCCTCTGCACAGTGATCATATTGCCACTCAGGGAGCATTTCACTGAGCATTACACAACTCTACAGGGATGCTATCACACTAGCAAAGCAAGCAGTCAAATTTGAAACTGTGCTGATCTCTAAATAACTTCAAGGTTATGACAAAAATGAAATCAATATACAGCTTGTCTTTTTCATTTTGAATTTCAGTTTGTGCTGGGACATCAAGAGCAATCAAAATTACACAGTTTTAGCCTAAAGGAGATTCGAGATATTATTACACACATTTCTATTCCCTATAAGGTGTTATGAGTCCTGTTTTACCAGTAATCAGGATATATTCCTGTTTGCATTCTTATTGCACTGGCTCACTGTAGACACTCAAAACTGTTCACTAGTGAATGAGGGAATACATGAATGGAATAGAATGAATGAATCCCATTTATTGATGTCCATGGTTACAGGTACCAGGTAAGGTACCTGACATCACTTACTTGTTAAGAAGCAGAACTAGGTGTAGAATTTATGCATATTTCCTGAGTCCCAAGAGAGGCCTTTAAAAATTTGTGTTGTGGTTCTGTAGCACTTCCCAAGTGGTTCTAGGGATAAAGAACCCACCTGCCAATGCAGGAGGTGTAAAAGATGTGTGTTGGATACCTGGCTCAGGAAGATCCCCTGGAGAATTCTTGCCTGGAGAATCCCAGGGGTGGAGGAGCCCGATGTGTTATAGTTCCATAGGGTCACAAAAGAGTCAGACACAACTGACACACCATGATTCTGTAGACAGAGCTCTTAAGTTTTCACAAAATGGGTTGAAACCTGCCTCTTGCTTCTCCACTGCCACCTTAGACAACATAACTTGAAATACTCAGGGTAGTAAATTATACGTAAGAAATCTTGCTCCTCATAACCTGCCTAATTGAAAACCCAGAAAGTTTTAGATTTTTTTCTGATGATAGTAGACCATCACTGCCCATCTTGTGGCAGTGACATAAACTGGTTATAAATAATGCTCTGAAATTATGTGGTTCATAACTTAAGAGTCATTTTTACTTGTGGGATTTGTATCAGAAAGTGAGACTTGATAGTTCCTATCACAAGAGCTCAAGTTTGTATGATCCAGATCTGCACAGAATGCAGCCACAGTTTTGGCAGTGTAATTCTGGGACAGAGTTTCCAAGTAAGTGGGATAAGGCTGTCTCGGCTCTCTCATCTGGCCACTGGCTTTGTGTATGGCCTTGTTTGATAACAACATGAGTAACGAGATCTCCAACACTTAATGAGGATTAAAGAACTGGATCATGACCTTAGTAATCCCTGGATGTTCAAGGTCCTTCCTGTAAGGTCGAACAAGTGGGTGCTATGAAAAGAAATCAGAAAGTGGCTTTTGTTTTTGCCTCTAGGGGGAGAACTTTCTTGCCTCTAGGTGAAAACATGGGCAATCTGGTGATTTTACATCTTACCTGTAGGTCATTAAAACTGCCTTAAATAGACATCACAAAAGAGCATCAATTCAATGTTTAGAACATCTGTTTCTATGTAGTAGTAAAAGCTGTTGATTTCATTCACAGGTATAGCCAATCTCTCTCAGCTCTCCTTTTCATCATAGCTGTGCTACCTCAGGGTTGAAATAGAAAGTGAGAGGAGCAAGCCAGGTCTTCCTTGGCTGGTATTCTTGGTTCCCAGGCTCATTCTTTATGCACGTACCAGATATCTAAAACTGACCATGTCCTGTTTAGCTGTGTGTGTACATTCTTCAGAGCTTCCTTATTCAGAGGTAGTTCCCTCAGTCTGAGCAATTGCCTCTCTCTTTTGTAGATTCTTGCTTAATCTTGCAAGCCCAAAGAATATAGTGCTATCTATCACTTAATGCTGAGGTGCTTCTGCTCTTCTAAAATTATGCCACTGGCCAAGACCTAATGTTATCTGCATGTTAGCTCTCTTTTACATGTGATCCACACGTAGCCCTCAAGAAACACTGAGACATCCTTTGCTCTTATAAGTACTGAGGGGGAAAGTCAATCCTTGCCTGTGAGGCAGCCTCCCAGCCCATCTCCTCCATTTAGATTCACAGCTGAGAGCCTAGAACAAATCTAATATACTTCCTAACCTTAGGAGACATATTTCATATTTTCTGAGAGACTCATCAAAGCCTCTCCCTGCTCAGACTCTGGGGCTGGATTCTTCACCTTGAAGTTCCAACTTACTTAACTTTACTAGCTTGGTTTCCTCTTCTATAAAATGTTCTTTCCCAACTGGTATTAATGCTGCCTGCTTTGTAAGTTCATTGTGATGATTAATTAATTTAATAGTATAGGACACTGAAAAGAGTGGCCCAGAAGCCCAGACAAGAAGAATCTTGTTTTAACATCCTGTTAACATTCTCATTATCCCTGGAAATGTCAATCAAAAACTAGAATATCAAAAACATAAGAGAATTTATCTCTACAGAAGGTGTGTGCTTAGTCACTCAGTTGTGTCCGACTCTTTGCAACCCCATGGACTGTAGTCTGCCAGGATCCTCTATCCATGGGATTCTCCAGTCAAGGATACTGGAGGAGAGTGAATACTAAGGATATTCCAACTTTGACCCAAGGTTCAATTAGCCAGGACACCTGATCAAAGGTTTAACACTTCCACTGAGTAACTAGTATGTATGTGAAAAGGTATTAGTTTCTTAGTTGTGTCCAGCTCTTTGCAACCCTATGGACTGTAGCCACCAAGCTTCTCTGTCCATGGAATTCTCCAGGCAAGAATACTGGAGTGGGTTGCCATTCCCTTCTCCAGAGGATCTTTCCGACCAAGGATCAAACCTGGCTCTCCCACGTTGCAGGCAGATTCTTTGTCTTGTGAGTCACAGGAAAGCCCAGTAACTAGTACGAACCATAGCAAATCCTTAAGTAACCTGTATGTTTGCTTTTCTCATCTGTATGTAAGAATTTTTCCCATTCTAGGACATAAGACTTCTTCGTCAAGGGCAACTTATTCATTCCACAAATACTCACTTATTAAACACGTACTACGTGCTAGATACTCTAGGCACTGAGGATACAGCAGTGAACAAAAACTAAAAAAAAAAAAAAAAAACTCAGCCATCATAGAGGTTGTATACTAGTGGCAAAATCCAAAAAAAACATACAAAATATTTGTTATATGTTGGAGTTGTCCCAATGCCCTTACAACCACAGGGGAACTTGAGATGAGAGGAGGAGAATAGACATGATGGCCTCACCTCCTTGTTGCAACAGAAGGATGCATAACACTGGGTGGGCTAAAAAGTTCGCTGAGGTCAGCAAGGGGTGGTCTCACATGGAGCATATGTTCTGGGCTCCCTCTTGAATTCTGATGGAGTCTAGAGGGTGAGAGGGGCAGTCTTACTTAAAATTCTTTATCCCCTTATTCCTTTGTTATTTTTAGTGCAAAAAACCTCTAAGACTGTGGTATCCTGCATATGGGAACATAAAAAAAATAGGAAAAAGAATCATTGGTTTCATAGGATTGTTTGTATCTTGGAATTTATTTTAACTAGAATGAAACACTTTCTGTGACCTGTAAAAGAATAACTTAGGAATACAGGAGTCATTTTTAATATATTACAACTATCAGAATGTCTAATATTTATTTAAAAAAAAAAGGCTGTCAAAATCAAATGTGGATGAGAATGTAGACCTAACTCAGCCCTCATACATTATTGGTGGGAGTGGAGAGTGGTACAATCACATTCAAAAAGCTCTGGTAATATTTATAAAATTAAGTGTATACCTACCCTGTGGCCCTGAATTTACTCAGGAGAAATGAAAACATATGTTCACACACACAGAAAAATATACAAGAATGTTTACAGCAACTAATTTGTAATAGCACAGAACTAGAAGCAGCCCAAATGCTCACCAATAGTACAATAAATAAATAAGCTGGGGCTTATCTGTGAGTGGAATACTACTCAGCAGTAAAAAATGCATGAGTAACATGAAGGACTCTCAAACACATACTGCCAAGTGAAAGAAATCGTACACAAAAGAGTCCATACTATATGATCTATATGAATTTCTGGAAGAAGAAAGACTAATCTATGGGCAATGAAAGAATAATGATTATTTCCGAGATGCTGGGTGCAAGGATTGTCTGAGGAAAATGAGAGAACTTTCTGAGGTTGTGGTCATCTTCTGTATCTTGAGAGGAACTTGGGATTGCACTAGAGTATGTACTGTGAATGGTACATGAGTTTACTGAACTGTCCACTTAAGGTTTTTGCATTTCATTGTATATAAATTTTACTTCAAAAGAAAAAAAAATTACTCTGTAAAACTTTACTTAGTGCTGTGATGTGCTTAGTTGCTTGGTCATGTCTGACTCTTTGCAACCCCATGGACTGTAGCCCACCAGGCTCCTCTGTCCATAAGGATTCTCCAGACAAGAATATTGGAGTGGGTTGCCATGCCTTCTTCCAGGGGATCTTCCCAACCCAGGGATCGAACCCAGGTCTCCTGCATTGCAGGCAGATTCTTTACTATCTGAACCATGCATGCTTAAATATTTGGGAAACATACTGATGTCTGCAATTTGTTTGAAAAACCATCAAAAAATAAGATGCTGAAGAGATGGCTAGTGGGATGGTTAGATAATTGTGTGATCAAGCAAGAACAGTAAAAAGTTAATCATAGAATCTGGGTGGTGGGTACATGTTTATTTACTATACAATACTTTTCTGTAAGTTTGATAATTTTCAAAATAAAGTTTCAGGGAAAGCAGCCTAGTTTGAGATGGAAATATGACCTGTTATTATCATGGTTTACATACTGTAAATTAAAAAAAATTAGTATCACATATCTTTGTTCTGGACCTCTTTCTGAGATAACAGATGATAAAATATGCATCATACACTCAATTATTGCTTAATAAGCAACTCATTGTTAGTCTTTAGTAAAATCAGGCACAATAGTCTGTTCCCACTCTTATATTCTAGTGGAGGAAGGTAAGATATTTATAAGATTTATGCTAACAAATAAAATGTCACTTACATTGGTAACAATAATTTTAAGCAAAATAATTTTCCTTTAAAATTCCAAACACTGATTATGTATTTTTATTTGAAATATTTTCAAAAAAGAATTATAAATTCCTAGAAGACAAGTTCTAGAATAGGTTTTATTGTACCTCCCCTGCTGAACAAATAGTTAGCAAATTATCTCCAATTAACAGTCTTTGTGTAATGTCATAAGATACTAGGTTCTGAAATTAATTAATCCAAAGTAAAACCCAGTTGACCAAGTAATCATTAAAAAGCATAATTTAGGAATTTTTTTTAAATAAAAAAAAATTTTTTTTGAAACACAGGCCAACAGCATCACAAGATTTGTCCTTAATACCTACATAATATAAATTATATCTGGCATGTCTCCTCACCAAAGGCACAATGCCCAGAAATAACTCAAGTAAATAGCTTTAAGCAAGTTAATTTATAATCTCATCTAGTGAGTGTATATGCAGCTGTTAAAAAACATTAGCTCTCTAGTTAGTGACTTTAAATACAAATCCTATTATCTCTATTATAGAGAATGCTAAAAGCCAGTTTTGGACCAGGGAGACCTTAAGCTCAGTCTTCGGTCTTCTCTTCTTTCTCTTTATTCTTCTGTGAATTTTCCCACCTTACATTTTCTCAAAACTTGTTTTAATTCCCAGCCATTTGAATACTGATAATCATTTTTAAATATTTACTGGCCATTGATACTTCTCCTTGTGAATTACTGATTCATGTTGTTAGTCCATTTTCTTTCTTTTCCTCTCTTTTTATATCGAAGTATAGTTAATTTGCCATACTGTTTAGTCTATTTCTTATTAGATACTTTGCCTTTGGCCTATTCATTTCACAATAGTTTCACAATCTGTATGTCTGTCTTCAGTGTCTTAAAATTCTAAATACTATGTGCTTTATTAAAAAATATATATATATATATATAGCTAGTATGTCATTTGTTTATCCAGATGGTGAATTGCTCTCCGTTTCCTACAGAATCAAGACTTTAACATTCAAGAATTCTAGTTACTCTGAATACTCAGCCTATCCATAAGTATCGCCAATAATGTGTCCAGCACCAAGGACATGTTCCCTGTTACTCTTCCCTAATAGCTCTCCACCTGAACCCTCTCTCTCCTGATTCACATCCTCTATAAACCTATTCACAGGAATCTTTCCTTGTCTGATTTACTATTCCACTGTGCTCCTGCCAGAAATCTGGGGGCCTTTCCTCATACTTTCCTCCCCTTTACCTCACATTTGCAGCCCATAACCAAGGACTCTTACTTCTATTTAAATTCCCTTACTTATCTCTGCTGACACTGCCACTATCCTGAGCGTGTCTTCATTCTGTACTACACAGAGTATGAATATCCTTCTTCACTACCTATAGTTTATTCTTAGTAGTCAAAATGGCATTGAAAAGGCAAATTTGACCACAGTACTTACTCCCCTGGTTAAAGCTCTGTCAGTACATTTTTACCGCACTTAGGCTAGAATCCAAAACGCTGTGGCCTACAGCGTCCTGTGGAATCTGGCCACTCTTCATAATCATCTCTTGCTCCTCCCTGCACCCTCACCTGGGATCACTAGCCTCCTCAAATGCCCTAATCTTCTTGAGTGAGTGAACTTGCTCAGTCATGTCCGACTCTTTGCGATCCCATGGACTGCAGCCTACCAGGCTCCTCTGTCCATGGAATTTTCCAGGCAAGAATACTGGAGTGGGTTGCCATTGCCTTCTCCAGGGGATCCTCCAGACCCAGGGATCAAACCCAGGTCTCCCGAGTTGCAGGAAGATGCTTTACCATCTGAGCTACCAGTGAAAGTGAAGTGAAAAGTGAAGTCGCTCAGTCATGTCCGACTCTTTGCGACCCTATGGACTGTAGCCTACCAGGCTTCTCCATCCATGGGATTTTCCAGGCAAGAGTACTGGAGTGGGTTGCCGTGCCCTTCTCCCAGGGAAGCCCCCTAATCTTCTTTAGACAGTGTTTTCCCATGTTCTTCTTTGTTTCATTTACTTTTCTTTTCTCTTCTCTGTACCTACCAACTTATATGTAACTTCCTCAACTTCTCCAAACTAGGTTGCTTTATTGCTGAGGCTCACAGCATATGGCACTTTGCAGTGCTTATGATCATTTTAATCACTGCCTACTTCTTGCAGTTATTTGTCTAATATTTGTTCCTTTTCACAAGGGCAAGTACCGTGTCTGTGTGTTCCAACATTATATCCCAAGCATCTAGCACCATGCCTTACAAAAACAAGAGACTCAATAATGTTTTGTGGCCTGGAAAAAAAAAAAATGAAAGTCTGATTGATCTTACACATACAATGCTTATTTGTTGTTCTCCAAACTGTTCCTTTTTGTTTGTTTGTTTGTATTTTAGAATTTTTTCTTTTTTTGGCCGAAGCATGTGAGATCTTATTTCCCCAACCAGGGATTGAACTTATACCCTCCTTCCACCTTGGGAGCTCAGAATCTTAACTACTGGACCACAAGGGAAGTCCCTCCAAATTGTTCTTGTGGTTAAATTTTATTTCCCTAAGCATATTTTATCTGTTTCAAGTGAAAAGCCTCCTGTATACTTCTCTGTAATTCCAATAGCAAAGAAAAGGTCTGGAAAATAGCAGACATTAAATATACACAAGTTGAGATAAATGTGCAGTTGAATAGTTACAATACTGACCTTTTGAAAAGAAATTGAGGGACAGATGGTCAAAACAAAATGGTACTGAGAGAAAACAGAAAAAGGGGATAAAACATCATCACTAAAGGTTGATTAATAATCAAATTATTAAATTGAGGATGTTCTTAATTCTCAAGTTATTGTATGCTTGTTTTACTCTTCACTGACATGAGGAAATCTATTAATACATAAAAATTAAATTTTCTTGAATGCAATTCAAATAAGAGATTGAATCCATTTTAAAAATTACCTTTTTCTTATACATAATAATAAGTATTAGTAGCTTTTTTTCTTTTTTTTTTACAGTATTATCCTATCAGGTGATTCTTTTAAGGATCTATTCAGTCTGGTAAATCAGTTCACTCAAATTCATTAAGCAGTGGGTGATAAGGTCAAAGAAATAATAATATTGTATTGTGTCTTTGAAACTTGCTAAGAGAATAAATCTTAAAAGTTCTCTTGACAAGAAAAAGAACGGATAACTTTATATGGTAATGGATGATAACTAGACTTATGGTGATCATTTCACAGTGTTTATGAATATTCAATCATTATGCTGTGAAAGTGTTAGTCATTCAGTTGTGTCTGACTCTTGGTGACCCCATGGACTATAGCCCGCCAGGCTCCTCTGTCCATGGAATTCTCCAGGCAAGAATACTGAAGTGGGTTGTCATTCCCTTCTCCAGGGGATCTTCCCTATCCAGGGATGAAGCCCAAGTCTCCTGCAGTTTGGGCAGATTCTTTACCATCTGAGCCACTAGGGAAGCATTATGCTGTACATCTAAGTAAATATATGTCAGTTGTACCTCAGTTTAAAAAAAATCAAATTTAAAAACAAAAATTAGTTAAATCTTGATTATTTAGTGGCAGCTAAACCTAGTTAGGACACAGTGAAGATCAAGTACCATCTCACTGCCATAATTAAGAATAGGCAACAGCTGATGAGTGTTGCCCCAAAAACTAAAGTCTGACACTGTTTCCACTGTTTACCCATCTATTTCCCATGAAGTGATGGGACCAGATGCCATAATCTTAGTTTTCTGAATGTTGAGCTTTCAGCCAACTTTTTACTCTCCTCTTTCATTTTCATCAAGAGGCTTTTTAGTTCCTCTTCACTTTCTGCCATAAGGGTGGTGTTATCTGCATTGCTGAGGTTATTGATATTTCTTTATTTTTGAAAATTTTTTATTGATATTTCTACTTTATTTTGGGGGGGGGGCTCCAAAATCACTGCAGCTGGTGATTACAGCCATGAAATTAAAAGACACTTACTCCTTGGAAGGAAAGTTATGACCAACCTAGATAACATATTCAAAAGCAGAGACATTACTTTGCCAACAAAGGTTCGTCTAGTCAAGGCTATGGTTTTTCCTGTGGTCATGTATGGATGTGAGAGTTGGACTGTGAAGAAAGCTGAGTGCCGAAGAATTGATGCTTTGTGGTGTTGGAGAAGACTCTTGAGAGTCCCTTGGACTGCAAGGAGATCCAACCAGTCCATTCTGAAGGAGAACAGTCCTGGATGTTCTTTGGAAGGAATGATGCTAAAGCTGAAACTCCAGTACTTTAGCCATCTCATGTGAAGAGTTGACTCATTGGAAAAGACCCTGATGCTGGGAGGGATTGGAGGCAGGAGGAGAAGAGGACGACAGAGGATGAGATGGCTGGATGGCATCACTGACTCAATGGACGTGAGTTTGAGTGAACTCCGGGACTTGGTGATGGACAGGGAGGCCTGGTATGCTGTAATTCATGGGGTCACAAAGTCGGACACAACTGAGAGACTGAACTTATCTGAACTGATGAGTGTTGATGGACAACACTGAACTACCCAGACTGGAGAGTAACATCTCACTTTGGGAATCAAGTGGAGATGTGACTAGTGAAAGGAATCCCGAGCTTAAGCTTCATCTAGAGCAGAAATGCCAGGGGCTAGCCTCCTCTCCTCAGACCGTGAGGGGAGCCATCAGCATCAGTTAACCACAGATGGATTTTTCAGTGTCTCTGGAGATGTGCTTCTCCCAGGGTCTGCCACGTCTCAGATTGTAGCTCATCCTTTCCTCTTGCTCTCCACATCAAGGCATGAGCAAAAGTTTTTATTTTATATTTTTAATATATGGATACAATGCAAATTCTTTTGAAACAATGTAGTTGTACACCTGCAAGGGGCAGTGAGTTCCTTGGCGAGTTTTGAAATGCAAATTTGACTTTAGGGCCAAAGGGAACTGAATTTGCTCTTCGCTCTTGAAAAGGAATCACGCGTTTTAGGAGGTAACTTTAAGGATAAGAGCTAGAGCCAAGCTAGAAAGGGAGGAAAGAGAGTGGGGTTTGGTGGAGCAGCTTGGAAGATTGTCACCTGTTCCAGCAATGACTTTTTCTCACAAGTTTCCAGTTGAATGCCCTGCAGCTCATAAAATCTGCAGACCAAGTGGACTGCTTGTGCAAAGTATTGAAGGGGCCAAGACTTATGTCTAAAGTGATCTGAGATCAAACAGGGAAGGCAGAAGAGACAGGATCCCTGCTAGAAGCAAGACTCGAAAGAGTGCCTCCCAAAGACTAGAGCGTTGTACGATCTTTGAACTTCGGAACTTCACACTAAGTTTAGGTGGCTGCACAGGGACCAGGTATCTAAAATTAACATCCCCAACTAAAATCTGTGTCTCATCTCCTCTGAGAGAAAGTTTGAGCATTTACAAAGGGGCTATATAAGAGAAGCAAAATAGAATCATCTAAATTATTTTCAAGGGAAATTTTTCTAAAAGTATGTTCCTGCTCCATTGAAAAGTTATGAAAATTGCAGAAATATGAATTATAATCCTACTTCTTCCAAGTTATTTCACAATCTTATTCAACCTATCTCATTTATAAATGTGACTGATAATATTTGCAGTATATGACAGAGCTGGATGATCTCCTGAGATGATTATATCTCTCAAAAATATGATTCTCTGAATAACTGAATCAAATATTTAAATATATAATTTGTTCCCATTATTTGCAATTCAATTAGCTAAAACAAGCACATACTGATTAGCCAAATGAATGTTACTAAATAGTTCAATTTTCCCAATTTTAATTAAGGACTCTTATGGAAAATGATATATGTGTAGGCAAGGTAAAATAAAAGCATGGACTCTGAGTTCTGAATGATATGATTATTCCCATAAATCAATAATTGAAAAATTTATTGTCTTTATTTTATATACCATTATTTGTTACATTATGAGATAGATTCCTCAATTATGTGTAAAAACAAATGTGAATATTTATCTTTTAGATAAAATTTCAAATTATGCTGTTAGGCAATATTTTCATTTCAAAACTCAAATGTTGTTAATTTGTGGCTTTTTCTTTGTTTTGTTTTTTTTCTGTTTTGCTCTGATCTGATTTTTTTTTAATGGATACTATGTCTGGTGAAGTCCTAAAACAATAAACCAGCAGCTAACAACAACATATTTATATAAAAATGTATCATTTAAAATCATATTTACATGTGAATGTTCCAAACCCCTCTGTTATTGTTTTATGTCATTAGCATATGAGGAAACTGAGACTCAGAGCAATTAAACAAACTGTAATATCATTTTAGAGTCACAGTCAGTGGAAGAGGAGAAATTCAAACCTGGATTTCTGATTTAAATCCATCTTCTTTTGACTTCACCAAAAAAAAAAAAAAATGGAGAAGACAGACATGATACAGACAGAGATAAATGGTACCCTCGCCAAAATCATTTGGTGTTCCCAGATAATCAGAGGTTTCAGAGGATTCTGTTCTTTAGTAATATTAAGAATTCATATCTGCAGTAGTGATGTGAAACCAGGTAATGTCTCTGTGAGTTAGATTAGGTGATGTGCTTCATCTTCTCTTCTGAATTAGCTGAATAATTGCTTCTGCTTTGCAATTGTCTTTATCCATAGAGACTTAACTTGAGATTCAACTTTCATTGCATGAAAATCACATTCAAATTTTTCCAAGAAAACCTGTTCAATTTTGTTCACCAAAATGATTGACCACTGTTCAGAAAGAACAAAATCTAGACAAAGCCAAGCACTGAGAAACTGATCCATGAAGGAATAGTTTTTCACACTCTCAAAAAAAAATAAGGATTTATAATTTAATAATGTTTATATGATTTTATATATGTATATATTTATGTAATAAATGTCATCTGCTTATACACACACACACACACACACATATATATGGATCTCCAGTTATAAGTATTTTTAGAAGAATATGGGATCCTCAAATCTGAATCATTTTATTCAAAGTAAAATCAAAAGACAACACACATAATACAATGGACTTAGCAGAGATATGGACATTAGAAATTCAAATGTAATATAAACTTGACACTATAAACTTTTTACACATAATCTTGTATATTACATATTCTATATGTTTCTTATTGTCTTTGAAATGAAGTTTAGCCAAGTCACAAATGCAATTAATTAATTGCTGTCACAGTAACAGAGAGGAAGTCATTTTAGTTAACTGGATTCCACATAGTATCTAAAGGTCGTGTGATCACATGGAATATAAAATCCTAACACTTATTAGAGGCAAACTGCCCTTGAATGGTTTAAGCTGTTTCAAACCATCATGCGTCTGTGTGTGTAACATGTGATGTACAATAGCCAGTTTTTGCCATCTGTAGTGTTGCTCTTAGCAACAGAAAAACATGTGACCGTGCTTATGTGACTCTGCTGGCCTGCAACAGTGTGTAGAAGGATTTAAGCAAAATGAAACAGACAGAAATATTGATCCAGGCAACTGGAGTTTTCAAGTGTGTTGTAATGATCCTGCAGATTGTTAAGGGAAGAAAAGAAAGAGGCAAAGAAAACAGAAAACTAGAGTGAGAGTAACAAAGAGGGGTATGCAGTATCACAGAGGAGTATGTTTTCCAGAGATCGTTGTGAAATTGAATTTGAAAAGGTATGTGTAGAACAGATAGGATCATTCTCTTCCTTTGTCTCTGTCATTTTATAGTTTATGGCTAAATCCTGTTCTGCCATGTGATGTGAAAAGGGGTAGTTCTAGAATCACAAACTCCTTCCTCTGTCACCATCACAATAAAGAACAAGATTGAGAATTTAGTTAGATATCACCAAGTCCATTTAAAGGCAGCTTAAATAATTCACTTTCAGAGATTCTTTTCTTTAAATTTTTATTTATTTATTTTTGGCTGTGCTGGGGTTGTTGCTGTGCATGGGCTTTCTCTAGCTGTGGTGAGCAGGAGCTCTTCCCCAGTTGCAGAGCACAGGCTCTAGAGCGCACAGGCTTAGTTGCTCCACAACATGTGAGATCTTCCCTGACCAGGAATCGCACCTGTGTCCCCGACATTGGCAGGTGGATTCCTAACCATTGGACTTGTATGAAATAACAGGACATAATCATGTCTACTATAAACCATTTTTTTTACATATAACATTTTTATTTGAGTTTGGGAAACAATAAAACTAGGAGAGTGTAGATTCTGTGATTCTTATTAGAAACAAACCCAGTTTACTCACTGTGTTAAGAACTCTGGGCTTCCCAGGTGGCACAGTGGTAAAGAATCACCTGCCCATGCAGGATACGAAGAAGATGCAGGTTCAAACCCCTGGGTCAGGAAGATCCCCTGGAGTAGGAAATGGCAACTCACTCCAATATTCTTGCCTGAAAAATTCCATGGACAAATGAGTCTGGTGGGCTACCGTCCATGGGGTGGCAAAAGAATCGGACATGACTGAGCACACACACACACACAAAAAAACACATTGCGAACTCTGTAAATCCATATGTCTTCAATCAGAAAGAAAAAAATGCGGATGTAACAGCATAAGAACCAGTGTTAGAACTGTATCACATAGACAAATATGCTTCTGGGTCATATCATTGTTCCTTGTAAATCATGATGCATTTGATAGTCTATTGTGAAGAGAACAAATCTCAAAAGGAAAAATATCTTCACTTTTACTACTTTATGTTTACTATCATAGAAAAGAACTACATGAATTTTACACTGACCAGATAGTTCAAATTTACCACAGTAAAAAGAAATAGGTAAGATTCATTAGAAGCTGTAGGAATTAAGAATTTAGATTTAAGAATATATATATGAGAAACGCTGGACTGGAAGAAGCACAAACTGGAATCAAGATTGCCGGGAGAAATATCAATAACCTCAGATATGCAGATGACACAACCTTATGGCAGAAAGTGAAGAGGAACTAAAAAGCCTCTTGATGAAAGTGAAAGTGAAGAGTGGAAAAGTTGGCTTAAAGCTCAACATTCAGAAAACGAAGATCATGGCATCTGGTCCCATCCCTTCATGGGAAATAGATGGGGAAACAATGGCAACAGTGTCAGACTTTATTTTTGGGGGGCTCCAAAATCACTGCAGATGGTGACTGCAGCCATGAAATTAAAAGACGCTAACTCCTTGGAAGGAAAGTTATGACCAACCTAGATAGCATATTCAAAAGCAGAGACATTATTTTGCCAACAAAGGTCCGTCTAGTCAAGGCTATGGTTTTTCCTGTGGTCATGTATGGATGTGAGAGTTGGACTGTGAAGAAGGCTGAGTGCCAAAGAATTGATGCTTTTGAACTGTGGTGTTGGAGAAGACTCTTGAGAGTCCCTTGGACTGCAAGGAGATCCAACCAGTCCATTCTGAAGGAGATCAGTCCTGGGTGTTCTTTGGAAGGAGTGATGCTAAAGCTGAAAGTCCAGTACTTTGGCCACCTCATGCGAAGAGTTGACTCATTGGAAAAGACTCTGATGCTGGGAGGGATTGGGGGCAGGAGGAGAAGGGGACGACAGAGGATGAGATGGCTGGATGGCATCACTGACTCGATGGACGTGAGTCTGAGTGAGCTCTGGGTGTTGGTGATGGACAGGGAGGCCTGGCGTGCTAGGATTCATGGGGTCGCAAAGAGTCAGACACGACTGAGCAACTGAGCTGAACTGATATATATATATATATATATATATATATATATGTGTGTGTGTGTGTGTGTGTGTGTGTGTGTGTGTGTGTAATCAACCAAAATGATAATGCAGGAGGTTGCAAGGGTGAGGACTTCTTAAGTAGTATTATGGATCTCACACAGTATGAGGTGCTTTTGAAACCACACCTCACATGAGACTTGAACCCACAATCTTCCGATTGAAATTGCACAACTTGTCTCAAGATTTAATGTTCAGGTTCTTTATGTCTCCTCACAAGAAGGAATTTAGTGAGAGGTAAAGTAATAGGCAAGAAGTCTAAGAGGAACTGAACAGCCTCTTAATGAGGGTAAGGGGGAGAATGAAAGAGCCGGCTTAAAACTAAATATTTAAAAAAACCTAAGATCATGGCATCCGGCCCCATTGCTGCTGCTGCTGCTGCTGCTGCTGCTGCTAAGTTGCTTCAGTCGTGTCCAACTCTGTGCGACCCCATAGACGGCAGCCCACCAGGCTCCGCCGTCCGTGGGATTCTCCAGGCAAGAATACTGGAGTGGGTTGCCATTTCATTACTTCATGGCAAATAGAAGGGGAAAATGTGGAAGTAGGAAGTAGGAGAAATAGAGCCTCTTCTTGGGCTCTAAAATCGCTCTGGATGGTGACTGAAGCTATGAAATCAGAAGATGATTACTTCTTGGCAGGAAAGCTCTGACAAACAAGCGGAAACAGAGTTTTGAAAAGCAGAGGCATTACTCTGCCAACAAAGGTCCATATAGTCAAAGCTATGGTCTTCTCAGAGATCACATTCTGTTGTGAGAGCTGAACCATAAAGAAAGCAGAATGCCAAAGAATTGATGCCTTCCAACTGTGGTGCTGGAGAAGACTCCTGAAGGTCCCTTGGACAGCAAGGAGATCAAACCAGTCAGTCTTAAGGGAAATAAACCCTGAATACTCATTGGTAGGACTGATGCTGAATCTGAAGCTCCAGTATTTTGGTCATCTGATGCAAAAAGATGACTCATTGGGAAAGTCCCTGATGCTGGAAAAGATTGAGGGTATAAGGAGAAGAGGGCACCAGAGGATGAGATGGCTGGATGGCATCAACAATGCAATGGACATGAACTGGGGCAAACTTCTGGAGATGGCGAGGGACAAGGAGGCCTGGCGTGCTGAAGTCCATGGGGTTGCAAAGAGTCAGACACAATTGGGTGACTGAACAACAGCAAGAACAAGCAGATTTATTAATATAGGATGCTTGTGAAGAACATAAGTGAGCAAACAAGAGGGCTCTGCTCTGAGAACTAATTGGGCTACGTTTTTATAATCAAAGGAAAAGTCATAAGGAGAGAACACCACCTTGTCCTCATTCTCTGAGTAGACATCAGGCTCACAGCATGAGCTTCTCCTTCACATTGGGTGAAAGAGTGCTTGACCCTATATGGGCAAACCAGGACTGTCACAGAGCTTTTCAAATCAGTAGAAAGGTGGCAACATTTACTCAAATATATTAATTAATCATCTCAGGTTTCTACTTAATGTGGATCTTCTACTTTGGAAAGGCTTCCCTGGTGTCTCAGAAGATAAAGAAGGGTTCCATCCCTGGGCCAGAAAGATCCCCTGGAGAATGGAATGACTACCCACTCCAGTATTCTTGCCTGGAAAATCCCATATATAAAGAGCCCGATAGGCAACAGTCCATGGAGTCACAAAGAGTTGGACATGACTGAGGGATTACTTTCTACTTTGAAAAGGTGACTTTTCCTTGTATTCCTATCCTTGATACATGTAGAAGTGCATGACCAAAGGATCAGTGCGTTGCTGATCTCCACCACCAGGATGCAATCCTCATTTTTTCACTTAATGGCTTGGGGCAAATCTTCTGCTTTTATTTATGGCTTTATTGTTAGGCAAGCCTGCTTCATTTCCTGAAGTTCTGATAGTTTTCCTGAGTAATCATTAACTTACAGTGATCTCCCAAAGTTCTCTAAAGCTTCCTCTCCATTTATAATCCCGTAGTGGAATTTCTAAAACTACCTGTGTAACTGTACTCTATCTGTATCATTTTTACATAATTTTATCTCTTTAATATTGATAATGATCCTAAAGGGTAGGTATTATTAAATCAAGGTTTTAGAAGCAGAGAGAGGAAAAGGTCTTTATTTTTATCCATTCTTACACCTATTAAATGACTTATTTGAGATCCAAAGATAAAGTGTCCAATTCCTAATTCTTTGCACATTTTATTACTATCTTGATTAAATCATTTGAATACTAATTTAAATATATATCTACTTAAATATCTATCCAACTCAAATATTTAATATACTTAATCAGAGGGTCCTGATTATGTCTCCTGATACAAACTTCTTCAACTTGCAGACTCTCCTAGATTTGAACAAATTTTTCAGAACAAAGGTGTGTTCACCTCTGCCTGTCCCCAGGAAATGGCACTGACATTTACTAGTACAGTGTTGCTATGGCATTAGTTCAGTTCAGTTCATTCGGTCAGTCGTGTCCGACTCTTTGCGACCCCATGAATCGCAGCACACCAGGCCTCCCTGTCCATCACCAACTCATGGAGTTCACTCAGACTCACGTCCATCTAGTCAGTGATGCTATCCAGCCATCTCATCCTCTGTCATCCCTTCTCCTCCTGCCCCCAATCCCTCCCAGCATCAGAGTCTTTTCCAATGAGTCAACTCTTCGCATGAAGTGGCCAAAGTACTGGACTTTCAGCTTTAGCATCACTCCTTCCAAAGAAATCCCAGGGCTGATGTCCTTCAGAATGGACTGGTTGGATCTCCTTGCAGTCCAAGGGACTCTCAAGAGTCTTCTCCAACACCACAGTTCAAAGGCATCAATTCTTTGGTGCTCAGCTGCCGGGAGCCGGTGAGGCATTCCGCTCGTGACAAAGGTCATGAGGAAGGAGGCTCGGCATACGCAAAGGCGGGATCGAGCCTCAGGAGTCCGCCCGGATATTCTCGAGCATTTTTCCCCTAAAAACCAGAGTCTGCCTACTTTATTGCTTTGTGCTCTCACCTCTGACTCTATTGCGGGCTGTCCCCTACCACCATCTCGCTCTCTCTGTCAAAGAGTTAACTTACAGCTCCAATTAATAAAGTTCCTGGGCAATTAGGAGTGTTTAAATCCAAACCCCTCAGATGGCTCTCTAACTCGCCTGACAAGTTTACCCGGACTCCTGCAGCTATGCATACAATTGTTTACAGTCTCCTAGCCTCCAGAGGCACGGGAAGCTTAAGATATTCAAATAGCTTAGAGCCTCTCAGAGAGTTAAAAACTGTCAGAATAGTAAAGGATTTCATTGATGAGTCAATGCTTGTTGCCAAGTTTTCACACCCCCTGAATTGTATCCTTGAATGTGTATTAATTAATAGTTGGTACATAGAAAAAATAAGTAGTGGCCTTGGTGTTAGTAACTTTAGACCCTTAAGGTAATAAATTATTTTCTTTGTTGTAAGCCCATTACACATCCGCCCTATAGGAATGCAATTTTATCTTTGGAAGATGGCGCCAAACCTTAAAATAATTACTCTTAGAGAAAATAAGTCTTTGTTGATAAGTTCTTGTCAAGAGTCATAAAATGTTAGTAGGCCTTCTGGCCAGAAGATGATGTAAATCACCTAAACCATTTGTATACGATAAATTTGCAGGAAAGAAACCTTGGTTTTTGATAAGAATCAAAGACTGCTGACTTTGCATCCCCTATTATCCTCTATGTGTAACTTAGGGTATATAAGCCCCTGTTGAAAATAAAGCTACGGGCCTTGCTCACCAACGCTTGGTCTCCCCATGTCATTCTTCCCTTTAACTTCCAGCTGAGTCTCCATCTGGAGCACGGAACCCACCACGCTTACTAATTATGCCTGGGCTTCTAAGACCCACTCGAGAAGGTGTCTAGGTCTTCCGCTATTCGAGAGGGCGCCTGCGGCCTACGTAAGTGGTGCAAACTTCTTGTCTTGAAGTTTTATTGGTCTCCCGTGTAAACCAAGCTACTCAGCCTCTTTTCTCCACTGAATTTTCCTGCTGAGCTATCCTCATTCTATTATTCTTTATATCTCTAATTAGCATATAAATAGTCGCCTAGGCCGTCTCTCCTTCGAATACCCTGGATCAGCTGGGGCTGGTCCCCAGCACTCAGCCTTCTTCACAGTCCAACTCTCACAACCATATAAAATATAGGTATACATTTATATATAAGCATATACAACTTAGATTTAGCCTTTCATAATTTGCTTTGTTCATAAGAAGAGGATATTTTGTACATTTGATGGTTCACTATCATGTTTCTCAAATCTTATTTGGCAAAAAGTCCCATGACAAATGGCTTGTTGGATGCAACCCTAAGATGGTAGAAGAAGCAAAGCTTACTCTGTAGCAATATTGTTTGTTTAAATCTCAGGTCATTTTATTTCCTAAATTCAGGTTGTTTTGCAAGTTGTTTCATGGCCCTCTGCCTCAATTTTCTCATCTGTGCACAGGGTACCAAGTATTAGAGGTATTAGGTATCAAGTATTAGAGCCTCAGGGTCTGGATTAATGCTAGAAACTCTGTGAATCAAAAGTCACAAGCTTTTGAAAAGCACCACAGGCTTTTTTTTCTAAATAGAAAAAAAATGTCTTACATTCCTCAACAGAACAAAAAAAAATCACGTTATCTACTATATTCTTATCTGTCCATATTGTTTTGCATCTTATTATTTATTTTAGTTTTTGCTAAAATAAAATTTGTTGTGAAGGATAAAGGAGATAATTTATGTAATTACAGTTGAAGAATATTCAGGATATAGATTGGTAAAATACCCAAAACTTTTTGAACCTTATTCTCACACAGTCATCATTCAATCTAGACATTTATTTTTCCCTTAAGAACAAGTATTAACTCACACTACATGGTTATAAACAAAAGTTTCAAATTAGGAAGCACTGTTAAAGACACATTTGTAAATGTGGAATACATTCCTAAAGTCCTAGGAACTGATTTTAAAATCTGTAGAAAGTTGAAAGCTCACATACAAAATTATATTTCTATACTAAACTTTAGCGCTATATTTATCTTTGTCTTAGCTTAAACTTTTAAAATAAAAACTATAAATACACATACACATATGCTGATAAACACGCACACACACAGACTATGTGTGAAATTAGACTTTTACTTCAAATGGGGGATAAGTTATGGGTGATGGTTAGAATAAAGACTAAACTCTGTAATAAGGGACTAAAAAACACAGTATCTTTAAAAAGTTCTTTACTTCTCTTTTAATTGGTAGTGTGTTTCTGTTCCAGAGCTGCTGTGCCATCTCCACTGTGTTAGAGACACAGATGTTTTCCATCTTGTTCCTCTCCCACTGCTAGCTATTGCTGCTGTTAAGTTGCTTCAGTCATGTCTGACTCTGTGAAACCCCATAGACAGCAGCCCACCAGGCTCCCCCGTCCCTGGGATTCTCCAGGCAAGAACACTGGAGTGGGTTGCCATTTTCTTCTCCAATGCAATGAAAGTGAAGAGTGAAAGTGAAGTGGCTCAGTCGTGTCTGACTCATAGCAACACCATGCACTGCAGCCCACCAGGTTTGTCCATCCATGGGATTTTCCAGGCAAGAGTACTGGAGTGGGGTGCCATTGCCTTCTCCACCCACTGCTAGAATAGTGCCCTTCTCCACAGAGCAAAGGGCTTCCTAGGTGGCTCTGTTGGTAAAGAACCTACCTGTCAGTGCAGGAGATGTAAGAGATGCAGGTTTGATCCCTGGGCCAGGATGATCCCCTGTAGGAGGGCATGACAACCCACTCCAATATTCTTGCCTGGAGAATCCCATGGACAGAGGAACCCAGTGGGCTACAGTCCATAGGGTCGCCAAGAGTCGGACAAGACTGAAGTGACTTAGCATGTACAAACATGCACAGAGCAATAGGTAGTTCACCCCTTCATCTACACTCCTTCCCTGAGAAGTGGAAATGAGAGATTGGGAAGGCATGAACTTTTCAGCTTTATGAGCAATACCTAGTTGTTGGAAATGTCACTTCCATTCATTTTCATTGACCAGAAACTAGTTACATCACCACCTTAGCTGCAAGAGAGGTGAGGAAATTTAATTTTAGCTGGTTAAACGTGAGTGAGTCCAGTTAAGATATATATAGAAATGGAGATCTGATAAACAGAGTGCCTGATGAACTATGGACAGAGGTTCATGACACTGTACAGGAGACAGGGATCAAGACCATCCCCAAGAGAAAGAAATGCAAAAAAGCAAAATGGCTGTCTGAAGAGACTTTACAAATAGCTGTGAAAAGAAGAGAAGCGAAAAGCAAAGGAGAAAAGGAAAGATATACCCATTTGAATGCAGAGTTCCAAAGAATACAAGGAGAGATAAGAAAGCCTTCCTCAGCGACCAGTGCAAAGAAATAGAGGAAAACAATAGAATGGGAAAAACTAGAGATCACTTCAAGAAAATTAGAGATACCAAGGGAACATTTCATGCAAAGATGGGCTCAATAAAGGACAGAAATGGTATGGGCCTAATAGAAGCAGAAGATATTAAAAAGAGGTGGCAAAAATACACAGATGAACTATAAAAAAAGATATTCACAACCCAGATAATCACGATGGTATAACCACTCACCTAGAGCGAGACATCCTGGAATGCAAAGTCAAGTGGGCCTTAGGAACCTTCACTACGAACAAAGCTAGTGGAGGTGATGGAATTCCAGTTGAGCTATTTCAAATCCTGAAAGATGATGCTGTGAAAGTGCTGTGCTCAATATGCCAGCAAATTTGGAAAACTCAGCAGTGGCCACAGGACTGGAAAAGATCAGTTTTCATTCCAATCCCAAAGAAAGGCAATGCCAAAGAATGCTCAAACTACTGCACAGTTGCACTCATCTCACATGCTAGTAAAGTAATGCTCAAAATTCTCCAAGCTAGACTTCAACAGTACATGAACTGTGATCTTCCAGATGTTCAAGCTGGATTTAAAGAAGGCAGAGGAACCAGATCAGATTGCCAACATCTGCTGGATTATCAAAAAAGCAAGAGAGTTCCAGAAAAACATCTAGTTCTGCTTTATTGACTATGCCAAAGCCTTTGGATCACAACAAACTGAAAAATTCTGAAAGAGATGGGAATACCAGCCACCTTACCCTCTTCCTGAGAAATCTGTACGCAGGTCAGGAAGCAAGAGTTAGAACTGGATATGAAACAACAGACTGGTTCCAAATAGGAAAAGGAGTACGTCAAGGCTGTATATTGTCATCCTGCTTATTTAACTTATATGCAGAGTATATCATGAGAAATGCTGGGCTGGAAGAAGCACAAGCTGGAATCAAGATTGCTGGGAGAAATATCAGTAACCTCAGATATGCAGATGATACCACCCTTATGGCAGAAAGCGAAGAAGAACTAAAGAGCCTCTTGATGAAAGTGAAAGAGGAGAGTGAAAAGTTGACTTAAAGCTCAACATTCAGATAACTGAGATCATGTCACCCAGTCCCATCACTTCATGGCAAATAGATGGGGAAACAGTGGCAGACTTTATTTTTGAGGGGGCTCCAAAATCACTGAATATGGTGATTGTAGTCATGAAATTAAAAGACGCTTACTCCTGGGGAGAAAAGTTATGACCAACCTAGATGCTATATTAAAATGAAGAAACATTACTTTGCCAACAAAGGTCCATTAGTCAAGGCTATGGTTTTTCCAGTAGTCATGTATGGATGTGAGCGTTGAACTATAAGAAAGCTGAGTGCCAAAGAAAATATGCTTTTGAACTGTGGTGTTGGAGAAGACTCTTGAGAGTCCCTTGGACTGCAAGCAGATCCAACCAGTCCATCCTAAAGGAAATCAGTCCTAAATGTTCATTGGAAGGACTGATGTTGAAGCTGAAACTCCAATACTTTGGCCACATGATGTGAAGTGCTGACTCATTTGAAAAGATCCTGATTCTGGGAAAGATTGTATGCAGGGGGAGAAGGGGACAACAGAGGATGAGATGGTTGGATGGCATCACTGACTCAATGGACATGAGTTTAAGTAAGCTCCGAGAGTTGGTGATAGACAGGGAGGCCTGGTGTACTGCAGTCCATGGGGTTGCAAGAGTCGGACATGAGTTAGTGAATAAACCACCAACCCCAGAGCTCAGTTTTGGGGTTCAGGGTGGGAAGTTCCCTGGGTTGGGACAGCAAAATGTACTGTGGGCTTCAGGAAGAGGACATAGGAAATAATACTCAATGTCTTTTCAGTATTGATAACAAGCTTCAAAGGATGTGTTGTTTATGACCTCTTGCTCTCTTTCCTTTACTAAGACAACACCCCAAAGTTAAACAGCAAAGTCTAAAACAAATAATAAGATGCAAAAGAATATGGACAGTTAAGAATATAGTAGATAACTTGTGATTTTTTTGGTTCTGTTGAGGAAAATGCAAGCCATTATTTTTTTCTACTTAAGAAAAAAGTCTGTGGTGCTTTTCAAAAGCATGTGACTTTTGATTAATAGAGTTTCTAGCATTAATCCAGACCCTGAGGCTCTAATACTTAATAGAACAAAACAAAATAATGGTTAACCTTTTGAAAGTCTAGTATGTTCTTCCCAAAAGGTGTCATGTTTGCTTAGGATTGAGATGTTATAAATAACTGTGTAGTTGATCTTAATTTTAATTTCTTTTTAAAACATTTTAATTTCTTAAACTTTGATTCAAAAAAAAAAAAAAAAAATTAGTGCCTGACAGCCTCTGCAGTCAGTGTAAGCTCTGGCTGCACTATCTGAAGAATGAGCATCTATGTGGCTGCTCCCCAATACATCTTTCTCTTGGATTCTGAGGAGGTAACATCACATGCTGCAGAGACAATGGGGTTCCTCCTCCCAGTAAAACATGTGGGCACAGGGAAGAGCAGAACCAGTAATTAAAATAAAAAACACCATCAGTATGAAAAATAAAAGATTAGATACAGTTCAAGAAGGTATTAGTGAGTTGGCATGTCAGATTGAAGAATTATTTCAGAAGGTATCAAGATACAATATTTCCATATTTTTTAAATAATAAAGAACCTAAAAGACATATAGGATAGACATAGAAGTGCATTGGGGTTTTAGTATGGATGAATTATTAACTCGTAAGCAAGTAAGCCTGGAGAAGGCAATGGCACGCCACTCCAGTACTGTTGCCCGGGAAATCCCATGGATGGAGGAGCTTGATGGGCTGCAGTCCATGGGGTCGCTAAGAGTCAGACACGACTGAGAGACTTCACTTTCACTTTCCACTTTCATGCATTGGAGAAGGAAATGGCAACCCACTCCAGTGTTCTTGCCTGGAGAATCCCATGGACGGAGAAGCCGGGTAGGCTGCAGTCCATGGGGTCGCACAGAGTCGGATACAACTGAAGCGAATTAGCATAGCATAGCATAGCATAAGCAAGTAAGCCAAGCACATCTAAGTCATGAAAGTATAAAGCTGTGTTTATTTTTTTACGGAAAAAAAAAAGGGGGACAGGAAAAGAAGATGATTTCTAAGATTATTGTTAAACATAAAACAAAAGTCAAGAGATCAACGAAATGGGTATTTTTAGCTAGAAAAATATGTTTAAAGAATGACATATCAAATGACACTTGGGCAAGATTTGGACAAGATTCATGACACTGTTTCAGAGAGGGTTTCCTTTCTGACAAAAGATAGTTATCACACAAGAGAAAGAACTTGAGTGAAATTGAAGATGTGGTTAGCTTCACACATGAGGCTACAATGAGTAATATGTTTAAAAGAAATTCAAGAGTTTCTACAAATAATTTCTCGAGGCAACATTATGCTGAAGTTACTACTACTGCCACTGAGATTCACTGTGAGTTGGTTTGGAAATTATATTTGCTTCTGAATAGATGAAGCCATGAAGAGATGGCAACAGCAGACATGTTGCCATGGTAGCACTTCCTTCCCAGCTGAGGAAGCTATATACAAGAGAGGATATAGGTCAGAAAGCATTTACACTGACAAAACAACTGCATATTAAAATCAAACTCTTTTGTACACGTCATATACCAAATGAGAATTTTGAGGACTAGTTTCAGGCTATTAAAAACAGACATCTTCAGGGTAATGAAGCAAGCTGCACAGTGAGACACAGGACATTTGAGGTCAGGAGTACTCTCTTCTTTGCATATTGGCAGTTCAATTTTAAAAAATGGGGTCATGATAAAACTCTGTCCTATGGGCTTCATCTGAATTCCTTGAAATAGAGATGTATTCAACTGAAGAATTCTCCCAGAAGGCAATTCATTTCACAATAAATTACTTCAGGATAAGAAGAATCAACTCTATGCTCAGTAAATATCTGGGCCTTATTAATTCTGTACTCTCATTTATGACCAAAATTTCTTAAATGCAATTGAAGTCAGCTATAACTAAAGAAAAGGGGGAAATAAGGGTGAGAAATGAAGAAAGTGATGGAGTAAAATTAGTCAAATCCCAGATTTAGAAAGAAAGAAAGGAAGAAATAACAAAAGTGCAAAAGAAGAAAGGAAGGAAAGATGGAAGGAAAAAGAAAAAAAAGGGAAGTAAGGAAGGGAGGGAGGGAGAAAAGAAAGATATCAGGAAGTAATAGTCTCCCCAGTGAAGGATGAAGGTGGCATTTGCAAGACAGAGGATGAAATGAAAAGTTGTAGTTTGCCTTCACCATATCCATCAGTCCCCAAGCCATCAGACAAATCTAACTTTTCTTATCTGGGGAATTCACACTTTCTAGTTTTATTACCTTTGTTTTGGATGAGGTTAACTGGATGTCTAGATCTAAGGGTAGTATCCAGTAGGCTTAAACTAGTAATAGATCTCATTCTTCACTGAACAAAGTGATTAATTAAGAGACAGGCAGATGATCCAATCTGAGTCAGTACTTACATGTTCTTTGGAATTTCTAAGAAAGAAGAACTCTTTCAATATTCTCCTGGAGTGGCAGTGTGAAGACTTGAGGTCTCTGCAGCCATATTAGGACAACTAGGGAAAAGCTCAAAGGTAGTAGAAGCCATCAGTTGAGACTGGGGATAGAGATACCCCAGAGAAAGAAGAACCAAGACATGAATTGTGACATTTCAGCCTCGGAGCAAATCACAGCAGAAGGCAGAGCTGCCCATGGACTGTTTAGTTGCAGGGACAACCATATTCTTGATTTGCCTAAGACAATTTGAGTTGAGTTTTCCATTTCTCATTTTGGGAAAGAATCCTGATAAAATTCCACTTACTTCTTAAAACTTCCCCTCTACGAAGCCAAAGGAAGGTAACTGAAGTAAGTGAAGCACAAAATAACGATTGTATCTTTGGGTTCAGAATCCATGAAGATCCCTGGAATGTGCTTTTGCAGCCTCCCATATGCAAGGCACTAGAAAGGATAGGAATGTGAACAAGATGAAGTCTGTTACATTAAAGGTACAGAAGTAAGAGGAGACTAGGATAGTTAACAGATAATGAGCAATGAGTTAGATATTTTCACAATTTACAAATGAGAAAACCCAGGCACTGAATCTAAGAAACTGCCTCAAGAGGTGCTGGAAGGGATGCAGGATAGAACTGTGAAGCAAGACGCAGGAAGGAGCAGAATCCCAATAATTAGTATTAAGTCCTATGTGCTGTATGTATTAAATTCATATGCCATATATGCCATCTGTTAATTGTTATGTCTATTCGTAATACAAACAGTGTAACTGTTGTTACCACTAAAGAATAGAGATGCAGACGTGGAGGATGACATGTGGACACATTGGGGAAGAGGAAATTGTGATGAACTGAGAGATTAGGATTAACATATGTATTATACACTACCATGTGTGAAACAGATAATGGGAAGTTGCTTTATAGCACACAGAGCTCAGCTCAGTGCTCTGTGCTGGCCTAGAGGGGTGGGACGGGGTGGTGGGGTGGGTAGAGGTTTTAGAGGGAGGGGATAAATGTGTACATATAGCTGATTCATCTTGTATAATGAAAACTAACATAACATTGTGAAGCAGTTATACTCCAATTAAAGAAAGAATTAGATCATATTTTGACTCTGTTTCCTAGGAAACGAAATCCCTTGGTTTTCCTTCGTGATAGAAGTTTCTTGTTACTGATGGTGGGCCCTGATACTTTATACTAATGACTTATGGTGGACCCCTAGTGAACTTATACTAAAAGATGATTTAGGATGGTGCAAGACACCGTAGAAAGACCAATCATGTGATTAAAGGGTTGGAGCTTTGAGCCACAAGCTATCAGCCAAAGTTGGAGAATGAGTTCATTCAAGTAGCCAGTCAATTGCATCTGTGTAATGAAAGTGCAGTGAAAGTTCTGGGATTGGAAACTCAGTGAAGCTTTCTGGTTCATGAATACACTGATATGATGGGAGGTTGAGATCCTTTGATTCCATGCGGAGAGGACCTAAAGGCTCACCGTTCCTTCCCGGAACTCACCCTCTATGCCTCTTGACTTGAGTGGTCCTCTTTCTTTGTAATCTTCATAATAATACCATAATCATATGAACAGCATTTTTCTGAGTTCTCTGTGTTATTCTTGAAAATTATTAAGCCTGAGAAGATGGTGAGAACCTCCAAATTTATAGCCAGTCAGTCAGAAGTGCGCGTGGCTCCAACGACTGCTTCAGTGTGGCTGGCATCTGAAGTAAGGTCAATCTTTTGGGGGACTATGCCCTTTAACTTATAGAGTCTTTGCTAACTTCAGGTAGTTTGTGCTAGAATTGAATTGCAGTACACCCAGTACTGCAATTTGGGTTTGAAATGAAACAATAACATAATACCATAATGAAACTTCTGGCCCTTTACTAAAGCTAAGAAAAAACACTGTACTTCAAGTCCAAGGGGTATTTAAGGAAATACGGTAGTAGGGCTTCCAAGGAGGTGCTACTTGTAAAGAATCTGCCTGCCAATGCAGGAGATGTAACAGTCCTGTTTTTGACTCCTGGGTCAAGAAGATTCCCTGGAGGAGATCATGGCAACCCACTTCAGTATTCTTGCCTGGAGAATCCCATGGACAGAAGAGCCTGGCAAGCTAGGGTCCATAGGGTCACAAAAAGTCAGAAATGACTGAAGCAAGTTAGCATGCACATACACAATGGTATTTAAGGAAAAATACAAATGTCCCCTTGGCTTTTTCTCCAGTAAGGCATACCTGGGGTTTCTCCAGTAAGGCATACCTGAAGAGTTTTAGGGAGTGGCTGGAACTTTTAGGGAACAGTTTGCTGAGAGACTTGGGAACAGGGTTTTCCACAGCTTCTAAATTAGAGCTACTTTGTTCACAGCTCATGATTTGATGATGAAAACAAACATGAAATTTGGCTTCACACGAAGGCAGCCAGATATGACTTTCCTTCTGCTCCTGGTTTTGTAATAGGGAGAGAGTGTTTTCCAGATATTTTGCTTGCTGTCACAGTCAGCTGAGGTAAGTGACAGGAAGGAGCTTCTGAGGCTCACGGGATTATGTGGCTCCAGAGTCTGTACGAAATGGATCCAGAGTTTATCTTCAGGTTATTTAATTCCCACTTCTTATTTTTTGTGCCATGGTATACTGGTCTAACGTGAGCTTTTGCTAAATCTATAAACAGGGAACATTTATTTACATATTCATTATTTATGATCATTTTTATGGTGCCTGAAAGAGTACTTCCTCATTTCTCCTCCAGTCTATAATATTTTGCAAACAATCTTAGTCCCCATGAGAAAAGGACTTTACCAGAAAACCAATAGCACTGCCAGGAAGTAGAGAGTGCTGAATCAATGTCAGTGATTGTGATGCATAGTGTCCTGCACAGTTGTAATGTTTTCTCCAGCAAACTTCAGGCACACTAGAGCCAGCACAGATTTGGATGCTGAGAGTGAGTGAGAGGTAAGTGTGGCTGTAAAGAAGTACTTAGGAATCATGAATCTAATTAAGTTTTAAAAAGGAGAAGAAAGATGGTAGGTGTGAATAGCGAGGCTGTGGAGGGGTCCATGGACAGAAGGACTACAAGAGTAAAAGAGATGTTTTTATGGGGCACCTATAAAGGCAAAGTGGCAGGAAGTGTGGACAGATGCCAAGATATTGTTCTGGTCTCGCCTTAAGTCTTCTGAATCCCAAAGGCCTAGAAGCTCAGCCAGCTTAGTTGGTTGGATTTAGAAGAAAAGATTTCTAACTCAAACACTGGTAGACTCAGAAGTAAACACTAAAACTCAGTATATTTTAAAATCCTACAGACTGAAATGTAAACTATTTACCACTGTGACCATTTTGTTCACAATTTATTTTGAAGTTATTGGTAATGTTAGACAAATTTTCATGTAACAATATATGCTGTATGCTCAGTCATGTCAGACTCTTTGCAACCCCATAGACTTCAGCCTGCAGGGCTCCTTGGTCCATGGAATTTTCCAGACAAGAATACTGGAGTGGGTTGCCATTTCCTCCTCCAGATGATATTCCAGACCCAGGGACTGAACCTGTGTCTACTGAGTCTCCTAACATTGGCACATGGATTCTTTACCACTGAGCTACCTGGAAAGCCCATGTAACAGTATACTAGACCTTTTAAAACAGTACTCCCCAAGGCATTCCGGAAATCAGGCACAGAACAACTTACCCCATTCTACCTGTTGCTCCAGGAGATTGGAGGTCAGTTTAGTCACTTAGCAAGACATGCAAACCCTTTCCTCTCTCAGTCTGTTCTGTCACCCCCACTTGATGGTCTCAGCCAAGGGCACACCATGTACAGTCCAAAAAGCAAATAGGAAGCCAGTATAGTATATTCTTTAGATCTATTATGAAGCCAGTGTAATTTGTTTTATAAATCTGTGAATGATATTATTTTACAATGTGCTACATACAGTTTTAAATATTGAATCATGTAATTCTAAATTAGTAGTACCTACTCTGTGGGTTCACTTTTCATTACATGCATTTTTCAAGTAAATTGATCTATAGAATTTACTATAGAACTGAGCCTTGCTCAAGGTTATAGCTAGTAAGGGTCATGATTTAAGCCCAGACCATCTGGCTCCAAAACCATATACTAACCCTTTCCTGTCTCTCAGTGGCCCTTAAAAAAATTAGACTTCTGCCAGTGGGAGAGTTGGAAGAGGTACTCAAGGAAATGAGAACAGAATGGGCAAACATTTGGAGAGGAATAGATATTATTTGAAAATTTCAGTATGTTCAGGTTTATTTGATGATGGAATGGAATAAGTAGAAATTGAAAATAGTTATGAGTAATGATATAAATTACTCTAATAACATGCAAAACAAATATTTTGAGTGAAGGTGAGAAATTTCTGTGTATTGACAGCATCCTTCCTGAAACTCAAGCCCTTGGCTAGAAATGAAATTCTCCTTTCCAGGGAGTGTGTTGAGGGTCTCCAAGACCAGTCCAAGTTCAGCGATTCACTAGGACTCCCATGACTCATCATGTAATTTTACTCCGGGCTAATATTTTTTACGGTGAAAGGATAAAAAGCAAAATCAGAAAGGGAAAATGTACAAAATGTAGGGGAAACCAAGAACTGAGTTTGGAGAATCTTTTGCCCATGGAGCCACACAATACTCACCTTATCCAGCAGAGGTTCAGTGTCCAAGAGTCTTACTAAGGACTGGTTATATAGGAACTCTGTCTAGCATTTCCAAATTCTAGAATCCTCAAAGGAGAGTAGGGTTTCAGCATGAACCACATTGTTTGTACAAACTGTTCAGGTACAATGAGACACTCTTGTCACTTAAGGAAGTTTCACATCATTGTTGGGAACTGTTTATCAGCCAAGTTCCCAGGTGCAAGCTAGAGTCAACCTTGCAAGCAGGATTTTCTGTAACTAGACAGTCTCAGGCCTATTACACTCTTTCCTACACAGAAGGTCTCCAGAGAATTTACAAGGTAAATGATATTGCCTTTTATTCCAAGTATGGAATCCCAGGTGAAAGATGCATCCATGTTCTCATCAATAAGTTAATTTATTTGATAGATACTTGTGATATGATGGAGACACTAAATCATAGTACTCAAAGTGATCTATCTGTAGACAATTGTTGAGGCCTCAGGCTGAGAATAAATAGCTGCAAAACACCCTCACATTCAAAAGTATACAGTAAGCCATTTTGCATGTCTTGCCAAGAGGGTAGTGCAAGTAAACTGGGCAAACCTTAGCCTACACCATACTTTAAGAGTTTACGGGGTGGTGATGGTAGAGGGCTTAAGGAAACCCAGATGCTCAGAAAAATGACAGGACTCTTGCTTTCATCCTCATGGTAACACATGAATTTCCATATAGAAACCTAGGGAAAGAGAAGGCCCACTAGGTATGGTTGTAATGCTGGGGCTTGTAGATTTTAATTTAGAGAAAATGAAGATAGGTAATATTTCTGAAAGAGTTGAGTTTTCTGATGAAAAGTTCACTTCTGACACAGTGTCTATAGACTAAATGGAAAAATCAGAAATGGTATAGAAAAAAGGATTGATTGGCTTTAAAACAGACCAAAACTGAAAGATGGAAAAATGATATGGAGAATATTTTAATGAATATGGATGGATATGTGATATGATAAATATCATATAATAATATGTGTAATAAATCAGTATGATGAGATGCAAGGTTATCTGTTTCTTTTGTTTAGTAAGTATTACTAATGCACAGTTATATCCAGGAATAATCCAGGCAGGTTGGATTTGAAAGAAAATGTCTCTACACCAGAAACTCAAACATCAATAGACATAAAAGTATACACTAAAACTCAGTATCTTTATATCATAGAGACTTGAAAATAACACTCTCAATGTTGGGACTATTTTGTCTGTAACTCATTTTGAGGTTGTTGGTAATGTTTACCAAATTTTCTTGTATAAGTACTCCAGACCTTTCAAAACATGTATTTTTTAACACAGAAGATATTATTATAATCTCAATAGATTTAAATTTGTGGCCCCCTGACATGCTGGCCACTTTTAATTCAGTGGTATTTACACACATTAGATAGTAATATGGGCGTCCCTGGTGACTCAATGGTAGAGAATCCACCTGCCAATTCAGGAGACGTGAGTGTGATCCCTGGGTTGGGAAGATCCCCTGGAGAAGGAAATGGCAACCCACTTTAGTATTTTTGCCTGGGATATCCCACGGACAGAGGATCCTGGTGGGCTACAGTCCATGAGTTGAAAAAGAGCTGGACATGACTTAGCAACTAAACAACAATAACAAGATAGTGATATGCTGTGCGCTTAATGCTCAGTTGAGTCCGACTCTTTGTGACCTCATTGGCTGTAGCCCACCAGGCTCCTCCGCCCCTGGGGATTCTCCAAGCAAGAATACTGGAGTAGGTAGCCATTTCCTCCTCCAGGGATCTTCCCAACCCAGGGATCAAACCCAGGTCTCCCTCACTGCAGGCGGATTCTTTACCATCTGAGCCACCAGGGAAGCCCGGTGAGATACTTCGTACAATGTGAAAGTTGCTGATTTGGTTGTTAAATTTGATTTTGTTATTTAACTCTTTCCCAATACTTTGTGTTTTCTGATTTTTCAATAATAATGAAATACATTTCAAAATGAAAAAAATAGCATATCCTCTGGAGTGAAATAAAATAAATGAATTAATAGTAAACAACTTACATTAGAATATCAGTTATAAAATCTGATTTACCCACACATAGTGTGGGTAAATTTTCTATACCGTAGAATATTATCATGAAATGACTGATTTTTTTCATATAGTATCTTCTTTCTAATTCTACTGCATATAATAATTTAAATGCTATTTATTCACATACATTTACAGACATAGTAAACCAATTTTCTAATTAAAAAAACTATAGAGATTCATACAAACATATTCTCTTATCTAGTATCTTTCATACTTTTTCTCTGAAATACAATGTGAAACTTTATTAATGAAAGAATTCATCAGCAGATAAATGGATAAGAAAGCTGTGGTACATATTCACAATGGAGTATTACTCAGCCATTAAAAAGAATACATTTGAATCAGTTCTAATGAGATGGATGAAACTGGAGCCTATTATACAGAGTGAAGTAAGCTAGAAAGAAAAACACCAATACAGTATACTAATGCATATATATGGAATTTAGAAAGATGGTAACGACAACCCTGTATGCGAGACAGCAAAAGAGACACAGATGTATAGAACAGTCTTTTGGACTCTGTGGGAGAGGGAACAGGGGGATGATTTGGGAGAATGGCATTAAAACATGTATAATATCATATGAGAAACGAATCGCCAGTCCAGGTTAGATGCAGGATACAGGAAGCTTGGGACTGGTGCACCGGGATGACCCAGAGGGATGGTATAGGGAGGGAGGTGGGAGGGGGGTTCAGGATGGGGAACATGTGTACACCCGTGGTGGATGTATGTTGATGTATGGCAAAACCAAGACAATATTGTAAACTAAAAAATAAATTAATTAAAAAAAAAGAATTTAGCAGTTCTGAATGTTCAATTTCATAAACCTTTTCAGACATTCAGGAGAATGTCTGCTGTACTTGAATGCAATTAGTTAATAAGCTTTAATAATTTTCTATAATGATTATTACACACTTGTGTTTTCAAACTACAAATGCTCTTGTAAAAAATGTTTCCTTTTATTTTGCTCCAAATATTCAGAATACTAGCAAAAGCTTCATCTTAATTTGATTTGTCAAGGAATAATTTCTGCTGCTTCTGGTTTTATCATTTATATGGTACTAAAGCCCATTTTCATTCGATGAATATTAATAGATTTATTGGAAATATGTCATTATCCTCTTTCATTTAATGGGTGACTTCAAAAGAAAAAAGAATAGACAAGAAAAATAAATAAAGGAGGTAAAACAATGAAATATAACAGGTAGTGTAAAGATTTAAAGTTTTTTTTGTTTTTTTTTTTTTTTCTTTTGTAGTCTTATATCATGTCAGTGAAAATGTTACACTTTTGTGCTTTCTTCTTGCCCCGGGCTCTCATGTCCCTGAAGAATTACTCCCTTAAAATCAGAGAGAGAAAATAAAGACATATACGCCTTAAACAAATATTGCGAACATTAAGTAAACAGAACTATCTGTGTTCTTTAAAATTTCCTTTCAGTGGAATCCTGTTAAAGCAGTTTTTGTTCTGCCAACATTTCTCATTCAGGTGCCTTGGAGATAGGAGGTGTGGGTGGCAGTGACTAACCAAATGAACAACTATTATTTACCAAACAAATTTGGACAGATTATACTTGTGATCGCCTCCTGGAAGGAATCAAAACCACTGACTACAGTCAGACAATCTAAGAGGGCAGTAGGGTTTTTTTGTTTGTTTGTTTGGTTGGTTTATTGTTTTTAGCCACACCATGCAACCTGCAGGATCTTAGTTCCCCACACCAGGGATGGAACCCATGCCCCTGCGATGGAAGTGTGGAGTCCTAACCTCTGGACACCAGGGAATTCCCGGAAGTGGGGTTTTAACTGGTGGCATACTAAGTAATCTGACCCATTAAAGATTAACCTTTGTTGGCCATCTACACTGTGAAGTAATGAGCAAGGTTTTGGAGTTGCAAAGACTCCAAATATCCCTAGCCTTGAGTTTCTTGCAGACTAGTGTGGACTGCAGACATAACATATCACTTTAGTAGGATGTTCAAGTGTTAAGTGTTAAACTTGCTTCTACCACAGTCTTTCCCATTTCTATATATGATTGCTCCATTCTCCCAGTTAAGTCATCTTTGACTCCTCTTTTTTCTTATATCTCTGCATTGAAGCTGCAGGCAAATTCTGATGACTCTACCACAAAACATGTGCAGAATCTGATCACCTCTCACCAACTCCACTTTCTGGCCAAACCCACTATCATCTCTTATTTGGATTATTAAATCCAATCTGTCCTCCCTGCTTCCATTTTTGGGCCTTGTAAGTGTATTTTCAACATGGCAACAAGATTGCTCCAATTAAAATATGTCTGATGGTTTAACTTGTACAAAACCTGCCAGTTGCTTCCCATTTCACTCAATACACTTCCCATTTCACTCCCTGCTTTCCTCCCAGACTTCAAGTCTCCTCACTCACTCCACTCCCCATACTGGCTTCCTTGCCCTTCCTTGAACTCAACATGCTCACTTTCACCTCAGGTCCTCTCTCCCTTCTTATTTAGTTTCCTCTTGCTCATAGCGTTCTTTCCCCTTATCTTCTCATCTCCTTTGTCATTTTCTCCATGAGGCCACTTTAGCGCAGTTCAGTTCAGTTCAGTCACTCAATCATGTCTGACTCTCTGTGACCCCATGAATCGCAGCATGCCAGGCCTCCCTGTCCATCACCATCTCCTGGAGTTCACTCAAACTCACGTCCATCGAGTCGGTGATGCCATCCAGCCATCTCATCCTCTGTTGTCCCCTCTTCCTCCTGCCCCCAATCCCTCCCAGCATCAGAGTCTTTTCCAATGAGTCAACTCTTCGCATGAGGTGGCCAAAGTATTGGAGTTTCAGCTTTAGCATCAGTCTTTCCAAAGAACACCCAGGACTGATGTCCTTTAGAATGGACTGGTTGGATCTCCTTGCAGTCCAAGGGACTCTCAAGACTCTTCTCCAACACCACAGTTCAAAAGCATCAATTCTTCGGCGCTCAGCTTTCTTCACAGTCCAACTCTCACATCCATACATGACCACTGGAAAAACCAGCCTATCTCAATTTACAATCATCCTAATTCCCCACCACTCCTTATTCTACTTCCTGACATTTTTTCTCTATAGCATTTCCCACTATCTGA
This sequence comes from Bos javanicus, assembly GCF_032452875.1. NCBI lineage: Eukaryota > Metazoa > Chordata > Mammalia > Artiodactyla > Bovidae > Bos > Bos javanicus. The sequence continues at coordinate 15,133,098 of NC_083872.1, forward strand.
CATCATAATTTTGTTTATGGGTTATTTGGGTCTACTGAACTGAATGTAACTTTCATGACTTTTTTTGTTTTGTTTTACTTGATCCTCTTTCTCTAGCACTTAGAAGACTGCCCAACAGAAAGCAGTTGCTCAATAAGTAACTGTTGAATGAGTGACTCTCTGTTTTGAAGTGCTGTCTGATTTTCTAAAGAAAACTTAGGCATTTTCTTTCTGGGTGGTCATAATAATTATAACAAACATGCAATTTATTTGTTCACATGTCAGGATGTATGACTGACTCTGAGTTTAACTACAGAGGCAGAGCTGGCTCCCTAATTTAGACAGCCCAGGGTAAAATGTAAATATAATTCCCTTGTTCAGAAATTAAGAATTTGAAGATGGAAATTGCCAAGTATTAAGCCAAGTGTGGGCCTCTTCTAAAGATAGGTTATATGCCCCTGAAGCCAGCACTGAAGAGGAACCATACATGTTTCCATTCATCTTCATATCTCAAAACAGAGAGAGCAATGCCCCTAGCACATAGTAGGGTCTCTATAAATGCTTGTTGACTGAATGCATGTATTTTTATCTGAAAGAAGAAAAGAAGATAAAAGGAATTTAAAAGTAGTTCACTTATATAGTACCATCACAAAATAGTTTTGGAAACATAATTAAAATGGGGAGCCTGAAGTAAGCTAAATATGTTTTGCAAGTGACAGGACAACCTCAAGGGGAAATCAAGATTGTGTGTTACCCTTAATTTGAATTCAGTGTTTCACTTTCTGATCCAGATTAATTTTCAGAACTTTCTAAGTTTTCTATTTCAGAAAAAAAAAAAAACAATAAGACAGAGATATGATCCTGATCTACTCTGTCTTTCCAAATAAATCTTTATTTTATTCAGCATGTAAAGCAACATCCTTTAAGAAAATACTTCCTAAAATCATAAAGGTGATAGATTTGATCAGTGGTCCATATATCTTGTGATTTAACTGTAGTAACTGAAAATAGGCAATCTAGTATCTAGACATCTTTTTCATTTGCTTGATACAAATTATATATATCAGAATATATTTCTATAATATTTATTTGATTACAAATAAGTTGGTGCTCAACTCCCAAGTAGGAGAGAGATTTTTTTTTATATCAGTGTGGTGCTGTGGCATATTTTAGAGAAAACAGGAATTTGAAAAGGAGCTTTAAATCCCAAGAGAATTTCCCTTAAATTTAGAAGCCATGTCTATTTACAGATCACTTTAGAGAAAATATTTACTCTATTTTCTTTTTCACTTACTGAAAAAAAAAAAAAAAGAAGAAGAGCCTGTAGGTCTGTGAAATCTGTAATGTACTGAGTAGACATATGAAAATAGATATGATTGAATTAATAAATATAAAAAAGAGTGAGCCTTCTATAGCAGTAGGAGCCATGCAGGATCTTCAGTTAATCTATTCTTTCTTCATTTCCTCAAATCAATGCAGCCTTTTCTCATAAAGAACAACAATGATATGATAACACCTCATGTCTGTACAGCAGCTTTTATTTTTTCAAAGAAGTTTTTTTTTTCTGTTCTCACAGTATCATTGTTAGGAAAATAGAACAGGTAGGTTATTTTTATATCCTTCAGAAAATTGTGTCTGCATTCACTGAGCATAACTTACAAAAAAGGGAAAAATGAGAAGGTAAATGAGTATGAGACTTCAGTTAGTATTTAGACTAGATTATTTTTTCTGTATTTAAAAATTCATGTTTTTTAAAATATTTTCTTATTGCCACTTAAGTATATCCAAACTTGTAAAATTGTAAATTTATTATCTACTTCTAAGCATTGTAAGAAGAGAGAAATAAAAGATTAATTCAGTGTAGAGATCAGTGTCATGGAGATTTTCATTCTTTCTTTGAAATCTATAAATCAGTGTTATTCACCTAAAATTTGTAAATGTAAAGTATGTTATAATTGCTTACACAGTATTTTCTGAACATCATATAGGTATCTTTTTATACACCTGACACTCAAAACATACGTGATAATTTACCATATATTTACATTAGTATATTCAATGATATCCTCTGAGTTCAGAAAATGACAATGTACCGAACTGTAGAATTTGATATTAATAAAGGGATTTCTTTGGAAGGAATGATGCTAAAGCTGAAACTCCAGTACTTTGGCCACCTCATGCGAAGAGTTGACTCATTGGAAAAGACTCTGATGCTGGGAGGGATTGGGGGCAGGAGGAGAAGGGGACGACAGAGGATGAGATGGCTGGATGGCATCACTGACTCGATGGATGTAAGTCTGAGTGAACTCCGGGAGTTGGTGATGGACAGGGAGGCCTGGCGTGCTGTGATTCATAGGGTTGCAAAGAGTCAGACACGACTGAGCGACTGAACTGAACTGAACTGAAAAATTTCATGGAATGATATTATATTCAATAATTCTGTGTCATATATAACCACTGACTTTATTAAATCTTAAACAATGAATGTAATTTAAAAATTTTCTTTTGGACTAGAAGAATTCAATATGATTATTTTACGAGTTAACTGGTTTCTTCCAGACAAATTAAAATCCAGTGATCACTTTTCTGCATATATTCTATTCTTGATGTTTCTGAAGAAAGAAACAGTTAATGAGAATTGCAAAACCTGGAAAAAAGGGAAACAATAAGAGATTAAAATGTAATCAATAAGAATAATTTGTAAAGTTAACACCATATAATCACCAAAATGTATTCTGCAAAGAGAAAAGGGAGGAAGGAGGGTGAGACTATTTCCAAGTAAGATACATATCATTGTGAATAAGAAGTCAGCAGAGTAAGTCTTGTAGGGTAGCCCAGATGTCACCAAGTTCATTTACAGAGAGGGTGAAGGAATGGACTACTCAATTTTAATTACATGGGCTATCACTGGGCTAGATGCTATGATAAACTGCTGATGTTTTGTGTTCATCATTTTTCTAACGTCATCACTTCCAAAAAAACTGCCTCTTTTTGTTATAGGATCATGAAAGATGGTCTGGAAAGGGTAGATGATAAACTGGAACACAATAATATCCCCCATTCAGTCTTACCTTAATTGCCTCAGGATGAATACAATAGAGAATAAACATTTAAAAAGAGTATCAATGCTTATAAGACTGTATTGTTTACCACCATCCTGAGACTAAACACTCTTACCAGGTGAAAACCATTTATGGAACTTTAGATGAGGGCCTTGCTTGTTGTTCGGTTGCTAAGTTGTGTCCTGGTCTTTACATGCCAGGTTTCCCTGCCCTTCACCATCTCCCAGAGTTTGCTCAAACTCATGTCCATTGACTTGGTGATACCATCCAGCCATCTCATCCTCTGTCCCCCTCTTCTCCACCTGCCCTCAATCTTTTTCAGCATCAGGGTCTTTTCCAATAAGTTGGCTCTTCACATCATGTGGCCAAAGTATTGGAGCTTCAGAATCAGTCCTTCCCGTGAATATTCAGGACTTATTTTCTTTAGAATTGAGTGGTTTAATCTCTTTGTCCAAGGGACTCTCAAGAGTCTTCTCCAGCATCACAATTCAAAAGCATCAATTCTTCAGTATTCAGCCTTCTTTATGGTCCAATTCTCACATCTGTACATGACTGCTGGAAAAGCCATACCTTTGACTATACAAAACTTTGTTGGCTAAGTGATGTCTCTGCTTTTTAATACTCTGTCTAGATTTGTGATAGCTTTCCTTCCAGGGAGCAAGCATTTTTTTTTTAATTTCATGACTACAGTCACTGTCTGCAGTGACTTTGAAACTGCCTTAAAACACACACACACAAAAAACAAGAAAAGAAAATATGTCACTGCTTCCACTTTTTCCCCATCTGTTTGCCATGAAGTGATGGGACTGGCCACCATGGTCTTAGTTTTTTGAATGTTGAGTTTTAAGCCAGCTTTTTCACTCTCTTCTTTCACCCTCTTCAAGAGGCTCTTTATTTCCTCATTGCATTCTGCCATTAAAGTGGTATCATCTGCATATCTGAGGTTGTTGATACTTCTTTGTGGATCAACATAAATTAAATTTGCTATCCTATTTTGGCCAAATCACATGTTATATATTTATTCCGTTATACTCTACACAATAGTAATCTATACAGTCTTACAATTTCTTTGAATACATACCCTTCACTAGCTTTTATTGGTTTGCACTGGGACTGGAGAATTAAGTACTATTTCTAAACCTCGATTTTGCAGTTGGCACCCTGGAAGTCAAGGAATATGTAGATTTTGCTTCCTATTGTATCTCTAGCATCTACTACAGGACCTGACACATAGTAGATGTTCTTCCCCCTTCCAAATTTATTGAATGAATGAATGAAGCAATGAATGAAAGAATGTATGATTGAATACATTTACTAATGTCAAACATCTGCCTAGATTTAAGAAATTTGCCAGTGTACACACTGCCAATCATGGTCAACTCACTGCCAAGACTGAAGTATTTTTTTTTTAATCACTAAGAAACGAAATCACTGCCCCCCAGGAGAACAACTTATTTTTTTATAAAGCCATTAAAAAAATCTGTTTATATTTTTTTGAACATGCCATGCAGCCTGTGGGATTTTAGTTCCCCAACCAGGAATCAAACCCAAGCCCCCTGCATTGGAAGTGGGGTGTCTTAACCAACTGGACTGCCATGAAAGTCCTGGATGATAATGATTTCCAGGTTCCACCCAGGCTGATCTAAGGATATTGCCCTCAGTTGGGACCTCCTGTGTGTGAACAGTTTCAGGGTCCTGGCTCCTATTGGACTAGTTAGTCTGATTAGGTCTCCATCTGGTTGTTCTACAGTCTATCCCATATACTTTATACTTAATTTTTTTTTAATCTTTAAATATATAAATAAAAACTTACCTCTGAAGCCAAAAGTCCAAAATTAATTCCAATTAATGTCAAAGCATTAGCATGATACCATGTGCTGATTTTATTTTCACAACCCTAAGGAAAAGAACTTACTTAGATTGACTTGGAGATATAAATGGTTTTATACATAATTCCATTACAGAGAAGAGACACAGAGATTAGTAATGTATGAAAGTCTAAAAAACAAGTCAACATCTAACTGGAGACTGGACTTTTAGCCCATAGAGCTTCCTACAATAGCAAGATGCCTCAGCTGCTACTTTTTAAGCTGCTAAGATGTTGTCAGGTAGTTGAAATCAGAAATTTATTAAGTTTTGAGAGGGATTTGATTTTCTGAACACTACTGAAATTCAGCAGGGCATATACTATTGCCTAACATAATATTTCCCAAAGAGAACCTTTCTTGGAGAATCCTCCAAATGGAGATTCCTTAAATGGAAATTCCTTAAGTGGAGATTAAATGGAATCTTTAAATGGAGAATCCTCCATTTCTCTATGAATGAATGATGTTATTGAAAGACATCTTAAAATTAGAATAACATCAATATATAAACTACACAAAGTATTAGAAGTTATTGGATGGAAATCCCTAGTTTATCATGTCCTATATCTGTAGACAGAAGTTGCTACAGATGAACCTCTTCTCTGGTTTCTGCCGCCTTTATGTGAACACCACCCTTGACACATCTGGGATTTCCTCCCTTAGTTTTTGCCAAACCTCATGCCTCTTTATTTCTACTGTTGCAGTTCCTTTACCAGTCCTATACAACGGAGATTCGCCAAAAGGATCTTCTCTGTCAAAAGATGGTTGCTGCTGCTGCTAAGTAACTTCAGTTGTATCCGACTCTGTGCGACCCCATAGACGGCAGCCCACCAGGCTCCTGTCCCTGGGATTCTCCAGGCAAGAACACTGGAGTGGGTTGCCATTTCCTTCTCCAATGCATGAAAGTGAAAAGTCAAAGTGAAGTCACTCAGTCATGTCCAACTCTCTGCGACTCCATGGACTGCAGCCCACCAGGCTCCTCTGCCCATGGGATTTTCCAGGCGAGAGTACTAGAGTGGGGTGCCATTGCCTTCTCCAAAAGATGGTTGAGGAGAGAGTTAATGGAATCCCAAGTTCTAGGCACACTTAGATCACATAACCCAGAAAGTTTAATGACTTTGTTATTTAACTGATATAATCCACTTCACTGTGGTTTTATTAGCAAGGTGCTTAAGAACCTAATAACCATGAATGGCATTGTTTTTAATACAACAATTTGCTCAGGATTCTAAAATGACTTGCAAAAAATAAAAGCAAAAACAAAAAAAACAGGGTACTGTAAACACTTGGAGAAGCCTTGGCTTATATTTACCTGTAGGTATGTTGCATTCAGTGGCTCATCACAAAACCACTTTCTTAATGTAGAATTTGTGCAAGAACATGGCACCTGTTCTGAATTTTCTTTATTCTTATTCTTGGTCCAATCTGTGTAATTTTTTCGGCCACAACACTGAAACTAGAAAAATGATTCTATAAGTTTTACTATAGAATATTCAAAATGCAGTCAATTATATGACTCCTATGCTTCTCAAAGTGGTTTTATGATAAATTTATTAATTTATTCTGCATTGAAATATAACAGATTAAACAAATATATTTTTGTTTGTTTAAACAAATATATTTTTTTGTTGCTGTTGTTGCTATGGTTGATATTAATCAGAATTAAAGATCTCTACTCATATAAGTGAGCTGTTTGAATGAAATTGTTATATCTGAATTTACCTTATAAAGTTCAGGATGAAAGATATACTTGACTTACTAAATCACGTTTAGAGCCAGAACATGGGAGGGAGAATCCCTTGAGCCATACCTTCTCCTAACTATAACAGTTTTCTTTATGATTTATTCAAAATATTCTGCCATATGTGTTTAATATACATAGAGACTCAGGGTTGTTTCTAAATTCTTAGGGTTAATGTAAGATGTTAACCTTATATTTTGTATTGTGTGAAAAGCTGCCACAAAAAAAAAAAAAAAAGGTAATAAGGAAAAGAGTCAGAAGTGATCAAGCATCTATGAAATGTCTCATTTCCAGTCCTATCAAGTTGAGTTGAAAGGATGTGAAAGAATCAGTCTATATACAGTCTATATATTTGTCACCTAGAAAATAAGAGAAAGTTAAAGTGAGTAGATCATTATTTTCTAAACTTGTTATTGTAAATTATAGCATCAGTACCACCTATGTTGCAATATGTGCCAACAATCTTGGCACCGTCTTAGAAACATCAAATGACTAACATAGTACTTTAGAGACTGGGTACTGAAAGTCAGTTAAACAATCAAATCTACATATACTATCTCAATGCTCAATGATATTCATGGCTAGGAAACATAAGTTGGATTCTCATTAATGACAGTGATGTCATACATATAGACATGTTTTCCTGCTGCTGCTGCTGCTAAGTCGCTTCAGTTGTGTCCGACTCTGTGCGACCCCATAGACGGCAGCCCACCAGGCTCCCCCGTCCCTGGGATTCTCCAGGCAAGAACACTGGAGTGGGTTGCCATTTTCTTCTCCAATGCATGAAAGTGAAAAGTGAAAGTGAAGTCACTCAGTCGTTTTCCTGATTTATCAGTTAATGACCATAGGAAGGTTTGATACACTGCTATCAGTCATAATGCTATCTGAAAATGTAATACCTTTTCAGATCACATACACCAAAGAAAAAATAAGGTGAATAAAATCATTTATAATAAATTTAAATTCTCCTAATAAGCATTTGTTATTAAATATACTAAAAATAGTAACTGTTTATGTGAAACTCTGGAATAGCACTTGAGCACAAAATCTAGTGTAGACTGTCAGGGACTGAATTTTGGCTGTGCCATCTATTAGCCATGTGGCACTGGCTAAGTTATGAATTTATCTACCTTCATCTACAAAATGAAGATAATAGTTCTTATCTCAATGGATTGAGAGGACTAAATGAGTTAATATATGCAAAGCACCTAAAAAAGGACCTGGGGCTATGTAAATGTTTGCTATTTTTTTCCTTAATCAAGCACTTACTATGTTCCTGTGTCGATCTATTCTTGTAACCATTTGGCTGAGTACACACATTCCCTTACCTTGCCAAGAAACATGTGAACAGTGAAATGATAATCCTAACAACATTAGCTAACAAGTGTTAGGTTGATACTGTGTCCCAGATCCAAGGCTTTCTATGTATTATGTATATATTACTTCCTTTATTCTTGACAACCAGAGGTAGGGGTTATTCTGCCTATTTTGTTAATATGGTACCTGAAGTTAAGAAGATTTCTTATCCAGGATCATAAAGTTACCACATGGCAAACCTGATGTTTAGGCTCAAATGGGAACCATCAGGATACTCTGCTGCCCAGCAGGGACTGGGCTTAGAATTTATCTCCCCCTGGATGCCGCAGAGTAGATTATTGTTACACTTGGCAGAAGACTCCCAACACTTTTACAGCTGAATCCAGGTTAAAATGACCACCCATCAACTGACCCAGAAAAGCAGATACACCTTACAAAAGAAGGGTAAAACTCAAGATCTGTAAGTTTAGACAATCCTATGCCACCTCATTTGTTTAGAAGAAATACAAGAACCTCTCATTCCTGTGCCCATCGCCTGTCCTTCCTTGTCTTCCCACCTCTCAGCTGTCACCTTTGGCGTCTCATTTTTTACTTTCATGATAATTTCATCTTACCATTTTCTGCACAGCATTCAGAATCATCCACTTGGGTGTGTCTTGAGGAAAATCCTCAGATCCATACTCAGAAATGATGGAATCAATTTTATCATGCCATGCTTGGTGAACCTGTGGAAAATTTCATTAAAAATGAAAATTTGATAGAAACTTCCCTTATGCTTCCTCATAAAAAGTATTCAAACTCAGTTTGTTGTTTTCAACTTATTTCTAGGTGTTTTATTTTTCTTCCTATCATTATTTTTAGCAACGAGCAAGTGTGAATACCTTTGGTATTTTACACTATGATCTATAGGAAGACTACATTAGACTTTTATGATTAGGAAGAAAGTTATGTGCTGCTCTCCTCAATGTTGAAAGGTTCTAACATTTTTTCTCATAATCTCAGGAAAAATTGTGAAAGACTTATAAATGGAAAAGATGACTGAGGATCTTTTCAATGAAAACTAGGTTTTCTCTAGTATACCTTCAGGGTTCTCTGATTCTCTGAGTCTGTACTTTTCACAGTTTTTAATTTATTTTACAACTTTGTAAGTTGTATATTTGTTGGTCTCAGTCTCCCAATTCAAATGATTCTTTGTTGGAGAGAATTGCAGATGAACTTTTCCTGGTGGGGATGAAACTGATCCCTTTCCTTTCAAAGTCAGTTTTTATGTCAGTTTTTGTATCTATATAAATGTTTTCTCTTTGTACTCTTCTTCTAATTGGTTTTTATATCTAAACTAGTTCCCACATTAATCAAGATGTTAAATAAAACTATTGATCTGAATCTACTGTATATTTTACAAGAATTACATTTTTCAATTTAAAAATTATCTTTTCATAATGCTAAAGCAAAAATAATCATATCTGAACGTTTGGGGGGAAATTGCTATTTTGAAATCTAGATACTGCATGGGTAATTTTTAATAGGAACTTATATAAGCATTTAAAAGTTTATATGGCTTTCATAACTAAGTCCTAATTTGGTCCTAAAAATAGTAAAAGGTAGAAATTCAGACAGCATTTTCATTTTATGAACCATGATATAGATACTCAGAGAATATGATCATTTCCTTTGTTTACATGAATGAAGAAGAGGTGTGACTTCTAAACCTAATTCATTTGAAATCTAGTCTAATACTTTCTCATTGTCATATGCTATCTTTGAATAATGAAAACTAAATAACTAGTTGGAATAATACAATCATTAAGACATCTGTACATGTTAAACTCTTACACACTTACATCTAAGAAGATTAGAATGATATAATGTGTTATTCATATAATCTATTTCACATATTCTCTGAGTTAATTTTTATTCAAAATAGAAAATGATGTTTTTCTATTTTATACTCTTGTGATGACAGAGAGACATATCCTCATTAACCTTTTAAAGCTTAACTTGGGAGATTGAGAGTGCCTATGAATCAAACTTTAGTATATGAGTAAAAATGATTTTCATATATAATCTAGGTTACTACTATATAAATAAAATACATGTAAATACATTTACATGTATTTCTCTGTTCAAAACCTCAGTTTCTGTTCTAGAAAGCAGGACTTACAATGCATCTCTAGGATTTGTTACGAGATCAATAATATAGTGCCAATAAAGTGCCTATCACATTCTTTGGCACATGGTGGTTATTATTAAATGATAGATTTTTATTATTCTTAAGATAGGTGGAGAGGAGTATCTGAATAATACTTAAGTAAATATGGGTGACATTGATTAACTATATCCATGTGTTAAAGGCCCTTAAGTCTGATATTCAGGTTCTATCACCAGGTCCAAAAGTTAGAGGATGATGTGTTGGGATCAAGACAGCTTTACAGGACTCACTTGATTGTGTGTGCTGTGCACACACACATTTTTTTCATGCGGAGAGAAGAAATTTTATATATAAATGCCAAGTCATTAACAATAGGCCCTAGGTAATTAGATACCCAGGACAGATGCCAAGCACAAGAGAGCAAATGAGGTTGGAAAGCAATGGTGCTATACAGAAAAGATTTTGTTGAGGTTTGGCCATTAATTAAGAGTTTATATATATATATATATATAATTTGCTTTAATTTTATATATATATATATAGAGAGAGAGAGAGAGAAGGCAAGTGCAAGTGAGAGAGAGAAAGAGTTTGAAGGCTAGGAACCATAGGAATTGCTCAGGGTCTCCTTCAAAATTAAATAAGGGAAGGACTTCCCTGGTGGCCCAGGGGTTAAGAATCCACCTGCCAGTGCGGGGCACATGGGTTCAATCCCTGGTCTGGGAAAACCCCACATGCTTCGGGGAAACTAAGCCTGTGCTCTGTGACTACTGAAGCCTGCATGCCTAGAGCACGTGCTCTGCAACAACAGAAGCCATCTCAATAAGAAACCTGTGCAACACAGTGAAGAGTTGCCTGTGCTCACCGCAACTAGAGGAAGCCTGCAGGCAGCAACAAAGACCCAGCACACCCAAAAAATAAATAAATAAAAATTATTTTTTAAAAGTCAAATAAGGGAAGGTAGAGAGCTCTCAAATAGCTACCCTGTTACAGGGACTTTACAACTGTCAGTTAATGATAACTCTATAAGGTAGTAGATGAAGACATAGGTTTAAGGACTGACTTCAAGTCTATGCTCTTAGTGCTATAAGACAGTCTCCCAGGATACAAAAACAGACCTTGACTGCACTGAAATACTGAAGGTTCTTAAAGAATTAAAAGTAACTATAGGTTGTAAAGAGGTAAGTTGTGTTACCGAAAAGTTTTCAGGAAATTTATTATATGCTTTTTTGAACTTAAAAAAATATAAATCATCCGTTAATTTAATTGTCACTTATGGCCATAACTATACAAATTTATGAATTATTCAGTACATCTTATTTAAATGAAATTGTTAAATTTAAAATTAGTACTAATTAGTATCTTTAGAAAGTCTAAAGCTATTTCTTTACAAAAACAGAATATAGTACAGTGATGTGGTTACTAGTGATAGCCAGGGTTGGCTGAGGGGGCCAGTTTTGGATCCCCCACTCTAAGTATTATCTCCTTTTCCCCCACATTTTTTGTCATTTACAACAACATTCTGCGTCTCCTGCAGACAGAGTTAAGACATGAACTCTGTCCTCCATTCCAATCTGACCCTTGTCTCCTTTCCATTACATGATTCTAGTACTTCTATTTCATCCCTTTTCCCCTAAAGACATTTACTTACCTTTAGCTTTTACTATAGGTTTAATATAGGTTCAGGTCTCAATAATCTACAACATCTGATTTTCCTATTTTTCAAATAGAAAGATGATGTTTCCATACCTCTTCTTTCTTTGCAAAGATGAGTGTTGAAAGTACAACCTGAACACCAACAGCCCACATCAACAGTGCTGCATACTACGAGAAAAGAGACACAGAGATGAGAACTATGCTCCTAATATATTTTTTAGATACTACAGTGATGGAAAATGCACATCATATGAAATATGCAGTCTTAAAATATACAGAAAACAAAGATCATGGCATCCGATCCCATCACTTCACAGGAAATAGATGGGGAAACAGTGGAAACAGTGTCAGACTTTATTTTTCTGGGCTCCAAAATCACTACACATGGTGACTGCAGCCATGAAATTAAAAGACGCTTACTCCTTGGAAGGAAAGTTATGACCAACCTAGATAGCATATTGAAAAACAGAGACATTACTTTGCCAACAAAGGTTCATCTAGTCAAGGCTATGGTTTTTCCTGTGGTCATGTATGGATGTGAGAGTTGGACTGTGAAGAAGGCTGAGCGCTGAAGAATTGATGCTTTTGAACTGTGGTGTTGGAGAAGACTCTTGAGAGTCCCTTGGACTGCAAGGAGATCCAACCAGTCCATTCTGAAGGAGATCAGCCCTGGGATTTCTTTGGAAGGAATGATGCTAAAGCTGAAACTCCAGTACTTTGGCCACCTCATGCAAAGAGTTGACTCATTGGAAAAGACTCTGATGCTGGGAGGGATTGGGGGCAAGAGGAGAAGAGGACGACAGAGGATGAGATGGCTGGATGGCATCACTGACTCGATGGACATGAGTCTCAGTGAACTCCGGGAGTTGGTGATGGACAGGGAGGCCTGGCGTGCTGCAATTCATGGGGTCGCAAAGAGTCGGACACGACTGAGCGACTGATCTAATCTGATCTGAAAATATACATGGGTATTACTGAAGTTTCCTGTTCTCATACACATGAGTGAAATCCTTACATCAAAAGGCAAAAAAATCAATGAACATTTGGATAAGAGTAAGATAGAAAGAAGTGATAATATTTCATGAGAACTCTAACAGACTACTTGGTCCTATGGAGTTGATGACGATACCTTCTTCATTCAGATCTAAAACTCATAGAGGGGAATTTAAATATCTTGACTTCCACTTAACACCATTCCGCTAACACTAGAGAACTCACTAAATTGTGACCAGACATAAACTATTCCATCATGCACAAAGCAACGACAACATTAATGACAACAACAACAAAATAATGAGAAAGTAACAAAGGCAATGGCAATAGTAGAGTCTATATGCATATTTGGACTATCGCTTTGAGAACTAAAACTACTTCAAGGCCAAAGAAAATGATTTTTGCACTATTTGACTATTCTCTTGTTTCAAAACTCATGGCCACTGCCGTCTTCTTCACTATAGCAGCACAGTGTTACATATTATCTAGAATTCAAAATAACTTCTAAAGTAACTTGTCTGAATATTTTACTAAATAAAATACAAGAATGATTTAGTATTATTAGTTTACATATTTTAAACATTTAATACTTTAAAACAGTCCATTAACATTGCTTACTTGACATACATTGTATTTCCTATTTTCAGGGACAAAAATAGGTTTTTGTCTTTAGTACTGTTTAGAAGTTTAGGTTTTTAAGACTTCTAAACACGATACCTCACTTAATCTTCATTATCAAGAAATAGTGGTGAAGACAGGTAGAGACAGAGAAAATGTGCAAAACAATTTTTTTTTAAGTTACTGGATTTCTTTTCAATGGCAAGCTGGCTGAGGTCTACTGGACTCTCCTGGGTTTCTGATTCAATGGCAGTATGAAATGTTACATTTGCCTAAGATATTATTCAACTCTGTAGAGAGTTAATTTACAGAACTCTGATAGTATCAATAATACAAAATTCCCATCATAATGCAAATGATTACTATTCATAAAAATACAAATGAATACAGTTTATAGAGAATATAAATCTCCACAAGTCTAATTCTCATTTAAACCAGTTGTTACTTCTTACTGGTGGTTCCCCTATTAATTAATTAATTATTTAAATAAAGTCTCTGACATATGTTCATTTTTATACAGGTTATTCATGATTTTATCCTTGAAAATTATTATCTTTTAACCTCAGTTAGATGTCTATAGAAATAAGATTAAAACTTTCCACAAGCCATTTCCATCCCAGTTGCCATATTCAAAATCAGAAGTCCCATGAGAAAACTATGCTAAAGGCCCTAGAATAAAAGAAAGATAAAATTTGAGAGTTGAAGGTATGCCTTTGAGGAGAATAAGAAGAGAGAGTGAGGTCTTTTTTTCCAGGTATTGCCAGGATAAGGTGGCAAGACCCCAGAGGGAAATGAAGGTGTGGTTCCAAATCTGCCTAAAATGCTTCTGCCCTGGGTAATATTCAAATAACAACACGTAGCAATTACTAACAATAGGCAGCAACTAATTCCTCTGCAAAAATCACTGCAGATGGTGACTGCAGCCATGAAATCAAAAGACGCTTACTCCTTGGAAGGAAAGTTATGTCCAACCTAGATAGCATATTCAAAAGCAGAGACATCACTTTGCCAACAAAGGTCCGTCTAGTCAAGGCTATGGTTTTTCCAGTGGTCATGTATGGATGTGAGAGTTGGGACTGTGAAGAAGGCTGAGTGCCGAAGAATTGATGCCTTTGAACTGTGGTGTTGCAGAAGACTCTTGAGAGTCCCTTGGACTGCAAGGAGATCCAACCAGTCCATTCTGAAAGAGATCAGCCCTGGGATTTCTTTGGAAGGAATGATGCTAAAGCTGAAACTCCAGTACTTTGGCCACCTCTTGCGAAGAGTTGACTCATTAGAAAATACTCTGATGCTGGGAGGGATTGGGGGCAAGAGGAGAAGGGGACGACAGAGGATGAGATGGCTGGATGGCATCACTGACTCGATGGACGTGAGTCTGAGTGAACTCTGTGAGTTGGTGATGGACAGGGAGGCCTGGTGTGCTGCGATTCATGGGGTCACAAAGAGTTGGACATGACTGAGGGACTGAACTGAACTGAATTCCTCTGCCAGGCATGACTCCTTTAATTGCTGTGTCATTGACAGGGTTGAATGTCTTGGGTCTCAGGGGGGGTAAACTGCAGGAAAGGAACTGAGGTAACTGTTCCTTACCAGTCCTTCACAAAAGAATTTCACCAATATGCCTGTACTGGTACATACTGGATGAAGAGCAACCCTGGTTTGCTGCTCTAGGCCATTCAAACAGCAAATGCATAGTCCTGAAGGAACCACATCAGCTGGGAAAGGGAGTGCTTTCATGGTAACTGGTGTAGACTGATAACAAAATCCAGAATGATTACCAGGACTTGCCATGCTACATAAGAGTTAGGTATTCTTGGCAAGAGGCACAGTTGGCTACATTTGAATTTCCTATCTGCATCACAGGAAAGTGCCTGTGAATTAAAACTGATTTGAGGACTTCCTGGTGGTCCAGTGGCTAAGACTCTGAGTTCCCAATGCAGGGGTCCTGGGTTCGATCCCTGGTCAGGGAACTAGATCCCACATGAAACAACTGGAAGAGCCCACAGGCTGCAACTGAGACCTGATGCAGTCAAATAGTTGCGAAGTCACACCTGACTCTTTTGCGACCCCATGGGCTGTAGCCCACCAGGCTCCTCTGTCCATAGGATTTCCCAGGGCAAGAATACTACAGTGGGTTGCCATTTCCTTCTCCAATTTGATTTAAAGAAAATGTTAAAAGCTATATTTCATCTGAAGATATTAAGAAGAGGTGAAAAGAACATACAGAAGAACTATACAAAAAAGATCTTAATGTCCCAGATGACCACAATGGTTTGATCATTCACATAAAGCCAGACATCTTGGAGTATGTAGTCAAGTGGGCCTTAGGAAGCATCACTATGAACAAAGCTAGTGGAGGTGATGGAATTCCAGCTGAGCTATTTCAAATCCTAAAAGATGATGCTGTTAAAAGTGCTGCACTCAACATGCCAGCAAATATAGAAAACTCAGCAGTGGCCACACGACTGGAATTGGTCAGTTTTCATTCCAATCCCAAAAAAGGCAATGCCAAAGGATGTTCAAACTACTGCACAGTAGCACTCATTTCACACACTAGCAAAGTAATGCTCAAAATTCTCCAAACCAGGCTTCAAGAGTACGTGAATCGAAAACTTCCAGATGTTCAAGATGGATTTAGAAAAGACAGAGGAAACAGAGATCAAATTGCCAACATCCTGTGCATCATAGAAAAAAACAAGAAAATTTAGGAAAAACATCTACGTCTGCTTCATTGATTACTCTAAAGTCCTTGACTGTGTGGATCACAAAAAACTCTGGAAAATTCTGAAAGAGATGGGAATACCAGACCACCTTACCTGCCTCCTGAGAAATCAGTATGCAGGTCAGGAAGCAACAGTTAGAACTGGACGTGGAACAGACTGGTTCCAAATTGGGAAAGGAGCACATTAAGGCTGTATATTGTCACCCTGTTTATTTAACTTCTATGCAGAGTGCATCATGCAAAATGCTAGACTGGATGAAGCACAAGCTGGAATCAAGATTGTGGGGAGAAATATCAATCACCTCAGATATGTAGATGGCACCACCCTTTATGGCAGAAAGCGAAGTGTAACTGAAGAGCTCCTTGATGAAGGTGAAAGAAAAGAGTGAAAAGGCTGGTTTAAAACTCAACACTCAGAAAACTAAGATCATGGCATCTGGTCCCATCACTTCAGGCCAAATAGATGGGGAAACAATGGAAACAGTGACAGACTATTTTGGGGGGCTCCAGAATCACTGAACGTGGTGACTACAGCCATGAAATTAAAAGACGCTTGCCCCTTGGAAGAAAAGTTATGACTAACCTAGACAGCATATTAAAAAGCAGAGACATTACTTTGCCAACAAAGGTCCATCTAGTCAAAGCTATGATTTTTCCAGTAGTCATGTATGAATGTGGAAATTGGACTATAATGAAGGCTGAGTGCCAAAGAATTGATGCTTTTGAGCTGTGGTGTTGTAGAAGACTCTTGAGAGTCCCTTGGATTGCAAGATCAAACCAGTTAATCAAATCGGTCTTGAATATTCATTGGAAGGGATGATGCTGAAGCTGAAAGTCCAATACTTTAGTCACCCGATGAGAAGAGAGCCTACTCATTAGAAAAGACCCAGATACTGGGAAAGATTGAGGGCAGGAGGAGAAGGGGACGACAGAGGATGAGATGGTTGAATGGCATCACTGACTCAATGGACGTGAGTTTGAGCAGGCTCTGGGAGCTGGTGAAGGACAGGGAAGCCTGGTGTGCTGCAGTGCCTGGGGTCGAGAAGAGTTGGACACGACCGAGTGACTGAACAACAACACAGTTCGCCTGAATCTGTGGATTTGCATGTGATCCACACCATTCTCCTGAATGGTAAATGGCTCAACTTCAGATTTGTCTTCCTTATTTTGAGTTATCTTTTCATGTATATGCCTGGGGAGAGAGTGTGTGCTAACCAGATACCAGAGTCTGGCCCCCTCAGCAGTTATGTTTCTCTTTGTTAAATTATATATTGTGATCTCAACTATAAGTTAGCATCCCACATGGTACACCCACAGGGAGAAAATGTGCCAACTACAGGCCATTGTTTCCTTTTTCCTCCTAAGCTTCAATGTTCATTGACTTTAACACATTCTATTCTGATTTTAGTCTTCATGTTTAAGTTTAGTTAGCTGTAGTTTGCCTTAGGCAATGGATACATATTGACCCTGTGTTGAAAATTAATATCAATGTGTTAAGTGTTGAGGTCCGGATTTGGTCCACTGAAAACTCAGCAAGAAAATTCTGTCTAAGCAAAGATTCTTGGGAGGGAGCACTTCATTGCCTTGCTCCCAAGAGCCCATTGTACTGCAGTGTTCCAGCGACATAAATCATTTTTGCTCACTTGTGTAATTTGAACACTGAAAATCAAAGCTACAAATTCAGACTACTGAAATGAAATACGTACCAGAATTAGGAGCCACCTGATCTCATTGTGAATTCCCAAATAACCCAAGAGACAAAGAAGAAGAATAGCAGATCCAGTTCCAATCAAAATTCGAAAAATATACACTGTCAAGTGATTATTTTCATCTGTGGAAACCACGAAATAGCTATTATTAAGTGATATGTGTTTTCTATTTAATAATAAATGCAGCAACCCAAGATTTCCCTAAGAAGCTGTTGCCAAATCACTAGGATTCTCTTTCTCTCTCTCTTTTTAATCTCATTCTAGCACCTCTTACTTATTCTTAAGGACTTTTCTTCCTCTAATGACATGATAGAGAATTTCTTCAATCTCGGAAGATCTCTTTAAGTTAACCTTGTCTTTAATGTCTTCTATGAAAGAAGACAACTTTTTCTTGAGTGAATTCTTCTATGTATAACATACATCCAAACATTTATGTATTCATTCATTCGTTCATCAAAAATAGTACCTAACATATGTGGGCTTCCTTAGTGGCGCAGCGATAAAGAATCTGCCTGCCAATGCAGGAGATGTGGGTTCGATCCCTGGATCGGGAATATCCCCTGGAGAAGAAAATGACAACCCACCTGAGTATTCTTGACTGGGAAATCCTATGGACAGAAAGAGGCTGGTGGGCTACAGTCCATGGGGTCACAAAAAAGTCGGATATGACTTAGCAACTAACGAACACCCTAACATGTGGGTTAAGTTTCCCTTGTATGAGACCCTGAGTTTATTGCTAATATGGCCCGATTAAAAGTATATTTTATTCTCTCCCCATCTAGACTGAACTCTCTGAGCTAGAGACTATATATATATATATATATATATATATATATATATATATATTTATATAGTCAACAGACTAATTGTTAAATGCCTAGTGCTATGGCACAGATGTGAAAGAAAAGTGAAAGTGAAGTTGCTCAGTCGTGTCCGACTCTTTGCGACCCCGTGGACTGTAGCCCTCCAGGCTCCTCTGTCCATGAGATTCTCCAGGTAAGAATACTGGAGTGGGTAGTGCCTAACAAATACTTTTTAAAAGGGAGAATGAATACATTACATATGCCCTAGGTTTTATGAGAGAAGAGTAGAGACAGTGGGCAGTGGTGTGCTGGAAAAAGATTGTTCTGGCACATAAAGCCAAGGCTTAAATTCTCACAAAATCTGTAAGCTAACTCAGTCCACATTGGCACCTTAAAACTGGCCATCCTGGGATTCTTTACACCACAGAAATCAGCACATAAAAAACAAACAAACAAACAATACTCCATCGCAGAATACTTACTGGCACAGCACTGAGTAGAAAAGCAGCTAATCCAGTAGGAGGAGGAGGTGAAGGTAGGCAAGATTACTGGAGAAGGTAACACTTGAGTTTAGGCTCTGAATTATAATTGGAAATCTCTACATTGGAATGGTGGAAGCATTCTGAGGCACAGAACGGTGCAATGTGTATAGGAAACTTAGTCTTGCTGGCAGTTAACTATTTCAGGCAGGTGAGACTGGGAAGGTTTGCAGGAGTGAAATTATGTGTTGTTTTCGAGTCTTCCTCATGGAATTAAGCTCCATGAGGACATGCCCTTTATCTTTCTTGTACACTCTACTGTATCCTTAGCTCATGGGATAGTGCCTAATGATATATACATATATCCATTCTGTATGTATGTATATATACATATCCTTCTTTATCCATTCATGCATTCATGTTCAGTTGTTTCCACATAGGGAATATTATATTTCTAACCATGTGATGGTGATAGGATATGGTAACTGAGTCGTTTTTTTTTTTTTTTTTTTTTTGGCTGTGTTGGGTCTTTGCCACTCTGCTCAAGCTTTCTCTAGCTGTGGAGAGTGGGGACCACTCCCTGCTTCAGCTTGCGGGCCTCCCGCTGTGATGACTTCCCTTGTTGCATAGCACAGGCTTGAGGCATGGGCTTCAGCAGTTGCAACTCCCTGACTCTAGGACCCTTGGGCTCGGTAGCTGTGGTTCTGAGGTCTAGAGTAGAGGCTCAGTAGTTGTGGTGAATGAGATTAGTTCCCCTGCAGTATGTGGGATCTTCCCGGATCAGGGATCAAACCCCGGTCTCCTGCATTGGCAGGCAGATTCGTATCCACTGCGCCACAAGGGAAGTTCGGTTACTGAGTTTTAAAAGAGATTATTTAACTTGGGTAGTGAAACTATATTGATCTCCGTTATCTTTTAACATTTATAAATCTGTAAAAGTCTAGAGTTAGCAGAACTGCAATCCTCTATTTCTCTCATCTCTCTTGCCCAAAGTTTCTAGCTTTTTCTCTCAAAATTCTCTCTCCTTTATGATCTTGGATTTAAGACTTATTATTTAATAAGGCGTTTATAGAACCAACTGACAAAGACCTTCTGAGGAAAAATTGAATAGTACTTTATGAACGTTAGGGAAACACTGCCACCTGCTGACTAAGTCACGTACTCGGTTGCTTAACATTGAATGCCTTATTTGATTTAGAGAAAGCAAAATAGATACATACCCAAAGCTGTGAAAAAATTATTTCCATCTAATAAAAGCCATGTACCAAATCCCATGAGTAAAAGTCCCAGAACCTACAAAAAATAGCCAATACTTATTTTTTAACTAACTGCTAATAAAAATGTATATCTTCTTTACTAAGTAATTATGAAGAAACTTACCAAGAAAGCTCCATTAACGAGATTAAGACAGTATTTAAAAATCAACTTTTTGTTTTTCCTTAACATTTTTTTCTCCACATGTACTGATGATTCTGAAAAGATAAGCACAACTTTTACTATAAACACCACAGTAATAACTTGAAATAATTCTGCTTACTCATATCTTTTATTTGCATGTTTTTTCCTCACACCAGCAGTCAGTATAACATTCCTCTTTGTTCTCCCGAATATAACAAAATATTGAAGAGTGTCTTGAAACTGTGTCTGTCTTTATCTGCATTTTTTGTCCAGGCAGTTGAGATCAAAGGGCATTTGTATAGCATGTCAAGAGTTGCCATACTGAATTTCCTGCAGTTTTCAGAAAGTAAATATTTTTGTTTCCAGTCATAACACACCTTGTTCTCCTTGCCAGAAATCTTTCCTTTCCATCTGACTGCATTCCTCTTTCCCAGAATAATGTTATCTCAGAAGCCTTTCCCTAATCTCAGTTTGTTGCCTATTTTCATCTTTGTCTCCCTTCCCATGTAGACTTAAGGGCCTTTACTCAGAGAGAATAGATCTTGTATATAATAAACCCAAGTCTAACATATAGTGGGAACCATGTGTTACAAACACAGATGTGTTGAATCAGTCAATCAACAGGTGAATTATATTATTTAACTAGTTTACAATTTACTTTGTTATATAGTACAGTGAAAAGAACTAAAGGTGGTTTAAAAAAACTGTTTTCCAGATACCCTATTTTCCTAAAATATTTGTGGAAAAGTCAACACTTATCCTACTGATTTTGAGTGCTTGGTTTATTAGATACGTAGGTTTTACCTTTTCTTGGGTATATTCCTGGGTTTTCTTTTTTCTTTCACTTTTTCAATTCTAGGTAACTCATATTTTAAAAAGTACTGTGGTTTACAATGTTTCAATACATGCAGTGGATAACTGACACAGTGACACTGTGAAAGTGAAACAGCAATATAAGCCCCTGTGCCCCTTGGAAGGAAAAGGCTTTTGCTTTAGTCTCCCAGGCCTCCACTGAGTCTCAAAAGGCTGACTCAAGAGGTAATGATTAGGAAATGTGACGATGTAGAAACAAAGAATAGCTGTTGCGCTGGGAACTGGTAACAATTTAGACTAGAAATCTGCCACACAGCAGAACCACTGAACTCATAGTTCCCTGAAAGATACAGATAAAGGCCTGACACATTCCTAAGTTATTTTTATAAGAAACAGACCCCTACCAGATGAAAACTGCTGACCATAAGAACACAGACCCTAGAGTGGTTGAAACCTAAGGACTGATGATGCTTAAGACTTCACCTTGATGCCAACCAATCCAAGAATTGTGTATGAGCTGATCACATACCCCCGAAACCGCCTCCCTCACACTGCCTTTAACCCCTTCCCCGAAAGCCACCTGGGAGCTTGGATCTTTCGAGCGTGCGCAGCCTGTTCTCCTTGCTTGATGCCCTGCAATAAACATTGTGCTTTCCTCTAGCACAACCCAGTGTCAGTGGATTGGCTTTACTGCATGTGAGCAAGTGGACCCAAGTTTGATTCAGTAACAAAAGCAGGTTTCGTAAGACTAATTTGAAGCTGTCTGTCCCTAGTTAGGAAGAAACCAATCCATTTGTTAAACTGAAAGATGCCTTAGAAAGCGGAAAGTAAGAGATGTGTAGGACAGCACCCACCCACTTTCCTCTTTATTTCATTCTAAGGCCATATTCCTCCTAAAAACCCCCAAGGTATTTCTCCCAGCTTCAGGAGTGTCTCCAGGCTTTATGTTCCACCCTCTGCCTCGACCTCTTCTGCTGCTGTTTGGTTTCTCCACTTTCTGTCCTCGAGTCTTATTCGTGGATTCCTCCAGTGCCTGGACTTTCTGGATGGGACACTCAGTGGGAAAGACTGCCGAAATTTTTTGTTTGTTTGTTTATTTCCAAGATGCTTTAGATCTACATTTTAGCTTCAGTTTTACTTACATGAGAAAGCTGTGATCCTTTTCTGAACAAGAAAGTGAAAAAGTTGCTGTTGCGTCTGACTCTTTGCGACCCCATCGACTTAGTCCATGGAATTCTCCAAGCCGGACTACTGGAGTGGGTAGCCTTTCCCTTCTCCAGGGGATCTTCCCAACCCAGGGATCAAAACCCAGGTCTCCCACATTGCAGGTGGATTCTTTACCAGCTGAGCCACAAGGGAAGCACAAGAATACCGGAGTGGGTAGCCTATCCCTTCCCCAGTGGATCTTCCAGACTCAGGAATCGAACTGGAGTCTCCTGCATTGCAGGTGGATTCTTTACCAACTGAGCTATGAGGGAAGCTACTTAAGCCCTAATTCCTGGTTTCTGTTTCTCTACAAACCAGAAAGAGAAAGAAAACTAATAAGTGAGAACTCTCTACAGGGACTCTGGTGTGGAATGTTGAACAAGAGGCTTGACTGTTGATTTGATAGTAGTTAGCAGGTTAGAGTCAAGGTTAAAATGTTTTATGAAAGGATCCAAATACAAAAAATAAACTGAAGTATATTCTCTCTCAGTTCAAGATATGTAATTGGTTCTCTACTGGGAAATCATCCTAGAAATGTGGGGTTTTGCTCCAGCCTGTTAAAATATATGGCTCCCAGTGGAAACGGTGGTTGACTTTATTTTTCTGGGCTTCAAAATCACTGTAGGTGGCGATTGCAGCAATGAAATTAAAAGACGCTTACTCCTTGGAAGGAAAGTTACGACCAACCTAGACAGCATATTAAAAAGTAGAGACATTACTTTGCTAACAAAGGTCTGTCTAGTCAAGGCTATGGTTTTTCCAGTGGTCATGTATGGATGTGAGAGTTGGACTGTGAAGAAAGCTGAGTGCCAAAGAATTGATGCTTTTGAACTGTGGTGCTGGAGAAGACTCTTGAGAGTCCCTTGGACTGCAAGGAGATCCAACCAGTCCATCCTAAAGGAGATCAGTCTTGGGTGTTCATTGGAAGGAGTGGTGTTGAGGCTGAAACTCCAACACTTTGGCCACCTGATGCAAAGAGCTGACTCATTGGGAAAGACCCTGATGCTGGGAAAGATTGAGGGCAGGAGGAAAAGGGGAAGACAGAGGATGAGATGGTTGGATGACATCATCGACTCGATGGACATGGGTTTGGGTGGACTCCGGGAGTTGGTGATGGACAGGGAGGCCTGGCATGCTGCGGTTCATGGGGTCGCAAAGAGTCAGACACGACTAAGTGACTGAACTGAACTGAACTGAAATCTACTCAAGGTGCAATCCTCTACAGTCAGCAGGAAGAGGATGAGTAAACTTAGGTGAGCATCTTTTAAACATGTAAGGTGGAAGTTGCATACTGCTCTTCTGCTTCTCTTCTTTGACACACAGCAGTTAGTCACATGGCAATTCTCAACTAGAAGTGGAGGTACCTATATGTCCACGATGAAGAAAAGAAGTGAATTAGGGTGGGAAAAGCCAAACAAATGCTCAACAGGAAACTGTGATATGAAAGATAATCAGAGAGAGAAAAATACGGCTTTGACATATTTCAGTGTGCTTTACTATGAATAAAAAAAGAATCAAAGATGATCAGAAAGATTTTTTACAATGGGAAAATAAAAGAATAATGATAATCACTGGAATTGTTTGAAAAAGATTCATAAATTCTATTAATTTAATATTTAAAAATTCAGGTTGAATTGATAAACGAAAACCTTGTGGTTAAGCACTGGAAATTTAGGGCAGGCATGTGGAGAGCATAGACAATATAGAATTGGGGGTCGTCCATAGAGAGCTGATATCTTGAGAATAAATGAAGGAGATGAGGGACCAACTATAGATTACAATAAGCAGAGGTTTGATTACAGAAAATGACATAATTAGGAATTTGGATTTTATAGTCAAGGCTATGGTTTTTCCTGTGGTCATGTATGTATGTGAGAGTTGGACTGTGAAGAAGGCTGAGCGCTGAAGAATTGATGCTTTTGAACTGTGGTGTTGGAGAAGACGCTTGAGAGTCCCTTGGACTGCAAGGAGATCCAACCAGTCCATTCTGAAGGAGATCAGCCCTGGGATTACTTTGGAAGGAATGATGCTAAAGCTGAAACTCCAGTACTTTGGCCACCTCATGTGAAGAGTTGACTCATTGGAAAAGACTCTGATGCTGGGAGGGATTGGGGGCAGGAGGAGAAGGGGACGACAGAGGATGAGATGGCTGGATGGCATCACTGACTCAATGGACGTGAGTCTGAGTGAACTCTGGGAGTTGGTGATGAACAGGGAGGCCTGGCGTGCTGCGATTCATGGGGTCAAAAAGAGTCGGAGACGACTGAGCGACTGATCTGATCTGATCTGATTTTTATGTATGTATGTATTTACTTATTTATTTTTTGGTCACGCCTGTATAGCATGTGAGATCTTAGTTCCCCAACCAGGGATCAAACCCATGCTCCATACATTGGAAGTATACAGTTTCAACCACTGGACAGCCAAGGAAATCCCTAGATTTTTAAAAAATCAGACTTTATGAAATGAGAAAACAATCATTTCCAAAATAGCGTTACATGAGACAGATGTCAAAGAGGGAGAGAATTCTGAACTCTCAAAGTCAGCTGACTTGGTTAAGCAGGATGGTCACGGTAACTTCAAAACAGTAGAGCTTTAGTCCATTTAGACCATTTTCTATTAATTGTTTATGTTTCACCACCTATGTCAGTCAAACTATTTTTTTTTCCCCTTCCCTTATGCTGAAGTAAAAAGCTTGTTGAATAACTGGACTCTGAAAGTTTTCTCTCCCTTTAAAGAGAATAGTTAGAAAAGAATGTGGTTGGGAGTGATGGTAAATCACAAATTGGATCAGAAATTTTTAAAAATTCCCCCTTTTTAGACAGTGAGTCAATCCGATCAGTTGCAGAGTTATACTATTGACTGATGAAGGTTTGAAAGTTCTCTTTGCAGAAGAATTTTTTTTTGTTCAATTCTACATTAGAAAAATAAAATATTGGTTTGGGGATGTGATAAAAATTTAGATATTTTTTCTTTTGGTAGTTCTTTCTCAATAATAAATGAACCACTTCTAAAAGTAATCACAAAGTTTGGAAAGCTTTTGTTCACAGAGGTTTAATAGTATAGAGAGGAAGATGATTAATTACTCAGACCAGCCTGTTCTTTGTTTTCTTCATTTTAGGGAAAAAAAATTATGTAGATACCACATGAAGATACAGAAACAATTGTGGTAAGATCGTGAATCCTGTTGATATTTGAAAAGTGAGAAAAGAGATTATGGCACTTGATAGTTATTTTTTTCTTTGTTTCCAGAATGGACAAAAGCCCATGATCACACTAAGTTATCATTTAGATTTGTTTGCTTTTACAGTTGAGACTAAGCCCCACCCCCTGCCTGTCCCATCCATCACTTGAGACTTCACTTCCATTGTGTGCACGTTTGTTAGAGAGCAGGGTGTTAGGCTACAGTATTTGTTTAACCTCCCTAAGAACTGTTCAAGGTATCTCTCCTGAAAGCTGCTAATTTATGGTCTAGCAGACTTATATTATATGCAGATAGTAATTAACTGTGAATAAAAGAATGAGAAGTGTGAGGCGAAGTAGCAAACTGAATGCTTCACCAATAGCAACCCAGAACTGTCTCCTGACCCTGCACCTTGTAGGGAGGCAGGCAGTTTTTCGCTCTTGTGTTTTAAAAGCTGGAACTGAATCGTGCCGTATTTCCCATTGCTGCTGAAACCACCCATAGACGACACGCTGCCTATGTGCAGTGTCATGTATCTTAATGCCAGTCCTTTGCTTTACATGCCATAAATAAGTTGGTGGTTTTGTTTCAGTGTGGTAGAGATTTTTTTCTTGTTTTTTTGGTTTTGCTTTTACAGATGGTAAAGAGTCTGCTTGCAGTGTGTGAGGCTTGAGTTTGATCCCTAGGTCTGGAAGATCCCCTGCAGAGGGAAATGGCAACCCACTCCAGTATTCTTGCCTGAGAAAACCCCATGGACAGAGGAGTCTGGCAGGCTACAGTCAATGGGGTCGCTAAGAGTAGGACACAACTGAGTGACTTCACTTTACTTTACTCCAGTTGGGCTGCTATAACAAAATACCAAAAACTAAGTAGTCAATAGAAATGTATTTCTCACAACTGTGGAAGCTGGAAGTCTGAGATAAAGGTGCAAAGTTTCAGACTTCTTTTATCCTCATATGGCATAGGGAGCTCTGTGGGATCTCTTCCAAAAGATCACTAATCCCATTCACGAGTGCCCCACCCTCATAAACTAATCACCTCCTCTTAAAGGTCCCATCTTCCAACACCACCACATTGGGTGTAAGGATTTCAACATGTGAGTTTTGAGGAGGCACAAACATTCAGACCACAGCAAACAGTTCAAGTTAAAGAGAATACATCAAACCAGGTGTCTTAGCAACAAGCAAGGAAGCCCTAAGCCATGTTTGCACAGAAGGGTAAGAGATGGTTATGTGCTGATCTTTTCAGTTATAAGCCTCACATACTAAAAAGGTTGTCAGTGAAAATGATTTGCTTACACAAAGGTACACAAGTTAGTGCAGTTCCTATGTAAATATTTGTGATGTGGTAGACATATTTTATTTTGCTATAGACAAAGAATTTGTTTTTAACTTAAATAAAGTCCTGGTATGGTATTTCTTTGGTTTATTTCCTGATTCGTTAATAAATGGTCCAACAGCAGAGATTTTTTAAAATAGCACAAATGCTATAGGTAAAGACAATTTACAGTAACTCACCTATTCATAAGTGTCATTTTTCATTAGTTAAATAATACTCTAATAACTGTTTTTTAAGTTCCTTCAAAATGCCAGAAGATGGGAACACACACACACAAATGAATAAATAAGACAAACCATTAGGGAACCAAATCTGTGGACAACTTTGAATTGTGTGTTGGGGGTTCAGAGTCTGGGAATAAATGGAACTGGGAAGTTTCAGAAAGGAGGTGAATTTGAGGTAATCCTTGAAGAATAATTAAGAGGGCTCCAGTCAGACAAAAGGGGCTTCCCCAGTGGCTCAGTGGGAAAGAATATGGTTGCAATATAGGAGACATATAAGATGCAGGCTCAATCCCTGGGTCAGGAAGGTCCCCTGGAAAAGGGAATGGCAACCCACTCCAGTATTCTTCTTCCCTGGAGAATCCCAGGGACAGAGGAGCCTGGCAGGCTCAGTCCATGGGATTGCAATAGAGCTGGACAAGACTTACTGACTAAACAACAACTTCCTAACTAACTACATATCACTTATTGCTGGGAAAATCCCAAGGACAGAGGAACTTGGCAGGCTACAGTCCATAGAGTCACAAAGAGTCATACACCACTGAGCACAAAGACACATAGATAAAAACAGGTTAGAAGAGGAAGTTTTCAATACAGATGGAACACTGTTCCAGGCTTTGGAGTGAAGTGCATGAGGGCTTGAGTAGAGTGGCAAAAGATGACAGATGAGGCTGGAGAAGTAGACCCAGTAAAGATTGTGAGGGATCCTGAGTGCTTTGCTAACAATTTGCAAACAGTCATAGACTATAAATCAATTCAACTTGAAACTACTGTTTAACTATGCAGCATTTAGCAAAAATCTATTTAATTGTACTCTTCCTAGAAATTATACCCTAAGTGGATTGTGTTATTTTTTTTCATAACCCTTTAACCTGAGTAGGTTTGTGTGTGTGTGTGTGGTTTGTTTGTTTTTAATAAGTAACTTGAAAGTATGAGTTGTAGAAACATGCGCCACAAATTAATCTTCAGCAGAACTTCCAGGATTCTTCTTTTTTGCTATGAATTTGTTTGACAAGGGAAGCATTAATAAGGAAAGAAATTCAAACATCTTCAAATTAGTTGTTTAAAGTCAGTTTTAGAAATTAATTGATTACTAATGGATTTTATATTCTTTAGGAAAAGCATGAATAGTTTCATAATTACAAATAAAATTTTAAGTTTAATGTGAATTGCAACAAAATATGTTAGTTCAAACATTTTAAATAAAGAGTTTGAAAGTTTGTAAATCAGCAACAAAACTAAACTAAAAAAAGGAAAACTGTTACTTGAGTATGGTCTTTAATAATAAAAATATCCAAAATTCAATTCTAAAACCAGGAGTAGTTTATTTTGAAAATCATTTTCTTTCTTGAATGAAGAGATAAATGTGTTTTTTTAATATCAAAAGTCTACTGATTTCTCACTCTGTATTATTAATTCTTAAGTTGACACAATGCATTTTATTATTCAATTGTTACCAGGAAACATGGTCTATTTTCTTTCAAAGGCTCAATGATATTGTTTGCGTTTAGCTTAATGTATATCAGATAGCTTCTACAATTACGCTTAACTACTTCCTCTTGGAATTTAATGCTTCATTTTTAAACTTAAAAAAAAATGAAAATCAGTTATGTACATTTTCTTCACCAGTAATAGGAACTTTATGAATTTTTAAGTTAAAATTAAATGTTATGATATAAACTTAAATTCAAATTTCATATTAAAACAATGTGTGTCACGCTCAATGTTTTACAGTAAAACATATTCCAGAATATAATTTCTTAATTTCTCACCCCACACATCCATTCACTTAAAAAATTTTGATAGTCATTGCTGATTGATTTTTTTTCTATTTTAAAAGAAACTTGGTGTCATGCGAGGCAAACAATTTATTGGCTTTTCTTCTATACTTCCAGGCCTCACAAATCACTATTCAGGAGTAAGTTTTTGTGGAGTGCACAATTTATACACGAGCAACTCAACATTCACTAGAGTCACATAATAAAAACAGATAGGTAAGAGACAATTTAAAAGTCAG
Source organism: Bos javanicus (assembly GCF_032452875.1). Classification (NCBI taxonomy): domain Eukaryota; kingdom Metazoa; phylum Chordata; class Mammalia; order Artiodactyla; family Bovidae; genus Bos; species Bos javanicus. The sequence goes on from NC_083872.1 coordinate 15,162,365, forward strand.
GCTACCCCTAATTGGGTAGCTGTAACAAAGTGTCATTTCTTTATTATTACTTTCCAAAATTAATTAAATATTAAAATCTACCTGGAATAAAATGTAAGTTCCTCACCGAGCTCCTGAGATGAAGCGTTCGTTCTAGTTTGGAATAGAGATAGTTTGTCCTGCTGGGGCACCTGTAAAGCCCTTCTTCCTTGGGATTGGCGGTTGCCGTGGTTACTCTTTGTTTGGAGGGCGGGCACTGTTTTCCAACCTTGCTGGAGGATTCAGCCGCTGCTGGGTGAGCGAGCACCCCTCCAGACCCGGGTTGATGAAGCGGGAGGTGCCGCAAAACTGCGGGAGCGCAAGTGGAGCCGGGCCCCTCTCCGCCAAGGCCAGGCTTGAGTGCGAAGCGGGGCCCCGCGCCCAGGGAGTGCTGAGCCAGTCTGTAGAGCGAGAGGCTCTGTAGAGCGAGAGGCTCTGTAGAGCGAGAGGCTCTGTAGAGCGAGAGGCTCTGTAGAGCGAGAGGCTCTGTAGAGCGAGAGGCTCTGTAGAGCGAGAGGCTTTCCGTTTTGAAAAATTTTGGTAGTTCACACACAACTTGAAGAACTAAAATTGAAGGGTGGGGTTCCTTAAAATTTCTCATTTTTTGGCAGCTTTATGTGCGTGCTCAGTCGTGTCCGGCTCTCTGCGACCCCATGGACTCTAATCCTCCAGGCTCCTCTGTCCTCCTCTGCCTGGGATTTCCCAGGCAAGAATATTGGAGTGGGTTGCCATTTCCTCCTCTAGGGGATCTTCCTGACCAGAGATCGAACCCGCATCTCTTGTCTCCTGCATTGGCAGGCGGGTTCTTTACCAGCTGAGCCACGAAGATTCCCCACTTAAGCCACTAAGACACCCCACTAAGCTCGCTTGGCACCTTTAGCCACCTCCAATTGATTATTATCAACTTGAAGTAGTTTACCTAGCCTCTTTGCAGTGGGATCGATCCAAGGCCGCTGTATCCAGTTCTGTAACCACTGGCTAGAGGTGACCATTGAGACCTTAAATGCAGCAAGTCTGAATTGAAATGTGCTGTAAACATAAAATACACGTAAGATTTTGAAGAATTATTAAGGTACAAAACAAAGTGTAAACTTTTTAGCTGGCTATATAATGAATGCTTTTCTGTTGACTATGTTGAAATAATATTTTGGATAATGGATTGAATTAATATATATTATAAAAAATTCAACTATTTCTTTTTATATTTAAAAAAAATTGCCACTAGCAAATTTAAATCAAATGTGTTGCTCAAATATGTAATTGGGCAGGACTGATCTAAAGAGCCAGTAGATGAGCTGAGATGGACATATGGAAATGTCTCTTTCCTTTACCCTATTTTTCTGCCTTTCTTTCTACATAAAGTTTTGTGTATCTCTGAATTCTGCTTTATAGCCATTTTTAAAATCTAATTTTCCACCTGGCGAAGGTTTTTCTCCCTATATTCATTCAAAGCTTTTGAATTGAATTTTAAGTAAGTTAGATTGTGGGGTAGCATTTTGCACTGGTTCTGGCTTTGTTTTGGAGGGAGGTGGTTATGAGTAAAATTGGAAAATAAAAGCTGATTAGTATAGGATTGTTCAAACTTTTTTTTTACTTAGACCCACATTAAAACAAAAATTTGCATTGCATTTCATGTGGATTCTTTACCACCCAGCCAAGGGAAAGTGAAAGTCACTCAGTCCTGTTAGACTCTTTGTGACCCCATGGACTATACAGTCCATGAAATTCTCCAGGCCAGAGAACTGGAGTGGGTAGCCATTCCCTTCTCCAGGGGATATATGTACATGCATACATGTACCTGTACTTATAATTGAAGCAGAGTTTTTTAAACAATTTTTACTTTTAGTATATATAGTACACTTATAGTTTCTTTTCTGACCTACCCTAACTTTCCCTATGCTGTCCCATCATTTGATCTAGATGGCCAAAAACTGCTAAATTAATTTCTTAATCCGTGAATGGATTACCATCTGCAATTTGAAGTCTACTGGTTGTTCGGAAAAATTGCTGGGCAGATAATGAGCTTGCCTAAGTTTGGATACCTTTGGATTGTGGGAAAAGCACTGACTTTGGATTCAAAATCTCTGAATTAGGATCCTACTCCCATTACTTTTTAGCATGATGCTATGGGGAATTAACTAACCTCTTCCAACCTTAGGTTTCTCATCTATACAATGACTGTAATGACCTTTAATCTGTGAAGTTACTCCAGAGATTATCAGTCACATAAGTGTCTACTAGTGCCTGGCTTGTCACAGGTACTTAATATACATGGAAGCTAATGACGGTACTTAACAGTGATGATATGAAGATATTCTGCAATGTACTGCTTGACCTTTATCCATTACAAGCCTACAGATTTAAATGAAATGAGCATTGAACTTATACATCATATATTGTTCATTATTTCATTGTTGTGGCTATCTGGTAGAATTGACAACTCTGACTTAATGAGTGCAAACTAGCCAGATGTGTCCCCATATATAGACTTCGGATGTTCTCTTATAAGTATTTTAATTTCTGAATACTCAAGCTGTTCACAGTTATTTTGCCATTAATTATTACCATGAAAATGAATTTTAATATGAAGTTTCTTGATTCAGGAAGGTAAGCCAAACCCATTCCACATAACTTTTCCTTTAGCAAATTTAAAGAGTATTATTAAATTTGATCATTTTGTAGTCAAACACTAAAGAAATAATGGATGAAAATAGGGAGAAAGCAATTTTCTTTAATATATGCTGCTTCTGCTGCTGCTAAGTCACTTCAGTCTTGTCCAACTCTGTGTGACCCCATAGATGGCAGCCCACCAGGCTCCATAGTCCCTGGGATTCTCCAGGCAAGAACACTGGAGTGGGTTGCCATTTCCTTTTCCAATGCGTGAAAGTGAAAAGCAAAAGTGAAGTCGCTCAGTCATGTCCAACTCTTCTTGACCCCATGGATTGTAGCCCACCAGGCTCCTCTGTCCATGGGATTCTCCAGGCAAGAGCATCGGAGTGGGTTGCCATTTCTTTCTCCATCTTTAATATATAGTATAGGCATAATAAGGTGTGAAAAAACTTTGTTAAACTAAAGCATTTTTACATAGAAAATGTTGGATTGGTGTGGCACATTAAAGAACCTATAGTTTTTACTAGCATTTAGCCTCTTCAGTTTTCTCTAAATGGTTCTGTGTTTTATTATGAAGGATGATGGAAGGCAACGATGATGATGATATAAAGCTCAGCGAAGAAATAGAGGCTGAATTGGATAAAATCAGCATTTCTTCCTTGGAAAAATATGGTTTTGATAGTGATTCAAAATCAGAAACCCAGAGTGATAATAGTGACACAGTAAGTTTTGTGTTGTACTTTTGAGATTTTTAACTGAAGTAAGCTTTTTTAGGAGAAATACTACTTTTCTCAGTGTGTTTTTTATACTCCACTCATTTTTTCCCCCTTAGGGTGACCTTTAAACAATGCATATTAGTAGATATTTAAATATAAAAAGTATATTGATAAATTACCTATAATTTCACATGTATACATGTGCATTTTTTCACAAAATTGAGATTTTACTATTCATATAATTATGCATAGGTGTGTGTGTGTGTGTGTGTGTGTGTGTGTGTATATATATATATATATATATATATATATATGTTGTTGTTTAGCTCTAAGTCATGTCCAGCTATTTTGTGACGCCATGGACTGCAGAGTTCTGTCCATGGGATTTCCCATGCAAGAATACTGGAGTGGATTGCCATTTCCCTCTCCAGGGGATCATCCCAACCCAGGGATTGAACCCATGTCTCCTACATTGGCAGGTGGATTCTTTACCACCCAGCCCAGGGAAAGTGAAAGTGAAAGTCACTCAGTCCTGTTACACTCTTTGTGACCCCATGGACTATCAGACCAGATCAGTCGTGTCCAACTCTTTGCAACCCCATGAATTGCAGCACACCAGGCCATGAAATTCGCCAGGCCAGAGAAGTGGAGTGGGTAGCCATTCCCTTCTCCAGGCGATCTTTGCAACCCAGGCATCAAACCCAGGTCTTCTGCATTGCAGGCAGATTCTCTACCAACTGATCCTGGGAAGACACAGGATATTGGTATCCTGCATTTTTACTTAATCATGAGTATATTGTTATGTGATTCAGTTCAGGTCAGTTCAGTTCAGTCAGTCGTGTCCAACTCTTTGCGACCCCATGAAGCGCAGCACACCAGGCCTCCCTGTCCATCACCAACTCCCGGAGTTCACCCAAACTCATGTCCATCGAGTCGGTGATGCCATCCAGCCATCTCATCCTCTGTCATCCCCTTCTCCTCCTGCCCTCAATCCCTTCCAGCATCAGAGTCTTTTCCAATGAGTCAACTCTTCGCATGAGGTAGCCAAAGTATTGGAGTTTCAGCTTTAGCATTAGTCCTTCCAAAGAACAACCAGGACTGATCTCCTTTAGAATGGACTGGTTGGATCTCCTTGCAGTCCAAGGGACTCTCAAGAGACTTCTCCAACACCACAGTTCAAAAGCATCAATTCTTCGGCATTCAGCTTTCTTCACAGTCCAACTCTCACATCCATGCATGACCACAGGACAAACCATAGCCTTGACTAGATGGACCTTTGTTGGCAAAGTAATGTCTCTGCTTTTCAATATGTTATCTAGGTTGGTTATAACTTTCCTTCCAAGGAGTAAGCATCTTTTAATTTCATGGCTGCAATCACCATCTGCAGTGATTTTGGAGCCCCCCAAAATAAAGTCTGACACTGTTTCCACTGTTTCCCCATCCAATTCCCATGAAGTGATGGGACCAGATGCCATGATCTTCATTTTCTGAATGTTGAGCTTTAAGCCAACTTTTTCAGTCTCCTCTTTCACTTTCATCAAGAGGCTTTTTAGTTCCTCTTCACTTTCTGCCATGAGGGTGGTGTCATCTGCATATCTGAGGTTATTGATATTTCTCCAATCTTGATTCCAGCTTGTTTCTTCCAGAGTAGCGTTTCTCATGATGTACTCTGCATATAAGTTAAATAAGCAGGGTGACAATATACAGCCTTGACGTACTCCTTTTTCTATTTGAAACCAGTTTGTTGTTCCATGTCCGGTTCTAACTGTTGCTTCCTGACCTGCATACAGGTTTCTCAAGAGGCAGGTCAAGTGGTCTGGTATTCCCATCTCTTTCAAAATTTTCCAGTGTTTGTTGTGATCCACATAGTCAAAGGCTTTGGCATAGTCCATAAATCAGAAATAGATGTTTTTCTGGAACTCCCTTCCTTTTTCCGTGATCCAGCAGATGTTAGCAATTTGATCTCTGGTTCCTCTGTCTTTTCTAAAACCAGCTTGATTAGACATGCATAAAAATCAAAATGTATGTGAAATCTTTAGATCAAAGAAATAGTCACATGTTTTTGAAATCAAATATATATTCATTTGTGTATTTCCTCCAGTGTTTCAGTTCAGTTCAGTCGCTGAGTCGTGTCTGACTCTTTTCAACCCCATGAATCACAGCATGCCAGGCCTCCCTGTCCTCCTCCTTTAGGATAGACTGGTTGGATCTCCTTGCAATCCAAGGGACTCTCAAGAGTCTTCTCCAACACTACAGTTCAAAAGCATCAATTCTTCGGTGCTTAGCTTTCTTTATAGTCCAATGCTCATATCCATACATGACTACTGGAAAAACCATAGCCTTGACTAGACGAACCTTTGTTGGCAAAGTAATGTCTCTGCCTCCAGTGTTTATATACCTAGAAAACTTATTCATGGATTCATTCTTTTATATAAAAATTCTTAATCCAATGGAAACTTATTTTTAGCTATATTATAAAAAGAAAATCTAATTAAAATTTCCCTGCAATATTTATCAAATATCCCTGGTGTCACTTGTGGAATAATCCACCTTTTTCCAATTGACTTTTCATATCTGCTGTATATACTTAGTTGTTATATTCATGTAATCTATCCAGGGTTATCTATTCTTCTCCATTATTCTGTTAATTTTTGCCCTGTTCTGGTTTTATATTTTTAAGTATAAAATGGGCCAAATTCCTTCAGTAGCTTTGCTGCATCAACTGTTTTCAACTAAGCTTTTTTTCCCAAGAAAACAACATTTGTCAAGTTTCTTGAAATAATTATACTTTGATTTTTAATTAGGATTGCAATAACCTACATAATACTTTAGGAAAAAAATAATATTTTAGTATGTCTTTTTATCCATAGCTAACTTAAATAAGACAGAAGTTCTGAAATTATTCATTTGGGGATGAGTTCCAACAGAATCATGGGTGCAATTTATAGCCATCTGAAAATTAAAAGCAAACTTTAACCAAATGTGTTTCTTTGGACTATGCTTTTAATATGAGGCTCTTTTACCTCATTCGCACATTTTGGTCAAAATTTTGGCGTTTCAAAACAGATTTTGATGCATAGTTTTAGCAAATAATTTTACAGTTCCTTTTATTCTTCACATTTTTAGGATTCGGATGAGCTACCTGAGTCGGTTCTTCACTGTATTAACATCATAAAGAATAAGAGTAAAACTGCTGAAGAGCTCATTCTTCAGGACTTGGAGGATACTGATGTTTTAAGTAAGTACAGTTTTCATCTGCTTGGTAGATAAGTTTTCTGTAAGTATGAATAGTTTATAATTTAGAAAATTAAGCTGCTTGAAGTTATTTCTTCTCATATACAGGTGTGTGCATTTATCTCTAATAAAATCTCTATAGTATATTGGTCTGTTCAATTTAGTTCACACATCTGTTTTAATTACTACCTTCCTTATATCTCCAATAAATACTAGTCTCTAATAATTTGTTTTACTAGTCCTAATTAAATCCAGACATTCTGTTACTTTATGTCAAAGGAACTCAAGTGTGGGACTGTTTTAGAATTATCAGTTTATATGTATTTTTGGAGAAAATACAATTTATATAAAATCCTCACAACCTTTATTTGCCTCAACTGAGCAAATTTATATCTTTCAGTTATTGTAAGAATAATAGAATGAACAAAGATTTAACTAGAAGTAATCCTAGCTTAGTTTATAATGAAAAATGGCAACAATTTAAATGTTCAACAGGTGTGTCTTGTTGTGTGTGTCTTGGTGTGTCTAACAATATACTCTTTAAAAAAAAAGAAAGACAATTTTAATAACATAAGTTTTATTGGATACTATAATAGTTATTATAAAATTCAATGTAATTTATGCTTATATTGGTATAAATTATGTGGATATTCACAGTTGTTTATATCAAAAATATTAGTGTGTGAAAGGACCTGTTGTAGCCACTGAGAATACAGCAGAGAAGAAAACAGGCCAAGATCTTGCTCTGTTCTTCTAGTGTTCCCATGTTGGGAGACCGATAATAAGTAAACACATGATATTTCAACAATGATAATTCTATGAAGGGAGGATTTCAAGATAAGGGGATAGAGATTGAATTTTGCTATTTTAGATATGTGAAGTCAGGGGAGGCATCTCTGAGGAAGTGATATTTAAGTAGTGTCTGAAATGAGATAGTAAGCCACGTGGGATATGCTGGTGAAGAAGTGAGTCACATAGCTATCTAGAGAGCTGGTGTTCCAGAAAGAGGGACTTGTAAAGGCCAAGGCACACTCAGTGGGCTTAATGTGTCCAGAGAACAGTCAGCCTTTGTGGTTATATTCAAGCAAAGAAAGGGTCAGATATACAAGACTCTTATAAATCCAAAGTGTGGACTTTGGATTCTGCTCTGAGTATATGAAGGTTTTTCAGAAAGGAGTGACAGAGTATGATGTATTTTGAGGCAGTCATTCTGGAAACTGTAGTGAAGATGCCTTGAGGTAGCAAGAGTCTACAAGACTATTACAGCAGGATGGTTAGAGATGATAGCAAATGGTGAAAAATGGTCATATTCTAGAAAACATTTTTAAGTAGAAAGAACCAAAAATATTTATTGATGGATTGATATGAAAGGAAAAGAGGAAATTGGCTCCAAGATTTTTGTTCTGAGTACCTGTGTGAAAGAATTTGTAAAGACTTCTTAAATGCAGACCCTTTTAGATTTTAGCAGTGATTATTGTCAAGTTATGGTAGATTTTAGTAATTTGCTTATTTATATTTACTAAGGTTTATAAAATGAAAATTTATTTTAAATATATTGGCAAGTATAGAACCTGATTATGTAAAAATCAAAGGAAATATAGAAAAATTAATTACATGAAAGATTATAGGAACTAAAGTCATAGCAGTGGTTTAGAAAGTTATAAGATCTCATGTGTATAGCTCTAACAAGTAGGTTTGATAGTCTCAATGAATAGACTAATTTTCCAAGAAAATTCAAATTATCAAAATTGCTTGAAAAATCAGAAAACATGCTGAAATCAGTAATTTGGCAAGAAGGTAGAAAGAGGTTTCTTCTCAAATGTCAGTAGTAACTAGGATAATTTTGTAATTGAACTGTTCCAGTTCATCAAGGAGCAGAAAATCTGCAGATTATATTTCATTCATCAAAAACTGCACATTTTAGATACAAAACTGTGTAAGCATAGCATACACATACATAAGAGAAACTAGAGGCTAATATTATTTGTAAATATGGATGTATTGATGAAAGCTGTCAGTTGTATACAAAAACTATTTTAGCTATTTTAAGTAGTAAGGTTTAGGGGTATTTGTGTAAAACAAGCTTCAGTTCAGTTCAGTCACTCAGTCGTATCAGACTCTTTGCGACCCCATGAATCACAGCACGCCAGGCCTCCCTGTCCATCACCAACTCCCTGAATTCACTCAGACTCACGTCCATCGAGTCAGTGATGCCATCCAGCCATCTCATCCTCTTCGTCCCCTTCTCCTCTTGCCCCCAATCCCTCCCAGCATCAGAGTCTTTTCCAATGAGTCAACTCTTCACATGAGGTGGCCAAAGTACTGGAGTTTCAGCTTTAGCATCATTCCTTCCAAAGAAATCCCAGGGCTGATCTTCTTCAGAATGGACTGGTTGGATCTCCTTGCAGTCCAAGGGACTCTCAAGAGTCTTCTCCAACACCACAGTTCAAAAGCATCAATTCTTCGGCACTCAGCTTTCTTCACAGTCCAACTCTCACATCCATACATGACCACTGGAAAAACCATAGCCTTGACTAGACGGACCTTTGTTGGCAAAGTAATGTCTCTGCTTTTCAATATGCTGTCTAGGTTGGTCATAACTTTCCTTCCAAGGAGTAAGCGTCTTTTAATTTCATGGCTGCAGTCACCATCTGTAGTGATTTTGGAGCCCCAAAAATAAAGTCTGACATTGTTTCCACTGTTTCCCCATCTATTTTCCATGAAGTGATGAGACCAGATGCCATGATCTTCGTTTTCTGAATGTTGAGCTTTAAGCCATCTTTTTCACTCTCCTCTTTCACTTTCATCAAGAGGCTCTTTAGCTCCTCTTCACTTTCTGTCATAAGGTTGGTGTCATCTGCATATCTGAGGTTACTGATATTTGTCCCATCAATGTTGATTCCAGCTTGTGTTTCTTCCAGCCCAGCGTTTCTCATGATGTACTCTGCATATAACTTAGAGGTTTAAAATAACAGTTGTTATCTTTGTATAGTTCTGCAGGTTCACTGGGCTTAGCCATGTAGTTCTTGCTTGGATTTCTTACACATTGACCGTCAGGTGTTGTTTGGGGTCACAGTCATCTGAAGTCTTTCCTGGAATGGAATTCTAAGATGGCTTACTGACATGGCTTGCAGTTGATGGAATTTGTTGGCTGGGAATTCATTTGAGGCTGTCAGCTGGAGGAGGCACCTACATGTGGTCTCTCTCTGCAGCTTGCATGGCACCTGGATTTTGAGAAAGAGTATCGCGTGAATAAATTATTAAGAGACTAAGGTGGTACCTTGTAAAGCTTCAGATGACATTCTCCAAAGTCATGCAACGTCTTTACTACATCCTGATGGTTACACAGGGTCAGCACAGATTCTGTGCGGGAGGGGAATACACAGGGTATGCATACCAGGAAGTGTAGGACTAACATCTTTGGAGGCTATTAATAGTAACTCTAATAAATAACAGAATTGTTAATAGAACTGGAAAAATCAGATTCTATGTTGAATATCTAAAGTGTAGGAAAAAATACATGCATGCACACTGAAACTGTGCTGTAGGAGGAGCTGCTGATAAAATGAAGAAATTCAGAGATATTAATCCTCTTCTATACACTCCTATCTCCAACCCAAAGCTCCCTCTATCATAGTCTGAGCCAGAAAAATGAAAGTATCTCTCTCTGCCTTTCTTCACACATAATATTTTTATGAAAATAAAGAATTGCACAAATATGTCAATTGGCAGAATCTAAATCAACCTCAGAAACATACCTTCAAAGGAATCTGGAGAATGTTTTGGTTTTTTTTTGCTTTTCAGGTTCTCACATAGGAAAACATGCCAGAGAGATTGTGAATGGGTGTTGAAAAAGAAAATCTGTAATACTGGTCAAAACACTTGTGAATGGTCAGTTAATTGGCAGAATGGTCATCTGTAAAAAATACTTTACAACCAAGGAATAAAACAAGCTAATTGAACAAGAAAAAGAAACATAACTACCTCTTACAAATGATAAAAAGACACTAAAATTCAACAAAACCTCACAAAATTGGGAATGAAAGTTTCTTTCATGAACATGTTAGTCATTATAATGTTTTAAATTAAGACTTTTATTAAAGCATTTTCAGTATCTTGTGCAAGATTGTGTTGTTTGTGGCAGACAGACTTGAACCTTTGTCGATTTCTAGTCAAGGTGTTATTGTGATATTAAACACAGCATTATTCTGTATACATGGAAAGTGAACTTCAGCTCTAGAATATGAAAGGTGATAAGAGTGGTGTAAAAATCTGTTGCTTTTATTTTTGAATAAAGATTACAGATTTCCTCTGTTCTTGGTTCTTCAGTATTTTTCTATTGCTTTGATCAAGATTATCCTATGATAAAGAATTTAAGATTAAAGGATGATAAAATAGTTTGGGATTTTAACATGTTGTATCTCGCTTTAATATTTAAAAATGTTATAACTTCTTTCTCTTTATAGGCTGTGGTTATGGAGGAGTTTCTAATAATCATATGCATTTAAGGATAGAATTACCAACTGAGTGTAAAGAAAATCCAGAACAATTAATAAAGGTATATGTTGTTTGACTGAAAGTGCTCAATATTTTATAGTTAGAAATTTTCCTTTTCATCTCACATAGGATTTAAAGTTCACTGTCTTAAAAATTAGATTATTTTAAGCAAAGAATTGTTGGTTTTATTTTCTCTTCTGGCATAGAATATAAAACAATGAAAATTACAGTCTTTAAAATATTAGAAATGGTGATTTAAGCCAGCAATACTTGGAAATTTAATGTAAATAAGACCAGCATAACTATATTGAATAATAGTTTTTACCTAAAAAATCCAAGGAAAACCATGAAATATACTCTAATATTGTTACCTTGCTTAAGAATGTAGTATGATTCAGTGGAGTCTTAAAATACCCTGTAGAAACTTGAAATGTAGAATGTCGTCTTCTTTTTTTTTAAGGTAAAATAAAAACATCTGTAAAGAAATGAGAGTAAAGGAAGGTCTAGGATTTGGGGGTAAAACTCCTGGAAATGTATTTCAGAGAAAGTCTCTTCCACAGGCTCAGCATCTTGTTCATTTTTGTTACTCATTTAACATAACTCTAATTTTACCTAACTGTATTCTTGCTCTTTTTGAGGTGAGCAGAATTTGAAAATTACTTGTATGTATGTTTCTTACTCTATTTTTTGGTAACACTCAGTCCTGATATATTAATTTTGAATTATATTGCTACTTCATTGGACTAGATATCCTGTACCTTTTAAGCTGGAGTATGGTGGAAGTCTAATTATAGAAAAGTATGAATCAAAATTATAACTTGTATATATTTCAAGGTAAATTAGAAAAAATTGTTTTTAAAACATATTGAATATGTTAGCAATTTGTGTATATGTGCAATTGCTGCAGAAAAGAAATATAAAAAGGTGTTAGGAGGAAAACATATATTAATAGAAACATTTGGACATGAGTGTCAAGCAGGTTAATTTCGAATATTGTAAGTAAATATTAGAAAGCAATTAGAATTCTGAAATACATAAGGAGGGTAAAAGACAATTTGCTTCCCTGGGAAAAGCATTTTTCTCCACCATAAAAGAATAATTATCAATGTGCTATAGAATTATATTTGAGAGCAACTTGAAGTAAATAATTTTCTAGATATGTGCGTGTAAATACTTAATACATTATTGAAATGATAACTTTACTCTCTGTTTTGTTTTCCTTTAATCATTGGGACTTTCTTTAACCTCTTAGATGTTATCTGAAATAGAAAAAGAAGAATTTCTAAGAAGTAGAACTCACTGTGGCAGTCCTGATTTGGTTCTGGAGTCTGACCTTTGTGATTTGCCGGTGGACGAACATGTTTTGCCAGGTGGACTAGCTTGGCTGATGATATTTTTGATTATTTTAATGTGATTCACTTTAATTATCTAAAAACCTTGAACAGTTTTCTTTTGCCATTTAGAAGAAAACAGTCATGGTATTTGAAAAATACTGTACACTTATTATGGTTATTTAATTATGTTTCATAGTTTTTCCAAATGACTCCTAAATTAACTTCATTGTGGCTCAGCTGGTAAAGAATCCATCTGCAATGCGAGAGACCTGGGTTTGATCCCTGGGTTTGGAAGATCCCCTGGAGAAGGGAAAGGCTACCCATTCCAGTATTCTGGCCTAGAGAATTCCACGGACTGTATAGTCCATGGGGTCACAAAGAGTCGGACACGACTGAATGACCTTCACTTTCAATTTAACTTTATATAAGTATATTTGACAATTTTCCACATATAGAGCTGACTGCAATAGATGTACCCAGACCTGCATTTTTTAAGTGTCTAACTATGTTCCATATGTATCTCTTAACTACACACATGAATGCATGCATGTGCACACACACACAGATACACACACATCGTTTTCTGGAATAGTTTGACAAATTATATGATTTCTTTATTGACTGCAATGGAGTTTACATGTGTTTTGCACATTAGCACATTGTCTCTTCACTTTGGTGATATATTGACATTATTTCTTTATTTTGAAATTACTTTTAAATTTTATATTGGATCAGCTTTGACTGGTTTGATTTAAATTTTTTTTCTCTTCATGAATACAGATGATGCTGATATAAATTTTGGATACCGTGAAGTGGAAGAAAGATGTCGGCAGTCCTTTGAGGCTTGGCAAGACAAACAGAAAGAATTAGAAGACCAAGAGAAAGAAACTCTCAAAGTTCAGAGGGACAAAGAAGAAAAGCAGTTTCAAGAAGAAGAAGAAAAAAGACATTGTTGGATGAAACAATTTGAAGTTGAAAAGAAGAAATTAGAGAATATTCAGAAGGTAAGTTTTCTTATTTTTATTTTTCATTCATTTTTTTTTTGAATCAGTAACTCCTGAACAGTACTGAGGTTTTGGATTCTGGTGTGGCTCGAGCTCCATTCTATGGGTTTTAATTAGTCCTAATAATCAAAGCAGCTCACTGGGAATTAACAATATTAACATGGACCCCTTGCTTATTTTCCATGAAATTCGTTGTAATTTTAGGTACTGCTTTGGATTTTGAGGTCCCCCAGAGTCTATAAAGTTTCAAAGACTGTCCTAAAAAAAGCTGACATTTACAACATAAATTGTTGCTCTTCTCTACCCTCCTAATCATAGAAAAAGGCAACAGAATTTTCTCCATCACAAAATGTCCTTACTCTGTAGTCTGATATCTAGCAATTATGTAAAACATATTTGGTTAAAGTGGTTCAGGCATGTAGGTAATAGTTGTGCTGCATTCCCATAAATGAGCTAATTTCTGGGACTTGAACATTTTTGGAATAAGGGAGTTCTGTGTTGTTTTCCTTTCTGTTTTCTCCCAGCTGGTCCTCAGGTGGTCCACATCCTGAGGCCACGGTAGTGGCATCTTGAGAAACTGGTGGATTTGGGGGACTCACTTGTGGACCACCAGGATCCTTAGACTGTATGGATAACAGGCAGGACTTACATCTGCTTTGCATTACTAAAGTAGCTTATGAGTTACTCCCAACTTACTAGTTTTGAGTCTTCCGTGTACAGAACGTTAGCATGTCGTCACATAGGCAGTTCAGGGTATCCTGGCCTCCCATGTTGAGTACATTGCATTTCTGAATTACGTAGAAAGTAAATACATGAAAAACAATGATAATATTGCAGAACCAGCTTGTCCACGGCTTTTACTAATAGTAAGCTACAAATCTTTAGCTTCCTTTTAGTTCATATTTCCTTTCCACAGACTAGATTAGCACAGACTAGTTATTTTCAAAAGTCAGAAGCTATTTTTTTTCCCATTCCAGAATAGAAGTTAATACAATGTAGATTATTGGAGTAGTGTTTCCTGGCTTGTGGCAAAATGTATCACTGCTGTTGATTGTTAGTGATATTTTCTAAAATACAGCTGATTTTTAAATTCTGTTTTCATTGCTATTTTTAGTTTGTTTTGTAACAAAAATTTACTGACTACTTCAAGGGCAAAACTTTCAGCTATACGCTTGATGTTACAAAAGAAATTTAACGCCAGGGCCTTACCCTTAAAGAATTATAACTTAGTTTTTGAACGCAATTTGTACTTTATCATAAATTTATGATTTAAAAATATATATGACATTAGTAGATTAATGAGTTTCCAAATGTGTGCTTTGTTTTACCTTGGAGCTTCAAAGTTTTCCACTGGGATCATTCCATAATTTTATAGTGATGGCTTCTAAATAGATAATTTACATATTCAGTAATTCTCACCTGTGTCTTTGTTAGCTTCTTCTTCCATTTTCTAAAACTGCTATTATAAATTTCTTTCCTTAAGAGTTCTACCCAACTCCTTATTCCTTGTTATTAGTAACCGATCACATTTTTGCATCAATTACGAACTTCTTTTTCTTTCTAATCCCACATCTGCTAACTGCTAAGTTGCTTCAGTCGTGTCCAACTCTGTGCGACCCCATAGATGGCAGCCCATCAGGCTCCTCCGTCCCTGGGATTCTCCAGGCAAGAATACTGGAGTGGGTTGCCATTTCCTTCCCCAATCCCACATCTGGTTAACATTAATTTTTGTGGTCACCTTTTTAGCTTTATTTTTTGCCTTTGCTCTTATCTCCGTAAGAGAAGCTTCTTTTACCAAAGGCCAACTTTTCATGCTTTGCTCTATGTTCTATCATTTTCCAGGTTACTTTTACTTTTTCCTATGTGTTAAAATACTCCGACAACTTCCTCCTTTCTTACTGCTTATACTCGTGTTCAATTTTCACCTGTCCTAGAAATAAAACAAAACAGAAAACTCAGATCACTGTTGTTTAAATATCTTTCTTTAGCTGCTCTTTAGCTTTACTTATCATAGACAGGCTTCTTAAGGAGTAGTTATTTGTACTCAATCCATTTCCTCATCTTTCATTCAAATCTAAACCTTGTAGCTGCCTTCCACCTCCATCCCAGTGAATTAAATTGCTTTTGACAAAAGCAAAACAAAACAAAACATCATCTTCTAAGCTGACTTTGAGAAAAATACAATCACTTCTAGAGCCATACTCACAGGTCCTAGTGAAGTTGCTCACTAGTGTCCAGCTTTTTGCAACCACATGGACTGTAGCCTATCAGGGCTCCTCTATCCATGAGATTTTCCAGGCAAGAGTACTGGAGTGGGTTGCCATTTCCTTCTCCAAAGGATCTTCTCAACCCAGGGATCGAACCTGGGTCTCCCGCATTGCAGGAAGATACTCTACCATCTGAGCCACCAGTCAGTATTTATTTTTGCCTCTTTTCCTTTTTATGCCAGTAAAAATCTGTTGACCATTTCATTTTCCCTTTACTTCTGTGGGACCACACTACCTTGATTGTCTTCTTACATACTTGGGCATTTTTCCTTGGTATCTGTTTTTAGGTTAATTTTTTTCTCCTTCTCCCTGAATGTGTCCTACCCCGGATTCCATCTTTTGCTCTTTCTTTTCTTACTCCATGTATTTTCTCTTGTGATAGTCTCAAACACAGCAATGGCTGTTCAGAACCAAATCTATAGTTATAAAATAAAGTGAACTACATAACTGTTATACTCAGAACTTAGTGGATCTAAAACTGAATACATTGTCTTTCTGAGTCATGCTCTTCCTCTGGTGGTCGTTAGTCATTATTTTGATGAGCTATCCTCTCATCATCGGAGAAGGCAATGGCACCCCACTCCAGTACTTTTGTCTAGAAAATCCCACGGACAGAGGAGCCTGGTAGGCTGCAGTCCATGGGGTCGCTAGAGTCGGACATGACTGAGCGACTTCACTTTCACTTTTCACTTTCATGCATTGGAGAAGGAAATGGCAACCCACTCCAGTGTTCTTGCCTGGAGAACCCCAGGGACGGCGGGGCCTGGTGGGCTGCTGTCTATGGGGTCGCACAGAGTCAGACATGACTGAAGTGACTTAGCAGCATGCTCTCATCATAGACTAAGCTAAAAAGTTGAGTACCATTTCTGACTCTTCTCTCTCTTTTATGGTCCTATCCTTCTAATAGTTCATTATCCACTGTCTCATCCATATGTCTACTGCTGCCCCATAGTTCAGGATGTCCTAATGTCTAGCTTGGAATATTTGCTATACTCTCTAATTGACCTACTTTTGGTCTTGTATTCTGGAAACTCATGCACAGTAGTGCAGTCAGAAGGATAATTATTTTCCAAAAAAAATGTTATTTCCATGCTTAAATGCCATTAAAATTTCCCACAGCTCATATGAGATAATTTCCAAAGAACTTTTCCCACTTCCTTTGATTCAGTCAGTTGGCAGTTGGTGGCAGTTTCATATTTGCATTGTGTTTGCATCTCTTCTGACTCCTGTGACCTCATCTGTAGAAGGCCCTCACTGATTCTCTCATGGACTTCTGTAATACCTACTTCATTGATCCCCTTAGTGTTTCCTTGCCTTACTTATTAAATGTGTTGGTTTAGTTAAGTCATGTCCAACTCTTGGGACCCCGTAGACTATAGCCTGCCAGGCTCCTCTGTCCATGGGATTATCCAGGCAAGAATACTGGAGTGGGTTGCCATTTCCTTCTCCAGGGGATCTTCCCATCCAGGGATCAAGCCCAGGTCTCCTGAATTGCCGGCATATTCTTTACTGACTGCTATCAAATGTAACCTTATAATTTTCCTAAAACTGAGTTGTAATCATTTTCCTAGTTCAAAAACTTTTTAATAAATGCCTCAAATGTTTAATCTCTTAAAAGCCAAATCATTTCAAAAGCAATCTTTTGTATGAACCTTTCATAATCCTCTAATTATTATATCTCTTCCTACTGTAATCCTTATAGTTCTTATCTTGTGATTAACTTATTCTGCTAAATTTGGGGTAATGTGTAAACATATGATAGCATATTAGAATTACTAAAGGTAAAGTTTTTGAGGAAGGGGATTATATTTTACTGACCTTTGTTTATTTTTCAGAGCCTTAACAAAATAGATGCTAATAATGAGTTAATGAAAGAAAACAGTTACCCTCTGAGATGATTTATTATGTGAATTAAATGAAATAGTTTGGAGAGAAAAAAAATCTATAATGCAAAACCCATCTTAACATACATTATCATTTGTAATTTTTGCATTATCCAGGAGTATTTCTAGCTAGTGCATTTTATTATGTGAATAAATATACTCAAATTAATAAAACAGCTTCCCAAGATTACAGATATCTTCATGTGCTAATAGGAAACCTAGATATCATTTTATGATATTTTAAGTTGGGATTAAAATTGTTATTCCAGTACTAATAACCGGGGGGCCGTTGGGTGAGTTATTATCTTTAACCATTGTTTACTAATATATGTGGTAAGACTCATACAGATAAACATAATATTTTTTATATTTGAATATCATATTTCAATATTATCATATGTTCAGCAAGAACAGGACAAGATAAATGATGAACTTCATAAAGAGGAGAAAATATGGAAGGAGAGATTTAAACAGCATGCGGTATGTATTTATTGTTTGTAAGCAGCACAATAATCATTCTCCATTTGAAATAAATTGCTATGCTTGGAGTGAATATTTTAAAATAATATTGCCCATTGGTATAGGATTTAATTTACTCAAGTTTTAAAAATACTTAGTCACTAGAAACTCTCCTTGAAATGAAATATCCTCACACGGAAGGTAAACTGGTTCAATTATTGAATGTGTCTATGTAAAACTGTAAATGTAAAATTTCTTCTAAAGTTTGAGGAAGCATACTGTTATGTTTGAGGAAACATTATGTATGAGGAAACATACTGTTATTTCATTATGATTTAGGATTGTTATGAAAGGTTACTGCATTTCTTTAATGCAACTAATTGAATGTGTTAAGTATCCCTTTAAGTTTAAGATGACGCATTTATTATTTTTAACTAATTTACACTGCAGCTTTTATATAAGATTATTTTAAGTAATTGCAAATAAAAAGTAGATAAAATTTCCCATAATTCTGTAATGTAGTTAAAAATATTACCTTTCTTTGTATTTTTCCAACTCTTTTTAAAGTTTATATAAACACATTCCTGAAAAAGTAGGCATATCCTATCCATCTCTAAATAAAACGGTTGGTTAGGCATGTGAAGATGCAGGTTCAATATGAATGACAAGAAAAAAAATGACAACAGTGACTCACAGGTAATCCAAACGTTGGCGTTAGGAGAGCCATGAAATTCCCGTAATTATTATATAGCAGCAAAATAAACAGGAGATATGAAAAGAAAATTAGAATCTTTAATGTAATACCAAGTATATATTCTTCCCCTGGAGGAGGGCTTGGCAGCTCTCTCCAGTATTCTCTGGAAAATTCCATGGACCAAGGAGCCTGGCTGGCTACAGTCTATAGAGTCACAAAGAGTTGGACACAACTGAAGCAGCTTAGCACAACACAGCAGCACAAAGTATATATTCTAGACTTGAATAGTTCAGTGTAAAAAGTAAAATTTCAGTGGATAGATTTAACATTAGATTTGACAAAACAGATGAGAACATTATTGAAGCTAAAGGGAAGTCAATAGAAAATGCCCAAATGTAAGCACAGAGAGGACAAAACTGGGGAAAACAGAAAAGAGAAGAAGAAATATGTGATACACAATGAAAATATTAAAAATGTGTATAATAGTAATTTGGAAGGAAAGGAGAGAATGGGGCAGAACCTTTGGGTAAAGAGATAATAGTTGAAATGGTTTCAAATTGTTTTAGAAAATTCAACTTGAACATTTAAAGATGAGTAAAGATCCCCAAGTTGAATCAATACAAAGAAAATCACACCTGGGGATTGAATAGTGTAACTATTAAAATTCGAGATAAGGAGGGAAGATCTTAAAATCAGCCAAAGAAAAGGCTCATTACCTAAAAAGGAGCAACAGTAAACTGGCAGCTGATGTTCATCCTTACATGAAATGATGGAAAGACGACGACAGAGTAAAAAACCTAAGTGCTAAGTGTTAAGGGTTTCTTTGATCATTGTTGTTCCATCAGTCGCTTAGCCGTGTCCAACTCTTTGCGACCCCCTGGACTGCAGCGCGCAAGGCTTCCCTGTCCTTTACTATCTCTTTGAGTTTGCTCAAACTAATGTCCATCGAGTCGATGATGCCATCCGACCATCTCATCCTCAGTTGCTCCCTTCTCCTGCCCTCAATCTTTCCCAGCATCAGGGTCTTTTCCAATGAGTTGACTCTTCATGTCAGGTGGCCAAAGTATTGGAGCTTCGTCCTCATCATCAGTCCTTATTTAGGGTTGATTTCCTTTAGGATGGACTGGCTTGATCTCCTTGCTCTCTCTGATTAGTGTTCTTTGAATCCTCAGTCTTCCTCTGCTTTCTGGACTCAGTTTTCCTTTCTTGGAGTATACAGCTAAACACTTGCCAAAAATATACTTTTGGACAGGAAATTTTCTCAATGTTTGCACAATTGAAAATGTTTTTATTTTGCTTTTAAAACTGAATGATTAGTTTTCTTGGATGCAGAATGGAGGTTTATTACAATTTAGTTTTAGCAGTTTAAAGATATAACTCCATTACATGTTTATTTTTGCACATGCCATCTCTGGGCTTCCCCTGTGGCTCAGCTGGTAAAGAATCCACCTGCAACATGGGAGACCTGGGTTCAGTCCTGCATTGGGCAGATCCCCTGGAGGAGGCCTTGGCAACCCACTCCAGTATTCTTACCTGGAGAATCCCCAAGCACAGAGGAACCTGGTGGGCTACAGTCCATAGTGTCTCAAAAGAGTCAGACATGATTGAGCGACTAAGCAAACACAAAGCACGTGCCGTCTTTGATCGCAAATCTGATGCTCGTTTATTAAGTTCTTTTGAAGCTTTAAGATTTTTCACTTTTTGCATTCATCCACACATATTTGCTGGTTTTCTACTGTGTGCCAGGTAGGTACCTCTCTATGAGTACTTAGGATACAGCAGTGAATAAAACAGAAATAATCCCTGCCTTCATAGAGCTTATATTCCTTAGTGTTCTGAAATATTGTTAGTGTTTACTATATGAGCCATCACTGTGTGTGTGTGTGTGTGAGTGTGAGTGTGTGTGTGTGTGTGTGAAATGGACTCATCTGAAGGCCTTTGTTTTTGGTTTAGAAAACATTTTTCTATGATTCTCTTCTCTTCAGTTTTTCTCAGTTTTTTTATTTTGGAACTCCGGTTAGTCATATGTTGAAGTTTCTGTGTTGATTGCCTTTACACCTGAATGTCGTATATTTCATAACTTTGTGTTTTGTATATTGTTTTGGGAAACATCTAATTTTGAAGTTTTGTTTAGGCATTTAGCTATTCAACAATTTTATCATGATTTTTGTTTGTTTGAGTGAGTCATATATTTTTATTTGGGCACTTGCATTTCATTTTTTATATGAGATTCTTATTTAAACATTTTTTCTTAAACATATCTTTAGCTTTTACTTAAATAGTTTTCTCAGAAATTGGACCTTCCTTTTGCTTATTGAAGCATTTTTGTCACTTCACATCATTTGTGTTAGTTTTTCTAAATATTTGTGCTGGGGTCCAGCCCCGGTGGATCCAGGGAATTCGAAGGGGAGATGGCTACGGCGATCAGGAAACAACAGCTTATTCAAATGTTAATTAAAGATATAAAGAGTGGTTAAATAAGGATAGCTCAGTGAGGAAATTGAGTGGAGAAATGAGGCTGAAATAAGGATAGCTCAGTGAGGAAATTCAGTGGAGAAAAGAGGCTGAATAATTCAGCCAGAAGGTGAGAGAAAGAACGACATGGGGAGACCAAGTTTCGGTGAACAAGGCCCGCACTTTATTTTCCAAAGTAGTTTTATACCTTAAGTTATGCATAGAGGATAATGGGGGAAGGGGTAGAGTCATGCAGCAAGCCAGGCTTTCTTCCTGCAAACTTATCATATGCAAAAGCTTAGGTGATTTGCATCATCTTCTGGCCCGGAGGCCTGTTAACATCTTAAGACCCTTTCTTCAGAAATCTTATTTTTCTCTAAAGGTGATTAGTCAGGCGCCACCCTCCAAAAGCATTAGATAAAGTTGCATTCCTACAGAGCAAAGGTGTGGTGGGCTATAACAAGAAAAAGAATTAACTCAAGGGTCCCAGGTTACAAACATTAAAGCTACTACTTACACCAATTATATTAATCAATACACTGCCAGGGACACAGCAGGTAAGGGATATGGAAACTTAGCAGCAAACATTGGCCCAACAAGTGAAAAACCCTTCACCAATACAATTTCTAATCAATCTTTTAACTGCTCAAAGGAATCTGTATTTAGACAGTTTAGAACACCTCATGCCTCTCACAGTTGGGAGGCTCTGAACAATCACAATTGGCCGGAAAAACCTATTCAGGCAGGCTAGAGGACTTCCAAAGGAGTTTGTAGGTTGAAACACTGTCACACTCAGGAATTATTAACTGGAGCTGTAAGTTAACTCTTTTTTCAGAGAGAGGTAGTGGGGGACAGCCCCCGTAAAGTCAGAGGTGTAGGTGAAAGCACAAAGCAGAAAGTAGGCAGACTCTGGTTTTGGGGATAGATGCTCGAGAACTTCCAGAGGGACTCCTGAGGCTCGATCTTGCCTTTGCGTATGCCGAGACTCCTTCCTCATGACCTTTGCCACAGGCAGAGCTCCTCAGCTGGCTCCCGGCATATTTGCCCAATTTTGTTGATCTGTTTACTTCTGTTTTAGGAGTTTAGTGACAATGATATTCTCACCCAACTCTGGATTACTTCACTTAGTGCTTTATGGGCTTATCAGCTCTCCTAATAGACAGGATAAGATATATAACTAGACTAATGTGTATCTACTACCTCACCTTCCTTATACTATAACTTAAAAATCATTCCGTTTCTGCAGTCCCTGTGCTGCTCGCTCTAGGGGTCTCTTTTATCAGAACACCCGTCTTATAAAGTTTGAAGTCCTTTTCTCCTACACAAATTTTAGATTTTGGCTTTTCTTGCCTTTTCTCTGTGTCCTTCTGACTGCATATGCTTTCTATCATCAAAGAATTCCTCAATTCCCCAATTTCAAGTACAGTCTTAATATTAGAGTATCAGCTTACTAAATTGATAGAAGTTCCTAAATATTTTAAAAAATCAATATGCCCTTTTAAATAAATTACTTTAGTTCCTCTAAGTAAATTTTCTATTGATTCTATTATGATTTCAGTTTCAGTATTTGTTTTCATCTGTATTACATATGATACTTTAGTAATATTTCACATTTAGCATATGCTAACTACTATATATCTTACTTTATTTTAGGAATTTATTAGAAACTTACATTTACAAATGGAAGAAGAAAGAACAAAATTCAAAGACCTACAGGAAAAAGAAAAAATGCGTTTGTCAAAACTGCAGCATAATGCAGCTGTAAAAATTCAAGCTAAATATAAAGCATTTGTGGCCTACCAAAAATATGGCCCAATCATAAAGGAACAAATAGAAAGTAAGAAAAAGAAAGCACAAGAGTGGAAGGAAAAGGAAGCAAAAATACGACAGATAGAAGAAGAAAAACGGAAAAGATTAGAGGAGAAACAAAGAATAGAAGAAGAGATAGAAAAGCAGATGCAAGAGGGAAGGAAAAGGAGAGAAAAGGAATATATGGGAAAAAAGAACATCCTGAGACAAGAAAGGGAGCAACTATTAAAGATGGAAAAATTGATATTGAGAGAAGCTACAAGAAAACAGCTAATAATAAGTAGAGCATTAAAGATGGGAGAATATAATGCCAAACATTTATCTATTGAGGATACATCAAAGAATAAGGATGTTGGAGCCAAAAGGCTAGGGGATGGAAAGTTAAAAATGTGGGAAGATGCTTCCCCTTGGTTAGCTGAAGAGTCAGATAAGAGAAAAAATGTAGATAGAGAGCTTGTATTGAAAGAATCAGTCCAAGTGCAATTAAAGGAATCTATGTCAAGCCAAGCAATTTTGGCAATATTTAAAGTGGAAGAAAAAAAAAAGAACCTAGCAGTACAATGTTCAGAAGAATTCGTCAAGCAAAAAAGGAATTATGAAAACAGAGATCAGAAAAACCAACTGGAAAACCTGCATCTAAAAGAAGATGTCAGAGAACAGTTCCAGTCGCAAGAATTACAGTCTCAAGTACAAAAAGAGGAAGTCTTGAAACCTTCCATAAATGAGACTATGAGACAAGAAACCCAAATAATACTAGGAAACAATCAAGAAATTGATGAAGTAAAAGACAATGAATCACAGAAAATAGTTGATGATAACCAACAGAATAAGATGCAAAAAGTAGAAAAAGAAATATCAGGACAGTTAGGAACATTATATGAAGAAAATAATATAAAGGAAATTTCAGTGATTTCAATGAAACAAAAACCAGTACCACTGAAATTAGAAAAATCTGAAGATATAGGGGGAAATACATTACTACAAGAAGAAGAAATTGATTTAAAATATAAAGAAGCAGAGGAGAACCCAAAAGGCAGTGCTCTGAATAGTGACTTGGTTTTTAACACTAATGATGCTATGATAAATGTAGAAGGCAAAATAAACAAGCAAAACTATATTGTAGATGCTCCTTGTGAAGATTTGGGTGGCTATAATGCAAAGAACTGTTTGGTTTTTAAAGAAGTAAACTCTCTTAAGTCTCAGATTCAAGAAATTCCAGAAGAATGTCATGAAAATACAGCTGAATGTGAAAATATAGTGGCCTGCTCTATAGAGCCAACACTTCTGTCTTCTATTGAAGAAAAGAGGCTAGCTTGGATAACATCATTTAAACCCTGGTTTGAAATTTTCAAGCAAAATCAACAGAAGAAAATTGTTAAAAGAAGGAGAATTATAAAATGCCCAGTCAACACGATGCCCCCTTTGAATCCACTAGAAATTCTTCGGTGTGGTCCTTGGGATACTTTACAGCAGGTATTTTATAATACTTTTAACATACTGAATTTTAATTGGTTCTCTAAAATGTAACTTCAAAAATCTTTATATAAGGCAGATTTTATTTTTAATCGAAGTATGCTGCTGCTGCCAAGTTGCTTCAGTCGTGTCCAACTCTATGCGACCCCACAGACAGCAGCCCACCAGTTGATGTACAAAAGGTTACAGGTGTACAATATAGTAACTCATAATTTTTAAAGGTTATACTCCATTTATGGTTATTATAATATATTGGTTATATTCCCTGTATTGTACAACAAATCCTTGTAGCTTACTTACTTACTTACTCCCCCCTTTCCTCTCCCCACTGGTAATCACTAATATGTTCTTTGTTTCTCAGAGTCTTCTTTTTTTTGTATCCAAGAATTTTCTCAGTCAATGAAGTTACTAATGAAATACTTATCCTATTTGAGAAGAGTTGTACCTAAACGATCTCCTCAATTAAAACTATCCAGTGCATCGTCTTCAGTAAGGCACTATGAAGAGCTTTGATTTATATCTTGAAACCTATTTTCGAGGGGCCTATAGCATTATTAGGCTTCTAAGAATGGAGTCATCTGGGAAAGTAGAGTTGAATTAGAGTAGAAAATTTGTAGATTGATACTCAGCTTGGAGCTAGTTTGTTTTAGTCCTGGAACACAGCACCACCTAGTGGCTCCTTTTGTAATTTAGTCATGCGCTATATAAACATGGTACATGGCTCCTCCGTCCATGGGATTCTCTAGGCAAGAATACTGGAATGGGTTGCCATTGCCTTCTCCAGGGGATCTTCCTGATCCAGGGATCGAACCCAGGTCTCCCGCATTGCGGGCAGACGCTTTAACCTCTGAACCACCAGGGAAACCCGAAATTTAAAGTAGCTCTAACCAAATGCTACTAATTTACTATGCTTGTTAAAACATAGCTTCAATCAAAAATAAGATAGAAATAAACATATGTGTAGAAAAACAGGAAAGAAATATCAATAACCTCAGATATGCAGATGACACCACCCTTATGACAGAAAATGAAGAGAAAAAGCCTCTTGATGAAAGTGAAAAAGGAGACTGAAAAAGTTGGCTTAAAGCTCAACATTCAGAAAATGAAGATCATGGCATCTGGTCCCATCACTTCATGGGAAATAGATGGGGAAACGGTGGAAACAGTGTCAGGCTTTATTTTGGGGGGCTCCAAAATCACTGCAGATGGTGACTGCAGCCATGAAATTAAAAGACACTTACTCCTTGGAAGAAAAGTTATGACCAACCTAGACAGCATATTAAAAAGTAGAGACTACTTTGCCAACAAAGGTCCATCTAGTCAAGGCTATGGTTTTTCCAGTGGTCGTGTATGGATGTGAGAGTTGGACTGTGAAGAAAGCTGAGCGCCAAAGAATTGATGCTTTTGAACTGTGGTGTTGGAGAAGACTCTTGAGAGTTCCTTGTACTGCAAGGAGATCCAACCAGCCTATTCTAAAGGAGATCAGCCCTGGGTGTTCCTTGGAAGGAATGATGCTAAAGCTGAAACTCCAGTACTTTGGCCACCTCATGCGAAGAGTTGACTCATTGGAAAAGACTCTGGTGCTGGGAGGGATTAGGAGCAGGAGGAGAAGGGGACAACAGAGGATGAGATGGCTGGATGGCATCACCAACTCGATGGACGTGAATTTGAGTGAACTCCAGGAGTTGGTGATGGACAGGGAGACCTGGCGTGCTGCGATTCATGGGGTCGCAAAGAGTCCGACACGACTGAGAGACTGAACTGAACTGAATTGAACTGAGAAGGGATTTAAGATTAAAGATTTAAGATTAAAATACACATAGTTAGGCCTTAAGCTCAAAATATAAAATTTATTTGATTTCTTGATATAGGCAAGATACCTAGAAAGGGAAACATTAATGTTAATATGTATACATTGTTTTATTCATTCACTCAGCAAATATTCATCTATCCCATATGATCAAGTCCATATTTATTGTTAGATTAAAGGGACAGAAACAAACTTGTCTTTGCCCTCACGCTTCTGACTTTGGAAGGCAAAAAGGCATTAAACAAATAAATACGTTACTGTGGATTTTTATTTCTAATGTATCAAATGAGATCAGGGTTCATATTTTCTTTCTGCCATTTACTGGCTGTGTCACCTTGCTCTTTCTGGAAACTGGGAAGAGAAATACCTACTCTATAGGATTGTTGAGTTTTCAAATACTGTATGTGAAGAATTTGGTCTTGGGCTTGTAACGTATATAATAGTCATTGTCAAATGTGGGTCTCAAACATCTGAAGAGAATGGCAGTGGACTTATGATTACCTATTTCATCAAATAAGTCAGAACGTGGAAAATGCTGAATCATCTACTATATGGAATAGTACTCCAGAAGGATATGACTGAAGAGCAGTGATTATTGACAACTAACATTTTTTTTTTCCCCTAGCAGAATGCTTTAACTAATTCATTTTTGTTTTGAGTATTTTGCTACTAATGGTAACTAGCCTTAAATAACCACTGAAAAAAGGAGTATAGCTTAAGGATTGTTTTCTGTGGCTTTACAATACGGCATGGATGACGATAACATTTTAGGGGCTGATTAACTTTTAGGTCAGAATGTCTCACTTCATTCAAGGAAGACTGTAATTAAGTGGTGGTGTGATGGTGCATGACTTAGTTGAAGTTATATTCTCGTTCATTTAAGCCACTAATCATACCTCAGATTCAGTCTCTTTGCAGCTGATTTTTTAAACAATATTATTTCTCCAGGTTGAATAGATTTGAGATTGTGGCACAATCACAAATTTGTTAACACAAAGCATAACACTCATTGCTCCTGTTACTTTGGTAGTTACAGTTTACCGTAGATGCGTGACACTGCTTGGGTTGAATTGCTCAAGTGCAATTGAGAGTGAACTCTGTAAAAAATACGTGGCTCTTTTAGGTCATTTTATTTATCAAAACTGTCAAGGATTTAGGGGAAATATAGATGATTAAGTGGAAAACTAATTTGTGATATTTTATCAAGATGTAATGAATGAGTCTTAGGTTGCTCGGTTGGTAAAGAATTCGCCTGCAATCCGGGAGACCCCGGTTCAGTTCCTGGGTTGGGAAGATCCTCTGGAGAAGGGCAAGTCTACCCACTCCAATATTCTGGCTTGGAGAATTCCATGGACTGTTTTGGGCTTCCCTTGTAGCTCAGCTGGTAAAGAATCTGCCTGCAGTGCCCGAGACTTGGGTTCGATCTCTGGGTTGGAAAGATCCCCTGGAGAAGGGAAGGGCTACCCACTCCAGTATTCTGGCCTGGAGAATTCCATGGATTTATAGTCCTTGGGGTCTCAAAGAGTCGGACACGACTGAGTGACTTTCACTAGGTTCTATGAGACAGTTCATTTTTAAGTCATGATGTAAAGTGAAACCTACCAGGCTCCTCCATCCACGGAATTTTCCAGGCAAAAGAACTGGAGTGGGTTGCCATTTCCTTCTCCAGGGGATCTTCCCAACCCAGGGATAGAACCCAGATCTTCTGCATTGCAGGTAGACACTTAACTGTCTGATCTACCTCATAAGAGACCAAAAATATTAGTTTTCCAAATATTTTTATATTACCCTTCGGTAATATGGGAACACAACTATGAATGTTATAAATATTTTAGTTTTTCCACAGGGCTAAGATAATGCATTTGTTCAGTTATTTGAGAAGCATTTAGTGACCATTTACTATGCCCCAGTTGCTCTTTTATCAGGCTGATCATACACTGATGAATACCTATGGGCATTAATTCTATATTGACCTTAATTTTTAGAGCATAAAGCAATTTTATTTGTGTGATTATTTTCATGCATGTATCAAAATGATTGAACTTCCCTGGTGGCTCAGTGGTAAAGAATCTGCCTGCCAATGCAGGAGACGTGGTTTCAATCCCTGGGTCAGGAAGATCCCCAGAAGGAGGAAATGGCAACCCACTTCAGTTTTAATTTTCTTGCCTGGGAAATCCCTTGGACAGAGGAGCCTGGGAGACTACCGTCCATGGGGGTCACAAAAGAGTTGGCCATGACTTAGCAACTAAATTAACAACAATCAAAATTATTAGTGTAAAAGTTTATTTGATCTCATATGTTTGGGAAAATCTAGAGTACAACAGAATATACATTGCTGTATCATGAGGAAATTTTTTTAATTTAACTTAACTTATTTTTGACACTGGGTCTTCGTTGCTGCACACGGGCTTTTCTCTGGCTGCAGCGAGAAGGGGCTGCTCTGTAGTTGTGGGGCACAGGCTTCTCATTGCTGTGGCTTCTCTTGTTTTGGAGCTTGGTCTCTAGGTGCACATGCTTAAGTAGTTGTGATGTGGGGGCTCAGTAGTTGCCACTTTGGGGGCTTAGTTGCCCCATGGCATGTGGGATCTTCCTGGACCGGGGATTAAACCAGTATCCCCTGCATTGCAGGGTGGATTCTGAACCACTGGACCACCAGGGAAGTCCCAGAAAATGTTTAAATGTTCAGTACAAGGGAGGAGGAAATACCAAGAAATACTGCATATTCAAAAGTAGACACCATCGGCAAGTACACTGCAGCAGCTATCACTCCTATACTGCAATTAGAGAGCTTGCCACATTATAACTAGAACTTAATTGTGTTTATGTGCTTGTAAAGTAGTGTTCAAAATCCTTCAAGCTAGGCTTCAACAGTACATGAACCAAGAACTTCCACATTTTCAAGCTGGGTTTAGAAAAGGCAGAGGGACCAGAGATCAAATTGCCTAAATCTGTTGGATCATAGAAAAAGCAAGAGAACTCCAGGGACACATCTACTTCTGCTTCAATGACTATGCTAAAGCCTTTGACTGTGTGGACCACAACAAACTGAAAAATTCTTCAAAAGATGGGAACACCAGGCCCCCTTACCTGCCTGCTGAGAAACCTGTATGCAGGTGAAGAAGCAGCAGTTAGAACTGGACATGGAACAACAGACTAGTTTAAAAGGGGAAATGAATATGTCAAGGCTGTATATTTCACCCTGCTTATTTAACTTCTATGCAGAGTACATCATGCAAAATACCAAGCTGGATGAAGCACAAGCTGGAATCAAATTGCTGGGAGGAATACCAATAACCTCAGATATATAGATGACACCACCCTTATGGCATAAAATGAAGAGGAACTAAAGAGCCTCTTCAGAGAAGGCAGTGGCAACCCACTCCAGTACTCTTGCCTGGAAAATCCCATGGATGGAGGAGCCTGGTAGGCTGTAGTCGATGGGGTCACGAAGAGTCGGACACTTACTGAGCAACTTCACTTTCACTTTTCACTTTCATGCATTGGAGAAGGAAATGGCAACCCACTCCAGTGTTCTTGCCTGGAGAATCCCAGGGACGGCAGAGCCTGGTGGGCTGCCGTCTGTGGGGCTGCACAGAGTCAGACACGATTGAAGCAACTTAGCAGCAGCAGCAGCAGCAGCAGCAGCAAAGAGCCTTTTGATGAAGGTGGAAGAGGAGAGTGAAAAAGCTAGCTTAAAACTCAACATTCAAAAAACTAAGATAATGCCATCTGGTCCCATCACTTCATGGCAAATAGATGGGGAAACAATGGAAACAGTGACAGACTTTATTTTCCTGGGCTCCAAAATCACTGCTGAAGGTGACTGCAGCCATGAGATTAAAAGACTCTTGCTCCTTGGAAGAAAAGCTATGACAAATCTAGACAGTGTACTAAAAAAAAGACTCATCACTCTGCTAACAAAGGTCCATCTAGTAAAAGCTATGGTTTTTCCAGTAGTCATGTATGGATGTGAGAGTTGGACCATAAAGAAAGCTGAGCACCGAAGAATTGATGCTTTTGAACTGTGGTGTTGGAGAAGACTCTTGAGAGTCCCTTGGACTGCAAGGACATCAAACCAGTCCATCCTAAAGGAAATCGGTCCTGATCATTGGAGGACTGATGCTGAAGCTGAAGCTCCAATACTTTGGCCACATGATGTGAAGAGCCAACTCATTGGAAAAGACCCTGATGCTGGGAAAGATTGAGGGCAGGAGGAGAAGGGGATGACAGAGGATGAGATGGTTGGATGGCATCACTGACTCAATGGAGATGAGTTTGAGCAAACTCTGGGAGATGCTGAAGGACAGGGCAGCCTGGTGTGCTGGTCCACGGGCTTGCAAAGAGTTGGACACAACTGAGCAACTGAGCAACACCAACAACAAAACAGTATATTATTAAATTGGGCAGGAGAATATAAATGGTAGAATAGCATTTGTTACTATAAAGCTGCAGCTGTAGGGTTTTCAGTTTTTAAGTGTTCGATTCTAGTGTGTTTAGTTTTTTAATGTAGAATCAGTTTTCTAATTATAGAATTTATGGTATCTCCTTTGGACAAATTATAGGGACATTACACAGCAGTTATCCTGACACAGGTAGGTAAATATGTTTCTTTCTGAAAAGTTATAAAAAAGAAATTTGTTTCAAAAGTTGTTTTAGATTATTGGTAATTGAGAAATTCCTAAAGTCATTTTGAAACTAGAAAATTCATTCACCAAGTGTTTAACAAATACCAGATATTGCTTTTGCTACTTAAAGAAAGGGGTAGACAAATCCCTTCTTTCTGTTTCCATGAATGTATGATCTTCCCATTCACTTACACAAATATGTAAATGTAAAACTTTATTGCACAGGAAATTTCCACATGAAGAGGAGTTGCACACTTAAGAATTTTATGCTTTCCCCAGCTTTTTTTGAAGTAATAATGCTTTCAATTTCAATGAAACACTTAAAATTTCTTTTGCACGTGTTATACCCTAGTATATATGCTAGTATACACTATAAAGCTACTAATTTTTAAATTGTTGTTCGGTACATAGGAAATCTGCCCTTAGGACACCCAATGTGGCAATATGAAAGTATTCTTACTATAAAGCAATTTAGTTTATATATTTATTTCAGTGCATAGACTCAATTATAGTGAAGAAGCAACACATCATTACATTATTACTGTGCCAAGTTTACTTAGGTGAGAGATCCTGAGTTTAATACATGGAATGCTTGTCAGTAATCTCAAAATATTTATATCTGATATGTTCTCATAGAACTATAAGTGTAGTCCTTAATATACCTACCATAAAGTTCAATACATTCTTTGATGAATTTTCTTTAGTTGAAAAGACTTAAAAAGAGAAAAATTTCTTAGGAAAAAAGCTTCATGAAGTAGTGAGTGCACGGTAATATCTCAATAATAGGAAATGTTATAAATGTATGATAATAAGTATTCATGATTTGTTACACTGCAGATTCTATATGATCTGGGTATATTACATTATTCAATAGTAAAGGATGGTTCATACTTTTATAATACAGAAGCATAATAGAATGTTGTTTTTATTGCATAGTTCAGTTACTTTTGCATGTTTCTACTTATTACAAGTTCTGTAATATCTCTTCTCAGTTAAACTTGCTTCATTTTTAGAAGAGAGTTGAGCTATTCTAGTTGAAATATGGCAGGTTGGTTTTAAAATCTGTTCCTGGTCTGTTATGGCTTCTGATACTATCCAGGTATCCCAAAGATACTGTCAAACACAGATCTTAAATGGTTAAATAGTGCAGTCCTGAAAATAATGCCAAGAGACATGAAGAACAGGAAAATGGATTTGATGAAAAGTCAAGGAGTAAACTAATGAATGATTATATTATTATTGCTTCTATGTTTATTACCTTTGAACTTGAGTTGGTCATGAATGATTACATATATTTATAGATTACATTCTATGAGGGGAAGAAATGTGGTAAAATGGCCAGATAGCTTAAATGAAATTGAGTTGTTAATAAAAGTGGGTTTCAATATATAGCATTACTTTTTTTTAGACGAAAAATTTAAAACAATTTTTCAAGGTTAATATAGTTTGTCTTCATTATATTTAGATAATGATATGCTCTGATTTTTTTTTAATTCTCTAGGTTGCAACAATAACATTTCAAGATTTGCCAGGCTGTAGTCTCTCTACACTGGCTGAGTGTCCAAATCTTCAGTTTCTGTCTCTTCGACGCTGTGGATTAACTTCCTTGAACAGTCTGAGTAACTGCAAAAGATTGAAGTACATTGATGCACAGGTGTGTCCTATGTTATCATTATTTATTTTATAATAAAATGTAAAACAGATTCAGGTGTACATTTAAGAAGTGACAATTTTGAAGAAACATTTAATAAAATAGCCTGTAACTCAGGGTCTAGAGAGATCAAGGGCCAACATTTGTGAGAGCCATATAGGAAAGATGCTTAGGTGCTATGACCTGGGGAATTATCTTCATTCGTAGGTGACAGAGTTATTGTTTTGTTACTTTTTGTTGCATAACAAATGACCACATTATTTAATAAGTTAAAAACAAAAAAAGCAGCCATTTTATTTTACTCTACTTCTGTGGGCCATGAATTGAGGCAAGACTTATTCTGGGCATTCTATCTGTCTCATACTGTGTTGCCTAGATGTCTGATGTACTTTGCAGTTGGGGCTGGAATGTCCAAATACATTCTTTGATATGTCTGGCACTGGAAGGTTGAAATTTCCCTCCCTCTGTATGTCTCTCTCTGTCCCCTCCCACCACCTTGGGCATCTTTACAGGGTGAGCTTTCCAAAAAGACAGTCTTCAATATTAGGGCTTAGCAAGCATCTGCCTGCATCATACTAGCTTATGTTCTATTCACTAAACTTTCATTTCAAGTAGGAGCGGACTGTGAGTATGTGTAAATATTGGTTGTGAAGTTTATAGGAAACTGCTTACAAAATAATAATCTACTGCAATCTGCTTTCTGGTTCCTAATGAGTCATATCTTTCCCACATGCAAAAGGACTCATGTCCCAAAGACCCCTGAGTCTTATAAACTTATGACATCAGACTTGGAATTGAAGCACAGAATCTTCTTATCTGAATCAAATCCAAGTGGAGATGATCTGCTCAGAGAGAGTTCTTTCAACTCAGAGGTCTATAAAGTTAAGGGAAAGGTAGTCTTCTTTCACTCCCCCACACCCATGCATGGTGGTGAGACAGCCAGTTCAGTTCAGTTCAGTTGCTCAGTCGTGTCCGACTTTTGCGACCCCATGAATCATAGCACGCCAGGCCTCCCTGTCCATCATCGACTCCCAGAGTTCACCCAGACTCACGTCCATTGAGTCAGTGATGCCATCCAGCCATCTCATCCTCTGTCGTCCCCTTCTTCTCCTGCCCCCAATCCCTTCCAGCATCAGAGTCTTTTCCAGTGAGTCAACTCTTCGCATGAGACAGCCAAGACTTAGTTAATTACAAGAGTCCTTATCCTTCAGTATGGGAGAGAACAAGAAGCTCATGGCAGTCCTTAGTCCATAGCTAAGAATGTAGCATTCGTTCTTAGTAAGGTCTTGGTTCTGCTCCATGGGAATAATTCTCTATGACTCTTGGTTCTGCCCAATAGTCTTTTAAGTCCATTCTCAAGGCATACCTTCTTTTGCATTGCAGCTGAGAATTTTTTTCAATCTCTTTCTTTCTTATAGAAGATTGGGGGCAGGATGCTAGAGTTACATTTTATTTTTGATTCTTTTCAGTTCAGACTGACACTGCTTCCACCAATATGATTTTCTTTTCAAACATTTTGTTTCCTATGCTTATTAAGTTTACTCCAGTTAACAAAGACTATACTCATAGATATTTTTGAGAGAGTGTTGTGAGACTATACCATTAAGATTCTTAAAAGCCCATTTATCTTTTTGAGAGCTTCCTTTGTGGCTCAACTGGTAAAGAATCCACCTGCAACGCGGGAGACCTAGATTCAATTCCTGGGTTGGGAAGATCTCCTGGACAAGGGAAAGGCTACCCACTCCAGTATTCTGGTCTGCAGAATTCCATGAACTGTATAGTCCATGGGGTCACAAAGAGTCTGACACAACTGAGCAACTTTCACTTTCAAACATTCACTTTATTTTTCTGAAGTCTTAAAAAAGAGAATGCTGTTGTATCCCTGACATATGATCTTGACCTTGAGACCAATATTCTGTATTGCAGAGATATGTATATTTAGTAAAAGTATAAATTTGCGTATAAGATACATACCTAATTCATGGTATTGACGTAGCAAAAGAAACTGAGGAAGGGAAATGGGTAGATTTCAAATTTTTCAATGTTTGATTTCTTTAAAGTAAGTTTGTTAGCAACTGTGACCAAATCGTTCACTCTTGTTCAGATAGTCTGAAATGTTTTGTTATTGGTCCTCAATATTTTCTCTATTTTAAAAGATTATTAATAAGTTTAAATCAGTTAATTATTTGATTGCCTAATATTTTCATTCAGATAGTATAACATTCTACATCAGATCAGATCAGATCAGTCGCTCAGTCATGTCCAACTCTTTGCGACCCCATGAATCGCAGCACGCCAGGCCTCCCTGTCCATCACCAACTCCCGGAGTTCACTCAGACTCACGTCCATCGAGTCAGTGATGCCATCCAGCCATCTCATCCTCTGTCATCCCCTTCTCCTCCTGCCCCCAATCCCTCCCAGCATCAGAGTCTTTTCCAGTGAGTCAACTCTTCGCATGAGGTGGCCAAAGTACTGGAGTTTCAGCTTCAGCATCATTCCTTCCAAAGAAATCCCAGGGCTGATCTCCTTCAGAATGGACTGGTTGGATCTCCTTGCAGTCCAAGGGACTCTCAAGAGTCTTCTCCAACACCACAGTTCAAAAGCATCAATTCTTTGGCACTCAGCCTTCTTTACAGTCCAACTCTCACATCCATACATGACCACAGGAAAAACCATAGCCTTGACTAGACGAACCTTTGTTGGCAAAGTAATGTCTCTGCTTTTGAATATGTTATCTAGGTTGGTCATAACTTTCCTTCCAAGGAGTAAGCATCTTTTAATTTCATGGCTGCAGTCACCATCTGTAGTGATTTTGGAGCCCAGAAAAATAAAGCCTGACACTGTTTCGACTGTTTCCCCATCTATTTCCCATGAAGGGATGGGACCAGATGCCATGATCTTCGTTTTCTGAATGTTGAGGTTTAAGCCTCAACATTTAAGCCAACTTTTCCACTCTCCACTTTCACTTTCATCGAGAGGCTTTTTAGTTCCTCTTCACTTTCTGCCATAAGGGTGGTGTCATCTGCATATCTGAGGTTATTGATATTTCTCCCGGCAATCTTGATTCCAGTTTGTGTTTCTTCTAGTCCAGCGTTTCTCATGATGTACTCTACATGTAAGTTAAATAAACAGGGTGACGATATACAGCCTTGTCGAATGCCTTTTCCTATTTGGAACCAGTCTGTTGTTCCATGTCCAGTTCTAACTGTTGCTTCCTGACCTGCATACAGATTTCTCAAGAGGCAGATCAGGTGGTCTGGTATTTCCATCTCTTTCAGAATTTTCCACAGTTTATTGTGATCCACACAGTCAAAGGCTTTGGCATAGTTAATAAAGCAGAAATAGATGTTTTTCTGTAACTCTCTTGCTTTTTCCATGATCCAGCAGATGTTGGCAATTTGATCTCTGGTTCCTCTGCCTTTTCTAAAACCAGATTGAACATCAGGAAGTTCACAGTTCGTATATTGCTAAAGCCTGGCTTGGAGAATTTTGAGCATTACTTTACTAGCGTGTGAGATAAGTGCAATTGTGTGGTAGTTTGAGCATTCTTTGGCATTGCCTTTCTTTGGGATTGGAATGAAAACTGACCTTTTCCAGTCCTGTGGCCACTGCTGAGTTTTCCAAATTTGCTGGCATATTGAGTGCAGCACTTTCACAGCATCATCTTTTAGGATTTGGAATAGCTCAACCGGAATTCCATCACCTCCACTAGCTTTGTTCGTAGTGATGCTTTCTAAGGCCCACTTGACTTCACATTCCAGGATGTCTGGCTCTAGGTCAGTGATCACACCATCATGATTATCTGGCTTGTAAAGATCTTTTTTGTACAGTTCTTCTGTGTATTCTTGCCATCTCTTCTTAATATCTTCTGCTTCTGTTAGGTCCATACCATTTCTGTCCTTTATCAAGCTCATCTTTGCATGAAATGTTCCTTTGGTATCTCTGATTTTCTTGAAGAGATCCCTAGTCTTTCCCATTCTGTTGTTTTCCTCTATTTCTTTGCACTGATCGCTAAAGAAGGCTTTCTTATCTCTTCTTGCTATTCTTTGGAACTCTGCATTCAGATGTTTATATCTTTCCTTTGCTCCTTTGCTTTTCGCTTCTCTTCTTTTCACAGCTATTTGTAAGGCCTCCCCAGACAGCCATTTTGCTTTTTTGCATTTCTTTACATAGTTGTCTTAAAAGTTAGGGATTCAGATAATGATTTAAATTCAAATATATCATCTGTTTTCTTTTCTACAAGCTTTAAATGTTTCATTAGTAAGCCATTGAGATAAAACTAATTACATTTGTTCTTTGTTTTAGGAAAACCATATTGAGACTATCAACTGTGAAAATTTGGAAAATCTCTGCATTGTTCTTCTTAATAAAAATCAGTTGACTTCTCTTCATGGTTTGGATGGCTGCACTAATATCCAAAGTCTTGAACTTTCACATAATAAAATCACTCGAATTGGTGAGAACAATGGAATTTGAATATATCAACATTTATTTTTCATGATTATATATTGTTTCATTTATTCTTCTTTAAGAAAAGGACACAATCTCTAATTTACTAATTTTATCCAAGCCATATTTATTTAATCTTTTACCCAGAAGGAAACAAAACTATTTTTAATATATATAAAAGGAATATGCTCCTACCACTGGCAAATGGGTAGTCATTAGTAGCTCCTTAAATTAGTATATTTACCTCCTTGTCCCTTTTCTTATAACTAATAGTGATTTGAACTCTACTGGGGAATATATTGATATATATTATTATATATATAACATACCCTTGTTTGTTGCCATCATAGTTTTATAGGTCCTATGCTTACTATTGGCTTCCCAGCTGGTGCTAGTGGTAAAGAATCTGCCTGCCAAAGCAGGAGATGCAAGAGATGCAAGTCTGATCCCTGGGTCAGGAAGATCCCCTGGAGGAGGGTACCACAACCCACTCCAGTCTTATTGCCTGGGGAATTCTATGGACAGAGGAGCCTGGTAGGTTGCCGAGTTGGGCACCAGTGAAATAACTTAGCACATACATGCTTACTATCTTCTCAGGAGCTGTCATTACTGTTTCTTGATAGGACATTTCTCTCTTTACCTACATACATCACTTGTACTAACCTTTCCTTCTTTGTGCATGCACGCTGAGTTGCTAAATCATGTCTGACCCTTTGCAACTCCTTGGACAGCAGCCTGCCAGGCTCCTCTGTCCATGGGATTTCTCAGGCAAGAATACTGGAGTCAGTTGCCTTTTCCTTCTTCAGGGGATCTTCCCAAGCATGTCTCCTGCATGAACTCCTGTCTCCTGCAATAGCAGGCAGATTATTTACCATTGAGCCACCTAGAAGCCCCTTCCTTCTTTAAATAAGGCTACTACCACATAAAAAGAAAGAACTTGTCTCTTTGAATCTCCCTCATTGTCTTTGTCCCTCCATCTGTCATTATGAGACATTACTTTGCCAACAAAGGTCTGTGTAGTCAAAGCTATGCCTTTTTCCAGTATCTATATAGCTCTGTATCAATAGCAGTTTCCACCCTTATTCTTTGTAATCCATAAAATTCTGTGATGAAAATTCTTTTATTTTTAGGTGTTTTTCTTGTTTGGGGATCTATGTGGGATATTTTTTATAAAGTTTAAAAAATTTTTTTTAAATTTTGCATTGGGGTATTTTACCAATTAACAAACAATGTTGTGAACAGAGAAGGGACCCAGCCATACACATACACATGTATCCATTCTCCCCCCAAACTCCCCTCCCATCCAGGGCACTGCACAACACTGAGCAGAGTTCCATGAGCTATCCAGTAGGTTCTTGCTCGCTATCTGTACATGCTTTTTCTTATTTAAGATCAGCCCTCCTGTTTTCCATAAGTGTCCCTGTCATTCTCCTCTGGTATATTCCTCCATCATTTACACCTTCCTCATGTCAGATTTTTCCTGTTGCCATTCATTTCTGCCACTGCCTCATCTCTCTTTCCCCTTGTTGTTAAGTCTTGTGAAAGACTGTTCTGTTCTTGCTCTCACTTCTCATGTCTTACTACTCAACATCTCTTTTCTGCCACCTGAAATTCAGCTTCTACTCACTTCTATACATTTTCAGTGAGGTAAGTCTAAAATAAAACTCTAATGTTTTTCACTTATGTTTGGCTTAAAATTCTCTGGGTTTTTGTTGTTATTGTGTTTTATTTTTATTTTCTATTGTTGTAGCTTTGAGATTCTCAAGGGACTTGATAAGGGCTTGTTGTCCAGTCACTCAGTCATATCTGACTCTTTGCGACACCATGGACTACAGTCTGCCTGGCTTCCCTGTCCTTCACTATCTCCTGCAGTTTGCTCAAACTCATGTCCATTGAGTCGGTGATGCCATCTAACCATCTCGTCCTCTGTTGCCTCCTTCTCTTCCTGCTCTCAGTCTTTCCCAGCATTAGGGTCTTTTCCAATGAGTTGGCTCTTCACATCAGTGACCAGAGTATTGGAGCTTCAGCTTCAGCTTCAGTCCTTCCAGTGAATATTCAGGGTTGATTTCCTTTAGGATTGACTGGTTTGATCTCCTTGCAGTCCAAGGGACTCTCAAGAGTCTTCTCCAGTGCCTCAGTTGGAAAGCATTGATTCTTTGGCATTCAGCCTTCTTTTTGGTCCAATTCTCACATCTGTACATGACTACTGGAAAAACACATAGCTTTGGCCATATGGATCTTTTTGTTGACAGAGTAATGTCTCTGCTTTTTAATACACTGTCTAGATTTGTCATAGCTTTTCTTCCAAGGAGCCAGCGTTGTTTAATTTCATGGCTGCAGTCACTATCCGCAGTGATTTTGGAGCCCAAGAAAATAATGTCTGTTACTGTTTCTATTGTTTCCCCATCTATTTGCCATAAAGTGATGGGACCGGATGGCATTATCTTAGTTTTTTGAACGTTAAGTTTCAAGTCAGCTTTTTCACTCTCCCTTTTCACCTTCATCAAGAGATTCTTTAGTTCCTCTTCATTTTCTGCCATAAGGGTAGTGTCATCTGCATATCTGAGATTATTGATATTTTTCCCAGCAATGTTGATTACAGCTTGTGCTTCATTCAGCCTGGCATTTCATATGATGTACTCTGCATATAGGCTTCCCTGGTAGCTCAGTTGGTAAAGAATCTGCCTGCAATACAGGAGACCCTGGTTTGATACCTGGGTTGGGAAGATCCGCTGGAGAAGGGATAGGCTACCTACTCCGGTTTTGTTGGGTTTCCCTTGTGGCTTAGCTCAGAATCTGCCTGCAGTGAGGGAGACCTGGGTTCGACACCTGGGTTGGGAAGATCTCCTGGTGAAGGGAAAGGCTACCCACTCCAGTTTTGTTAGGTTTCCCTTTTGGCTCAGCTTAGAATCTGCCTGCAGTGAGGGATACCTGGGTTGCGAAGATCCCCTGGAGAAGGGAAAGGCTACCCACTCCAGTATTCTGGCCTGGAGAATTGCATGGAGTGTGTATAGTCCATGGGGTCACAAAGAATCGGACTCGACTGAGCGACTTTCACTTTCACTTTGCATACAAGTTAAATAAGCAGGTTGACAATATACCACCTTGACATACTCCTTTCCCAATTTGGAACCAGTCCATTTTTCCATGTCCAGTTCTAACTATTAATTCTTGACTTGTGTACAGGTTTCACAGGAAGGTAAGGTAGTCTGGTATTCCCATCTCTTTAAGAATTTTCCACAGTTTGTTGTGATCCACACAGTCAAAGTCTTTACTATGGTCAAGCAGAAGCAGATGTTTTTCTGGAACAATATTGCTTTTTCTATGATCCAGTGGATGTTGGCAGTTTGATTTCTGGTTCCTCTGCCTTTTCTAAATACAGCTTGTAAATCTGGAAGTTCTTGGTTCACACACTGTTGAAGCCTAGCTTGAAGAATTTTGAACATTACTTTGCTAGCATATGAAATGAGTGCAGTTGTGTCTGAATGTTCTTTGGCATTGCCCTTCTTTGAGATTGGAATGAAAACTGACCTTTTCCAGACTTGTTGCCACTGCTGAGCTTTCCAAATTTGTTGGCATATTGAGTAATATAATGGTTAAATATAATCTAGCCTTAAATAATGGTTAATCAATAATCAATAATTTTCAAAAAATTCTGAATTAGATAAAAATATTACTTTGGTATACTACTAATGGCTTTCTACCTTCTCTAAGCTACATTTGTTAGGAAATGTGATATGGACTGAATTATCAGGGAATGGGATTGGAGCAAATGAAGGAGTAGCAAGCCTACTCTCTGTGTTTAGGCCTGATTCTACTTAGGCCTTCTAAATACTAATTTTATTTGTTTGCTTATATTTTTTTTCTTTCTTTTTTTTCTTGTTGAAAATTTCAAACATTTACAAAATAAATACATGGAGATTCCATGTACCATGTTCAACATTTGGTACATCATTACTATTTGTTTTTCTTCTTCTTCTTTTTTAAAACAAATCCCCAAATCAGAGAGCTTCATCCTTTCATACCTTAGGAGATTTTTAAAAATAATACAGTCCCTCCTTAACTACAATGCATTGTGTCACCTAATAAAATTAATAATGATTCCTCTTTCAAGTAATAATCCATGATGCAAGTTTCTTTATTTTCTTAATATTATCAGGGTTTGTTTGACTCATAACCCAATGACCACATATAACATTCACATGGGTGACTGGAAGTTCTCTTTAATCTCTTGCAGTCCTTCCACTTTTCTTTGTCCATACTGTTGATTTTTTGTAAACCTTTATTAATTGCCCTATACAGTCTGGGCAATTTCCATAAACCTTTATTAATATGACCTATTTTGGGTTTATCCATTTACTTCTTTTTAGTGTATTAAAATTGTTTCACTATGCATGTAAATGTTTCATTTCCTGTTATTGAAAGCTAGTTAACAGGCTTGATTTAATTAAAATTTAGTCATTTTTTGGCAGGAATTTTTCATTTGTGCTTCATAATGCCTTACATCGGAAGTCATACAGCATTTATTCGCTTTTAATGATGCTACAATTACATATTGGGCATGCTAGTAATAGGCTGAATGCTCCATTATAAGGTTCCCCACCCAACAAGCTTGTATCTAATGCTCTCACTTATTGATTATTATGGCCTGAATCAATTATTAATGCAACGGGGAATACAAAAGTGAGTTTTCTAATTTGAGCTTTCCTTCCACATTTTTAAAGCTGGAATAATTTATTTAATAACTATTTGGTTACCTTGGAATCATTTGTAGATGAAAGATAGGGCTATGCCTATCTTTATATTAACAAACTATACAATAAGGTCTTATTAGTCCTTGTTACTTTCAGTGCTTCCAAGTGATTTTTTTTGTTTGTTTTATTTTTTTGCATTGTTTTGGCACTTGTTTTCTCTCTCTCCCTGCTTTCTCTCTTTCTGAGTATTCTTATGAACTTATATAAATTTATAGTACAGAATATTTCAGTTTCTGTTCTTATTATACTGTTTGACGCTCAAAGTGTCCTGTCCTGTGAATTTGAGTAAAGACAGAAAATATTGATATCTCCAATTCAAATTTACTTTTTGAACTTTATAGTTGTGTTCCTTTTCTGTTCCACTATAGTCCTTGGTTGATACCAACACTAACATAACTATTTGCTATATATTATAATATATATAGCTTTG
This sequence comes from Bos javanicus, assembly GCF_032452875.1. Taxonomy (NCBI): domain Eukaryota; kingdom Metazoa; phylum Chordata; class Mammalia; order Artiodactyla; family Bovidae; genus Bos; species Bos javanicus. The sequence goes on from NC_083872.1 coordinate 15,204,536, forward strand.
AAACAATAGTGCCAACATTAGAAACATTCAGAAGAATCTAAAGGAAAGCTACTACATTAATTTTGAGATTTTTTTTGCACTTCTTTTGGCCCTTGTACTTTGTTACCCAAATGGTATGCTTACTTGGAGTATTTTATCTTTGTGATTATGTTATGAATTTGAAATATAATTGCTTCACTTTTCCCATTTAATTCAATTTTACTTTTGAGATGTAAAGCAGCTATATGTTTCTAGAGTCAAACTACATTTAAAAACTCAAAGAGGTTGTGCTTTCATGCTTGTTCTTTTCACCCTGTTCTCCCATCTGCTTTTGTATATAGATATATATGTATAATAATACATGTGTATCACATATATAATATGTGTTTATAAATATACATACATAGATATATATATAAGAAAATATGTGTATATGATAATCCTTTCTTTCACAAAATATAGAATACTTTAAATACTACTCTTTATCTTGCTCTTTTTCATTTAATAACATACAGACAATTAATTCATAGTGTTCTTTTTCCATGGGTTGATAGTATTCGATTGTGTGCATTGACCACAGTCTATTCCACTCATCTCTGGTTGACGGACAATGCATGGTTTACAATCTTCCACACTGCTACAATGATTAGCCTGATACCTATGTCATTTCATACTTTATCAGATGTATCTTTAGGTTAATTTCCTGATGTATATACTTTTGGGGACAAAGGACATCTTTAATCTAGGAACACAGTGCCAGATACACTTTATATGGGTTATAGGTTGTATCATTTTGCCCTCCTGCTAATTCATGTTAATACTGGGGGTTTGGTGGGGGTTTTTTTGTTTGTTTGTTTTTCTTCTGTTTATTATGTTTTTCTTTTCAATTTTTAAGTTAAATATACAATTCAATTATTCTTTTTCATTTTTTACTCTTGTTGACATAAGTACTTAAGTCTATAAATTTTCCTCAGAGCAGTATTTATTCTGCAATTCCTGATATATGGATATTTTCATTTGTTCTATAATTTAATGAAGTGTTTTATCTTTTACCTAAAAATTTAAATTTCCATATGGAAAGGCCATTTTTGTTGTCATTTTTTTTTTCTAGTTTTATTGCATTATAGTCGGAGAATTATTTTTGTTCTTATATCTGCTTTTTGAAACTTGTGTTTTTCTAATATGTGGTTAATTTTCAGGAATGTTTCATGTGTACTTGAAGGGTTTTTTGTTGTTGGAATATAGAGTATATATTTTCGTCTTTTAGCTCTACATTAGTGCTCTTCTATTTTTGGTTTTCTATGTCTACTTGATTCACCTTGGACTGAAGGAGTTGAGCTAGTTTAAATGTATCTTAAAAAAATTTTTTTTAATTAATTTATTTTTGTCTGTGCTGGGCCATCGTTGCTGTGCATGGGCTTTCTCTAGATGCAACGAGCAGGAGCTGCTCCTTAGTGCAGGTGTGCGGGTTCTGTAGCTGCGGCTCCTCGGCTCTGGCGCTCAGGCTCGGTAGTTGTGGTGCGTGGGCTTAGTTGCTCCGTGACATATGGGAACTTCCAGGTGGATCAGGGATGGAACCCATACCTCCTTCATTGTCAGGCGGGTTCTGTCACTGAGCCCCCAGGGAAGCCCTAAACGTATTCTTAATGAGCCTACTTCTTTATTTACATCCTTTGGTTTCTGCTTGATGAACATTGCTCCATGCAGTTACACAGACACTCTTATCTGTGTTATATTTATTGTGGATTTTAGCCTTGAAAAGTATAAGTTCCCTTCTTTCTCTCTCTAATACTTTGGTGACTGAATTCTACCTTATCTGATAGGTTTCATTTTGTTTGTATTTGCCTAATCTAAAAAAAAAAAAAAAAGTTTTAAACCTTTCTGAGTCACTTTGTTTTAGGTATGTACTTGTATTCAGCATGGATTGGGATTTTATTTACTGATCTGAGCTTAAATGTTTCTCTCTTATACACTGTGGCTGTTTGGACTTATTAATTTAATTCATATGCTTTGTTTTGGTACTGAGCCCACTCAGGATGAATCTCTGTCTTTCTCAAGGGAGGCTTTGCTGGTAGTAAATGGGTTCTTCCACCCCAGGACACCTTTATTTCTTACTTATCCTTTCAGTTTCTGTAGGATTTCCTTTCTTTTATATATATATATATATTTTTTTTTTTTTACTTAAATTTATTTATTTTAATTGGAGGCAAATTACTTCACAATATTGTATTGGTTTTGCCATACAAAGATATGAATCCACCACAAGCGTACACGTGTTCCCCATCCTGAACCCCCCTCATACTTCCCTCCCCGTACCATCCCTCTGGGTTGTCCCAGTGCACCAGCCTCAAGCATCCAATATCCTGCATCAAACCTGGACTGGTGATTCGTTTCTTATATGATATTATACATGTTTCAGTGCCATGCTCCCAAATCATCCCACCCTCTCCCTCTTCCACAGAGTCCAAAAGACTGTTCTATACATCTGTGTCTCTTTTGTTGTCTCACATACAGGGTTATCGTTACCATCTTTCTAAATTCCATATATATGCGTTAGTATACTGTATTGGAGTTTTTCTCTCTGGCTTACTTCACTCTGTATAATCGGCTCCAGTTTCATCCACCTCATTAGAACTGATTCAAATGTATTCTTTTTAATGGCTGAGTAATACTCCATTGTGTATATGTACCACAGCTTTCTTATCCATTTGTCTGCCGATGGACATCTAGGTTGCTTCCGTGTCCTGGCTATTATAAACAGTGCTGTGATGAGCATTGGGGTACACGTGTCTCTTTCAATTCTGGTTTCCTTGGTCTGTATGCCCAGCAGTGGGATTGGTGGGTCATAAGGCAGTTCTATTTCCATTTTTTTAAGGAATCTCCACACTGTTCTCCATAGTGGCTGTACTAGTTTGCATTTCCACCAACAGTGTAAGAGGGTTCCCTTTTCTCCACACCCTCTCCAGCATTTATTGCTTATAGACTTTTGGATCGCAGCCATTCTGACTGGCATGAAATGGTACCTAATTGTGGATTTGATTTGCATTTCTCTGATAATGAGTGATGTTGAGCATCTTTTCATGTGTTTGTTAGCCATCTGTATGTCTTCTTTGGAGAAATGTCTATTTAGTTCTTTGGCCCATTTTTTGATTGGGTCGTTTATTTTTCTGGAATTGAGCTGTAGGAGTTGCTTGTATATTTTTGAGATTAGTTGTTTGTCAGTTGCTTCATTTGCTATTATTTTCTCCCATTCTAAAGGCTGTCTTTTCACCTTGTTTATAGTTTCCTTTGTTGTGCAGAAGCTTTTAATTTTAATTAGGTCCCATTTGTTTATTTTTGCTTTTATTTCCAGTATTCTGGATGGTGGGGCATAGAGGATCCTGCTGTGATTTATGTCAGAGAGTGTTTTGCCTATGTTCTCCTCTAGGAGTTTTATAGTTTCTGATCTTATGTTTAGATCTTTAATCCATTTTGAGTTTATTTTTGTGTATGGTGTTATAAAGTGTTCTAGTTTCATTCTTTTACAAGTGATTGACCAGTTTTCCCAGCACCACTTGTTAAAGAGATTGTCTTTAATCCATTGTATATTCTTGCCTCCTTTGTCAAAATAAGGTGTCCATAGGTGCATGGATTTATTTCTGGGCTTTCTATTTTGTTCCATTGATCTGTATTTCTGTCTTTGTGCCAGTACCATACTGTCTTGATGACTGTGGCTTTGTAGTAGAGCCTGAAGTCAGGCAGGTTGATTCCTCCAGTTCCATTCTTCTTTCTCAAGATTGCTTTGGCTATTCGAGGTTTTTTGTATTTCCATACAAATTGTGAAATTATTTGTTCTAGCTCTGTGAAAAATGCCTTTGGTAGCTTGATAGGGATTGCATTGAATCTGTAGATTGCTTTGGGTAGTATACTCATTTTGACTACATTGATTCTTCCAATCCATGAACATGGTATATTTCTCCATCTATTAGTGTCCTCTTTGATTTCTTTCACCAGTGTTTTATACTTTTCTATATATAGGTCTTTAGTTTCTTTAGGTAGATATATTCCTAAGTATTTTATTCTTTTCGTTGCAATAGTGAATGGAATTGTTACCTTAATTTCTCTTTCTATTTTCTCATTGTTAGTGTATAGGAATGCAAGGGATTTCTGTGTGTTGATTTATACCCTGCAACTTTAGTATATTCATTGATTAGCTCTAGTAATTTTCTGGTAGAGTCTTCAGGGTTTTCTATGTAGAGGATCATGTCATCTGCAAACAGTGAGAGTTTTACTTCTTCTTTTCCAATTTGGATTCCTTTTATTTCTTTTTCTGCTCTGATTGCTGTGGCCACAACTTCCAAAACTATGTTGAATAGTAGTGGTTAAAGTGGGTACCCTTGTCTTGTTCCTGACTTTAGGGGAAATGCTTTTAATTTTTCACCATTGAGGATAATGTTTGCTGTGGGTTTGTCATATATAGCTTTTATCACGTTGAGGTACGTTCCTTCCATTCCTGCTTTCTGGAGAGTTTTTATCATAAACGGATGTTGAATTTTGTCAAAGGCTTTCTCTGCATCTATTGAGATAATCATATGGCTTTTATTTTTCAATTTGTTAATGTGGTGTATTACATTGATTGATTTGCAGATATGGAAGAATCCTTGCATCCCTGGGATAAAGCCCACTTGGTCATGGTGTATGATCTTTTTAATGTGCTGTTGGATTCTGATTGCTAGAATTTTGTTAAGGATTTTTGCATCTATGTTCATCAGTGATTTTGGCCTGTAGTTTTCTTCTTTTGTGGCATCTTTGTCAGGCTTTGGTATTAGGGTGATGCAGTAAGATTAGATCTCAATTACAGGAGAAAAACTATTGAATATTCCAACATATGGAGGCTGAACAACACGCTGCTGAATAACCAACAAATCATAGAAGAAATCAAAAAAGAAATCAAAATATGCATAGAAACGAATGAAAATGAAAACACAACAACCCAAAACCTGTGGGACACTGTAAAAGCAGTGCTAAGGGGAAAGTTCATAGCAGTACAGGCATACCTCAAGAAACAAGAAAAAAGTCAAATAAATAACCTAACTCTATACCTAAAGCAACTAGAAAAGGAAGAAATGAAGAACCCCAGGGTTAGTATAATGAAAGAAATCTTAAAAATTTCCAATGAGTTTGGAAGTTTACCTTCCTCTGCAATTTTCTTGAAGAGTTTGAGTAGGATAGGTGTTAGCTCTTCTCTAAATTTTTTGTAGAATTCAACTGTGAAGCCATCTGGACCTGGGCTTTTGTTTGCTGGAAGATTTCTGATTACAGTTTCAATTTCCATGCTTGTGATGGGTCTGTTAAGATTTTCTATTTCTTCCTGGTTCAGCTTTGAAAAGTTGTACTTTTCTAAGAATTTGTCCATTTTTTTCAAGTTGTCCATTTTATTGGCATATAATTGCTGATAGTAGTCTCTTATGATCCTTTGTATTTCTGTGTTGTCTGTTGTGATCTCTCCATTTTCATTTCTAATTTTATTGATTTGATTTTTCTCCCTTTGTTTCTTGATGAGTCTGGCTAATGGTTTGTCCATTTTATTTATCCTTTCAAAGAACCAGCTTTTGGCTTTGTTGATTTTTGCTATGGTCTCTTTTGTTTCTTTTGCATTTATTTCTGCCCTAATTTTTAAGATTTCTTTCCTTGTACTAACCCTGGGGTTCTTCATTTCTTCCTTTTCTAGTTGCTTTAGGTGTAGAGTTAGGTTATTTATTTGACTTTTTTCTTGTTTCTTAAGGTATGCCTGTATTGCTATGAACTTTCCCCTTAGCACTGCTTTTACAGTGTCCCACAGGTTTTGGGTTGTTGTGTTTTCATTTTCATTCGTTTCTATGCATATTTTGATTTCTTTTTTGATTTCTTCTGTGATTTGTTGGTTATTCAGCAGCATGTTGTTCAGCCTCCATATGTTGGAATATTTAATAGTTTTTCTCCTGTAATTGCGGAGAAGGCAATGGCACCCCACTCCAGTACTCTTGCCTGGAAAATCCCATGGATGGAGGAGCCTGGTAGGCTGCAGTCCGTGGGGTCGCTAAGAATCAGACACGACTGAGCGACTTCACTTTCACTGCTCACTTTCATGCATTGGAGAAGGAAATGGCAACCCACTCCAGTGTTCTTGCCTGGAGAATCCCAGGGACGGGGGAGCCTGGTGGGCTGCCATCTATGGGGTCGCACAGAGTCGGACACGACTGAAGCGACATAGCAGCAGCAGCAGCAGCTCCTATAATTGAGATCTAATCTTAACTGCATTGTGGTCAAAAAAGATGCTTGGAATGATTTCAGTTTTTTTGAATTTACCAAGGCTAGATTTATGGCCCAGGATGTGGTCTATACTGGAGAAGGTTCTGTGTGCACTTGAGAAAAAAGGTGAAATTCATTGTTGGGGGTGAAATGTCCTATAGGTATCAATTAGGTCTAACTGGTCTATTGTATCATTTAAAGTTTGTGTTTCCTTGTTAATTTTCTGTTTAGTTGATCTATCCATAGGTGTGAGTGGGGTATTAAAGTCTCCCACTATTATTGTGTTATTGTTAATTTCCCTTTTCATACTTGTTAGCATTTGTCTTACATATTGTGGTGCTCCTATGTTGGGAGCATATATATTTATAATTGTTATATCTTCTTCTTGGATTGATCCTTTGATTATTATGTAGTGTCTTTCTTTGTCTCTTTTCACAGCCTTTGTTTTAAAGTCTATTTTATCTGATATGAGTATTGCTATTCCTGCTTTCTTTTGGTCTCTATTTGCTTGGAAAATCTTTTTCCAGCCCTTCACTTTCAGTCTGTATGTGTCCCTTGTTTTGAGGTGGGTATCTTGTAGACAACATAGATCAGATCAGATCAGATCAGATCAGTTGCTCAGTCATGTCCGACTCTTTGCGACCCCATGAATCGCAGCATGCCAGGCCTCCCTGTCCATCACCAACTCCTGGAGTTCACTGAGACTCACATCCATCAAGTCAGTGATGCTATCCAGCCATCTCATCCTCTGTCATCCCCTTCTCCTCCTGCCCCCAATCCCTCCCAGCATCAGAGTCTTTTCCAATGAGTCAGCTCTTCGCATGAGGTGGCCAAAGTACTGGAGTTTCAGCTTTAGCATCATTCCTTCCAAAGAAATCCCAGGGCTGATCTCCTTCAGAATGGACTGGTTGGATCTCCTTGCAGTCCAAGGGACTCTCAAGAGTCTTGTCCAACACCACAGTTCAAAAGCATCAATTCTGCAGCGCTCAGCCTTCTTCACAGTCCAACTCTCACATCCATACATGACCACAGGAAAAACCATAGCCTTGACTAGACGAACCTTTGTTGGCAAAGTAATGTCATATAGGGGTTTTGTTTTTGTATCCATTCAGCCAGTCTTTGTCTTTTGGTTGGGGCATTCAACCCATTTACGTTTAAGGTAATTATTGATAAGTATGATCCCTTTGCTATTTATTTTATTGTTTTGGGTTCGAGTTTATACACCCTTTTTGTGTTTCCTGTCTAGAGAATCTCCTTTAGCATTTGTTGGAGAGCTGGTTTTGTGGTGCTGAATTCTCTCAGCTTTTGCTTGTCTGTAAAGCTTTTGATTTCTCCTTCATACTTGAATGAGATCCTTGCTGGGTACAGTAATCTGGGCTGTAGATTATTTTCTTTCATCACTTTAAGTATGTCTTGCCATTCCCTCCTGGCCTGAAGAGTTTCTATTGAAAGATCAGCTGTTATCCTTATGGGAATCCCCTTGTGTGTTATTTGTTGTTTTTCCCTTGCTGCTTTTAATATGTGTTCTTTGTGTTTGATCTTTGTTAATTTGATTAATATGTGTCTTGGGGTGTTTTGCCTTGGGTTTATCCTGTTTGGGACTCTCTGGGTTTCTTGGACTTGGGTGATTATTTCCTTCCCCATTTTAGGGAAATTTTCAACTATTATCTCCTCAAGTATTTTCTCATGGTCTTTCTTTTTGTCTTCTTCTTCTGGGACTCCTATGATTCGAATGTTGTAGCGTTTAATATTGTCCTGGAGGTATCTGAGATTGTCCTTATTTCTTTTAATTCGTTTTTCTTTTTTCCTCTCTGATTCGTTTATTTCTACCATTCTATCTTCTACTTCACTAATCCTATCTTCTGCCTCTGTTATTCTACTCTTTGTTGCCTCCAGAGTGCTTTTGATCTCATATATTGCGTTATTCATTATATGTTGACTCTTTTTTATTTCTTCTAGGTCCTTGTTAAACCTTTTTTGCATCTTCTCAATCCGTGTCTCCAGGCCATTTATCTGTGATTCCATTTTTATTTCAAGATTTTGGATCATTTTCACTATCATTATTTGGAATTCTTTATCAGGTAGATTCCCTATTTCTTCCTCTTTTGTTTGGTTTGGTGGGCATTTATCCTGTTCCTTTACCTGCTGGGTATTCCTCTGTCTCTTCATCTTGTTTATATTGCTGCGTTTGGGGTGGCCTTTCTGTATTCTGGTAGTTTGTGGAGTTCTCTTTGTTGTGGAGTTTCCTCGCTTTGGGTGGGGTTGTATCAGTGGCTGTCAAGGTTTCTTGGTTAGGGAAGCTTGTGTCGGTGTTCTGGTGGAGCTGTATTTCTTCTCTTTGGAGTGCAATGAAGTGTCCAGTAATGAGTTATGAGATGTCAGTGGTTTTGGAGTAACTTGGGCAGCCTGTATATTGAAGCTCAGGGCTGTGTTCCTGTGTTGCTGGAGAATTTGCGTGGTATGTCTTGCTCTGGGACTTGTTGGCCCTTGGGTGGTGCTTGGTTTCAGTGTAGGTATGGAGGTGTTTGATGAGCTCCTATCAATTAATGTTCCCTGGAGTCAGGAGTTCTCTGATGTTCTCAGGATTTGGACTTAAGCCTCCTGCTTCTGGTTTTCAGTCTTATTTTTACAGTAATCTCAAGACTTCTCCTTCTATATAGCACAGTTGATAAAACATCTAGGTTAAAGATGAAAAGTTTCTCCACAGCGAGGGACACCCAGAGAGGTTCACAGAGTTACATGGAAAAGAGAAGAGGGAGGAGGGAGTTAGAGGTGACCCAAATGAAATGAGGTGGAATCAAAAGAGGAGAGAGCAAGCTAGCCAGTAATCACTTCCTTATGTGCGCTCCACAGTCTGGACCACTCAAAGATGCTCACAGAGTTATACAGAGAAGAGAAGAGGGAGGAAGGAGACAAAAGTGGCCAGGAGGATAAAAGGGGGGAATGAAAAGGAGACAGATCCAGCCAGTAATCAGTTCCCTAAGTGTTCTCCACCGTCTGAAACACACAGAGATTCATAGAGTTGGGTAAAGAAGAGAAGGGGAAGGGAGGATACAGAGGTGACCTGGTGGAGAAAAAGGAGAATCCAAAGGAGGAGAGAGCAGTCAAGCCAGTAATCTCACTCCCAAGTAAAAATGGGTACTGAAGATTGGGTTCTTAAAGGTACAAAATTGATAACAAATACCAAAAAGCAAAGATTAAAAATCTAGAGTAGAGGTTGGATTTTCAAAAATACAACATTAAAGAAAAGAAGAAGAAGAAAAAAGTCACAAAAATTATTAAAAAAAAATATATATATATATGAAGTTTGCTTTAAAAAATAGGGTCTTTTTTTGAAAAGTAATAGTAGGTTATAAAAATGAAAATTAAGGAGTAATAGAGAACTTAAAAATTAAAAAAAGTTCAAAAAAAAAAGAATGATCATAAAAATAGTAAAACTATATATAGGACTTTCTCTGGTGTTGTTGTGGGCAAGGTGGGTTCAGTTCATTTTCGGATAGTTCCGAATATGATTATGATAGTTCTGGATAGGTCTGGCTTATATTTCTCAAGGTCTATAGGCCCCTTCCTATATAGTTGGTACTAATGACAGGGTTTTAATCTATTGCACCTGTCACTTCCAAGGTGGTTCCCTCTGTTTTAGCTTCTTCTATTTGCTGGTCTCTTCTGTGTCTGATTTCCGCCCTGACACAAGGGGGGCGGTGGTAGACACTTTTTTTAGGCTCACTTGTTTATTCGCACTGTGGGAGGGAGGGTCACTGCAAACAAATAACACTGGCATGTGCTTGCAGTGTCCCAGCCACACTGGGCCTGCCCCTGCTCACGGCACGCGTGCCCTCCCTGCCCAGACTGCTCAGGCTCTAGGTTGCTCCACTGGGAACCATCTGAGGCCAGCCCTGGGCTGCATGCACCTCCCAGGTCTAAGCCGCTCAGGTTCAGGCACTCGGGTAGTCCTCAGAGACGCAGACTCGGTTGGGCCTGCGTTTTGTGCCTTTCCCAAGTCCGAGCAGCTCAGGTGATGAGGTGTTTGGTGAGCGCGGTCACTGCGACTTACCTCCTCTCTTGTCCCTGCTGCTCGGTTTTCTGGGTGTACAACCGGCGCACCTTCTCAGGCGGATGATGACTGTCCAGAACCCCAAGAAGTCTTAGTTAGCAAAGAAGCCTGCTTGCATTTTGGTAGATAATGTCTCTCTGGGGCTGCAATTGCCCCCTTCCGGCTCTGGCTGCCTGTCACCGGAGGGGGATGGTCTGCAGCCGGCTAGTTCTGTTCAGTCCATTGTTCTGTGCGCAGGTCTGGCGGTGTCTTAGGTTAGGGCTTTTCACCTGGTAGCTATCCCACAGTCTGGTTTGCTAGCCCAAGTTAGTTCCCTCAGATTGCCCTCGGGGCATTCAGGCCCTGTCCTTACTCTAAGCAATGCAGCCCGGGCCTCCGTGCCCAGCCCCCGCTTGCTAGTGGCGGGTACAGGCATCTGCGCTGCTTCTCCACTGGGGGAGTTACCGTTGGGCATGTAATCTGTGGGTTTTAATTATTTATTTATTTTTCCTCCCAGTTATGTTGCCCTCTGTGGTTCCAAGGCTCGCCACAGACTCCGCAGTGAGAGTTGTTTCCTGGTGTTTGGAAACATCTCTTTTTAAGACTCCCTTCTTGGGACAGAGCTCTGTCCCTACCTCTTTTGTCTCTTTTTTTGTCTTTTATATTTTTTTCCTACCTCCCTTTGAAGACACTGGGCTGCTTTTCTGGGTGCCTGATGTCATCTGCCCGCATTCAGAAGTTGTTTTGTGGCATTTACTCAGCGTTTAAATGTTCTTTTGATGAATTTGTGGGGGAGAAAGTGGTCTCCCCGTCCTATTCTTCTGCCATCTTAGGACCACCTCCCAGGATTTCCTTTGTAAAAGTGTGAATTCAGCCTGGATTGTGTTGATCCCAGATACTTATTATCCTACTTAGAAAAAAATTTAACTTGTGATTTCTTTGTCTCCCACTTGCAATGAAAGGATAGGTTGTGAGTATTTTGATTTCTTTGCTGCACTTTATGAGTTTCTGGCAGAGATTTAGGGAGAATTGAATCTAATCAGTTACCATCAACTCCCCCTTTTGTTGTTTAATAAGGGAAACATATAGTTGTTTTCACAAGGCAAGCTTTTGTTTTGCAAACATTTCAAGACACAATTTTTAAAATGTAGTGTATATTGCTTTTTAATATGTTTATTTGCCTATGTGTCCATGCTTTGGGACCATTCATGACTTCTCCCATATGGAAATACTGATACTTTTGATACAACTTTTATATTAAAATTTTAATTTAAAATGCATACAGAAATAATTTTGTTGTTGTTGGAATGAAAGCAAGTGCACTGATAATGTATGTTACTTTATTGGCAAGCACTAAAGCAAGTTTGAGAGAAAGAAAAAGGTTGTTTGTAAGAAGAAATGCTTGAACTTCCATTCACTTCATTTTCATTGCCAGCAGTTCTGTATGGGATTTTTTGTAGTCAGTGAATTTCCTGGGATAGGATATCTGCAAGATTTATGTGAAAACTGCCATAGTATTAATTGATGTACCTGAGGTATCTCTGTGTAGTACACTTGAGCAAACAAGGTAAAAGACATCTTTGCTGTCTGTTGGGTACCATGAAATGCTGTATTTATGGAGTGTGAGAAGAGTATACAGGAGAAAGTAGATTTTCTGAGCCAGTTGGAGTCTGTTTTTCATCTTCAGGAACTGCTTATGGAGATTCTGGTTGAGCTAAGTGAAAAGCATAGATTTTGTTTTTCAATGATATATTGATGCCAAGAACTCTTATGAAGGGGCACAAAGATAGATTTGTGTTTATAAGTTAATAAGTCACCATTCCATACTATAATATTTCTTAAGGAGGTGAAATAAAATTGGAAGCAATACCACATATTCTACACTTGTATTTTCGAGTTTAATTTGTTCCTAATTCTAACTAAGCTATAATTATTACACTAGTTAATATGTGATATAAGTTCTAATTAATCTTTTTATTAGAAAATATTGTAGTTTTATTTGACTTTATTTGCATTTAGTGAATCAAAATAGTAACTCTGTTATTCTTTTTAAGGCAGTTCATTTGAAATCATTTGTTGGTAAATATTTTCCATTCTAGTTGAAGTAGTTAATTGTAGAAATAGAAACATAATGTGAACTATACTTTTTCAAAGTAAAAGTTTAAAATTTAATTCTATAAATAGTAATGAAGTTAACACTTTAAGTATGTTGTTGCTGTGATTATGGAAATGAAAGTTTCTAATTGTTAATCATATCTGAAATATTAGTCTCAAATATAATTCAAAATTATATCCTTAAGATATGTTACATATTGAGGTACAGATTATTTTCTGGTCAAATGTAGCAAAAAATAAACTACTATGTTGGGTATACATGGTCATATAAATTTCATAGTAGTTTAATGATTACTTTTTTGATCTGGATTATTTTGTACACCTTGAATGTGCAAAATAATTGCTTTAAGCTCTTTAAATTAACTTTAGATTGATTATTTTAAAGAGATTTATTTTAATGGGAAAAGAGATTTTATTATACTTTTTAATTCTGAATAAAGTTTTATGTTTTTTCCTTAAAGTTACATGAATCTTTATCTTTTATAACTCACTTTAATTTAGGTGGACTTCAGTTTAAAATTTTTTTTAATTTTATTCTATTTTTAAACTTTACAAATTGTATTAGTTTTGCCAAATATCAAAATGAATCCGCCACAGGTATACATGTGTTCCCCATCCTGAACCCTCCTCTCTCCTCCCTCCCCATACCATCCCTCTGGGTTTTAAGGCTTGTTACCATCATTGTATTTCATGCTTTCTTTTACCAGAAATTTCCCATTGAGAAAATTTCGGCAAAATTGGTAAGATTTTGTTTCTATAAGTAATGTTGAGAAAAAAATGAAAGAAACTTTTCTTAAATAAATGTTGCCACAGTGATCATTAAAGCTGATAAAACTCATCTGTGGGGAATCTTTCATGTTTTGAGTTATTTTTTTTAAATGAAGAGCCAACACAAATGAAAAATAGGTGATTTGTAAATTATAATTTGTTTTCTTTTATCCTCCAAAAATATGTTGTATTTTATTGACTTTCTAGCAGAAACATTTTAAAACTAAATTAATTTAAAAAATTCATGCTTCATGACCAAGATGTTTTATAGAACTTAGTATAATAAATATAGTAATAGATAACTTTTTTTTTTACTACCAACCAGACATTTATTTTATGTACTTTATACATATTAACTCATTTGATTTTCACATAAGTGGTATGAGTTGGGTACTGTTTAATCTTTTTTTTTTTTTACAGATAAGAAAACTGAAATACAAAGTTTAAGTAAGTTGTCTAAAATCACACCATTATTTAGTGATAGAGCCAGGATTTGAAAATCATTTGTCTATGCTGATACCTGATTTTTTAATTGTTTCATTCTATTGCCTCTCTCATAAATATGCATTTAGTATAATTTAAGGTTATTACTGTTTTACTATACCATATTATAAACTCTTATGCTGAAACATATAATTTTAAGATTTATTCACTAATAAGTTTATTAATGAGCAAATATATTAAGCACTGACTATGTGTAAATGTTTTTCCAGGCATTAGAACAGAAAGAAAGAAAATAGGTGTAAATAAATATATTTTCTTTGTTGACTATTGGGTAAAAATGAAAATAAGTGTGTTGTTAATGTGTAAAAGCATATAATTGTTTTTGTTTCCTTATTCATGCAGCTTCTGTCTCTGGTATTTTAGTAAAACTTTAATCTGGAAAAATGGTTCCTTTGAGGCCAATAATTTGTAAATCATTAATTTATAAATTTCAGGTAACACATTTGTAGAAAATATTATTGTAAGTAGATAGATACCAGGAGTTTTTTGTTGTTGTTGTTTTTTCTTGCTGCTTTATTTTCAGTTAATACTGCCTTTGAAAAAAATGAAACTAGTATTCTAAGTTTGAAAGATACTGAACTAATTCAGCATTTTCACCCAGGTTTGATTACTGTATTATGGCTCATGGAGAAATGTGCCTGAGTTAATTCTTGCTGCCAAATGTTGTCATTGGAACATTAGGAAAAAATAATGAAGTAAAATAAGAGAAAGCTGTAGATGTTTTGCTTGTAGGAATGTTTCTCATTATACACTTAGTGAACTCCTTGGATTCCACTAGATGGCGCTAGCTAACTAAATACTACACAATGCCTAGTACAAAGCTGAAAGGGATTTTGCAGATCTGCCAGTCCAGGCTTTTTGGTTTACAGATGGAAAAACAGACCTACATAGTTTTTATCTAACTTCTGGCATAGGTGGGACTAGAATCCTCATTTCCTGATTCCTGTTTCAGTATTCTTTTTTTTTTTTCCTGTACAACCTGTATGATCCTGAAGGACTTCTGATGGAAATTGAAAATCTCATGTGTAACTTAGCACGTTTGTACATAGCTGTCAAACATAGCAGTCGTGGAGCAACTCAAGGAGGTAGACCTTACCAAACACTTATTTAGTGAAAATCTTCCGCCTGATTCAACATCTTTATTTTTGCTGTTCCTTAAAGGAAAGTTGTTTTTTTTTTTTTTTTTTTCCCTCCTGTGGCAGGAATGTTTTATTAGACCATTGGCTCATGTCTGTGGAAGGAATTCTTTGAAATAGATATTTATAACAAGTATAGCAAAATGCTAATTTTGCCACAGGCAATGGCTTTTTGAGGGATAAATGTACTTGACTTCAGTTTTATTTTGTGGGACCTAGGAAACTTTTAAAGGGCTACTAAGGAATATATTGAAGCTGTAGACTCAAGAAGATGTAAGCAATTCTGTATTATATGAAAGTCCTTTAAAAGAGACTGTTGAATTTTGGGGGAGTTTATTTGTTTTGTTTTGGATGGGTTGTAGAAGAAATGTCAGAAATTTTGACTGGGAGAGAATAATTTTCTTAGAGATGTTGAGGAAATAATGATACTCTAACATAAGTCTTGCTATAGGTCTATTTTGCTCAATTCTCATCCTTTATTTGACAACAAAGAATTTCTAAGATTAAAAGAGGAAGGGGGTCAATTTATTCTAACTTCCTTCCCATCTAGATTCTGCCTTTTGATCCAGTGCATTGACTGGGTCAAATTACTGTTTAATCAGTTGTGTATAGACATTTCTGAGTGTGTATTAATATCCTATTCCTTCTTCAAGTTTTAGCTCAGACATATCTCTTTGAAGCCTTATTTGGTCACTGCAGTTACAGTTTTCTAACTCCTTTTTTTTATGAGGATGATTGTTAGTAAACAATAACTATTACTTTTAGTACGAACATGTGAAAGTGTTATACATACTACTGAAAATATTTTTCTTAATCCTCCCAATAGTATGAAATCATTCCCATTCCACAAAAAAAAGAACAAAGGATTAGAGAAGTTAAATAACTTGTTTATATATATAGCTATTTTCAAATAGGCATGTGTTTTTAAAATTCAGGACTGCCTGCCTCAGGGCCTGTTCATTAGTGATATACCCTGAAGTGAAGTGAAATTCCCTCGGTAGTGTCAACTCTTTGTGACCCCATGGACTGTAGAGTCCGTGAAATTCTCCAGGCCAGAATACTGGAGTAGGGAGCCTTTCCCTTCTCCAGGGGATCTTCCCAACCCAGGTCTCCCGCATTGCATGTGGATTCTTTACCAGCTGAGCCACAGGAAAGTCCAAGAATACTGGAGTGGGTAGCCTATCCCTTCTCCAGCGGATCTTCCCAACCCAGGAATCGAACCAGAGTCTCCTGCATTGCAGGTGGATTCTTTACCAACTGAGCTATCAGGGAAGCCTTAGTGATATATACCGTACTGCTTGTTGAATGGGGCACTGGTCCTGTTAGCATAGTCCCAGAGGAAACATGATTTACGTGACTCCTGTGATGATTGTAGATTGCAGATCTTTATTGTCATAGGTTTTTTTTTTTTTTTTTTTTTAATATTTTTACTGTAACACTGGAAAAACACAAATGAATTTTTTTGAACGATCCATTTTTGAGGCCATGTTATCTGGTGCACACAAATTTATAACTGTTATCAGTTAAGTTCAGTCACTCAGTCGTGTCCAACTCTTTGGGACCCTGTGAATCACAGCACACCAGGCCTCCCTGTCCATCACCAATTCCCGCAGTTCACTCAAACTCACATCCATCGAGTCGGTGATGCCATCCAGCTATCTCATCCTCTGTCGTCCCCTTTTCCTCCTGCCCCCAACCCCTCCCAGCATCAGGGTCTTTTCCAATGAGTCAACTGTTCACATGAGGTGGCCAAAGTACTGGAGTTTCAGCTTGAGCATCATTCCTTCTAAAGAAATCCCAGGGCTGATCTCCTTCAGAATGGACTGGCTGGATCTCCTTGCAGTCCAAGGGACTCTCAAGAGTCTTCTCCAACACCACAGTTCAAAAGCATCAATTCTTTGGCACTCAGCTTTCTTCACAGTCCAACTCTCACATCCATACATGACCACTGGAAAAACCACAGCCTTGACTAGACGAACCTTTGTTGGCAAAGTAATGTCTCTGCTTTTCAGTATGCTATCTAGGTTGGTCATAACTTTCCTTCCAAGGAGTAAAGCGTCTTTTAATTTCATGGCTGCAGTCACCATGTGCAGTGATTTTGGAGCCCAGAAAAATAAAGTCTGACCCTGTTTCCACTGTTTCCCCATCTATTTGCCATGAAGTGATGGGACCAGATGCCATGATCTTCGTTTTCTGAATGTTGAGCTTTAAGCCAACTTTTTCACTCTCCTCTTTCACTTAACTGTTATAGGTTTCTTTATCATTTTTTAATGTCCCTTTTCAACTGTATCAGAGCTTTCGTATTTGGTCTTGTGTGTCTGACAAAATCAAACCAGCTTTCTTTTGAACTCAGGACTTTTCTGACATTCTTAAAAATTATTGGGAACCCAGTTAGCTTGCATTTATATGGGTCATATATATCAATATTTACTGTATTAGAAAAAACTGAGATGTGTGTTTTTATTTGTTAATTCATTCAAAGTTTAATAAAGTCTTTGCATTTGTAACAGTTTTAGAATAATGTATTTTTAAACAAAAAAAAATACAGTGAGAAGAGGGTCATTGTACACATATTTGCAAATCTCTTTAATGTCTAACTTAACACAAGACAGCTGGATTTCCGTGTGTCCTTCTGCATTCAATTTGCTACAATATCACACCTCATGTAGCCTCTGGAAAGCTCCACTATACACTCTTGAGCAAATGCGAGTAGAAAAGACAAATGGCCTCTTAGAGTTATTATGAAAACAGGTTTAACTCCATGAAATCTTTAAAAAGTATCTCTGGGTAGGGACACTGTACCACACTTTGAGAACTGCTGTTTTAGTGTTTACATAATACATCTTTCTCTAACCTTTCACTTACAGTATTTCTACAAGTTCTCTTCTTGGAATTTTTGTACTATAACAGAAAAATGTGTTGTTTTGTTATTGTTTTATCTAAAATGCCTGACAAATTCAGTTTGATTTGTAGCCTTTAAGTCCCTGATAGTGTAATCAATAATTAAGTACAGTTATTGAGATATTTGAGATTCAATTAATCTATTACTATTTGATTCTATTTGTTCTTCCTTTTCTGCTTTTTTCCCCTCTTTTCTTGCCTTCCTTTGCTTTTGCTGAGGATTTAAATTATTCTATTTTTCTTTTATATTTTCAGTTTTATCTTATTTTAGTATTCTTTTGGCTTACCATAGATGTTATATCATTCCTTCTTTCTTTACCAAATCTAAGTTTATTTACCACCTTCCTCTTTATTCCAAGGCAATTCTAGGATCTTAGAAAATTTAATTTGTTCTCTCCCAACTTAATGTACTATCAGTAAGTTATTAACTCTGCGTGCATATATATGTGACTATATGTGTGTTTTGAATGCCTTAAGACAACATTATTTTATAATGTCAATATCATTTGGCTTTTCCAAATTTGCTGACATGTTGAGTGCAGCACTTTAATAGCACCATCATTTAGGATTTTAAATAGCTCTGCTGGAATTCTCTCACCTCCATTAGCCTTATTGGCAACAGTGCTTCCTAAGGCCCACTTGACTTTGCACTCCACCATGTCTGGCTCTGAGGAGAGACTACACCATCATGGTTATCCACGTCATAAAGATCTTTTTTTTGTACAACTCTTCTGTGTGTTCTTTCCATCTCTTCTTGCTGTCTTCTGCTTCTGTTAGGTCTTTACCATTTCTGTCCTTTATTGTGGCCATCTTTGAATGAAATGTTCCTTTGACATTTCCAGTTTTCTTGAAGAGATCTCTAGTCTTTCCCTTTCCGTTGTTTTCCTCTATTTCTTTGCATTGTTCATTGTTCGTGCTAGTAAGGTTATGCTCAAAATTTTCCAAGCTAGGCTTCAGAATTACATGAACCAAGAACTTCCAGATGATCAAGCTGGGTTTAGAAAAGGCAGAGGAACCAGAAATCAAATTGTCAACATTTGCTGGATCATAGAGAAAGCAAGGGAATTCCAGCAAAAACATCTACCTCTGTTTCATTGACTAAAGTCTTTCACTGTGTGGATCATAACAAACTGTGGAAAACTCTTAAAGAGATGGGAGTACCAGTATCCTGCATCCTGAGAAGCCTGTATGTGGGTCAAGAAGCAACAGTTAGAATCCAGTATGGAACAACTGACTAGTTCAGGATTGAGAAAGGAGTATGACAAGGCTGTGTGTCACCCTGTTTGTTTAACTTATATGCAGAGCACATCATGCAAAATGCCAGGCTGTATGATTTACAAACTGGAATCAAGATTGCTGGGAGAAATATCAGATAAGCAGATGATACCACTCTAATGGCAATAAGTGAAGAGGAACTAAAGAGCCTCTTGATGAGGGTGAAGAAAGAAAGTGAAAAAGCTGGCTTAAAACTCAATATTAAAAAAAAAAAAAAGTAAGATCATGACATCTGGTCCCATCATTTCATGGCAAATAAAAGGGGACAGGGTGGAGCAGTGACATATTTCCTCTTCTTGGGCTCTAAAATCGCTGTAGATGGTGACTGCAGCCATGAAATTAGATGCTCCTTGGCAGGAAAGCTATGACAAATCTAGACAGTGTTAAAAAGCAAAGACATGATTTTGCCAACAAAGGTCCGTATAGTCAATACTGTGTGTGGTCTTTCCAGTAGTCATGTATGGATGTGAAAGCTGCACAATAAAGAAGGCAGAGCACTGAAGAATTGATGCCTTTGAACTCTGGTGCTGGAGAAGACTCTTGAAAGTCCCCTGGACTGCAAGGAGATCAAACCAGTAGATTTAGGAAGTCAACCTTGAATACTGTTTGGAAGGACTGATAATGATGCTGAAGCTCCAATACTTTGGCCACCTGATGTGAACAGCTAACTCATTGGAAAAGACCCTGATGCTGGGGAAGATTGAAGGCAGGAGCAGAGGTCAACAGACGACAAGATGGTTGGATGGTATCAATGGGCATGAACATGCGCAGACTCCAGGAGACGGTGAGAGACAGGGAAGCCTGGCATGCTGTAGTCCACGGTGTCACGAAAAATTGGACATGACTTGGCAACTGAAAAACAACAATGAAAAGTCATTTTTTAAACCTTTCCATTGATCTTTATTCTATCTTTTGTCTGTGATATCCCTTTCTCTTGAAGAATATGTGTGTGCACACACACACATCTGTGTATGTATTTTGAGATACCTACTTATTATTTGATATGCATTTGCTGCATTGTGATTGTATCCTATTTTATTATGGTTTCCTTGCCTAGGTTGATGTGCAACAACCTAATTGTTGATCCTTGGAAGAAAAAATTATTCCCCTTTAAAGATTGTTTTTTTTGGCCATTGTTTTCATCAGTTTACTCTGATATTCCTACTGTAGTGACTTTTGTATTCACCCTGCTTGAATCTACTGTACCTCTGGCATCTTTATTCAGTCTTGAAAATTTCTGAGCTATCATCTCTTTATATAAATGAATAGATGTAGATATATATTCCCTCTGTATTCTATAACCCCCTTTATGTTTTATAATTCTCTGACATTTCCCTTGCATCTCTACATGTCATTCTGGATGTTTCCTTTTGACTCAAATTATAGTTCACTAATTCTCTCTTTAGCTGTGTCTAATATAATGTGCGATCCATTCATAAAGGCTTGTTTGCAGTTATATAGGTTTTCAAGTTTAAAACTTATTTGCTTCTTTGGTTTAGAATTCAATTCACACCTTATAGTACCTCATACATAAGTTTTAGATTTTAATTTTCTTTAATAGGCTCAGCAGAGTTTTGATAATTTCTGTGTCTGATAACTCTATTATCTGTATACCTTGTGGATAGTTTCGATTATATGTTGTTTTCTGGCTCTGTCTTCACATGATGTTATCCCACTGTTTAGTTTTTTTTGTTAATTTACAGTCAGAGAATACTAAGAAAAACAAAACTACAGAATCAATTTGAGGTGATGATTTTATTTTATTTTTTCTCCAGCGTTCTTTGCTGTTTAAAGCTACAAGCATTAGCAATTTCTGTTCAGCTAATCCATATTTTGGTATTGATATTATTTAATCTGGTCTTCAGTACCTTGGGAACTATTCTATATTTGTATTAATGTGTAGCACATGGAGGTCCTAACCATACGTGTAGTAGGGATTCTTGTTGCTCTTTTGCTGAGAAGAGATGTGGGGTCAATTTTGATCCCCTGGTGCTACAAGGGATCAGATTTTCCTTTTTCAGATTAATCAATATCCTGAATGATATCCATGTGTTCACCTCATCTCTTCTGGAACTTAATCCTCTCATTCTGCATAACATCATTTATTCCTATGTGCCTTCAGCTACGTTTATATTTTTTCTCATTACCTAGTCCATTGTTACTGTAAACAGAATGTCTTTGCTACATTTTCTATTTTCCCCCTTCTCCTCTGAGGTCTTCTTTTGACTTACTTGGTATTTCCCACCTCATCTCCTCCTTTTTTCCCTCAATTGTTTTATAGTTATATACTTTATTAATTTAGTGGTAACCAAAGAAATTATAAAATACACTCAGTTTATCTCAAGTTCATTGATTTTTCAGAATTTTAAGTGTATTTTTATTGAACCCTTCAAGCTACACAATTATGGTTATTTTATACAGTCAGTGTTTGCACATATTTGCCTATGTTTATTGCTTTTAAGCCCTTTATTCTTTTTTTCATTTAAGATCTTGAATCACCTTCATTCTTCATGATACAGGTACTTTAAAAATTTTTCTCTAAGAAGAGAACCAGATTGTGGAAGATTCAGTTTTTCTGTAAATATATTTACTTAATGTTTATTGTTGAATTATAATTTAACTGGGCATATTTTTCTAAATTGAACTTCATTTTCTTTCAATAATCTATAAATATTATTTTATTACTTTTTAACTTTCAATGTTGCTTTAAGAAATCAGTTCTTAAATTTCTGAAACTTTGAGGATATTTCCCATGTCTTTTCAAGTATTTTTTCTTGTTATTCCTATTATGAATTTTTATTCGGATGTGTCTAGACATCGGTTTCTTTTTAATTCATCCTGTTGGGGTCTGATGAAATTATTGAACTTGTGATTTTCACTTTTAAATTTTATCTGTTAGTCATTATCTCTCTTCAAAAGTTATCTTCCTCATTTTGTTGAAGTACTTTATATACAGTAGATCTTCTGACTCTTGTCTCCACATTTCCTATATTCTATCTTTCTATCTTTCTTTACTTCCTCTAGTTAATTTCTATATGTTCCAATTAATAATTTCTAATTTACTGTTAATCCTAGTCACTGAGTTTTTATTTTGAGTTAATTCTGATTCTCGTGTGGGTCTAGCTTTGCTGGGATTTGTTATTTCTGATAATTCTTATGGCGTCTTATTTCTTTGTGTATTTCATGTACTTTTTGTTACCTGTTTCTTTCTTACACTTTGTGATTTTTCCTAGTTATGAGATTAAAGTTTGTTCTTTAGAGACTTTTTCGGATTTCAAAGGACAGAAGCAATATAGAATCATTTGTGCTACATCTTTGGTGGAAGTTTTCTGCTCACCATTATCGTGAATTTGAATTGCAAACCTATGGGAGAGTCAGCTTGTGTTTATTATTTTAAAGGAAGGACTGTTTCCCTTTTTCACTGAATTTTGAGGTTTTGAGATAGGTAGTTTAATTTCCTGTCTTCTGGTTGGGTATAGCTGATTGGGGTTCCAGTTTACTTGGGGTTGTCTGTCATACTTGCTTACTGTTGGTGAATTTTAAGTTTTGTTTCCTCAAATTGTGAGGCTATAGAAATTGATCTTCATATTCATCAGATTTAACAAGTTTCCTCACTCTGAAAACTGGCTTTGCCGTTTTGCTTACTTCTCTTTGCCTACCATATCTATTCAGATTTTGGGCTGAGAATTCTTCCTTAACAGCTCGTTTGGAAACACTTTAAAAAAATGTAGTCACTGTTTTTAGTTATTTTCAAGGGTAAAGATCTCACTATCTGAACAGAAATTTCTGGAAATTGAATTTTGTATAATCTTATTTTCTATAAATTATAATGTAAAATGATAAAATAACAATCCATATTCCCACCATCCAGATATAGGCAGTATTGATGAACTTTCTAGATTGTTTTTAATCCATTTTAAAAATCACTACTGTAATATTGTTTTGAAATTAACTTTATTCACTTAACAATAAATTGTGAATAATTGTCCATGTCATATTTTTTTTAAATTCTAGTTGAATTTATCAAGTAAATGATACTTGAGCAGATATTCTGTCTATATACATTTTCTATTTCCATGAGGACACAACAGAGTCTTAGGACTGTACAAGAAGTTATGAGTTTTATATTACAAGTAAAGCTATTTTTATAAAAACAGATTTTCATATTTCTAATAGGAATGTGAAAACTGTAAATAATTTATATATGTTAACAGAAAAGATATTTCATGCCTATTATTTTAGGAAATTAGAAAAAAATTATCACATATAAGTAATAAGAAAATAAAAACTGTAATAAGCATAGCTAATACCTGAATAGAGATTCAAAACTCTTTGAGGAATAGCAAATGTAAAATGGTAAACAAAATGACCTGCTTTATGAAGAAGATATGTTATACAAAAAAATGTGATCAAAATACGAAATCACTTAAATGAACACTATCTGTAACAATTCAGGCCATGATGCCTACTTTTTCTATGTCAATGAATCTACTTAGGATAAAGATTAAAGAAGGTTTAGATAATTAAGTGAAGTTTAATTAAATATTAAAAAAATGTTTAATAAAACCTGTGATTATTAAAGTATATGTAAAGAGGCATATATTTTTTATCCTAATAGTGAAGTAACAGTTTATTGTTTTTGTTTAGTCCCTAAGTTGTGTCCGACTCTTTTACAAGCCCATGGATTGTAGTCCACCAGGCTCCTCTGTCCATGGGATTTCCCAGGCAAGAATCCTGGAGTGGGTTGCTATTTCCTTCTCCAGGGGAACTTCCCGACCCAGGGATCCATCTGTGTCTCCTGCACTGGCAGATGGATACTTTACCACTGAACGACCTGAGAAACCCTCATGGACATTGCTCCATTGCATTTTTATATGTTGGTTTCTGCATTTAAACTAGAGGCTAACTTGATTTTACTCCTTCGTAACTGGTTTCTGCTCAACTACCTGAATAATATATCCTTTGTCCTTGATTAATAAATTCAGCAAGACATTTATTGTCAGTAAACTCACATAAGTTTTTCTTAGAATATAATGTTTTTAAACTATAGATTTTTCTTCCTTAATTTCTGGAAAATTTTTTTTATATAAATTTGAAAGCTTTTTTGGCTTAGTTCTATTTCTCAATCATAGATGATCTACATTTTGGTTGACTTTGTCATGTCTGTTTTTATCTAATTAATGTAATCTATGCCATTTAATCTCTGCTTCTAAACATTTTATTCTCAGTGTGGCTATCTCTTCTTTGTGAGCCATCCAATCTTTAGCTCTCTGTCCCGTACACTGGTTTTTCCAAATGATTTATCACTTCTGTTATGGTGCTATTTTGCTCCATTTGTTTACCTACTTCTGTTATTTTAGTGTATTTGAATTCTCATTACATTAAATTTCTTTAAATGTTCTTTCCTAGCCCAAAACATTTTCAACATATTTTCTTCTTTCTCATGTGTTCTTCAGAGTAGGATCCTTACTGTATTAGTTAAATATTTTTCTGAAGCGAAGTATCCCCAAATTTAGCAGCTTAAAACCACAGACATTTATTACCTCCTGTTTTCTGTGGATTGGGTATCTGGAACTGGCTTGGTCGGGTGGCTCTGGCTCAGGTTTCTCTTGAGGTTGCAGCGCAGCAGTGTCACCGGGCTGCCATCACCTCAAGGCTCAGTGAGGCTGAAAGGCCTACTTTCCATCTCACGTTCACATGGTTGTTGGCAGACCTCAGTACATATTTTTTAGATGATTTCCTTCTCTTTTCTTCATTAGGCATACACACGCACGCACAAATGCACATCTTCCCCATCCTCCCGCATTGTTAATAGTTAGGCCAGTGTGGTACACATCCTGCCAAATCTCTTTTGCCATTTCACTAAATTTCCTCTAAAATTTTGATCTTGAAATCTAACAGATATGCCCTCCTGTCTATGAACAGTGTTCCCACAATTTGTCTGTATAGCAAACCCTTCTCATGATTGATAGCATCAGTTTGTTTTCATTTTTGTTCAGTCCAACCACCATTTGGTGATAGTGGTAGTCAGAATTAAATATAGAATAACAATTCTATTCAGTACTTGCTCTGATTTTTTAAAAAATATATTGTTTTAAAAATTATTATAGAATAAGTACACTCTCATTTAAGAGGAGAAGGAAATGGCAACCCACTCCAGTATTATTGCTTGGAGCATCCCATGGACAGAGGAGCCTGGTGGATTACAGTCCATGGGGTCACACAGAGTCAGGCATGGCTGAGTGACTAACACTTTCGCATTTAAGAATTAAAACCTAGAGAAGTATACAGTGTATACAGTTTAACTTCTCTCTGCTTCTTCCATTCTCTTTCTTATTTTGAGGAGTAACCACCATTTACAGTTGCTTACAAATCAATCTAGGCCTTGTTCAATGCAGTACAGTCATAGAGGTGTATATTTAATATAAGGTATACTCAATAGCTAAAATCCTATGTATGCAACTTGGATTTTACATGCAAAAATACATCATGGAATTCTTCTATGTTAGACTAGTTCATATTGAAGATTATACATATTCATTTTATAGATGCTCCATGATTTATTTGGGCTTCCCTTGTGGCTCAGCTGGTAAAGAATCCACCTGGGTTTGATCCCTGGGTTAGGAAAATCCCCTGGAGAAGAGAAAGGCTATCCACTCCAGTTCTGGCCTGGAGAATTCCATGGACTATATAGTCCATGGTGTCACAAAGAGTTGGACATGACTGAGTGACTTGCACATCATAATTTATTTTACTATTCCCTTACTGATAGACATGTAACTTTTATCCATTTCTTTGCTTTTTAAATAATATGGCAAGGAATCTCTCTCTATGTTACTTCATAGTTGTGTGTGTGTTACTATATAATTGATTCCTAGAAGTAGACATGCTCAAACATTCCTTAGTATCTGAGGCTTGAAATCATGGTAATTTCACCAGATTAGATTCTCTGATGGAATCTCTACGGACAACTGTACCTTCTCTGTATATTTATAGAGATTCATGACGTCTTAATATCTGAAATTGGCTGATTTGTTGTTGTTTGGTCACTCAGTTGTGTCCAACTCTCTACAACCCCATGGACTGCAGCACACAGGCTTCCCAGTCCTTCACCATCTGCCAGAGTTTGTTCAAACTCATGTCCACTGAGTCCGTGATGCCAACCATGAGATCCAACAATCTCATCGTCTGTCATCCCCTTCTCTTCCTGCCTTTAGTCTTTCTCAGCATCAGGACCTTTTCCAGTGAGTCAGCTCTTCCCGTCAGGTGGCCAAAGTATTGGAGCTTCAGTTTCAGCATCAGTCTAATTAGCTGATGAGTTTTAATTCTTCCTTAGCCTAACATGTCACACCCTGATTGTTGTTTCTCACATATTCAGGCAGTGCTGAGTGGTATGTTCAAGGAACAGCCAGGAGGTCAGCTTGTTAGAATGAACCAAGAGAAAGGGATAGTAGTAGAGGATTAGTTCAGAGATGGGATATTATGGGCCATTTTAAGGACTTTGAAGGGTCTTCTCACCATTATCAAATATCTAAAAAGTAGTCGACACTCACTGTCTCCCTCCCACTGCACTGTGGCTTCCCTTCTATTACTCCATGGGGACCTCTAGCAAAATTCTTCTGCTGCATCATTACTTGCTAAGGCAGTGGCCTTTTCTCCTCATTTGCCCACTCTGGCTCACACTGTCGACTGCATATAATTTAGTGTAAATAGAAATACCTTCGATAATTGTAAAATGTATATTTATTCATCACTGCCATCAGCACAGAATCTAATTTGCCTTTTCTTTTCCCGATTGTTCTCCTGCTTTATGTGCTGTTTCCTTTTACTTTTAGCTTTTGTGCCAGATTATTTGCCTTTCTTCAGTGTGTAACCTAAAGTTTCATGCTTGGTTCTCCTCTTAGGTGACTCTTGAAAAGTTTCACAAGTGCATTCCCTGCTCTAAATGAGCTAATAGAAAATCCTGTTCTTGATTAGCTCTAAGAAACTTAAGAGCAATGTGCATGGCTTTAAAAAATATTAAGCTTATGGAAGTAGATTGCTTAAGGCATTTAAATATTTGATAAAGGACATTTTATACAACTACAAATTAATATTAATTAGCATTTCCTTTTGATTGAAATTACTTATTTGCTTGAGCAGGTTAATTGATGTTCAGTTCAGTTCAGTTCAGTAGCTCACTCGTGTCTTACTCTTTGCGACCCCATGAACCACAGCACACCAGGCTTCCCTGTCCATCACCAGCTCCCGGAGCTTACCCAAACTCATGTCCATTGAGTCGATGATGCCATCCAACCATCTCATCCCCTGTCATCCACTTCTCCTGCCCTCAATCTTTCCCAGCATCGGGGTCTTTTCAAATGAGTCAGTTCTTCACATCAGGTGGCCAAAGTATTAGAGTTTCAGCTTCAACATCAGTGCTTCCAGTGAACACCCAATGAACACAATGATTTCCTTTAGGACGGACTGGTTGGATCTCCTTGAAGTCCAAGGGACTCTCAAAAGTCTTCTCCAACACCACAGTTCAAAAGCATCAGTTCTTTGGTGCTCAGCTTTCTTCACAGTCCAACTCTCACATCCATACATGACCACTGGAAAAACCATAGCCTTGACTAGAAAGACCTTTGTTGGCAAACTAATGTCTCTGCTTTTTAGTATGCTATCTAGGTTGGTCATAACTTTCCTTCCAAGAAGTAAGCATCTTTTAATTTCATGGCTGAAGTCACCATTTGCAGTGATTTTGGAGCCCAAAAAAATAAAGTCAGCCACTGTTTCCATTGTTTCCCCATTTATTTGCCATGAAGTGACGGGATGAATACCATGAAATTACTTTTCTGAATGTTGAGCTTTAAGCCAACTTTTTCACTCTTGTGTCATCTGCATATCTGAGGTTATTAATATTTCTTCTGGCAATCTTGATTCCAGCTTGTGCTTCTTCCAGTGTTTCTCATGATGTACTCTGCATAGAAGTTAAATAAGCAGGGTGACAGTATACAGCCTTGGCATACTCCTTTTCCTATTTGGAACCAGTCTGTTGTTCCAGTTTATTTTGATCCACACAGTCAAAGGCTTTGGCATAGTCAATAAAGCAGAAATAGATGTTTTTCTGGAACTCTCTTGCTTTTTCCATGATCCAGCGGATGTTGGCCATTTGATCTCTGGTTCCTCTACCTTTTATAAAACCAGCTTGAACATCAGGAAGTTCACAGTTCACGTATTGCTGAAGCCTGGCTTGGAGAATTTTGAGCATTACTTTACTAGCGTGTGAGATGCATCCAATTGTGTGGTAGTTTGAGCATTCTTTGGCAATGGACCTTTTCCAGTCCTGTGACCACTGCTGAGTTTTCCAAATTTGCTGGCATATTGAGTGCAACACTTTCACAGTGTCATCTTTCAGGATTTGAAATAGCTCAACTGGAATTCCATCACTTCCAGTAGCTTTGTTCATAGTGATGCTTCCTAAGGCCTGCTTGACTTCACATTCCAGGATGTCTGGTTCTAGTTGAGTGATCACTTCATCGTGATTATCTGGGTCGTGAAGATCTTTTTTGTACAGGTCTGTGTATTCTTGCCACCTCTTCTTAATATTTTCTGCTTCTGTTAGTAGATATAATTACAAAGAATTCTAAACTGAAGTATTTTCTGTTTTGGCAGATTTTAAATTTGCTCAGTCGTGTCCGACTCTTTACGACCCCATGAACTGTATAGTCCATGGAATTCTCCAGGCCAGAATAGTGGAGTGGCTGCTGGAGCAGCTGTTCCCTTCTCCAGGGGATCTTCCCAACCCAGAGATTGAACCCAGGTCTCCCGCATTGCAGGCAGATTATCAGCTGAGCCACAAGGGAAGCCCAGGAATACTGGAGTGGGTAGCCTGTCCCTTCTCCAGTGACTCTTCCCAACCCAGGAATTGAACCAGTGTCTCCTGAATTGCAGGCAGATTCTTTACTAACTGAGCTATGAGGAAGCCCATATTGAAGCTAATATATATTTATTATTGTATGTTATATATTATTTCTAATACTTAGGAGTTGATAGCATATGTTGGCTCATTTTAGTCAAATATAGGGCAGAATAATTCACTCCTTGATAACATCAGATAATAATTTTCTCTTGGTCATAATTGCTATTTTATATTACAGGAAAATACCAATACATTAATTCTAAATAAGAATTTTTAAAAACGCAATTATTGTCTGGATCAAAATTTGAGTCTTTCTTTTGTTCATTTGGGTCTTCTATGCCTTTTCCTGATTCTCTTAGGTATTGCAAAATTTTTCATTATGTGAAAATTTACATTTTAGCATAAAATTTTTCATGAGAAATAATCATCCATAACATTAAGTTGCTTTATTTTACTCCAACTATTAGATATACTGTAATTAAAAATTTTTTTCTTAATATGTATCTTTTTGAAGTATTTTTATAATATACTCAGAATTCTAGTTATTACAGTATCTGAATTTGTAAAAGATAATACAAAGAATTAAGTTTTCTTGTGAAATCTTGGTAATATTACTTGATTCTTCCTTTTATTTATCCATTGTAGATATAAACAAACCATCTGCCCTTTCTGTAAATCACAGTATATAATAAAAAGATAAATCTTGGATTAAATGCTTTAAATTCCTTCAGGAACAATTAATTACATTTATTCCCAATTTTAATTTGTATTCATAATTATGTTTCTTTTAAGATCATCTTTTAATTTATTATCATATAACATTTTTGGAAGAAAAACTATTTCATCATTTAATTGAAAAAGATACTTTGTGCAGACTTGACAAAAAATCAGAATGAGGTTCAGTTCTCTAATGTCTAGTTCAATGACTCCCATCTGCATGATACTCACAGAAGACATTCTGCTTGCTACTAACCTTGCTACTAACCTGCTTACTCTAAACCTTAAGTTATATTTCAGTTTCTGGAAATGCTTATTTCACATAACAGAGTAGTAACTACAGAGAACTTATATAGTAGAATGTTCACTCTAAATAAAATTTTTTATATTTTTAATATATTCCATGAAATTTTTACAGACTTCCTTAGCATCTCTTTCCAGTGATCACTTATTTAAACAACCTTCTCAGTTTTTTCTTTATAGTCACTGAGCTGTAGTCTAAGGCTCCTCTGATATTTTTTAGATGGAAATCATTGATTTTTTGTTTATTTGTGTAAAAAGAAGGCCACTGTCACAATATTATAATACCAGAAAAATATACTAATATTTTATTGATATTAATAAGTTATACCTATTTCATTAGTGAATCTAAGGTAGATATTTCAATGGTATGAAAATTACATTCTATTAATATATAACCAACTTAACCAAACATTCAAAAGTCAAAGACTCTGAAACTGAATTTAATACTGTTATTTTTTCAATGATTACACACCCTTCCTTGTTATATTTTCATTTGAAATACAACATTCAATGCCCAATATATGACTTCTAGTATTTTGTTCAATTTTGAAGTGGTATATAATTGTCACTCAAAAATATGTCTCTTCGGTATAAGTTCAAATAATAATGCATTTTACTCTTACACATATTTTTTCCTCAGAAAATGGAGCTAAGTCTTGTAATTAAGAATATTCAGAAATAAAAAGATGCAGTCATTTAGCAGAAAATTGAAACTCTAGAGTTTGGAAGAATGTATGATAAAGTGCCTGGAAAATTTTTCTTCCAGGTGGCTTAGAATCACTGAAAAATCTTCAGCAACTGATCGTGGACCATAATCAGTTAATCAGTACGACAGGTCTTTGTGATACACCTACCCTTATGTACCTGGATTGTTCACACAATCATCTTACTGAAGTTGAGGGCATTGAACAATGTGGATTGCTCCAAATACTGAAGTTACAGGGAAATTATCTAAGTGAGGTAATTGATTTGGGTTAATTTGATTAACACAACATTTTTCTTTTGCTGCAAATATCAACCACACATTTTAAAGGCAGTTTAATTTTTATTCTTTTTGCTTATCAACTGAATTTGATTACCAGTTTAAACTATTATGTACTTTTCACTATTTTTTTAAATTTTATTTTTAAACTTTACAATATTGTATTGGTTTTGCCAAATATCGAAATAAATCCGCCACAGATATACATGTGTTCCCCATCCTGATCCCTCCTCCCTGTTCCCTCCCCATACCATCCCTCTGGATCATCCCAGTGCACCAGCCGCAAGCATCCAGTATCGTGCATCAAACCTGGACTGGCGACTCGTTTCATACATGATATTATACATGTTTCAATGCCATTCTCCCAAATCTTCCCACCCTCTCCCTACTTTTCACTATTTAAAAACTGTTCAACATTATTACAATATCTTATAAACAAATGAATTCAACATTAGTTTTTAATAATACTAAAATATAGATCATAACTTTTCAGTTATGATTCAGTGTATAAGTGGGACCAAATTTATCTGCAATTGTAATTAAGATTTGTCATGAAGGCTTTTAATTAAAAATATGCTAATTATGAAAATTATTGGAACTTTATTTATAATAACACTCTCAAATATTATACTTTGATTTATGATATGCTGTTTATCAGAATATATCTGTTAGTTTTGGTAGGGTTTATATGTTTAAATTTGTTTAAATGATAAAAATATTTTGCTTAATATAAGCTAATAACTCAACTTTAAATATAGCTTCCATTCTTGGGGAATCACGTTCTTCTCAGAGAATTGCACTTGGATGATAACAGCATTTCAACTGTGGAAACATTTTCTTCATACTGGCTGCCTTTACTGCAAATCCTGACTATCTCTCAAAACAGGTACAAGTATAATTTGCTTTATTAAGCTTAAAGGCAGTGAATGATTAATGTAAATGTATGAGCTTCATAACAAGTAGAAAAGCTGTTAGGTTTTTCCAATAATTCAAGGAATGTACATTACAATAACTTGGTGCATAAATTATAAATCTATCTTCATGTATTGACATATCCTCAAATTTTAGTAGGATTTTAATTGTCACTGATCTTACTCATTTTGTTCCTTCTCACTCAAAAATGTACTTATGGAAATTTCTCAGGGCAGATTTGTTTGTATTTGTAAAGATACCCTCCTTGGAAAATACAGGAGGTAGTTAATTTAATTCAGAAGGATGTCTCATTCTCTCAAATGGTACTTATTAAGTCCTGGAAGAACGATTTTTAATCTGCTCTCAACTTGCATGTCTTTTTGAAACTGTTAAGACAGATTTAAATTTGATTTCCCTAAGGATATAAAGTAACACTTAAAAAAATACCTTAATATTAAATCGAGATGGGTACCTGCCACAGAAGATCCATTTGAAACCACCAAACATCTGGATCTTTGCAGAGAATAGCTGTCTAAAACTGAAACTGAAACAGGAGTACAAGATGTATATGCCTCCCTCTGTTTAATATTTCATTGAGGCCTATTAACTCTAATATGATTAATTTGGTCATCAAAGGCACAAGAAATAAGGGAAAGGAGCTATCTTTTACAAGAAGTTGTTTCTGTGAGTGGTATAATTCTTGCAAAACAAGTGAACAAAGACAACTCATTGTTTTATATATATATATGTATATCCCCTCCCAAACATAATTTTCTTTCAATTTCTGTCACAATAGTGCTCATTCTTTGAGTCCTAAATGATTTGACTTCTACCCATTAAACTATTCCACAATTTGACATATCAAAAACTGAATTTGTGTTTTAAAATTCCTTCTAGTTGTTCTAATCATATCTGAAATATGAAAGTTGATTTGCCTTTAAAAAGATGTTTATTCCTGAACAGCACTGTCAGATAATACTATTTAAGTAACTTAGACCATCACAAACTTATCGGATCTTTTCACAGTATTTTTCAGGTTAGAAATACAATTTCTGTAGAAATACTCAGTTTATGCTTTGGACAGACGGAGTAAAGCACTCAGTTACTGACATATCTAACATTTTATAGAACTAGATTTCATGCCACATTGATGAGCATAATAGTCTTAAAGAATTTAGAAAATATTTAAGACATCAACATTTTTGAGAAATAATTCCATTATTTCTGTGGACAATTTAAATCGTCAAAGGAATATTCTGCTTTTAAAAATTAAAGTTAACACTAGCTAATAGACTTTTGCACTATCAATATGATGTGCCTTTCTCACATCAATTATAGATGACCAGGAATTTTATAAAATGAACTATTTAAAAAATTTTAGATTTGATAACAATAACTGGGATACTTAAACCAAATAATCCTTATTTATAATTTTGTTTGCAGCAATTAGCTTCTTAACACTTGGATATTCAGGTGGTGTTTGCTATATTGGGTGATACAAAACTGAGTAACATATGTCCTTACCCTCAAAATCTCTTAGAAATAAAAGAACAATCTGGTGCACTTAGCTGTATAAAAAAGTGGTAAAATTATATAATATATATTATTTTGCATTTTTAAACAATATCACTTATATTTGAAGGTTTTTTTGTGTGTGAGTTTCTGAAAGCTTTTAACTAAATAACCTACCATTTTGAGAATTAAGTGAATAAGTCCTGAGGGCACCAGGGAAATGTGATTGATAGAAATAAACATGTAAATTAGTGAAATTATCTCCTAAAATCAGTGAAAAAATAATCTTCATACTAGGTATTTTTCACAAGAAGCTAACACTATTAACTGTAGAAATTACCCATATTATGTTAAGCTTTTACCATGTGAGTTGACTTTTTCAGAACTACTTTAGGTTTGGTAAAACTCAGGATCAATAGATCTGGCTGGGTTTGAATTCTGAATTAACGACTTACCTGTCAGTTGACACTGAGCAAATCTTTTCTCACTACCTGATCCTCAGTTTTTTCACATATAAAAGGTGTGGTAATACCTACCTTACCTATTTTACAGGATTTTGTGATTATTCAAAACAATACTGTATGTCAGTACATGTTGCAAACCTGAGGAGAATTTTATAAATGTGATATTTGGATTTGTGGTTGGCATGTCTTTTAAAATGTACCTATTTTTCTTTTAATTTTTGATAAATATTTTCATCACAAGGAAGAAATTATGTATCCATATGCTTTTTTCCAACAAATAAAATACATATAAAGAATGATGCTTACTGCTTATTGTTTGAAATACTTGTTTCATCCTGACTTCTGTTTTGAATTTTCATTAGGACATGTGACTGTTTTAAGTTTTTCTCAGTGGAGTTCTAACTGGAAGACTCTCCAGCTTCATAAGTCTTTCCTCTTCCAGTGAGACTCTAAGTAGGAGCAGAAAGTGGAAACTATTTCCCATTGGCTGCTCATTATACAAATCTTTTGCTTTTTGTCGTCTTTGAAATTTATATCTTTTTTATGCCCAGGGCTAATGTGACAAGGTCAAATGGTATTAGGTTTTCACTAATGTCCTTTGTCTTTCTGGTTTGAATTTTCTTGGAAAAAAATATACACAGAATGTCAGTAAAAGGAAAGTTATAGAGGTTAAAAAAAATGATTCTACTATTAGGTTTCTGCCATCCTAATGAATAGTCATAAAGGTGAATGAATAGCCAGTTTTCTTGATTAAAATTTCAAAAAAAAAAAAAAAAGAATGTGATTCTAAAAGCATGGTTCTCTGAAAAGATAAAATTCTGATATTATAAAAAATATGTAGTTAAACCAAATATTTCTTTACCTCAAGAAATACTTTATTTTTGCAAAGAGAATTTTATTTTCAATTTTAAAACTTGATTGGTTATTTTTAGTTGATGTCTCTTATAACCTATATATTACCAAATGTTGCCACATATAACTTATTGGTTAAAAACATGAGATATTCTGACAAAAGAGAAAAACTCAGTATCTATTAATCTTTCAAAATCCTTTTAGCATAAGGGCAAATATTTAGTATTAGAAATATACTAAAGGTAAAAAAAGTAAGAATTTGCTTTTAATAAATGTATTTATTAGAACTGTATTTTCACTTGAAGAACT
This sequence comes from Bos javanicus, assembly GCF_032452875.1. Classification (NCBI taxonomy): domain Eukaryota; kingdom Metazoa; phylum Chordata; class Mammalia; order Artiodactyla; family Bovidae; genus Bos; species Bos javanicus. The sequence continues at coordinate 15,239,469 of NC_083872.1, forward strand.
TAACTTTCTTACTTGTAATAATGATCTAGAATGCCTGAGTAGGAAATGTCATAAAATTAGAACTCAAAGCCATTGATTATGTATTGAAAAAGTTTTATATTTCTTTCTTTCTTTTTTAGAATACATGTGATGTTTCAGTAAATTTTGCTATTAAGGAATGTATATGCAGATAATGAACCATATATACAAATGTAATGACCAATATTTGATCACTTTTTCTTTTATTACCTTGGATATTTTCCCCTGGAATTAGTGTTGCTCAGGTAGTGTTAATAGTAGTATTGTACTTAGGATTGAATATAATCAGAGAGATCTTCCAGTCTCCTTATTTAGTCTATTTTAGCCTCAGTAGCATCTTCTGTTTCTCTTCTAATGTAGAACAGGATAATACAGGAGTTAAGCTCAGCACAAGGGTTGGCTTTGTGACATGATGCTTCCCGTCACAATATTATCCTGTAAACTTCTGATCTTAGAATAATAGTACTTTTTTTTTTTTTTTGCTGTTGTTGTTGTTTTTACCGTGGCAAGATGTTGGTAGGAATAAAGATGTAAAAATCTCTGCCAGGACAACTAGAGGGACATTATAAACACCAAGAAAGTAAAAGTAGAAGTTAACTTCTTTTTTGTTTTGTACCAGAGATACTCCTTTAGTAAAAGCTTATTCTGAACATGTATGAATCTTTCAGCATTTATAGAGGGTATTAATTCAGAAGACTTTTTTATTTGTGATGAGAATATATTTTATACAAAGAAATTTTCATCTTTTTTAAAGATTTAGATGAACTAGCTTAATTTTTATTGCCAAGTAGCTAGGGTAATGTGATGCTATGTAACAAAGAAAGTGTAATCTTGTCTTAGTTTGAAATGCAAATCAAACTAAAATTAATTTTCCCTTCATAGCTTTTTGTTACTAATTGTGAATATTTTCAATATTACTTATATTCCTTATTTAAATGTGGGGTATTAATGATAGTTGTATCTTAAAAAATGATAGAAACTTTTAAAAGCCAGAGAAAAGTTTACTGTTATTAGAATTTGAACGTGCTTATATTAATGAATATGAGTTTTAAATATTAGTATATGTTTGATAAATTTAAGTATTTTATCAATAGAAAACATTTTCTATTATTATGTTCCTTAAATGCATATTTCCAATTTAAAAACAACTCCAGTGTAACTTTTATACTTACAAGACTTATAATACTTTGAATCTAGTACAGGAAACTTTTTCAAATTAAAAACAAAGTTATTGACTCTAATTAAAGTTATATTATTAATATGTAAAAATAAATAATCTTATGTTTTTTTTTTTTTTTTACTTTTAATGGTTTGTTATATGTTTGAGCCAGAGAAAATACATATAAATTATGAATTCTTTATAAATTTATTCATATACAAAGACTAAACAAAACAACAGAAAGCCCATTTATTCTTATTTTAATACCAAGTACACATTAAGCTTCCTGATATTTATTATTGATATTAGCAATTCCATGATCATTTCTCTTTAGAAATAAATATAAATATTTACATATTTGTATATATTATTATAAATATATTATAGAATAAATATTTAGCATCTTATAACTACTGTATTTTTTAAAAGTACTTTTAGTTAATGTTACATTATTGTATTTTATTGTGAAAATGCAGCTGTTATGTATTTCTTCCAGAGTTATAATTTATAACATTATATTATTGCGTTAAATAAATATATTATTGTATAATTACATCAATAATATTAAGAACACTCCAATTTAAATTTTCTTTAAATTCCATTTTGGTTTTCAGCTTGACAAAAATTGCACCACTTTTTCATTTTGTTTCTTTGGAAAAACTGGATGTCAGCAACAATTGTCTTTCTGGTAAGTTTATAATAATACATAGTTGTTTCTCAAATAATAGGCTTTTGGATTTCTGTTCTAAATATGATAAGGAAATCTTCTGGGTAGATGTATATAACATATCTATACCAAATGGTGTAGAGGAGGAAATTTTTCTCTTTTCTCAAACTGGGCCTGAGAATTAAACTGATGTAAATCAGATAAATAGAAGAAAAAAAATACAAGTTTTAATTTTTCTTTTTTTTTTTTACTTGTACATGAGAGTCCTCACAAGAAAATTAAGACCCCAAGAAGCAGTTAAGGTTGAACTTACATAGTGAGTCGGACGAAGAGTAGTAAATTGTGAAAATGAGAGGAAGCCGAGGGGCTTGGGCACTAAGGTAGTTAATTGGATTGAAAAGTGCCTAGGAAATAAAGGCTAGTTTAACAAGCTTGTTTGCATACATATCTCTTGGCCTTAGCTTCCCATCCTTAAGACAAGAATGTCTCTTTGCTTCTGTTATAGGAAAATATCTTTCACATGGGAATTTAATTTCTTGCTTTTAAGAAAAAGAAGGAAGATTAGAGTGCTCTTAAATTTGCTCCTTTTTTTTAAAGTGCATTTTAAACCATAGTCAAGGCTATGGTTTTTCCTGTGGTCATGTATGGATGTGAGAGTTGGACTGTGAAGAAAGCTAAGCACCGAAGAATTGATGCTTTTGAACTGTGGTGTTGGAGAAGACTTTTGAGAGTCCTTTGGACTGCAAGGAGATCCAACCAGTCCATCCTAAAGGAGATCGGTCCTGGGTGTTCTTTGGAAGGAATGATGCTAAAGCTGAAACTCCAGTACTTTGGCCACCTCATGCGAAGTGCTGACTCATTGGAAAAGACTGTGATACTGGGAGGGATTGGAGGCAGGAGGAGAAGGGGATGACAGAGGATGAGATGGCTGGATGGCATCACCAACTCGATGGATGTGAGTCTGAGTGAACTCCAGGAGTTGGTGATGGACAAGGAGGCCTGGCGTGCTGCAATTCATGGGGTCTTAAAGAGTTGGACACAACTGAGCAACTGAACTGAACTGAACTGAACTTGAAATAGTCAAAATGCCAGAATGGCTTATTAGGGTGCCATGTATTATAAACTCCTTTGAATGTGTGGTGAAATAATTTAATTAAAATTTTCTTTATACTTTTAAACTCATATTACTTCCATATCTTTCTGGTAAACCTTGGAAAATGTGAGAATTATATTCTTATTTAAAATTCATATATCCTATACCTATAAAAAATTAGTCTAATGAAGATAAGTAAACACATTTGTCTAACTTGTTGACACCTAACCATTACAGAGGAGACATCCATCAAAAGTTTATTAAAGAATGATGTATTGATTTGGTTAAACAATCCCTTACCCTCAAACTTCACCATCCCCAATTTTAGTCAGTCCCCTTGTGGAGATAATCACAGTTCTAAATCTGTCACCATAGGTTAAATCTGACTTTCCTACATCTTTATATTAAAGGAATCAAATAGTATGTTCTTTGTTGACTCTAGATTTTGGTTGGCATTCTTGGGATATTCCACCACATCAGTTGTTCAGTTGTTTCTATCAGCAATATGTTTTTTTTTTTTTTTTCCTGATGTGTGGTCCATTGCATGAATACATCACAGTTTGTCAATTTTCCTGTTGATTAATATTTTGTTTGCTGTTTGGGGTCAGTTCAGTTCAGTTGCTTAGTGGTGTTCGACTCTGCAACCCCATGGACCGCAGCACTCCAGACTTCCCTGTCCCTCACCAACTCCTGAGGTTTGCTCAAACTCATGAACATCCAGTCAGTGATGCCTTCCAACCATCTCATCTTCTGTTGTCCCCTTTTCCTCCTATCTTCACTCTTTCCCAGCACTGGACTTTTCTAAAGAGTCACATCTTCACATCAGGTGGCCAAAGTACTGGAACTTCAACTTCAGCATTAGTCCTTCCAATGAATACTCAGGACTGATTTCTGTTAGGATGGACTGGTTGGATCGCCTTGCAGTCCAAGGGACTCTCAAGAGTCCTCTCCAACATCACAGTTCAAAAGCATCAATTCTTTGGCACTCAGGTTTCTTTATAGTTCAATTGCCACATCTATACTTGACCACTGGAAAAACCATAGCCTTGACTAGACGGACCTTTGATGGCAAAGTAATGACTCTGCTTTTTAATATGCTGTCTAGGTTGGTCATAGTTTTTCTTCCAAGGAGAAGGTGTCTTTTAATTTCATGGCTGCAGTCACCATCTGCAGTGATTTTAGAACCCAAGAAAATAAAGTCTGTCACTGTTTTCCCATCTGTTTGCCATGAAGTGATGGGACTGGATGCCATGATTTTTGTTTTTTTGAATGTTGATTTTTAAGCCAGCCTTTTCACTCTCCTCTTTCACTTTCATTAAGAGGCTCTTTAGTTCCTCTTTGCTTTCTGCAGGTGGTGTCATCTGCATATCTGAGGTTAATGATATTTCTTCCAGTAATCTTGATTCCAGCTTGTGCTTCATCCAGCCCTATATTTCATATAATGTACTCTACATGTAAGTTAAATAAGCAGGGTGAAAATATACAGCTTTGATGTACTCCTTTCCCAATTTGGAACCAGTCTGTTGTTCCATGTCCAGTTCTAACTGTTGCTTCTTGACCTGCATACAGTTTCCTCAGGAGGCAGGTAAGGTGGTCTGGTATTCCTATCCCTTTAATAATTTTCCATAGTTTGTTGTGATCCACACAGTCAAAGGCTTTGACATAGTCAATAAAGCGGAAGTAGATGTTTTCTGGAACTCTCTTGCTTTTTTGATGATTCAATGGATGTTGGCAATTTGATCTCTGGTTCCTCTGCCTTTTCTAGATCCAGCTTAAACATCTGGAAGTTCTTGGTTCATGTACTATTGAAGCCTAACTTGGAGAATTTTAAGTGTGTGAGATAAGTGCAACTGTGAAGTAGTTTGAGGATTTCCTTTTGTTGGGATTGGAATGAAAACTGACCTTTTCCAGTCCTGTGGCCACTGCTGAGTTTTCCAAATGTGCTGGCATATTGAGTGCAGCACTTTCATATCATCATCTTTTAGAATTTGAAATAGCTCAGCTGGAATTCCATCAACTCCACTAGCTTTGTTCATGGTGATGCTTCCTAAGGTCCACTTGACTTCATATTCCAGGATGTCTGGTTCTAGGTGGATGATCACACACCATCTGGTTATCTCAGTCATTAAGACTTTTTTCTGTATAGTTTTTCAGTGTATTTTTGCTACCTCTTCCTAGTCTCTTCCGCTTCTGTTAGGTCCATACCATTTCTTTCATTTATTGTGCCCATTTTTCTTGAAATGTTCCCTTGGTATCTCTAATTTCCTTGAAGAGATCTCTAGTCTTCTCCATTCTATTGTTTTCCTGTTTCTTTGCATTGATCACTGAGGAAGGCTTTCTTATCTGTCCTTGCTATTTTTTGGAACTCTGTATTCAGATGGATATATCTTTCCTTTGCTCCTTTATCTTTAGCTTCTCTTCTTTTCTTACCTATTTGTAAGGCCTCCTCAGTATACCATTTTGCCTTTTTGCTTTTCTTTTTCTTGGGGATGGTTTTGATCACTGACTCCTGTGCAATGTCACAAACTTCTGTCCAGGGTTCTTCAGTCACTCTATCATATATAATCCCTGAGTCTATTGTATAGTAGTAAGGGATTTTATTTAGGTCATACCTGAATGGTCTAGTAGTTTTCCCTACTTTCTTCACTTAAGTCTTAAGTTTGCAATAAGGAGTTCATGATCTGAGCCACGTCAGTTCCCGGTCTTGTTTTTGCTTATATAGAACTTCTCTATCTTTAGCTGCAAGGAATAAAATCAGTCTGATTTCAGTATTGACCATCTGTTTGGGGCACTCTGATTATAAAGTTCCTATGGAAATTCATGTACAAATACTTTTGTAACCCAAGTTTTCAGTTTTCTTGGATATATGTTTAAGGATGTAATTACTGGATAATAGAGTAGATACATGAAAGTCAAAGTGAAAAGTATTAGTCACTCAGTCATGTCCAACTCTGTGGCCCCATGGACGGTAGCCCTCCAGGCTCCTCTGTCCATGGAATTCTCCAGGCAAGAATACTAGAAGTGAAGTGAAGTCGCTCAGTCGTGTCTGACTCTTTTTGACCCTGTGGACTCTAGCCCATCAGGCTCCTACATCCATGGAATTTTCCAGGCAAGTCTTGGAGTGGGTTCCCATTCCCTTCTCCAGGGGATCTTCCCAAGCCAGAGATTGAACCTGGGTCTGCTGCATTGTAGGCAGTTTCTTTACCATCTGAACCACCAGGGAAGCCCCTGTTAGTGTATACTTAACTTTATAAGAAACTAATAAAACTGTTTTCCCAAATAGTTGTAACATTTTACTTCCCCACATTAGAGTTCCAATCGCTCCGTTCTATAGGGTTTTGGTATATCATTATATTATCTCGTTATGGTTTTAGTTTGCACTTCCCTGATGGATAATGATATGGAGCATCTTTGCATACCTTTATTGATAGTTTCTGTATATTGTTTTGTGTATTTTCAAGTATCTTACCATTTAAAAAATTTGGCTATTTTTTATTGGTTTGAATAAATTATTTATGTATTCTGGATGAAATTATTTGCCAGACATATGTTTTGTGGGTGTTCTGTCCCAGTCTCTCTTTTACCTATTAATTTTGTTAAGTGTATCTTTAGATAAGCAGAAATTTAAATTTTGGTTTAATTTTTTATTTTTAATAATTTTTGCTCTCTGTGTCCTTTGTAATATTTTTCTACATCCAGAATGAGATGGTTTTCTATACTTTTTAACTTTCTTATAAAGGTCTTGTACTTTAAGTTTTTACTTTTAGGTCTATGACCTACCTGAAATTAATTTTTACAAATGGTGTGGAGTCAAAGATGAGTTGTTGAACAACTAAACAACATTTAGTTTTTCCAGAAACACTTCTTGAACAAAATGTTTTCATCATTGATTGACTTTGGTGTCTTTGTCAAAAAATTGATTTCCATTTGGTCCACCTTTTAACTGATTTTCTCGTAATGATAGATGATATTTTCCTGTTTCTTTTTAATGTCCAATACTTTGTAACTGTATGCTGAGCATTGTTCATACTACAAGTGTACTGAGTCCAGCTATTGTTATCTTTCTTATAAAGTGTAGTAAATGTAATTCTAGCAGGCAGTTAAGGTATTGATGGATAATTGTGTTTCTGTCAACCTTAATTTCATTCTCTCCTATGGCAAATCATTTCAATTTTCAACTCTCAATGCATTCCTCTACCTCTGGGCATTGTCTTCACTCCTAATACATGGTCCTTCTGGATTTTGGCTGAATCTCTGAGATGCTGTGTTCGGTTAAGTCTTATCTGACTGGGCTAAAATTCCAGTGTCTTTCCCTGCTGCGTGAACTATAATGTCATCACTCAGCTCTTAGCCTAGTAGCAGGTTAACTTTGCTAGGTGTTTCAGAATGTTGCCCTGTCTAGCACTCGACCAAGGAGCGGTGGTAAACCCTTACATAGACTTTTTCCCAATTCTCTTCCTACCAACATATATACACTCAGCTTCTTCACAGTACTTTTCACCATAAATTCCAGGCTCATGTCTAAACTTTGCCTCATCACTCAGCAAAACAGCCTCTTTGCTTGATTTCCACTTTCTTGCTCTAAAGTGGCTAAATAATTTTAGGCAAAAAAAAAAAAAAATTGTAATTGTCAGCTCACCATGTGTGTTTGCTGTTTTCTCCCAAGTCAGGCTTAAAAACAGGTGCTTCCTGTTTATTGTCCAGTTTTATGATTGTTTTCTGTGGGAGAGCAATTCCAGTATAAATTACTCTTAATGTACCCTGGATTGCTGGATTGACCTACTGTTTTTACTTTTGAAAGTATACATGTAATTCTGTTTAGGCAAATGTTCCATTTTTACCACTCTCCGATTACTTTTGACTTTACTTTTTTATATGTTGTGTTAACGATCTGGCAAAGCTTGCTCTAAGCTGTTTACATGCTCATTTAATTCTCACCCTATGAGATAGATATAAACCTGAATTACCAAGCAATTGTATGATTTGCATAAATTCACACAGCTACTAAATGGTAGAAATATATATTATGATAGCAGAGTCTCTTAATATTGTCTTTTAAAAACATGTAGAATAAATAATTTTGTGCTTTTCTTTAATAGTCAAACATAAAATGGTCATTTATGTATAACTATTTTTCTTTATCTGTAATACCTCATAATAATTTTCATTGTTTGTTTTCTATAGATCTTACAAGTGCCATAAAGTGGTTTGATGCGTGCTTTTCTCTCCATGAATTGTCTCTCACTGGAAACCCACTTCTTCAAGAAATAAACTGGAGGTAAATAAATATTGTTGCACCCTATGTATGTACTTTATTATAATTGCAGAGAACACAATTTGATGAAAATTGTTCTGTGTATATTATTAATAATTGCCTGGGAAAAGTGAATAAAGAACAATTCAAAAGTTATTCTAAATAGAACAATTTTATAAAAGTAGTTTAAAAAATACCTTCTGCCTAAAATAATTTTTTGTACATGTAAGAACTAATATAAATTTGAAATGATAATTCTGATCCATACTACTGATTATATGACAATTTTAGTATGATGTTGACTTAGGTTTGTGTTTATAGAAAAGACATTTTTGTGGAATTACTTTTTGAGTCATCTACATCCCATAGTTTGCCATTTAAAATTATTTCCTTTCTGGTAATAATTTGATTTTGTTTTTATTTTCTGAAAAGAGAAAGTTGGTGTCTGTTAAAGTATGTATTATAAGTATGTGTGAATTTAGCCTCTATTTGGAATACTGCAGTAAGTACCTAGATGTAAATGAAAAAATATACTTCGTGATTTTTTAAATGAATTTTCTTTTTAAAAAAGTTCTCTAATCTGAAATTCTCAAATTATGCTAACAGCATTTTCCCTAAGATAGCCAACATTGTAATCAGTTTTTTTGAAGTAATTTACATATAATAAAATTTATCAGTTTATTTATGAATATGACTATTGCATAGAAATCATCAAATCATTTTTATCACTTTGAAAGTGAAACTGAAAGTGAAGTTGCTCAGTCGTGTCCAACTCTTTGCGACCCCTTGGACTGTAGCCTGTCAGGCTCCTCCGTCCATGAGATTTTCCAGGCAAGAATTGCTGGAGTGGATTCTCCAGGGGATCTTCCCGATCCAGGAATCAAACCCTGGTCTCCCACATTGCAGGCAGACGCTTTACCGTCTGAGCCACCAGGGAAGCTTTTTAATCACCTTGAAAAATTAACTTATTCCTCTTGGTAGTTAGTCCCCTCTTCAAGTATTTTATAACCCTCTTCCAATACTTTAAAAATGTCTCTCTCATCAGTGTCTCTTTTGCTGTCTCGTATTACTGTATATAAAACAGATAACCAACAATGACCTACTGTATAGAACAGGGATTATACTCAATATCTTGTAACATTGTATAATGAAAGACAATGTAAAAAATAATAAATATTTATATGTATAACTGTAAAAAAAATAAATAAATAAAAAATAAAAATGTCTCTCTCTAATTTACTGGTCTTTTAAGAGCTCTTCCCATAAATTGGGATGCTGTATCATGATGCCGAGTATCAGTAGCCTGAGATGATAGTGCTTTTGTCTTCTTTTTGACTTGTGCAGGGCCTCCACCTCTTTTGGATCCAGGCATCTTTTCTGGATCTTGGCTTCCTTAGATATCTGCTTTCCTTTGACTCCAAATCACCAGAGATGGTGCGTTGAGCATAGCACCTGTACTTAAAACCTGCCTAGCACTCTGAGGAAAGCTTGCTGATTATCTTCCTGCTCCACCCACCCCAAAAGCAGAAAACAACAAAATCAATAATGTGCTAATTTGTTACTATAAGCATTGGTGATGATTTAGTCGCTAAGTCATGTCCTACTCTTGCGACCCCATGGACTGTAGACTGCCAGGCTCCTCTGTCCGTAGGATTTTCCAGGCAAGAGTACTGGAGTGGACTGACATTTCCTTCTTCAATTACAAGGATTGCTGCTGCTAAGTCGCTTCAGTTGTGTCCAACTCTGTGCGACCCCATAGACGGCAGCCCACCAGGCTCCCCGTCCCTGGGATTCTCCAGGCAAGAACACTGGAATGGGTTGCCATTTCCTTCTCCAATGCATGAAAGTGAAAAAATAAAGTGAAGTTGCTCAGTCGTGTCCGACCCCTAGCGACCCCGTGGACTGCAGCCCACCAGGCCCCTCCTTCCATGGGATTTTCCAGGCAAGAGGACTGGAGTGGGGTGCCATTGCCTTCTCCAAAAGGATTAGTTGTACATAAATAGATTTGTAATGAGAATAAGTAGGTTATTCAAAAGCATGTATAATCATTGTAGGACTGATTTAAGAACTACAAAATACCCAAAGTAGAATTTCTATAATATATAGTGGGGTTTGGGTTTTGTTTTGTTTTTAATGACTGTTTGCAAGCTATCACTATTAAATTCACACACATCAGATTAATCTGAAAAACCATGTTATTCTTGGTTACGGTAGGACTTCTGTTATGGTTTGCAACAAGTGATGTAATCTCTGCCTGGGTTTTAGTTTGTAAAATAAATACTAATATTAACCTACCTCAAAACTTGTTGAGGATCTGTGAAATACTGAGTAAATGCCCCAAATAAAATATTATCTTTTTATTAAAAAAAAAAAAAGTCTCTCCACTGTCTTATGGCTTTCACTGTTTCTAAGGAGAAGTCTGTGGACATTCTTGTCTTCATTTCTCTGTCTCTGGGTACTTTTAAGATTTTATCAGTGGTTTTCAGCAATTTGATTATAACGTGCTTTGATGTGGTTTTAGATAGATTTACTCTCCTTAGGATTTTTTCCTTGTTTATTTGCTTAGCGTTTTTCTAATTGCTGTAGATTTGTCTTACCATGTTGTGTTAGTTTCACATGCACAGCAACATGATTCAATTATTTGTGTGGGTGTATTCTTTTCAGAATTTTTCTATTATGGGTTATTATAAGATATTGAATATAGTTCCCTATGTTATGCAGTAGGTCCTTATTGTTTAGTTGATATATAGTAGTATATATCTGTTAATTTTGTTGTTGTTATTCAGTCACTAAGTCATGTATGAATGTTTTGCAACCTCATGAACTACAGCCTGCCGGCTCCTCTGTCCATGGGATTTCCCAGGCAAGAATACTGGAGTAGGTTGCCATTTCCTTCTCCAGGGGATCTTCCCGACCCAAGGATCAAACCTGTGTCTCTTCTGTCTCCTGCATTGGTGGGCAGATTCTTTACCACTGAGCCACCAGGGAAGCCAGCTCCCAGTGTATCCCTCTTCCCTGCCTTTATTCTTTGGTAACCATAAGTTTATCTTCTAAGTCTGTGAGTCTATTTCTGTACTGTAAATAAGTTCATTTGTATCACTTTTTTGATTCCACATATAGGTGACATAGTATGATATTTGTCTTTGTCTGACATACCTCACTTAATATGATAATTTTTAGTCCATCCATGTTGCAATTCTGCTTAGAATTTACTGAACCTCTTGGATATTGTGGATTTATAGTTTCCATAAAATTGTGAAAAATTTTGGCCATTGTTTTTAAGTATTTTTTTCTGCTTCCTTCTATCTTCTCCTACGAGAACTCCAACTTCACCAATATTAGACCACTTGATGCATCCTTGAAGTCACTATTGCTTTGTTCTTATATTTATTGTTTTTGTTTTCTGCCTATATTTCAGTCTTACTAGTTATTGCTGTGGCTTCAAATCCCCTGATGTTTTCTTCATGTGTAACTGCTCTGCAGTTAATCCTATCTAAACTGTTTTTCAGTTCAGATTAGATGTTATGATTTTCATTTCTACAAGTTTTCTTTATTTTTTTTTAACATTTACAGTTTCTCTCTTAATCATGTTCATATATTCCTGAATCATCTTCAACATATGGATAACATTTATAATAGCTGTTTTAACATCTTTTCCAATGAGTCAACTCTTCGCATGAGGTGGCCAAAGTACTGGAGTCTCAGCTTTAGCATCATTCCTTCCAAGGAACACCCAGGACTGATCTCCTTTAGAATGGACTGGTTGGAACTCCTTGCAGTCCAAGGGACTCTCAAGAGTCTTCAACACCACAGTTCAAAAGCATCAGTTCTTCGGCGCTCAGCTTTCTTCACAGTCCAACTCTCACATCCATACATGACCACTGGAAAAACCATAGCCTTGACTAGATGGACCTTTGTTGGCAAAGTAATGTCTCTTCTTTTCAATATGCTATCTAGGTTGGTCATAACTTTCCTTCCAAGGAGTAAGCGTCTTTTAATTTCATGGCTGCAATTACCATCTACAGTGATTTTGGAGCCCCAAAATAAAGTCTGACACTCTTTCCACTGTTTCCCCATTTATTTCCCATGAAGTGATGGGAACAGATGCCATGATCTTAGTTTTCTGAATGTTGAGCTTTAAGCCAACTTTTTCATTCTCCACTTTCACTTTCATCCAGAGGCTTTTTAGTTCCTCTTCACTTTTTGCCATAACGGTGGTGTCATCTGCATATCTGAGATTACTGATATTTCTCCCGGTAATCTTGATTCCAGCTTATGCTTCTTCCAGCCTAGCGTTTCTCATGATGTACTCTGCATATAAGTTGAAAAAGCAGGGTGATAATATACAGCCTTGATGTACTCCTTTTCCTATTTGGAACCAGTCTGTTGTTCCATATCCAGTTCTAACTGTTGCTTCCTGACCTGCATATAGGTTTCTCAAGAGGCAGGTCAGGTGGTCTGATATTCCCGTCTCTTTCAGAATTTTCCACAGTTTATTGTGATCCACACAGTCAAAGGCTTTGGCATAGTCAGTAAAGCAGAAATAGATGTTTTTGTGGAACTCTCTTACTTTTTCCATTATCCAGCGGATGTTGGCAATTTGATCTCTAGTTCCTCTGCCTTTTCCAAAACCAGCTTGAATATCTGGAAGTTCACGGTTCACGTATTGCTGAAGCCTGGCTTGGAGAATTTTGAGCATTACTTTACTAACATGTGAGATGAGTGCAATTGTGCGATAGTTTGAGCATTCCTTGGCATTGCCTTTCTTTGGGATTGAAATGAAAACTGACCTTTTCCAGTCCTATGGCCACTGCTGAGTTTTCCAAATTTGCTGGCATATTGAGTGCAACACTTTCACAGCATCATCTTTCAGGATTTGAAATAGCTCAACTGGAATGCCATCACCTCCACTAGCTTTGTTCGTAGTGATGCTTTCTAAGGCCCACTTGATTTCACATTCCAGGATGTTTGGCTCTAGGTGAGTGATCACACCATTGTGATTATCTTGATCAAATCAGACAGTGATCAGAAAGTACAAGTATTTAAAGAATGTGTGTAGATGTGAAAAGGCCACCTGATTATGTTTCTAGACATAATAGAAACATTTTGCCAGCTTGGTGAAGGACTTCATCTTCTGGAATAGAAACAGTCAAGGTCCCCATACAGGTGCACTAACTTGCAATCTAGGACTGCTTCTCTTTCATTGAGATTTAGAGCACTGATCCCCAAGTTTGGGTCCTCACTTCTCGAAACCCATATAATGAGTGAAGTTATGTCTGAAGGACTGTTTGACAGGTGATATTATTTATTATAAAGATGTCTAATGGGTTGTTTCTAGAGAGATATTTTTATTTTCCCAAGTAACTATAGAGAATAAGTTATAGAATTGGCATACAATGACAAATCAGAATGGCAGTTGTGTACATTATTCAGAGCAAGGGGATAATGGTTTTACTATTAGGTGTTGGGCAAATAGGGCATGAATTCTGTAGCTGATCTGGTATTAGTTACCATCTGAACAGCTGCCATGTTGCAAGTTGTAGAGGTTTAAAGCAAACCTATGTCCTGAATAATCTTTTATTTATTTTTTGTTATTTTGTTTGTAGAAAGCATCAACACTTATTTAATTGAATAAATATGCTTGTTGTAAAACCTACTGATATAACCTATTGTAAGACATATATAAAGATAATAATATTCACATTTTACTGCACTTAATATATATACTTTATAGTTTTAAAGAAATTACTTAATTAGAAATAATACTGAGAGAAAATAGAATAGTATTTATATGTACAATTATTTAGCTATTATATTGTCTATGTTTAAATTAGTCTTTGTGAACTAGAACAATACCAACTTGTAAATTTTACCTATCAAATTTCATATAGATCCAGTTGCCCTAACACAGCTTTCATAATTTTAAGAAGAGATTCACTTATCTAAATAGTTTAAAATCTAGTGATCTATAAAATATGTATTTGTTAATGAAACGATCAACTCAAACTTTTACTAGTGTGTTCTGCTGAACTTTACATAACCCCTTGATACCAACAAAGGGATTAGTTATAGATTTTCCCAATTGGCTTCTTACTTTCATGTCCAGCCAGTGATAACACGAACAAAACTGATGTACTAAAAATTCTCTTTTTAAAACTTAATCCACAGACTCAGTTTGGAATTTCCTTTGGGAATGTGTTTCGTTCATGAATGATTAATAGAGCTTCTTAAGTGACAGAATATTCACCAGGAAGTTTTCACTGAATGAAATATTGATTCAGCCCTTGACTAGGAGGAGCCCAGCTGGAAAAACTAAGGCTGAGATCTCACAGTGTCCTTATACTTCATTTCAAACATGAATCAACTTGTTACAGCACTTTCTAATATATTTATCATAGAGTCTTTATAAGGCTGCATTTGATTTTAAAGCCAATCCCTGCACTACTAATTTATACAAATCTGACTACTGTTCCTTAAAAAAAGATTCAAGAAAAAAAATTGTTGAAATAAACCATTAGCTCCAATCTGGATATTTATTATGTGATTCACAGATTTCAAGACACTGTCACACTTTTCAAGATCCCACCAAACTACATGTTTACACCCAAAGATTCAAAACATCTAACTAAAATAACCTGGGAACTATTTTATGTAAAGATGATGAGTGTAACATCAGAATATTCCAAACGTAAAAATTCAAGGTCTGTTGTCCCCCATTCTCTAGAATTATTACATGTAGCTAAAATATTGTACTTAATGAGTCTATATCAGTAACTATTAATATGTCCAAAATATAGCATTTGATGATAAAGCTGTCACTTTTCCCCATACTAACCTGGTGTCAATTAACATCTCAATAGTCTCCACATGATGACAGTTGCACCACCTAGAAACAACTCTACCGTCCTGTGTTAACTCTGAATGTACCTTTCATTACTTTGGTTGTCTGGAACATAAACATTTATTTTATTAAATAAGATATTTGTGGTAAAATAGTAATATGATCCTTAATCAGATAAAACAAATTCTAATTTTTTTGCCCCTTGGATGGTATTGGTTTATTTGGTTAAAATGGCTCTCCATTCCAACCATCAATTATTTCTGAATAGAAATAATTGCTCAGAAATATTCAGACACATTTATGAATTGTTTCTTTATGTATTTGATATGTGCTGTTGAATTTTAGAATTACAGGGATAGTTTTCTAAAAACACCTTCATACCATTTATATAAAACTAATGGCAATGTTAACCAGTGACATATCATTGGAATGTTACTGCCCAGAGACCACAGTGTCTCTTATTTTAGCAAACTCTTCTGATATCCTTGATATATAGACTATAAGTTTCCTTAAGAAAAATGCAAGCTGTTTTTTTAATTTAAGATATTTTATAAATGATTTGAGTTTCAGTTATTTTTTTACTTCAAACTTGACCATATCTGATTTTAGCATAACATGCTGTAGTCTATTTTCTTCCCAATGTATTGATTTTATTCTTTAAAGTGCACAAGAAAGACTGAATTTAAATATATATATATATATATATATATACACATTTCCCCGAACTTGTCAATAGAGGTCTATGTGTAGCGGAGGACTCTTCATTTCAAAAAACATCCCAAGCACAGCTGAAGAAGTATTTCAAGGACAAGCTTATCAGAAACACTACCCTGGGGATTGGAGACCCACAAAAAAATCTTCCTTGAATTCTCATCTCAATTAATTTAGAGAGTCACTAAGGCAAAGACTTAGACTTCCCTGGTGGCTCAGACGGTAAAGTGTCTGCCTACAATGAGGGAGACCTGGGTTCGATCCCTGGGTCGGGAAGATCCCCTGGAGAAGGAAATGACAACCCACTCTAGTATTCTTGCCTGGAAAATCCCATGAATGGAAGAACCTACAGTCCATGGGGTCGCAAAGAGTCAGACACAACTGAGCAGCTTCACTTTACTTTAAGGCAAAGATAGATGTGTTAGACCCTGAGGCTCTCATGTGAGCAGCATGAGCATTGCCTTCTTTTTACTGACTCCTCATTTAGCCATATTGAGACCTGAAAGATGACTTCTCACGAGTGTCTCACAAGTATTACTGCATCTGCACTGTCACCATGGGTCCACCATCCTGGTGAGAAGTTTTGTGTATACAACCACTTACTGAAATGATTATACCCTCAAGGAAAAGATAGTTAGCTTTACCTAACCCCTAAGAATGCAACTTATAATAATAAGATAATATGCTTTATTAATTTCCCTTCCAAGGTATGCATATGTGTGCAGTTGCTTCAGTCATGTCCAACTCTTTGAGACCCCAGGGGCCGTGGCCTGCCTGGCTCCTCTGTCCAGGCTCCTCTGTCCAAGGATAGTCATTCCCTTCTTCACGGGATCTTCCTGACCCAGGGATCAAGCCCATGTCTCTTAAGTCTCCTGCAGTGGTAGGCGGGTTCTTTACCACTAGCGCCTCCTGGGAACCTATTTCAAAGACTGGAGCCTGTCACTGGCATAACTCATTTCATCAGCTGATCAGGTTCATTCTGGAAATCAAGGTATCAGATTGATATTTGCTTGGTACCCAAAGAATTAGAAATGTTGCTATTCTCAAGAACTATTTCCACCAAGTTATTAAAAGCCTTTTATTTGCTCTTCTATAATTTACGAGATTTAATTTTTTTAAAATTTACCAGTAATAGAGCATTTTTAAAGCATTATGAACACCAGTATAGTCTTAACTTTCAATACTCTCTATTATCACCTCTCAAAAATCATTTTTTCACACTTGACATTTTATAATTATTATTAAATAAGTTATTTTGACATCACAGTCATATCTTAAAGAAATCTGACTGGGTATTTTTATGAATAGTTAGAATACAATGTTGCTTTCTTAGTACTGTAATAAATTATTTGGTAGGATTGAATATTTCCTTGCTTTGATGAAAAAGTGAAATTGAAAGTCACTCAGTTGTGTTCGCTCCAGTACTCTTGCCTGGAAAATCCCATGGGCAGAGGAGCCTGGTAGGCTTCGACCCTTAGGGGTCGCTAAGAGTCGGACACGACTGAGCGACTTCCCTTTCACTTTTCACTTTCATACATTGGAGAAGGAAATGGCAGCCCACTCCAATGTTCTTGCCTGGAGAATCCCAGGGACGGGGAAGCCTGGTGGGCTGCCGTCTACGGGGTTGCACAGAGTCGGACACGACTGAAGCGACGCAGCAGCAGCAGCAGCAGCAGTTGTGTCTGACTCTTTGTGACCCCCTTGGAGTTTCTCCAGACCAGAATACTGGAGTGGGTAGCCTTTGCCTTTTCCATGTGATCTTCCCAACCCAGGGATCGAAGCCAGGTCTCCCACGTTGCAGGCAGATGCTTTACCCACTGAGCCACAGGAAAGCCTTAGAAAAAGATTTCCTGTTATATTTAATATTGTATCTCTGAGGTGAATGCCTCTGCTTACCTTATCACCTGTGATGAATAGCTATTATCTTAAGGTAATGTTCTGCTTTTGAATCATATCTTCAATGACTCTAAGCAGAAACACAATATATGCCAGATATGTAACCCTTTGTGGTAAGCATTATAGGTAGTTTTTGAATTGATAAGCATTCTAACTTCAAGCCACCTCAAAAAGTTCAAAACAATGCTAGCTGCAGAAGCACATATACTAAAATTGGAATGATACAGAGAAGATTAGCATGGCCCCTGTGCAAGGACGACACATTAATTCATGAGCCAATCTATATTTTGTAGCATATGTAAAATAGATAGCCAGGGAGGATTTGCTGTAGGACTCAGGGAACTCAAAACTGGGGCTCTGTGACAACCTAGAGGGGTGCGATGGGTTGGGAGATGAGTGGGAGACTCAAGAGGGAGAGGACGTAGGTATAGCTATGGCTGATCCATGTTGATGTATGGAAAAAACTAACGGAATATTGTAATTATCCTTTAATTAAAAATAAATAACTTTTTAAAAGCTCAAAATATATGGGCTCAAATTTTTAACAGCTTAAACTCTTTATTATTAGCAAAGCTTTTATCTGCTTCTTAACATTGTAAAACATTTGATAATTACCCTGAAAAACCAAATCTAAATCTAATTTTTTTTCTCTTATTTGTTATCTGTAAGGGGAAAATAAGGCAGTATTTCTGGAGTGGTTGGAGGAGTTTGGGAGCTAGTCAACTGTGTCCCCAGGAAATGGAAAACTGTGGTATTCTTCTATTTTGTTTCATTGAAAAAGATGTATTTGTACCTCTCTTATGATGACTTTTATTTAATACCAAGGCTACCAAGATCATAAACTATACACAGGATGCATTATGACTTTGGTTAGCCTTATGCATTTTTGCCTTAATGAACCACTTCCTCCATTAAAAAATAATTAAAATTATATTTTACAACTGTGTTTGCACAAATAGCTATATCAATCCTGACTATACAACCTAGATAGAAGGAAAAACGGTTATTAGGCTTTGCCTTCTTAACTCTTAGCATTTTAGTACTCTTACCCTGCCATCCTTCATTTAGTGTTTAAGAACTGTTTGTTTCATTTTTTAATTACCAAAATTTATTTTTAGAGCACTTTTAGGTTAACAGCAAAGCTGAGCAGAAAGTAGAGAAAGCACACATACCCCCAGTCCCCACACATGTACAATTTCCCTCACTGTAAATATCCCACACCAAAGCAGTATACTTTTATTTTTTGGCCATGGTGCACGGCATGTAGAATCTTCATTCCCTGACCAGAGATCAAACCTGTGCTCCCTGCATTGGAATCATGGAATCTTAACCACCGGACTGCCAGGGAAGTCCCAAAGCGGTATACTTTTTACAGTCAATGAACCTACACTGACACATATTTATCACCCAAACTCCGTAGATTTATATTAGAGTTTACTCTCAGTGTTTTACATTCTATGGGTTTTGAATGTGTTATGACATGTATCCACCATGTGGTAATGCGTAGAATCGTTTTATAGCCTTAACAATTCTCTGTGCTTTGCCCTTTCATCCCTCCCTCTACTTTAACCATTTGTTGTTGTTCATTTGCTCAGTCGTGTCCAGCTCTTTGCAACTCTTTGGACTGCAACACACCAGGCCTCCCTGTCCATCACCATGCCCTGGAGCTTGCTCAAACTCATGTCCATTGAGTCAGGGATGCCATCCAACCATCTCGTCCTCTATCATCCCCTTCTCCTCCTGCCTTCAATCTTTTCAGCATCAGAGTCTTTTCTTTTTTTTTTTTATTTGGTACTCAGTTTATTTTTTTAATACGAAACTGCCCAGTTGCCCAGCCTAATATAAAGCTGCTACGGAGTAATAGCCCCTTGCTCTTTGTTGCTCCCAGACCACTTCTTCTCCCTCTAAAGGTGGCTATGACCCAGCCTCCAATTATTGGGTGTCCCCCCCTTCTGTCTTAGAGCCCCTAGTTCTAATGAGTCGGCTCTTCACATCAGATGGCCAAAATATTGGAGTTTCAGCTTCAGCATCAGTCCTTCCAATGAATATTCAGGATTGATTTCCTTTAGGATAGACTGGTTTGATCTCTTTGCAGTCCAAGGGACTCTCAAGAGTCTTCTCCAGCATCACAGTTCAAAAAAATCAATTCTTTGGCACTCAGCCTTCAGGGTCCAACTCTCAAATCCATACATGACTACTGGAAAAACCGTAGTTTGACTAGATGGACCTTGTTGGCAAAGTGATGTCTCTGCTTTTTAACATGCTGTCTAGCTTAGTCATATCTTTGCTTCCAAGGAGCAAGCATCTTTTAATTTCATGGCTGCAGTCAACATCTGCAGTGATTTTGAAGCCCAAGAAAATAAAATCTGTCACCGTTTCCATTGTTTCCCCATCTATTTGCCATGAAATGATGGGATCATCATTTGCCATGAAATGATGGGATCAGATGCCATGATCTTCAGTTTTTGAATGTTGAGTTTTAAGCCAGCTATTTCACTCTTCTACCTCCATCTAGAGGTTCTTTAGTTCCTCTTTGCTTTCTGCCATAAACGTGTTGTCATCAGGATACCTGAGGTTACTGATTTTTCTCCTGGCAATCTTGATTCCAGCTTGTGCTTCATCCAGGCTGGCATTTTGCATGATGTGCTCTACATTTAAATTTAATAAGCAGGGTGGCTATATATTGCCATGATGCACTCCTTTCCCAACCAGTCCATTGTTGCTTCTTGACCTGCATACAGGTTGTTCAGGAGGCAGGTTAGGTGGTCTGGTATTTCCATCTCTTTAAGAATGTTCCACAATTTGTTGTGGTCTACACAGTCAAAGGCTTTAGCTTAGTTGATGAAGCAGAATTCTGTTTTTCTGGAATTCTCTTGCTTTTTCTGTGATCCAGTGGATGTTGTCAATTTGATATCTGGTTCCTCTGCCTTTTCTAAACCCAGCTTGAATATCTGGAAGTTCATGTACTGTTAAAGCCTAGCTTGGAGAATTCTGAGCATTTCTTTGCTTGCTTTAACCTCTTAAAGCAACCATTAATCTTGTTGTCTACATAGTTTTGCTTTTTTTCCAGAATGTAGAACAACTGGAATTATACAATATATGCCTTTTTCAGATCGGCTTTTTTCACTCAGTAATACGCATTTGCATTTCCTCTATGTTTGTTCATGGATGGATAGCTCATTTTTTTAATGCTAAATAATTTTATACTGTATGAATATATCACAGTTTATCTTTCAGTTCACCTACTGAAGGACATCTTGGTTGTTTCCAATTTTTGGCTGAAACAAATAAAACTGCTATAAACATATATGGGCAGGTTTTTGTATGGACATGCATTTTCAGTTCATCTGGATAAATACCAAGGAGACTGATTGCTAGATCAAAAATAAAGATGTTTAATTTGGTAAGAAACCACCAAACTATCTTCCAAAATGTCTCTCCCATTTTTCATTACCACCAGCACTTAATTAGAATTCCTGTTTCTCCACCTCCTCACCAGCATTTGGTGTTATCAGTATTTTGGATTGTGGACATTATACTAGGTAGGTAGCAGTATCTCATTGTTGTTATAATTTGCAATCCATTAATTAATGCTTGTTTGTCGTATTTATATATTTTGGTAAGATGTCTTTAATATGTTTGGCTCACTTTTAAACCAAGACATTCATTTTCTTATCATTGAGTTTTAAGCTTTTCTTTTTTGTATATTTTGGATAACAGTAATTTATCAGATGTGTCTTTTGCAAATATTTTCTCCCAGTGTATGACTTGTCATCGAATTGACAGTGTCCCTAGGTGTGGGAATTTTTAATTTTAATGAAGTTCAATTCATCAACAGATTTTTCATAGATATGCCTTTGGTATTGTATCTAAAAAGTCATCACCATACCCAAGGTCATCTGGATTTTATTAGATTTTTTTTTCTTATAGGAGTTTTAGGGTTTTGCACTTTGCTTTAAAGTCTGTGATCCATTTTGAGTTAATTTCTGTGAAGCTTAAGAGGTCTGCATCTGGACGTTTAGATTCTTTAATTTTTTTGCACAGGGGGATGCTCAGTTACTCTAGCACCAATAGTTGAAAAGTGTTATCTTTTCTCCATTATACTGACTATGTTGGTCTATTTCTGCATTCTCTATTCTGTTCCATCAATCTATTTGATTATTCTTTTGCCATTACTAAATTATCTTGATTACTGTAGCTTCATAGATTATTTTGAAGTCAGGTAGTGTTAGTCTTCCAAATTTTCTTCAAAACTAAGTTGGCTATCTCCCTCTTTTGCCTGTTTATATAACTTTCAAATCAATTTGTTGATATCCACAAAATATCTTGCTGATATTTTAATTAGATATGTTATATCTCTAGATCAAGTTGGGAAAAACTGACTTTTGACAATATTGAATCTTCTTATCCACAGATTTATTTTCCCATGGGACATCTTTCCATTTATGTAGGCTTCTTTGATATCTGTTGTCAGTGACTTATAATTTTCCTCAAAGGAACCGTTAGTGTTTTAGTAAGAAGTTTTACTCACTCAATAAGTTTAGTTTGCCCCTGTGACCATAAACAGCCTTGTGAAAAGAAGCCTACATGCTTTCTTGCGTAAAGCTTGGGAAGTACTTCGAAGTGGCTGGGTTTGGTAGACCGCTTTTGCTTTCTGACCTGTTTTTTCATAGCATTAATCTTTTAAATTGATAAAGGCTTTTGCTCATATTTTGGAGATTATTTATTATAATCCTTACCAAGATTCAAGGAGAAATATAATTTTGGAATTTCCAGATCATGAAATATTGAGTAATCACCACCCTTTTTGTTTTAACCCTATTTTCAGTATGTTTCATTGAGAAATGATCAGAATTCACACCTACTTCTGAAACAGACAGTAACTTTCAGTTACATTATCTTATTTTAGAAAGCGTGTACCTGATACTCTCTTTCTCATAATGCAGATTTTTATTTACTACTCCCAGCCCAAGTTTCCAGCTGCTTGAATTTACCATTTGTGGTTTAGAAGAAAATGATTAAATGTGTATCAAGAACTCTGAATCTTACTTGATACATGGCATGATATCATAATTTAAAAAAATAGAATTTTCTCTATAAAATCAATAACTTCAGAGATATATTCTCTGCTTATATTATTTAAATAATAGGCACATAAATTATTTTAGTTATAAACTCTCCTTTTCAAGATTATAATTTTTTCCTATTTTTAATAGGCATTCTCTACTTAAGATATTACCTGCTCTAAGGATCCTCAATGGTGAAATGCTAACCTCTCGTACAGAACGTCACACTGAAGGACACCATCAACTAGAATTAGAGCATTTCCTGGAACATTGTCAGTCCCAAATTAGAGAATTTAACTTACTAAGTGAAAAATATATTACTGGTGACAGGTAAGACTGATATCATCTTGTTGTAATTAAAAGATATAATGCAATTTATACACAGCATTTAAAATTTTTCTGATCAATACAGTACTACCTTTTTGGACTTTTACAGTGTGTTTTAGGAATATTTTCCTCTTTAAAAAATACATCTATGAGTATCATCTTTTATTATTTGAAATGTATTAATCTGTATTTTGAGCATATATTAAAAGCTAAAATTAGATCAAAATAAATGAAAGCATGAAGATAGCTTCACACCAATATACACTCATTCATTTGTTCATTCAATTATTCAGTCATACATTTAGTCATCAATTATTGATGGACAAGACACATAAGAAGTTAAGTATTACATTTTGGCCTGAAAGAATTCATGATTTCATTAAGAGAAAATTAGCTAAATAAGTCATTACAATGCAACAAGTCAAGTTTTATAAAACATATAATATTTATTATATATCTATTATATAAAGAATAATATTACACATATTTTTATGTATTACGTTATGGGTGCATAGTGGAGAAAAGCAGTCAAGACATGCACATATTCAGAGGACAGAGGCTGAGAACAGAGTCCTAAAAATATATCAAAGAAAAAGAACTTCCTATCCCCCACCCTGAATTCTGAATTCAGTTCAGTTCAGTCACTCAGTTGCGTCTGACTCTTTGTGACCCCATGGACTGCAGCATGCCAGGCTTCTCTGTCCATTACCAACTTCTGGAGCTTACTCAGACTCATGTGAATCAAGTCGGTGATGCCATCAACCATCTCATCCTCTGTCATCCCCTTCTCCTCCTGCCTTCAATCTTTCCCAGCATCAGGGTCTTTTCCACTGAGTCAGTTCTTTGCATCAGGTGGCCAAAGTATTGGAGTTTCAGCTTCAGCATCAGTCTTTCCAATGAATATTCAGGACTGATTTCCTTTAGGATGGACTAGTTTGATCTCCTTGCAGTCCAAGGGACTGTCAAGAGTCATCTCCAACACTGTAGTTCAAAAGCATCAATTCTTCGGCGCTCAGCTTTCTTTATAGTCCAACTCTGACAATCATACGTGACTCCTGGAAAAACCATAGCTTTGCCTAAACATACCTTTGTTGGCAAAGTAATGTCTCTTCTTTTTAATATGCTGCCTAGGTTGGTCATAACTTTTCTTCCAAGGACGAGGCATCTTTTAATTTCATGGCTGCAGTCACCATCTGCAGTGATTTTGGAGCCCCTCAAAGTCTGCCACTGTTTCCATTGTTTCCCCATCTATTTGCCATGAAGGGATGAGGCCAAATTCATGATACATGAATCCTGAATGTATTACTATAAATGAATTACAATTTATATATTAAAACTTTATTTTATAATTTATACTACTCCAAAAAACACAAATGAAAAAGAAAAATTATTTTATATTTTCATATGATGTCTGCATTATAAATGGAACAATGATATGTGCTTCCAAATGTCTAAACTTAATTACTAAATTACATATTAAATTTTTGCTATTTATACTGTCGTACTGCTCATCCTATGTAAGAGTTGGTTTTTTCTATTTAAATGGTTTTTTAAAATATAGTCTAATCAGATTATAAACATATCTTACAGCTTTAAAAATAATTCCAATTGTTATGGATAGTTTACTTTGAATAAATAGCTTATTTTACATTTGTATTTTTGTAAACCTAAATTGATATCTCCTTGTGTATTTATGGTAACCTACGATTTTTATGTAAAAATGACTCTTAACCCTCGTGTTGAAATTTAGATTTACAGTTATTTTTAAGAATTTATTGCTATTGCAATTAAGTGTCACTTTAGAATTGGAAATTGACCATTTTTATGTTAAATCATAAATGGTGGTGAATTCAGCACTTAGCCATAAACAGTTGACATCCAATATTGAAGTGAACTTTTTCTGCATTATTCACCAACAAAAAGGATATATTATTAACATATATTAGAGGAATCTATGCTAATGTCTCCATTTGTAAACATAGAAAGTGTCTATCTCTACATTTTAGGAAATATAACTTTCATTTCATTTGGAATACTTAAATCCAACAATTATTCAGGAGAATCATAGGCATTTATGTCTTAAAGTATTTGAATTATCTTTGCAATATTTTTTCCAGAGAAAAATGGAAATAAAAACTTTCCCATAATGTAAGTTATTTGTTTAATTGTCCAATACAAATATTTTGCATGGCAAAAGTCAGTGTACAAAGTACTTTTAATCTTGTTTCATAAATAACATCTCCAAATTTAGGCAGCCATGATTTCTCATGTTTATGGCAGTAAAAGCATGGATTTTTCTCATTCACTTGTACCAAAAATACCTAGGATAAAAGTGATTCTAAAACTTCCAGATGTTTTGTCTGGATTAATGGATTGAGATTAACTACAGAAATATTTTCACTTTTTGTGTGTAATGAGATCAGTTTTTACAAAAACAATTAGAAATCAAGTTTTAATGAATTTTGTAGTAAAATTTAATATTCATGTCAGGCCACATAGGGATATTTTCAAAATCTGTACAGGTGTAACCATTTGCTGATATAATTCTTTTTATTAAATGTCCTCATTATTTATTTGCTTAGAAATATATTCACCTTGGATGTTGCACAAAATCTCTGCTATTATTTTAAGAAATTGATGACACTTAGTAATGAATGTCGATGTGTGCATGAACATGGGGATGTAAGTATGACCAGGAGAGGTGAATCAGAAGCCCAGCAGAATCATTTGCCTCCTACACACAGTGATAGCAAACAGCAAAATAGAGTTCTTTACTCTTCTGCAAATGAATATAAACTGAACTCACCAGATATTTCTGAGAAATGGATGGACTCTGGCTCTAGTCATTCCTCATCAACCAACCCCTCCTTATGTGAAGATACAAAAGAAAGAAATCAGGAAGAAATAGTAGACCAGAAAAGAGAAGACAGCAAGACAAGTAGTTTCCCCAGCAAAAGAATACCATTCATTGAAACGGTAAGGACAAGGTTTCTACTGGAGAACTGCCAGAATACTGAACATCACGAAAAAATGTAAGTTTTATAGATCATTTTTCTTTTACCATTATGTTTTATTGTTTTTATGGATAATGATAATTTGGTAAAGGATTTAAATCCTATCATATTTCATGTTCATTTCCTTATGTTTTATGATATGCACAGATTATTAAATACAGTACAGATTAATTTGGTTGAATTTTGGCAGGTTCTTATTTAATCAACTAGTATTATTTAATTTAAGATGAGTAACTGTGAAATTATTTTTTCTGCCTTCTAATCTCTAAATAATTAAAAAGAACTTTTAATAAGAAATAAAGCAATCTCATTATTCTTAAAATACTGTAAAGACCTCTCATATGAGGGTCTTAGGATATACTTCCAGGGAAGGTCAGAAAATCCTTCCTGCACAGGCCTTTTCTCAAATCCCTTGAGCTTAAAATAGTCCCTGGTAGCTCAGTTGGTAAAGAATCCACATACAGTGCAGGAGACCCCAGTTCAATTCCTGGGTCAGGAAGATCCACTGGAGAAGGGATAGGCTACCCACTCCAGTATTCTTGGGCTTCCTTGTGGCTCAGCTGGTAAAGAATCCACCTGCTCTGCAGGAGACCTGGATTTGATCCCTGGACTGGGAAGAGTCCCTGGAGAAGGGAAAGGCTACCCACTCCAGTATTCTGGCCTGGAGAATGCTATGGACTGTATAGTCCATGGGGTCACAAAGGGTCGGAAAATGACTGAGCGACTTTCACTTTCACTAAAATATTCAGCATGCCAAATATATTGGTATGTTTTGGGGTAGTTTTAGCCAGGGTACCCTAGACATTACTTGATTGAATCCTGTTAGCTCTAAACACTCCAGACATTGTCTATTAAAATTTCAGATAAACAACATTGAGCTGTTTATTCATGGTAAATAAAATTGCCAAATAATAATAAGAAAGGATGAGGAACTGAAAATATAGACAAACCAAAGACCAAAGAATAAAGGGAAAAGAAAATGTATGCCCACTTGCTGAACCTTGCCATTCAGTGTTTCAAGGAGATTCATCATCAGTTGTGCTGTTGTTTCCTAAGCATAATTTTCATATGTTCCTGTGCTTAGGGCATTGTTAGCATCATTGTTTTTACTAAAAAAAAAATATGATGCTGATGATAGTAATAATATGAGCTGCTTTTCCCAACATGGAGACCACCTAATAACATTCAGGAAGCCCTAAGTCAGCTTCTTTACCTTTTCCTGCTTTCTGTGTGGTGAAAAGCAGTCCCAGTGTTAGTGTTCGGAGAAGGCAATGGCACCCCACTCCAGTACTCTTGCCTGGAAAATCCCATGGACGGAGGAGCCTGGTGGGCTGCAGTCCATGGGGTTGCTGAGGGTCGGACACGACTGAGCAACTTCACTTTCACTTTTCACTTTCATGCATTGGAGAAGGAAATGGCACCCCACTCCAGTACTCTTGCCTGGAGAATCCCAGGGACGGGGGAGCCTGGTGGGCTGCCGTCTATGGGGTCACACAGAGTCGGACACGACTGAAGTGACTTAGCATAGCATAGTGTTAGTGTTACTGAGGAAAATATTCCTCACATACCTTTTTATTTTCTTCCTTGGGAAATTTTAAAGATAGTGGGCTGAGGAATTCAAGCGCTAAATGACTGGTTAGCTTTATAAGAAACTCAGGATTATGGTCTGTGAAACTTGCATGTATCTGTAGAGAAATATAAGGCACTGTCTCAGGTTAAATGTATTTTCTTACTAATCTTGCAACCTTTTGTTTTAAACAACTTTTCATTCTTTACCAGTTATACATTGCAAATATGTTTTCAGATATTTTTTTCTTTATCACCTCAATATGGATTATTATTATTGTGCCTTAAAAGTCCTGAACTCATTTTTTAATCTTTTTTAAAATTGTTTTATGTTGGAGCATATTTAATTAACAGTGTTGTGTTAGTTCAGGTGTACAGTAAAGTGATTCAGTTATACACATACATATATCTACTCTTTTTCAAATTTGTTAGCTCACTTTTGTCCAAAAGATGAAGGAATGAATTAATGGCTGAATGATCAAATGTGAATTAATTCCATAGCAAAATTTACTAAGTTCTATTTACCCTGGTATTTTTGCCTGGAAAACTCCACGGACAGCGGAGGCTGGCAGGCTATCATCCATGGGATCACGAAGAGTCAGACTGAGTACGCAAGAGCACCATTTACCCTAGAAGGAGGAAATGTTTTGTTGAAACATGGTTTTTCTTTGTATAATGAGTATGAGTAATTTATCTTAAGGCAGAAAGTTTTATCCACTAATTTAAATTCATAGAAAAATAGATCGAAGACTTCCACAGGCTTTACATAAAATGGTGGTGATGCTGATAACAATATTCATAACAACAGAAAATGATTACCTCGTTCCATATTTCATGTATGCTGAGTTGCTTCATTTGTGCCCGACTCTTTATGACCCTATGGGCCGTAGCCCACCAGGCTCTTCTGCCCATGGGGATTCTTCAGGCAAGAGTAATGGAGTGAGTTGCCATGTCCTCCTCCAGTGCATCTTCCTGACCCAGGGATCAAATCCACATTTCTTAAGTTTCCTGCATCGGCAGGTGGATTCTTTACCACAAGCATCACCTCAGAAGCCATCATTTCTGGCAGTTTATTGCTTAATTCCACTTTGCCTTAAACTGACTTTTTTTGAAATGAAAAAATTTCTTTGGGCTCTGCAATTATAAAATTATTGAAAACTGTTCCAAGGCAGCCTGAGAAAGTGAATGTGCATCAGTCACTTCTCCTTTATATGTCTTTTAAAACTGAACTCAAGGGTCTGAAAAGCAATTAAGATAATAGTTAGCACTTTGACTGTACCATGTACCATGATAGTATTTCTGCAGTAATCTGTGTGGGAAAAAGCATATCCAATGATGAAACATTAAATGATTAAGCAAACTGAGAACCCAATTACAGTCAACCTACATTGCTATTAAATTTTTGCTATTGTTGCTGGGCAGCTTATGGGGATATGGGGAAAACAGTGTTGATTGATGGAATGCCAGATAATAGCCGATAGATGTAGACTGGAAAAATGTTAGAATTTACTACTGGGCTTGTAAGAGAATGATTTATGTATCTGTCCACGGGCAGGGAGGAAAATGAAGCTCACAAAGACCTGATGAGTCCTTTCTCTGAAAATGAAGGAGGGTCCTACTTCCTCTCAAAACCTGATTTCCCCTCTGTGAACAAGATCCCATCCTCTCTTGCCAACTCAACACTGACTCCTACCTTTGTTCCCCTCTTTGCATCATCACATTTCCCCCCTTACTACTGCCTCAAATCCCCACTATCATACAAAGTCTCGGTAATATCATCCTCCTTAAAAGAAACAAAAATCCCTAGGACTCATATCACTAAGTTACTGGCCCATTTCTCTCCTTCAGATTTGAAGGTGTCCATATTATTTTTACTTCTATGACTACAGTTAAATAAAAGAGCAGGTCTTATTTTAAAATAATACTTTATATAGTCTAATTTACAAATAAATATAGCTTATGAGGATCTCTTATCTGCAGCTGTATATTATGGATACTAAAAATAATTTTTTCTTCTCTTAATAGTATGGCAGCTATGGTAATCCAGGCATACTGGCGTGGTTATATTGTGCGCAGGCAGATTCATTTCTCTGCAAAGCTACACCCTGCTACAATAGGACCCCTGACATCCAAGCCAAATTCTTGCATTGAAAACCAAACTATTTTAAAGAAAGAAAAAGTTAAAAATACCGTGAATATCCAAGAACAGAAGGAGAAGGCTGCTATTCTTATTCAGGTTAGTTTTAGTCTTTGGGTGAAACAGTTAATCTTGAGAGATGTGTTAGTTTTCTTTCACTGGGTTATTCTGTATAACAGGCAATCCCTGAATCATAGCAATTTACAAATACCTTGATTTATTTCTTACTCGTGTGACATGTACGCTGCAGGTGCCTTCAGGTTGACTGTACTTCTACTTGGTATCTAGGCTGAAGGAGTAAGTCTGTAATTTGTAAATTCTTATGGTCAAGCTGAACCACACAATCGTATTAAAACTTATGCTCCGATCTGGCATTTGTCACATATGCTAACATTTGATTAGTTGAAGCAGTCTCTCTTGGCCTCATCTAGAGCTATTTCTAGAAGCATGTTTCAGTTCAGTTCGTTTGCTCAATCCTGCCTGACTCTTTGCGACCCCATGGACTGCAGCACGCCAGGCCTCCCTGTCCATCACCAACTCCTGGAGTTTACCCAAACTCATGTCCATTGAGTCAGTGATGCCATCCAGCCATCTCATCCTCTGTTGTCCCCTTCTCCTCCTGCCTTCAATCTTTCTCAGCATCAGAGTCTTTTCCAGTGAGTCAGCTCTTCACATCAGGTGGCCAAAGTATTGGAGTTTCAGCTTCAACATTAATCCTTCCAATGAATATTAAGGACTGATTTCCTTTAGGATGGACTGGTTGGATCTCCTTGCAGTCCAAGGGATCTCAGGAGTCTTCTCCAACAGCACAGTTCAAAACATCAATTCGTCACTGCTCAGGTTTCTTTATAGTCCAACTCTCACATCCATACATGACTACTGGAAAAACCATAGCCTTGACTAGATGGAGCTTTGTTGGCAAAGTAAT
This sequence comes from Bos javanicus, assembly GCF_032452875.1. Lineage (NCBI taxonomy): Eukaryota > Metazoa > Chordata > Mammalia > Artiodactyla > Bovidae > Bos > Bos javanicus. The sequence continues at coordinate 15,270,146 of NC_083872.1, forward strand.
GTCTCTGCTTTTTAATATGCTGTCTAGTTTGGTCATAACTTTTCTTCCAAGGAGTAAGTATCTCTTTATTTCATGGCTGCAGTCACCATCTGCAGTGATTTTGGAGCACCGCCCCCCCCCCCCCATAAAAAACAGTCTGTCATTGTTTCCGCTGTTTCCCCATCTATTTTCCATAGAGTGATGGGACTGGATGCTATGGTCTTTGTTTTCTGAACATTGAGCTTTAGGCCACCTTTTTCACTCTCCTCTTTCACTTTCATCAAAAGGCTCTTTAGTTCTTCTTCACTTTCTGCCATAAGGGTGGTGTCATCTGCATATCCGAGGTTATTGATATTTCTCCCAGCAATCTTGATTCCAGCTTGTGCTTCATCCAGCCCAGCATTTCTCATGATATACTCTGCATATAAGTTAAATAAGCACAGTGATAGTATACAGCCCTGATGTACTCCTTTTCCTATTTGGAACCAGTTTGTTGTTCCATGTCCAGTTGGATGCAGTCTCAAAAACGACAGAATGATCTCTGTTCATCTCCAAGCAAACCATTCAATATCACGGTAATCCAAGTCTATGCCCCAACCAGTAATGCTGAAGAAGCTGAAATTGAACATTTCTGTGAAGACCTACAAGACCTTCTAGAATTAACACCCAAAAAAGATGTCCATTTCATTATAGGAGCCTAGAATGCAAAAGTAGGCAGTCAAGAAACATTTGGAGTAACAGGCAAATTTGGCCTTGGAGTACAGAATGAAGCAGGGCAAAGGCCAATAGAGTTCTGCCAAGAGAATATACTGATCATAGCAAACACCCTCTTCCAACAACACATGAAAAGACTGTACACATAGACATCACCAGATGGTCAACACTGAAATCAGATTAATTATATTCTTTGCAGTCAAAGATGGAGAAGCTCTTACAGTCAGCAAAAACAAGACCGGGAGCTGACTGTGGCTCAGATCAGGAACTCCTTATTGCCAAATTCAGACTTAAATTGAAGAAAGTAGGGAAAACCACTAGACCATTCAGGTATGACCTAAATCAAATCTCTTATGATTATACAGTGGAGTTGAGAAATAGATATAAGGGACTAGATCTTATAGATAGAGTGCCTGAGGAACTATGGACGGAGGCTCATGACACTGACAGGAGACAGGGAGAAAGACCATCCCCAAGAAAAAGAAATGGAAAAAATGAAAATGTCTGTCTGATGAGGCCTTACAAATAGTTGTGAAAAGAAGAGAAGTGAAAAGCAAAGGAGAAAAAGAAAGGTATACCCATTTGAATGCAGAGTTCCAAAGAATAATAAGAAGAGATAAGAAAACCTTCCTCAGCAATCAGTGCAAAGAAATAGAGGAAAACAATAGAATGGGAAAGTCTAGAGATCTCTTCAAGAAACTTAGAGTACCAAGAGAACATTCCATGCAGAGATGAGCTCAATAAAGGACAGAAATGGTATGGCCCTAACAGAAGCAGAAAATATTAAGAAGAGGTGGCCTGAATACACACAAGATCTGTATAAAAAAGATCGTCATGATCCAGGTAATCACAATGGTGTGATCACTCACCTAGAGCCAGACATCCTGAAATGTGAAGTCAAGTGGGCCTTAGGAAGCATCACTACAAACAAAGTTAGTGGATTTGATAGAATTCCAGTTGAGCTATTTCTCTTTTTTTTTTTTAATTTATTTATTTTAATTGGAGGCTAATTACTTTACAATATTGTATTGGTTTTGCCATACATCAACATGAATCCGCCACAGGTATACACGTGTTCCCCATCCTGAACCCCCTCCCTCCTCCCTCCCCATACCATCCCTCTGGGTCATCCCAGTGCACCAGCCCCGAGCATCCTGTATCCTGCATCGAACCTGGACTGGCTATTCATTTCTTGTATGATATTATACATGTTTCAATGACATTTTCCCAAATCATCCCACCCTCTCCCTCTCCTACAGAGTCCAAAAGACTGTTCTATACATCTGTGTTTCTTTTGCTGTCTTGCACACAGGGTTATTGTTACATCTTTCTAAATTCCATATATATGCATTAGTATATTGTATTGGTGTTTTTCTTCTGGCTTACTTCACTCTGTATAATAGGCTCCAGTTTCATCCACCTCATTAGAACTGATTCAAATGTATTCTTTTTAATGGCTGGGTAATACTCCGTTGTATATATGTACCACAGCTTTCTTATCCATTCATCTACTGATGGACATCTAGGTAACTGCCTTATGACCCAGCAATCCTACTGCTGGGCATACACACCGAGGAAACCAGAATTGAATGAGACATGTGTACTCCAGTGTTCATTGCAGCACTGTTTGTAATAGCCAGGACATGGAAGCAACCAGTTGAGCTATTTCAAATCCTAAAAAATGATGCTGTTACAGTGCTGCAGTCAATATGCTAGAAAATTTGGAAAACTCAGCAGTGGCCACAGGACTGGAAAGGTCAGTTTTCATTCCAATCCCAAAGAAAGGCAATGCCAAAGAATGCTCAAACTACCGCACAATTGCACTCATCTTACATGCTAGTAAAATAATGTTCAAAATTCTCCAAGCCAGGCTTCAGCAACACGTGAACCATAAACTACCAAATGTTGTTCAAGCTGGTTTTATAAAAGGCAAAGGAACCTGAGATCAAATTGCCAGCATCCATTGGATCATCAAAAAAGCATGAGCGTTCCAGAAAAACATCTATTTCTGCTTTATTGACTATGCCAAAGCCTTTGACTGTGTGGATCACATTAAACTGTGGACAACTCTGAAAGAGATGGGAATACCAGACCGCCTGACGTGCCTCTTGATAAATCTGTGTGCAGGTCAGGAAGCAACAGTTAGAACTGGACAAGGAACAACAGAAGCATGTAACAATCTACTAAAATAATTGTTGTGTGTGTGCTCAGTCACTAAGTCGTGTCTGACTCTTTGCGACCCCATAGACTGTAGTCTGCCAGGCTCCTCTGTCCATGGGATTCGCCAAGCAAAAATACTGGAGTGGGATGCCATTTCCTCCTCCAGGGGATCTTCCTGACCCAGGGATGGAATCTGCATCTCTGGCGTCTCTTGCATTGGTAGGTGGATTCTGTACCACTGAGCCACCTGGGAGGCCCATCTTAATTGGGAAAATCTTTTAAACACTCATTTAACTTAAAAATTCAGAACCTCACCAAGACCAGATTTCAAAATGAAGTTCAATCTGATCACATTCATCCTTTATGTATTCACTCATCAAATAGATTTTAGAACATCCTGTTGTGAAGCATTGTTTTAGGTTTAAGAAATACAACTAGGGTATGAAACGAGTCGCCAGTCCAGGTTCAATGCACGATACTGGATGCTTGGGGCTGGTGCACTGGGACGACCCAGAGGGAGGGTATAGGGAGGGAGGAGGGAGGAGGGTTCAGGATGGGGAACACAGGTATACCTGTGGTGGATTCATTTCGATATTTGGCAAAACTAATACAATATTGTAAAGTTTAAAAATAAAAAAAATAAAAAAAAAAAAGAAATACAACTAGGAACAAAGCATACAAGATCTCTTCCCTCTTAGAGTTTGTGTCCTGGTGGAAAAGAACAACAAATTAAATATATAAAATAAAGTCTGGAAATTTATGGTGCTGCACCTCAATTGAATGCTAATAACTAAAAAATGTAATGGTTCCCTTTATTCACTCATTTAGTTAAATATTACTTGGCACAAAAATTTTACTAGCTTATATCCTGCTGGGATGTGCAGATAAGTAAGATAAGTGTATTAGACAGTGATAAGTACTAAGGGGAAAATAAATCAGGGAAGCAGGATAGGAGTTTCTAAGGAAAATTAATCATTTTAGACAGAATAGATGTGGAAGACCAGAAAAGGTGACAGTGCAGCAAGAGATAAACCATTAGGTATGTAGGCGAAGAGTATTTCAGGCAGAGAAACATCAGATGCCAAGACATTGTTCTGGGAGCATACTCACAGTGTTCATAGAGCAGGAGGAAGCACTGTGATGGCAGAGAGGTGAAGGGAGAAGAGTAGGACTCATGAATCGTAAATCATTGTAAAGACTTTGGCTTTTACTCTGAATGACATGGGAAGATATTAAAGGAATCTGACCAGAGGACTCACGTGACCTGTTACTTAGGTTGTGATAATACTCTAGGAAGGCTATAGTGGAAGCAGCGAAATCAGGCAGCTATTGCAGTAATCCAAATAGTAGATAATGGTGGCATGGACCAGAGCAGTGCAGAAGTGGTGAGAAAGTCGCATTCCAGAATATATGTTGATTTATATTGAGGTGCAAAGTATATATATACTTTGAAGGTAGACCTAGCGATATTAGTATATGGGGATGTGATTTTGAAAGACAGGGAGGAGTTAGAGATGCCTACAAGGTATTGGCATAAGCAACTGAAAAAAAAATAGCCTTATAACTAAGTTGCTGGTTTTCATTATTAAAGGCATAGTTTTTGAATTGTCTTTGCTATAGTACTAATGAATACATTTAGTATTTTAGTTGACTTAATTTTTCTGGGCTGCATTCCTCATGGCAATGTATAGACGAAGCTGTTGCTGATGCCTGAATGGCTTGGGAGGGGAGGAAGTGCAATGGATTCGAGGAAACTCTGAGGGAAAGAAATGAACCTCAGTTATGGTCTCAGAATATTGTTCTGTTGCATGAGGAATGAAAATGTCATGCACTGGGACGACCCAGAGGGATGGTATGGGGAGGGAGGAGGGAGGAGGGTTCAGGATGGGGAACACATGTATAATTTTTTTTTAATTAAAATTGAAAAAAAAAAAAGAAAATGTCATGCAGTTCAAACTTCCTCCTCTCATCAGTGGATGAGCAATACATTTTTCAACATTGATGGTGAATGTTTGCTTCATTCTATTCAATAAAGTAAAGTTCATTATTTGATGAAACAGTCTAGCTCAGTGACTACATCTGCTGAATGTCCTTCTGTTAAGTTTGTGTCTGTAACAGAAGTAAGCATAATTCAGTCTTTCTTTGCAACTTAGAATAAGTCTCTCCTGATTTACATCATGGTACTTAAAATCGCTGAAGTCAACTCAACTTCATTTTATTTCCTCCTCAGTACAATCATCTAGTTTCTTAAACTATTCATCTTAAAAATATGAATTTGCAGAATGTGATATAGTAGAAAGAGCCTGGGCTTTAGAAGGTGCAAAATGAAGATTCATGAAGGATGTGGTGGAGACTGCTCACTGCTCACAAGAACCCAAGTCCTCCTCTTCTTCCTAGCATACAGACAGCCTAGGTATTCTAGCTTCCCTTGCACTTTTTAGTATGGTCCCTTTTTTCTGTAGCTCAGACTGTAAAGAGTCTGCCTGCAATGAAGGAGACCCGGGTTAGATCCCTGGGTCAAAAAGATCCCCAGGAGAAGGGAATGGCTACCCACTCCAGTATTCTTGCCTAGAGAATCTCTTGGACAGAGAAGTCTGGTGGGCTCCATGGGGTCTCAAAGAGTTGGACACGACTGAGCAACTGTCACTCATAGAGAAGAAAAAGATGTCAGGTGTATCTAATATAGATAGGACTATGGCCAGGGAATTGATTTGAATGTGTGAGAAAGAAAGATTATGAATGACTATGGGAAAAAAGTGGAAAGCTTGACATGAATAAGTTAGAAGAAGAATCTGAACACTGATTACACATTTATATTACCTTTATTTCCCATGGCTGGGACTTGGATTTCTGACCCTCCACTGATGCAGGAGGGCAGTATTTGTATGTGTCACACCAGAAAAATACAGTTTAGAGCTCTGCAGAAGTCCTATCCCTGAGAAGTTAGGCTGGATCCACTGTGAGACATGATGAATCAGTCCTTCCACTCTTGTCATTGAAGGTCTGTATTAAATACTTCCCCTTATACTCTTTTTTCCCTAGAACTGCACCTAATCTTGGTATCTTAATGGTATAAGGGAAAAGGGGATGTTGAGGAGAGATAACTGAAGAAAAGATGATGTAACCAAAAAAAAAAAAAAGAGAGAGAGAGAGAATCCAGGGAAAGAAAACATGTTTACCTAATGCTCTTTACTTTGTTAGCACAAGATCAGGGAAGAAGGGATATGAAGGGTACCTCCCTACTGGGATACCTCCCTAACAGGAAGAAATCAAAGGCCCATTTGCCATGTTGAGGCAAAGCATTTTGAAAGGTAGCTAGCAACCAAGAGAGCGTAAATGCCAGATAAAAGAATCATAAAAGAGGAGTTTTTTAAAAATCCCCAAATGAAGGGTTCTGTTGACTGAATATTTATATTCTCCACGATATTCCTAAGTTGAAACTTTATCTCCATTGTGTTGATATTTGGAGATGGGGTCTTTTGGAGGTGAATATGTTGTGATGGTGGAGCTGCCATGAGTGGGATTAGTGCCCTTATAGAAGAGAGCCCAGAGAGCTCTGTAGTACCTACTAACATGTGAGGACACAGTGAGAATAGAGCCATCTGTGAACTAAGAAACTTGGTCTCACCAGACGATAAATTTGTCAGTGCCTTAGGCTCCTAGCCTCCTCTAGAATTAGAAGAAATAAACATTTGTTGTGTAAGTCACCAAGGCTATGGTACTTTGCTTACTGCAGCCCAAACAGACTTAAACAAGTGGGAGAAAAGAAAAATAGTTTGTTTTCCCCTAAGGTAACTAGATTCCCTATGTCAATCACCCACGGTACATGACATACCCTGGTCTGTAATAACAACCCAGCTGCATGAGACTAAAAACGAGGGCAGAGAGCTGATGGTACTCTCCATATGGGTAAACTAAAACGAGGAAATCCACTTTCTTAGGCAATACTTTTAAGCATGCTCCTCATCACACAAACATATCCTCTCTTCTCTTTCTACCATTCAATACTGTTCAAGTTCCTGATTCATATTGAGATCTTTCCCACACACAAGAGTTTTGAACTCTCTTGAGAGGGCAATGGCACCCCACTCCAGTACTCTTGCTTGGAAAATCCCATGGACGGAGGAGCCTGGTAGGCTGCAGTCCACGGGGTCGCGAAGAGTCGGACACGACTGAGCGACTTCACTTTCACTTTTCACTTTCCTGCATTGAAGAAGGAAATGGCAACCCACTCCAGTGTTCTTGCCTGGAGAATCCCAGGGATGGGGGAGCCTGGTGGGCTGCCGTCTATGGGGTCGCACAGAGTCAGACACGACTGAAGTAACTTAGCCACAGCAGCAGCAGAGAGATTATAATTTATTGATAGCAAGTTAAAAAGTATTGAAATATTATTTCTATACCAAAATTCATGTTTAGAGGCAAAATAATAAAAATTTAGTTAATTATACATTTTAAACTTTATGTGATGTTTAATATCACACTTTTCTTATTTGATAAACTAAGTAAATAGAATTTTTATAAACAAGGGGACAAAGAAATTGGGAAAATAATATTTAACAAGAGTCTAGTATGTGACAATCATGTATTCATCACTGTGTATAAATGTATATACATTGATCCCACACCCTTCCTTACCTTTGAGTCTTTGCCAGAGGCAACTAATGATGGCTGACTCCCTTGCCATAGTTTGATTTTTCTCATTTATGCAGTCCTTGTTTCCACTATGTAAGTGCATGTGTGTATACAAACACACAAAGATACACGCACACATGCATACACTATTGGCCAACTAGAAATGGGGCATCTTATATGATTGGTTGGGGAAGTATGTTTGGCTATCTCTTATTGGTCCACTTGGTCCTGAGATAGAAATAGGAACAAAAATAGAGAAGCGGGCAGTCATTGACCAAGTCTTAACCATTCTTGGCTAACTGTTGCGGAGATTTGGCCTACTAGGCTGGTTGCCACAGAGATTGCGTGTTATTTCTATTGTCATAAATGTTCTGGCAATTATCTGTTTGTATATTCTTCTTCTCAATGTATATATTTTGCAGAATAACAATACCAGTATTATTGCTAACAATACGATTACTAAAATATATTTAAGGTAACTTTTGTAATTAAATTTACCTTTTGATTGCATTTCACTAAGAGCATAGCTAAATAAATCTATTTCAGAGTCACTTTAAATAACTTCTGTGTGGTTATGCCCATAGCATAAAATCTCTTTATATGTTTTTTCAGGAGTTTCTTTTATTTAATATTTATTTGTTACAATTTTCTTAAGCATGTGCTCAATTCCAAATTCAAATCTAAGCAAAGTGTATATTCAGAGACATCTGGCTTCTATTGCTATATCTTCCCCTCTGTTTTCTATGTCTATAGGTAATAAATTTTGAAATTAATTTTATACTTTATGCTTTCACTTTGTAGATATTAGCAATGACATATATTTAAATATAAAAATTTATATATGTGTTTATTATATATTTATATTGGTTTTCAGAGATAAATGAAGGTATGTAATACACACTTATTTCTACCTGTGTTTTACATTTACTATATATCCTGGAGCTTACCCCTAGCAGTGTATAAAGATATTAATTTTTTAAAAGCTCTAGTGTTCTTGGAGTTAAATTTAGGAAAGCTCCAAGATTCCTCCATGATTATGGAGGAATCTTAATGTTTTAAATTCTATCTAACATTCTTAATGTTTTATCATGTGCTTGATTTATTTTAAAAGATGAAATTAGTTAATTGCTATGGGCCAGGATACTAAGTCTCTAATAGGGCCATTTATAAATGTTGAAGTTTTCTTTAATGCGTGTTAGTTTATTTTATACATAATCATTTGAAAATTAACGGAATTGGTTTTCCTCTGTATCTCTTTCTTCTTAATTTAGAATGGGTCCTGGAGGGATTGTCAGATAATTGATTGGTTGACCTACATGTGCAGTTGAGGGAGTTTTAAAGATTCTTTTCTGCTTACTATGAGGAAAGTCCCCTGAGATTCAGAACTTTAGACACAAGCAGTCATTTAATTTATCTTGCAGTTTTAAATGTCACATAAAGTTCAAAAAACAGATTATCGAGCCATTAAACTAAGGTCTAAGATGTTTTATCTTCCTAATGGGATAACACAGAGAATCTGGTTTGGAGTTTGATCTATAACCCTGTATAACATGCTTTAAATTTTTGTTTAGGCAGTTTGGAAGGGCTTTCTTTTGCGAAAGAAACTGACAACAGCTCTAGAGGCTATTAAGAATGAAGAATCTGAAGAAGAATATGAAGAAATAGATTTAGAAGATTTTACATTTGATGAAGTAAGTGCTAACTACAACATAAGGATATTGGTCTTAAAATATTGGTCTTTTGGAGCTAAACCAGTTTCTAAGGTTTTCATCCTATTAACACTCTGTTACGGATTTTTTTTTAATAGCACTTGAAAAATTATGCTTCTAATATTTTAACATCTTCATTTAGGATACAAGCTTGTATAGTGTGTAAATGTGATCATAGACTATTTACAAGAATTCTTGTATATTCTTCAACCTGATTTATGCAATGGTTTATCAATTATTCTTCATTAAATATAACTGATCTTATTTATGCCCTGTTCAACAACTAATAGTTCTTTATTGCCTAGCAAAATGAGAACAACCTCCTTAAATTGTTTTTCAAGGGTTCAATAATCAGGCAGCAAACTCTGCAGATATATTTACCACTTCCCATCCATGGTGTCCACGTACTCTAATCACATTGAGCTCCCTCTTACCATACAGAGCACTTACCTTTTACATCCTTAGTCTTACTCATTCTGTTTCCTCTATTTCTAGAGAGTCAAACTCATGTATTTATCACTCAGATTAAGGTAGAGAATGTATGGCTATACCCAGAAGACTTCCTTGTGCTTCTATAGTATTCATACCCCTGTCATCATAGATGAGTTTTGCCTATTTCTGGGCTTCCAATAAGTAGAATCATCCAGTATTTACTCTTTTTTCACATAATATTATGTCTGTGAAATTCACCTATGTGGATGAGTATAGTTGCATATATATCATTCTTTTGAATATAGAATATACTACTTTTAATCTATTATTGAATATACCAATTTTTAAAAGTCTGTATACTGTTGATGGATTATTTGTTATGCGTTATCTTAGTGTTGCCTATTATGACTAAAGACACTACAAACATTCTTGTACATACTTTTTGATGTGCATATTCACCTTTCTTTTGAGAACTGAATTTCTGAGTCATATCATTAACCTATGTTTAGTAGCTAGTGTCTAACAGCATCTTAAGGTGATTGTATCAATTTACAGTCCTATCAGCAGAATATGAGAATTTCAGAGGAGCTTTATCCTCACCATTTTCTACCAATCCAGTAGGTTTATAGTGGTATCTAGTTCTTTTGCCTTTTCATACTGTTCATGGACTGGAAGAAACACAAGCTGGAATCAAGATTGCCGGGAGAAATATCAATAACCTCAGATATGCAGATGACACCACCCTTATGGCAGAAAGTGAAGAGGAACTAAAAAGCTTCTTGATGAAAGTGAAAGTGGAGAGTAAAAAAGTTGGCTTAAAGCTCAACATTCAGAAAACGAAGATCACAGCATCCGGTCCCATCACTTCATGGAAAATAGATGCGGAAACAGTGGAAACAGTGTCAGACTTTATTTTTCTGGGCTCCAAAATCACTACAGATGGTGACTGCAGCCATGAAATTAAAAGACACTTTCTCCTTGGAAGGAAAGTTATGACCAACCTAGATAACATATTGAAAAGCAGAGACATTACTTTGCCAACAAAGGTCCATCTAGTCAAGGCTATGGTTTTTCCTGTGGTCATGTATGGATGTGAGAGTTGGACTGTGAAGAAGGCTGAGCACCAAAGAATTGATGCTTTGTAACTGTGGTGTTGGAGAAGACTCTTGAGAGTCCCTTGGACTGCAAGGAGATCCAACGAGTCCATTCTGAAGGAGATCAGCCCTGGGATTTCTTTGGAAGGAATGATGCTAAAGCTGAAACTCCAGTACTTTGGCCACCTCATGTGAAGAGTTGACTCATTGGAAAAGACTCTGATGCTGGGAGGGATTGGGGGCAAGAGGAGAAGGGGACAACAGAGGATGAGATGGCTGGATGGCATCACTGACTCGATGTAAGTGAGTCTGGGTGAACTCCAGGAGTTGGTGATGGACAGGGAGGCCTGGTGTGCTGTGATTCATGGGGTCGCAAAGAGTCAGACATGACTGAGCGACTGATCTGATCTGATCTAGTTCTTTTAATTTGCGTTTATCTCATAACTAATAATGTTAAATACCATTTCATTTGCTTTTTGGCCATTTGGATATGTACTTTTGTGATATGATCAAGTGTTGGTGTGCGTTTTTAAGTTCGGTTGTACATCTTTTTTCTTATTGACTTGTGGGAGTGCTTTTTATAATCTGAATACTATTCTGTTTTCTCTTGAAAAAACATTCTCTAAATTCTGAGATTTCCCTTTTTTTATCTCTTTGTGGTTTATTTTGATGAACAGAATGTTTCTATTTTAAATTAAAAACAAAAGATTTTTGTTTTCATGACGTATAAGAAATCTTTGCTTATCAGCTCATTAAGATATTCTAGAAACTTTATTATCTTAACTTTCAGCATTTAAATCCGTGGTGCATCTTGAATTAAATTTTGCCTGCAATGTGAGTAGGGGGTCAAATTCTCCTCCAAAGATACACATTTGGTTGTCTCATTGACCCACAGCTATCTGTTGTATAGACCATACTTTTCACAAGAGATTCCAGTGGAAGCATTATTTACATTCAGGAAGCTGTGCATGGGTTCTCCTAATTTTCCTTGGCTTTCTGTTACAGTTTATCCTTATATCACTACTCTAATTACTACATAATTTATGGTAAATTTCATTATCTAGTCTTAAAAGTGCTCTGACTTTGTTGTTCTTCTTCAAGAAAGATCTACTCTGCTACTTTTTATCCATTTCATTTATGTACAGATTTTAGTACTAGCCTATCAATTTGCACAATAAATGTTCAAATTTTCTCTGAGATTGTAATAAATCTATAAGTCAATTTGGAAGAACTGATTTTTTTTAGAATATTGCATTTTTACATTCATGAACATAGAATAACAACCCTATTTAACTTAAAATCTCTGTCCACTATACTCTGTATTTTCTTCATAGTGTTCTTGTACATTTTTTATTAGATTTACTTCTAGCTATTTGACATTTTCTGATATTATTTTGTTTTTGTATACCAACCTTATATCCAGTCACTTTCTGAAATCACTTACTTATCTCTCAAGTCTTTTGAATATTCTGTACCCACAATCATATCACCTGAGCATAATAAGTTTTCTTCTTCTTTTTTTTTTTTCCTAATTCGTATGCCTTTTGTTTATTTTTCTTGCTCTATTGTCCTGACTAGTACCTTCAGTACAATGTTAAATAGTGGTGATTTTAGAAGTCATCTTTTGCTAGTTCCTGGTCTCAGGGTAAAAGCTTCCACTACAAAGTCAGACATTTAATATAGGTTTCTTTCAGAAACTCTATATTTGATTGGGTTAACCTCCTTAGCATCTCCTTACCTTTCCAAGAAGTTAATATGTGATGATGATGTTGATGATTCTATACATGATTTGGCTTTTATCACTTTGCAGGCTTATGACATTGATTTACAAGCATTAAACCATGTATTCCTAGAACAAATTGACTTAGCTATAAAGTATTATTATTTTATATACCACTAAATTTGTTCTGCTAATATATTTTTTTTAGGATTTTTGCCTTTGTATTCAAGAAGATGCTATGCCTATAAATCTTTCTAGTAGAATTCTTTTCAGATTTTGATGTCAACATTGTGCCTATTTGATTAGGAAATGTTTCCTATGTTTCTTTTTTCTGAAAGAGTTTGATGTAAGATTGATGTTATTTGTTTCTTAAAAATTTGTCTTAGCACATCATCTTTTGGGGATAATGTTCCACGAGCACTTGAAGGTGCATTTTTTCAGGTGTTATGGCTACTAAAACCTCAATTCCTCCGTTTGATAGTTGTATTTTTAAAAATCTTTATTTTTAGTGATTTGGAGAGTTTTCTATAAGTTATTGACAGAAGAATGCTAAATCTCTTATTATAATTGTTTGTGTGTGTTTCCTGCTCAGTCATAGCCTACTCTTGGCTACCCCATGGACTGTTGCCCGCTAGATTCCGCTTTCTATGAGACTTACCAGGCAGGAATACTGGAGTGATTTGCCATTTCCTATTCCAGGGGGTCTTCCCAACCTAGGGATCGAACATGGGTGGGTTTCTCTAAGTTAAGTTTTTAGTTCTGTCAAACTTGACCTCATAGTTTGAGGATATGTATTAGGGCATACACATTTAGAACAGTTAAATCATTGTATAATTAACCCTTTTAAAATAATAAAATTTCACTCTTTAACTCTAGTTTCCCTCTTTACATATGGAAAATGGTTATAAAATTTTTTCTAAGAAAAATTAAGAGAGCATGAAATCTGATTTTACGATCAGAGAAGGCCTGCATAAGGTGAAATATTGATAAAGATGTGAAAATAAAGTGAAGGGATAACCATCAGATAATACTATACATGGCTAAGTGGTATGGAAATGAAAAAAGAAGGGATTTTTTTTAGTATACTAAAGGAACCCCAAATGCACAAGAAGTAGAACTGATGAGTGGGCTTCCTTGGTAGCTCAGCTGGTTAAGAATCCACCTGCAGTGCAGAAAACCCCTGTTCAATTCTTGGGTCAGGAAGATCCCCTGGAGAAGGGATAGGCTACCCACTCCAGTATTCATGGGCTTCCCTGGTGGCTCAGCTGGTAAAGAATCTGCTTGTAATGTGGGAGACCTGGGTTTGATCCCTGGGTTTGTAAGATCCCCGGAGGAGGGCATGGCAACCCACTCCTGTACTCTTGCTTGGAGAATGCCCATGGACAGAGGAGCCTGGCAGGCTACTCTCATGGGATTGCAGAGTTGGACACGACTGAGCGACTAAGCACAATACGGCACAGTACTGATTAGTGGTGGAGAATAACCTGAGATCAGGAAGAAACATGAAAATGATCAGGCAACAGTCCACATAAAGCCCATGATATGATTTCAAGAACTTTGAATTTTATTCAAATGTGATAGAAAATTATTACTTGGTTTTGAGCAAAGGAGTTAAATGTATTATTGTTTTAAATGGATAAATTTGTTTCTAATACAGAGATTATAGTTTAGGGGAGCTAAGAATTAAAGCTAAATACCAATTAGGAAGGTATTGTTACTTTTCTTTCCTTTGATAATTTTTACTTTTTTTTTTTTATTGCCATCACTTAATTTTCAAATAATCTTAACAACAGATGACATAATCAAATTATCAAAGTGTAACTGCTTTTTTTCTGTTGTTCTTTCTTTCTTTTACTTTCCTATATACAAATGCAAGACTTATCTAACCAGTGTTATCTAACCAGACTTATCTAACTTCCTTTTCATCTTATTTAGGTCATAACAGTAGTTCCTTTGGATTAAGTCTAAACTCTTCTTTAAGATATCCCAAAAGAGTTGTAGTCATCTGTTCAAACTGATTTTTCACTCCCAGCCAACAAATACTGAATGCTTACATATGGTGGGCACCATGCTTGGTACCAGCATATGTACATAGACAGATATGACACGGTCCCTAGTCTAGAAGATATCGGAAATATATTTGAATTTTACAGTGAATTACAATTGCTATAAAAGAAGTGAATATAAAACTGTCTTAATAAATTTGCCTCAAACAAAAAGCCTGGATAAGTCTGCCATGAAGTTTTTATATTGGTTTGTTGCCTGTCTGAAATGTTTGCATTTAACAAATGGTTAACCAAGGGTACACTGATAACCAAAATCAATTTATTTGGGTTTTTACTAAGCATGTGTGTGTGAATGCTCAGTCATGTCCGACTCTTTGCGACCCCATGGACTGAAGCCTGCTAGGCTCCTCTGTGCATGGAATTTTCCAGGCAAGAATACTGGAATGGGTTACAATTTCCTACTCCAGGGGATCTTCCTGACCCAGGGATTGAACCCACATCTCCTACATTGGCAGGATGGTGCTTTACCACTAGCGCCACCTGGGAAGCCCATCAATTCACTTCAATTCAGTCACTCGGTCATGTCTGACTCTTTGCAACCCCATAGACTGCAGCATGCCAGACTTCCCTGTCTGTCACCACCTCGAGGAGCTTGCTCAAGATGCCATCCAGCCATCTCATTCTCTGTTGTCGCCTTCTCCTCCTGCCTTCAGTCTTTCCAAGCATCAGGATCTTTTCTAATGAGTCAGGTGGCCAAATTATTGGAGCTTCAGTGTCAGCATTAGTAATGCCAATGAATATTCAGGATTGATTTCCTTTAGGATTGACTAGTTGGGTCTCTACATAAAGCCCATGCTGCTGCTGCTGCTAAGTCGCTTCAGTCGTGACTGACTCTGTGCAACCCCATAGAGGGCAGCCCACCAGGCTCCCCCATCCCTGGGATTCTCCAGGCAAGAACACTGGAGTGGGTTGCCATTTCCTTCTCCGATGAATGAAAGTGAAAAGTGAAAGTGAAGTCGCTCAGTCGTGTCTGACTCTTAGCAACCCCATGGACGCAGCCTACCAGGCTCCTCCGTCCATGGGATTTTCCAGGCAAGAGTTCTGGAGTGGGTGCCATTGCCTTCTCCAACATAAAGCCCATAGTTTGCCTTAAATTTTTAAATGCTGAGAAGTGAGGGATCTGAAATTTTTATCCTGCATGCAATCTAACAAGGTAGGCTGCCACACTTTCAAGGAGGCTGGCAGAAGAAATGAGACATGTATTACTTGTCAGGCAGCAGAAATGTCATGCTGATATTTATTCCCCTTTGCCCTCAAGTTCCATAGAGAAGAATTACCCCTTGGGAATTGGGAGGCCTACGAAACCCTACATTTTATAAGGACTGCAAAAATCTGCTTGTTTTATGCTCTAGAGGAAGTCATTATTTTCTTACACCAGAACGCAAACAAATTTTGCCTCTGCACCACAAGAAGACACTCAGAAACTATATTTTCCAAGTCTGTTAGCTATAATATATTAACATCTTTGGAAAGATAGTCCAGAACAAAAGATGTCATAAATCACACAGAAGTGTTAAGAGACGTAAAGAAAGCTATCTCCCAACAATATGTACCCCTAGTATGTATGTGGCAGATTTTCTCACATATAGCCACTCCAATGGCCACTGTGAATAATCTGACAGGGGCTAGGACAAAATTCATTAGGCTATCCTCATGATACATTTGATGATGGTTACCAGACTTCATTAAAGGTTAGCCAGTTGTAACCTTTATGATGGAAGTAAACTCCAATGCTAGGAAGAGCAATATTGGATAGAAACCTGGAATGTTAGGTCCATGAATCAAGGCAAACTGGAACTGGTCAAACAGGAGATGGCAAGAGTGAACACTGACATTTTAGGAAACAGTGAACTCAAATGGACTGAAATGGGTGAAATTTAACACAGATGACCATTATATCTACTACTGTGGGCAAGAATCCCTTAGACTAAACAGAGTAGCCATCATAGTCAACAAAAGAGTCCAAAATGCAATACTTTGATGCAATTTGAAAAACAACAGAATGATCTCTGTTCATTTCCAAGGCAAAACATTCAATATCACAGTAATCCAAGTCTATGCCCTGACCAGTAATGCTGAAGAAGCTGAAATTGAACGGTTCTATGAAGACCTACAAGACCTTCTAGAACTAACACCCACAAAAGATGTCCTTTTCATTATAGGGGACTGGAATGCAAAAGTAGGAAGTCAAGAAACACCTGGAGTAACAGGCAAATTTGCCTTGGAGTACAGAATGAAGCAGGGTAAAGGTTAATAGAGTTTTGGCAAGAGAATGCACTGGTCATAGCAAACACCCTCTTCCAACAACACAAGAAAAGACTCTACACATGGATATCACCAGATGTTCAATACTGAAATCAGACAGATTATATTCTTTGCAGCCAAAGAATAGAGAAGCTCTATAAAATCAGCAAAAACAAGACCAGAAGCTGACTGTGGCTCAGACCATGAACTCCTTATTGCCAAATCCAGACTTAAATTGAAGAAAGTAGGTGAAACCCCTAGACCACTCAGGTATGACCTAAATCAAATCCCTTATGATTATACAGTGGAAGTGACAAATATATTCAAGGGATTAGATCTGTTAGACAGAGTGCCTGAAGAACTATGGATGGAGGTTCGTGATGTTCTCCAGGGGACAGGGATCAATACCATCCTGAAGAAAAATAAATGTAAAAAGGCAAAATGATTGTCTGATGAGGCCTTACAAATATCTGGAAATAGTAGAGAAGTGAAAAGCAAAGAATAAAAAGAAAGATATACTCATTTGAATGCAGAGTTCTAAAGAATAGCAAGGAAAGATAAGAAAGCCTTCCTCAGTGATCAATGCAAAGAAATAGAGGAACATAATAGAATGGGAAAGTCTAGAGATGTCTTCAAGAAAATTAGAGATACCAAGGGAACTTTTCATGCTAAGATGGGCATAATAAAGGACAGAAATTGTTTGGCCCTAACAGAAGCAGAAAATATTAAGAAGAGGTGGCAAGAATACACAGAAAAACTATGCAAAAAAGATCTTCGTGACCCAAATAATCACGATGGTGTGATCACTCACCTAGAGCCAGACATCCTGGAATGCGAAGTCAAGTGGGCCTTAGAAAGCATCACTATGAACAAAGCTAGTGGAGGTGATGGCATTCCAGTTGAGCTATTTCAAATCCTAAAAGATGATGCTGTTACAGTGCTGCACTCAATATACCAGCACATTTGGAAAACTCAGCAGTGGCCACAGGACTGGAAAAGATCAGTTTTCATTCCAATCCCAAAGAAAGGCAATGCCAAAGAATGCTCAAACTACTGCACAATTGTACTCATCTCACACGCTAGCAAAGTAATGCTCAAAATTCTCCAAGCCAGGCTTCAACAGTACATGAACCGTGAACTTCCAGATCTTTAAGCTCGATTTAGAAAATGCAGGGGAACCAGAGATCAAATTGCCCACATCTGTTGGATCATTGAAAAAGAAAGAGTTCCAAAAAAAAATATCTACTTCTGCTTTATTGACTATGCCAAATGTCTTGACTGTGTGGATCACAACGAACTGCAGAAAATTCTTAAAGTGATAGGAATACCAGGCACCCTGACCTGCCTCCTGAGAAATCTGTATGCAGGTCAAGCTGCAACAGTTAGAACTGGACATGGAACAACTAACTGGTTGTACATCAACACTATATATTGTCACCCTGCTTATTTAACTAATATGCAGAATGCATCATGAGAAAAGCTGGACTGAATGAATCACAAGCTGGAATCAAGATTGCCAGGAGAAATATCAGTAACCTCCGATATGCAGATGACACCACCTTTATGGCAGAAAGTAAAGAACTAAAAAGCTTCTTGATGAAATTGAAAGAGGAGAGTTAAAAAGCTGTCTTAAAACTCAACATTTAAAAAACAAGGATCATGGCATCTGGTCCCATCACTTCATGGCAAATAGATAGGGAAACAATGCAAACAGTGACAGACTTTATTTTTTGGGCTCCAAAATCACTACAGATGGTGACTGCAGCCATGAAATTAAAAGACACTTGCTCCTTGGAAGAAAAGCTATGACCAACCTAGACAGTATTTTAAATACAGAGACACTACTTTGCCAACAAAGGCCTGTCTAGTCAAAGCTATGGTTTTTCCCGTAGTCATGTATGGATGTGAGAGTTGCACCATAAAGAAAGCTGAGTGCTTAAAAATTGATGCTTTTGAACTGTGGTTCAAAAGAAGACTCTTCAAGAGAAGACTCTTGAGAGTCCTTTGGACTACAAGGGGATCCAACCAGTCAATCCTAAAGGAAGTCAGTCCTGAATATTCATTGGAAGGACTGATGCTGAAGCTGAAACTCTAATACTTTAGCCACCTGATGGGAAGAGCTGTATCACTGGGAAAGACTCTGATGCTGGGAAAGATTGAAGGCAGGAGGAGAAGGGGACGATAGAGGGTGAGATGACTAGATGGCATCACTGACTTGATGGACATGAGTTCAAGCAAGCTCCAAAAGTTGGTGATGGACAGGGAGGCCTGGCGTGCTGCACTCCATGGGGTCGCAAAGAGTCGGACATGACTGAGCGACTGAAGTGAACTGAACCAGGCATTTCCTCTTTAAGCTTCTGCATTGAACTTCCTCTTGGACTTCAGCTTTATTCTAGATACAGCTGGAAGTCTTAGCTATTACACAGACTCTTTCTTGACCCTCAAAGAAGAATTCTAAGGCAATTCTGCCATGTAAAACAACCCTGGCCAGTGAACTGAGACTTACTTGAATGCTTTCAAGGCCATAGTGGTGTTTTCTTAAACATTTGCAGGTGAAATATGACCAGGACACCTTCCAGGTGGCATTTGTCCACACCATAGGAAGACTGATAATCCAGAGGTATTTTATGAGGGGGTGGAAGCAGGGACTGGTGCAAGATATGGGACCATCACCCAATATCATGATAGACTTAGGAAAATGACTGTCACAGTGTAGTCACAGACTCCTGGAAGGGGGTGGCAGGCCCAGCTCTGAGTTAAATTTAAGGTGTTTGCACAAGCTTGGGAGGGCCCCCAAAGGACATTTTTCTTATGGTGGGAGGTTTCAAGAGTAGTTCTGAAGGACAGAAGATCATTAATGTCCTTCCCTTCCCTATACCTCTCAGAATCTGAGGTTTTCTTTTCAAAGATATGAGCAGTTCTCCTAGTTTAAGAAGTGATTCTAACTGCATTGTGTGTCCCACTTCAGTAGTTATAACATCACATTTTTAGTGTGATTAAAATGATTCTCTATTCACACCTAGACCTTTTGTCTGGAAGGGTTCAGAAGAGGAACAAGTGCATTTTTATAAAACTTAACCAGAATTAACTTTGTATACCCTAAGCCTCTTTTTGTCAGGCTTCATCCTAAGAATGTGTCAATCAAGCTGGCCTGGAACTTCCTATTAGGGAAAGAAATATATTCTATGCCTAGGAATGATCAAGAGAAAATCCTGAGCTGTCAATATATGTCTGTGTCATCCTCCATGTATTTTTGCATAATTACTACATAGGAAGTAGCTGCAAGGGTATGACCCCTTTCTGAGGACAGCCACATAACTGATTAAATTGCCTTATCTAGGCATGTGGACAGAAGGAAGTGAGAGTAGTGAACTCAGTCTATCAGATCATTGTTGAGTTAGCTTTTGTGATAAAAACCACATAACTGTCAGGCTCTAATGGTTCAGAAAACAGAAAAATTATACAGATGAATTCCAAGGGCCATAGCTCTATGGCTGAAGTTAGTTAATAGATAACTGAAAAGGTATCAACATTGATATTGGAAGGGAGAGTTTAGAAAGTGTGTTTTGATATTCATAATGGGCCAAGTTTCCAAGAATTGTAAGGATTCTGAGGTGCAACGAAAGTTATCAAGAAGTGTTAGGATTATTTTGAAAATGGCATGAGTCAACTTGGGTAGAAGAGGAGGAAACTGCTGGGGCTCAGAGTCAGGGATTATAGAAGGAAAAAAAGATCAAGACATGGCTTTAGAATCTGTAGGACTTGTTCAACTCTAAGTAACCTGTGGCTTACAGCAAGTCTGATTCTAGTTTCATATGTTAAATGAAAGGATTATACTAGTTGGCGTGAAAAAATTTAGATATACATACGCAAATAAGCAATGCAGGAGACCCCAGTTCAATTCCTGGGTTGGGAAGATCCGCTGGAGAAGGGGTAGGCTACCTACTTCAGTCTTCTTGGGCTTCCCTTGTGGCTCAGCTGGTAAAGAATCTGCCTGCAATATGGGAGACCTGGGTTTGATCCCTGGGTTGGGAAGATCCCCTGGAGAAGGGAAAGGCTACCCACTTCAGTATTCTGGCCTGAAGAATTCCATGGACTGTATAGAGTGGGACACAACTGAGTGAGTTTCACTTTCATTTTCATGCAAATAAGCATGAAGGTAACTCCCAGCTCTTCTGATAGCCTTATTTCATAGTCTTTCAAAGTTGGATTATAGGGTAAAAATTTCTTCTCTGATAAAAAGTCCAATGTATGTATATTCAAATGTTGTGAATGCATGATTGCAAATTTATCTGAATTCAACTTTATGTTTTTCTGTTTCCCTGGTTTTATTTGTCCTCACATGTGTGTTTAATTCTATCCAGTTTTATCATGATATTATCACGTGTAGACTCGTGTATCCACCACCACAATCAGGATACAAAATAGTTCCATCATTATAAGAATCCATCATGTTGCCCCTCTAGCCTCAGCCACCTCCCCAGTCCAGTATCTTGCCATTGGCAACCATTCATCTGTCCTCCATTTCTATAATGTTGTCATGTCAAGAATGTTATATAAATGAGTCATGCAATTTGTAACATTTGCGGATTGTTTTTTTCACTCATCTTAATTCCCTTGAAAGTCTTCCAAGTTGTGTGTGTCCATGCTGTGCTCTGCTTAGTGGGTCAGTCGTGTCCTACCCTTTGTGATGCCATGGACAGTGGCCTGCCAGGCTCCTCTGTCCATGGGATTCTTCAGGCAAGAATACTGGAGTGGGTAACCATTCCCTTCTTCCAGGGGATCTTCCCAAACCAGGGATCGAACCTGGGTCTCCTGCACTGCAGACAGATTCTTTACTGTCTGATCTACCATATTACACTTATTTTTTTAAGTAGATAAATTTAGATTTTTAGTTGGAGTTTCAATATCAAACTCTCAAAAATTAATAGAACAAATAGGCAGAAAAGTAGAAGGATATATTAGACCTGAAAATCACTGTGAAGTGATTTAACTTAATTCAGATTATACAATGTTCACACAACAGCAAAATACAAATTCTATTAAAGTTCCCATAAACCAGGAGACATGAACAATTTTATTTTTAATATGTAAATAAATTTTGATTTAGTCTTCTAATAAACAGAAAGCATTCCAAATTCGCAGTTGTAAATTAAGGAATATCTGAGCAGAAGGTTTTCTTAAGCAATAAATGAAATTTGTATATGCCCAGCAGTAAGAAAGACATATTAATATACATTTTTAAACAGTAGCATATTTATAAGTATGACCAATTCCTCCTGATGTTTTGAGTTTTTTTTCCTCAACATACTAGATACTATCATGTATATTTGATATTAATAAGCTTGAACTGGTATAAATCAGTAGTCTTGCTAACATTTTTGTTTGAGATTATATAATTACCAACTATCTTTAGCATTTTATATTGCACCTTCTATTTATGTCTCTAAAATTTTTAAAAGACTAAAGTTAAAGAATTATTCTAGAATCTTAAAAATGTCTGTCACCTTATATTAAACAAAATAATAAAAGCTATTTTCAAATTTTTCTACACTTTTAGGTATTAATAGAACTAAAAATTTCCCCAAACTTTATGTAGCTTTTCCAAGGAAGAAACGTCTCTATGGTATCATCTATATGATATAGCCACTCACCTCTTTGTACCTCTGTGATCAGAAGCAACAAAGGTCAATCACATATCTCCAATATTTGGAAGACAGCATCCTCATTGTCTGCCCTGACCACTGCAAGCTATATGTAACATACTCCTAAAACACATGAATGACTGCCTGCCTCGGGGCTGGGGAATGGAAATGGGTAGCTGTTACTGTGCTAAGAATTGATAATGACCAAAATTAACCATTTTCCCCAGGGCATTACAAGCCCTCAGTAGACTCTAGACTTCTAAAATGGTTATACTGGACAGATTCTGTGGGTTCAGTTGTTGTGTAGGTTGGGAGACAGTTTCCTGGTGCTACCTAATCCACCATGATCCCAGAATCCTCTGGCATTTTGCCTTTTGTAGTATTGTCTCCACATCTCTTCATTTTAGCAGTTTTACAGAATAAGAATATTAATTTAACGATAACTGATATGTCTCGGACCTTGATCTTTCCTGGGATAGACCTAAATTTTCCTTGAATTGTCATACAGAATAAATATTTAAAAAACCTCAGCCACGCATACTGCTTGCAATTTTGCATTTAGTAGCCCCTCTTATGGAGAAGGCAGTGGCACCCCACTCCAGTACTCTTGCCTGGAAAATCCCATGGATGGAGGAGCCTGGAAGGCTGCAATCCATGGGGTTGCTAAGAGTCGGACACAACTGAGTGACTTCACTTTCACTTTTCACTTTCATGCATTGGAGAAGGAAATGGCAACCCGCTCCAGTGTTCTTGCCTGGAGAATCCCAGGGACGGGGAAGCCTGGTGGGCTGCCGTCTGTGGGGTCACACAGAGTCGGACACGACTGAAGTGACTTAGCAGTAGCAGCAGCAGCCCCTCTTAAGTCAGATATATATTCTTAAACCAGGTATAACAAGCATATAACTGTGACATATGTGTTAATAATCTCTTCCCAGGGGGAACTGAACAATGTACTGGTGCACAAGTGTGTTCTTTTTACATAGATATTCAGATAACATAAATTTGATTAGATTTCCTAAGACTGAATGCTGTAAGCAATGGTCTGCCATTGCACTGCTGGTCTGTAGTCTTGCCTTTCCAATGGTCTTTCAAGAGACAGTCAAGAAACACTGAAGCTATATAAATGGAAAATTGAATTTAAGTCTTAGTTTATAGTCATTCCAGTTTTTAAAACATAAATATGTTTGATCATTTTAGAAACTTTTAAAAATCAAGTTCATTGGTATTATGACCATCCTTTTTCCTTAAAGATTTTTTAAAAATTATAGAACCAAAGAATATTATTTAAGCCATATTAGATAAGCCAAGCAAATAAAATTTAGATAATGATATCCTAATTTTTTTATGATATCCTAAATTATACAATACTAGTGTAACTAGCACAGTTCCATTGTAGAAAGATAAAAAGTTTGAAAATTACCTAAATGGAATAAAAATCTTATAAGATGAAGAGTGAAGTGACAAAATCATTTCAAATTTTATATTTTTATCATTCAAACCTTTGAATTAGAGAATATAATATCAGGAACCATGTTCCATATATTGCCACAAAATTCTTTTTTTTCTATATATCCAGAAAATTTGTGAAATTTTGAACTAAAATTAAGTAAAAGCTAACTTACAGATAGTATTTTCAGAAAAAGTGATACTAATATGTTAAAATAATATACATTTTGAATAGTGAGGATTGCTGGAAAATATTATAATTTGCATAATAAAAAGTTAAACGATTATGTCCTTCAGTTACATCTAGAGTTGGCTCAGAGTCCTAGTTCTCAAACAGTTTAATACACTGAACAATCTGTACTTCTCATTTTTTAGAACATGTGAGTACTCAAGGTTTTACTTTATTCTACTTGGGGATGAAAAATTTTATCCCATTTTTTTAGAATGTTTGCATTAAACAGATTCATAACGAGAGCAAGTAGCAAATTTTCCTCTAAGTAGAAATGCTGATATACTTTCTTAACATTGGTAGTGTGTAAGACAGTTTAAAAGAATCTTTATAAAAGTTATGCAAACTAAATTATGTACATTAATGTTATTATTTGTTCAGGCTGCCTTAGAGAAGGAATGGCTTGCTTTAGATTCCGCCCGCTTCCCTTCACAAACACTGCTTCTTCCAAACCAGCTGCACTGGCCAAAGGTAACATGTCATGGAAATCTCTTAGTGCTCGATCTTTGCTCATTTCTTAAGGTTGTGCTATGCTGCAGTGATTAATAATACAATTTATTGACTTGAAAAACACAATTACTTTTAGAAGCCTCTGACTTCCTCCTCATCCCCAGATGTAATTTTTCATGTAGCTTTTCTTTCATTTGCTCCTAATTTTTTTTCTTTATTTTGGATTTCTTTCAACACTTTATTTCACAGTAGCAAAAAAAAAAAAATATATGATATGCTTCAGCTGCATAAAATCACTAGTTGACAGCACTTTAAAAATACAAAAATATGCATTAAAAGGGCAACAGCTGAAGATTCTCAGTCAGAGGTCAATGAACTGTAATATCTGTTATTTATTTGATAATCTTTGAAGTTTTTGTTTTCTGAATTTTTTAATGATCTTTTCAATTAATCATTTTGTATATGCAAACTATACAAAAAGTATACCTCTCACCACAGCAAGAAAGGACATTTGTATGTCTAGTCTATAAATTTCATTTTATTACAATTTTTAATTTTTATATGTTTTTCTTAAACTACTCAGTAATATGTATGTAAAGTAATACAATATAAATGTTAGATTTTTTCAATTTATTTTATATGTATGTACATTTTTTTCTGGCAAGTTCTCTGGAATCTTAAAATATGATGATACTTCACTTAATTTACCAAGTCATCCAGCTCAAGCATGGCTATGTAATGAGAAAGAAAATGTGCTTTCATCAGAACACACACAATTTAATAGCAGGTAAGCTAAATTGCTCTTTTAGAGGATCAACCTTTAATGAATGACAAGGATATTATACTCCTTAAAAAAATTGTAAGATTATGAAAATATGTATGAATTTGCTTGTTTAGAACATGGCAGAGCATTTGTATTAAAAATTTAATGATTTTATGGAGTTTTCAGTGTAAGAAAAATGTGTGATATATATTCATTAAAGCAAATCCAAAGTATCAGTGAAATAATATTATTAACTATTATATACAGATGGACTTTTAAATACTGCTATATAGGTAGAGATAAGAATTAGAATAAAAATTCCAATGTTGTTTCTTTCGACAATAGGATTGAAATATGCTTCAAGTAATTGAAATGTAAACATTTTAAATTAATGGCTGACTTTTATTACTTTTCAAGATAAAGTTTTTTCTGTAACTTAAATATATTTTATTTCCAAGTGTGAGACAACATAAACAGCTTGTAGTTTTAAAAAGTGCTGATATACTTGTGTTGATTCAGTCAAGTGTGGTTTTGTCCTATTGCTAGATCAGAAAATAGAACTTTATCCAGACTACCTGAAGCAAAGACCAGCAGAAAGAGTCTGCTAAAGTCTGAAAAAGAAGAAAAAATTTCAGAAGAATGGTATGTAGTTCATTTAACCCTAACATATTAAGAAATTTAGATACTTTAAATATCCAAAACAGGTATTTTTCAAGATTTCAAGAATATCTTTATTAGTTTTTAAGAAACTATACCTCTGTTAAATTTAGATTCTTAAATGGGAATTCAAATTTGTTTTGGTATGATATAATTCAGATATGTATGTTTATATGTATATGCATAATATAAATATAGTCTGAGGATTTTTGCCTTTATTAAATTTGATCTTTTAATAGGGGTTTTAAGGATATTTCTACTGCTCAGCAGATGCTGAAGAGAGCACAGAAAATGAAATCAAAGAAATTAAGGAAAAAATTAGGTGGGTAATCAATGCTCAATAACTGTGTATCTGACATTGAAAATATAATCATTTAAACTATTTTTAAAATTGTATTTAATAAGCATAGAAATAAAATGCACAGATATGAGACTGTCTAAGGTAATACTCCATAAAAATAATAAGAAAAATGTAGAGAAATTTATGATATTGCATTTAATGATTTATTATACTCTTAAATGCTATTTTTACTTTCCCCTGTTTCTTACCTACTTTGCTATTGATTATTCTATCTATTGTACACTGAGAATTATGCTGTAATTGCTTTCTAAGCTGGTTCGTCACAGCAAATGGTGATTCTAAAGAGCATCTGCTTCACGTGCTTATTCCTTTGTGTGTTTTTAAATTGCTTGATTATTCTATAAACTATTTCCATACATTTATCAGTTCCATGAATATCAGCTTTGACACTTTGGGAAACGAGCACAGTGAATATCTTTTGTGGTTATGCTGAACTTGCAAAATGTTCAAAGGCATCTTTCTTCTGTCCCACTTGCCAGGCTTTTCAAGTCATTTGTCTTTATTTGGACACCTCTAGTTGTTTTATTAAAATTACTTAATATGTGGAGTAATTTATAGATATTAGAGCAAGAAATAGGTGGTTAATGAATTTATAGCTATAATTAAGACAATTTATTTGTATATTTCATATAACTTTGTGTTTACTCATGGACTCATAGGCTCAATATAAGTAACATGACATTCTTTTCTATCTGCTTCTCTCATTCATCAATTTCCTTTATAAAAATCTTAATGTCAGTGAAATGTTTCCATAAAAGTAAGATTACTCCTGAGACAAGCAAGGAGTCTATATTTATCCTATAGTTCTAGTTTATACCAGTATACAAAGAAACACTCAGATTAATTTTTACCTTTATTAATTTTCTATTTATTATTTTGATCAATTCAATTATAGAATTCTAAGAAATATGTGTGTGTGTATAGGTATATATATAATTTTTAGAAACAAAATAACTAAGATACTGTTGGTTTCTGAGGAATAACTGATATTTGTTAACACAGCAGTTACTAGCCATTGATAAATTACTGATGACTCATTTTTATATTCATAAATGTTCAACTTTCCTTTTTTGCCCTTATATAGTGATATCTTAATTTTATCTTTTATCTTTTTAAGATAAGTGTGATTTTTTGTGTGTACTCAAAGATTTTTAGGTTTAAAGAATTAAAATGTCAAGGCTTTTTAGAGAAAATGTCAATATTTGCTTTGTTGTCAGATTGTTTAGTGCATCCTGTACTCTTATGTTGTAAACTCCTACCAAGTCCATCCGGGCTCTGTGAACTGTGGTTACCCAGGGAAATATAACCCCAAACTCTTAAAAATAGTGAGACTCTCCTTCAATTCTAAGGAAGTGGAATTCAGTGCAGTAATTCAGGGTAGTTTGATAATGTTGTATTGCTTTGATGGATATTTCTACTCACTTTCAACAGTATCAAAAGCAACATTTAAATAAATGTTTTGAGATTAATAAAAGTTACTGAAACTCCTGGAGCAAGTTCAAATACCAAAAGTAGCTTAAGAACTGATTCAGCCAATGTTCAACACATATTTATTATTTATGTTCAAGATCTAATTTTTAAAATTATTTACAGTATTTGCAATAGTCTGTGACAGTGAAGCTAAGGAAAATTTTGTCTTGTTAGACTCTGTCTCTGGAAATATATAAGTCTTTCTTGCTATTTCTAATAACTGAGTTTTTTTTTTAGGTTGAGTACATTTTTAATAAATCAGCATAGTAGGTAATATTTTTAGAAAAATTTTATTAAGGAATATATGCTCAACATAAAAATAAAAATAAAAATCATTGCTTCAGTGGCCAAAAATTAGACATAATATTATGAAGCAAAAGTTAAACTTCTTTTTATCTGTCACAAGGGGGCATGATAGGGTAACAAAAGAAAAAGGAAAACCAGATATTCAAGCTAACAGGTATATCTTAAATTTAGTATTTTGCCAGTGGTCATTAAGTATGACCTGTTAGGTAAAGACCCAAAATGGCAGTCATATAATTTTTATAGAGATATTTATTCTAGTTACATGATTGTAAGCCAAATCACATTCTTATTACTGTGTGAGGTTTTGCGTCTTTCTATTCAGCTTTTGTTTTGTTTCTCAAAATAGTATTTTATCAAAATACTATCAGATTGATGAAATGAAACCGATTTTCAAAAATTTGCTTTCTGAAGTGTGAAACAAAATGACGACCTTTAAATCCTTCTTACTCTTTTTCTCTACTCCCCCTTCACCACATATACCCAGAATAGATATAGTCAAGGTAAAATTAAAGAAGAAAAAGAAAATTAGTGGGATCCTGTACAATTATATTTTAATCTTTAGTAGGTAGATGATGTAGCATTTATCTCTTTTTGCATATGTGAGCAAATAATTTAAGACTCTGTAACTCAGTCTTTCTTCTTATAGAATAAAATTTTTTCTAGTGTTAATGCAATCAATTAATATATGCAATTAATTAATGAGTTGTGATATGCTATTAACTAATTTGGGCTTCCCTTATAGCCAGTTGGTAAAGAATCCACCTGCAATGTAAGAGACCCCAGTTCGATTCCTGGGTCGGGAAGATCCACTGGAGAAAGGATAGGCTACCCACTCCAGTATTCTTGGGCTTCCCCTGTGGCTCAGCTGGTTAAGAATCTGCCTGCAATGTGGGAGACCTAAGTTTGATCCCTGGGTTGTTAAGATCCCCTGGAGAAGGGAAAGGCTACCCACCTCAGTTTCCAGGCCTGGAGAACTCCATGGACTGTATAGTAAAGAGTTGGACATGACTGAGCGACTTTCACTTTCTTTGACATTTACTTTCTTTCACTTTCACTTTCAATTTGACTCTAATGGCCATAATTTTAAACTTTTATTACTTAATACATTTAAATTATATTTTAAACATTTTAATTCTGTTAAATACTTCAACATTTATTAGTAATTTTCAAATATACAGTTTTATATGTCTATCTCTTACATGTCCAACTTGCCAGCTTGAAAATTTCAGGCCACAAGAGGGCAACATTGTTCATAAAACTGCGGGAGACTAACCAGCTCTGTGGGGTGGGTGTAGTCACTCAGCTCTGTCTGACTCATGATCCCGTGGACTGTAGCCCACCAGGCTCCTCCATCCATGGAATTCTCCAGGCAAGGGGACTGGAGTGGGTGGCCGTTTCCTTCTTCAGGGGATATTCCTGACTCAGGGATTGAACCCAGGTCTCCTGCGTTGCAGGCAGATTCTTTACTGTTTAAGCCACCAGGGAAGTCCTGTGTGTGTGTGGGTATGTGTTTTTTTTTTTTTCCCATTTACTTGTTTAGTTTCCATCTGACACTTATTAACATTAATTTATAATCAAATCTATTTTTTCTGGCCTCCTCTGTCCATGGAATTCTCCAGGTAGGAATACTGGAGTGGGTAGCCATTTTCTACTCCAGGGGATATTCCTGACCCAGGGATTGAACCCTGGTCTCCTGGGTGTAGGGAGAGTGTCAGATGGGACATTCAGAGAAGAGAAAATTAAATGGAATCCCTTCAGTCTAACAAAGCAGTGGGGCATAAATATAGAAGTATGGAAGCATTAATCCAAATTTCACCTTATAGCAAGTTGCTCAGTTGTTGGTGCTCTTAATAATATTTCCTGTTTGTATCTTGTACATATATTTATTTAACCAAGGATTATGTCAGTAATATTTGATTAAGATGAGAGTGAAAATAGGGCAAAAGGTAGGGGGTTAGTTATTTGAAGAAAGTTGCAGATAGGAGCAAGGCAATGGCAGCCCACTCCAGTACTCTTGCCTGGGAAATCCCATGGATGGAGGAGCCTGGTAGGCTGCAGTCCATGAGGTCGTGAAGAGACAGACATGACTGAATGACTTCACTTTCACTTTTTACTTTACTGCATTGGAGAAGGAAATGGCAACCCACTCCAGTGTTCTTGCTTGGAGAATCCCAGGGACAGGGGAGCCTGGTGGGCTGCCATCTATGGGGTCGCACAGAGTCGAACACGACTGAAGTGACTTAGCAGCAGCAGCAGATAGGAGAGGAATACCAGTCAGGTTACTGATTAATGGAGAAACAAGGGGCTGAGAAAGCAAACAGTGTGGGAAGCCTTCAGAGGACTTTCAATATTGGTGACTTTCATTAGGATAAATAAGGTCATCTGCTTTAAGCAGAAGAGAGAGGATGGGGAGAAGGGTGAGGAGGAATTATTTGAAAGCCACAGGATGGAATCTAAAATTGTGAGGAGTTACCATGATTTACTCAGTTTGGTATTGGGTTCTAATTGTTATCTGTAGTAAGCCATTGCTCTTTGCCTCATGATGGACCTAGGTGTGAACCAGTGATGACTGATCTTGTGTTTGTTGGGTCTTTGTTTTCTTGTCTTTTTGTTTTTACTGTCTTGTCATGGACAAAAGTGACTTCAGAATTTGGTGATCTGGGTAGGAATTTAGCAGATACCCAGTGAAGTCTGGAGGTTAGTGCTGCAGTGAAGAACATCATGTGTGAAGTGAGAGTTGCTGGTTTATTGAAAATCTAAGGGTCAATATCCTAAAGATATCATAATTGGTAGCAAAACTGAGATGAGCCAGATGGAGAAAGAGAGTGAGTGAGTGGTTTTAATGTGGAGCTTTCTTCAAAGAGTAGAGGTCTGTGTATAGGGATTTTAGTGGAGAACGAATGGTAAGTTTAAGGGCTAAGAATGTAAGGATGAAAACATAACGTGGCTTTCCAACATTTATCATATTTATGCATATCAAATTTCAGAGTTAGAAGAAAGATAAACCGGATGAAGAAAAGAAGGTAATTTCATTATAAAGATAGAACTCCCATTAGGGATATTGGGCTTTCCAGATGGCTCAGTGGTAAAGAATCTGCCTGCAATGCAGACGACCTGGGTTCAATCCCTGAGTCAGGAAGATCCCCTGGAGATGGCTACCCACTCCAGTATTCTTTGCTGGGAAATACTAAGGACAGAGGAGCCTTGTGGGCTACAGTCTGTGGGGTAGCAAAGAGTCAGACACAACTGAGCACACACACATGTGCACACACACATTACTAGGGATAAGAATCATCTTGCAGCTGTTGATAATGCCTAGCAAAGTGTCAAGTACATGGAAAGCATTCAATAAATATGTGCTGATCCCATGTGAATGAAGAAAAAAGCTTGCAACTGTGTTGGTAACATTTAGTTATAGCCAAGAATTAAGCCATATAGAAAATAATAAAAGCTAACTTTTTAGTATGAATTAAGCCATTTATGAGCTATAGCAAAGAGATCAGGTTGCAAAATGATAAGACAATTAAGACATGTTAAGGAGGAAGGATCAAAAGGAAACAGCTTAGACAAAACTGACAAAATGAAGTGTATTGCTGATTTATTTTGTTCACCTCAGTGATTCCCAAAAGGAACTTAAAAGAATTTTGATTAAATGTTACTTCATTGTGCTCTAAATAAAACAATAATAAAACTTATTTGAACACTAAAATCATGGAGGACTCAGTCTCCACTTGTTCCCCACCAAATTCCCTGAACCTAATACCGTAGTGGAGGTTTAGTCGCTAAGTCGTGTCCGACTATTGCAACCCCATGGACTGTAGCCTGCAGGCTCCTCTGCCGATGGGATTCTCCAGGTAAGAATACTGGAGTGGGTTGCCGTTTCCTTCTCAGAGGATCTTCCCAACCCAGGAATCGAGTCCAGGTCTCCAGTATTGCAGGTAGATTCTTTACCAACCGAGCAAAGAAGGAAGCCCTATTTTATAGTCATTTAGTATTTTAGCGTTATTTTATAGTCATTTAAATACTATAGTAGATGTTCAATAAATAGCTGTTAAGCAGATCAGCAGTAAGTTAGATAAACATCACTAAAGACATATAACTCCATGTATGTGTATGACTGTGTGTGTAGTTTATAGTTATTTAAAGTATATGTTTATGTTTGAGAAAAAGTGAAAGTCTTAGTCACTCAGTTGTGTCCACCTCTGCAAACCCATAGACTAGCCTGCTAGGCTCTTGTCCATGGAATTCTCCAGGCAAGAATACTAGAGTGGTTAGCCATTCCTTTCTCCAGGGGACATTCCTTACCCAGGGGTTGAGCCCAGGTCTCCTGCATTGCATGCAGATTCTTTACCATCTGAACCACCAGGGAAGCCTATATTTGAGAAAGGAAGAAAAGAAAGTGAAGTCACTCAGTTGTGTCCAACTCTTTGCAACCCCATAGAATGTAGCCTGCCAGGCTCCTTTGTCTATGGAGTTTTCCAGGCAAGGATATTGGAGTGAGTTGCCATTTCCTTCTCCGGGGGATCTTCCCAACCCAGGGATCAAACCCGGGTCTCCTGCACTGCAGGCAGCATCTTTACCATGAGAAAGCAAATTTAAATCAGTAAATAATACTTGTAATTAAATAATGAACTATAGTCATTCAACATTAGCATAAAACTTATTTTATAGTATTGCTCTGAATGGCACATGCATAAAATGGAAAATAACCAGATTTTCAGATTTTCATGTATGTCATTAGTAAGATAAACCAGTGAGCTAAGGTTAGGATTAAAGAAACTGTAAAGAGATTGCTCAGGATCTTTACAGATTGAAATAAAATTATTTTATTTCATAAAATCTGTAAAGGGATTGAAATAATTTTAAGGATATTATAATGCCTAAAGAAAATTGTTACTTAAATGAAGTAATGGATATAAAGTGTCAAGCACAGAACCACATACATAATGGAAACTCAGCTTACTTATTGTTGTTGTTTAATTGCTAAGTCCTATCTGACTCTTTATGATCCCATGAACTGCAGTTTACTAATGGGTTTCTCTAAATAAATGACAAAGATGTATTTAAAATCTGTTTCTCAAATACTGGGCAAGTCATACTGGGAGATACAAAAATTAAAAAAAAACAGCAACATAGACCTGCTGTTGATGATTGCTGCTGCTGCTAAGTCACTTCAGTGGTGTCCGACTCTGTGTGACCCCATAGACAGCAGCCCACCAGGCTCCCCCATCCCTGGGATTCTCCAGGCAAGCACACCCTTCTCCAATGCATGAAAGTGAAAAGTGAAAGTGAAGTCGCTCAGTCGTGTCTGACTCTTCGGGACCCCATGGACTGCAGCCCACCAGGCTCCTCTGTCCATGGGATTATCCAGGCAAGAGTACTGAGGGGTAGATTTAAATGACTATGGAATGGTCTTTACAATGTCCTTATCTACTGGCTTTCTTACTTGTGTATTTTTTGAAGGTAGCAATGTTATCATTCATGGTGGTCTTTCCAGGGACCATTAGAATCAGGTGATTTTTTTCCCATCTAGAATTACTATATTTTTGGTCTCTAATCATTATTCATTATTATTATTCCTTTGCAACTTGAATTATTTTAAACCCATTTAAGGTGATGTAATCAGAATGCTATTATTTATGTGCTCTTGATGAATAAAATGATCTTATTAAGTAAATTAGGGCTTCCCTGGTGGCTCACACAGTAAAGAATCTGCCTGGAGTGCAGAAGACCCAAGTTTGATCCCTGGGTTGGGAAGATCCTCTGAAGAAGGGAATGGCTATCCACTCCATTATTCTTGCCTGGAGAATATAGAACTAGACAACTCTTCTAAATATTTTATATGTTGAATTATTTAATCATGATAGTAGTGTGAAGAAAGTACTATCATTATCCATGGTTTACAAATTAAGAAATAGTCATGGAGAGCTTATTATTTGCCCAAAGGAGTACAAAAGAACTTAGAGAAGATCCATTGCTTTTATTTCATGTGCTGTATTGAATTAAATGAAGTCAACTATGGATCGAACAGTCTGTTCCTTTATATCCTACCTTATTCTAGTAATGATTTAAGATCTTTCTCAGGAAATGTTATTGTTTTTATGTTGTAATTATCTGTTTAGTACCTGCCCTTTATTGAGTACCTACCTACACTTATGTCTTGATGCTTTGCATACAATTAATTCACACAGTAATATTTCAAAGTTAATATTATTGGACAAAAAGGAAGCAGACTGTGGGACCAATTTGACCAGAATCATACAACTAGTAAAAATTGGAGCTTGGATCTAACCCAGTTTTGTTCAATTGCAATATTTCTTGTCAGGAAATACAAACAGATCAAATGAAAAGGCAAGAAAGGAGAATGTGTAGAAAAATTAAAGGTTATAATAAGGTATCATAGAATATGTAAACCCATAGTAATCTGCCTTCCCTGACTGACTAATGCTCTTTCATTAAAACATTTATTTGTTTTTGGCTGTGTGGGGTCTTCTAGTTGCGGTGCTCGGCCTTCTCACTGCAGTGGTCTGTCTTGTTGGGAGCAAGGGCTCTAAGCGCACAGGCTTCCGTGGATGTAGCTTGGGGGCTCTAGGGCAAAGCTCGGTAGTTGTGGCACATGGACTTAGCTGCTCTGTGGCATGCGGGATCTTCCCGGATTAGGGATCGGTCCCATGTCTCCTGCATTGCTAGGTGGATTCTTTACCACTGAGCCACCAGGGACGTCCACTAACGCTCTTTTTAACATACCAGTATTTGTTTACTGATTTAAGTGATATATAGTACTTGTTCAGTTGAATATATAGTTATTATTATTATTATTGATAATTCATATTGAATTCATATAGAAGCACCCAACTCTTACCATACCTTGGTTGCTTACAATTATGAGATGTGTTGACTGATATTTTCCCTAATCTGAAAAACAAAATCTCTCTGAAACGTGTGAATCATGCTTAGTAAGGGCAAA
The DNA here is from genome assembly GCF_032452875.1 of Bos javanicus. Lineage (NCBI taxonomy): Eukaryota > Metazoa > Chordata > Mammalia > Artiodactyla > Bovidae > Bos > Bos javanicus. The sequence goes on from NC_083872.1 coordinate 15,305,190, forward strand.
TTATAACTGGAAGACTAATGGAAATCTTCAGTATACTCATACTTGAGAATAACTGCAAATACTCTTCTGCTTTTCTAATTCACATTTTTAAAAACATGCTATCTTAACATTTAATTAAAATAAGTAATTTGGGTTTTATGATATTTTAAATCTCATTTTTCATTTGACATGTTCACTTCTATTATACTAGATATTAATAGAAAATTCTTAAAGTCTTTTTGCAAGATGATATAAAGGTATCAATAAAATGTACTGTGCTGAATTGTGGTTTTATGTTAGCCTACTTCATTAATTTTTTTATTGAGGTATCTCTGACATACAACATTGTATCAATCAGATACAACCTATCTTTTTAAAGTATATTAACCTACTTTAAATGCAGAACTTTCTACTCTTTATTACAGTTCTTCAACAAGCACAAACCTTTTGTCTTAATTAAACCACACCAAATCTCCAATTTCACATGCCTTAGAACCATTTATTATCAATAAAAAGTTATAGGGCCCTACTTTTACATTTATTTTGTAAAATTAATAGGTTCAGAATTCTCTTGGCTATAAAAATTACTTAGAATTTATACATCTTCCTTATGTAAAATATCATAGATCAACACAAACCAGAAATCATTCATTTATCTATAAAACCAATGAAAATTATATTTTATGTTTCTTATCTCATTTGTCTTGCTTCCATCTTCTATATCTTACCTTCTTACAGTTCAGAGAAGGAAAAAAGTAGGGTATATGGTTTTTCCTATGACAATAGCTTTTATCTATTTATATTTATGACAAAATGTATTCAAACAAAAATATCAGGAATTTACCAAAGGAGTTAAGACAATGGACAGTAAAACAACTCCATAAATAAAAAGTTGATGGCATAACTGGAAAATTTAAATGCAATTTTTTCTCATTATTAGTGTTTCTTCCCTGTGTAGTAAGTATTGGCTAGTTCTTAATCCAATAACCAAGAGTATATAGATGTTGGGTACTTTATTATATTATGAAGATATTTTTTAAAAATCATAGTCAATTTCACAGAATTTTATAGAATGGCTATTATTTTTAATTTTAATATAGAAAATTGTTAGCAATTTGAGAGAAGGAAAGAACCAGAGCTGAACTTTTGTCTTAATCTCTTTTTATCTAGATCCCACTGTGCGCCTAGCATTATTCAGAAACAATGAAAATAAAGTTTCTGTTATAAAACCACCAGAGAAAGCACAACCCCAAAGAGATGGTTTCTTTGAAGGTATGATTTAATGACAGACATACAGAAAAATTAAAAAGATGGAAAATTGTCTTTAAAGAAAAATTTTAAAAATCTTCATTAGTCCTAAAGTACATATATAAAAACTTATGATAAAACATAACTAAGTAAAAGTCAAAATATGGTTCTTGGAGCTAAAATACTAACTTGGTATCTTGATTCATTAGCATGGTCGTTTAGTATTTGTATTGTGGCATACATAAATTTAAATTCTTTGTATTTATGTGTCAAAATTATAATGCTATATCATCAATGTTACTAACTTTATTTAAATCTTACACTGACAGAATATGTTACCTTGTATCAATTGAAGTGAATACATGTTGAAATGATATTCTAATATACTTACTGCCAATATGTGCAAATTGCATTTAAGCATTATGAATTAAACTCTGGAATTTTAAATATTTTACTATATTTGAAGCTTGTCCAACTCACTTCTAGGACAAAAAATCTGCATATATAAGTGCAGTGGCAGATTGTATTCCCTGTTTCTACATTCAGAATAATTATGGACTTATTAAACAGGAATATTTAAACGTAATAGAACAGCAAATATGACTGAAAACAAGTTTTCTGTTGCTTTTTCTTTAATATTAAAATGGTAATAATTTTCACCTATAGTTTGGATTGTAATTTCTAATAGGAAAGAATAGAGTCAAAATATTTTGCATAGAAGTGAACTACTCAAAAATCTTAATACTTTATCTTCTGTATGTTTTACCAGTAGCACCATCTGGGAAGCCCTGTCTTCCGTATGTTTTAAATAAATCCTAAAAATTATGCATCATCATAGCATGATTGAAAATAGATACACTTTAATTTATGTCTCTATTCTGTAATGTCTCAACTAAAGAAAAATGTGATAGCTACTAATTTTATATTTATTCAGAGATACCTTGCTAAGTGGATGTAGAAGACATAGGGTCTAGAATTTCCTTTAAGCATATGGTAATAAAAATATACCTAGAAAGATAGATAAACCAAGTGTTGCAAATCATGGAAATTGTTAGATCAGTAGATGATGGTATAAGGAAATTTGTTTTAACATCCAATTTTTTTAATAATTGAAATTCCTATAGCAAAACATTAAAAAGGCATAACCATTGAATGTTTAAAAATCAATATTATTTCAAAAATGTTTATGGATTAGTGTTTTAATATAACTAAAATATACTTTCAATATAAAACAAGACCAGTCTTAATCAGGGTTCATTTCTTTGTACAGTCTCAGCTTCGCTGTTTTTGAAAGGAAGAGTAGAAATTCCACTAAAATAAATAACAACGCCATAGATCTTACCTGTTAAGTAGTAGCATCATTACTTTAGGAAGGATAGGCCTAGGAGGAAAGATAATTAGAGCATTTTTGCCCTTTAAATTAACATGTACTTCAGAATCAGACAGAAGGAATCTATCTCAACCTGTTCTGTGACATATGAAAGGTAAAGATATGTTACTATCAAGAATGGCATATAAGCATACACTGTATTTATTGACTTTTGTACTATAGTAGTGATAGAAATAAAATGGAACATTACCAAATATGCTTTCTGATATGATGTGCATTTTTGTGTTCTTTCCTCAGTATAAAATGTGTTTAGTTTACTTGGTTCTTTTTAAACCTCAAGTGCATTTGGGAGCATGTCATTAATTTCAGTGAATGGTCTTTATGTATGCAGCTTATATTCTAGTGACTAATAGTTACTTTAAGGCTTTTTTTTTTTTAAGAAATAAATTTTAAAAAAGTAAAAAAAAAAAAAAAGCATGGGCTTGGAAAAAATGTAAGTAGCAGAAAATTATCTTCCCTAATGTTTATTTCTGCCTCTTTTTTTAATGGGAAAAGAGTGAGGCAAAGATTATTTAATCATCTCTGGCCAGGTTGAACACCATGTTATCTTTAACTGCTGCGCTGGCCTCATCCACCTCCTAGTCTCACATTCTGTATTTTCTGGCTGGTTAGAAGCCAGCTACCTTCCAAGTTAGCTACCTCACTAACCACCGCTTCCCACTGGAGGGCGCATTTTTAACCAGGTGTCCCTAGATACAATTCACAGAGTGTAAGATGCACCCTTTTTGAATATGGTTTATAAATGTCAATATATTTACAGTTACCCAACAGAAATAAAATTTTAATCTAATAAGTATCACCACAATCTAATTTTAAAACTGCTTTCCCTTAAAAAAATTCAAATAAAATTAATTGGATATCTTACCCCCCAAAAGTTAGGGAGATCAGAATTAAATTTTACTGTAGATTTAGATTGAATGATTCTATGTGGAACAGTTTCTCAATAGTGGAATAGTTGCATGCTGGCACTGTAATAATTTCATTGGAATTAGATGATAGTATTATTTAAATTTTTTCTATAATATAAAATATTTTATAAAACATCTGATTTTGTAAAAAAAATGTAAAAATATGTATCTACTTTTCAATATTACCTATGTGGGGTTTTCGTGATTCATGTTATAAATTTTCCTAAAATGCTTTGATTATTTTTGTTGCCTTTATCTAGAGGTCACTAGCAAGACAGAGTGGATGGTAGTTATATCCTATTGGCCTGGGATTTAAAATATGCTTAAATTTAGGGAATATTTAACATGAAATGTCGTTATATTAAATGACATAAGGTAAATAATTATACCCTATTAACAGACCATGTTTTATGAAATGTCCTTATATTATGCTTTGTTCATGAGTCGTTGGCAATTTTTGTCTAGCTGCCAGATTTAGACCCTTAACTCAGACCTAAAGGTTGAAGCATATTTAACCACACCTGTTCTGAGGATAACTATGTGTCAGATACCAGTTAGTTTTTCCTATGATATGAAACTAAGAGCCTGAGCATTTTATAGATTCAACATTGATTTGCTTGATTTATTTCCTTATTTTTATTTATATTAATATCATGTCCGGTACCTGTCTTGGTTTATTCTATATCACCTATGATTTCTACTTAGGTTTCAATATCTGATCTTGCCTTAAAATTTGAAACACTTTCTTAATTATTGCCTTAAATATTTCCCACCAAGTTTCCTTTTTTGTTTGTTTCAAATGTTCAATTTGGAGCCTGATGGCACTCTCATGTAAAAAGAGGCATAGCTTGAAAGTGGCTCAGATGGTAAAAAACCCACCTGCCAATGCAGAAAATACAGGAGACCCAGGTTCGATCCCTGGGTTGGGAAGATCCCCTGGAGGAGGGCATGGCAACCCACTCCAGTATTCTTGCCTCGAGAATCCCATGGACAGAGAAGCCTGGTGGGCTACAGTCCATGGGATCACAAAGTGTTGAACATGACTGAACGATTAACACTTTCACCCTTTCACTTTCACAGATGTAGATTCTATAGTTAGTCAAACACAGTTTGAATCATGAGTCCTCCTTTTATTGACTGTGTGCCTGGGGACATTATTTAACTTCCCTGTGTAGCATTATTTTTCATTTGTAAAATTAAATACTAACAGTTTTTAGTTGTTGAGGATTACAGGAGATTCAACTTGGGAAACACTTAAAGTACACATTATAGACACATAGTGGGTGCTCAAAACTTGTAATCTTTGGCAACAGTTACTTTTAAAGTATAAGTGTGGGACTTCTTTTGTTTTGTTTTATTTGCAATTAGTAATATTTATTGTATTTCTTACTAGGTACTGTGCTAAGAGTTCTACTTAAATTCTCTGATTCAGTCTTCCCAGAAGCTCTTATATATTATGACTATCAATATTTTACAGAGGAAACTGGTTTTGAGAGTTTGATAAGTCTTGCCCAAGATCACACAGAGTATATGCCTAAAGGGAAATGGACATAATTTCTTTATCACAACAAAGCTAGCAAAAATCAAACAAAATGAGGACATTAAGGAATACAGGTTCTTGGGTTAGCCTGTAAAGTATGCAAGTTTAGAATCAAAATATTTAAGAAAAAATTTAAAGACTGACCATTATATTAGCCAAAACTCTGGGAAAAAATATTTTTTTTTTATTCATTTCTAAGGGAACGCCTACCCACTCCCGTGTTCTGGCCTGGAGAATTCTGTGGACTGTATAGTCTGTGGGGTTGCAAATAGCTGGACACGGTGGGGTAACTCACTTTCACTATAGCTTGCATTAATATAAATTAAGAAACAGTTTAGTGTCCAAATGGTGATAAATATGTTTTTTGACCTGTAATTACCTGCTATCTCATCTAGTTTCATTATGATTACCTAACATTATTAAGTACCAAAATTTTAGATTCTAGGAGTGATCGTATTTTCAAGAACCTATTCTAATTTTCATATAGATGAGAACCTCTCCATACAGACCAAAAGTAAACACTATATTTTTGTTTTATTTATTCCTCTTTTTCCATTCATAACTGACATTTTAATTTTATTTTAATCATATTGAATACATTAAATTACTTTACTGCTCTAATCTGCTAAAACTTAAATTTGCTACTCCTGAAGCCAATGCCAAATTTGGACTTCTGGTTTTGGCCAAGAAAGGAAGCTAGTCATGCTAGGGAGAAAAAAAAAATTGGATCTGGCCCAACAGCCTTCAAAAGGAGGCAGGTTCAGTCTTAGTTCCTCCAATCCCTAGGACAATTTCACTTCACTCTAAAGTCAGACTTTCATAATTCCCAGTTTGGTGCTGTCATCACTAACATGCTTTCTATTTTTCTTTAAAACTGAAGATTCACACATACCATATGTCTTTATATATCATAGAAGTTCAAATATTTTTGTATTAAATTTTTGGGTATTGAAGTCATCAAAGGACTTTAGTGTCTATAATTTTTACTCCAGAGCATTTTTAATCAAACCATGTTCTCTTATGGTATTTTTACTGTATGATTACAAGCATTTTCTTCTCAAGCTTTCCTCCTTTTAATACCAGTTTAGAGCACAAAGTCACATTATATATATTGTTTATTTGTAGGTCTTGTGTTAACATAGCTGTATAGAGTACTTGCTAACAGTGCCAACACAATTAGGTATTAAGAGCTGGTAAATTAATGCCACAAAATTAATGCAGGTAACCAAAGACTACCTGGAATGTATGCTCCTAAGAAGAGACTTGCTTATAATTAAAACTCCCTAAATATAATTTAGGCACTATCATACTATTTTGTAGTATAAGGTTTGGAATCACTTCAACTTTCTACAGGAAAAAAAAATGTGATTAGAGATTTCAGTCTAGTGAAGCATAAAACAAACTGCAATTTAAAAAAGTATTTGTAGATAAGTGGGATTTTTGGGAATGGCAATCCATGACCAGAGAGAAGCTGATTAAACCTTCCTAGGATTTCCTGGTGGCTCAGACAGTAAAGAATCTGCCTACAATGCAGAAGACTCAGGTTTAATCTCTGGGTTGAGATCTCCTGGAGAAGGGAATGGCTACCCACTCCAGTAATCTGGCCTGGAGAATTCCATGAACAGAAGAGCCTGGTAACCTATAGTCCATGGGGTTGTAAACAGTTGGACATGACTGAGGGACTAACACTTTTTTTCACTTTCACTAATATATCTAAGTAATTCATTCATTACTTACATATATCATATATAAGTATATAATATACATATATAATTGACATATAGGCTATATATATATTTCACATATATGATGTGTATATGGATAAAAATGGAAAGGGATTTCAGAATTTTTAGAGTTCTTTGAAAGGAACCCTGATATATAGGCTGTTGGATATTATTAGTTTATTTTCTTACTTAAAAATACAAGAGGGTTTCCACTTCTGGTAATAGAGGACTATTTAATTCAAACCACCTCTCCTTCTGAGAACAACTTTAAAAGCTGGAAAATGTAGTTTCAAAAAAAACTAGTTGAAGTCATTCAAGAACTAACAAGTAAGTTAAGACTGATAAGTCAAGAAGGACATCTCAAGAACTAAGAAACTGAGCAAAACTTTTGATGTCACTACTCTTGGTGAACTGGGAGTTTTCTGCTAACCTGTTGCCAGAAACAAATATAAACCGTGTCCCAAAACGGATAACATCATCTCAAGCTTCGAATTATCTCTACATTTTTTCCTGTATAATTTTTGGCACATGCTAAAGAAAAAAATAAAGGCATAGAAGGAGAATGAAACATCACTGAACACCGTGAGAAACAAACAACAGAAATTGAGCTAAGGAGATTTCAGATAATGAAGGCTTTAAAATGAATACACATAATAATTTTGGGGTATAGAATAAAAAATTGAGAATTTCAGTATACATATTAAACCTATAAAGATATCTGAATGGAAAGTTGATAACTTAAAAGTAACATAACTGAAATAAAGAACTCAGTGTATGGGTTTAACCACAGATTAATCAAAACTGAAGAGAGAATTACTGGAAGGACAATAGCTATGAAAAAAATATTAAAGTTGAAGCACAAAATAAAAAAGAATGGAAAATACAGAAAAAAGAGACGTGAGATGCAGCAAAAATATCTAACACACATGTAATTACAGTTCAAGAAAAAGGTAAGAGAGAATGAAATAGAAATAATATCTGAAGAGTTAGTATTTGAGGATTTACTAAGGTGAGGTAAAACCTCAATTTATGGATTCAAGAAATTCCATAAACTACAAACAAAACATATACAAGGAAAACCACACTGTAGCAGACTACAGTAAAAGCACTAAAAACCCAAAGACAAAGAGAAAAAAAATTCAGATCCATAAAAAAAAAGTTTATTACGCATGAAAAGATGCTCAACATCACTCATTATCAGAGAAATGCAAATCAAAACCGCAATAAGGTACCATCTCACGCTGGTCAGAAAGGCTGCGATCCAACCAGTCCATCCTAAAGGAAATCAGTCCTGAATATTCCTCAGAAGGACTGATGCTGAACCTGAAGCTCCAATACTTTGTGCACATGATGTGAGGAGCTGACTCACTGGAAAAGACCCTGATGCTGGAAAAGATTGAAGGCAAGAGGAGAAGGGGACGACAGAGGATGAGATGGTTGGATGGCATCACCGACTCATTGGACATGAGTTTGAACAAGCTCTGAGAGTTGGTGATGGACAGGGAAGCCTGGCATGCTGCAGTCCATGGGATCGTAAAGAGCTGGACACAACTGAGTGACTGAACTGAATTGAAAAACTAACACATCATTGTAAAGCAACCATATTCCAATAAAAATTAATTTAAAATAAATAAATGAAAAAAGAAAGAAAGCAGGGCACTCATGCCACCCAGCCCTCTACCTGCTGCTTTGTGTAGTCATAAGGAAAATAAGGATGATGTCTGGCTTCCTGAGCCAAAACTTTAGAGACAAAATGTGGGAGGAGAGTGACTCTGGAAGAAGCTCATGGCACCCTTTATCTGTGTTGGCCTTTGTTCCCTGAAAGAATCCTCTCTGTCCACGTGTCAGCTGCCTATTTACTTGCTACCCTGGACACTTCCTGTATTTCTGGGATAGCTAATAATCCTATCAAGGTGTTGGATTAATTGTTACAGTATCTTAGAAAGTTCATCATTGAGGACTGCAGGTTTTTGTCTAAAGAAGGCTACATGAGATAATGAAGTAGCAATGGATTTGGACTGAGAAGACTCCAGTATGAATCTTGCATAAATACTCACTGGCCGTATACTCCATGTCTTTGTTTTCTTCTGTAAAGATTGGAAGCACCAATCATTACTTCTCATGATGTTTTGAAAATTAAATGATAATCCGAGGTCTTCCAGGTAAAGATGATGGATCTGAAAACCCTCACCAATATATGATTCACGTAGGTGACCATGAAATGATTGACCTCACACACTTGTTTTATCCTCCTAATAAGGTAATTTACAGTTTATCAGTTTTATAGGTGCCCTCTAGATGTAAGCACACAAATGAAGATTTTTAAACATCTGAACTTTTGAACTGTGGTGTTGGAGAAGACTCTTGAGAGTCCCTTGGACTGCAAGGAGATCTAACCAGTCCATCCTAAAGAAAATCAGTCCTGAATATTCATTGGAAGAACTGATGCTGAAGCTGAAACTCCAATACTTTGGCCACCTGATGCGAAGAACTGACTCATTAGAAAAGACCCTGATTCTGGGAAAGATTGAAGGTGGGAGGAGAAGGGGACGACAGAGAATGAGATGGTTGGATGTCATCACCGACTCAATGGACATGAGTTTGAGTAAACTCTGGGAGTTGGTGATGGACAGGGAGGCTTGGCATGCAGCAGTCTATGGGGTCACAAAGAGTCGGACATGACTGAGCGACTGATCTAAACTGAACTGAAACATCTGAAAGAAACTTTTAAGAAAAAGTAACAAACACAGTCAACTTCAGGTGAAAAAAATCTTCAAAAATACCATGAATATTTTTAGAGACAAGAAAATATTGCATACATGAAATAAGAATGAGATGCTATGATAAGAAAGAGGGAGTTCAGAGAACTAAAAAATCTGTTTGAAAATAAAAATATGGTACCAGAAATGAAATCTTGACAAAATATAAAGTTAGAAGATAGTGTTAAAGAAACTTCCCAGAAACTGGAGCAAAAATACAAAGTGACAAGAAAGATGAGAGAGAACATAAAGAAAAGAGACTTAGTCCAGGAGGTCCAGCCTTAGTAACTGATAGACGTTCCAGAAAGAACACAACGACAAATAGATTGAAGGAAGCTGTCAGAGAAATCATTCCCCCCAATTCCCCAAACTAAGGGAATTTCCAGTTTCCCGATCATGTTAGGAAAATGAATAAAATTAAAATCACCTTTGTAGCACATCTTAGAAGATGTCATAAAACCAGGGACAAAGGAAAGACTTTAAAAGTCCTCCAGAAAGTGAAACAGATCTTCTGCAATGGATCAGTTATCTAAAAGGCATTGGACTTCCCCACATTAATCTTGAACCCTAAAGGATGATGGAACAGTATATTCAACATCCTTGGGCAAAGTTATTTTTAACCCAGAAATTGATAAGTGAAAAAAACAGTGAGAGTTTTAGCTGCTAAGTCATGTCAGACGCTTTGTAACCCCATGGACTTAGAGCACTAGGCTCCTCTGTCCATGGAATTCTCCAGGCAAGAATACTGGAGTGGGTAGCTATTCCCTTCTCCAGGGGATCTCCCCAACCTGGCTCTCCCTCACTGCAGGCAGATTCTTTACCATCTGAGCCACTAGGGAAGTCCATAATTCTGTAAACAGGTGAATTATTAATAAAATTTAAAAATATAAAAGCATATCAAGTCTCAAATGTATCTCCCTTGCAGCCTTGATCTGTAAGCTACTGGAGGAACCACTCCACAAATATGGAGAGGTAAGCCATGAAAAAGAACACATGAGATCTAGTGAGAGAAACAAAGGGATGGCGAAGAGTGATCCCAAGATGAGAGCACACACAGGGTTCAAGAGTAGATACTCTAGGCTGACAGACAACATCTCTGAGGAGCAAAAATTTTTTTCATTGTCTTGTCATGAACATGCTCCAACATATCAATAGGAGATACAGTCCTCAGGAAAAGAGTTTGGGAATGACCTATAGATATGTGTGTGGAGGCTTCCCCGGTAGCTCAGCGGTAAAGAATCTGCCTGCCAATGCAGCAGACACTGGAACCTCAGGTTCGATCCCTGGGTCAGAAATATCCCCCTGGAACAGGAAATAGCAGCACACTCTGATATTCTTGCCTGGACAATCCCATGGACAGCGGAGCCTTGTGGGCTACCGTCAGTGGGGTTGCAAAGAGTTGACATGAGTGACTGAGCATGTACATGTGGATATGTGTGTAGAATGCTAATTCATGAATCTGCGGTAGACGCACCCTTCTAAAAGAGAATTTGAACACTGATGACAGTACAAAGAAAACTAACTAGATGTAAAAAATTGGTTAACTAAATGTGAAGAAAATCAGCTACACAAGGAAGGAAATGTAATCCGTAACAGTTATGCTATTTTTTTTTCTATAAGAAGCTGTGTGTTTTGAATTCATATCAAAACTTAAATGAATGAAATGTAATAGGCTTCACACAACACTAAATTTACCTAACTTTAAGGGAAGACAAAGGAGAAGAGACCTCAAAACCTGTTGAGTATAACAAGGACACTGTGACATACATCTAGGCACAACCTGTGGTGTCCTAATCATTCCATTTGGCTCTTAGGATATGTGTGGGCATGAGAGTCGAGTCAAGTCTGTGAATGTGTAGATAAACTGAGTCAAAGCCGTCCATCATCTCTGATGATCCCAGCAGATTTTACTGTTCATTGGTCATATCGTCTTCTCAGGTGTATGATCAGCTAGTAATCCAGTGCACTGGCGGGTATATAGCTAGAGTTCAGTTGCATTTTATCCATATTGGTTACTTATAGCTCAGTAAACAATCTCAATAATGAGGGCTTGGTCTGGTACAGCTAAATTCTCATTTGTTGAATTCAGTAGAGATTAAATTCTAACAATTACTTTACTGGGGGATTAAATCCTCATGCTTCCTTGCAACTATAGGAAAACCATAGAACTAGCTATTGTGCCCTTCCTGGGCTTCCCCGGTGGCTCAATTCTTAACCCTGATGGGTTAAGAATCCATAATCCGCCTACAGTGCTGAAGACACAGGAGACACAGATTCAGTCCCTAGGTTGGGAAGATCCCCTGGAGGAGGAAAATGCAACCCACTCCAGGATTGTTGCCTGAAAAATCCCACTGATAGAGGAGCTTGGTGGGCTACAAAGGGTCACAGAGTCAGACATGACTGAGAAACTAACACATACAGCACCCATGGCTCGTATTTAAGGCTCAGGTATAAATGATATTTACATTGTCATAAATAGTTAAATTCTAAATTGTGATCTAGCCAAAAAATTATTATTTGTCTAAGAAATGGGAAAAGAAGTATATATGTTAATGGTAGACGTGTTATAAAAGGACTAAATCTTTATCTTTTCTCTTGTGAGGCCAAAAGGTAATATACAGAAATTTCAAAAATGAAAACATCAAGATATATGCAAGCCAGCAGTGGAATAAAAGACCAATGTGATTGAACATAATTGCCTTTAAAGTATAAATTGAGAATGGAACTCAGACTTATTTCCTTGCCTTTCCTATTTAACCTAGCAACACATCTTTATTGAATATCTATCACGTGCTTGGCATTATGTAAGGAGGTGAGGATACAGTGGTGAATGAAATAAACGAAGACCATAAGTAATGGGGTTCACCGTCTGACAGAAGCAGGGAAGACGGTGACTGCCATTTATTAACATTCACATAAGTGTATAAGTGCCAACAAACGTCCTTCTAGTCAAAGCCATGGTTTTTCCAGTGGGCATGTATGTGAGAGTTGGACTATAAAGAAAGATGAGCGCTGAACAATTACTGCTTTTGAACTGTGGTGTTGGAGAAGACTCTTGAGACTCCCTTGGGCTACAGGGAGATCCAACCAGTCCATTCTAAAGGAAATCAGTCCTGAATATTCATTGGAAAGACTGATGCTGAAGCTGAAACTCCAATACTTTGGCCACCTGATGTGATGAACTGACTCATTGGAAAAGACCCTGATTCTGGGAAAGATTGAGGGTGGGAGAAAAAGGGGATGACAGAGGATGAGATGGTTGGATGGCATCACCAACTCAATGGACATGATTTTGAGCAAACTCTGGGAGTTGGTGATGGACAGGAAGGCCTGGTGTGCTGCAGTCCATGGGGTTGCGAAGAGTCAGACACGACTGAGTGACTGAACTGAACTAAAGTGTATAATGACACATCAGAATAAAGTTCTATTGAGGAAAAGTAAGGGAAACTCATTATGAATTTAGGGAAGAAATGACACTAGAACTGAATTTGAAGACTGGGTAGGAGTAACTAGACAAAGAGAGAAGTTGTGGATAAAGAGTGTTCCAGGCCAAAGTGTGGGCCTAATGAAAGACGTTGAAGATAGGCTAGCCTTGGCCATTAAAGGAATTGAAAGAAGGCTGGTTTGGCCAGAGAACAAGAAGTCAGATGAAGCTGGAGAAGTTGGCAGAGGACAGAGCAATTTTATGTCTTAATTTTTTGGAGAGGAGGTATTAATCTTTTTATTGGAATAGCACCACTGACTCAATGGGCATGAATCTGAGCCAACTCTGGGAGATAGTGAAGGATAGGGAAGCCTGTACAGTCCATGTGGTCACAAAGAGTCGGACCCAACTTGATGACTGAACAACTTCTGTACAGTAAAGTGAGTCAGATATGTGTATTCCTATATCCCCTCCCTCCTGAACCTCCCTTTCACACCTACCCACAGCCCACCCATCTAGGTCACCACAGAGCACTGAACTGAGTTCTCTGTGCTAAACAGCAGGTTCCCACTAGCTATTTTATCCCTGGTAGTGTAAATGTCAGTATAAATCAAAACTCCAATGAGGTACACCCTCACACTGATGAGTATGGTCATCATCAAAACATCTACAAACAATAAATGCTGGAGAGGGGCAGAGAAAAGAGAACCCTCTAGCACTGTTGGTGGGAGTGAGGACAGAGAAGTTTTAATTTGTCCTTGTTAGTCCATGTCAGGGATTTGGCTTTCTGTATTCCAAGAACAATAGTCATTATAAGCAGACGATGCAATGATCAGATGTGTTCTTCAAGTAATGACTATGAAACATGTGGTATGGAGAGCAGGTAGAAAGGAAACAGCAGTGAACATGATGAGAAAAGTTGGGAGGTCAGAGCAGTAGTCCAGCATGGAGATGGTAGCCTGGAGCAGGCTGAACACGGTAGACATGAAGATGTAAGGGGAAAGTAGAGAAACAGCAATCACAAGGTATGAGTGTTTTAAGTCGTGTGCTCAGTCGTGTCTGACTCTTGGCAGCCCCATGGACTACAGCCTGCTGACTCCTCTGCCCATGGAATTTTCCAGGTAAGAATACTGGAGTGGATTGCCATTTCCTACTTCAGGCAATCTTTCCTACCCAGGGACCAAACCCACATCTCTTGCATCTCCTGTGCTGGCAGGCAGTGGCGCCACCTGGGAAGCCTGTGTTTAAGTTACTTCTCTCCTACTGAATGAAAAGAATAATACTCACCCCATAGAGCAGTTGTGAGGAGCCAAACCGTTGCTTAGCCCAGTGTTCAGTATGTGGCAGCAATCATTTTTATTCCCACTGACATTCCAAACTTCACTATAACTCTCTCCTTAAATAAAGTGGTCTCGCTTTCTTTCCAAGGCTAAACTTTTCATCCTTGCTGTGGATATTATTCGGCAGATCCCGTGATGTTCTCATGTTTAGTTGTCTTCTGCCTTGTTTCTTACATTTCTGCCTGTATTATATCTATTGCTTAAAGTCAGCCTATGAATAAGTTGCATCTTTATTATTGAAAATGTGATGCTACCTCCTTTTCGAGCCACTACCCAATCCATCCATCTCTCTTTTTTATCAACCTTCTTAGGCAGTCTAATTAGTATCTTCATTTCTCACCTTCTGTTTATTGAGCATTTTTTATTCTCTAAAAAAAAAACATTTTTAAGCTTCTGCTTTCTTTTATTGTACTTGAGGCTGGAAGCAGAAGTAAAAATCAGTTCTTGATTTAGAAACTCAGCCTAACAAGAGACAAACTAATAAACTGAAATTTATAATCTCACATACAGTCCTTTCATAAAGCTACGCAGCGTGTACATTCTGGTCACATTCTCATCATTGTACTCAAACTACCTTCATTACAGAAATCAGTGTTAACCTCTTAATTGCTGAACTCAGGAACGTCTTTTCTGCCCTCTTTCTACTTGCCATTTCTTTGGGATTTCTCTCTCTAGAATTTTTCTCCCATTACACCCTCATTCCAGTTCTCTCCTGGTTCTCCTCATTATCTTACTACTCCTATTTGTCTTTATTTGTCTTCTCTGCCTATTTCTGTTCCTAAAAGAGAAGTATCCCATAGAGTTTTGTGTGTGTGTGATGTTATTCTATACTCAATCCACATATTTGTTTACAAATACAACAGATATTTGCTTGGCCAGACATTATAGTAGGTGAGGGAATACAAAGATGAGTAAGACATAATTTTGCCTTTAAAAAACTACCCTCGAGTCCAGTTGATGAGACATATAAACAGGCAAAAGAAAACATCATGGAGGTACAAATCAGACCTATTCCCAAGGTGTGATGAAAAGATCAAGAATATAACACCTAATTCTCTCGTATAGCTTATGTTTACAAGCAGTAACCACTAAATATCCACCTCCATCCTTCACCCTTTGATTTTTTCCTGGGCACTTGAAACCCAGTATGTCTGATATGATGTGTATATGTACATTCCACTCCACCCACCTGTTTGATCCTTTTTGCTGTCTCTGTTAGGAGCATCAGCTGTCATCCACTCGCTTAACACAGATAAATGAGAATCATTCTTAATTCTGTTCCCTTTTGCATTAGCTAAGTGTAGGCCCTACCCCCGCATCAGCCATGGTCTGCAGTGTCTCTTGCCCTGAAACATTGTCACGGTCACCTTTATAATATTCACACATCTCTTAATGTTATCAATGCTGTCTTCTATACTTGCACAGCAATGCCTTTCTAAACTCTATTATTCACACAGCACACCCCTGTTTAAAATTCAGTGTCTTTCTGTTTCCCCTAGTACAAATTCCAAGGTCTTAAACATACAATACCCTTTACATACTGTTCCCAGCATACCTTTCCACCTTGTATCATTTCTCCCCCAAATACTCTGTAACCATATTGAACTACTTCAGTATATCCCCAACTATAATAGAGTGCTTGTTCTTTCCAAAAAATGCCCTGCTCTTCATATTTTCATGCCACTTTCTTTATCTTTAATGCTTTTCCTCACCTTTCTAGTTTTAGACGTTTACTTATCCTTCATGACTCAGATAAATAAATGTCATTTCATCTGTAAGGCATTCCTAGTAACACCAAGCTTCCCACAGGCCTCTGTCATGTCTGCTTAATACTCTCCTATGACTATATGTTTTTGTCTATTTCCTGCACTGACTATAAATCTTTTTAAAGCCAGGGATCAAGTTTTAGTCATATTTCTGTTTCCTCCCATCTCCAGAACCTAGCAGCATTATTAGATTCATCTATACTAGGCATTCAGTAAGTATTTGTTGAATTAATAAGCAGTTCTGACTCTAAAAAAGAAATATCTTTGGAGTCTCAGAAACACTCTTCCTGCCAATTGCTATTACTCAAAGTCAGATACTGGCCTATTCCCAAGTTAAACTTACAACTCATTTAGTGTTCACATCCAGGCTTTAGGTCCCACTGTCTCAGCCACCCCTTAGATCTACTTAGCACACTTTGGAATTCATTTAATCATTTCCTACTTAAGCTCCACCAGCTGTGAAGTTTTGGATTTTGAAAATTTCCTCGTTATAAATAGCATCCTTTCATTTTATGGTTTCATAGTTTTTGAAACATTTTCTAGAAGAGATGGGTAATAAAGTCACTATTTGTTTTTGTGTTTAAAGAAAACTAAATGATTTCTATATTCCATTGATATTTTATAACAACTGAATAAAACTGTAGGATCCCATGTGTTTTCCCCAAAGCTTCATTATCTTCCATAAGACTTTTTCAAATCATTATTTTAGTTTAAAAACAATACTCAACCTAATGGTTAACAGAATGAGCTATGGAGCAGACTATCTGGGTTTAAATTCCAACTCTGCCCCTTGCTACAGGTATGACTCTATCACACCCTCAATCTTTCAGTGTCTGTTTCCTCATTTATGAAATTGGTATAATAAGGTAAATAATGCAGAGTTCACAGAGTTGAGTAAATAAATCAGTACATATACAATGCTGGGAATAGTATCTAATGCATAGTAAGCTCAATACACGTTAGCTATTTCTATTAACAGGAGCAGTAGTTATTTACAATGAAATCTGTACAAATTAGAATTTGGTTATAGTAACTCCATATACTTTGAAACATTGGTGTATGTGTATTGGGGAAATTTATTATTCTACTTAGCTGATCATTTTTCCATGGAAAGGGATTTTTCAGGTGAAGGTAAATGCATATACCTGAATAGACAAGACACAGATTCTGGTCAGTAATCCATTCTACTCTAAATTTTAGCTGGACAAATTTGATAGGCAGCTTTAATCCAGATTTTTTAAAGTCATGTCAGTCAATCAATCAGTCACACTTCTGGCATTAACCTACCACCCCCAATGTATATGCTATCCCTTGTCATTTCTTTTCTTCATTCTGTAGAAGGTCTTGAACTTGGGTAGCCCATTGAAGCATGAATTAAAGAAGAAACTGATATCTTTAAACATTCCAGTAATAATCTAATTAGAAAAATTAACTTAGCTTTATCCTTCACTTAGAGAGAAAATATTCTCAGATATTGATATATATTTTGTAAAGATAAAGTTTATTTTGCAACTTTATTTAAGAAGAGTAAAAAGACTAATATGGAGCATGAATTAATTTCCTATAATTCTTGTGATTCTAAGATTTGTCATTTTGACAATTTTGCGGTGTTTTGTCCATGTGAGATGGAAGTAAAATTATCCCTTGAAGTTTTCTAAAATGTGTCCTATGGTTCTTTGCACCAGTAACCTTAAACTATATAAGAGATTTTCCTAAAGAGAAAAGATTATATCAATTACTATTTGTAGATTAGTTTTCTAAATTACTATCGGAAGTAATATTTGGATTTAATCCTGAGAAATTAAAACTTGTTTACCATAGAGTCAACATTTTGTCATCAGCCAGATGCTAAACTCAAAGTTTTGATAAAACTCAAAGTTAGCTCCCAGAATTGCTGCTTATAAATGACACGCTTATGTTGAAATGGAATTATCTGTGTTTGTGGTGCTGTAATACTTGGAAGCTGCTTTCCAATCTCATGCTGTGCTCGTGTCCATTCTCATGTAGTCGCACGTATACCTCTATACAAATTTCTATCTCATGAAATGAGTTCTTATTCTTGGCATGAGATGTTACATTCAAATTTATACATTTTTTTCCTTAAACTGCTTGTCTTATCAGACAGTATATTGAAACTAAGGCTTTACATTTTAAATGTCCCCTAAATTTAACTTTATGTCTTTTTCCTTTGATACATTTCTATTAATTTTAGAAGAATAAATGTTCAGATATGTTATTTAGTAAATATTTCTATTCCTATGCTTAATTTATATATTTGAGTGTCTTAATATTTAAAGTTTTTCTTTAATATGTTTAAAGTAACTCAAATGTTCATAACGAAAATCCTGTTTCATTTGGAACCTTACATCATCCTAACAGAAAAAAAAAAAAATTTATTAAAAAACTATGAAAATTTGACCTTTTTGCACTGTTTCTTCAAAGAAGAAAAAAATGTCTTTAAAAAAAAAGTATTAATAGTCATCTCTAAAGAAGTCATCCAATCACCTCTTAGTTTAAAATATTTTACTTAGAGAAATATATAAAAACACCTGGATTATTTTCCTACAGCTCATCTCACCCGTGATAAGAAGAAAATGCCATCGATATAGAAACAAGGGCAGGGATTGGCATATAAGAAGGAGAATAGACTCTTCTATATATTTTTATTTGACTGTTAACTAAACTGTGTATGCCAAGATTTAGGTTAGTTGAAACCCCCTACAAACTGGGCTTATGGAAACAGTAACTGATCCTTCTAACATTGTGTTTTTTAATACACCACAAGAATGCATTTCCCCAAAAGTAGAAGATCCCTATCTTGAGATGTGTTGAAATGCTTTAAAAAATTCTATACTAGAGGAGAAACATCTTTCTTAAAATTTTAAATCATACAGTTAATATGAACTTACACAATAGAGCCCAGCACACTGACATATTTTCTCATTTTTTAAGGGAATTAATGGCTCTCCACCAGTACTTTAACATGTAAAATGAGTAAGTTACTTGTGTCCAGTACATCCAAAAAAGAGCCAGGATAAAATAAACATAAGGGGTTGGATATCTTGGAAAAAATCTGTCATGGGTTTGGGTTAATCATCTCCAGAAGAAATTCAACTTGATGCCTGAAATGTTAGACTTCTTGGAGAAAGCAGAAAGGCCTGAGGCAGTGTTGATCTGAAGGAGTGCTCTCCATGGGTCAGAGCTGCTCTGCTGGCAGAGTGCAAACCCAGTTCACAACCCAGGCCTCTGAAAAGTTGTAAAAGACTGCAGGGGCCTTCCAGTGCACGCACTCCAGCTTTGGTTACATAGTTTTAATGGCCCAGTTTCTTATTATAAAATAAAACTTAAAAATAAAATCTGTGCCTAATTTTCCAACTTTCTGTCCATCAGTGATAGGATTGCTTCCTTTAACATTTCTGGAATAAAACATCTATTTCTTAAAGTTTTAGTGATCATATGGAAAAGTTATGTAAATATGGAATACCTTAATTTGGTACAGTTTTCATAATGTCCTTTTCTTATTCTTTCAAACATTAGAAAATGAGTTATGCAGGCAATACTTCGGCTTAATTCTCTTCCATCACCTTTCATACATTAAACTTCTTTTCTTCCAGCCACAAACTTCTCTTTACATAAAATCCCTGACATTGCTTGCCTTGGAAACTGTGCAAAATGATCATTTTGATTTCTAATAATAGTCCTGAACTCTAGAGAAACTGATCCAGTGCTAAATGATATATCAAGTATATACTCATTTTGCCCCAACTTCTATTTTGCCTGTTTCTGTCATTGGAGATAGAGTGTATTCACTTGAAGTAACATCAGGTGAATATAAAAGTAGGCTTAGGTTAATCATTATAATACAGGAATAATTATATGATTTTATCCTGTATGATAGTAAAGTGTGCTGCTAAACAGTATGGCTTGTTATTAGTCTATTCTAGAAGAAAAACAGCATAGAGAGATAACATTTATGTTCCCTTTGCTTTTATCCCATTTTGTTGCACTCAAATGCCAAGGAACTTATATTAGCCTTGGACTCAGATATATTGTTAATTAAAATATCTGTGCATATCCTAAAGACTGGTCCTTTTTTGTAAATGTATAAGGCTGTTCATTTATACTCTTATGTATGTTTGTACCCTGTAGATTTTTCTTAAAATTGCTGTGATCACATAGGCATAATCTGACTAGTTCCAGTAAAGAAACTTCAACCTTTAAACAACATAGAAGTCAATCATTTCGATGAGTGGAGGCCTAAGTGCTGAAGCATTTCAAATCCTTTTCGTTTGACCACTCAGTGACCTGATAACTATTTCCTGTCCCTAAATAAGGTTGTGACCCAGGTCCTAGAGTGCGAAACTCAGATAATTTTAGAAACAAGTCAAATGCCATAGGATTTAAAAAAGTAGAAGACGGTTTAACTAAAGTTTTTCCCTTTTAAAGTGAAATCATGTATCTTAAATATGAACGAATCAAAATGAAATGTGCTATCTTATTGTTCATCATGTTTAAAGCAATCAAAATTATTGATTTTATTGTCTATTAGGATGAAAAATCACCAGGTGTCTCTAAAAAAAGATGAACTGTAGTACAGTTCCTCAGTTCTACCCTTTTAAGGTGATTCAGATTATAAAATAAATAAGTAAATAAGTCAAAACTAATAGTGTTTCAGTGACTCACCAGAAAAGTTTGAGAACAGGGATGTTAAAATTAATTCCAATTACATACGCACGTGTGTGTGTATAAGTGTGAGTAATCTTTTTCTATTAGTATTTATAGCTATAGAAAGGGGAAATCATAAAAAATAGCAACAACAACAAAGCCCTGTATATTTCAGAAATCATGGCAGAAATGTTTCTAACCACCTATTTGAGCTGCTAAAGTGCCTTTGGCAATTGGATTAGGAGAAGAAAGACCCTTACAAGTGCATCTTACTGATCTGAAAATGTAATTGACTGTAGTTTGTTTTGATAATTTTTTTTTGCTTTTTCATAACTTGGATGTGAAATATAATGTTATGAAACGTTAATTATTTTAATGAGGTCAAGAAGTGTTTCCTTAAAATAACAGTTTTAATGTTTAACATATGTTTGATACTTCTTCTCCTTGTACAGTTAATAAACTTATGTATTAAAAATATATTAGAGCTAAACTTAAAATATACTTTTAAAAGAGTAAATATGGAAAGAAATCTCTGAAACTGACACTTAATCTGAGCTGTTTAAACTAAGCTAAGATTTACACTTCTCACAGGGATATGCAGTTTATCAAACTACACATTCTCAGTTTTGATCTCACACATTCTTAAGAATCATTATAAAATAAGCAACTAAAAGCTATAGAATTAATTAAACAGTGAGAATAGTATGATTTTAGAAGCTAGTTTAGAATGTGATATGTCCTGTTACTCATAGGACCATAGTTTTCTATTGAAAATATGCTAATTATGCAGCTGGAAAAAATAGACTTTCAGTCTTATGCACTTGAATATTGAACTATTGCCAGTTTTAATCTTATAGCCTTATATTTAGTTTATTGAGTATTTCACTTGGAACTATACTGTGAGGTTGTGTGGTGTGTATGTATATTTGTGTATAATTTAAACATTAAATATAAGCATTTTCACATTGAAATATAACATAAGGTAAAACCAGGAATCAAACTCTTGATTTTCTTACATCTTAGAATTTATATGAACAAAAGAGAGCTCTAGAATATACAGTTTTCCAAGTGTGATTTGTGAAAAATATACAAAGCAGTAAAATTTTATAGTTAAAATAATAAACTCTCAAGGATTTTTATTTAAATTAAGCCATAACTAAAAGAGTAGGGCAACTAAAGATGTTTTAAATATTTGTCATAAAATTAAAAACACAGACCAAAATTAAATATTGATGTGTGATTTCAGTATAATTCATAAATTCCAAATTACATTGAGGAAAATGTGAACTAATATTGCACATCATATATCTCATAAAAATCTAAATGCAACCCTATTCATATATATTTTATTTTCCCTATTTGATTTAAATACATGATTCATCTACTTATTTGTAAATATATCTTTTGTTACATTTTAATGACTATTTGTAAATTTCACACCTTTTATATAAAATTGCTATTTGGAATTTAGTTGCTTTTATATAAATGATACATGCAATGATAAATAGTATTAAAATTTGAGATTCATAAATTTGAGTATAAGATTATTCTTATTATTTTAATTATAATACCCTATATACAGTAAAATATGAAGTTTAAATTGTGATTGTTGTCATATAGTCAGAATTTTAAAATTACATTTGGCAGCAAATAATAAAATGGAATTAAGTGACAAATGAATGCATTTAAATCAAAGTTTGCTCTTGTTAAGATCAGAAAACAAAAATAAACTTATTAAGCATTTACTTGATCAAAAGAAAATTACAGTTGTAAGTTTAAAAATTATACGAGATTAAGACTAGAAAGTAAGTTCTAAGTACTAGGAAAAAGAACTGAGATTTAACCTACAGATGACCTGGACTTGTTTGTTCAGATGACAATTCTAAAAGTGTGCAGGGAATATTCCTGTTTAATACAATTATTAGCCGCAAGCCTTGACCTCAGTGACTGTCAGGGACCAGATCTGAATTGGCCCATTCTCTGATATGGTGACATTGCTTCTGTTGCCTCGATTGTGACCTCTGATTGCATGGTACCCTTGAGAGTTCTGTGTAACAAGCGTAACTCCTGGTTCTTAGCCAGGAAGGTTAGTCTGCCTACATAGATTTGTCAGCCCTCTTAGTCTCAGCTACATATGCTATCTATCCTGTCATGGTAAAAAAAAAAAAACTACGCTACTTCTGTGTATATGCATCTCTCTGAGTACTTTAATAGTAGCATTTCACAACTAGTGACATATGCAAATTTTTTCAAATAAGACGTTTGTGTGATCTATTAACTTCTAGAACAAATGCTCATTTGTTTTCAAGCAGGTTTATTGTTTTAGTGCATTTTTAAAGTGATACGTGTAACTATTTCTTTCATACATCCCTTTGCCTACCTCAGAGAAGCACATAGCTTCCCATGCCCATCTTTCTAATGTAACTATATCTAGGTTATAGAAAGTTGATGTAGAGAGATGGCATGACTGAAGATAAGTACTAGAGAATACTACTGACTTTAAATCAAGCTTCACCACTGTCACCACTGTCACCATGATAAATTACTTAATTCTTTGAACCTCCTCACTTTAAAGATAGGGAGCATCCCTCAGGGTTTTTATAAGAATTAAATAAAAATTAATGTAATGTGAAGGGCATGTCAAAACTCCTAGCACATATTGTCATCCTTATTATTATGGTGATATGCTTTTTTTATATACCTTATAAAGAAGGAAGACCAAGAATATTCTGACGCATAATAGATACAGGAGAGTTCCAGAATTCTTGAAATCACAGCATGCGATGAAGGCTGTTGCAGGCACAGCAGCCCAGCTAGAATGATTTGCATAGCTTTCTTCACAGTTTAACTGAAAGCTAAAATCAGAATCACTTGGAATCATTTGTTTGTCAGTCGTGTGTTTAGACGTGGTTTGGGTTATTTGAAGTCAAATTATAAATGGGCAGTAGAGTTGGAAATTTAATTTAAACATTTTCATGCTGAAATTCATGCTTTGTCCACCAGATCAGTGGTTTTCAAACTTTGTTTTAGCAGAAAACCTCTTTCTTCAAGTGAAATATTACCCCAAATGCAGTATAGTGTGTAAAATAGCTGAGTACATCTGCTCTGGTTTAGGAAGTGGGTCTGATCTCTTGGCTACTTCCGACAGCAGCCACTGAGATGCATTTGCAAAGCCTCCTAGGCCTCCTCAAAGCACAACATAAAAATAGTGTACCTAATAGTAGTCTGATTAGACTTTACCAAAGAATAATTCCCATCTTATATATTCCCACTGAACCCAAGACAGACTTACTTGCCTTTAGTACTTATCATATGCAGAGGTGTATGTTTCATAGCTATAACTAAAATGTCTTTATTCTGTATGCTGCTGAAATTCAGTATTCTATCAGTTCACGACTAGATCCCCACCAATTAGAATAATACCTGGCTACAGTCAGCACTCAATAAAAAAAAAATGAGGCAATCTGTGCAAAATATATCAAATTTATATTAGAGTAACAATCAAATATCATGTAGTGTTCTTGTTCTGGGTAGGCTAGTTTAATGATCCAAGATTTACCATTAGGGATAATTGCATTTCATATTGTAGAATACAGTGAGCTAATAAAAATAGTAATAATTTGTTCACCTTATTTTATTGATGCCAAGATATGCATTTTTTTTTTTTTTACATTTTATCCTCTCTGAACTCAGAATGCTTTTGGTAATAGATAGAAGCTTAGAAGATAGCCTTCCCAGGTGGCTCTAGTGGTAAGTAACCCACCTGCCAGTGCAGGAAATGTAAAAGACCCAAGTCCGATCCCTGGGTCAGGAAGACCCCCAGGAGGACACATGGCAAGCCACTCCAGTATTCTTGCCCAGAGAATGCCACATTCAGAGGAATCTGGGAGGCTAGAGTCCATAGAGTCGCACAGTCTGACAAGACTGAAGCAGCTTAGCACACAGAGCCCTCACTCAGGTGGTAGTCGACCTAGTATGTGAAAACCTCCAATGGTCATTTTCCAGCAAGATCAAGATCAAAGCATCATAGATGCTATGAAATAGCATAATGCTCTAAACTTCGGAAAGCACTTAAATAGAGCTGATACAAGACTGGCATATTCAAAATGACTGGAACAGCTAAAGTGCTGAAATACATCCTTATCTTAAATAGCTACTCCTGGAGTGTCTTCTCACTACTGCCATACCAGGCACTGTGGCAGCTTTAGCTGCTCCCCTGGAAATCGCCTTCCAAGTTGCTGATATTCAGTCACTAAAAGATTCCTAAACAGTCGAGGCCCTCCAGAACTCTGTCCCAGTTCAAAGCCAGGTCCCTCTGATTGATGAACACTCACGTCATAAAGTTTAAAAAGGTTCTTCTATTACCACTAGTATACAACCATTTTTTAATGTGATTTAACTCAGAGAGTAAGGCAAAAGAATTGTTGTGATCCCTTCATTTTACAGGTGAAGAAATAAGGCTCAGCAAGGCAACATTACCTTTCCATTTCTGCAAACCTCATCCTGAACTGATGCTTTAATTAGTAAAGACAGAACAAGGTGGAGAATCTCAAATCCCAAGCAAGTACAGGCCCGAAATTTGTGGGTTTGAAATATCAAGCTAAAATTAGCAAAATCCAAGTAAAAGATAAACATAACTATTTCAAAGACATTCCCTCAGCCAGGGTAAGCTTTCTGTTTAGTGAAGTAGCTCATGTCCAAAATGGCAAGCATGGAGCCTACAGATGGAAGAGCAAATGGCTAGATTCCATATAGAGAAGACATTGAGTATCAGCACTCTCTCACCAGCCCTGCCATTACTCAATGAGTGGCATGATCCCTCCAAGAGCTGCCTTTATAGACTGGTTTTCATCTTCTTTTACTGTTGTTGAAGATGTTGTCTGTATTCTTGCCATAATATGAGCACTGAGAAAAAAATGGAAGGGCAAGTGTAACTGATGTAGGGAAAAACAGATAAGTAAAGTCAAAATATCAAGTAATTGAATAAGAGACATATTGAAAAGCAGAGCAACAAAAGTATATGGGTATTGATATCAAATTAAGAAATGTAGAAGTGTGCGCACCCAACACTATCTAGCTTCAGAAAGACACCATGAAATGTAGGGAAAAAATATATCTATAGTGACTATATCAAAAATTAGTTTTTGATAGAAATTTAAAATACTTCCTGACTCCCACATTCTACATATGAAGGTAGATAAAATTGAGACCCGGACTTTCTTTCCCTGGTGGGGATGTAAAAACTTTATGATTGTATTAGTTAAAAAATATTCTGGTAGGAGCTTCAGATTAATTTAAATTTCCTAGCTGTACCACTTACTGTGTATTGTTATATGTAACCTCTCTGGGCTGAAACATTCTTATCTTTAAGATGGCAATAATGCTGGAGACTTCTGGGGTAATGTGAGATATGTGTGTGTTATGGTGTTAGTCGCTCAGTTGTGTCCAACTCTTTGCAACCCCATGGACTGTAGCCTGCCAGACTCCTCTGTCCATGGAATTCTCTAGGCAAGAATACTGAAGCGGGCTTCCATTCCCTTCCTCAGGGGATTTTCCCCACCCAGGAATCGAACCTGGGTCTCCCGTGTTGCAGGCAGATTCTTTACCATCTGAGCCACCAGGGAAGCCCCAGTGTGAGATAATGTACTGGAAGAGTGTGACCTCTGCTGAGCATGTTAAGTCCTCGGTAGAAAACTATAACTGTTTCTACTGCTAAAATCTTATCTCTACCTCCAAATATCCCTCCAGCTATATCAGAAATGTACTTTATCACTACAGTTTATCATCTATTAGTCTTGCGCTGTTGAGCTTCTGCTTCCATGGTAATTGTTAAGAGATTTCTATTTCAGGCAGTGTGGTGAACTAAAACCTTTATATACAGCTCACCTAAGATGGGACTTCCCAGGTGACTCAGTGGTAAATAATCCACCTGCCAAAGCAGGAGATGCAGAAGACATGGATATGATCCCTAGTTTGGGAAGATCCCCTGGAGTAGGAGTTGGCAACCCCTTCCATTATTCTTGCCTGGAAAATTCCACGAACAGAGAAGTCTGGTGGGCCATAGGGTTGCAAAGAGTTGGACATGACTGAACACACAGGCAACTAAGATACTAATTTAAAAACGTTTTAAGTATTTTAAATAAATATTTTAAAGTAGTTTATGGCAAATTTATGGCAAAATTGAGCAGAAAGTACAGAAGATTCCCATACACCTCACACACACACAGCCTCCCCCACTATAAATGTCCTCCACCAGAGTGGTATGTTTATGATAATCAGTGGCCACATTGACACATCATCACCCAAAGTCCATAGTTGGCCAGGGTTCATTCTTGGTGCTGTACATTATATAGGTTTGGGAGAATGTTTAATGGCACATAAACATCATTATGGTATTATGCAGAATAATTTCACTGCTCTAAAAATCCTTTGTTCTCCACATCCTCATCCCTCCCTTTGCTTTAAGCCCTAGCAAACACTGATTTTTTTTTAAACTGTATCAATAATTTTGTCTTTTCCAAAAAGTCACATAGTTGGAATCATGTAGTAGGTAATCTGATCAGATTAGCTGCTTTCACTTAGTAACGTGCATTGAAAATTCCTTCATACCTTTTTATGGCTTGATAGCTGATTTCTTTTTTTGTTATTTTTCCATTTGTTTCACCAAATAATATTCTGTTGTCTGGATGTGCCACAATTTATCCATTCACCTACTGAAGAATATCTTGGTTGCTTTCAAAATTTTGCATTTATAAATAATGCTGCTATAAACTTCCTGTATAAGTTTTTGTGTGGACATGAATTTGCAACGCATTTGGGTAAATACCAAAGCATATGATTGGATTATTTGGTAAGACTCTAGTTCATTTTGTAAGAAACTGAACTCTCTTCCAGAGTGACTATACCATTTTGCACTTCCACAAACAATGAGAGTTTTGTTGTCTTGCATCCTCATCAGCATCTCACGTTGACAGTTCTGGACCTTGGGCATTCTGATAGGTGTGTAGTGGTATTTCTCTGTTGTTATAATTTGCATTTCCTTGATGACATAGGATGTGAAGCATCTTTTGATATGCTTATGTGCCATCTGTATATTTTCTTTGGTGAAGTATGTGTTAAGGTCTTTGGCTCATTTTTTAATCAGGTTATTTTCTTCCTATTGAGATTTAAGAGTCCTCTGTATGTTTTGAATAGCAGTCCTTTGTCGGATAAATGTTTTACAAATATTTTCTCCCGGTCTCTTTTCTGTTGACATTATCTTTAGCAGAACAGAAACTTTTAATTTTATTGAATTCCAACTTATCAATTATTTCTTTCATACATTCTGCCTCTAGTGTTGGATCTAAAAAGTCTTAGCCATATCCTAGGTCATACAGGTTTTCTTCTGTGTTATCATCTAGGAGCTTTAGAGTTTTGCATTCTACATTTAGGTTTGTAATCCATTTTGAGTTAATGTTTGTGAATGGTGTAGTGTCTGTGTCTAGATTAATTTTTTTGTATGTGGATGCTGCCTCTAGTGTTGGATCTAAAAAGTCTTAGCCATATCCTAGGTCATACAGGTTTTCTTCTGTGTTATCATCTAGGAGCTTTAGAGTTTTGCATTCTACATTTAGGTTTGTAATCCATTTTGAGTTAATGTCTGTGAATGGTGTAGTGTCTGTGTCTAGATTAATTTTTTGTATGTGGATGTCCACTTGTTCTATCACCATTTGTGGGAAAACCTGTCTCCGCTCCATTGTATATTGCCTTTTCTCCTTTGTCAAAATCAGTTGACCGTATTTTTGCGGGTCTATTTCCAGACTGCTTACTCTGTTTCATTGATCTCTTTGTCTATTCGTTTGCCACCACCACACTGTCTTTGTTTATAGATTACAGCAACTCTAGAAGTAGTGTCAGTCAGCTTTGTTCTTCTCCAGTATCGTGTTGTCTATTCTACATCTTTTGCCTCTCCACGTAAGCGTTAGAGTCAGTTTGCCAACATCCACCAAATCACTTGCTGGGATTTTGTTGAATCTATAGATCAAGTGAGGAAAAACTGAAATCTTGCCAGTGTTGAATCTTCAAATCCCTGAATATGGAATATTTATCCATTTATTTAGTTCTTTATTTCATAAGAGTTCTATAGTTTTTCCTCATCTAGATCTTGTATATATCTTGTTAAATTTATCCCTAAAACCTTTAATTTTGAGGATATCAACATAAGCAGTACTGGTTTTCAACTTCAAATTCTACTTATTTGTTGCTGGTGTATGGGAAAGTGATTGACTTCTATATATTACCTTAGATCCTGCAAACTTGCTAGCTTCTAAATGAAGCTAAAGTGATTATATTAATCTAAAAATATTATATTAATATATAATATATATATATATTATATTAATCTAAAAATCATTTTAGATTTTCTATATAGATGATGATTCAGTCTGTATTGATTAATTTTTTTCATATAGAAATAGGCCTATTCAGACGGTTTATTTATTCTTATGTGAGCTATATGGTAATTTGTGTCTTTCAGAAATGGGTCCATTTCTTCCAGGCTATCAAATTTGTGGAATAGAGTTGTTCATGGCATATTTTTATTATTCTTTTAATGTCCATGGGATTTGTAGTGATGTCCACTCTTTTATTTCTGACATTGGTAATTTGTGTTCTTTGTTTCTTTGTTTTCTTAAATTTCCTAGCTATTATTGATTTTATTGACTTTTTCAAAGGACTAGCTTTTGGTTTCAGTGCTATTCTCCATTAATTCCTTGTTTTCAACTTTGACTTCTTCTCTAATTCTTACTATTTCTTTTCTTCTGTTTACTTTGAATTTAATTTTCTCATTTTTTCTCATTTCCTAAAGTAGAAACTTAAATTACTGATTTTAGATCTTTATTCTTTCCTAATATCTGGAGAAGGGCACGGCAACCCACTCCAGTATTCTTGCCTGGAGAATCCCATGGACAGAGGAGCCTGGCAGGCTACAGTCTGTAGGGTTGAAAAGAGTCAAACACGACTGAAGTAACTTAGCATGCTTTCCTAATAAATGCATTCATTACTGTGAATTTCCCTATAAGTACTGCTTTTCCTGCATTTTAAAAATTTGATAAGTTTTCATTTTATTTTCATTTAGTTCAGGGATTCATTTAGCTCAAAGTATTTTTTAATTTCTCTTGAGATTATTTCTTTGACCTATGTATGATTAGCAGTGTTGTTTAATCTCCATGTATTTGGGGACTTTCCAGTTATCTTTCCAGTATTGATTTCTAATATATTTCCATTGTGGTCTGAGAAGACACTGTATATTATTTTTGAGGTTATATTATACTCTTAAAACTAAAAGTATTTTATCTTCTTGATCAAATGAACTTTTTATCATTTTGAAACCACACTAATGTTTAATGATGTTTAAGAGTCGGACACAACTGAGCACCTGAGCACAGCAAATATTTAGCAAATTTAGGGGGTTTTTGTTTGTTTGTTTTTGCCCGAAAGTCTATTTTGTCTATGTTACTATGACAACACCAGCTTTCTTTTGGTTAGTTTTTTTTTGTGATATCCTTTCACTTTCACTTATATTGCACCTTTGTAATATAAGTTTGGCTCTTGGATTTTGTTTTGTTTTAATTGAGAAACAATTGTTATATGCTAACTGAGTTATTTAAATATTTATGTGTAATGTAATTACTGATATATTTGAAGGAGTATTTTATCTTCTGCTTTCTATTAGCCTGAATACCCTGTATTTGTTTTCTTTATTTTCTTTGTTTCATTTTGGATTAAGTCCTTCTTTTATTTCTATTGTCTTATTTTTACTAATGTGGAAATAATATTATCTGTATATATTCCTCTTAGTTTTTACTCTGGAAATCTTAACACATGAAGTTAACATCATCTTTTTGTCTTTCTAGGCAATATAAAAATCATAGGACATTTTAACTTACCTCAGCTCAATTCTAAATTTTATATTAATATTTCTCTATTTTACTTGTGACATAATTTAATTTTAAAGATGTTATTGTGCTATTATTTATACTGTCAATTTATGTTTGATTTTACCAACATACTTCATATTTATGAATTTTTTCTTCTTGCAACACGGATCTTTCATTTGAAATTTTCTTGTAAAAATATAGAACTCAATAGCTCTTTTTTTGCCCAGAAGTATTTCTGTACTTTGTTTCACCAATTTTACCTTTTCTTTTCCTTCTAGGTACTCACTATAAGTATCTTTCCTAAAGTCAAGGGATCTGATACAAATGAAAGATTTTCAATATATGGAAAAGAATAGTAACCAGAGTTGGCTTTCAATGTATTTTACTATATTGGAAAATACCTTGCTAAAACATTGCCTATCATTTCTGAATGATACAAATTTAGTATAGCTTAGTGTGGTAAGGCAAGAATTGAATTAAAAAGCAGAAAATTTGGTCGTTACCTCTTTAAAATTTCAGTTTTATCAGTTATAAAATGGGAATGATGCATTTCTTGCCAATCTGTGAAGCTAAATTATGAAATCCTTTGAGTACTGTAAATAAAAACAATTACTACCATTTCTTGTTTCTGATGGATACAAACCTTTGAAATGGCAATTTTGATATTTGAGCCAAGGTCTCCATGATTTCAAGACTTTTTTTGTTTCTCTCTCTGCTTTAGAAAATGTTTCTTGGCATAAGGTTTGTTTGTGCTAATTCACATAACAGTTGTCTTAAAATCATAGCCACAGCCAGGCAAACTTGACACATTATTAGTTCTAGAATATTGTAAGTTAAGTATTCCTTAAAACTCCCGTAAAGCTAAAAAGCAATAATTGTACACTTGTGATTACTAACTGCATTCCCACTAAAAGAGTCAATCAAAAGAATAGGATAAAAGTACACACAAGCTTAAGCAACATTTCATAAAGCCGCAATGATTCATTATATAGTTATATATACCCATTATTGGTAATTCCTTTTTGGTTGTGAAATTAAAATTTCTCTATGTCAGCAACTCTGAGAGTTTGAGGTTTGATCCTACTTTCAAGCAGAAAGTTAGCCTGACATCATTTTGTGAATGCTGGCAGAAGATAAAAGATTCCTAGGTCAGGGACAAAGGACTTTATTATTCACAACACGCAGCCTGAGCACTAGCCTATTTGTGTTGGTTCCCTTTGCCCCTAAATTTCCATGGGACTAAAATGAAGGAGTCCAGGTGGATACTGAGCTCAAGGTAGGTTTAGGTCACAACTGAGAAACTCAGTTTAGGTTTAGGTCACAGCTGAGAAAGTTTAGGAAGTTCAAATACTTTAAAATGATTTGCAAATTAACTTTCCTTTTGTACTGATGAGAAGACATTATCTTATACTGGACACCCAGAAAACCTACCCTTTGCTTCAAAGGAGACACTGCACTATCTTCTAAGGCTGTTGGGTATACAAATGTTTTTGAAAAAATATTGTTGTGGTTGTTCTGTCGCTAAGTCATGTCCGAGTCTGTGATCTCACAGACTGCAGCAAGCCAGGCTTCTCTGCCCTCCACTATCTCCCAAATTCATGCCCTTTGAGTCAGTGATGCTATCTAACCATATCATCCTCTGCCACCCTGTTCTGCTCTTGCCCTCAATCTTTTCCAGCTCAGAGTCTTTTTCAGTAAGTTGGCTCTTCACATCAGGTGACCAAAGCATTGGAACTTCAGCTTCAAATAGTCAGGAACAAAAGGCTAGTTAGTTAGTGCCACACTTCAGGGATGTTCAGAAGTGGAGAACTGTCTCACAACAGTACCACCTGGTCAGTTTTAAATGTGAAACCAATGCTTTACTTCTCCTTTCCTTCTACTAGAATTCAGACTAAAGCCGCCCTAGAGATGTGGTCAATCTAACCAAATATTATGTCCTGTTACTATGATTTTGTGTGTTCAACTTGTAAAAGTTTTCTCTTTACCAAATGGTTTTATTAATTGAAAAACAAATTCAAACACTAAGCTAAACTATTCACATTTAAGTTTAAAAGGAGAAGACAAAAAAAGGAGTCATCAATAAGTTCTAGTACCTTTAGGTCAAAATATGTTGTTTTATAATTCTTTTGTAGCACAGAAACACATGAAGCTAAAAATTAGTTTTTCAGAGAGCGTAGACGAAAACTATCCTTTAGATAGTCACAAATTTATTTATTCTTCAAGTGTGTGAAAAAACTATTCTTCATAAAGCATTTACGATAGGAAAAGTAGAGCATTATAGATTACTGTGTTTTTTGGCCAACTCATTTCCTATGGCTAGAATGTCCATTGTTCTTTTTTATCCCCATAATTTAACATTTGAATAGGTTTAGAAGAAATTGACAAATTCCTCAGAGACAAAATATGGAAAATTTTATTTCAAAATTATTCCTTATTTTCCAAAAGCTATCCACAAGAGAAAAAGAAATTCTGTGTTATTTATTACAGCTGGTATATTAAGACCATTTTAAATGTCACTTATTTCCATATTCAGAAATCTGACATTAAGGGAAATTTCATGGGAAAATATGGCTTCTTGATGAAGTGGAAACACTGCGGGCTTTGGAGTCAGCCAAATGTAGGTTTAAATTTATATGACTCTTACATAAGCTCAAAACTTTAGTTTTATTCTCCAGGAAAAGTGAGGGGGGTAGATAATTATAGTTTTCTTCCCAGGATATTGTGAAGACACAATGAGATACAGGAAGTCCTTAGGGAGTACTCTGGTTGCCCAACAAATTACATTCTGTCCTCTTTTCTCCTTAGGCAGCTACTGCATAATATTAAGAATAGATCTTAGATATAGATTTCTTAGTACAGAGATTTACTAGAACTCTGTATCGTATTTTTTACTAGCCTAAGGATAGGGAATTAGTCTTTATGATTTTACTCTAACTACATTGAGATAAATTCACAAATGAAAATGCATTTCATAACAAAAAGGAAACACACATCATTTTTTAAGGAAGAAAACTGAAATTCAGAAAAGTGATTTTCTGAGGATGCAACAGCTAGTTAATGACAATCAAGACCCTTCTGCCAAGTCGATTCTTGTGCCCTATCCACTATATTGCTAAGGCAACTGATGGGTTTAGAGTTGTCTGAGACCACAGTTGAGTGCTTTCCATGTTCATAGCGGTTAAGAATGCCCACTAATATATTATTTTGAGTTATAGAGCCAGAAGACAAAAGAATTTCTTAAGTCTCTACAGAAAATGCCAGTACTTTGGATCATGTGAATTCTGAGTAAATCTCAGATTTATCACACTAGGTAACAATCAAAAATAGTGTGTGTTGGCTTTGGAATTTAATAGCTAATTTTATAAATAATGCTTAATGACAGTAAACCAGGTTCACTAACTTTTTTTCAGTCAATCTAATTTTATGTTAACTCCATCTGTGAAGTTTGTGATGTCAATTATAGTTGTGATTTTATCAATCATATTTCATTTCTAGAATTGCTACCAGGTTTTTCAGAGCTTCCTATTTTTACTCACCTCTTATTGCTTTAATGCCTTTTCTGAACTATTTTATGTATATGGACACATAATATTTTGTGTATTTTATCAAATTGAAGATTTTTTTTTATCCTATATCTGATAACCTACTGCCTTCATGATGCAATGGACTGATTCTATGGTTTGTTTTTTCTGATTCTCACTATTTCCAAGGTGTTTAATGACTTTTGTTATAATTAGTTTGTGTTCTTTAGATCTAAATTAATGGGAAATTCTTAGAGGTATGAGTTTAACCCAACTCAGAAAGATTTTTGACTGCTTCAGCCAGTTACTAAAGCATTCTTTCCCCCTTTAGCATGGAGAGATAACTCCTATGCAGTCACTTGCTACACTTACAAATTTTCTTTTTGTATTTTTTCTAATTTTTTAGCATTTAATTTTAATTTCATTTTAATAAAAATTATATATATATGTGTATATATATATATATATACATATATATATATATTTAAGGGGCTTCCCATGTGGTGCTAGTGGTAAAGAACCCGCCTGCCAATGCAGGAGACATAAGAGACACAAGTTTGATCCCCTGAAGGGGGGCACAGCAACCCACTCATTTATTCTTGCCTGGAGAATCCCATGGACAGAGGAGCCTAGTCGGCTACATTCCACGGGGTAACAAAGAGTCAGACATGACTGAAGTGACTTAGCACATGTCCTCACATGGATATATAAAGTATACAATCTGTTGATTTGGTATACATTTATAGAGACAAATGTGTACAAAACCAAGATAACTATTGTATCCTCATATAGTTACTATTTTGTATGTGTGTAGTGGGAGCACCCGAGAAATTTACTTCTTTAGAAAGTTTTCAGTATTCAGTGCAATATTTTTAACTATAGTTTATTATGTTGTGCAGCAGACCTCTAGACTCATTCATTCTTATATTTGTGTTTTGTCATCATTTCTCACTTCTGAGGATTTCTCTACCTTTTTTTTTTTTTTTTAGCAGCTCAGACTTTCATTTTAAAATACTTTTTGAAGCATTGATGTTACCTAACTTCAAGACTTATTATAAAGTTACATTAACAATGACAGTGTGGTATTGGCAAAAGAATATACAAATAGATCAATGAAACAGAAAACACAAGTAAAAAATAGACACACAAATATAGTGAACTGGTCTTTGATAAAGAAACAAAGAATACAATGGAGAAAAAAGTCTGTGCCAACTGTTGGTGACAGAACAACTAAACTTCCACATGCAAAAAATAAAAGAAAAAATATAAAGAGTAGGAATCTAAACACAGACCTTAAACTTTCACAGAAATTAACTCAAAATGGATCATAGACATAAATGCAAAACTAAAATCTCCTAGGAGATAACATATTAGAAAATCTAGGTGACCTTGAATTTGGTGGCAAACATATAGATATAACATCGAATGCATGATCCAGGAAATAAATAATGAAAAACTTCTGCTGTATAGAAGACACTATCAAAAGTATGAGAAGGCAAGTCACAGACTGGGAGAAAGTATTTGCAAAAGATATCTGACAGTAATCCAAAATATACCAAAAACTTTTAAAACTCAACAATAAGAAACCAACCAACCTGATTTTAAAAACGGAGAAGAAAAAATTAAAACAACACTGGGATAAGACTACACACCTACTAGAATGGCCTAGATCCAGAGCACCGAAAGCACCAAGGAAGATACACAAACTTATGAAGCTCCACAGATCGCTAAGTGTATAAATGGTTTAAAGCTAAAAGTTAATTTTATAGGGAAGACCTGTAATCTCTATCTTGACTTCAATCTCCACTATGCCAGGAGTACATCAGCAAAGCTTTTCATGAATGGAGGCCGTGATTCATTTACAAATGCAATTCTACTACATAAAATACGTTCTGTCTTTCTAGGATAATATAATAAAAGAACAATAAATCTTTCATTAATGAGTATCCATTTAGAAAATTCTTAAATCTTCAGCAGGCAATGGGATACTTGCTTAAGTTATTACTAATGGAAAACAGTAAGTCTGAGTCCAGGTTTATTAATCTTTTATATGTTGTCAATCAAATTGGGAAAGACAGTTATTTTTACTTATAGTTTTTTTTTATAATGCAAGCAATACTTTTTAATACATATTCAGTATTTCATATGATGTTATCGCTACCTCTAACAGAAGCATATCTTTATTCTTAAGTTCGGCAAATACTGAAATCATCAGATGCATAAAATGATTAAATAATCAATGAAAACCATATAGGAATGTATTACTGTTGTTCAATCACTAAGCTGTGTCTGACAATTTGCCACCCCATGAACTGCAGCACACCAGGCTTCTCTGTTCATCACTATCTCCCGGAGTTTGCTCAAACTCATGTCCATTGAGTCAGTGATGCCATGCAACCATCTCATCCTCTGTTGCCACCCTTTCCTTCTGCCCTCAATTTTTCCCACCAAGAGAGTCTTTTCCAGTTAGTCAGCTCTTCACATCAGCTGGCCAAACTATTTGAGCTTCGGCTTTAGCATCAGTCCTTCCAATGAATATTCAGGACTGATTTCCTTTAGGATTGACTGGTTTGATTTTGCAGTCCAAGGGACTCTCAAGAGTCTTCTCCAACACCACAGTTTGAAGGCATCCATTCTTTGGTGCTCAGCTTTCTTTATGGTCCAACTCTTAATCCGTACATGACTACTGTAAAAACCGTAGCTCTAACTATATGGACCACTGTTGGCAAAGGGATTTCTCTGCTTTTTAACACACTGTCTAGGTTTGTCATGGCTTTCTTCCAAGGAGCAAGCGTGTGTTAATTTCACAGCTACAGTCACCATCTGCAGTGATTTTGGAGCCCAAGAAAATAAACTCTGTCACTGTTTCCATTGTTTTCCAATCTATTTGCCAGGAATTGATAGGACCAGATGTCATGATATTCGTTTTTTCAAATGTTGAGTTTTAAGTCAGCTTTTTCACTCTCCTCTTTCACCTTCATCAAAAGACTCTTTAGTTCTTCTTCACTTTCTGCTGTTAAAGTGGTATCCTCTGCATATCTGAGGTTGTTGATATTTCTCCTGGCAGTCTTGATTCCAGCTTATGATTCATCCAGCCCTGCATTTCTCATGATGTGCTCTCTCTATATAAGTTAAATATGCAGAGTGACAATATACAGCCTTGACATACTCCTTTCCCAATTTTGAACCGGTTCATTATTCCATGTCTGGTTCTAACTGTTGCTTGTCCTGCATACAGGTTTCTCAGGAGGCAGGTAAGGTGGTCTGGTATTCCCATCTCTTTAAGAATTTTCCACAGTTTGTTGTAAGAGGCTTTAGCATAGTCAATAAAGCAGAGGTAGATGTTCTTTGGAATTCCCTTGCTTTTTCTATAATCCAGCGAATGTTGGCAATTTGATCTCTGGTTTCTGTCTTTTCTAAATCCAGCTTGTACATCTGGAAGTTTTCAGCTCACCTACTGTGGAAGCTGATGTTGAAGGATTTTGAGCATAATCTTGCTGGCATGTGAAATGAGTACAGTTGTACAGTAATTTGAACATTCCTTGGTATTGCCTTTCTTTGAGATTGGAATGAAAAATGACATTTTCCAGTCCTGTGGCAACTGCTGAGTTTTCCAAATTTGCTGGTATAATGAGTGCAGCACTTTCACAGCATCATCTTTTAAAATTTGAAATAGCTCAGCTGGAATTCCATCACCTCTACTAGCTTTGTTAATAGTAATGCTTTCTAAGGCCTACTTGACTTCACACTCCAGGATGTCTGGCTCTAGATGAATGATCGCATCATCGTGGTTAATTGGGTCATTAAGAGCTTTTTTGTTCAGTTACTATGTGTATTCTTACCACCTTTTCTTAATCTCTTCTGCTTCTGTTAGGTCTGCCATTTTTGACCTTTATTGTGCCTAACTTTGTATGAAATGTTCCGTTGGTATCTCCAATTTTCTTAAAGAGATTTCTAGTCTTTCCCATTCTATTGTTTTCCTCTGTTTCTTTGCATTGGTCACTTAAGAAGGCTTTCTTTTCTCTCCTTGCTATTCTCTGGAAGTCTACATTCATATCTTTGCCTTTCTCTTTTGCCTTTCACTTCTCTTCTTTTTTCAGCTATTTGTAAGTCCTCCTCAGTCAACCACTTCACCTTCTTGCATTTTTTTTTCTTGGTGATGGTTTTGGTCATCACCTCCTATACAATGTTATGAACTTATGTCAATAGTTCTTCAGGCACTCTGTCTACCAGATCTAGTCCCTTGAATCTATTCATCACCTCCAATGTATCATAAGGGATTTGATTTAGATCATACTTGAATGCCCTAGTGGTTTTCCCTACTTTCTTCAATTTGAGCCTAAATTTTGCAATAAGGAGCTAGCGATCTGATCCACAGTCTGCTCCAGGTCTTGCTTTTGCTCACTGCATACAGCTTCTCCATCTTTGCCTGCAAAGAATATAATCAATCTGATTTCAGTACTGACCATCTGGTGATGTCCATGTGTAGAGTCACCTCTTGTGTTGTTGGAAGAGGGTGTTTGCTATGACCCCTCTTGGCAGTGTGCTCTCTTGGCAAAACTCTGTTGGCCTGTGCCTTGCTTCATTTTGTTCTCCAAGGCCAAATTTGCCTGTTATTCCAGTTATCTCTTGACTTCCTACTTTTGTATTCCAGTCCCCTATGATGGAAAGGACATATGCATTAGAGCACTTCTGTTTTATAGCTATTCAAAAACAATGATTACAAAGAAAATTAACCATCTACTTGGCCCTCAATTAATCAATATACATAAATTAGAGAAGTCTTTTTACCAAAGAGTAGGAACTTTTAGATATAGCAGGGAACTGAAGTCTAAACTATATCAAAAAAAAAAATAACAACAAAAAAAGGAGGCAGTAATATTTATGTAGCCATTATAACCATGTTATTTTGAAAGCCAACCTACTTACATCATCAGTTTCATCATTATTCTATTGGGTGGGCCCTGGTTTGGATGACCTACTATATTAACACTCCCTGAGGGAGTCTAGGTTGAATAGAGGGATATTTTCCAAGGATAATTAAATTGAGAGAGTGAAACAGGAGAGAATCATGTCAATGGAACCTCCTTCATGGTTATTACTGAGCAATTGCTGAAGTTATTTGAAATAACTTCAAATCAATTAGGACAGTGTACCCTTCTTTATCTTTTGGAAATTAATTCTTCTGCATTAAAGACACACTAAGATCCTCATTTATTATGACATAAAATACATTTTAAAAATACTTGTTGCAGGCTTAGAGTTATGGAAAGAGGGACTTCCTGGACTGTCCCAGAAAATTGTTCAGTCTAGTTCTGTGATTAATCCTGGAATCTTCCCTTCTGACAGCCATCCCCTGGAACCTTGATCTTAGCATGGATTTAGAAACTTGTATGGATAGTCCCACCTGCAGGGTAGGTAAGTCTTAGCTTGTGACAGTTGAGAGAACATCAAAGCTATGCATAACAGAGCTGATTTCATTTAAAGAAAAATGGCTAAAGTTATTAAATCCATACTAAATGTGTGACCTTATATATATTTTCTTATTTTATATTGTTATTATATCCATTTTAAGAGGAGAACACTGAGGCAGAGACAGCATAAATAATTTGCCCAAAATGACACACAGTAAGTGAAAGGTCAGCTGACTATGTGCAAATCAGTTGCTAGGTAGATGGAAAGATGGGTAATATGTAGCTTTGCTTTATGAACTGGATTACTTTGTAATTATTTTCTTATATATGGTAGACCCAGGGCCTCATCTAGTGGAAAAATCAGTGGTGTGCCTGATTCATAAGAAACAGTAGAAAGCAATCTTAGACAATGGCTGTGGGGTAGGTCTAAAAACAATATCCTGTTGACACTTTTATTAGTATTACTTAGAAATGGGTACATCTGCCAATACTGTGGCAGAGAAGGATCAGCACTACTGATTTACCCTTTCACCTCAGGCTCCAGTAGAGCTTGGCACAGCACTGTTAACAGATTCTGGCATTTAAAATTGTGATATTTTGCTCATCATGGGTTTTTGTGCTAATTTTGCTTTTAAAATATTATTTATCTTGATTACTGATTTTTCGGCACTCCCTTAGATTTTGTACCTAAGGCAAGTGTCTCATTTGCCTCACTTGCCTTATCCTAGCCTCAGCTCTGGTTAACAGCGAACATGGAGACACATTATATGTTAACAAACCTGCTCTTTTCTTGAGTTATGTGGCTCTCACAGAAGAAACCAAAGAACCACTCTTCATGTAATTAGGGACTCTACTATAAAGACATTAATGAGAAGGTACAGCTCAATGGAACAATACAAATAGGAAAACATATCCTATAAATTGAGTACAGAACGCATAACTGTTTAATAAGCACAACTATATCCACTTTGTAGAAGAGTGATTCTGTTATTCTAGAGGGATTTACTTAATGCTAGCAGTTCCATAGTATTAAAATTTTATCTTGCAAAATCCACGTATTTTAAACTGTATAATTTAGTAACTCTGATTTTTCTTTGCTTTTATAAATTCAACACCCCCAAACAGATGAATTTTGAAAAGTAATTCAAATGTCAGAAACTAGCAAGTATTTTTTATCCTGGTACGTTTTTGCCTTCTCTGCCATAAAATATAGTGAAATATATAAAGCAGTGATTAGTGCTGCAATTAGCCTTTGACCCTTACTATAGTTTGGCTCTGTTCCCAAGATTTCTGTTTTTAAGCTCTCGGACTAACAGTCCTCCTCTTTGTTCATACAGTCATTTTTCCTTAGTGATCAATTACATATATATTTAAATATATTTTTAAAGAATAGAAATGTTGCTTGTCATCACAAATGGCTCTTAGAGAGTTATTGGTTTCCTGCCAGTGCTGTCAACTTTCCAACAACAGATTGGATTGGTTAAGGAAGAAGCCATAAACAGCCTATCAACAAGTATTTATACAGATGTTAATGAATTTAAAATTCTGTTTATGCCAAACTCCAATTTTATTTGTCCTTTATTTGTGAGGTATGATGCAATAATTGCTCTTAACAAACACATGCAGACCACTTATACTTTATAATGTAAATCATATTTTTTACTATTCCTAGCATAAGATACATAGAATAAACCATTTATCAAAGTTACCAAAAATATTTCTTTCATATGAAACATTTTGCTCAGCATGCCACCAAGTCCTCCAAAAGCTTTTGGTAAAGAGATGAACTCATCTCCATCCATGAAACCAATAGTATTTTATTATTATATTACTGAGAAAGGCTATTAAAAGAAAAGAAAATAGTCATGGGAAAGTTGCCATAGGTATTAAAAATATAAATCATTAGCTTCTTTTTGTGTGCCCCAAATGATAATTGAATCCTAATTTTCCTCTGTATAGGATACTATGCTATGTTGAAAATTTAGGAAACTGATTAATTTGAGGCCTATGAGTTTAATGAACACTTGTCTTGCTTTTCATGAAGAAAAAAATATTTTCATTAATTTAAAAATGACTAATTTCTTTTGGAGAACTTTTTTAAGCTGAACTGCTTTTCTCTAGGATTGTATACATTGTCAACATTTTATAAAGTAGCCATTTATATATATATATATATATACATACACACACACATTGTTTTTAATTTGCTACCTTTGATTTTCAGTTTTATCCCAATCTAATTCCAACTTTCAGAGCTAAAGTTTCTATTATAATATAAAGTTACTCACATTTAGATATGTGTTATTCTCCAGAATACACAGGTTTGTCTGCATGCTAAAAATCTAAATTTCATT
The DNA here is from genome assembly GCF_032452875.1 of Bos javanicus. Classification (NCBI taxonomy): domain Eukaryota; kingdom Metazoa; phylum Chordata; class Mammalia; order Artiodactyla; family Bovidae; genus Bos; species Bos javanicus. The sequence goes on from NC_083872.1 coordinate 15,347,139, forward strand.
TCTCAGAGAACATTAATCAACTATGACAATCATTCCTTAATCTTACCAATATTTACTGAACATCATCCTACTATGTATCACTTATAAAATGTATATTCTAGTACATAAAACTGACACATGAATAGAAGACTAAATTGTGATGTAATAAATGCTATCCTAAGGTCTCTGTATTATCCATGGAGAACATCTCTAACCTAGTTTGAATAAGGAATGACGTGTTTAGAAGATCAGGAGCTTACTCTGAAGAATGTAAATTCCAAAGTAAGACCTGAAGTAAGAACACCACTGGTGAAGTATATAATCCCAAACACAATGTCTATAGGCCAACGAGATCATTTTGAGTAATTATAATACATCTGGGTGGTTGAGGGAGGAACTTAATAGATGTGTCTGAAGGGATAAGGAAAGCCTGTATGCCATGCAAAATGTTTTGAACATTGCCCAGACACAGTGGAGAACCCAGAATTCAACCTATGAAAGTGCAAATTAAATGGATTCTTTAGAAAGACCGTTTGCAGTTGGAGATATATAAGTGGGAACAAAGTCAAAAGCAAAAAGACCAGTGAGAACGCTGTTACAGTAACTGAGAAGAGATGATAGTGGGCCAAATTAAAATGGTGACAATGCAAATACCAGAGATTTGACAGAATGAAAAGAATTTAGGAGGTAAAATCTGCAGTTAAAGTGCGAGGAAGAATACTGGTTCAGTACAGCACTCAGGTTTCTGAGTTTTACACTGACGATGATGGTAAAATTATAGGAACTTGGAAAAGGTGGGATAAAGCTTAAGTTTAGCTTTTTACGTAGTCTGTTTAAATTGTCTGTAGGATACCCAGTAGAGAGGCTTTGGATAAATACATTTCAGAAAGCTATGATAGAAGAACTTGAAGGACTATCTTCTGACAGGAAGCTTATAACCAAAGAATAAGATGGGGCTAGGATGTTACGCCAGAGAAGAATCCCGAGATTGGAAGAGATGCCAAAGGAAGAGGAACCCTTGAAGGAAACTGAGGTTTAGACAGTAGGACAGAGAAAAACAGGACAAGTGTAACTAAGCACGAGTCAGAGGAAATAAGCCTTTTGAGAAGGAAGAAGTGGACGATGTATAATATTAGAGGAGTCAGTAAGAACTTCAAAACGTCCCAAAGATCTAGCAGTGTTAATGATCTCGGTGTGAACAGTTTTAGTGAAACGGTACAGGGAGGAAGCCATATTGCAGTGAGCTGAAGCACACATGTCAGTCAACAGAGACTCTCACTCCTGTTCAAAATGGAGCAATGGAGATGAGAAGAAGGGGCCAGGTATCAGTGAGATAACTGGTAGGGAGACTAGACCTAATTCTGGATTAGATGTCATTACATAAGGAGTGAGCAGCCAAGGACAACTCCAGAATATCTGGTCTGAATGACTTGGGGAGTCAGGAGAAAAAGCAGACTTACTAGGAGGATGATGACAACACACTGTGATTCTGAAGTTCAGCTGGATCTGAGAGCAGGAACAAAGTAGATGTTGGTGATATCCAGTCCTCTAAGCTGCCACCCCCATGAGGCAATAAACACTCTGTATCTAGTTATCTGGCTTCCCTTGTAGCTCAGTTAATGAAGAATCTGCCTCCAATGCAGGAGACCTGGGTTCGATCCTTGGGTCAGGAATATCCTCTGGAGAAGGAAATGGCAACCCACTCCAGTATTCTTGCCTGGAGAATATCATGGACAGAGGAGCTTGGCAGGCTACAGTCCATGGGGTCACAAGAGTCGGACACGACTGAGCAACTAAACCGCCACCATACCATCTAGTTATCCAGTTGACTGTCATCAAAGGCCAGCACAACGTTAGGCGTGGAATGAGGTGGTGAGCGTAGGGTGCTCCTAAACTCTATAGACTGACAAGCATCAGCACCTGAAGGAGTGTATGTAAAGGAGCCAGAAAGGAAGCACTTGAAGTCTGATGTTTCAAAGTCTCACAGAGAAGAGAGTTTTAAGACAAAGAAAATGTTCTGTGTAATTGAATTCAGCAGAGAGGCCAATGAAGATAAGGAATAAATGTGCTTGGTAGATAAGGTGGTTTAAGGTCCTCATTGTAAGGATAATTTCAATTTGACAGAATTGGATTGCAGTAAATTAAGGAGGGAATGAAAAGGGAAGACAAAGTAGACTGAGAGAGAGTTCTCGTAATGGAATTTTGTTAACCAATATATTTTAGTGTAAAAGACAAAATATTAGAAGAGTGTAGAATTTGTCCCTGAAATCTTAGGTATCATATTTAACAAACTGGAAGATATAACCTATAAATTATGAGAAGAAAAAGGTTTATAGTTTAGAAGATATTTAGCAAATAGATAAATTTGTATGCCTAGAGAAAAATTTGCCCCTTTTGAAAATAGAGTAGAAATTAAAATCAAACAATGGGCAGGAGAAAATATTTGCACCAGTGGTAACAGATAAAGAATTTTGAATGGTCAGTTGAAAGCAAAAATGGAAATACTAGAATCCAGCAGATAATTGGGAAGAATAAGAAAGATACTTTACACTTTATATATTATTGATAAGAAATCATATGGAACCACTTTAAATTTTGCTAGCAGTAGAAATATATAAATTAAGACTGTATTAGACAATATTTTTCTCAAAGTATCAACAGTTTTAAAATACTTAATATCCCAATGCTGACTAGGGACTTAGTGAAATGATTAACCTCATATAACTTGTGGTAAATTGGTAAAGGTTTTGTAAACTATTTGACGATATAGATTATACCATGTTCCTCAAAATATTCAGAAATTCAGACATGTTATCTAATTCCACCTTAAAATGGATTAAATAGAATAATTAAAAACCTTCATGTAACAAGTTGGTACATCATAGGGTATAACCCCTAAAAGCATTTTCAGGTTTAGATTTCCATTACATAGAATTCATTTGTCATAGTACTAATGGAAAAATGCGATAAAACAAATCTATGGGAAAAAGAACTACAAAGAAATGCCTTAGAAGTGTTATTCAGTGGTTATCTTTGAATAGTGGGCTTTTTGTAGATTCTCATTTCTTTGACTTTTTACTTTTCAGTATTTGTAAGGTTAACTATTGTGAAAATGTGTTATTTATATAGTAAAAGAGTTTAACAATTTATTTAAATAAAATTAATAGAATGTGTGTCCTGGAGTAAAAACAGCATATATAGACTGTAGTAACTAGGGGAGAGCATGGGTCAAAAAGAGAACTTTTGTCTTAGGATGATGGTACAAGAAATTAATGAAGACCTAGAAAAGTAGGAAAAAACAGTAGGTAGGTAGTAGATTGCATTTTGCAGGCATAAAGGTGTTTCTTCTAAAATCAAAAGGATTTATTGGGAAGTCTAACAAGAAAAATTCCAGAAAAACGTCTACTTCTGCTTTACTGACTATGCAAACATAGTCATAGTTTGTTATGGATCACAGCAAACTGTGGAAAATTCTTAAAGAGATGGAATACCAGACCACCTGACCTGCCTCCTGAGAAACCTGTATGCAGGACAAGAAGCAACAGTTAGAACAGGATATGGAGCAACAGACTGGTTCCAAATCAGAAAAGAAATACATCAAGGCTGTATATTGTCACCCTGCTTATTTAACTTATATACAGAGTACATCATGAGAAATGCCAGGCTGGATGAAGCACAAGCTGGAATCAAGATTGCCTGGAGAAATATTAATAACCTGAGATATGCAGATGACACCACCCTTATGGCAGAAAGCAAAGAACTAAAGAGCCTCTTGATGAAAGTGAAAGAGGAGAGTGAAAAAGTTGGCTTAAAACTCAACATTCAGAAAACTAAGATCATGGCATCCGGTCCCATCACTTCATGGGAAATAGATGGGGAAACAGTGGAAATAGTGACACTTTATTTTGAGGGGGCTCCAAAATCACTGCAGATGGTGACTGCAGCCATGAAATTAAAAGACACTTGCTCCTTGGAAGAAAAGCTATGGCCAACCTAGACAGCATATTAAAAAGCAGAGACATTACTTTGCCAACAAAGGTCCATCCAGTCAAAGCTATGGTTTTTCCAGTAGTCATGTATGGATGTGAGAGTTGGACTATAAAGGAAGCTGAGTGCCGAAGAATTGATGCTTTTGAACTGAGGGGTTGGAGAAAATTCTCTTGAGAGTCCCTTGGACTGCAAAGAGATCCAACCAGTCCATCCTAGAGGAAATCAGTCCTAAATACTCATTGAAAGGGACTGATGCTGAAGCTGAAACTTCAATACTTCAACTCAAAGTGACTCATTTGAAAAGACACTGATGCTCGGAAATATTGAAGGCTGGAGGAGAAGGGGACGACAGAGGATGAGGGTTGGATGGCATCACTGACTTGATGGACACAAGTTTGAGCAAGCTCCGGGAGTTGGTGATGGACAGGAAAGCCTGGCATGCTGCAGTCCATGGGGTCGTCAAGAGTCAGACACAACTGAGCAACTGAACTGAACTAGAAAATGACAAAGGTCTGTAAGTAAACCTGGCACCATTATTCTTCCTAAACAAAATGCTAAAAGCAAGCTTCAATAAGTAAATCCTACTTTCTCCTCAGTGGCAGGGGTAATCCTGAAATGCTATTGCAAAAGTCATTTGCCAGAATCATTTCCTGCAGCCTTGGAATGGCAGTATGCTTGGATCTATCTAGCCAATGTCACCACTATGCTAGTTCTCTTTTTACACTGAATTCATGCCAATCTACCAATCCATGCCTTCAGGTTAAAAGAATTAATATGAGTTGGACTCTTACAGTGAAATCTCTAATCTTTATTCGGGGATGATTATTGAGAAACTGGACTGAGTCTAATGTAAAACCACTTATGGTTTATGGAGTGTTACTGTAGAATTGAGGAAAACTTTTCAGAATAAGCACTTTAAAAGGGGGCTATTGCAAGTATATGTCTCTATTTTCGAAAGCAGAAAGACACAAAGATTATTTTTAGCTAAAAGTACACTTGCTACATATCAAGAGTAGGTAAAGTTCCAATTGTAGGTTCAGTTAATTATCAGGGTCACTGATTCCTCTCTGTCATTCCCTTCTGTCATTGCACTCATGGGTTCACCATTTGGTCTGATCAACCAAGAAAGGCAGATAAAACCCTGGGACTCTGCTGGAAAAGAAACTTAGTGCTTAATGCAGTAACTGGGGTGGCAAGCCCAAATCTTCCCTTTGTTTGAGTCTCTTTTTTAGTTTCTATATAAAGAAAGCCATTTATTAAAATGCTGTCTGCTCATGAATTCAGTGGTCAGTCCTTGAATGCAGAGTAATTATTCCTTCAGTACAGCAACTATGGAGAAAGTGAAAATGAAAGTCACACAGTCGTGTCAGACTCTTTGTGACCCCATGGACTGTATAGTCAATGGAATTCTCTAGGCCAGAATACTGGAGTGGGTAGCCGTTCCCTTCTCCATGGGATCTTCCCAAGCCAGGGATTGATCCCAGGTCTCCACGTTGTAGATGGATTCTTTACCAGCTGAGCCACAAGGGAAGCCCAAGAATACTGGAGTGGGTAGCCTTCCCTTCTCCAGTAAATCTTCCTGGCCAAGGAATTGAATCAGGGCCTCCTGCTTTGTAGGAGGATTCTTTACCAACTGAGCTGTCGGGGAAGCTCTGCAACTATGGAGGGTTTGGCTTAAATTCAGGAAGACCAGGTGGTGCTAGTGATAAACAATCTGCCAACAGATACATGGGTTTGATCCCTGGGTCGGTAAGATCCCCTGGAGAAGGAAATGGCAATCCACTCCAGTATGCTCGCCTGGGTTAGACCATGGACAAAGGAGCCTGGCTGTAGTCCATAAGGTCACAAAGAGTCAGACACGACTGAAGGAACTTAGCATGCACGCAGAAAACAAGGGATATGACCATTTTAGAAATGTAAGATGTCATGAGAAGTTAACAGGAAGTTAAGTAATGTAATTTAGAGAAATAAACATCTTGACTTGTAGCTTTTCTGAGAACTGGACCTAGTATCTCTTTGGACTGAAAATTAGTCATTTCACTAGTACCACAGCAAATTTTAAGGGGAAAAAAAAAGACATGATGAATGTATCATCTTAACATAATCAAAACAATAGATGCTGAGTGTGTATCCATGTGTGAATGTGTCTCTGCCCATGCACCTAGCATTCAAAATAAGCTTCACAGCATGTCTCATTTGTCCTCCAAACAACCTGCAAATAAAAGATTACTTTCTATGTTTGAAGATCTACAGTGAAAGAATTGTTCATCTGCTAAGACGTGCCTGACTCTTTGCAACCCCATGGACTGCTGCACACCAGGCTTCTCTGTCCATGGCTATCTCTCAAAGTTTAGTCAGACTCATGTTCACTGAGTCAGTGTACCATCCAACCATCTCATCCTCTCTCATCCCCTTGCCCTCCTGCCCTCAATCTCTCCCAGAATCAGGAGTCTTTTCCAATGAGTCGGCTCTTCGTATCAGATGGCCAACGTATTGGAGCTTCACCATCAGTCCTTCCAATGAATATTCAGGGTTGATTTCCTTTAGGTTTGATTCATTTGATCTCCTTGCTGTCAAGGGACTCTCAAGAGTCTTCTCCAGCACCACAATTTGAAAGCATCAATTTTTTGGTGCTCAGCCTTCTTTATGGTCCAGTGTTCACATCCATACATGACTACTGGAAAAAAACATAGTTTTAAATACAGACTTTTGTCAGCAAAGTGATGTCTCTGCTTTTTAATATGCTGTCTAGCTTTGTCATAGCTTTCCTTTCAAGGAGTCAGCATCCTTTAATTTTATGGCTGCAGTCACCATCTGCAGTGCTTTTGGAGCCTAAGAAAATAAAATCTGTCACTGTTTCCACTTTTTCCCCATCTATTTGCCATGAAGTGATGGGACTGGATGCCATGATCTTAGTTTTCTGAATGTTGAGTTTTAAGCTAGGTGAAGCCAGTTGAAAGAATAGTTCAAATTAAAAACTGATGTTTTATATAAAAATTGTAGATTTCTTGTGAGTTTAATTACCATGAGTTAGTTTCAGTAGGTACCCCCTCTCTGGTGTACTGTCAGTGAACCCTACAAAGCTAAAATGTCCCTAAACATGGTGATGGCACCAAAAAAGAAGCCATCTAAAAAATCAAGTCCATGGAGAAGTGTTCTAGAACAACAGGTCTTCATTGTAACTCAAGTGTGTGGCATTCATGTGGCAGCAATGTCTGCAGATTTATTTTTTTTGAATAATATAAATGCATATACTATATTTAGGTGTAGCTATAAGGGTTGGATTTTTCTTTTTCTTTTTTTAAACTATTTTATTTTCCTTTATATTTGTTACCTTGTATTCTCACCTGGCGTAATTTCTCCTTTTGCATAGTTTCCATACTCATCTTCTTTGTTACCCTTTCCCCTCTCCATCTTTGAAATCATTGCTATGGCATTAGCACAGGTTTCCTAAACCTAATATAAATGATTTTCCTAACTTACATATTGTACTAGCTTATATAAACCAAGTTTTGTTTTATACAAAATTACAAGTCTATTTTGAGTATCCTCAATATAAATTATAAATTCTTCATATGGATAAGATTGTATGAGAACAATTAGATTTTAAATTCTGTCTACCAAAAATAATTATTTCTATTTTCTAACTAAAACACTAAAAAACAAGCCCTATAGGATGTTGGTTTCATTAAAACAACTCTGCTTTTCAAAATAAGTGGGTTTGAAACTCAAACAGGAAAAGTACTTAGTCTATAAGTGACTGACAGTATTTTTCTTACAGATGATTTAGCTCCCCTGACCTGTCTTGTTTTTCTCTTCCTTGTGATAAAATTGTTAGCCTAGACTAAGCTGCTTGGCCAAAATTTGATTTCTTTAAAAAACAAATAATATTTTCGTATTTTTCCCTAGATAAGGAAGAAGAATTTATGTATAAGGATACCACTGCAAATGAAAAATTAGAAAGGAGTAAAGAATATATGTACCAATGGCTTCATACACAGGTTGGGGTTCTTGAAACGACTGGTTCCAGAAATATGAAATGGTGAGGTCTTCTCCCTTAAATCAGATTTTTGTATTGCAAACATATATTGAAAAGTGAAACCTATGTTAATTATGCTAAAACAAACATGACTTTATATAGCCGAAGGCCAATATACGACATTACCAGACTATAAATGGTCTCTTATATAGAATAGATTTGATCACTATGTTTTTTCACTGTAAAATATTCAAGAGCTTAGTTTCTGCAATGCTTAAAAATCAGCACAATTGATTGATGGTGATGATGAACCCACAAATGGTTCTACTTTATAAAGTAAAATGCATGGTATCTATTAACTGTTTATAAATATCATCTGTATTGGTGATTGCAGTATTTTATTTTTTGTTATTTTTATTATCATTTATGTTTAGCAGTTAAAATTAAACTCAACCCCAGTCCTGCCACTTTACCAGTCATGTAACTGATTCTCAGTGATGTCTCAATATTTTAGTTTCCTCCTCTTTATAGTGAGATATCTCTCTTTCTCACAAGATAGAGGTGAGTTCTCAAATTGAGGTTATCAAATGTTGATGTCCCTTAGCAGCAAAGAAAGGTGCCTTGAACCTATTAAGTAATCAATTAATTTTTGTTATATTAATGTATGTATTAGTTTTCTAGGGCTACCATAACAAAATACTAGATTGCACGGCTTAAAGTGCAGAGATCTATTTTCTCACAGTGTTGGAAGCTGAAAGTCCAAGATCAAGGAGTCAGCAAGTTTGGTTTCTTTGGAGGTCTGTCTCCTTGGCTTGCAGATGCTCCGTCTCACTGGCTCCTCGCGTGACCATCCTTCCACCTGCGTTACCTGTGTTCTAATCTCCTCTTTGAACAAGGACACCGTTATATTGGATTAGGGCCCACCTCTTTGAACTCGTTTTACTTTGTCTCTTTCAAGGCCTTGTCTTCATATAGTAATTTTCTGAGGTATTAAAGATTAGGATTTGAATGTATAAATTTTGAGAAAACAAGATTTGAACATATAAATTTTGAGGGAACAAGATTCAGTCCAAACAATACATAACATAAAACATTTATGTACATAACTACTAAACCAAAATTTAAAAAAAAATAAAAGTCTGGAGATAATATTTTTGAATATTTTTTGTTTAATTACAGTACAGTTGATTTACAATGCCATGTTAGCTTCAGGAGTAGAACACATATATATTCTTTTTCACATTCTTTTCACTTATGTGCTCAATCGCTTCAGTCATGTCTGGCTCTTTTGTAACCCCATGGACCATAGCCTGCCAGGCTCCTCTGTCCATGGGATTCTCCAGGCAAGAATACTGGCGTGGTTTGCCATGCCCTCACCCAGGGCACCTTCCCAACCCAGGGATCAAACCCAGGTCTCTTGAGTCTCCTGCATTGAAGGCAGATTCTTTACCTACTGAACCACCTGGGAAACCCTTTTCCTTTATAGGTTATTACAGAATACTGAGTATTTAGTTTCTCATATTATACAGTTGTATAAAGTTTTACGACTTTCACTGTAGCTATGTATATCCACAAAACAATTTTTAAAAGTACTACTTAAGCATTTTCAAATATATAAACCAATATGAATCTAAATATAGATGACACTTTGGAAATATTTCCAGGGGTTGTGGGTATTAATTATTTAAATGAGTAACAAAGAAAACAGTTATGAGGTCTAACACTTAATATAGCAGAATGTTATAATGTATAAAAATTAAACCTTTTTTTATAATATATACAAGTGAAAAAACCTTCATATGTAGTCAATTCTATCCATATATCTTTAATAATATGGAAAAAAGTGAAATTAAAACACTTCAAAACCTGGGTTGTTATATCCTATTTCATTGTGAGCAAAGAAAGTAGGAATAAAACAATCAACATTTGAGGCTTTTTTTATTTTGCTGAGTGTTCCTATTGATGCAAGTACAGTTTATTTATGCTGGTATTAATTGATTTAGCATAATTCATAACAAGATATTTTAGGACTATAACCAAATGTAGCATAACTCATAGCTTACCATCTATATTAACCAGATGAAAGAGATCTTCTTTAGAGATTTAAAAGCATCTGTACAGATAATGTGAAAAATACAAACAAAACATTTCAGGATGTATTTTTAAGATACTTAAACATTTAACAACATCAGTTACTCCTTAATTAGTTATATTTAAACATATAATGCAACAGACAATTATTGGTGGATTTTCTCCTTTGAAAATATAATATATAAAGGAATATTTAAGTATTAATATTTTAAGAAAAAATTTTTTCTAAAACAGAAGTTCTTGAAAAGCCAAATATGAATGCTCTAGCCTTAAACAGAAGTTAATTGTGAGCATTAGTATAATGCACTAAACATACCAGACCTATTTTAAATAAGAAGCTTTGCCTTTCTTATAAGTAAGATATATAAGTAGATGTGGTACAATATTTACCCGTTCTATAATTTATTAGCTAAGATTATTGGTACTTGCAGATTATTTTTATCTGTGTATGCATTTATGTTTGGCAAATTTAAAATTTATGTCAAATTGAATTTTAAGGTAATTATGAAAAGACATAAATTTGTATATATATTTGTCTTCACCTAATTTAAGAAAACAATTATTTCCATTTTGTATATTATTGATTTTTCTCAAACTTTTAATTGGGCATGTTTTTCATAGTCTTCCTCTACATTGATATAATAATATGATTTCTCTTTTTGTCATTATGCAGCAAGCACTTCTTGCCTGAGTTAGATCCAGACGTACGTAATGGTGGAAGAGTTCAGCTTGTGGTAAGAAATGTGTTTAAAGTTCAGAAAAAGTGTGTGGACAACAGTACTCAATAGATGGCACTTTAAGATGTGTCAATAAGTAGTATAAATTATGAAAATACCACAACTGCATCTTTTGGGGATAATCTTAAAATATTAAATATTAAAATAGTACCATGTTTTCTTGGCTTATAATATGACTTTAAAATATGATGTCATCTTAAAATAGTTTATCTGGTAGATTTTAAAATAACAAGATGCTACTATATTTTAAAAGATACTCTGGGCAAGAAATTATAAAACAATATTATTGTCTAGACTATTTTAAAAGGAGGATACTTGAGGGAAACAGCGAAGCACACTCATGACTCAAAATATCAAACCAGGTAAAAATTAAAAAGTAGTTGTGTGTACAACTTTTGTAAGTAATAAAGTGTAAATGGTTGGAGTGTTAGGAGCAACCAAGTTCTAACATGGTGACCAGAGTGTATACTCTAGACAATATAACTCATGTGCATTTCAAAAGTCAGCTGAAATATATGCTATCAGAAGGAAGCCTATGTTAACAGAAGAGTGGCCAGTATGGAGTCTGGAGAAACAGAGTCCCCAAACAAGAAATGTTAGTGTTTCCAGAAATTTCCAGAAAAGAGGGTACCCTGACCAATGACAGAAGTGTGTGACCTCCTTGGCATGTGAAAATGAAGGGCATCAAATAATCCTAACTTTATGTCACCTTCCATTTATATCAACCAATGAATATTCCTTGCTCAAACTCTACATTCACCAAGAAAACTGATTATAAGTTAACTTACCATGTAGAATTTTGTATAAAAAAATAATGTATTCTCTAATGGGAAATAATATTATCATATCCAGAGCAGTTATATTCATTATTGTTATGGATTACTCATTCAAGGAGTTTTCCTGAAAGAGGAGAAAAATTAGGACAATGTTAAAATTAATGTGCTTATGGAAATATTTATAGAAGAATGCACATATTTGAAATAATCACTAAACAGATATTTTCTTGCATTTTAATAGAGATCCCTCTGGCAGAGTCACATGAAGATTACCCTAGGAAAAGTGGTACCTCAGGCTATTAACACCCTACATATTATTGACTAACACTCTCACACAGATTTTTGAGTAGCCACTTTGGAGCAAAAATCAGAAATATAAAGTGCCAAGAAATGCCACAATAAAGGAAGGGATATTACATTTGATTATTATACTTCTAAAATGAATGAAAACAGATTGGGTAGATTAATAATCACAATGGTTCTATGAGATTAACCCTTTGACATTAATCTCCTTCCTCCATATCCCATTATATCACACTACCCACGAATGTATGACAAATACATAGCAATGATAAATACTTTTTAAAAAAAATATATTGAAGAACAGCTGAATACCAAACAAGGTAAGTGGTAGTAGTAGAACAGACTTTTTTTTTTTTTTTTTTTTGAGTCAAGACAGAGGAATGGATCAAGGATTTACACTAAAAGGATACTGGGCTAATTGAAGGCCAGGTTGGGTGGAAATCTTGCAGAGTGTTGGGGAATTAAAACACCCTACTTGTAGGAAACTTGTGCAGATAATTGTACAACTGGGACCAGGCCATAACTAAGGAAAATCTTGAAATGTTAAAAAGCCGCAACAGCTGCTACCATAAGATCCTCAAAGACATAAAAATACCACCCATAATAAAAGGGCAGAAAATAATCGAACAAAAAATGATCAAATTTTAATTAGAGGGAGATGGATATACAAATAAGGCCATTATAAATTCTGAAAATAAAAAATAATATCTTTGAAATGAACCCTGGATTAGACAGCATAAAAAATTTGTGAAAGTTTATCTACAAAGGAACGATAGATTGACAGTTGACATCATATCAGAACAAGGCATACCAAAAGACGGTGGAGTTATTTCTTAATATAGGGATAAATATAAATATCATCTAGAATATTTTGTCACTGAGCTTCAAAAGTGAGGACAGAATTAGACATAATCAAACATTCAAATGATAGGTTTTGAGGAAGCTAATAAATAATATCTCTGTCTTCCAAACAAGATTAAAGTTATTGTATGACAAACAAGAATGAGAAAAATGCAAACAAGATATTATTTTACTTACTTCCAAATATATATCAGAAGTCATGTCATAGATCTAGACAATTGCATTGCTTATTAAACTTATCCTCCCAAAATGCTAGCATTTTCCTGCAGAAGACACTCATAGTTTAATTTCTCCAGAAAATATACTCAGATTCTGATATTTGAATGTAGGATGTTTACTGGGGAAGGCTCTCAGGAACAACTCCTTTGAAGGAAGAAAAAAAACAGGATTATGCCAGTCTAGCTTCGATGCACGATACTGGATGCTTGGGGCTAGTGCACTGGGACGACCCAGAGGGATGGTATGGGGAGGGAGGAGGGAGGAGGGTTCAGGATGGGGAACACATGTATACCTGTGGCAGATTCATTTTGATATTTGGCAAAACTAATACAATTATGTAAAGTTTAAAAATAAAATAAAATTTAAAAAAAAACAGAAGGAGGTGTACTGCGGTAGAGTTAAATCACAAATGTTAACATTAACATGTGCAAGGCCCTTACAATTATAACCTATCAAACATTGCTTATAAAAAACCAAAGACATATACCATATGCATGAATTGTTGTTGTTTTTTAGTCAATAAGTTGTGTCCAGCTCTTTGTGATCCCATGGACTGTAGTCCACCAGGCTTCTCTGTCCATGGAATTCTGCAGGCAAGATACTGGAGCAGGTTGCCACTTCCTACTCCAGGGCATCTTCCCAACCCAGAGACTGAACCCGCATAGCCTGCGTTGACGGGCAGATTCTTTACCACTGAGCCACAGAGAAGTCCCTATGAAGAAGGGTACAGCCATTGTAAAAAAAAAATAAAATAGTGTCAATTTCTCATAAAGTTAAATATATACTTATTTGACTCAGCAGTTTTGCTCCTGAGCACTTTTTCTAGAGAGATGAACTTATGTTCAATCAAAAACTTATACATAAATGTTCATAGTAGTTTTATTTGTGATAGCTGAAAATATTGGAAATGATCCAAATCTCATTCAAATGGTGATACATACGTACAACAGATACACAAAAAGGAACAAAAAGCAACAAACAAGAATAAACTCATGGTATACACAAAGACGTTCATGGATCTCAAGAGCGTTTTGCTAAGTGAAAGAAGACAATTTCAAAATGTTCTTTACTGTATGATTTCATTTACATAACATTCTCAAAACTACATACTTATAGTGATGGGGAATATATTAGTGGTTGCCGGTTATTAGATTAGGGGGAAGGTATTAATTTATTAATTAATTAAATTAATTAATTTAAAGGGAAAACAAAGAGCTTGTTTGGAGAAATGGAATAATTGTCTATTCTGATTGTGGTGGTAGTTATGCGAATTTATACATGTGATAAAATGTCATAGAAGCGTAAACAAACCAAAAAAAAAAAAAATAGTGCGTGTGAAAACTGGTGAATAAGGTCTATGGTTTAGTAATAGTATGGCACCAATGTCAATTTCCTGTTTTTATTAATTGAACTTGAATTATCAAGATATCATTTGGACAAGCTGTGTGGAGGATATAAAAGTAACTCTTAGTACCAATTTTTGCAGCTTCTATGGGAGTTGTAAATCAAAAAGAAAATTTTTGAAAATGATTGAACTTCATATTTAAGTTCTGTGCATTTTATTACTTGTAAATTATAGTTCTATAAAACATTTACAGTGCCTTCCATGCCCACATATGTTACATAACAAGGCCTCTGTCTTATTATATAAGAGAAGGGGTTTGCACAATGATGACAATGTATTATGAATGGAGGGGTATGCATACCTCAGCTTTCTGCAATCAAAGAGAAAAATATTTTTAAAACACTGGTATTATGTCTAGAAATAGTACAAACAATGATGTGGTATGTTCATAGCATCTACAGTAATTTAGCAATAATTTGCATATTATTCAAACAGTTAAATGAACTAGATCTGTATTTCACAGGTGTAATGTACAGTGAAAGAAGCAAAATGCAAAAATAAGTTAGGTTAATTTTGAAATAATATTCTAAAAACTTTTGAATATGTTTATTCAAAACATATGTAGAAAAACTGAAAAGCTTACAAGTGAATTTCACTTTATAATATTTTATTTCTTTTTTAAAAATAACTGCATAATAAGTAAATAGGTATTTATTTTGTGTGCTGTTTGTCTTCTAAAAATACAAACTTTTAAAATAAATATTTAATAAAATCTTGTTTGTGAAAAATCAGAAGAAAGAACTGACTGTTCTTTATTAAATGGAAGAGATTCTCTATTTTAAATTAAGTAGCTCGGTTTGGAGGTGAAACAGGATCCACTTGCTTAGAAGTCATGTTCCAGAATCCATACCACTCATTTCATTGTGAAAATATGGGAAAAAAGAATATTACAGACTTTGTAGATGAGGCTACAGACATGATCTAATCAGAAGACAAAGACCAACGAGAGTTTTGCAGAATCACTATTTAAATATTTGCTATTGTATTGCACATAAGAAAATTCTGATCTGATACAAACTGTTTATCATGTTATAACTGTGAAGAATGTTTAATATTACAATGTTTTGGGATTAAACATACAGTTTTGTAGAACAAGTATTAAAAGCAAGGTCAATTTTATTCTATTTTGCATGTATAGTATATCCATTTTGCATGACATAGAAGAAAAGATATATTTTCTTTATGATTTCTCTACTCCTTAACAGTAAGAGGAAGGATGATGTTCAATTTGAAACCAGTGTTTTCACAGGTAGAATTTGAATATAAATACATATGTGGCTGAGTTAAATATGCTGCTAGACATGTAACTAGCCTCTATGAAATTTCTAGGTTTGCATTTAAGCTGCGAGGTGGCACCATTGTGAAAGTGTGTGTTATTGTTAAATTTCACTTCTAAATTTGATTCTGTTATAATCTGGCTTAGTTAATAACCGATACTGTTTGCTGTTTTGGAATAAACAATCTTTTGGATGTTAATGGCTTAGATGATAACAAGATTTTTGGAAGACATGTTCACAAATACTTTCTTGACATGTAGGTATCATCTTGTCTGGAGGAGGGTGAGATTTCTGCTTTTTAAATAGGTGCAGTGAAATTATGTCATTAAATTGAAGCAAATAAAACCTGATTTTAAAATCCTGAGGCTTATAGTTAATGCCTCTTTAGTCAGCAGGAGGGTCTCTTATGTGGTTAGCATGTCTTTCCTTATTTTGTAACTGATGTCACCAAAATCTTGGTATTGCTTTGATCAGTCAGTTAGTTCAGTTCAGTCGCTCAGTCGTGTCCAACTCTTTGTGACCCCATGAATCACAGCACGCCAGGCCACTCTGTCCATCACCAACTCCCGGAGTTCACTCAAACTCACATCCATCGAGTCGGTGATGCCATCCAGCCATCTCATCCTCTGTTGTCCCCTTCTCCTCCTGCCCCCAATCCCTCCTAGCATCAGAGTCTTTTCCAATGAGTCAACTCTTTGCATGAAGTGGCCAAAGTACTGGAGTTTCAGCTTTAGCATCATTCCTTCCAAAGAACACCCAGGACCGATCTCCTTTAGAATGGACTGGTTGAATCTCCTTGCAGTCCAAGGGACTCTCGAGTCTTCTCCAACACCACAGTTCAAGAGCATCAATTCTTCAACGCTCAGCTTTCTTCACAGTCCAACCCTCACATCCATACATGACCACTGGAAAAACCATAGCCTTGACTAGACGGACCTTTGTTGGCAAAGTAATGTCTCTGCTTTTGAATATGCTATCTAGGTTGGTCATAACTTTCCTTCCAAGGAGTAAGCATCTTTTAATTTCATGGCTGCAATCACCATCTGCAGTGATTTTGGAGCCCCCCAAAATAAAGTCTGACACTGTTTCCACTGTTTCTCCATCTATTTCCCATGAAGTGATGGGACCAGATGCCATGATCTTAGTTTTCTGAATGTTGAGCTTTAAGCCAGCTTTTTCACTCCCCCTTATTCCTGATTGGTTTTTGTGATGTCTCAGTATTGATGGAGCTATAGTAATGGGACCATTAAATACATAAGCTTGTGCACTAATGAAATAAAATCCAGAAAGAATGTATAACATTTTTCATCCCTAAACATCACAAGTGTAAATTGTGAGCCAGTCATCGTTTCACTTGAAACAGTTCTCTACGGAGGTTTTTTTGATGAAACAATGGTATCACTTACCCAGGTACATTTTAAAAAGTGACTAATGCCCTAGAAGGGCTTCTCCTCTGAGTTCACCAATACCAAACTTGCTGATTTAACAATGAGAGAAGGTGGGAGGGGGTATGCAGACATCTGAATTTGAAGGAAGATGATCTTTGGGTTCTGGTTTCATGAGTTTTTGTAGCACGTCATATAGGGATAGCTATGTAACCACAGTGATGTTTTATGGTTTTATTTTACTCTAAATTTTTCTCACATCAAATATTAAGGACAATGCTTTCTCACAGGATTTCAAGCATCCTGTGGTTTGGATGAAGTTCCAACTACTTTGAGGCTGCTTTACTTTCTATCATGGCATTTTTCTCCCATTTAGGGGCCAAATCCCGATAAATCCTTACTTAATGATATTAGACATTATGTAAAACAATATTTATAGCCAAGAGGTGATTCTTTCAACTCTTCAGTTCAATCCAAAATAGTAATGAAAGCTCAGAGAGTAATTTTAGATGAAATAAATTATCTAATACATATGTCCTTAAAATATCTTGAAATTTCTATATGTCTACCCTTATTCCCAAATTAGACTTAACATATAGTATTTTACATTAATAATGACTGTAGTGAGAAAGTAGAGATCTTTCATGGCTTTGTAGTATAAAAATATGGGATGAAAGGCATTTCAGGGAATTTTATAAGTGGTAAAACATGAATATTGCAGAAAATAATCCGATGTGACATTTATAACATTCAATTAAGAATTAAATAATATCCTTGGTAAATAAGTGATGTTAAGCTATTTAAAGTTTCATCAGTTGCCTTTAAGATTGATTTTCATCAAAATTACTGTACTGAAATGTTTTCTTTTGTTGTACAGACTCAAATAGCAAACCTCAATTTTAAAATCGGCTCTTATTTGCAAAAAATGCTTTGACATAGTGCATTTGTTCTGCCTGGGCAGCAATAAAGGATTGTGGTATCATTTTGAAGAAGGTTGTTTGACAGAGCCTGTTTGTTTATTTGGGGTAATGTGAGCTGCATTCAGAAAATGCCATATTTTGTTTCATGATTGTATACATTCTCTCCCATTGCTCCCAGGCAAGACTTGTAAGCAGAGAAGACACGGATTTAGACCTTTTTTCCATGACCAGTGGAAGTGCTTTGTCTGTGAAGACAGAAAAAAAAACTCTGGCACACAGACACTCAGCGGGATCTTCAAGTAAGTTGTGGTTTCCTTCAGAATTAATTTCAAAATCACAAATGAATTGATGGAAACTAATGCCAGCAAGCATTCTTTTACAGATAAGTGTTAGGATGCCAGCAACCAGAACTGCCCAAAACTATCCATTTGAATTTTTTCCTTCTTTGAATGTCTTCTTTTGATACAAACGGAATTAAATTATTTCTTAAATTAACAGCATCAGTTTTTATTTTAATTCTATTCTGTGACTCAGTGATTTACTCCTCTACCCCTCCATGGATCATATTGAATTCTTTGATCATTTAGTTCTAAAAGAGTTTGTTTAGGTTAATTGTAAAATGTTGGATTTATATATCAAAGTAATGTGTTTTGGCCTTTTGTCATTATTTAATATATATTGTAAGTCAAGTTTGTTTTCAAGGAATTTTTTTTTTTTAATAGCAGACCTCTAAACATTATAGTGTCAAAATCATGCTCTTAAAAACTATTTCCACTGAATAGATGACAGTTTGTATTTACTAGTGATGACTTTTTATATTTGAAAACTTGTCACACGTTTATTAATTTGGTACTATAACTATATATATATATATATATATATATATATATCATGGTTTCAACAAGAATTACAAAGCAATTCTTAACTCTGAAAAGAATGTAAACATTTAAAACTATCTGTATCTCAAGGTATTTGAGAGTAAGAAAGCCTAACTTTTTCAAACTCTTCATTTAACTTACACTGTAAAGATATCAAAACGTTTTCTAGAGTGTTATGGTATATTAATACAAAAGATGGTTTATTTAATATAATATTTTGTTAATATTGCCAACATATAGTAAACCTCAGAAATCCACATATTAATTTACACTTCATTTTAAGTAATAGTTACTCTATAAAAAGATTTATTACTCATTGATTGTATGATTATATACACACAAAGTCAATATTTATTTGAATATGAACAATTCAACAATCCAGATAGTGCTCTTCAGATAAATGAAAATGTCAAAATGATTCTCTGACTTTTCCTCCAGATGCTTGGCATTGTTAGATTCCAGTCATTTAAATCCATTTATATGTAAATTTATTTTAATGAATTTTAATTTCATTTTAAAATAATTTTAATGTATCTAACGTACAAATATTTCCCAGAATCTGGTCATGAAAGGTTGCTCTGGTCAATATGGTTAAGAAATATTTTAGGTTAATTCACCTATGTAAAATTATTCTTTTAATACAAATTTTCTACAGCAACAAAATGTGGTAATATCAGAAGTTATATATATATTTTATATATATTATATATATGTATAAAACATTTCAGAAAGAATCAACCTATGCCACACATCATAGTGAATAATGCCATACCCATTTTAAGCATTGCATATTACAAACTCATATGATGTTGTTTTGAAGTAGTGTGGGTAAAAATAAACAAACCTAATAAAATTTTTACACAAATTGCCTTTTCACTTTACAGAATATCAAAGCTTCTGTTTGAAATGTACTATCTGAATGTTAAAACATAAATAACTCAGTCAGCAACTATACTGAAATGCACAAGCTTCATCTTTCACTTACATAAAACTGAGTTATAGATTTTAGAGTATATAAGATCTTTATAGAGAGTTCATTTCTTAACACTTTCTCTAAGAAACTGTAATAAGGCCATTCACACTGTAGTTTCCATTAGTTGTCAATAAATGACATTATTGCAAACACTACTAATGACTAACTGTCCATTAGGTGACAATTTAAGACAAGCCACTTTAGGAAATATTTTTTCTTAAAGAGCAGAATGAATATGAATAAATACTATTTGCCAAATTCTTTGTCAAACTATTGTCATACTAGTTTACTGTAACATACATGTAATATAATGGTGAAGGATATGAGCTCTGACACCACTTTGCCTAGATTTGTATCATAACTTAATTTTCTCATCCTTAAAATAGGAAAGATACATACCTTGCAGAATTGTTTTAGGATCGAATATAGTGCATTCACTTCCAGTAGTCATGTATGGATGTGAGAGTTGGACTATAAAGAAAGCTGAGTGCCAAAGAATTGATGCTTTTGAAATTTGGTGTTAGAGAAGACTCTTGAGAGTCCCTTGGATTGCAAGGAGATCTAACCAGTCCATTCTAAAGGAGATCAGTCCTGGGTGTTCTTTGGAAGGCATGATGCTAAAGCTGAAACTCCAGTACTTTGGCCACCTCATGCGAAGAGTTGACTCATTGGAAAAGACTCTGATGCTCGGAGAGATTGGGGGCAGGAGGAGAAGAGGACTACAAAGGATGAGATGGCTGGATGGCATCACCAACTCGATGGACGTGAGTTTGAGTGAACTCCGGGAGTTGGTGATGGACAGGGAGGCCTGTCGAAAAGAGTTGGACACGACTGAGCCACTGAACTGAACTGAACTGATAGCACATTCAGAATGGTATCTGTCTCAAAATAAGTGCTTAGTAAATGTTCTTTGTAGTTGTTGTAAAAAAGAAAAATCAGTTGAGGTAAGATATTGAAGTCTGTAGTATCTGGTCACATGGCTAACTAGCTCAGCTTAAAAGAAATGTCCTCTTAATAGTTCTTTAACTGAAAAAAAAAAAAAATGGCATAGCTTATTATATAGAGAAATCTTTTAACTGTCAGAGTCTTTGTGTCCTAGGCCCCCATGGCCCTGGGCCAACCACTTAAAGTCTCAGTATTTTGAAAGCTCTTTTCCTCCAGCTTTCTCTCAAAATCTTGTCACCTTATTAAAGCTAAAATATTTCTTTCAGCTTCGCAAGCCAAATCTAGAGAGTAGTTTATGGGTTACAGCTATAAAACTTTTTCAGCCTTTGAACTTTTCTAGTTATTTCTCTTTCAATGTTACTATATTATTTGGAACACATATTCTTTAAAAATAGATACATTCAGGTTTAAAATCCCTACTCAACTATCACGGATAAGTTATGTGACCTTGGGTAAATTATTTAATCTCTAAGAATGAGTTTACTCTCTGTAAAATGGAAGTATAATGTCTATCTCATGGAATTTTAGTGAGGAATAAATCAGTAAAAATATACGTAAAGTATGGTGATGCATTGCCTAGTAGTAAGTAAAAAAAGTATTGTTCTTGTTGTTTATATTGTTTGTTATTGTATGTGTTGTTACTGTTGTATTATTTTTAAACAATTTCAAAGTAGAGTTGTCTTCTTTTTCTGTGTATCAAATAATAGCAGGACCATGCCATCCATATAAAGTAACAATGTATTTTCTTAGAGAATTTCCTAAGGTTTCTGTTTTTATCCTTTTAGGTCTTACTAAGAAGGCAATGGCACCCCACTCCAGTGTTCTTGCCTGGGGAATCCCAGGGACGGGGGAGCCTGGTGGGCTGCCGTCTGTGGGGGTCGCACAGAGTCAGACACGACTGAAATGACTTAGCAGCAGCAGCAGCAGCCCTCTTACACAAGGCCAAGGAAATCTACTACCAAATTTTCTAATCTATATTATGATTTGAAAATAGATGAAGTAGGTCACATTCATATTTTAAAATGTGCCATTGTGAAATGACTAGGCAAAAAAATTCCTGATTTAAACAATATTTATTTTAAAATATTTGATATCCTTAAGTGATTTTGGTTTTCTCAATTCATTTCCCTCTTAATACTTAAAGGATGCATTACAATAACAATAACACTATTGCTCTAGCAATTTAGAGTTTAGCCAATTTCTTTTAATTGTCTTTTCTGACTTATATGATTATTTTTCTTTGATAGATAATATAAATGAGACTTAAAGTATTTATTTGAACGTTCGCACAAAAAAACTTAGCAAAGGAAAGCAACAACTTGAATCCATCTTTTCTCATTCCAAACTCAGTGCTATACTGTCTTCTGTTCCTTGGGCTAAAACATGTAGCTTAGTAAGAATATAGTTCCTCTTATCCATTCATTCTTTCTGGAGACATTTATTGATGAAATATTGCTCACTATACACCTAGTTTTGGTTTCCAGTTGCCTTCTTCATATTATCTCTGTGTTTTCCCAGACATAGTCCATTTTCAAAGTTAGCCAGAGACTGAAAATCCAAAATTCCTCTGTAATAGTGTATGAGTTCAGTTCAGTCGCTCAGTCGCGTCCAACTGTTTGCGACCCCATGAACCGCAGCACGCCAGACCTCCCTGTCCACCAACTCCCAGAGTCCACCCAAACCCATGTCCGTTGTGTCAGTGATGCCATCCAACCATCTCATCCTCTGTCATCCCCTTCTCCTCCTGCCCTCAATCTTTCCCAGCATCAGGGTCTTTTCCAATGAGTCAGCTCTTCACATCAGGTGGCCAAGTATTGGAGTTTCAGCTTCAACATCAGTCCTTCCAATGAACACTCAGGACTGATCTCCTTTAGGATGAACTGGTTGGATCTCCTTGTAGTCCAAGGGACTTTCAAGAGTCTTCTCCAACACCACAGTTCAAAAGCATCAATTCTTTGGCGCTCAGCTTTCTTTATAGTCCAACTCTCACATCCATACATGACCACTGGAAAAAACATAGCTTTTACCAGACGAACCTTTGTTGGCAAAGTAATGTCTCTGCTTTTTAATATGCTGTCTAGGTTGGTCTTAACTTTCCTTCCAAGGAGTAAGCGTCTTTTATTTAATTTCATAGTTACAGTCACCATCTGCAGTGATTTTGAAGCCCAGAGAAATAAAGTCTCTCACTGTTTCCACTGTTTCCCCATCCATTTGCCATGAAGTGATGGGACCAGATGCCATGATCTCAGTTTTCTGAATGTTGAGCTTTAAGCCAACGTTTTCACTCTCCTTTTTCACTTTCATCTAGAGGCTCTTTAGTTCTTCTTCACTTTCTGCCATAACAGTGTATGAAAGTGAAAAGTGAAAGTGAAGTCGCTCAGTCGTGTCCGACTCTTTGCGACCCCGTGGACTGTAGCCTACCAGGCTCCTCTGTCCATGAGATTCTCCAGGCAAGAATACTGGAGTGGGTTGCCAGTTTCCTCCTCCAGGGGATCTTCCGCATTGGAGGCAGACAAACGCTTTAAACTCTGAGCCACCAGGGAAGCCAACCCCAAATTGGCTTCTTCTCTGAATATGTCCTAACTGTCATGAAATGTAAGCCCTTATAATATGGTACTGAATTTACTGCATGTGGAAAAAACTATTTTTCAAAAGTAAAGTTGCTAATGCTGTTGAAATGAAGAAGGCTTCTTGGAGGCAGTATACTTGATCTATAACTAGACTGACAATTGGGATTTAAGTAAGGGGGGAAAAGTGGAAATAAACCCATCTAAACAAGGGCAAAAGGTAAAATATGAATATATATTTGTAAAACACTGAGAAACCTGTCTGGACCAGAGGTTCCACATACTGAAGCGATGTAAAATAAAGTTGCATTAAAAATGAAGCCTAGTTTCAAAATAACTTTGAAAATATAATGGAGTAGTTGGGCTTTTCTACGCAGCTGCTGCTGCTGCTAAGTCGCTTCAGTCGTGTCTGACTCTGTCTGACCCCATAGACGGCAGCCCACCAGGCTCCCCCATCCCTGGGATTCCCCAGGCAAGAACACTGGAGTGGGTTGCCATTTCATTCTCCAATGCATAAAAGTGAAAAGTGAAAGTGAAGTCACTCAATCGTGTCCGACTCTTAGCGACCCCATGGACTGAAGCCTACCAGGCTCCTCCATCCATGGGATTTTCCAGGCAAGAGTTCTGGAGTGGGATGCCATTGCCTTCTCCTTTCTACTTCAAATGAGAAACTAACAAATATTTCTGAAAATACCTTATTGTTTTAGAAAGCCTAAAGTCAGTTGAAGAAAGACATTCTGAGTCAGTCCTAACATTTTACAATGCCTCCAGTATATTGACAAAATAATTTTAAAGCTCTAATCAAAACAGATTAATCTGACTATCAAAAGTACTAAGTGAAATACATGGTTTACTAGATGCCAGTTCAGTTCAGTTCAGTTGCTCAGTTGTGTCCGACTCTTTGCGACCCCATGAATCGCAACACGCCAGGCCTCCCTGACCATCACCAATTCCCGGAGTTCACTCAGACTCACGTCCATCGAGTCGGTGATGCCATCCAGCCATCTCATCCTCTGTTGTCCCCTTCTCCTCCTGCCCCCAATCCCTCCCAGCATCAGAGTCTTTTCCAATGAGTCAACTCTTTGCATGAGGTGGCCAAAGTACTGGAGTTTCAGCTTTAGCATCATTCCTTCCAAAGAACACCCAGGGCTGATCTCCTTTAGAATGGACTGGTTGGATCTCCTTGCAGTCCAAGGGACTCTCAAGAGTCTTCTCCAACACCACAGTTCAAAAGCATCAATTCTTCGGTGCTCTGCTTTCTTCACAGTCCAACTCTCACATCCATACATGACCACTGGAGAAACCATAGCCTTGACTAGACAGACCTTTGTTGGCAAAGTAATGTCTCTGCTTTTAAATATGCTATCTAGGTTGGTCATAACTTTAAATGAAAAAAAGTCAACCTGAAAAGACTACATACTATATGATTTCAACTATGTAACATTCTTAAAAAGGTAAAATTATGGAAATGGTAAAAACATTAAAGGTAGTAGGGGGTTGGATGGAAGATGAATAGGTTGAGCATAGAGGATTTTAAGGGCAGTGGAAATAATCTCTATGATACCATATGCATACTGCCATTCATTATACATTTTTCCAGACCTATAGAATGTACAAAACCGAAACCTGAGAGTGAACTATAATGTAAGCTATGTACTTTGGGTGGTTATATTTTGACAATTTAATTTCATAATTTGTAACAGGTACCTTACTGGTGGGGTTGTTGATAATGAAGGAGACTATGAGACTTCACTTTCATTTTTCACTTTCATGCATTGGAGAAGGAAATGGCAACCCACTCCAGTGTTCTTGCCTGGAGAATCCCAGGGATGAGGGAGGCTGATGGGCTTCGGTCTATGGGGTCGCACAGAGTCAGATATGACTGAAGCTACTTAGCAGCAGCAGCAGCAGCATGCATATGTGGGACAGAAGATATATAGGAAATCTGTGTGCCCTCCTCTGTGAATGGAAAATACTCTTTAATAATTGTCTTAATAAAAAGTGAATGGGAAAAAAGAAAAGGAAAACAAATGAGAAGCTCAGAAGGCTGTTCCTCACCACCTATTGCCTGAGATTTACTTCAAAACAGGTAGGATTTAGCTTTTAATTTTATAAATAAATTGCCCAGAGCTAAGGAGGCTAAACATTGTAGAGCTAAGACTCAAATCTGGGTCTTGTGATTCCTAGTGTAAGGATATCAATTGCTTCCCATCCAGCTTCTCGGCATCATAAATGTTTTGCTTCTATCTATCTCAATGTACAGATGGAACATAAAAGACAATATCATAAATTATAATGTATTTTTTGAAAAATACAAAGATGAAGTGCATATGATTAGCACATAGAAAACACTTCAGAGAACAAATGAACTTATCAACCATTGTTGCTTTTCTCCTCTTATCATATATTCATATAACCTTTAAATGGATATTGTCTTCTCCAGAACAAGGGAAACCATTTCCATTAACATTTTATGGCCTTCTCTCTAAGTTGTTTGTATGAGATTTAATCTAGTTGTTGCTGTTCTTTAGTTGCTCAGTCATGTCCAGCTCTTTGAACCCTATGGACTACAGCACACCAGGCTTCCCTGTCCTTTACTATCTCCCAGAGTTTGTTCAAACTCATGTACATTGAGTTGATGATGTTATCCAACCACCTCATCCTCTGTCATCCCCTTCTCCTCCTGCTTTCAATCTTTCTCAGCACCAAGGTCTTTTCCAATGAGTCAGCACTTCACATCAGGTGGCCAGAGTATTGGAGCTTCAGCTTCAGCATCAGTCCTTCCACTGAATATTCAAGGTTGATTTTCTTTAGTATTGACTGATTTGATCTACTTGCTGTCCAAGGGACTCTCTCAAGAGTTTTCTCCAGAACCACAGTTTGGAAGCATCAATTCTTCGGTGCTCAGCCTTCTTTATGGTCCAACTTCCACATCTCTGCATGACTACTGGAAAAAACCATAGCTTTGACTATAAAGACCTTTGTCAACAAAGTGATGTCACTGCTTTTTAAAATACTTTCTAAATTTGTCATAGGTTTCCTTCCAAGAAGCAAGTGTCTTTTAATTTCATGACTGCAGTCACCATCTGCAGTGATTTTTGGAGCTCAGGACAATAAAATCTGTCACTGCTTCCATCATTTTTCCATCTATTTGCCAGGAATTGATAAGACCGGATACCATGATCTTAGCTTTTGAATGTTGAGTTTCAAGGCCAGCTTTTCACACTCTTTCACCCTCATCAAGAGGCTTTTTAGTTCCTTTTTACTTTCAGCTGTTAGAGTGGTATCATCTACATATCTATGGCTGTTAATATTTCTCTCAGTAATCTTGACTCCAGCTTGGGATTCATCCAGTTCAGCATTTTGTGTGATGGATTCTATGTGTAAGTTAAATTAGCAGGGTGACAATATACAGCCTTGACATACTTCTTTCCCAGTTTGGAACCAGTCCATTGTTGAATGTCCAGTTCTAACTGTTACTTAGAAATCACTGAAGATGATGACTGTGGCCAACATATTAAAAGATGCTGATTCCTTGGAAGAAAAGCTATGACCAACCTAGACAGCATATTCAAAAGCAGAGACATTACTTTGCCAACAGAAGTCCATCTAATCAAAGCTATGCTTTTTCCAGTAGTCATGTATGGATGTGAGAGTTGGACTATAAAGAAAGCTGAGCGCTGAGAAATTGATGCTTTTGAACTGTGGTGTTGGAGAAGACTCCTGAGAGTCCCTTGGACTGCAAGGAGATCAAACCAGTCCATCCTAAAGGAAATCAGTCCTGAATATTCATTGGAAGGACTGATGCTGAAGCTGAAACTCCAATACTTTGGCCACCTGATGTGACGAACTGACTCATTGGAAAAGACCCTGATGCTGGGAAAGAATGAAGGCAGGAGGAGAAGGGGATGACAGAGGATGAGAGGATTGGATGGCATCACCGACTCGATGGACATGAGATTGAACAAGCTCCGGGAGTTGGTGATGTACAGGGAGGCCTGCTGTGCTGCAGTCCATGAGGTTGCAAAGAGTCGGATATGACTGAGCGACTAAACTGTTGCTTCTTGACCTGCATACAGGTTTCTCAGGAGACAGGTAAAGTGATCTAATATTCCCGTCTCTTTAAGAATTTTCCACAGTTTGTTGTGATCCACACAGTCAAAGGTTTTAGCAAAGTCAACAAAGAAGAAGTAGTGTTTTTCTGGAATTCTCTTGCTTTTCCTTTTTCTATGATCCAGCAGATATTGGCAATTTGATCTCTGATTCCTCTGCCTTTTCTAAATCCAGCTTGAAAGTCTGGAAGTTCTTGGTTCACGTGCTGCTGAAGCCTAACTTGAAGGATTTTGAGCATTACCGTGCTAGCATATGAAATAAGTGCAGTTGTCTGGTAGTTTGAACATTTTTGGCATTGCCCTTCTTTGAGACTGGAATGAAAACTGACCTTTTCCTGTCCTGTGGCCACTGCTGAGTTTTCCAAATTTGCTGGCATATTGAGTGCAACACTTTAACATCATAATCTTTTACGATATGAAATAACTCAGCTGGAATTCCATCACCTCCACTAACTTTGGTTGTAGTGATGCTTCCTAAGGCCCACTTGACTTCACACTCCAAGATGTCTGGCTCTAGGTGAATGACCACACCATCGTTTTCCAGGTCCTTAAGATCTTTTTTGTACAGTTCTGTGTATTCTTGCCACCTCTTCTTAACCTCTTCTGCTTCTATTAGATCTTTACCATATTTTTCATTTTCTCCCTTGCCTTTTGCTTCTCTTCTCTCAATTCTTTGTAAAGTCTCCTTAGACAACTGCTTCACCTTCTTGCATTTCTTTTTCTTTGGGATGATTTTGGTCACCACCTCCTGTATAGTGTCATGGACCTCCATCCATATTTTTCAGGCACTCTGTCTAGCAGATCTAATCCCTTGAATCTATTCATCACCTCCACTGTATAATTAATCATAAGGGATTTTATTTAGTTCATACCTGAATGGCCTAGTAATTTTCCCCATTTTCTTCAATTTAAGTCTGAATCTTTCAATAAGGAGTTCTAGATGAGCCACAGTCAGCTCCAGGTTTTATTTTTGCTGACTGTACAGAGCTTCTCCATTTTTTACATATATATGTATAGAAACATATATACAAATTTGTGTTATATATTAGGCATGAATCTATAATAGAGATGATATCCAATTCAATTAAATATCAAAATTCTAAACTTTTTAGAAGTTAACTTCTGTACCTTATAATTATATATAATACAGAAAATATTACAAATATTTTTAAAAGTGCAGCTTAAATTTATTTTCAAAAATCAAAAATTAAAAGTTTTATTATTTTGGTATTTTAAAAACATGAACAATATATCTCATGTGAAGGAGCTTTGGTTTTTCTCTCTGAAAGTATTAATAATGAATTCTATCCAATGCAAAGATTTGCTAATGAATTGCAGTGTTAATTTTTAATGTGGCTGACCCACATCAGCCATCTCTCTCCACTTCCACAGTAAGGGAACTTGATTGGGTGAATATAGTTGTAAATATAAATGACTTTATTTTATGAATATAATATGGTCACTAGTGCTTCACTGGTGAATTCACCTCCCCATTTTGTCATCTTGCTGCTCTCCAACCCTTCTGCCACCCTACTCCTAACCTGTATCTGCTTTGAAATTGCCCTTTTCAAGGATCCACGATCTCTAACTAGCATTTTGACCCTTTTGGCAGCTCTGCTACTTCCAACTGATTCCCTGGATTCCATAACTTAAATTTACAAATCAATTATTTCCTCATTGGAAGCTTAGAAATGTTTTACCTTTAACTTAATTTTCTGTCGCTAGAATGGTCAAAAGATGAGTGAAAGTTATGTTTAATTATGTCCCTGTGCTTGCTGCATTGCTTCAGTCATGTCCGACTCTGTGTGATCCCATGGACTGTAGCCCACCAGGCGCCTCTGTCCATGGGGATTCTCCAGGCAAGAATCTGGAGTAGGTTGCCATGCCCTCCTTTAAGGGATCTTCCCAACCTATAAATCGAACCCATGCCTCTTAGGTCTCCTGCATTGGCAGACGGGTTCTTTACCACTAGCGCCACCTGGGAAGCCCCATTTATGTCCCTACTTGCATATTTTTCAGTATAGACTGAAATATGTATATAATAAATAAATTGAGTTTTGGTTCAACTGTCCGCTAAATCGTATATTGATTTTACTTGTATCTAGCCTTTCTTGCCTGGAGAATCCCAGGGACGGGGGAGCCTGGTGGGCTGCCGTCTATGGGGTCTCACAGAGTCGGACACGACTGAAGCGACTTAGCAAGCATGCAAGCAAGCCTTTATAAAAACTCTAGTTATGTAATTCTAGTGCATTTTCCTCAGATATTTTATTTATTTATTTATTGGTTGCACTCGGTCTTTGATGCTTTGTTGCTTCCTGGGCTTTCTCCGCTTGGGGTAAGCAGGGACTACTCTTCATTGCAATGCGCAGATTTCTCATTGCGGTGGCTTATCGTATTCCAGAACACAAGCTCTATGTGTGCAGGCTCAGTAGCTGTGGTCCACGGGGCTTTAGTTGCTCCTTGGCATGTGGAATCTTCCTGGACCAGGAATCGAACCCGTGTTCCCCAGATTGGCAGGCAGATTCCATTAACTGTACAACTAGGGAAGTCCTCCTTCAGATATTTTCTTAAAGGAAAAAATATGTAGTCTCCGGTATCCCATTAATGTTTTATTACTATATGTGCTCATGTAATTCAGTCAAAACCATTGAAATATGGGAGTATTCTTTGAACAGCTTCAGAAATTCTGGTAGTACCTAGAAGATCTTGATGGGTAAACAGAAAGGCAGTGACATAACTGAAAAATAAAATTGCCTGAAAAAAACATTTTGATAAAGTAATTCTTAAATTAAAAAATCATGTTAAGGGTTATCATATCATATATAGATACAGGTATATAGATGGGCTTCCCAGGCAAATCAGCCTGTAAACAATCTGCCGGGAGACCCTGGTTTGATTCCTGGGTCAGGAAGATCCCTGGAGAAGGGATAGCTACTCACTCCAGTATACATGGGCTTCCCTGGTGGCTCAGATGGTAAAGCATCCACTTGTAATGCAGGAGTCCTAGGTTCAGTCCCTGGGTGGGGAAGATCTCCTGGAGGAGGGCATGGCAACCCACTCCAGGATTCTTGCCTGGAGAATCCCCATGGACAGAGGAGCCTGGTGGGCTATAGTTCATGGGGTCTCAGAGTCGGACATGACTGAGCAACTAAGCACTGCACCGCACAAAATATACATATGGATACGGATTAAGAAATATCTTTCTCTTGTGTTTCCTCAACTTACAGAAATTAAGGATGATATTGTTTTATAATGGACAGTTTTTTCCATTGGAAGCAATGCAAAAAAAGATATTCATCTCACATTTGCTGCCTAATGATTTTCTTTATGGTACCATTATTTCTTAAAATTAAAAATGATACTATCTTCTTTTTAATAAACTTAGTCATATAAAGTCAAGTTTCAAATATGTTACTGTCACTTACTTTTGGGCAAAAATTTTAACTTCATTGCCTCAGTTTCCTTATCTTTAAAATGAGGGTAATAATGTATTGTGCACAGCTATATTGTGGACTAAATGAGATGGTGACTGTAAAGTGCCATGCCAGGGCCTGGAACATAAGGAACTCCTAGATCCCTGCTACTCCTTCAAGATATGACATTTTCAGGTCATGAGTAAACTAATATTGGCAGAATTGAAGATAAATGTGTGATGAGAAAATGCGGACAATGGCACATACCAGTCTTTTAATAGACTTGATAGTTAAAAGTTGAGTAATTTTGTACAGTGCAAACTTTTATTGATGCTAAATGCACAATAAAGAAATTGTTTAAAATGTGCACTCTAGTAATACTTCTAATTAACTGGCATAGTTGTAAATGATAGCATTCAGTCTACAAATTCTAATAAAATAATTCCACAATACCATTGTCTATGCCAACTGTTGTAAAATTCATTGCAGAGGTAAAAACTAACTCTCAAACTTCTTAATTAAAATATTCAAACTTTAATCCTGACATTAATGTTATATTTATTCCACAGATAAAAATAAGGTAAATAAGATTTTTATAGACAACTGTGGCCAAGTTAAACTTTTTTCTTTTATGTATAATAAAATCTGGCTTTGTTTATCCTCTTGTTCTTATCTGAAATGTTTGATTTAAAGAAACATGTCAATAAAGAATCTTAGAGCTATATCATAGAATTATTATTTTTAAAAAAGTTTTTTCAGCAAGAGCTGGTCTCTAACAATATAAAAATTTTATTTTAAGGCTTTTATTTTATTATTGCTTAAACCATTAGCTCTGATTTTTCTGGATCTCAAATTTTTTTGGCAGGACCTTTATGAACACAGATTTGTTAGGTCTTAATATTGTGTCCCTGAATAAACAAACACGTTAACATTAACACTTCAATCCTAAAAATATTCCTGTAACCAGATCTGGATAGTCAAAATTAATTACTATTATACCACGCTCATGTTTACATGGTTGCTGGAAACATCTAATAGACATATATTAAAAGTCTAGCACAGAGTAGGCACATAATAAATAGCTATTGATTTAATGTCCTTTAACAGCCCGATACAGCCTGTTTCCAGAATCTGAGACAGTCTAATGAAACAGTCAACAATGATTCCAGACATAGTTAAATATAACAGTTATTAGTAACCACAGAATAATATTTACAGATCTAAAACAGTGGTTCACCAGCAGTTGATATTATCCAGAGGAAGACAAATTTCAACTGTACTTTTGTGAAAGAGCTAGTTATACATATGTCAACTACATTTATTCTTTGTAATAAAAAAACAACTTACACACATTTTAACATTTTTGAGGACAGGATCTATGTATGCTCTATTGATAATATATTAAAGCATCATGTTTCCAACTGTAGTATTTTAGTTTTTACCCTTTCCCTCATAAATAAACTGACTTTTTTTTTCGTTATTGTTGTCACTTTCAAACCGATTTCTTACACTAGCTTAATGTGCAAAAATAAATGGGTATGGTCAAATGTGAAATGCATTTGTCAAATGAATGAAACTAAGTGCAATAATATAATAAATCCTCAGGCGAGTCATGTTTATTGTTGCCAAATGTCTCCCTGCTAAGAACTAATGAGCATGAAAAGGGATAATGAAAGTTTCCATGAAAGTTTTTGGGAAACCTATCCACAAGTCTTCACTATCTGGGAATGTGGAAATACATATTTGTTTTATACAAGTTCCATATGAGGATTGTAAAGATGAAATTATGAGAATACAGTGAAATGGAAAGCAACTGTGGAATGATGGTTACTAATATTACTTGGCACATGGAAGTATATTGACAGAGGAGCTTCATTGAAAGGCAGAAGAGAACAGTGCCTGCTACATAATAGGCACTAAATAAATACATATTGAATGAATGTGAAAATAAAAGGAAGAGTTTGAGCTCAAGCTTTCAAAGACTCCAAGTGATCTTGAAAATCTAATTTAGGTTTTAAATATTTAAATGCCAAAGGATAACTGTGCAGTGATAAAACATTTGAGAACATGTTGGGGAAAATATGTTGGATAAAACATTTGGGAAACATTGACTTAAAATGCATATTTTTTTTGCTAAATGTTTACTTTCGGCAAAATTAATTAACATGGGGAAAGAGGGCTAAGACAAAGAACTGGGTTGTTTTCAAAAGAATATGCATATCACTTAAGTGTAAAAAATACTCTCAATTATTAGCATAATTCATGCCATTACTCTTTAAATACAAATACTTATGGACACTTAGTTATAAGTATGATAGAGTAGTGCAGAGAATATTTTTAGAATGATTAGAGAATCTAGGAACAGACTTTTTCTGAATTGACAAGAATAATGGACCTATGACCTGATGTTTAGAACCAACTGTATATAGAAGGAAACAGATGCCTAGATAGTTTATAGATTGTTAAATTTCATTCTTAATTCCTTATTGAGTTATACTTTCTATTAGTCAATTTATTAGTAGGAGTCAAATACTCAATAACCATCTAGTAGTTTGGTGGGAAGCCAGAAACACCAGGAAAGAAGAATTATTTAATGGTCACATGACAGAAAGCTAATCTAATTATGAAAAAAATCATAAAACCTGTTTAGATTTTATAACCAAAAATCACTAAATCATTAAAATAAAAATTCCCCACGGAAAAAAAATGAGAACAACATTAACCAATATAAGTACAAGAAACAGAATTTAAAGAAACTAGATAGTATTTTTAGCACCATATTCTAGCCATCCTCTTCTATGCAAACACATCTCTAAGAAGAAATCAACACAGCAGTGTGTTAAAAATAATAAAACCCAGAAACAGTGCACACTATAGGGAGGCCTCAAAGATTCTAGATCAGATATGAATGGTAGCTATTCTAAAAGATCAAGAAATGCGCAAAATACAAAAGTAAAAATCTATGCTATATATCAGGATACCCCACCCTCTATGATATGTATTAGATTTTATGCACATTAGGAATTGCCTTTTCAAAATAAATGTACATAGACAAAGCAAATTATATGTGTCATGTTGATTTAAAAAGAAACATCAGGCATCATGATTTTTAGCAACAATAACAAATACCGTGGTAGTCTGTGGCTATCAATGTACCAAACATAACTGGTTTTCTTTTTTATATGTCTCTTAAATATTGGGTAAGAAGGATAACTGTAAATGTCATTGTCCAGTTGGGATTTCAAGAAACAGGAAAATGCTATTAGTATTTTTATGTCATAGAGAAAACTTTTATTCACTGAAAAACCTTGAAAACAATTTCAAAACAAGCAAAATCACCATGTTATACAGAGTCAATCTAAATATGATATAAACAACCCCTTTATTTGTTTTATTTTCATTCTTAGTGTTAGACTTTAAACTATCTGTAAATGATCATTAGAACTCAAGGTTGGACATAACAATGGCCCTTAAAAGCAACTGTTACTTGAACACTGTAATATCTACCTCAACCTCAAACTTACCCAGTGTAACTCACTCACAGCACTTAAATTGATGTAAATGCTTTGCTGCTAAGAATTTGTTCTGGTCACTTTCATTAAAATGTTGAATTTTTTTTTCCTTCATGCTTTACTTCTGCTGTTTCTGCTGTTAAGCAGTACAATATGAGAAGGACTTTGAAATGATTTTTATGTCCACACACATAGTGTTTCAACGAAAATCCAATGACGTATTACTATACATCATGAAATTTCTACTTTAACCTGTTTAAGGAAGTTTTTCTTATACATACCAGGAGCGTCATTCAAAGCATTTAACATATTAAATTACTTATCAAAACACAGCGTATATAGACCTTGACATTTGTTAAAGAACCAAGGATTTAACCCCAAAAAATTTTAAAGGACCAGAACAAATCTTTAGCAGAACACAGATTATGTGGCAAAGAAGCGACTTACTGGAAGATAGATCGTACTTATCAAGACATACTTTCAGCATATATGTAAGAGACTGGTTGGTTGATTTGTATAGTCACCTGCAAATATCCAGCAGACTGTTGTCAAAAAAAAGGTAAAATTTGTAACAATAATGTGCAGAAAAGAGAAAAACTGGCAAAGATCCTTTAGTTATAATTTTTTTTATTCCAGGAACCCATCAGTAGTCTAGTTCTAATATCCATTTTTTTGAGGTAAAATCTCTCACTATTGTATTTTCATGTGAGTATGTAATTTCAGAATGATTATACATTGACTTATTAAATTGCTTCTTTATTTTCTTTTTTCATTTCTAGAGTAATCATAGGACAAAGTAATAGCTTTACAATGAATGCCAGTATGTGGTTCCTTCGTAGATGTCTTGCTTTACTCCTCAATTTATTTCTGCATTTCTGGTGGTTCAAGAATTTATATGATAACAAAGGCTCTCACTAAATGCAATGAGAGAATAAGCTATATTGATTACTGCTCAAATTGCTTATTTACACATAGCAAAATAATGAAATGCAAGCGTAATCACATCTAAAATATTAAATATATATATATTCACTTAAGTGTTTATGTAATTTTAAAGACCAATTTCCTATAGAATTTTCATTCCATTCCGTTTGAAGAAAATGTACTTCAAAATTGTTATAAATCTATTTTGTAATATCACACAACATGTTTTTAAATTATAATTATTGCTGAAGGAATTATACTAAATAATGAAAAATTACAAGCTGCCTTTTAAATATAGGGTTACACTGTAGACAAGTACAAAAGGCTTGAAGATGCATCAACAGCTTCAAAGTACTGAAGACAACAGAACACTATTAGGAAAAACAATGTACCATACATAAATTTGTAGTCAATAGAAAAATTTTTTAGAATTCAGAAACACTGTTCAGAATCAGGATTTGGTCTACAGAAAGCTATATTGTAATGCAATTAATTTTGTTTAATTTTGAAATAGTTATTTTATAAATACATGAAATTATTTTTAAATATTTCAATACTTCATAAAGAAAGTGCCACCATTCTTACACATTATCTGCCATATTTGATGAAAAGCTTATGTTAAGAATAAAGGTTTAAATAATACATATATATACTATTAAGATATTTTCATCAAAAATATTTAACCAATAATGAACTATGTTACCAAATTGTATTTTTAAATATATATTTATTTCTACTCATTAGCTTAAATAATGCTGGCAAGGAACTTTATTTAGCTTTCTCTATTGGAACAAAACATTTGTGTTAAGCTGTTTGTGGAAATAGGCTTACCCTTTTATCAAGCTTGATTTTTTTATCTTAAATAAATATACCTGAATTCTAAATATGTCCCATTTCTCAATCCTGCATGCTACACCTTCCATGAGGCCCAAGCGTTCTCCCTTACTGATGTGCTCTCATAAATAGATACTTGTTATCCAACAAATAGTTTATTCACCAAAGAATTTTTACTACCAGGGGAAGTCATTTGCTGTTACTATTATTGCTGCTGTTTTAAACAAACCAAAGTGGACGTTCCATTTAAAATATATATACATATATTTCCAACTTGGAGCTAGTAAATAGAGGACAAGCTTTGAGGATGCTTTCTTAATTTTTTAGGTCACTATTTTATCATTAGGAAATTCTTGCTTTTGTGCAGCAGTAACATCCTGTTGCTTGAAAGAGTTCTTGCAGCTTCACAAAGGATACTGTCTAACTTACCAGGGGTAGTTTAACGCAGGCTAAATCTGGCCAGCACATAGAAGCCAACTTCACTTGGCATTTCTCCTTTGTCTCTGCTGAGATTGTCTTCACAAGTGGCAGCTGTGAAGGCCTCTTAAACTGCACTCCATTCTAACTCCATCACAGACTTCTGCCTATAGGCATAAGCGTCAGCCTTTCCATTTCTAGAATAACGTTTCCTAAGACAATAGCTTTTCACTTTTTTTCCCTTGCCTTTTAGTAAGATTTTCTTTGTGGACTAATAAAATTTGCTCCTTTTACAGAGGCTCTTTAACACTTTTGAATTTATTTTACTAGTCATAATTCTAAGATTAAAAATAAAAAAGCAATACTCTGTTTTTAAAAAGCTCTTAAGTATAAGGTGGACTTTTACAATCAATTTTACCCCTCACGTTGTACCAAATCTGAAATCACAGGCCAAATTCCACAAATGGTCTAATATTTTCAAATTTTTCTGTTTGAACATATACTTTAAAATATTTTAAGTTGGAGAAGTATTAATATTGAAAAAAAATCGATATATTTCCCTCTAAACTTATTTAAAGACAAAAGCATCGTAATGAAGAAGAATCATGTGGTTTGAACCTTTGCCTCAAACCAGGACTGAGGGAGCTCTGGAATGCCTCATTCTGCTGCGTCTCAGGCCGTTTTCCCCAGAGACAGCCCTGTGCACTTGTTTAATTCTCAGGAGATGTGAAGCAGACGACCATAATTCTTTACTAGTAGTCTTAATAGGGTATCTCGGGTTCTTGCTGAGTAACATATTTCTAAAATGCTGTCCCATTCTTATAATTACTATGTGCTTTGCACCTCTCACATTTTTTGTTACTTTTCTCTGGGTAGGTTCTAACTTGTTGAGTGTAAATTGTCATTTCTTCCACTTTTATAGCACCTGTTTACAAAGCATTCCCCCAGGTCTAACCACCTTTGCAGTACACTCAGGAAGTCCATCTTCACAGCAGCCCTGTAATGCATAATCATTCCCTCATTTATAAACCAAGACTCAGAAAGGCTGCGACCTGTCCAGTCATAAAGCTGTGTTTTATGCAGCCAGAACAGAACCCATGAATATCTTTAAAGTCTACATCTAATATACTTTCCCCCCAAATTTTCCAAGCATTATTTTTTTCTGAAAAAGTTCTTAATTCAATAGGACCACTTCTAAAACTAATTTTTAATGTACTCATTATTTATAAAATATAAACAGTTATAAAAATTTAAATTATGAAAACATAAGCAAATATACTAGAAACTTAGACATATCCATTAGTGTTGAAATACCAGGGATATTTGGATTGTAGATATAAGGAATTGTTATATCTATTTAACTTTTAAAATCATTTTCTTTCATTTAACCTAAATATAATTTATACTAAATTTTGATTATATTATATTGCAAACAAAAAGGAAACATACTTTCTTTTAAACTCAAAGATCACGTAGTTCTAAAATGAATGTGACTGGCAAATATATTTCTTAGTTTTAAATATAATTTTACTTGGGTCAAGTTAAGTGAATGTGTGCATTTAATATCACTGTCTAGGTTGTTCAATTAAGGGAATACTTGCACCAATGATAACAAACACAAGATCTTCTAAGAAAGAACGTATATCATTCCGTGACAATCCTGTACAACTCAGTGGTGGATGGGGAAGTGGCAAAAAGAAGATGAAAACTTCAAACTAATCCTTCAAGCTTCAGCATTCAAAACACATGGCACATGGCTTCAGGAGATCTGTGGCTATCTGGTCATGTTACCAACTGGATACAATGTTTTAGAGTACTGTATTTAATTTGTATTAATATATTTATTTCACAATTCTGTTTCCTGATGGACTTCTCTTATTTTCCATCTTATTTTCCACAGTTTTGCTATTGTTCCTGTGTTCATGTGGGATGACTTCCAGAAGTTAATTCTTGAAATATTGTAATGGAATTTGCATATCCAATTTCTTTTTTATTTAAAATGTTTATAACACATGTACTAAAGATGATTTTTGTTACCAACAATAAATTGTAATACCATAAATATATCATAAGAAAATATAGCTATATTTTATTGGAACATTTATAGTATTAATGGGTTATTAATATATTAATAAATTTTATTTGACTGTATTATTATAATTATATATTTCAAATATAAATTTTATATAAAATAATTCAGAATCGAAAATGAAAATAGCTTTTTTGTTTGTCATCTTAAATAGATTAGAGTTATGGTAAAAATATATATATGTTCCATTTAAATTTAGATGACATTTAAATATCAATTTAATGAATTGTATATTTTATCTGTAATGTTTCATTCTAATCATTTATTAAAGGTAAATGCTCATTCAAGTTCATTAATAATATTCTTCTGATTCAAAAATACTCTAATTTTTTTAAGTGGCTTAAAATAATTATTGTTAAAAAAATCTTTCCAATTTTTTAAACCCTGGTCTTCTAATTTTATAAGGTTAATATATTTTCTAAAACTGCAGATGAGTTTTATTAAACTGTTACTATTGTGTGGTTAATATTCTGTGATATCTTAGCAAGTACAATATGCAAAATGCTGCATTTACCTTTCATACCCCTTAGGCTCTTTACTGAGTTTGGGGCTTTTTTCACGAAGCTAAATTCTCCAGTGACTTTTCAGTCTGTTGCTCTGTAATAGGATCCAGTGAACTTCTGGTTTGTTTTGCTGCTTTCCTTATTCTTTATTGAAATACTTCATTTTGAAATGATTAGCAGACTTAGAGATGCATTCATTTAGTTTGCATCCCTCATCTACTTTTGGAGCTCTATTGCATCTCAAGCCTGTAAATGTCTTTTAACTTGATTGAGATGGAAATGTTAATGAGCCTTGAGCTGTCAGTTGATAAAGAAAACATAAATTCATATGTTGTGGCCTAGAAATTGAGGCTTTGGAAGTAAGCTCCATGCGTAGTTGTTTTGTGAACGATATTATGTCATATTTTTACTAATAGCATCCACAAACCAACATAATGTAATGATGGAAAATATTTTATCTCAGCTTAATGTGAGCCCTACAAGAGAAAACCACATTAAAGCTGATATTGATGGGGTTTTATGGTTCATATGTGCAATCAATAAAGTGGAAAGGCTGGTATGAGAAGTGAGATGCTTATGATTAAACTGCTTTAGAGCCTAAAATAATTTAATCTCTAGTTTCCTTATTCTGTGATCTGTGTAATTGTTTCATAATATTAATTTTGAGGAAGATTATGGGTGTTGATGCTCCTTAAATTTGTAGGTTATGGATGATTTATTTGTCAATAAAATAGTTTCCTAATTATGGAGTTATATTGGAAGTTCTTTGCAGCATCATTTATTGTGTCCAGCCCTAAAATGGTCATTGAAAAAAATATTTCAAAGTTAAAAATTATCTTTTTAACACTACTTCATTTGTGCTTATGATAATAGAAAAGGTAAATTTTAAAAGAGAATAAATTTTGATTAAAATTTTTCTAATTTTAAAAATTTAATAAAACCTCAAAAGAAATTAAAAGAAGAGATACGCTTTCTCCTGTTTTCTTGAAGAGATATTAAGACAAATGTTTGTCTTTAAGATATGGGAAGGTAGAAACATAAGCTTACCTTGTCACTGAGTTGACTGAATTTTGAATTGACAGTAATGGACTTAGGAAATGCTACTATTCAAATGAACGTCTCAGAATGGCACTGTGTATGTTGCTGCAGCCTATGCTTTTTGCCCAGCCCCCCTTCTCAATTCTCACCTTCCTACCTGGCTGCCTCCCTCAGTGCTATCACAATCATCACCAATCACTTCTAATAACAAAGCAAATCTCTGATCACAAAAAGGCTGCTAGGATGTTTGAAGATTCCAGCATGCCTTAACAGGTGAGTTAATGATATTGCTTTACGGATCTTACTAGGTGCTGTGGGAAGCAATCCAAATCCTAATTTCTTACTGTGCTCATGCGTTAGTGTTACAGCACTCACATATTTCCTACCAAGTGCAGTTTCCATCATCTTTAGAGACAAGAAAAATTTTCACCATCAAGATTTATGATTCTCATGACTATACTGTGGGCAAGTGAGTTATCTACCATGTATGCTTTAATTTAGGGGAAGAAGATCCTTAAACTTTCTACAGAATATTGTCTGTCAAAGCTAAGTTTTAACTAACCACTAATAGGAGATGTAATCTTACTATTCTAGTATAGGATGAAATCCATTACCTACCATGATATTTTTGCCTACCTAGATGGAGCTGTTTTTACATTAATTTGTGAGATTCAGAGAAAGCCTCTTTCCAGCAGATAAAGAACTATAATTTAAATCTATGCTGTCCAAAATGTTAGCCATTAAGCCACAGGTAGCTACAGAGTCCTCTTAATATGGTTAGTCTGCTGCTAAGTCACTTCAGTCGTGTCCAACTCTGTGCGACCCCATAGACGGCAGCCCACCAGGCTCCCCCGTCCCTGGGATTCTCCAGGCAAGAACACTGGAGTGGGTTGCCATTTCCTTCTCCAATGCATGAAAGTGAAAAGTGAAAGTGAAGTCGCTTAGTCGTGTCTGACTCTTTAGTGACCCCATGGTCTGCAGCCCACCAGGCTCCTCCATCCATGGGATTTTCCAGGCAAGAGTACTGGAGTGGGGTGCCATTGCCTTCTCAGTGGTTAGTCTAAGTTGAGATATAAAATACACGGCAGATTTCAAACAGTATGAAAAAAGAATGCACAGTTGCCCCATAATTTGGTATTGACTATGGTAAAACAATAGTATTTTGGATTAAATATGTATTATTAAAATAATATAATTTGGTTTAAAAAATTGTTAATGGGAGTACTAAAAATGTTAAGTTACATGTATATTTAACATTGCATTTTTATAAGTTGCCACTGACCTAGACGCTATCCTGTGAGGTAAGTGAGTTGCTCAGTTGTGTTGGACTCTTTGCAACTCCATTGACTGTAGACCACCAGGTTCTTCTGTCCATGGAATTCTCCAGGCAAAAATACTGGAGTGGGTAACCATTCCCTTCTCCAAGGGATCTTCCTGACTCAGGGATCAAACTAGAGTCTCCTGCAACGCAGGCAGATTCTTTACCGTATGAGCCACCAGGGAATCCCTCTGTGAGATAACTTAGGTACAATGTATTGTTGCAGAAAATAATAGATAATAGATAAAAGACAGTATCTACAGGACACTGTAGTTAAAAAAAAAATCCCAGTTTATAAGAAAATGAAACTTTGATTCTGCTAAACATAGTGAATATTATTAAATAAAAAAGAAGAGCCCTCCATTGCAGTTCTAGACTTTAAGATGGCATCATTGCATTTAACTCTGCTTTATTTAATTTAACTCTCATTTGGTTATGTGTGTATACTTGTTTATTTTAATTTGATTTTAATAAGGGATGATCTTATAAAGTCAGGTTGAAGTTACTGGTGGTAAGAAATAGAATTTGCATCCACATTGTAGTCTGTGTTGTATCAGTCTTTCCATATGTATTCAGTTCAGTTCAGTTCAGTCGCTCAGTCATGTCCGACTCTTTGCAACCCCAGGAACCGGAGCACGCCAGGCCTCCTTGTCCATCACCAACTGCCAGAGTTTACCCAAACTCATGTCCATTGAGTCGATGATGCCATCCAACAATCTCATCCTCTGTCGTACACTTCTCCTCCTGCCCTCAATCTTTCCCAGCATCAGGGTCTTTTCAAACGAGTCAGCTCTTCACATCAGGTGCCCAAAGTATTGGAGTTTCAGCTTCAACATCAGTCCTTCCAGTGAACACCCAGGACTGTATAGCTGTTAATTTTTCAAATGGTATGATTTGAAATGTGACAGAGATGGGATCTCTTAATGGGAGCGTATTATATTTGGCATCATATTATATTATAAATCCAGTTTTAAGACCTAAAACATAAAGGTTGTATAAATGAATAGAATGGATTTGAAAATAACAATTATAATGTGTTTATAATGCATGCTTTATGCAGTACAGTCTGACCACCAATCTTCTTTCACTCCAAATATCATGCAATTCATGTACTGTTTCTAGGATCCAGAATTTTACCAAAGTCAAAAATTTAGTGAGGTGAAAGGTTTCATGTGACTTTTCATTTATAACTTGTATCCCTGCCAGCACTTAAGGGCCAGAGTCCTCTGCAGTGGATCTGGAAGGGCTACCAGTAGGAAGGGGCCACGAGGACCCTTTCAGGCTCCATGAGGAAGGGTGCAGGAAGCAGCAGGTAGGAATGCCACAGTTGGCTGCGTCTGCTTTAGCCCTGAGAGCTCAGAGTGAGGGCTTCTCTAGTGTTTGTCATCCTTGCTTTTGGATAATAGCTAAGCAAGGCACTGCAGAGAGACAAATCCTTTCTATGAAGTTTGAGAGAAAAGTAAACCAATTGAATTAACATTACAAAAGTTTGTTTTCACTATGAGTGTAACTTGCATAGCATCCCTACCGTTTAGGAGGTCTTGTTATAACCACTTTTATATCACAAGAGCAACAGTGAGAAACCACTTCAAGTCCATGTTTCCCTTATAAAGGCCTGAATACACCTACCAGTGGTAATAATTTAATAATAATAATTTTTAAATAATATTAAAAATTTTAATAAAACATTTTTAATTCCAAAAAAATTTTTGGGGAGTTTCTAAAAAGTTATTTTCTCCTAAAAAGGCCATACTAGAAACTTTCAAACTTGTTTTACAATTTTCATAGAATTGGTCTAAATCAGCATTGTACAATACAAATATAATGTGAGCCACTTATGTAATTTTAATGTTTCTAGTAGCCACATTACAAATGTAAACAGGAATTGATAAAATTAATATATTTTATTTAACTCATATGCAATACAGTTTTTAAATTAAATGGAACTATAAAACCATTATCTTACAAGAGAAAACTTCAACTCTACCAGTCTCTAAAAGTTCTTATCTTGGAGAAAAAATTTTAAAAGTATTAAAAACAAGACGATTCCTTATATCTATAACAATTAGTAATATTCATCTATACACATTCCAAGTCAAATAAATAAGTGTTAACTTTACTGTTTCGTTTGTTGACATGGATTTGAGATTTTCTCCCACAATTATTCAAGATTTCTCTACCAAAATTCATGTATCAACAGAGAATTACAAGAAGGCAGAAAGGGTGGTTCTGTTTTTCATCTCTCTCTGCATCATTCAGATTTGGTCTAACCATAGAGGTTCTATTAACTTCAAAATGAAACCATCATTTAGAATAAGTTAGTATAATATGTAGTGCAAAGTAGGAAATCAGCACATCAATTTTATTCTGCTCAGTACATATTTTGATATGACATATATGGAAGAAAGTGGGAACACGTTTTTTGGGTAATCCAACTGTCATGTACTCTAACCCACACTCTGACACATGACCTTGGACAAGCAGCAGACTCTTGAGTTTGTCTGCTTACCAGTAAATTAAAACTACAATTCATGGGGTGCAGTGAGATCAAGTGACAAAGTAGATGCAAAGCTCCTGGCTCAATCCCTTGGGTATCAAAAGCACTCAATAAATGGTGACTTGACACAGAAAAGCTTTCCAAACCAATCTTCCAAAGTTGTAAACCCCAAATTGGATCAATTCTGCATACTTTATTTAGGAAGTATTTCCATGAAATGACAAAATATTTTTAAAAGATCTTGAAAGCCAGCTTTTCAATATTTGCCTTGAAATAGAAGTGGAAATTCCGTATTCTTGCCTTGAGAACCCCATGAACAGTATGAAAAG
This sequence comes from Bos javanicus, assembly GCF_032452875.1. Classification (NCBI taxonomy): domain Eukaryota; kingdom Metazoa; phylum Chordata; class Mammalia; order Artiodactyla; family Bovidae; genus Bos; species Bos javanicus. The sequence goes on from NC_083872.1 coordinate 15,391,410, forward strand.
GCAAAATGGTAGGATACTGAAAGAGGAACTCCCCAGGTCAGTAGAAAACTGAAGATCATGGCATCTGGTCCCATCACTTCATGGGAAATAGATGGGGAAACAGTGGAAACAGTGTCAGACTTTATTTTTGGGGGGCTCCAAAATCACTGCAGATGGTGACTGCAGCCATGAAATTAAAAGACGCTTACTCCTTGGAAGGAAAGTTATGACCAACCTAGACAGCATATTCAAAAGCAGAGACATTACTTTGCCAACAAAGGTTAGTCTAGTCAAGGCTATGGTTTTTCCTGTGGTCATGTATGGATGTGAGAGTTGGACTATGAAGAAGGCTGAGCGCCGAAGAATTGATGCTTTTGAACTGTGGTGTTGGCGAAGACTCTTGAGAGTCCCTTGGACTGCAAGGAGATCCAACCAGTCCATTCTGAAGGAGATCAGCCCTGGGATTTCTTTGGAAGGAATGATGCTAAAGCTGAAACTCCAGTACCTTGGCTGCTTCATGGGAAGAGTTGACTCATTGGAAAAGACTCTGATGCTGGGAGGGATTGGGGGCAGGAGAAGGGGACGACAGAGGATGAGATGGCTGGATGGCATCACTGACTCAATGGACATGAGTCTGAGTGAACTCTGGGAGTTGGTGATGGACAGGGAGGCCTGGTGTGCTGTGATTCATGGGGTCGAAAAGAGTCGGACATGACTGAGAGACTGAACTGAACTAAACAGAACTGGAATTTAGTGCTCCTCCATAGAAAGTGTGCAGAACACTGGAAATGTAAAAGGCATACTTTGCTAATAGCATGTTCACTTATTTATTCACATGGACAAATGAAAAATATATTTCTAGAAAACAGATGGAAACATCAGCATACAACTCTGTAGGTTACTCTCTACACTCCAAAATAGACCCAGAAAATATTTCCACTTCCAGGTCCCAAAAGGAATGCCATGTAATTGGCTAGATTGGCTCACAGTTTCCTGTCCTTCCAATTCTCTACTTCCTATGCCTTCTCTTCAAAGGAAAATATTGGCTCATTATCTCTTTAGGGAGATGAAAAAAAAAAGATATCCGTCTCTTGATTTTATTTCTTTCAATTATTTACTCAACTTTTAAAATTGAGAACAAAAACATATCTTTTATTGTCTTCACAAATATAATTTTAAAAAGATGAGTACACCAATAAACAACTCTACAACTTTCATTTTTGTATCCTAAAGGGGATTAAAAAAATATTTGGAGCATGGAATTCCCAAGTGAGAATGGACAGGGAAAGGGTGTTTACTTAACTGACCTTGAAAGATTAATTGATCTTGAGGAAAGCATTTTAGGATACAGTCTGAATAAATACCAGGAGACAGTAGCAACATGTACAGGGAATGGAGAGTAGAGCAATTCAGGGACTGGACAAAACTGAAAGAGCCTGCTGAGGGATGGAATTAGTGGGGAAAGGGATTGGAAAGTAGCTCTGGACAAAGTGCCTTGAGACCTCTCCAGTCTAGAGATTTTAGGTTACATGTGTAGTCTCTAGGTGGAAAATTGCTATGTGATAGTTTTCAAAAATAGGAAGGTGTTAGTATTTTCAGACGGAGAAGGCAATGGCACCCCACTCCAGTACTCTTGCCTGGAAAATCCCATGGACGGAGGAGCCTGGTAGGCTGTAGTCCGTGGGGTCGCTAAGAGTCAGACACGACTGAGAGACTTCACTTTCACTTTTCACTTTCATGCACTGGAGAAGGAAATGGCAACCCACTCCAGTATTCTTGCCTGGAGAATCCCAGGGACGGTGGAGCCTATGGGGTGGCACAGAGTTGGACATGACTGAACCGACTCAGCAGCAACAGCAGTATTTTCAGATAATATTATTACCAACAATTACTGGCTAATTTCAAAATAATAATAAACATGATTAGGCAAATCTTTCCCAGGTAGAGTGAGTAGTAAAGAACCCACCTGCCAACTCAGGATATGTAAGAGACACAGGTTTGATCACTGGGTCAGGAAGATCCCTGGAGAAGGAAATGGCAACCCACTCCAGTATCCTTGCTGGAGAATGCCATGGACAGAGGACCCTGAGGGCTACAGTCCATAGGGTTGCAAAGGGTCAGACATGACTGAGCAGAGGCAAAATACTAATTTTATTCAAATACAAAACGATAAAGAGTATGGTTGCCTATCACAAAGTCTCTGATTTATGGGTACACTGATTTTTTTCATTTTTTAAAAAAATTCATGTTAAGTGGAAGAAAACTAAATGACTAGGAGGCAGAAAATGAAGAGGAACTAAAAAGCCTCTTGATGAAAGTGAAAGTGGAGAGTGAAAAAGTTGGCTTAAAGCTCAACATTCAGAAAACGAAGATCATGGCATCCAGTCCCATCACTTCATGGGAAATAGATGGGGAAACAGTGGAAACAGTGTCAGACTTTATTTTTGGGGGCTCCAAAATCACTGCAGATGGTAACTGCAGCCATGAAATTAAAAGACACTTACTCCTTGGAAGGAAAGTTATGACCAACCTAGATAGCATATTCAAAAGCAGAGACATTACTTTGCCAACAAAGGTTCGTCTAGTCAAGGCTATGGTTTTTCCTGTGGTCATGTATGGATGTGAGAGTTGGACTGTGAAGAAGGCTGAGCGCCGAAGAATTGATGCTTTTGAACTGTGGTGTTTGAGAAGACTCTTGAGAGTCCCTTGGACTGCAAGGAGATCCAACCAGTCCATTCTGAAGGAAATCAGCCCTGGGATTTCTTTGGAAGGAATGATGCTAAAGCTGAAACTCCAGTATTTTGGCCACCTCATGCGAAGAGTTGACTCACTGGAAAAGATGCTGGGAGGGATTGGGGGCAGGAGGAGAAGGGGACGACAGAGGATGAGATGGCTGGATGGCATCACTGACTCGATGGACGTGAGTCTGGGTGTACTCCGGGAGTTGGTGATGGACAGGGAGGCCTGGCGTGTTGCGATTCATGGGGTCGAAAAGAGTTGGACACGACTGAGCGACTGAAGTGAACTTAAGAGGGATTAGTCTTTCAGAGTCAGTTGAGATTTGGTTTCACATATCCTGATACTTCTTAAATCTGAGTGAAGCTGCTTCCAAGTTTAGACACTGGCAGAACTCTTTGTAAATACTTTCCTCACAAGGATATTGCTGCACACAGTGACATCCTGAACAAGCTGCTCTACCCCAGGGAATGAGTCCATGAGGCTCAGGAAAGCGACATTCTGAGTCCTCTAATCCCAGCAATGGTTGGAAAAAAGCTAGAATTTCTAATATTTATGTGGAGTATATTAGAATCAAAGAATTGGAAGACCTCTGTCCCAGTCTGCTTGAATTGTTCTAACAGAATACCATAGACTGACTGGGTGGCTTAAACAACAAATATTTCTCACAGTTCTGAAATCTTGAATTCAGAGATCAGTTCTTGGGGAGGGCCCTCTTCCTGGCTTACACTAGGGCATCTTCTTACCATGATCTCACATGGCAGGAGAGAGACCCATAGCTATTCATCCCTTCAAAACAGCATTAATCTCATCATGAGGGCTTCACTCTCATAACCAAATATAACTCTATCTACAAAAGGCCCCACCTCCAAAGGCATCATATTGGGGATTAATGTCTCAACATTATGAATATGGGGAGGACACAAAGGTTCAGACCATAGCAGCCTCCTAGAGACCAGATAGTTTAATTGATAAGAATTATATTAATAACTTCAATATAGTCTCTTTTTTTTCAAAACATGATTTACAATGGGAATATCTTAACAAGACAAGCTGAGACCTTAACAGGTAATTCTGTTTGTTTTACGTTATACAAATTGATGGTTAATAACAGAGCAGGGAGGAGGATCCAAGTCTTCCGAGTCACAAAAATCTTGGAAAATTTGTTAGAGGCAATACCTGTGCTTACAGCCTAAATGAGTAGTCGTCTTGGGCAAGCACATTTACCTTGCACTAGTACGAACACCTTAGGACATAGAAACTTCATGGGGATTTGTTTCTGATATGTGACCCTTTCTCCTCTTTCTAGTTCTTAAATAGCCATAATTATATATTTCATTTTCTTAATTTAAATAATTGAATTTCCTGTTTTTAAAATCACATTTTACTACTTAGCAACATTAATTTACTTTTACTATCTCCATAAGATTTATTTGGTGTCCCTGGTGGCTCAGTGGTAAAGAACCTGTCTACCAGTGCAGGAGACACAGGCTTGATCCCTGGGTCAGGAAGATCCCCTGGAGAAGGAAATGGAAACCCACTACAGTATTCTTCCCTGAAGAATCCCACGGGTAGAGGAGCCTGGCAGGCTACAGTTCATAGGGTCGCAAAGAGTCAGACACAACTGAGCAGCTAAACAACAACAAATTTTTATTAAAAATGCTTAAAAATAAAAAATATTTTAATTTTTATTAAAAATAAAAAATAAAAATTTTGTAAACATTAAAAAATATTAAAAGGCTTCCCCATTCTGAATTTTAAAAATCATAATAATAGTAAACATTCAGTGCCTATAATATGGCCAGGCATTGTCTCTAAATACTTTATATACATGAACTCCTTCTGTATTTACCCCCCTCCTCTGATGCAGGTACTATTCCCAGTTACATGCTACAGAAGATGACACTGAATCTTTAATGGGTACATACCTTTCTCAGGATCACACTGTTAGCAGGTGTTGGACAGAGCTGGACCCAAATCATGGGTGAGTCTAGTTTGTAGTTTGCAGTATTTTTGATGTTATAAATAGAAATGTCTATATATACATTATGCTAGAAGTTGATAAAGTTATGTAGATAAGAAAAATACAAGTAGACCAAAAGAATGCTATGGTTGTTTGACAGAAAAAACCTGCTTTCTAAGTGTAGTCTTTAATTTTAGCTCATAATTAAAGTAAAATATGATACAAAGTCAGTTTTTCTTACAGAAAAGAGTAATCCTAATTTGGAAATTGGTAGTACAGGAATGTGTCGTGAAGTGATGCTAGTGTAGGCATTAACAGCATGATTTGGAAACTTTGATTTGGGAGATACTTAGATAAGACAGATTTCTGTAACATCTCTTGTCCAGCAGCATGCAGCTTTGATCATCAGCCTGCTTTAGTCACAGAGAACTATCACTGTTTAAGAAAAAAGTTTGCTTCTTACATTAAAAAAAAAAAAAAAAAAACTGTTTTCTAACTGACCTTGATCCACTTAGTTCCACACTGGGGCTAAACTGAATAAACTTAACTACTCTTTTGTAGGTCTTAGCTAAAAAATCACTAACTCCTTTAGCAATTTTTTCCATAATATGGTTTCCAAATTCTCTTTGACTCACCCCCTGTGCACTAGCAAAGCTCAAAATTGTTATTTTCTCTCAGTAAAAACAGTCTCCAGAGCAAGGCTGTTCTCTAGATTTCCGCATAATACAGTGTGTAGTGAGGACCTGATCTTTCTTCATATGTGACTGTTTCACTTTTATTAATGCAAATAAGCTAAATTTGTGGCTGCTACCTTAGCAACTAAGTCACACTGTTGTCTCAAAGTGTCTTTAGATCTTTAATCTATGGGCCCCTTATAATAAAGCTTTGCTGCCCTTCTCCTGTATATATATATTTTTAAATCTTAATTTTGAACTTTATATTGATCTTCACTGGTTTAATTTCACTATTCTACCTTCTCCAAACATATTTGCCTCCCACTTTTTCTTGTAGTCTAAGACTTTAACTAGCCCTCCTAAGAAATTATACTTCATAAAATTTTGTAAATGAAATAAATATATGTGTTGATGAAAACACTGAATAGAATTAGTGCCCACCTTGAATAGATCATACTTGAAGGCAGTTTTTAAAAATGCTTTACAAGATTATTCAGTGTTCACTTCTAGAGCCAAAAAGTTGCATGAGTTACTTTAGAGAGGCTCTTACATCCTACATGGTTTGCCTCCACTGTGATCCAGCATTTAAAGATGCCTTGAGAAGCTCATATAATTCAAATAAAACACTGCCCACAGATCTATTTTATTTCATGAAAAATAAAAATTACATTAATTAAGTCTTTTTCCTTTATTTTGCCAAAGTTCATACTTCTTTTTAAACTCTAAGACAACTTCCAGAGTTGTATTAACATGAACAAGGATACAAGATTAAAGGGCATTCTTACTAAACACAGAATAATCAGTTACTTAGATTGTCTTTAATTCAATTGAATTATTGAACAATTCTTATTGTAGCAAAGGAATGACTGCATCTCTCTCTCCCCAAAAGCAGGACATGTGAATCAAATACAGAGTAAAACAAACAATTTCATTAATATTAACCTGAAATGAATTTATTGGAAATATGGGGGTTCCCTATAAGTTACTGCATTAAAGAGATTTCCCCTTACATTTTAGTTCTAAAACTAAAAGTCCTCCAGAACTCAGCTTATATACACATACATATATATGTATGTGTATATATATATATGTGTACACACACATATATTTGGTATTGCACAAGTGGTTGAAGTCTGACAAAGAATCTAATATAAATGAATTATTTAGAGCCATTTTTTTCCCCTTTTGGGGAACTTGAAAAAGAGTCGCCGAAGGATTTGGTAGAACAGCAGTAAATACTTTAATTGCTTCTTATATTTGAACGTCATTAATAAATTGTGCGTTCATGACATTTTGTAAGAGCAAACTGTGAACCTACGAAAGCATTTAACTCATCTGACTTTACAGCAAACGTCCTTGGGGGCGTCTGCCATGGGGAGCTAAGAAATGACGTAATCCGCTAAGGTTCAGGGGATTCCTTCTTAGTAGACATCTTCCCAGGCGGCGGGCGCCACCCTGCTAGAGGTAGTGCGTCATTGTAACAAAAAGGACATTTTTTTTTTTTAATCCAGTAAAGGTTAAGAAATGTTTACTGCAAAGCAAGATCTTAAGAGAAGACCGGACCATTGCCTGGCATTGAACCCACCCGCTAGGAACCTCTTGCCATCAGGACGAAACCTGGCTTTCTCCCATTGCAGAGGGGCTCATTCCCCGTGGAAGGCAGGGAGAAGAGTGAGTGTGCGCGCCACTTCACACACTCACGAGCATACGTACTGTTAAAGAGAATGACACGTCTTCTGCTTCATCCCCCAAATCAGCAGCAGTTTGTGATATAGATTAATGCCGATTGCCAACTTGTGAAACAAAAAGTACCCTGTCCTGACCAGGGGACGGTTGGATGATCTATTTGCCAATATCAATATTTGGATGGAAAGCTTAAAATATGTCGTTTTCCCAAGAGTTAGCCATTAAAGGAGGGAGAGCACCACTGATGAAATAGTAGCAGCAAATCGGTTAACCACTAACTTCTTTCTGTAGTCGTGGAGGCTCTTTTTAAGTTTTCAGGAGAAGCGAAACTTCATTCTCTTTGCTCAGAATAGAGATTCCTCCACGTATGCTCTCTTAACCACAGCGTCGTTCTCGCCGGTGGGTGACTTCGCCTACCGCTTTGAGGTCAGCTCAGGCGGCGTTTGAAGACTCAACCCTCACCCCAGAGGCGCGCTCGGGCGGTCCCTGCGGCTCCCCCGGCCGGTAGCCGGCAGGGTGGTCCTACCCCCCCCCGCCATCCCACCTAAGGTGCGCACCAGGTGGCGACCCACGGAGGCCAGGGATCGCGGCGGCCAGCCTTCGGAAGTTTGCTCGGCTCGCAGCCTTCTCCGGTTCCCGACTGGAGAGCGCCGGCGTGGGGTCGATCGCGGCCGCGGGGGAACCGGCGTGCCGGCTCTGGGATGCGGGTTCGCGCCGGGCGCCGCTCGCAGCCGCGTGTCCAGCCTGCGTCCGGGTGAGGGGCGTCCCAGCAGCTCGGCTCTCCGAACGCGAGCCACAGAGACATTTTCATTCCGCATCTCTGCTTAGGGCACTTTACAAGTTAAAGCTCCCTTATAAAAATTCACAGCAGAATTGTTGAGGGTGGGCAGGAGAGGTTGCAAAGAAGTGAATATTAACCTTGAGTTTTCTCTAAAGTTCTTTAATGGTTTTTCGAATGAAGGAGTTGGCGCTCTCTCCCATACCTCCTCCCTACTCTGCGGCTAATCCTTGTTGTAATAAACGCGTTTTTCTTCTTTCTGTCGAATTTATAAAGCGCCGCGGCAAAGAGATTAAACTAGATTACGAATGGCTTTCAGCTACTTATGATGAGGTGCGTTCTAACCGCACCTCCTCTGAACCCACACCGTTTTCTTGACTCGAGGCAAAAGGTTTTCGAGGGCGAGGGAGGGGCACAGTAGCTGGAGGGGTCTAACGGGAGGAGAATCTGCTTCTCTCAGTTTGGATCTACCTTGATTATGTCTTTTGGCCCTACCCTGGCCAGATTTGTTTAATGGCCATGGACTTATGTGTAATTCCAGTCCAAAGGAGAAACATTCGTCCTGCCATTTTGCTTCTACCTATATTGCAGTGTTAAGTCTCCCCCAGAGACTGGAAAACTAAACGTGTAAAAGTGCACAGCATCTTCTTGAAAATAAGTTCTGTCTTTAAGACATATCTAACAAATCAACAGGAAAAAATGTATTGAAAACACATTGGATAGAAGTTTAAATAATTTACATCTCAAAATGGTGGAAGACGTTATAGGTAAGCGATTAATAATATGCTAGTGAAATCTGGATTTAGGAATTGAATACAGCTTAATTATACACTATACGAAAGTGTATGTGTCATAGAGATTTAAGTTTAACTTTCTTTTTATTTTACTATATTCACAACTTCCTGGAGCAATGACGAGAGTCATAATGAGAAATAAAGGTAGATTATCGCAGTTCAATGATGATTTTTTAATATTTGTAATAAAATACATTTCTATAGTAAATGATGACATGTTAGATAAGTCAAATATTTGCAAGTGGGGAAAATAGTCATCTTAGACTTTCACATTTAAATTAGATCCTTTAGGAGAGCAGAAATTAAGTCCATTTCTCTCTTTAAGAAAAGGGCAACTTTGTAAGTAACTATTACTGAAACAAGTTGAAATTCAAAAACAAGCATAGGTCTTTGAAAAAGCCTATGGATTTCTAAAATGCCAAAATATTTACTATGATTGAAATATTTACTATGATTGAAATCACAGGTAAATTTAACCTATCTGAGAGCTTCATTAAGAGCACACTTGAAAGACTGATGGGAATCATTAAAATTCAGGCCACTGTTATTTTTTTTAATTAAAATACAGAAGCTTCAAAAATATGACAAAGTTATACATTAATCTGTAGGAGTGCTTTCCAGAGTAGCTGATGCTGGATTGGGACATATATTTTAAAGAAAAACTTAAATGTTTCTTTGGGTTTGTATATATACATTATTTTGATGAAAACTGCTTGAGCTGCTTCAATGCAAAATACATTTCTGTATCTGTTATGTCTGTAGAGCTGTGGGAAGGATGAAGATGAAGCCAGGGAAGGAAAACAGCAGCAGAGCACACACAAAACATGAGGCCAGCTGGCTTCTTGCCATCATACATGACATTCAATTATTTTAGTACTTTTTCATGAGAGTTTTCCCTCTACCCAGCTTCCCCTCCCCTCTCCAGACTTTTGCTTTTCTACATTTGTCATAGTTCATCTAATTCAGCACACATTTTTTCTAGCTTTACTTACCAATATGCCTCAAACTCTTTCCGAAAAAAGAAAGGGCTAAGATGAGAATTCTTGCAACCCTATCTTGACATTCCCACTATTACTATATAAGTGTGATATTTCTCTCACTAAGTTGAGAAAGGAACCATAGTGGTATACACAAAAACTGTTGCTTTGATGCATGTACTCAAAATATTTTTCATTTCCCAAAATATATTCTCATGGGGGAGGGGAGCATCAAAAGCAGCTTTCAGACCGTGAGAATTTTTTTAAATGTAATAAGTCAAACTGGCAGCCAATCCTTTATCTGAACTTGACTTAGCTGAATTACCTTTGTGTGTGGGGCAATGGGGGTTGGGGTCAGTCATTTCAACAGACTTTTTAACTAGTTTGAGTTTACTCAGATACTTTAATTCTAGGCTCTAAAGGGAGCTAAATAAAGAAGACTTTAAACACACCCCAAATCACTGTGTTTGGGGAGCTGGCACCTAACAACAGCAGCAGCAACCGCAAACTGGTTGCAAGAATGTTAAATGTAACTTCAAATCGGAACATCAGAGTCACTTCACAAAATAGCCGTCCCACTGTGTTAGCATCCTTGGTGCCAGAGGAATAAGAAAACAGTGCTGCAAAGAGGCTGAGACTGGAACCTGCAGTAGGTCATGTTAACCTTCATCCTTTTCCTTTCCGGACTCTGCACATTCCTTCCTGACTCACTGTGCCCCAGTCTTACCAAGGAGATGTGAAGAAGAAGCATCAGTAGCTATATCCAGGGATCTGAAAGCCCTGGCATCCTAGAATGTCATAAATTTTGTTAGGATTTAAAAGAAATGGATGTCTCCCCATCTCTGTCTCCTACTCCTACATCCCCTCTCCTACTCCACTTTTACCCCATTCCCACCACCTCCTGCAAGTGCTTTCAGCCAGGTAGATTTCTTGACTAATATGAAAGATGGGGAGCTGAATCCTGGGTTTGGAACCCAGGTTCCAGGTATGGAAAGTGATGAACAGTTCTTTCCAATGCAAAATAGAAAGATGGAGGAAATAAGGGAATGGTAGCCTGAGAATGATGACTGAGTGTGTGGAGATAAAATCCCAGTGAGAATGGTTTAATAAACTGAGTCTCTCTTGCCAGCCATGATTCCTTAAGTACTGGCCCCTGGAGCCCTAGCCATGCTAACTGGTTGGAACTGGGGAGGGCTGGGATAAGGAATGTGGATTAGAAGCAGCTTTTAAAGCCTGTTGAAGAGGAAAGCTCAATGTCTGTTCTGAATAGAGTAGTTCCAAGTATTTATCAAAGTGCTATGGTCAATTTCTAAGAAGGTTATCTTCAAAGCACCGGGCAGAAAATGTCCAGGTAGATCTAAGGGGGGGATGAGACAGATTCCAACCCAATCAGCCTCCAGTTTCTTCTCCCTTCTTATGACTTCCAGAAATCATTTAATTATTGCTGTTTTAATTAGTATTATTTTATTATTTAATTCTCCAATGGTTAGAGCTGTGACGTGACCATAACCTGCATCTCAACCTCTCAGAATCCATTTAACCCAGCTCTTGGCAACCAGAGACCTAGCTTCTTGCCAAAAACTGCAGATTAAGCATTCGTTATGGGAGTTTGTCATTAGCTGTTCCCTCTGTTTTGGGCACATGTGGTTACATGTCCCCAAACATACAGGATTCTGTGTAATAGGTTTGCATTTCCAAGAGGCTTCAGGGATATTAAGTGGGGTTGGTGACACCTTGCACCCATCCTATCAACCACTACCATCAAAAGTGGGGTTGAGGTGTCGGGTGGAAACAGCTTTCCTATGCAGCTGTCGACCCTGGCTCTCCTGTAGTTTCCTCTGCGAGCCGGACCTTTATTGGTTTACAAGTACTCTAGAGCTTGCATCATATGTCTTTCATTTAAAAGACACCGAATGTTTTTCAGGGAATTTAGGACTCTTAAGACGCATATTTATAAACAAGCTGACAGAGCTCTACGATGGAACTAAGTTTATAGCTAGGAGTTGTTTGTGTATTTCCTCAAATCAGCAGGGCGTTGTTCTTGCTGCTGTGAATTTCTGAAAAGCCTATTAAACGACCATTTATCTTACCCTCCCCGTGTCTATTAGAGAAAGTACTTTCAGAACATGTGAAGGTAAGGTACAGAAGGGGCTAGGAGAAAATAAAAAATCATCAACCCGCATAAGACTGAGTAGATAACATCCAACGTTCCTACAGGGGCGGTCCAGGATCCGCTAGCAGGAGCTCAGGAAGCGCACAGCCTGCTTCTCCGCCTTAAGCATGGACAGGATGTTCCAGGGTACCTTCTCGCCAGCTTTTCCTTGGCATTGCCCTCCGGCCCACCCCCGCCACATTCGCCCCCTCCTCCCATCCCTGGATGCCAGGCTAGGAGTTCGTGCGCCTTGGTGCAATCTGGAATTCTCCCTCACCGCAGTCCCTGAAAGCTTTTCTTTGACTGCGCCCCTTGGAGATTTAACAATTAGTGGTTGGTGCCGGCTGCCTGGCTTTGGAGATAGTAATAATAATACAGGAAAAGTTACATCATTCAGGAATAGTGTCAACTCGCAGGAACCGGAGTGCGCGCTCAAGACCAGGCCGGGAGCGGCGCCACGTGAACTAACCGATCTCGTGCCCCTGCTCCGGAGAAGCGTCCCGAGAGAGCGAGGCTGCGGCTCCGGGCCGCCTGTTCAGGTTCCACTCGGCCCGATCTGGGTTGAAGACCCGCCGCGCTTCTAGAGCAGTGTTGAGGCGCAAGTCTGAGATGCGGAGCGCTCCATCATTGTTCTTGCCCGGCTGGGTGGCACATTGTGGCCTCGAAGAGGGTCTCCAGTGAGTCCTAGGTCAGCCAAGACCCTGAAGAATATGGAGATTCCCGACCCTTCCGGAGGCTCTCCAGAATTGGGCTTGGCGTCACCACGCCAGGATCAGGCGTGCCCGGCGTGCCCAAGGCTGCGGGTTGCTGCCCCGCTGGCCCGGGGAGACGCCATCGGCGCGGCTAGGGCCTGTACGAGAAAGGCTGTCGGGCGGAGGCCTCTCGTGGAGGGCGCAACCCTTAATGCCCAACTTGTGGGAGTTTTCAACAAATTTGCCAGTTTAAGAGGCCTGTTGCTAATGGCGGCCTTTTCTTGCCCAAGGCACTGAACGCTTTTCCCTCCGACGCGTCGGGATCCTCCGAAACCAAAGGCAGTTCTAAAGCCTCACAGAGGGGCTTTCCACCCCGTAGCGCTGCTCTGCCCTCAGCGAGGGCCAGCTCCCCAACCTCCTCCCATCCCCTCGGGCGGGAGCCGAAGCCCCGGCCCACCCAGCGCCGGGACGCCGCTTCGCCAGTGCGCCCGGCTCCGCGCGCGCCCGTCGCTCCCCGTACGCGCTTTTCCAAACTCCACCGCGACTCTTTAAAAGTAAAATAATCATCTTTTAAAAACCACGATGAAGGCCTTCCTCTTTCATAAACTCCTTTGTGTAACCCCTCTGGCCTATAGTAAGGACCCTTAGGAGGCACTTTTCCTATCGGGGTTTGTTAAAATAATCTGGATCTAATGATAAAATCGTGGACCAAGGGGAGGGCGGGAGAGGGTGGAGAAATGAGGTTGATATTGGTATAATGGTTTCAATGCATTGCTCGGCCTCCCTCTCCCACTGCCACCACATCCACACGCCGCCGCATTCCAGAAAGAAAGGAAAGGCCACGGGTTCGTAAGCGCCGAGAGCGCCGGGACGCCGAACTCCTCGGGATTGGAAGAAGCAGCGGCCCCTCGACCACGGCCAGCCCAGTTAATAGCTGCCCACGTATCCGGCTTCTTGGGCTTCGGATTAATGTGGATCTTCCACATAAACGATTTACGGATGAAATAAAAGCCCCTTAGAGCATTACTTCCTTTCAAGTTCTTAAGACGCCTCTAAATCTTTCTGGTAGTGAGTGGCCGGCGTGGGGGCGGGGTGGGGACCCGGTGCCGGGCGGGTGGCCCGGGAGGGCGCAGAGCGCGGGGAGTGGAAGGTTAACTGCCTTGCGATCTCACCAAGCTCTTCCGAAATGCCAGTCCACTGTCGCGGCGACAATGTTGCTGAGTGTCGTGGCCTCGTCCCTGCTGGCATTTGTCTGAAATGGAGCTGTCTGTCTAACCTAGGCCTGGACGCGCCCTGCCCGGGTAAGTGGGGGGGAAGATGGGGGTAGGGTGGGGGGCGGAGGGGGGGGCCCGGGGTGGAGTTTAGTCGCCTGCCTATTTTCATATTCATTAGATCTGGGAGGTTGCCCGAGGAGCCCAGCTGAGTTTCAAGATATAAAAGCAACTTCGGGTGCCCCCTTTCCAGCCGGGACATCTTAAAGGGCTCGGAGCCGGGCAGCTACAGGCGCCGCAGCGCTCGCTTCCCCTTCCCTCCTCTCCGGCCCTCCCTCCTCCCGCCCACTCGCACCCTCCCCCAGCGCGCTCCAGCCCCCGGAGCTCCCGGGAGCTCAGCGACAGCCTTCTAGGATTATGGAGTTTCTGAGCGAGAAGTTTGCCCTCAAGAGCCCACCGAGTAAAAACAGTGATTTTTACATGGGCGCAGGAGGCGCGTTGGAGCACGTTATGGAGACGCTGGACAATGAGTCCTTTTACAGCAAAGCGTCGGCGGGCAAATGCGTGCAGGCCTTCGGGCCCCTGCCCCGCGCCGAGCATCACGTGCGCCTGGAGAGGACCTCGCCCTGTCAGGACAGCAGCGGTGAGTCCCCCTGCTCCAGGGGGGTCGCGGAAGCCCACCCGCAAATCCGAGGGCGGGGACCGGTCGGGACCGGGAGGGAGGGAAGGACCGAGGGAAGGAAGGAAAACAGGAAGGAAAGAAGGAAGGAAAGGAAGGGGGAGCGGGAGAAGCTGGAGGGCGGAGGAGGGCGGTGGAACAGTGCTGGTTTTAGGAAGCGGAGTTTGGGCTGCTGCAGACTTTGGGTGGGGGGAGCCAAGGAAGGAGCCTGCGCCCCTGGGGTGCATCCTCGTGGTTCTTTTGCTGCCGAGTCGCGTTCCTCACGGGCCCTGGCGTCCCGCTACCCAGGACCCGGGCGTAAACTGATAGGGCGCTAAATAGAGCGTAATTGAGTCGAGACAGCGCGCTTCCTCTGCGAGCCCGCCGCGCTGCCCCGGGCCGGGGGAGCTGAAATCCATCACAGCTCGTTAGAGGACGTCACTGCCGTCACGAAGAAGAAAACTTAGGTGAAAAACCTTTTTTTTTTTTTTTTTAACTTTTCAAGACGTAACGATATCTTTCTTTGTGAAGTTAGAGGCTTACTAGATGAGTTTCTGTGGATTTGTGATTTCTGCTTCTTTGGGTTTGCTCTACAACAGCATAAATGTTTGTTAAACGCCAAATCACTTTACATAGCTTCGGGCAAAGAATCCCCAATATATAATCACTCACTCGCGAATTCCGCATTGTCTGATTTTTCTGACTCCACGGTAGAAGTCGCCTAAGAAGCCTTTCGGAATGCTTCTGGGTGAAATCTTCAACTTTGGATGGCCAAGTATCTCAAAGTCAAAATGTTATCAAAACAAACCATCTATCTTTTCTATCTTGTAACCCAGTACAAACCTATTTTTTTTCAGATCGCGACAGCTAAAGCAAGTTTACAATTCCAAGAGGACTTTTCCTTATCATTGTATATATTCCACAGTTAAGCTGTAAGGAGCGGGTTGCTTTAAAATAACAAACGAATTAAGTGTGAAATATTTACAACAAGCCTCCCGCCCCTTGTTTTAATGGAGGTTCACAATCTGGCTAGCCACTGGCTCATAGTCGCTTCTCTTCTAAATACTTAGTACGCAATAAGCTTAAAAAAAAAAAGGGCTCGTATATTTTACTTATTTTGTTCAACGTTGCAAGTTACTTTTGACTTGCAAGGTTAAATAAAAAAGGAACAAACAATAGAGAAAAATCCGTTAAGTCTCATTTATTTAGAAAGACGCGAAAAAATAATTTTATTTTAATATACTAAAGTTTTGACTGTATTTCAGATTGCAGTATTTATATTTTGGAATTTTAAAGTGTATCCATAAAGTTATTTCCATGGACAGGATTTGTTTTTAAATGGTTCTGAAATGTCCTCTGTTGACTGCTGGATAAGAATCGTAATATTTTATTTAAATTGTCGGGATTCCAAAAATAAGAGAAATAGGTGATTTTTTATATTTTATAAAGTTTTAAAAGAACATCACACTTTAGGATGGATTTTAATAGGAAAGTTTTAAGTAAGGTGAATTTGGGCAACAAGGAGTCCGCTAAATTTAGGAAAGTTCCTGCCTTTTCCCTGAGATGCCCTTACCCTCACGCCTGTTTCCCCTCCCCCATCGCTAATTACCGCAGTTCCCCATTAACTCTGCCCACGGAGACAAAACTGTATTGTTTGTTAATCAGTCAAGGCTCTCTTTTATATTTAGTTTTACATCACATATTTTTTTGCCTAAAGGCAATTGGGTATTTGATTTACCTAGGTACTAGAGTTCAATACATTTGTATAATGACTAAAGTAAAGCTAAAATACATTGTAAAAAAAGCTAAATATGCATTGTAAGAGAGAATTTAAAAATAGACAAAAACGAAAAAAGTATAGCAGTTCATTGGAAATCATTGTTATGGTTGAGCCGACTTAAAAAAATGTTTCCTATTTCGTTATGTGTATCCATTACATTTGTGTGTGGGGCACAATGGAATCTGGAGGAAATCACTGAAATTAAAACACCCCTAAACAGAATGCCAGATGATATCCTTTGTAATCTTCTAATAGATGTTTTAATTTCTGTGCTTTACTGAAAGGAAGAGTAAAGCTTTCTATCTTGACAATTTCATGTTTTAAAAGAGTTAAGCATAAATTTGACATGTTTAGATAACTGCAAGTGAGTTTTTAAGCTAAAGAAGTCTACTTAAATCTTATCCTTTTCTGTAAAAACACTTTTAGAAACTGACGAAAAATTCTTTTTTTGACTTAGTAGGTCACTTTTTAAAATTAAAATGTTAAATGTGGACATGATATGCAGTTGAAATATTGGAAATATAGTAGAAACAATGCCATTTCTTAAATTTGTAGTCCATAGGTTTTATGTGGAGGAGAAACATAACTTTGAGAAGAGTATGGATTTTGGTTTACAGACAGTATTTAAAATTGAAATGTCCTTTTTGAGCCCTGTTAGTAGCTTACTTTTGTCTGCTGTGAATAAATAAGACATAAGAAATTCGGCTCACTTTTCAAAAATTATGGTCATTTAGTTTTTGTTTTTTTTTTAACCAGAGCATCTTTTAATTTGACTACTTTGATTATAAATTATCGGGATAAATATTACATTAAGCCTGAAAAACAGAACTACATGTGATGCTGGCAAATTAATATAAAGTTCCATGTACACATATTTAGATGATTCTAAACTTGCCCAAAGTGAATTAATAATAATAGATAAAGTGAAAGTCACTCAGTTGTGTCTGACTCTTTTCGACCCCATGGACTATGCAGTCTGTGGAATTCTCCAGGCAAGAATACTGGAGTGGGTAGTCGTTCTCCTCTCCAGGGGATCTTCCCAACCCGGGGATCGAACCCAGGTCTCCCACATTGCGGGCGGATTCTTTAATAGCTGAGCCACCAGGGAAGCCCAGTAGTAGATAATATGATGATCAAATCAATACTGGCAGGATAAATCGTAAGACTACCTGCCTGATGGTCTGTATCACTTCAACTTAATTCTTTCATCAAGGTGTTTTGCAATGCTGAGAACTGTTTTTCCCCCCTCTGGGTGCAGTGAACTATGGGATCACTAAAGTAGAAGGACAGCCTCTTCACACCGAACTAAATAGAGCTATGGACAACTGTAACAGTCTCCGGCTGTCCCCCGTGAAAGGGATTCCAGAGAAGGGAGAACTGGATGAACTTGGGGATAAATGTGACAGCAACGTATCCAGCAGTAAGAAGCGGAGACACCGAACCACCTTTACCAGCCTGCAGCTGGAGGAGCTGGAAAAAGTCTTTCAAAAAACCCATTACCCGGATGTGTATGTCAGAGAGCAGCTTGCTCTGAGGACAGAGCTGACTGAGGCCAGGGTCCAGGTAGGAGCCAATGAAGGCTGGAGGCTGTGTGTGTTTGGAGCCGGGAGGTGGTTGGGGGGTAGTGTTAGAATGATTCCATAGTTGCCACAGAGTTTTACCACAAAGTTTATTCCAAAGTTTTACCACAAAGGCAGAAACTGATTCTCCTGCTGAAGATAGAGAACAGTGTAGCAGAGGCATGTAAGTCTACTAAAATTACTTTTTACTTGCAAACGATTTAACAGCTCACACACAAGCCTAAGAGAAAA
Source organism: Bos javanicus (assembly GCF_032452875.1). NCBI lineage: Eukaryota > Metazoa > Chordata > Mammalia > Artiodactyla > Bovidae > Bos > Bos javanicus. The sequence continues at coordinate 15,409,301 of NC_083872.1, forward strand.
GAACTTGACTTATTACTTAGGCATAAAAGCTTATGATTATTTTAAAAGAACAGAATATGATAACAAATCTCTGATTTCAAAAAGTGATCCTTAAAGGACAAAAACGCAGAACCATAGCTGCCCAATTTAGTAATTCATGTATTTTATTTTTCTATCAGCTGTCAAAGCTCTTTTTGGGTTATATACCTTAGATTTGTAAGTTATTTGTATAATGGCCCGTAAGCACCTATAATTTTACCAAGGTTGGAGTTATAATAAAACAAAGAAAAAAAAACAGTCTCACAAACTCTCAGCTGTTAGGTATACTGTAAACTATTTTCACGATATATAATTAAAAGTTGTATAAGCACATATACAATTTTCTAGTCCCAGCAATTGTCAATACATGCCTTCCATTGTAATTTTTAAAATCTGGATAACTTGCATGATTTTTTCAGAAGCAGTAGGAATAATAATCTTAAAAGTAACTTTTAAATGTATAAATTTAATTGTTATATCTATAAATTGTGTTCAAATTATCAAATTAGATGATTCAGTATACTAAATTTTTTAATAATTTGAAAAAACAAAATTAAAAATACTGGGTAAAATTCTACCTCTTAAGCGTATTTTATTTTTCCTAGCCTTGATATTTTTAAACAATTTTCTTAGTTTGCAAGTAAGAGTAATTCAGGAGAATGACCTTTTTCTTTTTGTGTGTTTTTACGACTCTAAAAATAATACTGAATTTTGCAATTTCCATAAACCACTAGAATAAAGAAATAAATTTTTGTTCTGAGTGGAGTAATAGTATTCCTTCTGAAGACTGAGCCATTGTAAGTCTCTTATACATTGTTAAAGACAACATCTGGTGGTGCAGGAGTAACAAGCAGCAGATTTTTGCTTTAGTTTATAGAGACAAATGGTTATTTTATCTTAGTTTAGGAAGTAAATATGGAGAAAGTCAGTACTAAGAAAGAATTTGAGAATTGTCAAGCATTAACACAAACCCCACCTGTGTGTTTTTTGGTCTTGTGTTCGTATGTTTAAATTAGTTATACTCATAACCATAGAAAAATATGTTTACACATAGATGATCAGCTGTGCACAAAGTGTGTTTGCCCCTTAACATTTCACCAAGTGCTGGTTAATTTTGGTCTAAGAATAGGCACAGAGAGCCAGCCTGAACCTAATTTACTCAGGTAGTTTCCTTGCTTTTTGCATAAGAGTGGTGGTAATGAGCACCTATTTTAAGGTGATTGTCAAGGTTTTCTTCTAAAGGAAGAAGCCCTCATTACTAAATTCCCTTAGTATGCTCTTGGTGCCTGTCTATGGAGAAAACAAAAAAGTGTTTTGCTTTGTTTTGTTGTTAATGTTGTCTTAAGCCCTGAATATAGTGGGTAATACACACTTGCCAGCAGTGTTCTAAGAAAACATCTGAACAGGTAGCTCTCTTTGCCTTCTGAGAACTGTTCAAACTGCCATTTTAAATTTGCAATACTTGCTTACACTCCAGACTGAATATTAACATGTCTCCATAAGTGTGAAGGAAAAGATATAAAAGAGTAGAATTGAATACAAAATAGAATAAAAAATTCAAATAAATTTTAGTGAAATGCTTTTTTACAATGTGCATTTTTATAATTCATTTTCAGCTTTTTTCCTAAATATTTTGTATTCTGAAGAGAGTTCTCTGAAGACTAAACAACTTTCAGAAAGCTGCTCATGTAAATTATATATCAAATTATACATGTTTAATTTAATTTTCTATATAACCTTTTAACACCTAAAATATTAAAATGAAGATTCTGGAGATCTTACAAGTGTGAACTGGTTAATATTTAACCCTCTGAGGAAGACAGATGATACTAGATGTTTCTACTATATAATTAGGTAGAGAAATTTGGAAAATAGTTTAGGAACTGTGTGGAGGCCATACTAATACACAGGCTTTCTTGACACTTGATTATATCTGTCCTATTTATTTTAAAATTTATATTATCCATAAGGATTTTAAATTGGAGAAATTATCTTTAAGATTTTGTGAGCATTTTCTATAAGAGAAAATAAATCTTATACGTGAGACAATTTATGTTATAAACAATTTGTATATTTTAAAACCATAGCTCAGCTTCAGGTGATACCATTTTACCCATAATCTTTACCATACTCAATATAACATGTAATTCTACTAGTTTGCTTCTAAATAATCATTGTATTTCTGCTGGTGCCATATGTTTTAGATGTAATGTGTTTGTTTACATTTTTCTAAGTTTTTGTAAGTCTGGGTACAGCCCAGAAGACCCTCCACTTTGTGACATGTTTTAAAGATAATTGTTTTGACAGACTTAGATATTAATTTGGTTATAGATTGGCTGAGTTCATGTTATATACATAACCCCAAATTAAAAATTTATGAGTGTCTTTTAGACTTGCATTCTCTGAGAGAGGATTATTATCTATGATAATTTGGAGATATAAGGAATCTTCAAGGTCATATAAACTAATTCTTTTTTATTTTCCATAAGTAAAAAAAAATAGAGGCTCAGACATAGTAAATAAAATTTTGAAAACACCTTGTCTCATTCTGTTAAACTGTATTGCCTAGTAGGCATGGCACTTATCATATCGGGGTAAAATAAAATAGAAAGTAAAACTTGTGGATCCCTTTCTAATATAAAAACATTTCTGCTTTTGTGATTTTCTTGACCTGGTTTACCTTTCTGATTTAACGTCTTTGACCATCATATTTGCATTACCAGCTGTTCCTTAGCTGAAATTCTACTTTTTAAACAAATTAGGTTTGGTTTCAAAATCGAAGGGCCAAGTGGAGAAAAAGAGAACGTTATGGCCAGATCCAGCAAGCTAAGAGCCATTTTGCTGCCACCTATGACATATCGGTTTTGCCAAGAACTGACAGCTATCCACAGGTATGGTAAATTGCACAGAACACTGAGATACACAAGTGTGGTTTGTATATTCTTAAAAGGGCTAGTGTAAGCTTTATCATGTCTAATATAATAGTTAAGAAGGAAAATTTTAATCTCCAAAAATTGTTTTCATGTTTGTTGGACTTTTATTTTGCTAAAATATTTATTTTTATTTATTTTTCCAGAGCCATTCATTTTAAAATATTTCAAGGTCTCTTCTTTGGTATACATTGCAACAACTTAAGTAGCATCATTCAATAATATGTCTCTTAATTACTTTGCATTTTAATAATTCAGACTCACTCCCTTTGTTAACTTTTAAAATACATAAAACATTGCTAGGCTCGGTGGCTCTTTTTTTATGAACTGTACCATAACCTACTGTTAAATGTGGCCGATGAAACCTTCAGTTCCACTTAAAACTATTTTTTCTCCTTTGTTGTCTTTTCAGCTTTGAAACTGCTTACTGTTTCAAGGAAGCATTTTATCCCTTTGTGACTTAAAACATGTATAGAATTAGTTCTGGACCTAATTTTTAAATTGTATCACATTAAGTGTATTTAGAAATTTTTTTCCTCTAATTTTTTCTTTTAATTTAGAGAGGGTTGTTTTTTCATACTTTGTAATGCACATAAATATATTTTGTCTTTGTAATTGGATATTAATTTTTCCTGCTACTGAATTATAATATTCAAAATTGTATTTGCTACATAAATACATGTGTATTTATATGTGTATTATAAGGCAAGCCATCTGTTATTTAATTCCTTATTGTATAATGATATGTGTTGTAAGAGACTACTTTGAAAATGAATATGTAACACATATACTGATGGAATATTTTGATAGTTCAGTAAACAAATCATCATAGCTCCAAACTTAAGGATATTCATTTTCTTCAACTGTAAATTCATACCTTGTGAGCATGAAGTCAGTCCTTTCATTTCATGCTGTCTTTGTGTTCTTGTACCTTTCATGATTTTTTAAAAACCTATCTTGAGACTTTCACTCCTCCAGGTAAATTCATGAAATTTATTAATGTAATATTATATGTGAATAAGAACCTTAGAAATCACCTAGTTCCTTCATTTTAAAAGTCAGGAAACCAGACCCAGATGAATTAAGAACGAGAATTGGTCCATGATCACACGAGTGGTTCCTTACAGGGCGGTTCATAAAGGGCTGCTACAGCTAAGCCTTGCCACTGCAGTTTCCTTAAAGACCAGTGATATGGGTACCTTTTGAATAAAGGCCCATACCTTAAGAGGAATCTTATTTCCCTTACTTCAAAAAGTTTACTTTAAAGTAGTTCCTTTATATTTTCTCCTATTTTAAAAATATGTGTATCCCCCTGGTTACTTAGCATCAGCACATGTTTTGAGTATCCTAGTTGAGTTCTGAGCAAAATGCTGCAAGGATGTTTCTCCTCTAGGCGGTAAGTTCCAAGGGAGCAGAAACTGCAGTTTTCTTAGTTGTTAACAAGACTGTAGCCCTCTCTGTCAGTCACTGTTCTAAGCAGTGTACATTTATTAACTCATTTAATCCTTGCAGTAACCTTATGCAGTAGGTGATATTAATTATTCCCATTTTTTATATGTGGAAACTGAGGCATAGAGGGGCGAGGTATTTCTTGCCGCTAATAAAAGTGAGATATTTACTCACTTTTATTAGTGTAGGAAAGCTCAGATTTAAGCAGAGGTACTGTGGCTCTTAAGGGTAAGTAACATGATTAAATGATTAATAGCAAAAGAGCATAAGACTTAAGTCCCATTATTCAGATCTGCAGTTCAGTTCAAGGGAGCAGAAAATGTTCACTGCCAACCAGTAAAATAACAATAGAAAATATCAGAGATGGCATATACTTTACATAGTTTTAAACTACTTGTGATGACTTTAGAAATAATAAAGTCACAAATTATGAACTCTTTTCAAGTAGACTTTAAGCAGTCTTACTGCTAAGTCTATCTCACAACACTTGACTGCAGCGTACCTTTTTTTCACCTTATTATTTCAGTCTTCATTCCTTTCACTGTTCCTATTTCTATTTTCCACTTTTCTGCTCCTTGCTCTTAGTTGCCTTGGTGCTAACCCCCCTTTCTTCTTTAGAATATCGTAAAATGTGTAGAATAGGGCCTTGCACCAATTAAGCTCTATATAAAAACTTAATATAACCATACACTCTAGTCACCCTTAATTTTAGTCACCCCCTAAAATTATCTTGCCATGATGTTATTATTGTGCTTCATAGCTTTCTATATTATCCATTAACAGAATGAGGTCACCTAGGAGCTCAAGCAGGAAAGGAAATGGTGTGGTCAAATTATACATTTGATGGTCTTTTTCATGCCAACAAAGGATTAGTTAAAAAAATTCCCCTCAGAGAGAATAGAATTTTGCACTAATTTCTCTTTGTGGGTTCTCCATAATTTTTATGTATATTTGGTTATACCACCTCATAATTTAAATATGGGAACACAGACATCATATGTTGAAGTTATTTTGACAGTGCAGTTCATCAACAATGATAAAAATCAATACTGTCAAATCCACAGGACTTTTCTGTATTGCTAAGTCATTTAATGTTTGGTTACCAAAAATTCTGAAATCAAGTGTCTCCCACTCCCCACTCTAGGTATTGAAGAAAGTCAGGGGAAAATTCTGTTTCAGTTAAAAATATGTGGTTGACTTTATTTTAGTTTGTTTGAAAAAATAAGTATGCCAAAGTCATGTCTCAAGACTCAGCCTAAGGAAACTGCTTTTTAAAAAGAAAAAAAAAAAAATTGTGGCTTGAAAATAGTTTATAGTGGGAAAAATAGGAATTGAAAGAGTCTAACCAACTCAGTGCAATAAGACATTGAATGTGGTTACTGTTACTAATTACAGAAAAAAAAATTATTAATTACAAAAAAGTTGGAACTAGAAAAAGTTGGCGGCAGGACAGAAATAAAGAATTAGCAATTTGGCAGGGAAGCAAAAGCATACGCAGAAATACATCAAAACCAGAAATGGTTTAGAAAATGATCTCCTTCAGCCCACTCATAATAGTAAGCCTTTGTATCATAATCTTACCTAGCATAAAGTATCTATATATAACATAGAATGTTTATTTATGAATAGTAATTAATACTTTCTAAAATGTTATAAATACTTTGTTTTCACTGCTCTTCATTACACTGTAGTAACAACAGCTGTAACAGTAAAAATAGTAACTACCAGTTGAGAGCTTGTTAAGCCAGGCTTCTTCCTAATAACCCTTAACTCATTGAATTTGAGCCCAAGTGTTTTGAGTTCAGGAGTCCCGGCCTCCTTATGCAACATTTTCTCCTTAAACCAACACTGAGTCTTGAAATAGTTCAATTTTGACCCTGAAACATCGCCTTACTTTGGAAAGGAAAAATGCCTAAATAATAAAACATTTAAAAAATGTAGATACTTCTTAGACTAAGATACTCTTTTTTTAAAACTTGCTCATGTTTGAAAGCAAATAAAAAAGTGAGTACTGTGATGTCAGTAGTAATTAAAGGTAGTATATTTTGATGTAGTGAAAATAGTAGTGTTTTTTATTAAAGCTCTATTTTGGGTCACAATATCAGTTGCCATTTGTCAATACAGTATAGCTAAATTAAATTATTCAGTGTTCTCCATTACATGATATTTTAGAAGAGTCTCATTGCTTGTGCTAAATCTGTTTCCCTCTATCTTGAATTCCCTTTCCCTCACCTAAACCAGGAAGCCTCCTCTCAATTTTCCCTCAGTCAGAGCGTCACTTTCTCACTGACCTTGTGGTGGATTGTGTAAAAATGTCTGCCACACCATTTAGGATGTAAAGTGTTTAAAAGATGATTCCATTCTTACTCACATTGTATCATCACAGTGTTAAGCAAATTATATATACACCGAATAGATGTGAAAAAAGTTTTGGTTCACTTCAGTTTTCAGGAGTACATTATAAAACAAAATTAGTCTATTTTTAATAAAACAGATGGTTTCCGAATCTCTGCTCTCAACCAGCTCTGTGGTCTTAAGCAGTTAACTTTTCCTCTTTGAAAGGAATAGACTAGAAAGATTTTGCAGACCCCTTTCAGCTTAATTCATTTTCTTCCAGAGTTTTATCATTTTATAGTTTTGCATTTTATCAAACAGGTACATGCTCGGTCTTGTTTTAGGCACAGAGGTTATACAGATGATCCAGAAAAAAATCTCGTGCTTTCTAGACAGATTGCAAATTAGATATTACAAATTCTGCAAAAATTTCTTGATGCACACTATATCTAGCATACCAAAAGAGACTTACATAATTTTGTCCTTGAGTTTAAGAACTAAGCAAGTATCTATCAACATTAGATTCTAATGTGTTTCTAATTTATTAAAACCAAAGCATCTTTAAAATAATTATTTTTGGTGAATAAAATATTTTTGTTAAGTTATACATATTTTCTAGAAAGATTATGGACTTCTCCTGTGACTCAGCTGGTAAAGAATCCGCCTTCAATGCTGGAGACTTGGGTTCGATCCCAGGGTTGGGAAGATCCCCTTAAGAAGGGAAAGGCTACCCACTCCACTATTCTGGCCTGGAGAATTCCATGGACTGTATAGTCCATGGGGTTGCAAGGAGTTGGACACAATGGATCGAAAGATTGTAGCCAGCCTTCATACTTAGAAGAAGTGTACATTTTGTGCCATTAGGGTTAGGTCAGATTAAGCTTACATTAACTTGATCATTTACTAGCTAGGTGACTTTGAAAAAGTCTCTGGACTTCCTTGGTACTAGAGTTGGTGGTCTTAGTGTAGATGAAGATGTTGATGATACTTTTTCTCTTATGGAGAGGATTAAAATGATTTCTAAATAGTCTGTTGAACTAAATCTTGGGATTTGGGGTGGGCCATGGATTAACGTATGACTCCTGGCTTCACAATCAGGTAGCTGTGGGTTCAAATCCTGACTGTGCCACTTAATAGATTTTTAGACCTTTGGCAAATAAATTAACTGCTGGGAACATTTCTCTTCATTTATAAAATGGTGATAGAAGTTCATATGTTATTTGTGAGAATTAAAATAGTTTATGCAAAGTATTTCCTAGTACATAATGAGGGCTCAATAAATAGTCCTGATTCTCTAATAGCTATTAGTCATTATTAATTTTTTTTCTGCAATAGAGAAGTAGCTAAGTGGTTTGAATGCCCTTTTTTGTTGCAGTATTTAAATCAATACATTGTGAGTAAATTTACTATTTGGGGATCCCAGGGAAAGAACAAGTTCAGTTAAATACACTTTCTTCTTTAAATTAGGATGACCAAATAAATATGGTAGCTTTAGGAAAATTTGAATATATTCTTAATCTATCAGAATTATTTTCTCACTTAGAAAATATTTTTTCATCAAAAATTGCAAAAGAAAGGTTGAAAGTTTTCCTGCCAAGATTTTCAGTAAGGTTTTACTTAGTAAATAGTGGAATCATAATTATATCTATTTTCCAAATGTACAAAAGGACCCATGTAGTATTTTTGCTTTCTGTTGTTTAATTGATGCCTTTAGAAATATGTGCCACTTGGAGTTTGAACCTAGCAAACGTTGGATTCACGTTACAGATAATTTGTAGTCACTAAAATAATTTTAAAAACAGATGAAAAGCTGTAAAGTATTTTTAACTTAACATATACTATTTAAAACATTGCTATACAGTTTTTAAAAAGAAATTTTAAAGTTTCTGTAAAATAGTGATTATGAAGATGTTGTTTACCTTACCTTCTTCTACCAACAAATTTCTCTCCTAATCTTGAAGTTTGCCTTTACTTTAAGCTAAATAAAGAATATGAAGCTTGTTTCCTTTAACCACTGTGGTTTAGTGATTTAAAGGCACCTGGAGCAGTTTTTAACCTTTAGAAAAAGTATCATTTTTATCACTGTTACTTCTGTTTTTTCCCCAAGTATTTGAAGTAAACAAAGACCCCAAGATCTTTTAAAAATGTTAATAATGTAGCTATACATGATGCATTGTGTAATGAGTAGTTCCACAGCTTTCAAACAACCAATGAGATGGTCATATATTGTAGTACAATGACACTTCCTTTATGAATGGAGGGACGAAGTATTAACAGCACCAGGTCAACAAGTGATACAATTTATCTATCACTGATTGTAAGCACAAATACTTACAGTTGTAGAAGGATATCATTTATTCAAATCAATACAGTTTTTACAATGATACCGTTCCGAATTTAATTAAATATATATATTTATATAAAAACATATAAAGTCTATTTCACATATATGTATATGTTAAAACTAAGTTAGGTATAGCAGGAGGTAGGTTTTGTTAGTATTGATTAAGTAAAGGAACAGCTAGACACAGACAGAGAATAATTCTTCTATTTGGTGAAAGTAATCCTGGATACTTTAAAGAAGTAAAGAATATCCTCTAGAAGAAGTAAAGTGCTTTCACATTGTTGATTATGAAAATAGACTTATTTTTTGAAATGTAATATTCACATTTAATGTGATTTAAAGACTTTACATAGTAGTAATAACTTAGCTGTTTTCTTTTTTTATTTGTTTTGCTTTTAGTTAAGTGAACACTGTTAAGTGTTATATTTAACTGATTCGGTTGTACATAGTTTGTATTTTAAGAGGAAAGAGTAAATCAGTAAATTAAGTAGATTATCAAAATAATAAAAAGTAAAAATTAAAAATATAAAAATAGTTCATACATATTAAAACTACCTTATGGAAGAAGGAAGGGGGAAATTAAGCATCAAAGTCTGAGAAGTCTATGAGAACGTCTGGATTAAAACCTGCAGTTTAAACCATTATTGTTAGTGTGAACCTCAGGATATACTTTAATCCAGAATTGTATGTGTACCACATTTATTAAACTACATGCATCTGTGAGTTTTCATTCTTATTCTAAATTATGGAGCATTAAATAGACTTTTTAGTGCAAATGCACAGTTGATTTTAAAATAACAAAAATAAAATTCCAAATTAGAGTTAAATATAAGATGAATATAATTGATGACTCAGGATTTTAAGAATAAATTGCAACCTTGTATATGACACCTTGTGAAACACTCTAAGATTGAAAATATACTGTATAAATATTTTGTGTTTGCATACTTGATTTACATTTTAGGTTAATAATTTACAAAGAAAACTTATAATTTTTGTTTCTTATAATTCTGAACTTTTTAAATAGTTGAATTCTCATTAAAAATGAATTAGGCACTCATGATTCAACAGTAGTTAGCATGCATGCATTAAAATAGATGAGAATTAAGGTGACAAATAATTGGAAAATACTTCAAATGATAATTGCTGCTGGATAAATATTTTTAAAAATAGCAAATGCCAAGTGCTATGATTTCATTTTAAGGTATGTAGGGTGAGATTTCCTATAAAAATTTTTTGTAATGATCACAATTTAAAATTTAAGAACACATTCGACAGTAAGGGTAAAGAAAGATGTTCTTAATGTTTCCTGTATCTTTTATGTGGAGCATATTTCGAATATTATTTGAATAATGCAAAATTTAGACATATGATATCATTCTGAAAATTTACAGACATTAACATTGCTTATGAGACTAATTGAGATAGTCTTTACGTTTTACATTAACAAGAGATACACACTTTTATTTTTCTGTATAGCAAATTTCTTTCCAGTTTGTTAGTCTCACGTGACTATGACATCTGATAGTGTTGTTTTTTTTTTTTACAGAAAAGGCATTCCTCCTGTTTGAAATCCATATATACATTTCTAAGATGAAATTTCATTTAAGAACTCAAAGTAGCAATGAACAATTAACGTGTGATCCTTTTCTGATGAATAAATACTTTCTGACCACTTCAACTTAGTAATACTATGCATTTAAAACACATTTAAAAATTTTTTTAAATTAATTCCTCCAAAATCTTAGTATTTATATATATATATATATATTTAGTTAAAATTACATCTAATAAGAGGGCACTGATGAAAACGTACCCTCATTTCTATTTCAAGTAGTACCTAAATGTGCCCAGATTTATCTTTTCACTGTGTGATTAATTCAACCTGGGATTTTTTTCCCCAGGTACACAAAGTCTCAGTGTATGTTATTGATTCACTGGTAGCAAATTCACTGTTTAGAAAAACACCTATACCCTTTCTCTCTGCCAGAAGCCTACTGATGTAGTTACTAGAAAAGTTAATGGGACCCTAAGGTCCCAACAGCTAAAAATATCTGCAAGTTAATAAGCATATGATTCTTATTAATACTTTATCCCTCTGAATTTTAAAGGAGGGGATATGCTAATAAAGAATATAATGGTCTCTTAAAAAGTCAAGCTACTTTTGTAAAAAGTGATGTTTGCCTTTTTAAAAGAGGCAATATAAAAATCTGGTAAATTAAATTCTATAGTGATAATGTGGTAATAAATCTTTATAGTAAGTATTGAATAATACTCAGAGTAGGCAATAAAAGTAAGCATTCTGTCAAACAGGAAAAGCCAAAATCAACTTTTTTATTTTAATGGAAAGAAACTATTGCTATAACATCATCACAGATACCTCTTTGTGAATCCCTGCTGTCTGTTTTTTTCACAGCAGCCTTTGAACTCCCACGGGGAACCGTTGGGGCTATGATGTGAAGGTCGTATGAGTATAGGATAATACGTGTATCCTGGTGTGTGTGTGTGTGTCGTGTACATATAAATGTTGGTGGCAGAAAGAAAACAGTCTATATGTAGAGGAGTAAGATTAAGTAAACTTATTTTAGTAGGAAAAAAATTATTTAGTTGGCTTTAGAGATGCTTTAAAAGATGCTTTTTAAGAATGCTCTAAAATTACTCCTATATTCTCACATTTTTTCAGTATTTCTATTAAATCCAAATTAATTCTGTAGGCTAATATCTCCATAAATAACAAAACATTGAGATATAGAGTATATAAATCAGGAAACTATTTGATTTTTTTTTTACATATCATACTACTTTACAACTAAGGGAAAGAATAATAAACTGAGATTAAGAGGTTTTTTAGAAGTATGAAAAACTCCCCACTACAGTAAAATCAGAAAATACATTAGAAATATATACCACATTTAGCATACTAAAATTTTCTTTCTAGCTTTGGTTATGTAAAGAATATATCTATATCAAGTTTCTAAGGTGAAGGTTAATGAGATTTATGATTTCCTATCCATGATTTACTCTGTTCCATCAATTCATGACATACATAGATCCACAGTGAAGAACTCTTAATATATGTATGTATACTTACATATTAACCCTCTCCTTCTAGCTTTTATTGCTTTTAATTCCTTGGAAGGAAGGTGAACATTAAAGGATTTCAGTTTGGAAAGAATCAGACAAAAAAAAAATTTTTTTCCTCCAAAATTCAAAGCTGTGGAATAATTAAATATATAAAGTTTTCACTTGATTAGAAAAACATTAAGGGGCAAACATTCAAAGTGGAGAGTAGTAAGTCAGCTAAACTTTCTTTCATGCTAATGGGAGGCAGTTGGCTAAATTCTGTGGACAATGCTTTGAACATACCCCCAGAACTTTAAAAAATGCTGTGAACCACATTAAAACATGGAATATTTTTAGATTATCCACTCCTTTTAAACACAACAAAGAAGAAAAAATGTAAAGACAGACAATCTTTCTTTTTCCGTTTTTCTTTTCTTTTTTTTAAAGCACATATAAAAAGAATGTGGGCATTCAATAATATTGCTCCTGGTTGTAAATCTCTTGCATATTATATACTTAGAAGCTTACAAAAATTTATTTAGTGCTAGTGTCTGACGGAGAAGGCAATGGCACCCCACTCCAGTACTCTTGCCTGGAAAATCCCATGGACAGAGGAGCCTGGTGGGCTACAGTCCCTGGGGTTGCTAAGAGTCAGACACGACTGAGTGACTTCACTTTCACTTTTCACTTTCATGCATTGGAGAAGGAAATGGCAACCCACTCCAGTGTTCTTGCCTGGAGAATCCCAGGGACGGTGGAGCCTGGTGGGCTGCCGTCTATGAGGTCGCACAGAGTCGGACACGACTGAAGCGACTTAGCAGCAGCAGCAGCAGTGTCTATGAACTAGTATAAAAAATATTAGAAAGATAAGTAGTGATCTTAGAAAAAAATCAAATGTAGTATTTCTTTTAATAAGTCAGAGAGTAAGATTTTTGTATGACTTCTCTGTTGTTAAATATGTAGTTTTAGACAATATGACTTACAGATTCTAGCACGTCGTTTTAAAATGACCACTTAGAAGAATGGAATGAAGGAGAAATAGAAGGAGCCTACCTGAACAGTGGTAGATTTATTAAACTACAAGCTCAAACAACTTTGTTGTTTAACCACATTACTTCTTCAGACACTAATAGAAGTAGATGATCTAGAACAAAGATGATACCTGCTGGATCATCCCCACAGTGATCAGACAACATCTAGAATATTATATTCTGTTGTCAGTGCTGGATGTTTATAAGCGTGGAAGGGCAATGACAACCTCCAACACATCCAAAGGAATGTGACTAGAATGATACTGTCTGGAAATCAATATGAAGAATCCTTAGAGAAGAGAGACTTATGATTGTATAATAATCTCATGATGATATTTGAAGATTTTCTCATGTAAGAAGGATGCTGCTTATTCTGTATAAGGAACAGAAATAGAAGAAACAGAGGAAAATTACACCTTTTTACAGAGCTCCCCAGAGGGGAATGGAATATTTTTTTAAAACAGGGTGAGCTTCTTATCACAGAAATTGAACATAATTGAAAATGTACGAGAATTTTTTGTATTTGGAAGGAAGTTGGGCTTCAATAGTGTTTCTTCATCCTAAGTGATGTTCTGAATTGCTTTTGTGTCTTACCATCTTTAGAGGTTGAACCCACGTCTCGTGTGTCTCCTGTATGGGCAGGTGGGTTCTTTACCACTGTGCCACCTGGGAAGCCCCATTATCATCTTTGCCATTATTTTAGTACAGATCCCCTCAGCTATACTACCTGCTTAATGAATCAGAATCTCCAGAAGATAAGATAATACATGTTTAACAAGAAAAAAGATTACCTTCCTAAAGATATAGGGTCAACAGGGTCTCTAGCTGTGTAATTTTCATTTCTGTTAAGATTGTGTAGTATGGTGATTCTGGCATTCAAAGCATGAGAAAAAAATTTAGATATGTTAGCATAATTTTCCACAAAATTTTGATTATATCTTCAAGATGAATCAGTCCAAATTTCATATTCTCAGAGATTTTCCAGTATTTAATAAATGTGTACTAAGGATTTATCGTGTGCTGTGTTCAAGCCTGGGGATGAGAAACAGTTGTGAGTGATCATTGGGAATTTTGCTTTCAGAAAGTGGAATTTATAAATACACACAAATTTAGGATTGTGAATAAGTAAATAATTTCAACTCATAAGACTAGTTTTTATGTCATTGTAGCATTTCATAAGATTTCCGGGTTCAGATTTGACCTCCTCCCCTGGGAGTTATCCAATTTTGGTGAGATTCTTAAACTCTGTTTTATAGTTTTACCTTTTACGAAATGGGGATAGTAAAAGCACATACCTTTTTGTGTATTGGGACGATTCAGAAGTCATCATGCTTTTAATCAAAATGCTTGACACGTGGCCATTAATTGATAACTGTTAGATATCATGAGCATGGTCTTGATTGTCCTCATCAGATGTTTGTCACCTCCAGAGGAAATGCTTCCAAGGAAGCAAGACCTCTGTACACTGGGGATATTGTTTTTTTATGATTTACATCCAAGTATAATATAGAAACCATCTAGATCCCCAAAGTCAAAACATGCCAGAAATTTGAAAATCAAAGAAAGACAGGAACGAGATGGGAGACAGAGATCATGGAAACCGGGCATATCAGTAAAAGTGTGTGACAGCTTCACTGGTAGTGAAAACTAAAGTATTGCTGTTAGGAACTTGCTTTATTAATCTGTTCTGTTCAGATCTTTCTGCATGTTCTGTTTCATGAAAAATAATGCATTTAACTTGCTTGATCACGTTGGGGTAAGAAGTTTTGATCAAAATAACAATATTTGCTTATGTCATAGAAAATGGAGAGATTTCCTAAATTCATTTAAGGTGAAAATACTTATTTAAATTCATAGATCACCTTCCTTGCCTTTACTCCCATTATTTTTTTTTTTTTACCTAGTTGTTAAGTATATTTCTGTGCATTTGGAATACAAGTAGATGAGTTCAATAATAATTTCTAGCAACACGCTTTGTAAGCTGAGGAATCCTTTAATAAATGTAAAGCCTAAATAATCTTTCTCCACCATTATCTTGCATTTATTTTTTCAAAAGTAAGCAAGCAAGTTCACTTTCATTTCCTGAAAGCCCTTTTGTCAGACATGTGACTGTGGTTTTTCAGTGTAGCACAATGTTTGATTGAATGTCAGAGGAAAATCACCCGGATCAAGTTAGAAGAACTAGTTTGACAGAATAATGACATTAACAGCCCCTCCTGTTGGTTTGAGATACATAGCTCAGCAATCACTGACACCAATCATCATATTTTGGGTAAAGTGGGATACGTATAGTAGGATGAGCCAAAATTTAAACAGCATAGCCCATGACAATTTAAAGATTGATAAAGTATGCAAATCATGATGGACAGCTGGCTAGATAGCTAGATAGAGGTCTATAGATGTCTCTCACAGATTTGGCATATTTAAAGCAGCTTAGAAAATACTTATATAAAGAACTGTTTTAAGAACAACACTAAAATGGGCCTCTTGCCAGTCATTGAAGCCCCACATGAAGGATGATATTTGTTCAGTCCTGAAAATGGTTAAGTGGCCCTTTCAGAGTGACAGAGTAACATCTCTACAATGTAATCTAGAAGATTCATTAACATATTTTGGATATTAATTGAAAATAAGTTATATTTAAAAGTATGGCTTAAGCTTGAGTTTTGTAAGAGTATTACCAGAGCCTACAGTAGTAGACTGAAATTTTTATGTAAAAAGAAATACAATAAAATTATTCTTCTATATGTGTTAAGTAATTGATTATTGTGTTCTAATTATGATTTTAAAAAAGAAAAGAAAGCCAGATTGGATAAACATATATACTGCTGTTATGTTTTAGTATAAATCTAAATCTAGTGTAATAATATTGTAAAAGGCATAAATTTTCAAATTTCATATTTCAAGGCTGTGTCTCCGCTGTGCTATACCAAGCAGCATTTTTCTTGCTTTTTTCCAGCTCCTGCCATTTGTCACGATTTTCTCTCTGCTTCTGAGTAGTACGTGTGATCACTTTCCTTGCTCTTGTTTAAATAGCTGGTCTAAGATGCCTCCTATTTAAAATTCGTAGTATACAAATTTGACTTAGTGTTTCTTTTGTGTGCTAGTAACTTTAAAGAAATTTGTGTTTGCTGATAATACTGCACAATATAGATAGAAATGTTTCCTATAGGGATTTAATATGATGATTGTGAATTTCTTGGGCACAAGTGATAACTCAGTTTTCAATCTTATGTAAGTTGTTACTCCATACTTAATTTTCATTCAGATAGTATTTTTGCTAATACTTGAGTATTTTTTCTCAGTTATGCTTCCATTATTGGGTATTGGTCAAATTTTAGAATTCTAAATCTGCTTTACAGGTTATAATTCTGCTGCAACCTCATTATATATAAATCATAGAATAAATATTTAAAATATGTATATAATTGTCCTATTCACAGAGATATTTAAGACTAGACGGAATGAAAAACAATGAAACAGTAAACATTTTCCAAAATGAATTTTGATTAAAAATATCTCTAAAGAACAACCAGCCTTGTATCAGCATTGGTTTCCAGCAAAAAATACCACACTGAGTCAGCTATGGAACTTAAAAAAAATGCAATTCTGTAATTTTCTTTAGAAAGATGAAAACTATATTTAAACTTAATCATATTTTAATCACTTCTCTAAACACATGAATTGATAAAAAATAATGATTAAACCAGATTTCATTTTAAAAGTCATGACTGTAAAAAGAATCCTCAAGAGATTGACATGTTGTATTGAGAATATTTATGTGGTCAGATATGTGGGTTTTGGTGATCCATTCCAGTATAACAAACTAGAAGAATCTCAAATAATTATTTTTCAGTAATTGCTTGATGTACTCAGAATGAAATTATAGACCACCCAATAGGAGCAGACAAAGAACAGCTAGCAGAACTTTGTAAATTCAGTTTCCCAAAAGTAAGGAACAAAAGTGAGAACGCATAAATGTAATACTTGTTGTTTTATATATTCCAGATTCAGAACAATTTGTGGGCAGGAAATGCAAGTGGTGGTTCTGTGGTTACTTCATGCATGTTACCACGTGACACTTCCTCGTGTATGACACCTTACTCTCACTCGCCTCGGACAGATTCCAGTTACACAGGGTTTTCAAACCACCAGAACCAGTTCAGCCACGTGCCCCTCAACAATTTTTTCACTGACTCTCTTCTTACCGGGGCTACCAATGGACATGCATTTGAAACAAAGCCAGAGTTTGAAAGGAGGTCCTCCAGTATCGCTGTTCTTCGAATGAAAGCCAAGGAGCACGCTGCCAATATTTCATGGGCCATGTAACATACAGTACTCTTTTTCTTTTTCTCTTAATGGCAAAGTAAAACATTCTTATTTCTCCTATTTAATGGATACCACAATAAGCTGCTGTGTGTGGAATTGCTAAAGGTCAAGATATACAGTGAGACCAGCTTAAATGAATAGTTGTTATTATTTAACATTAAAATCTAAGAATGAACCTCTGAAAAGACTAAATAGGTTTACCATGCGCCCATCTCCACAAACTCTGTTTTAGTAGTAAGATTTTTCTTTCTATTGTATGAGTCAATGAAATATGATCATGCAACTTCTTAAAAGAATAAATGTATTAAACAAATTCCTCTGTTATAGATTGATTTATGTTAGTTCTGTATAACAAGAAATCCCTTGTAAAATAATATCTGAAAAAGGAGGAAATGCACTGGGGAAAATGTCAAGATACTGAAGCTGTCAGGTAAATATTGAAGCAGGGTATTTTGGGGAGTTAACTGCCATTTTTCCATCTCTGGCTCCAAGGCATAATGGGCATATCCTCTGTTGCTGAGAATTTATCTATGGGCTTCGAAGATTTTTTACTTCTAGATGTTTTAGTGAATTTCCATGCAATGAAAAAAGAGCTGTTCAGAAATGACCAGCATTTGCATGAAATATTTGGGCATCGTTTCCTGAAACCATGTGGCTAAAGGTGATAACTGAAATATCCTGATATGATTAAAAGTACAGTTATGAGAACAGTTTCTATAAATAGTATCTTTTCTAATGAACAAGCCAGCATGGCCTCAGTGATTAGTTATCACACACAAGAGAAAAAGAAAGTTGCAAAATCTGCTGTTGCATTTAAACTAGAATGGTGCCGGTGAAACTACACACAAACATCTAATAAATACACTCAAAGAAATATTCACTTAGAGGAACAGCAAATTGGAATGTTTGTAGCATGAGTATGTCCAAGTGCACGTGCGTGTGTTTGTTTTTTTGACATAGAAGCTGTACACATTTTTTTGCTACTGTGGTTTTGCACGGAATTAAAATGTCAGAAGCCTCTCAAATTTCTGGTGGAAGAGAAGAGAAGAAAAATACATTGCATCTGGAAAACTGCTAAGCCCTTTGATTTACTTCTCCTCCCTTTCCCCTGTCACATTCCAGGCTTTTTCAGATGAGTGAAATGTCAGCCTCCTTGAAAGACTCTTAAGTTCATAAAGGCAAAGTAAATTAATTGAAATGAAGATGACTTCCATGGCTTGGATCAGAGCACCATCTGCTCTTTGTACTCAGAATCTTCCTTGTGGTTCCTACAGCCTTTAGGGATATGAATGGAAGCCCTAAAGACTAAAGGACAAGATTAACTGATTTTTAAAAATTAAATTCAGAAAAAGTACTTAAATTCGGTAAGTGTCTCTAGTGGGAAAATATTTACAGCACTTAGACATCTTCTGTAATAAAATTTTAAATGAGGCAGATGATAGAGATGAGTGATGTCCTAAACAAACATTCCTTGACTTCATAATCACTCTGTTCTTTATGACTTTTGTGTTCTCTCTTTTTAGTTTTGTTCCCAAGACAAACTTGTGCAACTTTAGCCCTGAGAATTATGCTTACATGCAGGAGCTTTTGTTCAAGGATTGTTTAGGCAGCTGTTAAATATCCTTCATGTTTTAGAAGAGAATGACTTCTAATAGACACATGTATGTTGTCAGTAGAAATTTGTGAACTAAAACTTAGACCTAAAATGTAAGATTTTCTTTCCAGAAATTTCCCCACTCAGTGGTGTCCATGTTCATTTTTTTCGGCTTTTTTTTGCAATTGAAAATTAGGGTCCCTTGCCTAATTAAAGTGACAGATAAAACTCTTTTAAATCAGGTTTGAATTTCACTTTATGTCTTATTTTTTCCTTCTCTAAGTTTTTATCCTCATTATATTCTAATAGTTGGAGCTTCTGTAGCTCAATTCTTTTCACTTTAATAATATGTTTTTAGTTGAAGTTCTACATCAGTTCTTGTATAAATTTAATTCAATCAGCACGGGTTTTTTTTTGACACCTGCAGTGTGTGAAGTACTATTTGGGATAATAAAATAAGTAAGGGATCCATAGTTCTTGTTCTTGATGAGTTTGTAGTCTTTGTGGACAGACACGTGCCTGAAGTTTGTACCCTCAATCATGCTTCACATTTTATGAAGGCAGTAAGAATTGCATGAGTTTTTTTGAGTTAACATTCCAAACTTTGTTTTTATTGGCTGAAAATTTTATTATGTATTTAAGTTGCTAAAATATAATAAAAAATTAACAAATATAATTACTTCTGATGTAATAAGACAAAGCTAAAATAAAGAGTGCATAGATGCACTTCCTGAATTTTCTCTTGCTCTTTCTGAACTTAGGTTAAAATTTTTATATATACTAGAATTCATGACACAAAAACGTTGAATGTACATATTTAAAAAAGGAAAAACTTAGCATTTCAGTTTTATTTGGGCTCAACAGTATTGAAATTGGATGTCTTTGTTCATCATATAGTTGATCCACTTGGACATTTGTCCCTGTAACAGTCTCATCCTCTATTTGTCCCTTCCACACTTTTCTTGCACAGATGGTTTAATAGATGATTCCTATACTTTTTTTTTTCTGAGTGAGTTGGTTAAGGTTTGAACTTAAGAAGCAAATTTAATGGAATATTAGCTAAAGTTTGCTGATTCTTTGAAAAACATTAAATTTCAGAAAATGGTTTGTGGAATTTTGAAAATATATATTATAGATAGTAACTACTAATTATTTTTTTCTTATGTAACTTTTTATGAAAGCAGAGAAAGAAAGCCATTGTGATCCTGGCCTTCAGTCCTGACAACATATCTTAATAACAGTTTCCTTAACTGGAATAACCTTAAGGAAATTCATGAAATTGTGTGTATAAATTTACTGGAGTGTATTAGTTTCATCATTTCAGTTGGCCGTTGATTTTTTTTTTTTTACCTCCAAGGAAGGGGTAAGGGACAGACCAATGCACTTAGCGCAGTTTTCACAAAGATGATATGCCACTGTTTTCTTTTAGTATCTACGTTTTCAGTTCAAGGACTGGGTCCTTATTTGACTTCCATAGTACCATTCGTTCCTCACCTCCCTGTGTGTTATGTAATGCTGTCTTACATGTAATGCTATAGTTTTAGTTTATCAGAAACAATTCCTTGGCTAAAAATAAGAAGTGAAAAGATCAACAACAGTGTTTGTATAAGCCTTTTGAAATTTTCAAAGAATTTTCTAAACTTACCAATGACCCTGACTTTTGTCTTTCAGCATTTAAGTCAAATAGTATTGTAAATGATGAGTGATTATGTTAGATATATATTTATTAAAAATAATGACCACTTTCACTGCCAAGTATTTTAGGAAAAATATGGAAATCATCTTATTATCAAGCAGAGAAGGCAATGGCAACCCACTCCAGTGTTCTTGCCTGGAGAATCCCAGGGACGGGGAGCCTGGTGGGCTACTGTCTATGGGGTCACACAGAGTTGGACATGACTGAAGTGACTTAGCAGCAGCAGCAGCTTATTATTAAGATCCAACTTGGGTTGATTTATCTTTTTCCTGATTAGACTATAAAGATATATGGTTGTGTGCATGCGTGCCCAGTCGCTTCAGTCGTGTCTAACTCTGCAACTCTATGGACTGTAGCCCACCAGGCTCCTCTGTCCATGTGATTCTTCAGGCAAGTATACTGGAGTGGGTTGCCATTTCCTCCTCCAGGGGATCTTTGTGACTCAGTGATTGAACCAGTGTATCTTTCCTGCATTGGCAGTCAGAGGTTCTGTACCACTAGCGATAATTGGTTAACGTCAAGCCATTTCTACTTACAGAAATTAGGCATCTAAAATTCCAACAGACATCTTACAGCTATTCATATTCTGCATTAAGGTAAGTATGACTTTTGTGAGGGAATTTAATGTTATATATTAAGTTACACGTTTGTTTTTATCAAATACTGTGTGTGTTTTATACAAGCCAGGCAGTAATGTCATTAATGATGCAAATGAAAACAAAATCAGAAGTAAAATGCCTAGCAGTAGTAGAGTCGGCAATTATGGCCCAGAATCTCAAAAACAAATGTGATACTGGTTTCACAGTGTATAGTAAATGCTAGAATGAGATTTTGTTCTATTTGAGTAACTAGTTTTTAAATAAACATACTGCCATCATGTATCTTGGAAATATATTGCAAACATGGTGAGCAAGACTCCAAGGCAAGGTCTAGCTATTTCTTCAATTTTACTGCATAAAACAGTAGAGAATCGACAGAAGTTTTTCTTTTCTTAGAGTTGTATACCACTTTGCATTTTTCCAAGTTCAAGGGACAGATAAATGACTTGAGCATTTCATCATGACACTATTTTATAGCAAGTCTGACTTTAGGAAGGAGACACTACATGCTGAAGGTTTTCATGCATCTTCATATAATATATACTATACATGCAATATTTTCTTATCTATTTAATTTGACATACACTTTAAGACAATAAATCAAAACAATTACCAGCATTGTCAAAACATACGTTTTTGGTGAAAAGCAAAAGGAGCCCTTTATAGGTTACTTATAAAAACAGTTCCCAGTGGCTCTGCTAGTAAAGAATCTGCCTACAATGTGGGAGACCTGGGTTTGATCCCTGGGTTGGGAAGATAACCTGGAGAAGGAAAAGGCTACGCACTCCAGTATTCTGGCCTGAATAATTCCATGGACTGTAGAGTCCATGGGGTCACAAAGAGTCGGACATGACTGAGTGACTTTCACTTT
Organism: Bos javanicus; assembly: GCF_032452875.1. NCBI lineage: Eukaryota > Metazoa > Chordata > Mammalia > Artiodactyla > Bovidae > Bos > Bos javanicus. Next base: position 15,431,559 of record NC_083872.1, read on the forward strand.
CACAGGTTACTTATACAATCCAGTTAGAGGATATGAAAATATTCAAATGCTCAAACTCTCCATATTGCTACAGCAGAATTCATAATGTAGGGAGAGTGGATTTAAGAGGGTGTATCTCTGGATAGAACTCAGAGGATTCATAAACTGTGATAGAGAAATAAGAGGTCTTTGTTTCGAATAACACCTAGAATGGAACATAGAATTTTATTTATAAATATGGACAACAAATCTGAGTAGCTTTAGCAGTACCTGTGCTTTGTCACCAATAGAACAGATATTTGCATAGAGTATTAATGATATCTTGAAATAATGGTCGATCAAGTTTATCATGATTAGAACAGTTTTCAAACTATTTCAAAATTAGGGTAATTTTGATCTCTTTTGCTGAATCTTGTTATGTATCAACAAAGATGCACAGATATTACTACATCCGAAAATTAGTTTTATAAGTATTTAGACACCTGTATTTCGATATAATTGCTTTCCCTCTTAAGCCTATGCATTTTATTTATTTAAAACATCTGAAAAGGAGTTTACACGATCACTAAACTACCAGAGGGAGTCCATAGCACAAAACCTACCCTCAAAATACCCTTTTGATGAACCAGGGTCATTTCTCCAGATTAAGTAATTTTTACCCTAGAGGATGGTCCTGTGTTATGGATAGAGTATAAAAGAGTGCATAAAAACCTAATCAGATTATCTGAATGGAGGATTGAAAGAGAACAGGACTTTTTAAAGCAGGCAGTCGCAGTTGAATGAATGAATGAGACATTCTAGTGAGGGTCACCCAGGAACCGGGACACAGCAGATGGGTGCTAAGCATCTGCTCTTCATTGTTCAGTCGCTTAGATGTGTCTGACTCTTTTGCGACCCCACGGGCCGTAGACTGCCAAGGCTCTTCTGTCCGTGGGATTTCCCGGGCAAGAATGCTGGAGTGGGTTGCTGTTTCCTTCTCTAGGCATTTGCCGGGCATTTGGGAAGAGGCAAATGGTTTGGGCAAAACAGTGGAAGGAGTTTGGCCTTACGGATCCTTGTTCCCCTACATTTTAGCTTTAAAGTCTTAAAGTTATTCAATTCCTCTGAGCCTTAGTTTTCTGAAAGAGTAATATAAAACTTTGAATTAACAACACACTTTCATATTTATTTTCCCCAACTTTCATCTTTTTGTGACAAGTGGGTGTTATCACCTAAATTTATGGTCAGTAGAAGGAGCTTCTAAGTCCAACAACTCTCTTGTCTTCTTATTCTACATGCTTTCCCTAAAGCTATGAAAAAAAATAATTCAAATATGCATTTGAAAACATTTTGTCATAGTCTGTGAAATATGTAATTGAAATATGGTTTTTCACAGACTAATTTTTCCTCCTATTGTCAGTTAATTTTTCTCTGAATTTATTTTTAATATTTAAATTCAGTTTTACTCAAGCTAAATTTATCATTTATTGAGAACTCCCTTTGTGCCAAGACCTTATAGAAACTACTTGCTTGTTGTGGAGATGAAAGAGTACAATAAATAATTAAAATATGGCTTGGAAGAGGTGCAAGCAAAATACTATTGAAAAACATATAACAAAGCAATTAATTCAACCTTTATAGTCATAGAAAGCTGTAGAGAAGAAGTGACATTGGAGCCAGACATTGAAGGATGAATATAAACTTACAGGAATACAGCATTTTATCTATTTCTCTGAAAGAAAATCCGAGTGTGTCTTGGAAAGCCACGTCCATACTAAATAAAGTATTTCCAAACTTCTTTTAATGTACATCATACCACAACTTTTCTCTAATTTTAGATGTTTCTTTTCCTTATTATTTTATTAACTAGATTGAAGTTCTCAGGTTCAGCAGAGACATTGTTTTATTCAATAATATTTTTCAAGTTTTTTACTCTCAAATAATTTAGTGAATATGTGCTGAGCTCATAATATTACAGTGTGCTATGCTAGCCATGGAGGTTTTGAATACATGCAATCATAACTTTTGTCTTCAAATAATAGTCTGTTTAGTTGGATAGATGACGTTTACTGTAACTTACCTAATATGAAAATACAGCAAACTTATTTCAGTAAGATTTTATATAAATGTATAATAGAAAAAAAGGCAAATTTGTAAGTGCAACCTCAAAATACACGCTCAGAAAGTTGATAGAAAAATTTGATAAGAAAGTTTCACCCTGATTGTACCCCTTGATCTCTGACCAAGAAAAAGACAGAAGATTCTGAGGTCATTACAGGAAAAATACTCCCTACTCCATGAGAGGAAAAAGAAAAAGACGTGCAGCTGGGCCTTGCTTTTGTGTCTTTAATTTAACTCTTTGACTGCCTCAACGTGGTCAAAGCTTGTCTCATTTTATGCAAAACTCTTGCCTAAATTTTATAAACAGGTTTAATGGAAGAATTGCTCTCTGTCATCTAGATCTCTCCATTCTCAGCTGTGAAACTGATTGATGTTTTTAAAGCCCTAAGAAACCTCCCCCTTGTAGATATGTTTTCTGGTTCAAAGGAAAGGGGAGAAAAAAGGCAGGAGAAATTATTCAGGGAAATATCTTAGGAAAAAAAAAATAATGACCTAGGAAGAGAGCTATATAGCTAGAGGTAGTGAAGAGGAAAAACTCTGAAATTAGTCAATGTATTAAGAGTGAAAATACATGGCAAGAGAGAACTTCCTAGGCTCATATAGCTATATGACTCACATTAACATTTGTAGCTGTGTGAACATTTTCTTAAACTTCTTCATGTAATATTTCCATTGGCTTTAGCTGGAATCACTAACTGTTTGGCAGAACAGAATCAAGATGCCGATCCCAGATGTGTCACTGATGGTCAGTGCCACCTCACCTCTCAGTTCTCAGAGTTCAGTTCAATTCAACAAATATTTATTGAGTGCTTATTGTTGCTGACTTTCCTAAGTCAGAGAAAAATAATGAGATGTTAGTAAAATGTGACATGTCTCAGGCGAGACCAGGTTGCATATAGAAAGTCGTTATCATCGTTGGCATTTTAAACCAGAAGTTTGATTTGATTGCATCAGTAATACCAATAGTGGACCTTGCTTTGGGCGACAATAATTTCCACACTGGATTCTGATTTTTATCTGCACGAGTCACTGGATACAAACCACAGTCCCCAAGGATTGACTTAGAAGTAAAATAACACCATCCCTGGTCTAGCGTTCATTATACATGTCCCTAATAGCTCAGCGGAGGGACAGCATTAGCCATTATGTAAACTAATTGGGTTAATTCTGCTCTGGAATTTAGGCAAATAATGTAACTGAGATAAACAGAGGGTCACTTATGCGTCTACTTGTACACATTTATCTACACTTCTTATTTATACTACTAAATGCTTAAAACAACACTAGGCTATAAATTTGCCTTTTCTTTCTGATTCTCTTGGCAGAGTTTCTTACATGCTTAACTTTTAAAGAGTGGAGTTCGGTCTCCTCTCAAATAAATAAGAGAGCGCTGGGAGGAAAAAACTGCAGCTACAAAGTAGTTCTAACCCATTAAACGCAGATGGCTCACAGGGGGTTTAATCATCGGGAGCGAACACACATCATGCTGAAATATAGAGCTGTTTTCTATCACTTGTTACCATTTGAATGTCCGTCTCAGGAAAGTGAATTCCATATATCTTTCTGGCCATCCGTTGCCCTTTGAATACTCCTCTCTCTGATGTAGTTAGATTTCTCTTCAGAACTTACTGAGATGAATGAGCTCTTGCCACACATAGAAGTGAAAGAAAACATTTCTTTCTCTGCCAGAACAGATGAGATTCATCATTAGGAGAATGGATTTGACCTTGTAAAGTGGACTAAAGCAATTTACAAACAAACCCCTTTGGGGAAGATTGCCTTTATCTTGGTCCACAAACAGAAGCTTTTTTTTTTTTTTTTCTTTTTGGATATGCTCTTAGCTTTGCTGTGAAGACTGCTGAATCTGATCACCTGAAAAGAATCTAAAACATAGGATAAGAAATAACCTCTCATTTAAGCCTTCCCGTGCAAAGATAATTTCATGCACACTTAAAAAAAATCATATGGATTTATCCTTGGCTGTCATAAGTCAATCACAATCATTAATTAGTCAAATTGATCAGAAATCATTAAAGAAATCCATGAAAGCCGTTTGATAGCAGCATGTTCAACAAAACTATAGAGTTTAGCATTTAGAGTCAATTATAAAAATGGTGAAGATCTCAATTTGAGTACCTAAGTAAAAAGATTGATTGTACTCTCTCTCTCTCTCTCCAGCTCACGGTATGAGCTTGTTTAATCTACTTATCTCTTAATTTGTGTTCTTTCTTCTATAGTTTCTTTCCCCGACTCCTTATCTATCCCCTCTTCTTTTATCTATTCTCTCTTTTCCTGGAGCCCATACCTAGCCAAAACCCATTCTTCAAGTCTGATGCCTTAGGTGACATTTGAGGAAAGAGCAGTTCCCAGTCCCTGGGAGAACACAGCAACTGTAAGAAAGAACTTTCTTATTTTGCCTAAAGTGCATGTTTGGCTGGTGCTATTAAGGTGAATGACATAATCTTGAGTAAACCCAGCTGATAAACCACATGGATGCTGCACACCTACCATGGACCTGCAACGCTTTGGTCTTGCTCTTCACTTGTCTTCCTGAATCAGTGTATAACCATTCAGCAATTAGACACTTAGTTACAAATAATTTATTGTTTTATCCCACAAATAATATAATCAGTTTAGGACATTTGTGGGCTTCCCTGATAGCCAAGTTGGTAAAGAATCCACCAGCAATGCAGGAGACCCTCGTTTGATTCTTGGGTTGGAAAGATCCGCTGGAGAAAGGATAGGTTACCCACTCCAGTATTCTTGGGCATTCCTTGTGACTCAATTGGTAAAAAATCTTCCTGCAATGTGGGAGACCTGAGTTTGATCCCTGGGTTGAGAAGATCCCCTGGAGAAGGGAAAGGCTACCCACTCCATTATTCTGGCCTGGAGAAGTCCATGGACTGTATAGTCCATGGGGTCACAGAGAGTCAGACATGACTGAGCAACTTTCACTTTCTTTTATTTCAGAATATTTGTAGAGAGCCATTCCTTCTAAAACTTTTCTGCATTTGTTGTATTTATCTTATTTTTCGTTGGGCAAGCTCTACTTTTTGAAAAACAAAAAAGTCAATTGGGGAATGATATGCAGTCGGCAAAAGATCAGAGATCTCTTTGTATTTTTAAAAGTTCAGAAACTTGAAAAAATTTTATTGAGGAAAATAGTAAATCCACCTATTATTATTTTTTACCAGTAGATGGCACTGCACAGGTGTAAGAGATGTCTACAAGAGAGGCTCATCAACCGCATGACTGGTGTGAAAGGCCCACCACTAGAATTCCGTCTCAGTGTTAAAGTATTACATCCGGGAATCCCAACAAGTTTATGTGAGGGAAGAGCATAAATTCATTAACACTCATTTTATTTACCAAACACTTAAACAGTGCTTATTATATGACAGATGAGCAAGTCCTTCGATTTCCTCTTTTTGATAAGAAAACTGAAGCACAGAGAGGTTAAGGTTCTTTGATGTCACACAGCTACGTAAGTGGTAGGACTAGGAATTGGCCCAGGCATTTGATCTAGTGTATGTCTTCTTTGCTTTGCTCCCGTTCAATACACTGACATGAATCATTCACTGATCTAATCAACAGTTTTAAAGAGCTGACTTGAAAATCTAAGGTATTAAAACTGACAGATTCCAGTTAGAGAACCAGAGACGTTTTAGGAGCACAGAGGTAATGTTGGAGAAAGCAACGAGGTCTTCAAAGGGGGAGGGAATGTATAGGTCTGTTATGGGGGAAAATAGGGCAAAGGAACAGTAATAAGAAGCACAAAGAAAGAGAAAAGGATGCTAATGAATAAAATTCACCAATTTGCAACTTTGTTTAGAGAAAGGATGCTGCATAAATTTTTAAGGTAAATATATGTTTAATATTGTTCAACTATATTTTACATTCTGGCTGATGTAGAAAATACTTTAAAAAACTTTAGTAAGCAGATTATAGCTTGTTCAGTGTGTTGCAACATCAACTCCAGTAATCGTTGCCTCCCCTTTCCTTTAGGCATCTCTGTCCCTAGTGACAGCTCAGAGCTTCAGATTACCCAAAATTGTGCTATTCTTGGAAATCTGAGATCCCACCTTCCCATTCTTGGGCAGGGCCCTATGCCATTCACAAATTTTAGCTTTCTTCAATATGCCTGTCATCTGACCCCATCAAATCCTCCCGTCCCTCGGCCTCAGCATGTTTTCTCTGATGCTCCCTTCCATATCTACATTTTTCCTCTCCAACTTACACATCACAGCCCATTCTTTCACTACTCCTTGGCCAATCCCTTCATATGGCTGCTGTTTTCCTTTTATCACACCTGCTTCCACCTGGGCTGATCACTTTAAAAGAAAATCAGAAATATAAGCAGATTATCTCCACTAAAAGAATGTATATTAATTCCACTAAAAATGAGGGCCTTTGGTCCCAAAGGGACCCTCCATATGCCTGAGCCAGTCACTCCTTCTTCCCATTTTCAAACATAAACCTTTCCAAGCTTGTCCACTCTTTAATTCCTTTACCTGAACGCTCCTTGCTGCATCTTCTTCATGAGACAAAAAAGAAAAATCCCCTGGGAACTCTGTCAATTTCCTGCCGCTGCATCTACAAACATACCTAAATCCGTAAGTATTTTTCTTCTGGTTTATTTTAGAGGAAGAGATACTCTGTTTCTAATTCTAATCCTTGTTCTGTATTGCATCCCTTTCCATCTTGTCAGAGTTTTTACAGTATGTCCTGTCTGTTTCAACTTCTCCTTTCTGCCATTCACCTAATCTCATTGGTTACAAATAATAAGTAATAATAATCATGGGGAAAAAAATCTTCATGGCCCTTCATTAGTGAAGATTTGCCCCAAAACTTTCTGTGAAGTTGCCTCTGCCCTCAATATCTTTTTCACTTAGCATTTACTATTCAATTCTCCATAACTAGGTTTTGATTTCTACCAATCCATGGAAAATACTGTGGGATTTTTTCCGCATCTTCCAGTTCTTTTAAATACATTTACATTCTATACACATACTTTTTAAAACAAATTTATACCCTATTTAATTTCTCGTAACTTTCTTTCTTTACTTAGCACCTATGTCTCTTTGACAACAGGATTTTTAAGGGCTGCTAAGTATTCTACTGTATTGATACAATATGCTTAAGTGATCTTTAACTTGTTAATATTTTTTTTTTATAATGTAATCTTTTTAGCTAAATGTTTTTGGACAACCTTAATTCTTTTTTTTTTTAATTGAAGTATAGTTGTTTTACAATATTGTGTTCATTTCAGATGTATGGAATAGTGTGGAAAGTACATTTTCAGATCACCAACCTAAATATAGTGGTCACTTTGTTGATCAGTTCTGTACTGGGCTGAATTGTGTCCCCCAAAAGGCCTAACCCTCAGTGCCTGTGAATGTGACCTTGTTTAGAAATAAGGTCTTTATAGCTGTGATCCAGTTAAGATAAGGTCATACTGGTTGAAGATGGATCCTAATCCAATGACTGCTGAGCTCATAAGAAGAGAGAAATAATGTTCATTCCCTGTCTTACAGACAGGAAGATAATATCATGTGATGATGAAGGCAGAGACTGGAGGGGCATGTCTACGAGCCAAGCAAGGAACACTAAAGATTGCTGACAGTCAGCAAGTGCTGGGAGACTGGGGGCAGGTTTTCCCTCGGGGTCTCTAGAACTGCAGTGCCTAATACTTTTATTTCAGGTCAATCGATCCCAGTGGTTTTAAGACACCCATTTTGCAGCACTTTGTTACAGTAGCCTGCAAAAACTCACGAGTTCTCAGAGCCATTTGGCACATCTCATTCTGACTGTCCTTCCACCTCAAAGGCACTCTTCTGTGTTGGCTTCCACGGCATCCCAGTCACCTAGTCGTCCTCTTCCTCTCCCTGTTCTCCCCAGGCCACGCTTCCTCTGTGTCTAAATGGTGACGATTCTGGGTGCTCGACTTTGTCCTCTTCTTTTCTCACTCTCAATATTTTTTGCAGGTGTTTCTGCTGCAATAACTATATCCGTCACCAAAACACCAGATCTCTCTTCTGAGGAGAGGTGTGTGTCTATGTGTGGACCTTAATATATACATATATACTCATAGACATGAGTTTATTTTTTGAGGGAAGTTTTAGGTTCACAGAAAAATTGAAAAGAAAGTACAGAGAGTTCCTGTATAACCCTCGTCTAGTGTTAGCATCGTGCAAGTATTAGCATCTTGCATTAGTGTGGTACATGTGTTAAACTGATGAGCCCATTTAGACATACTTTTATTAACTAAAATTCATAGTTTACGTGGGCTTCAGTCTTTGTGACGTGTATTCTATGAGTTTTGACAAATGTATCCATCATTACAGTAGTATATAGAATAGTGTTGATGCCCTAAAAATCATTTATCCTCTGCCTCCTTGTGCCTCCCTCCACCTTAACCCCTGGCAATCACTGATCTTGTTACTTTTTCCATAGTCTTGCCTTTCCAGAATATCGTACAGGAAACCATGGAACCTTTTCATATTGGTTTCTATCACTTAGCAAAGTGCATCGGAGTTTCCTTATGTCTTTTAGTGGTTTGACAGCTCATTTGTTTTTGTCACTGAATAATATCCTATTGTATGGATAAATGTACCACAGTTTGTTTATCCATTAACCTAGTAGAGTGTATTTTGATTACTTCTGAGTTTTGGCAATTATGAATAAAATTGTTGTAAGCATTCATATGTGGAGATTTCTGTGTGGTCATAAGTATTCACTTTGGGTAAGTATTAGGAGCATAATTGGTGGATTGTATAGTAAGAGTATGTTTAGTTTTGTAAGAAATTGCTAAACTGTCTTCTAAAATGACTGTACTACCTGCGTTCCTACTAGCAATGAATGAGTGTTCCAAATTTTCACAGTATTTGGTATTGTCAGAATTCTGGATTTGGGACATTCTAATAGGTATATGCTACTGCTGCGAAGTCGCTTCAGTCGTGTCCGACTCTGTGCGACGCTATGGATGGTAGCCCACCAGGCTGCTCTGTCCTTGGGGTTCTCCAGGCAAGAATAATGGAGTGGCTTGCCATGCCGCCCTCCTATAGGTATCTAACGGAATCTCACTGTTGTTTTAATTTGCGATTCGTTGATGACACATGATGTTGAGAATCTTTTCATATATTTATTTGCCACCTGTATATCTTCTTTGGTGAAGTGTCTATTCAGACCTTTTGTGCATTTCAAAAATCAGATTTCTTTAATTCAGTTTAAGAGTTTTTGTGTTTGTCAGATGCAAGTTCTTCATCAGATATATGTTTTATGATGATCCTCCCACCTCATTCTATGTCATGTCTTTTCATTCTCTTGATGGTGTCTTTCACAGAGCAGAATATTTTAATTTTATAGAAGTCCAATTTATCAATTTTTGCTCTCATGAACCTTGCTTTTGGAGTTGTATCTAAAATGTACCAAGCCAAAGGCCACCTAGATTTTTTTTCTATTATCTTCTACTAGTTTTACAGTTTTGGCTTTCACTTTTGGGTCTTTGGTCCATTTTCCATTCATTTTCATAAAAAGTATAAGGTCTGTGTGTAGATTTGCTTTTTGTGCATGTTGCTGTCCACCTGTTCCAGCACTATTTGCTTAAAGACTATTCTTTTTCTTTCTCTCTTTTTTTAAGTCAGCTTAAAAAAATTATTTATTTGCTTGCTCCGGGCCTTACTTGTAGCATGCAGGATCTTCGATCTCCATTGCGGGATGCGGCTTCTTTAGCTTCAGCCTGTGAACTCTTAGTTGCAGAATGTGGGATCTAGTTCCCTGACCAGGGATCAAACTCAGGCCTCCTGCATTGGGAGTGTGGAGTCTTAGCCACTGGGCCACTAGGGAAGTCCCTATCCTTTCTGTCTTCAATCACCATTGCTCTGTTGTCAAAGATCACTTGAATATATTTGTGTGGGTCTGTCTCTGGCTACTGTGAATTTTATTCCTCTCTTATTCTAACTTCCCAAAGAGAACTCTGAATGGCATTCTTGATTCCCCTCTCTTTTCTCTCATAGCCAGTCATAGCTGATTAGCCACCAAGTCCTGTGCTCAGCACTTCATGTGTGTTATTTGATGTAATACTACAATAATCCTACATTATTATTTAGGCTTATATTAATAGTAAAAATCTGAGCTCAGAGGGGACTCTATATATAGACTGAAACATTTTTTATTCTTAACCCCCATGGTATATTACCAGACACAGATCACAAGCAGCAAGGCAGTTTGACTTTAGGATATAAACCCCCAACCATGACACTAGTTTCTAAATATATCTTGAAGTCATTCATCTCTCTTCATCCTCATTATCACCATATTAATTCAGGCACCATCATCTTTCAGTAAGTTTACTAACAGCACTCTCTTAATGGCTTTCGTGCATCCAGTCTGGCCCTATTCCAGACTGCTGTATCTAAAGCACAAATCCGATAACACTAAACATAAAACCATCTCATGGCCCCCCATCACCTATAAAGAAAACAGACACTCCAAAATATGTTTACAACTTCCCTGTTCCGTTCAAACCTCAAAGTCTACCATCCTGACCTGAACTCTGCAGGGAGTGTGCTCATGCTTAAATCTGCATCTTTGTACATATGGGTCCATTTGCTTCTGTTGCTCTTTTTTTCTTTCTCCATTTGACTCTTTCTTCAGTTTGCAACTTCAACATCATGTCCTAGTTGGAGTTGTCAGATTTAGCAAATAAAAACACAGGGCACCTAGGTACAAATATTGCATGGAACATATATTAAGGAATTATTCATTGTTTACCAGAAATTCAAATGTTACTGGGAATTCTGTATTTTTTTTTCTGGCAACCCTATGTCCTAGGGAAACCTTCTCTGAAACTGCATCCCTAGGACTGGTCAAGTGCCCCTCTGATATGCTCCCATAACCTCCTATGCTCATCGCATCACAGTATTCACTTCTGTTATTCATGTGATACATCCATCTCTCCTACATTCCTTAAGAACGGAGATTGTATCTTTTCCAACAGCATGTCTCCAGCATCTAGATACCCAATATTTTGTGCTTAACAGATATTTCTTAAGTGTTTTTAAATGAATGAATATGACACTTTTAATTCTAACACTTTGCTGTTGTAGGTTGCTAGTAGATGAACTATTAAAATATATTTTGCACCTATTTTTAATGTGTTTATAGAAATTCCTTTTTGTATTTAACTTTAAAGCTCTTGGTTTAGAATTTTGTGAACCTAGATAAATTATTTTCAGTTAATTCCTGGCCAACCTCAGCTCCTCTAACCGCAAAGACAGAGGTATGCAAAGTTCAACGGTAGGCTGTTAAGTATGTAACTGACCTAGATTGTAGCAAGAGATTGGAATTTCGTTCCTTTCCAGAGGTTGGACATGACAGGTCAGAGGCCAAATATTGTTCATTTACCCAGTCTATGAGAAAAACAATTGATATTAGTCATCTGAATTAATATTTTTTTTCTCCATAATATGTCTTAAGGAACACTAGTTCCTCAGATTGATAATAGGTGTTACTCAAATGAAAACACAAAAGTTTATCAGCTAGGCAACACTAGTTTAAACAGATTTCTGCCCTGTAGGAATTTCCAGAACTTTAACATGTTAATGTGAATCTCTAGGAAGTGATGTATAATGCATGGAATTGTTCTAGTCTAATTAATCACAGAATTTCTTTTGTTAGTTAACACCTAATTTAGGAAATAGGAATATAGATTTTAAAGCTCTCCTCAGGGTAAGGGAGTATATTGACTCGACTTTTTATTGTTAAAAACAGGTTTTTGGAACGCCTTACTCAGAGATGTGATCACATAATTTATCGAATAAATGCAGCTTCATTGGGTCACATTCATCTGTTTTGAAATAGAGTGCCAAAGAGTTTCCAAAATAAATGTCTGTGGGATTTAGTGTATATAAAATAAAGTTTGTATTTGACACAGAAATTCGTAAGCCCATAAGGAGGTATGTAAAATCCTAAAGCAGTTATATATAATTTGGATGGCTGAATATTTAGTATTATTGGATTTAAAAACAAGAACTTCAAAGGTAAAATACAATTCTCACTAATGAAAAGCACATGTGATATGGCTGAAGCCCCAAAGGCAACAGTCAGTCAGGGCAGGCCTGCTTTGTGATCAGAGTACAAGACTGGGCCCCTGTGAGTTTTGAGAGTCCTGAACCACAGATTTGACTTCCAAATCGTACTTCTCTCCATCATCTGAATGAGGCTGAGTGTCACCCAAGAGTTAATATACAATGTGTTGCATCTGAAAGTGACACATCTCCTATTAACCTAGAGGTGAGGCTGCCTTTGTTCCTATTATTGTCAAATGCCTTAGCACTAATTTTTTAATGATTTCATTTATCTGCACACGTTAAGTACTCTGCCAGTTGCTTCACCTGTTGATGGCGACAGTAGCTTGTCTTTGTGAGTGCTCTGTGTGCTGCACACAATGTGAAGTTTTCGACTTGCTTTGTTTCATTTAGTTATCTCAACAGCCCCTTGAAGTCAGCCTCACCATTTATAGCCACTTTGCAGATGATGACAACTTAAATGACTTACTCAAGAGGCATAGTATGGAGCTGAGAAGTGCTTTGACATGATCTCTGTCTGACCTGTGAGCTTGCAGTCTTAACCGCTCTGCTATGATAATGCCACAGTTTGGTAGATCTCAGAATACTTGATATGTAGCTATCCTTATAACTTCTCACCATGGGAGAAACCAAGGCTGAGGAAATAGATCTGCTTTGCCCAGGGTCTTGAGAGAATAGGTACATAGGTTTCACTGTGGGAACATAAAGGTATGATTTCTGTGAAACTACCAAGTAGAAGCATCAAATGTGAGGTCCTGGACAACAAAAAGATGCACGCTTCTTGGAGAGGAGGTAAGGAAGAGGAGGACCGAAAATGAAGTAGGATGAACTGCAAAGAGCAAGTTGGCCTTCTGAATAATTCTGTTTTATACTTTAAGGAAAACTCTGGCTGTTTAAAGTTGATTGGTGTTTCCTATCTAATTTATAAACTGTATAAGTAATAAAATAGGTTTGAATGTAATATGATTTTTTTTTTTGCTGCTCAAAGCATTAGGAAATAGACCACTTGAGGTCAGGGTAACACCAAAAAGGATTTCCCAGCACTAAAATGAACCACATTGCAAACTCTTCTAAGTGCTTAGCAATGTCCTGAAATGGCTTCATTTATGTGAGGCTTGAGAAACGAAAGGGGCCTCTTGTGAACTTTTCAACCACAGAAAAGGGTATGCTTTAAGAAAATATACTCAAAGTGATATGACAAGAGCTAGATATAAGTTGGTGGGTCTCCTTACTTAAAAACAAGTGTGAGTAAAAGACATTCTTCCTGTTGAAAATCAAAAGAATTCAATCTTGAAAACTTGTTTCTGAAGACCATAATAATGAAATAGCATATGCTTAATATTCTTTATATTCCATAATTGGTTTTTAATTATTTTTCTATATATTTTTTATATATGTAGTAGCCCATTGAAGTGGAAGTGAAAGTCGCTCAGTCATGTCCGACTCTTTGCAACCCCGTGGACTGTACAGTCCATGAAATTCTCCAGGCCAGAGTACTGGAGAGGGTAGCTGTTGCCTTCTCCAGGGGATCTTCCCAAACCAGGGATCAAACCCAGGTCTACCACATTGCAGAGATCTCATAATGCTTGCATCTTATTGAATGACTAGGTAATAGATATTGATGTTACTAAAAAAATGGACATTTAGTGGTATCAGATATTCTGCAAAGAGGCTTTGGAATACAGAAACAAATGATTTGTTATGGTGATTGTTTGATTTCAAACAATATCCTCATTCAAGAAAACTTCTCCTGGAGAAAAATGTCAGTTTTAGCTTTTACAGCCCAAATGGGGGTGAGATTATTAAAAATGGTTGATATATTACAAAGGGTAGTAGAGCTAACTAGTATCCTGCTAAGCACTTCATCAACAATCTTCAAAATCACTCTGTGAGGCAGGTACTGCTATTCTCCCTACTTTATAGATGAAGAGACTGAGGTTTAGAGAGTAATTTATCCAAAGATGCAAACTCTGGCAACCAGACTGCACAACCAACACTTATAACCATCATGGTATATGTGGTCTTCCATGGAAAGGGCATTGTTAGGGAACCAGTTCTGACACAGCTCTGTTTTTAATTTCTGTGTCTTGGACTCCTCATCTGTAAAATAAGGCCAAATCTAGTTGAGTCTTAAGATTCATTGAAGATCTAATGCCCTGTGATTCTAATTGTCCTAGAAAAACTTTAGAAAGTAACTACTTGTGCAGTGTCTGAAGTGGATTCTATTATACATGGAAAATCTAGAGAGAATGAATGGTGATTTATGAAAGAAGAAGTTAAAATCATACATATTAATAACTTAGAAGTACAGTGGACTCATTTACTGTTCCCTGTACATACGAAAAAATTACTTTTACAGATGCCTTTGGCAAATACATACCTAACTAAAACCTGGAAAACATTCATTCTGGGGGATTTTTTCTTACGTATTTGAATTCATACAGCTAATATAGAGTACCCTTTTTCTTAGATAAATTCATAATTAATAGTAAATTAGAAAAATTTTGCCTCGGACCCTTTAACTTTCTATTTCCAAAATATGCTTGTCTGACTTTCTTGGGTGTGACCAAAGAACTTCGGTCTTTGTTTGGATTTTCAAGTGAACTTTTCCTCTTTGTAACTCCATCTTCCATTTTTATTAACCAGTCAAGCATGTTTTACTTTACACTGTGATAAGGGGATCAGAAACAGCTTTCCCACATCTAAGGCGATCTTAATCAGTTGCAAGGAATATATGAGTGGCATAGTGTGGAAGCTTCCTGCCTCGAGGAGGAAGAGATCTCTGGATTATTAATTTTGATTCCATTGATAGAGGGAGAAAGTTAGGTAACCTTGCAAACAAGGTACTTTTGACTGTGAGCCATTTTGAAAGGACATAAGGTGAACTGTCACCCCTTTTGACCTTCCACTAACCTTTCACTTTTAACATATGTTTTGAAGTGCCAGCCATGTTGATTTCCATGGCTGTTTGGGTACAAGTTTCAGAGAAACCTACTGCCCCCAAGTCTTTAATCACTTTTTGAACTTTGAATATAAGCCTTTAAGATGCTTTTAGGTCCCATAGGAGACTGGCTGACTAGTACTGACTTCACAACACACCCCTCCACAAGTTGTGTTACAGAGCCCCTCATTCAGACACCTAACTATGAAGTCTTATTACCCAGGATGCAAAATGAGCAGGGTAAGCTCACTGTGGATATAGTGGTGAAGTGGTGATTGAATCCTGGAATCTAGTGGACATCCTGAATTCCCGTTTGTGGCACAGCCACAGGAAGTCCCACTTGTTTCTGGGGCATTTTCCAGCTTGTATCACTGAATCAAGCTTTTGTATGCTGATATTTCTTCTTTCAAAGCCTTGAGATATATATGTACAGTTAATCTGGGAGCAGACTGACACAGCAAACAGAAAAGCAGAGTATCAAGGGTTCATTTTTGGCAAAAGCTCTTTACTATGGAGTCATCAAAAGTGTAAATGTGCAATTAATCATAAGCAGGCATATAATACGGCCCTCAGAAGAGCAGAATAGTGTTCAATGAACTGAATTCTCTCACTTTGGCTTCTGTAAAACAACTTTAATTTCTTCTTATACTGTCTTTGCTATCAATGCTCCTACCTCTGAAAAACCTACCACATTGGTTTTTTTTTTTTTTTTTGAGAAGTACGGTCACATGAATGGAATGAAAATCAAGCCTCACTAATGTCCAGGACAGGGGCTGGCAGCCTTCCAGAAGTGCTTTTCCAAAATACTGGCCTCAAGTTTTCATTGTTGAGGGGAGAGGGAGAGAGGGAATTTTGGAACACTGAGAACCTCTGGGGATTATCGCTGGCTCAGACACCTCATTACACACCTTTGGAGGCCAAGTGACATTGAGAGCCCTGGAGGCCAGGGTGATCCTGGAGAAGAACTTCTTGAAAGTAGGTGTGTAGAAAGGAAAAGAAAAGAAAGGATGAAAAACAACATCTTTCATTTATGATATTAATGGTGTGAGCTGCCAATTTATGTGCCACCAAAAATCACCTTCTGTGCAAAGTATTTCTAAAGAAATAATCAGTACAGCATGTTAATTAAATAAGGTAATAGTGATAGTCTTGCCCGGGAAATCCCTAGACAGAGAAGCCTGGTGGGCTATAGTCCATGGGGTCACAAAAGAATCAGGTAAGACTTAGTGACTAAACAATAACAAAATAAAAATTGATGTAAAATCATATGTTGTCTTTGCCTCCTATTCTATATCAAATTTAAGAAAAAACTTCAGTATTGTTTTATCTGATTATAATAGTAATACCTGATCAGAACAGAAAAATTTCCAAGTATAGAAAAAGATAAAGAATTGAAAAAGTTTTCATAAATCTATTATCACAAACTATTTTACAATACTACCTTAGTCAGAGTCCATTTTTATGCATGCTTGAAATAATAATTACTTTATAATAAATATAATTGCATACCTATATTTGAAAATATAATTTTATATTTTATTTTCTGTTGCTTAGCATTGTTATGTATCTTTTTCTCATTTTAACACTTCTTTTAATATGCATAAAATCTAAAAAAATAAGGTGACAAGATTTACTGATGGGCAGCAATACATTACATCATGAATAGCACATGGGAAGTGCTCAATAAAATTTTGTCGAATCAATTTAGGGTCAGATATGGACAATACAGTTGTCAAACTTGAAGGTATACTTTGTGTTAAGTATCATGGAGGACACAGGAATGCATCCTTAGATGTAGATTCTGCCCTCTGGGGTTTATAGTTCAACCATTATCATAAAAATATTTAAAGTCTTATGTGATGTCAGTTCCATTAAATTGACTGTGAGTGAATGAAAAAAAAAATCCCACTTTAAAAGTATTTTAATATTGGACTTTCCATTGTCAGGGATAGATAACTTTAGCTCTTTAAAGAACTCAGGTAACTCCTAAGAAACTGAAGTTTCACTATTAAGTATGCCAGTACCTTATAGAAGAATTCAGTCAAATAAAGACCCTATTTCCTTGGCTTCCCTGGTGGCTCAGTGGTGAAGAATCTGCTTCCCAATGCAGGAGACACGGGTTCAATCCCTGATATGGGAAGACCCCACATGCCACGGAGCAACTGAGCCCTTGAACCACAACTATTGGGCCTGTGCTCCACTGAGCCCACCTGCTGCACCTACTGAAGCCTGCATGCCCTTGATCCTGTGGTCCACAACAAAAGAAGCCACTGGGGTGAGAAGCCCACACACTGCAACTAGAGACTAGCCCAGGTTCCTCACAACTAGAGAAACCCCATGTACCAACGAAGAAGCACATCAGTTCAGTTCAGTCTCTCAGTCCTGTCTGACTCTTTGCGACCCCATGAATTGCAGCACACCAGGCGTCCATGACCAACTCTTGGAGTTCACTCAAACTCACGTCCATCGAGTCAGTGATGCCATCCAGCCATCTCATCCTCTGTCATCCCCTTCTCCTCTTGCCCCCAATCCCTCCCAGCATCAGAGTCTTTTCCAATGAGTCAACTCTTCGCATGAGGTGGCCAAAATACTGGAGTTTCAGCTTTAGCATCATTGCTTCCAAAGAAATCCCAGGGCTGATCTCCTTCAGAATGGACTGGTTGGATCTCCTTGCAGTCCAAGGGACTCTCAAGAGTCTTCTCCAACACCACAGTTCAAAAGCATCAATTCTTCAGCGCTCAGCCTTCTTCACAGTCCAACTCTCACATACATACATGACCACAGGAAAAACCATAGCCTTGACTAGACGAACCTTTGTTGGCAAAGTAATGTCTCTGCTTTTGAATATGCTATCTAGGTTGGTCATAACTTTCCTTCCAAGGAGTAAGCATCTTTTAATTTCATGGCTGCAGCCAACATCTGTAGTGATTTTGGAGTCCAGAAAAATAAAGTCTGACACTGTTTCCACTGTTTCCCCATCTATTTCCCATGAAGTGATGGGACCGGATGCCATGATCTTCGTTTTCTGAACATTGAGTTTTAAGCCGACTTTTTCACTCTCCTCTTTCACTTTCATCAAGAGGCTTTTTAGTTCCTCTTCACTTTCTGCCAAAAGGTGGTGTCATCTGCATATCTGTGCTATTGATATTTCTCCCAGCAATCTTGATTCCAGCTTGTGTTTCTTCCAGTCTAGCATTTCTCACGATGTATTCTGCATATAAGTTAAATATGCAGGGTGACAATATACAGCCTTGATGTACTCCTTTTCCTATTTGAAACCAGTCTGTTGTTCCATGTCCAGTTCTAACTGTTGCTTCCTGACCTGCATACAAATTTCTCAAGAGGCAGGTGAGGTGGTCTGGTATTTCCATCTCTTTCAGAATTTTCCACAGTTTATTGTGATCCACACAGTCAAAGGCTTTGGCATGGTCAATAAAGCAGAAAGAGATGTTTTTCTGGAACTCTCTTGCTTTTTCCATGATCCAGTTGATGTTGGCAATTTGATCTCTGGTTCCTCTGCCTTTTCTAAAACCAGCTTGAACATCAGGAAGTTCACGTAGCAAATAATAAATAAATATTGTTTAAAGGGGAAAAAGTATAAACAGTGACAGATTTTATTTTCCTGGGCTCCAAAATCACTGCACACTGAGACTGCAGTCATGAAATTAAAAGATGCTTTATTCTTTCAAGGAAAACTATGACAAATTAGACAATGTATTAAAAAGCAGAGACATCACCATCATTTTGCTGACAAAGGTCTGGGTAGTTAAAGCTATGGTCTTTCCAGTAGTCATGTACAAATGTGAGAGTTGGACCATAAAGAAGGCTAAGTGCCAAAGAATTGATCCTTTCAAATTGTGGTGATGGAGAAGATTCTTGAGAGTCTATTGGACAGCAAAGAGATCAAATCTGTCAACCCTAAAGGAAATCAACCCTTAATATTCATTAGAAGGACTGTTGCTAAAGCTGAAGCTCCAATACTCTGACCACCTGATGCAAAGAGCTGACTCATTGGAAAAGACCCTGATGCTGGGAAAGATTCAAGGCAAAAGGAGAAGAGGGCAACAGAGGATGAGATGGTTAGATAACATCACTGTTTCAATGGACATGAATTTGAGCAAAATCCGGGAGACAGTGGAGGACAGATGAGTCTGGTGTGCTACTATCCATGAGGTTGCAAAGAGTCAGACATGACTTAGTGACTGAACAACAACAGTTCCCTTTACTAAAATAGCTGTTCCTAAATATTCCACATAAAACAAGGAAAAAAAATTAAAAATTCCACATGGTAATAAAAATGTAATCTATTCCCTGTGTCTACCTGAATTCCTGCATCTCTGATTCTTGTCCTATCTGTCACAATCCATAACCCAGCTCTATACTGCAATCAGGTGTAAAACTCGCATCATGTCAAATCACTTTTCTGCTTCAAACTCTTCAGCATCTTCACGTGAATTAGATTGAGGTCAGAATCCTGTAATATAGTTGATAAGGATTCTGTGATTTGGCATCTGCTAACATCTCTAGCTCATGGCCAATTGTTGTTCAGTTCCTGAATGCACTCTATGCTCTTTTTTGATCTTTAGGGTTTGGGTGTTTTTTTTTTTTTAAACAACTGACTGTCAGTTTATTAAGTAGACTGATTTAAATATCTGCAATGGTGACTTCAACCTGACTCCTGGTCAGTACTGATGGAAGTAATCTGCTTGATTATCTCAGAAGGACTGTGTAAATCAGGGAATCACTTGTAGATTCTGTTCTGAAAATGATCCCAAATCTTAGCGCCTGCACCACAAGGAGTATTCCTCATAATTATTCTCAGAGTGTTGGTGGAAGGACCATCTGAACTGATCCTTCCTTTTGATATTCTTTTCTACTGACTTTACCTGGAAAACGTGTTGTCTTTCTCTCTCCTTATCTAGTTATCCTCCCACTCTTTGAGTTCTGCCTTAGAAGTCATTTACAGCAGGAGGTCTTTCCTGACCAGTTGTGACATTGACCTTAGGGTTGTGCTCAAAGTCACCCTTCACCTTCTGTTTCCCTGGCTATAGCAATTATTGTACTTTTAGCTGTTCCTGTGTTTATCTCCTCATTGCACTATCACTTTTCACAAATATAGGGACTATGTCCTTTTTGTTCAGAGAATCTGGAACATAGCAGAAATGCAGTATTTATAGAATTCATTAGTTCATTCATTCAAGAAATATTTATTCATCAATGCTAGACACTGTTGTAGGTCATGCTATACAGTGGTGAATAAAATGAGCAGAATTCTTGTCCCCATGGAGATTGTATCCTAAACGAATGAGTGAAAACATAGTATGTTATAAAGTGCTCAGTTTGAAAAAAAAAAACAAAACAAAACAAAGAGGAAAGAGAAGGTAGGGACATGGAAAAGGGCTATGCTTGTAACTGAGACGGTCAGGGGCACAAGCAGTGACACAAAGGAGATGACTGCAGGATCCCAGGGAGGATGGTCCCCACTCTGTGAAGGCAAACGTGAAGGAGATCGGTCACTAAGGTGCCTGTGGGCTGCTGTAAGAACTTGACATTTTTACTTTTTATTTTGAAATGTTAGATGGACAGAAGAATAGAAAGACAGTCCATAGTATTCTCCTACACTCTGATCAGCTTCCTCTAACGTTGACATCTTTCATCAGTGTTAGTTACTCTGTCATGAACGACTCTACAACCCATGGACCGCAGCCCACCAGACTCCTCCATCCATGGGATTTTCCAGGCAGGGATACTGGAGTGGTTTGCCATTTCCTTCTCCCAGGGATCTTTCCAACCCAGGGATTGAACCCTGGTCTCCTGCACTGCAGGCAGATTCTTTACTGACTAAGCTATCAGGAAATCAGGGAAGCCCTGACATTTTTCATACCATTGTACATTTTCCAAAATGTATCCATTACCATTGTTATCGTGTTGTTGCTGTATAGTTGTTAAGTTGTATCTGACTCTTTTGAGACCTCATGGACTGTAACCTGCCAGGATCCTCTGTCCATGGGATTTCCCAGGTAAGAAGTGAGTTGCCATTTCCTTGTCCAGGGGATCTTCCCTACCCAGGGATTGAACCTGCATCTCCTGCATTGGTGTGCAGATTCTTTACAACTGAGCCACCTGGGAAGCCCTCTGGACTGTATTATTAACTAAACTATAGATCCTACCCATATTCATTAGTTTTTCTACAAATATTCTTCCTTTTTCCTCCAGTTCCCATTAAAGATATTCAGTTCAGTTCAGTTCAGTCACTCAGTCGTGTCCAGCTCTTTGCAACCTCATGAATTGCAGCACACCAGGCCTCCCTGTCCATCACCAACTCTTGGAGTCCACTCAAACTCACGTCCATCGAGTCGGTGATGCCATCCAGCCATCTCATCCTCTGTCATCCCCTCCTCCTCCCGCCCCCAATCCCTCCCAGCATCAGAGTCTTTTCCAATAAGTCAACTCTTCGCATGAGGTGGCCAAAGTACTGGAGTTTCAGCTTTAGCATCATTCCTTCCAAAGAACACCCAGGAGTGATCTCATTTAGAATGGACTGGTTGGATCTCCTTGCAGTCCAAGGGACTCTCAAGAGTCTTCTCCAACACCACAGTTCAAAAGCATCAATTCTTCGGCACTCAGCTTTCTTCATAGTCCAACTCTAACATCCATACATGACTACTGGAAAAACCATGGCCTTGGTTAGACAGACCTTTGTTGGCAAAGTAATGTCTCTGGTTTTGAATATGCTGTCTAGGTTGGTCATAACTTTCCTTCCAAGGAGTAGGCGTGTTTTAATTTCATGGCTGCAATCACCATCTGCAGTGATTTTGGAGCCCCCCAAAATAATGTCTGACACTGCTTCCACATCTATTACTAAATGGCACTTAATTATCACATCTCCTTGATGTACTCTTGTCTGTGACAGCCTTTCAATCTTCCTTTGTTTTTCCTTTTCTTAAAGTTTGTGAAGAGCACTTGTCAGGTATTTTGTAGAATGTACCTCAGTTTGGGTTCATCATTTTCGTTTGTTTGTTTGTTTTTACTTATGATTCAAGTGGGGTTATGAAATTTTGGAAAGAATACCTTCAGAAGTGAAATGCCATTTCCATAATGTTATATACCAGGGGTACATGATATCAACATGGATCACCACTGGTGAGCTTAGTCTTGATCGCTTGGTGAAAGCAGTGTTTGACACGATTTTCTCCACTGTCAAAGTTACTATAATCTTTACCAAACCGTACTCTGTTTGGGAGGGTAATTAAACTCTACCTCCTGGGAGGAAGAAGATCAAAGGATTTGTGGACATACATTAAAACCACCACAGAAATTAATAAATATTGGAGGAGGTACTTTGAGGATATACAAATATCCTGTTTTTCCTTAAAGTTTCATCTCTAATTATAGTGTTCATTCATGGATCTTGCCTGTAGTCATCATTACTGTGGTGTTCTAGCGGTGAATTTCTATTTCCTTCATTTCTCCTACACTTATTATTTGGAATTCTTCTGTAAAGAGGTTTAACCATATACATATATTTAAACTGTATTTATCTTTTCACAGTAATTCCATTTCTAGTTTTTTAAGGGAAAATTATCTTTGCAGATTTTAAAGGGAATTAAAAGGTAGATAACTGATGGAAAGCTGCTATGTAGCACAGGGAGCATAGCCTCCTCATGCTCTGTGATGACCTTGAGGGGTGAGTTGGAGGGTGAGGATGGGCAGGATGTTCAAGAGTGCGGAGATATATATACATATATATATATATCCTATATATATATATATAGAGAGAGAGAGAGTTATGATTGACTCACACTGTTGTACAGTGGAAACCAACACAATATTATGAAGCAAGTATTCTCCAATTAAAAAATAAATAAAAAAAATTTTAAAAAGCAGTTCCTATTCCACATCTGAAGTTCTCAGTTGGGAGTGTGTGCACTGACATCAACTCTACCAGGTCTGGGAGCAGGAATAGAATGGTGCTCCCTGTGAATTAAGCATGTATCTGTTGAATGCCATCTAATGTTACATCAGTTCAATTCAGTTCAGTTGCTCAGTCGTGTCTGACTTTTTGTGATCCCATGAACCGCAGCATACCAGGCCTCCCTGTCCATCAGCAACTCCCGGAGTTCACTCAAACTCATGTCCATCGAGTCAGTGATGCCATCCAGCCATCTCATCCTCTGTCGTCCCCTTCTCCTCCTACCCCCAGTCCCTCCCAGCATCAGGGTCTTTTCCGATGAGTCAACTCTTCGCATGAGGTGGCCAAAGTATTGGAGTTTCAGCTTTAGCATCAGTCCTTCCAATGAACACCTAGGACTGATCTCCTTTAGCATGGACTGGTTGGACCTCCTTGCAGTCCAAGGGACTCTCAAGAGTCTTCTCCAACACCACCATTCAAAAGCATATTCCTAGAATGTTGACGTTCACTCTTGCCATCTCCTGTTTGACCACTTCCAATTTGCCTTGATTCATGGACCTGACATTCCAGGTTCCTGTGCAGTATTGCTCTTTACAGCATGGGACCTTGCTTCTATCACCAGTCACATCTACAACTGGGTATTGTTTTTGCTTTGGCTCCATCCCTTCATTCTTTCTGGAGTTATTTCTCCACTGATCTCCTGTAGCATATTGGGCACCTACCGACCTGGGGAGTTCCTCTTTCAGTATCCCATCGTTTTGCCTTTTCATACTGTTCATGGGGTTCTCAAGGCAAGAATATTGAAGTGGTTTGCCATTCCCTTCTCCAGTGGACCACATTCTGTCAGACCTGTCTACCATGACCCACCCATCCTGTGTGGCCCTACACACCATGGCTTAGTTTCATTGAGTTAGACAAGGCTGTGGTCCATGTGATCAGTTACATAAATATTGTCTTTTGAAGAGCACTCCCGAAGCTGTAAATTTTGATATTTTGCTGATTACACAGTAGATGAGCTTAGTAGAAAACAGTCCTTGAAAATAATGGCATGTATTCTAATTTAATGATTATTATATCAAATTCATTTTTATATCAAAATACCCCAAAAAATAAAAAGACAATGTTTCTGTAGCTCATTTATGAACACAGGTAGAATGCTCTAGGTAGGGTATGATGCTGAAAAAAGAGGAGCAATAAATTCTATGGGACCAAAATAGGCTTGGCGATTGGCAATTGACTAGCTTGCTCAAATGGCATTATTTTTCATTCCTTATCATCATAAGCCAAAAGACAACAAACTTAAGATGAGATGAAGTGAAGTGAAGTCGCTCAGTCGTGTCCGACTCTTTGCGACCCCGTGGACAGTAGCCCACCAGGCTCCTCCATCCATGGGATTCTCCAGGCAAGAATACTGGAGTGGGTTGCCCTTTCCTTCTCCAGGGGATCTTCCCAACCCAGGGATTGAACCCAGGTCTCCCACATTGCAGGCAGATGCTTTAACCTCTGAGCCACCAGGGAAGACCAAAGATAAAGGAATCAAAGTGAAAGTGAAAGTGAAGCTGCTCAGTCGTGTCCGACTCTTTGAGACCCCATGGACTGTAGCCCATCAGGCTCCTCCCTCCATGGGATTCTCCAAGCAAGAGTACTGGAGTGGGTTGCCATTTCCTTCTCCAGGGAATCTTCCTGACCCAGGGATCGAACCCGGGTCTCCCGCATTCCAGGCAGACGCTTTAACCTCTGAGCCAGCCATGCCTGTAGTACTAAGATAGATAGCTTCCTTCAAATTCTTTTATTAAACATCTTTGGTTCATTTTTATTCAAGAGTTGTATGTGCATTTTCAATAATGGTAATAGAAATTTTTAAGTGCTTCAAACATAGAACTTGTCTTTCCAAAGGCTTCCCAGACTAGCATAAATAAACAGAAATTTTTTCTAGAAACACACAATCAAAGACAACATTTTAGTGTGACCCCTGTTGTCTGTGGGCATAAGCTCACCTGTTCTTTCCTCTTCCCCAACAGATAGCACTTGAAGAGGTTCACCTGCATCTTTCCTCAGTATTTCAACATGTTTCTCTCTGTGTTGATTGATATACGTTTTCCCCTCCCTCCCTCCTTGTTCTTTCTTCTTTACTGCCTTCATTTTGCCAAATCTTGATTTTCTTTAACCTTTGACCCTCTGTCTCTCCACCCCTAACTGTATGATTCCCCTCTATATTTCCTTACCAATAATAATTCTATTTTTCCTTTTACCATTTTCATCTCTTTTTCAGGGGCATTGCAGGGTAAAGAGCGATCTGATCCTTAAATACATTACTACAGTCACTTCTGTCACTTACACGATTCTCTCATGCAATGGATACACAGATGCACACTGATTCTTTATGCACGCACACCAGGGTACTGTTTTGTCTGTACCAGTCATGTCAATCATAGGGTACACCCTTCTCTTTTTCTCGTGACCTGACTGATTAAGTCAGTCAAAACATCAAACTGGTTTATATGACTAGACAGCATCACTCTGTGTCTTGTTTGTTATGACATGCCATGGTTCCCTGACATTTTTGTAAATTTCAAGTTATGACGTTTTCTTTGAAATCAGGTGCTACTGTTTCTTAAAAAAGATATCTGTGAAGTCTCCAGCTTTTCCACCCCCAGTTGGAATTCCTTGCTGTCTCTCAAATGTTCCCACTACACTTTGATCATATCTCCATTACTTCATGCATTAGAGTTAACCGAACAAGCAAATGTTTTCTTTGCTGGATTATACATTCTACAGAGAGTATTTTTTAAAAATACTTTTAGCATTTCATAGAGTTCTTTTTATCTAGGACGGGTCTAGGAAGATATTCTATAAATAGGTGAATGTTTGCATTCTGATTTCAAAATTAAATTTTTGAGTTAAGAGTAACCAAAAAAAAAAATCATAAACAAATGGCAGCAAGAAATCTGATACCTGATTACAAAGAAAAGTGTTATGACACCACTATATTAATGATTAGTTCTTAGGTTATACTTAGCAAAAATTGAGAATAGTTTGTTTTTAGCCTATTCCCCTCCCTGACTTTAATGATCTATGGAAAAATATAAATATAGAAGAATTCTTGTGCTTACTTATGGAAAGTATTTTTTGCCTTCTTCATTGAATTAAAGGCAATGTACATTTTTCATAGGCCAACAAGCTTTGAAGATTTTACTTAGATTTAAGTTATGTAACTTTTAATTGGTAACATGTGCTCTCTGGATGTCTATGTGTATCATTGTATACACACTATACCTATGAATATAGATATAAAAATGATACAGGTCCTCCTTATCTATTTAAATGCTTCCACTTTACAACTTCTAAAATATACTAAATCCATCTAAGTACTCTAGTACTTTGATAAGTAAAAGCCATCCAAAATTGTATTTATGTATTGATCTATCATAAGTACACATTTGCAGGCAGAGTAAAGAATAAAATGAAAAGGAAGAAGAGAAAAAGAGCAAAGAAATATGCATGTGAGTGGATGCATTTGTAGGGTAGTATGTTTATGTTTGTGCCTCTGGCAGGAGATCTGTGAACACTGGAGTTTATGAACAATTATATTTGTATCTTTATACTTATTCTCTATGTATTCATATCTATGTAATCTGAATATCAAAACTTTTTGCATATGTATATATTCTAATTTTTAAATGTATTTTGTTACCCAAAGTAACAATTAAAAATTGCTATTAAAAATTAGAATGCTAATAAATGAATGACAATTATATAGATAATGCAAAGTTTTAGTATTACAAGTGTGGGTATTTAATGAAAATGTAAATACAAGGAGATATTTCCATTTCTAAGAAATTTAAAAATTATATTGATTTGCTTTCTAAAACACAGAGTGAAATATCAAATTGGGCTTCCCAGGTGGCTTTGTGGTAAAGAATTCGTTTGCCAATGCAGGAGACTTGGGTTTGATCCCTGGATATGAAAGATCCCCTGGAGAAGGAACTGGTAACTCACTGTAGTATTCTTGCCTGGAAAATCCCATGGAGAGAGGAGCCTGGTGGGCTATAATCCATGGGGTTGCTAAAAAGTCAGACACAACTTAATGACTAAACAACAACAACAGAATATTAAATTAGCATAATTGTTTGATTAATTTAACCAACTCAGGTTTTTATTCTTAGCACAGATTATGCAATATGCCTGCATAACTTAAAAGTGAAGAAATAGCTCAAAAAGTTTAAAAGTTTTGTTATATGAAACATTTATTCAGTGCAATTATTATTTTTTCCGTAATCTGATTTCATGTTACATGTGAAAACACAACTTTGTATATTATTTGCAAAGCATAAAAAAACCAAACATTTTTCCCCAAACAGGATATGGAAAAATTAAAAATAGCATAGATTATTTGGTAAAGAAGCTTATTCAAAAAGCAATCCTCATCTTTCCTTTTTATTCTAATTCTGAATGTTTCCTCTTGTCAGTAGTTTCACATTGTATTTGCTTATAAAGAATTATCACTGAAATCTCTAGTGTAGTCTGGCTAAGTTAAAAATTTGTGATTCCTCGATACATATTATCAAACAGCAAAATATTTGTTTCTGTGCCTATGGAAGCATACATGATTTATTAATAATATAAATATGGACATTTCAGTTTCAGTAAATTAACTAGAATTTGTCAGCCTTGAGTATGGTATAAGGAACGCTTTTGTTGAGGAGCACATGGAAGAAAGAATGTCTATTTTAGCTGGAATATTTAGCTGTTAGTCTGAAAAAGACTTATTGCTATAATTTTTATTCTGATAGCATTTAAAGGATGTGAAATAGTAGATGTCATGAAAATAAATAATCGGGTCTTTGTTTTCTGGGATTTTTAAAACCTGAAGGGGAAATCTTAGTCCTAGCTTCATACTTATGAGTACATTTCTTTTAGCCTTTTTCAAAACAAATTTTTAAAGAGTTTAAGCATTCCCCCAATTAAAAATAAATTAAAAATAAGCAATTAAAAAAGTTTAGGCAAATAAGTAAGTCTGATAATAATCAGGCAATAAACTAGGTTACTACCAATTTTTTTTTTAACTGAATTCAGTAATCTTCAAAACTTATTGTGTTTCACAATAAGGCTGGGGTAAATTATAAGAAAAAATATTGTCTACAAGCCATGTCCTATAATATTTATGAATTAACCGTGTATCAGCTTTTTTGAGTCTAATTTTTTTCAGTCTAATTATTCACTGTAGACTCACTGTTTCTTCACAATTTACATACATAAACACACACACACACAAACACAAGCACACATGTATTTATTTTATTGTAGGGACTGAAGAAAGAGAGAAAACTCAAATCCTTATTTCAACTTGTTAGCATTTCTGGTGAGAAAGAGGACACGGAAGAAGAAAATAAAACTATGCATTCACTAAAAATCAGGCTTGGGGAGTTAAAAAAATTGCCTTCAAAAATTGACTAGATAACTACCCTCCGCCACCTCCCAGTTTAGAACTAAGACCATATTGAACATACAGATATTTGCAGTTTTTATCTGCGTGATGACACCTGTGTTTCATTCTAGCAATTCTGATTTTCAGAGTTTCATGATCTTTATTGAGTTTCTCCCTTCTGTACTCTCTTTCCCTCCACCATCCACCTTCTTTCTTCTTTTAGAAAGGGAGATCAGAGAACAATGATTTAAATACAGTGGGTGAGGTTCAGAGTTCCAAAGTTAAAAGTGAGACGAAGGGACAAGAAAGAGAGAGAGAGAGACTTGTCTTAGGACACTAAGTGATAAGACAGGTGTGAGGGCAAGATGGCTACACATTTTTCTTTCATTTTCTCCATTTTCTCTTTTCTCTTTCCCTCTTTAAGATCACTTGAATATATATAGTTATGAAGTATACAAAGAAACACTGATGGATTCAAAGCACATATCTATTTCAGAAATGTTTCCATGAGCAACGAATTCAGTATTTGGAACACTATTTTTAAAAGTCTACACTGAAGAATGGGACACAGCTTTTGTATAATCATCTAATCAATTATAATTTTCAGATGATTCATCTTTTGTTTCTTTTAGAGTTCCTCCTGTGAATATAGAGAGATCTGTTTCAATTGTTTCAGTACTGTTCAGATCTGTTTCAATACTTTCAATACCTTGAAAGTATTTCGTCCAAGGCTTTCCACTATACCATATAAAATATATGACAGTTTTTAATGGCATTGTGTTCTAAAAATATCATGATTTGGTTAATTGGAACTTAATAACTCCAGTAGTAAATAGTGTTAAAATGGTGGTTAAGATCTCAGAATATTTCACAAAGATACATCTAGCCGGACTCTGCAGCCCAGCTTGTTCTTGTACACATGTGTAAGAAACATTCCCCAAGAAAGAAAGATGTGCCTAACTTTCCAATCCCCCCAGCAGAGGTGAAGCAGTTAGATTCTACCTTCTTCGGTAAAGCGTCTTCTTTTCATTTCTCCCTTCTTCTCCTCACTTTATCTCCTTCCTCTTGCAAGATCACAACTGTGGGACAATGACCAGTACATGAAGAGGACCTTCTCAGCCACAGAGTAAAGTCAGTTTATATCTGTCAACTTGCCTTAGGCAGGGAGTACCTGACCAAAGTACCAGGGTGGAAGAGAACCAAATGATTGCTTTATTCCTCAAATTACAGATTTTATTTCATTATGGGAGTTCTCATTTTTCTTTAGATTTTCTTAGGCAGCTCTTTGTTATTGTGTGGGTTATGCCAAATAAAAAAAATTTTTTTGTGATTGTACTGGCTGTGTAGATCAGGACATTTTATCACATGAATAACAGTGTTGAACATGCCGCTGAACTTCTGAAGAATATTCATAGTGCGTCTACTCATGGTTTTGCACACTGATGGAGGACTGGATGATAACAACCATTTTTAGATTTTTCTAAAGGCAGCATTCTAGAACTGCAAACATTTTCATCTTTTCTTTAGGTATTCTGTAATTCTTGTATGAGAATGATGCTCTGTTTCATGTCTTTAAATTTCATTCGATTGCATCCTCAGTTTAGGCTCAGATTCATTCTATGCGTGTTTAATATTACATCTCTAGATCTGGTCAAGATTTCCCCCGTAAATCTAAAGGAAATAGTTGAAAGGAAAAAAAAAAAAAAACACAGAATATAATGTCTTAGGAAGACTCAGACTTGGTCTGGCTATGTTTAGATTTCTTCCAAATTTTGGCTCGGTTGTAAGCTTTATTGGCAGACTCATTCAGAACTGTGGCTTTGTCCTTTTTTTTTTCATTTGGTTAATATGATTTGTTAAAACATTCTGTTTATTTCTTCTTGCTTAACATTTTTCCACACAGCAGGCATAATGAATTTTTGTTTATGATGGGGTGTGCTGCCTGAATTATGGTATGGAATCTGGATTTGGTTTCTTTGGAAAGGTATTTTATTGCTCTTGTGAGGGGATTTTTGCTGCTTCTGGTGTTCTCTTAGACATGAGTGTTTCTGGAGTTGATTGCTTAGATTTTATTCCTAAGGAAAACTAGGCAGTGTCTGCTGACAACCACGACAATTTCTTAGAAATAGATTTCTTGGTATAGGTGTTGTCTATTCTCTACCAAACTGTCTTTTAAATTGTGCAATGCATGCATTTTTAAAAATAATATGCACCTTGTTTAAAAGTTGAAATTCAGTTGATTTACAACATTGTGTTAATTTCTAATATGTACAGCAAAGTGATTCAGTTATATGTGTGTGTATGTGTATTTTTTCTTTTTTATATTCCTTTGCATTATTATTTATCACAGGATACTGAATATAGTTCCCTGTGCTATAAGACCTCGTTATGTATCCATTCTATATATAATAATTAGCATCTGCTAACCCCAATCTCCCACTCCACTCCATCCCTCCCCTACCTCATGTCCCCCTTGACAACAAAAGGCCTGTTTTCATTGTCAGTGAGACGTTTTCTGTTTCATAGATAGGTTCATGGATGTGTGTGTGTGCTGAGTCACTTAGTCATATCTGACTCTTTCCAACCCCAGGAACTGTAGCCTGCCAAACTTCTCTGTCCATGGAATTTTGCAAGCAAGAATACTGAAACAGGTTGCCATTTCCTTCTACAGGGGATCTTCCCAGCCCAGGAATCAAATCTGTGTCTCTTGCACCTCCTGCATTGGCAAGTGGATTCTTTACCAACTGTGCCATCGAGAAACCCAGAGAGGTTCGTGTGATTTGGTGCTTGTCTTTCTCTTTCTGACTTACTCCATTTAGTATGATAATCTCTAGGTCCTTCCATGTTGCTGTAAGTGGCACTGTTTCCTTCTCTGTTTGTGACTAATACTCCATTGTATGTGTATCTATCTATCTATATATACCACATATTCTTTATTCCTCTGTTGATGAACATCTAGGTTATTGTAAAAAGTGCTACTGTGAACATAGGGGTGAATGTATCTTTTCAAATTATAGTTTTGTCCAGACATATGCCCACGAGTAGAATTTCTGGGTTATACGGCAACTCAATTTTTAGTAACATCTATACTATTTTCCACAATGGGTACACTAATTGATATTCCCACCTGTAGGGTAGGAGGAGTCCCTTTTCTCTACACCCTCTCCATCACTTGTTATTTATAGACATTTTTACGATGGTCATTCTGACTGATATGAGGTGTGCCTCATTGTAGTTTTGATTTGCCTTTATCTAATAATTAGCAACGTTGAGCATCTTTTCATCAGGATGTACTTTTTAAACTGAACTCATCAAAGCTCTTAAGAGAGTCTTAGGCACTGGAGCTGGTTGATGCTGATCAGCTACAGGAAACACATGCTGAAATATACTTTTCCTATAAAGAGCTAGGAAGACCATATGTCTTTGTGTAAGGAATATTTATATGGGCTATATTTTGAAATGAAAAGTACCTGGTTTGTTGCTCAAGAAATGATTATGCCTCCTTGAGATGCCTCATTGTAAATTTGAATTTTATAGTATAAACTCTTAAATCAATCAAACCACAATTTCCCAGTTTGTGTGCCACAATATTGTATAAATTTATTTGTTACAGTTTTCTGAGAGAATAGTTATTAATTCACTCATTTTTAAAACATATACTGGAGTGGAATGCATTTTTATATTAACTATTATGGTATTTTTTTTTGAGATACAAAAAAAAAAATAGAAAGAGGAAAAATTCCAAAACCCTTATGTGGAATATTGATGCTTCTGGCCTGTTTACTTGTGAAATCGTGATGCAAATACCCGATATCCTGTAGAATACAGAACACATACTTTCAGGCTGGCCTGATCTCATTTGAAATAACTGCTCTACCTCTGAGTAAATTATTAATACTAAATCTGTGCTGAGTCTATTTCCTCATCTGTAAAATAAACTTAAGAATACAGAACTTGAAAGCCTGTGGTACAGACCAAGTGATGTAATGAATGCAAAATGCCTAGTATTACATCTGGCAGATATTATGTGTTATAAGTAGTAGTTACTATTACTTTATTATTATGCATTCAATGGAAGTAAGTGTTTCTTGAAAGGCATTTTGAAATGGAAAGATGTGTGTCTATGACATATTTTCTGAAAACATAAACTTTGTATTTAATGACTGGCAAAATATGGATCAGCAATATAGAAACGGTATGTTTAAAGACAATACAGATATAATATTGTTGGGTTAAGCAGTTTTTCTCTGACGCTGATTCTTTCAGAAATTTTGGAATCAACCACTCAGAACCAAAGAATTCAAAGAGAATTTCAGTGGGGATCCAAAAAATAGTTAAGGTAATGACAAATGAGGGATTCCCTGGTAGCTCAAATGGTAAAGAATGTATCTGCACTGCAGGAAACCCCAGTTCAATTCCTGAGTTTGGAAAATCCCCTGGAGGAGGGTATGGCAACCCACTCCAGTATTCTTGCCTGGAGAATCCCCATGGACAGAGGAGCCTGGAGGGCTGCAATCCTTAGGGCTGGAAAGAGTTGGACACGAAAGAGCGACTAAGTACAGCACAGCAGCAGTGACAAATGAGACGCAGGACAAACGGAATGAAAGAAATGTTAGTGGGTATTTTTGTTTCCTTAGGTTGAGAATTACTGCATCATTCCTGTAATATATTTGTTAAGAGCATAGGTTCTGAGGTCAGATTGTCTGGATGTGACCTACTTCCTAATTTTGTGATCTTAGACTAGTTGCTCTCCTTTTTGCTTCTATTCCCTTGCATAAAATAAAAGTAAAAGATAAATGTTAGTGGATCTATACTATTTTATTTTTCTTATCATTTACATATGTAATTTTTATAAAACAAACAGATAAAATAGTAATTTTTATTTATTTAGTATGAATACTTACCTATATATGTCAGGGTGAGTTAGGTTATGCTGTAATAATAAACGGGAGAAGGCAATGGCACCCCACTCAGTACTCTTGCCTGGCAAATCCCATGGACGGAGGAGCCTGGTAGGCTGCAGTCCATGGGGTCACTGGGAGTCGGACACGACTGAGCGACTTCACTTTCACTTTTCACTTTCATGCGTTGGAGAAGGAAATGGCAACCCACTCCAGTGTTCTTGCCTGGAGAATCCCAGGGACGGCAGAGCCTGGTGGGCTGCCGTCTCTGGGGCCGCACAGAGTGGGACATGACTGAGGCGACTTGGCAGTAGTGGCAGTAGCAGTAATAATAAACAATATCCAAATATATTGACTTTGAAACAACACATCCACTATGGTTCGGTGTAATCACTCAAGAACCTAAGCTGGTGGACTATCCACCACATCAAATACCACTGGCTGTCATGCTAGAAGGGCAGAGAGCTATGGATAATCTCACTTTAACAATTAATAGTTGAATTTAGAAATGACACACATCACTTCCACTCACAAGCAAAACTAGCCACATGGCTTTTCCCAATCACAAGAAGTATAATCCTACCCTGTGGCTGGGAGGGAAGAGTAATGGGCATATATTTGGTAAATAACACTAATGAATATCAAACTGTTTACTTTAGAAATATAATGGTGATTACAGGATCCAGTCCCCGAAACCTGGATGTGCTCTTATAGATTATATATCATAGGACCATATCATTTTTCTAAAATCCAAAAGATTTTGGATTCCATCAAGACAAAATTTCAGATATGGAGTTAAAATTGAGTAGTACTATGTTGAGCTTTAGGGATCTGAAGTAAGAGAAGATGACATGGTACCTATTTTCATAGGACTCACAGTCCAATGAGGGAGACAGACAGGTAGCCATAAGCTTTCAATGAAATGCATGATGTGTTCCATTCGAGATTTGATGAGAGGACAGAAGAGGGAGGGAATCAGTCGCTCAGTCACGTCCAACTCTGTGACGCCATGGACTGCAGCATGCCAGGTTTCCCTGTCCATCACCAACACCCGGAACCTGTTCAAAATCATGTCCATCGAGCTGGTGATGCCATCCAACGATCTCACCCTCTGTTATCCCCTTCTCCTCCTGCCTTCAATCCTTCCCAGCATCAAGGTCTTTTTTAAGGAGTCAATTATTTGCGTCACGTGACCAAAGTATTTGAGTTTCAGCTTCAGCATCAGTCCCTTCCAATGAATATTCAGGACTGATTTCCTTTAGGATTGACTTGTTTGATCTTGCAGTCCAAGGGATTCTCAAGAGTTTTCTCCAACACCACAGTTCAAAAGCCTCAATTCTTCAGCACTCAGTTTTATTTATAATCCAACTATCATATCCATACATGACTACTGGGAAAACCATAGCTTTGACTAGACGGATCTTTGTCAGGAAAGTAATGTCTCTGCTTTTTAATATGCTGTCTAGTTTGGTCATAGCTTTTCTTCCAAGGAGCAAGTGTCTTTTAATTTCGTGGCTGCAGTCACCATCTGTAGTGAGTTTCGAGCCCCCCAAAATAAAGTCTGTCACTGTTTCCACTGTTTCCCCATCTATTTGCCATGAAGTGATGGGACCAGATGCCATTGACCTTCATTTTTTTAATGTTGACTTTTAAGCCAGCTTTTTCACTCTCCTTTTGCACTTTCATCAAGAGGCTCTTTAGTTCTTCTTTGCTTTCTGCCATAAGGGTGGTATCATCTGCATATCTGAGGTTATTAATATTTCTCCTGGCAATCTTGATTCCAGCTTGTGCTTCATCCAGTCTGGCATTTCGCATGATATACGCTGCATATAAGTTAAATAAGTAGGGTGACAATATACAGCCTTGACGTACTCCTTTCCCAATTTGGAACCAGTCTGTTGTTCCATGTCCCATTCTAATTGTTCCTTCTTGACATAGATACAGATTTCTCAGGAGGCAGATAAGGTGATCTGATATTCCCATATCTTGAAGAATTTTCCACAGTTTATTGTGATCTACACAGTCAAAGGCTTTGGAATAATCAATAAAACAGAAGTAGATGTTTTTCTGGAACTCTCTTGCTTTTTTGATGATCCAAGGGATGCTGGCAATTTGATCTCTGGTTCCTCTGCCTTTTCTAAATCCAGCTTGAACATCTGGAAGTTCATGGTTCACATACTGTTGAAGCCTGGCTTGGAGAAGTTTGAGCATTACTTGGCCTTGTGACATGGCTGTGTCATGGTGTATGTGGGACTAAAGTTCACCAACCAGGGATGAAACCCATCCCCCATGCATTGGAAGCCTGGAGTCTTAACCACTGGACCGCCAAGGAAGTACCCAGGAGTGAATAGCCTGGACTAAGTAGAATGGTTTTAGATAGAAGTTGCATCTCACCTGATGTGTGAATCATGGCTAATAGGTGAGTAAGCATTAGAGAAAATGATACACATTTCTGATAGATTTTAATAAAAAAACTCTTTGTTGTTGTTGCTAGACACTTTGCTCTTACACAGTATATACATAATTTGATTGCATCTGCAATGTTTCGGGGTATAGTAAATACAATGATGATTCTGCCATAGCGAAAAGATAAGACGTAAGTCTGAATAAAATTCATATCGATTGTAAAGGGTTTGGGGTTGTTGTAGTAGAGCACTTTTAATCTTATCTGTGGGAAGCAGAGGTAATCAATCAAAGTTATTGGAAAGGAGCATGAAATGTTTCTGTTTTTAAAAAGATCTTCTTGAACCAAAAGGCTCTTCCCTGCAGGCTTCCCTGATAGCTCAGCTGGTAAAGAATCCACCTGTAATGCAGGAGACCTGAGTTCCATCCCTGGGTTGGGAAGATCCCCTGGAGAAGGGAAAGGCTACCTACTCCAGTATTCTGGCCTGGAGAATTCCATGGACTATATAGTCCATGGGGTTGCAAAGAGTTGGACATGACTGAGCGACTTTGATATTCACTTTCTTGAACCAAAGGATGGGATGTAGGAATATCAAACTCATTGGAAACGGTGATTTGTGAAAAGAGAAGTAAATCTTGAAATTTTACATTTCAGTTTTTTAAAATAACGTCTTTTCAATGCCAAGCATATATTCAATATTAAACCTAGCTGGAGACTAAAATCTTAAACATCTTTACACTTATTTGAGCAAAAGGTCATATAGGCGTATTCCCTATATTTATGTTTTGACTTGGTTGACTTCAACTTTTCCTTATGTAGTTTGCATTTCTGGAGTTCTATTTGGTGTCAAATGTATTTGCCATTGTCATTCTTATTTTAATTCATGAAGTATGTGAGTATAATAAGATGGATGAACTCTTTGTGCAAGAAGTGGTGTAAACACCTCCTTAAAAACCACAGCTGCACTCACGTCAATCCTTGAAGTGAAATTGCAGGAAAATCTCTGAAAGTGAGGAAAACATGAAAAAAATAAAGCAGTTAACATTTATAGAGGAAACACTTCATTTACAGAAAAGTATGGAATATTTGAGAAATGTGGAAGTCAGAATTTATTATTATATGTTGCACACTTTATATAATTATAGCGCTTATAAAAGGTATAGTCTAGTAGGATCATATGTTATTAACTTAGGGAGAATATTACAGAATATATACCCAGTTTATATTTTTTTAATAGTTTATAAAGTTTAAAATACTTTTCCATATATTAAATTCAGTTACCAAATGCTAAAGTCACTGAAGTGGTGAAAGTGAAAATTATGTTTTATCCTCATCAAGTAGATATCAATTGAGAAGCTTATTATATTAATCAAATAAAATTAACCAGTATTTAAAAATATAATGATGTAACTTTTCATTATATAAAAAAGTTATTGAAGACTTTCCTTTTATTAATAAAATGTCACTTTCTGGGAGACAGATTAATAATTTATTGTCTATAAAATAACAATTTCCTTCTTATTTGCTTCATCCTATAGACCAACATGGAATAGAACAGTGGAATGAACTGGAATTTTGATTGAAGTAGGTAGGGATTAAAATCCAGTTTTGCTATTTATTAAGTCTCAGATCTATGGTTTTGCACATGTAAATTGAAGATCGTGATATCTAGCCTATCTAGCATGAAGAGTCAAGCATGTGAAAGAAAAGATGCAAAGTCAATTCAATGCAGAGAAGCCATGACACCATGAAAAACACTGTCATACTATTCAGATTTCACTGTTAATTGGCCTGCTACTTCCTCTCACAGACACCCACCTTCTTGATGTTTGTCTTCCTTAAGTAGAACAAAATCTTACTTTCTAAGAAGTTTGGAATAAAAATATTCCAAAGATAGGTATCACATTACATTGTTTTTTAATAAAAATCAGTTACATATCCAGTGAAGTAAGTAAGTTGTATTACAAAGAGGAAATCAGATCAGATCAGTCGTTCAGTTGTGTCCGACTTTTGTGACCCCATGAATCACAGCACACCAGGCCTCCCTGTCCATCACCAACTCCCGGAGTACACCCAGACTCACGTCCATCGAGTCAGTGATGCCATCCAGCCATCTCATCCTCTGTCATCCCCTTCCCCTCCTGCCCCCAATCCCTCCCAGCATCAGAGTCTTTTCCAATGAGTCAACTCTTCGCATGAGGTGGCCAAAGTACTGGAGTTTCAGCTTTAGCATCATTCCTTCCAAAGAAATCCCAGGGCCAATCTCCTTCAGAATGGACTGCTTGGATCTCCTTGCAGTCCAAGGGACTCTCAAGAGTCTTCTCAAACACCACAGTTCAAAAGCATCAATTTTTCAGCGCTCAGCCTTCTTCACAGTCCAACTCTCACATACATACATGACTACAGGAAAAACCATAGCCTCGACTAGACAAACCTTTCTTGGCAAAGTAATGTCTCTGCTTTTGAATGTGCTATCTAGGTTAGTCATAACTTTCCTTCCAAGGAGTAAGTGTCTTAATTTCATGGCTGCAGTCACCATCTGTAGTGATTTTGGAGCCCAGAAAAATAAAATCTGACATTGTTTCCACTGTTTCTGCATCTGTTTCCCATGAAGTGATGGGACCGGATGCCATGATCTTCATTTTCTGAATGTTGAGCTTTAAGCCAACTTTTTCAGTCTCCACTTTCACTTTCATCAAGAGGTTTTTTAGTTCCTCTTCACTTTCTGCCATAAGGGTGGTGTCATCTGCATATCTGAGGTTATTGATATTTCTCCCGGCAACCTTAGTTCCAGCTTGTGTTTCTTCCAGTCCAGCATTTCTCATGATGTACTCTGCATATAAGTTAAATAAACAGGGTGACAATATACAGCCTTGATGTACTCCTTTTCCTATTTGGAACCAGTCTGTTGTTCCATGTTCAATTCTAACTGTTGCTTCCTGACCTGCATACAGATTTCTCAAGAGGCAGATCAGGTGTTCTGGTATTCCCATCTTTTTCAGAATTGTCCACAGTTTATTGTGATCCACACAGTCAAAGGCTTTGGCATAGTCAATAAAGCAGAAATAGATGTTTTTCTGGAACTCTCTTGCTTTTTCCATGATCCAGCGGATGTTGGCAATTTGATCTCTGGTTCCTCTGCCTTTTCTAAAACCAACTTGAACATCAGGAAGTTCATGGTTCACATATTGCTGAAGCCTGGCTTGGAGAATTTTGAGCATTACTTTACTAGCGTGTGGGATGAGTGCAATTGTGCGGTAGTTTGAGCATTCTTTGGCATTGCCTTTCTTTGGGATTGGAATGAAAACTGACCTTTTCCAGTCCTGTGGCTACTGCTGAGTTTTCCAAATTTGCTGGCATATTGAGTGCAGCACTTTCACAGCATCATCTTTCAGGATTTGGAATAGCTCACCTGGAATTCCATCACCTCCACTAGTTTTGTTCATAGTGATGCTTTCAGGAGTATCAGTTGGAAACATTAGAATGCCATGCAGAGGGACAGAATAGTAGTTAAAAAAAAAATAAACAGCCTGAACTTGATATGTGATATTGTGATTTATAATAAGAAATATACATTTGGTCTTCTACCTTGTTCGTGGCATGGAGCTCCTAAAACCCTTGGAACCTCTAGTGATAAGAGCAGTAAAGGTATCATTTGTTATGTTAATGAGGCACCTTTTGGAAAGTCCCTAGGTAAACATACCACTATTAGGCCAGTTTTGGGCTTCCCAGTGGCACTAGTGGTAAAGATCCTGCCTGTCAATGCAGGAGACATAAGATGCAGTTTCGATCCCTGGGTTGGGAAGATCCCCCGGAGGAGGGCATGGTAACCCACTTGAGTATTCTTGCCTGGAGATCCCATGGACAGAGGAGATTGGCAGGCTACAGTCCATAGGGTGTCAGAAAGTTGGACTCAACTGAAGCAACTTAGCATGCATGCGATACATACCACTAGGTAAACCTAAGGATGGGGGCTGGTTGCTAGGGGAACCACTCTGGTGATCAGAGGGTTGAAATTTTCAGTACCACACCCGCAACCCCCAGCCTAAGAGGGGAGAAGTGCTGGAAGGCGAATCAATAGCCAATATCCAATGATTTAATCAATCCTGACTTTGTAAAGAAACCTCTGTAAAAACCCCAAGGGAGAGTGTTCAGAGACCTTCTGAGTTGGTGAACAGAAGGAGAGTCTTCAAGAGTGGTATGCCTGGAGAGATCATGAAATGTGATTGCCCTTTTCCCAGAACTTGCTTTATATATCTCTTCCATCTGACTATTCTTGAGTTATATATATCCTTTCAGAATAAACTGGTGCTAGTGTGTAAAATGTTTTTCTGAATTCTGTGAGCCTCTCTAGCATACTAACTGACCCAGAGGAGGCAGTTTTGAGAACCACTGATTCATGGCCATTCCTTTAGAAGGACGAGTGACAATCTGGACTTGGCTACTGGTGTCTAAGATCCAAGGAGGAGACTGTAGAAACCTCTGATCTATAGCTGGTCAGTTAGAAGGACAGGTAACAATGTAGGCTTGCAAATGGCATCTGAAATGGGTGGAGAGGGGGGTGTCAGTCTAGTAATTCTAACCCCTTAACTTGTGGACTCTGCTGCTATCTCTAGGTAGGTAGTGTCAGAATTAAGTTGAATCATAGGATACCCCACTGGTGTCTAGAACATTGCTTGTCGAAGGTATGGGAAACCTCTTCCCTCCCTATCTCACCCCCACAGTGGAGTTAGGTCCTGAATCTGATTTAATATCAAAACTTCAAATCAGAAAGGTCCACAGAATCACTAATACTTCCAAATATATATGCTTCGAGTTGATATTCTCTTCCAATCTATTTTCCAGCCTAATACCTACATGTTCCCATTCAAGAAATTTATGTCTATTCAGTTATGGACACTTTTTCCCCTGCATTTGAATCTGCTAATAACTTCTTTCCATCCTGATTCTGTTTTTAACCTTGAGTTCTATGATGCCATAATCTTCTGGTCCTTCGAATACTATACTACTCATCAGTATCAGAAGTATGCTCAATCCTCGTAAGTATTTTTCTTCTGAAAGTTTTGTAATTCCCAGGATGCTATCCTCTCTATTTTCCTCACATTTTCTGGGTGTGCATCTAGTTTCATGGTTTTAATTGTCACTTACTTACATGTGTATTCCTGGGACGTGAATCTGTGTGCCTGTACTAGTTCCCTACAGCTGCTCTAATGGTCATAAGCTATATGGCTTAGTGCAACACAAAGTTATTCTCTTACGGTTCCAGAGGTAAGAAGACTGAAGTCAGTTTCATTGGGCTTAAGTCAAGGTATTGGTAGGGCTGGTTCCTTCTGTAGGTTGGAGGGGAGCATCTGCTTCCTTGCCTTTCCCACCTCTTCTTCCAAGTCTGCATTCCTTGGCTTGTGGGCTCTTCTTTCATATTCAAAGCAAGGAGTATAGCATTTTCTCTCCTTTCTGATCTTTGCTTCCATCCTCTTATCTTCTCTCTCTGATATCTTCTTACAAAGACCCCTGTGATGCCACTCTGCTCACTGGATTATTTTGAGTTACCCAGGATAATCTTCCCATTTCAAGCATCTTAATTTATACCTATCTGCAAAGTCCATTTTACCATGGGAATTAGCATAAAAGTCTTTTTCACCATGTAAATGTCCAGGCATTGAGGCGTAACCATCACTTCAGTTCAGTTCACTCGCTCAGTCATGTCCGACTCTTTGTGACCCTATGAATTGCAGCATGCCAGGCCTCCCTGTCCATCACCAACTCCCGGAGTTCACCCAAACTCATGTCCATCGAGTCGGTGATGCCATGCAGCCAACTCATTCTCTGTCATCCCCTTCTCCTGTCCCCAATCCCTCCCAGCATTAGGGTCTTTTCCAGTGAGGTAACTCTTTGCATGATGTGGCCAAAGTACTGGAGTTTCAGCTTTAGCATCATTCCTTCCAAAGAACACCCAGGACTGATCTCCTTTAGAATGGACTGGTTGGATCTCCTTGCAGTCCAAGGAACCCTCAAGAGTCTTCTCCAACACCACAGATCAAAAGCATCAATTCTTCAGCACTCAGCTTTCTTCACAGTCCAACTTTCACATCCATACATGACCACTGAAAAAACCATAGCCTTGACTAGACAGACCTTTGTTGGCAATGTCTCTGATTTTGAATATGCTATCTACGTTGGTCATAACTTTCCTTCCAAGGAGTAAGTGTCTTTTAATTTAGTGGCTGAAATCAAAGAAAGGCAATGCCAAAGAATGCTCAAACTACCACAAAATTGCACTCATCTCACACGCTAGTAAAGTAATGCTCAAAATTCTTCAAGCCAGGTTTCAGCAATACGTGAACCGTGAACTTCCAGATGTTCAAGCTGGTTTTAGAAAAGACAGAGGAACCAGAGATCAAATTGCCAACATCCACTGGATCATGGAAAAAGGAAGAGTGTTCCAGAAAAACATCTATTTCTGCTTTATTGACTATGCCAAAGCCTTTGACTGTGTGGATCACAATAAACTGTGGAAAATTCTGAAAGAGATGGGAATACCAGACCACCTGACCTGCCTCTTGAGAAACCTATATGCAGGTCAGGAAGCAACAGTTAGAACTGGACATGGAACAACAGACTGGTTCCAAATAGGGAAAGGAGTACGTCAAGGCTGTATATTGTCACCCTGCATATTTAACTTATATGCAGAGTACATTATGAGAAACACTGGGCTGGAAGAAGCACAAGCTGGAATCAAGATGGCTGGGAGAAATACCAATAACCTCAGATATACAGATGACACCACCCTTATGGCAGAAAGTGAAGAGGAACTAAAAAGCCTCTTGATGAAGGTGAAAGAGGAGAGTGAAAAAGTTAGCTTAAAGCTCAACATTCAGAAAACGAAGATCATGGCATCTGGTCCCATCACTTCATGGCAAATAGATGGGGAAACAGTGGAAACAGTGTCAGACTTTTTTTGGGCATAAGCATATCTGGAGGCTATTTGCAGTTTACCACTGTGCCTAAGATTCAAATGAATATCTCCAGCTGAATGTTTCACAGGCATTTTAAACTAAGCTTTAAGTTGAACTCACTCTATTATCCTATTTCCTTGATCAAATTTCCCTTCTGTATTCCACACTTTGTTATTGTTTGTTGCTGTTGTTTAGTCACTAAGTCATGTCTGATTCTTTTCGACCCCTTGGACTACTGCAACCTGCTGGGCACCTCGGTCCACGGGATTTCCCAGGCAGGACTACTGGAGTGGGTTGCCATTTCCTTCTCCAGGGGATCTTTCCTATCCAAGGATCAAACCCATGTCTGTATCCTGCATTCGAAGGCGAATCCCTTTACCAAATCTGAGCCACTGGGAAGCCTCATTCCACACCTTCGTTGTTGGTAAAGCGATCCCCTCAGTTACTCAAGTCAGAAACGTAGTCATCTATGCCTTTCCTTCCTTTTCCACATATAGTAAATTGTCACTTCTTACTTTTCATTTTTTCTTTCCGTTCCACTCACACTTACCTATTTTAAGTCAAATTTTTCTGTTTTCCTCTAGTCTTTTGCTCTCAAGTACATCATGCTTGCTGTTCTAAATGACACACATAGAAGTCAATCAGATCATCCTGTTACTTCAATGCTCCTTCCTCTCCTATGTCTCCATCACCTACAAGATAAAAATCGAAGCTTCTCTTACCAATGTACTTTTCAGTATAAGCCTACTAAAATATAACCACCTTGAAGGCCAAATGTGTGATTTACTTGCCCTCTACTACCGAATATAGTATCTGGCTATGCTCAATAAATGTTTGTTGATTGGAACTGAAATTTATCATGAAATGAAAGGTTGTCTATGATGGGGCTGTTCTTCTCTTTCTCATTGAACTTTATTCCACAGCAATACAGAGTTTACATACTTTGACAGACACCACTAATGTGTGCAGGAAAATAAATTTTTCCTTCAAAAAAAAAAACTATATATATATATATATATATATATATATATATATATTTATTTAAGTCCCAGCCTCTTTTGCAGATAGGAGTGGCCATGGTGTTCTAGGCAAATGGAAGTAAGGTCAGTTGGTTCGAGCACTGAAAGGAAACGTATAGGTTTTCTTACCCTTTTTTCAACCTGAAGCAAAAAAGTTTGAAGACTTTGGAATCCACACATTGATAATGGTGGAGATTTAAGATGGAAGGACCTTGGGTTCCCAAGTCATCACCTTCAGGGGCACTTACTTTGATAGTACAAGCATGAGAAAAATGAAATTGAATCAGGTTTGAGCCAATATACATTTTCAGGTTGGTTTGTTATAACAGTTAGCATGACTTTGACTAATATACATGTCATCCAGTATTAGAATTCTGTGACTTTGTTCTGGCAGTCTCCTCTGTCTCGAAAATCACAGTATCACCATT
Organism: Bos javanicus; assembly: GCF_032452875.1. NCBI lineage: Eukaryota > Metazoa > Chordata > Mammalia > Artiodactyla > Bovidae > Bos > Bos javanicus. The sequence goes on from NC_083872.1 coordinate 15,475,715, forward strand.
GTCATCACTCAAGATTCAGTAAAGACATTCCTCTTCCAGAAAAACTTCCTTAGCACCCACATTTTTGAGTAGAAGCTTCTTGATCCCACAGAATTTTGATTAGAAGCTTCTTAGTCCTACTAGTATGATTCAAAATTATGTTGACATTATGTTTACCTATCTTGTTACCAACCCCTTCAGCTAAGATTGATGTTTCAAAAAGGGCAGAAAATAATCATTTTGTATCTTCAGCCAGGAACATAATGCCAAACCAAAGATACAAAATGGTTGCAATAACCTGGCAGTAAATTCTTGCTCTACTAACCTCAATGCAATTTCCTCACCTAGAAATGTAACGTAATAATTCAGACCCATATGGTTACTATGATGATTAAGTGAGGCAATATATGCAGAGCACCTGGCACAGAGCAGGTGCTTACCAAGTGTTCTTTTTCATGCCTTCACAGAGCCTTCCTTAACTAATACTTTGGTTCATAGTTTCATCTTTTTATTTTAATTCTCTCCAGGCAGCATTATAATTCATCTCAGTTATTTGATAATTATTTTATGCATATATTATAATGTGTTCTTTCCTCACCCAAATTGCAAACTCCTGGATACAACTACGCTTTGCCCTTCTTTCTAGCCTCATTGCACCTTGGACAGAGAAGGTGTTCAATATTCACTTTTTAAATTGGCTGAGATCTCTTAATATGTGTTCTATTATGCTGCATTAAAAACAGCTCCAAAGCCTGGTCTCCATGACAGAAAACAAATCTTTGGCCAAGAAATAAGCTAGTGCATAAAACATGCTGTCAACTTGGCTTTCGTACTAACCTATGCAGGTGTGTCTATGTTTAGGGAGTAGAATATTATGGAATATCAGTGCCAATTTAGAGGGAGTGGGAGTAGAATGTTTTTGTGTGTATGTTACAGATAATCTGTAACATGTAAAGTTTTCTATTGCTTAGAAACCATTTACTGAATTTACTGGCTGTATTTCAGGAGCATATATACATACGCACTGGCTCTAGAACCATATGTTCTTTTGTCATGACTTGACATACAGTCAGGTATCTTCCTAATTGACATATTCTAAGCTCCTCCAGGAATACATCCCCTCTTACACCCACTCTTCTATAACAATATTCTGCATTCATTAATTCAATTTATATGTATTGTCAGAGTTGCAACACTGAAGAAATTCTGGGAACTGGTCCAGCTTACTGAGAGGAGTGATGAAAAGAATGGATGTTCAGGGTTGAGATGGAGATGAGCTAAAGGTAATCTCACAAGTACAGTACAAAGAGTAAGGACAGAGACTCTGGAACCAGATCACTGGGTTTCAATTCTGGTTCTGCCTCTGGCTACATGAGGCAAGTTTGATCAAACATTTGAAAAGTATTTGTTAAGAGCCTAGTATGTGCCAGACCCTGTGTTAGGTACTCAGGAAAGAACAGTGAACAACATAAACAAAAATTCCTTCTGTCATGAACCTTACATTTCAGTGGGGGAAGGCAGACACACTTGATAGACAACAGTAGCAAAAACACACACAAGTTAGTGAAGTGCTCTGAGGGAAAAGAAGAAAGAAGGAGACAGATAAGGATGCAGGGATACATGCAGGTAAACTTTTGACAGAGACGTTAAGGAAAGATTCTGCTGGGAATATAGCATTTGGAGAAGGAGAAGGTTTACAAGTATAGAGGAAAGACTTTTTAAGACAGGAGTTCAGTTCAGTTCAGTCTCTCAGTCATGGCCGACTCTTTGCGACCCCATGGACTGCAGCATGCCAGGCCTCCCTGTCCATCACCAACTCCGGGAGTTTACTCAAGCTCATGTGCATTGAGTCGGTGATGCCATCCAACCATCTCATCCTCTGTCACCCCCTTCTCCTCCCGCCTTCAATCTTTCCCAGCATCAGGGTTTTTTCAAATAAGTCAGTTCTTCGCATTAGGTGGCCAAAGTGTTGGAGTTTCAGCTTCTACATTGGTCCTTCCAATGAATGTTTAGGACTGATTTCCTTTAGGATAGACTGGTTGGATCTCTTTGCAGTCCAAGGGACTCTCAAGAATCTTCTCCAACATTACAGTTCAAAAACATCATTTCTTCAGCACTCAGCTTTCTTTATAGTCCAACTATCACATCCATACAAGACTATTGGTAAAACTATAGCCTTGACTAGATGGACCTTTGTTGGCAAAGTAATGTCTCTGCTCTTTAATATGCTGTCTAGGTTGGTCATAACTTTCCTTCCAAGGAGTAAGCATCTTTTAATTATGGCTGGAGTCACCACCAGAGTAGCAAGTGTAAAATCCCTGAGTAGTATAAGAGCAGGAGAAAGTGGGGATCTTAAAGGCCCCTTAAGTGGCTTCTGGGACCAGTTTTATTTGAGTGAGTTTTGAAGCAGTGAAAGTGATTTGAGCAGAATTGTGGCCTGATTAGGACTTAGGTTTTCATAGGATCATTCTGGTTGCTGTGTTAAGACTAGCTTGAAATTAGGTGAGGAAAGAAGAATGAGACCTGTTAGGAAGTTATTGCAAAAATTCACCAAGAGTTTAAGAAAAGCCTTTGGCCAGATGGTAGAAATGGTGATAGTAATAATAAGTCAGATCTGAGAAAAATTTTGGAAAATAGAACTTGTAGGCTTTGTGAGACAATTGCTCATGGGGAATATAATTATGGATAACTCAAAGATATCTTGAGAAGGCAATGGCACCCCACTCCAGTACTCTTGCCTGGAAAATCCCATGGATGGAGGAGCCTGGTAGGCTGAAGTCCATGGGGTCGCTAAGAGTCGGACACAACTGAGCGACTTCACTTTCACTTTTCACTTTCATGCATTGGAGAAGGAAATGGCAACCCACTCCAGTGTTCTTGCCTGGAGAATCCCAGGGATGGAGGAGCCTGGCGGGCTGCTGTCTATGGGGTTGCACAGAGTCAGACACGACTGAAGCGACTTAGCAGCAGCAGCAGTAGCAAAGATATCTTGTCTGATTAAGAGTCCACATTAACTGTGTGGGAGAAGGCTATGGAGCAAATTTTATTGAATAGGACAGAAGCTAGTTCAGTTTATTAAATTTGAAAAACCTATTGCTCATCCAAGGCAGTGAAGGTTGAGTTAGATGGAAAAATTTGAATTGGAGATATAAATAAGGAAGTCAGCTCAGCATATAAATCGTGCTAAAGGAAGAAGAGTAGATGAAATCAGTATGTGAGTATGTATGGGTAGAAAAGTTCAGGACTTGTAAAATATGCAAGTAATGGAACCTACCTCCATGGTTCATTATAAGAATGCTTAGGGCATTGTCTAGTACACAGTCCTTAGTGAATATTAAATGTGATTATTTTACTTCAAACACAGTAGAATGAGACAGGCTTCTTCAGATATAGTGAGCCCCAAATCATGCTGTAAAATGAAGACTGTATTATTTGACAAAACATGCTTCTCCTACATAGTCATCTTGCAAGCATATTTTTCTGTAGCAGTCTCATAAAATAATAGAAAATGATTGATATTTAATATTAAAATTGGAATGGAGTGAGGATTTTCTTTATTCTGACATTTCAGAAGTGGTAGTTTTTGAGTGTCTCTATCCTAATATTCTTCGTGACATCATGATAGCTGAGTGTGAGTCACCCACTCATGTCTGACTCTTTGTGACCCCACGAACCCCATGGACCATAGCCCACCAGACTCCTCTGTCCATGGAATTCTCCAGTCAAGAATATTGAAGTGGATAGCCATTCCCTTCTCCAGGGAATCTTCCCATCCCAGGGATGGAACCCAAGTCTGCTGCATTGCAGGTAAATTTTTTATCATCTGAGCCACCAGGGAAGCCCATCTTGATATATATCTCTTTTTTTAATCTCCATATATTATAAACTACATTTTATCCACTAGATTATGAAATTCTTGAGAATACAGATGTGTCTTATTTACCTTTGTAGTCCCAGTGCAGATTTTATGCCAGGGACTCAAACATTCCTGAATAAAGATTTGGTAAATGAATGGAATAGATGATGGATATCAACTATGTTAGGCATTATACTGGGCTCTTTGATGGGTTGATTCATTTAATCCCTACAAGAGCCTGACTAGACCGGTAATACTGTGTGTGTGCTCAGTCAGTCGTGTTTGACTCTTTGGGATCCCGTGCACTGTAATATGCCAGTCTCCTCTGCCCATGAAATTTTCCAGGCAGGACTACTGGAGTGGGTTGCAATTTCCAGGGGGTCTTCTTGACCCAGGGATTAAACCCATGTCTCATTAAAATGTTACTAGTTATTTCAACCATGTCCATCATAGCACAATAAACCAGTTCAGAATCATGTGTTATGTTTTGTTGTCATTTCACTGTGAAAGTGAAAGTCGCTCAGTCATGTCCAACTCTTTGTGACCCCACGGACTATATAGCTCTCCAGGCTTCTCTGTTCACGGAATTCTCTAGGCAAGAATACTGGAGTGGGTAGCCTTTTACTTCTCTAGGAGTTCTTCCCAACCCAGGTATTGAACCCAGGTCTCCCACACTGCAAGTGGATTCTTTACCACTGAGCCACCAGGGAAGCCCAAGAATACTGGAACGGGTGGCTTATCCCTTCTCCAGGGGATCTTCCCGATCCGGGATTTAGTTTTTTAATTATGGAACAGTTCCCCCACTTTTATGATCATGATACTTTGGAACATTACAAGCAATTTATTTAGTTGAAATGTCTCTAAAATTGGATTTGTCTAATGTTTTCCAAGTAGATTCAAATTTTGCATAATTAACATATCATTGAATTGTCTCATTGCACCCTATTACGTGTGATACAGTTTCAGTTAATTCTATTCTGATGATACTCATTTTGATCACCTGACTGAAGTAGACTTCACTGCAAAGTTAAATGTTTGTTTTTTATAATTAAAAAGTATTTTGTATTCATGATGTCAGTATTCCATTCCTCAACAAAAGTTCAGTTACTGTGTTCTATTGCAATATGGTCTCAAGTTTCTGCTTTTGTGGGAAGTGGGTGGGCAATGTGTTATAACGTGTTTCAATCAATTATTTCGATATTAAAATTTTTAGAGATTTGGTCACTGGTAGCCCCTTTCAAGATGATTTCTGTATTATTTTAACATATTTTCATCGTTTATGATGCACCTTTTGCTTACTGGTATAAGAAAATGTCCTAGTCTCACTGGTATTTTCCCTGTTCCAGCCTGAATTAAAAAAAGAAAGAAAGAGAAGCAATAAGAAACAAGGAAGACTAGAGAGTAATATTCTTAAAAAATCAAAGCATATATGCTCATTTCCAGTTTATCATTTTAAAGTTTCTTAGAAAAGGTTTTTCTTTATTCTAGTTATGGTTCAGATTTTCAGTTCAGACTTATAGCAAAAGTTAGGGACAGGAGCAGTTTCCAGAGTTCTCTTCACCTCATAGTTGCAAGTGTGGTTGCATTATATAATTGTGTATCCAAACACGGAAGCAAAGAATTTTGGGGTTAAAAGGGGTCCTACAGGCTGTATTTTCCCTGCGCTCTCCCTTTGCAGAAATCTCTATGTAGATTCTTTAAATAAAATTTTTTATTTATTTGGCTGCATCAGGTCTTAGGTATGGTACATGGGCTCTTCAATGTGGCACACGGGCTTCTCTATTGTGGTGCACAGACTCAGCAGCCATGGTGTGCAGGCTTAGTTGCCCCACAGCATGTGGGGTCCAACTTCACCACCCAGGAATCGAACCTGCATCCCCTGCACTGGAAGGCAGATTCTTAACCACTGGACCACCAGGGAAGCCCCTCTCTAGATTCTTGATTGACTCCAATCCAGTTTCCTTAAGTCATTAGAGAGATCTTTACTATATTTTGATATTATCTTTCTCTATGTTCAACAATTTTGATATTCCTAACTAAATAAAAATGTCTATTTCTCCAACTCCTACTCGTTGTTACTATTTCGACTTGTTGGTACAATACAATGGATATACCACATTTTATACCATTTAAATGATGAAATAAAGGCCACGAAGCCTACCTTGCTGGCCTTCAAGTCTTCCTTGCATGCGTGCTAAGTTGCTTCAGTAGTATCTGACTCGTTGCAACCCTATGGACCATAGCCCACCAGGCTCCTCTGCCCATGGGATCCTCCAGGCAAGAATACTGGAGTAGGGTGCCATACCCTCCTCCAGGGAATCTTCCTGACCCAGGAATTGAACCTGTGTATCGTAAGGCTCCTGCACTGGCAAATAGTCTCTTTACCGCTAGTGTCACCTGGGAAGCCCCAAGTTTTTCTTGCTCCTGGTTAAATATCTCTAGTTCCTCATTCTTCACAGTACATGTTTCCCTGATTCCTCCTTTACTTCTACCATCAGATCAGTCGCTCAGTCGTGTCCGACTCTTTGCGACCGCATGAATCGCAGCACGCCAGGCCTCCCTGTCCATCACCAACTCCCGGAGTTCACTCAGACTCATGTCCATCGAGTCAGTGATGTCATCCAGTCATCTCATCCTCTGTTATCCCCTTCTCCTCCTGCCCCCAATCCCTCCCAGCATCAGACTCTTTTCCAATAAGTCAACTCTTCGCATGAGGTGGCCAAAGTACTGGAGTTTCAGCTTTAGCATCATTCCTTCCAAAGAAATCCCAGGGCTGATCTCCTTTAGAATGGACTGGTTGGATCTCCTTGCAGTCCAAGGGACTCTCAAGAGTATTCTCCAGTACCACAGTTCAAAAGCATCAATTCTTCGGCACTCAGCTTTCTTCACAGTCCAACTCTCACATCCATACATGACCACAGGAAAAACCATAGTCTTGACTAGATGAACCTTTGTTGGCAAAGTAATGTCTCTGCTTTTGAATATGCTATCTAGGTTGGTCGTAACTTTCCTTCCAAGAAATTACTGCTGCTACGGCTGCTAAGTCGCTTCAGTCATGTCCGACTCTGTGCGACCCCATAGACGGCAGCCCAATGGGCTCCCCGGTTCCTGGGATTCTCCAGGCAAGAATACTGGAGTGGGTTGCCATTTCCTTCTCCAATGCATGAAAGTGAAAAGTGAAAGTGAAGTTGCTCAGTCGTGTCCGACTCTTAGCGACCCCATGGACTGCAGCCTACCAGGCTCCTCCATCCATGGGATTTTCCAGGCAAGAGTACTGGAGTGGGGTGCCATTGCCTTCTCTGTTCCAAGGAGTAAGCATCTTTTAATTTCATGGCTGCAGTCAACATCTGCAGTGATTTTGGAGCCCAGAAAAATAAAGTCTGACACTGTTCCACTGTTTCCCCATCTATTTCCCATGAAGTGGTGGGACCAGATGCCATGATCTTCGTTTTTTGAATGTTGAGCATTAAGCCAACTTTTTCACTCTCTACTTTCACCTTCATCAAGAGGCTTTTTTAGTTCCTCTTCACTTTCTGCCATAAGGGTGGTGTCATCTGCATATCTGAGGTTATTGATATTTCTCCCGGCAACCTTGGTTCCAGCTTGTGCTTCTTCCAGTCCAGCGTTTCTCATGATGTGCTCTACATATAAGTTAAATAAACAAGGTGACAATATACAGCCTTGACGTACTCCTTTTCCTATTTGGAACCAGTCTGTTGTTCCATGTCGAGTTCTAACTATTGCTTCCTGACCTGCATACAGATTTCTCAAGAGGCAGATCAGGTGGTCTGGTATTCCCATCTCTTTCAGAATTGTCCACAGTTTATTGTGATCTACACAGTCAAAGGCTTTGGCATAGTCAATAAAACAGAAATAGATGTTTTTCAGGAACTCTCTTGCTTTTTCCATGATCCAGCAGATGTTGGCAATTTGATCTCTGGTTCCTCTGCCTTTTCGAAAACCAGCTTGAACATCAGGAAGTTCATGGTTCACATATTGCTGAAGCCTGGCTTGGAGAATTTTAAGCATTACTTTCCTAGCATGTGAGATGCCTGCAATTGTGTGGTAGTTTGAGCATTCTTTGGCATTGCCTTTCTTTGGGATTGGAATGAAAACTGACCTTTTCCAGTCCTGTGGCCACTGCTGAGTTTTCCAAATTTGCTGGCATATTGAGTGCAGCACTTTCACAGCATCATCTTTCAGGATTTGAAATAGCTCCACTGGAATTCTATCACCTCCACTAGCTTTGTTCGTAGTGATGCTTTCTAAGGCCCACTTGACTTCACATTCCAGGATGTCTGGCTCTAGGTCAGTGATCACACCATCATGATTATCTGGGTCGTGAAGATCTTTTTTGTACAGTTCTTCTGTGTATTCTTGCCATCTCTTCTTAATATCTTCTGCTTCTGTTAGGTCCATACCATTTCTGTCCTTTATTGAGCCCATTTTTGCATGAAATGTTCCTTTGGTATCTCTGATTTTCTTGAAGAGATCTCTATTCTTTCCCATTCTGTTGTTTTCCTCTATTTCTTTGCACTGATTGCTGAAAAAGGCTCTCTTATCTCTTCTTGCTATTCTTTGGAACTCTGCATTCAGATGTTTATATCTTTCCTTTTCTCCTTTGCTTTTCACTTCTCTTCTTTTCACAGCTATTTGTAAGGCCTCCCCAGACAGCCATTTTGCTTTTTTTGCATTTCTTTTCCATGGGGATGGTCTTGATCCCTGTCTCCTGTACAATGTCACGAACCTCATTCCATAGCTCATCAGGCACTCTATCTATCAGATCTAGGCCCTTTAATTTATTTCTCACTTCCACTGTATAAGCATAAGGGATTTGATTTAGGTCATACATGATGGTCTAGTGGTTTTCCCTACTTTCTTCAATTTAAGTCTGAATTTGGCAATAAGGAGTTCATGGTGTGAGCCACAGTCAGCTCCTGGTCTTGTTTTTGCTGAGTGTATAGAGCTTCTCCATCTTTGGCTGCAAAGAATATAATCAATCGGATTTCGGCGTTGACCATCTGGTGATGTCCATGTATAGAGTCTTCTCTTGTGTTGTTGGAAGAGGGTGTTATGACCAGTGCATTTTCTTGGCAAAACTCTATTAGTCTTTGCCCTACTTCATTCCGTGTTCTAAGGCCAAATTTGCCTGTTACTCCAGGTGTTTCTTGACTTCCTACTTTTGCATTCCAGTCCCCTCTAATGAAAAGGACATCTTTTTTGGGTGTTAGTTCTAAAAGGTCTTGTAGGTCTTCATAGAACCGTTCAACTTCAGCTTCTTCAGCGTTACTGGTTGGGGCATAGACTTGGATTACTGTGATATTGAATGGTTTGCCTTGGAAACGAACAGAGATCATTCTGTCGTTTTTGAGATTGCATCCAAGTACTGCATTTCGAACTCTTTTGTTGACCATGATGGCTACTCCATTTCTTCTGAGTGATTCCTGCCTGCAGTAGTAGATATAATGGTCATCTGAGTTAAATTCACCCATTGCAGTCCATACAAGTCCATACTTCTACCATACAAGTATATTAACCTACTAAGAAGATAGAAAATATCTCCAGAATTACAATTCTTCCATTTGAATTTAATAATATGAAACTGCCATTTTATATTTGAAATATTTAAGAAACCATTGCCCTGGGTTATTTCAGTGAGACAGAATCTCAATTGAAATTGGGACTTGCAACAAATTCAGTCATTTCTTGTGCTGCAACTGATAGGAACTAGAAAGTCTACAGTCCAATATCTGTATACAAATATATTGTAACATGGTCATTTATTTTAGTATTTTAATACTGAGTTACAGTTCACATTCTATATTTCCAGTAGTTCATCTGTTTTAAGTATGAACATAATTCATTTTCCCATGTGGTATTGAATATTAAAGAGTTTCCTTGAGAGAAAATTTTAAACTAATTCCCAGATATAGGTGAAAGAGAGAAAACTGAGAACGTTTCAGACCACTAGAAGAACTTTAATTAAATTCTGCAGACCCATGAGCTGTCTGCTGAGAAGAGCTTACTCTTGATCCCTAATTTGAAGCCTTAGGCTTTTAGGGGGAAAAAAAAAATGTTATTCAGTTCCACTGCCGTGGAGGTCCAGAAGGTGACTACAAACTACGGTGAGAAGGAAATTGTGATACCATCTCAAAATGAAATGAAATAATTCTCTGGGTGTCTAAAACATTCTGAAAAGAGAATGTCTTTAGGAAAACGGAATGACATCAACTTATGCCCTTTTTCTTTAAACCAGAAAGATCCTTAAGTAATTATGAGAAACCAGTGCATATTATTTTAAGCCCCGATTTGATACGTGACTTTGTAAACTGTGATTGAGAAATAATCGCACACTTTAGGGTTTCTTTGACTAGAATGTACCAATATTACTGAGACTCGGCCAAAATTTTTGCTAGTTTGCCACAGTAAATTTTAATTGTGATGTTTACGAGGTTTTAAATTGGCTCCTAGTCTCTGAATTAGGAGATATGTATTAGATATATAGATATATAACATTATATATAATATATATTTCCCTTTTGCAGAGGAAATGGAGAATTAAATAATAAACTGATAAAAACTTACCAAAGGCATTGTTGCTCTAAGCTATATTTGTTAAAAAATGAGGGAACAGATGCATCACTCATTTTCCTATAGAGGTAATTCCATGTGACAACTGTGGACTCAATTACTTAATTCAAGAAAAAAATGCAGACTCTAGCCATTTCAGATGGGCAAGCAAAAGATTAATTTTTAAACACAGAACTTAAAATTTTGCAACATGTTTTGATGTATTTATCTTTTTTTCCCTTTCTAAATGACACTTTAAGTGACATTTAAGTAAACATCTCCTAAAGGAAAGATTTTTCTCAAAGGGATAAACCTACTTGTAAATGGAGAGAGGATGGTAGTGAGATTCAGGTTATTTCATTTTACAATTCTTGATGATGTAGCTTAATTTTGTAGTTTAAATATGTTGTGATCAAAAGTTTTGATACTTTTCCAAAAATAAGTGATACTTATATAGGAGTAAAGTTTATTTTAGCTTATTCAACATAAAATTATTTCATAGATGCATATTTGTCCTAGCTTTTGTTAAGATAATTTGACAATGGAAGTAACAAAACAGAAAGTATTTCTTAGCATGTTTCGTAATGAACACTCATATCTTTCTAACTAAAGAATAGTTTTTCAAGATTGTACCTATATGACTAAGTCACAAGAATAATTAGAGAAATAAAGACAAAACAGAGAACAGATACCTGGTGGCGTGCTTAAACAGAAACGCTTAAAAAACCTGTTACACTGATGGTAAGCACATTTTTTCCCTAATTATGTCTTACTAAGAGAACCAAATGTTCATGTATCAAAGGGTTTCACAAGATAGATTTTATTTAAATTTTAATTTTACTACTGTATTTGCAAATTTCCACCTTCATTGAAAGTAGATTTCAACATAAAGGATTTTGAAGTTTAAATAAATCTAACAACATATTATTAACTATCAGGGGAAAGTGAACCTTTAAATATCCTAAAGATTGATTTAGGGGGCAACTGTGAAGAAGAAACAGATTTGTTGGCATAAGTATTTTTCTTATCAATGATTAATCTTTACTCTTTTGCTGTTAACAGCTTGAAAGTTTTAATTCCAAAACATATCAGATGCTGAAAAGTAATACCACATGATGATAAACATTTGATATAGTAAATTTTGTTCTGAATAATTGAAACTATACTGAAAGAGGCATTTTAAAATTTCATGGATTTTAAGTTGTGTGTGTGTATGTGTGTGTGTTTAAGTAGTGCCCAGTTCTGCTGTATGTCTCCTGCCATTTGTGTGGTGGAGATATCCAACTCTCTTTCTCTAATGAAATGCATTAGTCAAGAGCTCAGTGACCTCTGACAAGGCTCAGTGTGGGATTATAGCCTGACAGGAGGCAGCTGGAAGGAATACTTGACAATTCACACTTAGAGTAATCCCTGAAAATTGCAGGGCAGTTATGAGGAAGTAACAATTTGGCTCCCTTGTGAAAAAGAAAATTTCAAGTAGAGTTTTGGGACACTAACTATAGTTTCTAAATTAAAACTAAATGATCAAGTTCTCTAAGCATCAGTCAATAGAGAACACAGTCTCTTGAATAGATTCAATCTACAATCTTATTTCCAGCAGCTACCACTTTAGTCTGTTGATAGAAGCCTCATTTAGCCAATGGATTATCTATAATTGACTAACTTCTTTAATAGAGTTTTAACACATCTCACGTATAAAAGCATTTCAGTGAGGGTTCAGAGAATAATAGCTGTAATCAAATATAAAATGGTCATTCTCTGTAAAAATTATCACAATAAATCAATAATAATTTTTATACATTGGCTTATTTTTTCTAACATGCTCTTTTATCTAAAAATGTGTATTTTTTCAAATAACTGTTCTGCTATAGTTTTGCCTAAAATCCCATTGTTTGACAGCAAAAATACTTTGCAAAAATAATTATCAAAGAGTAAATATGCTACATAATTTTACATTATCATATATTATAACATATTACATAACATATAATGAACCACACACATACACTTTTTAAAAAACAGACAGTTTAATTTCTCTAGTTACCTCTTCCTCTGAACCTCAGAATGTCAGGTTTCTTCTATCTGCTAATATTTTCTGACAGTGGTGACTCATCCCATAATAGAGAAATGAAAATATTACGATGCAGTTTCCTAGGAAAACTTACTGTTTTTATCTGTTTGTTTTTTTTTTTGAATTTTCCTCATGCATGGTATGTTGATTGACGTATACCTAGCTGGCACTCAGTAAATGTCTGATGGATTAAACTGAAGTAATTCATCAGCATTGTTCTCATAATTGTTCAAGCTATCCTGAAATTGTTTTCCTGGGTCATTCAACAAATATCTGATATTGACTATGTGTCCACAACTCTGCTAAAGACTGAATTCTTCTTACTCAGTGTCTTCAAAACTTTTCATCTGCTGAATTACTAGTTTAGCCTCTAAATTTACTGTTTATAATTTTACAGTGCATTAAAAAAAGAAAAACAAAAACTGGATAACTAGATTTAATTCTCCCTGCATACTTAGTGTCTAATTTATGCCTCGTTTTTTTACTATTTGTTCTCTCAGAGCTTATCAGAGAACTTGCTTAATTATGACTCATGAATTGTCTATCATAATTTAGGCCAAATGTCTAAATAACTAGGTTTGCTTTTTTTTTTGGTAACCTGAAGATAGCTAAAGGAAAGAGAATATGTGCAGAAACATCACCGATGGATGAACTCCTGGTTCCTTTCTCCAATTCTGGACTTTAAGGTGTGCTAACTGCTTGAGTATAGGCAGGGTTCAGGTCCTGCAGCAGTGGACTGGGTAGCAATGGCTGTGCAGCAGCTGTGGAATAAGCTGGCTGGTTGAAGGCTCTCCTGGGTCTCCTTTGGCTGTGTATTAAGAGGTACTGATTTAGACCATGTGTCTCTTCAGTAAGAGAACTACTTGCTAGATGATCAAATTCAGAGTTGTTATCTTCGGTTTAATGTTACCCAAGGGGATGACAAAATCTTGCTAAATTTAGTTTTTCACTTCCCCATTAATTTACATTCTATTGGAAAGTGTTAAGAAGATCTGTTCTTTATTTAGTGATTTGTATTTATTGAGACTCTTTGAGAAGAATATCTTGCCTACGGGGCTGGGCGGGGTGGGGGGCTGTACTCTGAGGAAAACAAATAGGGTATCATGCTGTTTCTCATTCTTGCAAATTATATTAGGTGATTTGTCCTCATGGATTGTTCATTTTGAGTTTTTTTTTTTTTTAAAGGACTGATATTTTTCCCATTCTTGAAGAGATATTTTTCCCTATCTTGATGAGATTCTCAGTTACCATGTTAAATGACTTAGTGTACTGGACTTTGCATAGGAAAACCCTAACTCTGACACTTGTTAAATATTTGACCTTAAGCCACTTGCTTAGCTGCTTCAAGGCTTGCCTATTTTCCTCATTGGTAAAATTGAGATTAAAATTCCATAATTCTTACTACTGTAAAAGTTAAATGAACATCACGTATTTTGTAAAATTGAAGACTTCATAGTCATTTAAAATATTAAATTCCATTTTACTTATTTCTTCCTTTCACCTGCTTTTTAAAGCTGATGTATGTAACACAACTGAAGCTAGATTATATTTGTTTTCCTTCAGAAAGTATAGGTATAATACTATTCAAAGGACATTTCCTATGATTTTGAAAAGGAAAATCACCCTGAGAAGTTAGTTTTTTTTTGGATTTGTGGCTACACTCTCTCATACCCACTCACAATATTTCCTCTCTGGAGGTATGTGTGGCTAAATATAATGATAAAGAACCACAGATATATATTTTTTCCTGTTCTGAGAATATTCACTCTGCTATAGAGTTTTTGTAGAAAGCTGATTGTGTTGCTTTTAACGTTAAGGAAATAATAAAATACAAAAAGAGACTCAGAAATTCGGAGTTGCATTTAATATTAAGCAAATGGACATTTCAAAACTGCTTAACAAGAAGACCACATCTGATTTTTAGTTACTGTTTCATAACCTTTTTATTTTTTTTCTATCCTCACTTTCAAAGTGCTTATGCTTTATTGTTATGCAAAGTATCAAAAAATGTGAAATCTAGCTTAGAAAACTATATATGTTCAGCTTCAGTTTCAGTGAACACATTTTTCCTCTCAGATGTAGTAAAACATTCCGTGGTTTAATTGCTCAGTGATGAGAACATTTCTTCCAAAATGCGCTCAGCATTTCTCAGGGGTGAGGACTGCTGCTGTGGAATACCTCAGAAAGTAGAGACTGCTGGTGCAACTCAGAGTTACCTTCTCCTCAAACCAGTCAATGTTTCCTTTTGCCTAATTAATTGGCTGTTAGAGACCTCATGACACTTAATGCAGCAAAGTCATAATTAGTAGCTTGTCTATGTGAGTAAGATTGAATATTTAATGTCATGCTTTTGTGGAAAAAGTGTATTTGAGGTTTCCTAGCAGGTTTTATTGTGCTGTCTTTATTTATGCTATCTTCTCTTGATATCCTTTTTTTTATTTCAAACTCATTAAAGTAACCAAGGGCTTCCCTGGTGGCTCAGATGGTAAAGAATCTGCCTCAATGTAGGAGACCTGGGTTCTATTCCTGGGTCAGGAAGTTCTCCTAGAGAAGGGAATAGAAACCACTCCAGTATCCTTGCCTGGAGAATTCCATGGACAGAGGAGCCTGGTGGGCTACAGTCCATGGGAGTCACAAAGAGTAGGACATGACTGAGCAAGTAAGCACACACGCCCAGTGCAATATAACCAGAGCTGATGACATTGGTGTTCCAACTCATATTGTATGTAGCACCAGCCTGTCTCCTTTAAATGAATGTTAGCATGTATATGCAGAGGTGAGAAATAAATCATTCACTTAATGTGTCTTATAGAAAACTAGATGGAAAGAACGCTCACCCTCAAGATTAGAGACCATTTTAATTATTTTGTGTCTCTTAGTGTCTAGTACAAAGTCTAACTTGGGGTAATTCTTGATACATGTTTGTAGAGTGGTTAATTGTTGTACTTAGAGGCTAGAGGTGTTGAGCGAGATGGTGGCTTATCACCTCTGTAGGATCTTTACCTCTAGCTTTCCAGATCTCATGCATTATTGCTTTCCTCAGGTGATTATCTTCTGACCCTCACTACTCTTAGCACTCTCTAAAAGTCCCTCTAATTTGACTTTAGAGAGTGTTTGTACCCTTTCATGAGATGGCTGTCTGCTTAATATACTACAGACCTGGACAAAAACTATATCATCTATCTTTAAAACGTGACCAACCTGAACTTTCACATTTATTCCACATTCCTTGGGAACCATGTAACGTGGGTTCTATTTATACGTAATCAAGCACATGGCAAGCTTTTTCTCTTTTCAATGAAGGAGGATGAGTACCTCGCATTTATATAATATTTTCACATTCAACTCATGTGACTCATTTGCATTCACGAAAAATAGATAAGGTAGCACAAATTTCATGAAATTCTATGTTAAATTGTGCATGCAAGTATTTATTTGACAAGGGGTATGATATCCTTTTTTATTAGATTTTCAAATTGTTTCCTGGCTCCCCCCGACTTTCCCCTGGCTCCTCCAATTTAGGACCATTGATATTGGAATTTTCTTAATAAAGAAGCAGAGCAAAAGGAACTTTTAGCAAAAAAGTGTTTAACATGAGTAGAGCTCCTCATGTGAATGAGTATAGGATGTGTTAAGAAATTTCACATAATTTGGGGGCAGTTGGAACAGTGGGTACAATGGGGAACGCCTGAAGGTGATGCTGCAGAAATATGTCAGATATTGTGAAAGGCCCTATGATTTGAGCATGAATTTAAGCTGCATTTTGTGACTAGCAAGAGGAAATTACAACATTTGAAGCAGGAAACAAGAATGGATTTTTTTTAATTGTTTGATTTTAAAAATTAGTTATTGTTTATTTATTTTGGCTGTGCTGGGTCTTCGTTGCTACAAAGGGCCTACTCTTCGTTGTGGAGCATATGCTTCTCATCGCCAGGAGCATGGGCTCCAGGTGCACAGGCTTCCGTAGTTGCAGCGTGGGGTTTAGTTGCCCTGAAGCATGTGGACTCCTCCCCCAGGATCAGAGAGCGAACCCATGTCCGCTACATTGGTAGGAAGATTCTTAAGCACTGGACCACCAGGGAAGTCCTACAAGTAAGTAGGAGAGGTGCCTTGGTGTGGGAGCAACAAAAGGTGGTGGGAGCAAGGAGGGTATTGTAATAGTTTAAGAACTGATGATTGGGCTTCCCTGGTGGCTCAGCTGGTAAATAATCCGCCTGCAATGTGGGAGACCTGGGTTGGATCTCTGAGTTGGGAAGGTCCCCTGAAGGAGGGCACGGCAACCCACTCCAGTATTCTTGCCTGGAGAATCCTCAAGGACATTGGAACCTGGCGGGCTACAGCCCATGGGTCACAGAGAGTCGGACATGACTGAGCGACTAAACACACTGCACACCCAAGAACTGATGATTAGCTGAACTAAGAGAGCACCATCAGTAAGAATAATATAGAACCAGTAGATCCAAGTGCTGGGGAAAATTCTTGAAAGCAAGGGAGCAAGCAGAGCTCAAGGAGAAGGGGAGAAAAATGAAGTAGAAGATCTAGGTGAAAGCGGTGTCATGGACTCTAAAGGAAGCATTTTCCCATTTTCTGACACATACAAAACATTCAGCAAAGGTTAAGCAAATTACCAAATGCTCTCTTTAGGAGTATCAAATATCCCAGAGAGGTCAAATTGGTTAAGGACTTAGACTAACTAAAAGCTATTAATGAAGTCACTGGTGACCTCTCTGAAAGCAGATACAGCAGATGTATGAAGACAGAAGTCATATTCGAGAGTAATGAATAAATTTGACCTGAAAAACTTTCATGATGATTACAAACTGCTCCTATAAGAAGCTTACTCCAAAAGAGAATAATTCAACTCAAGAAATATTGATTGATCATTCATTTTGTGGCCGGTTTTGTGTTAAGTACTATGTTCCTTAATGGAGTATAGAGCCTGTAGGAGTAAACAGGTATTTAACAAATAAGTTGAGTGTTAAGAAAGGCTAAGGACAAGACGATATGGACTAATATAATACAGGAACTGACCTACTTTAGATCAAGGAAGATCTCCCTTGGAAGAGACAACTAAGATGAGACTCAGAATATGAGTTGGAATTAGGCATCAAACCTTGGTGGGGGGCATAAGAAAATGGAAAGAAATGGCTGAGAAATATATAAAGGGATAGAAACAAGTTAGACCAGAGTTTTTAAATTGTGAAATAGATCATACCCATAAAAATTTGACATAACTTTCATACACTTAACCACCTCACCTCCTTATTGGAAATAGAATATTACCAATCATTTTGAAGCAGTCTGTGCTTCTATTCTTGTGTATCATTTCCCCTTTCTTCAACACACACACACACACAACATATTCAATATTTATTATATATGTAAGTACTAACGGCACCCCACTCCAGTACTCTCACCTGGGAAATCCCATGGACGGAGGGGCCTGGTAGGCTACATACAGTCCATGGGGTCGCTAAGAGTCAGACAAGACTGAGCAACTTCACTTTCCCTTTTCACTTCCATGCATTGGAGAAGGAAATGGCAACCCACTCCAGTGTTCTTGCCTGGAGAATCCCAGGGACAGAGGAGCCTGGTGGGCTTCCGTCTATGGGGTCACACAGAGTCGGACACGACTGATGCAACTTAGCAGCAGCAGCAGCAGCAAGTACTATTATGAATTTTGTGCATGTTATTTACTTGTCTTGCTTTCTATTATTAATATATGTATGAAAAAGTGAAAGTGTTAGTCGTTCAGTTGTGTCTGACTTTTTCCAACCCCATGGACTGTAGCCAACCAGACTCCTCTATTCATTGAGTTCTCTAGGCAAGAATACTGGAGTGGGTAGCCATTTCCCTCTCCAGGGTTTCTTTTCCATCTAGGGATCAAACCTGGGTCTCCTGCATTGCATGCAGATTCTTTACTATGTGAGCCACCAAGGAAGCCCAACGTAAGTATGGGTGCATGCATGCTAAGTCGCTTCAGTCGTGTCCAAATCTTTGCAACCCCATGGACCCCTCCAGGCTTCTCTGTCTTTGGGATTCTCCACGCAAGAATAGTGGAGTGGGTTGCCATGCCCTCCTCCAGGGGATCTTCTTGACCCAGGGGTTGAACCGGTGTCTCTTATGTCTCCTGCACTGGCAGGGGGTTCTTTACCACTGGCACTATTGCGGGAAGTGGGACCCGTTCCAGGGTCTGAAAGTGGACTCTTGTCTAGCACACGGAAATGTGTTGTCTGAGGAGATGCACAAGCTTTAATTTGTATATTGTTAACTTTTGTTAGTTTCTGAATTTTATATAAATGCAATCTTATTACACATATTATTTCATGATTTTCTTTTATTTCATTCAACATGTTTTGAGAGTCATCCAGGCTTATTCTTGCAGCTGAGGTCAACTAATTGTTTTTATTGTATAGCTGTCCAATGTAAAAGATATCAAAATTTCTTTATCCATCTATTAGACATTTGTCTTGTTTCCAGAATATTTGCTTTACCAATATAAAAATTCTTATATGTCACCTGTTGCCCAAGTGTGAAAGTTTCTCTGGAGTATTTAACCTGGGGGTGGAATTGTAGGTCACTGGATAAGAACATGCTAAGCATTCCATGTAGTTCCAACATGTTTTTGATGACCATAGAGTGTTTGAGGAAAGAATTTGAGGTTATTAGAGAGAGACAAGATGGTAAGTTATGAGGAGATAAGATCAAGGAAAAGTTGTGTTAGTTTTTGCTTGTGAATTATGTGTGTTGGTTTGTATGTTTTCAGCAAAGGAGACATATAAGCATATTTAGGAGGGAACATGGAGAAAAACCAATAGAAATAAAGATTCTAAAGGCTAAAGTAAGAAAGTGCATAATCACACAAGTTCCTAAAAGAGAGGAAGGAATATAAGTTCAAAATCATAGGTACAAGGAGAAAAAATGAAAGCTGAGCAACATCAAGTGGCTAGAGACCACAAGGCTAAAATGTGAGAACTCTTAATAAAATAGAGTCTTTGAGTTATGCTGCCCAGGATTTCTTTCCACTGGTCAAAACTCATAACAAAACAAAGCAAATAATTGTAGTGCAACATATAAACAAATACATTGTTCCTTCATAATTTAAAGCAAACGCTATTTTAAATAAAGTGAGAGGGTGTGCGTTTTATAGTTTTTCCCATATACTGACTTAACAGCAGGTAAAAATGTGAATCAAGTCTATCAGTACAGTATAAATGTTAAAAGCTAGTCTCTTGAAATTATCCCTTGAAAAATATCTCTTGGAATTAAGCTAGTCATCATTGTTCACAGGCATTAAGATGATTCAACTGATTTTTTTTAAAAAAAGTAACAGAGCTATATTACTTGAAATAATACATGTCTGGTTGAATATTCTTTTTCTTATTGCTCTTATTACAACTGTAGTCAAGGGAGCTATATCTTGACTATTACACTGAGCATTACCAGCACAAGGACCAAGCTGGAAAAAATTCAAACATATGAGATGTCCATGGACAGCTACTTGGGTCAGCTGGAATAATTGTGTCAATTATCAACTGCTTATACAAGTGTGCATGACAGCCTTTACATTTTTTTGACCAAAATACATGTGAGTATATATATATTTATATTTATATAGCATATTCTGGATATATATTATACTTAAAAGTGAAAGTGTTAGTCCTGTCCGACTCTTTGAAACTCTCCAGGCTCCTCTGTCCATGGAATTCTCCAGGCAAGAATACTGGAGTGGGTAGCCACTCCCTTCTCCAGGGAATTTTCCTGACCCAAGCTTTGAACCCAGGTCTCATGCATTGTAGGCAGATTCTTTACCTCTGAGCCACCAGAGAAGCCCCATTATATTTAAAGGTATATATAAAATATTTATATTATCTTCCAAAGATATATATTTTGAATATATATTAAATATTTGTATTATCTTTCTAAACTATTTTAAAAAATTTTAAATGCTTAGACTGTTGGGAAAAGCTAATTTTTCTGAAGCTGGAATATGAGCTTCAGGATTCTATCTTTTGTCTCAAGAAATGGCTTTAGAGGCATTATTTTAAAATGTACTGAGAGGTAAAAATTAATCAAAGGAGAGATAGATGCTTCCAGACTTTTGCTACTGTTTGCATCTAGGCTAGACAAGCCTATTTCAGCTTATCGTTATTCTACTCCGCCTAATTTTCATTGTGTGTAATGACTCTACTACATGTGTCTGCTTTCTGTTTTTCAAACACTTAATTGTCTACTTGATTTGTCCCAGAGGAACTTCTTATTTACAGATGCAACATAAATATATATGTTGCTCCTTTAGTATTTAATATCCCTTGAGGATAATCTCACTGGAAAATACTTCCTGCTCTCTTTCTTGGAAAGTCAATATCCATGCCTTGCTTTTGTTGCTATCGGAGGTCAAAACAGCAAAAGTTCCACAGCCAAGGCTGGCTTTAGCTTTAGTTAAAAGCAGGCAGCTATAAGTTTGGAAAGCCTTGTGTAATTTATATGGTGTGGGCAATATCTTTAGCATTCTGCCTGCGAGAGGTTTCCAGTAAAGAGTTGCTGGTCTTCCACTCTAAGGTAACACCTTGGTATCTCACATGAGGTCATCAGAATCACATGTGCATTTATTCCTTCGGAAAAACTACCACGTGAGTAACATATTGCAGCTCGACATGATTTTTCCATTGCTGCCAGCTCTAAGGTCACCAACATCTGTAACCTCAACTGGAAAGATAGCATTTTATTTCTTATGGTTTTTTAAGAAGGAGGGTTTCTGTTTTCTTTATAACACAGGTTACCTCAGAAAAGATTTGTGATTCCTATTTGTAAGAGTGTTTTAGCTTCTGGCCCAAAGTCCTGATTTTTACACAGGTTTGCTTTCGGCATCTGTTCTGTCTTTTGCTCCCAGTGGGGTACAGAGAGCTACAACACAATACAAAATGGTACTTTTAAAATCCTCACTTCCCCACTCCATATATATGCTTAAAAATAAAAGCTATATAAAAAATACAAGTTATGCAAAATACATGTGTCCAGATTTATAGTGGAATTCTGGAGTGATCCTGTTGTAAACTGAAAAGTTATAAGCTGGCCTCCCTGTGCTAGTTGCTGATAACCCGCTTCATCTGTCTTATGTCTGAAAGCGAGCTTAACCTGGAGATGGGGCAACCTTTCCAATTCCGAAGTCAGCATGAGAAGAAACAGTGATGTTGTAGGTAGAAGATGATTTATATGCCTCTGCTCCTCTCCAGACACCCATGGAAAGATTGCAATGACCTCTGTGCCCAGAATAGCTTTCCTTTTTTTCTTGCAGTAGATTAGTAACTATATGGACTCTAGGAGCTTGTTTTAACGAGTTCATTTTTTATAATAGTGTGGAAATAATTTTCAAGGTATGTTTTCAATCATTATTTCATTTAGCTACATTAGATCATTGCAATTTAAACAGACTAAATAAAATGACCCCATCTTCCTGTTGAAAAAACTGAGGTCCAATGAATTTAAAAGAACCTTCTCAAAGTCTCATGATTAAGAAATTATAAAGGGGAATTCTAGATTCCTGGATTTTAATCCAGTGCTCTTTTTTCTATATACCCTATATTATATTGAAATATGGAGCATTCTTCTCAATTCACATTCAGAACCTTACTTTGACATACAGTGTTTAATATCTTTCCTGGTTAGAAGCATGCTTAGACAAATTTGCTTTAACCAATTCATGACTGCACAAAAGTCCCTTTATCTGTGTTAGTATAAATCAATTAACCTCCTTTACTTTCTGCTGAAAGTTCTAAACTTCAAATGAATTACCCATTAACTTTGACACTGTGCTCAGTGTACTAACAACAATAAAAGCACACATCTATATGATGTGCTGAATGTGCTATTATTATCAATTCCATTTTTTTTATACATTCCTTAAAGAAAATCTTCAGGAGTTGGCCCTGAGATATTCTATTGTGACAAGGTTTTACTGATAGAGATGTTGATATGAGTGACCCCATTGCAAGAACGAGTATGATCATTTCAGCGTTTTTCCAACAATAATGTATAAGAATTTCAGCATTCTGTGTGCCAAATATGTGCATATTCACTCTGCAATTCTCACAAGTACACAATGGGAAAATAAACCAAAAATGCAATATACATAGAACTTTGCAAATAATTTATGAAGCTTCACTGTTTTTTTTTTTCCCTTATAAATTAAGGTAAAATAATTAAATTTATTTCTCTGAACAGAAGAGACCATCTAAAGCTATTTGAGGCATAACTAAAATAAAGGAACAAGAAGTCATGTCATGACAGACTTCCAAAGAAGACATCTTTATATTTTTTATTCCTTCCTTCCTCCTTCCTTCCTTTCTCTTCCTCCCTCACCCTCTGTTTTTTTCTTTCTTGATGATGAATGAAATGCTTACTTTCAAATGTAACCTGTCATAGTTTTATGAAGTCCAGAGCATAGTACATAAATAGATAACTGCTTATACTTTCTCCATTTTTTTCTCCACTTTTTGGCTCCACTTGAGTAACCACCCCAACCTATCACATGTTGTATAACATGGTCATTCTATCTATACTTGGTCTGCAGTTCCCAGCACATGCAACTTACCACATAATTTCTACAGAAACTGAGTTGGCCTCCACCCTATTCCAGTAGACCAGTCTCCTGTTCAAATACTTATATGTCACAGGAATAACAAATGCTCCAGGAAGTGTCTAAATGCTTATGCTTAACTTCTGAACTTCTCCAAGGATTTGTAACCAGCTGTTCACTGACCAAGGCATGTCACATCTTCCCTGGCCTTTACCACTAAGTCACTTTCCATTTGGAGTTCTGTCTTCTGTGGCTTTCTTCTAATAAAGTTTCCACACATAAGCCAGGATGATCTTTTTAAAATTTAAGCAGTCGAATAATTCCTTACTAAAATCTATCACAGGGTTCCCCTTGCAGTTAATGGTAGTCACACTTGGATGACATGAGGAATTTACATGCCTTGGCCCCTGGCCATCTTTCCTATTTAATTTCTTTCTGTGTTCCAACTTGTCACTATGGCTCCCTTACTTGGTTTGCTTTATTTGAGAACTTCTATGCATGCTCCTTCCTCAGCCTGAAATGCCTTTTCACTGCCTCCTCCTACGACTGAATTCTGCTCATCTGTAGGTAAGGACGGACAAAGTTCTGTAAAGGGCCAGATAGTAAACATAACTTGGCTTTTGGATCCTATAGTCTCTGTTGCACCTGTTCAGTCACTGTAGAGCAAAAGCTTTAAATGAAAAAGCATTGTTATGTTGCAATAAAACTTCATTTATGGATTCTAACATTTGGATTTTATATAATTTTGCTGTGTAATGAAGTATTCTTTCTTTCTTAAAAAATTGTAATGTAAAAGAACTTGCTTAACTCAGGGTACATTAAAACAGGTGGCATAGTCTGCAGACTCCACCTTCTAAATTTTAACCTAAATGTCATTTTATAAAGACTTTCTCTAAACTTTTGTTTTATCTAATTAAGTCTATTCCTTACCTCAACACTCTGTTATTTTAATTTATAATACTTTTCCTTTTCTCTGAGTGGTTGTTTTCTAATTGTTGATTATTTATTTATTTGGTCTTTTCATGCAATTACAATGTCCCTGATCTTGGCTATTTCATTAATCTCTATAAACCTACAATTAGAATGCCTGGACATGGTAAGTTTTCAGTGTTTGTTGGCTAAATTAATTAATTCTGTAAACTCATTTCATTGTAGCACAAAATGCTTTCAAAAGTGAGCTATGTCAAACTGTTTGTTTTAGGAGATTTAAAAGATTATGAGAATGGAGCTTACTCAACATAAACATCCTGCTATCTTCTTCACTGTATACTATCTTCAAATTAAATTTGAGAGAATATTTACTCTTTTTTTTAATATTTACTCTTATTTGCTCAATGTACAAATAACAGTGCATAAGAGGCATGACAGCACACACACAAAAAATACTTCTGTATGGTCATACTATGTAGCACGTTGTGTTTATAAAAAGATCATACAAAGAGACAATGCATCCTTATAAGTCTTAAAAGAAGACTTTTATTTGACATTCAAATTACAGTCATTATCACAGAAATGGATTCCTGTGGTGTTATTTGTGAATCTCACGGCTTGTCTTTGTTGGATAAAGAACCAGAAAAAGCAAAATAGTTTTAGCAGTCACTGTGGATGTCTGTCCATCTGTCATCCCACTTTCTCCACCCCTTTCTCAGTGGAAGAGCCTTAACCTAGTGTGCTCGTGAACCCATGAAGGTTGACCCCACTTTAGCCCCCAAATGAATGTTGGTACATTTTAGCCGATCTAGACAGTTTCATCCCTCTCGCTAATGGAATCACCAGGCAGGGGCCAATTACACCCCAGAGGTTTGCCTTTGGGGACTTTGTGAAAGATATTCCTCTCTGTCAAAAAGAGACACAAAAAGACAAACCACTCTTCCTGTCTTGTTCAAAGGTGATGTGAAGGCGTGATATCCAGAGCTGTGGCAGCCTTCTCGGGAACATGAGTGAGAAGCTAAGAAAATTAGACAGATGTTGTCTGGGAAGCTGCAACCTACCTTCCAGTTCTGTGAAATAGCGAACTATTTCATTGATCAGGTCAGTGATTCTCAAGTTATAATATGCATCTGAATCACTTGGGAATTTTGTTCAACTTAAGATTATAATTCAGTAAGTCTACATGCTCCCTGGTGAGATTGATGATGCTGGTCTGGGCTTTCATTTTCAATAGCAAGACTTCATGTGTGCTCAGTCACTTCAGTCCTGTCTGACTCTTTGTGACACCATGGACTGTAGCCTACCAGGCTCCTCTGTTCATGGGATTCTCCAGGCAAGAATACTGAGGTCGGTTGCCATACCCTCCTCCACAGAACAAAGCTTTAGCCCTCTGTTAATTTTGTAGCAGTTAGAGCTAGAAGCACCTTAACTGATATATTATGGGAACCAAAACTGCACAGAGAACGAGAAACTGATTTCTCTCTCTATCGCCATATGCATTAGTCATACTAACAAGTATAGATTGTATAACTTCTTCACGTTGCTTTAATTAGAAAAAAATCATGTTATTCTGTCTTCACAATGAGTTTGGCTTCTCTGAAGAAGTACTCAAATCCATAGAGGCCATTTTACTTGATATCACTATCTGTGAGTTATATAAAAACTAAAACCTTATTTTGAAACTTAGTATTGTGTTGAATTTCAGTATTATGAAATTTAGTATTGTGAAACTTTAGTTTTGAAAACTAGTTGAAACTTTAGGATTGTGTTTATATTTGATAGGGATATAATTATTTTCACCATAATGTTTCAAATATTACAAATGCTGGAAACACATCATATGAATTCACAAAGAGATATTCACCACTAGATACATTCATTTGAAAATTAAATCAGGTAAGATTTTGCTCAATTAAATTTTTAAGTAAGCTTGTAAACCACTATTTTTTTTAATTACACAAAGAAATATTTTTTGAAGTATTGCTTTGGATATATGTCAACATAGACTGAAATAGATCAGAGACAAAAGAATCAAGATAGTGAAAAATTAAAGAAGCATCTAAAAACTTAGAAAAAAATAATTGTGATTTAGGCCTTTTATTTAAATATGTTACAGGCATTGCCTGCCTGGAAAAATGCAAATGATATAAGGACACTGTTATGAAGTGAGCATAAACAATGAATGAAATTTCATCAGTACAAAATTAACCTGGGAAAATATGAATGATGGTTTGAGGATGAAAACTGTGTGAGTCCCATGGTAAACACAGTATGGCTTCTCTGATGATTGCTTATTACCTATAGGAAATGGATATTTTTGTATATGTTGTGATTGTTGCTGTCAACCCAATAATATTTGTCTAATGTGCTAAAAATATGTTTTGGTTAACAAAAGTAATGTTGCAAAGAAATCTAATTACATCACACTTTTAAAAGTATTTCCCAATTCAAAATAAAGGTTATATCAAATTTAAAAACTTCACTCTTTTCTGAGAATGAGTCACTATCTAGATTAGCAGCTGACCCAGATGCAAGGCCAACCGATGGGTCACAAAACGAGTCCAGCAATCCAGGAACATCATGTTGATTTTGGCCACTCCCTGAAGAATGTCCATACAAATATTCAGGGTGGAGCTGACTTTAGTTGTTCTTTCTGCTAGCAGGATGCTTAAAATGAAAACTGCAAATCTTCTTCTTATGAGTGTTTATTCTCTGATGAAATTGTAAAGGAAGGTTTTTTAAAATTTCATGAATTTTCTAGATACTTAATCAGATTCATTTCTACAAAAACCCATGATCTTGTATAAAAGATATAAGGAAATGCTTATATCTTGTCCAGGCCCCAAGTTTTTCGGCCAATTGTTATTAAGGGCAGACTTATGTTTCTCTGGTCCCATAGAATCAGTGCCATCTTGCCCCTCTCTGAATTATAGAATCCCTCAAATTGCTAACTATCTGCAGACTTTGAGTGCTACAGATTTATAAACAGGGTTATCTAATGCTGCGTTCTGGGATTAGTATGCTCTTTGCTTTTGTGTTGTATAATTTGTTTATGTGTTTTATACACATAGTTCATGCATACCTTTTATATTCTGTTTTCAGTATTAAATTACAAGTTGAATGATCTTTAAGATTTACATAGAAATCTGATTTAATTCTTTAATAATTTTGGCCATTTTTGCTCACAAGGGAATAACATTTAATATAAAATAGAACACAATTTAATGAATTATTTTATAAATATTATTAAATAAAAAGTTTAATAAAACATTTAAGAAAAAGCATGTATCATCACAAATGTACCAACCATGAACTGGATTGGATGCTAAAATGATTGATGAGTGTGTTAAAAGAGGTCATTTTCATTTAAAACCTGTTTAGATGTGCTTCCTGGTACTCAGTTCATGGGAGCAAACAAAGGTTTCCAAACCAAGTAATATATTTTGGGCCCCATTGTATAATCTCATATTGGGTTATGTTTCCTGTAGAAGTTAAAAAAAAAAATGAGTGTAACGAAGTAAAGATACTAGAATCAAAGATTCTACTCTTCTACTTAGATACCAGTATTTCATATCATTTCATAACTTTTTCAAATTTCTTTTAACACTTATAACTCTAAGTTTTATCTCTCTAAAATATTGAATGTTCTATCATAAATACAAGTTATTTTTAAATATGGCAAATTGATGGTGTGACAACTTAATCAACAGCCTAAATTTAGAAAATATAGAAAAAATTGATAATATCTGCATGTTTTAACCAAAATCTTATTTTCAGAGTCTTCAGCTGAAATTTACTTGCACTTAGAGTTTTTGCTTTCTTATAGTAAAAGAGCAAGTGAACAAATCAATAGATCTTTATTTTAAGTTTTAAAAGATGTCATGTGGCATTGTTAAATTCTAGGTTACTAAGGCTATTGCAGAAAATTAAAATTATATGATGCTGTTTTCTTTTTAAAAAATCAATAAAAAGCAATTTTATTGGAGCTGTGATTTTCAAAATTATAACCTACAGATTTAGATTTGTTCTACAACCAATTCAGTAATGTATAGAATATTATCATTAGGAAAGCTTTACCAGAATGGGCTGTTTAAAGAAAAGGAGTTTCGACATAACAGATAGCCTGTATACATTTTGCTTTCTACATTTGAAGAGGCATAAGTTAAAATAATAATTTTAAAAGTCTGTAGTGCTGCCCCTTTTATGTAATAGTATTTTCTGGGATAAAAGACTATGTACTGTGTATCAGGTATAGAATTGACCCTGATAGTAATGTCACACTAAGTACTCACTATGGGGCAGGTGCCATGCCAAACACTTGGTCTACATCTCACCTTATACCATCATTCAACAGCTCCTAAAAATAGATACTTTCTTTTTTCTTTGTGTTTTAAAAATCTGAAAACTGAGGCTTGAAGTGATCGAATAACTTGCTCAAATTCAAATCATTAGCAAATATTGGTACCCAGATTTGAATACAAGCAGTCTAGGGGTCAGGAACCATGGCTTATTCATCTTGGCCTCTATGAGTCTTTGCACCATGCTGGCTCCTAATAGGCTTCTGAGTCTTAGGTGCTTTAAAAAGAAGTCAGTGAACAGCTACGTGGAGCCCCAGTGCAGCCAATTAGCTTTTGGAGGCCTTGGGAAAGTAAAAGGAAACGTTGAATCCTGGTATAATATCCAGGCTCAGCTGTATGAGCCGTCACTCTGAATCATTCTAGCACAAATTATAGGCTTTAAAAATGGTCTGTGAATGTTACATTTTTGAGTTTGCTGCACTGGACAATATCTTAAATTTCACTCCCTTCTCTGGGCAGCATTTGTTCTGACTGTATGTTGGTTTGTTCGCTCAAGTGGAGAAAGCCAGTTTGAAAACAAACTGTGGATACAGGTTGCTTTTTTACTCTCTTCCTCCTTTGTTTGTGTTTAGTACAGTGTCAGAAGTAGAATGCCTTTAGAGATATGTGCAGATAGGCTACAGGAATGAAATTTCAATTCCAGTTTGGCACTCAGTAAGCTCCTCTCCCAGATGTCTTCTACAATGTGCTGACTGTAATACTTTGACCAGAAACCGCTGGTAATAGCAAGAAATTAGGCTCTGGTTAGAAACATATTACTGCATTGCCAAATCCTTCTGTGGAATTCAACTACTACATATTTTCAGGTTAAAGAAAACTAGATCTTCTATGCTTCAGCCAAATCTGACTTTGGTTTCAAATTATCTCAGAGAAGAACTTTTAGCTGATAATCCACTTTATATGGTTTGTTTCACATGGAGATATATTCACAATGTATTTGGTTAGTAAACTTCGTCAAAAAGGCTATACTTACTAAATAGAAGAAGTTCTCAGTGGAAAATACTGGTTATACTTGGAGGTGGGGGTGGGGTGAGTGGCTAGGTAGTATGAAATCTTAGATCACTGGAAGCCAGGAAGTCAGGGTTTGAGAAGAGAAATAAAGACTGGAAAGGAAGAAAAAAGGGACTCTGAGAACACCAGAGAAATACCTGGAAAAGTATTTTATTTTAGGACTTTATTCTAGGGAACATTCCTGCTAGGTTGGCATCAAGTTGTCTAGATATGATTGGCCTTGGTTGGTCTTTACCCATGTCATACATATATAGGTTGTATACACTGATATTTTTCATTTCTTTTGGTTAATTTCACCTCATTCCTCTTATCTTGAAAGATGAAGTAATGAAAATATGTGGATGAAGAAACTTTCTGGACTATCTCCCTTAAACTGCATTGGGTAAGATAACTAAGTGAAGTAGATCTGCATTTCTCTAGTAACTTGCTGTCCTCAGCCTTTTTTAATTGAGCACATCAGGAACACAAATGCCTCAGGAAAAAAATTAGGATTTCTAAAATGCAATGCAAAACATTTCTAGGGCAACAATTGATGCCAAGGAGACACTTTATTACTTATTCAACAAACATTTATTGAGTGCTTACTATATGGACATACCGGAAAGTAATAGCTTTTTTTTAGGCATTATAACTCAGAATACTTTCCCCATAAGAGCTTATTTTGGAGCAAAAGTTTCCAATTTGACATTTTGAAATCACGAGTTTGCTGAGAAGTTCTAACTCCCAAATTCCAATATAGATTCTTGTTTGTGATAAGCCCGACCCCTGGCTTTTGTAAGTTTTACTTACTTGGCCATTTTTATAATTGATCTTAATGCAGATTTTCTTATTTTCAGATCCTCCCAAGTCATTCCTGACCATTAATTTTACTAACTGCTAGCCCTAATCCTCTAAAGTGATTTGTGTCTCCTTGTTCTGAGCTTGTTGTCAATCTAAGAGATTTTAATGAGCAATAGTGACTATATTCTTAGCAAAAATGATTCATTTTCTTTACCTAAATAAAATACCTTTGTTTCAGTGATAAAACCACCAAAATGCTTATCCATAATTTTTTTTAGTTTAAAATTTTTGCTTGCATTTTAGGAATGAAAAGTTTTACTTCATGGCTTATATTCAGTTCAGTTCAGTCACTCAGTCATGCCCGACTCTTTGAGACCCCATGAATCGCAGCACGCCAGGTCTCCCTGTCCATCACCAACTCCCGGAGTTCATTTAAACTCATGTCCATCAAGTCGGTGATGCCATCCAGCCATCTCATCCTCTGTCTTCCCCTTCTTCTCCTGCCCCCAATCCCTTCCAGCATCAGGGTCTTTTCCAATGAGTCAACTCTTCACATGAGGTGGCCAAAGTACTGGAGTTTCAGCTTCAGCATCATTCCTTCCAATGAACACTCAGGACTGATCTCCTTTAGGATGGACTGGTTGGATCTCCTTGCAGTCCAAGGGAATCTCAAGAGTCTTCTCCAACACCACAGTTCAAAAGTATCAATTCTTTGGCGCTCAGCTTTCTTCACAGTCCAACTCTCACATCCATACATGACCACTGGAAAAATGAAACTAAGCCATGACTTATATTAAGGAGTCTTAAAATACAAACTTCAGTCACAATGTTAGGGAGGAAGAAATTTTCCTCTACCCTTCTAGGCTCCTCTGATTGGTCTAAGAATTAAATCATCATGGGGAAGATTAACAGGAGAAAATTGAGCACAGTTTAATAACATATACACATGTGAGAGACCTAGGAAAATTGAGTCACTCGCCAAAATAGCTGAAACACTCACCTACATTATCATTTTCATCTGAAGACCAATGAGGAATTGTCAGTGGTGGGGCTGGGGTGGACAGGTAGTGGTTTGGGACTTCAGAGGAGAGGCAGGTAATTCTCATGGTGATGGGAAAGCAAATGTTTCAGTCAACTGAGTCGCTCAGTCATGTCTGACTCTTTGCGACCCCATGAACTGCAGCACGCCAGGCCTCCCTGTACAATGTTTAGTAAACAAGTATTTGCTGGGCTGTGCAGAGACTAGGACACAGAGTGGACTCTGATCACCATTGCCCCCCACCATACATGGCCCATATCTTATAGGTATCTCGGTGATAACTCTATTCTGGCCCTTTGTTTAAATTCTTTTAGGCAGTGAAGGGGAAGATAAAAGGAAGACTTTCTGAGTCTTCTGTTTCTTAAAAATGATCAGCCTGAATTAATCCTCATGCCAAGGGGACACATTTTGGGATGGCAAATTTTACTTCTGTACAATAGCAATTATGGACTTTCCTGGTTGTTCAGCTGGTAAAGAATCTGCCTGAAATGTGAGAGACCCTGGTTCATTTCCTGGGTCAGGAAGATCCCCTGGTAAAGGGATAGGCTACCCACTCCAGTATTCTTGGGCTTCCCTGGTGGCTCAGATGGTAAAGAATCTGCCTGCAATGTGGGTGACCTCGGTTCAATCCTTGGGTTGTGAAGATCTCCTGGAGAAGGGAATGGCTACCCCACTAGTATTCTGGCCTGGAGAATTCCACGGACAGAGGAGCCTGGCAGGCTGCAGTCCATGGACTCCCGAAGAGCGACTTTCACTTTTACAATAGCAATTGCAGTGGTTTCTGCTTATTCCAGTTTAAAAATGAAGATTTTAATTGAAATAAAGGCAGGTACACAGAACAAAAACATCGGCTTCTTTGGACTAACTAGCATAGTCATATCCAGTCATAGACTACATTATATATATAAAGTGATATCACTTTTTAAAAAATGTAAAGGTTTTAAGTGTTGGATTCTTTCTCCTCCTTCCTTTCTTTGGAAGCAAATGTTTGATCAAAATAACCTAGTTTCCCTAAATTTGAGGTACACTCTTTTTTGAGACAATTCAGAAGCACTCTTGGATGATACATTATGAAGGAATATAAGGCCTCAGTTCAGTTCAGTCGCTCAGTCATGTCTGACTCTTTGTGACCCCATGAACCGCAGCATGCCAGGCCTCCCTGTCCATCACCAACTCCCAGAGTCCACTGAAACCCCTACCCATAGACATATTTACATTGCTAAGGAGGAAAATTTCCAGTCCTTGAGATCATTCTTCTTTTGCAGGTTTTCCTCAGCTCTGTATAGAGGATAAACATTCTGCCAAAATGTGAAGAAACTAATGGTAATCAGTCATGAGGATTTATCTTTTTGAACAGTCCTTGGAAATAGACATCTTCTTTGAGAGTAATCATTTTATTAATTAACAGATTGATCTCAGATGGCCTTGGCCTGCAACGGCTTAGAGCAGGGCTTGGTTCCCAACCAGAGACTGTGCTGGGTCGTGGCGGTGAAAGAACCAGATCCTAGCCACTGGAACAGTGGTCAGTGACAAGGGCCCTGGCCCTTTGGCTTTGCAGAAAGGAATTTCCACAAAGACAGAAAGTAATGAAGCATGTAAAGTATTTATTAGGAGGAAAACGAGTACAGTAGCTGTGGATAGATTCAGAGGGAGAGTCCCTGTGTTGCTGAGTCACACATTCATAGTAGTAGTTTGAATTACTTTTATGGGGTATTTCTTCTGGGTTTCCTTTGGCCAATCATTCTGATTTACCTGGTTCACAGTCATCTGGTGTATCTCAGGATCCTCCCAGGGCTTTCCTGATAGCTCAGTTGGTAAAGAATCCACCTCCAATGCAGGAGATCCCGGTTCAATTCCTGGGTTGGGAAGATCCCCTGGAGAAGGGAAAGGCTACCCACTCTAGTAGTCTTGCCTGGAGAATTCCATGGACTGTATAGTCCATGGGGTCACAAAGAGTCAGACACGACTGAGCAACTTTCACTTCACTTCACTTCAGAATCCTCCCGTGTGTGCACACATATCTCTTAGCCAAGATAGATCCTACTGAAAAGGCGTCTGGGTAGAACATCCCTTGACATGACTCCCCTTTGGCCTCCAAGGAGCATTTTCTGCACATGCATGGTCTAGGATGTCTCCTGACTTTGGGAAAAAGAAATATGTGGTCTGTGCAGGGTCCAGCCTCCTCCCTTAATTGCCCTGGTATTTTTTTTTTTTTTTTGCCATTTTCTTTATTTTTGATTGAATGGTAATTGTTTTACAGAATTGTTGTTTTCTGTGAAACATCAACAAGAATCAGCCATAGGTATACCCATGTCCCCTCCCTCTGAGCCTGCCTCCCATCTCACTCCCCATCCCACCCCTCTAGGTTGATACAGAGTCCCTGTTTGAGTTCTCTGAGTCATACAGCAAATTCCCACTGGCTATCTATTTTACATATGGTATTGTAGGTTTCTATGTTACTGTCTCCATACATCTCACCCTCTCCCTCCTCCCCTCCCCCCATGTCCATAGATCTGTTCTCTATGTTTATTTCTTTATTGTTGCCCTGCAAATAAATTGATTAGTACCATCTTTCTAGATTCCATTAATCTTGGAGTTTTGGTCAAAAGAGAATGAATCTCCAATGGCTTTACCTTGGTGGGCCCATTTGCTTCCTGCCTCAAGTTGATTTTACCTACTAGGTGCAAGAATAATAATAAAGAGTTGTAGCCTATTCAATAATATCAGTTCAGTTCAGTCAGTCGTGTCCGACTTTGCAACCCCATGAATTGTAAAACACCAGGCCTCCCTGTCCGTCACCAACTCCTGGAGTTCACTCAAACTCACGTCCATTGAGTTGGTGATGCCATCCAGCCATCTCATCCTCTGTCGTCCCCTTCTCCTCCTGCCCCCAATCCCTCCTAGCATCAAAGCATGATCAAATGTTTCCATTCACATATCAGTCTATGTATAAATATTTAACATAGTTGACTTACTGAGGTATATGGAGTTTTCAGGTACAAGTTCAAATGATTTAGGCTACAAAGTCTGTAAGGATTTGGTATAGTGTTGCCAACAAACACTAACACTGCAATCAGCACATGTGTTCCAATTTATATTCTGCCAGGAAAAGCTGTGTGACTTTTGGCAGATTATTTTAGTTCCAAGAGCCTTGATTTCCTTCTCTGCTCAGTTTCTAAAACTCAGTGATTTCTTAAGGTTGAGAGCCTATAGAGAGATAAATAATCTGGGTTTGAATAAATTTGATGGTTTTAAATGATTACCTGACTTGCTTAACTTTATCCTTGCAATTCCTTTCATGAATTTCACATTTTTGTTTTTATTTGTTTTGTTTCTCATAACATCACTGCTTCTGACTGTTTCAGTTCAGTTCAGTTGCTCAGTTGTGTCAGACTCTTTGCGACCCCATGGACTGCAGCACACCCGGCCTCCCTGTTCATCACCAACTCCCAGAGTCCGTCCAAACCCATGTCCATTGAGTCAATGATGCCATCCAACCATCTCATCCTCTGTCATCCCCTTATCCTCCTGCCTTCAATCTTTCCCAGCATCAGGGTCTTTTCCAATGAGTCGGTTCTTCACATCTGATTGTTTAACTGCTTTCTATAATTTGACATAGGTACTTGATTACATAACATATTTTGATTCAGGACAGGTACAAAGTACTGATAGAGATATCAAAGATGAGAATAGAAATTCGTGAGCAGGATTGCATACTCAGAGTAGAGCACTGAAAGGATATTGTGTTCATTTTTTAACCTCTTTGTCACCATGTAAAGTAATTGGCCTGTTGTCTGTGCCATTTCAAGCATTTAGTTACTTATTCAGACACTTAGGATTACTATGAGCTAACTAAAATCTTAATTTTCTCTTGAAATTGCTCTTGCTGCCCTGTGCTGCTCGGTAGCTCAGTCATGTCCAACTCTGGGACACCAAGGACTGGAGCCCACCAGGCTCCTCTGTCCGTGGAATTCTTCAGGCAAGAATACTGGGATGAATTGTCATTTCCTTCTCCAGGGGATCTTCCTGACCCAGGGATTGAACCCAAATCTCTTGCATCTCCTGCACTGACAGGCAGGTGGTGCAGTGGTATAAAATCCACCTGCCAATGCAGGAGATGCAAGAAGAAGAAGCATCACCTTTCATTCCTCATTATTCTTGATCTATGCATGATATTCACACTCCCTTGAACCCCTCCACATCTCCACTGCCTCCTCATTTGAACTCTTCTCTGACCATTTCAATTTAGAATTCTTTGCTAGCTCATCATATGGTCAGGCCACTCAAGATGGCTATTATCTTGCCTTTTATACAGCCCTGCTTGACCAGTCACTTACTTGACTCTCCACTCATCTTAATTATAGGGGTTAATCAGTAAGTACCTTTGTGTTTACCCCAGCCACTGCTTTCCCTGGTAACTGAGGGGCCAGGGGATGTGAATTCCCCTTATAAGTGGTATCTTCTTTCTCCCTGTAGTAGTGATGCTCCCGTGTCCTTACCACTGCCTGCTTTCACAGCAGGGTGTTGTTTCAAGATGCTTTGCTTCACCCAGGTAAGATCCTCTGTCCAGTCAACCATGGATGTTGCTGTTTCTAGGTTATTTCTTTGCTATCCAGACTGGGAAACTACAAGGCTTGTAGGCCTTCAAGGTACAGTCCAACAGTCACCTTCCTCTGTCTACACAATGCTGATTTAAATCCCTAGCTTCATCCTGGAATATTTTCTGACTCCACTCATTCTTGGGTGAGTTTATGACTTCAGTACAATGCCCTCCAAATATCTATCTCATTTTCAACCCTCTTTCTGGCTAAAATTCCTGTTTCTAAGAGCAGTCTACTCCATTGACCTCCTACAAGACCCCCAAATTGAACAAGAAAAGAATTAAATTTAATTATCTCTTCCCTCCACTCCCATCATGCTCTTTCTCCTCAAGTTATACTTTTATCACTTGTACACCATCCATGGAATCATCTAAGAGAAACATCTAGGACTCATGTTACTCTTTATTTTCCATGGTTTTCTTAGTTATGAAGACAAGACTCTAGAGTCCTCGTTTGAATTTGAATTTCAACTTGACAGGGCTTCTATTTACTATTGGTGTAAGCCTGGGGAAGATACTTGACTGCTCATTGCCTTAGTTTCCACATTTGTAAAATGGAAATAAAAGTTGAATAGATACCTTGGGGTTATTATGAGCACTAAATGTGCTATATATAAAGATCTTAGAATGTTACCTGGCAAAGAGTAAGCATTCAGTGTTAGCTTTTACTGTCATGATTATCACCATTGCTGTTACTTTCAGGTGATAGCTCCAGATTCACTGCTATTGCCTTCTGGGGCTTCATAATCTTCACCTTGGAACAATAAACTAAAGACTCTTCAGTATTTTCTTCTCTACCATCAGTTCAGTTCAGTCACTCACTCGTGTCCGACTCTTTGCGACCCCATGAACCACAGCATGCCATGCCTCCCTGTCCATCACCAAACCCCAGAGTCCACCCAAACCCATATCCATTGAGTAGGTGATTCCATCCAACCATCTCATCCTGTGTCATCCCCTTCTCCTCCTGCCCTCAATCTTTCCCAGCATCAGGGTCTTTTCAAATGAATCAGCTCTTCGCATCAGGTGGCCAAAGCATTGGAGTTTCAGCTTCAAAATCAGTCCTACCAGTGAACAGCCAGGGCTGATCTCCTTTAGGATGGACTGGTTGGATCTCCTTGCAGTCCAAGGGACCCTTAAGAGTCTTCTCCAACACTTAGGTTAAAAGACATCAATTCTTCGGCACTCAACTTTCATTATAGTCCAACTCTCACATCCATACATAACCACTAGAAAAACCATAGCCTTGACTAGACAGACCTTTGTTGACAAAGTAATGTCTGTGCTTTTTAATATGCTATCTAGGTTGGTCATAACTTTCTTTCCAAGGAGTAAGAGTCTTTTAATTTCATGGCTGCAGTCACCATCTGCAGGGATTTTGGAGGCCAAAAAAAAAATAAAGTCAGCCACTGTTTCCACTGTTTTCCCATCTATTTGCCATGAAGTGTTGGGACTGGATGCCATGATCTTAGTTTTCTGAATGTTGAGCTTTAAGCCAACTTTTTTACTCTCCTCTTTCACTTTCATCAAGAGGCTCATTAGTTCTTCTTCACTTTCTGCCATAAGTGTGGTGTCATCTGCATATCCGAGGTTGTTGATATTTGTCTCAGCAATCTTGATTCCAGCTTGTACTTCCTCCAGCCCAGTGTTTCTCATGATGTACTCTGCATATAAGTTAAATAAGCAGGGTGACAGTATACAGCCTTGACGTACTCCTTTCCCTATTTGGAACCAGTCTGTTGTTCCATGTCCAGTTCTAACTTTTGCTTCCTGACCTGCATATAGGTTTCTCAAGAGGCAGGTCAGGTGGTCTGGTATTCACATCTCTTTCAGAATTTTTCACAGTTTATTGTGATCCACACAGTCAAAGGCTTTGGCGTAGTCAATAAAGCAGAAATAGATGTTTTTCTGGAACTCTCTTGATTTTTAAATGATCCAGCAGATGTTGGCAATTTGATCTCTGGTTACTCTGCCTTTTCTAAAACCAGGTTGAACATCTGGAAGTTCACGGTTCACGTATTGCTGAAGCCTGGCTTGGAGAATTTGAAGCATTACTTTACTAGTGTGTGAGATGAGTGCAATTGTGCGGTAGTTTGAGCATTCTTTGGCATTGCCTTTCTTTGGAATTGGAATGAAAACTGACCTCTGACCTTTTCCAAGTCCTGTGGCCACTGCTGAGTTTTCCAAATTTGCTGTCATATTGAGTGAAGAGCTTTCACAGCATCATCTTTCAGGATTTGAAATAGCTCAACTGGAATTCCATCACCTCCACCAGCTTTATTCGTAGTGATGTTTCCTAAGGCCCACTTGACTTCACATTCCAGGATGTCTGGCTCTAGGTCAGTGATCACACTATCGTGCTTATCTGGGTCATGAAAATCTTTTTTGTACAGTTCTTCTGTGTATTCTTGCCATCTCTTCTTAATATCTTCTGCTTCTGTTAGTTCCCTACCATTTCTGTCCTTTATCGAGCCATCTTTGCATGAAATGTTCCCTTGGTATCACTAATTTTCTTGAAGAGATCTCTGGTCTTTCCCATTCTATTATTTTCCTCTATTTCTTTGCATTGATTGCTGAGGAAGGCTTTCTTATCTCTCCTTGCTATCCTTTGGAACTCTGCATTCAAATGGGAATATCTTTCCTTTTCTCCTTTGGTTTTTGCTTCCCTTCTTTTCACAGCTATTTGTAAGGCCTCCTCAGACAGCCATTTTGTGTTTTTGCATTTCTTTTTCTTGGAGATGGTCTACTATCAGTCCATCTTAATTTATGCTTTGCTCTGCCACTTTAGTGAACCCTAGGTTTATTTATTTATTTATTTATTTTTTAAAATATAAATTTATATATTTTAATTGGAGGTTAATTTATTTGTTTTTTAAATTTTTATTGGAGTGTAGTCAATTTAAAATGTGTTGAACATCTTTTCATGTGCCTACTGGCCATCTGTAAGTTTTCTTCAGAGAAATGTCTGTTCAGGTCTTCTGCCCATTTTTTGAGTGGGTTGTTTGTTTTGATGCTGTTACGTGTCTTGAGCTGTTTTTAAATTTTGGAGACTAACATTGCTAATTATTATTAGAGAAATGCAAATCCAAACTACAATGAGATATCACCTCACACCAGCCTGAATGGCTATCATCAAAAAAATCCACCAACAATGAATGCTAGAGAGGGTATGGAGAGAAAGGGACCCTCCTTCACTATCGGTGGGAATGTAAATTGAGCAGCCACTACAGAGAACAGCATGAAGATTCCTTAAAAAACTAAAAATAGAGAGAGATACTGGAATCCCACTCCTGGGGAAATGTCTGGAGAAAAACATCTGAGAGGATATGTGCACCACAATATTCATTGCAGCACTGTTTACAATAGCCTAGACAAGGAAGCAACATAAATACTCATTGACAGAGGAGCAGATAAATTGTGGTACATATATACAATAGAATATTACTCAGCTATTAAAAAGAATGACATAAAGCCATTTGCAGCACCCTGGATGGACATAGAGAGAGTCATACTGAGTGAAGTAAGGCAAAGAAGGAGAAATATATGACATCCTTTATATGTAGAATCTAAGGAGGGTTCAGGATGGGGAACACATGTATACCTGTGGTGGATTCATTTAGATATTTGGCAAAACCAATACAATATTGTAAGTTTAAAAATAAAATTAAAAAAAATCAAATGATACAAATGAAGTTATAAAACAGAAAGAGATTCACAGAGAATGAACTTATGGTTGCTGAGGGGAAGGGATAGTTAGGGAGTTTGGGATGGACAGGTACACACTGCTATATTTAAAATGGATAGCCAATGAGGACCTACCATATAGTACAAGGAACTCTGCTCAATATTATGTGGCAGCCTGGATGGGACAGTGTTTTGGGGGAAGAATGGATATGTGTATATATATGGTTGAGTCCCTTTGCTGTTCACCTGAAATTGTCACAATATTGTTA
Source organism: Bos javanicus (assembly GCF_032452875.1). Lineage (NCBI taxonomy): Eukaryota > Metazoa > Chordata > Mammalia > Artiodactyla > Bovidae > Bos > Bos javanicus. The sequence goes on from NC_083872.1 coordinate 15,515,441, forward strand.
ATTGGCTATACCCAATAATAAATAAAAAGTTCAAAGGAAAACAAAAAATAAAATAAAATACTGTGTTAGTTTCTGTTGTTCAGCAAGATGAACAGTTATATGAATCAGTTATACATACACATATATCCACTCCTTTTTTAGAGTATTTTCCCATATAAATCATTACAAAGTTTTGAGAAGAGTTCCCTGTGCTATACTTATAGGCTTTTTTTTTTTTTTCATCTACTCTATATTCTATTCATATTGTTTGTATGTTACCCTGCTTGACCAATATTCATCAGGGGAACAAGCATATCTTTGGATTTTTCTATTTTTAGTGCTTGGCATAGAGCTAAAATCTAAATCTTTCTTAAACAAAATAATGAATGAATGCTCATTTATTTAGAACTATGATGTAATGGGGGCTTCCAAATTTGGCCTTGGAATACGGAATGAAGCAGGGCAAAGACTAATAGAGTTTTGCCAAGAAAATGCACTGCTCATAGCAAACACCCTCTTCCAACAACACAAGAGAAGACTCTACACATGGACATCACCAGATGGTCAACACTGAAATCAGATTGATTATATTCTTTGCAGACAAAGATGGAGAAGCTCTATACAGTCAGCAAAAACAAGACCAGGAGCTGACTGTGGCTCAGATCATGAACCCCTTATTGCCAAATTCAGACTTAAATTGAAGGAAGTAGAGAAAACCACTATCCCATTCAGGTATGACCTAAATCAAATCCCTTATGATTATACAGTGGAAGTAAGAAATAGATTTAAGGGACTAGATCTGATAGATAGAGTCCCTGATGAACTATGGACTGAGGTTCATGACATTGTACAGGAGACAGGGATCAAGATCATCTGCATGGAAAAGAAATGCAAAAAAAGCAAAATGGCTGTCTGGTGAGGCCTTACAAATAGCTGTGAAAAGAAGAGAAGTGAAAAGCAAAGGAGAAAAGGAAAGATATAAGCATCTGAATGCAGAGTTCCAAATAATAGCAAAAAGAGATAAGAAAGCCTTCCTCAGTGAGCAATGCAAAGAAATAGAGGAAAACAACAGAATGGGAAAGACGAGAGATCTCTTCAAGAAAATTAGAGATACCAAGGGAACATTTCATGCAAAGATGGGCTTGATAAAGGACAGAAATGGTATGGACCTAACAGAAGCAGAAGATATTAAGAAGAAGTGGCAAGAATACACAGAACTGTACAAAAAAGATCTTCATGACCCACGATGATCAAGATGGTGTGATCACTGACCTAGAGCCAGACATCCTGGAATGTGAAGTCAAGTGGGCCTTAGGAAGCATCACTAGGAAGAAAGCTAGTGGAGGTGATGGAATTCCAGTGGAGCTATTTCAAATCTTGAAAGATGATGCTGTGAAAGTGCTGCACTCAATATGCCAGCAAATTTGGAAAACTCAGCAGTGGCCACAGGACTCGAAAAGGTCAGTTTTCATTCCAATCCCAAAGAAAGGCAATGCCAAAGAATGCTCAAACTACCACACAATTGCACTCATCTCACACGCTAGTAAAGTAATGCTCAAAATTCTCCAACCCAGGCTTCAGCAATACGTGAACTGTGAACTTCCGGATGTTCAAGCTGGTTGTAGAAAAGGCAGAGGAACCAGAGACCAAATTGCCAACATCCGCTGGATCATCAAAAATGCAAGAGAGTTCCAGAAAAACATCTATTTCTACTTTATTGACTATGCCAAAGCCATTGACTGTGTGGATCACAATAAACTGTGAAAAATTCTGAAAGAGATGGTAATACCATCTCTGGTACTTGACCTGCCTCTTGAGAAATCTGTATGCAGGTCAGGAAGCAACAGTTAGAACTGGACATGAAACAACAGACTGGTTCCAAATAGGAAAAGGAGTACATCAAGGCTGTATATTGTCACCCTGCTTATTTAACTTATATGCAGAGTACATCATGAGAAATGCTGGGCTGGAAGAAGCACAAGCTGGAATCAAGATTGCCAGGAGAAATATCAATAACCGTAGATATGCAGATGACACCACCCTTATGGCAGAAAGTGAAGAGGAACTAAAAAGCCTCTTGATGAAGGTGAAAGAGGAGAGTGAAAAAGATGGCTTAAAACTCAACATTTAGAAAATGAAGATCATGGCATCCGGTCCCATCACTTCATGGGAAATAAATGGGGAAACAGTGGAAACAGTGTCAGACTTTATTTCTTGGGCTCCAAAATCACTGCAGATGGTGACTGCAGCCATGAAATTAAAAGACGCTTACTCCTTGGAAGGAAAGTTATGACCAACCTAGATAGCATATTCAAAAGCAGAGACATTACTTTGCCAACAAAGGTCTGTCTGTCTAGTCAAGGCTATGGTTTTTCCAGTGGTCATGTATGTATGTGAGAGTTGGACTGTGAAGAAAGCTGAGCGTTGAAGAATTGATGCTTTTGAACTGTGGTGTTGGAGAAGACTCTTGAGAGTCCCTTGGACTGCAAGGAGATCCAACCAATCAATTCTGGAGGAGATCAGCCCTGGGATTTTTTGGAAGGAATGATGCTGAAGCTGAAACTCCAGTACTTTGGCCACCTCATGAGAAGAGTTGACTCATTGGAAAAGACTCTGATGCTGGGAGGAATTGGGGGCAGGAGGAAAAGGGGATGACAGAGGATGAGATGGCTGGATGGCATCACCGACTCGATGGACGTGAGTTTGAGTGAACTCTGGGAGTTGGTGATGGACAGGGAGGCCTGGCGTGCTGCGATTCATGGGGTCGCAAAGAGTTGGACACGACTGAGTGACTGAACTGAAGAGATTTTGCCTACAGATATACATACATGATGTAATACAAAGCCTAAAATTTCATGGTCATCATATTGCATTTATTAAACAGAGTCTTGAACAGATGGAAGAAAAATAAATGTTGCTCTTGTTCCGGTATATTTAAAATTATTAGTAAAACTTTCGTGAGTGTGGATGCACAGAGGTGAGCTCGTGTGTCTAAAATATTGTGTTAGGTTTAAACTCCATACTCAATTTAGAAAAATTTTACATAAATTGTTGCAGGAAGTTTCCAGGTCTAATTTAACCCCTTTCTGTCTAAATAGACTTCTTCTCACCAATCTTATATCCTCTCATGATGCCAATTAGAAGCCACTTTAAATTGTTTTCTTAGAGAATTAAGAATCTATGATAGACACTCTCTTACTAACCCTGCTAGGGAATTCAAGAATTTTAGGACTGTAGAGCCTAGCATTAGGTGAAAGACAAATATTTGACTCCCTCCTCTTTGCCAGGGTGTCCAGGACAATATGATGAGCCTCTCACATTAGATAAGATATAAGTTAAAGCCTACAGTTTTTCTGGTTAGTCAGCATCCCATTGACTGTTAACCTTTTAAGAAAATGAAAGTGGTAGGAACCTTTGAAGCTATGACCTGCTATTTTGAAAAACAATGGGATTAAAGAATAATAATTTCTTCTGAGTTCTGGCTGTGCCAAGGGATTCATTAATTCAATCAGTATAAGCATTAAATTCAAATCATTCTGGGAAAAATCATCAGTTAATTCAACAATGATTTATTTTACTTCAAATTTAGACACGATTATAAAGTTATACTCAGAGCAGCAATTCTGAAAATTGACTAAATGATAGGTTTGATTGGGCTTGACAATCAATTACAGCTCTCTGAAAGCAGAATTGTATATTTTTCTCTGGTGAATTACTGCCTGAGATTGAAGAGTCAATTTTCCAGGTTTTAAATGCTATCGACATCTATTTATAGATAAATAAAAATTTATGCACAACTACTTGGAGAATTCCGTGGACAGAGGAGCCTGGCAGGCTACAGTCCATGGGGTCATCAAGAGTTGGATGTGACTGAGCAACTGTCACTCACACACACACACACACACACCCCTTAATTACAAATACTAATTTAAAAGTATAATTCATTTTGTATATTACTCAAATCAGAAATAGTTTTTTTCTGAAATCATTTTATCATTCAGTTACTATATTAGAATTTAGTTTTGTTTTGTTTTTTGATCTATGCTTCAGTTCTTTATTGAATTACACACACACACTTCGGAATCAAGAACTGCCCTGAGGCTTTGTATTATCGTTCTGTGATTTTTTTTTAAACATATTGGATATAAAAAAATAAATAACCAAAGCTTCCATTAGTATATAAATTTACCATTTATATAACTTTTAATTCACAAAACAACTTTATGGGATACGTGCTACTATGTATATTTTATAAATGAAAAATCAGAGGTTCATGGAGTTTAAAGATAACATCACTTAGTTTCATCTGGGTAGAAAATATAGAGAGTGAGAAGACCCACGACTCTTTGCATTATGCCATACTGCATGGCATATTGATTATTACTAAAAACAGTCGCTGAGAAGTCCCAGATAAATCTGGTTAAAAGTTACTCAGCTGAGTAACTGAAAAAATATTTCATGGAATTTGGTAGAATGTCCAAGATCAGTTAGCAGACTTCTAAGGAAGACCAGGGAATAAGGATTTGTAATAGCAAATGTCAGAACTTAGTATGAATCTATAGTAAATAAGATGGTATAGTAGTGATTCATGCAGAGAAAGAAAAAAGTGGCTAAGAGATTTCTTTGTAAGATCTCAGAAAGACACCCTGTGACTGTGCTTCCCACAGTTTATTGCTTAGAGTGACATTTTTGAAACTTTCATTCATTACTGGTTCAATCATTACCCTAGTTCAAGGGCTGACTCACACTCCTACACATTATCTTTTTCTAATCACCTTAAGTAAAAAGGGAACTACCTTCTCTGCACTTCTGTGACACCTCCTTGTGCTTAGCAGCTCAGTTGTGTCTGACTCTTTGTGACCCCATGGACTGTAGCTCTCCAGTCTCTTCTGTCCATGGGATTTTTCAGGCACGCATAATGGAGTGGGTTGCATTCCCTTCATCAAACCCACAGCTCCTTTGTTCTCATGCATTGCATGTGGATTGTTTATCTGCTCAGCCAACAGGAGAGCCCCCTTACCTAGTCTTTAAAAGAGCAGATCTTCTGTAGAAGAATGCCCACAATATTTAAGCTTCAATTTAAGTAAATCACCACAAAAATGTAGTATTCTAAGGTTGCTGCCTTGGTTGAACATTTTACTAACATGCCATATTAATATTTAGAATAGAGTTTATCAAACCTTGCTCTTTAAGGTATTAATAGGTGCTTTTAGAAAGAAAGAAAAAGAGGAAACTAAATTTGGATACATTGGGCACATGCTGTCAAATATTATCTACCTATTGGTTACTTACAGCAATAACTAGCCTACAGAATTCTTTGAAATACCTGGAAGTAAAGAATTCCTCAATTGTTTAAGCTAGTCTTTTCCACACGCTTTTTTGCCAACACAACATACTTCTCTTCCAAAATTCTTAAATTTCATTGCATTTACAGTAGAAAATTTTTACGATGCTTTCCGTCATTCTTCTTAAAATTTAGTGTAATTTTTGTATAAATATCCATATGGTTAAAACATCAGAACAGTACAGAAATAATACAATTTTATTTATCTTTTCCATCTGTTTCTGTCCATTGCTGTCATGATTAGCCGCTTTTTAAGATTCTTGCGGAGTCTTTAGGGTTTTCTATGTAGAGGATCATGTCATCTGCAAATAGTGAGAGTTTTACTTCTTCTTTTCCAATTTGGATTCCTTTTATTTCTTTTTCTGCTCTGATTGCTGTGGCCAAAACTTCCAAAACTATGTTGAATAGTAATGGTGAAAGTGGGCACCCTTGTCTTGTTCCTGACTTTAGAGGAAATGCTTTCAATTTTTCACCATTGAGGATAATGTTTGCTGTGGGTTTGTCATATATAGCTTTTATTATGTTGAGGTATGTTCCTTCTATTCCTGCTTTCTGGAGAGTTTTTATCATAAATGGGTGTTGAATTTTGTCAAAGGCTTTCTCTGCATCTATTGAGATAATCATATGGTTTTTGTTTTTCAATTTGTTAATGTGGTGTATTACATTGATCCTCTACATAGAAAACCCTAAAGACTCCACCAGAAAATTACTAGAACTAATCAATGATTATAGTAAAGTTGCAGGATATAAAATCAACACACAGAAATACCTTGCATTCCTATACACTAATAATGAGAAAACAGAAAGAGAAATTAAGGAAACAATTCCATTCACCATTGCAACAAAAAGAATAAAATACTTAGGAATATATCTACCTAAAGAAACTAAAGACCTATATATAGAAAACTATAAAACACTGGTGAAAGAAATCAAAGAGGACACTAATAGATGGAGAAATATACCATGTTCATGGATTGGAAGAATCAGTGTAGTCAAAATGAGTATACTACCCAAAGCAATTTATAGATTCAATGCAATCCCTATCAAGCTACCAACAGTATTCTTCACAGAGCTAGAACAAATAATTTCACAATTTGTATGGAAATACAAAAAACCTCGAATAGCCAAAGCGATCTTGAGAAAGAAAAATGGAACTGGAGGAATCAACCTACCTGACTTCAGGCTCTACTACAAAGCCACAGTTATCAAGACAGTATGGTACTGGCACAAAGACAGAAATATAGATCAATGGAAAAAAATAGAAAGCCCAGAGATAAATCCACGCACATATGGACACCTTATCTTTGACAAAGGAGGCAAGAATATACAATGGATTAAAGACAATCTCTTTAACAAGTGGTGCTGGGAAATCTGGTCAACCACTTGTAAAAGAATGAAACTAGAACACTTTCTAACACCATATACAAAAATAAACTCAAAATGGATTAAAGATCTCAACGTAAGACCAGAAACTATAAAACTCCTAGAGGAGAACATAGGCAAAACACTCTCTGACATACATCACAGCAGGATCCTCTATAACCCACCTCCCAGAATATTGGAAATAAAAGCAAAAATAAACAAATGGGACCTAATTAACCTTAAAAGCTTCTGCACATCAAAGGAAACTATTAGCAAGGTGAAAAGACAGCCTTCAGAATGGGAGAAAATAATAGCAAATGAAGCAACTGACAAACAACTAATCTCAAAAATATACAAGCAACTCCTACAGCTCAACTCCAGAAAAATAAATGACCCAATCAAAAAATGGGCCAAAGATCTAAATAGACATTTCTCCAAAGAAGACATACAGATGGCTAACAAACACATGAAAAGATGCTCAACATCACTCATTATCAGAGAAATGCAAATCAAAACCACTATGAGATACCATTTCACACCAGTCAGAATGGCTGCGATCCAAAAGTCTACAAATAATAAATGCTGGAGAGGGTGTGGAGGAAAGGGAACCCTCTTACACTGTTGGTGGGAATGCAAACTAGTACAGCCACTATGGAGAACAGTGTGGAGATTCCTTAAAAAACTGGAACTAGAACTGCCTTATGATCCAGCAATCCCACTGCTGGGCATACACACTGAGGAAACCAGAAGGGAAAGAGACACGTGTACCCCAATGTTCATCGCAGCACTGTTTATAATAGCCAGGACATGGAAACAACCTAGATGTCCATCAGCAGATGAATGGATAAGAAAGCAGTGGTACATATACACAATGGAGTATTACTCAGCCATTAAAAAGAATACATTTGAATCAGTTCTAATGAGGTGGATGAAACTGGAGCCTATTATACAGAGTGAAGTAAGCCAGAAGGACAAACACCAATACAGTATACTAACGCATATATATGGAATTTAGAAAGATGGTAACGATAACCCTGTATACGAGACGGCAAAAGAGACACTGATGTATAGAACAGTCTTATGGACTCTGTGGGAGAGGGAGAGGGTGGGAAGATTTGGGAGAATGGCATTGAAACATGTGAAATGTCATGTATGAAATGAGATGCCAGTCCAGGTTCAATGCACGATGCTGGATGCTTGGGGCTGGTGCACTGGGACGACCCAGAGGGATGGTATGGGGAGGGAGGAGGGAGGAGGGTTCAGGATGGGGAACACATGTATAATTTTTTTAAATTAAAATTGAAAAAAAAAAAAAAAGGAAAAAAAAAAAGTTAGGATTCTAGCCCCCCCCAAAAAAAACAAAACCAAAAAAAAAAGATTCTTGCATGTGCTGCCAGTGTTTCTTCAAACACAAGGCAATTAAAACACAGACATATATTTTATCTTTTTAAAATTAAAGTTAGCACAATATATTACATTTGTTCTATAATTAATTTTTTCACTTAAATATATCATGGAGTTCTTTCTACATTAGTATATAAAGGGCTTCTTTATTCTTTTTACAGTTGTATAATGTTCCATTGAATGAGCATGTAGTAGCTTATTTCATCACTTCCCTAAATATCGGTAAAGATACTGTTTTAAAACTTAACGCTATTACAAAAAAAATGCCATGATGAATAAACTTGTGCATCATTTCATATGGGTGCTAGTATATCTGTAGGATAAATTCCAAAGATTAGTAGGTCAAAGAGTGCATACATTTGTAACTATTAGAAGTTATTACCAACTTACTCCTCATAAAAATCTCATTCTCCTCTCCCACAACCTGTTTCACTGTAGACTTGACAACAGAAAGTGCTTTCAAACTTTGAATTCTGTTATAGTTGGAAAATGAGAATTAATATTTTCTCTTACTATTATTTAGGTAGAGCATTATTTCACGTGTTTAAGGATCATGTGTATTAATTTTTTCAGGAAATATCAATTCACATCCTCAGTCTATTTTCTTTTTGAGATTTATTATTAATGAGATAGTATTTATGAGATGAGTCCTTTGTGTAATGTGAGCTCCAATTATACTCTCTGCTTGACATTTATCTCCTGATTTTGCTTCTGATAATTTTTTTTTTTACCATGTAGAAATTCTTAATATTTCTTTACTCAAAAATGTTTAATTTTCTTTCTTTCATTTTGTTGTTGCTTGTTTGTTTCAGAATATTTTTTTCTGGAAGATTGTCTTTTCCTAAATGATCACAAGATCTTCCATTCCACACACTCTTCTTACAACATGACTGTATTAGTTTGCTAGGGCAGCTATAATAAAGTACCACAGGCTGGGTGGCTTCAACAAGTAGAAATTTATTGTTTTACAATTCTGGAGGCTAGAAGTTAGACGGTGTTGGCAGGATAGATCTCTTCTAAGGCCCCTCTCCTTGGCTTGTAGACGGCTGTATTCTTTCTCTCTCTTCAGATGGTCTTTGTCCTAATCTCCTCTTCTTATAAGGAGGCCACTTATATTGGTTTAGTGCCCACCTCTATGACTCATTTAACCCCAGTTTCTTCTTATAAAGGACATATCTCCAAACACAGTCATATTCTGAGATACTGAGGATTAGTGAATTGAAGGTGGGGGGACATGGTTCAACTTATGACTGTGAGTTTGACATTCCCTACACCCAAGATTATAAAACTGGCTTAAAACTCAACATTCAAAACACTAAGATCATGGCATCCGGTCCCATCACTTCATGGCAAATAGAAGGGAAAAAAGCGGAAGCAGTGACATATTTTATTTTCTTGGGCTCCAAAATCACTGCAGACAGTGACTGCAGCCATGAAATGAAAAGATGCTTGCTCCTGGGGAAAAAAGCTATGACAAACCTAGACAGTGTATTAAAAAGCAGAGACATCACATTGCTAATAAAGGTCCATCTAGTCAAAGCTATTTTTTTTCCCCTAGAGAATTTTATTCTAGTGAATTTTCCTCACGTTTAATTTTAACTTTTTTATAACTTTAACTTTTTCTTTAACTTTGTATTTTTTAAAATTACCATTTAACATTTATATTTAAAAGAGATGGATTTATCTGGTTAACTATGAGCAGATGATTTCTATGTGTGTGTGTTTGTGGTGGTGGTGGGTTGTTGCTGGAATGGGAATGCAAGGAAAGGGCCAGAATAGCTTTCAAATTTACAGTCTTGGATCCTTGTCCCTTTAAGTATTACAGGATTCTTTCTGTAACTCATTTAAAATCTATGGTCTCTGTATAATTTTTCTTATTTCACTGGTTTGTTGTAAAGAAAAAATCAAGCACAGTTCTGCTTAAATAATGAACATACAGAGTATGGAAATTCTCTTTCTAGCTTTTCTCTGACCTGATTTGACTGTTCTATAGAAGTTAGAAAATGGATGGCTTCTCTTGCTGCATACATATAAACACAGAAAGCAAATACATGTTGCAGTTTGAATAGCTAAAACCTTGCCTCAATAATTCTGTGCACTTTTCTTGGCCTCAATCTCATTGACTTGAACAGAAAGCAGATAGCAATTTTGTCTTGCTCCATAAGAAAATTCTATTTGTTAATCTTAAAGAATGGAAATTTACAGATGCTCGAAGAGAGATGGAGGAATATCATCTTAAAAATATCAATCATCAGAGATAGCACAAACAAGACCTTTGGCTTTAAGTAATGAACAATTCTTTTGATGTTGAGCCCTTTTAGGGAAGAGTTATTGATCACGTGTTGTCTTTTTACTATGACAGCTTAGTGGACAATATTAGTACAGTTATCATGAGATTAAAGATTACACATTTTTGACTAATGTATGAAATCATTAATCATTCAAATGTATCCCTGAAGTTAAAAACATATTTGCATACATTTAATGGATAAAAGGATTTTTTAATATTTGATGTTCAAATAGCTTAGTTACACCAATAAAAATAAAGGAAATATTAATTAAAACTGTAAATTTTAAAATACATGTAAACATAAAATCAACTTGTACACTATAGTGGGAAAAGTTACTTTTCTTTATTGAAAAATAGATTTTGAAATCTCTCTAACTTCATTCTAGCTCAGGTTCAATGCACGATGCTGGATGCTTGGGGCTGGTGCACTGGGACGACCCAGAGGGATGGTATGGGGAGGGAGGAGGGAGGAGGGTTCAGGATGGGGAACACATGTTTTAAAATTATTAAACTTTAAAAAAAAAAAAAAAAAAACGAAATCTCTCTAACTTCATTAAAAAAAAAAAAACGAAATCTCTCTAACTTCATTCTAGCTCACATATATGATCATGTGAAAATATTTTATGTACCTGTTTAGTTCATCATGTAGAAGTGTGTCATCTTGATATATTAAGAAATAAGACATTTGTTAATAAACTTTATTAATAATCTATACACACTTTTAGGAAATATCTTCCAGTGTACACTTTAGAAAATTTGGGTAATTTATGAAATTGAACTTGGCAGCTCACAAGACAGAATGAAAGCCAAAATTTATGTTCTCTGGCTACCGTATTTCAGTAACTTGCTTAAGAAATAGCTATTTTATTTAAATAATTTTTCAAGGAGACAAACTTAAAATCTAATTTCATTGTCATTTGTTGGAAATAGAAACATAAATATTTGTCCAAACATAAAGTGGATTTATTTTTGCCTTTTGAAACTGAGGTTAAAAGCTTGATGAAAATGAACTTCCTCTTTAAAGATTTATAATTCTTCATTTTTTTTTCCATGGGAACAGAAATGCTGAATATCATTTTCCCTTTAAGAGTACAATATTTGTGTTTCAGAGCTACACCAAACTAAAGCCATCTGGGAATTTGCCATTCCTCACTGAGTGGCGATGGTGACCCACAGCTCTTATTGTTTTGGCACTTAGGCTTATCTCAACAAGTGCTGCATGAATGTCATTCATTTGCCCCTGTGATTTTTATCCATATTATTTGCAATTCGTTTTCTATAAGTCTATCTTCTGATCCAACAATAAGATCTTGACCATGTGTAATTTTGTTTTAAAACTTATCTCAATTCCTAATATGGTGCCAGTCACACAATATACATCAATAGTTACCTGTGGATTCCATAGAAAGTGATGCTGACCTGTAAGACTTAGATTTCAGCTGCTAAGTCTAATAAAGAGCATTTAAAAACATTTTATTTTAAAATTCTTATTGTGTATTGGTGAAACTACACAGCACATTATTGCAAAAATCCATGTTCTTGTTTTACAGGTTTTCTCCAATTTGTGCTTAGTCTAGGCCTAGATACCCCAGAGAGATGACTAGTCAGAAAGAGAGTGGTTCTTCATGGAAGTCCAGTCACTTAGAAATGATAGACTAAAATAGTAGTCAAATAAATAAGAGTTAAACATTGTGATAAGTGCTCAGTTCAGTTCAGTTCAGTCGCTCAGTCATGTCCGACTCTTTGTGACCCCATGAATTTGCAGCACACCAGGCCTCCCTGTCCATCACCAACTCTCGGAGTTCACTCAGACTCACGTCCATCGAGTCAGTGATGCCATCCAGCTATCACGGAATAAATTGAGAACCAAGCTGGAAAGTAACAGAAGACCTACTGTTGACTGGGTAGTCAGAGAATTTTTCTCAGAGGTGGAAATTAAAAGTGAAAGATGAAGAATGAGGAACTAGCCAAGTGAACAGACAGAGCAGAGGTACATTGTGAATTGCAAGTTTCAAGATGGCATATGTCTTGAATATTCCATTTGTGTTTACTTCTACTAATAAAAAGATAATCATTTATATAATGTTATTTACCACTTATTTTGTGCCAAGCACTGTTCTAGTTCCTTTATTTGAATAGTTTCATTTAAAATTCAAAACCTATTGGGGATATTATTGGTGGATTACTACTATAATTTTTATTTTACAATTTGAGAAAGCTATAGTCCAGAAAGAGTAAATACCTTGCTCAAATTAATTTCAGTTAGTTACTTCATAATGGGGCAGCAGTAACGAAAATTTTTTGATCAATTTATGTGAGAAAATAATTATTTTTTCTTTTATATAGGATTTTTGTTTGCTGTATGAACCTTAGTTATCTTAAAGTAAATTGCACATCAACATTTGACTATCCTAAATTCATCAATGCAATTTATATACTTATAATCACACAAGATAAAAAATCTTGGAATTGAAGTCATCTTTAACTCTATGCATTGCCTCCTACTACAGATCCAGTCAATAGCCAAGATATATTGGTTTTACTTCCCTGTAGTCTTTAACCTTAGTATCTTCCTTTTTATTCCTATTGTCTCCACTATAGTTACTTTCTCATAATATTTTTTAACCACTCTAAAAACTTCCTAATTAGTGTTCTGTTTTTCAATTTGTCCCCAGGTTAATTCATCAGTAACAATGCTTTCAGACAAATCTTCTTGAAGCATAGCCACTATCACGCAATTCACAATTTCAAAACTCTTCTAAAACTCTATCTTACCTATTGGACTACATCCTTGTCTCTTCAGTTTGACATTCAAGACCTTCTACAAGTTTTGTGGCCAATAGAGAAAGCTTATTCCAACTCCAAAGAGTGAATGTTAATCTTTCAACAATTTTCTTAGTAAATTGTCAAACAGCCATTAAAAATAAATTATATAAACTTATAATTAAGTCTTATTAAAAACAAAGGTAATAAATACTAAAAATTCATCACATCTTAATCATTTTACTGTGTATGTAACCTTAGTTATCTTAAAGTAAATTACACATAAACATTTGACTATCCTAAATTCATCAATGCAATTTACATACTTATAATCACACAAGATAAAAAATCTTGGAATTGAAGTCATCTTTACCTCTACGCATTGCCTCCTACTACAGATCCAATCAATAGCCAAGATATATTGGTTTTACTTCCATGTAGTCTTTAACCTCAGTGTCTTCCTTTTTACTTTTTACTGTGCATGCAAGAATATGAACTTGGTAGATTGAAATCACCATTGTGGGAATATTTACACCCTGAAAATTGGAAAACAGTACAAAGCAGGGGTCAAAATGTGTAGTTTTGTTGATTGTCTAGAGCCAAGGTCAGCAAAATATAGGCTGTGGACCAGCTTTCTGGTTTTGTATTAGATTTGGGCCTTGCTTGTTCTTCTGTGTATTGTCTATGACTGCTGTTGCACTGAAATGGAGACTGGTTTTGACAGAGATGGTTGGCTCCCAAGCATAAAGTATTTACTCTCTGGCCCTTTAAGAAAATCAGGGATTGGCCATTGAAGCTGAAAAGCAGATGAAGCTAGTAGGGAAGAAGATGGGTCTGGCTCTACCTCCTAATACTATCAGTTTGGGAATTAAAATTTTGACACAGGAATGTTGTGGAGACATGCACACTCAGAGCATAGCATTCATCGATTTCTCTCTTATCTGACTTCCAAGTTGAAGATCCAAGTTGGTTTCCATCTCAAGTAGGTAATATTCCCTCAAAACAAAAGCAGAAAGAGAGTTTCTTTATCAGAACTTCAGTGTGTTTCGCTTCTCCTGTAACCTTCCTAAATCTTACGTGTACAATGGCACCCCACTCCAGTACTCTTGCCTGGAAAATCCCATGGACGGAGGAGCCTGGTAGGCTGCAGTCCATGGGGTCGCTGAGGGTTGGACACGACAGAGCGACTTCACCTTCACTTTTCACTTTCATGCATTGGAGAAGGAAATGGCAACCCACTCCAGTGTTCTTGCCTGGAGAATCCCAGGGACAGGGGAGCCTGGTGGGCTGCCATCTCTGGGGTCACACAGAGTCGGACACAAATGAAGTGATTTAGCAGCAACTGGAGGTAGGTTTCTTGAAGAAAGGAATTATGTCTACCTTATCTTCAAGAAACACAGAGTATTTCCAAAGCACTTAGGATAGAGCCTTGCACTCAGATGCTGAAAATAGCATTTCAAGAATGAATAAATTTCTCGTAAGTCTCCGTATTCCCTACAGTGCTTAATGGTGCTGAACACATTGTATTCACTCAATAAATAGTTGTTGATTGATATGTTAATGAAACATGAAAGTTGAAGAGTATTTGCAAATTAGACTTATATTTTATTGAAATGTAATAAAACTATCTTCGGTTTCTAAGTATTTTAATGCTTTCAACTGTTGTTTCATCTTTCCGTCACAGCCAAATTTTTATGCAATGTCATGAGGCTGTTGTCTGATCAAGTTTATAAGACACTTAAAAATGCTCAGGCCCATAGCAATGCCAGGATCTAGGGAATCTGCAGTCATTTATGATTAACGATGCTCTGTGTTTTATGAGGGATTATTAAAAACAGAAGCCTATGACTTCACTGTTTCTGACAATAACTTTGAACACAGGGTCAGTCCTTCAATTTTAATATTTCTTTGTGAGATTAAAAGAAAGTAAAAACAATAGCATTGGGAGCTTTACCCAGATGTGACAGAATAGGAGACACAAGTTTTCAATCTGCTTCTTCCAATGAAATGCCACCTCATTCATAGAATATTGATGATGAGCAAATGTTACTGAGAAGCCAATCTAGTCATCAGAAAAACATAGAGTTCAGGACTTTCTAAGGCATCACATGGTCAATTCATAGAAGATGTTAACCAAAAGACTTGAGAGCAACTTAAGACCTGACTCATAACGAATGTAGTTTAATATTTGCATTTCCCTTCGGATGAGTAATTGGAACAAGAATTATCAAGTTGAAAAATATCAAAGTACTTGAGGTTCTATCAAAAACGTAAGCAAGTAATGAATGTTTCCTGAAGAAAAATATCATACAACATACGGACCATTTTTATTCAATTACTGAAAAATAATAAGCATGTGAGTCAGCAAATAAAAGGAACAGAAACAATACAATAGTTTGCTTTTAAATGGAAATTCCAGGTTCAAGAACATACATAGTTCTCCTGCTATCTTCTTATTCACTAAATATGAATAAGTAAATGTTAGTCACTCAGTTGTGTCTGATTCTTTGAAACACCATGGACTGTAGCCCACAAGGCTTCATAACTTGCCTATAATTATCTATGATAGGTTATTTGGTTGTAATTATTAATATTTGAAAAAAATGCATGCTTTTACAAAAATAAATTTAAACTTTCAATTCTGCTTACTGGCGAAACTTCACAATCCATAGGAAGTAAAAACTAACTTAGAAGAATTAGTGCAGCATTCAAAACTCATCTTGGAACTGAATAATTTCTCTCCTAGCATCTTAGAAACATTCTCTAATTGTCAGGTAACGTGATGACCATATTCAGAGGAGCTGCCTGGTGTGTAACTTTTCACGTGTTACAAGCACCTCACTGGTTGCTAGGCCACAGTCTGACCTTAAATTTGTATGAAAAATTAAGTGGAAGACCAAGGATTGAGTTGTGGTTTTTCTCAGTTTAATATGAATGCCCTGGAGTCTGGCAGGGGAAGAAAAAACCAGCTGCTTGATAGGAATTGTCACTTTCCAGTCCTTCAGTGAAACAGCACTAAAAAGGATTTAGTTGGAGCCAGCTTTCAGGCAATCCTTCTTCCTGAAAATGTGATGATGTGAGGATAGACAGGCCTAAGGACAAAATAAACGAAAAAATTTCTTCCTCACTTTATTACTACAACTTAACTTCTGGGGTTTTTTTTTCTTCTCTTTCTTTTTAAATGGCTTCACTTGTCCTCTTTGCTTCAAAGCAGTAAAATGACGTGTCAAAGCTACACAGTTAAATTAAAGTCCTGGGCCATAAGAACAAAGATCCCACCATGTCATACTTTCAGTCGTTACAATAAACCCAGTTTAAGATAAACAGGCAATATCGGAATAAAGAGTGCTCAGTCATAATCGTGGAATTTCAAACCTTCTTTTCTATTAACCTGAACAGGATTTGTGAATTAGAGGGTGTTGTAACATGTGCTGAAATAAAACTCTTTGCAGTTAATGTCACAAAGGAAGTGAGTTATAGGTTTTGTAATAAGACACCTTTCTCTTTAAGTCATAAGTTATGATGTTGCTTTCTACTACTGGAAAAGCAGTCCTCAATTTGTGGATTTTTTTTTTTGGTTGTTGTTTATTTTAATTATATGACCTATCCTTGTATCCATACCTTCAGTATTTGACCAATAATTTTCAAAATACTGTACATTGTAACTAGACCAAAGTGTTCTGGATGTGGATATCTAAAAATGTTGGTTAAGCTCCAAGAACTGGAAAATACAAATAATTGGCTCAAAGAGATTGTTGTATTTCTTCTTTGCATTTTGTGGGTCAAAAATGTTTGAAACAAATAAAAGAAATGTAAAATATTTTGCTGTATTTTGAAATTGTCCCAGACCTACAAAGTGAATCCACAACATACTTTGTCCCCTCCCACTACAAAGGAATGTGGTTTTTAAAAAGTCCCTCTGCCCTCCTGGCTTTCATTCACTCACTTCTTTATAGTAAATGTTTATCGAGCACCTAGCATGCTGAAGCATTATGCTAGGTCCTGAAGATGTAGTAGTAAAGCAGGCATGAACCCGTTCTCATGAAGCTTACACATCTAGTGATGTGAAATGGATTATAAACAAGCATATTAGAAATAATGAAAAACATTAGGAAATGATATGTCTCCCTGTGGAGGTGAGTTTTTAGTTGAGATCTGAATGACCATATGTAGCAGATTGTCTGTATAGAAAATTCCAGGCAGAGAGTGCAGAAGCTCTGAGGGAATAAACTTGATGCGTGAGAAGCTGAAATAAAGATACTCATGGCTAGATTCTAGTGTGAGGGGGCAGAAGAGGTGTGAGAAGGCCATTTTTTGGGGGGAGGGAAGGGCTGTGCTGTGTGGCATGTGGGAGTCTTAGTTCCTCAACCAGGGGTCAAACCCATGCCCCCTGCAGTGGAAGTGAAGATCTTCATCACTGGAACACCAGGGAAGTCCCAGAGGTGTGAGAGGAGATGGGAAAAAATAGTGGGGCTAGATCCTATACTGCCTCACAGGCAGGGCATGGAGGTTGGAGTTTCTTTAACTGTGATGGAAAGCCATTAGAAGATTTTAACTCGGGAGTAATATAATTTGACTTATGATTTTAAAAAGATCCCTCTATCTGTTCTTGAAGAGAACATATTGTAAGGGAACAACACTTGAGGTTGACTTCTAATCATTCTTACAGCTGTAGGGGAGACTATGTCAGACAACCTTGAATAGGAAAGTGGTTTGTGTATCTAATGGAATGCTGATAAACTTCTGTTTTTTGTTTTTTTTTTTTGTAATCTGTCTTTCATGTGTGCTGTGAACACTGCCTTGCCTCTGGTACCTGAGATGCTATTTCCGCCCTATTCCCTAATCTTCTGTATCTACAAGCTATATATATCTCCTTTATGAAATCTTCCTTTATCATAATAAATATTTATGGAAATAAATACGCCTTCAATAACAAATCTTAACTTGAATGAGATGGTCGGATGGCATCATCCACACGGTGGACATGAGTTTGAGCAAGCTCCGGGAGATGGTGAAGGGCGGGGAGGCCTGGTGTGCTGCAGTCCATGATGGCGAACAGTAGGACATGAGTCAGTGACTGAACAACAACAATAGTAATAACAAAACTAGAGGAAGAACTATTAGCCATAATGATATTATAATAATAATTGGAGCAGATTCAATTCATCTTAACAAAAGGATGAAGCAAAGTAGAATGTTCTCTTTTACAAATAATAAAAGGAAGTCTCCAGTGGAGTCAATAAGTTGACCAACTGCTAAGTAGGGAAGCCCAAGATCTGAACCACAGCCTTTCTAACAAAAAAGTTTCTATCTGTTTTACTATTCTAAACTGTCCCTTTAGCCATGAATTTATTCTTTTTGCCAGTTACTAGGGATCTTTGCAGACATCAACATCAAAAACAAGAATACTCCTGTATATGCTTGCAAGGACAGACAGAAGTATCAATAGGTAAGTGTTATTATTGTAACCAGTGATGACATCCTCATCTTAAAAAATGCAATAAAATATGAACATGAAATATCAGATCTTGTTTCAAGAGACCAGGAAAGAAAGAAACACAGCGTGATGGTTAATAATATGCTGTTGTGTTCCTATTCATGTGTACCATGGATCGTTTCAGTCAGTTCAGTCACTCAGTGGTGTCCAACTATTTGCAACCCCCTGGACTGCATCACACCAGGCTTCCCTGTCCTTTACCAACTCCTGAAGCTTGCTCAAACTCATGTCCATTGAGTTGGTGATGCCATCCAACCATCTCATCCTCTGTTGACCCTTCTCCTCCTGCCTTCAGTCTTTCCCAGCATCAGGGTCTTTTCCAATGAGTCAGTTTGTCACATCAGGTGGCCAAAGTATTGGGGTTTCAGATTCAGCATCGGTCCTTCCAATGAATATTCAGGACTGATATCCTTTAGAATGGACTGGTTGGATCACCTTGCAGTCCAAAGGATTCTCAAGAGTCTTCTAAAACACCACAGTTCAAAAGCATCATTTATTCAGTGCTCAGCTTTCTTTATAGTCCAACTCTTACATCCATACATGACTACTGGAAAAACCATAGCTTTGACAAATGGACTTTTGTTGACAAAGTAATGTCTTTGCTTTTTAATAGGCTGTCTAGGTTGGTCATAGGTTTTCTTCCAAGGAGCAAGTGTCTTTTAATTTCATGGCTGCAATCACCATCTGCAGTGATTTTGGAGCCCAAGAAAATAAAGTCTCTCATTGTTTCCATTGTTTCCCCATGTATTTGCCATGAAGTGATGGGACCGGATGCCATGATCTTAGTTTTCTGAATGTTGAGTTTTAAGCCAAATTTTTCACTCTCCTCTTTCACTTTCATCAAGAGGCTTTTCAGTTCTTCTTCACTTTCTGCCATAAGGGTGGTGTCATCTGCATATCTGAGGTTATTGATATTTCTTCCAGAAATCTTGATTCCAGCTTGTGCTTCATCCAACCTTGCAATTCGCATGATATATTCTGCATATAATTTAAATAAGCAGGGTGACAATATACAACCTTGACAAACTCCTTTCCCTATTTGGAACCAGTCTGTTCCATGTCCAGTTCTAACTGTTGCTTCCTGACCTGCATACAGATTTTTCAGGAGGCAGGTAAGGTGGTCTGGTATTCCCATCTCTTGAAGAATTTTCCCCAGTTTGTTGTGATCCACACAGTCAAAGGCTTTGGCATAGTCAATAAAGCAAAAGTAGATGTTTTTCTGGAACTGTCTATCATTTTTGATGATCCAACCAATGTTGGCAATTTGATCTCTGGTTCCTCTGCCTTTTCTAAATTCAGCTTGAACATCTGGAAGTTCGTGGTTCATGTACTGTTGAAGCCTGGCTTGGAGAATTTTGAGCATTACTTTGACAGCATGTGAGATGAGTGCAATTGTGCAGTACTTTAAACATTCTTTGGCATTGTCTTTCTTTGGGATTGGAATGAAAACTGACCTTTTCCAGTCCTGTGGCCACTGCTGAGTTTTCCAAATTTGCTGGCCTATTGAGTGCAGTACTTTCACAGCATCATCTTTCAGGATTTGAAATAGCTCAACTGGAATTCCATCACCTCCAGTAGCTTTGTTCATAGTGATACTTCCTACGAACTTGGAGGCCTTGAAGTCAAGGCCCACTTGACTTCACATTCCAGGATGTTTGCCTCTAGGTGAGTGATCACACCGTCATAGTTATCTGGGTCATGAAGATCTTTTTTGTATAGTTCTTTTGTGTATTCTTGCCACCTTTTCTTAATATCTTCTGCTTCTGTTAGATCCATACCATTTCTGTCCTTTATGGTGCCCATCTTTGCATGAAATGTTCGGTTGGTATCACTAATTTTCTTGAAGAGATCTCTAGTCTTTCCCTTCCCATTCTATTGTTTTCATCTATTTCTTTCCATTGATCACTGAGGAAGGCTTTCTTATCTCTCTGTGCTAAAGGCTGTCTTATCTCTCCCTGCTGTTCTTTGGAACTCTTCATTCAAATGGGTATATCTTTCCTTTTCTCCTTTGCCTTTTGCTTCTCTTCTCATGTACCATGGATGCTACATGCTTAATAACATGCAATTTATGTTAGCACCTTCTCAAAAAGTATAAGTCTATAGATAACAGCTTTGCACCCAGTTTGTGAATACAATGTGGTTTGTGGTAGTCATTATCTCCCTGCTGCTGCTGCTAAGTCACTTCAGTCGTGTCCGACTCTGTGCGACCCCATAGACAGCAGCCTACCAGGCTCCCCCGTCCCTGGGATTCTCCAGGCAAGAACACTGGAGTGGGTTGCCATGTCCTTCTCCAATGCACGAAAGTGAAAAGTGAAAGTGAAGTCGCTCAGTCGTGTCTGACTCTTAGCGACCCCATGGACTGCAGCCTACCAGGCTCCTCTGTCCATGGGATTCTCCAGGCAAGAGTATTGGAGTGGGGTGCCATTGCCTTCTCCACATTATCTCCCTAATTTACAGTAAATGATAGCCATAGAATCATACAACTGCCAAAACAGAATGGATCAGATAATGAACTGATCCTGTGTAACAATATCCCTCTAGATCACCTGTCCCTCCTTGGTTACAATAAGATAATAAGGGCATAAGAAAATAATGCACATAAATAATCTATGAAGACCAATTTTGACACATATCCTGAAATTAGAGTTCTTGAAAATCCAGTGTGCATTTTCTTTGTTGCATTATGCCAGGAATCACTTTAAAGTTAAAGGAAATAAATTATGATACTCAATTATCCTTTTGGCTGGTTAGATTCTAATTATGATCTTAGCTCACTGAGGTAAATAGACATTGCTTCTAAATCAACAATTTGAGATTGACTTTCATAGGGAAGCTGTAAGGATGCTCATCAGCCAATACGTTTATAAAACTGAGATGCCTACGAAGAGGTTAACTTTGTTTTGTATTAGCATGTAGTGGAAGAATTAAACAATGCCTGATTTCAAAATAAATTTCACTTTAAACAGAGAAAGGCTGAAGAGTATAACCACTTTAGATAGCTTAAGGGAAAAAAAAAAAAAAAAAGGGCTCCCTGGTGGCTCAGATGGTAAGAAATCACCTGCAATGCAGAAGACCTGGGTTTGATTCCTAGGTGGGCAAGATCCCCTGGAGAAGAGCGTGGCAACGCACTCCAGTATTTTTTGGCTGGAGAACTCCATGGACAGAGGAGCCTGGAGGGCTACCCACCATGGGGTCGCAAAGAGTCAGACACAACTGAGTGACTAACACTAGAGGTAAAATTAAAAATATAATACTTCGCCTATATAGAAAAGCAGATTACATTGTAATTAACCTTTAAAAGGATGGGAAAAAGGGGATGAAAAATTATGCTTTGTTTTGAATTGCAGAATGTAATTTCTATTTTCTTAAAATTTCATTATCAATTTCCCACTTTTGTTACTTGAAAGTTATATACCTTAGATTCAGTTAAATAACTTATATTCAGTTTTCAGAAACACTTATCTGATGTTTAAAAAATCGTATGAGCTTTTTGATACGTTATGCAAAATCTGAAAGCTGTATTTTTCCACCATTATAAAGCTGGGTTCACATTTGGAAAGATGCGTTGGTTGCTCTATCAAAATTGACACATCTTTATGGTATGATTACTCACAGTCTGTCCAGATCAGATCAGATCAGTCGCTCAGTCGTGTCTGACTCTTTGCGACCCCATGAATCGCAGCATGTCAGGCCTGCCTGTCCATCATCAACTCCCGGAGTTCACTCAGACTTATGTCCATTGAGTCAGTGATGCCATCCAGCCATCTCATCCTCTGTCGTCCCCTTCTTCTCTTGCCCCCAATCCCTCCCAGCATCAGAGTCTTTTCCAATGAGTCAACTCTTTGCATGAGGTGGCCAAAGTACTGGAGTTTCAGTTTTAGCATCGTTCCTTCCAAAGAAATCCCAGGGCTGATCTCCTTCAGAATGGACTGGTTGGATCTCCTTGCAGTCCAAGGGACTCTCAAGAGTCTTCTCCAACACCACAGTTCCAAAGCATCAATTCTTCGGTGCTCAGCCACCTTCACAGTCCAACTCTCACATCCATACATGACCACAGGAAAAACCATAGCCTTGACTAGACAAACCTTTGTTGGCAATGTCTCTGCTTTTGAATATGCTATCTAGGTTGGTCATAACTTTCCTTCCAAGGAGTAAGCATCTTTTAATTTCATGGCTGCAGTCACCATCTGCAGTGATTTTGGAGCCCCCAAAAATAAAGTCTGACACTGTTTCCACTGTTTCCCCATCTATTTGCCATGAAGTGATGGGACCGGATGCCATGATCTTAGTTTTCTGAATGTTGAGCTTTAAGCCAACTTTTTCACTCTCCTCTTTCACTTTCATCAAGAGGCTTTGTAGTTCCTCTTCACTTTCTGCCATAAGGGTGGTGTCATCTGCATATCTGAGTTTATTGATATTTCTCCCAGCAATCTTGATTCCAGCTTGTGTTTCTTCCAGATTCAAATAAATTTAATAAAATAATTTGACTTCAGTGTAGCAATTTTGCACTATAGAGCAGTTAATGTTTATGAAATACATACTTTGATTTACAACTGTTAAACTACTATGGGATTTTGGAAAATAAATAAATGTATCTTTTAAAACAATTTTGTGAAAAATTACATTTCAAAAGAAAACTTACTACTTTTCCACATGAAAATGGAATATTCAGTTATCTAAGTGTTTAGACTATAATAATATCAAGCTATTAAGCAACATTGACATTTTATGAAGTGTCAAATGATAGAATTTTATTTTACTTTTTATTCAGATGTTGGTTATCTTTAGAAATAGTATTAAATTCAAATTCAGCTAAATATTTTTTAAAAACAGCATTATTTATTTATTTTTAATTTTTTATATTGTGAAAGTATGATAACACATTTACAGGAGACTTGGAAAATACAAAAAAAAGTTACATATAGTTCTACTATATATTTCAATTGTTTTTTTAAGTAAATAAATTAAGATTTTTAGTTGGATTTTCAATATCAAGCTCTCAAAAGTTAATAGAATGAATAGACAGAAAAGTAGAAGGATATAGTAGACCTAAAAAGCACTATGAATCAATTCAACATAATTAAGATTTACAGTTTTCACACAAAAGCAGAATACAAATTCTATTCAATTGTTCCCATAGACTATAAACCAGGAGACACTGGAACATATCTAGGGACATAAAATAAGGTGTAAAAATTTCATGCTCTAAAGGTTTTGAAATCATACAGAATCTGTTTTCTTATCACTGTTGAATTACATTAGAAATCAGTATCAAAAGGTATTTGAAAATAACCCACATATTTTAAAGTGCAGTGTGACATTTACCAAGAGAGATCTTTACTTAGCCTTTGAAAGCCTCAGTAAAGTTAAAAGACTGAAAAAACACAGAGGGTGATTGAAGAGAAGAAAGCATGTAAGTGAGAAATTAAATTTATCAAATTTATTAAGAAATTTCTCAAAATGATAAATTAATATCAAAGATACTTTGAAAACCCCATGTATTTGAAAATTAAATGTCCAATTTTAAATGATGGAAAGAAGCCATAACAAGGAAAATTAGAAAATATTTGTAGCAGAATAAAAATTAAAAAAGAATTTATCAGAATTTGTTGTATGGAGCTGAAGCTGTTCAACACAACTAAATACAATGTGGAATCTTGAATAAGGTTATGAAAACCATGGACTCTGGAATAAAATTTTGTGAAATTTGAGCAAAATCTGTGTGTTAGTTAATAATACTATATCACATATTAATTTCCTGAAAAAAAAACAAAAACATTATTTAAAGTGAAGAGCATAGTTCTCTCTTCTTGTTTGAATAGAGCAATGATATTCATTGTGAGTTGATTTTGTCCCCAAGGGAATGCATGGTAATATCTGGAGACATTTTGGTGGTTGTCCATAGTACAAATTTGAGAAACTCTGGAGTAGAGAAGTATTAAGGAACCTTAATATGAGAGAGTGCTTTAAAGATGAAATAAGTTAAGCACTAAGAAGTTGGGGCCTAGGTCTATCCAGCTACTAATTGTCTTATACATTGTAGAACTTAGTAAATATTTGTTGACTAAATACATTAACAAACAACAGTGTTAGTTGCTCAGTTGTGTCTGACTCTTTGAGATCCCATGGACTGTAGCCCACAAGCTCCTCTGTCCATGGAATTCTTCAGGCAAGAGTATGTATTGGAGTGGGTACCCATTCCCTTCTTCAGGACAACTTCCTGGCCCAGGAATCGAACCTGGGTCTTTTGCATTGTAGGCGGATTCTTTAAAATCTGAGCCACCAGGGAAGTTCCATTAATTGTCTTATACACTGTAGAAACTTGGTAAATATTTGTTGAATAAATACATTAACAAACAGGTAAAATGTAATAATTGTTCCTGAAGCCTCCTTTGGTTTTTCTGTATGTAAAAGGACACAAGTAGTTATTCTTTTCTATACCAAAACTGGTTAGTAATCATCGCTGTAGGGCAACGTATCCTATTTAACGTATGGGAAACATATTTAGGATTATGTTTATGACGTACTTCAGAATGCATGTAAATGAAGAGTTGAAATACATTCTTGCTCTTTCTAGTATACAGGACATATTAAGATGGATTTGGAAATACATACATGTAGCCATTTTATTATACTGTGAAATTACTGCTCATTCTTATGGAAAAATAAAATTTGTGAAAAGGGACTTTTTGCAATTTTTAGTCATAAATGATAGAATTTTTATATACCCAAGGCACTAATATTACTTATAAATTTATACCATACAACACTTAAACTTTTTTTTTATTAAGAGGAGTGATCAGAGTCAAAACCATATGCTGTGGCTTTTGCCCTATGGAACTTTCAAATATACTGCAAGAATAATTATTCCTACTTAATGGAGTTACAGAAGAGAATGTGGTGCTGGATGGTAAGACATACGTAATCTAATGAAAACCCTCTGTAAACTCTCTAAGGACGTGTGCTAGGAGTTTTGAATTTTGTGGGTTTTCTCTTATTAAAAGACTAAATAGCAGTTGAAATCTCTAGGAGAATAAATGGATGTTAAGCATTTAAAAACTTTCCCTCTCAGAGGATTCCATCGTAAGTGAATAATAAAGAATACGGTCCTTTGGGAAATCAATGTCTTTATGAGAAAGAGAGAGGAAGAGACAGACGGGGGGAGAAAGACTTTTAATTTTTATTATAGTTCTCAGAAATATGTCAGGTTGAACTTTTCTTTATTTGGAAAGGGAAACATGAATGTAGACCCTCATCATTTTCTTTTGATTAGCCTCCTCGGTGTCTTTTTGCTCAGCCTCTTTTCTGTCCAGCCCATTCTTCAGAGCTTTGCCTGTTTTATGTTTTCTTTCTTTCTTTTTTTTTAAATTTTATTTTATTTAACTTTACAATATTGTATTGGTTTTTCCATATATCAAAATGAATCTAGGTGCCTGTCCCCAGACTCAAGATACTTGACCGCCTTAACATGGCAGAAAAATTCTTTTAAAATCCACCCCTTATTCTTCTTTCCAACTCTGATCCCAGCACTTATGCACTATGCATCCATGCCTTTACCTGTCTCTATAAATGTCATGATCTTTTGTATTTGTACTTTTATGTCTTTGTTTTTCTTCTTTTCTGGCTGGGTAATGTCAAGGTATCTTTCAAATAGCAAATCTCTAAAAGTCTTCTCTAAACTGTCTTTGACTTCTCTTCCCTGTGTTCCTGAAAGAATTTCTACATACCTACATTAAAGGATTTACCACATACTAAATTTACATTTATTTATTTTCTCATTGGCTGCCATATCTGTGAAAGAAGGGGTATATATCATTTATCTTTGTATCCCTGCTGCCAATGCCTGGCATATAAATTTAAAAAAAAATTCAAAGGTGAACCACCTATGAGAATGGATGAAATTTAAAAACTAACCAAATCAAGTCAGTCAAGGCAAAGATGTGAAAGAACTGGAACTACTACTGATAAGAATGGAAAATAGTTTGGAGAATCGTTTGGCAGTTTCTTAAATAATTAAACATATCCTTCCATTCAACTGGGCCATTCCATTCCTAGATGGTTACTCAAACATATGTCAATACAAAAACTTGTACATCAATATTCATAGCAACTTTAATACCCCTCAAGGAGAAACAAGCCAAATTTACATCAGCAGGTAAATTGATAAACTGGTATATCCATACAATGGAATACTACTTACAGCAATATGAGTAAACTATGGAGAAATGCAATAATGTGAATAAATCTCAAAATAATCATGCAGCCAGATAAAAAAGAACATGCGTGAGTCAATATTAATTTGCTGTTAAAATGCAAATTCTCCCACAGTGACAGAAACTAGCCTTATGGTTTCATGGCTGGGGTTGGGGTGAATACTGGAGTTGAGGAAAAGGGTCAGGAAGGAAGGGTTGAGGAAAACTCTGAGTGTGATGGTTATATTTACTATCTTGATTTTGGTGATGGTTTCATGTTTGTAAACATATGTAAAAACTTGTATTCTAAATATATGCTGTATGTTTGGAGTCAATTATAGCTCAATAAAGTTTTTTTTTTTTTAAGTCAAAGAATAAGAAGGCAAAATCTTGAAGAAAAGACATTTTGCAAGGACTTTACAAGGTAGATGCTACTGGTTTTCTTAGGATGTATCTGGGTTGTGTTTTGCTTAGTCGCTCAGTTGTGTCTGACTCTTTGCGATCCCATGGACTATAGCCCACCAGGCTACTCTGTCCATGGGGATTCTCCAGACAAGAATACTGAGATGGGTAGCCATGCCCTCCTCTAGGGGATCTTCCAAACCCAGTGATCAAACCCAGGTCTCCCACAATGCAGGAAATTCTTTACTGTTTGAGCCACCAGGGAAGCTCAAGAATACTGTAACGGGCAGTTTGTCCCTTCTCCAGGGGAGCTTCCTGACCCAGGAATTGAAATGGGGTCTCTTGCATTCTTTACCAGCTGAGCTACCAGATATATATACACATAATTTGCATGCTGCTAAGTCGCTTCAGTCGTGTCCAACTCTGTGTGACCCCAGAGACGGCAGCCCACCAGGCTCCCCCGTCCCTGGGATTCTCCAGGCAAGAACACTGGAGTGGGTTGCCATTTCCTTCTCCAATGCATGAAAGTGAAAAGTGAAAGGAAGTCGCTCAGTCATGTCCGACTCTTCGCGACCCCATGGACTGCAGCCCACCAGGCTCCTCCATCCATGGGATTTTCCAGGCAAGAGTACTGGAGTGGGATGCCATCGATATACAAATATATATATATACATAATGTATATATATGTACACATAATTTGACAATACATATTTCCTTTTTTCAAGAACAGACAGAATTATGGATTTGGGATAGTATATAATCAAGCACTATTCTTCTCCATTAAAAAATTTTAAATTCTTCTCTGTTAATAAAATATATGATTATTTAATAACTATATTTACTGTGATGTCATAGTAGAAAAAATAAACTGAGCATAAGTCTAATAATTCTGCTAAGACCATTGTGTGCCCTTCAGTATGTATCTAAACTCACTGGGCATCAGCACTTTATTTTGTAAAATAAGGCTGTTGTGTAGTGTGAATGGGTGTGTTGCATGCACTTAGTTGTTCAGGCCTGTCTGATTCTTTGCGACCCCATGGGCTGTAGCTGGCCAGGTTCCTCTGTCCATGGAATTTCTCAGGCAAAAATACTGGAGTGGGTTGCCATGCCCTCCTGCAAGGGATCTTCCCGACTCAGGGTATTTTTCCCTACCCAGGGATCCCAACCATAGTCTCCTGCATCTTGTGAATTGCAAGCAAATTCTTTACCGCTGAGCCATCAGGGATTACAGTTCAACAAATATTGAGGTTACAAAAACACTTAGGAAAGGCTGTTTAAAAATTTTTTCTTTTTTTTTTAGGTCCCACTGTTCAACATGTGAGATCTTAGTTCTCCCGCTAGGGACCAAACTTGGCACCCCTCTGCAGTGGAAGCCTGGAGGTTTAACCACTGGATTGCCAGGGAAGCCCCAGAAAGGTTACTTTTTACAAAGACACTTAGGAAAGTGGTGGAAGTGTTAAAAGATAAACTGAGGGGCATTAACACGTTCAAGTTTATTTGAACATACACAGATAGAAATCCCGTGGCAGCAAACCGGAAGTGGCTAGGCCTGGGCGCGTACTCCTCTGGTCGAAGCCAGCAAAGGCTTTTATGGAGAACTGCTGGAGGGAAATCTCAGGCAGCTTCCTGGGTGAAATCTAAACCAGACCGCAGCACAAGGAGGGCAAAGAGAGCTAGAGGCAGCCACGGCAGACTGGTAAGTGGCTGGTTTAATAAGCGAGGGAACTTACCTAGGAGGCTTGTCTTGGCGCTGCATGCTGAGGGTGTGGATCTCTGCTTCCTTCCCACCTTCCCGCCAGTGTTCTACCATTTTGTACAGAGGTTCAGTCTATATCAGCCACATGATCTCAGAACTCAATGGTCTCTCAAGGCTGAGACTTTGAAAATGCCTCCAGCCACTGTCATGGTGAGCAGAAGATGCATTCCAAGGACTGGGGAGGGGTGCCAGCACCTGCTTGGGTCTACCTCCCGCGTCAACTTTGAATCACATCCTTTAGATCAGGGATCGCCAACCTCCAAGATCTAATGCCTGATGATCTGAGGTGGAGCTGATGCTGTGGCAATGGAATTATAGTGTACAATAAATGTAATGCTGTTCAATCATCCAGAAAACATCCCATCTCCCTCCCCCAATCCTTCCTTTAAAAATTATCTGTCCCTGGTGCCAAAAGGATTGGGAACCTGCTACTCTAGATCACCTCCTACAAGTAAATGCAGGAGAAAAACAAGGAAATTATTTGATTGGCTGTTACTTAAGTGGTTGCCTTATTTGGAAGGCCTAATTGGCTCTTTGTGCTTGAGTGATTCTTAAATTTTTGTCCTCTCCAGGGCAGGTGCCTTCAGAGGAATTGGCTCTGGCTTAGGTTTCAGTTTGCTCCTGAGGGTAGGAAAGCTTCAATCTTAGTCTAATGGCCTCTTTGTTTAATTACTTAGTAGATGAAATTCAGGGTCTCTCAAGAAGTTTAAACTCTGGAAGGGAGATGAAGGCATGCATAAATCATTTTAAAGGCCTGCTAGGTACAAGTAGGACATACTATATGCAGTATAGGAGCCAAATCCTCTGAGAGGACAGGGAGATCCCTGCTGACTGGAGAATGGGAAGCTTGAGAAGAACATCTCATTGGATTCAGCCTTTGAGGGGTGGATTGGCTTCCAGTAAGGTGGGGCCTGCTGTTGTGGCAACACATAGTCTAAAGATAAAGGGGCCAAAGTGAAAGTGAAGTCGCTCAGTCATGTCCAACTCTTTGGGACCCTAGGAACTGTAGCCCATTGGCTCCTCCCTCCATGGGATTCTCCAAGCAAGAGTACTGGAGTGGGTTGCCATTTCATTTCATTTCTCCAGGGGATCTTCCTGACTCAGGGATCAAACCCGGGTCTCCCGCATTCCAGGCAGATGCTTTAACCTCTGAGCCGTGCCTGTAGTACCTCAGAGGGACCAAACAGATGGGGAAAAGATAATCTAAACAAAGGTGACCTGGCAACAGTACACAGAGTGGGTTTGATGGCACTGGAGCAAACTATTAAAAACAAAAGAGGGTTTGGAAAGATTCAGTGTAAACCCCAGATGGTCTTGAATGCCATTGTTAAGAAGTTTGGATTTGTGTTATAGAATCACATTTCAGAAAGCAACTTTATGAAACTCTGCACTTAAGCCTAAATGATGGAGTAAACATGAAAAATCTTTTTTGGAAGTTAATTTTACTCTACCTAGCCTGGAGAACACTGAGACTGAAGGCAAAGTCAAGGACACGATTGATTATCTGGTTGACAGGGAAAGCAATTAAACTCAGTTTTACACATGTTGAATTTAAGGCGCTAGTGAAACAATCAAATACAAATGGCCATTGGGCAATTGATACGAATGGGAATTTGCTGTATGGCTAAGGAAACTCAAACAGGGGCTCTGTATAAACCTAGAGGGGTGGGATGGGGAGGCAGATGGGAGGGAGGTTCAAAAGGGAAGGGATATATGTATACCTATGGCTGATTCATGTTGAGGTTTGACAGAAAACATCAAAATTCTGTAAAGCAATTATCCTTCAATAAAAATTAAATTAATTAAAAAAATGTTTAGAATAAGCCTAAGGTCAGAGAGGTTATAATGAATGAAACATGTTTTATTTATTGATGGCTTATGGTATACAAGGCATTGTTGGAAGGAAAAAAAAAGAAAAACAGGCTCCACAATTTTATGTACCCTTTCAGTTCAGTTCAGTCGCTCAGTCGTGTCTGACTCTTTGTGACATCATGAATTGCAGCATGCCAGGCATCGCTGTCCATCACCAACTCCCGGAGTTCACCCAAACTCATGTCCATCGAGTTGGTGATGCCATCCAGCCATCTCATCCTCTGTCGTGCCCTTCTCCTCCTGACCCCAATCCCTCCCAGCATTAGGATCTTTTCCAATGAGGCAACTCTTCGCATGAGGTGGCCAGAGTATTGGAGTTTCAGCTTTAGCATTAGTCCTTCCAAAGAACACCCAGGACTGATCTCCTTTAGAATGGACTGGTTGGATCTCCTTGCAGTCCAAGGGACTCTCAAGAATCTTTTCCAATACCACAGTTCAAAAGTATCAATTCTTTGGCGCTCAGCTTTCTTCATAGTCCAACTGTCACATCCATACATGACCACAGGAAAAACCAAAGCCTTGACTAGACGGACCTTTGTTGGCAAAGTAATGTCTCTGCTTTTGAATATACTATCTAGGTTGGTCATGACTTTCCTTCCAAGGAGTAAGCGTCTTTTAATTTCATGCCTGCAATCACCATCTGCAGTGATTTTGGAGCCCAAAAAAATAAAGTCTGACACTGTTTCCACTGTTTCTCCATCTATTACAGCCTTGACATACTCCTTTTCCTGTTCGGAACCAGGCTGTTGTTCCATGTCCAGTTCTAACTGTTGCTTCCTGACCTGTATATCGGTTTCTCAAGAGGCAAGTCAGGTGGTCTGGTATTCCCAGCTCTTTCAGAATTTTCCACGGTTTATTGTGATCCACACAGTCAAAGGCTTTGGCATAGTCAATAAAGCAGAAATAGACGTTTTTCTGGAACTCTCTTGCTTTTTCCATGATCCAGCGGATGTTGGCAATTTGATCTCTGGTTCCTCTGCCTTTTCTAAAACCAGCTTGAACATCTGGAAGTTTGCGGTTCACGAACTGCTGAAGCCTGGCTTGGAGAATTTTGAGCATTACTTTACTAGCGTGTGAGATGAGTGCAATTGTATGGTAGTTTGAGCATTCTTTGGCATTGCCTTTCTTTGGGATTAGAATGAAAACTGACCTTTTCCAGTCCTGTGGCCACTGCTGAGTTTTCCAAATTTGCTGGCATATTAAGTGCAGCATTTTCACAGCATCATCTTCCAGGATTTGAAATCCAGAATTCAACTGGAATTCCATCACTTCCACTAGCTTTGTTCGTAGTGAAGCTTCCTAAGGCCCACTTGACTTCACATTTCAGGATGTCTGGCTCTAGGTGAGTGATCACACCATCGTGATTATCTTGGTCATTTGAAGATCTTTTTTGTACAGTTCTTCTGTGTATTCTTGCCACCTCTTCTTAATATCTTCTGCTTCTGTTAGGTCCATACCATTTCTGTCCTTTATACCCTTTAGCTTATGTAAATTCTCACAACATCCCACTGAGACACCCTTTGGTCTGCTTGACTAATTTTTTTTTTCCTTGACTGACTTTAATTCACATCCCTGACCTCTAAATATGAGAAAGAATGCTCCAAGGCTCAATCTTTGACCCTCTTTTCTCTTCTTCACTTGTTCCCTAAGTGATCTTGCATCTACTCTTGTCTTGAAGCACAATCTTCATTAAGTTAAATGTACCAGTGTAGACATTCCCTGAAGTTTGTACGCCTAATAGATATCTTGAAGTTAATATAGCCAAAGGTGAAGTCTTGATTTCACTTTTCTCACCCCCATTTCATTCTGCTCTTTCATATACATCCAGTTACTGAGCCAAACAAAACAGGAGCCACTCTGATTTTCCTCTTATACTTCACAGCCAATCCATAATAAATCCAGTAAGCTCTACCCTCAAAATATATCCAGAATTCATCTGTTTTTCATTACCTTTACACTGATATAAAGAAACATCATGCCTCACTATATTAATACAATTATTATTGATATATATTAATACAATATATTAACACAATTACCTCCCATATAGCCTTTTTCCACTTTTGCCCCATTTTAGCCTATCATTCCATATAATTGTCAGAGTTGTTCCTTTAAAGCATATGTCATATTATGCCACTCCTTTGCTAATAATCTTCAGAATAAAAAAAGCCAAAATCCTTTTACCAAGATGCCTAGTGAGCTTTCTAAGTGTAACTTCTCTACCCCTCGTTCTACCGAGGGGTTCATTTCATGCTATTCCTGAAACTCATGAGCAGAATTTACCCTCAAGAAATTTATACTTGCTGTTTATTCTGCCCTGAGTTTACACTTCTAAGGGTCACCCCTTGTCTATTTCTAGGTCTCTGCTTAACTGTTCACATGATCAAAGTGATCATGCTTAACCATCCTATATAAAAACAAAACAAAAGCCTCTCATTTTCATCAGTGACACATAGTAGGTCCTCAAATATCTTTTAATGAATATTCAATATTTCAAAGAATCATAAAGACTCATCTGTATGTTGAAAATGAATACCTTGCAGCTTAAATAAATTTGTCAAAGGGTATTAGGGCTGGAATTTGAATCAAATTCTTTTTAACTCCAAAACCCCAGTTATTTTGTGGGTATTTAAAATATTATGAATATTTGAATGCATGCAAATCTTCTTTAAAGAGAGATATTTGAAACTGTAGGAGGAGATGGAATTGTATAGTGGTAGATTATATAGATGGACTCAGGAGAGATAGTAGGGTAGAAATTCCTATTCTTTTTCAGGCCATGGATTCCTCTGAAAATCTAATGATA
This sequence comes from Bos javanicus, assembly GCF_032452875.1. NCBI lineage: Eukaryota > Metazoa > Chordata > Mammalia > Artiodactyla > Bovidae > Bos > Bos javanicus. Next base: position 15,549,109 of record NC_083872.1, read on the forward strand.
CTCTTTGGCCCTCGTTCCCTAAACCACATGTAAGCATTTACCACAGTCTTGCATAATATTGCATGTAATTTATAACCTCTATCTTATTCTGCAGTTGAAAGGGACAGAATATGGTAAGAGAGGGTGGTTTTGGAGATAGTGTGTGCAGACTGGTCTTTTGGGAATTTTGAGAGTAAATGTAAAGAGAGGGAAGGTGGGCTTTCTAGATCTAAAGGCTATGACTCTGACTTCTCTGTTTATGCCAAAGTCATTCAAACATCATGATCTCATAGAGTCAAAACAGAAGGGACAAAAGAGATCATTTAACACCATCATTTTGCATGAGAAGCAGGGAGGCAGGGCAGATGGCCCAGTTGATTGCCTGTGTACATCCAATGGGCTCATAGCAGAACAGGGACTAGATTCCAGGTATCATGACTAAGGCCAAAGCTCCTTCTATTATACCATGCTGCCTCTTCAGAAGCGGATTGTCCTGTGCTTCTGAGCCCTTCCCAGGGGGCTTCAGCATAAAGGATATTGGTGTTTTTCAGTATCAAAATGTATATTGAGTACTGAGGATGGACAGAGATTTGCACTAGAATTATTCTTTTCTATAGCTGAAACATGTCAAAAAGTCATTTTGTAACTAATTCAACCTTTGAGCAATTTAGTGGGTGGTTATAACTGATGAAAGACTATCTTATGGTTAATGGCAACTTTAAAAATCTAGACAAGGCTTAGAATACAAATGCAAGAATTTCATTATCCAACCCACTTAATATGCAATTTGATTTTCATTGTGGAGACAGCTGAAAGAGTGAAGATTGTGACATTGTGGTCAGTCACAATTACGAGCAGTGTTACACATTCCAGATCTCTGTAGAAACAGTAAAAAATGTCCTTCACTTGGAGAAGTTTAAATAATATTTAAAATCTTCAAGATCTGATAGTAATACTGAAGAGTAATTCAAGGAAATATCCCATGTATTTATCTATTTTACTCTCCGCTATGCATTTATCCATGGATTTGAAAAGAAAGGGTTTTGCCAACAACGTAGAAATCCTCCTGCATTATTTACAAGCTCTCTCAGAGTGACTGACAAGACTACCCAGAGTGCTAAGTTTCCTCTCTGCTCTAGCTTATCAGTGAACTAGTGAAATTTAACACGAATGGTGTCAGCTTTATATTTAGAGTGTAACTGTATAAACAGAAGCCACTGTGAGAATCTTGTTTTAGAGTTTTCACCTTATTTAAATTCTTAATTTGTCTCTTCAGTTTTGAAAAGGCTATTGCAGAGTGTGGTCCTGCTTCCAATTAATGAGCTTCAGAAAAGGATTAGGTTTGCCTCACTCAGCTTTCCAAAATAGGCTAACCTTGAGTCACACGAATCTGAAGAAGAGGTAAATAGTCTGTCTGATCCAAATTAACTTCGACAGGGATGACAGTCTTAGGCTGTTTATTTTATTATAGCCTGAGCCAAGAGTCCCAAAGTTTTACAGTTGATAAAAGACTTTTTTTGTTGAAAGTTAAAAAAAAATGTTAGTTTTCTTCCATGTTTCACTTATCTAATATTAATAAATACTAGCAGTAACTGATAGCATGTATCAGCGTCATGAAGTCCAAAATGTTTGGGTGATTTTGTTATTTGAAGTTAAATTTTGAGGAGCTTGTGACAAAAAACTCCTATTAAATACCTTAAGCATATTGTGAAATTATAAAGGGAACATAACTGTGTATATATTTGTAAGGTCACTTTAAGGATATTTATTCCCCTATAATGACTTTTGGTGATTTCATAGAAATCATGATTTCATTTGAAATCTAGCTTCCTTTTTCACGAAAGTATCTATCTTCCCCTCAAATCTGTCTCCACACTCACATCTGAGAGTAGAGACTACATGTGAATGAATGTAAGATGATGTCAGTTTCTTAGTCCATCTTTGGCAATATTTTTGAATGTACTTCTGCCAGAGTCTGATTTATTTATTCCTGAATTCTTTGACTTTGAAAATATTCTGATCATATCGACAAGCACAGATATATTCTGGTCCCTTCCAAAGGTAAAATTAAACTTATACTTTATTTACATAAGGGGGACATAATAATCTGTTGTCATTTAATTACTAAAGATGATTTTTTTAGAAGCAGAGATATTTTTTAGGAGCAGAGAAAGCAACAAGAAAATTCATTGATTAAGGTTAAATTATTCGTGTTGTTAAAAATATAGAATTTAAAAGTCCAATGCACTATCCATTGTGCCATGGAGCCACCTAAAAACATACATTTTTAAAGTTTTGTTTCACATAAATTATTCAGCCTAGGTTAAAGCAATCAACACAGCTGTAAATGAAGATATGTTTGAATTAAAACAATTAGATTTGATTTTCTTGTGTCTTGCATCTCACAGCAGGTATTCAAGCACAGCCAAAACTTGGATGTGCTGACACCTGTAATCAACACAAAAGATCTCTTTTAAACTAACAAATCATCCCTCCTAGTGGAAGTATAAACAAAGCCCTAATTGCAGATTTTGCTAACTATTCTCCCCTGCTGTGAGGAATAGTGTCTAGTGTTTAAGCTGTAACCTCAACTATGATTTATAATTGGCAGAAGATAAAGGCTAATTCTCTAGATTCAGTCAATGTTACTATGTGTTCTTAAACTGAGTCTATACCAATCAATGATTTCCTAATTACCAGCTAGTGTCAAGTATATTGAAATGATTTTTTAATTGCAAGGAGAAAAATAACAAAACATATAGTGGTGATAAAGTGCTAGACTGTCAAACACTTCTGTTTTTTTGTTTTTTTAACTCATTGAATCTTCACAGAATACATTTGCGGTAGATACTAATATTAGTCCCACTTTACAGATGAGGAAATTGTGGCTTTATAGGAGCTTCTCCTAAGTATCACAACTGTGAAGCAGTGGAGGTGAGATTTGAATCCAGGCTAAAGCTAGCTGTTTGGGGTCTGTGGCTTGCCTTTTTCACTAAAGATAAAGATACAAATAAAAATTTAACTACTGTTCCATTTGAGATAAATAAATCAAATATTTCTGCAAAAAAGATCTTTCATGCAAGCTTCCTAAGGCTTATGTGTCATCCAGGAGAGGGGTTCATGATTCTAAGAACCATAGTTTGCAAGTCAAGGCACAGCTTTGATTAAAATAATTTTTGGGGGAAATAAATGAAATCTAAGTACACAGTGAATGAAAACCCCTATCTGTTTCTCAGTGCGGGCTATTAACATGCTTTACAGCTAGAATCTCCTGTTCCCCCAAATATTCTTAGACCACAAATTAAAAACTTTTGAAAGTATCATTAACTCCTCCAGGTATTATATTAATGTAAGCAGTTTAAATAGTGCTGCAGTTTTAGTCAAAGCCTCAGTTCAGTTCAGTTCAGTTGCTCAGTCGTGTCCGACTCTTTGCGACCCCATGGACTGCAGCACACCAGGCTTCCCTGTCCATCATCAACTCCCGGAGCTTGCTCAAACTCATGTACATAGAGTTGGTGATGCCATCCAACCAAACCATCTCATCCTCTGTCATCCCCTTCTCCTCCTGCCTTCAATCTTTCCCAGCATCAGGGTCTTTTCCAACGAGTCAGTTCTTTGTATCAGGTGGCCAAAGTATTGGAGCTTCAGCTTCAGCATCAGTCTTTCCAATGAATATTCAGGACTGATTTCCTGTAGGATGAACTGGTTTGATCTCCTTGCAGTCCAAGGGATTCTCAAGAGTCTTCTCCAACACCACAGTTCCAAAAGCATCAGTTCTCCTCACTCAGCTTTATTTATAGTTCAACTCTCACATCCATATATGACTACTGGAAAAACCATAGCTTTGACTAGATGGACCTTTGTTGGCAAAGTAATGTCTCTGCTTTTTAATATGCTATCTAGTTTGGTCATAACTTTTCTTCCAAGGACCAAGCATCTTAATTTCATGGCTATAGGCACCATCTGCACTGATTTTGGAGCCCAAGAAAATAAAGTCTCTCAGGGTTTACATTGTTTCCCCATCTATTTGTCATGAAGTGATGGGACTGGATGCCATGATCTTTATTTTTTGAATGTTGAGTTTTAAGTCAGCTTTTTCACTCTCTTCTTTCACTTTCATCAAGAGGCTCTTTAGTTCCTCTTTGCTTTCTGCCTTAAGGGTGGTGTCATCTGCTTTTTCATTTGTTTAAAGCCTTGATGTTCTCATGTGGCTGGTCAACCTTATACACTAGCATCAGTGGGGACTTGTTAGAGATGCAGAATCTCAGGCAGCAAATCCCAGACTTATGAATCATAATATGCTCTTTAACAGGATAACTCAGGTGATTCTTATGCAAATACTGTTTAAAAACAAGGAAATTTAATCACTCCATTTAAAGAGGAAAAAAAGCTGAGGTTTCAAATCCCATAAAGTAAGTTCTAAAGAATTTTGATGTATTTCTATGTCTTCTCTTTATACAAAAGAAAAAGTAAATAAATATTAGCAGAAAATAAATATGAGACCATAGGCAGTTGGATTAACCAGTGATATTCTCATTTTATTTTTATTTTATTACTTGTTTTTCTTCAGAAATGTGAAGTTGGAGTAGGCTAGTTAGACTTGAGGTGTCAACTATGCACAATTGTGGTTTTAACTTCCCTGTGGTCCTTTTCCTTCCTTAAAACCCACTCCTTTCCAATTAAGTCTTTGTGGTTCATTGGGACTAATCACACATCGCCAGCTCTAAGTGTAGGTTCCAGACCCAGGCTTTGCCAATAAGCATCTATAATGATTGGTCCAGGGAAGACACATAATCCCATATTGACCAATGAGATCTTTTCCCAGGGGTCTCCCCTTCCCACCCCCCCCCCACCCCGCCCCCACGCCACACACTCACTGTAGGGGAAAGGTCATTTCTATTTGTTGAGATGAGGAGCACTAAGGGCCAAGGGAAACTAGAGTTTCCATCTACCATCTTTGCCATTCTGAGGGCAGTGAACCCCGCCTGAGAATGAAACCGACAGAGAAAAAAGTAGACAGGAGACAGAGTGATGCTTGCTTACATTGTCAGATACCTGGATCCAGTCACAGCTTTGGACTTCTCTCATGAACTCTTCAGGTATATGTGAGTCAATTTCATTTTTAAAAACTGAGATATAATTGACTTAACATTATATTACTTTGAGGTTGTCTTGCTGTATCTCATGGTGCACACTGTTTGTAGAACCCATGGTAGGCCAGGTGCAAGCAGAAAACCTGGAAAAAGATAGGAGGAGCCGTAGAAACTGCAAACATGTTTATTCTGTCCTGACTGGCACAGCAGCTGTAGCAGCGGACAGGCTGTAAGCTCGCCTCTTGCAGTTGACTCAGCGGACATAGCCATAACTCAGCCTAATGGCCATAATGTAGCCACAAGGGCCTTTTCGGGGGAGCTTTTATATGTTTTCAGAACAAAAGTAGCCCATGTCCAAGTGAATACTTTATGACGCACATGTGCAGTGCTATAAGTGAGCTGAGCTGTTACATAATCATTATTTACAAAACGTGAGGGGAGAGTGCGAGGGCTTGGGGCGAGAGAGCCTGACCACTGCCATCTTGACTAATCTGCTCTTTCCCTAATGAGGTATACAATGTAATGATTTGATATTTGTGTACATTACAAAATAATCACCACAGTTAAGTCTAGTAAACATTCATCACCATAAATGTAGTTATAATTTGTTTCTTATGAGCTTTTAAGATTTACTCTCAGAAACATTCAAATGTACAATTTGTTGTTCAGTCACTAAGTTGTATCCAACTCTTTGTGACCCCATGGACTGCAGCATACCAGACTCCTCTGTTCTCCACTATCTCCCAGAGTTTGCTCAAATTCATGTTCATTGAGTTGTTGATAATATCCAACCTTCTCATCCTCTGCTGCCCCCTTCTTCTTTTGCCTTCCATCTTTCTCAGCATCAAGGTCTTTTCTGATGAGTTAGCTCTTCACATCAGGTTGCCGAAGTATTGAGGCTTCAGCTTCAGCATCAATCTTTCCAGTGAATATTCAGGGTTGATTTCCTTTAGGCTTGATGGGTTTAATCTCCTTGCAGTCCAAGAAACTCTCAAAAGTCATCTCCAACACCACAATTTGAAAGCATTGTGTAACTTACATCCCCATGACTTATTTGTTTTATAACTGGAGGTTTGTACCTTTTGACCCCTGTCACCCCTTCTCCATGGGCTTCCCAGGTGGTTCGGTGGTAAAGAATCACCTACCAATGCACGAGACTCAAGAGATGCAGGTTTGATCCTTGGGTCAGGAAGATCCCCTGGAGTAGGAAATGGCAACCTGCTCCAGTATTCTTGCCTGGAAAATTCCATGGATAAAAAACTTGCCTGGAAAATTCCATGGATAAAGGATAAAGGAGCCTGGTGCAATAAGGTCCACAGAGTCACATCGAGTTACACATATGTAGGCACACTTATTCCGTACCACTCTCCCTATCCCCTCACCACCAACTTTTTCCTGTATCTATGAGCTCCCCCCACTTTTTTTTTAGATTCCACATGTAAATAAGATCATACAATATTTGACCTTCTTTGTCTGACTCATTTCACTTAGCATAATGCCCTCAAGGTCCATAGATGTCACAAGTGGCAAGATTTCATTCTTTTTTTACGCTTGAATAATATTCCTTTGTGTTTATATACATATATACACACTGCTGCTGCTGCTAAGTCGCTTCGGTCATGTCTGACTCTGTGCAACCCCATAGACGGTAGGCCACCAGGCTCCCCCGTCCCTGGGATTCTCCAGGCAAGAACACTGGAGTGGGTTGCCATTTCCTTCTCCAATGCATGAAAGTGAAAAGTGAAAGTGAAGTCACTCAGTCGTGTCCGACTCTTAGCGACCCCAGAGACTGTGGCCTACCAGGCCCCTCCGTCCATGGGATTTTCCAAGCAAGAGTACTGGAGTGGGGTGCCATTGCCTTCTCCATATATACACACATATATGTATTAATATATATACCGCATCTTCTTTATTTTCACTCATTTGTTGATGGACAATTGGAATGTTTCCATATCTTGGTTATGCTGCAGTGAAAACAGAGATGTCTTTTCAGTAGTGTTTTTGTTTTCTTTGGATAAATACCTAAAAGTAGACTTTCTGGATCATATGGTATTTCTATTTTAACTTTTTGAGGTACTTGATTACTGTTCTCCATAGTAGCTGCACGAATTTAAATTCCTACCAAATGGTGCATGGAGTTCCCTTTTTTCCACATTCTCCCCAACACTTTCTTATCTTTAGGATACTAGCCATTCTAACAGGTGTATGTTGATATCTCATTGTGGTTTTGATTTGCATTTCTCTGATTAGTGATGTTGAGCACGTTTTTACATACCATGTGCTGTCTGTGTGTCTTTTAAAAATGTCTGTTCAGAGCCTTTGTCCATTTTTAATATGATAATTTTTATTTGCTGTTGAGTTATATACATTTTTTATATATTTCGGATATTAACTTCTTTTCAGACATATGACTTGAAATATTTTCTCCCATTTATTAGGTTGCCTTTTACTTTTATTGATGGTTTCCTTTGCTGTGGGGTTTCATTTACAGTTTAGTCACTTAGTTGTGTCTGACTCTTTGCAACCCCATGGACTGCAGCACACCAGGCTTCCCTGTCCATCACAAATTCCCAGAGCTGGCTCAAACTCATTCCTATGAAGTCGGTGATGCCATCCAATCATCTCATCCTCTGTCGTCCCCTTTTCCTCCTTCTTTCCATCTTTCCCAGCATCAGGGACTTTTCCAGTAAGTCAGTTCTTTGCATCAGGTGGAGCTTCAGCTTCAGCATCAGTCCTTCCAATGAATATTCAGGACTGATTTCCTTTAGGATTGACTGGTTTGATCTCCTTGCAGTATAAGGAACTCTTAAGAGTTTTCTGCAACACCACAGTTCAAAAGCATTAGTTCTTTGGTGCTCAGCCTTTTTTTATGGTGCAATTCTCACATCCATACATGACTACTGGAAAAACCATAGCTTTGACTAGACAGACCTTTGTCGGCAAAGTAATGTCTCTGCTTTTTAATACGCTGTCTAGGTTGGTCATCCTGGAGAAGGAAATGGCAACCCACTCCAGTATTCTTGTCTGGAGAATCCCATGGACGGAGGAGTCTGGTGGGCTACAGTCCACGGGGTTGCAAAGAGTCAGACACGACTGAGCAACTTCACCTCACTTCACTTTAGGTTGGTGATAGCTTTTCTTCCAAGTAGGAAGCGTCTTTTAATTATTTTTCATTTAAAAATGTGGCTATTTTCTAATTTGTAAAAGTAATTTTCTCCATTCCCAAATCTATTGATTTAATTGGCCATATGTCTGTATTTTGTTGTTGTTCAGTTGCTAAGTCATGCCTGACTCTTTGCGACCCCATGGACTGTATCCTGCTAGGCTCCTCTGTCTGTGGGGTTTCCCAGGCAAGGATACTGCAGTGGTCTGCAATTTCTTTCTCCAAGGGATATTCCCAACCAAGATATTGAATGCACATCTCTTGCATTGGCAGGTGGAATTTTTACCACTGAGCCACCTGGGAAGCACTGTGTCCATATTTTAGTTTGTTAGGACAAAAAAAAAAAAAAAGTTTAAAGTGACTTTCTAAGACACCAACATAACATGAGCTTTAAATCCAAAACCATGCTGCCTAGATTTGTAGTCTTGCTTCTTCTTAGTTAAGTGAACTTGGTCAAATGACATTGCTTTTTCCTCTCTTAATTTTCTTAGTGTACAAAGTAGATGCTACCATCATCACATATCAGTTCAGTTCAGTTGCTCAGTCGTGTCTGACTCTTTGCAACCCCGTGAACCACAGCACACCAGGCCTCCCTGTCCATCACCAACTCCTGGAGTTTCCTCAAACTCATGTCCATTGAGTCAGTGATGCCATCCAACCATCTCACCCTCTGTAGTCCCCTTCTCCTCCTGTCTTAAATCTTTCCCAGCATCAGGGTCTTTTCCAATGAGTCAGCTCTTCACATCAGGTGGACAAAGTATTGGAGTTTCAGCTTTAGCATCAGTCCGTCCAGTGAACACCCAGGACTGATCTCCTTTAGAATGGACTGGTTGGATCTCCTTGCAGTCCAAGGGACTCTCAAGAGCCTTCTCCAACACCACAGTTCAAAAGCATCAGTTCTTCAGCGCTCAGCTTTCTTTATAGTCCAACTCTCACATCCATATATGACCACTGGAAAAACCATAGCCTTGACTAGATGGACCTTTGTTGACAAAGTAATGTCTCTGCTTTTTAATATGCTGTCTAGGTTGGTCATAGTTTTTCTTCCAAGGAGTATGTGTCTTTTAATTTCATGGCTGCAGTCACCATCTGCAGTGATTTTGGAGCCCCCCTAAAATAAAGTCAGCCACTGTTTCCATGGTTTTCCCATCTATTTTCCATGAAGTGATGGGACTGGATGCCATGATCTTAGTTTTCTGAATGTTGAGTTTTAAGCCCACTTTTTCACTGTCCTCTCACTTTCATCAAGAGGCTCTTTAGTTCGTCTTCACTTTCTGCCATAAGCGTGGTGTCATCCGCATATCTGAGGTTATTGATATTTCTCCTGGCAACCTTGATTCCAGCTTGTGCTTCCTCCAGCCCAGCGTTTCTCATGATGTACTCTGCATATAAGTTAAATAAGCAGGGTGACAATATACAGCCTTGATGTACTCCTTTTCCTATTAGGCTTATGTAAAATAAATTGAAAATAGGCAATGAAAGTAGAAGAAAGTAAAATAAGGATTAAAAATGAGAATGTGTCAGGTGTAAGTTAGAACATAAAACGTGTGCTGCAGAGGCCTGCACATGTGCCAGAAACAATCCCAAGTTTTGGTTCTCAGCTTCTAAGCTGCCAAAGTGGAGACCATCAGTTACTTGATTGGTAAAAATTCTTGCTTTGGAGCAATTCATTTGTGCCTAATTTTTACGTGAACCAATCTTACAACTGAAATATTTTTGTGCATAGCTTTTTAATGTGATTAGCATAATTTGTTTTTGATATATAACCAAAATTGAAATTGAGATCAGAAGGTTTAAGCATTTAAAGGTTTTTATAAAACATAGTATACTTTTAAAAATTGTAAAGAGTGTACGATATACAGAAATGTTTTAATCAATCAGCCCCTCAGTAAATTTTGATTTTTAGGTAATTAGCTATGAATATACTTGTTAATACTGAAAATATTTTGTATTTTAATTTTTATATTTGGAGACATTGTGTTGGTATATCTACACTATCACTAGGCAAATCAGAACAGGTATTTTACCAATGTCAATCCAACAAAATTAATTTTTGACATGAAAATTTTCTTTTAATACACATGGAAATATAATTTACTGAATACACTTTATTTAGAAGAGTTTACATGTATAGCTTTTAATTTTTGACAACTTTAGTAAATATTTAGAAAGAAATACATAAACAAATTTAAAAGTTTAGTTTGTTAGCATAATAATTTATATTTTACTCACCTTACGATCCATGTAGGTATTTTTGGTTGGGATTGAGGAGTCCTTCTCTTTTATTCAGTGCCGTCAAGGACTCAGGTTCATGGAAGCTCTGCTCTATTTAACAATGACTTCCACAGTCATCCAGAAATCAACATTCACTTAATGAGTTGGTGAAAGAGAGGGTGGAGAAGACATGCCCATTTTGTTCTCAAAGTGATGAATCACTTTTCCACCATTCCATTAGTAAGAACTAGTCATATGACCTTGCCCAAGTCAATTTAGGGCTTCCTAGGTGGCACTAGTGGTAAAGAACCTGCCTGCCAATGCAGGAGACATAAGAGATGTGAGTTTGATCCAAGGTCTGGAAGATCCCCTGGTGGAGGACATGACAGCTCACTTGAGTATTCTTGCCTGGAGAATCTCATGGACAGAAGAGCCTGGCGGATTGCATTTCATGGGGTCAAAAAAGACTCAGACACGACTTTGCAAGCTCAATTTGTACAGCCTTGGGAATGTTACCTAACTTTCTAAGCTTCAGTTTTCCTATTTGTAAAATGGGGATAACAATAGTGATCACCTCATTTGGTAACTGTGAAGGTTAAATATTATATATAAAGCACTGAGCTTGGTGTCTGATTCATACGGAGGGCTTAATACTACTACTCATTATTATAATCTTTTTAGTATTAGAAAAGACATACAACTAGATATAGATTATAAAAATATTTTAGTTATGTATAATTACCCATTTAATAATTCTTAAAAGAAGCCCAGGAAACAGGGAAAAAGTTCTCTACCAAAAAAAAAAAAAAAAAAGAAGTGAGTCTTGGCTCAGTACTTAAATACCAGGAAAAAAAAAAAAGAAAAAGAGAGTAAAAAATGTTGTGGTCAGAAATTTGATCACTGGATTAATGTATAAGGCATGTTTATTTGTGTAGTTATATGGAAAATATAGTATTAATTCTTCAATTAGAAAAACACATGAAGATATGCTTTGAAAAGTTGAAGTTAAGCATGAAGAAGACATTGGATAAAAAGGACAGTGATAAATTCTAACTTTCTGAGTTAAGTTTAAGCATTATTACAAATACTAGTCCAAAATAATCCAAAGATTAAGAAAAGCTATTGTAAGATAATGTGTGTTGTCAAATTAATTAGATAAATTCGAAGCATGAGATTATGAAAGGAGAATTTGACTGAAGACACACTGAAGGTTTCCGTGAAGAGAGTGAGGGGGAAGGGAAAGGCTTGGAATGAGGCTGAGGTGGCCGCAGGGAGCAAAACAGGCAGACCCTTTATCTGTGTTGTGGCAGTATGTATATATTGGAAAGTAGGGATACATGATGAGACTTGAACTTTCAGAAAATTACTCTGAAAAAAAAAAAAAAAAAGAAAATCACTCTGGATGAATTTTGGTGAATGGACTGGAAAAATCTAAGTGTGGATGTGGTAAATCCAGTTAGGCTATTAAAGAAGCTTAAGAAATGCAGAGTGAGGTTTTTGGCAATAGAGTACAGAGAAATTGCTACATTTGAGAATATTAGGCCTGTAGAAATGGTATTAATAAAACTCAGTAATGGTTTGGACATGTGGATGAGATATGAAGGTGACGCTGAGTGCCTGACTTGGGACCCATCTAGGGACCCATGCCTGCACTTGCTCAGTCATGTTCAACTCTTTGCAACACCAAGGACTGCAGCCTGCCAGGCTCCTCTGACCATGGGATTTTCCGGGCAAGAATACTGGAGTGGATTACTATTTTCTCCTAGAAGGGATCTTCCTGGCCCAGGGATCAAGCCCACATCTCCTGTGTCTCCTGCATTAGCAGGCAGACTCTTTACCACTGAGCCACCTGAGAAACCATGACCCTAGGCAGTGGTTGGTAATGCCACTAATGACTAGGGTTGTAGATTTTTAGGAGAGACCTTGAAATTAGTTTGCGACAAATTGAGTTTGAGTGACTTTGGGACATGAAAGATGTAAGGTTATATAGACCTTTGGATATATAGATCAACAATTTAAAGGAGCTATTTGTAATAAATCATTACTGCATAGTTATGTAGGTGGTATAAGTGAAGTTTAAATAAATTTCTTGGCCTTGGCATGACTTACACTTTAGGCCAGTAGCTCTTTGTTGTGCGGGGTGTACTGTGCATTGCAGGATGTTCAGATCATCCCTAGCCTCTACTCATTAGACGCCAAGTAGCATCTCCCCCACCTCAGTCATAACAACCAATAGTATCTCAAGACTGTGCAGATGTTCCATGAGTGTGGGGAATCAACCCATTGAGAAATACTGGCCTAAATGATAGTAGCTAATAGAATACAGAGTAAGAAGACAAATATATTTGTCTATTGAGACCAATAATTTGGCTCCGAAATACATGGCTCAGGCAATTTTCCTTAATTGGAATAATTGTTCTGCATGGGTATAAGAGTAGATAACAAGAACACAGTGCATTTGTACATGCTGTTATAAGTCGAAGTAGGATCCAAAGTAGATGGAGAAATGAAGTCAGAAGGATTAGAAAGTTCAAAATGTACAAGATGAGATTTACCAGACATAAATATGTGCAATAGCTATAAATTCTAAACTGACTGTGGTATAGCATCTTTGTGTAGTTGGTTAATCCTGCGTATCCATGCATAGGCTTAACTGAGAGACAATGTTCTTGCTGGTCCCCTTTTCAGAAAAAGCAGGGCAAGGTTGTATCTCCAGTTTTAACATGGACATTGATCAGACCAGAATCTCTCCCATTTGAGTTTTTGGTCCTGTTTTTTGAAAATGATTTAATTGCTCCACAGAGAATCTTAATATCCTTGAGAGTTAGTAGAATATTAGGACTTTGCTGAATCCTGATTTTTTTAGTTGCTAAGTCATGTTCAACTCTTGTGACCCCATGGAGTATAGTTCACCAGGCAACTCTGCCCATGGAATTTTCTAGGCAAGAATACTGGAGTGGGTTGCCATTTCCTTCTCTAGGGGATCTTTCCAACCCAGGGATCAAACCCAGGTCTCCTGTATTGGCAGGCAGTTTCTTTACCACTGAGCCAACAGGGAAACCTGCTGAATCCTGTAGGGTAACATTATTAGTTACATGGTACTATTAACAGTATTTTTAAATGGTTTTTATTGTTTGCATACATTTAGATGATGAATGTTAGAAATATTTGTGTTATTTCTCTGATTATTTTATTGGTAAGTATATCTTTTATTCCTTCACAAATATATAAATACATAATCATTTTATAAAATGAAACTAGTGGAGCCTAAAATACAGTTAAATTGTACAATATCTGTACTTTTTTCATTAAAGTCATTTTCTTCATTTACAGATAGTCAGTTGAACAGTGTTTCTTGAAGTACTTGTGCTTAACTTTCATTTGATTATTTGTACTATAGAATGCTTTTGATATAAACTTTAGAGTTTCTTTGCTGCTTTACTGTGATCTGGAATACTCAGTTTGGCAAGTTGTAATTTGCTTACAACGGCCAACTCCTTTGAAAGTGAGAATGAAAAAAAGAAATATCTTTTAAAATAATTTAAAGATCTCCTTTTTTTCCCCCTTAATGACCAGAAATTTCTAAATCCTGGTTTCTAAAAACCGTACCATTTTGAAATTTATCTGGCGGACAGCACTACTCTTACTGCATTACATGTGGTTGATGTTAGTCACATCCTTGATGTAACATAACACAAGCCGGCTAAGGTAATCCGATGTGACATATGACAGCATTTTTGAGCCAGCCTGGGATATTTGAAAATATGCCATCTTTCAAAGACCCTGGACAGATAGCATGGCAAGCCAAGATTATGAACTCCATTACTTTCATTTTGAACAACCACAAAGACAAGGTTCTGTGATACTTAAAAGGTGAATTCCAACCTGGTAGACTCTAAGAAATACTAACAAACATATAATTATTTCCTTGCTGGTGAGTTTATACTTGAATCCACTTAAATCACAAAGAGATGTTGATTAAGCATTGTTATAGGTATGTGAAAAAAATGCAGAAATGAGTCAACAGTATCTGGTAATATATAAAGAGGGGACAAGTTGTCATTTGGTATCTAGCTATTTGTTCAAAGTGCTCAGATCAAATCAAGTATCATTTTATTGCTTGAGGAAAAACAACCTAGAAACATGAGCACCCAGGCAAAAATGTAAGTTCTCTACACATGTTGTTGCGTTTCTCTGTAAAAAGTCTCTCTGTCCTCAGTCTAATTTATTGTGCAGGCTGTGGAGAATTTAAAAACATGTTTTCTTCTAGGATTACTTCAAGATCAGCTCCTTTGGTTTTAAATTTGTTTCACATTAGTTTGAGCAGAAAATACTAGCACTAATAATACCTGATGAATAGTGATGAATTACAGAAATGAAAATAACCTAGACACTAAATTTGATAGAGGATGGAAAAGGAAATTGAACATAATAAGAACATCTTAGAATGAAAAGGTAAAATTGAATTACAAGTAAACGATCAGAAAAGCTGTATTTTTTATGTGTGTGTGTGTGATTTACAACTGAAAGTTGTAATATGAGATTGTCTTACTCAATTATGTTTTAAAAATACCCTTAACTCACACAAAGCTTTTCTTATCTTCTAATGTAAGTTATTTCCATTTTAAGAAATCATTAAGTAATTCCTGTATCAATCTATTAATAATATGATTTAAGTAAATACAGAAAACAGTTCACTTTGTTGCAAATTAAAAACACATATCATATATGCATATATAAATATATATGTAATATATTTTTCATTACTGTTTGCAAGCATAATATATTTTTAGAATATTGGGATTTAATTGCTCAGATGATATAGGGCATTGGGGAAAAAAAGGCTGTTTTTAACTTGGATGCAACAGGAAAAATTCTCAGAACTTAACAACGATTTTCTAATGCTTCCTCATTTGAAACTCAAAAATACTTGTGTATCATTAAGGGTAGACTATTTTATCCATTTAACGGAAAAGAAAATTGAGACTCAGAATTGTTCTAGGAATTGGTAGATTCCTGATTTCAACCCAGGTTTTGAACTTGTGGCCTACTATTCTTTCTTTTTATGGTTCTCATAAAATTAGAAGTTTGTTGAAGTGACCCAAGACATAATGACTGATGCCCTAACTTAATGTAAAGATAAACAGTTTAGCAGTAAATAAAGGATGGATCTGTCACCCTGAATTTATTCTTAAAGAATGTTGAAAATGCTGACAGAAATTACCTTCCAAATTCTGATAATTAGATTTTAAAAAGACTGTAGCTAGAAACTGTAGTATTTTGCACTTTGTGTTATAGGATGTACTGGAATAAAGACATAAGAATGTCTGATGGAATCTAATATAGAAGATCTGATTTTTTTGATTAATGGAAACAAACAAAAATATTGCTAAACTTACTGCAGTTATAAAATAATCTAGAAAGCTCATTAGAAAAGCAAAGCAAAAATTAAAAAAGTTTGTCTCTTTGGAGTTCACTAAAGATTAAAATGTATAAATTAAAGAAAACTAAGGTCAAGCAAATTATTTCATTTGCTAGTTTGGTTTCAAAAATGTTATTTGAATATTTTAAGGATCCAGCTATGGATGACTCCTTGCCAACATTCTCTAGAGAGAATGTTGCCTTACCAGAAAGAAAGAAAGGATATTAGAAACAAGTTTTAATGCTTGCTATGTGCCTGCCATGACTACATTTTTCACAGATTATTCTCACAGAAAGACTGTGAAAAGATGTTATCCTATTATATATACAAAGAGTTGCGGCTCACAGATTGACTCATTCACAGCAAAATAGCTAATATGTGGCTGACTAGGGACTGAGCCAATTATAGGGTTGAGATGCTGAAAATATTAAAATTATGTGTGTTAATCTTGGAAGAACTGTAAGCAGAAGATAAATGACAGAGAACAGAAAGGAAAGAAAAGAGAAGGAAGTAGATTTTCCAACTGGCGGTCTAGCATTGGTAAGGCCCTACCCAGGGAAAGTTGTGCCATTAAGTTGGATAACGATAATTCAGTTCAGATATCTAGTTGAATTTGGAATCGCCTGGATAATGAGTTGGCATGCGTTTTGACCTCCTAAAATACTGTAAGGTAGAACATGGGATACAGAGCTGGGCAACTCTGAATTCATTTCCTCCTTGTTTAGTTTGCTATCTGTGTTTCTTTGGGCATCATTCTTAATTCTGCTGATCCCTAACACATCCCTCTGCAAAAGGAGTATTTGTGTTACTTACCTGCATTCTGTGAAATTACACTGTGACAACAAACATTGTCAAATCTGAATGGCTCACAACAAAGGCCCATTTCTTGCTTGCACTGCAGATCTTTTTCTGATCAGATACAGTTCTGCACCCTGATTGCTGTCTACTGGCGGGAGGAACTGCCCCTTCTGGCATGTGTTTGCCACTTGGCAGAGGAGAAAGCGATGCAGGAATCATGGAATGGCTTTAGAAGGGTCTGTTTGATGGTTTGTGCATCACGCTCACTGACCTTCAAATGGCCCAGAGGAAGTTACATGTCCAAGCATCTTGCGTATGGGGTAGGAAGGTGTCATTGTCTCCCAGGAAAGGGCAGGGAGCAATCAGGAACAATCCTACCGTCCACCATGAGGCTCACAGGATTGTTGTGGTGGATTAAATGAGAAGGAAAGGGAAGCTTCTGGCTGAGTTCCAAACACGTAGTATGTGCTCTTGAAATTTAACTTCACTTTCATCCCTGTTTGGGATCCAAAGTCAAGCTGAACAAAGGCCAGACTCATGAAATATTTCAGCTGCCTTAATAATTTTCCAGTGTCCATTTTGTCTACAACCTTTATTATAGTAAATGAGAGAATTACAAATGAGTGAATTACTGTGTTTCTCATTAGAGACTGGGAATTAAAAAAATAAAGTCATAATTTAAATATCAGTTAACTAGAAGGACCGTAATCCTTTTAATTCTCTGTAAAGAATCAAGAAATTAACACCTGGCTTCTAAAAGTACATTCTTCTTAGAAATTCCCAACTTCTTAGTAACATACCACACACACACACACACACACACACAAATATATGGAACACTAATAAGAACTATTAGCAAAAAAACAAAGTTTCAATTGAAAAGTAGCATTTGGGAGACCAGATGAACATAAATTTTGGTGAGGACTATATTCCAGTAAAAAAAAAAAATTCTCTGGAATTTTTCAAATTTTAGCACCAAAGGAAAATTCCCTATTGAATGTTTCTGAAAAGGTCTCTTTTCTATGTCATGTGGTCAAGTCCAGCAAAGGTTTTGTATGAGTAATGGATTTGGTCTTGTAGATTTTTTGATGAATCCTTGAGGAAAAAGCCAACCAGTCTTGCTTTTGCTCTAAGAGATCAGAGACACCACTGTATTTTTGGTATGAAAATGTTCTTACCATAGTTGCCAAAAATATGCTGTTTTCCCATCATCTGGGTAGTGGCCATGTGGTGATTGACAGCCCATGTAGCCTCTCCAGGGTGGCTTCATTTCAGCTTAATGATAGTGCTTAATTTGAAAAGCACTTTTTGAAAGTCCCTTTTGGATAAAAATTATAACAGTACAAAAATAGTACTTCCCTCAGCTAACAGTTAATTAACAGCACCCAGTGTGTGAGGCAGCCCTTCAGGGATTCAGAGAATAGATTTCTGTGTGGTAGACCAAAGTATTCAGCTCTGATGATTTACCTGCCTCTTTTTTAAATAATAAATTTAATGGAGAAAAAGTTTTAGATGAAGACTGTTTCATGCTTCCACAGAGACAAATATTTGAGAATACTTTTGTGGGCAAGTGTATAAGAAAGTCACATGCCATTCTTCAGTATAAGCTATTTAAAAATAGAAATCACATGATTTTAGATATACAATACATTGAAACATATCCTCTTATATAGCAAATACCCAGTACATTCTCACAGGTGGGATTAATCATGTCTTATCAAGTGAGTCCCATAATATATAAACTGTACTTTAGTGTTACATATATGAGAAAAATTTGGGGAATCCATTTGTTTGTAGTTTATCATGCTTATTTGTTTTTTAATTTTAATATGTCCAATATATTGCTAAATTAATAACAATAAATTAGCAAAAAGTAAACAAATTAACACAGATTGATTAAAAGCCCCTATCTGTCACTTGTGGAAGAGAGGAAGGGTATATGCATAAATAAGCTGCCTCTTAAAGGAGCATGCCCTTTGAACCAAAGTTCAATCTATATGAGAGTGGAGAGTCTAGCTGACTCACAAGTATAAATCCTGCAGAGCATCTCTACCAGGAACTATCTAGGCTTACATTAGTCTTTACAATCTTCAGATTTGTAGCATTCATTAGCTTTTCCCCGAATCTCAGGCCCAATTAAATGAAGTAATATGGAAAAAAAATCTTACTGCTTTATGCTCCAAATCATAAGCCTGAGGATATAATATCTTGAGTGATTTGGACTAACTGATGACTGCTTATAGAGGTCAAAATCATGGAAATCTGCCTTACATTTTGCTTCAGTTCACAGACACTATTTAAGATTAGAGGTATAAAAAGATTGCATGGTGTGTTAATTGATACAAGAGTGTATTTTCTGCCCACTTTTGATGTTGTAAAATCAAGTGCAGCAGTTTGGAATGCAGACCTAAATGAGAGGTTCCATAGGTGTGGCAGCTCACAGCCTAAACTACATTTCCCTATGCCAGTAAGCATGCATTTGTTCCACCTCTGATATTTGGGTCTTGTGCTAGGAGTATTTTTGAGAAAATATAAAACCGTCTGTGTGAAAAGTTAATAAAGTACTCTGTGTTGAAGAGTTCATTGTCTCAGATTATATATTTCATGAATTCTGTTTTATCTCATTTTTTCCAAGTTACTATCTAATATGTCCACTTCAGTTTTTATATGTCCTCTCCAAAATATTCTGTTGCCTTCAGGGGATGTTTAGGTGTGTTTATATTCTGTAATGTCTTATTTTTTAAGTCTATAATACATAGTCAATTCATGCTTTAAAAATTTTATTAACCAGTACAACAAGGCATTTAATTGAAATTCATGGAAACATTAAAAAACGCACACTAAATCTGGAAGTTCACATAAATGATGTTAATTTTATTGACAAATTATGCCACTTTTAATAATAGTGTTGGAGTATATGTATACATGCATCTTTTCTAAAATGAAAATCGATAGACATCTTCTCTTTTTTATTTCCTGCTGTGCAAATGCCCAGGATGTGAAAAAAAAAAAGCTTATACTCTCCATCAGAATGATGTATGACAGAACCAAGACATGTTCTTTGGCAGAAATACATGCAGCAGACTTAAACTGTTAGATTCTTTAAATATTTGAATGATGGTTATCTATAACCCAATCTCTTCTGATGTTTGAACTGGCCTTATCATTACTGCCTGGATCATTATCAGGAAGTGCCCTTTTTAAAAGATTTCTCTAAATTGGGAAGCTTTTAATCAGTTTGCTCCTTGTTTTATGAAATAAAATCCTTCCATAGACAGTAACCAAAATTAATAAGGTAGAGGCTTTTATTCTTAACAATGTATTTATCTTTAGACTAATGCTATTATTTGGAGTCAGGAATTAATAAAATCTACCAATACTAACAAGGTAACCAACACCTTTAAAATATGCTTAAGTGAAACTGAACCCATTTTGTATTTAAATTTCTGAAGCTTTGATTGAATCCTAATACCTATCATCCAGCTGCCCTGAATCCATTTGATGGAAACACTTGATAACTGTTCACCTTATCATCCATATACCTTCTCAGCGCTCTCTACTTACTATTTCTTGTAAAAATAAACTCAAATACCAAAGTAAAAAAAAAAAAAACAAAAGCAGTCTGAACACTGAATAAAAAAAGTAGCATACTCTGAAAAATAAAAAGAGAAATCTCTAAAATAATGTTTTATTTATCACATACAAACCTGTTTTCCCAAGAATTATTTCCAGTAAGGGTCACCATATGGAAGTAGAAAGCCATTATAGGAATAAACTAAGATGGTTTGTATCACCTGCATAACTTGTTTTGTTCTATGCCTCCAGGCTTCAAAATCCGCTTCCCATATTTTTTTCCTTTCTTTAAAAATAATGTACATCAGTTTAATTTATCCCAGGTCCTGACAGAAGGATCGGATTTTAAGCATTTAATGCTGTGGTTTCAAATCCAATTTCTCAGTGTTCATCGTTTCAAAAGTGGTAGAATTCAGTTTTTGAAAAGGTTCAAGAACTTGGGAAGGACTGGCATACTTTCTAAAGTCCCACAGTGATGTTAAAGGCAGCTCTGTACGGTAGAGAGCAGCTTGGGCTGAATTTTTCTATAGTGCTCCAGGAAATACTAAACCCTTTGCCCAGTCCAACAAGAGTCCCTCTTAATAGTGTCAACCTAGGAATATTTTTTAAACTTATAAAGCATATTGGATAAATAACCTATTTACAGACTTTCTGAGCTAGGACACTGATTGGTTGGTACATTTTCCTAAAAGGAGGGTATCAATATTTCTGCTTACGGCTTGATTCCACCACATGTGCTGGGAAGTGGCTTTCCTTGATACCAATAGGATTTTTATCCATTCAGATGCTGAAGCGCTAGATGTTAGCACAGTAAATTCATTGTAGGCTCTCTTTATTGGTGGTGGGGGAACCTCAAAAGGTCAGGAGTCCAGATTGCTTCAAATAAACATCCAGAATCTCAGATGCTTTTTTGAAATGGACCCAAGTTTATTTGAACCTCTTTTCTGGTTTGGAAATCAGGCTGAAAATTTCACAGAAACAGATTTTCTTATGAGATCTCAGAATGTTGTGGTTTAAGTAAAGTAATAAACAAACTTGAAAAATGAAAGGCAAAATTGGCTCAAACTCACCTGGTTTCATTCTATTAAATACCTGAAACTGAGTGGCATTGTGTGATCTTTGAAAATAGAAAAAAAAAAAAATCAGTTTGGCTATGGCTTAGCCAAAAATCCTCAAACATTCCTCCTGAATAAGTCTAAGAGAATTTTCTGTCATTCTGTCCTCATGTTTCAATAACTTTTAATCTTTTTGTTGTTCTTTATTTTCAGTTTGGGAGACTTCAGTATTGGTCTTCCAATTAACAAATTAATGAAAAGTAATCCTTTGATCTTCTTTTGAAGATCCATCATTTCCACTTATTTACGGGTGTGATCTCCTTGAGATGTGTGTTGTTGTATTTGTATGGTATATAAAACATGAAAAAGAAGGTGGAATTTTTATTTGAATACTTATTAATAAATACCAAGCTTGAGAGTATAAAACTTTTACACGTGTCATATTATTTTCAGAGCAAAACCCTTAAGCAGGTATTGTTCTGCTCATTTTGTAAGTTATAAAGGAATGGTTTACGAAGTTGTGGTAACGTGCCCAATTTTGTATACTAAGTTATTTATAGCTTGGAAGTGGCAGAGGAAGGGTGGAAGTCCAGGATGTCTGTCTTCAAAGCCCATAAGACTTTACTACTACTTTACGAAATTTCCTGTATAGTTGTTGAGGTTTTCCTGAGATTTTTTTTTTTAAAATGCCCATCTATCCTTTACTAATGATTCTAACCCTAACCACGGTATGTAATGGCATTATATATTACATACTAGCAGGAAGGGGTATTTATTTTGTAACTCTTAGATGTGAATAGGAAATTTCTATAGTTAAGAAAGCCTGTTTTAATGATAGTGCCTTAGATTTGTAAAGCACTGTATATAGAGACCTTTTGTGCAAACCAGGAAGGAGGTAGGCAAATAAGGCATCCCAATCCACTTGTACCAATGATGAAAACCGAGGGTCCATGAAATTAAGATATTCTCTCAAAGCCATGAAACTAAGAGACATTCAGAAAAAAACTTCAAATCAAATCTTTACTTGTGTAAATTGCTCTTTGCAAATCCACACTTCCGAATTCCATTCTTCGATCTCCTGTTATTCGCCTCTTGCTTTACTTCCTCACTCTTCCCTCTTTTCAGTTGCACTGTATTTTCTCCACCGTACTTTTGCATATTCCAGTCTGCACAGATATTGTGCTTCTGATAGAAAGCACTCTCCGTTAACTGATAAAATCCAAACAACTTCTGCAAAGCCCAAAATAGTCTGGACACATGATACCAAAGCTGTTCTTGTGCTACCCATTTAAGTTATGTATCAAGTCTAAATTTAATCAAGGCCACATTTTATTTATACATTTCATGCATTAAACTCATTTAAACTTTTAGTCAGATTTCATTAGAAGAAATACTACCGTGCACATCATGCAGTAGTAAAGCTAATGTGCTTCAGGAATTTGAAAGGAGTTAGAGATCGGGGGTCTGATTTCAAAATTTCTCTTTCTTTCTCTCCTCAGAGCTTGCAGCAGGTCTGTGACTGAGCCGCACACTTTGTTTCCTAGGACTCTAATACAGTCAGCATGCTTACTACAAATGTGTAAACACAGACATTCCCTGTAATCAGGGAGGTTGGTGTCTTAAGGCAAGATTATGTTTTTTTAGGAAATGCAATTTATGTTCAAGATTGAATTTCGCTCACAGACTGATAACGTCGGAGGTTCAGGGAGATGATGATAAGTATTGTGTCCCAACTCCCTGCTCTACATCTGAAGTCTTGAATCAGTCTTCCCTGGTCGCCTTCATTATCATGAGCCCATGTAAGATTATTTAGATTCTTCGGTTCTTAGAAAGATGAGAAAAATAAATATATGAAAATACAAAACACATTTCTAAGAATTTAAAGCTTATATAAGCCTCATTGGTGGGTGTGAGTAAATACACGGGGACAGGAGGAAAAAATAAAGATGACACCAGGGCTAACATCCTTCTTTGCAAACCAGGAAATTTAAATTTATGTTGGGTACTCTGGTATTCTTGAGGTTGAGGTGGGGTTGGGTAGCATGTTAGACATGAATCTTAGAATGTAATTATTTTTGTCTGCTTGTGGCTTGGCCCTAATACTATAAAACAAATTAAATATATGACAAATATTCTTTCTCTTTTCAAATAAAAGTTGAAATAAATCCACCCAGAATATCAAGTTAGCTCTTGCTCTAAATCCTTCCATCAAAAATCCCCTAACTGTTCTATTTCTTTTACAATCCAGCAAAAAAAAAAAAAAAAAAAAGTTTTCACAAGTTAAAGAGCAGTTTCCATGCCAGAAACACACAATTTTTTTGGCCTAATACTACAGTCACGGGTTTTCTTTTTTTGCTTTCTTCTTTCTTATTCTTTTTTTAATCTTCAGAGTTAGGAATCTGAGGTTCTCCACCCCATTTTAAACAGCAAATTGCAGATCGTGCAAAAGAGAACTTAAGGCCTTGATCAGACAGCTGAGTTTTCTCCATCTTTAAAAGAAAAAAAAAAAAAAAATAAGGGCTTTTCCCCAAATGAAATGAGTACGCAGAACTGGAACTTTTCTAACCACAAGGAAGACTGAAGTGCTTTTTTATCAGGGTAACAGGTACTGTTGGGCAGAGGCCTTACCACAGAAACCTCAATCTGCCTCAGTCGTGACTTTGAGAGTGAGAGTGACCCCAGGCAGGCTGAGGAGGGCATTTGTTTGTTCAAACATATTTTCTGAATTACTTGCTTGTGTCAATTAGGATAGAACTGGAAAATGCTGCTTTGAGTGGATTTTCAGAGTAAAATCCTTGTCTAGTATTATAGTAATCTGAATAACTCGATAGGCTCTCATAGGCAGGGAGTCAATTCTGACAGAGGGGCTGGACCAGCTCAATATTCTGACTCTTCCTGCTATTTTCTCAAAAGGTATTAAAACACACACACACACACACACACACACACACATATCATCATTTAGAAAAAGAATTCCTTTATCCCTTCTTCTGTTTGTTCCCACTTCCTCCAAAAGCAGAATATTATGATGCTCAATATAATTTCTTTTCAAGACCATTTATTTAATAAGAATGGTGTCCTGGACTGAGATGCAATATAACTAAATATGTATTTTTTAATAGCGTTAATGTTTACCGCAGAGGTCTCAAGCACTGAAAATAGGAGCTGAACTGGCAGCTCTGACATCACTTTAGCTGCAGTCCTGCTGTCTTAACTGGGGAGAGAAATACTAGCCCTCGTCCAACCTACCTTTTCCATGAGGTGTAAAAAGCACCCTGTGCAAAGGCAGGCTGTGAAGCCCAGAGCTAATGTGATTGCGTGCATGTTATTCATATACGTGTCCCTGGTTGTAAGCGGGTGCTAGGTGAGCCCGCTGATTCTATCCATATGGAGGCATGCAGAAGTGCATTGAGGTTTCCTCTAGGGTGCCCGGATGGTGTCCTACTGGCTTCCCAGGCTTCAGGAAAAAAATGAAAAATCTTGAGTTCTCCCATTATGAGATTTCATCCAGATGTTCATGAGGTTATATATTTAAATAACGAATCTTGGACTTAAAGGAAAATTACCGCACGCACCGTTTTAAAACTTGGCTGACTATGTGCGTTTCTCCACTGGGTGGCGCCAGAGGACATAATACTGAAGACAGCTTAGCCTGGAAACTGAAACTCTAATTTTTAAAATGGATTAATTTTTCGCAGGGAGAGAGTGGGATGATTTGGGAGAATGGCATTGAAACATGTATAATATCATATATGAAACAAGTCGCCAGTCCAGCTTCGATGCACGATACTGGATGCTTGGGGCTGGTGCACTGGGACAACCCAGAGGGATAGTATGGGGAGGGAGGAGGGAGGAGGGTTCAGGATGGGGAACACATGTATACCTGTGGCAGATTCATTTCAATATTTGGCAAAACCAATACAATATTGTAAAGTTTAAAAATAAAAAAAAAATAAAATGGATTAATTTAAAACTATTCTTCGGATCATATTTTGAGGTTACAGTGTCACATACACTCGGACTGTACTTGTTCCTCATGCTACATTGTCGATAAGAATCCTGCTTCACAGAGTGCATAGAAACTTTTGAGATACAGAGTTTAATTATCTATGCTGGTAAATTGAAATTTTTGAAAAATAAAAATTTCTAATCAATGTATGAATAGAATGGTCAGATGATCACAGTAAATTTTCTACAAGTTTTTTTTCCCCAACGTCTTTCACAGTTTTTAAGGAAGATATTTCTTGTCCCAAGTATCTTTCAAAATTTCAAGAAAATATCATTCCCCTTAATAGTACTTTGTGACTATGGTCCATTAAAAAATTTTTTTTTATTGGAGTACAGTTGATTTGCAATGTATGGTCCACTGTAACAGCTCTTACAAACGATCCTGATTATTTCTGGAGCTGGAATTTTGGGGACTATATAGCACATTCATTTCAATTTAAGAATGTTCAGCTGCTGTGTGCTATATAAGCCATTGAATGTAAACGGGAAATCTTGTGTAGGGGTTTAGATTCTAATGGAGTGTGGCTGAAGTTCCTATTATATCTGTACTTCAATTTTTAGCCTACCAGGTTGGTGTTTTCTTCTTCATTCTAGCATCAGTTTCTCTTTCGGTGTATCTACTGTGCAAATTCTATTTTAGGTATTTCTTGGCTATCGCAACAAACTTCATTACTAGGGTAGGTAGGGCACTCCTAGGGCACACTCTTGTTGCCTCTAGAACCTTTTATTATTATCCAGAGCCAGATATCGGAGAAGGCAATGGCAACCCACTCCAGTACTCTTGCCTGGAAAATCCCATGGACGGAGGAGCCTGGTGGGCTGCCGTCTATGGGGTCGCACAGAGTCGGACACGACTGAAGCGACTTAGCAGCAGCAGCAGCAGCAGCGCAGCCAGATATATACACAACTGTCAAGTAGGTGGTACTGTTTTTGAGTCTCTTTCTCTGAACTTACGGCACATCACATGTTGTATAGTTGAGAGAATAGGCACATGGGCATAAGGTAGACTTAGCTTAGAAAGTTCATGCTACTATTTATAGATTGTGTGACATTGAATAATTTACTTCCAATCTCCATATTTCCATTACCTAATTTGGAAAATGTGAATAGTAGTCTCTGTAACTGGTGGTTTTATATTAATATATTAAGTTAGATCAAGCATACAAAGCACTTCATGGCTCGCTAACTTCTCAATGTTGTTGTTCAGTCACTAAGTTGTCAGTTGACTCCTTGCGACTCCATAGACTGTAGCCCACCAGGCTTCTCCTTTGTCCATGCGATTCTTCCAGCAAAAATACTGGAGTGGGTTGCCACTTCCTTCTCAAACTTCTCAATAGATGGTGGCTGATGTCACCAAGGATAAGCATTTTTAAAAACTATTTGTATGGCATTGTGATAGATTGAGTTGAAAAGATAGTAAGATATACTGCCCTTTGATCTCTGCAGTTTAGTCAGGATAATAATTTTTTCATTATTCATTAACAAATTATGATTAAATACCTACTACATGAAAGGGAGAGTTTTGATGGTGATATTATAACAATAAAAAAGAGGAGTGAGTCTTGCCTTCATGGAACTTATAGTTTGGCAGGAGAGACAGACTCTAAACAAAAACACAATACTTGAATAATTTTTAAATTATAGTGATAAGTATCATGAACAAAAAATAAAGAATAGGGGCATTCAGACATCACCAGGGGTCACCCTTACCTTTGAATTAAAAAGAAATATTGACCCCAATCTTTTTTATCAGGTTTTCTACAAAAACTTATATCTTAATTATGGCTGTACAGATTTCCTTCACATTTTTGATAATCACCTTTCTCTGATTTCTTGTTCCTATGAAAGTCTTTCTCTCTCTGTGATCTTAACTCATATGTTTTTCTTCTCCCCTGTCTATCATAAATTAACACTGATTACCCAGCTTTTCTAATGATAACAAGTATTTTTTTAAAAAATGGTCTCTAATGCTGAATTGACGCAAGTAACTGCTATGTATTAATGGCAATAATGATGCAACTACAAGATTAAGTAGGCACTCTCCTACATTTTTTTCTGAAAGAGGAATATTTTTCCTTTTCTATGTTATTATGAACTAGCATTGACCTTGGTGGAAATAATGCTAAATTATAACGATGGTGATATGAATGTCTATAGGCTCTATAGGTAGAATATTAAAAGGAAAAATAAATAACACAAGTCTTTTCCCTTAGAAGTACAAAGGGATGTAAAAGTGGCCCAAAATATTTTCTTGTGGATGAACTTCATTTTTTTTACTCTTGGAGCTAAGTATCAGCAAGCATATTTCTTTTGACTTCATGTCAGCAAGTAAATAGCTTGTTTTGGGAAGTTAACTCATGTATTTAGTTGTGAGAGACTATGTGCTTATGGGTCTTAGTTATATACCCTTCAATATCCTTCGCCTGTTCAGCTCAGTTCAGTTCAGTCACTCAGTCGTGTCCAACTCTTTGTGACCCCAAGAATCGCAGCACGCTGGGCTTTCCTGTCCATCACCAACTCCCAGAGTTCACCCAAACTCATGTGCATCGAGTCAGTGATGCCATGCAGCCATCTCATCCTCTGTCATCCCCTTCTCCTCCTGCCCTCAATCCCTCCCAGCATCAGCGTCTTTTCCAATGAGTTAACTCTTTACATGAGATGGCCAAAGTATTGGAGTTTCAGCCTCAGCATCAGTCCTTCCAGTGAACACCCAGGACTGGTCTCCTTTGGGATGGACTGGTTGGATTTCCTTGCAGTCGAAGGAACCCTCAAGAGTCTTCTCCAACACCACAGTTCAAAAGCATCAATTCTTCAGTCTCAGCTTTCTTCACAGTCCAACTCTCACATCCATACATGACCACAGGAAAAACCATAGCCTTAACTAGACGGACCTTTGTGGGCAAAGTAATGTTTCTGCTTTTTTAATATGCTGTCTAGGTTGGTCATGACTTTCCTTCAAGGAGTAAGCATCTTTTAATTTCATGGCTGCAATCATCATCTGCAGTGGTTTTGGAGCCCCAAAAATAGTCTGATACTGTTTCCATTGTTTCTCCATCTATTTCCCATGAAGTGATGGGACCAGATGCCATGATCTTAGTTTTCTGAATGTTGAGCTTTAAGCCAACTTTTTCACTCTCCTCTTTCACTTTCATCAAGAGGCTTTTTAATACCTGTTCACTTTCTTCCATAAGGGTGGTATCATCTGCATATCTGAGGTTATTGCTATTTCTCCCAGCAATCTTGATTCCAGCTTGTGCTTCTTCCAGCTGAGCGTTTCTCATGATGCACTCTGCATGCAAGTGAAATAAGCAGGGTGACAATATACAGCCTTGACGTACTCCTTTTCCTATTTGGAACCAGTCTGTTGTTCCATGTCCAGTTCTAACTGTTGCTTCCTGACCTGCATACAGGTTTCTCAAGAGGCAGGTCAGGTGGTCTGGTATTCCCATCTCTCAGAATTTTCCAGTTTATTGTGATCCACACAGTCAAAGGCTTTGGCATAGTCAATAAAGCAGAAATAGGTGTTCTTCTGGAACTCTCTTGCTTTTTCCATGATCCAGCGGATGTTGGCAATTTGATCTCTGGTTCCTCTGCCTTTTCTAAAACCAGCTTGAACATTAGGAAGTTCATGGTTCATGTATTGCTGAAGCCTGGCTTGGAGAATTTTGAGCATTACTTTACTAGCATGTGAAATGAGTGCAATTGTGCGGTAGTTTGAGCATTCTTTGGCATTGCCTTTCTTTGGGATTGGAATGAAAACTGAGCTTTTCCAGTCCTGTGGCCACTGCTGAGTTTTCCAAATTTTCTGCCATATTGAGTGCAGCACTTTCACAGCATCATCTTTTTGGATTTGAAATAGCTCCACTGGAATGCCATCACCTCCACTAGCTTTTTTCGTAGTGATGCTTTCTAAGGCCCACTTGACTTCACATTCCATGATGTCTGGCTCTAGGTCAGTGATCACACCGTCGTGATTATCTTGGTCATGAAGATCTTTTTTGTACAGTTCTTCTGTGTATTCTTGCCACCTCTTCTTAATATCTTCTGCTTCTGTTAGGTCCATATCATTTCTGTCCTTTATTGAGCCTATCTTTGCATGAAATATTTGGTTGATATCACTAATTTTCTTGAAGAGATCTCTAGTCTTTCCCATTCTGTTGTTTTCCTCTATTTCTTTGCACAGATCGCTGAGGAAGGCTTTCTTATTTCTCCGTGCTATTCTTTGGAACTCTGCATTCAAATGTGAATATCTTTCCTTTTCTCCTTTGCTTTTCACTTTTATTTCACAGCTATTTGTAAGGATTCCTCAGATAGCCATTTTGCTTTTTGCATTTCTTTTCCATGGGGATGTTCTTGATCCCTGTGTCCTGTACAATGTCACGAACCTCCGTCCATAGTTCATCAGGCACTCTGTCTATCAGATCTAGTCTCTTAAGTCTATTTCTCACTTCCACTGTATAATCATAAGGGATTTGATTTAGGTCATACTTGAATAGTCTAGTGGTTTTCCCTACTTTCTTCAATTTAAGTCTGAATTTGGCAATAAGGAGCTCATGATCTGAGAGCCACAGTTACCTCCTGGTCTTGTTTTTGCTGACTGTATAGAGCTTCTCCATCTTTGGCTGCAAAGAATATAATCAATCTGATTTCGGTGTTGACCATCTGGTGATGTCCATGTGTAGAGTCTTCTCTTGGGTTGTTGGAAGAGGGTGTTTGCTATGACCAGTGCGTTCTCTTGGCAAAACTCTATTAGCCTTTGCCCTGCTTCATTCCGTATTCCAAGGCCAAATTTGCCTGTTACTCCAGGTGTTTCTTGACTTCCTACTTTTGCATTCCAGTCCCCTATAATGAAAAGGACATCTTTTGGGGTGTTAGTTCTAAAAGGTCTTGTAAGTCTTCATAGAACCGTTCAACTTCAGCTTCTTCAGCATTACTGGTTGGGGCATAGGCTTGAATCACTGTGATATTGAACGGTTTGCCTTGGAAACGAACAGAGATCATTCTGTTGTTTTTGAGATTGCATCCAAGTACTGCATTTCGGACTCTTGTTGACCATGATGGCTACTCCATTTCTTCTAAGGGATTCCTGCCTGCAGTAATAGATATAATGGTCATCTGAATTAAATTCACCCATTCCAGTCCATTTTAAGCCGCTGATTCCTAGAATGTCGACGTTCACTCTTGCCATCTCCTGTTTGACCAGTTTCAATTTGCCTTGATTCATGGACCTAACATTCCAGGTTCCTATGCAATATTGCTCTTTACAGCATCAGACCTTGCTTCTATCACCAGTCACATCCACAACTTGGGTATTGTTTTTGCTTTGGCTCCATCCCTTCATCCTTTCTGGAGTTATTTCTCCACTGATCTCATGTAGCATATTGAGCACCTACTGACCTGGGGAGTTCCTCTTTCAGTATCCTATCATTTTGCCTTTTCCTACTGTTCATGGGGTTCTCAAGGCTGGAATACTGAAGTGGTTTGCCATTCCCTTCTCCAGTGGACCACATTCTCTAAGACCTCTCCACCATGACCTGTCCGTCTTGGGTGGCCCCACATGGCATGGCTTATTTGGAAATGCCCGCGATATAGTTGAAATATTCCTGACCTATTACTGGAACAAGTGTCCTCTTCCCAAGTATAGGCTTGAAAGCCAGTGGTGGCAAACTGCTTTTGGTAAGTCAAAATGGTGTCCTTGAGAAGGGAGAAGTGTTTAGACCAATAAATGTCATGATTTCTGAAGTTTAGGGCATGTGTAGGTACTTGGGTTCAGTGAGTTGTATTTTATCTGAAGTTTTTCACATGTCTATTGACATATCAAATTGTGACAGTTTTTTTTCTGAACTTATTTGACCTATGCCTGTTAAGTCGATTCAGTTGTGTCTGACTTTTTGCAACCCTATGGCCTGTAGCCCACCAGAGTCCTCTGTCCTTGGAATTCTCCAGGCAAGAATACTGGCGTGGGTTGCCATTTCATTCTCCAGGGGATCTTCCTGACCCAGGGATGGAACCCAAGTCTCTAACATTGCCAAGTCCTGCATTGGCAGGCGGGTTCTTTACCAATAGCACCACCTGGATAAAAGAGCTTAAAATTTGGCAAAACTAATACAATTATGTTAAGTTTAAAAATAAAATAAAATTAGAAAAAAAAATTTAGGTTCTAACTCTGAAGTCCTGAGTTCGTTTGGAGGACATAAAAATGGTTTCTATATTCTCTACTCTCCACGATCTCTCATTCTAATAACAGGTAAAATATAAAAATGGAATATACATAGATGATACTTCTCCAGAGATTTGGGGAGAAAAGATGTGCTATTAGTGACGAAATGACCTTTTAGTAGTTTGCCCTCAATCTTCTTTTGATCTCACTGATTTTTCTTCCCTGTAAATATCAGTATATGATTCATCCAGAAGAAAATTGCCAACTTGGTTATGTAATTTCTCTATGAGACACATTCATTAGAAATAGAGACCAAAGAGCGATATTTTATATAGGAAGTTGCTGGTCATCAATATTTCTTTAGTTTTTTAGGCATTCTACTCAGCACTCATCTTTCTTACCATGTGGTATACTTAATCTTTATAACATCTCCCCAAACTAGCTAATCTCCCCTACTAATTCCATTCTTCACCACCAGCTCAGTTTAATTTTCTTCTCAGTACTTACAGCTATTTGAAATTTGTTATTTGCTTACATTTTGTCTACACCCATTAGAATGTAAGCTCCCTTCCAGCTGTTTTCCTGATAACAATTCACTCTTTATGTGTCTTTTATTTCTCTTGTCTACATTTGACCTACTCTTTCCTTTTATAAGAAGAAATGCAGATGTCCTCAATAGATTGGTTAAGGCAAAGTGCAAATTAAGAAATTTATTATGAGCAATGGGCTTCCCTGGTGGCTCAGATGGTAAAGAATACATCTGCAATGCGGGAGACCTGGGTTCGATCCCTGCGTTAGGAAGATTCCCTGGAGGAGGGCATGGCAACCCACTCCAGTACTCTTGCCTGGAGAATCACCTTGGACAGAGGTGCCTGGCAGGCTACAGTCCATGGGGTCGCAAAGAGTTGGACACGACTAACTAAGCACAGCACAGCACAGATTATGAGCAAATTGTGTCGCCCCATATGACTTTGCCTGTACTGTTTACAACTCTATGCCCAGTATCAGGAATAGTGACAGACATACAGTGAGACACTCCACAAGTATTTCTTAACTGAATATATTCCCAACTTATTAGACTAGATACAAGAAAATCATGCTGTTGTCTAAAAGGAGACCTGAGATAGGAACACAATCTTGCTGAGCCTGCAAGCTCACAAATTTTCCTATGCCAGTTTGCCTCTGAACTTCATTTTTAACAACAACAGTTGATGAAGTAGAATTTAGCAGAATCTTAAAGGGAAAATTACCATATTGTATGAGTTGACTCTAGCCAAAGAAGTCCTAGCAAGAAACGAATACCCGATTTTACATAATAGGATTTCCCAAAAGTTCAAATACATTTGAAAAATTGGCCTGAGGCCCTGAAAGAAAAGATGGCTGAAAAGAGGTGGGAGGGCTTCAAAAGCGTGTCATATGTGCACTTAACCTTGACAAACCATTCCACTGCACTCAGGATGTCTTCTTTCCTCTTCATTTTCTCAGAGCAGTGTCTCATAATTCCTCCTCTGAACAAACTTCTAACAGTCTTCTCACTCTCAGATGGTGATCTTAACTCATATTTAACTGGAAAATAAAACAAGATTGATCAGACTCTAGGAATACAACTGTCTTCAGAGATTTGTAGCTCCATCTGATGGATGGTCCAGTGGGCCGATCTGGGCTTAATAAAAGTTGCAAGGAAACTAAGTTTTGTTTACCATGTCAAAATGTTGTGCTGAGATGCTTGTGAGTTCTTAGTGAAGTTCTGGGAGGGAGAAGCTAGGTACTATGCGTCCGTGTATGAAAAAGACCTGGATTTGTTCTGTTGTGCTTGAGTCTGAAACTACATTTGACACTTGCCTGGGGCTTCTCAGGTGGTGCTAATGGTAAAGAACCCACCTGCCGGTGCAGGAGACATGAGAGGCATGGGTTCGCTCCTTGGGTTGGAAAGATCCCCTGGAAAAGGAAATAGCAACCCACTACAGTATTCTTGCCCAGGAAATCCCATGGACAGAGATATGTCTCTGCTTTTTAATATGCTATCTAGATTGGTCATAACTTTTCTTCCAAGGAGCAAGTCTCTTTTAATTTTGTGGCTGCAGTCACCATCCACAGTGATTTTCGAGGCCCCGAAAGTGAAGTCTATTGCCCCATCTATTTGCCATGAAGTGATGGGACCGGATGCCATGATCTTAGTTTCCTGAATGTTGAGTTTTAAGCCAACCTTTTCACTCTCCTCTTTCACTTTCATCAAGAGGCTCTTTAGTTACTCTTCACTTTCTGCCATAAGGGTGGTGTCATCTGCATATCTGAGGTTATTGATATTTCTTCCAGTAATCTTGATTTCAGCTTGTGTTTCTTCCAGCCCAGTCTTTCTCATGATGTACTCTGCATATAATTTAAATAAACAGGGTGACAATATACAGCCTTGACATACTCCTTTTCCTATTTGGAACCAGTCTGTTGTTCCATGTCCAGTTCTAACTGTTGCTTCCTGACCTGCATACAGATTTCTCAAGAGGCAGGTCAGGTGGTCTGGTATTCCCATCTCTTTCAGAATTTTCCACAATTTTTTGTTATCTGCACAGTCAAAGTGAGCTATGGACAAAAATAATGTAGAGAATAAGAGTTAAATGTATCTGATGAGGATTCCAAGTTTACATAAGATAGGAAGAGAGTGTGACATTTAAAGGAAAGACTGGGAATGGGGATGAGGGAAAAAAACGGGCATAGGAAGTGGTTAAGCATACAGGTGTGGGGGAAGAGTGTCCTCACAGAATGTACAGTAAATACAGATCCTTTAACTAGGGCTGGCTTCATTGGTGTGTGGTCAGGGCTACTGCACAAGACCCTTTGCACAAGACACACACCATGTTGAAATTATTGTTAAAGTTTGAACAAGAGGGCCTGCGTTTTTATTTTGCCACTACTGTCCTTAAGGCACTGCTGCTAATGCTGCTGCTAAGTCGCTTCAGTCGTGTCCGACTCTGTGTGACCCCATAGACGGCAGCCCACCAGGCTCCCCCATCCCTGGGATTCTCCAGGCAAGAACACTGGAGTGGATTGCCATTTCCTTCTCCAATGCATGAAAGCGAAAAGTGAAAGTGAAGTCGCTCAGTCGTGTCCGACTCTTAGCGACCCCATGGACTGCAGCCTACCAGGCTCCTCCATCTATGAGATTTTCCAGGCAAGAACACTGGAGTGGGTTGCCATTGCCTTCAGGGGAATAGTAATGAAGTATCCATCATTAGGGAGGAGTGAGCAGGAGGGGGAAGGGTAGAGGTCACGGGTATACTGAAGCAATACACGTTGTATGACCTTAAATGACCTTGAATAATGTTTCAGCAGGATCGTTCTAACTACTGTTTTGAAAACAGAATGAAGGGACCAAGGGTAAATTGATCACAGGGTGATCTCAGTAAGACTTGATGGTGGGGTAACATCTGTTCCTAAACTTAAAGTACCATTGTATCATCCTGTTTTTAATTAAGGGCTTATAGTTTTCAATGCATTTAGATGACATTTTATGGACCAAAGGGAGAAAACCTTGTTAAAATGTGTCATTTGGTTATAGGATGCAAACCCAGAAAAAGATTGTCTCATGTTGATGCATCACTTATGACTTATGATCTAAAAGTCTCATGCATAATTTTAAAAATGCCTTATAAACTATATGAAGTTATTATCATATTATAACGGGGGAGTTTGAACTTGATCTATAAAGGTTCCTTCCAAGTCTCGTTTTCTTTACACTTTGTCTTTTGCCATTTAATACTATCTGAAATCTGAATTCATTTTGCTTACTCTGGCCCCAAACAGGTTGGGTCTATTTTCAATTCATGTTAAATGTTGAGGGTTGTACAGTTGTCAGAGTTTTATATTTTTATATATAATTATATATATATTTCATTAGAATCAAATGAGATAATGTATATAAAATACTTTGGAAAGTCTAAATCACCCTCTAAATGCAAGAGATGAAGTATATTATTAGGAAGATTGTATTCTAAGTCAGTTTGAAATAATTTGTTTGAAATCTTGCTTACATTTTCCAGCAATCTGAAAGAACTATATACTCGTTTACTATTACTGAGACATAGAACATGCTTTCATTTTATAAAATTAAATTTTTGGAGATGGATTAACTAGCAATTTTCTACATACTGTAAAGATTGTTCTTCTGATATTGGCACTGGTAGGCTGTTTAGAATATTCCTGCCAAATACGCAGTTTCTTGAGTTTTTTCAGTTGGTGGGAGAGAATTTTCTGTGCTCATGCTTGTTTCCAACTTTAGACTTCTATTTATAGGCATGAAAATAAACTTTTTTCCCCTTCTAAAATGTTAAGTTAGAGTACTCATTCCTCGATCAAGTTTTTGGCAGTTAAAATTTTTTGCTTACAAATTATCTGTGTTTTTATGATCCAGACAGTGATGCAATTTTAGATATACTTCCTTAGAAAGATGGCCATCTCTGCAAAGGTCAAGTCCTCCGTAATTGCTCTTGATCCCAGCTTCAAACATCAAGTATCAGCTCTTACTAAGATCTCCCTTTCCAGTCCTCCCTAAATTCCCAGATTAGGTCACACCCCTTTACTTCCCTGTACTCTTCCTCTAGGACATTTGTCATGATTAGGTTGATATATATTTTTGTTTATCAACTGTCTCCCCCACAGATTCTAAACTCATTTGGAGCTAAGACTGCCCTTGTTTGTTCTCCCAATCCTGTAACGTTACTTGGCAAATAGGTACTGTGTGTCTGTTCACTGAATAATTAACTCAGGCGCCTCTTTCAAGTGGGACTACAGTACTAAAATTTTTCAAAATAAGATAATATGTAAAAGTTATTAAGAGCCATGGGATGAATAGTGATGATGTAGCGAAAGTTTATTAGAAATAAACCTTATTTTACTGTTTTACTTTACTGTTTAATTTTTCACTATTGGCTAGATTATGCTGCATTACACATCTGTCTCCCAAATGTTAATGCATCCCTCATGAGATCATTGAGGTCATTGCTCTAGATCTGCAGTCCCCAGCCTTTTTGTCACCAGGGTCCCATTTCACGGAAGACAGTTTTTCCACGGACTGGGACTGGTGGGGGTGGTTTTGGTTTTACCTGCCACTCATCTCTTGCTGTGTGGCCTGGTTCCTAACAGGACAGAGACTGGCACCATTCCATGGTTGAGGGACTGGGAACCCCTGCTCCAGAAAGTTACTCAGGGACTCCAGGTGACTTCTCCCACTCTACTGGGACATGCCATCTCAAAGCTTGGTTTCCAGCGTGACTGCTGCAGGGAAAGAGAGAGGGCATGGGGACCTCACAGGCACTGTTAAAAGGTATGGGCTGGAAATGCCAAGACATTGACAACAACTCACAGCCATTTGGCCAATACTTGTCCCATGGCCCTGCAGGGTGTGTGAAACTTGTCTTTTATGCAACTGAAAAGAGGCAAAGTACACGTGGTGAGAACTAAACAATTTTATCATTAAGTAAAAATTTTATACTAGGTAGTGTTTATTTCAGCTGTTAGAATGAAGAATTACATATGTGACAGTAAATAGGTAAGTAGAGAGCCCTTTCCTATAAAAGAACAGGGCTTGATCAGAGAATATCATCTTGAAGGCAAAGTGTCTTGAATTAACTTTATTAGCCTGACCCCAACCATCAGCCATCAGTAACACTGCCAAATTATTTAAGACCGTTCCTTCCTTCTTCCCTCCCTCCCTTCCTTCCTTCCTCTTTCTCCCTCTTTGGAATGATCAGTTTGAAAGCTTGAAATTTATAAATAGCAGTATAGGTCAATAAAAACAAGAATAAAATCAACTCTAGTTTTTTTTTTTTAACTTTAAAAACTTTCACAGTTTAAAACATAAATGGCAAATTTATATTAAAATTATTAATTGACAATACTTGATAAAATCATTGTTACCTTGCTGAAATAATGATAACTCTCATAGTGAAGGATGTGACTAGGATTATGAAAGTGGGGGGAAAGTGTTACAAAGCAAAGTTACACATAGAGATGTGAATACAAATTTTTATAAAGAGGCTTGCACTGAGTCTGCATAATTCATTTTGACATTTTAACTAATTTTCAAGCTTACAAACTACTTATTTTTCAATTTAGTCAGATAACTTACTAATAACAAGTATGCCTAGCCAAAATAGTTAGTAAAACTAAGAAAAATAGTCAAACTGGTGGATCACATAGTTTTAGCTTCATATCATATCTAAAAGACTGTGACAGAATTGAGTGTGACCAAAAGTTGTTTTGGTTTGGAATCCCTGGCCCCATTTTTGGTGTAAATGTTAGAAATCGCATATTCTGGAACAACTTCTCACAGGGACGTCTTACTGAATCAAACAAACTGACTTTTTTAGCCACATCTGATTCCACCACAATTACACATGTGCAGACTAGGCATAAAAGCCATAGTAAAATGTTCTCACATAAAAGCCAAAAACTGGTCAGTATACAAATGTGTATGCATTTGTATACAATTTGTATACAATTAACATGCATGTATGTTATAAAAATATACTTTCTGGGAAACATAGTTTGGCTTACTGCATCCTCCTAGTATCTTGTCTATAGAAGGAAGCTTTACATCGAATGACAGTGTGTAATGTCAAGGGACCGTTTGCAAACTTTAGCAATGCCCATTTTGGTTAATGTTTAGCCATTTATTGAAAGCATGTCCTATATTATAGGTTGTAAGTCAATATCTTTTGAATTAAGATTAATACCAATTCAATATCAATTTGACACCTTACTTATTTAGGTTTTTTTTTCATATTTCTATATGAAAAACTTCCTGTAAACTGCAAAGCATATTTGTTTTGATCGAACTGTCATTTTTTGGTCGCTAAGTTGTGTCCAAGTCTTTGTGACCCTATGGACTGCAGCACGCCAGGCTTCCCAGTCTTCACTATCTCCACAATAGTAGTTATTAATGTCCAGAATATGGTTTATTCATTCGACTGTTTATTGAGCACCTACTAATACCACTATGCTAGGACTTTGGTTTAAATTAATTAAACAAGATTTCTGTTCTCATAAGCGTGGGGAGAAACAGATATTAACAGTGTTAAGTAAAAAGTCTTTGTAGTGTGCTAAAAACAGGTGGCAGGAAAGTACTAAAATGTGGCTGGGCCAGGTTAGACCTCATTGAGAAGGTGCCATCTGAGCAGCAGCTGCAAAATGTTGTGGCAGTACCTGTGTAATCATTTGCAGAATATCATTCCAAGTAACGGGAAGACCAGAGAAGAGCGGCATGACTGGGGTGGGTCTCCTGCGTTTGCAGAAAAGCAAGGCGGCTCATGTGACCTGAGCTCAGTAAGAGAAGAGGGGAGCTGTAGGAGCTGAGGTGCAAGGGGGGAACTGGGAACCAAGACTGAGTTTCAGCCTGAGTGAAATGGGGAGACTGTAGGTTTCGAGCAGGACAGTGACGTGATCTGAGTGGTAATGAAACCAATGACTAGTGGCCTGGTCAAGAGGAAACTGTAGGGAAGCGTGCCTGAAGGAAGGAGGTCAGTTGCGTGGTGCGATGGCTAAGACGATGAGCGCCATCTGGGTGTGGAGAAGTGGATTCTGAAAATACATTGAAAATAGAGTCAATGGGATTTGCTAACCGGTTGAATGGAGCTAACGGGGTGGGGAGAAGAGGGGAGACAGGAGGAGTAAAAAGAGAGAGGACAGAGCAGAGGGGCGGGCAGAGGGTAGAGAGGAGAAGAGAGAGAGGACAGAGGGAGAAATAAAAAAACCAGAGCAGTGAGTATGAGTCCAAGGATTTTTGCCCAAGGAACAGGGAAGATGCAATAGTTCCGTGAAAGCTTGGTGGGAGGGCAATGAAGAGGATCAAGGGTTTAGTTTTGGACTTGAGTTTGAGATGAATTACACGTTTGTGTGGAACACTGAGTAATTAGTTGTATATAGGAAGCTAAAGTATCAGCAAACAGACTTATTCTAATAAAAGACTATTTGGAGAAGGCAGAATGTTAAGAACTGTTTTAGAAGCATTTTCATGATTTCCGTTAAATAAAACTATTTCCCCTCTGTCCTGTATATTGTATTTTATAGCTGTGTGTGTGTGTGTGTGCGCGCGCGCGTGCGCGTGTGTGTGTGTGTGCATGTGTGTGTGTGTGTGTGTGTGTATCTCACATGACAGTTTATAGGCTTGCTGGTGGGAAAACAGCACCATCTTGTGGGTAGTAATATGCATATATCTTTAGAAAAATCTGTGTGAAAAATACACTTTTTTCTTCCCTGGTGACTCAGGGGTTAAAGCGTCTGCCTGCAGTGTGGGAGACCTGGGTTTGATCCCTGGGTCGGGAAGATCCCCTGGAGAAGGAAATGGCAACCCACTCCAGTATGCTTGCCTGGAGAATCCCATGGACGGAGGAGCCTGGTAGGCTGCAGTCCGTGGGGTCACAAAGAGTTGGACACAACTGAGCAACTTCACTTTAAAGGAATTGAATTCTGAAATAATTTACTGATTCTTTGAAATCTCACA
The DNA here is from genome assembly GCF_032452875.1 of Bos javanicus. Lineage (NCBI taxonomy): Eukaryota > Metazoa > Chordata > Mammalia > Artiodactyla > Bovidae > Bos > Bos javanicus. Next base: position 15,589,071 of record NC_083872.1, read on the forward strand.
CAAATTTTGAGTGTTTTTTGATAAGACTGTGTCTATGGGTTCCAGAATAACTGATGAAACTTGTAAGTCAGGCAATTGGATAATTCAAATAAATATCAATTGAATAAATTATCTCTATCTTCTAAGAATTCTGAGTAATTATATAAATTATACTGTAAATAGTAACTTTTAAAGTAGGAGATGGAGTGACTATATAGCATATATGATTAGTTTATTAAAGAATGTAAATTTTGCATAGTAAATGTAAATGACTATGTAAATTCACATAGTCATCCTTCCAATAGCTTTTAAAAACATTTTCATTATAATGCTTAATTATACCAGGCTCAATGAGAAACCAAAGAAATTATATAAGTCAATGTCTCTGTCCTGAGGAAACTTATTACCTAAATGAACTATTACCTGTTAAAATTTAAGGAACATTAAACTTTGTGACTCAGTAATTGAGTAATAATAATACAGTAGCTATTTATGAGTCAACATATTTGTTTAAACTAGTGATTTTCAAATTGAGTTCATTGGGTTTGCTTTAGGCATTCATCAACAGTTTGTTAAAAGATGAGAAAGTGTGTAAAATGTGTTTTTGTTGTGTACATGAGCTTGGATGACATATTATTTGAAATTGTATTAGGATACAAAACTTAACAACAATTTGTTCTCATCTTTAACTTCACTTTTTTGTTATACTCGTATTTGCCTTCTATAGAGAATATTTAGCTCACTACATACATCTAATAATTTTCCTAATAAGATGGATTTTTAAAATGCTAAAACAAACAAACAGCATGTAACTTATCAAGCATCATATAGCTAATCCTGGCCCTTAGTGCTGGAAAAAAGAAACCTGGGAAGGATAAAGCAGAAATGAATGAAGTATTTGCTAAGAGGAGAGTGAAAGAGAAAGAGAAAGGGGATGAGACTTCAGTGATTATAACTTTTTATGCAGTTTTGATTTTGAGCTATGCAAACACTTTCCAAATTTTAAAAATACTAAAAAATACTGAGCATCTGTGCATGAGGGTGGAGGGTGACCGGTTGATAGAACTAAAAAAAAAAGAAAACTAAAAAATAACCCCATAATTGATCTTTGATCAGGGGAGAAAAAAATAACTATACTACATTGTTGATCTACTTGGGGATATTTCTAATGTTAGATGATTATTGTTGCATTAGTGTTCAACTTCTTATGTATGATAATGTTATGTAATTATACAGGACAATGTCCTTGTCCTTAGGAGGTAATGAGTTAAATGCTTAGGGATAGAAAGACTCATTGTATCTCATTTTACCTGTAATTCTCAGATTTTTCTGGAGAAAAAGGCAAATCTCTATCTGTATGTCTGTCTATGTCTATATCTATACTTTTATCTACATTTATATCTATGTATGAAGCAAATTTTTATCTAATTGGTGAATTTAAATTAAAGATACGAGAGTTCTTCCAGCCTTTTAATAGATCGGATATTTTTCAGACTAAAGAAATTATAAATTTTCTCATTTATCTCTTTTTAAAATAGGCTATAAAAGTACACTGATCATTGAAACCAGTATTCACAGAGTGCCGTGTTATTTACTCAAACTGACAGAGTTAAAATATGATGGAGGCAGGATGCAAATCCAGACTCGACCGTCAGTCTCTGTCCTTACCACGTTCTGGTTTTGCTTTCACAGCATTCTTAATCACAGTCTTCCAACTCGCTTGGGGAATACTAACTCCATTTCTTTAATCTTCTAACCTCATCTCTCTCCTGGCTTTAATTTCTGACTTTAACCAACATTTTGACTTTATCAATTCTCAGGGCACTTTTTAGTTCTTAAAATAAGATATTTGAATGGCATGAAAGTTCAGGCTTTAACTACTTCTAAGATTTTAGGCTTTCACTGACTTTAAATATTCATCTCAAGTACAAAAAAATAAGATGTGATATAATCTGTAAATGTGATTTATAAACCTGAAAGACCATAACATGCCTTCTGAATAACAACATAAATTTAAGTTCACTAAGATTTTATAGTATACACAATGTTATATTTTTGTTATTGGAATATTCTTATATATACTCCATTGTACACTATATCCAAATCCTTAATTATTCCAGAAATTTTTGCTTTCTTTATGCTTTTCTCAACTGGAATATTGAAAATGGATGAATTCCATCATTGGAGTTACATGTTGATATTTAAATTTTTATTTAAATAATTCAGTGATTTCAAAAATATTTTCAAGTAATTTATCTGTGAAGGGATTTCTTTCCACCTTCCTGATACCTAACCTCTATCTACACTTGGCAATGAAAGTCTCATTCACTAGTAGAGAAAATTCTGAAAGCATTTACTTTGTTTTTCTTGCTAGGATAGCTATTTCCTCTGCATTAATTAAATTCAGCAAACCTGCCTTACATTCCACCTCGCTTTAACAGAAGAAAGCATTGAGGAGTAGTAAAAGGAGGGAAAAGATAATTATAAACAATGAAAGACATCCACAAATGCAATAAAGTAGGGACAGAGATGTAGAGATGTTTTGATATAATAAACTGAGATCAATCTAATTTGTGTGAGGGAAATTTTATGGACTTTGTAAAGGGAATAAGATTTATGGGACTATGTCAAACAAATTCCAATGCAAAATTTTCTCAGCATGTAAAAATCTAACTCAAAAAAATTTCATGGAGCCAATACTCAGAAAACAGAAAAGTTGTTGGCTGGTACTAGGAAGCAATTAAAATTATATATGTTTATTGATTAGATAGGATTCATATCTATATTGCAGCTATATCTATATATTATATTTAGATATGCTTAACAGAATATCCTCTATTATATCAGGCTGCAAAATATATTTAATAAAACTTAATATGTTGTATATGTTCACTTGATATTTATTCAGCATTAGCCATGTACCTAGCATTGCCCTGCACAAGTTGATATAAAATAAATGAAATGACCCTATTCATACAACCAAATGGGAAAGAGAGATTTTATCAGGCTGCACATACTGGGGTCTTACCCTCTGCTACTTCACAGATTTTGAGCTTCCTCACCCCTCTGTCAGCCACCAGTGTTCTCTGTCTTGCAGCTGTTTGAAAAATCTGTGCATATGCTCAGTCATGCCCATCTCTTTGTGACCCTGTGGATTATAGTGTTCTGGGCTCCTCTATCCATGCGATTTTTTCTGACAAGGATCATGGAGTGGGTTGCCACTTCCTCCTCCAAGGGATCTTCCTTATCCAGGAATCAAACTTGTATCTCCTCTGTCTCCTGCATTGGCAGGCAGATTCTTTACCACTGTGCCACTTGAAAACTACTGTCTGTGAAAACCAGCCATTTCTGTCATGTTGGAACGAAAAAGGAATTGAGACATTCTGGTTATTTTGTACTTTTTTTAAACAGAGTTCTATTATGTTCAGGTGTCCCATGGGAACCCATAATTATGGGTGTTTTAATCATATACTTAGATAGAAATGGATTTCAGACTTCTCTTGATGACAGCTTTACTCTTATAATTCTCAGATGTGACCTTTTAATCCAAGCTCCAATGCAGAAAATGTGAAGTTAAAAAGTATTCCTGGTAATAAAGCCACTGCCACTTTAGCCTACTTCCTGTTCCCTTTCCTAAAGCAGTCAAATTAATTTTTTAAAGAAGTAGCAGATAAATAGCAAGATATGTAATATGCAGAAATTGGGAGAAACCTTGACATAGGAAGGCCTTTCCGAAAAATGACTCAAATAGGTATTTAACAATCTTGGTGGCACAATTATGCCTTTAATACTGTGATTACAGCAAGTATATTAAGCAAAACGAGGCAAATGGATTTGAACATAAATAATTTCTGGAAAGACCATATGATTGTTGCCCTCTTATTTTTCATTTACACAAATTAGTTTCATGCCATTTTAAAGTACTTAATTTCTTGACAGAGTAATTCCCTTCTGTTTCTCTGACCTTTTCTGTGGCATTCCAGTCTAAGGGATTAAATTAAAAGCTTGACAGTTTTTAAGTGTCCTCAAGGGGTTTCAAAGTAAACCTTCCTAAAGATCCAAAATCAAAGTGCTGTGATTATAAGTCACTATTTCCATTTATTAAGTTTCCAACAGTATAATTAGAAAGAGGTTCAGGTAGTTTAGTTGCATATTTAATGGCAAATAGTCTCAAGAAAAATAATCTAAGAACTCTTGAAAGATGCAAGATGAATCTAAAAGCCATACTTAAGCAATAGCTCATTTATCTTCCTTGTTTCCTTCAAAGATATTGTCTTCATCCCATTTCGGTTATGGCTTTGCTTTCTGGGATGGGCAAAATTATTAACATATATGCATTTATGTGTTAATAAATAACACATGAATACACTCCAGTCTCCTCTGCTCTCTAAAGAGTATGGATCCTGTTATCTCTTCCTTTGTTGTACTGAGTGATGGATAGAGAGGCAGTAATAATAGAATACTAGAGAAATGCTGGATAGCTCTTCATCAACAAGTGTCTCCTGGAGAGATGGAAATTCCAAATGGGGAGAGAGGAAAGGTCTAGATTTAGCAGGACTTGAGAATGTTTTGTGAGAGACCTTGGCAGCTCTGTCCCAGCCCTTCAACCTCGCAGCCCCATCAGACCAGGGACAACTTGGGCTGCAGGTGCGTGGATAGAATGAAAGTTTTGTTTATTGGTCACATGTTTTCCTTCATATGTGTTTATATTTTTATGCATGCTCAGTTGCTCAGTTGTGTCTGACTCTTTGCAACCCCATGGACTGTAGCCCACCAGGACCCTCTGTCCATGGAATTCTCTAAGCAAGAATACTGGAGTGGGTTGCCATTTCCTTCTCTAGGGGATCTTCCTGACCCAGGGATCAAATCTGCATCCCCTGCATTGGCAGGTGGATTCTTTACCACTGAAACACCTGAGAAGCCCAAGTCCTGATTTAAAAATAAATAAGCTTGCTGTATTCTTTTTAGTTGTAGGCATTCTTTTGCCTACTGAATCTCTCTCTCTGGATATTGTTTAGGACCCTGAAATTCACTGGGTGCAATGCAACTCGTTGTTTTTTGTTCGCATACAACCCTCCTTTAGGAGAAGGCAATGGCACCCCACTCCAGTACTCTTGCCTGGAAAATCCCATGGATGGCGGAGCCTGGTGGGCTGCAGTCCTTGGGGTCGCGAAGAGTCAGACACGACTGAGCGACTTCACTTTCACTTTTCACTTTCATGCATTGGAGAAGGAAATGGCAACCACTCCAGTGTTCTTGCCTGGAGAATCCCAGGGATGGGGGCCTGGTGGGCTGCTGTCTATGGGGTCACACAGAGTTGGACACGACTGAAGTGACTTAGCAGCAGCAGCAGCAACCCTCCTTTAGTAATTCAAATGCTTGCAAATAGTGACATTTGGCTAGTTGTGAAAGCCAAAGGTTTTTCAACCTCTTTGGATCTTCCCTCTCCCTCATTCTGCAAGTCCAATTCTTGACCATCCTTATAGTTTTGCCTCCTACATCTCTTTTCATCTAATGGCCACTATCTGACTTTAGAACATCATCTTCTCTTGCCTGGACCATTTTACTAGGCATATATTTGGTCTCTCCATTTTGGCTGTCTACATTACCACCAGTTTTCTTTCTAAAACAAAGATCATATTCCTCTCCAGTCCAGTTCCAGTTCAGTCACTCAGTTGTATCCGACTCTTGCGACCCCATGAATCGCAGCACGTCAGGCCTCCCTGTCCATCACCACCTCCCGGGGTTCACTCAGATTCATGTCCATCGAGTCAGTGATGCCATCCAGCCATCTCATCCTCTGTCGTCCCCTTCTCCTCCTGCCCCCAATCCCTCCCAGCATCACAGTCTTTTCCAATGAGTCAACTCTTCGCATGAGGTGGCCAAAGTACTGGAGTTTCAGCGTTAGCATCATTCCTTCCAAAGAAATTCCAGGGCTGATCTCTTTCAAAATGGACTGATTGGATCTCCCTGCAGTCCAAGGGACTCTCAAGAGTCTTCTCCAACACCACAGTTCAAAAGCATCGATTCTTCAGCACTCAGCCTTCTTCACTGTCCAACTCATACATCCATACATGACCACAGGAAAAACCATAGCCTTGACTAGACGAACCTTTGTTGGCAAAGTGATGTCTCTGCTTTTGAATATGCTATCTAGGTTGGTCATAACTTTCCTTCCAAGGAGTAAGCGTCTTTTAATTTCATGGCTGCAGTGACCATCTGCAGTGATTTTGGAGCCCCCCAAAATAAAGTCTGACACTGTTTCCACTGTTTCCCCATCTATTTCCCATGAAGTGATGGGATCGGATGCCATGATCTTCGTTTTCTGAATGTTGAGCTTTAAGCCAACTTTTTCACTCTCCACTTTCACTTTCATCAAGAGACTTTTTAGTTCCTCTTCACTTTCTGCCATAAGGGTGGTGTCATCTGCAAAGCTGAGGTGATTGATATTTCTCCCGGCAATCTTGATTCCAGGTTGTGTTTCTTCCAGTCCAGCGTTTCTCATGATGCACTCTGTATATAAGTTAAATAAGCAGGGTGAGAATATACAGCCTTGACATACTCCTTTTGCTATTTGGAACCAGTCTGTTGTTCCATGTCCAGTTCTAACTGTTGCTTCCTGACCTGCATACAAATTTCTCAAGAGGCAGGTCAGGTGGTCTGGTATTCCCATCTCCTTCAGAATTCTCTACCGTTTACTGTGATCCACACAGTCAAAGGCTTTGGCATAGTCAATAAAGCAGAAATAGACGCTGTTCTGGAACTCTCTTGCTTTTTCCATGATCCAGCGGATGTTGGCAATTTGATCTCTGGTTCCTCTGCCTTTTCTAAAACTAGATTGAACATCTGGAAGTTCACGGTACACGTATTGCTGAAGCCTGGCTTGGAGAATTTTGAGCATTACTTGACTAGCATGTGAGATGAGTGCAATCGTGCAGTAGTTTGAGCATTCTTTGGCATTGCCTTTCTTTGGGATTGGAATGAAAACTGACCTTTTCCAGTCCTGTGACCACTGCTGAGTTTTCCAAATTTGCTGGCGTATTAAGTGCAGTACTTTCACAGCATCATCTTTCAGGATTGGAAATAGCTCCACTGGAATTCCATCACCTCCACTAGCTTTGTTGGTAGTGATGCTTTCTAAGGCCCACTTGACTTCACATTCCAGGATGTCTGGCTCTAGGTGAGTGATCACACCATTGTGATTATCTTGGTTGTGAAGATCTTTTTTGTACAGTTCTTCTGTGTATTCTTGCCACCTCTTCTTAATATCTTCTGCTTCTGTTAGGTCCATATCATTTCTGTCCTTTATCGAGCCCATCTTTGGATGAAATACTCCCTTGTTATCTCTAATTTTCTTGAGGAGATCTCTAGTCTTTACCATTCTGTTGTTTTCCTCTATTTCTTTGTATTGATCGCTGAGGAAGGCTTTCTTATTTCTCCTTGCTATTCTTCGGAACTCTGCATTCAAATGCTTATATCTTTCCTTTTCTCCTTTGCTTTTCGCTTCTCTTCTTTTCAGAGCTATCAGTTGAGCTATTTCAAATCCTAAAAGATGATGCTGTGAAAGTGCTGCACTCAATATGCCAGCAAATTTGGAAAACTCAGCAGTGGCCACAGGACTGGAAAATGCGTTTTCGCTCCAATCCCAAAGAAAGACAATGCCAAAGAGTGTTCAAACTACCACGCAACTGTGCTCTTCTCACACACTAGCAAAGTGATGCTCAAAATTTTCCAAGTCAGGCTTCAACAGTATGTGAACCGTGAACTTCTAGATGTTCAAGCTGGATTTAGAAAAGGCAGAGGAACCAGAGATCAAATCGCCCACATCCATTGGATCATAGAAAAAGCATAGGAGTTCCAGAAAAACATCCACTTCTGCTTTATTGACTATGCCAAAGCCTCTGTCTGTGTGTATCACAACGAACTGTGGAAAGTTTTTAAAAGACGGAAATACCGGACCACCTTACTTGCTTCCTGAGAAATCTGTATGCAGGTAAAGAAGCAACAATTAGAATGGGACATGGAACAACAGACTGGTTCCAAGTTGGGAAAGGACTACGTCAAGGCTGTATATTGTCACCCTGTTTATAACTTATGTTCAGAGTATATCATGTGAAATGCTGGGCTGGGTGAAGCACAAGCTGGAATCAAGATTGCTGGGAGAAATATCAATAACCTTAGATATGCAGATGATACCACCCTTTTGGCAGAAAGTGAAGAAGTAAAGAGCCTTCTGATGAAACTGAAAGAGGAGAGTGAAAAAGTTGGCTTATATATGCCAAAACCAATACAATATTGTAAAGTTAAAAAAATAAAATAAAAAAATGTGCATACTATCCCCCCCAAAAAACCTCAACATTCAGAAAACTAAGATCATGGCATCCAATCCCATCACTTCATGGCAAATAGATGGGGAAACAATGGAAATAACAAGAGACTTCATTTTGGGGGGCTCAAAAATCACTGCAGATGGTGATTGCAGCCACGAAATTAAAAGGCACTTGCTCCTTGGAAGAAAAGCTATGACAAACCTAGACAGCATGTTAAAAATCAGAAACAGTACTTTGCCAACAAAGGTGTAGTCAAAGCTGTGGTTTTTCCAGTACTCATGTATGGATTTGAGAGTTGGATTATATAGAAGGCTGAGCACCAGAGAATTGATTCTTTTGAACTGTGGTGTTGGAGAAGACTCTTGAGTGTCCCTTGGACTGCAAGGAGTCAATCCTAAAGGAAATCAGTCCTGAATATTCATTGGAAGGACTGGTGCTGAAGCTGAAACTCCAATAGTTTGGCCACCTGATAGGAAGAACTGACTCATTGGAGAAGAACCTGATGCTGGCAAAGATTGAAGGCAGGAAGGGAAGGGGACGACAGAGAATGAGGTGATTGGATGGCTTCACCGACTCAATGGACATGAGTTTGAGCAAGCTCCAGGAATAGGTGATGGACAGGGAAGCCTGGTGTGCTGCAGTCCATGGGGTCACAAAGAGTCGGACATGACTGAGCAACTGAACTGAACTGAGTTGAACTGACCTTAGAGAGATGCTACTCAGTCTACCTGAAGTACACATTACTAGCCTTCCCTCCAGTCTGTCTTGACCACTCTTCAGCCAGACTAAATTTACACAATCTTTTTCATTAATCTGTACAATCTGTTCCTCAAACGTGTCTACCCATGTTCCCTACGCTGGGTCTTTGCACTTGCCTGTATCTCTTTCTTGAATGCATTTGTCCCGCATACACTGTCTGCATGCCAGAGTGCTCTCACTTCAGGCATCTTCTCAAATGCTGCCTTATTAGAGAGGCCCTCCCTGGCCGCGCTCTCTATAGTAGCAATCCTCCCTAAGACACTCTTTTTTCCCTTACTGTTTTTTCTTTTACTTTGTGGCACTTCAGGGCTCTTCTCAGCAACTAACATGTTGTGTTTTGCTTATTATCTTGTTTCTTTTCCTCTACTAGATTTTAAGCTCCTTAAGAACAGGGACTTTACTTTGTGCTTCATCCCTGCACCACAAAACAGTCTGTCTTTGTGATAAATGCTCAAAACACATTTGGAATGAATGCATGGATTACCTTCTTTTCAATAAACTGAATGTGTTCTTCCCTCTTATATGTCTGAATGACTCATTTTTTCTAATCAGGCAAAATTCAAATTCATTTTCACTAAAACACCATTTATTTTACTAGAAATATCTAACGACTCCATCTTCAAAGTTAGTTGTACTTTGTAAATAACTATTTCAATACATTGTTTATAGATGTTTGTTATATTGAATTTTTCCCATAGCTGACTAGAATGTAAAATATTAGAGGCCACGTACTGGGGATTCAAAAATACTTGACTGATTAGATCAATTATTGAATGGAGTGAGAATTAAAAACAAGTTCTACACATAAGGGCATCCTAGGTGGGGCTAGTGGCACAGAACCCGCCTGCCAATGCAGGTAACACAAGAGTCGTGGGTTCAGTCCTTGGATTGGGAAGATCCCCCAAAGGAGGACATAGCAACCTATTCCAGTATTCATGCCTGGAGAATCCTATGGATGGAGGAGCCTGGTGGGCTACAGCCTGTCGGGCTGCAAAGAGTTGGACACAACTGAAGCAGCTTCACATGCAAGCAGTACATATATAAAAAAATTAAATATTTTCTTTCTTTGAAATATTAAAAATATGTATTTCTTTCTCTCTGGGTAATCAAAATCACTTTTAGGGCACGTATACTTACAGTGTTAAACGCAGAAATACAAAGGGGCAAGGGGCAGCTGGGCTTGTTCCTAGCTTGACCTGCCCAGTTAATCCATCCTTCAGGATATAGGGACATCTACCTTCCTTAAAAGATCCCCATTGCCAACAAAGAAGAATTATACTGTCTTTCTGGATCTGATTGAAATTTTTTAGAGTTATAACAGTTTCATCTGGAGCTTGAAATTAAGCTTTTCTCCTAAATCGTTAAATTGGTCGGGAGAGCACCTTCTGAAAGATTTTAAATAACACAATTACCTGACCATTACTTTGAACACACTGAACAATTTACTTCCACTGGGAAGAAACCCAGTACTTGAGGGGAAAAAAAAAATCACTAAGCTATAACATACTGGAATAACAGTACAAAAGCATAATTGCCAGAATTCATTTTTTTTTTCTCTCTGACTTGCCAAATAATCTGAATAAACTGCAATTTTCATCTGGCTAAAATCATAGAAAAACCTTAATTTTCTTTATGGCTCTGTAGATCACAAACACAGACCCTAAAGTGATGGAATCATAAAGAAATGAAAAGTCTTCTCTTATAACTTTATTGTTTAGCTCATAGGCTTAAACTCAGATCCCCAATATTTCTATTGGAAATTTTTAGAGCAGTATCTGTGGTTCCCACTGACATCCTAGTATGACTCAAAATTTTACTTGTTTCCTAAAACTGAAAGTCCAGCTCAGCCTGTGGGTTGGCATTTCTATGACAATTGGCTTGAATGTTTTTCAAGTCTTCTCTTAGTTGTAATTAGTGCTTATTCTCTGTCTCCAGTGTAGTAATCAGGGGCAGTGCCTTAATTTATCATAGTGTTTGGAGCAATTACCTTCACAAGTGCTTTATTGAGAAAATTTTAATGTTAGAGACAATCACTTTTTCACCTCTCTCTGTCATATGGAAATTAAATTTGAATTCCACCATCATTAACAGTCGCACTTTTGTGGCTTAAGTTCCTCTCTGCTGTCAAACTGAAAAGAAGGGTTGTCAGAATTGATTCTTATTTGGTCCTTCATTTCCCAAGCTTCCAATAGGTAAATGGAGTGATATTTAAAAGTAAGTCACTTATTTTCAATTTTGGAAGTTTTTTTTCCTACCCAATTGATAAGTCAAATCTAAAATAAGCTATAGGTCTAGAAAACAGCATTAAATTAGTTGTAGTCCTAAATAAGTAGTTTTGTGGCTATTTTCATTGCACTGAGTGAACTTTAGACTTAATAAAAATTATTTTTCTGATATCATGATAATGCAAATGCCAACAACAATAATCATTGATATTTATGAGCCCTTAGGACTTATCTGTGGAGAAGGCAATGGCACCCCACTCCAGTACTCTTGCCTGGAAAATCCCATGGATGGAGGAGCCTGGTGGGCTGCAGTCCATGGGGTCATGGAGAGTCGGACATGACTGAGAAACTTCACTTTCACTTTTCACTTTCATGCATTGGAGAAGGGAATGGCAACCCACTCCAGTGTTCTTGCCTGGAGAATCCCAGGGACGGGGGAGCCTGGTGGGCTGCCGTCTATGGGGTCGCACAGAGTCGGACACGACTGAAGTGACTTAGCAGCAGCAGCAGCAGCAGCAGGACTTACCTGATGGCTCAGATAGTAAAGAATCTGCCTCTAATGTAGGAGACCCAGGTTCAATCCCTGTGTTGGGAAGATCCCCTGGAGGAGGGCATGGCAACCCACTCCTGTATTCTTTCCTGGAGAATTCTGTGGACAGAGAAGCCTGGTTGGTTATAGTCCATGGGGCCGGTAAGAATCAGATACCACTGAGCGACTAACACTTAAGAGCACTTAGCGTTTGTTAGTAGCTATGTTACATATTATAGGGCTTCTCAGGTGGCACTAGTGGTAAAGAACCTACCTGCAAATGCAGGAGATGTGAAAGATGTGGGTTCACTTCCTGGGTTGGAAAGATCCCCTGGAGGAGGCATGGCAGCCCACTCCAGTATTCTTGCCTGGAGAATCCCATGGACAGAGGAGCCTGGCAGGCTACAGTCCATAGGGTTGCACAGAGTCAGACATGACTGAAATGACTTAGCATGCATGCATGCCTGTTACATATTCTATGTCCCTTATTTCAATATAACAACTATGACATAGCCTCTATGATTACCATTTTATAGCAAATCTTAACATTTACGGAGATTTTATAATTTTCTCTTGTTTATACATTTAATAAGTAGTAGATTATAATTGAGATTTCTCATCCCATTCCATAAATTTTTTATATTTATCAATAACATTCGTAATAGTGCTAAATTATAATTTCAAATGTATTTAAAATTACTGTGTCATAGTAGATGTGTCAATTGTTCCATAAACAAATATGGAAGAATTAGGCAGACTTATCTCAAAAGGAGAACTGAGATTGTTCAAACATTTAATTTACCAAAGTTGTGTAATTTCATTACAAGCTTTAAAAAAAAATCAGAAAAATGGTACCATATTAAAAGTATGGATTTTTGTTATAAATTCTTATTACAAATGATCAAGAAATTATCAAATTGTAATTATCAATTACAATTTTATCAAGATAATAGTAATAATTTTGTTTGCAATTGTGAAGAGTTTTATTATATGATTTTTGTTTCGTTCTTTAATAATATTAAAATAATAGTAGGAGATGATAATCTTTCTTTGTTTTAATATTAAATAATCTTAATTTTTTAACTTGATAGTTATTAAAGATTCTGTTAAAGGATCAGACCATACCAGTGACATAAGTTTGATTTTTTCATGTAGAGGGGAACAGCAATATATGTGAAAAACAGTGTGAACTCATTTTGGTGAAATGAATGAATGATTTGGGGGAAATTCCTGATTTAAAGCTATATATATTTCAGTACCAAAGATCATAGGGCTATAATATGTAATTCATCAAACTGGGAGATTCTTTTAAGTCTCTTACAGCTTTCAAAAAATAAAAAGGAATGTTTAAATGGTTAGCAGAGAGAGAAGTTTATTTCTCAGTTTCACCTATAAGTAAAGCAGGAAACATTTCTCCACAGATCTTGGGGGAAACTCAAATGTGAGTCAAGGTTCAGGATCATTCTGGAGACTGGGTTCTTCCTTGACAATTCCTGCTGTGGTCTCAGAAGTAGGTTTCTGGTTTCTGTTATTCCCTTTAAGAGCTCTGCTACTGTAGGCAAGTGCTTAGCTTCCCTCTTGGCTTGGCTTTCAATGTTACTGCTTCTACTGCCCAGGAGCCCCTGCTGGCTTTTGTTCTGTCCCTGGCTTTGACTCACTCATGACTTCTCTCTCTCACACATTCAGCTACGGTAGCATTGACTTTTGGGGCCGAATGATTCTTTGCTGTTAGAAGGAGGCTGATCCCATGCTTTGTAGAATGTTTAGCAGCATCCCTGCCTCTGCCCACTAGATGCCAGAAATACTCAAACTGTGACAACCAAAATTGTCTCCAAACATTGTGAAATGTTCCCTGAGACACAAAATCATCGCTTGTTTCAACCTCTGACTTACACTTGAGAGTTTCTCCCTATGTGCTTTGTGTCACATTCTCTCTCTGTCTCCCCCTTTTTCTCCCTTTGCCTCTCCTTACTGTCTCACGGTAAACTCACTTTCATAGAAAGAGCTTCCCAGAAGGTGACATATGCCCAACCAATGTGCTACATAGTCTTTCCATTACAGTTAAATCATATCTTCATTCTAAGCTCTCAAGGGATGCTAAATAAACTAAGTTAGAGTCACAATTTCCCTTTATTCTACTAATGTTTATAATGATTTATTTTTATAAACTTAAGGGATCTTGCAGAAATAACATCTTTAGTGAAGGAAAATTTATTTAAAGTTCAATGATTCCTTCATGCCTACTTCTGTTTATATATTTTTAAATCCAAGTAAAATAAAATTGACTACTTTTGAAATGTGACTTTAATGTGGTTACATTATTTTGCAAAAGAAATTTTATCTTTCTACCAGTATATACATATAGATATTATACTTAAATGTATAATTTATATTCCAGAATGCCAAGGGTAAAATTCAGATTGATGCTTACTAGTTGTATGATCTTGGGAATTTACTTAATCCTTTTATACCTTAATTTTCTTATTTTTAAATGGGGATAAAAATAATATCGACTTCTTAGGATTTTAAAGATAACTACAAGAGTTGCTGCTACTGCTGCTAAGTCATTTCAGTTATGTCTGACTCTGTGCGACCCCATAGATGGCAGCCCACCAGGCTCCCCAATCCCTGGGATTCTCCAGGCAAGAACACTAGAGTGGGTTGCCATTTCCTTCTCCAATGCACGAAAGTGAAAAGTGACAGTGAAGTCGCTCAGTCGTATCTGACTCTTAGCGACCCCATGGACTGCAGCCTACCTAATGTTTATTTAAAATTTTTGTGTTTTTAAACGCACAATCAAAATAATGATCATTTATATTATCTTCAAAATTTTCTTTATATATCATTAGATAATGATTGTGGTGACAGTTTTATGGGATGTCTTCACATAACAAACTCATTACTTGGTATATTTTAAATAATTTCACTTTATTGTGTAATAATTATTCTTCAGTTCAGTCTCTTAGCCATGTCCAACTCTTGTGACCCCATGGACTGCAGCACACCAGGTCTCCCTGTCTATTACCAACTCCTGGAGTTTTCTCAAACTCATGTCCATTGAGTTGGTGATTCCATCCAACCATCTTATCCTTTGTTGTCCCCTTCTCCTCCTGCCTTAAATCTTTCCCAGCATCAGGGGCTTTTCAAGTGAGTCATGTTTTTGCATCAGGTGACCAAAGTATTGTAGTTTCAGCTTCAGCATCAGTCCTTCCAATGAATATTCAGGACTGATTTGCTTTAGGATTGACTAGTTTGATTTCCTTGCAGTCCAAGGGACTCTCTAGAGTCTTCTCCAACACCACAATTCAAAATCAATTCTTTTGGCACTCAGCTTTCTTTATAGTCCAACTCTCACACCCATACATGGTTACTGGAAAAGCCATAGCCTTGACTGCTGCTGCTGCTAAGTCGCTTCAGTCGTGTCCAACTCTTTGCGACTCCATAGACGGCAGCCCACCAGGTTCTGCTGTCCCTGGGATTCTCCAGGCAAGAACACTGGAGTGGGTTGGCATTTCCTTCTCCAATGCATGCATGCATGCTAAGTCGCTTCAGCTGTGCCTGACTCTGTATGACCCCAAGGACAGAAGCCCACCAGGCACCCCTGTCCACAAGATTCTCCAGGCAAGAACACTGGAGTGGGATGCCATTTCCTTCTCCAGCCTTGACTAGATGGACCTTTGTTGGCAAAGTAATGATTTTTAACATGCTGTCTAGTTTGGTCATAGCTTTTCTTCCAAGGAGCAAGCATTTTTCAATTTCATGGCTACAGGCACCATCTGCAGTGATTTTTGAGCCCCCCAAATAAAGTCTCTCGCTGTTTTCATTGTTTCCCCGTGTATTTGCCATGAAGTGTTGGGACCGGATGCCATGATCTTAGTTTTCTGAATGTTGAGTTTTAAGCAAACTTTTTCACTCTCCTCTTTCACTTTCATCAACTTTTATTTGAGAGCCTCAACTAAAGAGGCTGTTTAGTTCCTCTTTGCTTTGTGCCATAAGGGTGATGTCATCTGTGCATCTGAGGTTATCGATATTTCTCCCAGCAGTCTTGATTCCAGCTTGTGCTTCATCTAGCCCAGCATTTCACATGATGTACACTGCATATAAATTAAATAAGCAGGGTCCAGTCTGTTCTTCCATGTCCAGTTCTAACTGTTGCTTCTTGACTTTCATACTTCAATGAAGATGAAAAATTTATGTATATTAAATAAGTAAAAGCATATTTATAATGATGTACACATAATGGTAAAAGTGGTTATTTCTAGATAGTGATAATCTATGTGGCTTGTTTGCAGCTTAAAGTGCAATTAAATTTAATTAAACTCTTCTTTTCTGCATGGTTTAGATTTTTTAAAATGAGGATATAAGAATTAACACAAACTTTTTATCATAATTTCTTAGAGGGAAGCATTTTAATTATAACCATGTATTCAATATTCATTTAATTCTTCACAATTTGTCACTCTCTGAGGTTGCTGATAGAATATTTCTCATCCAAATCTCTGAGCACTCTTATCTGTCCTTTTACATTTTGACAGGCACACATCTGAGATAACTTTGCCCTCTCTAAATACAACTATGAAAACTCATCACTTAACTTCCCTGTATTTCTTTCCTGTATTCTGAAACAACTCATAGAGTAAATGAACCTTTCCTTACTTTTAACTTAATAGCATGCTGCTATTTAGGTACATGGTTGCTTCCTGCTACATAACACAACCGCTACTAGACAATTTTGGCCTACCAGTTTTTCACAAAGAGGAAGTGCTAAATTCTTAAATTTCCTCTTAGCTCCTCTGTGTAAGATTACTCTTGTTTCTTTTTGTTTCCATAAGCTGTACATGAACATGCCATTTTTCACTGAACTGTCTCTGACTGAGCCAAACTTAATAAATTTCTGTGGTATAGTGATGAGAATCTTTCCCTCTTCCTTTTTCAAATACACACAAAGTGATCCTTTTATCCTTGAAGCTATGGGCAGTTTGAAAATATTAAAAATGAGACTATAGTCCAAAGGAGGACTTCTCTGGTGGCTCAGATGGTAAAGAATCTGCCTGAAAAGCAGGAGACCTGGGTTTAATCCCTGGGTTGGGGAGATTCCCTGGAGAAGGGAATGGCTATCCACGCTAGAATTCTTGCCTGGAGAATTCCATGGACAGAGGAGCCTGGTGGACTATAGTTCATGGGATGGCAAAGAGTCGGACATGGCTGAGTGACTAACACTTTCACTTTCATAGTCTGTAGGACAAAATATTTTACTAATAACAGTATGGTTACCAGTGGCCTCATGTACTTCAACATTTTAATTAATACTTATGCTATAACACTCACTTTTTAAAGTTACTTTTATTTTTTGTTGCAAAATGTTCATTAATTATAAACATTAAGACAATGCAAATAGTTATTCTGTTTTATTCTTTTCCCATAATATTGGCAATACCAGTGCTTGCTTTTTCCCTGAACAGAGTATATGAGGACCAGAAGTACAACTGATTATAAGAATCTACCTTTTATTTATGAGATAAGCAAACACAGAACAATCTTACATTTCAATTTTTTTTTTTTTTTTTTTTTGCCTTGGGAGCAGCTTAGAACCAGCATATTTCAACCTTATTTTATGGAACTATATTATATACATTTTTTCAAAACATATCCTTTGGCCAACTAGCCCTTTGCACAGTAGCCTTCATCATTAAGATACCCTTTTGATTCCCTGTGTAATTCTGTTCATTTCCTTTCCACAACTTCTTCTTTAACACTTGATTCTTTCTGTTACCCTCTAATTGTGTCTCTCCCACTGTCTTTTAAAATTTGCTTTGTCAGAATTGCTGCCTTGATTTCCAAACTCCTCCTGATCTGGTGTCTATCTCTGACATGGATCTGTATCCACTCAGATTAAGTCTCTTGGTTGTATGGACATGCCACACCAGTCACTGTTCTCCATTTTTATTTTTTGTTATTTATTTTCTTCAATGTTTGGATATCTTCCTTGTCTTTCTGGGACATTTTCTGGAAATTACCTTTGCTTTAAGGCCCATTTCATGTTCTGTTTTCTCTCTATATCCCCTGAAAACACATTTGTTCTCATCCTACTCCAATTATCTTTAAAATCTTAGGATTTAGAAGTGGAAGAACTTTTAAGAGATCACGTGGTTCGTGTTTGTGGTGAGGTCTGAGGAGTTTAAGTGAAATTGTCATTGCCAGCTGATGACTGCAGAGCTGTGATGAGAATTTGGGTCTCCAAATTTTATAACACAGGACAGTGCTCTTTCCTCAGTAACATGTAGTTTTGTCTTGATATTTAATCACGTACTGCTTTTCGGTAGCATTTTGTTATCTCATTGCATGAGTCTTGCTTTCCAGTTTGGTCGAAACTTCTTGAAAATTAGGCTCATACTTGTGTATTTTGCAAATTCGTAGCCTTTTCTGAGTTGTTAGGTGTGCGTTCTCTCTCTTCATCATCTTTTCTACCCCCACTTTCTTTATTCTTTCTTGATCTCTGTGTGTATGGTACCCTACTTTCAAGTTTTTACTTAGTAGATGGTTTGTTTATTTTTTATTAAAGACTTTATTTTTAAGAGTAGTTTTAGTTTCACAGTAAAATTGAGGTGGTAAATACTAAGTAAATCAGAAGAGAAAGACAAATACCATATGATATTGCTTATGTGGAATCTAAAATATTACACAAATGGACGTATTTATGAAACAGAAAAAGACCAATAGACATAGAAAACAAGCACAATGGTTCCTAAAGGGAGGAGAAGGTAGCAGAGGGATAAATTAGGAGTTTGGGGTTAGCAGACACAGACCACTATATATAAAATAGATAAACAACAAAGTCCTACTTATAGTACAGGGAAGTATTTTCAATATCCTGTAATAAATAATAATGAAAAAGAATATATATGTGTAAATATATGTGTGTATATATACATATATATATGTATAAACTAAATCTGTACAGCAGAAACAAGCACAACATTGTAAACCAACTATACTTCAATAGAAAATGGAGACAGAAATTTCCCATTAGCCTCCCCCCACCCATGTCTAGCCTTGCCCATTATACCCCCACTACAGCAGCACATTTGTTACAATTGGTGAACTTCTATTGACACATTATAATCACCCAAAGTCCATAGTTTACTTTAGGACATCAGGGTTCATTCTTGATGAGATGTCCCTTTTTAAGAGCTTTAATCATGAAGTTTTTGTATACCCAATATAAATTCTGCTAAGGAATTTTACGCGTCCTTACAAGTGTTGGCTTCTGTGCTTAATTGCTCAGTTGTGTCCAACTCTTTGCAACCCCATGGACTGTAGCCCACCAGGCTCCTTCTTCACGCAGAATACTAGAGTGGATTGACATACTGTTCCTCCAGGGGATCTTCCTGATCCAGGGATCGAACCTGCATCTCCTGTGTCTCCTTCATTGCAGGCGGATTCTTTACCCACTGAGCCTGGGGGAAGCCCTTGTAAGTGTTTAGTTTTGGCCAAATGTTAGATCATAATAACATATTGAATGATTTTCTGAGACTCCTCTGCCACCTGACTTCTTATGAGTCAGACCCATCACCTTTCTTCCTTTTGCTTTCCTTGGTCGTGGGAAAGGCAGTCATACGTATGGGACAAGGTCTCACATCTCCTACATCAAGATAAATCTCTTTGAGAGGCCAGTGTAACACAGCTTTTTGCATGTTTTTAGGATCTACCTCCTTTTTTTCCTAATCCATTACATCTCATTAGTTTAGGGTTTTTTTTTTTTTTTTGGTGTGTGCATGTTGCGAAATTATGACAAGCCGCACTCACTGTATTCATTAGACAAGGTACATTTTTATACATCCATATGTAGGAATTTAATCACTCTTCTGACAGTCTCACCACAAATAGAAAACTAAGTCTGTAAGACAGAATGTGTGTATCTGTGTGTGTGTGTGGTGGGGGTTGGATTGGGAAGTAGCTACTATTAAGATAGTTGTGTGTAAACCACACGACTGAGTCATAAAATGCACTACATGAAGAGAGATGAGGTTTGAACGTAAGGAAGTCTTACAGTGAATTGCTCTTTCACAAGGGAGCAGTCCCTCTGGAACATCAAGTTAGTAATCTAAACTATACTTTACTATTAAAACTACTCAGGCTTAAAATAAGTTGTCTTAGTCATTAATTAAATCATAAAACCACTGAATAAACTGACATCTTTGTAAAATGGGGATTTAATTATAAACTTGAATCTTGGCAATGCTGCTTGAATGAAACTGAAAACTGTGACTGTAAATGTGTATACTCAATAAAATGTAACCTTTCCAGTTATTAGCAGCACTTCCCTCACTTAAGGGGTTTCCTTTTCTTAAGCTGTTGGCACATTTGACCCACTCTCCAATTTATAGGGCCTTGGGAGACATATGTACTTCTTTAAATCTGGAGACGATATTCAGAAGCTTTCAAATAACTTACGACTTAAAAACTTATGTTCAGTAAGAATTTCAATTTGGGGAAATAAATGTTAAATAGCAGCATGATATTCCTTTTCAACTGTAATTTAATTTTTTCCCTTTATTATGAGACTATAATGTTTATTAACTTTAGCAAAAGTGAATTAAAGAGAACTCTTGCTTGCCTGCTATGATATCCGTTCACTGCACTCTTTGCTGGGAAATGTACTGGCTTAGAAGAAGTACTTTCGCACTGAGATGCATGCTCATCCCTCGGATATCTTCTTTTAATTTAGAAGAATTATTTTTGGCTGCACAGAGTCTTTCTTGCTGCTTGTGGGCTTTCTCTAGTTGTGGCGAGGGGGGCTACTCTCTCTAGTTGAGGTGTGTGGGCCTCTTATTGCAGTGGCTTCTTTTGTTGCAGAGCACTGGCTCGAGGTGTGTGGGCTTCTCTCATTAGTTGTGGCGCACGAACTTCGATTCTCTGCAGCACATGGTATCTCCCTGAACCAAGGATCAAACCTGTGTCCCCTGCTTTGGCAAGTGGACAGGTAACCACTGGACCACCTGGGAAGTCCTTGGATATCTTCTTTTACAGAAAGTTCTAAAGTTCTATAATGCAGCCTGTCCTAGGGAATTGTTTAAATTAGTGAAAGTAGAATAAGTTAGCTATTAGTACTCCCCAAAGAATATAATCTCTCTTGCACAATACTTACATAGATTACCTGCCAGATGAGTGATGGGATAGGATGTTCTCCTCAGTGGTCATCCAGGCTTCCAGGTTCACAGAGTTTCTTTCATCTTCAACAAATGTTTCTGAGGATACGCCACGGGGCCACTGTCCCCATCAACTTGAAGGGAAATGCACGTTGATTGTGTGGTAAATGTTCATGGACTGGTCTTGGGCATAGTGCATATCATTTCTGCTTCTCTTCTGTTGGTTAAAACTCCATCACATGACTAAACTTAAGTACAAAGGAGGCAGGGAAACATGGTCTGGCTCTGTGTCCAAGAAGAAGAGGTGCTCCTAGATTTGGTGAGCAACTGGCTATTTCCACCACACCCATTCAAGCTCATTCAATTCCCACTGGCACAAGAAAGGAGTATCTTATCCTCAGATCTTAAGAAAACTTTGATCTTCCAAGGGGAAGTCTAGTTAGGCAGTTTCCTAGGATTTAATTCAAGAAGGTAGACATGGATTTTCTCAATGAAATTGAGGCTATTGCTATCAAACACGATTCTTCAAATTGATATAATTTGCAAAAGAGAATTTATAAAATTTATAACTGTACTTTTTGTGTTTGGAAAAAGTCAAGCACTTCTATCCTTGTCGTCTATCATATTCTTTACTGACAATTTTAGGTCTAGGTAAAAAAGTCAAGGTCTATAAAACTGACTTGAACTGTTAAGTCTCAAAACTTGCCATATTTCCTAATGAGATTTTTGGGCTTCCCACGTGGCTTAAGTGGTAAAGAATCCACCACCTGCCAATGTAGGAGCTACAGGAGATCGAGGTTTGATCCCTGGCTTGAGAAGATTCCCTTGGAGAAGGAAATGGCAACCCACTTCAGTATTCTTGCCAGAATAAAACCATGGACAGAGGAGCCTGGCAGGCTACAGCCCATGGGGTCACAAAGGGTTGAACATGACTGAGCATACATGGACCATACTGAAAAACTGGGAGGAAGAGTTAATTTGTTTCTGGGATGCAAAGGGATGACATGTTAATGGAATTGGAGGTTTCAGAAGACTTCACACTAAGTTCAGGCTTACATTATTCAAATCAAAATGAGTGGCTTTCCTAATGGAAGTTTATGCCAAATTCATTTCCTCTCTACCTTTTATTGTCAGTTGATTTTACTGATTTGCAAAAAAAAAAAAAAAAAAAGAGTTGGATGGGGAATACTAAAGCTTAAAAAAAAGTTGGTTCTGGCAGAATAGGTCATCTACTACTCCTGTGATGGCTCCAACTGGTGAGCACTCTGCATAGCAGCTCTTTCCTATTGTTAGCAAAGGCAGCGGCTCCAGATGGACTTTTACTCCGCATATCGGTGTAATTTCTCACAGTTATTCCCCAGTGGTAAGGTTCTCAGTGTATATGACTTCAAGAGGCCGTCGTGTTCTTTGCCGAGCTTGCCTCTGGTAGGTACCCTTGTGTACAACTCTTTTAAGATGGTGTATTCAGTGAGGCGACTAGCCATCCCAATTTGCTTGGAGCTGCAGGTTCTCCCGAGGTGTGGCAACTTCAGTCCTAAAACTGGGAAATCCCAGGCCTTCCCTGGTGGCTCAGTGGTAAAGAATTTGCCTGCCAAAACAGGAGACACCAGGTTCATCCCTGGTCTGGGAAGATCCCATGTGCTGCAGAGAAACTGAAGCCGGGGCGCCCCAACTACTGAGCCAGTGCTCTGGAGCCAGGTAGCCGCAGTTACTGAGGCCACGTACCACAGTTACTGAGGCCGTCACCCTGCGCCTGCGCGCTGCAGCAAGAGATGCCACCGCCGTGAGAAGCCCACGTATGCAACTAGAGAATGGCGCCCACTCACTGCAGCTAGAGAGAAGACTCCTCGTAGCAATGAAGACCCAGCACAGCCCCAAATAGTAAAATGAAAATCCTGGGCGTATGGGTGAGGTGGTCCACTTAGAACCTGATGGTCTCCTAAGACAGCCAGGTAACAGCAGCAGCACAGACTGCACTTCACTGTCTCTCGGTGTTACTTTTGCTTCCTTGGAGGCAGGAAGTATCGGTTCACTTGGTCTTGACTCAACAGGAAGTAGTTCTTAAATATGGTCCCAGACCGCCTGTAGCAGAATGGAGATGGTGCTGCAAATCCCTAAGACCTACTTCAGATCAATCCCCAAATCTCAGCAGATGAGGCCTGGAATCCCTCTTTTCTACAAAGTACCCGTAAGATTTAGATGTACTAAGATTCGGGCTCTATTTCCTTATGGAGTCTGTTTATAGAGTAGCTCAAGACAGCCCCCTTTTCTACCAAGTTTAGGTAAAGACAGTGTTCAGCAAAAGCCTTTCACTTCTCTTTTAGCGTACTCATCTTTATTTGGGAAATACAGGCATTTATGCCAATAAAGATCGGCTTCCCTGGTGGCTCAGACAGTAAAGAATCTGCTTGCAATGTGGGAGACTCGGGTCTATGTGGGAGGCACGCACACTTTGACTTTCATGTTAATAAAGAACCAAGTTATAGTTATACACAGGGGGCTTGCCAAACTCCATCCTCTAGCAGGAATCTTAGCGGTAGAACTGGAATTCCAACGATCTTTGTCTCTGCACTCCTCTCCCTTCCCACCCTCAGGGCAATCTTTAGACTTGGAGACTCCCATTAGGCTGCCTTTCTCTTGTACAGTCCCTAACAGACATAATTAAAATTCACTTTACTGCTGCCATATCTTCACTATTGTCAGTTTTTCTTGAGGGAGTTGCACTTTTTTCTCCAACCCCTGGTTATTTTCTGTCATTTCTTCTGTCTCACAGTAGTCACCCCAGTGGACCATTCCCTGCCTCCCGGGAATCTGAGCACAAGCCTGTACAACTCTTTTGACATACAGCAGGTCTCTTCCTGCTCCTTCATTCCCTCTAAGCCAGGGGATAGTTTTTTTGTTTTTTGTTTTTTGTTTTTAAGAGGAGAGAGAAAAGGAAATGCTAACCATCATCTCAGTCTCTAGGTTTCAATTTCCCTCCTTAGTTTCCAGGTATCAGCTAGGACTTTCCTGGACAGCAGGCTCTCCTCCAGTTATTCTTGTTTTGAGTAAAGCCTGGGTAAAGTTGGTGGTGCAGCAGGAATAAATTCACCTGCCAATCCAGGAGGCGCAAGAGGCCAAATTCGATCCCTGGGTCGGGACGATCCCCTAGAGAAGGAAATAGCAACCCACTCCTGTGTTCTTGCCTGAAAATTCCGTGGGGAGAAGAGCCTGGCAGTCTGCAAACCATGCGGTGTCAAAGAGTCAGGCAGGACTGAGCACAGCACTGCTACTGCTAAGTCACTTCAGTCGTGTCCGACTCTGTGTGAACCCATAGACGGCAGCCCACCAGGCTCTGCTGTCCCTGGGATTCTCCAGGCAAGAACAAATATGTAGAAAAAGTTAGTAGCCTGTTGTGGTCATACTAGATCTCTCCACTAGATGGCACTCTTAGGCTAGTTTTGTTTTCAGTTTCCTAGGAGGCGGTGGATTGATTTTCACCTTGCAGCAAGAACAGAGCCATGATTTGTTTCGTGATTTATTTGGCTGATTACAAGGACTAAGATATTTCACATTGTTTTGGAAATTGAGCTGTGCGTTGTAATATTGAATCTGAGATAATCATACAGTAATATATTGGAGAGGGCACATTAAAATGTAGGCCAACGGTAATAAGCTGGTGAATACTTCCATTGGGCTCCCCAGCTCTTTGCTGCAGCAGACCAAAGAGACGGAAAGAGCAGAGTGACTCTTGCCATAAAGATGGAACTTATTTCCTTTTCTTTATTTCTGGCCATTTTATGGGATTCTGAATTCCCACCACCCCTAAAACCAGGCAGCTTGATAGTGTGTGTATCTTCAACAAGAAACTGTAACTCTAAAACATAGGCTTGAGCACTCAAATGAGTCCTCCATGAACATGCCCTCCAGTTGACAGTGGAATTAATGGCAATTTATGGAAGCAAAATTCTTTTTATCTAGTGTATTAATTTGCTGAGTAAATTTTAAAAATCATTTACTGGAGTCAAGATAAATGAGCACTGAAGCTAAATGTATTCAGAGTTCTAATCTGTAAATTTTATGGAGGCCAGAAGTCAGCAGAAATGGAGAAAGGGCAAGGAAAAAAGAAATTCCCTAAACTTTAGTTGTCTTGAATGAGTTTTTGCAGAGCTATGAAAAAATATGAGAAATGTTTTACTGTTATGGTTTAAACCTTTAAAATGTCAGATTTAAAGCAAATGAGAGAATGTAGATAGTAAAACTAGAAAGAACCTTTCTAGTTTATCCAAGAGAAGGCTGTAATTTTTGCTGAGTGCAAAATTAGTATTGATGTTTCTTTTCTCCTGGAAACTTTGCCAGTAACTGCCAGTAATTGCACGTTCTTTACAGTTTGGGTCTTAAAGGCTGGACTACTTACAAAAATGATTAATAGTGGAGACAGTTCTCCAATTTTCTTTTCAGTTTTAGAGATAACATTAAAAACAAAAGTATAAATATTAATGAGCACCAAATTTACATGTAAGCCATAGTGTAAATAAAACTTTTAGAGAAATACAAACAGTTACAAACATTTGATATCTTTCTCCATATTCATTTTAAAAGTGTCTTCTAATGTGCCGCTGTGTTTTTTACATTTCAGTCCTAAATTAAATGCTAAATTTAATAAGGCTGGTTGAATATTTATTTTTAATCTAAAAACTTTTAGGGCTTTATACTTATGTCTAGATCGATCACATTAACCTTCAAGGTAGTATGTGTGTGTAGTCCTTATTTTATTAATTTTGCATAGCCATCTGCTTAGAAATAGAGAAAGGAGGGTAGGAAGTAGAAAGGAAGGATGGAAGGAAATAACAGTATAAAAGAGAAGTATGAAAGGAAAAAAGGAGAAAGGGAGGGAGGGAGAAAAAGGACATGTTGATCTCTGTTGTTTTCACATCCTCCTTCTCTCTCATCTCTTGGTATGTGAGTGTAGAAAGAGACCTCTGGTTCGAATTGGACATGTCAATTAACTGTCAGCTTACTTATCTAACACAGTAGCAAGCTCTTTAACATGAGGTCTATTTATGTAACATGATTCACGAGAGTGTTGCATAGGTGAATCATAAGCATAATTAAACCATAAACACATAACTGCTGCTGATTTGTTGTTCAGTCGCTAAGTCGTGTCTGACTCTTTGAGACCCCATGGAATGCAGCACACCAGGCTCCTCTGTCCTCCACAGAGGATACTATCTGTGTCCTCCAGTATCTTCCAGAATTTGCTCAAATTCATTTCCATTGAGTCGGTGATGCTATCTGACCATTTCATCCTCTGCCACCTTCTTCTCCCATTGCCCTCAATCTCTCCCAGCATCTTTTCCAGTGAGTCGGCTCTTCACATCACGTGGGCAAACTTCAGCTTCAGCATCTGTCCTTCTAGTGAATATTCAGGGTTGACTTCCTTTAGGCTTGACTGGTTTGATCTCCTTGCATAAAATATGCCTTGTATTATATAGGAAATTCTCTTGGAGAAAGAGATTGATTGAAAGGATAACAGTGCTTCTCTGTACCCCTAGTATCCCTATAGTTAAGAAACTGCTGTCTAGGAGCACTGTAGTAGATATTCCTGAATTCTTGAGTAGTAGCCAAATTACACTGTTGGATAGCTTCTAAATATTTTTCTCTTCAGCTCAATTTTTCAAAAAAAAAGTTTTCACATTAAGAAGAGCATGAACCAACAGAAATTCCGAACCCTTTCAGAGTTGATTCCTTTTAAACATAACAACTATTCTAAAAACAATGAGTACATAATACATCTCATTAACAAACATAATTTGAAGATTATTGTTGTTCAATTGCTCAATTGTATCCAACTCTCTGTGACCCCATGGCCTGCAGCATGCCAGGCTTCTCTGTTCTTCACTGTCTCCTGCAGTTTGCTCAAACTCATGTCCATTGAGTTGGTGATGCCATCCAACCATCTCATCCTCTGTCACCCCCTTCTCCTCCTGCCCTCAATCTTTCCCAGCATCAGGGTCTTTTCCAGTAAGTTGGCTCTTCACATCAGGTGGCCAAAGTATTGGAAGACAGCTACTGTAAAGGGTAGCCAGCTCCAGGTTTCTCATCATCACGGCTCTCAAGTCCAAACTTGCTCCCCTGTGCTATCACAGGTTGGCCCCTTTCAGCAAGCTCCTGGGCCAAAGCAAGTCTTTCGTGACCATTATTTGTACTTCCTCAGAGCTGTATATATACTACTTAAATATTAGTAGGCTGCTAAATTAAAAATTCCTTAGAGAACGGAATGGAGGTTGTTGCTAGACCCCAAAACATCACCAATAGAGATATGGATTGTTATAGTAGCTTAGAGTCAGGTAAATCTGTTTTCAAATCTCAACTTTGAAAATCACTGAATGTTCGATACAGTGCTAAGTCACTCTGAAGTTTCCTGTGTGTACTTCTTGGGGCTGAAGATTAAACAAAACCTAACTAGTGGACTCTAACCTTCTTCATTCATTCTGTTCTCTTATAAAATATCCCAGGAACAGAAATAGAAAAAAAATCTAGGAGGATGTGATGATGGGAATCAGAATTAAAAGGAAAAGTCAATTTTCTCTGGAGAGAAGAAGGAAAGGAAGAGTATCAAATTAAATCCCTCTCTAGGGGATCTTCCCAATCCAAGATTGAACCCAGGTCTCCCACATTGCAGGGGGTAAAGGATTCCTTACCATCTGAGCCACTAGGGAAGCCTGAGAATACTAGAGTAGGTAGCCTATCCCTTCTCCAGGGGAACTTCCTGACCCAGGAATCAAACCAGGGTCTCCTGCATCACAAGTGGATTCTTTACCAGGTGAGCTACCAGGGAAACCCTATCAAATTGAAAAACAGGTGATAAATTGAAGACCTAACTCCACTTTCAAAATTAAGATTTTTTTTTTTAAATTTGTTGAGGCAAGCAGTAACTAGAATCATTGATTATTGGAAGGGGACAAGAGAAAGGTCATTGTTCTCATTACTTACTATTTAAATTTGATGTGTATTGCCCCTCCCTTTTAAAATGTGCCCAAGTCACTCACTGGGGTCTGACTCTTCATGATGCCATGAACTGGAGCCCACCAGGCCACTCTGTCTATGGAGTTTTCCAGGCAAGAATACTGGAGTGGGTTGACATTTCCTACTCTAGGTCCCTTTTAAAATAATGGGCCTAAAAAGAGTAATGATATGTGAGAATACTTTTTTGTTAGACTGGCATTACTATGGATGTGGAAACATTTTTCAATATTTAGTTAATCTTAAATTTCACAATTTATATAATTGACACTGACACTAAAAAAAAGTTATTTTTCTAGAAAGAGAAGATTAAAATCTCATGATATTATAAAAATAAACACATTGAAATTTAGACTTGCATTTAGAAAAAAACTACATAAATCAAAAATTAATTCTACCTTAACAATAATAGTTAATCCTATTCCCAAATACAGTTTGGGCTTACTAGGAAGGTAACCCTTGTTGATTCATTAACTCATTTATCTAAAAATTTTCTTAAATTTCTACTTTAGATTAGGTTCTGTGATAAGTGCTGGGAATCCAGTGATGAGTAAGATTATTATAACTTTCTACAAGGAGGTAACATTCGGTGCTAAGTACACTGTTTAGAATCAGATATGAATGGATTTTTACATGTAATTTACTCACATAGACATACTTTCTACTGCTTTTCCAATTTTGCTTTTTGCATTTTGTACCATTCATATGAAGACTAACCATAAAATTCCTTTAGTTACTAAAATTCATTAAAGATGAAAAAGCCTCAACTCACAGAAATGAAAATAGTTTGAGGTAGTTTATACAAAGACCTTTTTTTTTTTTCCCTCAGAACTAGAAAGTGAAATTGCCAAGTAATTTGCCATGTGCAGTGATCTTCAAGGGGAAATTGTCACAGCAGTGTACACATTTCTTATGGATCACAGTACAAAATAATTCCTATTAAAGTTATCAGGAAATTTTAGACTGTCAAAAAGCCTTCTTGGAAATCCGTGCTTTTAAGTGTTAGAATATCACACTGTGATGACTTACAATGAACAAACCCTGAGGTCTTTTAGTTGAATTTTACTCGAATACTTGGAACTAATGATTCACTCCAGTGGGTATAGTTAGAAATTTAAGGCCTTTAAATAAAAATGAAGTATGATTCTATATCTCACCTCGAAACTCACAGTCACCATGTCTCACGCGTACTCCCAAGCCAGAGCAGTGATTTAGATGTGACAGGTTCCTGAGAGATTTGAAATTTTCAGCTGACTAGTTTTAAGTGGCAAATTTAGTTTTACTGTTTGCTTGAATTCTGAAAGAATTTCATGTTGAATAGCTCATGGGGAACTTAATTGGAAATATACTAGAAATCATAGCTTTGTTCTCAGTGGAATATTAGATACCTATTTATTCTTTAATTTCAACAAAAACCAGCATTTCAGGAAATATCCAAGAGATAAAATTGGGATTAGTGTAAAAATAGGAGCTTAAATTCACATGAAAATGGTCTATAGTATATACTTGTTTTTAGAAAAGTTACTGTTCATAAATCCCTGTTTCCTTCTGAAGAGACCCTGTAAAGTGACCTCTTATTACATATCCTAAAATATATCACCAGGTCTATTGGATATACTTACTCATCTTGACAGTATTATTGAAGTCTCACTATATATTGGGCTTCCCTGGTGGCTCAGACACCAGGGAATCTGCCAGCAATGTGGGAGACCTCGGTTTAATCCCTGGGTTGGGAAGATCCCCTGGAGGAGGACATGGCAACCCACTCCAGTATTACTGCCCGGAGAATCCCATAGACAGCGGAGCCTGGCAGGTTACAGTCCATGGAGTTGCAAAGACTTGGACATGACTGAGTGACTAAGCACAGAACTATACGTTCCCAAAATATTTGTGATATGATCCTTATCTTCAATTTAGTCACAGTCTAATTGATGAGAGGAACACATCTATCCATTGACACCAACATGAAACAAAGACTTCCCTCTCTACGTGGATCATATGTGAGCTACAAAAACGCCATCTTTCTTAGCTCTGAAAAGGCAAGGTTTATATACCCATGTGTGATTTGACTCATAAGACATTTTCAGCCAAAACTATAAAGTATATCCTTTAGCTTTGTTATGACAAACGTTGAGAAATGGCCGATGTTTATTTTTCTTATATTCCTTGGTCCAGTTCATTTACCTTTCTTTTGATGTTTTGTGTTATGGACTTGAATTCTGGCTGGCAAGAAAAAAAAAAAAATAGGGCCACAGGATTTAGAACACTTACCTGGACCTAATTTAGAAGGTCAGAACTCATTGATAAGAATTATTTCAACTGATTCAACTTAAAAAGAAAATGTGGTGCTTTTGGGATTTAAAAAATACTATTCATTAATTTGGCTCCCTTATCTTTGGTATTGATATGTACACTGTATACAAGTATTCATAAGAAATAAGTTAAAAACCAACTAGGAAAGTAAACGTGCAACTGAGCACATACATTAAGAAGTCTGAAATTTGTTCAGATGTGGACTCGTATTCAGTCATGTTGGCCGCTTTGTGACCCCATGGACTACCGTCCGCCAGCTCCTCCTGTTCATAGTTTTCTAGGCAAGAATACTGGAGTGGGTTGCCATTTCCTACTCCAGGGGATCTTCCCACCCCAGGGATTCAACGCAAGTCTCCTGCATCTCCTGCATTGGCAGGTGGATTCTTTACCACTACTGTCACCAATGTGTCAATATTTGGTGCAGCCCTTTTTATAAAATATAGCAAAAATACTGTTATCATATGGGGAGTTGAATTTTACTTCCTAACATTTTGCTTTAATGAACACATACAGAAACACATGAGGATATTTCAAATATATAAGGCAGAAAACAGAGGGTAATTTGCAATAATGTATCTTTTCTTACAGAAAATGCTTGCCTTTGATACATTGCTAGTTGTACCACTAGATGGAGCTCCATATTAAAAAGTCTCCCACCTCTTCAAAGGAACTACTTGAGGGAAAAAATAATGTATTGTTTATTCATTATACATTCCTTTAAAAATATGAAAACATATTAAAATTTAAAATGTAAACTAAATGTTTAATAAGATTTTCCTAAAGTTGATTAACCTATCTGGGAGTGAGATTACACGTAAGTATTTGAACACTAACACATTTCAGAAAATTTCCAATTATCCTTTAATGAAAAATGTGACTCAACTCTCAGAAAAATCATCTCGAAATTTGGGGTCCTATGGAACATCTCTTACCAATTCATACATAATGATACTGTCATGGGTATCCAGATTGTATATGTTCCATTCTTATAAAAATACCCTGTAAAAAGTTACAGATTATAATAACAGACTGTAAGGAGATGGGTGAGGACGTTTCATGAAGACTGCAGTTAAAAGCATAAGCAGGTAATCAGCACAATTATGAGCAACAGGGCACTATGTTCTCAATACTGAGAAGTCTGGTAGAGAGATACGCATTGATCTTTGTTCTAGTTCTTTGCATATGTTACTGCAATTATCCTGTGACCAAGAGATATCATAAAAATATAACTTAATAGAAGGGAGTAATGAGTTAAGGTGGACTTTGAGATCAAGATGTTGGTGCTGAGCAAGACTGCCCTAATTCAGAAAATGCCTGTGATCATAGGCTTACCTTCATCTGCTCAGGCAAGGAGTGAACCCAAGCCCATAATGAGCAGAAAATAGGCCTCATCAGCTCACTATTTATTTATCTCTTCACCCAGCCCAGCCATGGTATCATTGAGGGCCTATTGTGTGGAGGGCACCATGCTATTAATAGCTAATGAAGATGACAAGCACTATTCACTATAAATTCTACACTGGAAATATGATTCTGATGAAATAGAGAAGGGGTTGATAAAACGTGCCCAGATTGGTAGTAAAATGCTCTGTCAAGAAGGGGATATTTGAACAGGCTTTGGAAGCATATTTAGAGATATTAGTGATAAAGGTGTTACTGAAAAAGAAGAAAATTGTGTCGCATTGAATTGCATATAGGTATAGAGATAAGTGAGATTTAGTCCAGTAAGGTATGAAAGTTAAAATGTGTGCCTTACTTATCATGTCATCTTTATGAGATCCTAGCCTGGATATAACTATGTAGAAGAGTTGCTGGTGAGAACTCTAGGCTGGGAGAACTCCGGGTTGCCTCTCTTTAACCTAGAACTTGTTCTTCATAAGTGTTCGGGGCTATAGCCTCTAAATCTGAGATGCTTTTCTCAGAAAACCATAGATGTCTGAGTCTTTTATTCTTACACACTCATGATATATTCAATGATAAGATAGGAAGATATAAAATAAAAAAATAAAAATTTGGAAAATTCTTTGGGACCACCGTTTCATGTCCACATAAGCCCATCATATAGCTTGTCTCCATTTGGGAAGACTTGAAGGGCATGGGAAAATAGTCACCAGGAAAGCAGTCATTGGTTTTGGTTTTGGCTCTAGGAGAAGACTCTTGAGAGTTCCTTGGACAGCAGGGAGATCAAACCAGTCAATCCTAAAGGCAGTCAATCCTGACTATTCATTGGAGGCTGAAGCTCTAATACTTTGGCCACCAAATGGAAAGAGCCAACTCATTGGAAAAGACCCTGATGCTGGGAAAGATTGAAGGCAGGAGGAGAAGGGGGCGACAGAGGATGAGATGGTTGGATGGCATCACTGACTCAATGGACATGAGTTTGAGCAAACTGCAGGAGGTGGTGAAGGACAGGGAAGCCTGGCCCGCTGCAGTCCATGGGCTCTCGAGGAGCTGGATACAACTGAGCGAATAACAACAACAATGGCAACTAGGAACCCAGAGCAGAGAGTAACAGGGACGAGGACAGCTCTGTTAATCCTTTTAGTATAGACCATTGTGATGGTTCAAATAATAATAATTTTAAAAAGACTCAGAAATATCTTTGTTTTTGTCTACTATGGTGGGAAAAGTACACGTGTTAGAGGATCTGGTGGCAGTTATGAGATGAGCCAGGAGCCGCTCAAGTGTCCTAGAAAGGTATTGTGCTCTTTTAGTGCATTTTGAGGAGGCTTTTGGCAGAGATATTGGGCTTCTCAATTCCTGGATGATGAGGGAAAGTCTAGGTAAGGTGGAGATTTGGGAGAGGGACAGAGAAAGGAACAATGAGAGAAATGACAGTAAAGTGGAACTTGGTTTTGTCTATCTTAATGCTCTGCTTCAAGTGCAGTACTAAAGTCTAATAAAATATTTGATACTTCCGGCTCCAAAACCAATGCTGTTTTCATTAGTACACTGAGTGAGAGAAAGACATAATTGCAACATAGAAAGCAAAGGAGAGAATAAAGATGCATTTCACATTGGCAGAGGAACTGGTTATGTTAGCATTTTAGATTGGAACATCAGTGACTCAGAACAAAACTGAGGCTTTCTTCCTTCATTCCATGACTGCCCTCCAAATATTTGTCAAGTTATCCTAAAATAGTTCTAGGGCCTAATCTTCATTCATCCATTATCCAGTGTTCACTGAGGCACTATAGCAGATTCCTTAAGAAATCTAGTCTGAACATGATTCTTTGGGCTTGAAGTGTTTATGAAAATTAGCCATTTACGTGCTGTCCCAGGAGGAAATAACATGAACTCTTTCATTATTCTTCTGCAGTATATTAATCCATCAAACCCAAGTATTTTCAAGTGGAAATCACTCATTTCTGCTGTGTTGATAAGTCATCTATGGAACCACGCTTTGAACTGCGATTGTATAACAAAGGAAATGATCTTGGAATGAATATGTTAGAAAAGCATATGATACAGAAATTTCAGCCACATACAGCTATCATAATTTTTAACAGAGGAGAAAAGGAAACAGGCTTCTCTAATGAGGGCTGTCAAGATGACTCACGCTTTCCTTCCTCTTCCTAGACTCTCCTCTATGACAATATAATATATACATGGGAAATGGCATACGAGATTTAGCTCCTACACAATGAGGTAAGCTGGTCAGCCTTTAATAAAATAAGTAAATTTTTATTCTAGCCAGAATCTGAAGAGTTGAGAACCTCCAACATGGAAACTAAAGAATAATAAGGAAAAGAAAGGTGAGGTAGGACCTAACCAGTGGGATTTATGGGTTAAACCTAGAGATCTTAGCTCACTGTTTTGGGGATCTTAAAAAAGAAGTTAGCAAATAATCTTTCATATTGCTTATCTAATTCATTATCTTTTTTAAAATAATGAAATTACTCTTTGATATCCCTTCCAATTAAGATTGTCTACTTATCTGAAATATTAGAATCTCCAGCTAGGGATCTAAGATAATTTGAATACTGACAAGAACATTTTTATGATATAGAATAAAGCTAGTTTGTATTTGATAGTCGAAAATCCACCATTATTTGGAAACTCACCACTGTAACAACTGTTGGACAACAGAAAGTGTATATTAATAATGACCCTACATAGCTAGGGTACTAAATTAATACTGAACCAATCAGCCATCCAGTTAAAAAAATTACAATATTATTTTCTTGCATTTTTAATAAAATTTGAAGCCATCAAAATTAGGTAGAACCTTGGAATTAAAACATATTATATAAATGTGTTCGGCTGAGACCAAAATATACAGGGGAAGTAGACAGGAGCCAAAAAACATTTATAATGCATAGCTATTCTAAACTGACGACAGTGAACTGCTGTTGCATAGAAATTGAGAAGTGACATTGTTTAATGTCAACAAAAGAGGAGCTAGAAACATTCTTTACATAGGCGAGAAAGAAATAATTAGCCATGAAAACCTTACCCAGTTTCAGACAAACCATGTATTTCCAGTCCAGTCAGAAACCCTATGACATTCTAATTCTTTGTAAAGTGTGAGAGAGGTCACAACCTGTCTTTATTTCTTATTTTAATTTTATCAAAAACTTGAGTGCTTATTGTGTATCAGGCACTTAGCTAGATGATAGGCATATCCCTGACTTGAAATACTGTGTTGGACACACACAGAAAGAAAAAAAAGAACATGTAGACTTTCTACAGAAAGCTCTATATAGTCAGCAAAAACGAGACCGGGAGCTGACTGTGACTCAGATCATGAACTCCTTTTTGCCAAATTCGGACTTAAAATGAAGAAAGTAGTGAATACCACTAGATCATGCTGACCTAAATCAAATCCCTTACGATTATACAGTGGAAGTGAGAGATAGATTTAAGGACCTAGATCTGAAAGACAGAGTGCCTGAAGAACTATGGATGGAAGTTCGTGACATTGTACAGAAGGCAGTAATCAAGACCATCCCCAAGAAAAAGAAACGCAAAAAGGCAAAAAGGTTGTCCGAATAGGCTTTACAAATAGCTGAGAAAAGACACAAAAGGCAAAGGAGAAAAGGAAAGATGTGCCCATTTGAATGCAGAGTTCCGAAGAATACCAAGGAGACATAAGAAGGCCTTCTTCAGTGATCGACGCAAAGAAATAGAGGAAGACAATAGAATGGGAAAGACTAGACATCTCTTCAAGAAAATTAGAGATACCAAAGGAATATTTCATGCAAAGATGGGCACAATAAAGGACAGAAATGGTATGGACCTAACAGAAGCAGAAGATATTGAGAAGAGGTGGCAAGAATACACAGGAGAACTATACACAAAAGGTCTTCACGACCCAGATAACCATGATGGTCTGTGATTACTCACCTAGAGCCAGACATCCTGGAGTGCAAAGTCAAGTGGGCCTTAGGAAGCATCACTATGAACACAGCTAGTGGAGGTGATGGAATTCTAGTTGAGCTATTTCAAATCCTAAAAGATGATGCTGTGAAACTGCTGCACCCAAATATGCCAGCAAATTTGGAAAACTCAGCAGTGGCCACAGGACTGGAAAAGGTCAATTTTCATTCCAATCCCAAAGAAAGGCAATGCCAGAGAATGCCCAAACTACCACACAATTGCACTCATCTCATATGCTAGCAAAGTAATGCTCAAAATTATC
Organism: Bos javanicus; assembly: GCF_032452875.1. Classification (NCBI taxonomy): domain Eukaryota; kingdom Metazoa; phylum Chordata; class Mammalia; order Artiodactyla; family Bovidae; genus Bos; species Bos javanicus. The sequence goes on from NC_083872.1 coordinate 15,625,001, forward strand.
CAAGCCAGGCTTCAACAGTACATGAACCGTGAACTTCCAGATGTTTAAGCTGGATTTAGAAAAGGCAGAGGAACCAGAGATCCAATTGCCAACATCTGTTGGATCATCAAAAAAGCAAGAGAGTTCCAGAAAAATATCTACTTCTGCTTTTAAATGCCGAAGTCTTTATTTATGTGGATCACAACAAACTGTGGAAAATTCTTCATGAGATGGGAATATCAGACCACCTGACCTGCCTCCTGAGAAATCTGTATGCACGTCAAGAAACAGCAGTTAGAACTGGACATGGAGCAACAGACTGGTTCCAAATAAGGAAAGGAGTACGTAATGGTGTATATTGTCACCCTGCTTATTTAACTTATAAGCAGAGTACATCATGAGAAATGCTGGCTTGGATGAAGCACAAGCTGGAATCAAGATTGCCAGGAGAAGTATCAATAACCTCAGATATGTAAATGATACTACCTTTATGGCAAAAAGCGAAGAAGAAATAAAAAGCCTCTTGACGAAAGTGAAAGAGGAGAGTGAAAAAGTTGGCTTAAAACTCAACATTCAGAAAACTAAGATCATGGCATCTGGTCCCATCACTTCATGGCAAATAGATAGGGACACAATGGAAACAGTGAGAGACTACATTTTTAGGCTCGAAAATCACTGAAGGCGGTGACGTGCAGCCATGAAATTAAAAGATGCTTGCTCCTTGGAAGAAAAGTCATGACCTATCTAGATAGCATATTAAAAAGCAGAGACATTACTTTGCCAACAAAGGTCCATCTACTCAAAGCATGCATACGTGATGCTTTGGATGTGAGATGTATGGATGTGAGAGTTGGACTATAAAGAAAGCTGATCACTGAGGAATTGATGCTTTTGAACTGTGGTTTTGGAGAAGACGCTTGCGAGTCCCGTGGACTGCAAGGAAATCTAGCCAGTCAATCATAAAGGAAATCCGTCCTGAATATTCATTGGAAGTACTGATGTTGAAGCTGATACTTTAGAAGTATACTTTTCTAATACTTTGGCCACCTGATTGGAAAAGCCCCTGATGCTGGGAAAGATTGGAGGCAGGAGGGGAAGGGGATAACAGAGGATGAAATGGCTGGATGGCATCACTGATTCTATGGACATGAGTGTGAGTAAGCTCTGGGACTTGGTTACATATTGAAAGCCTGGTATGCTGCAGTCCATGTGGTCACAAAGAGCTGGACATGTCTGAGAGACTAAACTGAACCCAGACTTTCTATGTCCCATCTTTCCATTGATATTTCATTCAATAAAATGACATTGTTTTAGGACATACCATTGTATGCAGAGTTAGGAAAGAGAAAGCGCTGCTAGTTAAACTATGCCAATCTGAAGTTTTTAAAGCATGCTGCAATTTTAGGAGAAGTGTTCCTCTTTAATGTGGAAAAAACTGAATCATGGTTTCTTTCTCTCTTATGAGTGACACAAGGGCTGAGTATATTTGTGTAGTTCAAAAACCCAGCATCTTCTCTGGAGTATTCTATGAAACAAGTAGCTATGCAGAATTTGAGTTTGTGTATCTGAGAAACTCAACTGCATAGAAAACAAAATATCCCACGCTCAAAGAAATTTGGGAAATTATAACTGAAACAGCGTTAAATTCTATTATAGGATATCATAATATCTTTATTTTCATAGGACACATGATGGTATTAGAGCTCATAGAAAATACGAATGCATTTGGAATTTATTGAAACCAAGTCCAAATTTATGTCAATTCCTTCTCTAAGTTTTAGGTTTCTAAGAGCTACAACAAAGGTAAGATAGAAGTAAAGTGCACACTCTCTCTTCCCTGGCAGTATGGCTGTGCCTCATGCAACTTTCCTACCCCATTAACATGATTTGGGCCATAAAGAGAACTCAAAGATACCTCTTTGTTCTTGAGCAACACTTACAAATGTTTCCCAACCTCTTGTTCCCTGGGAATCAATCTCCATTAGAGTATACTCCTCTTCCTTGCTCAGCTTCTTAGTCATTCCTTTTCACAGGGAAGTATGTGTTTTCTCCACAGATGGGAGGCTGGGTGGTGTTCCAAGTTCTGAACTGAGTGTCAGCAAGCCTATTTGACCACATGCTTAAGCAATGTAGTCCAGTCCAGATTTTATCTGTAATAAGCATCCAATTTCATCTCTAACTCTCTTGTACTCTTTGTTGGTTCTTAATTATGCATAAAAGTCTTACTGCTTAAACCCCAAAGCCCTACAGTTTTGTTTTTTTTTTTTATGTCTTTACATTGAAAGTGCCTGGGAGAGTCAGACCCAAGCAGATAACTCTTTATGACATATCCTCCAACCTTACACAAGCATCTCCCAGTCTTAAAAGAATATCTTAAAATAAGACACATCTTAATTTAAGAGGCATTATAGAAGCCCATGAATCCAAAATCCCATACAAAAACTCTTAAAATAGCATTAATGTGTTAGTCACTCAGTCATGTTTGACTCTTTGCAATTCCATTGACTACAGCCTTCAAGGCTCCTCTGTCCATGGGATTTCCCAGGCAAGATGCCAGAGTGGGTAGCCATTGCTTTCTCCAGGGCAACTTCCCAATCCAGGGATTGAACCCAGGTATCCTGTATTATAGGCAGATTCTTTACCATCTGAGCTACCAGGAAAGCTTAACTCTACACAGGTTTTCCTAGAATGATCCATTCATTCCTGCTGAGGCCTCAAAAAACACCTTTTTTTCTTTCATTCTTTTTTTTTGCTCTTTTTATTTTGCACTATATAAAACAACAGCAACAACTGTAACATACTGCTCCTCTTCACATTTGTATGAATTGTAGGAAATTATTGTCTTTTTCTCTGAAGAAATAACCTACAGACAAAAAGAAAACGTAGCACTACATTGTGAAATCTGCAAACCCCCGAAGTCAACAGTTGGATAATACCCCTGGGGCAGAGGAGAAAACGATTGTTGGAGGGGATGAGATAAGCTGGGGAAATGATCATCTCAATGCCACTGACCTAGACAGTAGGTACCTTTCCCCCCTGGCACCCACTGCCACCACCTCAAAAGGATGAGTTTCGGTCTATGATATGAGCTCTTTTCAAATGATGTATGTGTTGCTTTGAGGAGAGGTGCAGTGAGAAATGTTCAAGTATGAATAAGGATCAGAAATCAGGAAAAGAGTCCACAGTGAAAAGAAAGCCCAGAAGTGTCAATGTCTTGCTCTTCAACCAGTGCGTTCATTAGGCCCCAAAGAGAATCTCAAAAACATTGGAAAGTTGTAGTCAGCATACGTTGCACATCCCTCCACCCTGCAGGGACGCTTTCTGACTAGATGCTGGATCCAGAGATTGCTAGAGTTGAACCTTCTCTAGTTGTTTTAGTTCTGTGATGTCTGATGCTGCTCAAGCCACTTCCTCTCTGAGAAAATGGCAATGATAGGGAATAGGATGGGGGTAACCCATTCATTTCTTCACCTTCCTTCCTGGAAAGTCAACATTTTTAGGAAGAATGAGGACCCTCTCTCCTATCTTTCCATTTCTCTCCAAAGCTTTGCAAGGTTGTTGGTCCAGAAGAATTTTGAAAGCTCAAAGAAAGCTTCTCTTACTGTGATAATAGAATTCTTAGGGACAGTTATATTACAGCTCACTTTTACTTACTGAAACTTTTAATTCTTTCCCTTCAGTTCTCTGTGTGTAATATCTATGAAGGGTGAGAATAGTAGATGAAAAATATTTCAGCCTTTATTAATCTGTATAAAAGTCTAAAATAACTTTTCTATTTTGCATCCTCTTCTTTTTTCTCCTCTGAGAGGGAGATTTCTGGCAAATTTTGGGTTGGAAAACTTCAGTCATTGTCAAAAAATCTAATTGTAAATCCAGTGGTTACTTGTCAAAGGCAATTGCAAAATAATAATATAACCCTCTAGAAAAAGTTCAGTCTTGACTGAGTCTTCCTCATGCCATGCTGTACTTTGAAGAGAATTCTTTATCAGGTTATTGACATTCTCAGTTTGGAAAATTACTAAAGAGGAAACATTATAAGCCATTGACATTTTCTTTGGGGGATTTTGCCCAGGATTTAGGAAAATGAATGAGGCATGTGAGAAAACATTAATAGGTAATGTTGGCATATTGTAGAAATTTAACTGTGTGCTATTTCTGAAAACTGTACAACAAATTTTGCAAAGTGGAGACTTCAAAAGATAAAGGTCGCTGTAGCATAAGAAACAGTAAGAATATGTTACAGATTCCAAGCAGACTAAGAAACCAGAATGGAAAGAATAATTTTCCTGTCATGAAGGAAAAATGGGCCATTTTTTGTCAATCAGCTCTGCCTCTATGTCCTTGTTTGGCCTTAGAAGGGGATTAGAATCCCTCTCATTTCTTCTTACATGGGACCTGAGGAGAATTGGAACATCTAGGGCATATGTTTCCTTGAGAATGTAACCTATAATAATTTATCCTAGGGCCAGATTCTTGTTGAAACACAGGGCAGAGATGTTTTGCCAGTAATTTCTGAGCTGTTGATTATGTTCTGCAATCTGTCCTGCTTCCGTGAGATAAATTCCGAGGATGATAGAACAGAATGTATTTCTATGCACCTTGCGTCACCTCCATTGTCACACTTGTTTTTGAGCTCAAAGAAAGAAAAGTAGACTCTGTAAATAAAATATAGAGCATCTTTTTTATTTCTGGCCTGTTAAAGCCCTGAGAAGTCAGTGCTCCATGTTTGAGAGATTTAAAATCAAAGCTGGTAAATCTGAGATTTTTAAATATCCACACATAAATGCATTGATGAAATTTCAGTAACTGATCAACTGGATACCTAAAAAGCACTGATTAAGTATTGAGAGTATCTCTATAATTCATATAAATGTGTTCATAAATCAATGATTTGCACAGCTTCTCTGCCCAAGTCATTCATATTTCCTGAGTTATTTTCCCTGATGTTGCAATATTCCTCCATTTAGTCACAGAAAAGCTCAAACCAGGAGTTCCTAGCCTTTCTTTGGAAGTTTGCTTTTGTTTAGTTACTAAATTGTGTCCAACTCTTTTGTGACTCCATGGACTATAGCCCTCTGGGCTCCTCTGTCCATGGGATATCCCAGGTAAGAATACTAGAGTGGGTTGTCATTTCCTACTCCAGGGTATCTTCCCAGGGATCAAACCTGCATCTCTTGTGTCTCCTGCATTGGCATGCGGGTTCTTCACCACCAAGCCACCTGGGAAGTCCACTTCTTTGGAAATAGACATGTTTAAAAGTTGTATAAATCTCTGGATGTTCTCCCTTGATCCCTCAATGCACACACAAGTACAAAAGCAATGTTTAGACTATTTCAAAATATTCACTGGTCCCCTGAAAGCGTGGCCATATAACTGGTTTTCCCAGGACAGTCCCAGTTAATTCCTGTTTCCAGTGTCCCAAATGTCTTTCGTAGTTTCCTCCTTAGGACAGTAATCACACAGAATCCCTACCTAAAAAGCACAATTAGGTTAAAAATGTGAAAATAAATAAAAATGAAATCAAGGCTGGCAAATGTAGCATCTCAAATTAGCCTATGCAAACATGGTATACTTGTCCAGATTAATAAAAGATTATGTTAGGAAAACTTCAGTTCCTCAGAAAATGGTCATCTTATTTACAGCATCATTTCATTTAGAATAAAAACACCCAGACATTCTTTGTAGGATTGTCTGTGTAAGGAAATTCAGTTTTTTCTTTCACTGTTCACATGAATTATTGGTCTTGACATTCTAAAAAGTCTGAACTACAAATCAAGCTGCCATTATGTAAAGAATTCTCTTTAAACAAAAACTCTTCCATTTCTCACTTGTAATAACCAAAATACAAATGACTGAAGACTCACTGAAGAGCTCCAGTCACTGCAATTCAACGTGGCTATCAAGGGAATATCTGAACATAAATTTTATAAAGAGCTTTAAACCAAGAGAAGCGTGTTTTTTTTTTTTTTTCCTACAAAAGTCTTCAAAACATCCCCAAGGAGACAAATTATTGGACATGAGTCTATTATCACTTTCAGAATATGATATAAGATCAAATTTTATTTTTTTAGAGTTTACAAAATGATTCTTTTTCCCAGCTCCCTTCACAGTTTATTCTCCTGTAAGCCTAAGTATATCCTGTATATTGTTTAGTTTATATAACTGGCCATTAGATGACATGAACTATAAATCACAGTATGAAATAGCTTTTTTTGGCCAAACGGAAGGGGCAAAAAAGAGACTATAGCTGCCTTTATTTCATTTTACTCCAGATTGGTGAAAATTTTATGTAATGAAGTTTCCAAATCTAAATGGACATCGTCAAACAAAGATTGCATTGAAAAATCAGAGGTTAAAACTGATGAAAAGCACATTTTATTATTAGGAGATTTCCATTCCTAAATGCTAATCCTTTTAAAAAATTATAAACTGTGTAAATGCATAGATAAATAATAACTATTCCTTAAGAAGATGTTTACATTGTAGTGGCTAAGTGGACATGGAGGCAAAATTATAAAAATTCCCCAGTTGACTATAGGTATGTGCAAAAAAACACTTCTGGACTCTATAGACAGTGGATACATGATAAGAAACCATCAATTTAGAAAATAGAGAATGAGATACACCCTTTTGTTGTTGTTAAGTTGCCAAGTTGTATCCAGCTGTTCGTCACTCCATGGACTGTGGCACGCCAGTTTTCCCTGTCCACTATCTCCCAGAATTTGCTCGAATTCATGTCCATTGAGTCAGTGATGCTATCTAACCATCTCATCCTCTTCTACCCCCTTCTCCTTTTGCCTTCTATCTTTCCCAACATCTGCATCTTTTCCAATGAGTCTATTCTTTACATCAGGTGGCCAAAGTATTGGAGCTTCAGCATCAGTCCTTCCAATGAATATTCAGGACTGATTTCCTTTAGGATGGACTGGTTGGATCTTCTTGCAGTCCAAGGGACTCTCAAGAATCTTCTCCAACGTCACAGTTCAAAAGCATTAGTTCTTCACCACTCAGTCTTCTTTATGGTCCAACTCTCATATCCATACATGACTACTGGAAAAACCATAGCTCTAACTATATGGACCTTTGTCAGCAAAATGATGTTTTTGCTTTTTAATACACTGTCTAGATTTGTCATAACTTTTCTTCCAAGGAGCAAGTGCCTTTTAATTTCTTGGCTATAGTAACCATCCACAGTGAATTTGGAGCCCCCGCAAAATAAAATCTGTCACTGCTTCCACTTTTTCACCTTCTATTTGCCATGAAGTGATGGGACTAGATGCCATGATCTTAGTTTTTTGAATATTGAGCTGTAAACCAGCTTTTTCACTCTCCTCTTTCACCTTCATCAAAAGGCTCTTTAATGCCTCTACACTCTCTACCATTAGAGTGTTGTCATTTGCATATCTGAGGCTGTTATTTTTCCTGGCAATGTTCAGTCCAGCTCGTAATTCACCCTGCCCAGTATTTCACATGATGTACTCTGCATAGAAGTTAAATAAGCAGGGTGAAAAAACACAGCCTTGTTGATTTCCTTTCCCAGTTTTGACACAGTCAGTTGTTCCTTGTCTGGTTCTAACTGTTGCTTCTTGAGATAAGTAAGGTAGTCTGGTACTCCCATCTCTTTAAGAATTTTCCAGTTAGCTGTGATCCACATAGTCAAAAGCACAGCATGGCTTATACCTTCATTGGGTTAATTGAGCCCCTTCACTACAAAAAGAGTGGAGATCCATAGTGGGGATATACCCTCTATTTAAAATCAACTAATTAAATGGACAATGTTAGGAAGCAGACTTTTCCTTCTCACCTGCCTACCTCACCCATGGGCAGAAATGAACTCAGGGTACAGAGAATTGGAGTTTTGTCTGTAGTAATTTAAGTCATAGAAAGTATAAGAAATATACAGTGGCACCTGAAGCACATAATTTTTAGGGGAAAAGCTTCTTTCCATGTAGTACAAAATAATTGTCTTCATTTGTAGAGCTCATGACTTGACATATATTTTGCTAGGAATGAATTTTATTAAATTATCATTTTCAGTGATCATTTATTAATAAAAACATCTCATTAGGCAATTTGGTGTGCCTAACAAGTACTGTGACTAAGACTATGATTACATTCAAATTAAACGTAAACACTCGGAGATGCTCATCTAAAATGACTTAATCATAATTTAATTACTATATACCAAAACATACCCATTACATAATTCAGACTGTATTGACCAAATAATAGATTACAAATATAGTATGATCTTATAAGACTGGATAATAAATTTATTTATTCAATGTTCGAGAAAATATTTTAGGAAAAGATTCTTAGGGAAGTTGTGGTGAAGAAAAGAAATCCATTTTTTTTTTCAAGTTTAGATTCTTTATTTTCCAGACACGTTTTTCTAGTTTGATGATCAATCAGTTCAAAACCAATTGCACAGTTGCCTTTCTGAATACAAATAGACACTCATGGCAACATATCCTGACTCTCACATGTTTAACAGTTACATATCTAATATCTTCTTCTATGACATAAAGTTAAGAAGAAATGGAACAAAATATTTTTACTTCTTAATATTTTAAACAAAGAACTTCATGGTGGGAAGAGCTCATCTGCCATGGGGGAAAATCTGCCCCCAATTTTCAAGATCCCATCTCATTTCTTCTCAAGGTAGTAAATGGTTTGAAACTCACTTTCTTAGTTAGAACAATCAAGCTGTGGGATAACAGAACTCTTGTGTTAGAATGGGATTCCCAAGTGGCTCAGTGGTAAAGAATCTGCCTGACAATGGGGGAGACTCAAGAGACACGGATTTGATCCCTGCATTGGGAAGATTCCCTAGGGAAGGATTTGGTAACCCACTCTAGTATTCTTGCTTGGGAAATCCCATGGCCAGAGGAGCATATTACTCCCCTGGGCTACTGTCCACAGGGTTGCAAAGAGTTGGACATGACTGAGCAACTGAGCACACATGAACATATTAGAATACAGGTTTAAATATGTTTAACACTGGACTGTTTTAACACATATGCTTTTTTATTGGGATTCCCTGGTGATTCAGTGGTAAAGAATCTGCCTGCCAATTAAGGAGATGTGGGTAGGGAAGATCCCCAGGAGAAGGAAATGGCAACCCACTCCAGTATTCTTGCTGGGAAATCTCATGGACAGAGGAATCTGGTGGGCTATAGTCCATGGGGTCACAAAGAGTCAGACATTACTTAGAGACTAAAAAACAACATTGTGATTTCAGTAAGAAACAATTTTGAACTAAGCTCATTCTTTCCAATTAATTCCACAAATACTGCTTAACCACAGTACTGGAGATTAAAGTCAGGTCCAGGCACAAACTTAAGAGACCCTGTGATCTTTCATAGTGAAGATTCTCCTTAAGTTGAAACTTACTTTATGAAGGTCACAGTACATGGAAATTGAAGAACAAAGGGAACTCCAACTTGCAAAGTCAGAGACATGGATCCATACTGGTCTTTGTACACAATCTAAAATTTTTTATCTTCAAGTGTAAGTTACTCCAAAATCTGGTACCCCAATTATCCACTGCAGATGCTAACTGCAGCCATGAAATTAAAAGATACTTACTCCTTGGAAGAAAGGTTATGACCCACCTAGATAGCATATTAAAAAAAAACAGACACATTACTTTGTCAACAAAGGTCTGTCTAGTCGAGGCTATGGTTTTTCCAGTAGTCATGTATGGATGTGAGAGTTGGACTATAAAGAAAGATGAGCACTGAACAATTACTGCTTTTGAACTGTGGTGTTAGAGAAGACTCTTGAGACTCTCTTGGGCTACAAGGAGATCCAACCAAAGTCCATTCTAAAGGAAATCAGTCCTGAATATTCATTGGAAGGACTGATGCTGAAGCTGAAACTCCAATACTTTGGCCACCTGATGCGAAGAACTGACTTATTTGAAAAGACCCTGATGCTGGGAAAGATTGAAGGCAGGAGGACAAGAGAATGACAGAGGATAAGATGGTTGGATGGCATTACCAACTCAATGGACATGAGTTTGAGTTAACTTTGGGAGTTGGTGATGGATAGGGAAGTCTGGAGTGCTGCGGTCCATGGGGTCACAAAGAGTTGGACATGACTGAGCGACTGAACTGAACTGAATTATCCATTTGTCAGCTTTCCAATATCTATCTATTCCTTCCCTTTTTCTTCATTATTGCTTTCAACAATCTTCCCTAAAACCCCTAAATTGACCAAATCTTTTCTTTACATGGTTCATTCCATCCCACTTGGCAGCCAGAAAAGTTCTACCATCATTTTAAGATCCAGATGAGGTAATTGTGCTGTGCTCAGACGCTCAGTTGTGTCCAGCTCTTTGCAACCCCATGGACTGTAGCCCAGCAGGCTCTTCTGTGCATGAGATTCTCCTGGCTAGAATCCTGGAGTGGGTTGCCATTGCCTCCTCCAGGGGATCTTCCCAACCCAGGGATTGAACCCGAGTCTCTTACATCTCCTGCATTAGCAAGCAGGATGAGTGCCCCCTACACCCACAAGAACTCATGTTCCCATGGAAAGACAAGGGTGGAATGAAACAAAAAAACTATAACACAACAATAAGAGCTAACTTTTATTAAGTCATTACTGTATACCAAGAATTGTAATAAATCTTTTCAGGAATTATCACAAAGATACTTCATGGTAACCTTAGAAATAGTTGTTATTATTGTGTGTGCTAAGTCACTTCAGTCATGTCCAACTCTATGTGACCCTATGGATTGTAGCCTGCCAGGCTCCTCTGTCCACAGGATTTCCAGGCAAGAATACTGGAATGGGTTGCCATACCCTTCTCCAGGGTATCTTCTTGGCCCAGGGATTGAACCAGCATCTCTTATGTCTCCTGCATTGGCAGGCAGGTTCTTTACCACTAGCATCACCTGGGAAAGTGAAAGAAAGTGAAAGTCCCTTAGTCATGTCCGACTCTGTGACCCCATGGACTATACAGTTCATGGAATTCTCTAGGCCAGTATACTGGAGTGGGTAGCCTTTCCCTTCTCCAGGGATCTTCCCAACCCAGGGATCGAAACCAGGTCTCCCACATTGCAGGCAGATTCTTTACCAGCTGAGCCACACGGGAAGCCCAAGAATACTGGAGTGGGTAGCCTATCCCTTCTTTAGCAGATCTTCCCAACCCAGGGATCGAACAGGGGGTCTCCTGCATTGCAGGCAGATTCTTTACCAACTGAATTATGAGGGAATCCACCTGGGAAGCCCATTGTTATTATTATGTCAATTTTATAATTTCCTATGATCCCTTCTCATACAATATTGATATTTCTTTGTTATTTATCAATCTACCCATTCTAGACTATAAGCTTTTTGAAAAAGAGGCTGTTTCTGACACTGTTTCACTCATAACATCTGATGTGTCTACCAGCTAACAGATAATTAAAACATTTGTTAATGTATATGTATTAATGCATTCATACATTGTTGTAGCACACATTTACGCAGTGCTTATACTGTTCTGGGGACTTCCCTGATAGCTCAGATGGTAAAGAATCTGCCTACAATGTGGGAGACCCAGGTTCAATCCCTGGGTTGGGAAGATCCCTTGGAAAAGGAAAGGGCAACTCACTCCAGTATTCTTGCCTAGGAAATCCCATAGACAGAGAAGCCTTGCAGGTTGCAGTCATGGGGTCACAAAGAGTTGGACATGACTGAGCAACTAATACTATACTGTTCTAAATATTTCACAAATATTAGTTCATCAGACCTTCACCACATCCTATGAGCTAGCTTCTCTCATTGAAAACTGCAGGTAATGTTTTATAGGTGAGAAAACAGAGGCAGAGATAGGTAAGTCAATTTGACCAAGGCTATAGGGCTAGTTAACTATCGTGAATGCTGCACTTTCTAAAAAATTATTTTTGTTTTAAAATTTACTTTGTTGAAATATAGTTGACTTACAATGTTGTATTAATTTCTGCTGTACAGCACAGTGATTCAGTTATGTATATACACACATTCGTTTTCATATTCTTTTTCATTATAGTTTATCACAGGATACTGAATATAGTTCCATGTGCTACACAGTAGGATCGTGTTGTTAATCCATCCTATGTATAATAGTTTGCATCTGCTAGCCCCAAACTCCCAGTCCATCCTTCTCCTGCCCCCTGCCATCTGGCAATCACAAGTCTGTTCTCTATGTCTGTGGGTCTGCTTCTGTTTCATAGATAAGTTCATTTGTGTCATATTTTAGAGTCCACATATAAGTGATATGGTATTTTAAACTTGAAACTCAGCATTCAGAAAACTAAGATCATGGTATCCAGTCCCATTGCTTCATGGCAAATAGAAGGGGAAAAGGTGGAAACAGTGACAGATTTTATTTTCTTGAGCTCCAAAACCAATGCAGACAGTGAATGCAACCAAGAAACTAAAAGATGCTTGCTCCTTGGAAAGGAAGCTATGACAAACATAAACAATGTATTAGACAGCAGAGACATCACCTTGCCAACAAAGGGTCATATAGTCAAAGCTGTGGTTTTTCCAGTAGTCATGTACGGATGTGAGAGTTGGACCATAAAGAAGACTAAGTCCTGAACAATTGATGCTTCTGATTGTGATGCTGAGAGTTCCTTGGACTGCAAGTGGATCACTTCAATCCTAAAGGAAATAAACCTAGAATATTCATTGGAAGGATTGTTGGTGAAGCTGAAGTTTCAATACTTTGGCCACCTGATATGAAGAGCTGACTCATTGGAAAAGACCCTGATGCTGGGAAAGATTGAAGGCAAAAGGAGAAGAGGGCAGCAGAGGACGAGATGGTTACATAGCATCATTGACTCAGTGGACATGAATTTGAGTGAACTCTGGCAGATAGTGGAGGACAGAGAAGCCTGGTGTACTGCCATCCATGGGGTCACAGAAAGTCAGACATGACTTCGTGACTGAACAACAACAATGGTATTTTGTCTTTCTCCTTCTGACTTACTTCGCTTAGTTTGGTAATCTCTGGGTCCATCCACATTGCTGCAAGAGGCATTATTTCATTCTCTTTTGGGCTTCCCTGGTAGCTCAGCTGGTAAAGAATCTGCCTGCAATGCAAGAGACCCCGGTTCGATTCCTGGGTCAGGAAGATCCAGGGAGAAGGGATAGGCTACCCACTCCAATATTCTAGGGCTTCCCTGTGGCTTAGCTGGTAAAGAATTCGCCTGCAATGCGAGAGACCTGGGTTCAGTCCCTGGGTTGGGAAGATCCCCTGGAGAAGGGAAAGGCTGTGTATTCCGGTATTCTGGCCTGGAGCATTCCATGGACTGTATATATATCCATGGGGTCGCAAAGAGTCAGACAGAACTAAGTGACTTTCACATTCTCTTTTATAGCTGAGTTGGATGCTGCTCTTAAAGGTGAACTAAGATTAAAAACCTAGACTGTAAAATCAAACGTAGTAATCTACTGAAATGGGTAAGCTAGGAAGATTGTAATAGCTTTAGGTAATTCCATAATCTTACCTGGTAAAGCCCTTATCCTGTCCTGGTAGTTTCCCTTTATGCTGGTTCAACATCTCCAACCTGTATTATATGCTTGGCTTTCCTTTACTGGTGCAGGTAATGTGCTCTCTGAAAATTGTTCTTTCTGTATTACTGTGATTGTTTTTCCCTCAAACTGCTCCTTAAAGAATAGAATCTTGGTTACAAGTACCCAGATTTTAGAGCCTATATTACAATTTTATTCCAGTTTCTGTTCCTAATTACTATTGCTCAAATTTGTTTATAGTATAATTGCAGGAAATGTGGTCTTTTTTCAGATGTAAATATGGCTTTAATGATAATTAGACTAGTGGATATTTTAGATCTTTGCAGTTCTAAATAGGGGGAAGGAAGTCTTCCATACAGATCTTCCACACTGTTCAAAATTTCTTTTTCCAATATGGTTGTTTCCTAATTATTGCACCAGTGTCCCCATTTTAAAGGAACTATTTCAAAGGTACCCAGTGTTCAGCTCAGTTGAAACAATTACCCATCCATTATCATACATGTTTATTAACATTTCTCTCCCATATACTGTATATCTATTTTGTGATTACATTTTTCTATGTACATGGACTCACTTTTCAAACAGCAATGATCATTGATTTATTATTGGCAAAATTGGTTCCTAGAGATTATATGTAATTTAGAGAGGGGTTCCTTGGTGAGTTGTAATTGCACGTTAATCACTTTTTCTACACTAATAACACAGGATACAGAAATTTAATTGCTCTCAAAGGAATGCTACTACAGAATAACAAGATATTTTAATGAATATTTAAAAATCATTAAGACCAAAGGTTAGAAGGTGTTGAACATATAAGAACATTACTGATTTTTGTAATTTGGAATTAATTTTGAATATATAGAAGCCTGAATGTACTATTGTCACTTATTAAATAGCCCTTATATTTGTTTTCTAATGCTGGATAATAAATTTTCACAAATTTAGAAATTTAAAACAACACTCATTTATTAGTGCATAATGTTTCTACATCAAAATTACAAGAAGATGGGGCTAGGTTCTCTGCTCAGTTATACGGCTGAAATCAAATATTCTTCAGGGCTGATTTCTAATTAGGAGGAGCTGGGGAAGAATCTTCTAGAAGCACATTTAGACAGTTGGCAGAGTCTAGCTCTGTGCAGTTTTTAATCTTCGATCCTGAAGTTTTTCCTCCTAAAGAATTTCTAGAGGCCATCCTCAGTTCCTCTCCCTATGACCACCTCCTTCTTTAAGTTAACACTGGGGTTTCAAACCTTTCACTTATGCTTCTGTAATTAGCCAGTGGAAACTTTTTGGTTTTATATTTAAATTTTTTTTATTGACCATATAGTTGATGTATACTATTATATTAGTTTTGTGTACACAATACAGTCATTCACAATTTTTAGGTTATGTTCCATTCATAGTTATTCTGAAATGTTGGCTATTATCCTTGTGCTGTACATTATATCATGTATCTTATTGATGTTATACATAGTTGTTTGTAAAAGCTCCCTGTTCATGGTGCCTTTGGGTCTCATTCATTCTCATCCTTGAATTAATGAAGTTTAACCAAGAAAGTAACCATTCCTGCTTTTCGTTTCTTGACCTATGTAATGTCTGACTTTCTGTGACGCTATGGACTGTAGCTCACAAAGCTTCTCTGTCCACGGGATCCTCCAGGCAAGAGCACTGGAGTGGGTTGCCATTCCCTTCTCCAGGAGATCTTCCTGACCCAGGGATTGAACCCACATTTCTTATGTCTCCTGCATTGGCAGGCAGGTCCTTTACCACTAGTGCCACCTGGGAAGCATGGCTTTGCCCACCAGAACAAGACCCAGTTTTCCACACAGCCAGTCCCTCTGATCAGGAAGCCTCTATCCTCGTCCATTACAGGGCAGACAGAATGAAAACCACAGTCACAGAAAACTAACCCCATGAACAGTGTGAAAAGGCAGAAAGATATGAATGACACTGAAAGATGTAACTCCACCCTCACCCCCCGCCCAGGTCGGTAGGTGTCCAGTGTGGAGAAGAGTGGAGAAATAACTTCAGAAGGAATGCAGAGCCTGAGCCAAAGTGGAAATGATGCCCAGTTGTGGATATGTCCAGTGGCGAAAGTAAAGTCCAATTCTGTAAAGAACAGTATTGTACAGGAATGTTAGGTCCATGACCAAGGTAAATTGGACGTGGTGAAACAAGAGATGGCAATAGTGAACACTGACATTTTAGGAATCAGTGAGCTCAAATGGATGAGAATGGGCAAATTTGATTCAGGTGACTACTATATTTTCTACTGTGGGCAAGAATCCCTTAGAAGAAATGGAGTAGCTCTCATGACCAACAAAAGAGTCCAAAATGCAGTACTTGGGTTAAATCTCAAAAGTGAAAGAATGATCTTGGTTCATTTCCAAGGCAAACCATCCAATATCATAGTAATCCAAGTCTATGCCCCAACCACTAATGCCAAAGAAGCTGAAGTTCAATGGTTTGATGAAGACCTACAAGAATTAACACATAAAAAAGATGTCCTTTTCATCATAGGGGACTGGAATACAAAAGTAGGAAGTCAAGAGATACTGAGAGTCACAGGAAAGTTTGGTCTTGGAGTACAGAATGAAGCAGGGCAAAGGCTAACAGAGTTTTGCCAAGAGAATGCACTGGTCATGGAAAACCAACAAGAGATGACTCTACACATGGACATCACCAGATGGTCAATACTGAAATCAGAATTATATTCTTTGTAGCCAAAGATGGAGAAGCTCTATACTGTCAGAAAAAACAAGACCGGGAGCTGACTGTGGCTCAGATCATGAACTCCTTATTGCAAAATTCAGACACAAATTGAAAACAGTAGGGAAAACCACTAGGCCATTCAGGTATGACCTAAATCAGATCCTTTTTGATTATACAGTGGATGTGACAAATAGATTCAAGGGATTAGATTTGATAGACAGAGTGCCAGAAAAACTATGGACAGAGGTTCATAACATTGTACAGGAGGCAGTGATCAAGACCAACCCCAGAAAAAGAAATGCTAGAAGGCAAAATGGTTGCCTGAGGAGGCCTCACAAATAGATGAGAAAAGAAAAGTGTAAAGCAAAGGGAAAAGGAATGATGTACCCATCTGAATGTAGAGTTCCAAAGAATAGTGAGGAGAGATAATGAAGCCTTCCTCAGTGAACAATATAAAGAAATAGAGGAAAACAGTAGAACGGGAAAGACTAGACATCTCTTCAAGAAAATTAGAGATACCAAGGGGACATTTCATGAAGAAATAGGAACAGTAAAGGACAGAAGTGGTAAGGACCTAACAGAAGCAGAAGATATTAAGAAGAGATAGCAAGAATACACAGAAGAACTGTACAAAAAAGATCTTCATGACCTGGATAACTATAATCGTATGATCACTCACCTAGAGCCAGACATCCTGGAGTGTGAAGTCAGGTGGGCCTTAGGAAGCATTACTACAAACAAGCCTAGTGGAGGTGATGGAATTCCAGCTAAGCTATTTCAAGTTCTAAAAGATGATGCTGTGAGTATGCTGCACTCAGTATGCCAGCAAATTTGGAGAACTCAGTAGTGGCCACAGGACTGGAACAGGTGAGTTTTTCATTCCAATCCCAAAGAAAGGCAATGCCAAAGAATGCTCAAACTACCACACAATTGCACTCATTTCATATGCTAGCAAGGTAATGCTCAAAATCCTTCAAACTAGGTTTCAACACTACGTGAAACAAGAAATTCCAGATGTACGAGCTGAATTTAGAAAAGGCAGAGGAGCCAGAGATCAAATTGCCAACACCTGTTGGATCATAGTAAAAGCAAGAGAGCTCCAGAAAAACATCTGCTTCTGCTTCATTGACTACATTAAAGCCTTTGACTGTGTGGATAACAACAAACTGTGGAATATTCTTCAAGAGATGGAAATACCAGACCATCTTACCTGCCTCCCAAGAAACCTGTATGCTGGTCAAGAAGCAACAGTTAGAACTGGACATGGAACAACTAAGTGGTCCAAAATTGGTAAAGGAGTACATCAAGGCTGAATATTGCCACCCTTATTATTTAACTTCTATGCGGAGCATGTGATGCAAAATGCCAGGCTGGATGAAGCTCAAGCTGAAATCAAGATTGCTGGGAGAAATATCAATAACCTCAGATTTGCAGATGACACCACCCTAATGGCAGAAAGCAAACTCATTGGAAAAATCCCTGATTGCTGGGAAAGATTAAAGGCAGGAAGAGAAGGGGACGACAGAGGAAGAGATCGTTGGATGGCCTCACTGTTTCAGTGGACAAGAGTTTGAGCAAACTCCAGGAGATGGTGAAGGACAGGAAAGCCTGGCATGCTGCAGTGCATGGAGTTGAAATAGTTGGACACTATTGAGACTGAACAACAATAACAACAAATTTATAACTTAATCCCCTACCCAAATCTTCTTCCTCCCCATTTCCTGTCCCCACTGAAAGTATGGGTTTGTTTTGTATATCTGTGAGTTTGTTTATTTTTTGTTGTATTGATTAGTGTGTTTTATTTTTTAGATTCTACATGTAAGTATTAATATAAAATATTCATCTTTCTCTGACGTTCACTAAGCATAATTCTCTCCAGGTTCATCCCTATTGTCTCAAAAGGCAAGATTTCATCTTTATTCATAGCTGAGTAGTAGTCTTGCTTTTTAAAATTCAGTCTGACACTCATCCTTTTACTTGGGACATTTAGTTCATTTAAGCTTAATGCAAAAAAAAAAAAAGTAATTTGGACAAAACTTGAAAAAATGCATAGCAAGGATAGGAAAATTAACACAGGCACATCATGAGAAGACAGTTTAGAGAACTGAATTTCTGAATTAGAATGAATACTTGGACTGTGGAAACAGTTTATGAAGATGTCTAGTTCTTTCTATACTGGCAGGGATCTTCATAGGCAATCTGTGTAAAAAAATGGTTATTGATTGAAATGCGAATGAACGAATGAACATATAAACAAATAGTTAAATATATTATATAAAGGTTTAAAAATGCACCCAATAAATTAGATTCAATGCGACAAGAAGGGAATTTTGTGAAATTTTGAGCAGAGAAATATGTTTGTATAATAATAATTTTTTGGATAAACTCAGTTCCTGCAACTCTTGGAAAACTTTATAATGTTCACACTCCTCTGCAATGAGAAGGTCTAAACACACACACTTTTCCAAGGGACACTTTCTTCTACTGGTATTTAGAGGAAAGCTAGCCATCAGTTCACTGGTCTCCAGGCTTTTCTGCTCTCTCTTGACAGCACTCTTGAATCTGAGGCTTTTCTGTCTTTATAGCAATGTGAGATTTATGATTATTTCTGCAAATCACCACCAACTCAACACTGCCATATATATTTTATCTTTTATGGAAAAATTTGGGGAAAACGTAGAATTATAAAACAAGCAAGAAGTAATTTCAAAAGTTAATTCCAGTCATGCCATTTCATACAAATTCATGAGCTCTCTACACAAAGTTTCCTATAGGTGATTCTCTGCTAGCTCAGATGGTAAAGAATCTGCCTGCAATATGGGAGACCTGGGTTCAGTCACTGAAGGGAATGGCTACCCACTTCAGTATTCTTGCCTGGAGAATTCCATGGACAGAGGAGCCTGGCAGGCTACAGTCCATGGGGTCACAGAGTTGGACATGACTGAGCAACTAACACACTTTCTTTCCTTTTATAGGTCCTGGTTGAGGCCCATCACTTTTATTTATTTATTTATTTATTTTATTTTTTAACTTTACAATATTGTATTGGTTTTGCCATACATCAAAATGCATCTGCCACAGGTATACATGTGTTCCCCATCCTGAACCCTCCTCCCTCCTCCCTCCCCATACCATCCCCCCGGGTCGTCCCAGTGCACCAGCCCCAAGCATCCAGTATCGTGCATCGAAGCTGGACTTGCGACTCGTTTCATTTATGATATTATGCATGTTTCATATATGATATTATGCATGTTTCAATGCCATTCTCCCAAATCATCCCACCCTCTCCCTCTCCCACAGAATCCAAAAGACTGTTCTATACATCAGTGTTTCTTTTGCCCATCACTTTCTTACAGATTTTTCTTTTACCTGTCTCTGTTATATTCCCTTCTCCTCCTTCTTTTCTCCCTTGGTTGGTTGAAACCAACCTATTTTCCCTTTCTGTTATGCAGAACAAAGACATGCTCTCCTTGTTTCACCCTTGTCTATCTGTGATAAGCAGTTTCTTTCTTTTATTCAAAAAATAGGCCCATCAACTCAAAAGTGGAATTACATCACTATTCTAGAAGGCATATTTTGCTATACTTGGTTTCCTTTGGTTTTGTTTTGTTTTTTATTCCTCTTATAGTATAGTGAAAGAATTTTTTCAAATTTAGCCTTAAGTGATGTGCAAAATACTTTGAAAGGATGATGGTTCTGTATATAGGATGAAGAGCATAGATTTATAGTTAGGACTTTTGACTTAAACTATGCTTCCTTCATACTGTAATTGAAGAATTCAGCCATCTTATTCACACGTAAGATGGAGTTGTGGGCTTGTTATGAGGATTTTTAGTGGGAATGCTCAGAGTCTGATGCATAGTGACTTGCAGCAAATCTGAAATTCTGAAAGCTGTTTATTTTAGGACCAGGGAGTTCTGCTAGGTAGCTCATATAGTCACTCAGGTGTGAGGAAACTAGACCCCAGACAGAGAGAGCAGAGTGATGGAAATGAAAAGTATAAATGGAGATGCAGTTTTGGGGAGGAAATGGCAGAAGTTTGGGGAGAAAGGGAATAAAGTAAAGGAGACAGTGTTATATCAAAGAGAACGGCAATACCACTGACAAGTCAGCATGTATTCCAATACAGATTCTATTTGATTTTTTAATTAAAAAAGGGAGAGATCAGTGAAGCTATTTGGCATGCTTGTGGAGGAAGAATGATTTTCATAGTGCAGAAAAACTAAATAAAAATAAAATAAGTAGAAAGTAGGGGAAGGGAGGCACATTAGAAGTAAATATGCATCATCATGGGGGTGATAACTGGTAAGGTGAGCAGAGAGAGTTAGGCTACACACCCACTTGAAGTGATGGGTTCATATTGTGAGTCATAATATGATTGGCAGGGAGTAAAGAAAATTGGGCAATTATTACCCATGTCCATCCAATCAGTCTCCAGAGCCTATTATGAGTCCATTTTAAATGTCTTTCAGATTTGCTGTTCCCATCTCCCATTTCTTTGTTTAGAACGTCCCTTGTCATCACCAAGCTCTGTGCATTGTGAAATGTTCTCTTAACAGTTCTCTCATAACTCCCACCCAGGAATTGCTCCCTCCTCCAATCCTTGCTGTGTGCTATGTCAGTGGGTCACCATAAAGCTCTGTTATCATCCTGCCTTTTGATATGATTAGTCACATCCAGGATGTAGTGGCAGCAGTGAACTAAGGCCAGAAAGCCAAGGAAAACCATGAGGACATCTTGAAACAATGTACACAGCCTTCAGTATCTCAAAGGTGCTTGCTACACGTAAGAGTAGAGATGAGGATTTCTTAAATGCACTTGACTTTTAAAGGTCCTGCTCGCCAATGATAATGTCTGTTGAAAAGTACTCTTTAGTTCAGTGTCTACTCACCTTAAATAAAAGGGCCAATGTACGAAATATGCAGGGCTTTCTGTGGTTTTCTGCTACAGAGTACAAGTAAGGATCAGTTCAGTTCAGTTCAGTTCGGTCGCTCAGGCGTGTCCAACTCTTTGCGACCCCATGAATTGCAGCACACCAGGCTTCCCTGTCCATTACCAACTCCCGGAGTTCACAAACTCACGTCCATCGAGTCGGTGATGCCATTCACCCATCTCATCCTCTGTCATCCCCTTCTCCTCCTGCCCCCAATCCCTCCCAGCATCAGAGTCTTTTCCAATGAGTCAACTCTTTGCATGAGGCGGCCAAAGTACTGGAGTTTCAGCTTTAGCATCAGTCCATCCAGTGAACACCCAGGACTGATCTCCTTTAGAATGGATAGTAAGGTGTTAAAATTTTACTAACAAATATATCACAGCATCTAAAATTAAGTAAGAGCACAAAGATTTTAAATTGATTAGGACCAACTGAACAAGATTATATCTGTCAACTATTTTTGGAAGGCAGTGGTAGGCAAGACGGGAGAAGAGTTTAAAGATTATTATATATATATATATATAGAAATATGTTTATAACATATTTAGAAAGCTACTAAGCAATAATTAGAACTGTATACATAGCTGTTTAAAGCCTGGTTTGTGTGTCTCTCAATGTGCTAAGGATTTTCAGTGTTTGTTCATGGGGAAAAAAAGTTAATATAATTTATATAAGTGAACAAAAGGACCCTGAATTTAGCATACCTTTTTTAAAATTTAAATAAAAATTATGTTGTACAATTTATAAATGATTTAAAATCAACATTTCTCTTGAGAATACAGTATTCTTTCAATGAAATAATTACTGGATTGGAAATCAGCTCCAGGTACCTTCACTGATTTTATTGCATAACATTTTATCCCTCATCTGTAAATGTGAGTCTGCTAAACTATTTAGGGATACATTGCTATTATTGTTGCTTTATACAATAATATCTTTGAGTTTACTAGAAGGAAAGAAAACCAAATCTCTATACCTTTTTAATATATATATATATTTTGAGGATGCTTATCTTTGAGGGTCTTTAAACAAAGCACAGGCAAGTTTTAGAGTTGGTTTCAAAATATAAATTGTGGTTTTATTAGTTACTAAATCAAGAACACTTCTCTGTATTACTTCTAAACAGTTGTTGTCTTGTAATATCATTTGTTCCCCTAAGCACTGGAGTTAACTCAGTGTGGAGGTGTTCACTAATGATCTTTTGAATCATCTGCTCCTCCATAATTTTTATCCCTGTATATTAGGAAGCTTATAACATATTGGTAAGTTCACTAATGAAATGTAATGAATTGTATGGGTTTCCAGATTATTAAATGAATGACCTTTAAGCTGATGTTTCAGTGTATACTCCAAACTCATAATCCATAATTGCATGGAGATTTTTTTTTTATAATTTTGTGGTCTCTTAACTTAATATCATACTTAATTGCACCACCTGCTATTCCAATTTGGCTAGTTAATTGTCATTGACATGTAACACAACTATCTTTTTAGCTGTGTATCACACAGGTATAATGGAAAGATAAAATTATCTCTCAACTAGTATATCTTATGCTAAAAAAAATAAGTAAACACTCTTAATTAAGACAAACTACCTCAAAGCAGGTATGTATATATATATAGATTTACAATTAATTTCATTTATCTACTTTTCTAATTTCTGCTTTAGTTCCTTTATTGCACTTGTTACACTCTGAAACTACCCTGTTTGTTTACTGGCTTTTTGTCTCTCTTCCTCACTGTAGCATCTGTAAGCAAAGGGAAATTCTGTCTTGTTTCATGCTGTATTGTCACTGCGTAGAACTGCATGTGTCAAATCACAGACTTTTAATAAATAGTCACTTGACATATTCTGTCATTGAATGCTAGATTTAAAGCTATTTTAATCGCAACATCTAATAGCTCTCTTCAAAAAAAAAAATATAGGAACATTTTATTAACAATAAAGAAAAAAATGGGCTTCCCAGGTGACCCAGTGAGTAAAGAGTCCACCTACAATGCAGGAGCCTCAGGAGACATGGGTTCAGTTTCTGGGTGCGGAAGATGCCCTGAAGGAGGGCATGGCAACCCACTCCAGTATGTCTGCCTGGAGAATCCTATGGACAGAGGAGCCTGGTGGGCTACATTCCATAGGGTCACAAAGAATTGGACATGACTGACTGAGCGACTAAGCATGGACAAAGCACAGATAATATATTTGCTGACTAAACTATGAATATACTAAATCAGATTTTTAATCTACCTATGAGTATCATGTGTCCATGTTCTAATCATTTTTAAGTTAAATGGAAAAGTATTAATTTAATTAAAAACAATTTCTAAAAATTCAGTTCATCATGGGGTTAGAATAAGAACCAGACCTTATTTCAAGAATATATTCCTCAAAGCAGTTTTTTTTTTTTTAATCAAAGAAAACTAAGAAATTAAGAACAAGCAGAATGCATGTTCAAATGGGAAGCTATGAATTGCTTTTAGGAGGCATATTAAAATTTTTATGTTTATTTAAGTTCAGTTCAGTTCAGTTCAGTTGCTCAGTCGAGTCTGACTCTATGTGACCCCATGGACTGCAGCATGCCAGGCTTCCCAGGCATGAGTAAACTCTGCCAACTCCCAGAGTTTAATCAAACTCATGTCCATTGAGTTGGTGATGCCATCCAACCATCTCATCCTCTGTTGTCTCCTTCTCTTCCTGCCCTCAATCTTTCCTAGCATCAGGGTCTTTTCAAATGAGGCAGTTCTTCGCATCAGGTGGCCAAAGTATTGGAGTTTCAGCTTCAACATCAGTCCTTCCAATGAATATTCAGGACTTATTTCCTTTAGGATGAACTGTTTGGATCTCCTTGCAGTCCAAAGGACTCTCAAGAGTCTTCTCCAAAACCACAGTTCAAAAGCATCAATTCTTCTGTACTCAGCTTTCTTTATAGTCCAACTCTCACATACATACATGACCACTGGAAAAACCATAGCTTTGACTAGATGGACATCTGTTGGCAAATTAATGTCTCTGCTTTTTAATACGCTGTCTAGGTTGGTCATAACTTTTCTTCCAAGCAGCAAGCGACTTTTAATTTCATGGCTGCAGTCACCATCTGCAGTGATTTTGGAGCCCCCCAAAATAAAGTCTGACACTGTTTCCATTATTTCCCCATCTATTTGTCATCAAGTGATGGGACCAGATGCCATGAAATTAGTTTTCTGAATGATGAGTTTTAAGCCAACTTTTTCCCTCTCCTCTTTCACTTTCATCAAGAGGCTCTTTATTACTTCTTTACTTTCTGCCATAAGGATGGTGTCATCTGCATATCTGAGGTTATTGATATTTCTCCTTGCAATCTTGATTCTGGCTTGTGCTTCATCCAGTCCAGCGTTTCTCATGATGTACTCTGTATACAAGTTAAATAAGGAGGGTGACAATATACAGCCTTGACGTACTCCTTTCCCTATTTGGAACCAGTCTGTTGTTCCATGTCCAGTTCTAACAGTTGCTTCCTGACCTGCATATAGTTTTATCAAGATGCAGATCAGGTGGTCTGGTATTCCCACCTCTTTAAGAATTTTCCACAATTTGTTGTGATACACACAAAGGCTTTAACATGGTCAATGAAGCAGAAATAGATGTTTTTCTGGAACTTTCTTGCATTTTTGATAATTCATTAGATCTTGGCAATTTGATCTCTGGTTCCTATGCCTTTTCTAAATCCAGCTTGAACATCTGGAAGTTTACGGTTCATGTACTGTTGAAGCCTGGATTGGGGAATTTTGAGCATTACTTTACTAGTGTGTGATATGAGTGCAATTGTGTGGTAGTTTGAGCATTCTCTGGCATTTCCTTTCTTTGGGATTGGAATGAAAACTGACCTTTTCCAGTCCTGTGGCCACTGCTGAGTTTTCCAAATTTGCTGGTATATTGAGTGCAGCACTTTCACAGCATCATCTTTTAGGATTTGAAATAGCTCAACTGGAATTCTATAACCTGCACTAGCTTTGTTCATAGTGATGCTTCCTAAGGCCCACGACTTCGCATTCCAGGATGTCTGGCTCTAGGTTGATGAGCACACCATCGTGATTATCTGGGTCATGAAGATCTTTTTTTGTATAGTTCTTCTGTGTATTCTTGCCCCTCTTCTTAATATCTTCTGCTTCTGTTAGGTCCCTACCATTTGAGTCCATCTTTGTATGAAATGTTCCTTTCGTATCTCTCATTTTCCTGAAGAGAACTCTAGACTTTCCCATTCTATTGTTTTCCTCTATTTCTTTGCACTGATCACTGAGGAAGGCTTCCTTATCTCTCCTTGCTGTTCTTGGAACTCTGCATTTCAAATGGCTATATATTTCCTTTTCTCCTTTGCTTTTTGCTTCTCTTCTATTCACAGCTATTGGTAATGCCTCCTTAGGCATCCATTTTGCCTTCTAGAATTTCTTTTTCTTTGGGTTGGTCTTGATCACGCTTCCTGTACGCTGTTATGAACCTCTGTCCATAGTTTTTCTGGCACTCTGTCTATCAGATCTAATCCCTTGAATCTATTTTTCACTTCCACTGTATAATCATAAGGGATTTGATTTAGGTCATACCTGAATGATCTAGTGGTTTTCCATACTTTCTTCAATTTAAGTCTGAATTTGGCAATAAGGAGTTCATGATCTGAGCCACAGTCGGCTCCCAGTCTTGTTTTTGTTGACAATATAGAACTTCTCCATCTTTGGCTGCAAAGAATATAATCAATCTGATTTCAGTGTTGACCATCTGGTGATGTCCATGTGTAGAGTCTTTTCTTGTGTTATTGGAAGAGGGTTTTGCTGTGACTTGTGGATTCTCTTGGCAAAATTCTATGAACCTTTCCCCTGTTTCATTCTGTACTCCAAAGGCAAATTTGCCTGTTACTCCAGGTGTTTCTTGACTTCCTACTTTTGCATTCCAGTCCCCTATAATGAAAAGGACATCTTTTTTGGATGTTAGTTCTAGAAGGTCTTGTAGGTCTTCATAGAACCGTTCAACTTCAGCTTCTTCGGCATTACTGGTCAGGGCACAGACTTGGATTAGTGTGATACTGAATAGTTTGCCTTGGAAACGAACAGAGATCATTCTGTTGTTTTTGTGATTGCGTCCAAGTACTACATTGACTCTTTTGTTGACTATGATTGCTACTCCATTTCTTCTAAAGGATTCTTGCCCACGGTAATATATGTAATGATCATCTGAGTTAAATTCACCCATTCTAGTCCATTTTAGCTCACTGATTCCTAAAATATCGATGTTCACTCTTGCCATCTCTTGTTTGACCACTTCCAATTTGCCATGATTCATGGACCTAACATTCCAGGTGCCTACGCAATATTGCTCTTTACAGCATCGGACTTTACTTCCGTCACCAGTCACATCCAGAACTGGGTGTTGTTTTTACTTTGGCTCCATCTCTTCATTCAGAGATAAATTTGAATCAAGCAGCCTCCGATCTAGTATATAGAAAGGAGCTCTGAGAAGCTATACAAAATTGAAGAATTTTGAAGGCAGAAGGGAACAGGAGCCAGAAAGTTATACTAAGCAAAAGTTGATTGGTTACTGCAAGGTAACTTTCCTTCAGGGGTTGGCTGGGATCTTTTGGGCAGATTTCCTCACTTCTAATCAGGAGATTCCTAACTGACTGGTATAACATTCCATTTCTGAGAGAGCTGAAATTGTAAGTACATCTTGGTTTGGTCATGTGCAGCTTAGCATAAGTGACTCCATTTGGAGCCTGTTGTCTTATTTTTAACAAGGGGAAAGGTAACTAAACGATTTTTGAAAGTATCCTAGCATGTGTAAGTAATCTATAAGTAAAAATGAAGTGGAACATGCAAAAAAGCAAGAGGTGCTGGATGCTATTGAATGCATTGGAGGATTGGGTTTGGTTGTAGTTGTTTGGCAAATAAGATTAGAAGAAAGGTGTGGGTGTTGCTAACCAAGCTTTCCATTCCATTCAAAAAAAAAAAAAGATATTTATTAATAAACAGAATCATTAAATGTTTCTAATGATGGGTGTGAAATTGTAAGAACCCTGCTTTTGTGTGATTTGTATAACCAGGATTAGTCATTGTGATGGAATTAATGTAACATGAGGCAGGAGAATAGGTAGTGAGTGTCTAAAATTGGTCAGAGAGTTACCAGGCATTGCTGAGATTGAATAATGGGTCTGGGACTTGACAGCATATTTAAAGAGAAAAGGGGCTTCCCTGGTGGCTCAGATGGTAAAGACTCTGCTGCAGTGCAATAGACCCAGGTATAATCCCTGAGTCGGGAAGATCTCCTGGAGAAGGGAGTGGCTACCCACTCCAATATTCTTACCTGGAGAATTCCATGGACAGAGGAGCCTGGTGGATTGCAGTCCATGGGGGATGCAGAGAGTGAGCATGACTGTGCAACTAACACTTTCACTTTTGAGGAGACAAAGTTAGGAATCTCTAGGACTTAGATGAGGGTAAGCTCGTAAACTAGTTCTGGACTATGATCCCCATTCTGATTTTGATCAGTTCACCAATTGTTCTGAAGAGGAAGCCCTTACACACATCCTATCTGTCCCATTTTTTGTTAAGCCTTAAAAAAAGGTAGTGGAATATAAGGTTCATTTTGGGGGCCAACCATTGCTTTTGTAAAAACCCTAAATTAAAATTTTTATCAGTATTCTCATTTTTTGTTTCATATATGTGAAATAAATATTAAACCTGGGAATATCAACAGAGAATATCTGTCCCCATATTCTACTGTATTTTGCAAGTATGCTTATTTGTGACTTATTAGGAATTTTAATGATTATCAAAGATGTATTTGGTAGCATTGAGCAGTATAATACGAAAGGGACAGGCAGTTCTCTTTCTGTTAAACCTCCAATTTCCAATCTATCAAGTTTTGTTTTTGTAAATTGTATTATTTATAGTGGCAAAGCTTAAGGTGAGTTTCTTCAAGAATACTACCTCCCAGGACTGTATGCCTTCTCCTTCTTACAAAAAAAACATATGGGGTCATATGTTTCTGTTCTATGTGCTACCCTTCCAGACTTTGTATACGACTTATGCTCACCTTAAGTTTTAACTTTAATACTTTATTCACTTTAAAACTTCCAATATAGAGAAAATACTGGAAGATTTGCTTAGGAGCTGAGAATGTACCTTTCTTTCTTTTGGGATCCTCATTTTCCAAGTCTTTTCAAGTATTTTATTTCATCACTTTTTTTGTAAAGTTAAAGTAGCTTTCTGATTCTTCTGTAGAGCTATCATAGCAGAACAATGGGAGACTGTCGTGCCAAGGTACTCCATGAAGTCACTGAAATACCAGTGATTCTCTAGGTCATCTCAGTTTACACTCTTCCCGGGTTATTGAAAGCTAAACACTTCTTTCTTAGACATGAGAACATTCTTTATTTCCCCTGAGGCATAGTCTTACCAATTTCAACACAAGGCCACAGGCTCTTGGTCTTTTATAATTAGCCACATTTCTCCACTGGATTCCCTGAGTTCTGAAATTGAGTAAGAAAAAAAAAAATCTAAATGAGGATATTAAACTATAGAATACTAGCAAGACTTTTCATCTTACTGTATGGAATAAAGTTTAGCAAAAACCTGTGATATCAAATACCTCAAATGTAATACTCTTAACAGATTATT
Organism: Bos javanicus; assembly: GCF_032452875.1. Lineage (NCBI taxonomy): Eukaryota > Metazoa > Chordata > Mammalia > Artiodactyla > Bovidae > Bos > Bos javanicus. The sequence goes on from NC_083872.1 coordinate 15,653,769, forward strand.
TAAATAAAATGACTATATTCTTTTAATGAGTAACCAGGTGAAAAACAACATTGAGTTTCTAGTGGCATTTTGGTACCATTGGGGTGAAGCATAGCACCTATTGAATTATAAAGATTTGTATCACGTAATTAACTAGAAAACTTTAGACACACTATTTGTGTCTTTTTTCTGTTTAAATAAATATAAGCAGTAATTCTAGCCTGGGTATCCTTTTGTGGGATTGATATCTAACTTTGGAGGTATTGTAGGTAGTATTATTACTGTTTTGTTTTTTGATGTTGAAACATTATTATGGACCAGAGAGTTTGAGTCCATGGAGCAAAGTGTGTAGGAACCACAAAGGCAGGGCGACCACATGTATTTCAGTTTGTCTGAGTCCCAGTCGGTTCAGTTCAGACTACTTGTCCTCAAGTGATTAGTAATTCTGTCTTTCACTTTCAAAGTGTCTTAGTTTAGACCATAAATTATATGTCAATTATAAGGCACAAGTTAAACATATCTTGTCAGCTAAAATCAATACATTCACAGTTGAAAGATGAGACTGGAACTGTGCAAGGGACAGGGAAGAGAACAGTAGAATGAAAAAAAGTAGTAAACAGAACAGGGTTTATTTACATAAAGGGCATAATCAACAAGTCATTAGGCTGTATTGACACACATTAATTTTTTTAGGTCTAATTCCATTTGACTAAGCCTATATCACCAGTGACTAAAATATTCCTTGTTGAAAATTTGGCTAAATGACAAGTGGAGAAAATTGTGTTGATAATGGCCATCAGCCAAGTAAAGCCCATTGTTTGAGCAGCAACATTAATTTGCAACATTTCTTTACCAGAATAGAAATACTTACTGATTCAGTGACAGAATAAGAAATAGAATGTAAGGTTTTAATTCGAGGCTCTATTAAACTACACTTATGGTTGTGAACACAAAGATAAATAATATGAAGAGAGCACTGGTATCCAGATGTGTAAAACAGACACCAGTTGGGATAGTAAGTGCCCTAAAAAAATATAGGCTATTCCATTTTAGAAATGAAATGTTCAGTATGTTATATAATTCTATGTTTTAATTGAAAATACCTAAAAATATTACCCATAAAATAAGCATTTTTCACAAAGAGAGAAATTAAACAGGTTTGCAGTGGTGTTCTCGAAATCTTTGCAGAATTTCTAGGCATGATATATTAGATCCTAATGGGACCATACTGTAAAAAGAAAGGAGTCCACAGTTTCATGTTTATGCTAGTATCTTCCTTTCTCTAATAGGGATGACACTGGATAATGTCAAACCCTACTTATTATCAGTGAATAAATTTTTGTAATTTATTTCATTAATTTTGTATTTTTATAAGCCTATTAGAAACTATTAAAATGTTGTGAAAATATAGATTTTGGTTAGTTTTATGACTTACAATTTTGCTATGGTTGCCTTTTTATAACTGTACTCAATTCTGATTTTTTGATTCAACTGTTACAAAACTCTGGGAGATGTTTTATACAATGGTGATATGTGTGTTCACACAACAAGTATAATGAAAAAGTGATATTAGCCATCAAAGAAGTAAAATTTGCTATGGCAAATAGCTTTCCTTCCTTTTTTAAAAAAACTATTTATTATGCAAACAAAATCCAAAAAATTACTCTGTTATAACTCTTTAACTTCATGTATTCATTTTTCCATGTCAAGTGTGTATGCAGCTTATAAGCATTTAACCAAGGTATGTTGTGAATTTTGTTCTTTTACAGTATGTAATATCAAATAGAAAATAGTTTTTATGCATATACAAAGTTTTTGAGATTTACTTCATAGAATTTAGTTGGTCTGGGATAACAAAACATTTACTGACCATATGCCTAGTACTAGAAATTTAATTTCTACTTGTGTGCTATATAATGACAATCAATATCTTTAATATATACATTTTTGCATCTTCTCAATTATTTCCTTAATAGAAATTCTTTTGATTGAAATAATTAGATCAAACATAAGAGCTATATAATTTTAGAATTGGCCAAATGCCTGCACATAATTTATAGTGCCACCTAAACAGCAGAGGAGTTTTCGTTTTAGTGCAACTCCACAAGAATTCTTTTAAATTATTAATTCAGTTCAGTTCAGTTCAGTCACTCAGTCATGTCCGACTTTTTGTGACCCCATGAATTGCAGCACGCCAGGCCTCCCTGTCCATCACTAACTCCCAGAGTTCACTCAAACTTACTTCCATCGAGTCAGTGATGCCATCCAGCCATCTCATCCTCTGTCGTCCCCTTCTCCTCCTGCCCCCAATCCCTCCCAGCATCAGAGTCTTTTGCAATGAGTCAACTCTTCGCATGAGGTGGCCAAAGTACTGGAGTTTCAGCTTTAGCATCATTCCTTCCAAAGAACACACAGGGCTGATCTCTTTCAGAATGGACTGGTTGGATCTCCTTGCAGTCCAAGGGACTCTCAAGAGTCTTCTCCAACACCACACTTCAAAAGCATCAATTTTTTGGCGCTCAGCTTTCTTCACAGCCCAACTCTCACATCCACAGTAGGTCTAAATGGTCAAATTTTGTTTAATTTGTGATTTTTTTTAAAATTTCTAAGATGAATAGATAAGTTTTCTCAATGTTTGTTTAATATTTATATACTTAGAGTGTGGAGATGGGTTGTGGAGTTTGGAAGGAAAAAGCACTTAGTTTCTGTTGAAATTAGTAACAGATACATCATTGCTTTACTACAACTTTATTATAAGACTAATTTCAAATTAAATGTTGACTCTTCACTCAAATCCTTAACTGAAGATAATAGCAGATGTAGGTAAGATGATTTGTAGGAAGAAAAATATTTGAGCGCTTCTTTAAAATTAATTGGCAGTCGATGATAAATATATTCAGGGTACTCATTGAATCATTACTAAGCCAAAAGGTTATTTCTGTATGCTCATTCTCTGAATACTGACTTTTTAATTAATGCTTTAATAAGATGGAAATTGGAAATAAAGTCATTGAAGTGTAACTGTATATTAGATGATAGAATTATATTTTTCTTGAGATACTCTGTTTATGTTTATTATAAGGCAAATAGTATTTAATGTTAAAATTTTCTTTACTTCAGTCAAATTATTAAGCCACCAGTTCTTTTTTGAAATTTGACTTACATTTTCACTTATATGCTGATGAGTGAGAAAAAGAAACAAAACTAAGGCTATTTACTTCTTTGAATTGCCAGTTATATATAAAGTAAGTGTAAATGTATGCATGACTGTGACTCAATGGGAAACCTATAAACTGACTGTGTACCTAGTTGAATTTATTATGTGATTGAACGAGACAAAACAGCATCCATTAAATTATATACATAATCTTAACTTTTGGTGAAAAACCATTGCCTTCAGAAATATGATTTTTAACATTTTGAAGAATATGACTCTTACATAATTTTCTGCTTCTATTTTATTTTATTTAATAAAATGTTTTCCCAAAAATTCAATTGCAAGCCTTTTAATATTCACAGTCTTTTAAGTTAATATAAGTAATTATTTTCATAATGATTATACCTGAGAGAATCATAAATGTTTCTTTTTTCTTTTTCCCTTATTGTGGCTCAGCAGTGGATCAAAAGCAAATTGCAATAATTTTTTAATAAGTTAAAGCTCAAAAAAATCCAGAGAAGAAAAACCTTTTCACCTTTTTGTAACCATTGTTCTTTTAGCACAGAACAATGGGAAAATCTGGCTGACAATAGATTTTCTGTAATAAATCGTAGCATTGCCAATGGTGACACAGGCAGGCATTGTGCACTAACTATCGTGGTACCGAATATGGTACACAACATCACGTGGGGTATTATTATCAAAAAATGTTTAGTCTGAGTCTGATCAAGTCTTGGGTATTGTTTTCAGTTTATGAGAAATAAAGAAGATAGAAGAAAAGTTAAGAAAATTCCTTTGTTAGATACTGAATATCATTGTATATACCAAAACACTTATCATTAAATTTGATTTGTTATTGTTTTACCCTTTTCTCATCCATTGCCAAGTATAATGCTTTATAAAATATCACCATACTAAAAATTGATGACTTCAATTTTTATGGAATTTAAGGTTTGCCTATGTCATCCCATTTGAAACATATCACAACCTTGGGAAACAGAGAAAGCTGTGCTCAGTTTCAAGATGAATCTGACTCTGGAAGAATATCAGTGCTCTACTCCTAAAATACACTGCACTTGTTAAACATAACAACATTCCTGAGGAACTGCTCAAGTAGCTGGGGATGGGGACATGTTGCAGTGCTAGAGAGTTCAGTGTTCTAGGAGAAAGATCAGTAGAACTGTTTAATTGGCATCAGTTATATGAAAGTAATTTCATAGAAGTTTTTGAATCATTTAGTTGGTTTGAACATCATCTTTAAGAAGTCATTCATTCATTCACATGTCTCAACTATATATCAGACAGTTATTGAGGTATAGAGAAAGTAGCAATAAATGAAATGCCCCTATCCTTACGGACCTAACATTCTGGTGTGAAGGAAAGAACCTTAAACGACTTTTTAAAAGTGCATGTAGAATTTCTCAAAAATTAAATACATTTTATCAGTCGTGTTTGACTCTTTACAACCCAAAGAACTGTAGCCCACCGGACTCCTCTCTCGAAGGGATTTCCCAGGCAAGAATACTGGAGTGGGTTGCCATTTCCTTCTCCAGGGGATCTTCCCAACCCAGGGATTAAACTTGGGTCTCTTGCATTGCAGGCAGATTCTTTACCATCAGAGCTACCACAGGAGCTCTAAATACATTTTATAGAGAAAAATAAAGCTAGGTGGCTAAGTGAGGGAATCAATAAAGGGAAATGCAGAGCAGAGCTGTATTATTCAGGTGACTATGGAAATCTTCACTATAAGAGACTTGAACTGTGTCTGAAATAAGTGGGAAGTTGAGCTATGAAGATATCTAGAAAGACACCTGCTCAGACAGAGGGAAGAGAAATGGAAGAAAATCGATGCAGACATGAGCTTGCCAAGCTAGAGAAAAAGCAAGAAGAACTTATGGCTGGAGTAGAATGAATGAACTAAAGGGTAAGCAGAAGGAGACAGAATTAGAGAAGCAGCTGGTAGCCAGATCATCATCAGGAAATTTGGAAGGCACTGTGAACACTTTGAGTGACATGGGAAGCCCGTGGAAGGGTTTGCCAAAGGAATGATGTGATCTGTATCAAGTTGGTGCATTTAAAACATTTTTGTTCCTGATTCAGTTCAGTTCAGTTCAATCACTCCTGATTATCAGATAGTAATGGTGATGGTGGAGGCCTAAAGCAGTAATAGCCTCCCAGAAAGAAAATTTAGTGGCTTGGATGAGGTGATTAGTGGTGGAGGTGATAATAAATAGCTTCCAAATGAATTTCAAAGACATAATCTAAGGAAACTTACTAATAAATTGGATGAATGAGAGGAAGCATGAGAGAAAGAGTTAAGCTAAATCTCTAAGTTTTCAGACTTAGGCATATGGGAGGATGAAGCTGGCATGTACTGAAATGTGGAAGTCTATGAAGAGTATGGTTTTGGCTGGAGGTATCAGGACAGAGAAAGAAATAAATAGCATGATGAATATTATGACAACAGAAATAGACAAAGCTACGTAAAGTAAAAATAATTCAGCCTGATTTCATTTTAATAGCTTGGTGAGTTGTGGCTCTACCATGTAGGTAGAATGTGGTAGACATAGAAAAACAAAACAATAAAAACCTTGACCAAAAGCAAAACAACAACAACAAATTGTACAAGTGTGTGCCCTCCAGTGAGAGGACGGAATCAAGAAATTACAAAAGAATGACACAAATAACTCTACCAAATAACATTCGTAAATCTTTATAGACATAAGAGAGGCATGAATGTTTTAAGTCAACCAAAGAAATGCAAATGAAGCAGGCAAAGGAAATGGGAAAAACAGTGGGACCTCAGACTTCTCTGAGTAAAAACTAAAAGAATCAGGTAACAATTTGGCTTACATTAGGACATGGACTTTATTTTTTAAGTTTTGGAGATGTAATTTGTGTGACCAATAATGGGCTCAGCATGTGACTTTAAGGGCATAGACAGAAAAAAATTCTGTGATGTGAACACAATTTTTAATGGTTTATATGGAGGCTCAGTGTATTAGCATAGAATTTCTAATTTTAATGGATTGGGATCTTTTTAGAAATATTTAGAATAAGTATGAAAAGTGAAAGTGTTAGTCACTCAATCATGTTCAACTGTTTGTGATCCCATGGACTATAGCCTGCCAGGCTCCTCTGTCCATGGACTTTTCCAGGCAAGAATACTGGAGTGGGTTGTCAATTTCTTCTACAGGGTATCTTCTCAACCCAGGGGTGGAACTTAGATCCTCCTGCATTGCAGGCAGATTCTTTACCATCTGAGCCACCAGTCAAGAATAAGTATAGAAATTATATATTAAACCATATCCACGGAACTGTGGTTTTTACTTATGGGAGTAATCTGTACACATTTCATATTTAAGTGTAATTAATGTTTGAGAGAATTTTATATATTATACTAATACATTTGTCTTACATTATAATTTAGTGAATGATTCTGAATTTTAATTTTAGTTTGGAAGACATAAAAGGTTTCAGTTAGTTCAGTTCAGTTGCTCAGTCATGTCTGAGTCTTTGAGACCCCATGAATCGCAGCATGCCAGGCCTCCCTGTCCATCACCAACTCCCGGAGTTCACTCAGATTCACGTCCATCGAGTCAGTGATGCCATCCAGCCGTCTCATCCTCTGTCGTCCCCTTCTCCTCTTGCCCCCAATCCCTCCCAGCATCAGAGTCTTTTCCAATGAGTCAACTCTTCGCATGAGGTGGCCAAAGTACTGGAGTTTCAGCTTTAGCCTTATTCCTTCCAAAGAACATGCAGGGCTGATCTCCTTTAGAATGGACTGGTTGGATCTCCTTGCAGTCCAAGGGACTCTCAAGAGTCTTCTCCAACACCACAGTTCAAAAGCATCAATTCTTTGGTGCTCAGCTTTCTTCACAGTCCAGCTCTCACAGCCATACATGACCACAGGAAAAACCATAGCCTTGACTAGACGGACCTTCGTTGGCAAAGTAATGTCTCTGCTTTTCAATATGCTATCTAGGTTGGTCATAACTTCTCTTCAAAGGAGTAAGTGTCTTTTAATTTCATGGCTGCAATCACCATCTGCAGTGATTTTGGAGCCCCCCAAAATAAAGTCTGACACTGTTTTCACTGTTTCCCCATCTATTTCCCATGAAGTGATGGGACCAGATGCCATGATCTTCGTTTTCTGAATGTTGAGCCTTAAGCCAACTTTTTCACTCTTCTCTTTCACGGTCATCAAGAGGCTCTTTAGTTCTTCTTCATTTTTGCCGTAGGGTGGTGTCATCTGCATATTGGAGGTTATTGATATTTCTTCCAGCAATCTTGATTCCAGCTTGTGTTTCTTCCAGCCCAGCGTTTCTCATGATGTACTCTGCATATAAGTTAAATAAACAGGGTGACAATATACAGCCTGGACATACTCCTTTTCCTATTTGGAACCAGTCTGTTGTTCCATGTCTAAATGATGGAATACTTGTTAGACAATTGAAATGCTAAAAGACTAAATTTTAATATTAGCTTATAAATAGTTTATTTGAATATTCAAAGTATAGCCTCTGAATCATCTTCTGTAGACCAAAATACTTCAAGAACAGGAGAGATATGGATTGCTAGGTCTTTGAAATCAAAGATCTATTAACCTAGCACTGTAAGGCATATAGGGGCTTCCAGGCTGGCTCAGAGGTAAAGAATTTGCCTGCGATGCAGGAGCCTCAGGAGGTGCATATTCAATCCATGGGTTGGGAAGATTCCTGGAGGAGAGCATGACAACCCACTTCAGTATTCTTGCCTGGAGAAGCCCATAGACAGAGGAGCCCGGTGGGCTACCATCCATATGGTCGCAAATAATCAGACATGGCTGAAGCGACTTAGCAAGCATGCATTTTGCATATGGAGGATGCCCATTAAACATTTTAAAATTAATACTGAACCAAATAATGAATAAATGTGAAACTGTTAGAATTATGTTTGAAAAGTGAAAGTGTTAGTTGCTCAGTTGTGTCCGACTCTTTGCGACCCTATGAACTGGGACCCACCAGGCTCCTCTGTCTAGGGAATTCTCCAGGCAAGATTAGTGGAGTGGGTAGCCATTTTCTTCTCCAGGAGATCTTCCTAACCCAGGAATTGAACCCTGGTCTCCCACATTGTAGTCAGATTCTTTACTGTCTGAACCACTAGGGAAGCCTGAAATTATATTTAGTATTGATATTTAATAACATTAGAAATGCTTGTGAAAGAAGGACCAAGAAAAGTTGAGTACACACCTATAATTTAACACGACTTTGATTCTAAAAGATTTCTATCTATATTTAAATATATGTATATTATATGAATGCTCTCAGTGGAAATTAAGCCAAACTTTTTGTTTATTTTTAACCCTCAGCAGAGCAATGTGTAAAAACTCTCCCTTCTAAGCTATAAGCTTACTCTCTTCCAAGAAGTGAAGATGCGAATTACCTTTGGGAAAAAATTTCAGGGGGAAAATTTTTTTTTTCTTTATTTTCAGAAATATAAAACAAGTACTATGCATTACGCATAGTGAAAATGGAAAGATCCTATTTTTGTGTCTTTTTGATTGTGTTAATTGCGTGTAGTTTGTATCTGGGATGAGACTCTGCAGGCTGTTGGTTTTTGTGAAATGAGGAAGAATGTTTATTTTAATGTATTAATGCAACACTGTGGCTCTGAATGGAGAAGGCAATGGCACCCCACTCCAATACTCTTGCCTGGAAAATCCCATGGACGGAGGAGCCTGGAAGGCTGCAGTCCATGGGGTCACTGAGGGTCGAACACAACTGAGCGACTTTACTTTCACTTTTCACTTTCATGCATTGGAGATGGAAATAGCAACCCACTCCAGTGTTCTTGCCTGGAGAATCCCAGGGACGGGGGAGCCTGGTGGGCTGCCATCTATGGGGTTGCACAGAATCAGACACGACTGAAGCAACTTAGCAGCAGTAGCAGCAGCAGTGGCTCTGAAATATACTTGGTTTCACTCATGCAGAGTAAAGGAAATTAGCTAGAGTTTGAATGTACACATAGTAGTTTTGGGGACCCAGTAAACCTTGACCTGGCTTTCTGTGCTGCTCAACCTGGAATTGAGGGTCCCTGACCATGGGGTCGCTAAGAGTTGGACACAACTGAGCAACTTCACTTTCACTTTTCACTTTCATGCATTGGAGAAGGCAATGGCAACCCACTCCAGTGTTCTTGCCTGGAGAATCCCAGGGATGGGGGAGCCTGGTGGGCTGCCGTCTATGGGGTCACACAGAGTCAGACACGACTGGAGCGACTTAGCAGCAGCAGCAGCAGCAGCAGACCAAGTCTCCGGTTATATGACTCTGAGTATCTTGAATGCTATAGGTTGTGTATTATGTTCTGATATCAATTGTTTTGATGAGGCCACAACCAAAGATCCCAATCCTGTGGTTTCCCGGCAGGCATGGAGCATTTCCATTCTCAGTCATCTTGGAAAAGGCAAACCCTCAAAAAAAAAAAAATGAGGGTTACAGAGAAAAGACTTTAAACTGATGTTAGGTGATGGGACCTGGGAGCATGAGCCATTTCTTAACTATGAATCATGCTTGGCTCATCTCTGGTGGTAGTTATGGAGGGAGGTGGGGGTGGAAGGTAACATAAATGTTCTAATTCTGTAAATATGCCTCAAGTGAGGTTCAGAATCTATGTTAGTGTCAAGCTCTCCTCCCCACCACCCATCACCCCATGATTCTGATGAATATAGCTTGTGTACTATACTTCAAGTAATAATAATCTTTAGAAAATTTAGCATATAAAAATCCAACACATAATTGGACAATAAAAATAGCTTTGAAAAATACACCATTTTGTCATGTTCAAAACTGTGTAACTAGTTTATGCCAACACTGTATGTTAAAAATTTGTTAGAGCTCTATCCAGTAAAAAAATTATGGCTGCACTCTTCTATTTGAAATAGATGCCATGCTGTTTTATAAATGTGGCTGATGTGATGAGCTCCTTTCTCAAAGTCATCTGGGATCTTTGTTATCAACTTGGCCTGTGGGAATTAGAATATGCTGAAGTGAAATTCATTGCCCTTGGTTGTACCTGAGGTATGGAAAGTGACACCGGTCTCTTGATGACCAATTAAGGAGTGATTAAGTGATATCAGGGTGCACAGAGTGAAAAAAGAAGGATGTGCACAGACTTCTCATTTTGTACATTTACACAATTCACATTCTGGCTCAAAAATAAGATGTAATGGTCCTACTATATAATATACAGAGACAGTCTTCAGTTTGACTAGCAATTAGTTTTAAATGTACTTTTCTGTTAATAAATGACAGCTAGTAATTATTGATTGCCTTGTGTCCTCAGTTGCATACAAGCAATTTTAAAGTAAATGCATCAATATCACTCAACAATGATAAATATCACAGAAACAACAATTATCACTTATTCTTTCTTGAAAATATTTAACCATTTTATTGATTGTATATCATGGAGATAAAAACATTTTCAGAGTAATTATTTACTTTAGGTTAAAAATAACAATGAAGCTTTTAAAGAGTAAGTCAAACACTTAGGCTTATTGCATTAAAATTTGTACTTTTCTCTGGAAAACAGATGTGGGTCAAGATATATTTTTGAACTCCAATTGCAACCACATCTTCAATAAAAACTGCCCCCAGAGAAGAAATTTCTTCTCCAAAGGCAGGTCCAGGTAGTCATTTTTGCCTTATTTAATACTCCCACTTAACCTTAACAGGAGAGGATCAAGGCATGATAGGACTATCAGTTAGAAGATGAGGAATGTACTGTATTTTCTCTTTGGGAATTTCAGGAGTAAGTTGATGCTTGTGACTTCTAAAATTGAAACAATGTAAAATCAGACTTCAGTTTATACTGACCGTAAACTTAATTTTGGGAAGTAGAAACTATCAGTAAATAGAGTAGACCAGCAATCAAGAGAGGGTAAGGGAGATGTAGAGAGAAAAAAGAAACAAACAAAAAAAAAAAAAAAACAAGAGAAAGAACCCAAAGCTGGCTTCCTGGAAGTGGAATCTGTTTAATCACATGGGACCCCCCATACAGGAGGGCCCTGCCCTTGGTTTAATGCTCTGTTGCCACTCATTTGAAATTATTCCTTGTTTTGAACAAGGGATATTGATTTTCATTTTGCGTTACACCTTGCAAATTATGTAACTGATCCTGCTTGTTCCCATACAATTTCTTCTCTATGGGGCAGGCAGATTAATCTTTTAAACTATAACTCAATCATGTACTCCCCTACATAAAACTCTTTTTCACCCGCCATAATTTTACAATAAAATCCTTATGCTTTAGAGAACCTCCATTATATGGCTCCAGCCTAACTGGCCCACTGCTCCGCTGTACTGCTCACTCTTGCCCGGTCAGCCTTCTTTACGCTCTTCCCACAAGCCAGACTCTTTCCCCAGGTCTCTGTGGTTTCAAATCTTCAGTTTAAAACCTTTCCTCCAACTCTCCTCCTCCTCCAAGAGTTTGTAAAATAATTTGACTCTTACCTCCCGTGTTACACTGTTAGTGAGGCATCACCTAAGTTTTTAGTAACGATCTTCTGCATTTCTTTCATTTGTACATTTATTTCTTTGATTTTCATCTGTCTCCTCAGCCAGCACTCCCCAACCTCACTCCATCAGTGTCATCTCCGTGAGGGTGAGGATGTCAATGGCTGGTGTGCATCTCGACCAGGGTGGGGAATATGGTCCTTGCCCACAATTGTTTCTTGAACAAACAAATGAAAGGCATTAGAAGTCCTGGAAATGGGAAAAACAAATTTGATACAGTTCAGTGCCCAACATACTTGTTAATATTTGCTCCAATGTGTGCTAGTCATCAGTCGTGTCTGGCCTACCAGGCTTCTCTGTCCATGGGATTCTCCAGGCAAGAATACAGGAGTGGGTTGCCATTTCCTCCTCCAGATCTTTCCAACCCAGGGATTGCACCTGGATCTCCTGCATTGCGGACAGATTCTTTACCATCTGCCTATTTGCTCCAATAAAAGTGCCATAGCATTGTTCATTTGGTCCAAAACTTAAGAGAAAAATAAGAACATAGAGTATAGATATGAACTGCTTAATATAGACATAATGTTTATCAATAAAGAATATAGTTAAGCAATAGTAAATCTGCTATCGGTCATATATCCAAGATTATCAGGAAACTTTTATTGATTTTATCTAAAGTCATTTTTTAAATTAATGCTTGTGAACACCTGGAAGTAGTAAAAAATCAGAGATCATGTACAAGTGTTTATGCTTTGAATATTTCTCATGATAAGTAATCTGGTATTACTTGTATGTACACACTTGTGCAATGACAAAATGTGATTCAAAATACAGTAATGTTCCAAGAATATGTTATTAATAATATACTTTTTGTCAACACGTTTTCACTGAACTAGCCACACCTCAAAAAGGGTGGATGTTATAATGTGTTCTAACACTTTGCGTTCAGTTTCCTGTGACAATACATTAAACTAGTGTTTTCCAAGTGGTGGGTCACGAAACTCAAATGAACTGCCTGGGCGGGCATATCTGGTGTGGCTGATAGCTTCCCAGCCTTTTCTCCTGGAACTTGTAATTAATCATTAAATATGGGAAGGGAGAAGAAAAGCAAATTTTACATAATAGCTTTCATAGATGGAGAGCTTACTATGTATTTTACATATTTGCAATCTCACAGCAAACCGATAGAGTAATTACTCTATCTTCATTATGTGGAATGTAATATATGAGGGACTGAACATATGCCATACTGTATAAATTTTCAGGACTTTATGCAAGAGTTAATATCATTCTTATTTTATAAGTAATAAAAATAAGGTTCAAGGATGGTAAAGAATTTCCAAATACATATAACATGCTTGTGGAAAATCAAAGATTGTAATACAACTCTAACACTGAATTCTGCGAGATCCTGAGGATTTTTGTCTAAAAGAGTTTAGACAAAGTATTTAAAATTTCAATTCTAAGTAAATGTTGATGCTCAGTCACTTTAGTCGTGTCTGACTCCAGCAACCACATGGATTGTAGACAACCAAGCTCCTCTGTCCATGGGATTTCCCAGGCAAGAACACTGGAGTGGTTTGTCATTTCCTTTCCATCTTCCTGACCCAGGAATCAAATTTCAGTCTCCTGCACTGCAGGCAGATTCTTTACCAGCTGAGCCTCCAGGTTCTATTAGCTCCTCCAATACTATTTTGCATGTTCCTTATGACTCTTAAAACTGAATGTCCTGTGATGGAAAATTGCTGATCTGGGTCAAGGAATCTTCCTTAATATTACCTCCTCTCTGTCATGATCACTCAGACAAATCGGTTCCTCCCTTTTCAGGCCAAGTCTATCACCTTCCATGTCTGTGTTAGCTATGATTCACATCCTTGACCTTTCCATGAATTCATCTTTTCTTGAAATAGCTGAAAATCTAGTTTCTCTCTGTACTAGTTTCTGAGGGCTGCCACAACAAATTATTATGAACTGAACGATGAACAGAACTCTATTCTCTCAAAGATACGGAGACCAGCTGTAGAATAACTAATCCTGCCCCAATTATACAAATGAGAAAACAGGTACAGTACAAGGAAGCTACTGTTAATGATCACTAATCATTTAAGAACAGATTTGAACTCTGGTTTGCCTGAGTTCTTAGTCTTTTATCATGAGCTCTTAGTCATGATACCTCATGACAACCTAAATTCGCACTGCTCTCTCTAATTTAAAAATTTAATTTAAAAAGGCAATATTAAAAATAAGCTTTATGTCATTCTTCTATTCAGTAAGTCCTGCCAGTGTGAAGGTGTGATGTTCATATCAACTCAGAGAACCAAAGTTCATTCATCCTTAATTGTAGTCTGCATTAAAAGGCATCTTTACATAAAAAAAAATGTGAAAGTGAAAGTCGCTCAGTTATGTCTGACTCTTTGTGACCCCATGGACTATGCAGTCCATGGTATTCTCCAGGCCAGAATACTGGAGTGGGTAGCCTTTCCCTTCTCCAGGGGATCTTCCCAACCCATTCCAATCCTACCTCATTGCAGGTGGATTTTTTACCAGCTGAGCTACAAGGGGACTGTATAGTCCATGGGGTTGCAAAGAGTCAGACACGACTGAGCACAGGGACTGTGATAATTGTGATTTTTAAATATGTTCCTAGGAAATTTTTGGTTTTGCCACACATATACAAAAAATCAAACTCATAGTTCTTTAGCATTCATCAAACTATTGAGACAATAAAGTTCTGTGGTCATTTTATTCCCAAATTTTTTTTTTTAATTTAAAAATAAGATCTAAACGTAAGACCAGAAACTATAAAACTCCTAGAGGAGAACATAGGCAAAACACTCTCCAACATACATCACAGCAGGATCCTCTATGACCCACCTCCCAGAATATTGGAAATAAAAGCAAAAATAAACAAATGGGACCTAATTAACCTTAAAAGCTTCTGCACATCAAAGGAAACTATTAGCAAGGTGAAAAGACAGCCTTCAGAATGGGAGAAAATAATAGCAAATGAAGCAACCGACAAACAACTAATCTCAAAAATATACAAGCAACTCCTACAGCTAAACTCCATAAAAATAAACGACCCAATCAAAAAATGGGCCAAAGAACTAAATAGACATTTCTCCAAAAAGACATACAGATGGCTAACAAACACATGAAAAGATGCTCAACATCACTCATTATCAGAGAAATGCAAATCAAAACCACTATGAGGTACCATTTCACACCAGTCAGAATGGCTGCGATCCAAAAGTCTACAAATAATAAATGCTGGAGAGGGTGTGGAGAAAAGGGAACCCTCTTACACTGTTGGTGGGAATGCAAACTAGTACAGCCACTATGGAGAACAGTGTGGAGATTCCTTAAAAAACTGGAAATAGAACTGCCTTATGATCCAGCAACCCCACTGCTGGGCATACACACTGAGGAAACCAGAAGGAAAGAGACACGTGTACCCCAATGTTCATCGCAGCACTGTTTATAATAGCCAAGACATGGAAGCAACCTAGATGTCCATCAGCAGATGAATGGATAAGAAAGCTGTGGTACATATACACAATGGAGTATTACTCAGCCATTAAAAAGAATACATTTGAATCAGTTCTAATGAGGTGGATGAAACTGGAGCCTATTATACAGAGTGAAGTAAGCCAGAAGGAAAAACATAAATACAGTATTCTAACGCATATATATGGAATTTAGAAAGATGGTAACAATAACCCTGTGTACGAGACAGCAAAAGAGACACTGATGTATAGAACAGTCTTATGGACTCTGTGGGAGAGGGAGAGGGTGGGAAGATTTGGGAGAATGACATTGTAACATGTAAAATATCATGTAAGAAACGAGTTGCCAGTCCAGCTTCGATGCACGATACTGGATGCTTGGGGCTAGTGCACTGGGACGACCCAGAGGGATGGTATGGGGAGGGAGGAGGGAGGAGGGTTCAGGATGGGGAACACATGTATACCTGTGGTGGATTCATTTTGATGTTTGGCAAAACTAATACAATTATGTAAAGTTTAAAAATAAAAAAAAATAAAAAAAAAAAAAAAAAAAAAAAAAATAAAAATAAGCCAGATACTGGAAAAGGAAATGGCAACCCAATCCAGTATCTTTGCCAGGAGAATTCCATGGACAGAGGAGCCTAGCGGGCTACAGTCCATGGGGTCACAAAGATTTGGGCATGACTGAGAGATTAACACTCACTGAGCAAAATAAGCATTATAAATTACAGGGAAGCCCCAGTTCTGACACTTGGAAGGCCCCACCGCTAAATTCCTTGAGGGGTTCAGATTTATCTGCTTCTGAAGCAGGGATTTGATCACAGCATGGCAACCTGAGTGATATGGGATCTACCTTGGGTCAAGTCAGAGATTTACCATCAAAATTGTGTGCTTTTAAGCAAGTTACTTAATCTCTCTGTAATAATCATTTTTATCCATTACAAAATGTACTATAATCTCATCTAGTCATATACTCTAGTCAGAATTTTTGTGAAGTTTGCAATAACAGGAGTATGGTACCTAGCACCCACCTTTGAATACATTACAAAATATTTTTCTCCTTAAATCCCTATTTAACAGGGGAACAAAAAACCCTCCTTTTTTGTTTTTCTTTAGTCAGTTTACTCCATTGATAATACTTATTGTTGTTCATTCATTCAGTGATGTCCAACTCTTTGTGACTCCAGGCTTTTCCCTGTCCTTCACTATCTCCCAGAGTCTACTCAACTTGTAATCCACTGAGTCGATAATGCCATCCAGTCATCTTCTCCTCTGCTGTTCCCTTCTCCTCCTGCCCTCCACTTATTAAAAGGCATTCTACCTATTTCTCTCTTAAACCTCGTGCATGCTGTCGCTTCAGTTGTGTCCGACTCTTTGCAACCCCATGGACTGTAGCCTGCAATTGTGGCAAATAAGTATCTGTTATGCAGAACTGAATTTATGCAAAACAGGTAAAATAGGATAAAGATCTGATCCCTACTATTGCACTTCCTAAAACATATTTGTTTCATTAATTTCAGTAATTTATTACCCCATTAAAACCCCAAACTCCAAGTAAAACCTGAAGAAGGGGCCTCTCTTTATTAAATAGAAAATTATTTCAGGAAATAGTCCTTGTAACTTTAGTGTTTATTAGTCTAGTTTTTTTTTTTTTTAGTTTAGGGGTTTAGAAATGAATGTGATTAGATTTAAGGAGAAAACTAACTTGCAGATTCTGAGACAGTAGGATTTTTACCATAATCCTTGTGGACAAGATTTGGCTTGAAAATATGTCCAGACTTTTCCCCAAATCCTGTCAATGCCAAGAAAGATTAGCCTTGAAATTTCATTTTTCCATTTAGCTACTTGAAGATTTGTGTGAAAAATACCAACTTGGTAGTTATTTTACAAAATATAATTTTTTTCCCAAATGAATAAAATTACTTTCCCCCAGATTACCTCCAATGTATTGTTTGGATTTTGTACCTGGTAAAAATTAATTGATAAAATATTATTCTTTCCAACAACTAGAAATTTTAAATCATTCTTTATCAGATTTTTCTTTTATGAAATTTGACTATGAGAGTGTATCCAACTTTTAAAAAAAATTATAAAATATTTTTTTCATGAGAAGCAATTTCTATGTATAATTCAACACCCACTTACCTTTCAAAAAAGAATCAAAAGTATTTAGGAGCATCGTTAAACTGCTCATCTTCAAATATGACTAATTAGTTTAACATCACCCTTCAGGCTTTCCTTTAAATGACTCCGGAAAAGACCTTAATTGTGCATTTCCATCCAAGTGAACTGAGAAAACAATGTAAGACTGGCAGTGGGTATAATAAAATCATTTTGTTGATAATTTGACATCAGTACAATAATAAAGAGGAAGTTTTTTTTCTTTCTTCCTTTTTTTTTTTTTTGCTGTCACCAGGACGACTACAATCATATTTTTAAAAATATTTTCTGTAAAAGGTTCAAGCCTTTTCTTGCTTAGCTTTCTGAAAGATAATTCAGTTGTGGACTTGGATCCTGAGAAATTGTCAGACACTAAAAGTACGTTTTTCAGTGAAGGATGAGACCAGGGATCATTTAACCACCTTTTTTTCCTTTCCAGAAAGAGGGTTTGGGCTGGCCCTGAGAGCTCTTCCCTAGAGGGGCCCAGAGAAACAGGGCACTCAAAGCCGGTGCACTGGGACACCCCAGAGGGATGGGATGAGGAGGGATGTAGAAGAGGGGGTGCGGGATGGGGGAACATGTACACCCGTGGCTGATTCATGTCAATGTATGGCAAAACCACCACAACATTGTAAAATAACTAGCCTCCAATTAAAATAAATTAATTAATTTAAAACAATTTCACAACTAAAATAAAAAAGAGTAGGCACACATTCCCAGAGTCTCTGATCTCTTGTTAAATTATAAATGATTATGACCTACGGATCCCTTCTCAGAGGCTCCTAAATGAGTTTGTATGTTGGGAGTATCTTTGTAGATTAAGGGATGCTAGACACACCAACAACATACACTTTTATAAACTGAGATCCTTGACCTGCTAGATATTCTGCTTTCAGAGTAGGTAGTGGACTTACACCTTCATACTCACAGCTCAGGTTTTTTCCTGGTCACAGGGCTACATGCCCTGAAAATATAAAGTAGGTGAAAGAGTCCTGTGCTGGATGAAGGGGTAGGGGCAAGCTCAGAATCTGCCTCAGTCTATTCAGAAACCTGACTAGCTCCCATGTTGCAACCCCAGGCTTACACTCCAGGAGCCCAAGTACCCTGAGTGGCATAGTATGGGAACCAGCTGATACGTTCTTCTGCCTTTTTCTAGTTATTTTCCAGTCTCCTCAAAATTTATTTCAGACACATATATGGAATCCACACTCCTTCTCCAGGAAATGTTCTTTTATGAGAGCAAAGTTTACAGCTAACACAGAACAAATTCTAATATGACGTAGATATAATAGAAGTATCATATGTTCTTGACCTTTTGCCTAAAATTTCTCTACCATCATTGAAGTGATTCATTCATGTATACGAATAATTTTTATTAGGTGTATAACACTGGAGTTAGGTCTTTATTCTCACTGAATGATTTGAGTAAATAAAAACTTTCAGTGGCATGTAAATTATGTGCATATGAACGATGTTGTATGCATCTATAATGTTAAGAACATGTATACATAAGCACAGGTAACTGTGAACTCTATAAGGTAGCAGTTAAGAGGGTATGCCCTGGAGATGAACTTTCTGTTTCAGATACCTAGGGAAATTTTTTAATCTCTCTGGGCTCTCTCTCCTCGTCTATTAAAATAAAGACAATAATATTACTCATTTAAGGGATTATTCAGTTAGTGTTCTCCTGTCATACAGTTAGGCTCTACACATACATGCTAGTAATATTACAAACAAGCCTGGAAGATTTGGGGTGTAATGAAGGCTGAATAATGAAATGTCTTCTTTGAGGATTATTTCTGAAGAAGCAAATACACTTGAGAAAGAGAACTGACGCATGCTTTTCTTTTTTTTTAAATTTTTTTATTTTTTCATGCTTTTCAAATATGTTAAGAAGCACCGGGCTGCTGTCTACTGTGTGGTTCTGTTCATTTTCCATCTGACGGGATCACTGAACGTAATATTCAATCCTGGATTAATACACAATAGAGAAGGAAAAGCAATTCAATGCTATTAAACTCTGAAAATTGAGATGAAACAAAAGCATCTTTCAGTTTCCAGGAATAAGAAAACTAAATTGTATTTTACTTAGCTTTTCATATGGGGAATTGATTGCTGAAGTTTGAAGTTTTCTTTAAGTAAAAACTTTGGTGATGCATTTCTCTCTTCTAAGGCTTCATTAAAAGTAGTAAAAGTATATGAAATCATTCAGTGTCTAGTATTTCAGAGTTTGATATTGCATTACAGCTAGCTTGCCCTCATGTTATCTTCTTATTTCTCATGTCATTATCTTTGAAGAAAGATCAATTGGCAGTCTAATGCCTTAAATTTTTGTCTAAGATATACTGAGTTCCTTGCTCAATAATCACTTCTAATATTTTACTTACTTGTTAGACATGTCATCCTTTTACTTTATTGTCCATGGAGATGAGAGGGACGATTTGCTGTCCCTGGTGAATCCCTGAAAGCCCTCTGCCCATTCCGTCAGCCCCGTACAAACCTTGCTCACGGTGCCCCATGTGGTTATAATCCAAGGCCTATCCTCTCATACCTATGGTGGCCTACACAGCCCCACAGGCCTATTTCTACAAAACTCAGGAGTCTCCAAAAACCGTACTGCATATGGTGAGAGACCAAAATAAGTTGAGGTTGCTTTCCTTGACTCCCCCAGCCCTCCTCCCTCCTGGGAGCTCTACTGATGCCTCAAATGGGACATCCTCACCAAATCCTCTGACTGAAGCCAGGGATTTACTATATCTACACAGGTATTTCTTTTCCAAAGCAAAGGGTTGTTGAGTGCTATATAATTCAGTGACCTGATCTTTCTAATGTTCAAAATTAAGTTCTTATTTTCTTACTCAATTTTTTTATTTTTTTTGCATTTTAGTTTGACCCAGGACTAAGCTCTGGGATACAGATTTATATTTTATAAACACATACTATTTATAGCATTGGCAAAATATAATATACCACTGATAGCACCCAGGCAATTTTCAAAAAATAAATTTAGGTCTTTAAAAATATTAAGCAAGATCATGTAGTGTTGTTCAATATATTTGATATATTCATTAATCCAAAGTCTGGAGATGTAAAACAATAAAAATCACATATTCTTTGGGTCAGAAATTCTGTCAGGGCAATGTTGGAGTGACATTTCTGTTTTCCAATGTCTTGGATCTTCAGCAGGAAAGTTGAATAGCTGCGGGCACTGAAGATGTCCAGAATCATTTAGAAGCATTAGAATCACATTTCTAGTGCCTAGGATATCATGACTTAAAAGCTATGTTCAGCTCGAATTGTCAACCAGAGCCTCTATATGTGGGCTGTCCATATCACTTGGGCTCCATGGTTTCCAAGAGGGGACATCTGGAGAATGAGTATACCAAATGATCCATTAGGAAGCTGCATGGTTCTTGGTGACCTAACTTGGAAGTAATAAGGATTCATTTCCTTCATAGCCTATTGGTCAAATACAAAGATGCCTCTATTCAAGGGGAAGGGTCAGAGACAGCACCTCTTAAAGGGAGGAATAACAACTAATTTTCACACTTTTTTGAAGTTCCACAATCTGTACCCTGGCTACAAAGTATGTATAATCTTAAGTGTAAAACTATATCCATTATCTCCAAAGACACACCCAAAGCTTCATTTTATTTTAGCATCAGACTAAAATAGAGACCCAAAATTTCATCATTTAAACTAGATTGAGGAGTAGATGAAACACCTCAGGGCCAATTCCTTGGGAACATTTTTTTTTTTTTTTGGTCAATGGGAAGACCTGTTAGCTACTCCACGAGCACCCAGTAAATGTGGTTAAATAGGCACAATATAGCTGTAATGTTTAGATCATTGCTGCTGTTATTCTTTAGTCGCTAAGTCATGTTCAACTCTTTTCTGACCCCATGGACTGTAGCCCACCAGGCTCCTCTGTCCATAGGATTTCCCAGGTAGAATACTGGAGTGGGTTACCATTTCCTTCTCCAAGGATCTTCCTGATCCAGGATCAAACTCGTGTCTCCTGTATTGGCAGGTGTCTTCTTTACCACTGAGCCACCAGGGAAGCCCCCAGTATTTAGATACTTCCATTTAAAAAGAAGGGCATTCAGCGAACATAGATCCATAGCAGTTCTGAAATCCAGTGAGGTACATGTTGTTATTTCCTTAATCATAGCCCAGTGGTGTTCTTAAGACTGATTCCCCACAGGTCTTGACTATACCTCTTTGAATCTTCTTCCTTCTAAGTCATTTCTCCTTAGCCTTTATTTTTAGCTATGTAGATTTCTCGGCTGGTTCCTACCTGTAGAAGTTGAGGAGTCCAAAGACCCTCTTTTCATTTTGTACTGTTCCTAACCTTTCCAATGCAAGCTAACATGTTCATCCTTTGTAGCTTCTGTGAGTTTTAATATTCATCCATTGGTAATCCACCACACTAGACAGTGGGAAGCCCCTCCCACAAATCTCCTTGAGGCAAGTCCTTCTCTAGCTTGGGCATCTTGTGCAGCTTCTCCATCTTGGGTGTCTAATGTTTCCATTTTCCTTGTGGGCAACCTGGTTCTGGAGTTGATGAAACATGATTCTCTGCTATACTTAATGCAGAAATATTTTAGACCCTGTGACTCGATTCAAGATTGAATCAATTTATGACCTACAGGGCAAGGAGAACATCACTAGAAACAAAAGGACTGATGACTTTTTGTAGTGGAAACTTTTTTGATATCTCCCTAGTGCGTTTAATTTTATTTTTATGAAATGAAAGAGAGGATATGCTTATCTTGGAAGGGATACACAATAGAGCATGCTAATCAATTGTGTTTTTAAAAAAGTCCACGTCTGGTTTATATTTTTTCTTATATCTTAAAGGTAACAAATTCCATGTAACTAGAATATAAATATTAATGCCATTTTGACTAATCATATAAATTGTTGCAAAAATTGCTAAAATTGATTAATAGAATGATTGAATATAATAGCTTATCACTGATTCAGAATCACACTCTATATTTATGAATTAAGCTTGATGGGGCTTTATGGCTTAGCTGGTGGATAATTATCCTCAAGTGTCTCTTTCTAATACATTATGTATTCAAAACTTGTGTCAATGGGTCATTACCAGAAATTACCATTTCAAAAATTGATGCTCTGGATCAGAGTCATCAGCAATATCATTGCAAATGTTCAGCTCTTGTTTGTGAGTTACCTGAGTGGCAGGGATGTCAGGTGCCTGGGGATTAGGTGATACTTTCAAGTTCAGCTCATATTCTCCTAGGAAGGTGAATAAAGTCATGTTGCTGGTCATACATCCCAATGACAGTTTTCAGTACTAAAATGTACAATTTTATCTTTTCTAGCACTTATTTCCAAATTTTTCATATTTAAAATGGCTTTTAAATAATTTAAAGGCTTTAGTAAAAAATGTAAAGGTTTTCTCTATTTTATTTTTTAACTTTACAATATTGTATTGGTTTTGCCATATATCAACATGAATCCGCCACAGGCATACATGTGTTCCCCATCCTGAACCCTCCTCCCTCCTCCCTCCCCGTACCATCCCTCTGAGTCGTCCCAGTGCACCAGCCCCAAGCATCCAGTATCCTGCATCAAACCTGGACTGGCGACTCATTTCATATATGATATTATACATGTTTCAATGCCATTCTCCCAAATCAACCCACCCTCTCCCTCTCCCACAGAATCCAAAAGCCTGATCTATACATCAGTGTCTCTTTTGCAGTCTTGTATACAGGGTTACTGTTACCATCTTTCTAAATTCCATATATACACGTTAGTATACTGTATTGGTGTTTTTCTGTCTGGCTTACTTCACTCTGTAATTTCTGTTTTGAAACAAGGACATTAAGATCCCTTCTAGAATCTAAGTGCTGAGTCAGCCACTTGTCACAAAAGATAAAAGTCACTAAGCCCAAGACAAATAAGCAGCTGTTGTTAACTATACACATCTTCCCTCATTCTCTGAACCACACATTTTATCAATTCATTATTATCTAGTTCATTCTTGTAAATGTGTTGTGTTTCCCTGCTTATGGAATTTTAGCCTCTTTTTTTTTTTTTTTTTGAATTTTAGCCTCTTGAAGACAAAAGCCATTTCTTATACCCAATTTTAATATTATTTATTTCAATTGGAAGTTAATTATTTTACAATATTGTGGTTTTTGCCACACAGTGACATTAATTTTTGTACATCCATAATCTCTCCTTTTCTCTGCACTTATATTGAAATGATGAAGCATTTAAAAAAATTTATTATTGTAACATGTCCATATTATTATTTATGTTATTACTTATTCTGATTACCTATTAGACTTATATATTTTTTATTTATAGTAATTATTTGTCTTCTGACAGAATAATCAATACTCTCTGATACAGGAATGGACAGATAAATCACCAGAGAAGATAGACAACTGCGTGAATATTGATGATGATTCCTGGTATTAACCCTTAAAAGTTAGTAAATATTGCATGCTGTTCAATTTCATCAAATTACACTTATCTGTTTTATTCTTCTTTTAAATGCTAAAAATAGTTGAAAAGTAAATTTTTCATGGAATCATAATGCTAGAAAGGACCTTAACAGTTTTACATTTCCCTTTGCATTCAAATGGATTTTATCGAAGACTCTCCAAATTGTTACACACTAATAGATATCATTTGTAAACATATTTATGTGTATTTATATAATGTTATAATTCTTTATAGCTAATAAAATATATTACATTTTTTTCCTATTCCAATGGAAATTCTTATATGTTGCTCAAAAGAGTCTACATTAATGGTTATAATCTTGTGGACGTGATGGTAGGATGACAAGTTATATTGCTCCAAGGTTAAAATATCTAGTAGTAATTACAAAAAACCCTGTAAAATGCAGACAGCAGAATTATTTACATGTGAAAATAAAACTTATTTCAGAATAATTTCCCTTAAAAGCTGATTTTTTTCCAGCTTTTATTATTTTACTGTAAAGTAGCAGTTTTTTATTAAAATAATCTTGCTATAACATAGTTTGCTATTTTATGAATATTGTGTGACCCTGAAAAAAATTACCAAACCACCTCAAACATAGTTTTTCATCTGCAAAATGGAACTAGTAAAGATCTAATTTAGAATATTTTGTAATGTCAACAACCAAATAATTCCAAATCTTTTCCATTATATGTCATAGGATTGTTCTTCCTAGTCCCCTGGAATCTAGTTGGGACTTACATCTTATTTTGGTCAACAAGTAGAAGTGATGTTTGACACTTCCACTTAATATCATATATGAAATGAGTCGCCAGTCCAGGTTCGATGCACGATACTGGATGCTTGGGGCTGGTGCACTGGGACGACCCAGAGGGATGGTATGGGGAGGGAAGACGGAGGAGGGTTCAGGATGGGGAACACATGTGTACCTGTGGCAGATTCATTTTGATATATGGCAAAACCAATACAGTATTGTAAAGTTAAATAAAATAAAATTAAAAAAAAAAAAAAAGCTTTAAGGGCCTGTGTATAAATTGCCACACTCAATATTCCTGGTAGTGTATCCTCTATCAGCCTGGTTTTAAGTGTCAGGACAATGTCAACAGAGCACCTAACCAAACAATAGCATATATGTAGAAAGAGCAAGAAATAAATTTTGTTGGTTTAAACCACTAAGATTTGGGGATTACAGATTAATATAGTATAATTTAGTCAAAGTCTGAGAAAATGCATGCAAAGTATAGGCCATACTGTTCAGCACAAGTATTATTAGTAATATTACTATGAACGTTTCATATAAGACAAACATAAATCAAGTGAAAGGCATTATTAGTAATATTACTATGAACGTTTCATATAAGACGAACATAAATCAAGTGAAATGTAAACACTATAACCAGTTAGAACACACAAAACCTAAATACTGAGGACGGATTATATTCCTCAGTTTTAGATTGTAATAGGGGAGATTAGTATATTCTCTTTCATCTTTGGTGTTGAGTCTTTTCCAATAATGGTTAATATAATTATTATAAAATCATAATTTATAGGAAGAAAGCTTCAGTGTTTTGAAAGTATTAGCTCAGTCATGTCTGACCCTTTACAACCCCATGGACTGTAGCCCAGGAGGTTCCTTTGTTCATGGGATTTTCCAGGCAAGAATATTAGAGTGGTTTGCTGTTTCCTTCTCCAGGGGATCTTCCTGACCCAGGGATCGAACCTGAGTTTCCTGCGTTGCAGGCAGATTCTCTACCCTCTGAGCTACCAGGGAAGCCCTCTCAGTGTTTTGAGAGAGTAATTATATATAAAATTACTGATACTTAAGAGAATATAGAAAACAGAAGTATCAGAAAGGCAACATATACATTTGTTTACTCTCTTAACAATCCATTAAAACTGTAACTCTAGCATTTGGAATAATCTCTGGTCTGTATACATTTATTGAATATATGAATGAGTGACTTTGATAATCCATACCAAAATGTTATTCTTTTATCCTCACTTTCAACTTTATATGTGTGTTTCTGTTAGTGAAATTCTGTATTTAAATTTTTTCTCTAATAGCAGGGCCATATCTTTTGTAAATATTAAAAGGATATCTTCCATGATTTTATGTATTCTTCATATCTTTATCTAGCTATATAATCAGCCACAAATTCTTATCAATGAAAACTGAAAATGCATTTGTAGCCTGTCTGTTCAGGTAATATACTTTCATTACTCCTGAAATAGTTCTTATCATATAGAAATTGTAGAAGGTAGTAATAAAAGTAACTTAGGAAAGCTAAACTCATAACAGAATTAATTAAATAGATTAGACTCAGCAGCAATTTGGACAGAGGTAAAAATACAAATAAAATAAATCAGAAAATTGTCACCTTTAATTACCAATAAGCCTCTAGTAAGACTAGGAAAATAAAAAATAAAAGTATCAGTTTGAGATGAGAAGAGTGTTTTCTCTTACCTAAGTTGCAGGTAGATATGAATAGTAACTGAAGTTAATACATCAAGGAAAATAAAAATGAGCTAAGTTTCTGGAGTTATGGGTTAAACAGCAGAATTAATTAAAAACAACAACCACTATGGGAAATGGTTAGAAAAGGTTATTTGAGGAGAGGGAAAGAACAAAATTCAAAACCATTGCTTTTCACCATAAGCTCTTCTGAATTACTTGATAACCTGTGTGGTGTGTTGTTTTGATCTAACTGTCTACTTGACATCTCTATCCAGGTGGCTCAAATGTATCTCAAGAGGAAAAACATCCAACCATGAATTCTCAGTCTCCATCTTCTTTCACTGTGTCTTCTGTCAGTTAATGGCACGAATCCATTTATCTAATCATCCTGGACACTTCCCTCTCCCTCATGTTCTTGTCCCATTGCTCACTGAGTCTACCAGTACTGATCTCTTGACTACCCCCAGAATATATAGATTTGTCTTTTTATTCGTGGCTCCCTTTATGCTCTGTTCTTTGTTGCAGTACTGAAGTAGCTTCTTAATAGTGTTCCCTAAGGAGATCCAACCAGTCCATTCTGAATGAGATCAGCCCTGGGATTTCTTTGGAAGGAATGATGCTGAAGCTGAAACTCCAGTACTTTGGCCACCTCATGCGAAGAGCTGACTCATTGGAAAAGACCCTGATGCTGGGAGGGATTGGGGGCAGGAGGAGAAGGGGACGACAGAGGATGAGATGGCTGGATGGCATCACTGACTCGATAGACATGAGTCTGAGTGAACTCTGGGAGTTGGTGATGGACAGGGAGGCCTGGCGTGCTGCAGTTCATGGAGTCGCAAAGAGTCGGACACGACTAAGCGACTGAACTGAACTGAACTGAAATCTATTCTTGAGTTCGCTCATCAGAATTTGAGTGATCTTTTCAAACCTCAAATCTGACTGTGTTTCATATTCTTGGTCAGAGCACACTGATGACTTCCAGCTGCTCTCACAGAACAGCTGTACAGAACAGCTCCTTCTCCTCACATGATCTAGGAGGCTCTGCAGGGTGAAGCTCTAATACCATTTTATACCATGTATTTCACTCTCAGTGCTCTCATCCACTTTAGCTTTCTAGTATTTTTATTGCTTATTTTGCTTTTATTTCTTTTTTTGAGTCTTTTAAAGAATTGAAATATAGTTGATTTACAAAGTTTTATTAGTTTCCAGTGTACAGAAAGTGATTCAGTTATACCTGTATATGTATATTCTTTTTCAGATTCTTTTCCATTATTGATTATTACAAGATATTGAGTATAGTTCCCTGAGTGGCACTGTAGGTCCTTGTTGTTTATCTATTTTATATATAGAGTGTGTACCTGTTAATCCCAAGACTTAAACTCACATAATCCATCTATTTACAGAACCTTTGCCCATGTTCTCTTTGCTGCCTTGTGTAACTACCCTTACACACCTTCACCCTGCTCAATCTTAATCATCCTTCAGCGCTCAGCTAAAAAGACCAACTCTGCCACACTGGCCCCAGTCGCGGTCCTTTATCATGTTTTCTTAAAGAATTATATTCATTTGAGTGACAATATTTGTCTCTTTTTGGTTGTCGTTGTTGTTGTTTTTAGCCCAGTGTCTAGCTTCTCTGAATTCTTAATCGAATAGGAAAGTAACTATATAGATTTCTGCTTACTATTACAAGTATAGCAAATAATATAGTTAACTGGCAAATTGTAAAAAATCAAAACATTTGTTAAAGAATTAATATATGGCCCACTGGTCACTTATTCCAGCAATAATGCAAACTTTCTCAGTCTTCTAGCAATACTCCTCCAAAAATTTTGCTATTCTTTTTCTTATTGGACCCTTGTTTCTATTCTTAATTGCTGTCAGACAGTTTTATACAATGCTGAGACAACAGCTTACTTTAACTGTAAATGAACTCTACCCAAGAAGCAGAAAGACTTCTGCTACTTGGCATTTGCTAGATCTTCGTGGATATAGGAAAGAGAAATTTCTTTCTCATTTAGTGCTGATCATATTTTTCTTTTTTCTCCAATGTTTTTATTCTTGGTCATTTTCTCTATGTTATATATTCCTTGCAGAATAAATAAATAAATACCTATCTCCTTAAATACATTTAGCCAATTAAGCTAATTTTCATATTTATATATTTTCAGATAGTTATATGTAGGCTATTATGTTTCCATAGAGAGAAGCTGTCACGTTTACTTCTAAACCATAATTGAGGTCATTATCAAGAACAGAATATTATGTTCTATGAACTAAGTACTGTTTTATAAATTATTAAATAAATAAAACACAAGATCTGAAGACAGATCAATTGATTAATGAAGATTTGCTTAACGGAAGAAAATTACATCTTTCTTGAAGAGGAAAATCAAATAGAAGTCAGCATTAATGATGCTTGTGGAGCTGTTCCTTTGTTTTGGAACTACTATGGTAAGGAAAGCCTTAGCATCCTAAATAAGAGACAGGGAAAGAATGTATGAGCTTATACAGTTAGCTTCTCTATTTTCAAGTGGGCCAAACAAGGATAGTATAAAGAGATTTTTAATTGTCCAAAGTAGTAGTATATTTAAAAATTAAAAAAAAATACCACATTCTTGACTACTCTATATTGCTGATCCACAGCAGTTAATTCATAAAATCGGCAGTCTTAACATTTTCCGTGTGTTACCAATTGTTAGTCAATCTTTCTAATTCTGAGGAAAACTTATGGATTAATTCTGATTAAATAAAATTGTTCCCAGGAGAGAATTATAGAAGTAAAACTAAAGTATGTTATGTCAAGATTTTCTGTTAAATTTCAGATTGAAGAGAAAAAAGACAAGGTTTCCTTAGTTTAACAGACATGGTATTTTGACTTGGATAGATGAAAAAGATCAAAGAGTTAGAGATAAATTTCCACTTTCTCCTGACTTCATCAAATTGCAGTAGAGTTTGACAGGCTCTTTTCTTTTACTAACTCCCACATCATAAATTTGAGCTGAGAATTCTCAATAAATGTCAAAGATGCAGCTTGTCTCTTAGTTTTCCTTACATGAACAACCCAGTGAGGCATTTTGCTATAATCTAGTTATAAATTAAGAGGCAATTATATTGTAGAGATAGTTCCAAAATGATTGCTGGAATCTGTTATCTGTGTTGCTTTAATTCTCTGGAGATTACAAGACTTACTATGCAGACAGATATCATTCCTTGAAATATCATTGAAAGTTACATTTTTTATGACAAATGCTCAATGGTGTTCGTGTATATGATGTGTTCATGTATATGATATATTTTTTATTACTTCCATAAGAAACAGCTAAGATAAAACAACCTAAAGATTAATATACAACTCTCTAGCTACATATAAAAATCACATTTCACTAGTGTATACTAGCTTTATATTTAATCAAATAAAAATGTCCTATTTTTGGTCTACTTGTTAAGAATTAAATAAAGGAACATTTTACTGCAGTTATTTTTGCTTAATGGAATAAATTATGAATGTGACCAGTCAGATGTCTAACTGCATTTTATTTGTTTTTTATAGGTTGGATTATGAAAGAATGATTTCATTTATCTTAAAGCATCAAAACCCATGTAGCTTAAAATAAATGACACTTTCTTCACTAGAAAGTTTGAACTGTTCCTTCTGGCACTTACCTTTCCTTCAGAGAGATCCTTCACAGAGAGCTATAAAATATCTCCTGGCAGATACACACAGTTTTAGTGTGTTTTTTGTTTATTTTAGATTATCATATTATTATTGACTATATTTTCCACACTGTACATCCCTGTGACTTATTAATTTTGTAGGTAAAATTTTGTACCTCTTGAAACCCTCACCTTCATTTAAAAAGACCCTGATGCTGGGAAAGATTGAAAGCAGGAGGAGAAGGGGATGACAGAGGATGAGATGGTTGGATGGCATCACTGACTCTATGGACGTGAGTTTGAGTAAGCTCTGGGAGTTGGTGATGGACAGGGAGGCCTGGCGTGCTGCAGTCCATGGGGTCTCAAAGAGTCAGACACAACTGAGTGACTGAACTGAACTGAACTGATTTTTCTCATTCCCATATGCTCCACCCCTCTGGTAACCACCTGTTTATTCTCTATATCTATGTCTGTTTCTGCTTTCTTATGTTTGTTCATTTGTTTTGTTTTTTAGAACCTACATATTAATGAAATTATATCATATTTGTCTTTCTTTGTCTGACTTAATTTCACTTAGCATAATCCTCTAGGCCCATCCATGTTGTTGCAAATGGCAAGATTTCATTCTTTTTTGTGGCTGAGTAATATTACATTATATGTATACACACACACATACCTCATCTTTATGATTCCCCCTCACGAAAGAATCGATACTTTCAAATTGTGCTGGAGAAGACTTTTGAGAGCCTTTTGGACTGCAAGGAGATGAAACAAGTCAATCCTAAAGGAAATCAACCCTGAATATTCATTGGAAGGACTGATGCTGAAGCTGAACCTCCAAAACCTTGACTACCTGATGTGAAGAGCTCACTCATTGGAAAAGACCCTGATGCTGGGAAAGATTGAAGGCAAAAGGAGAAAGGGGTGGCAGAGGATGAGATGGTTAGATAGCATCACTGACTCAATGGACATGAATCTGAGCACATTCTGGAAAATACTGAAGGATGGGACCCCAGTGTACTGCAGTCCATAAGATCACAAAGAGATGGACACAACTTAGCAACTGAACAACACAACCCCTTGTAATGCTTTGATCTGAAGATAATAGATAGAATTAAATATCAGAAATTTTCTGTGAAAGAGAACAAAACCTGTTTCCCTCCATGGCTCAAAGAAGACAGGATTCCTTTAATCACATAAGTTCTAAATCCATTTATTTGTTTTTTAAAGCATAACTAGGTAACTCTGGAAAATCTAATTGTTGCAGTAGAGTGATCTTCCTTGATGGGCTGATACTAAGACTTTGGCTTCCATAAACCTCATGTATGCATTTTAAGGAAAAATTACTTAACTCAGTATTTAGTTCTCTGTCATTCTAAAAAAGAAGTAAAGCAAAGTTCATGAACTCCTATCAATATGGTGAGAAAATTCCTGGAAAAGACTGTTATATAAGCAGGAATACTCTCCCTAGTGTTGGGAAACTCTGAGATCAGTAGAAAATTGTTCAAATTTCTAATCTAGAAGAAAATAAAGACTCAGAAAAATTCCATTTAAAACAAATATATTCCATTTAAAACAAACTGCTCCATCTGAGCCATCCAGGAAGCCCCTATGTTAGGGGAAGCACACTGACTAAAACCACCCACCCTGGCCAGGCACCATAGTAACCATTTGCGTGAGTTGTTTTATGACAGGAGGTCCTGGTAAGGAACACGGAACTAATAAGCCACCACCAACCGGAAGAGCTCAGGAAAGGTCAAAAGGAGACAATACATGTCCGACCACCTCCCAGAATCCTTCTCGCTGGCATCCATCTGGGCTGCACCACCAGGAAGAACTCTGAGACAGAATGATTGGGTAAAGACAATCCGGAAACTAATCCCATCACCATAAAACCCAAGCCAGCTGTTCTTCTGGGTTCCCTTACCCTACTGCTCTCCACCTGGGTGTCCTTTCCCAATATAATCTCTTGCTTTGTCAGCACATGTGTCTTCTCGGACAATTCATTTCTGAGTGTTAGACAAGAGTCCAGTTTCGGGCCCTGGAAGGTGTCCCCCTTTCTGCAACACCTACATAACCTTATAAACTTAGGAATAAGCCTGAGATGCAAAGAATAATGATTTAACAAAAAGTCAACAAAACAGCTGGAAAGAAGAAAGTTATTTTTATGGGGTTTTTCACCATTCAAACTCTGAAGAAGAAAGAACCTCAGCATGGCAAAAATAATTAATGTGTAAAAGCAAAAAAGAATAAGAAAGCATTATGAAACCAAGTAGTTTGAACATAAACAAGCTTTTAAAGTAGAATAGAATCAGGAGATAGACTGGGATTTGATAAATTGACAACATTGAACTTTTACTATAACCCTGGAGATTGGATTGAACGTTAAAGAATCAGAAGTTGAGCTTGAATAAATAAAGTATAGCAACCAGATGAAACAATTTTAAGTATTCTAAATTCCAAATAAAATCCAGAAACTTTTTATTGTTCAGTGGAAATTATAATAAGCTGTGGTTCAATGGGTCCTATCAGGTTGGACTGAAAACAACTTTTCTCTCAATACCAATGTTGAAAACACATATCTGAAGGTAAATTTTTGCTATTATTAACTAAAAGATCAGTGACAATGAACTCAGAACTCCTGGGGCTTATTCTTAAAAAATCATTGTTAGTAAGATATTGATAATGATGACTTGTTTGATAATTTGTGATGACAGTGCTAACTATTGCATCACAGTATTTGTTGGCAGCTATTTTAAAGAAAGCGATATTTTGAATGCAAATTGGAATGTAAATTATATACAGCCTAGATTGACAGTGAATAATAGCACTCAAATGCCCCCATTAGCATAAGTATTGTTCTTTTCCCAGTCATTTTTAAACTTTCAGTGAAAAAGATCCTCTTATAGCATAGTTTAAGCCAGCCTTCTTTGTAGGTCTCCTTACTTTTCCAAACATGTTTAATGCTGGTGTATTTTCTTAATTCTCTTGGTTACTACAGATACAGGGTTGTTTTGTCTGCAAGCCTTGGAACTCATTCCTAACTTTAGTTTGCTATACAGAATCTTCAGTTCAGTTCAGTTGCTCAGTCATGTCCAACTCTTTGTAACTCCATGAATCGCAGCACGCCAGGCCTCCCTGTCCATCACCAACTCCCGGAGTACACTCAGACTCACGTCCATCGAGTCAATGATGCCATCCAGCCATCTCATCCTCTGTTGTTCCCCTTCTCCTCCTGCCCCCAATCCCTCCCAGCATCAGAGTCTTTTGCAATGAGTCAACTCTTCGCATGAGGTGGCCAAAGTACTGGAGTTTCAGCTTTAGCATCATTCCTTCCAAAGAAATCCCAGGGCTGATCTCATTCAGAATGGACTGATTGGATCTCCTTGCAGTCCAAGGGACTCTCAAGAGTCTTCTCCAACACCACAGTTCAAAAGCATCAATTCTTCAGCGCTCAGCCTTCTTCACAGTCCAACTCTCACATCCATACATGACCACAGGAAAAACCATAGCCTTGACTAGACGGACCTTTGTTGGCAAAGTAATATCTCTGCTTTTGAATATGCTATCTAGGTTGGTCATAACTTTCCTTCCAAGGAGTAAGCGTCTTTTAATTTCATGGCTGCAGTCACCATTGCAGTGATTTTGGAGCCCAAAAAAATAAAGCCTGATACTGTTTCTACTGTTTCCCCATCTATTTCCCATGAAGTGATGGGACCGGATGCCATGATCTTCATTTTCTGGATGTTGAGCTTTAAGCCAACTTTTTCACTCTCCTCTTTCACTTTCATCAAGAGGCTCTTTAGTTCCTCTTCACTTTCTGCAATAAGGGTGGTGTCATGTGCATATCTGAAGTTATTTATTTTTCTTCCGGCAATCTTGATTCCAGCTTGTGTTTCTTCCAGCCCAGCATTTCTCATGATGTACTCTGCATATAAGTTAAATAAGCAGGGAGACAATATACAGCCTTGACGTACTCCTTTTCCTATTTGGAACCACTCTGTTGTTCCATGTCCAGTTCTAACTGTTGCTTCCTGACCTGCATACAGATTTCTCAAGAGGAAGGTCAGGAGGTCTGGTATTCCCATCTCTTTAAGAATTTTCCAGCTTTTTGTGATCCACACAGTCAAAGGCTTTGGCATAGTCAATAAAGCAGAAATAGATGTTTTTCTGGAACTCTCTTGCTTTTTCCATGATCCAGCGGATGTTGGCAATTTGATCTCTGGTTCCTCTGCCTTTTCTAAAACCAGCTTGAACATCAGGAAGTTCACAGTTCACGTATTGCTGAAGCCTGGCTTGGAGAATTTTGAGCATTACTTTACTAGCATGTGAGATGAGTCTTAACGCCATGCAAATCCACTTTAGCCATATGTCCCTGACTTCTGATCATGGACATGTTTTGAATAGGGTCCTTTTTTTTTTGTCCTGGGCTATGTGCTCTGTTTAATAACTGAATGATTTCATATTCTTGCTTTGGTACCTTCATTATCTCCTTCATTCCAATATGACTTAAGCCTTGGCTTAATTGTCTCTTTGAAATTTGATTTCTCATCTTCATTAATGCTCTTCTCAACCTACTGAGGATTATCACTAACCTTGCTAGACTCACCTCTTCAGCCTACATATTCTAATTATGATAGTGGGAAAGATGAATGTTTGCAAGGGGAAATCAATTTTTATTTTCTTTTTCTCCTAGAGGAAGATTATTTTAAGTATGCTTTCAGGAAACTTCTCTTTCTAACAGAAACATGGCCTCCCAAAATAGAGAGGTTAGGATAGTGAACCCAGAGTAAATGCATAGAATGCAATGTAACCAAAGTACTTTCCTACACTTAAAAAAAGTATGTCTTGTATTATATTGAGCAAACTGTATAGAATTGGAAAGTTCTAGTCAAATAGCCAAAACTTATGCTGTATCCAATTATAAAAGGGTCAGCATGAAGCATAATTTTAAAAACTTAAGCATGCCTGATGCTTTATCTTAGCATTTTGAAAAGGGATTAGTGATAAGTAAGGACATATCTTTGTTACACATATTGAAATAAATTATATGTGTGTATCGGTCAGAATGTCAGAAGGAAACAGAATTCAGTTCAGATGGTTAAATTGAAACTAGTTTGGAAGAGGACTATGTAAATTGATGTGGCTGTTGCCTAAGAAAAAAAACAAATAGTGATGAGATACAGAGAGACTAGCAATGGTGGGCAGCTGCTACCATTCCCAGAGGCAACTAAAACAATGCAGGCACAGTCACTTGAAGAGAGCCAGTCACGGAGGGACAAAGACACTGCTGCTGCTGCTGCTGCTGCTGCTAAGTCCCTTCAGTCGTGTCCGACTCTGTGCGACCCTATAGACAGCAGCCCACCAGGCTCCCCTGTCCCTGCCAGAGATGTAAAACCAAAAGAGGGAAAAAATATCCCAATGTTCCTTATTTTTACCCTTTAGTTTTCTGTTGGTGTCTCCTCTTCGTCAGTTCCTTCCTCAAGCTGATCAATGGAAAAACCTAGTGTAAACAGTTCATCCTTAGAATTCAGCATACTGAGGCATGGAACACATCAGGGAATCTGAATAATGCGTGTGAGTGGAGGAAACACCTAGTAAAATATGAACCTTATTTGACCCTTTGGTAAATTTGTGTGATGGACTGACTCATTGGTCCCATATTAGTCTTATAAATCCATTTCAAGTTCACCTTTCCACTTTTCCACTTTGAGCTTGGCCAGTGTTAGCAACTGTGGTACAGAGGCTTAAACATTCTTGCACAGTTTCGTTTGCCCTCTTGTATTATTGCTCTTGCCAGGATACCATACTCCAGTAACACTTCAGCTTCGGTCCTCTGCCACCCTCTCAAAAAATGACCTATGGAGCAGAGTCCCCAACCAACCCACAGACCTACAATCTGAAGCAATGCTTTTCCAGTTGACCTGTAAGTGTGAAAATAAATTATCACTTTTTTAAGACACTGAATTTTGCAGTGGTTTGTTACACAGCAGGTCTGCACAGCTGACCAACATAGTATGCATGGTGCTCATTCCATGTTCAACCCTTTAAAAATTCTGAGTCATTAAAATAGTACTTCAGATAAATGGAAAGATAGAACTATCTGAAACTGAGAGAGCCCAACTGATTCTATGGTCATTATCTAGTACTATTCTGGTGTCTTAAGAACTGACTTTAATTCAGAAGATGGGATGCTAAATACTATAAAATCATTGTCCCAGTACAGACTTGTCTTCCATGAATTATTGGAGAAATATTTTTAATACTTTTTCTACTTGTATACTTTATTTTCTTAATATAATATTGTATGCATATAAAAATAATACTTAATATGCATGTACTATGCATACATAACAGTATAATGGATTCCTAGACCACCCATTCCCACTGCATATAATAGAACATTTTATCTAAGTGTTTCCCCCCCGCCATTCTACTGTTTTTCTGATTCATGAAAATGATATCATACTGGACATAGTCTTTGGATGCTTGAAAAAATTTGT
The DNA here is from genome assembly GCF_032452875.1 of Bos javanicus. Classification (NCBI taxonomy): domain Eukaryota; kingdom Metazoa; phylum Chordata; class Mammalia; order Artiodactyla; family Bovidae; genus Bos; species Bos javanicus. The sequence goes on from NC_083872.1 coordinate 15,690,161, forward strand.
GTCTAAGATTGATCAATAGTATTTCTTATTGTATTTCTAGAATAAGATAGTATATCTTATTACTATCTAGAATAAGATAGTATTTCTTACTACTCTATTCTTTTTTGTTGTATAATATTCAGTTGGATTTATATGTTGTACTTTATCTGGTAGTTTTCTTGTCAATGGATATTCCCAAACTCTACCTTCTGTGGGCACAATGTTCTGTAAATGAGTACAGTTACATGGCAAGAAGAGGTATAATTAAATTTACTGGTTAATATCATTCCAGCACAATGTGCAAGATTTGGTTATCAATTTCAGGAAATGCGAATTATTCTAGTAAGAGTTCTTGGACTCATTTGACATTGATTTTGAGTACCTTACTCTCTCAAGTTATGAGAAAATCTAATAAGATTGCTATCAGAAGCAGATTTTAAAAGTCTAGCTTTTGAAAGATTAGCTACATTTACTAAATGAAATAAATTGGCATCTATTTAACATTTACTAGGTGCACAGGACATTAAATTTACCCCTGCTGTGATGAGAGACTCTTAGTGAGTACAGAATACATGTTAATAGTTATGCAATTCATGGAGCTGTTTCAGCTTGTATTTCAAAAAAACATGACCCCTTCCACAAGGATTCCTAATCACTGTTTCAGTGCAATACAATACAATGGAAAGTGAAATATAGATACTTTATAGAAAGTTCCAGATCATTTTAAAATGAGACACAGTGAGCCACTACAGAACTTAACCATTTCTATTAAAACCAGCAAGACTGATATTTTGAACAGCGAGTTAGAGTAAAATCTTCAGTAGAGATCAGCTGATACAAATTCAGAAATAAAGACTCTGTATGAAGTAAATGCATAAAAACTCTGCAGTTAACTGAAAAGGGCCCTGAAGTACTAACCATGATAGTTTGGAGCAAGATAATATGGGACTCTCCAAAAAAAAATCTTTTTATGTTCAATAATAAGAAAAAGAGTGAAGTTCATGCCAAAAAATTTTCAATAGTTTTTCATCTGATGGAAGCAAGATTAACATTGTAACCCTTCCGCCTATCATTTATTCATTATAGTCTGCCATTCATATACATACACACATATGCTTTAATTAAAAAGATCAAGTTCAGTCTCTTCTCAAAAAACACTTTAGTCTCATTCATAAACACCCAAGTTAAAAAAAAGTCTCTAGATATTAAAAGATAAACATGTGGATAGACTGTGTGAACACATCTTACTGGAGTTGAAGTTTTGGCGCTCAGTATGGGTGTGCCGTCTATGGGGTCACACAGTCGGACATGACTGAAGTGACTTAGTAGCAGCAGCATGGGCGTCCATAAGTAAGTATTTCATCTTACACAGTAACATTCCTATGCAGCTTAATTCTCTTAGAAGTATCACAAATAAGATTGTTGAATAGCTAGTCAGGAGCAGAAGCTACAGAGCTTCAAACCATTAGCTTTTTTCCTTCCACATCTTTCTGCCTAAATTCCCATCCCAATTAACAAGATCTTCTAAAAATAAAATGTTCAGTCCTTTTACTCCTAAATCTATTTGTCCATTTACCTTAAGTAGCTTGAATGATCACCATGCTAATTAAGATAAAGTTACTTCCAAAGAGAATGACTGTACTTTAACCCAACCTAGCTACCTCTAAACTTTATACTGCTGGTCACAACACAGATGGAGTAGGAGATTATGAATGGATGAGAGCACATCCACAGTAATTAAAGAAAAACCAACTATAATGCATTCATATTGCTGTTAGACAATCTGTATCATCTTTGTATGCAGACTTGTGTATTACATTCTAGGACAATCTATGCCAAAGACAATTAAAAGTCTTAAGTATATGAGGGGTTATTATACCAAGGATGCTATTAAGTTGCCAGCCATCTGGCAGTGATGAGATGAGCTTAAATTTTAGTGGATGGGATTTAGGATGCTCCTGATCATAGCTGATATTGATGGAACATTCCTGGAGTATGGATTGGTGGATAAAAGATGTAGGGAAACATACTGCTGTGGGATTAGAGGCCCTGGCACAGTAACAGGTTTCCCAGGGAGGCTTGTAAATCTCCTTTCCAGGAAATTGTTGATAGACGCCTTCCAGTCTGGTCTAGTGAAAATCTGTCCTGCCTCCATCAGAAGTGATGATCTCATGTCTAGAGGTCCTTTCCAAGCTTATGACAGAGAGCTAAAGACAACACAAAGAACAAAGCATCGTGTCAAATAAATTTTTTGTATCCTCCTTAAAGCTTCTCTATTACCTTTAGCAACAGATGACTCTGAGTACCAATTATATGAATAAAACAAGTCATCTCACAATTAATTATGGTGTACATTGCATGTAGTGATCTTGAAAACTATTATTCTTATCATTTAATCATGATTTAAACTAGATTTTAAAAAGAAGAAAAACAGCTCTGGTAGTAAAATCTTCTTGTAATGATCACAGTGTTTTTCTATGGGCCACTGTGGAATGATAGTGATGATTTTACAGGATAAAATATTGGTCTGGGGAGTTCTTGACACATGAAAGAGTAAGCACATAAGACTTCTCTAATAAATCTTTCCCTTCCCTGTACTTGATTTACTATGCAGGTCTGGTTCCACTCTTATTTTGGCATCACATTTCATACATCATAGAAACCTGAACAGCAGCCCTTTCAAAGAAGCACTCACACCCCAAGCTGCTTTGCTCTCCCACTGCTTACCCCTCAACTCAGATCTTTCATTGTTTCCTTTCCTTTTGAGTGCTTTGGTTCAAGGGCTGTTTTTATCACCTTGAAAGCACATTATATCACCTGGAAAACAGGTACCCTGCTGACTCCACTTCTGCTGAAATGTGCTATATTGCACTTCCTGTGCATCTCTTCAGCAAGACACGATGCTATGAAATCTCCTTTCCTGTCACTGTTTCAAATAAACCTTTGCAACCACAGATCAAGACTTTTAAAGTTCACTCCCTGATTTGTAGCTGCTCATTGAATGTTTTCCAGGCTTCAAACATGCTGTTGCAAAGGAACAGTGAAGCTTTTAATGTTTGAAAAGCAGCAGGGATTCACTTCTCTAATGGAGAAAATTCAAATTTGCAGATCCAAGCTTGGCACTGTGGGGTGTCACATTTCCTACAATCTTGTGAGGCCAGCAGGTGTAACAACCCTGCCACATGTCTAAATGAACACAACTGCTCCTTCTATGTGCTGTAGAGTTAAGAGTTTATCTCCTTCTTTTCCATTTTCTTGCTGCAAATCATTTTCAGAAACCCACTTAGAAGGCTGGACTGCGATTCAGCATTTCTGCTTTGTTTTTTTCTGATTGTGAATGTCCTGATATTCCTGACCATTCACAGAAGAACCAAGTATCATTCCTATGCATTGAATAAAGCTGTATCACATTTAAACACAAGCCAAAAATCAAATCTCAGCTTTCAAGAGAATACTACAGATACAGTTTCTTTTAACTCACCGCTGTCTCATTTTTAACCTCTCATCTAAGCTACACAGGATATAGTAAGGCAGCAGGAGTACAAACAGGATGTTTAGAATCAGAAGACAAGAACCTGCTTTTTGTGTGCTTTTGCTCTAAGCTTCCTAGCTTTTTAAAGCTTCTGTACTCTTCTCTGCAAAATAAGATGCAAATTGCGTTAGTATGAGGAGTGAAAGAAATTATGTCATTTATCTGTCCAATGAGCCATTCAGCAAACATTTATCAAGGACCAATTCACTCTATGGATCAGATTAATGGGTGTAACAATAGATAAGACAAAATACCGATCCAAAGTAAAAAGCATTATGTTAATCATAAGACATTATATTTTTTTTCAGATGTCACTTTTACAACCTAAAGTGGGAGTTTAGAACTAGCTAAGTAGTCAAGAAACAGTATTGATAATCTTACAATTTGTAATCATAGACAATCAACAGGTACTGATGGAGAAACTATAAAAGTATAAGAGTTGGAGAAAATTGTTATCTCTTGTGTAGTAGAAATTCTGCAAAGGGTCTGATGGAAAAAAAAAAAACCAAAAAAAAAAAAAACAACCAAGCAACATTATTTTTTCTTGTTTCAATACAAAAAGATACTGAGAAAAAAAAGTTTGTGTGAGTCAAATTATTGTTCATAATGGCAGATAATGGTTACAAAATTGCATCATTGCCTTATTTTCAATGTGGGTAAAACAGCCCAAATTTATCAAATAAATGGAAAGAAATGTATCTTCAATCTTCAATTGTATCCAAGGAAATTTTAATGTAATTCCAACTTTCTTCCTTCACAAAAAATCAAGGCAAACTTATAAACAACTGTTGGACTCAGTCTTGTACAAAGCCTTATGGGGAGATAGCAGAGTAAGTGAGGGCCCAAATTTTACTTTTTGATAGTTTACAAGCTATTTGAGAGAAATAGGTTTGACCTATATGAAACAACTAAAATATGTTGCATATTAAGATAGAACACAAAGCTCACTAGATTGTAATCTAAAATGCTTATACAATAAAAAACATAATCATTTTAAAATAGAATTTCAAGGAGCTTCTCTAAAGGATAAATTCTATAAGCAGTTCAAACACACAGCCAGTGTTTTTGTCCCCTTTCTTTCTGTTAGAACTAGGTTCAAATATATGTGTGTATTTCATATATATATATATATATATATATATAGGTATATATTAGCATGAATAAACCTCAAAAACATGTTAAAGAACACATATAATATGTCGACTTCTTATAACATGGAAATACATTAATAAATTCTATGTGTTAATATATATGTATGCTCAGTTGCTCAGTTGTGTTCAACTCTTTGCGATCCCATGGATTGTAGCCCACCAGGCCCCTCTGACCGTGGGATTTCCCAGGCAAGAATACTGGAGTGTTCCTCCTCTAATATATATGTATAGTCAGTGTATAAGCCTGCAAAGAATGGCATATGCCAAATTCAGAAGAGGAATTAATGACCTCTGCTCTTGAAGGAAATTGAACCTGGAAGCAAGTATATATAGAGGTTTACATTTTGTCAGCAACTATTTTTAATTCGGTCAAGTAGTAGATAACGATTTTTTAAAAATACTGTCATCTATGTTTGTATGTTACTTAGTTTATAATTCCAAAAATAACAATGCCATAATGAAAATGATGCTTTAAAAACAAAAGATGAATCTGTTATACAGAATGGATTTAGTGGGAGTGATAGGAAAAAAGACAGGCAATAAAGGTACCTTTTAGAGGTTGCTGTTCAGATTTCCTTTATTGCCACTGGATTTCCTGGTGTTTCTATGACCTTCCTAAACAATGCTTTGCGCAGAGCTTAACTTGAAGTTAATTGTCAGTAGAGCATTTTTCAACAGTATATATAAACTTAAAATTCATTGACTTTACTATATTAATAATTAGCCCCATTTAGTAGAAATTGCTTGTTTACCTGATAAAACTGGCAATGCTTAATATCTTAAGGAAGATGGAAAGAAAGTAGTGGGAAAACAGGCAAAAAAATCATACTTGATTCTATAAAGTTATTTGAAGATCATAAATAAGATACTATCATTATACATTCAATAATTTTTCTCTATGTTGTCATGTCCAGTCAACATTATCAAAAAATATCTTCACTTGTAAAATTAATTTATTCTTAATTTGTAGGTTATATTATTGATATTCTGAAAACTAATGAAATAAGCAAGACATGTAAGCATCTCTAGGACAAAATGAAATATTTCACCCAATGAATACATTAATTGTAATTTTTAGGTTTTTCTGCTATTATGCTTTCCTAATTAGTCTCATTTATATTTATCAATGTTTTTTACATATTACTAATTATATTAAGTTTGATAAATATTATATAATCAGTTATCAAAATTCAGTGATTTAAATCTTTCCAGAAATTAATAAATAATGAAATCAAACAGATAATTTTAAGTAACTGGTTTGTACTCTGGGTTATTGTCACTTAGGACTTCTTTACCCATATCAACTTCTCTGTGTTAAGCCAATGTCCACATCATGGAAAATCACTTTCTCTTCTTACTGACTGTTGTTGAAGAGGGTGGTGGTGTAATTTATATTTTAAGCCTATCATACAGAGTACCAGAAAAGCAAATTTAGTGTTATATTTAGGGCATATACCTGATGCAGTTCAGCGTGTAACATAAATTACTTTGGAACCATCAGCTCTTTGGAACAAATTGCAGAGTAGAGTTGTTTCCCTATTTAGTTTTCCTCTGTGATTTTAGAAAAAGTCCAAAGTGGTGATGATATATGTCAAAGTAATTTCCATGGTGCCTAAAAGCAAGTGAACACTTCAAAACTTACTTTGATGTGACCAAGGGAAATACAGTTAAGATGTAATGAAAAATGTTGATGATGGTGATGATAATGATGACTTGAAAGTTTTAACTGAATTGATAATTGGATATCCAGACCAAATTAAAGATAAACTGAACTGCAGACTTTCCCTTGATCAATTGCTTATCTATATTAAAAATAATTTAGATAACGGTGCATAAATAGTGAGATTTAAATCTCATATTAAGAATAACATGAAGGTAAAAAGCCAGGGCATGGGGACCAGACTACCAGGGTTCAATCCTAGTTCTGCCAGGAAGGCTCTATGACTCTGGGCATGTTACTCAGCCACCTCATGTCTCAGTTTCTTCATATGTAAAAGGAGGTTAACAGTAACACATCCCACATAAAGTTGATTTGAGAATTAAATGAAAGTACTTGTAGAGTGCTTCAACCAGTGTTTTCCATGTTCAGTTCAGTTCACTCACTCAGTCATGTCCAACTCTTTGCGACCCCATGGACTGCAGCTTGCCAGGCCTCTCTGTCCATAACCAACTCCCGGAGTTAACTTAAACTCATGTCCAATGAGTCGGTGATGCCATCCAACCATCTCATCCTCTGTCGTCCCCTTCTCCTCCCGCCTTCAATCTTTCCCTGCATCAGGATCTTTTCAAATGAGTCAGTTCTTTGCATCAGGTGGCCAAATTATTGGAGTTGCAGCTTCAACATCAGTCCTTCCAATGAATATTCAGGACTGACTTCCTTTAGGATGGACTGGTTGGATCTCCTTGCAGTCCAAGGGACTCTCTAGAGTCTTCTCCAACACCACAGTTCAAAAGCATCAATTCTTCAGCACTCAGCTTTCTTTATAGTCCAACTCTCACATCCATACGTGACCACTGGAAAAACAATAGCCTTGACTAGATGGATCTTTGTTGGCAAAGTAACGTCTTTGCTTTTTAATATGCTATCTAGATTGGTCACAACTTTTCTTCCAAGAAGCAAGCATCTTTTAATTTCATGGCTGCAGTCACCATCTGCAGTGATTTTGGAGCCCCCCAAAATAAAGTCTGACACCGTTTCCACTGTTTGCCCATCTATTTCCCACGAAGTGATGGGACCAGATGTCATGATCTTAGTTTTCTGAATGTTGAGCTTTAAGCCAACTTTTTCACTCTCCTCTTTCACTTTCGTCAAGAGGCTTTTTAGTTCCTCTTCACTTTCTGCCATAAGGGTGGTGTCATCTGCATATCTGAGGTTCTTGATATTTCTCCCAGCAATCTTGATTCCAGCTTTTGCTTCTTCCAGCCCAGCGTTTCTCATGATGTACTCTGCATATAAGTTAAATAAGCAGGGTGACAATATCCAGCCTTGACGTACTCCTTTCCCTATTTGAAACCAGTACGTTGTTCCATGTCCAGTTCTAACTGTTGCTTCCTGACCTGCAAATAGGTTTCTCAAGAGGCAGGTCAGGTGGTCTGGTATTCCCATCTCTTTTAAGAATTGTCCACAGTTTGTGGTGATCCACACAGTTGAAGGCTTTGGCATAGTCAATAAAGCAGAAGTGTTTTTCTGGCTGGGGAACTTTGAAGCCTGGCTTGGAGAACTTTTTTCTGGCTGGAGAACTTTGAAGCCTGGCTTGGAGAACTTTGAGCATTACTCTACTAGTATGTGAGATGAGTGCAACTGTGTGGTTTCTGAGCATTTTTGGCATTGCCTTTCTTTAGGATTGGAATGAAAACTGACCTTTTCCAGTCCTGTGGCCACTGCTGTGTTTTCCAAATTTGCTGGCATGTTGAGGGCAGAACTTTCACAGCATCATCATTTAGGATTTGAAATAGCTCAACTGGAATTCCATCACCTTCACTAGCTTTGTTCATAGTGATACTTCCTAAGGCCCACCTGACTTCACATTCTAGGATGTCTGGCTCTAGGTGAGTCATCGTGGGTCATCGTGATTATCTGGGTCATGAAGATCTTTTTTGTACAGTTCTTCTGTGTATTCTTGCCACCTCTTCTTAATATCTTCTTCTTCTGTTAGGTCCATACCATTTCTGTCCTTTATCGAGCCATCTTTACATGAAATATTCCCTTGGTATCTCTAATTTTCATGAAGAGATCTCTACTTTTTCCCATTCAATTGTTTTCCTCTATTACTTTGCAGTGATCACTGAGGAAGTCTTTCTTATCTCTCCTGGTAATGCTTTGGAACTTTGCATTCAAATAGGTATATCTTCCCTTTTCTCCTTTGCTTTTCTCAGTTATTTGCAAGGCCTCCTCAGACAACCATTTTGCTGTTTTGCATTTCTTCTCCTGGGGATGGTCTTGATCCCTGTGTCCTATACAATGTCACGAACCTCTGTCCATAGTTCATCAAGTACTCTATCAGGTCTAATCCCTTAAATCTATTTCTCACTTTCACTGTATAACCGTAAGGGATTTGATTTAGGTCATACCTGAATGGTCTAGTGGTTTTCCCTACATTCTCCAATTTAAGTCTGAATTTGGCAATAAGGAGTTCATGATCTGAGCCACAGTCAGCTCCCAGTCTTGTTTTTGCTGACTGTATAGAGCTTCTCCATCTTTGGCTGCAAAGAATATAATCAATCTGATTTTGGTGTTGACCATCTGGTGATGTCCATGTGTAGAGTCTTCTCCTGTGTTGTTGGAAGAGGGTGTTTGCTATGACCAGTGCATTCTCTTTGCAAAACTCTGTTAGCCTTTGCCCTGCTTCATTCTGTACTCCAAGGCCAAATTTGCCTGTTACTCCAAGATTTTCTTGACTTCCTGCTTTTGCATTCCAGTCCCCTATCATGAAAATATTGTTAAATATATACTTGTTAAATAAATTTGCAGTTAAAATACGAACAACTAGTATGAATAAAACTGTTGTTAAGATTGTAGTTCCTGGTGTTCAGTAGGCTACTGAACTCCACGTTTCCATTTTTCATTTGTTTTTATGCCTTCCCTCATTTTCCTGCTTCTCTCAGTTTGGATGTAAACTTAATAGATTAGCAATAGATTGTTTTAAAGGCTAAATAATATTATACAGCCAAGTGGGCTTCCCAAGTGGCACAAGTGATAAAAATCTGCCTGCCAATGTAGAAGATGCAAGAAATGCAGGTTTGATCCATTGGTGGAGAAGATCCACTGGAGAAGGAAATTACAACCCACTCCAGTATTCTTGCCTCGAAATTCCATGAACAGAGGAGCCTGGTGGGCTGTGGTCCATGGGGTCACAAAGAGTCAGACAAGACTAAAAGTTTGAGCACATACACACACACCCTCACCCCACTCCCAACACACACAGCTAAATACCTCTTGACTTATTCCAACATTGGTTTCCAGGAAGCATAATTAAGAAGTTTATTCTCCTTTCTCCATCATATAGTATGTAATTAACAACTGGTATATTGCATTTCTTATCAAGTGGGAACACTATTATCTTCTTAATTGTATTAAATAAAAAAATCATTAAAATTGTATTTTCTTTAACAAAGTTTCCCCTTCTACACATAAAAGCTTATCACATAGATATGTCCTGTTATACTTGGGATAGCAAGGGAACTTATGAAATCAGATAGAATGGCCTATATTGCCAAGTTTATGCTAACAACTGACTCTCTTAACTTGGCATCATGGATGCCTTATTCTTAGCACTTAGATCTTACATCAGGATTTGCAGGAATGTCACCTGATAGCTTCTCCCATGGCTTCTTCAGCTTCCCCATGAATATATGTTATGAAAACTATACAGTCATAGTAAATGTGCCAGTTGCTGTGTTTAAGTATTTCACATACATTAAATTATGTTCATCTCCACAGAAACCTTTTAAAATAACCTTTATTATTCCAATTGTACTCATGAAAAAATTGTGACAATGACCATGTTAAGTAACTTGTTCAAAATCATGGAGAAAACAGTGGATCTGGTATTTTTAATCTAGGCAGTTCAGCATCAGAGCTATGCTTTTAACCATTAGAGTTTCCTGTCTCTTCCACATTTCATGCACTGGAGGGAGAGGGAGAGAGAGAGAGAGAGAAAGGAAAGGAAGGAAGGGGAGGAAAGGAAAAGAAAGGGAGAAGATACAGGGGGAAAGAAACAGGAAAGGAGAGAGAGTGCAGAGATAGTAAATTAATTTTTGTGAATTTCTCTGCACATTTTTTTCTCTATTCACTTTTAGGAAATAAAGGATAATGGTGTTGAAACACAGTGTTTACCAAGTCACATAAAACTAATATCAGTATCAACAACCAAGATGCAATACAAACTAGCAATACAAAAACTAGCTTTTGAAGTGGTTGCCCCAAAGACAGGTTTGGGAGGGAAATGGGAGCACTTGGTCGAAAGTAGGTGTATAAAGTTACTACCCTTCCTAACATCATAAACACAGGCATCCAGTCTTGTAATCATTGTGTTTATTTTTTAATACAAAATAGTAAGCCAGGCTTGAAAAATGGTAGATAAGCATATTTAACATGATATTTTCTTTCAAATATCTTTCACATTTCATATTTTTGATCCCTAAGATATTATACCATCTTTTACAAGCCTAATTTTATTACTTTAAAAACTTGAGGATATACACTTTATTCCATTATCAATAAATATTGAAAGTCATAAAAGTGTTTTCTTTAAATGAGTAAGGCAATCAGGTATCTATAGTGGGAAGTATTTGAGACATTGTAGATCACAAATTTTTAAATGTCTCAAAAAATTTTTTAGAAACATCTTTATTACAAGTTTTAAAAAATACTTCATCACATGATTATGTGTATTAGAGAATGAAAATAACTTATAAGGTTTTATTGACAACTGGCTCTTCTTTTAATATATTTTCTTTAACTTGGCTTTACTGTTTCTTCAGTCTTGACCCATGCCAAGGCATAACTTGGCAAAATAATTAATATTTCTTGTATTAACTTATCTTTGTTCTTGGAAAGAACTCTATTATGTGAAAGACAATGCTATCATTTAAAAATACACCAGCTGTATTCCATACTAAGAAGTTTTGAGACATGTTGCCTATTCCCTTTTCCTTATTTTTGTGGGCTACTGTTTTAAGCTTTTATGTAGTTTAAAAACTGAAAGTGACCAGAGTTACCTAGTTTAATCCCCTGATTTTTTTGAAATAAGGAAACTGAGTTCTAAATAGATTAGATTATTTCATTGAAAATGAAAGACTTGATTGATTGACTTTATTCTCTAATATGCTCATGCTTAGTCGCTTCAGTTGTGTCTGACTCTGTGACCCTATGGACCGTAGCTTACCAGGCTCCTCTCTCCATGGGATTCTCCAGGCAAGAATACTGGAGTCAGTTACCATGCTCTTCTCTCAGGAATTTTCCTAATCCAGGGATCAAACCCATGTCTCTTACATCTCTTGCATTGGTCTCTGAAAGTCAGGAAATTAAAACATGTTTTGGAATAAGATGAAAACAATTTGGAATAATCAAAGTTTTCCTAATAACCTTGGAAACAGCTCAGAGAAAGTAATCTTAAAATATCCTGAAGCAGATACTGTTGTGTTATAGTAAAGACTGTTCTTATATATCATGAAACAATATTCATTATAAATATTTTTTCATATGAAATATGCAGCCAGAAAAATTTATTCCCATTAGTGAGTATAAATAAACACAGTATTTAATTTTACATTTGAGACATTGTATTTTTCTTTAATTTTAAGAATAATTTTGTTTGTGATAATAAAACAATTGTTAAGTCACTAATTAAAATAATTCCATAAGAAAACATTTTATATGTTTGGTTTTTGTGGAATGTAAACTTTTTTTGACGAAAGACCCCAAATAAGCAAAGTTCCATAGTAATATATCCCCTATGTCTGTACTTAGGCATTCTGGAAAGTATTTAAAGAAAGATCATAGTGACATTCTTTCACTTTTGGCTTTGTAAGACACATAACGAGTATTGGAGTCATATAAAAATATCAAGGAACGATTAATAACACATCAGAAGTAAATATGAAAATTCTACCTAGTACATACAAATCAAAGGATTATAAAGGAATTACTCAAATATAACACTTAGCAAAGATCCTTCATCAATTGAGGTATTTCTGCACCATAACGCTTAAATCATCAAAATTATTCAGTAAAGTATAATTGTACTTAAGTCAAGGGGAAGGAAAACAGCCTCTAGGAATACTTTTAGAAGTATATGACATTGATAACTGGGACAAGATATTGATTTTTTGGGTGAAAATGTAAAAATCAAACTGGATTGGATTTTATTGGCAGATGCATCTTTTATTGGCAGATGCTAATAAAAATAAAGGACCAGGAAAGGCAACATAGATGGCAAAGACATTAGGAGACACAGTGATTTTATATAGTGTGCTTTGAAGTATAACCTAATCTACATAGAAAATTATAATAATGTCAGTTTGCTTTAAATGTTTAGCAATTGTTCAGTGATTTACTGAATTTAAACTGTAAATTAACTGGAAGTAAGTAAACTGAACTATAAGCTGTAGAAGTAGACAGTGAATACCATGTAGGAGGTAGTCACAGTGAAATGACCAGTTTCTTATCTTTTATTGGGTGAATATATTATGTATACAATCTACATGTGACAGTGTTATGCTTTGTAAAGATAATTTAATTTTCCTTAAAACAGAAGCTAAATAAACATATAAAGGTAAGTTGACTCTTTCAGCCTTAGAAACTGAAAGTCATTCAATATTGTTAGTTTTTTTTTTTTTAATAAGTGTAGTTTCAGTGATTTGAAAGATTACAAAATGTTTGATTTTTACCTAAATATTTTAAATGATTGTCTTTTTCTCCAAGGAGGGAAACTTTTGCACAGGAGACATTCTTGTGAAATCATTGTGATAAGACAGTACAATATAGGGTAATTTGTCTGGGAAAAGTCAAGAACAGTGAAAACCCTAGCTGGAGCTGCATGTGAGTTCTCTGGGGATGCTTCAGGAACTTGGCACACATGAATTAAAAAAAAAGATCGAAATATGTAATACCCTATTGGCAAGGGGGTCAGATAATTGTGATAATGCCCAAGTGGTCAGACAATGCTGCCTCATATCCTCATTCAGAGATGAATATACATTTTTCAGAAAGTTCAAGCTTAACTGCTTATAGGACAGTTGCTTAATGTGAGATGTGTCATAGCTTGGAGAACAAGTAGTACTCAATGAATGAATAAAGAGAGAAATACTAGATGGTGAGTAATGTTGGGATTATTAATGCCCATTTCTTGTGCTTTTCCTTTGTATTTTTTCACCGTTAGAGACACTGCATCTGTTACACTGCCACTAATGTGGCATGTTAACCTCTTTATCACAGAAATGTTTGGGGTTTGGATAATTTCACTTTTCACATCTAGCTAGTATTTATCATTACGTGTTAAGTAACAATCCAGTCCTTGTCTTCTTTAGTTTTTGAGAAAACTCTGATAAATAAAATAATCGTTTTCTCTTTTCTTATTAAACTGAGAGATGGGCATATTATACTCAGTATACTCTATGAAAGATGCCATCTATATTTAATGTTCAAAAATAATGGTGAAACCAAGCTAATCAAGTCATAAGAGAGTTGAGTAAGACTATCATGGCTAAGTTGTTTTTCAATATGATAAAAAACAAACAAAAAAAAGATGTTCTGTAGATAGCTATAGTCTAATTTTTAGCTATTAGTTTTCCATTTAAAATGACTTTCTGACTCCCATTTTTTTTATTGTAAGGTATATCCTGTCATTTTGGTTTTTTTTTTAACCTAGCATTAACACTACTCCTGATTCTAGTAATAGAAGACTGATTTTTCTTTACATGCATTATAGATGGAACATGTTTTCCAAGACTGTGTGGCTGAATGGCACTGCCAAACAGAGATCACTTTCTCCAACCAAGGTGTGGTCAGACACCTTGGACAGAATTCTGTGGACAGAATCTCCTGGAAATACAATCATTGAGCCAAATGTAGATTCAGGATCAACCATTTTGTTTCAGTGAGATTTTCCAGTATTTCCTGCTACTAGGATCTCAAGAGTCATTCTAATTCCTACATTTTCATTTTGTATGCTGTTTATTTTAGAGTGTTATGTGAAAGAGCATAAGGCATTTTTAGTGCCTCTAAAATTTTAATTTAGACCAACTTAGGTTAAGTATTATGGATTTCGCTTTCTGCCATACGCAGATGTCATCGGAGTATCTGAGGTTGTTGAAATTTCTCCTGGTAATCTTGATTCCAGCTTGTACTTCATCCAGCCCAGCATTTCTCATGATGTACTCTGCATATAAGTTAAATAATCATGATGACAATATACAGCCTTGATGTACTCCTTTCCTGATTTGGATCCAGTCTGTTGTTCCTTGTCCAGTTCTAACTGTTGCTTCTTGACCTGCATACAGATTTCTCAGGAAGAGAGGTCAGCTGGTCTGGTATTCTGAAGAAGAACTAAAGAGCCTCTTGATGAAAGTGAAAGAGATGTGTGAAAAAATTGGCTTAAAATTCAACATCCAGAAAACTAAGATCATGGCATCCAGTCCCATCACTTCCTGGCAGATAGATGGGGAAACAATGGAAACAGTGACAGACTTTATTTTGGGGGGATCCAAAATCACTGCAGATGGTGACTGCAGCCATGAAATTAAAAGACGCTTGCTCCTTGGAAGAAAAACTATGACCAACCTAGGCAGCATATTAAAAAACAGAGACAAAAGCTATGTTTTTTCCAGAAGTCATGGATGGATGTGAGAGTTAGACTATAAAGAAAGCTGAGCACCAAAGAATGGATACTTTTGAACTGTGGTGTTGGAGAATACTCTTGAGAATCCCTTGGACTGCAGGGAGATCCAACCAGTCAGTCATAAAAGAAATCAGTCCTGAATGTTCACTGAAAGAACTGATGCTGAAACTGAAGCTCCAATACTTTTGCCACCTGATGCCAAGAACCGACTCATTGGAAAAGACCCTGATGCTGGGAAAGATTGAAGGCAGAAGGGAAAGGGGACTACAGGGGATGAGATAGTTGGATGACATCAACGATATGATGGACATGAATTTGAGTAGGCTCCGGGATGGACAGGGAAGCCTGGCGTACTGCAGTCCATGGGGTCACAAAGAGTAAGACATGGCTGAGCGACTAAACTGAACTGATTATGAATTTCAACTTAAGATCAACGGGAGCCATTAAAAGCCTTTAAGCAGGGAAAATATATGATGTGATATTAATTTTGGGAAACCACTCTGGTTTCCACGTGGAAAAACAGGTTAGTGAGAAACTTAGAAGGTGAAGAGGAGCAAGACATGACTTAGGGATTGTTGCTATCACTCTCCTTTAAAGAGATGATGGTCTAAAATAAAGATGTTCCACTTGAAATATAAAGAAATGGACAAAGAAGTATTGGGTTGGCCAAGATTTTGGTTCAAGATCTTTTTGATCAACCCAATAGATTAGAAAACCCCTAGTGATTCACTGTATATGGACAATATTGTGAAAATAGAGGCTAGTATGACTCCAACATTTCTGAGTGGAACAAATTGTATGGACATCTTCACTACACAGAGAACATGAGAGGAAGAAAAGCAGGTTTTGAAGGGGAAAGAGTTTGATTTAACATACTGAGTCTAGTTTGCTTTTAGACTTACATATAAAGATAATAAGTAAGTTCACTGTCTACACTGGAAGAGAAATCTAGACAAAATTTGCTGTATGACACAGACTTTTCAAAATTAATTATAATTAAATTTATCAAACACATAATATGTATCAGGAATAAAATATGTGCTCTTTAATCATCACAAAACCAACACGGTATTGCTATTATTACTACTGTTACTATTGTTGTTGCTACATTATTAGTGACTTACTAAAGATTGGAAAAAACCCTGATGCTAGGAAAGATTGAGGGCAGAGGGTAAAGGGGTTGACAGAGGATAAGATGGTTGAATGGCATCATCGACTCAATGGAATGAGTTGGAGCAAACTCTGGGAGATAGTGAAGGACAGGGAACTCTGGCATGCTGCAATTCATGGAGCTGCAAAGAGTGGGACAGGTCTTAGCAAACTGAACAACAACAAAGATATATATATTATGTAACTTACCAAAAATATTGAATTTAGAAATAAATGACAAAGATTTGATTTAAGCATCATATTTGTTTCCAGAAGTAACACTCTTAATCACTATGTTGATTCAAACAAGCATAATATGAGAAACGGTTTTCTTCTAGGCTAAAGGAAATAATTTAGGGGAGAAAAGTCAGGCAAGATCTTCTCACTTCAGGAAAGCATATTTTCTAATTGTTTTGCCCATGGTGATACAGATTATCAAGACTTTTAAACATTTCTAGTAAGTGAAGCAAAGAGTAGAATAGTTATAAATGTAATCCCTGTAAATCTACCAAAATATTATCAATTTAGGTTTGATGAAATCTTATTGTGCTGTGGAGACTTTCATACACTATCCATGAATTTGTCCAAATTAGCTAATACATCTAATACACTTTATCAATCCAAACCATGAGTGGTGATGGTTATTTTTACCATTTGTGAGCACATCTAATTTAAAGTCTGTAGTTAAAAAAGTAAGGGTAGTAAGTATATGACATAATGATATAGTATCTGTAATAATGATATTCTCTTGGATTAGTATGGCAGATCAGTTTTCACTAAGATTTTCCCATGGGAACAGAAAAAAGAAAGTTTATTTAAACATAGTAAGAGGAAAATAATCATCCCTCTTTTTTTTTTTTTTTTGGTCACTAAAATTGAAACAGAATGTATTGGGTGCTAAGTACTACATTTATGTGTAAATTATATAGAATGTTCTCATCTCCACTTTCTGTCCACTACCATGATTTTAAAGCGATAATGACCATCAGTTATTAGAGTTGTGATGAGCGTAATTGTTCCCCATCCTCCTTGCTCTGTAGACACTTTTAGAGTGATCCACGCCATTAGGTAATAGGCAACTTTCTTGTTACATATGTTTCACAGAGTGGATGATGTGACTAAGTGGAAAACTGCACGCCTCAACTTGGGCTAACGTGTAAATGAGCTACTGGAACTAAAACTCAAATGTAGGACTCCCTTGCCATCAAGAGAAAAATAGCAAATTGACAAATTATGAGAATCATATCTTCCTTTTACATCAAGGTTTGGAATTTTGATATTATTATTAATATTTGGAATATTCTCCTCTGCATTGCAGACTATTCAGCAGCTGCCCTAGATGCTGGTAGTACTGCTTGAGTTGTAACAAGAAAAAATGTCTCCAATATCCATCCCTTGAGGGATGAAATTGTTTCTGGCTGACAACTATGACTTAAAATGTCCTAAATTATGATAATACCCATAATGTATTTACTTACATTTTTTGCCTCATTTACTTAACATCATTATCAAATCAGTTGTCAAGGACCTATGGAATATTTATGGGACATAGTTTGTCATTAAATAGGGTGAGATTAGTGAATGTAAGATATACCAACTATATAAGGTTTACTTAAGACACGAGAATTGCGCCATATGACATTTTTTATTGGAGTATCATTGCCTTACAATGCTGTATTAGTTTCTGCTGCACCACCAAGTGGATCAGCTATACAAATACACATATCCCCTCCTTCTTGAGCCTCCCTCCAATACCCCAATCTCATACCATATGAAATTCTGACATGTGCTTTAATAAAATAATTTTTGAGAATTTTTTCTTCCTGTATAAAAGTTTACCTTCAGGTAGATAAAGTTAGATGATATATGTACAAAAAATGAGGGAATAATGAATATAACAGAGAAATGAACGTTTGAAAGAATAACTGCAAAGGATAAAGAAAAAATGATT
Source organism: Bos javanicus (assembly GCF_032452875.1). Lineage (NCBI taxonomy): Eukaryota > Metazoa > Chordata > Mammalia > Artiodactyla > Bovidae > Bos > Bos javanicus. Next base: position 15,708,263 of record NC_083872.1, read on the forward strand.
GGAAGTTGGAGACAGTAGCTCTCAAAACCACTTTTTCAGAGGGAAAAAAAATAGTCTATGAACTCACTTCAGAGGAAATTTAAGTTATATATGATGGAATAGACCATTTTTTATTCACACAGATCGATTGTTCTACTCTGGATCAGAGAAGAAAATTACACAATCATGTTGAGCACTTAGATTACTTGGAGTAAATGGCAGCAAAGTTTTACTAAGATAAGAGAAATTGGCTAACATGATAGACAATTTTAATTCATTAATATAAAAACTCTACACAAAAACTACCGCTAAAACATATTCAAATTCTGAATAAACTGTTTTTTGAGATGAAAGAGAAAGAACAGTTGAATGATATAATCATAATTTTTAGTGGACTGAAATTAAAGCTGCTATCACAGTTTGAAATTATCAAATGAAAATCTCTGCATTTCAGGGAACTAAAATGCAGTGAATATAAGACATAATTATGTTGAATTACTTTTGAAAGGCATATTAATTTCAAACATGTTTTCACAAATTTTTCTGTGATAATTTTAGAGCAACTCAAAAGGGTTTTTACCTGAGGAGTATTTAATCTTTATTAAAATTCACTTGCAAGAGCACTTTTGTAGGCTGCAATGAATCCAGCTTTAGAATTAGAGGTGGAAAATATCCCATGAGCAAGGAACATGAAGCCAGGAACACTGATTACTACTGCACTTGCACTTCTATAAAATATTCTATTACTTTTTAATTGTACCTTTGTACATTATTTTGATTTACCTATTTGAAGCATTTAATATGTGTATATGAAAAGACAAGTTAGAATTAATAAGCAATAGCTACCTTAGTAGTATAATTATAATTATGCTTATACTTAAATTATAATTATGGCATACAGTACAATTTTTTATATGTAGTCTTATATAACTCTTACAGGTGACCTTGCAAGAATAACAGGAAAAAAATTTATTGCAGTCTTGCAGATGTAAAATGTCATGCTTAGCTATATTAAATGATCATTTAGAGTTAGTAATTAGAAGAGTTTGATACTGGAATCCCAAGCAAGTAAGCAATGTCTTTAAAGTACACTGAAATTTATACTTACAGATATTAGTGTTAGTCTGATCTCAGCAAGCTTTGTAAAGTCTGTTTCAGATAAATTTTATGATTTTCATAAACCTGCTGTGTTTAAACCTTTCTCTCTCTACCTTTCAGTGTGCTTTTGTTTTCATATAAAACATATTACCTTCCCCCCTTTACTCTATATCTCTTCCAGACACATGTAAGTTATAAGATCACTATAAAATTTTTTGAGCAAAGCTTGGAGATATCTTTCCACTCACTTCCTAGAGCTTTTAGAGTCATCATGCTTGCATCTAATTACATTCCAAACTGTTATTTGCTATCAATTTAAGTATGTTTTTCTTACCTTTAAACTGTATTGTAATTTGAGAAAAGGAAACATATGTTCATAGTTCTGTTTCTCTGTAATTTGATGCATAATGTATGTCTAGATGCTCAATTTTATATTGGTCTTTAGTTGTTCTGTTTGGATACCTTGAAGATAAAATACTACATTCATCACTTATTTACTGACATAAACTGTCTTAATCATGGTGGGTTGACCAACCATTTAATCTACTGCTATTAACCTTTCATTTTGGTGACAGGTTTTATACACACACATACACACTCTCTCATATTCACACATTCACACATATACAGTAGCCTCATGCTCCAAGCCCATGTCCTCAAGAAATTGTTTTCTGCTGGTTGGCCATAAGAGCACTCTGTATTTTTTACTGTGGAAATTTTTTTTTTTTAATTTGGGCAAAAGAAAGATATGCATATTGTTTACTGTGACAGAATAGAAAGGAACAGAATTTACTAGCCATGTTACAGGGGCAGGGTTTGGGGCTTAAATTGGCTTCAGAGTTGTTGAGCTTGAATGACCTTGGGAAAAATAAGTTATTGATGCTCACAGGACAATAGATACCATTTTCCAGTGAAAGAAACCAGTGCTCCTTGAAGATGTGGCTGCTTGTAGCACTAAGGCACATCATGTGTATAGAGCCAGAGAGTGAGGCAAGCTTAAAAAAAAAAAGGATGAGGTATATAATGTAACACAGGAGCCAAATTAAAAATGCTCTGGATGATCAAAACTAGGCTGGTTTTAGCAATAAAATTAGCCAAGCAGTATTAGATAAATAAATAGATATGAATATGCATTTATATAAATGAAATATTGATTAAATGCATGAATGGGGATATAGGATAAATCTTTCTTATAGAAGAATGCCCAATGGCATGTGTGTGTGTGTGTGTGTGTGTGTATATATATATGTATATACATATAATGTATATACATACTTTTGTCTTTAATAGAGAACTTAGAAATAGACCCATATAAATATAGCCAATTTATAAAGGAGCAAAGACAACACAATGGAGAAGACTGTCCTTTCAACAAATGATGCTGGAACAACTGGACATCCACATGCAAAAACGATGAACTTAGACACAGACTTTACAGCCTTCAGAAAAATTAAGTCAAAGTGGATCTTAAAACTGTAAAATATTTAGAACATAACAGGGAAAAATCTAGATGAATTTGTATTTGGTAAGGACTCTTTAGAAACAACACCAAAGGCATGCCATATAAAAGAAAGAATTAGTAAGCCAGACTTCATTAAAAGGAAAAACTTTTTCTCTCTGAAAGATACTGTCAACAGAATCAGAAGACAAGCCACAGATAGAAAATATTTTAAAAAGACATATCTGATAAATGTCTGTTAACTATACACGTGAGTGAGTGAAGTCGCTCAGTTGTGTCTGACTCTTTGCAACCCCATGGACTGTAGCCTACCAGACTCCCCCCTTCATGGGATTTTCCAGGCAAGAATACTGGACCGGGTTGCCATTTCCTTCTCCAGGAGATCTTCCTGACTCAGGGATTGAACCTGGGTCTTCCGCATTGTAGGCAGATGCTTTACCGTCTGAGCCACCAGGGTACAAAGAAATCTTAAAACTCAATTATAAGAGAACAAATAACCCAGTTAAAAATGGGCAAGAGACCCGAACAGACACTTCACCAAAGAAGATATACAGATGACAAATAAGCATATGAAAAGATGTGTCGACATAAAAACCCTCACACAGATGTTTCCAGCAGCTTTATTCATAATTGCCAAAACTTGCAAGTAACCAAGATGCCCTTCAATAAAATTAACTGTGGTGCATGCTAGGTAATAGAATAGTACTTAGTGGTAAAGAGAAATGAGCTCTGAAGTCATGAAAAGACCCATAGAAAATTTAAATACCTACTACTAAGCTAAAGAAGCCAGTTTATAAATATTATATACTGTATGACTCCAACTATTTGGCATGCTGGAAAAGAAACTATGGGAAGAGGGTAAGGATCTGTGGTTGCCAAGCAAGACTGAGGAGGGAAAGATGAGGGAGGGAGGCAGAGCACAGAGAATATTTAGGACAGTCAAACTCTGTAGGATATTCTGTATGGTAGACACATGCTATCATACATTTGCAAAACCTATTGAATGTACACCCCAAGTGGATCCCAGTGTACACTATGGACTTTGAGTGATAATGAAGTGTCAATGTATGTTAATCAATTATTACAAATAAACCACGTGATAGTCAGGAAGACTGTGCCTGTTTAGGTGCAGGGGATATGGGAAGTCTTTATACCTTCTGCTCCATTTTTCTGTGAATCTAAAACTTCTCTGAAATATAAAGTGTTTTTAAAAAATCTGATACAGCCTATAATTTAGTTAATAATGATGTTTCAATGGTAATTTCCTGTACCAAGGGAAGGCAAGATGTTTATATTAGATTGTTGTTCAGTTGCTCAGTCGAGTCCAGCTCTTTGTGACCCCATGGACTGCAGCATGCCAAACTTCCCTGCCCTTCACCATATCCCTGAGCTTGCTCAAACTCATGTCCATTGAGTCAGTGATGTCATTCCACCATCTCATCGATGCTCTGTTGTCCCCTTCTCTTCCTGCCTTCAATCTTTCCCAGCATCAAGGTCTTTTCTAATGAGCTAACTCATTAGTCACTTCGCCTCAGGTGGACAAAGTACTGGAGCTTCAGCTTCAACATCAGTACTTCCAATGAATATTCAGGATTGATTTCCTTTAGGATGGACTGGCTTGATCTCGTTGTCATCCAAGGTACTCTCCGTCTCACTTCAGAGCAGATGAGGAGCCTAAGATAACAAATTAAACTTTCTGATCCATCCTGTTTGATGATTTTTTTAAATTCCTGTGAATAATTATATTCTTTCTGTCATGGTAAATTATTCTCTACTCATGCATACTGCATCAAATTATTCCTGGGTTTTATTGTTCTCATCTATCTAGACTTCCAAAATCTTCTCATCCACCTAAATCTTCTCCAACACCACAGTTCAAAAGCATCAATTCTTTGTCACTCAGCCTTCTTTATGGTCGAACTTACATCTCTACATGACTACTGGAAAAACCATAACTTTGACTATATGGACCTTTGTTGTCAATGTCTCTGCTTTTTAATATGCTGTCCAGGTTTATCACAGCTTTTCTTCCAAAGAACAAGCATCTTTTAATTTCTTGGCTGCAGTCACCATCTACAGTGATTTTGGAGCCCAAGAAAATTTCTGTCACTGTATCCATCATTTTTCCATTTGTCATGAAGTGATGGGACCGGATGTCATGATCTTAGTTTTTTTAATATTGAGTTATAAGCCAGCTTTTCACTCTTCTGTTTCACCTTCATCAAGAGTCTCTTAGTTCTTCTTTGCTTTCTGCCATGAGGGTGGTGTCATCTACACATCTGAGGTTACTGATATTTCTCCCAGCAATCTTGATTCCAGTTTGTGCTTCATCCAGCCCAGCATTTCTCATGATGTACTCTGCATGTAAGTTAAATAAGCAGGGTAACAAGGTTAATATTAGGGGAAATGGGTAAAGGCCCTGGGTGAGTTCCATGTATTATGTTTGCAACTTTTCTATAAATCTAAAATTATTATACATAATGTATAACTCTAAACTTGTTATAGTGTTAAATGTTTATTTTTTAAAAGAGTCAATTAACTACATGTGATTGAAAGTCAGGGAAATGCGATTGGTTATGCTAGGTATTGTCCTACTTGCCCTGGTTATCTCTGATCATATTTAGATATATTCTTGAAAAGTAAGATCTTGGGGGACCAGAGAGTATCTTTTGGGGGAATAAATCCTAACTCTGAGACATAATTTGGCAAGTAATTTAACCTCTCCTTAGTTCCTCATCTACAAAATGGAGATACTATGTCTCTATTGTAGAAGACTACTATAAGAATTGAGATCCATTAAGAACATCGCCTAGGACAGACTCTATGTCTAATAAATGTTACCTATTGTTACCATTATTGTTATTGAATATATATTTATATTTCTTCTGTGCTTGACAATCCATAAAGCCAAATTATCCCTTATCCAGTTAAATCTTGGGAGTATATGCAGGTATTTCTGTGGGATTTATGCTTCGTGAAGGCCCCATGTGGTAACAGCAATGTGAGTCAGCTTGCAGCACCATAAAGGAGTATCATATTTTCATAGGACTCCTGACTAGTCCCACTCCACGTGGAGAGAACTCTGGCTCCAGTGTACTGGCTTCTCTGTTGAGTCAATGACGGCCAGAACCTCCTGTCCCCCTTAGAGCCGAGGAAGAGCCTAAAATAACAGATTAAACTTTCTGATCCATCCTGTTTGATGATTTTTTAAATTCCTATGAATAATTATATTCTTTCATCATGGTAAATTATTCTCTACTCATGCATACTGCATCAAATTATTCCTGGGTTTCATTGTTCTCATCCATCTAGACTTCTGAAATCTTCTTATCCATCTAAATTAAAAAATCTTCAACAGCTCACCTGCTATTTACACAGAATTGTGGTGTTACATCTCATCTTGAATTCTTGCCATGTGACCTAAGATAGAGCAGGGAATATACTGCTACAGGCATGGTTTTAAAATAGGCAAGCGCTTACAAGTTGTGATATTTAGGAATTCTGGGATAATCCTGACCTGGAGCCAAGCTATGTTGGATGTTGTGACTTAACGGCTGTTATTTGAAGGTAACAAATTTTCACTTTAGGGTTTCTCAGGTATACAAATATATGTACGTAAGTGTGTGTTTATATTTGTGTAAACATAATAAGTAACTGAAAATAAATATTTAAACATTTAGATTTTAGGTTCTATATAAAAACTGTGGGCAATAACATTTTTATAATGATCTCACTATAGTCATATTTTAGCATATTTCCTGACTATAGTATTAGTTTCCTATTGCTATATAACAAATTATCTCAAATAGTGCTTAAAATAGCACATATTTATTATCTTATGGTTTATACGGGATAGTCATAATAGTCGTAAGTTGCTCAGTCGTATCCAACTCTTTGCGACTCCATGGACTGTAACCTACTAGGTTCCTCCATCCATGGGATTTTCCAGGCAAGAATACTGGAGTGGGTTGCCATTTCCTTCTCCAGGAGATCTTCCCAACCCAGGGATTGAACCCAGGTCTCCCGCATTGTAGGCAGATGCTTTACCATCTGAGCCATGATTGGAAGGCTGCAAAGAAGATTTTGCCCAGTATTGCATTCTCATCTGAAGCTCAGTATCCTCTTATAAGTTCATTAAGGTAATTGGCAGAATTCAGTTTTTAGGACTGAGGCCCTTAGCCTCTATATGCTGTCCTCTCCATTGGTGGCTCAAAAAGTGCTTGTTGCTTCTTCAAGGCCAGCAGGTCAGCATTTCTGCTGTTTTAAGTATCTTCTTTCAAGGAATATTCTGTTTTAAGGGGCTCACAATTCATTAGATCCTATATACCCAAGTGTCATGAGTCTGGATCCTATGAGATGGGCTACCAGGCCTGTCGGGCCCATGATCCTAAGCTAACTGGTCCTTGCACTTGTATCCCCAGACTTGTCCCCACTGCTCACTGTCATGCACCCTTGTCTCACTTCATGTTCCAAGATATAAATACGAATTTCAATGTAGACAGCAGAGCTTCAAACCAAGTTCAGGACTCTTCTGAGAGCAAGAGCATTGCCTGCTATATCTGTGTCTGCTTTTTAAAGTAAAAGACTAGAATTATGCCTGCTTTGTGATGATATTAAACGAGAAAAAGTATATGAAGAATTTGTAACAGCGTCTGTTACACAGAAAACATTCAATAGATGTTATTCTTTATATTACTATGACAGAAGATTCGCTCAACCACTCAGAGGTGTCTAGGTAGAGAGACAGGCATGTGAGCAGCTTATTGTAATACAATAAATAAAGCCACTAGGCACCAACTCGATGGACATGAGTTTGAACAAGCTCCAGGAATTGGTGATGGACAGGGAAGCCCAGGATGCTGCAGTTCATGGGGTCCCAAAGAGTGGGACACAACTGAGCGACTGAACTGAACTAAACTGAGGCACTGAGAACCTAAAAATGCACTGTTTACAAGGGATTTATAGAAGTGAAACTGATAGATACATAATTATTGTTTAATATGATTAGTACGATTCCAAATCTACTTTGTTAAGGGAAGAGGAGAGCCCTCTAAGACTCTCAGTTTCACATCAAGCAATTCCAGTCCAGTAGCTCAGTTGTGTCCGACTCTTTGCGACCCCATGGACTGCTGCATGCCAGGCTTCCCTGTCCCTCACCAAATCCCAGAGCTTTCTCAAACTCATGTCCATCGAGTCGGTGATGCCAACCAACCATCTCTTCCTCTGTCATCCCCTTCTCCTCCTGCCTTCAATCTTGCCCAGCATCAGGGTCTTTTCCAATGAGTTTGTTCTTCTCATCAAGTGGCCAAAGTACTGGAGTTTCAGCTTCAGCATCAGTCCTTCCAATGAATATTCAGGATTGATTTCCTTTAGGATGGACTGGTTGGATCTCCTTGTGCTTAGTGATCTCACACTAAGCAGGAAATATTTAAAAACCCACCAATCATCATTGATATTTAGGCCATAACAGAAAGCTGTCAGTAGATGGCAGCAAATCTCAAACAGGCCCTGGACAGGTCAAGATTTTTCCGCTGGACTCCTGGACCGTCCATCTTTCTAGACCTGCAGCTTGGCTCTAGTTATTTCATTAAACTTGTCATGCTGCAACTGTGTTGTTGTTCAGTTGCTAACTTGTGTCCTACTCTTTGTGACCCCATGGGCTGTAGCATGCCAGACTTCTCTGTCCAGTATCTCCCGGAGTTTACTCAAATTCATGTCCATTGAGTTGGTGATGCTATCTAGCTATCTCATCCTTTGCCACCCCCATCTCCTTTTGCCTTCAATCTTTACCAGCATCAAAGTCTTTTCCAGCAAGTCAGCTCTTTGCATCAGGTGGCCAAGGAATTGGAGCTTCCGCTTTAGCATCAGTCCTTCCAAGGTTGATTTCCTATTCATGAGTTTATTTAGGACTGACTGGCTTGATCTCCTTGCAGTCCAAGGGACTCTTAAGAGTCTTCTCCAGCCCCACAATTCAAAAGCGTCAATTCTTCAGTGCTCAGCATTCCTTATGGTCCAACTCTCACATATAGTTTTGAGTGTTTGGGCATTTGTCGGTAAAGTGATGTCTCTGCTATCTAATGTACTGTCTAAGTTTGTCATAGCTTTCCTTCCAAGGAGCAAGCATCTTTTAATTTCATGGTTGCAGTCACCATCTGCAGTGGTTTTGGAGCCCTAGAAAATAAAATCTGTCACTACTTCCACTTTTTCCCCTTCTATTTGCCATGAAGTGATGGGACCAAATGCTATGATCTTAGTTTTTTGAATGTTGAGTTTCAAGTCAGCCGTTTCACTCTCCTCTATCTCCCTCATCAAGAGGCTCTTTAGTTCTTCTTCACTTTTTGCTATTAGAGTGGTATCATCTGCATATCTGAGGTTATTGATATTTCTCCTGGCAGTCTTGATTCCAGCTTGTGATTCAGCCAGCCCAGGATTTCACATGATGCACTCTGCATGGAAGCTAAGTAAGCAGGGTGACAATATATAGACTGACGTACTCCTTTCACAGTTTTGAGCCAGTCCCTTTTAGTCCACGTCTGATTCAAACTGTTGCTTGTTGGCCTGCATACAGGTTTCTCTGGAGACAGGTAAGGTAGTCTGGTATTCCCATCTCTTTAAGAATTTTTCCACAGTTTGTTGTGATCCACACAGTCAAAGGCTTTAATGTAGTCAATGAATAAGCAGTAAATTTTTTTCTTGAACTCCCTAGCTATGATCCAATGAATGCTGGCAATTTGATCTCTGGTTCCTCTGCCTCTTTGAAACCCAGCTTGTTTGGAACCTGGAAGTTCCTAGATCATGTACTGCTGAGCCTAACTTGAAGGATTTTTGAGCATAACCTTGCTAGCATGTGAAATGATTGCAATTGTATGATAGCTTGAACATTCTTTGGCATTGCTCTTCTTAGGAATTGGACTGAAAAGTCACCTTTTCCAGTCCTGTGGCCACTGCTGGGTTTTCCATATTTGCTGACATATTGAATATAACACTTTAGCAGCAGCAACTTTTAGGATTTTAAATAGGTTAGCTGGAATTCCATCACCTCCCCTAGCTTTGTTTGTAGTAATACTTCCTAAGGCCCACTTGGCCTCATACTCTAGGATGTCCAGGTCTAGGTGAGTGATCCCATCATGTGGTTAATCAATAAAATGTACTTTTTTTCCTTAAGCACCATCTGCTGTCATGACAATGAAATATCATTTTTTCTTCTTTCCATTTGTTTCCAAAACCACCAATTCAAAAAATGGTATTACTTGAGAGATGTTCTATGACTGCTTGGGAGGAAGAGAACACACAATACTCACATACACACACTACTTGAAGATGAAATAAATGTCCTGGTTCAATTTTTCAAAAATAAAATCTTAAATTACAGTGGTACACAAGAAAGGAGAGCATAAGGAAGTTTTGAATGTAGTTTCTCGTGTCCTCAGGGACCCTGATGGAACACGATATTATCACTGACAGCACAAACATGGTAGTATTTGCTGGATATGGAAAATTCAATCCTTGCTTTATCATGGATTGCCAAAGGAGGATGGCTGTTAGATATGGCTAATTTAAAAGTACATTTTTCTCTTTGCAGAACTTTTTACTATTAGAATGCAGTGATGATCTTGCCTATATTGGTATCACACACTGGAGATTGCAGGATGGCAGTTTGCTCCTTCTTTTATTTCCTTTCATTTTAGTTTGGATCTAAGAGAAAAAAACATAACTACGCAACACAAGCCCACTGGTTTAACCTAATATCACATCAATTTAGAAGTTACTAGGAGAAGAAAAAGAAATGTTTGAGTTGAAAGATATATTTTAAAAAATAAAACCCTTTCTCATTCTTTTTGATGAGTTTCCAGCAGGTAAGAGTTTACCTTTCTTGTTCTCTTCATTATTTTGTTGGAAGTTTGATGTCTTAAATAAACCTAGATAGGCCGGTTTTATTTATTAGATTTCTTATCTTGACCTGTAAGACTCTGTATGATTTTGTCCTTACTTGACCCCCCAAACTCTTCTACAGTTCTCTCTGGTAATTAGCAGAGTACAGATGCACTTGCCCCTTCTTATTTCTCAGGCACATATAGTTCTGCTCAACAATTCAAGGAATATTGTCATATGAGTTGTTTCTTCTTGTCTTTCATTTCTTAACCTGTGTCCTCTCCAAAGCCAATACTTTGCTGACCTTTCAATGTAAAGAAGCTGCTGCCTACTCGATATTACAGGACCCTTCTTAAAAGCCATCATAGTGCTGGTGATGCTTCCCTTATAGCTCAGTTGGTAAAGAATCTGCCTGCAGTGCAGGAGACCCAGGTTCAATTCCTGGGTTGGGACGACCCCCCTGGAGAAGGAAGTGGCAGCCCACTCCAGAATTCTTGCCTGGATAGAGGAGCCTGGTGGGCTACAGTCCATGGGGTTTCAAGAGTAAGACACAGCTTAGCGAGTAAAACACCACCACCACTACCACCCTGGTGACATCTGATTTCATCTTACTTTGGTAGAATGTAAGTTCTTGGAGAGTGGGCATCGTGGCTATCTGTTCCTCACTGTATCTTGCCACCTAGAATAGGGTTGAAAACAATGTTTTTGAATGAAAGAAACACCTCTGCTTTTACACTTTCTAAACTGTTATCTTTCCACTGTCTTTAATAGGTATAAAATATTGATTTAAAATTGCTTTGGGTAATGGCAATGAAAACTTGGTTTAATCCTTGTACTAAGAAATGTGGTATGTGTGTATGTGTTTGTGTGTGTGTGTATATGCATGTGTGTGTAAATATCATGATGAGATACTAATAAGGCAATTATAGGGTCAAATTCCAAAAGAAAAGAACTAAAACCTAGAGATGTGAACTTACTATTTAACTGTACATTTCCTTTAGAGGACCTGCCAATACTGGAAGAGGCAATTGAGAGGCCAAGAAACTGATAAGAAGAGTTTTTGAAAGATTTACAGAAATAAAATTTCAGTTGGATTCAAGGCTTGCCAGGGACATTGGTAAATCATGTAGGATTCTGATTAAGATCCTTATGGTCTACACTCCCAAATAAGGGTGAAAGGCACTTGCAAGGATTGAAGAAGTGTGACTTCTAAGTCAATCACTGGTAGTATTAAGGCAACTCTAGTTTGCTGAGGACCCCAGCTACTTTCCTAAGCAAATGATAATCTGCTCCAGTGATGGGAAAAAACTTTCCTAGATCTTAAACCCTCTTTGCCTAGTTGTATAATGAACCCTATACTGTATACATCATATTCTGTATACTGTATGAAGTATACTGTATACTTCAGATTCAGACTTAAATGGAAGAAAATAGGGAAAACCACTGGAACATTCAGGTATGACCTAACTCAAATCCCTTACGAATATACACTGGAAGTGACAAACAGATTCAAGGGATTAGATCTGATAGACAGAGTGCCTGAAGAACTATGGATGCAGGTTTGTGACATTGTACAGGAGGCAGTGATCAAGATCATCCCCCAAAAAGAGAAATGCAAAAAGGCAAAATGGTTGTCTGAGGAGGCCTTACAAATAGCTGAGAAAAGAAGAGAGGTGAAAGGCAAAGGAGAAAAGGAAAGACATACCCATTTTAATGCAGGGTTCCAAAGAATAGCAAGGAGAGATAAGAAAGCCTTCCTCAGTGAACAATATAAAGAAATGGTATGGCCCTAACAGAAGCAGAGGATATTAAGAAGAGGTGCAAGAATACGTAGAACTGTACAAAAAAGATCTTCACGACCCAGGTAATCATGATGGCGTGATCACTCACCTAGAGCCAAACATTCTGGAATGTGAAGTCAAGTAGGCCTTGGGAAGCATCAGCACAAACAAAGCTAGTGGAGGTGATGGAATTCCAGTTAGGTGATTTCAAATGCTAAAAGATGATGCTATGGAAGTGTTGCACTCAATATGCCAGCAAATTTGGAAAACACAGCAAGGGCCAAAGGACTGGAAAAGGTTAGTTTTCATTCTAATCCCAATGAAAGGCAATGCCAAAGAATGCTCAAACTACTGCACAATTTCTCTCATCTCACATGCTAGCACGGTAATGCTCAAAATGCTCCAAGTGAGGCTTCAACGGTATGTGAACTGTGAACTTCTAGATGTTCAAGCTGTATTAGGAAAGGCAGAGGAATGAGAGATCAAATTGCCAACATCTGTTGGATCATTGAAAAAGCAAGAAAGTTCAAGAAAAACATTTACTTCTGCTTTATTGACTACACTAAAGCCTTAGCCTGTGTAGATCACAACAAACTGGAAAATTTTTCAAGAGATGGAAATACCAGACTGCCTTACCTTCCTCCTGAGAAATCTGTATGTAGGTCAAGAAGCAACAGTTAGAACTGGACATGGAACAACAGACTGGTTCCAAATCGGGAAAGGAGAATGTCAAGGATATATATTGTTACCCTGCTTGTTTAACTTATATGCAGAGTACATTACACAAAATGCTGGGCTGAATGAAGCACAAGCTGGAATCAAGATTGCTGGGAGAAATATCAATAACCTCAGATATGCAGATGACACCATCCTTTTGGCAGAAAGCAAAGAAGAACTAAAGAGCATTTTGATGAAAGTGAAAGAGGAGAGTGAAAAAGTTGGTTTAAAACTCAACATTCAGAAAACTAAGTCATGCCATCTGGTCCTAGCACTTCTTGGCTAATAGATGGGGAAACAATAGAAACATTTAGTGGCTTCATATTTTTGGGCTCCAAAGTCACTGCAGATGGTGACTGCAGCCATGAAATTAAAAGATGGTTGGCCCTGGAAGAAAAGCTATGACCAAACTAGACAGCATATTAAAAAACAGAGACATTACTTTGCCAACAAAGGTCATCTAGTCAAAGCTATGGTTTCTCCAGTAGTCATGTATGGATGTGAGAGTTGGACTATAAAGAAAGCTGAGTGCCGAAGAATTGATGCTCTTGAACTGTGGTGCTGGTGAAGACTCTTGAGAGTCCTTTGGACTGCAAGGAGATCCAAACAGTCCATCCTAAAGGAAATCAGTCCTGAATATTCATTGGAAGGACTGATGCTAAAGCTGAAACTCCAATATTTGGCCACCTGATGTGAAGAACTGACTCTTTTGAAAAGACCCTGATGCAGGTAAAGATTGAAGGCAGGAGGAGAAGGAGACAACAGAGGATGAGATGGTCGGATGGTATCACCAATGTGATGGACATGAGTTTGAGTAAACTCCAGGATTTGGTGATGGACAGGGGTGCCTGGCCTGCTGCAGTCCATGGGGTCACAAAGAGTTGGACACAACTGAGTGACTGAACTGATACTGAGTCCAGTGGATAAGAAAGAACAACCAGGCAAATTAAGAAATAGATAATGTTGCAGGAAGCAAGAGAACCAGAGAAATAACTAACTCCAGTAAACAGCACTCACAACAGAAACTTGCTACATGCTCTTTGGGAGCAATACATACACTGAATGCTGAATCATCTCACCTTCATGAGCCTAAAAATGAACTCTTCATTCTCCGCCCTACTCTGCTCCACCCTGGCCTTACTTGTCTCTGTCAATGGCAACTCCATGGTTCTAGTGCTGAGCCATGACATTACTGACTTTTTTCTTTTTGTCATACCCTATATAGGATTGGTGAAGAAATCTTCACTCTTGTTTAAAAATACAGGTAAATACAGAATCTGATCATTTCTCATGACATTGACAGCCACAAGCTTACTACCCTGTTCTTACTGAATTGCTTGTATCTCTGCCCAATATAGGAATCAGGACAATTCTCTTAAAGCATATATCCAACCAGATTCTCTTCTGCTCAGAATTTTACAAAAGTTCACCCTTCTACTCAGAGCAAAAGCAGAAGTCTTTAAAATGGCTTATACTGTCCTATACCTTTAAAGTCCAAGTCAAGGCTTTTAGAGCAAGTTTTATATCTGTACAATAAAAAATTGATCTCACCCAGATTTTTATAGTGTAATGTGCCATAGGATGTCAGCTGTATTAATTTTCCTGTAATATACATACATTGAGCCAAGAAATTTTGGCATTGCTAAAACTGCAATGAAAACTATTTCCTGGAAACTTATATTAATCATTTTTTAAACTCATAATTTTGGTAGCAGATTAGGGTTCAGTCATCATAAATGAAGATTATCTTACATTGTTAATGAGCTTTGACTGCTATTGTAACAAACAACACAAAAAATATCTTCATCTAATACAAATTTAGTTTTGCGTGAGTTCATCTTATTTCTCTTATTACTTTTCTTTCATATAATGTTTTCTGATTAAAGTAATCTCACATGGCACATTAGATGGTTTTTTTTTTTATTAACCTATTTTAATCTACCACTGTGGGCAAGAATCCCTTAGAAGAAATGGAGTAGCCATCATAGTCCACAAAAGAGTCCTCAATGCAGTACTTGGATGCAACCTCAAAAACGACAGAATGATCTCTGTTCATTTGCAAGGCAAACCATTCAATATCAGAGTAATCTAAGTTTATGCCCTGACCAGTAATGCTGAAGAAGCTGAAGCTGAGTGGTTCTATGAAGACCTACAAGACCTTCTAGAACTAACACCCCAAAAATATGTCCTTTTCATTATAGGGGACTGGAATGCAAAAGTAGGAAGTCAAGAAACACCTGGAGTAACAGGCAAATTTGGCCTTGGAGTACAGAATGAAGCAGGGCAAAGGCTAAAAAAGAGTTTTGCCAAGAAAACAAACTGGTCATAGCAAACACCCTCTTCCAACAACACAAGAGAAGACTCTACAAATGGACATCACCAGATGATACACACCGAAATCAGATTGATTATATTCTTTGCAGCCAAAGATCGAGAAGCTCTATACAGTCAGCAAAAACAAGACCAGGAGCTGACTGTGGCTCAGATCATGAACTCTTTATTGCCAAATTCAGACTTAAATTGAAGAAAGTAGGGAAAACCACTAGACCATTCAGGTATGACCTAAATCAAATCCCTTACAATTACACAGTGAAAGTGAGAAATAGATTCAAGGGATTAGATCTGATACAGTGCCTGATGAACTATGAATGGAGGTTTGTGACATTGTACAGGAGACAGGAATCAAGATCATCCCCAGTAAAAAGAAATGCAAAAAAGGCAAAATGGCTGTCTGAGGAGGCCTTACAAATAGCTGTGAAAAGAAGAGAAGTGAAAAGCAAAGGAGAAATGGAAAGATAAACTCATTTGAAAGCACAGTTCCAAAGAATAGCAAGGAGAGATAAGAAAGCCTTCCTCAGTGATCAATGCAAAGAAACAGAGGACACAATAGAATGAGAAACACTAGAGATGTCTTCAACAAAATTAGAGATACCAAGGGGGCATTTTTTGCAAAGATGGGCACAATAAAGGACAGAAATGGTATGGACCTAACAGAAGCAGAAGACATTAAGAAGAGGGGGCAAGAATACACAGAAGAACCATACAAAAAAGATCTTCATGACCCAGATAATGACAATGGTGTGATCACTCATCTGGAGCCAGACATCCTGGAATGCAGAGTCAAGTGGGCCTTAGGAAGCATCACTACGAACAAAGCTGGCAGAGGTGATGGATTTCCAGTTGAGCTATTTCAAATGTTAGAAGATGATGCTGTGAAAGTACTGTATTCAATATACCAGAAAATTTGGAAAACACAGCAGTGGCCACAGGACTGGAAAAGGTAAGTTTTCATTCCAATCTCAAAGAAAGGCAATGCCAAAAAATGCTCAAACTACCACACTGTTGCACTCATCTCACACATTAGCACAGAAATGCTCAAAATTCTCCAAGCCAGGCTTCAGGAGTATGTGAACCATGAACTTCCAGGTGATCTCTAGAAGAACTAGAGATCAAATTGCCAACATCTGTTGGATCATTGAAAAGGCAAGAGATTTCCAGGAAAACAACTATTTCTGCTTTATTGACTATGCCAAAGCCTTTGACTGTGTGGATCACAACAAACTGTGAAAAATTTTTAAAGAGATGGGAATACCAGACTACCTGACCTGCCTCTTGAGAAATCTGTACCCTGGTCAGGAAGCAACTGTTAGAACCAGACATGAAACAACAGACTGGTTCCAAATCGGAAAAGGAACACATCAAGGCTGTATACTGTCACTCTGCTTATTTAACTTATATACAGAGTACATCATGAGAAATGCTTGGCTAGAAGAAGCACAAGCTGGAATCAAGATTGCCAAGAGAGATATATGATATGACCTCAGATATGCAGATGATACAACCCTTAAGGCATAAAGTGAAGAAGGACTAAAGAGCCTCTTGATGAAAGTGAAAGAAGAGAGTGAAGAATTTGACTTAATGCTCAACATTGAGAAAACTAAGATCATGGCTTCTGGTCCTAACACGTCATGGCAAATAGGGGAAACAGTGTCAGACTTTATTTTGGGGAGCTCCAAAATCACTGCAGATGGTGATTACAGCCATGAAATTAAAACACACTTACTCCTTGAAAGAAAAGTTATGGTGTCATCTGCATATCTGAGGGTTTTGATATTTTTCCCAGCAATCTTGATTCCAGCTTGTGCTTCTTCCAGTCCAGCGTTTCTCATGATGTACTCTGCATATAAGTTAAATAATCAGGGTGACGATATACAGCCTTGATGTACTCCTTTCCCGATTCGGAACCAGTCTGTTTTTCCATATCCCATTCTAACTGTTGCTTCTTGACCTGTATACAGATTCCTCAGTATTAATTTAGAAACCAAATTTTATGTTTGAATATCATCCAAATAAGATTGGATGTAAGTAAATTTTGATGTAAATTGCATGAGGCAGAGATGCTAAAATCTAGAGGATAGCCCTAATTATCATGTAGTGATTTCTTTTGTCCATACAGCTAAATTTAGAGCTAAGTTTAAATACATGATTGTTAAATTTTGAAAGTTGAATTTTTAATAGAACATAGCTTCCATTGTCCTTTCAGGTGTATGTATGTGTATATATATATATATATATATATGTTTTTTTTCTTTATCTACCTAAGTGCAAATTATAACTACTGTTTAACTATAATCTATTCTCTTGAATTCAATCAAATTAGATTATATAATTGAGCTAAAATCAGAATAATAAAACAGAAGTTAAAGCAATGCTGTACGCCCATTTCATATCAACATTTTTAGCAGGATGACTAATACATTAATAAATCTAATAACTTCGGTTACTGTCACCATGACCTGGACCCTCCTAGTTTACATCCTGAGTCAGGATCTCAGACGTCACCCAGAATGGAACTTGTGACCTGTCAGTGGAAAAATGGAAACCACATTTAGATATTCAGTTCTGTGGAGGAAACAGTTTGGCCAAAAACAATTTACTTTGTAATTTTTCATTTCAGTTATCTGCAGCATGATGGCTAAAATGTGTTTTCTTCTCTTTTGTTCTGATTTGGTGAGGAAGCACAGATCAGTCTACACGGCCACCTGAACACAGCTGCCAAGACTGTTCCTTAAATAGAGGATTATTTCTACATAATAGGGAGTGCAAACACATTTCCTGCCCCTGTCAAAATTCTATCTACTTTGGAATAGGAAAATATACACCATTCTGCTTTTCCAAATAGATAGTATTAAATTTCTTTTAAAGAAGGCAAATTATATGTTTAAATATCATACATTATAAGACAAAGTACTTAAAATTTACCTTGATACTAATTCTTGTTTTTACAAAAATGTTTTTTTAGGCATAAACATATCTTAGTCTATATCTTCCAACTGTGTACTTCTCTTAGTAATTACTTTTCTGTTTACATGTGTACAAAAGGGGCTAACTTAATTTTAGAGTTAATAATAAAAATATTTTAACTTATAAAAATCAAATAAGAATATCTTAGAAACATTTGAACAAATTATTTCATATATAATTTTTTTCTTTCACAAAATAAGGCAATATAGCTGTTTTATATAGAAGATTTATATTCTTACAGTATTCTTATTTATAAGATTAATATTCTTAAGTATTCATATCGTCTTACTAAAATTCTTATCTCTATGCACTTGTAAGGTATTTGGCACTTAATTTCGGGCAATACTGGTACATAATTGCATTAGGCTGGATTCAAAATTCTGAAGTTTAGATATACTTTGTCAGTGGTATCTTTCATCTTAAAATCTTGTTTTCTTAAAAAACACAAAGCAATCTGGGACCCTTTATAAACGTATTGTTACTTACTTCATTCAATAAGTCTTGATTGGGTGCTGACTTTGCATCTAGAAAACCTCAGTAGTAATGACACAGCCTAAAGAAGGAGGAAACTTCCTGCCCTCAGATGACTTAGGGCAGTGGGTATAATTAAATGGAAAGTATCCATTGTTATGGAAATGTATCAATTTCCTCTGTACCTTGGACTTTTACTCAAAGTGATTAAGTGTAATGCTTATCCCTTCCTACACATTAAATTGATCTTTTAAAAATGTTTGAAAGCAAACATTAGATCTTTTTTCTGAAGATGTCTCTTTTTTCATTATGTAGACAAAACATGGAATATGCAGTTTACAATTCACAGAACTCATTATTCTCGTTCCCATTCCTCTTTGACAATCTGTTTCAAGGTCAGTGCAGAATACATGTACAATCCCCATAATCTGTGAACAAAGATAAAAGTCAGGTATGTGTAAAATAGTTCTTATTTTTCTATTGGCCTGAAATACTGATGTGACTCCCCAAAGACAGTGCCAGATTAATTTTCAAGGATCATGGCACCATCTTTATTTTTTGGAGCATCTTCAGTTCACATACTTGCAATGAATTGCATATCTTGCTTATACATTCTTTACCTTCTGACTCATTTTTGTACTTTTTTTAGTTAGAATTTTCCTACAGTCAAAGAGCATGCTTTATTCATCAATTTAAATTTATATGGAATCACAAAATACCCAGAATTGCCAAAGCAATTCTGAAGAAAAAGAACAAAGCTGGAGGTATAACCCTTCCAGACTTCAGACAGTACTACAAAGCTTGGATCATTTGTAGAGATCCACATGGATTGATCTAGAAATTGTCATGCAGAGTGAAGTAAGTCAAAAAGAGAAAATCAAATATGGTAGATTAACACATATATGTAGAATCTAGGAAAATGGTATTGATGATCTTAATAGCAAAGCAGAAAGAAAGACATAGATACATAGAAAAAATATATAGACATTATGGCTATAAACAGGGGAATGGGAAGTGGAAGGAATTCAGAGATTTTGATTGACATATATACACTATTGATACCATGTATGAAAAAGATAAGTAATGAGAACCAACTGCATTGCTCAGGGAACTCTACTCAATGCTCTGTGGTGACCTAAATGGGAAGGCAATCCAAAAAAGAGGTGTTATTGGATAGAAAAGTCTGGCCGGCTACAATCCATAGGGTTGCAAAGAGTTGAATGACTGAAACAAGTTAGCATGCATACATGTGTATACATATAGCTGATTCACTTTGCTGTACAGTACAAACTAACAAAACATTGTAACACAACTATACTCCAACAAAATTAATTTAAAATAACTTAAAAAAACCATCATGGTGCAAAAGCAGACATACAGATCAATAGAACAGAAGAAAGAGTCCATAAATCAACCCACACAGTTATGGTCAATTAATCTACAACAAAGGAGGCCAAGAATATACAAGGGAAAAAAGACAGTCTCTTCAGAAAATTGTGTCGGGAAAGCTAGAAAGCTGCATGTAAATCAATGAAATAGATCACGTCCTCATTTTTATGGATGAGTAACATTCCATTGTGTGTATGTACCAAGTCTTTATCCATTCATCTGTTGATGGACATTTAGGTTGCTTCCATGTCCTGGCTATTGCAAATAGTGCTGCAATGAACACTAGGACACATTTGTCTTCTTGAACTATGGTTTTCTCAGGATATCTGCCTGGTAGTGGAATTTCTGAGTAAAAAGGAACAAAGTTTCATCATTTGTAGAGACATGGATAGACCTAGAGTCTGTCATATGAACGAAGTAAGTCAGAAAGAGACTCTGTGTATATCAATGCACATATGTGGAATCTAGAAAAATGGAACAGATAAACCTATTTGCAGCATAGAAATAAGATGCAGACATAGAGAATAGATGTGTGGACATGAGTTGGGGGAAGGAGGGGGTGCTGAATTGGGAGATTGGAACTGACATATACACACTACCTTGTGTTAAATACATAGCTAATAGGAACCTGATGAATATAACAGGGAGCTCATCTCAGTGCTCTGCAGCAACATGCATGGGTGCAATGGGGTGGGGGGATCCAAGAGAGAGGGGATATAAATGGGTGACTCACTTTGTTGTACAGCAGAAACTAACACAACATCATAAAGCAACTGTGCCTCAGTAGAAAAAGAACACTCCCTCACACCATATACAAAAATAAACTCAAAATGGCTTAAAGACCTTAATTAAGACAAGAAACAATACCACTCCCAGAAGAGGACAAAGGCAAAACATTCTTAGAAATTTAGACTCATCTAAACTCTTAGGTTAGTCTCGCAAGGCAAGAGGAATAAAAGCAAAAATAAACAAATGGGACCTAATCAAACTTAAAAGCTTTTTCATAGCAAAGAAAACCATCAGCAAAATGAAGGCAACCTATGGAATAGGAGAAAATATTTGCAAATAATGTGACTGACAAGGGAGTTAATATCCAAAGTATATAGCAACCCATGAAGCTCAACAAACAACCCAGTCAAAAAATGGGCAGAAGACGTACATAGACATTTCTCCAAAGAAGGCATATGGATAGCCAACACACATTTTAAAAATGCTCAACATTGCTAATGATTGCTGCTACTGCTAAGTCACTTCAGTTGTGTCCGACTCTGTGCGACCCCATAGATGGCAGCCCACCCGGCTCCCCTGTCCCTGGGATTCTCCAGGCAGGAACACTAGAGTGGGTTGCCATTTCCTTCTCCAATGTATGAAAGTGAAAAGTGAAAGTGAAGTCGCTCAGTCATGTCCAACTCTCTGCGACCCCATGGACTGCAGCCCACCAGGCTCCTCTGTCCATGGGATTTTCCAGGCAAGAGTACTGGAGTGGGGTGCCATTGCCTTCTCCATGCTAATGATTAGAGAAATGCAAATCAAAACAACAATGAGGTATCACCTCAATAGTCAGAATGAGCTTTTGTTCATAAAAACTTATGAATCATATTAACAAATGCTGGAGGGAGTGTGGAAAAAAGGGAACCCTTCTATACTTTTGGTGGAAACGTAAATAGGTGCAGTCACTATGGAAAACAGTATGGAAATTCCTTTAAAAATTAAGAATAGAGCTACCATATGATCAAGCAATCCCACCCCTGGATATGTACCTGGCAAGATGAAAACTTTTATTTGAAATGATACATATACCCCAATATTCATCAGTTCAGTCACTCAGTGACCAACTCTTTGAGACCACATGGACTGTAGCATGCCAGGCCTCCCTGTCCATCACCTACTCATGGAGCTTGCTCAAATTCATGGCCTTTGAGTCGGTGATGCCATCCAACCATCTCATCCTCTGTCGTCCCCTTCCTCTCCCACCTTCAATCTTTCCCAGCATCAGGACCTTTTCCAGTGAGTCAGTTCTTCGTACCAGGTGGCCAAAGTATTGGAGTTTCAGCTTCAGCATTAGTCCTCCCAATGAATATTCAGGACTGATTTCCTTTAGGATTGATTGATTGGATCTCCTTGCAGTCCAAGGAACTCCCAAGAGTCTTTGCCAACACCACAGTTCAAAAGCATCAGTTCCTTGGCACTCAGCTTTCTTCATAGTCCAACTCTCACATCCAAACATGACTACTGGAAAAACCATAGCTTTGACTAGATGGACCTTTGTCAGCCATGTAATGTCTCTGCTTTTTAATATGCTATCTAGATGGGTCATAACTTTCCTTCCAAGCAGCAAGCGTCTTGTAATTTCATGGCTGCAATCACCATCCACAGTGATTTTGAAGCCCAAGAAAATTGTCTATTACTGTTTCCAAGTTTCCCCATCTATCTGCCACAAAGTGATGGGGCCAGATGCCATTTTCTTAGTTTTCTTAATGTTGAGTTTTAACCAAATTTTTCACTCTCCTTTTTCACTTTTATCAAGAGGATCTTTAATTCTTCTTTGCTTTCTGCCATAAGGGTGGTGTCATCTGCATATCTGAGGTTACTGATATTTCTCCCGGCAATCTCGATTCCAGCTTGTGCTTCATCTAGCCCAGCATTTCACATGATGTACTCTACGTATAAGCTAAATAAGCAGGTTGTCAATATACAGCCTTGGCATACTCCTTTCCCAGTTTGGAACCAGTATGTTGTTCCATGTCCAGTTCTAACTGTTGCTTCTTGACCTCCCATCTCTTTAAGAATTTTCCAGTTTTTTGTGATCCACACAGACAAAGGCTTTGGCATAGTCAATAAAGCAGAAATAGATGTTTTGCTGGAACTCCCTTGCTTTTTCTATGATCCAATGGATGTTGGCAATTTGATCTCTGGTTCCTCTGCGTTTTCTAAAACCAGCTTGAACCATCTGGAAGTTCTCAGTTCACATACTGTTGAAACCTCACTTGGAGAATTTTGAGCATTACTGTGCTAGCATGTGATATGAGTGCAATTATGCAGTAGTTTGATCATTCTTTGGTATCGCCTTTCTTTGGGATTGGAATGAAAACTGACCTTTTCCAATCATGTGGTCACTGCTGTGTTTTCCAAACTTTCTGGCATATTGAGTGCAGCACTTTAACAGCATCATCTTTTAGCATTTGAAATATCTCAACTGGAATTCCATCACCTCCACTAACTTTGTTCATAGTGATCTCTATGAATAAAAGGTCTTTAGTTCATAGGCCCACTTAACTTTGCATTCCATGATGTCTGGCTCCAGGTAAGTGATCACACCATCACAGTTATCTGGGTCATGAAGATCTTTTCTGTATAGTTCTTCTGTGTATTCTTGCCACCTCTTCTTAATGTCTTCTGCTTCTTTTAGGTCCATACCATTTCTGTCCTTTTTTGTGCCCATCTTTGCATGAAATGTTCCCTTGGTATCTCTAATATTCTTAAAGAGATCTCTTTTCTCCATTCTATCATTTTCCTCTATTTCTTTATATTGTTCACTGAGGAAGTCTTTCTTATCTCTCCTCACTATTCTTTGGAAATCTGCATTCAAATGGGTATGTCTTTCCTTTTCTCCTTTGCCTTTTGCTTCTCTTCTTTTCTCACCTTTTTGTAAGGCCTCCTCAGACAGCCATTTTTTCTTTTTGCATTTCTTTTTCTTGGGGATGGCCTTGATCACTGCCTCCTGTACAATGTCACAAACCTCTGTCCATAGTTCTTCAGGTACTCTGTCTATCAGATCTAATTCCTTGAATCTTTTTGTCATTTTCACTGTATAATCATAAGGGGTTTGATTTAGGTCATACTTGAATTTTTAGTGGTTTTCCCTACTTTCCTCAATTTAAGTCTGGATTTTGCAATAAGGATTTCATATCTGAGCCACAGTCAGCTCCTGGTCTTGTTTTTGCTGTCTGTATAGAGCTTCTCCATCTTTGGCTGCAAAGAATATAATCAGTCTGATTTAGGTATTGACCATCTGGTGATGTCCACGGGTAGAGCTGTCTCTTGTGTTGGAAGAGAGTGTTTGCTATGACCAATGTGTTCTCTTGGAAAAATTCTGTTAGCCTTTTCCCTGCTTCATTTTGCATTCTCAGGCCAAATTTGCCTGTTACTCCTGGTATCTCTTTACTTCCTACTTTTGCATTCTAGTCCACTATGATGAAAAGGCCATCTTTTTTGGTTAGTTCTAGAAGACAGTAGCAACCTACTCCAGTACTCTTGCGTGGAAAATCCCATGGACGGAGGAGCCTGGTAGGCTGCAGTCTATGGGGTCGCTAAGAGTCAGACATGACTGAGTTACTTCCCTTTCACTTTTCACTTTCATGCATTGGAGAAGGAAATGGCAATCCACTCCAGTGTTCTTGCCTGGAGAATCCCAGGGACAGGGGAGCCTAGTGAGTTTCTGTCTATGGGATTGCACAGAGTCGGACACGACTGAAGTGACTTAGCAGCAGCAGCAGCAGAAGGTCTTATAGGTCTTCATGGAACCATTGAACTTCCAATTCTTCAGCTTTATTGGTTGGGGCATAGACTTGGATTACTGTGATATTGAATGGTTTGCCTTGGAAACGAACTGAGATCATTCTGTCATCTTTGAGATAGTCATAGTAGTACTATTTACAACAGTCAATATATGGAAATAAATTAAGTGCCCATTAACAAGCAAATGGTTTAAGAAGATGTCATATATATATATATATATATATATATATATATATGTATGTAATGGAACATTACTTAAGCATAAAAAAGTGAAATATTGCCATTTGTAGCAATGTATATGGACCTAGAGAATATCAAACTTAAGTGAAGTAAGTTAAACAGAGAAAGACACACAATATGATGTCATTTATATGTAGAATCTAAACATCTAAATTAAATGAATATATGTACAAAATGGACACAGTCTCACAGACACAGAAAGCACACTTAGATTACTAAAGGGGAAAGGGAGGATGGGAAGGATAAATTAGGAGTATGGGTTTAACAGCTACAAACTACATAAAAGAGAGAAGCAACTAGATTTTACTGTATAGCAAAGGGAACAATATTCAATATCTTGCAATAATCCATGATAGAAAATAATTTTAAAATAAAATATACATACATATTAATACATAAAATATATGTATATATAACTGAATCATCTCACTGTACACCTGAACCTAACACAATATTGTAAATCAACTAGACTTCAATTAAACAATAAAGATAAAATGAGAGAATCCAACATAAAGGAAGTACAATAGTGGTTAAAAAATTCATACTTAACTCCTTCTGAATTATTTGGTGTTAACTGTGTAACTAAATGTTGGGGAGATGCAAATAGGGTTGTGCCTTCAGGTGAACTCAAGGGAATCACTTAACGAATCAGAGTGAAGAGTTGCCAGTTCCACATATATGGAAAAGCTACAATAAGTGTATCTGAGATTCCTCCAGGTAGTATTCCCTGACTTCTCTTTCCCACTGGCCGCACTGCTCACACTCTCTCCTCCTCTTAAGCTGTGCCTGTACCTGCACATGCTCAGTCATGTCCAACTCTTTATGGAAGATCCCCTGGAGATATTTAGACTGTACCTCTTCTCTATCATCCCTTAATATTCTTTCATTTAACAGGTGGTTTGTAATGGTGAGTTATTGCTCCACAGAGACAATGAACTCTTTGAGGGCAGGGAGTATGTTTTGTTCTTTGTAAAGTTTTAACCTAGTTTTTAATAGTTTGAGTTAATTAATATATCTCTATGCTATGGAATGTTGCTTGAATGAATTGAGTAAGTGAATGAATGAGATGGTCACTATTTTGGCTGGGTAGTTTTTTCCTTCAGATAACCTAGTCAACTCTCCAGGATGGTTTTCATTCTACTGTCTCCAAGGCGGTTTTGTTTTCTAGCCTGATTATTTAACAGATAATATAAATTTGAAGTGGGCTTCCCAGATGGCTTAGTGGTAAAGAATCCACCTGCCAATGCTGGAGACAGAAAACCCAGGTGTGATCCCTGGGTTGGGAAGATTCCCTGGAGAAGGAAATGGCAACCCAGTCCAGTAATTTTGTCTGGGAAATTTCA
The DNA here is from genome assembly GCF_032452875.1 of Bos javanicus. NCBI lineage: Eukaryota > Metazoa > Chordata > Mammalia > Artiodactyla > Bovidae > Bos > Bos javanicus. The sequence goes on from NC_083872.1 coordinate 15,734,434, forward strand.
TGCATAGAGGAGCCTGGTGAGCTATAGTCCAGGGGGTTGCAAAAGAGTCAGACAGGACTTAGTGACTAAAACAACAACAATTACTACAAATCAGAAACAGAGACATTAAGGTTATTGATATAGAAGATCACTCAGCAGAACTAAATCTACAATTCCAGATGTATCGAAGGAATGAGACAGGTGGCCTAGTGGCTAAAAGTATAGTCGTTTTGTGTAAAAAAACAAAAACAAAAACAAAACTCAGATTAGAATACGGATCCTCTTGTTGATAGGCTATCTTTAAAAAGTGGACCTGATTTTTCCAGAGCCTCTGCTTTGACTAATGCCTATTTCATAATATTGCTGTGAAATAACTTTGAATCAATCCTTAGCATATATTAAACATAATAATCTCATATGTATTTTAAATATGGACATTATGACTTTAAAGCAATAATAATAAATTGGATTAAAAATATAAAATAAACACACACAAAAGACCCATGGAGTCCATATGACAGAGTGTATTAACATAACTCCTAGAGTTAAAGACAGTAGGAGGTAATTTTGTGATGGGGTAAATATATCAGCAAAAGGCTCTGTGGCCCTAGTGAGTAAACATCCACTTGTGATCAGGATAGACCAATTTATGATTCTTGTATTTAATTACTAATAGCTCTCCATTTCACTTTCACAATACTCAGGGTTTGGACAATGAATTGTGAGGTTACTTTATGATGGTGCATGTGCTGATCTGGAACATTTTAGGAGGAACTTTTTGCACTATCTAATAAGCATCATACACTTAAAATTTGCACAAGCATGTATAGGGAGAGTTTCATCTTCAGTATACAAAGATATGGGTTGGTCAACATTTCTATTCTTTCCAAATAGTCAATTTTTATTTTATCCAAATAAATATCTCTATTTCTCTGTCTGACTCACTTCACTTAGTATGATAATTTCTAGTTGCATCCATCTTGCTGGTAAATGGCATTATTTCATTCTTTTGGGGGGCTGAGTAGTATTCCATTATATATCTGTATTACATCTTTTTTGAGATGTCTTTATTTTAAAAGCTATCCATCTTCCAGCTATTGCTGCTGCTGCTGCTAAGTCGCTTCAGTCGTGTCCAACTCTGTGCGACCCCATAGACGGCAGCCCACCAGGCTCCCCCATCCCTGAGATTCTCCAGGAAAGAACACTGGAGTGGGTTGCCATTTCCTTCTCCAATGCATGAAAGTGAAAAGTGAAAGGGAAGTAACTCAGTCATGTCTGACTCTTAGCGACCCCATGGACTGCAGCCCACCAGGCTCCTCTGTCCATGGGATTTTCCAGGCAAGAGTACTGGAGTGGGGTGTCATTGCCTTCTCCGTTCCAGCTATTAGGCTCATTTAAAGTTTTAGATCTTTAATTTCTCTCATATTACCGATTAGATATATATTTGTTGACTTTTTTAAACAAGCTGCAACTCTGGCTTATCCTATATGACACTCTACTACATAGTCAATCTGTGCAGACCAACTTTTCACAGAGGCCTAGAAATATTCAAAATTCCAAACTGAAATTATCAAAGAGTTGAAGTTAATGGTGGAACAAAGATTTCCAGTGTTCCTCCATTTCTTTTTTTGGATTATTCAAGGCATTGAGGCTTAGTACACACAGTGGGATAAACTAGGGTGATTGTGAAGTACTAACATGAGGTAATAAAGGAAGCCTCCCTTCCAACTGATCAATCATCCAAAGAAATGTAATTCAACGAAAAAAAATAATTATAAAATATGCTACAGTCTTCCAGAGTTACCTTTACAAAAAGCAACTCTTACTGTGTATCTTCCCTTCATAAAGTGAAAACTGGCTTCCATCTTCCTCTCCAATCTGGTTTCACACCCTGTTCTCCTTCAAACTTGTACTGTAGCCACATGATAATTTTATTCCTTTATATTTGCCATGATGCATCAAGATACCAAAAGATAACCTTTATGAATATTGCTTTTCTCCCCTTCTTTCACCTGCTTATCTGCTACTCATCCTTCAGATCTCAGTTGAGGTGATACTTCCACAGGGAAGACTTCATTGAATTTGGTGTGAGGTCAGTTTCTCAGTTTTCTAGCACTGTGTACCTCTTCTACAATATTTGCGGAAGTTGAAATTCACCATTATTTTCTGTGATTATTTTATATAAATATGTTTTCTCCAGTAGAGAAGACTCAGTTCAGTTCAGTTCAGTTCAGTCACTCAGTCATGTCCAACTATTTGCGACCCCATGGACTGCAGCACGTGAGGCTTCCCTGCCCATCACCAACTGCCAGAGCTTGCTCAAACTCATATCCATCGAGTCCATGATACCATCCAACCATCTCATCCTCTGTTGTCTCCTTCTCCTCCCACCTTCAATTTTTCCCAGCATCAGGAACTTTTCAATGAGTCAGTTCTTTGCATCAGGTGGTCGAAGAATTGGAGTTTCAGCTTCAGCATCAGTCCTTAAAATGAGTAATCGGGACTAATCTCCTTTAGGATGGAGTGCTTGGATCTCCTTGCAGTCCAAGAGACTCTCAAGAGTCTTTCTCCAACACCACAGTTCAAAAGCATCAATTCTTCAGCGCTCAGCTTTCTTTATAGTGCAATTCTCACATCCGTACATGATTACTGGAAAAACTTGGTTGATGCATGCAGGATCTTCCATCTTTGTTGTGGCACGCAGGATCTTTAGCTCTGGCATGTGCGATCTAGTTCCCTGATCAGGGATAGAACCTGTGCCACCAACACTGTGAGCATGGAGTCTTAGCCACTGGACCACCAGGGAAGTCACGTAGAAAAGATTAGAAGGAAGCAAATGTGGTATCAGCTTTTGGAGCTAGTGCAATGCCTGGCTCAGTAAGCATGAGTTGAATGAATGCAAGAAAAAACTCAGCTTCACATGTTTTATACAGAAGGAGAGTTTGGGCTGTGCTGGTTGCCTAGAGAAACTGGAATATTTTTACCTTTTGAGTCTAGAGATGAAGTGATGAGAAAATAATGTGCTGCTGAATGTAAAATTCCCAAGTTGCTTGGGTAGGTATAAATACAAAAGTGTCAGACACGCAGAATAAGTAACAGTGGCCACCTGCAGCTTAAAGAGAATGCTAACCACCCATAATGGTTCCTGTTATATTCTGGGGTAAAATAACAAATTTTCTTTCTAATTTACTCATTTTCACTTTAATTAATCCTTAACTTTCTGGGTGACCCATGACATTTTCTACAGATCCACCCCAGACTGTGTGGGTCTTAATATTGCTGACAGTCTTTGTATACCACATTTCTATACAAGGGTTTTATACAAGAGTATCTGTGTGTGTTTGTGCATTATGGTTACCATGGTTAGGAAATATTTCCTGAGAATGGTCTTTTAAAGTAGCTATCAAAGTCAGGTAAACAGCTGTTTCAAAGTTGATAACGGTGAGCACGTAGATAACACGCAGACTTTGTTGCCAAGGACTGCAACAGTCTCAGGAGATTATTAATATTGTATTTTCAGTAAGATAACTGAAAATACCAAGCAGATCAATCTCTAAGGTACATGTCAGTAATCCTATAAATTGCAGAAGCAAAAGCACACCCCTAAAAAATCAAAATTATATTCAGATATAATAAAATTTATTGGATGTATAAAAGGAAAGTTTAATGAATAAAGAAGGAGAGAATAGTGGGAAATAGAGGAAATGGATGGGGAAAAATCCTATAATTAGAGGAAGATAAGAAAAAGAAACTTTCATGTCATGAAGAGAGTTCATGTCAAATTAAAAAAATAAATATGTGAGCACATTTCTTCAGTAAAAGAATAAAATTATATTTCCAAGTACTATAATTATGCCTTGATTAAATCAGTCTACTCCTCTCTCAAGTGTAAAATTAATGACAAAATTCCAGTTATTAAAGGATCAAGTGGTTTAAAGATTTGTATGATCTTCACTGAATATATAACTCAGTATATTACAAACGTGGAAGTTTTTTAAAAGTTTTAACAACCTCAACCTTTTAAAATTTAAAATGTATAATCTTAATTCAGACACAGAACTATAAACCAAATACCTCATATAGTAAGCTAAATTAACCTCATCATTTTCCTTTAAATGTAGTCATTAGATATTGTTTATATATATATTATATTAATACATGTAATAATTAAATTTCTTGCAATTTGAATGTATTTACAGTTCCCAGTGTTTTCTGTTCTTGTTTATGATTTTTTTTTTTTTTTTTGCTTGCTGCTGCTGCTGCTGCTAAGTCGCTTCAGTCGTGTCCGACTCTGTGCGACCCCATAGATGGCAGCCCACCAGGCTCCACTGTCTCTGGGATTCTCCAGGCAAGAATAGTGGAGTGGGTTGCCATTTCCTTCTCTAAGGCATGAAAGTGAAAAGTGAAAGTGAAGTCATTCAGTTGTTCCCGACGCTCAGCGATCCCATTGGACTGGAGCCTACCAGGCTCCTCTGTCCATGGGATTTTCCAGGCAAGACTACTGGAGTGGGTTGCCATTGCCTCCTCCTGAGATACTTAATATTCAGGCCTCACTTATCTTTATCAGAAAATTACATACAGTTGACCCACAATGTCAGTTTGACTTGCAAGTTTCCACTCCTTCATGGAGTTTTTTTCCCATAAATATGTACTATGGTACCGCATGATCTATCTGTGGTTGGTTGAATCTGAGAATGTGGAGCTGCGGTATGAAAAACCAACTGTGAAGTTTTTAAAATTTATTTGTTTTTAATTGGAGGATAATTGCTTTACAATATTCAACTGCAAACTTATCCTTTGGTATTTTTCCTTTGTGGGGGTTGATGTCCCTAACTCCTGCCTTGTTCAGGGGTCAACTGTATATTCTTATGGACTGAATTGTGAACCCCAAATCTATTATGTTGAAGCCTTACACTTTAATGTGACTGTTTTTGGAGATAGGGCCTTCAAGGAGGTAATTAAAGTTACATGAGGTCATAAAGGTGGGGCCATAGGCCCATAAAACTGATAAGATAGAAGAAGGAAAAAGAAAACTGATAAGAAGAGGAAGAAGCACTAGATAGAGATCACTCTCTCTTCCCACACACACAGAGAACAGGCCATGTGAGGACAGAGAGAGAAGGCAGCCTTCTGCAAGTCAGGAAGAGCGGTCTTACCAGAAACAGACTTTTCCAGCACCTTGATCTTGGGCTTCTAAGCTCCAGAACTGTGAGAAAATAAACTACTATAGTTTAAGCCACTCAGTCTATGGTATAATATTACAGCAGCCCTAGCAGTCTAATACACAGAGCATTGCATTTTATAACACACTTGAACTAGAGCCCTATTGTTAGATCTACCAGATTTAGCGTAGACATACATACTTGACCAATCAAAGAGATAAAATAAAACTTACATTATCTGATAATATAGCACATGTGTTTCTTTATTTAGTCACAAAGATATATTTTTCTATTTTATGATATAGCAATATCATAAAATAAGATATAGAAATTGAAGATGTTTAACATTTTTTTAATTAAACATTTTAATTTCTTTGAAGAATCTCAGGTTTTTTGGAAGTGTTTTCTATCAAATTATCTTTAAGTATATTAATATCTATGTACAACATTTGACTGTCATCCCTCATTTAGTATTTGGGCAATATCCTCAAGAAAGTGATGAGGCAGAATGGTGAGGAATAGAGAATTAAAGTATATTAAGTATCTACTATAATCGATGAAGATTTTCCTTAAAAAGAAAAATCTTATTATAATAATATATTAAAGTAAATCATAGCTGATCCTTTAACAACACAGGGGTTGGGTGCTGACCCTCCACATAGTCAAAATCCAAATACAATTTACAGCCTTATGTATATGTTTGTTGTTCTTTGATATCATCTATTTCACATCCACAGATTCAGACAGCTGGCGAACATGAAAAGCTTCAATTACTTACATCCAGACAAGAATATCTTTTAATATCTTCTCCAGGTAAGAATACCGGAGTGGGTTGCCATGCCCTCTTCCAGGGGATCTTCCCCACCAAGGTATTGAACATGCATCTTTTGTGCCTCCTGATTGGCAGGCAGATTCTTTACCACTGCTTTAGGGGTTACAGATTTGAAAGATGAAGAAACAGCCAGAGGTAACAGGTAAAAGCAGAATATATAAATTCTATGGAAGACAAATGAGGAGGGTATCTCAAGAAGAGAAGTCTCTTAGGACCTTCAACTTCAACTCCAACCTGAAACAACTAAATCAAGATGAAATAAATGAAAGAACAGCTTGCAAGATTTTGAACATCAGACAACAAAGGATAGTGATCCCTGGCTAGGGGATTCCCAGGTGGCCTTAGTGGTAAAGAACCTGCCTGCCCATGCAGGAGACATGAGAAGCAGCCTCAATCCCTGGGTCAGGAAGATCCCCTGGAGGAGGGCATGGCAAACCATTCCAGTATTTGTGCCTGGGAAAGCCCATGGACAGAGGAGCTTGGTGAGCTACAGTCCCTAGGGTTGCAGAGTTGGACACGACTAAAATGATTTAGCACTCAGCACATCCCTGCAAAGACAAGAAGCAAATGAGTCTTATGATTAGCCCAGCTTACTACATTTGAAGAGACTCCAGGCTGGTGCACGGAGGAGGCGATCGGGTGATACCAAGAAATGAGATGCAGCTGAGAGTTTGAAGAGACCAAGGTGGCTAGAATTCACAGGGCAGAGCACCAGAGAGGAGAGAGCTGTGTGTAGAGAGAACCCTAAACACCTGCAGAGGCCTTCCTTGAGCATTCAGAGCCCTGCTCGGTACTCCTGGAGTGCAGAGCCCAGCTCAGCACGCCAGCTCACACAGCTGGGGCTGATTTGCCTGAACCGATTACAGGAAATATCACCTGAGGCTCACACAGTATGGCAAATGAATGCCTGTCCTCATCAGCCAGACTGGGAAGCCTAGTAATTCATGGGAATTTATGGGATATTCAGAAGGCTTTGCCTGAGTAGTAGGAATATTTAGTTCAAAAGGCTGCTCTTGTCTAACATCTTCTGAAAAGTAAAACTAAAAATAACAAATTGTTTTCAACTAATTTAACTTTATTTCAGAAGAAAGCTCAAGAATTGTAATACAAATTTTTAGTTTCAAACAAGGTAAAATTCACAATGACCCAGGGATCGAACCAGGTCCCCTGCGTTGCAGGCGGACTCTTTACTCACTGAGCCACCAGGGAAGCCACCTTAAACCTATACAGTGTTTTATGCCAATTATATATCAATAAAGCTGGAAAATATTACAGATTTTGAAAAATCAATATTTTGACTTTATGTAGAAGATATCTATTTGCTTATCTCTATACAATTCATGATGATGGCATCATCTCTTCGACTCTCTACCTGAATACAGTAATGATAACTTAAGGAAATGGGTAGTGATTAAACACTGAAATCTGTTTTTATTTTTAGGATATTGTATTCTCTAGCCTTAAAATACTGAAAGACTATATTAATGATCACTACATACAGTATACTGCCCAGTTATAATCTGTTGGATTTGCAAATTATATTTTCCTTGTTTATTCAAATAGTTAGTAGGAGGTCTGGATTTGATGTTCCTTAGAAACAGTTGTTGATTCAATTTATTTGTCTCTTTAGAGAAAGAAATCAATTTTTATAGTCATATAAAAATGCCATGAAGACATCAGTGCACTTCATTTTCAGAAATAGTACACCATAAATAGAATAAGTGCATTTTATATTTCCTGTATTGATATTTAAAAAATATCCCAAGAATAGTACTTGTAAAAGATAAATTCAGTCAGGTGAATACCTGAAATCTATATCACCAGGACGTTTACTCACTCATTCAAAAAAATTTGCATTTTTGGTACACGTCTGTGAAATATAAAAGTCACTAATTTTGCTTGTGCTGTGAAAGAAACAAAGACAGCAGGCAGAAGGATAAGTGATATTCTTATCTGCAGCAAACTCATAATCTACTAGGATTGTTGAGAAATCTCCATAGTAAACTATAATGAAAGGTCACAAGGAAGTAATGGTAATAAAAAAGATATAACCGGTAGTTTATAAGAACCAGTGTGTACCAGTGGATTCAAACATGATTTCACACTATAGCTGACATTTACATTGGACTATCAATAACTTCAGATATGCAGACAACACCACCCTTATGGCAGAAACTGAAGAAGAACTAAAAAGCCTCTTGATCAAAGTGAAAGAGGAAAGTGGAAAAGTTGGCTTAAAGCTCAACATTCAGAAAACTAACATCATGGCATCTGGTCCCATCATTTCATGGGAAATAGATGGGGAAACAGTGGAAACAGTGTCAGACATGAAATTAAAAGACACTTACTCCTTGGAAGGAAAGTTAAGACCAACCTATATAGCATATTAAAAAGCAGAGATATTACTTTGCCAACAAAGATCCATCTAGTCAAGGCTATGGTTTTTCCAGTGGTCATGAATGGATGTGAGAGTTGGACTGTGAAGAAAGCTGAGCACCAAAGAATTGATGCTTTTGAACTGTGGTGTTGGAGAAGACTCTTGAGAGTACCTTGGACTGCAAGGAGGTCCAACCAGTCCATCCTAAAGGAGATCAGTCCTGGGTGTTCATTGGAAGGAATGATGCTGAAGCTGAAACTCCAATACTTTGGCCACCTCATGGAAGAGTTGATTCTTTGGAAAAGACCCTGATGCTGGGAGGGATTGAGGGCAGGAGGAAAAGGGGACAACAGAGGATGAGATGGCTGGATGGCATCACTGACTCAATGGACATGAGTTTGAGTAAACCTGGGAGTTGGTGATGGACAGGGAGGCCTGACATGCTGCAATTTATGGGGTCGCAAAGAGTCGGACACGACTGTGCAACTGAACTGACCTGACGACAGGTTAACCATGAATGGGCAGAGATCATGAAGAACACTAAAGTTGTGAGGGAAGTGATCAAATTTAGGGAAGAATATTTGAGGGAGAATATTTTGTTTCTATATAGAACTTTATATTCCCTTGAATAGAAAGTGTTTAGAAATGCTTAAATTTATGTACAGTATCGTTGTTCAGTCACTCAGTTGTGTGTGACTCTTTGTGACCCCATGGACTGCAGCATGCCAGGCTTCCCTACCCTTTACCATCTCCTAGAGTTTGCTCAAACTCATGTTATTAAGTTGATGATGCCATCCAACTATCTCATCCTCTGTTGCCCTCTTCTTCTCCTGTCCTCACTCTTCCCCAGCATCAGAGTCTTTTCCAATGAGTCGGCTTTTTGCATCAGGTGATGAAGTATTGGAGCTTCAGCTTCAGGATCAGTACTTCCAATGAATATTCAAGGTTGATTTCCTTTAAAATTGAATGGTTTGATCTCCTTGCTGTCCAAGGGACTCTCAAGGGTCTTCTCCAGCACCACAGTTTGAGAGCACCAGTTCTTCGGTGCTCAGCCTTCTTTATGGTCCAACTCTCACATCTGTATATGACTACTAGAAAAGACATAGCTTTGACTATATGGACCTTTGTAGGCAAAGCCATGTCTCTGCTTTTTGATACACTGTCTAGGTTTGTCATAGCTTTTCTTCTTTTAGGAGCAAATGTCTTTTCATTTCATGGCTGTAGTCATTGTGCAGTAATTTTGGAGCCCAAGAACATAAAGTCTGTCACTGTTTCCATTGTTCCCCATCTATTTACCATCAAGTGGTGGGATCAGATGCCATGATCATAATTTTTTGAATGTTGAGTTTTAAGCCAGTATTGTAGTTCATGAGAAACAGGGAAACATTATCTAATGTAATAATGTTGAGTTTGAGATACAAATAACCCATTAAAAAATAATAGCTAACAATATAACATGCATCAGCTCAAACCACCCCCAGATTATCTAACTGCTCTCAGGCCTGACTTCCTTAGTCTAATAATTTATGTTGATAGATTCTGAGATAGAAAGGTCCGGTGTTAAAGCACAAGAAGAATTAGAAGCTGCTCACTACAGTAAAGAAGTAGAGATGTTCCCTAAGATCTGTAATCCAATGAAAAAATGACTTGGTAAACATGCACTTAAATAGGATCTCTATCTCTGAAAATATATCTCACAAGGGAATATTCCTCTAATGTCATATTTCCTCAAATAAAGGACTCATATGATCTGTTTTCCAATCTGTTGTGAAAGTCTCACCAATGGCTAATTCTAAATGGAGTGATAAAACTTAAAAATAAGAGAATGTCTCCTCAACAACGATTTTATACCTTTCCTGTGCCACTTAAATTTTATACCACTCTCATTTCAGCTGATAACCATCCTCATCTGTAATTGTAAACACAGACATCATCAAAAAGGAATTTCCTTCTTTTCCCATAGGAGCATATTTTATTTGCACTTCATCAATCTTCTCCAAGTTCCCATCTCTTATTAAGTGTCAGTGCTGGTGTGTGCATGCTCACTTGTGTTTAACTCTTTGCAATCCCTGGTCTGTAGTCCACCAGACTCCTTTGTCCATGGGATTTCCCAGGCAAGAATACTAGAGTGGGTTGCAATTTCCTTCTCCAGAGGATCTTCCCAACCCAGGGATAGAACCTGTGTCTCCCACATTGGCAGGCATGTTCTTTACCACTGAACCACCTGTGAAGCCCTGTCAATGCTGGTAGCAAAAGCTAACTGACCCCATTTGCATCTTTTGTCCTATTGGCTCTCATCTTCTCAAGAAGCTCTTTTCATTATTATACCCCTTTTTCCTGACTTCTCAATCTATCATTCATTAGTTATTTTTATTAACAGTCAACCAATCTCTAATATTTTCCATTTAAAAAAAAGCTCCTCTTGACCTCGTATCTTCTTGCAGTTACTGTACCATTTCTCTGTTACCCTGAATTTCTAAGCTTATGAAAAAACAAGCATCCATCTCTCTGGGCTTATGGCATATATATGAAGGACATGATTTGTTTCAAATCAGAGAGTACCACTCACTTTAACATACAAAAATTATCATTTAGAATAAAATCAAGAAGCTTTTCTTAATGTAAAACTGGCTGGATCCCTTAATCTTTCTTTGCCTCCCTTTTTTTCATTGAGAAAATATGACTAATAATGTCCATTCTGTCTAATTCATCAGAATGTCTTGAGAGAATTATGGGTTAAATTTCTGAGTTCTTATTAAACTATAAAATATGTTAAAATATGAATTATAACTATGACCATTTCATTATAATGATAATAGCAATAACACTGAATGCTTTCCAGATTAAAGGGTTTTACCTATTTAAAAATGCCTTTGTCATTACTTATGCTTTATTATTGTTTTCAAGTATAGTTGGAAACTGCCTTCAGTCCTTTCTAAGACATCGTTAATGTTGAAAATTCAAATCAGTCCAAACAGCTAATTTGAACATGTATATGCTATGGAAAGGGAAACTATTCAATACCCCCATTTGATTGAGATTTTTGACTACATGTTGTCATGATAGTCAAATTAGATAGCCCTAGTCTAGATGATGCTAGCTCACTTTAGAGGATGTTGCTGTGAATTCGACAAATAGCAATTGCTGAGCACAACACCAACAGTGATGAATACTCCAGTTTCAGCCTGTCAAAAATGAACCGAAGAGCTGAGGAAACACATGATAGGAAACATCTGGTCCCTTTCAAGCCTGCTGAGAGAAGATGAGGATTGTCTTTTGACAATAAATAAATACATAAATCATAAAATAAAACCCTAAAAGGCAGAGGTTTTTTTTTTTTCACATTACCTTGTTGAACTAAAGTGTGAATGTGATTTTTAAAATAAGATGGATGTAGCAACTTAGCAGCAGCAGCAGCAGCTCAATGATTAAAACACACGGAAAAACCTTCGAGCAATTTTATCTCCATATTTGAATGAGAAATAGATTAATAAGAAACTGAAGATAAACCTTTAAAGGCAGAAAAAAGGAAGTTGTCAAGGTATATCAAGGAGTAATAAGATTCTTACCCAGTATCTGGTGACTTCTTTATTTTTTCATTTATTAGGAACCTTTTCATGTACAAGGTAAACTTAGGCCTTGAAAGATATTTATACTGAAAGTTCAGTTATTTTTACATCTTCCATATGAGAGCAGAAAATTGTATGTAATTGGTATTCAAATGAAGAAAGGTTGGAATTGTGAACTAATTCCTTTCTGCGTGCACATGTGCTAAGTTGTTTCAGTCATGTCCAGTTTGTTGTGATGCTATGGACTGTAGCCCACCAGGCTTCTCTGTCCATGGGGTTCTCTAGGCAAGGATACCGGAGTTGAGTTGCCATGCCCTCTGCCAAGGGATCTCCCCAACCCAGGGATCTAATCTGCATTTCTTACATCTACCTGCATTGGCAGGAGGGTTATTTACCACTAGTGCCACCTGGGAAGCCCAAATCCTTTCTGGCCCCCCGCCCCAACAAAGTAAAGTTGTTGAAGGTTTTCTTTTCCACATCATATAGGCCTCTTTTGTACTATCACTGGCCTTCGAGGTATCCAGACTCTCTGTTTGGCAGGAGGTACACGACTGGGAGTGGAAAGATTCAATAATATTCTGGCACATTAGCAGGGAGATTGATGATATTGGTCGTTCCCGCAGGGTAGGGGTGGATATTACTCCTGTTTATTAGCTGATGATATGCATCACTTAGACATACAAGAAATCCTATGTTCTCACCTGGGAGAGTGTGTTATACTCAACAGCTTGGTGATGGGATGGGCTCCCAAGGCAATCTCAGTTTACACAGGACTCCTTGGCCAGTCTCATGTAGAGACTTGACAGTTCTCAGTGTTGATGATCAGGATTTTCAGGTTGGGTCCTCTTACCACAAACCCCTCCCCTTGGTCTCATCTCTTCTTTTCTCTCCTTGCCTAGCTTGGGTAGCCCTTAGGTTGGAAGATTTGGCTCTTTTATTATTGCTCTTGTAATATGTTGCATTTGGCATAATATTCATGCTCTGCTCCCATCAAGACTTAGTCTTTTGAGTTCCAAAATACTCAGTTCTTACAAATAAGAAATTAACATTCAAGATAGTTATCTCTATGCTTTGAAAGTCTGTTTTGGCATCCAAAGCTAGATTTTGAGTATTCTCAATATGCACACCATATTGGAACTCTATATTTTCTATTTCAATAATTAGTTTTAATAGAGGGAAAGCCTTGTGGTAAAAAAAAAATAGTAAAATAGTAATAATAGAAGAAATTAGAGGGATAAATTGGTTAATATGTCAAAAATATTCTCCCACTACACATAATGGTATACCTTAGAAACGTGCATATGTGCTCATTCAGATGTGTCCGACTCTTTGCATCCCATGGATTGTAGCCCTGCCAGTCTCTTCTGTCCATGGGATTTTCCAGGCAAGAATACTGGAGTGGGTTGCCATTTCTTACTCCAGGGAATCTTCCTGACCCAGGGATAGAACCCATGTATCTTGCGTCTCCTGAATAATAGGAGGATTCTTTACCACTAGGCCACCTGGGAAGCCCCAGATGAAAATGAAATAGCAAAACAAGATTAAACAAACAAACAAACAAAAATCCCTAAGTATCAATAATTCAGGGGATCAACTGATGCTATTAATATTAGCTCACTAATTGTTGACTTTCTTGGATAGCATTTAGTTATTATTTTCTATTTTAAAATATAGTTCTTCCATAAACCTCAATATATTTTAAATGCAAAGGAGAAAACTGAAAAGAATTTTGAGCAATATTCAAAATGAAGGAAGTAATCTTTACTATTTCATATATTTAAATAATAAAGTAGTAGACTTAATTTCTTTTCAAATTGTCTAAAAATTTTTTGTAACTCAATTTTTGGCAGATTTGATGGGTTATAAACAGGGTGTATGTCACAATATTAACACCATGAATAGATGTGTATGTACAGAACAATCAAAGGATAATTGCTTTCATGTTGGAGTGAGGTCCTGGGGCTCCTAATGTGCCAAGCACTACCTTTATAGCTGCTGGATTGAGAAAAGTCCAAGAATTACAGAGAAGTGGAACTTGAACAGGGTAGCTGAGGCAGTGGGAAGTAAATTTGCTCGGCTTGGCAATGCAGGTGTCTATTCAGCTATTTATTTATATCCCAGACTGTTGGCTGACTATCAACTTTGGGTATCAACCTGTGACAATATGAATTTTCTTCTCAGGCTCAGATATTAGCACTATCACATGGCTTCACGATTCTAAATCAGAAATGCCAGGCTCAGAGAACTCTGCTCAGTGTTATGTGGCAGCCTGAATGGGAGGGGAGTTTGGGGAGAATTGGTGATTTAGTCACTAAGTCATGTCTGACTCTTTGTGACTCCACAGAGTGTAGCCCACCAGGCTCCTCTGTTCATGGGGTTTCGCAGGCAAGAATACTGGAGTGGGTTGCCATTTCCTCCTCCAGGGGATCCTCCCAAACTAGGGATTGAATCCGTGTCTCCTGCATTTCATGTGGTCTCCTAAATTACAAGTGTATTTTTTAGGGACTGAGACACCAGGAAATCCTGGCGGGGGAGAATGGATACATGTATATGTCTGGCTGAGTCCCTTTGATGTCCACCTGAAACTATCACAACATTGTTAATCTGTTATACTCCAATATTAAATAATAGGTTTCTAAAAAGTAGTAAAATAAATATCAGGCTCCAACCCCCCCCCCGGCTCTTGCGTTGGGCAGGAAGTCGCTTCACTCTCTGTGTATGTGGCGGGTAACGGAAGTGCTTGCACTTCATTTCTTCTGTTTAGCCTACTTAAGGGGTTTCCCAGGTGATTCAAGTGATAAAGGATCCACCTGCTAGTGCAGGAGACCCAGGTTCAATCCCAGGTTGGGAAGATCCCCTAGAAAAAGAAATGGCAACCCAGGCCAGTATTCCTGCCTGGGAAGTCCCATGGAGAGAGGAGACTGGCAGGCTACAGTCTGAAGGGTCACCAAGTGTCAGACACAGCTGAGCACGCAGGCACACATGCATTCTCTTCTCTCCCCCACTCCCCCAGTCTTCTCTTTCTAGAATCTATATGACTTTTGAGGGTGGGAGGTAGCTAATTCTATTTGGAGAGGCTGCCATGTTGTGAAGCATGGTGTTGAAATGATGTTTTGGATTCCTCTACTGTTTCCCTCTTGTGGATTTTAGCTCACAGAGTAGGGCCTCTTCCATCCTGTACCTCGAAGCCCAGCCTCTCCTTCTGCTTTCTGGGAGCATTCAGCTTTACTCTTCCAGCAGTGGACCCATAACAAAAGATTATTACTCCCTGGGGTAAGGATTTGGAGTTAGCTAGTGCTTGGAGTGTTCAGACTTTTGAGGGACTCGATACTAATAGATATGGGGAAAGGAGACTCTTTAAATTTGTGAAAAGAAAAAACAACATATGAGAAAATATATATATATATATATATATTTTATAATTCCCCCAACTACCCAATAACATTCTAGTAACTAAGCTCTTAACCTTCAAGATCAAGGATTGTGTTTTATTTATGTATGTCTTCTCTTGGAGTTTTGCCTCACATAGGTGACATTCAGCAAATATTTATTGAATTAGTTACTAAACAGAAAAATAATCTTAGCCTAAAAGTCCTAAATATTTTATTTCCTGGCAATTGTGGGCATTTAATCAGCTGCTAATTTTTAAAAGCAGTAATTAAAGTTGTTTTCAAAGGTTTGTTTGATAGAAAAGAGCTAGTAATTCTAAAACATTAGCATTATAATAAACAGCATGATTGAATGTCATTTTTACCCAAACTTTGAACTGAGTTTAAATGACTCACATATTTCTGAAAAGAATCTCTAAATAAGTAGGCACTATGATTACTGTCAGAGCCCTTCTGGTATTATCAGATAACTGTTAATGAATAATAAGTAACTAGCATATGATTACCCAATTTACATTTAGTCCCCTTCATTGTCCTTGTTATTTTCCTTAAACAGCAAGGAAACTGAAATTTAAAAGACAAGTAATTATTTGATTAACTCAAACATTAAAGGCTCCACTATTTATTACTCTTAAACATGTTTTCATTTATTTATTATCATGTGTTTGATAAAAGAAAGTTTTTAGTCTGCAAAACACTTTCAGTTCAGTTCACTTCAGTTCAGTCGCTCAGTTGTGTCTGACTCTTTGCGACCCATGAATCACAGCACGCCATGAATCACAGCACAGGCCTCCCTGTCCATCACCATCTTCCGGAGTTCGCTCAAACTCACATCCATCGAGTCAGTGATGCCATCCAGCCATCTCATCCTCTGTCGTCCCCTTCTCCTCCTGCCCCCAATCCCTCCCAGCATTAGAGTCTTTTCCAATGAGTCAACTCTTCTCATGAGGTGGCCAAAGTAATGCAGTTTCAGCTTTAGCATCATTCCTTCCAAAGAACACCCAGGGCTGATCTCGTTTAGAATGGACTGGTTGGATCTCCTTGCAGTCCAGGGGACTCTAAAGAGTCTTCTCCAACACCACAGTTCAAAAGCATCAATTCTTCGGCACTAAGTTTTCTTCACAGTCCAACTCTCACATCCATACATGACCACAGGAAAAACCATAGCCTTGACTAGACGGACCTTTGTTGGCAAAGTAATGTCTCTGCTTTTGAATATTCTATCTAGGTTGGTCATAACTTTCCTTCCAAGGAGTAAGCATCTTTTAATTTCATGGCTGCAGTCACCATCTGCAGTGATTTTGGAGCCCCCAAAATAAAGTCTGACACTATTTCCACTGTTTCCCCATCTATTTCCCATGAAGTGATGGGACCAGATGCAAAACACTTTAGTATCTTTCTAATATCCATCCCTCTTCTACCTCTGATAGCTTAAGTTGGTTTATGGAATTTATAATCAGACTTAACTCAAATAAAAGGAATAGTGTAAGGGATTTTGTAAGTATAGACATGGATTTTGAGTTTTCTTAATGGAGACTAAAGGAGAGTGATTGAGGGAAATGCTGGGAGTTGGAAAGTTTCCTGGGAATGCCCTAGGATTTGCAAAGTGACAGCACACTGAGCCTAGAAAATGCAAATCAATTACCCAGAGAAAGTTGAGGAAGAGCCTTGCATATATTAAATCAGCACTGTCCCAAAGAGAGAGATTTCGAACCAACTAAAACTAATTAAATATTTTAATAGTTACAATAAAAGAAGTAAAAAGAAGCAACAGAATTGTATATTGATATCTAGCTCTGTATGTTCCAAATACTATCATTTCTTTATATAATCAATATAAAATTATTAATGAAATATTGTACTTTTTTATACTAAGTCTTTGAATTTGGCATTTATCTTTCACTTACAGGCGATCTCAAATCAGACATTAAGTTTTTATTAATGTTCAATATTTAGATGTCATAAAATGTACAGTCAGAAAGTATATTCATATGCCTATGTTGTTCCAATAGTTTTCCGATAACTGAAGTATTCATATTCACTAAAATAAACATTTGGGTTTTCAGTAGCACTAGTTGTGCTGCAAATGTTGAATAGCCACTTGTGACTAATGGTTCCCATACCAGTTAGTGCAGCTCTAGACTGAGAAATTTGAAGTGACAAAGGCAGCCTTAGAAAGAAACATTATGAAACGCCAGGCAGATAGAGAAAGGAGCAGGGCGTGTAATATTTACAAGCCAGGTAATCAGATACTGAATGATTCAGTGTTGACTCTAAGATGCTCTTGTTCAATGTTGCCCTTTCCAGTTATAATGATATTTTTATCAAGAACAGAGTATAATTTGAAGAAAGTCTTCAAATCATTTAAAAATGCTAGTGCAAGACACAAAGAAATCTTGGGTGTCATCTAGTCCAGTTCATTTTATAATAGTGAAACATGTCCAGAAATTATTATCCATTTATCCGAGTCTCAGTCAGTTAAGGCCAAGGGAAAGCTAGAATCTAGACCCAGGTTATGTTGGTTTTTTTCTTCTATATCAAGCAAGACTTTAGTATGGTATTAATATTGATGGATAATCTGCTAATACAATTTTATTCCATTTACCTTATATATAAACCAGTTTTTAAACAGCTGAGCTATTCTTTATTTGAATAGTTGATGGTACTTTAGTTATACCATATCAACTCTACTGGTGTAAAAGGGTAGATCTTACATTAAGTGTTTTTATCAAAAAATAAAAGTAACAAAGAGAGCAGGGGGATCCTTTTAGAGGTGGTGGACATGTTTTTTGCTTAGATAACAGTGATTGTTTCATGAATGTATACAGAAAAATCAACTCTGCTGGATAAAATACAAAAATTAAATGGAAAACTGAATATATTAATCAGTTCCTTTAGTAACAATGAGAAAAATACAATTTGGAAAGAAAACTTTAGTTTTGAACCCAACAAACCAAGCATCATGTATATCATATGTAAGAGAATTCAATTTAAAATCGTGCATTTAATAAACCTGTGAATCCACTGTCATCTCCTGAACCAAGGTAAGGAAAAAATGTACTTTGCCTGGTTTTTGTGGATGGAATTCATATGTGACACCTTGTAATTACTCACCAATTACCTCCATACTTTGTGTTTAATAGAATAAAATGTTGCAGCTATTTCTTGTCTTTAGAGAATAATCATTGGTGCCAACTGAACATGTTCATGCAATTCAATTATTACTCATCATTGAATATGCCATATGCTGTCTACTTTATCTCTACATATAAATGAATAGAGGCTATATAAGTTTAGAATTATAGATAGATTACTCAACAGTTACATCCATTGAGTGCTTATGGTTGTATAGATCCAGCTATTAGAAGTAAAACCATAGAAACAGTCACTAGTTTTTAGGAATTAATCCTCTACTTAGCTCTCTTACCCAAAAGGTTAGTGTTCAATTCAGTTAAATCACTCAGTCTTGTCCAACTCTTTGCAACCGCATGAATCGCAGCACGCCAGGCCTCCCTGTTCATGACCAACTCCCGGAGTTCACTCAGACTCATGTCCTTTGAGTCAATTATGCCATCCAGCCATCTCATCCTCTGTCATCCCCTTCTCCTGCCCCCAATCCCTCCCAGCATCAGAGTCTTTTCCAATGAGTCAACTCTTTGCATGAGGTGACCAAAGTACTGGAGTTTCAGCTTTAGCATCATTCCTTCCAAAGAACACCCAGGGCTGATGTCCTTCAGAATGGACTGGTTGGATCTCATTGCAGTCCAAGGGACTCTCAAGATTCTTCTCCAACACCACAGTTCAAAAGCATCAATTCTTTGGCACTCAGCTTTCTTCACAGTCCAACTCTCACATCCATACATGACCGCAGTAAAAACCATAGCCTTGACTAGACGGACCTTTGTTGGGAAAGTAATGTCTCTGCTTTTGAATATGTTATCTAGGTTGGTCATAACTTTCCTTCCAAGGAGTAAGCATCTTTTAATTTCATGGCTGCAGTCACCATCTGCAGTGATTTTGGAGCCCCCCAAAATAAAGTCTGACACTGTTTCCACTATTTCCCCATCTATTTCCCATGAAGTGTTGGGACCAGATGCCATGATCTTAGTTTTCTGAATGTTGAGCTTTAAGCCAACTTTTTCACACTCCTCTTTCACTTTCATCAAGAGGCTTTTTAGTTCCTCTTCACTTTCTGCCATAAGGGTGGTGTCATCTACATATCTGAGGTTATTGATATTTCTCCTGGCAATCTTGATTCCAGCTTGTGCTTCTTCCAGCCCAGCGTTTCTCATAATGTACTCTGCATATAAGTTAAATAAGCAGGGTGACAATATACAGCCTTGACGTACTCCTTTTCCTATTTGGAAACAGTCTGTTGTTCCATGCCCAGTTCTAACTGTTGCTTCCTGACCTATGGATTGAAATTCGTGATATCGTACAGGAGACAGGGATCAAGACCATCCCCATGGAAAAGAAATGCAGAAAAGCAATATGGCTGTCTGAGGAGGCCTTACAAATAGCTGTGAAAATAAGAGAAGCGAAAAGCAAAGGAGAAAAGCAAAGATAAAAGAATCTGAATGCAGAGTTCCAAAGAATAGCAAGAAGAGATAAGAAAGCCTTCCTCAATGATCAATGCAAAGAAATAGAGGAAAACAACAAAATGGGAAAGACTAGAGATCTTTTCAAGAAAATTAGAGATACCAAGGGAACGTTTCATGCAAAGATGGGCTTGATAAAGGACAGAAATGGTATGGACCTAACAGAAGCAGAAGATATCAAGAAGACGTGGCAGGAATACACAGAAAAAGTGTACAAAAAAGATTTTCATGACCCAGATAATCACAATGATGTGATCACTCACCCAGAGCCAGACATCCTGGAATGTGCTGTCAAGTGGGCCTTAGAAAGCATCACTATGAACAAAGCTAGTGGAGGTGATGGAATTCCAGTTGAGCTATTTCAAATCCTGGAAGATGATGCTGTGAAAGTGCTGCACTTAATATGCCAGCAAATTTGGAAAACTCAGCAGTGGCCACAGGACTGGAAAAGATCAGTTTTCATTCCAATCCCAAAGAAAGGCAATGCCAAAGAATGCTCAAACTACAACACAGTTGCACTCACTTCTGCTGCTGCTACTGCTAAGTCGCTTCAGTCATGTCCGACTCTGTGCGACCCCATAGATGGCAGCCCACCAGGCTCCCCTGTCCCTGGGATTCTCCAGGCAAGAATACTGGAGTGGGTTGCCATTTCCTTCTACAATGCATGAAGTGAAAAGTGAAAGTGAAGTCGCTCAGTCGTGTCCGACTCTTAGCGACCTCATGGACTGCAGCCTACCAGGCTCCTCCGTCCATGGGATTTTTCCAGGCAAGAGTACTGGAGTGGGTTGCCATTGCCTTCTACGCCTCACACGCTAGTAAAGTAATGCTCAAAATTCTCCAAGCCAGGCTTCAGCAATACGTGAACCGTGAACTTCCAGATGATCAAGCTGGATTTAGAAAAGGCAGAGGAACCAGAGATCAAATTGCCAACATCTGCTGGATCATGGAAAAAGCAAGAGAGTTCCAGAAAAACATCTATTTCTGCTTTATTGACTATGCCAAAGCCTTTGACTGTGTGGATCACAATAAACTGTGGAAAATTCTGAAAGGTTTGTGTAAGAAGAGGTAAAGTTTATTTATTCAGAGCAAGAGGCAACTACCATCACTGGTGTTTTGACAGAGACTCGAAGATCAGAGAGAGGAGTGGAAAAGTTTTGTAGAAAAGAGAAGGCTCCAGGTGTGCCTTGACTGGAATTCTTTGGCAGGGGAAGCTACAGATGGGGTACCTAGAGACTGGGTATCCTATGTGATTGGTTGAAAGTAAAAGTCGCTCAGTCATGTCTGACTCTTTGTGACCCTATAGACTATACAGTCCATGGAATTCTCCAGGCCAGAATATTGGAGTGGGCAGCCTTTCCCTTCTCCAGGGGATCTTCCCAACCCAGGGATTGAACCCAGGTTTCCCCCATTGCAGGTGGGTTCTTTACCGGATAAGCCACCAGGGAAGCCCATGTGATTGGTTAGGGGTGCATATTTGGCTCTCTCTGGTTGGTCTTAAATTGGAAGTGGAGATACAAATTAAGGAAGCTGTTAGTTATTAATCAAGTCCTGGCCATTTTAGGCCAATTGATACAGGAGTTTAGCTTCTTAGTTGGTCTGACTTCCCAGAAATCCAACTTATAGATGGCAGGTTGGCTGATTACTGTAGAGAATGGATTGGTTTCCTGGGCTTTTTGCTGCAGATTGTGGGTTAGAATTGTATTTTTGTATAGTTTGGCTATTGTCCATGTGGATATTCAGTCTTTCAATCTCTAAATAATAATGGCTCACTGTGACACTTAACATCAATCAACTGAGAGACAATTTTGTAAATTAATGACATTCCTTTTCTTCTTACACTAATTAAATTTGTATTTATCTTGCTTTTGTTTTGTTATTCTGTTGCTCTGAGGCTGTATGAACCACTCAATCTGTGTTATATTTTTTACAAGGGAAAAGAACAAGATACCTGCTTGAGCATCATTTTCTAAAATTACCGATAATAATCAGACACTTCTTTGAGTTTTTTGGTTATTTAAGACCAAGAAAAGAATTTGAAAGTAGGATAAACCATGTAAATAGAAGTGCAAACAAAATGCTTGGTCAAGAAATTAAGTGTAATTTTACAAATTTAGTTTATTTTCTTTTTTGTCACAAAAAAAGGAAGCACTGTGATAAAATTTTCTTTCATTTAAAGAATTTGATTATTTCAATAATATAAGCCCTCAGGACTGAAAAACTATGTGAAATGTTTGAAATTTAAGCACAACATGATGGTTCACTGCGGGTAGCCATTCCCCTCTCCAGGGGGATCTTCCTGCCCCAGGGATCAAACCTGGGTCTCTTGCATTGCAGGCAGATTGTTTGCCATCTGAGTCACCAGGGAATGATTAAGCAGAGAGGAGATAACCTAGAAAATGAAGCATATACAACAATTCAGCCAGTTGGACATTTTGTTTATTGCTGGACTATTTTAATTGCAAATTTTCGGCTTCTAAAACTAGAGATTTCACTTATTTGTTTATTTACTTAGCTTTTTCTTTACAAAAATATTTGAAGTTAATGACAACTAAGTACCACACACTAGGCAACTTAAAACAACAGAAATTTACTTTCTCACAGTTCTGAAAGCTAAGCGTCTGAAATCACAGTGTCCATCCTGTTCCCTCTGACTGATCTAGAGAATATTTCCTTGCCTCTTCTAGCTTCTGATGGCTGCCAGCAGTCCTTGGCATGTCTTTGTATCACCATAATTTCAATCTTCTCTTTTGTCTTTATAGGACCCTTTTCCCTGTGTCTCTATATGTCTCCATGTCCACATTCTCTCTTCTTAAAAGGACACCAGTCATTGAATTAAGGCCTGTCCTAATCCATATAAATTAATCTTGATAACATCTGCAAAAACCCTATTTTCAAATAAGGTCATATTCACAGATACAGGAAGTTAAGACTTCAACATACCTTTTTTGGAGCACACAATTCAATAATATTGCCCAAAGTCTTAACTTGCTTCTTATTAGATTTCCTAAATAGTTTTATCTTTTTAGCTTAAAGCTCACATCATGATCAACTTTCTGGTAGTTAGAAAATTTTCAGCCTTAGAGGAGCCCTCAGAAACATAGGTAGGTAAATAAATAGATGTTTTTTTGTTCCATCTCTCAGTTGTATCTGACTCTTTGCAGTCCCATGGATGGCAGCATGCCAGGCTTCCCTGTCCTTCACCATCTCCTGGATAGACAGATAGATGGATAGATAGGTACCTATACCATTCTACATTATACTTACTAAATGACAGACACTGTTTAAGTACATTTATGTGTGTGTATATGTATATATGTATTTCATTTAATTTTCACAAAGCCTTTATCTGTTATTACTATTACTACTCCATCTTCTTATAGGAGGTAACTGAGTATTATGAACTGAACTAAATCAATTTAATTGTTCAAAATCATTATACTGTTTTAGGTAGTTATAGTTAGATATTGGATAATCAACTTTGCTGCAGGTGGCATGAATTATAATGAACTCAAGTCTCCAAGTGAATTTGCCTCACATTTAACAGCAAGAAAGTACAAAAATAACCATACCACCTGTTCTGTATACTTGATGAAATTCCAGCTCTCTATTATTTTAAGTACTCTGACAGCACATATCATGAAAGGTTCATTCCAGGCAAAAGCAATGTTATTAAAGTAGCAGAGTAGCAGAAGTCAGCTAACCTAATTGAAGTCAAGTGAAAAAATACTCCAGTAAGTAGTTAACCTAATACCATCAGAATTCTTCTGAACCTAGACATCATCCTGACAAAAACAAAAGTCAACACACACAAGAACAAGACAGGGACTTAACGTAAATTTGCCCAAGGTATGCAAAAATCATTTAATGGAGATAAGATTTTTAAACTACCAAGCTATAGTACCTATTGCAGAAATAAAAATACAGTGAATATGGAAAAATAGTTTTAAAAAATAGCTTTATTTGTAATAGTCACAATCTAGGGAAAAAACACAAAATGCCTATCAAAAGGTAAATAAACAGCATGTGGTAAACTATATGCATAAATGGAATTCTCTTATAGGTAAAAAGGAAACAAACTTTGATATAACCAAAATATGGATGAATGTCAAGTTCATTATGTTTGGTGAAAAAAGCAATACAAGACTGCATACTCTATTATACATTTATATAAAATTCCAGGAGTTACAAAGTAATCTATAATAGCAAAAAGCAGATCAATGATTGCCTGTCATGGTCACAGAATGGGACCAAGGTGAAATGAGAGAGGAAATTGCCAAGGGGCATGCAGGTACTTTTGTGGGGGGCAAGCAGTTTTGCTATTCTGACTGTGATGATGGTTTTAAATATATAGACATAAGTACATGTGTCAAAGCTCATCAAACAGTACTCTTTAATAAGTCATTTTACTATATGTAAAAAAAAAAACCTCAGTGAGTTCTTAAGAAATGAAATTATTGTTAGTGTTGTCTCAAAACCTGAGAAGAAAGGATCCCCAAGGGAGCAGAGGAAGAAGATGAAATCCTGCAACTTCATTTCAGATTGAACTCAAGATGCACCTGAAGAGGCATAATCCTTCCCCCACCAACCTGGATCTTATTCCTATGAGTTAAGAAATTGCCTTCTTTTGCCTCAGCCATTTGGGACAGGTATTCTATTACTTGTAATAGAGAAAATCCTACCTGCAACAGAAATATTGTCTGCCACTCAGTTCTAGCAAAGATGAATAAAAATGTTTATGCTAAATCTAATTTAAAATTTAATTATTTTCAGGGATTGGGCTTCCCTGGTTGCTCAGTGGTAAAGAATCCACATGCCAATGCAGGAGATGTGGGTTCAATCTGTGGGATTGGAAAATCCACTGGAGAAGGAAATGGCAATCTACTCCAGTATTCTTGCCTGGGAAATCTCATGGACATAGGAGTCTGGCAGACTACAATCCATGGGGTCGCAAAAAAATTGGACTGACTTACCAAGTAAACAATATCAACAAAATTTCAATGATTAATGTGTCATGTATCTGCTTATCATTTACTAATTGTAAACATTTAGCCCAAGTAAATAGTTCTGTCAAAGGTTTAGATTATCTTTGGGGATTTGTTTATTCTCCAGTAGGTTCCAACCAATGTTCACCACTGGATTTTGAGATGAGTCCCATGATGTGAATCTCCTTTTGCCTAGGAAAAGAGGACTTGTGTCTAAGAAGGTTTAGATTTTAATACCCTGGGTCTCAGTATAAAGTAATTCCTACATGACAACAGTTGGCAGTTTTACCTTGAGAAAATAAAAGATTTTCCTCAAGGTCCAAATGCCACTTCTTCTGTGAAGCTTTTACCTTTTCAACCTTCCCGTCCTACTCTCAAGAGAATGCAAATTCCCCTTAATAGTGATATTTATTTTCCTTTCTTCTCCTCAGACTCTGTATTTTTCCCTAAAGGCTTAGTTATTTAGCAAGGCAGAAACTGAAGAGGAACAAAAGAGCTTCTTGATGAGGGTGAAAGAGGAGAGTGAAAAAGTTAGCTTAAAACTCAACATTCAAAAAGCAATGCCAAAAATGGCATCCAGTCCCATCACTTCATGGTAAATAGAAGAGAAAAAGGTGAAAGAAGTTAGAATTTATTTTACTGGGCTCCAAAATCACTGCAGAGGGTGACTGCAGCCGTGAAATTTAAAGATGATTACTCCTTGGAAGGAAAGCTATGACAGACCTAACAGTGTATTAAAAAGCAAAAACATCACTTTGCTGACAAAGGTCTGTCTAGTCAAAGCTATGGTTTTTCCGATAGTCATGTATGGATGTGAGAGTTGAATCATAAAGAAGGCTGACCATAAAGAAGGTAGTCATGTAGGATATGAGAGTTGGATCATAAAGAAGAACCATAAAAAAGCCAAGGATCATAAAGAAGAACCATAAAAAAGCCAAAGAACTGATGCTTTTGAATTGTGGTGCTGGAGAAGACTGTTGAGAGTCCCTTGGACTGCATGGAGGTCAAACCAGTCAACCTTAAGGTAAATCAACACTGAATATTCATTGGAAGTATTGATGATGAAACTGAAGCTCTGATACTTTGGCCACCTGATGCGAAGAGCTGACTCATCGGAAAAGACTCTGATGCTGGGAAAGATTGAGGGCAAAACAAGAAGAGGATGGCAGAGGATGAGGTGGTTAGTTAGATAGCATCACCAGCTCAACTGGACATGAGTTTGAGCAAACTCTGGGAGACAGTGAAGGACAGGGAAGCCTGGCTTGCTGCAGTCCATGGGGTTGCAAAGAGTTGGACATGACTTAGTGACTGAACACACAAGGATCAATTTATTTTTTAATTTCTTTTTCTTTGGAGGGTAATTGCTTCACAATGTTGTGTTGATTTCTGCTGAACAAAAACATGAATCAGCCATAAGTATGCATGGGTCTCCTCCCTGTTGAGCTTCCCTCCCACACCCCCATCCCACCTCTCAAGGTCAGCCTTGACCACAGAGCACTGGCTGAAATCCCTGTTATACAATTTCCCACTAACAATCTGTTTTACACATGGTAATGTATATATGCCAATATTACCCTCTCAATTCTTCCCACCCTCTCCTTCCCCTGCTGTGTCCACAAGTCCATTCTCAATGTGTGCCTGTCCTGAAAATAGGTTCATCAGTACCATTTTTTCTAGATTCTATATATATTCTTTGATATACGATATTTATTTTTCTCTGACTTCCTTCACTCTGTATAATAGGTGTAGGTTCATCCATCTAGTTCAGTTGACTCAAACTTGTTCATTTTTTTTTATGGCTGTGTAATATTCAGTGTATATATGTACCACGACTTCTTTATCCGTTCATCTGTTGATAGACATTAAGGTTGCTTCCGTGTCTTGGCTATTGTAAACAGTACTATAATCAACATTGGGGTACATGTATCTTTTTTAATTTGTTTTTTGCAGGGTGAATGCCCAGTAGTGAGATCGCTGGGTTAAATGTACACTGAAGATAATATTATTTTCTAGGGCTCCTATAACAAAATACCACAGACTGATGACTCAAACAACAGAAATGTATTTTTTCACAGATCTGGGAGCTAGAATTCTGAGATGGAAATGTCAGGGTGTTTGGTTTCTTCCAGGGCCTCTCTCCTTGGTGTGTGGCTGGACAGCTTCTCGCTGTTTTCTTGTACAGTCATCCTTCTGTCTGTGTTGTGTTCTAATCTCTACTTTGAAACACTCCTAGTCATATTACACTAGGGCCCATCCCAAGAACCCCATCTTAGCTTAATTACCTCCTTAAATGCCTTATCTCCAAATTCAGTCATATTCTGAGGTCTTGGAGCTTCAACATATGAATTTTGGAAGGAGATAGTTCAGTCTATAACAGAGATAATAATCCATATTTTCTGCTCCTTATTCTTCTCTTATAAACTGAAAGCTCTGAGAGAATGAACTTCAAATAAATAAATATTTTGAACTTATAATGAAACCAGGCAGGCATATTTGCTTTGGAATTAAAGAATCAAGTTATTAAAAATAATCATGTCAGGTTGAAGTGCCTGAACAAATGTATCTTATAAACCACACTCCGTTACACATGTCAAAGTCATTTGATTGAACTAAATTATAAATGTTTACCTTTATAGTTTCCCACATAATAAATTATCAACCTGATCAAATAAAGTATCCCAACAGAGAATGTCCTCATCTGGTACACCTCCTCACTCAAGTACTTAACCAAATATATCCATATTCCTCAGGGTTTCCCTGGTAGCTCAGATGGTAAAGAATGTGCCTGCAGTGTAAGAGAACTGTGTTTGATCCCTGGGTCGGGAAGATCCCCTGGAGAACGGAATGGCAAAGCACTCCAGTATTCTTGCCTGGGGAATCCCATGGACAGACCATGGGGTCTCAAAGAGACGGACATGACTGAGCGACTAACACTTTCACTTTCATACATAGTCCCCAGTGTTTGTGTGTTTGCTTTATTCTGCTTCATGTGCAATCAGGACATTATGCTATCTGATATTCCTCTTAGCTTTATGACCTTCCCCTTTGCAATATGCAATAGGAACCTCCTTTGAACTTACCTTTTAGGGTTTTCTTTGCTGAGTTTCCCAGTTGCCCTCTGATTCCCACTCTTCTCCAAGAGGGAGAACATGTCTTTGTCTCCTATTTATATAAGAGGATAATCAGTGAAAGATTCCTTGCTAGGCCATTGCCATTTCTGCCATTGAGAAAATTTAGTAACTGCTGGAGTACGATGACACAAAAGTATGTGGACATTCAGTCTTCCTGAAACTGTGCACTGGATATGCTCTGACTCATATCATGCTCAGATCTGTCAGCCTATCATTTTTCTGACTGACCTATGTCAAACTGTACTGAGGCTGGAGTTCTCAGAGGTATTCATAGGACAATCTCAGCATCTGTCTCAAGACTAAGAATGTTTTCTAAAGTATCTCAATGCTGTAGCAAAAAGCATGGATAGAAGATAAAAGATTAGGAATGATAAAATAACTCCCATAAATTATTTTTTCTCTGGGATCAAGATTGCAAGACTAAGCTGTTATTTTTTCTTTGCCACTCACTGTCTGAACAAGTTTTATGCCTCAGTTTCCTCAAGTAAGGTATTAACATTCCTGAAAGTGTGTGTCATACATAACTAATGATGGTAATGACCTTGAATATATGAACGCTTATTATAAATCCTGTGTGCATTCCACACACTACTGAAAATAATAATTACATTCTCTGTTAAGGTTCCTACCATACAGAATCTCCAAAACAATTATAGTTTTTAGAGCCAGAATCTGTGGGAGGCAATTTCAGTGTAAAGAAAGATAAGTAAATTAAGCCAGGAGTCAGGGGCTGAAATGTGTACTTTTTTAACTGTTAGTTTCTTTATTTCTGAAATTTGTTTATCATATCTATCTTTGTCTAGTTCCCCAAATTTTCATAAAATAATTTTAAGCAGATTGGAGCATTTTTATAGTTGATATTTTATGTAACAATACATATAATAACTCACTAGACATAAAGATTCATCTATGTAAAGGATTCTTTGGCCATATTCTCTACTTTTTTCCCTTCTTCCTCAGGTTTTTCAGGCAACAGGAAGAGCAGATCAATAAGACCTTGAAGAAAATATCTTCAGGATATTTAGTTCATTTACTTCTAGAAGCCTGAGACACCCATTTTATATACTGTTTATGTACTTTTTTATGTATGTACAGTGAAAACACTGTTTCCAGTTTTATTTTTCTTATTGTGATCTTTTTGAAATATAACATAAATACTTTTCATATTCACAAAAGATATTAAAATTGAAAGATATAATATTCTAAGTGTCCAAAATCATACTTGGTTAATTAGTATGCTGTTAATACCAAATAACTTAAAAGGTGACACAGTTGAATTGAATTGCAGTGTGCAAACTATTTCACTGATTTGTATAACCCGAAGTCAACATATAAAGCCAGTCTTTGGTAGGAACTGTAACATTAAGTTTAATTATCTATACAGATTCAATTATATTTATAGAAGATTAATGTGATTGTTTTGCAAGAAGTCTTAAACCCTACTGGGAAAAGTACGATTTTTTCTAAGAGAGTAAATTTTTTTCTTTGTACACCTGGTTTCAATTTCTGTATAAATCTAGAGAGTAGAGGAGTTAAGAAAATACATTTAAGGGAAATGCAGTAATTTGTTAGGGCTGCCTGGCAATTTCGGTGGTTTATTCAATCTCTCACCTTTCTATACTCTTTTCTCCTTAAACCTTATACCCTTTTCTCCTTAAACCTGAAATACTTGTTGCCACTTATTCTGTGCTGGTGTATCAGTTCCTTTTCCATTTGAAACAGGGAGAAGTCAGAAGAGAACTATTTTATGCTCCAGCATCTGCTAGCCTGCATCCATCTGCTTCCATAGGTTCTCTAGTTCCCCATAACCCACAGACCAAGGAAGAGCCAGTGCTCTTGTCTAAAGCTGGCCTCTCTCTTCATGGCAAGCACTTTACCCACTGAAGGGCACTGCTCTAGTACTCCGTCTATCTCTTCCACAATCAATCTTATTAGGTTGGCCCAAAAGTTCGTTCGGATTTTTCCATAACATCTTACTGAAAAACCAGGGCAACTTTTTGTCCAACCCCAAACATCCCTCTAATAAATCATTCCTATTGAAATAAAAACATGCCATATTATATCCACCTGAAAAAATAACTTGTTTTCATAAAAACTCAAGTCACTCTACCTTTCTCTTCTATTCCTTTTCCTTATCCCTTTAACAGTGAAACTCCTCAGCAGGGTTTCCTCCCCTCTTCTCCCCCCAACTATTCTTTTTATTCTTCCTCGGACTCACTATAATCAGGTCCTCATTGCCATCACTCCTTTGTAACAGCTCTTTACACCATTTGGTCTATTTTATTAATTATTCAACAAAACTTGTGAGCACTTGCTTTGTGCCACATCTCTTCAAAGTACTGAGTGGAGAACCTTAGAATGATATTTTTATTTCCTTCTGCTCTAGAAGTAAAGTTTTATACTCTCTAAGGGTAGCATAGCTGGATAAATCTTGGTACACTTTCAGGAAAATTACACAGTTGGGCAAATCCTGTGCACCTCAATTTCCTGTTTGTCAGAGGAGATGGGATGTACAGCCACCCTAAAACAGACCCAGGGCATCTGGAGCAGTGAGTACATTCTTCTGTGCACTGGTGACCTCGGCTTGGCCCAGACCGTCACACTCTAAGTCTGGGTTCCACACACAATGTCTCTAAATTACACAGACTCAAACATGCAGAGAATCTCAGTGCACATATTCCTTTTAATCACCTTTATCTTCATGACTGTCCCAGCCTCTAAGACAGCATACTTAGATAGTAGATGGCTTCTAGACATCTAGTGTTCTCTGTGATGTGACTCTTTTTTTCCACTTCTGCTTTCAAGTGCCTTGACTGTATAGACTCCAGAAGATTCCCTGATGATTTTGGCTTCACTTTTAATATTTTATTACTTTTCTTGAAAACCCTCATCAAAAACCTCTTGGTGGCTAGTGTAGAGAAAGGAAGCAATTTGGTAATTGTCTCTGGGTACTGGGATGCTGCTTTAGGAAGATATCACTTACTTTGTCAAAGACTGAGTTTATCAAGGCATTTATAAAGTGGAAGATAGAGGGCCACTTTTTTTCTTTCTGTTTTTCAAATGGGTGCTTTTGGGACTTCTCTGGTGGTCCAGTGGCTAAGACTCCAGGCTCCCAGGGCAGAAGGCCTGTGCTCATCCTGGCAAGGGAACTAGATCCTGACAACCAAAGACCCTGTGCAACCAAATAAATAAATATTTTTTAAAAAGGATAGGATATCTTTCTCTCAGCTATAGTTTAAAAAATGGAAATCACCCATCAATTCTTTGGTAACAAGTAATTTGAGTAATAAATTTCAAATAATGTTGTCAATGATAAACTGAAATGATTACTTTTATATTCCTAACCTCAAGTAACATGTACCCTGCAGTTCCACTGACAGAAGCATGATCTAAAATGTTCCAGGTTCCTAAGAAAGGCATCCTCTTGTATTTGATGAATGGTATATCTGAAGAGCATCCTCCTTTTAAAGATTACCAATTTAAACCATTATTAATTTTACTGGTTGTCTCTAGTTATTAACAAAGAACAGAAGTAGAAGCTGACTTTGTGCAAATAGCAATGGACCCAACAATAGGATGTTACATGAAGCAATCAGGAAGAACTGCTTGGATTAAAATTATGAACACACAAAAATAACAAAACTAAACTTACAGAGTTCCTTCTATTGCATAAATCCAGAGTCTTATAGCAATAACAACAACACATTTTCCAATGAGGTACAGATCTCTAGGCTGGACACCTGTAGGTCTTATGGTCAGTGTTTTTCAATCCTGGTCCTTTTAACATTCCTCAAATGAAAGTAAGTCAAGCGTTTGATATAAAGCCACCTTTAGGATTCTTTAAAACAGGTTTTCTCCTCTGTAGTGTAGTAACAGATTTGCATCTTTCTAACATACCTCTAACAGTTTATGCTGGCAACAATGCAATTTCAAGCAGCAGATGGTTACTTGCATATCATAGATAAGAAGGGGAAAAAGCGAGTGATACACCAACTGGGATTGTAACTCTGGGAAAGCTTGCATATTTCAGCAAAGCCTACAGAGGTTGAATGTTTATGAGCAATAAAGAAAGGAAAAGTGAACAGGAGGCACAAACTTTAATAGAAAAAAAAGGAAAGGTTAATGGGGCAGGTGGTATAGGCCTGTTACTCCTCCTTGAGCAGAAAGCAAGTGCCTTTGATAATGCTGTTGCGGCATAATTTGTACACCATCAGAAGAATGCAGCATGGACACAAAGTTCTGTAATGAGGAAGATAGGGGCTCATCGTGCCCTCACCACTGAGACTATCTTAACACTGTATGACTCCTCTGCACATACAGTCAAGCTCCTACTTGTAGTCTCCTTTTCCTTTCTTATCTGTTGATCCTGGTTTTTTTTTTTCTCATCTCATCATTAATCTATATCAATTATACAAACTTGCTAATAAATTTATCACTTCTGTAATGTGTGGTGAATGCTCTAATTTGCACACAGATTTAACAGGATGTTCTGATATATTGTTACCAAATCCAGGTCCAGTTGCTTGCTGCTCAAAAACCCAGGCTGGTGGAAAGAAAAGTTTGCTTTATTTTGGATGCTGGCAATGGTGGGGGTTTGGGGAGGGGGCAGATGCCTGTCCAAAAGCCGACTCCCACCCCCCCAAAACCCCATCAACGATCAGGGTGTAAGAACTTTTATAGATAGAGATAGGATTGTACATGCAGAAATAGCACAGTCAGCTCTCACAGTCACCCTGAAATCGGTCACTGGTGGTCTGACCAGTATCATCTTGTTTGTTTTAGGTACAGTTAATCTTCAGGTCCCTGGGGTGCTGCTGTCCTTGAAGTCCTGAAGAGTCAGAAATGACTGAGCATCTGATCAATGACAACAATCGTCAGTTCAAGAGTAGGTTTATTTTCATTTCTCTAAGGCCAGCTTTTGGGATTGTGGCAGCTTGTGTGATAGCTGCAGTCTGGTGATCATGTAGTTAACTTTTTTTTATCTGGTGGGAGTTCAGGCTTCCTAGGTGGCACTTGTAAAGAACCCGCTTGCCAATGCAGGAAACATAAGAGATGCACGTTCAATCCCTGGATCAGAAAGATCCCCTGGTATAGGGCATGGCAACCCACTCCAGTATTCTTGCCTGGAGAATCCCATAGACAGAGGAGCCAGGTGGGCTACAGTACATAGGGTCACAAAGAGTCAGATACGACTGAAGTGGCTTAGTGCAAGTGTGCCCAAGACAGCTCACAGAATATGGCTCAGAGTATCATCTATAGCCTTTGAAGAGCAACTATAGGTCCTTGACTTTGTGTAATGACTAAATTGTTACTATTTGGTCTCCTTTGACTGTTTTATTTTGTGATTGCATGTTGTCAGTTCTCTGATTAAACTTATTCTTTGGCTAAAGCTTTTCTACAAACAAAAAGCAGGCAGAGGACATGGGGGCAAGGACCATAGGGTCCTGCTACATTTCAATAGGAATGAGATTTGGAACACATAACATACTGACTGTAGAATTCACTGGGTTTCAGAGCAATCCAGAAAAAAATTTCTATAGCTCATCTGATACCTGAGGCCCATTTTGTTATTTATCTGTATATTTCCTCATTTGCAAAAGGGGATACTTCCAGTACCTACCACATAGGTTTGCTATGAGGATTTAATGAGTAAACATAAAGCACTAGAAGAGCAAACACTCTGTTGATTACTCAATGATATTTTTATTTATTTTTTTAAAATTTTATTTTATTTTTAAACTTTACATAATTGTATTAGTTTTGCCAAATATCAAAATGAATCCGCCACCGGCAATGATATTTTTAGTGTTATCATGTTAATATGATTTGTAGCGTGTGGATAACACTGCTGCGGAGTTACTGCAGACTTTTCTCTAAGAATTCCAATTATCCTCCAGTGCAACAGATGATTTGCCAAATAATTAGAGCTAACCTTTAGTGTCTCTCATGTATGAGGCACTATTTTGAGTGCTTTCTATGTGTTAACATAGATAATGGTCACAATCAGCTCAGTTCAGTCTCTCAGCTATGTCTGACTCTTTGTGATCCCATGGACTGCAGCAGTTCAGGCTTCCCTGTCCATCACCAACTACTGGAGCCTACTCAAACTCATGTCCATCGCATTGGTGATGCCATCCAACCAGCTCATCCTCTGTCCTCCCCTTTTCCTCCTGCCTTCAATCTTTCCCAGCATCAGGGGCTTTTTCAATGAGTCAGTTCTTCACATCAGGCAGCCAAAGTATAGGAGTTTCAGCTTCAGCATCAGTCCTTCCAATGAACACCTAGGATTAATCTCCTTTAAGATGGACTGGTTGGATATCCTTGCTGTCCAAGGGACTTTCAAAAGTCTTCTCCAACACCATAGTTCAAAAGAATCAATTCTCTGGGGCTCAGCTCAACTCTCATATCCATACATGACCACTGGAAAAACCACAGCTTTGACTAGATGGACTTTTGTTGCAAAGTAACGTCTCTGCTTTTTAATATGCTGTCTAGGTTGGTCATAGCTTTTCTTCCAAGGAGTGTCTTTTAATTTCATGGCTGTAATCACCATCTGCAGTGATTTTGGAACCCCCAAAAATAAAGTCTCTCACTGTTTCCATTATTTCTCCATCTATTTGCCATGAAGTGGTGGGGCCAGATGCCATGATCTTAGTTTTCTGAATGCTGAGTTTTAAGCCAACTTTTCATTCTCCTCTTTCACTTTCATCAAGAGGCTCTTTAGTTCTTCTTCGCTTTCTGCCATAAGAGTGGGTGGTGTCATCTGCATATCTAAGATTATTGATATTTCTCCTGGCAATCTTGATTTCAGCAATAGTGCTATGATAAAGATACTAATACCACCCCTATTTTCTATATAAGGAAATGAAGGCACAGAGAAATAAAACCTTATTGTCTTGAGGCAACATGGTCAAAAACTGGCAGAGTTCATCTTCAGACTCAGACTGTCCATCTCCCAGGCCCACATCCTTGACCACTTTCCTCATGCCTATCTATGTATATTCTCATGTTATCCTACCTCTGTGTCTCATGCGTTCAGCCTCTAACTCAGCTGAGATTCTCACCTGTTTTTTTTTTTTATTATTAATTTATTTTTTACTGAATCATAATTGCTTTATAGAATTTTGCTGTTTTCTGTCAAACCTCAACATGAATCAGCCATAGGTATTCGTATATCCTTTCACTTTTGAAACTCCTTCCCATCTCCCTCCCCATCCCACCCCTCTAGGTTGATACAGAGCCCCTGTTTGAGTTTCCTGAGCCATACAGCAAAGTCAAGTTGGCTGTCTATTTTACATATGGTAATGTAAGTTTCCATGTTACTCTTTCCATACATCTCTCCCTCTCCTCTCATCTCCCCATGTCCATAAGTCTATTCTTTATGTCTGTTTCTCTATTTTTGCCCTGTAAATAAATTCTTCAGGACCTCACCTGTTTTTTTACTTGATGATTTCCCATCTTTTGCCCAGCAATTGGTAATTCTCCCTTCCTTTGAAGTATTTTCATTCTCTTCTATATCATTGATTTTTTAGTTGCTTTCCAAACATCAGTTTTCCATTTTCTTAAAATAAGTAAACACAACTCTTAGATTAATATCATTGTGTCTAAGAATATTCAAATTTTTCCATTTTAGTCCATATTGAGCAGCACAAAACAAGTAACTATATTCTATGTGTTCTTTCCTCATCTACTCACAACATTCCCCTGAAACTGCTCTTTGAAAGTTTATTTTGACCCAGGCAAATCTAAAGATTTCCTTTGGATCACCTCTTATTGGAGGCAGGAAAGGGCCTTTGGAAATAGAGCCCACAGAGGTAGTTATTCCAGGAAATGAATGACTTAGGGCAACAGAGAAAATAGTATAAAAGTCTTCCTTAAAAAAAAAAAAAAAAATCAGTGTTCGGGATTCCCTGGTAACTCAGAGATAAAGAATCTGCCTACCAGTTCAAGATACACAAGTTCGATCCCTGATCCAGGAGGATCCCACATTCCACAGAGCAATAAAACCCGTGTGCCACAACTACTGAGAACATACTCGAGATCCTGAGAGCTGCAACTACTGAAGCCCAAGTACCCTAGAACCTGTGCTCTGCAATGAGAGAAGCCACAGCAATGAAAAGCCCTCACACAACAACTAGAGACTCATCCCCACTTGCAGCAGACAGAGAAAAGCCCATGTAGCAATGAAGACCCAGCACAGCCAAAATTAAATAAAAATATTTTTGAAAAGAAATTCAGTGTTCTTTTTTTACTTCTATTTACTAGCTCTTCAGGAGCTACTGTTGATTACTTAGTATTTAAATTGCTCATTCTTACCAATATCTATATGTTTGGGGATTTTTTGTTGTTGTTGCTCATTCTTTTGACTTTCCGTTAAGTTAATTGTTCTGTTATCCCAAACTAACAACCTCACAAAAACTTCTTGCAAAATAATTAGATAATTAGCATAATAATGTCTGTGACTTTCTATTTCTTAAAGCGATTGACATTTAAGAAATAGTAGAATAGCTTGTCATTAAACTGCAATAATTACCTATGGAATTTGCAGATAATTGTTAATTTAAAAACAGTCATGGTTTGATACTGAGTATTGTTTAAAAAAAAACGTCAGCACATGCTTAAACTACTTATCATTTGAATCTCAATAAAATTCCCACAGTTCCAAAAGAAGATTTAAATATATGTCTGTCTGTCTACCTGCTTAACATCTGTTTATCCATATTTAATATAACTTGAGAGCTGAAACTCTACCTGAGTTTTTAATCTGTCTACCTGCTTAACATCTGTTTATCCATATTTAATATAACTTGAGAGCTGAAACTCTACCTGAGTTTTTAATCTGTCTACCTGCTTAACATCTGTTTATCCATATTTAATATAACTTGAGAGCTGAAACTCTACCTGAGTTTTTAATTCCAGAGGTCTGTTTATTCAGGAATTCTAATAATCATATTTTAATGATGCTTATAGATATTTTTCTCAAAAAAGAAAATTAAAAATACTTTTTTTTTTCTGGTGTAGTGTGCTTTTCTCACTGAAAAGAAGAAAAAAGAAACATCAGTATCTATGAAAGGGCATTTAAAAAAAATTTTTTTACAGTATGTTGGTTTCTGCCATCAAACAATGTGAAAGGGCATTTTATTATTGAGCTGGCATTCATGCAATGTCATTTCCTGACAGGGTTTTAAGTTCACCTTTTTAAGGATATCTTTGTATCTCTCACAACACTAGCACAGTGTCTAACATAGGTTAAGTTCTCAATAACTGTTGAATGAATGCATAAATTTATGGTGGGTTGAAAATGTATATGGGAGTATTTTCAGTCTGTGTTGTTTCTCATCCACATGTTTCACTTAAGAATAATGTGGTGTTCCAGAAGAATCTTGTAAGTTGAACTGTAAATAGGAGGGAAAACATAGTACACAATATCCCCTCTTTCCACTGAATTCTATTCTAGCAGTCGGGGTGTTTAGCAGTGTTAGGTAGTTAGAATAGGAAAAAGGAGTCCATAAAACAGTGGCTAAAAGACAAAGAAGGGAAAAGCTGGCAAAAATAGAACAAAGGAAGGTCCGAGAACTGAAGTAAGAACCTTAGGGAAAACAAACAACCCTCCTGGCTGTCCAGTTTACATAAGTAGGCTCAGGGGGAGGAGAAGAAACATATAAAAAGAAGAGCCAAAGTTGAGCTGTGGGCTTCTCTTCTCTTTGTGTCTTTTGGGTAGCCAGCCCTCACACCTCAAGGATGTACTAGCCTTTGCTTGTCAAATAAAACTGAGCTGTAACATGGAGCTGTAACACTGGTCCATCCGTCGCTTCAAATTTTTGCTGCAGCAAGACAGAACCGAGGAAATTGTAAAATCCCCCGACATATATTGTGCCATTTCCCTGATTTAACTTGGCTGAAACAACCTTGGCTCGGCTCCCACGAGGCAGAGGCTGAGCACAGCAGAAGCTCAAGTTGGTGAAAGCTCCCACAGTGGATGCCGAACATGAAGAAAACCCAGCACAGTGGAAGTGACAAGAAGCCCAGTGTGCTGGAAACCAGGACAGCAAAAACAAACTTGACAGAAAGCTCACACGACTCAGTCTCAGATTCCAGGAGGCTCTGGTTGGGGTAGCAAGTAATCACTCCTATGGTTGGAAGGACATATGGCTAACAAAATCTTAATTCCTTTACAATGTCTCATTTATTGTTTCCTTGAACCCCCTGTGAACAGGCAAGCAGCAGAGGGTGCCCCAGGGTGTCCCGAAGGCTCTACTATCTGCAGTGCCCTAGTAGCTGTAGCCCAACCAGGTGGGGGTCCTTCTGTCCTTAATCTTCTTTGTGCCAAGGTTCAGACCAATGAAAACTGTGAGCACAGGTCAGGTATTTAGCAGATTTTCCAGCAGGTTATGAAAGGGATTCCTTGTCACGTTTTTCCCACTGCTGTTTCCTCCCATCCTTCAGCTCCTCTCTCCATCTATGCCACTGCTTACAAAGTATTGGGTAGGTTATTATCTTTTCATTTCTAAAAGTTGTGCTTGAAACCATTTACCTAAGATTGGGACTCAAACCCACATGGCAGGGACTCTGTGCTGTGCTTTCACACTCAGTTGTATCCGACTGGGACTTGAGCCTGGCCAAAACCTATGATGCCTGGTTTTAGGACCTAATAACACTCGGGTTCTTGATGTCTCATTGCAAAAAAATTCAGTGAGAGACACAGTGATAGGTAAGAGGTGGATTTGTTCAGATTTAAAGAGAAGCACACTTCAAGAGTGTGGGCCATGGAATGTGGTGTGTTTAGTTTTCCCAAGCTTGGTGATTTCATATGCTAATGAGTGGGAGGATCATTCCAACAATTGGGGAACCACACACTGCTGGGTCTTTTGACAGTGATTTGGAACTGTTCTGGCACCTCTGGGCATATCATTTAGTCTGCAGACTGAGGATCAAGGTCTAGTTGAATTTGACTTGTCTTCTTGGACCTACTTGATTTTAATCAGTTTATGTTATGCACTTGGGCTATGTCATTCTTTCAAAAGCTGTGCCCTGCCCCCTTTCCCTCCTGTTTCATGCTCTTTTCCTCAGCCCTGTCCAGGCCCACAATGTTGCCTTTACAATCATCTGGAGGGACAACCAGAAAATAGCTGGCCCTTGGGAGGGAAATACTGTAAAATACCCAATCCCTCTAGAATTCAGGCCTTCATCTTCCGTGTTTCCTACAACATGTGCAACAACAGCATCTCTTAGTGAACCCACTAGGGATGGATGACAGGCACACAATGCCTGCTTGAAGTCCATCTGTTGATGGGATTCCCTTCAAGGGCAATTGGGCTTCCAGGGATAATGTTTTCCACTTTGGGAGTTAGCCCTGCAGGCTGTTTGGGCCCAAACCCTTGCCACCGTTCTCCTAAAGTTACAAACATACCCTTGGATCAAATCTCCACTCTGCTTTTATGGAACATTTGCTCTGTTGCCTGTTACGAATTTGTTCTTAAACGGCTTACTAACTCCTACAACTAGGACCTTGCCCTCTTGTAGGTAACATTGCTCCACCCTGCTTATTATTAAAATATTCTTAATGCCCCTAACAGGACCAGATAACCCACTCCTTTGTCATTACTTCTAATTTTACCTAAAGTGTGTCTATGACAATGAAATGTTTACCAATGGAGACACTCTAAACTGCTCTTATGAAAAACTAGGGGAGGAAATCAGTGACTTACATTTCCTAAGAGCAATAAGAGGATAAGGCTTATGGCTATTTGCCCAGGTTCCCAGCATCAGGGCACAGACTTGGACTGCTTTACATCATGGTATCTATTCCCATGTGCAGTGGACAAACAAGCAATGAGTTAAGATTACAATCCCTTAGACCTACCCAGCACTGGTCATACTGGAGACCTTGGGGATGCCCAACTCCAGTCTAGGGGTCCCAGGAGGTCAACCTTCCACGACCTGCCTAGGGATCTGGTCCTCAAAAGGTTGTCACACTTCAAACTGCTTGGGGATCCACTGGTCCAGTGGACATGCCTCAATCTGCCCAGGGACCCAATTCTTGGGAGGCTGACTTGCCTCAACCTGCCCAGGGATTTGATCTCCAGGAGGCTGTCATGCTTCAATCTGCCTGGGTATCTGCACTCTGACCCGGGGATGCCTGGCTCTCAGGTTGCAACAAGACTGGGTAGGATAAACTTCAGAAAGACTCACCCCTAAGGAAGTCCACCCATGGAAATTGAAGGAGGTCTATTAGTTGTGGGACTGTGCCCAGTCTCAGCAGTAACTCAGGACCCCAACGAGAACTTCATTGCCTTTCTGGAAGGGCTAAAAGAGGCCCTCCGAAAGTTTACCAATCTGGACTTATACTCTTATGAGGGACAGGTGATTTTAAAGGACAAATTCCTGTCCCAGTGTGCATCAGACATCAGGATAAAGTTACAACAGCTATAGCAGCAAGACCTTGCTGCCTCTTATAGATGAGATGGTCCAGACAGCCACCAATACCTTTTATAGCAGAGAATGGGAGAGGAAGGCCAAGGCCCAGGAAAGGGAGAAAAGGAAAGAGACGAAACATATCCAGATCCTGGCCACCCTCCAGGGAAACCCTGTGGCAAACCCTGAGTCTTTAAAGGACAAGGCACTAGGCAAATGCCTAATCTGTATACAGGTGGGACATTGGGCCAAAGAGCGTCCAAACCATGACAAGTCTCCTAAAACAGCTTGCTACAAATGCCATCAGTTGGGACATTGGGCGGCACTCTGCCCTTGGGACCCAAGAGCCTCAAGGTCAAGTACCAAGCCTTCCCTCATGATGGTTCAACAGGACTGAAATGGCCCGCTCCAGTCAGCCCACCTGTCACAGATAACCATCACGGGGCTGGAGCCAAGGGTACAACTGGATGTGGCTGGTAAGTCCAAGAATTTCTTGGTTGACACAAGGGTTACCTACTCTGTCCTGACTTCCTACTCTGGAGCCTTCTCTGCTCAAACCATTTTGGGTGTTACAGGAAAAACAATTACAAAAAAAATTCACCCAAGCACTTCTTTGTTGCTAGGATGGACAAATATTTTCCCACCAGTTTCTGGTGATCCCTGACTGTCCTACTTCCTTCTTGGAAAGATATCTTTCCCTTCGAAATCTTGAAGCTATTGCAGTCCTGATAGAAAATGCTTTAAAACTCTCTTTTGGGGTAAACTAACTATTTTTACCAGCCACCAAGTGAAACAGCTTATAAATGGGAGAGGTCATTTATGGATGTCTGATCAAAGAATCCTCAGATATCAAGTAGTACTGCTGGAATATTCAGGACTGACTATATCCCTTTGTGAGGTTCGTAACCCAGCTACCCTCCTGCTTACTCCCGAGGGCTCTCTCCCCTTTCACTCTTGCCTAGAAACTTTGGACCATTGGACAATCCCTTGAGAGGGATTGTCAGAAGATCCTCTGACCAATCCTGAGGAAATCTGGTACACTGATGGAAGCAGCTTTGCCTTGGATAGAAAAAGAAGAGCTGTATATGCAGTAGTTTCCAATTTGGGGACCTTAGAGGCTAAACCTTTGCCACTGGAACTTCAGCCCAATTCAGTTCAGTTCAGTTCAGTTGCTCAGTCGTGTCCGACTGTTTGCGATCCCATGAATTGCAGCATGCCAGGCCTTCCTGTCCATCACCAACTCCCAGAGTTCACCCAAACTCATGTGCATCAATTCGGTGATGCCATCCAGCCATCTCATCATTTGTTGTCCCCTTCTCCTCCTGTCCCCAATCCCTCCCAGCATCAGAGTCTTTTCCAATGAGTCAACTCTTTGCATCAGGTGGCCAAAGTATTGGAGTTTCAGTCTCAGCATCAATCCTTCCAGTGAACACCCAGGACTGGTTTCCTATAAGAAAGACTGGTTGGATCTCCTTGCAGTCCAAGGGACTCTCAAGAGTCTTCACCAGCACCACAGTTCAAAAGCATCAATTCTTTGGCACTCAGCTTTCTTTATAGTCCAACTCTCACATCCATACATGACCACTGGAAAAACCATAGCCTTGACTAGACGGACCTTTGTGGGCAGAGTAATGTCTCTGCTTTTGAATATGCTATCTAGGTTGGTCATAGTTTTCCTTCCAAGAAGTAAGCATCTTTTAATTTCATGGCTGCAATCACCATCTGCAGTGATTTTGGAGCCCCCAAAATAAAGTCTGACACTGTTTCCACTGTTTCCCCATCTATTTCCCATGAAGTGATGGGACCAGATGCCATGATCTTAGTCTTCTGAATGTTGAGCTTTAAACCAACTTTTTCACTTTTCTCTTTCACTTTCATCAAGAGACTTTTTAATTCCTCTTCAGTTTCTGCCATAAGGGTGGTGTCATCTATATCTGAGGTTATTGATATTTCTCCCAGCAATCTTGATTCCAGATTGTGCTTCTTCCAGCCCAGCGTTTCTCATGATGTATATAAGTTAAATAAGCAAGGTGACAATATACAGCCTTGACATACTCCTTTTCAGCCCAGTTTGCTGATCTCATAGCCCTGACTCGAGCTTTACAGCTGGGAAAAGGAAAAAGAGTAGCCTTTTACACTGACTCCAAGTATGCCTCTCTGGTTCTACATGTACATGCTGCTATTTGGGAAGAAAGAGGCCACTTGACCACCCGAGGATCCCCAATCAAATATGGTAATCAAATCCTTAGGCTGTTGGTGGCAGTACATCTCCCTGCTGAGGTTTCAGTCTCTCATTGTAAAGGAAACCAAAAGGGGAGCACAGAAGTGGTATGAGGGAACCAAGCAACTGATCCAAGCAGCTAAGAGAGCAGCATTACAGAACAATAACCTAATAGGGGTTGCCACCTTAGTTCCACAGACTAATTTGCCAGAAACTCCTTCATATACTGAAGGTGAGACTCTTAAAGAGTGAGGGCTTTCAAGATTACATGGGGTGGTTCCAAAAGGAGGGACTCCTTTTTCTGTCTGGGAACAGTGGAAGTTGGTTAACTTCTTACATGCCACCACTCATTTAGGCCCTCCAAAGATTACTAGAAAGGTCCTTCAGAGGAACAAGCCTCCAAACAACTATAAGGCAAGTGGTCTCCTCTTGTCCCACTTGTCAATTAAACAGTGCCCAAGGAGCTTGAAGACCCCAGCTGACCCAGCCCATCCAATGGCATGGGACCTACCCAGGAGAGGACTGGCAGATGGA
The DNA here is from genome assembly GCF_032452875.1 of Bos javanicus. Classification (NCBI taxonomy): domain Eukaryota; kingdom Metazoa; phylum Chordata; class Mammalia; order Artiodactyla; family Bovidae; genus Bos; species Bos javanicus. The sequence goes on from NC_083872.1 coordinate 15,777,622, forward strand.
CTTCACCCAGATGCCAGTTTCTCAAGGGTATAAATACCTATTAGTGATAGATGCATTCACAGGATGGATTGAAGGCTTTCCCAATCAGATTGAGAAGGCCGAAGAGGTGGTAAAAAACTGCTCCATGAAATCATTCCAAGATATGGTCTGCCCAGGTCATTACAAAGTGACAATGGGACATCATTTACTTCTAAGGTCACCCAAGGGGTCTCTAGAGCATTGGGCATTACTTATTATCTCCATTGTGCCTGGAGGCTTCAGTCTTCAGGAACAGTAGAAAGAGTGAACAAATTCTTAATATCAGTGATAAAAAAGATAACCCAGGAGACCTTCCTGGGATGAAGGAGGCTTTACCAATAGCTCTCCTTTGCACCCATATTACCCCAAAGGAACAGGTTGTTCTTAGTCCTTATGAGATGCTGTATGGGAGACCTTTTGTTTATATCAATTATCTTTTCCTAGATATGGAGGCTCAAACCTACTGATCTTATACTATGGCCATTGGGCAATTCCAACAAGATATATGCTTCTGGGGTGTCAACCAGGACCCAAAAGATTCTAAAGAGCCACCACTATATGCTCCAGGGACTCATGTCCTAATTAAAGTTTGGAAAGATGGGTCCCCAAAAGCTCAACTCCAGCCCACATGGAAGGGTCCCTACTCTGTAATACTTTCTACCCCCACAGCAGTCAAAGTACCAGGACATGATTCCTGGATTTACTACTCACAAGTCAAGCCATGGAGAAAAACAGAAGAGGACATTCAATCCACCTGTGAGCCCATGGGAGATCACAGATACCTATTCAGAACTACAAATGAGTGCCATCCTAATGAACACCCCTAAAATTAAGTTTTGGGGGATCAGATTTCTCAGGATAGCTCTAAAGAGCCAACACAGCTTGGCAGAGACAACAAAAAATAGACAGGAGATAGATTTCCTGATCCCTAAACAAGGAGGGACTTGAGCCATCTTGAACAAGACTTGTTTCTGGGAAAATACTTCCAGCCAAGTTAAAAAAGTCTCATGGCCCTCAAGAAAAACATTAGATTCTATAGGATCTCAAAAAATGAGCTGGAGAGTTCTCAGGTGGATATAATCTGTTTTGGGGATCCTTCTCCTGGCAAGAATAGCAAGAAGAGATAAGAAAGCCTTCTTCAGTGACCAATGCAAAGAAATAGAGGAAAACAACAGAATGGGAAAGACTAGAGATCTCTTCAAGAAAATTAGAGATATCAAGGGAATATTTCATGCAAAGATGGGCTTCATAAAGGCCAGAAATGGCATGGACCTAACAGAAGCAGAAGATATTAAGAAGAGATGGCAAGAATACACAGAAGAACTGTACAAAAAAGATCTTCACGACCCAGATAATCACGATGGTGTGATCACTGACCTAGAGCCAGACATCCAGGAATGTGAAGTCAAGCGGGCCTTAGAAAGCATCACTACGAACAAAGCTAGTGGAGGTGATGGAATTCCAGTTGAGCAATTTCAAATCCTGAAAGATGATGCTGTGAAGGTGCTACACTCAATATGCCAGCAAATTTGGAAAACTCAGCAATGGCCACAGGACTGGAAAAGGTCAGTTTTCATTCCAATCCTAAAGAAAGGCAATGCCAAAGAATGCTCAAACTACCGCACAATTGCACTCATCTCACATGCTAGTAAAGTAATGCTCAAAATTCTCCAAGCCAGGCTTCAGCAATATGTGAACCGTGAACTTCCTGATGTTCAAGCTGGTTTTAGAAAAGACAGAGGAACCAGAGATCAAATTGCCAACATCTGTTGGATCATGGAAAAAGCAAGAGAGTTCCAGAAAAACATCTATTTCTGCTTTATTGACTATACCAAAGCCTTTGACTGTGTGGATCACAATGAACTGTGGAAAATTCTGAAAGAGATGGGAATACCAGACCACCTGATCTGCCTCTTGAGAAGTTTGTATGCAGGTCAGGAAGCAACAGTTAGAACTGGACATGGAACAACTGACTGGTTCCAAATAGGAAAAGGAAGTACGTCAAGGCTGTATATTGTCACCCTGCTTATTTAACTTATATGCAGAGTACATCATGAGAAATGCTGGACTGGAAGAAACACAAGCTGGAATCAAGATTGCCGGGAGAAATATCAATAACCTCAGATATGCAGATGACACCACCCTTATGGCCGAAAGTGAAGAGGAACTCAAAAGCCCCTTGATGAAAGTGAAAGTGGAGAGTGAAAAAGTTGGCTTAAAGCTCAACATTCAGAAAACGAAGATCATGGCATCCGGTCCCATCACTTCATGGGAAATAGATAGGGAAACAATGGAAATAGTGTCAGACTTAATTTTTTTGGGCTCCAAAATCACTGCAGATGGTGACTGCAGCCAAGAAATTAAAAAACGCTTACTCCTTGGAAGGAAAGTTATGACCAAAGTAGATAGCATATTGAAAAGCAGAGACATTACTTTGCCAACAAAGGTTCATCTAGTCAAGGCTATGGTTTTTCCTGTGGTCATGTATGGATGTGAGAGTTGGACTGTGAAGGAGGCTGAGCACTGAAGAATTGATGCTTTTGAACTGTGGTGTTGGAGAAGACTCTTGAGAGTCCCTTGGACTGCAAGGAGATCCAACCAGTCCATTCTGAAGGAGATCATCCCTGGGATTTCTTTGGAAGGAATGATGCTAAAGCTGAAACTCCAGTACTTTGGCCACCTCATGCGAAGAGTTGACTCATTGAGAAAGACTCTGATGCTGGGAGGGATTGTGGGCAGGAGGAGAAGGGGACGACAGATGATGAGATGGCTGAATGGCATCACTGACTCGATGGGCGTGAGTTTAGGTGAACTCCGGGAGTTGGTGATGGACAGGGAGGCCTGGCTTGCTGCAGTTCATGGGGTCGCAAAGAGTCGGACATGACTTAGCGACTGAACTGAACTGAACTAAATGCCCCTATTAATCCGTGTCATAAACATATTGATGCTGCTTATGATTGCTCCATGTATTATCAATTGTCTAACCCATTTTGTTTCTTCTCAGGTTAACAAGCTACAACATGCAGTGCCAGTTCAACAAGGATATATAAAACCACACCCAACCATGGAAAATATCACTCACCCTTAGTTGGACACCACTTTAAGGACTCTGAGTGAGGCTTGAGACTAAGAAGGGGAGGCCCAGTTCCCCTCGTTGTCCCAGGTCAGCAGGAAATAGCCAGAGAGACATCTATGCTCCTGTTCCCAAAGAATTGGGCCTCCCATCTCTTGAGGGGGGAATGTTAGGTAGTTAGAATAGGAAAAAGGAGTCCATAATGGTGGTGGCTAAAAGAGAAAGGAAAAGCCTGCAAACAGAACAAAGGAAGGTCCAAGGACCTGTGTGAGAACCTCAGGGAAAAGAGACAGCCCTCCTGGCTGTCCAATTTACATTAGGCAGGCTCAGGGGAGGAGAAAAAACATACACAGAGAGGAGCCAAAATTGAGCTGGGGGCTTCTCTTTGTGTCCTTTGGGTCAGCCTGCCCTCAAGCCTTGAAGGTGTATTTTCCTTTGCTTGTCAAATAAAACAGCTGTAATCTGATGGACAGACAGCTGGTCTGTCTGTCCATCACGTCAAATTTTTGCTGTGGCAAGACAGAACTGAGGAAATTACAAACTACCCTGACAGCAGGAAATAATAGTTACAATAGTCATAATAATGCAAATGCTGGATGTTGATTTAAAAAATTGTGCTAGAACTACATTGAAATCTGTATTAATCAGGGTCCTCTACAGAAACAGAATCAATAGGATAGATATCTATCTGTACATAGTTACCAATATGGATGTTCTGTGCTGTGCTTTGTCATGTCCAACTCTTTGTGACCCCATGGACAGTAACCCCCCAGGATCCTCTGTCCATGGACTTTTCCAGGTAAAAATACTGGAGTGGGTAGCTATTCCCTTCTCTAGGGGATTTTCCCAACTCAGGGACTGAACCCAGGTCTTCTGCATTGCAGGTAGATTCTTTACCATCTGAGCCACCAGGGGAACCCAGTTATAGATACAGATGTAGATAGATAAATATAAACAGTTATATCTATCCAGGAAGCAACAGTTAGAACTGAACATGAAACAATAGACTGGTTCAGATAGGAAAAGGAGTACGTCAAGGTTGTATATTGTCACCCTGCTTATTTAACTTATATGCAGAATACATCATGAGAAATGCTGGGCTGGAAGAAGCACAAACTGAAATCAAGATTACTGGGAGAAGTATCAATACCTCAGATATGCAGATGACTCCACACTTATGGCAAAAAGTGAAGAACAACTAAAGAGCCTCTAATGAAAGTGAAAGAGGAGAGTGAAAAAGTTGGCTTAAAGCTCAACATTCAGAAAACTAAGATCATGGCATCTGGTCCCATCAGTTCATGGGAAATAGATGGGGAAACACTGGAAACAGTGTCAGGCTTTATTTTTGGGGGCTCCAAAAGCACTGCAGATGGTGATTGCAGCCATGAAATTAAAAGACACTTACTCCTTGGAAGGAAAGCTATGACTAACCTAGATAGCATATTCAAAAGCAGAGACATTACTTTGCCAACAAAGGTCCATCTAGTCAAAGCTATGGTTTTTCCAATAGTCATGTATGGATGTGAGAGTTGGACTATAAAGACAGCTGAGCAATGAAGAATTGATGCTTTTGAACTGTGGTGTTGGAGAAGACTCTTGAGAGTCCCTTGGACTGCAAAGAGATCCAACCAGTTCATCCTAAAGGAGATCAGTCCTGGGTGTTCATTGGAAGGACTGATGTTGAAGCTGAAACTCCAATACTTTGGCCACCTGATGCAAAGAGTTGACTCATTGGAAAAGACCCTGATGCTGGGAAAGATTGAGGGCAGGAGGAGAAGGGGTCGACAGAGGATGAGATGATTGGATGGCATCACCAACTCAATGGACATGAGTTTGGGTAAACTCTGGAAGATAGTGGACAGGGAGGCCTGGTGTGCTGCAGTTCATGGGGTTGCAAAGAGTAGGACATGACTGAGTGACTGAACTGAAAGAAATATTTTTATTTTATTTTTTAACTTTACAATATTGTATTGGTTTTGCCATATATCAACATGAATCTGCCACAGGTATACACGTGTTCCCCATTCTGAACCCTCCTCCCTCCTCCCTCCCCGTACCATCCCTCTGGGTCATCCCAATGCACCAGCCCCAAGCATCCAGGAATTAATTCACACAATTATGGAGACTGGTGTGTCTCAAGATTTGCAGAGTGAGTTGGCAAGCTCGAGAACTAGGAGCCCCAATGGTTTAGTTCTAGTCAAAAAGCTACCTGATTGAAGACCCAGGAGGAGTCAATACTCAACTCAAATATGAAAGCAGAAAAAATCCAGTGACCCAGTTCAATTCAGTTGCTCAATCATGTCCGACTCTTTGCAACCCCATGGACTGCAGTATGCCAGGCTTCCCTGTCCTTCACCAACTCCCGGAGCTAACTCAAACTCATGTCCACTGAGTTGGTAATGCCATCCAACCATCTCATCCTCTGTCGTCCCCTTCTCCTCCTGCCTTCAATCTTTCCCAGTATCAGGGTGTTTTCCAATGAGTTAGTTTTTCACATCAGGTGGCCAAAGTATTGGAGTTTCAGTTTCAGCCTCAGTCTTTCCAATGAATATTCAGGACTGATTTCCTTTAGGAGGGACTGGTTGGATCACCTTGCAGTCCAAAGGACTCTCAAGAGTCTTCTCCAACACCACAGTTTAAAAGCATGAAAGCCATCAGAGAGTCCTACTTGAAAGGGTCAGCCTTTTTGTTCTATACAGACCCTTAATTGATTAGATGAGGCATACCAACATTAGGAAAACCATCCACTTTATGCCATCTACCAAGTTGAATGTTACTCACTCCCAAAACACATTTATAAAAATACCTAGAATAATGTTTCACCAACTATCTGGGTGCCCTATTGCCCAGTCAAGTGGACACATCAAACTAACCGTTGCAGATGCTCTCAGAGTGTAGTGTATGTGGGACAGGAGCTAAGCGCATGGCATGAGGAGGGAGGAGTAAGAAATCTAAACAGTTGTTAAGCAAATAGGTAATTCTAAAATATACAGATCAGAAGCTAGTAGTGTAAGACTATTTAAAACTCTGTATTAGAATTCTTTATAAATATGAAATAGGATGTGTTTAGAACAATACCCAATACCATAACACTCAATACATATTAAGTCTTATTTCTCAAATATTAGGATTCTTAATGGTGTAAATTTCCCTTTCTTTTAATATTATTTTTATGCTTTGTATATTAATTTCTCAAGTAGTCTCAGTTTCAATATTAAGTAAGTAATTTTTCATATAATAGTACTGAGAATATGACACTCTATGAAGAGGGTAAAAAGACTTACAGTCAGTTCCTACCAAAGAACTGTGGTGAACTCTAAAAATGTGAATTTTGAGGTCACGCATAACCATGTCAAATATTAGACTCATATTTTACCAATGCAAGCTCATACTCATGATATTCCACAGATAGCACTTTCAGTTTGTGAAATACAGTAATAATACCTAAATCAGAAGTTGCTGTATGGTATAAATGAGTCTTACATGTGCTATACTCTGCATACAGAGGCAGGATGAATTTAGAGAGTACTAATTCTTCTTATTTCCTCTGAGGACTGAACAGACTGATTAACAATACATATATTCTAGATTGATCTAGGGCAAGTAACTCAGTCTCTGTGTGCTTCTGTTTTCTTATCTATAAAGTGAGGTTAATAATAGTACCTTATTATTATTGTAACCATAAGTGTTGTGAAGATTAATGGAGTGAAAATTTATAGCGTGTAGAAGGCCCTTGGAGTAGTCCTGGAATCAATGGGAGCTATTTGTGTGATAATAATAAAACAATAATAATAATTACTGTGATATTATTTGCCCCCAGAAACAGTAGTATTAGTCACAACTAAAACAAATAACAACTATTATATTTTCCAAAGTCTGGCTTTTAAATTATTCATTTTTCAACTAGTCTTACACAAGTTCAGGCAAGGTGCTAAGGAGGCACAAGAAGGGTCAGGAGTCTATTCTTATAAGAAAGGCCTAAGAAAATGACCTTGGATGCTGACAGTAAGGGATTTTGTGGTAAGTTTGCCATTATGTTTGTATTCTATTTCCCTTTCCATTCCCCCAAAGCAAGGGACTCTAAGAGACAAACTCTAAACATTTACATTATGTTCCTGAACTTAAGGGAATAAATAATGGTACGCAAAATCACTTCCCCAAAGCATTTTCAAAGAAAAGGCCAGCCAAAGAATCCTGAGGAAGCAATATATGGAGTAATGTGCTGGTATATGTTTACCAATTGTCAGACCCTCCAGGAGGGGAAAAAATATATACATACATACATATGTATGTATATATATTTAAAAACCCTGATTTGTAGGACTTGCTGATTACCATCATATAAGTATGGGCACTATGGTGAATTTCAAGTTACCACCATGAAGTTACTGAACACTGAATTGGAAATTGATGCTATCAGCTTTCATGAGGCGTAGGAGCAAGCTACATTCCTACAGAAAGCATTATCTTTAGCAGTTAAAGTTCTAGCAGGTGAGGCTATCAGAATAAACTGTTGAAGCATCCTACAAGAAAAACAAAGCCGCCATCGTAACCAATACAAAGACCCAACGTTAAGTTACAACTGAACCAATCATGTAAAGTCTTTTTTACCCTTTCACCACTTCTCTATTCCCCTACACCTTGTTGACATTGGACGGTGGCACCAGCAGTAAAGAACCCATTTGCCAATGCAAGAACCGTAAGAGTTGTGAGTTTGATCCTTGATTCGGGAAGATCCCCTGGAAGAGGGCCTGGCAACCCACTCTGGTATTCTTTCCTGGAGAATCCCACAGACAGGGGAGCCTGGCAGGCTACAGTTCAATGGGATCACAGAGTCTGACAGGACTGAAGCGACTTAGCACACAGGCAACAAGCAGAAACCTCAAATAAACTGAGAGACCTGGAGGAGGAGCTCTTACATCCTGTGACAGTAGCAGAGGCCAGCAGAGAAGAAAGACTTTAACACTTCTCTTTCCTGGGAGGGAGCCAGGCAATGAAAAACCAAGAACTCCTTATTTACTAAGCCCTCCCAACTTCCTTTTCCTCTCTGTAAGAGCGTGTCCCTTCTCTTGCTGTGCAGGGGGATCTGCACATGGCTCACCATGGTTGCAGACTCCACATTGCAATTCTCAGTTAATCCTGAATAAACCCATATATGCTGGAGAAATATCTGGCAGTCTATCTGCTTCAGGTCTGTTAGCCTTACACTGTAGAGAAGAGAAATGTGAGATAAGAAGTGACAGAACATGAGGTAGGAAATACATCAAGAGAAAAAAAGTGAAGTCAACTATGACATTTTCCCCTAGTACAGCCTGTAGTAGTCTTGAGCAGATGTTGGAGAGACGTTTTAAATTGAATAATGGTCTATATTTTTATGGGAAAAACCTAGATTCTTTTGTGTTATTTTAAACTTTTCTAAAAACTATGGAGTCTACTGAACTTCTTCTGGGAAAAGGAAATGACAACAACAAATCTTCAGATAAAATCCAAAAGATAGAGGTGAAAAAAAGAAAATAAGAGTTGCATTCTGCCTGTGCCCAACCTAGTCTAGCTGGTTCAAGAAATTGGTTCTAAAGTAATATAGAGGGCTTCCCCAGTGGCTCAGCAGTAAAGCATCTACCTTCAATGCAGGAGACATAGGAGATGCGGGTTTGATCCCGCATCTCGGGATCCCGGTCAGGAAGATCCCCTGGAAGAGTGCAGAGTGCAGAGCAACTCACTCCAGTATTCTTGCCTGGAGAATCTCCATGGACAGAGGAGCCTGGCAGGCTAGTTCATAGGGTCACAAAAGAGCTGGACATGACTGAAACGACTGAGCACGCATAAGTAATATAGAAGTCAACCGAGAATGAATGCTTCATAAAGATATAATTTTAATAAAGAAGTTTCCTTTCAAGGAGTAAGTATCTTTTAATTTCACGGCTGCAGTCAACATCTGCTGTGATTTTGGAGCCCCCCCAAAAAGTCTGACACTGTTTCCACTGTTTCCCCATCTATTTCCCATGAAGTGATGGGACCGGATGCCATGATCTTCGTTTTCTGAATGTTGAGCTTTAAGCCAACTTTTTCACTCTCCACTTTCACTTTCATCGAGAGGCTTTTTAGTTCCTCTTAACTGAACTGAACTGAATGGTCATAGTGAAGCCCAGTCTTACCTGGCTAGCCCCTGCTATTCAGTTCAGTTCAGTCGCTCAGTCGTGTCCGACTCTTTGTGACCCCCTGAATCGCAGCATGCCAGGCCTCCCTGTCCATCACCAACTCCTGGAGTTCACTCAATCTCATGTCCATCGAGTCGGTGATGCTATCCAGGCATCTCATCCTCTGTCGTCCCATTCTCCTGCCCACAATCTGTCCCAGCTTCAGAGTCTTTTCCAATGAGTCAACTCTTTGCATGAGGTGGCCAAAGTATTGGAGTTTCAGTTTTGCATCAGTCCTTCCAGTGAACACCCAGGACTGATCTCCTTTAGAATGGACTGGTTGGATCTCCTTGCAGTCCAAGGGACTCTCAAGAGTCTTCTCCAACACCACAGTTCAAAAGCACCAACTCTTCAGTGCTCAGCTTTCTTTACAGTCCAACTCTCACATTCATACATGACCACTGGAAAAACCATAGCCTTGACTAGATGGACTTTTGTTGGCAAAGTAATGTCTCTTAATTTCAGGGCTGCAATCACCATCTGCAGTGATTTTGGAGCCCAGAAAAATAAAGTCTGATACTGTTTCCACTATTTCCCCATCTATTTCCCATGAAGTGATGGGACCGGATGCCATGATCTTCATTTTCTGAATGCTGAGCTTTAAGCCAACTTTTTCACTCTCCTCTTTCACTTTCATCAAGAGGCTCTTTAGTTCCTCTTCACTTTTTGCCATAAGGGTAGTGTCATCTGCATATCTGAGGTTATTGACATTTCTCCTGGCAATCTTGATTCCAACTGTGCTTCTTCCAGCCCAGTGTTTCTCATGATGTACTCTGCATATAAGTTAAAGAAGCAGGGTGACAATATACACCTTTGACGTATTCCTTTTCCTATTTGGAACCAGTCAGTTGTTCCATGTCCAGTTCTAACTGTTGCTTCCTGACCTGAACATAGGTTTCTCAAGAGGCAAGTCAGGTGGTCTGGTATTCCCATCTCTTTCAGAATTTTCCACAGCTGTAGCCCCTGCTATTATAGTCACATTATTAAAATTAATCACACTTTTTAAACCTCAGTGAAGGTTATTCTTCCCATAAAGTTCTTAGCACAATCTTTCTTTTATTTTCTCTTGACTACTGAATGTCCTCTGACTGTGAATACTTGGGGGTTGGAACCAAGTACTGTTTTCCTGCACTGCATAGAACACAGTACACTTTTTCACCTGTCCATAGCTGTGTGCCATCATGTACTTGGTAAACATGTGTTTCCTTTAGTAGATTAAAAATACTCTTTGTTCTTTGTATGGAATTAATTTTCTCAACAAGTCATTTTTTATCCAAAATGTAATGATCAATTTAATCCCAATTTTGGTCAATAAAATGGTATACTCCACTCAACTAAAATGGAAATTAATGGTATTTTATCATCCAGCGGGCAGGATTCACAGTGCCTACAAACCTGAAGAATCAGCAGATGCTGGAAAGAGCACAGTTAAATGGTGGACATAGTGAATCTTTAACACCAACACCATAAAAGTATCTAACTCTTTTGATGAATGTCTTCCCTTTGGAATTTTGTGCCATAAAAAGAATAACTTCTTAATTGCGTGTGTAATATTGTAGTTAAAAAGAGAAATGTTAGACATCCTACAAATTTATGTGAATTAACATAAAGAAGAACACCATCCTTTTCTAATTCATTGGAACAAAATCTGTTAGCTCTTGTTCACAGCTCTTTCTGTGGTCTGAAATGTATGTATCATCTCACCTATGTAATGGGCTTATTCTCAATCATATTTATTTTGGAATTTCCTAATTTGCACTCTTGTTGTATTTTCCTCTCAAACTTGTTACATGCACAGCTTTCCATAGTTTGTTTGAAAGTAGCTCTATCAGCTTATAATTGTTCTGGTCAAAAAACCTTAGCATCGTCTATGACCCTTTTCTTTTTCTCATACTCTACACTTGTCAGGAATCCTGCTAACTTAACTTCCAAAAATATATGGAATCTGACTCATTTTGTTGATCCAAACTGTCATCTGAAATGATCATAAGCTGATATTCCTATTTATATCGTGTCCCTTTTCTCTTACAGTGAACATTACTTTCTTTAAAAAAAATATTAATCACTTTTAATTATTTAATTGCTCTATTCCCTATTACAATGTGAGTTCCACTAGGGCAGGCATTTTTCTCTGTTATGTGTCCACCGATGTATCAAGGACACTTTATACAGTACCTGGCATGCAATAGGCCCTTAAGCACTTTTTGAGTGAATAAGTATTTGGCCTGACAGATATACTTGGATAATATCTCTATTTTTACATGTATGTGTGTATATACTATATATATTATATGTGTTATCCACACATATGTATATACACACATTCATGTATCTGTATAGAAAATATTATATCCATATAATTTGGATAAAAAATTTATTATTCTGGTGGAAAGAATGCAAATATATTTATTTTGGATCTTACTAAACACATTTTTTTTTTCAAAACTCCATTCCACACAAAGATGATGACTTAACTTGTTCTATAAAGTTTAAATCAACATTTTGAATGAGGAATGGAGTTCCTCAAACAAACCATAGAGAAGATATTAGAGAAATGGGTTTATGTCATTTATGGATGTATTTATGGATGTATCTAAACAGCATGTTGCATGTCTTATTTGACAGAAAAATGGCTGAACTCTTCACTTAAAAATATTTCTTTAGTATATAGTACTCTTGCCTGGAAAATCCCATGGATGGAGGAGCCTGCTAGGCTGCAGTCCATGGGTCACTAAGAGTCGGACACGACTGAGTGACTTCACTTTCACTTTTCACTTTCCTGCATTGGAGAAGGAAATGGCAACCCACTCCAGTGTTCTTGCCTGGAGAATTCCAGGGACAGGGAAGCCTGGTGGGCTGCCATCTATAGGGTCGCACAGAGTTGGACACGACTGAAGTGACTTAGCAGTAGCAGCATATCTAGTATTGTAAATAGTGTTTTTTTTTTTTTTTTTTAAAGCACTAAAGTGAATGAGACCTGGGCATTGCTCTTAGGAATCTAATAAGTTTAGAGTTTTATTTAATATTAAACTAATTATAACATGTGAGTAATAATATAATTATTATCATGCCAGGAGCATACACATAGTGTTATAGGCACTCAAAGAAAGAAGAACTAAATATGAAGTTTTGTGGTTTTATTTCCTTATTGTATTGATGTCATAGAGAACAGCAAGGAAACTTTTCAAGTTGGAGAACTTCCCTTCCTCTTTGAAATGAAATATCTACAAAAGCTTATTAAAATATCATGCAGCAATTAAAGACATTTTGAAAGTATTATCTTTTTAAAATTTCAAAACTCTTACACTTTGAAATGTGGGATAGTTAAATTTTTATAACATGAAAGACTACAAGAGTTTTGTTTTTATGGAACATTGTAATATAGCTATTTCAGCACAAACATCCAAGTTAGGCACTAATTAAGTATATATCAAAAGGATCACCCATATAAAAAAATCTTAAATACCCCTGGAATTAAGATAATTTATGTTTATGATTAAATGTAGGAATAATTAGTCCACTCATAAATTATGGAATGAAGAATATAAATTTGTGTTAGAAACAACAAACTCCTGTAGCATTTACTTTTAGCTATGAAGTAGACAGTGAAAATATTTTTGCATTTTTGAAAGATAGTCTGATTTCTTAAACTCAAAATTTGTAGTTACTCCATTCTGCAGTTTCTGGGTTTAAATTTATTCATTTACTCCTTAATATATCCATCTCTAAAGGAAAGAAAAGAGCAGATATTTCTAGGATGTTATGCTTTTCTCTCAACAAAGGGAAATCTCACAAATTCAAAATATTCAGAAAATTCTCCCTAAAATTCTATATTTTCTTATTCCCACAGAATATAGTCCATTCCCCTAGTATTTACTCTTATCATTTCACTTCTAAGTTCCTTCACAAATTTCCCTGACTTTAATAACCATATTTATTCCCCCTGTTTCTTTTTAAACTCAGTTTATATTCTTCTTCTCCTGCTGCTGCTAAGTCGCTTCAGTCGTGTCCGACTCTGTGCGACTCCATAGACGGCAGCCCACCAGGCTCCCCCGTCCCTGGGATTCTCCAGGCAAGAACACTGGAGTGGGTTGCCATTTCCTTCTCCAATGCATGAAAGTGAAACGTGAAAGTGAAGCCGCTCAGTCATGTCCGACTCTAGTGACCCCATGAACTGCAGCCTACCAGCCTCCTGCGTCCATTGGATTTTCTAGGCAAAAGTCCTGGAGTGGGGTTATATTCTTCTACATATTAATAAATTCATAGGGTTTTAGATTTGAAAGACCGAAAACTCTCAATCATTGCACTGACATCACCTATAAAAACCCTGTAGTATGCAGGTAAACTAGCTCTCAGAAGGAAAAAATAAAAATCCTGATTTATAGTGTTTGCCAGTATCTCTACTGTAAATATTCCCAAAGTTTACTGATTTTAAGATACCAAGCCAACTGGAAAAATTCCTAAATATTTAACATTTGTCTTTCATAACTGGTAGGAGATAACTCAAGCACATGTTGTTAGTGTTCAACTCTCTCTATTTAGAATATTTTTTGTGACCTGCAACTACTTCACGAAGAAGCCCATGTACTGACAGACTTCAAGTTTTAAAGAGATCTCCCTTATATATACTCAAAATGCTTTGCTGTGAAATTTACCTCTGAGTTGGCATTAATCACAATTCAAAAGCTACACAATATAAAAAGAAACTTTTTGCCATATGACAGTCAGTCAAAGACTTTAAGGCAGCTTCTACTTCTATTAATGTCTTCTTTCCCAGATTAACCATAACATTTTTTTTCTAACTCTTTCTCATATCCATAGTTTCCATAGCCCTTAACAACCACTTATGTTCTTGGGGTGTACTATAATTAACTGTCAACCGAGTCTGAAAATTAACAAATAGCTCCAGATGTGGTCTGGGCAAAGCAAAGAGACAGAGAATTATTACTTTGCTTTCCCTGGGTATTAAAATTTTGCTAATGCAGTTTGAAAATTCATTAGATAATTTTGGTTGCCGAATCACACAGTTGGCTTCACAGAATTCTAAAACTGACTTTATCCAGACAAGTATATATATATTTTTTAAACTAAAATGCAGTTAAGCCAGTGTGTGTGAGTTTTGTTTTGTTTTGTTTTTTAATCGAATCATCCTGTACTTGCGCAGCTAATTTCTGAAAATAGGTGTAGGAAATTACATTAATACCTCTGGCATTTGATCCTATTAATTCAGCTTTTCTTTTCAAACAACAATGCAATCGAATTCATAGTCTGTCAGCTTCCCCTATCTTTATGTTTGTGATATTTTCAGATATAAAAGTATACGTTCACTGTTTGCATCCAAATACAAAATAACCTAAATGATAAAGTGGCAAGAGTAGATGGAGAGCCTTCCTATGGGAAGCAGCATATGAGAAAAGCCTGAACTTTACATCTTTTCATTTTTCTCCTGAGATGGTCTCTTTTCCTTCTCTGACATCCCTCATTCTCAAATGAGGAGCTTTAGCCCAGAAAATACCATCAAAATTTTTGTATCATCTGCATGGTCTCAATTCCAAATGCTTATTTGTATTCAAATGCAGTGTTCAGTTAGATAAAAGGATGACAACTTCAACTGTACAATCCAAATCTCCTGTTCCCAAACCTTCAGATTTCAACCTAAGACTTCAAAGTAACTAAAGATATCATTCATGTTCCTTTCTGATATTTCACTTACTTACTCAAGACTCAGCAGGAGAAGAAAGTTATTTGCGCTTTTTAGAGATTTTGGCAAATTCCTTCTTATCTTAAATAAGAATTTCTTGGAAGATAACACCTTTCCCAATTATCTATGTGCATGCTCAGTTGCTCAGTCCTGTCCCACTCTAGTGACCTGCCGGGCCCCTCTGTCCCTGAGATTTCCCAGGCAAGTATACTGGAATGGTTTGCCATTTCCTACTCCAGGGGATCTTCTTGAGCAAGAGATCAAGCTCACATCTTCTGCATTGCAGACAGATTCTTTCCCACTGAGCCACCTGGGAAGTTCAATTAGCAATGGGGAATCTTTATATAACCAACTCTATATACTTCAAGAGAAAATCTTCGGTGCTTACTGTACATCTTTCTTCCAGGAAATGATACCGTTCTCTCTGTGCTTATTTATACAATCTATTTATTTTGCATATATCAATGTGAGTATATCATTGTATCAGCCTATGTTGTCATATACCCCTATATATTGTAAGCTTACTGTTTATATCACTTCTTAAAATCAGCATGTTTTAATTAATTTATATCTCACAAGGCACTGAAATTGCTTAATAATTTTTATTAATATGCTTGCTATGTGTCTTAAGTGAGAATTTTCTCAAAGGACTAACTAATGTAGTAATATGACTGTAAGATTGATTAAAATCTAAGATAAAAGTGAAAGAGGAGAGTGAAAAAGTTGACTTAAAGCTCAACATTCAGAAAACTAAGATCATGGCATCTGGTCCCATCACTTCATGGCAAATAGATGGGGAAACAGTGGAAACAGTGGCTGACTTTATTTTTCTGGGCTCCAAAATCACTGCAGATGATTGCAGCCATGAAATTAAAAGACGCTTACCCCTTGGAAGGAAAGTTATGACCAACCTAGATAGCATATTCAAAAGCAGAGACATTACTTTGCCAACAAAGGTCCGTCTAGTCAAGGCTATGGTTTTTCCAGTGGTCATGTATGGATGTGGGAGTTGGATTGTGAAGAAAGCTGAGTGCTGAAGAATTGATGCTTTTGAACTGTGGTGTTGGAGAAGACTCTTGAGAGTCCCTTGGACTGCAAAGAGATGTAACCAGTCCATCCTAAAGGAGATCAGTCTTGGGTGTTCATTGGAAGGACTGATGTTGAAGCTGAAACTCCAATACTTTGGCCACCTCATATGAAGAGCTGACTCATTGGAAAAGACCCTGATGCTGGGAAAGATTGAGGGCAGGTGGAGAAGGGGATGACAGAGGATGAGATGGTTGGATGGCATCACCGACTCAATGGACATGAGTTTGGGTAAACTCCAGGTGATGGACAGGGAGGCCTGGCGTGCTGCGGTTCATGGGGTCTCAAAGAGTCGGACACAACTGAGAGACTGAACTGAACTGAACTGAAAAACATGGCTATTTCTTTATTGAAATAATAACAGCAACAAGAAAGTTTTATCCATCATTCCCAAGTGAATTAGACACCCCAAAATAATTTCATCTCTCATTTTTATTTTCTAACTCTTTTTTTAACAACTCCACTCCTCTTCTCACATAAAACTTGGTCTTTCTTGCTTCTTGGTTTTATTGCTTTGACTTGTCATGGTTCATTCTGTCCTTATTTTATCTACTCATGTCTCTCATATCAAATCTGAGATCTAAGCGAGGCTTTTCTAGGAAACCTGTCCTTAGTAGCCATGCTTGACCTTCATCAACTCTTTCTATGCATCCTCTCAAGCCCTGATGTACATACTCAGTGTGAAGAACACTAAACCACACTTATTAATATGTCACAAACACATTACCATTCATCATTTTTCCATCTTTGTCACATGCATCCCCACATCCATAACATCCTCTGCCTGGGTATGGATGTTGTCAATTTATTATAACTCCCTGCTCAGAGCCCTTCCAGGCCCCCTGCTATAAAGCTAAAATTTCTTTGAACAAAATATGAAGCTTCTGACTGCTGTTCATCTTCTGAGCTCAACATTTGATATAAACAGCTCCTCACATCTAAGTCTGAGTTGCTCTATAAAGTTTCTAGAAACTCTATACATTATCCCAGACCCAGTGTGCTCCTGCTGCTTCCTGAAATGACTGAAACTATATCCTGATTAGAAGAAAATGTCTTTAGGCATCAGGTTCAGCCCAAGTACTACTTTCTTGATGAAATCCATCTTGTGTTCATAACCATAAAAAATGTTACACTTTTCCACTCAACTATCTTTTCCACTGATGGGATTCTATAGGCAAGAAGTCAGCACAAGCTTTATAGTCACATAGACACAATGTGAATCCAGTATATTCTTTAACAGAAAAACATGAACAAAAACTAATGACTTGTCATTTTCTGATATAGCCCATATTGTGTATCCTCTAACTTCCTTCTAGAATGTCCTTTGCCTTCATCTCTACCCTACTTTTTCTTACCATTATATTTAATTTGTATATCTCATAGACTCACCTCTTAATTTTATATGATAGACATTGTTAAAAATTGAAAGGTGATTACAAATAAAATCTAGTTGAATTTTCTCAAAAAGGGTAGAAAATAAGAGAAAAGACATTTGTATTATTTTTCTCATATCACATGAAACTGAATAACACATTTTTAAAGAAAAGTAAAACTTCAGATGGCTTTAGCCTATAGTCATGAATTTATTATTTTGCTTCTCCATTATAGAAAGTTTTGCATCCAGTATCTGTCATGCTGAAGGATTTTCCAGATTTAGCTCTTTCTCAGATTGCACTGGCATTGTCACGAGTTGCTCTCACTGTGTTTCCACTATGGTGAAGCAAGTTTATAGCAACAGTACATTCTTGTTTGCCCTGCGTCTGATGAACTCTATTTTTCCTTCATTGTAATTACCTTTTAACAGTTATCATCAGAGTCTTCCTTTTAAATGAATTTTTAAAATAATATTTGTTTTTAGTTTTGACTTAAAAATTAAAAGAAATAATTCTAAATTCTAAACCTATATTACCAAACAAAGCAATGTCATCTGACAAGGTCAATCCCACTTAGGAAAGTACCTGTCCTCTTGCTTTGGGTATTTATTTTGCCCCTTCATTTACTGGAGCACTGGAATGAGTTCCTAAAAAGTACTGATGTTTAATTCACAAGATATTGGTGGAGTCTCTTATTTTCTGAATTTCTCTTATTAATTTGAACGCACATTTTAAAGAAAGAAATAAATATCATCACTACATTATTTCCAAAAGCATATCAATTAATCATCCTTAGTGAGAGGAAGGTATATTAGATTATTATATTCTACCATGCATTCTATTTATAATTATGCATTTCATTCTCTCCTTGATTTGAAACTCCTGAAGGTAAAATGCCTACCTTCTCTATTTCATTTAGCACTGAGAAAGTCAAATACATTGCCTTGTCAAAAAGAATAAGTGCATTAAAAATGTTGAATCAAACTACATTTGATTAAGTCTAATTACTGGATTGGAAAGATCCCCTGGAGTAAGAAATGGAAACCCACTCAAGTATTCTTGCTCAGAAAATTCCATGAATGGAGAAGCCTGGCAGTCTCGAGTCTATGGGGTCACAAAGAGTCAGACATGACTGTGTGACTGAGCATGGAGCACAATTACACGATAGTTATTTTGAGGAGAGGGGAGGTCTATTTACGTATGTTGTTGTTTTGTGATTGTACATGGCAACATTCAATAAAAGGTTCAAACAATTTAAATGTAAAAATGTGTACTGCAATCAATGTTAATCTTTATCACAAAAATTCCTCTACCAAAATCCCACCTCTCATCAAAAATGTCAAGTCTCATTGCTGTTAAGAAATGAGATGTTCAGTATCGCGCATCGAACCTGGACCGGATGCTTGGGGCTGGTGCACTGGGACGACCCTGTTAAGAAATGAGATGTTCATGTAGAAATAAAATGATAAAAAATATTCAGCACCTGCTGCCTTTAGGCAAATTCTAAATTAAAGTTTTCCATGTTTAGAAATACTATACATCTAGAGAGCAAAAGTGCAAAATTTTGTTTGGCAAGATTTTCTCACTTCAATTTTTTGATGTATAGATATTTATGTGAAATAATTCAGTCACCACTTATTGGTTATGTGAAAAAACCTTTGTACTCTTATTATCAGAGGATTCATTGAATTAATTGGTCTTCTTAGGGTATTCTTTTGACTATAACATTACTAAATTATAATTTTCAGAAAGATAAAATTATGACATATAAAATAAACATGGGCCAAAATTTTATTTAATTCATTAATTAACGGGGAAATCAGTAAGATGTTATAATCAGTTCAAAGGAGAATTTGACAATCAGGCCTTCAGAAGGCCTGATTGAAATTAATTCTTCAAATTAATTCACTAATAGATTTAAAATTCTTTAATCTTCCATGCAATGTTAGGTCATATTTGATGTCATCTTTTCCATGGGGCAAAAATCAAGTTTTTTCCTTCCCTGGGCCATATTTATTTGCCCTATGATCCTTTTTTGAATAAGTTATCATCTACTCTTACAGTGATTTAAAATGACCTAATTGAGAGAAAGACAGTAATATCAACACACCTTTATGTGCTAAGTCGCTTCAGTCATGTCCAATTCTTTGCAGCACCATGGTGTGTAGTCCACCAGCCTCTGCTATCCATGGGATTCTCCAGGCAAGAATACTAGAGTGGATGCTCCAGGCATGTTCCAGACCCAGGGATCAAATCTGTGACTCCTGCGGCTCCAGCATTGCAGGCAGATTCTTTACTACTGAGTTACTGGGGAAGCACACCTTTAAAGAATCAGATAAAACCCAGAAGATAAAAGTGTATCCAATACTCTCCTTTGTAAATTTGGGCATTTTTTTTTTTTTATGAAAGAATATCTAATTTTGGAAGGTGATCTTGATATTTAATCTTTTCTAGGATTTTTCTCAGTAGTGGAGCCTATTACAGTTTGTTTTAATGTTATTCAACAGTATGATTAATTTTCTTTTAAGGATATAAACTTTTCATGGCAACAGACTGGTTCAGAATTTAGCTAGATACCAGAATTATTTAATATAGGCGATGACTCAGGAATTTCTCATTCTGTGACTATTTTGAGCTCAACCCTCTTAAGTTGAAGCTTTACATTATTTTCTCTGCTTCTCTAGCTTCTAAGGGTTTGTGGTCTGATTTAAACTACAGGTCCAAATTAAGTTCAAAGCTATTTCCAGTCCCCAAGAACAGAAACTCACTCTATTTTCTTCTTAATTTTCATATCCAGAAGTTTTTTGAGTCCTATTGTTCTCAGGCCAGGATAAGTTTTGTTTGCTGTCAAATAGGGCTGAGTGGAGAAGAAGGGG
This sequence comes from Bos javanicus, assembly GCF_032452875.1. Classification (NCBI taxonomy): domain Eukaryota; kingdom Metazoa; phylum Chordata; class Mammalia; order Artiodactyla; family Bovidae; genus Bos; species Bos javanicus. The sequence continues at coordinate 15,797,946 of NC_083872.1, forward strand.
GTTTCAGATTTTCTCTACCAGGGTGTGTCAATGGATCACTTTTTCTTTGATGAACGACAAGAGTAATTCTACTTGTTGGGGTAGTGGTGAGGGCTAAATAAATGCCTTAGAACCACATCTTAGCCAAAGACAGAGTGATAACACTTTAAAAAAAGCAAAACTCTTCAGAAAGCACCTTTCCACTTCAAGTCATAGGGAGCATTTTCAAAGAGTTAGATTTCCAAGGAATCAGTTTGTGGGAGAAGAGTTATGCAGGTGATGAATTTGTTATTTTAGAAACTAATCATATTCTATACTTGGTGACCTGAAGAATGACATGCCAAATCATTTGCCAAGTATAAGAACATAGTTTCACTCTTTGAAACCATCTTTTTTATTCTTTTTTTTAAATTTAATTTTATTTTTAAACTTTACAATATTGTATTGGTTCTGCCATATATCGACATGAATCTGCCACAGGTATACATGTGTTCCCCATCCTGAACCCTCCTCCCTCCTCCCTCCCCATACCATCCCTCTGGGTCGTCCCAGTGCACCAGCCCCAAGCATCCAGTATCGTGCATCGAACCTGGACTGGCGACTCATTTCATATATGATATTATACATATTTCAGTGCCATTCTCCCAAATCTTCCCACCCTCTCCCTCTCCCACAGAGTCCAAAAAACTGTTCTATACATCAGTGTCTCTTTTGCTGTCTCATATACAGGGTTATTGTTACCATCTTTCTAAATTCCATTAATATGCGTTAGTATACTGTATTGGTGTTTTTCTTTCTGGCTTACTTCACTCTGTATAATAGGCTCCAGTTTCATCCACCTCATTAGAACTGATTCAAATGTATTCTTTTTAATGGCTGAGTAATACTCCATTGTGTATATGTACCACAGCTTTCTTATCCATTCATCTGCTGATGGACATCTAGGTTGCTTCCATGTCCTGGCTATTATAAACAGTGTGCGATGAACCATCTTTAAATAGTCAAACCAAACTTCATTTTTATAAATCAAGTATGCTTTCATGTTCTATTACTTAGCAGTGCTATCAAAGGTGAATTAATGATAGGTAACAATAAAGACAAGGAGCCCGGTTAAATGGACATTTCAATGGTTCAAGTAAGATTTAATGATAAACTGAAATGAGGGTAGTTGCTATAGGAAAGGAGGTGGTTCAAAAGCATAATTATCAGAATTTGGTGAACCAAGTGTGAGGGAAAATGTAGGCTATAAATTGGCTTCATTTTTTCTCAGAGATTTATTAGCATAAATACAATATGCACGCAAACTATCTATTCATTTCCTTTGCTGCACAGACGGGCATTGGAACTGGAGACTCTGGTGGCCAGCTGGGCTGCTCTTTCCACAATGGCTTTGTGGTTCTTGGAGGAGACATAGTGTCCTCTCAGTACAGTAAGATTCATTGCACATCAGTAGCACTTCATGGACTGGAAACTTCTAGAAGCCACTGAGCAGCAGGTGCTTTGTTTTCTTGTTGCTCCCATAACCCATGTTGAGAATCAACATTTCCATAAACAGAGAATTCATTAATTGAGGTTTATTACCTAAATAGTAGATGTTGGAGAAGGAAATGGCAACCCACTCCAGTGTTATTGCCTGGAGAATCCCAGGGACGAGGGAGCCTGGTGGGCTGTCGTCTATGGGGTCACACAGAGTCGGACACGACTGAAGTGACTTAGCAGCAGCAGCAGGAAATAAGAGATGCTGTGACATTTGACATTGATGATGTTGAGTTTGAAATTCTATTAACTGTTTTGGAAAGTAGTTCAGGATCTGGAAACTGGAAATACACAACTGAGGTTATTGTGTTTATAGGCTTTAGTTAACCCACAAGTGATAATATTGCCAAAGAGAGTGTGTGCATGGAAAGAAAAGACTGATCATTAAGAGAATGAAACCTGATAATCGAACCAAAAAGGAAACTAAGAAAGTTAAGTCAAGAATTTGTTGAAAAACTGTGGATTAAGTTGGTGTCAATTCGATTATTGGGAGAATTGAAAGCCTTGAACATATACATATATTCACACATTTATATCTATAGCTGTACCTATCCATCCTGAGGGCATAGACCAATAGAAATCAGGAGAAGTTAAATATTTAGGAGAAAGAATATAAACTTGTTGGACAAAGATCCTGGAAGGAGAATATAAAAGCATCTGAAGATATAAATTATTTTGTACAAAATAGGCAGGTAGTTGATATGATTCATGCCTGATGACCTCAATTTTATTTAAAAAATGCAGGTAAACTTGTTAAATGTGTCAGAGTAGGCTTTTTAAAAGAATCTAAAGAAGAGCAACTATATGTATACCAGCAAAGATTCACTTTGCTGTGTACCTGAAACAAATACAACATTGTAAATAAACTACACCCCAATAATTTTTGTTAATTCTAAAGAGAAAGATAAGTATATGAAAGGTATTAAAAAGAAAGGGAAAAAAAAGTAACTGACCAAGAAAAACATAGGGATGGTTGAGTGTTTCTGTAGTCCAGCTGAAATATGATTCCATTAATTTATAGTGGTTTAAGTAACACTATAACACACTAAATCTAGGGAACTCCATGATTTTCTTCAGTAATGGCAGATCTGTGTATTAAGAAGTTGAGAATACTTGTTCGTATCAGGTTCAGTGATTAACCAAACATCTAGGTACATCAGAGAAGAAAGTTCAACTGAGAATAATATACTGGGAAAAAAAGGACCAGAAGTCAAAGAATAGCTTCTGGAAATGAGGATTTGAGAAAACAGGAATTTTAGGAGATGAGAAATTTGAGATTTATGATTAGAGAAGTGAAATTGACTCAAAGTTAACTGAGTTTAAAGCAATAAGAATCTGTGAAATTAGGCCTATAAATAGGTGCTTCTTTGGGACTTTGAAATCACCACAATTAATTATAGAACACTGAATAAGGAAAAATACTGATTCAGATACCAAAACCTTTCATCAATATGAGATAGTGACTAAATGTTTTTAGATTACTGTAAAAAGGAAAAATAGAGAATGATGTATTCAGAAGTTGTGAATTTCAAATAAAAAGGAAATATTGCATGAAAGTAGAGAGTAAAAGTTTGGAAATTAGTAGTAGAAATCACCCACACAAGGCCTTATGGTTTATAGGAAAAACAAATATTTACTTTTTGTGAAAAATTGAAGGGAAAAGATAAGGGAGGTGGAAAGCAAGTATTAATGTTGTTAAGAAAGAATTCTTTTTTATTTTATGAATATTTTAAAATACTGGACTAGTAATTTGTTAGATCTATTTTAAAGTGCAGAACAGAGGGTGAGAAGAACAGTTGTGTGTGAGAGGCGATCAGGTAGTAATATATAGAAGAGAGATTTCCATAGTGAATGTTGAGCAAGATGTAAGGAGCAAAGTTGTAAAGGGTACTCTAATGATCTGGCCATAGAGTTTGGAACTGTAATGTCAACTTGGCCACAGCTTCCTGGTGTTTCAGAAAGGGATACTCACATGGAAGCCTAAGGCTTTTGGAGTGAGAGTTGATGGAGTTGGGGTCTAAACTAGAGCACAGTGTCTGCCTTTATGAACAATTTTGGGATGTTCCTCATTGCCCCACTAAACATCTTCAAATGGCAAGATTTCCCTTTTTATCCTCTTTTGAGCAAGCTATGGCTTCCTCAGTGTTCTTAATGTGGTACCCAGAAATAGTGTATACACTTATGTTCTGACCTAAACACAGAAGAGAACTAAGATACTCCCAATGCACACATGAGTGTAAATGCAAGGGAATACTGTGTTAGCTCACTGGACACTATTGTAATATTGTTAAAAAGCAACTTCCAATATAACCCAATACTTTTCTCTTTCAATATGATATATATATATTTTAGATTTGCTCAGACTGTAATTATTATTTAACATCATGATTTCAATGTACTGATTTTCCTTCCCAGTATGGTGGTTTGAAAATTTTAGTAAGTTGGAATCACCAATGTTGATTACAAATACGAAATAAGGCCCAAAGATACAGCCTGTGGCATGATATTAAAGATCTCTTTTCAGGTTGACATCCTTCACGTGTCGTGGTTTGTTCACCTAAAAGCCACTCACCCATAAACTATTATCATCTTTTCTACATTTGTGTAGTATTAATAAGCATACCATGGAAAATGTTGCAGGCAGCTTAATTAGCACTGTGCAGTCTCTTTGTGTGTGTTTGTTGCTCAGTCATGTCCAACTGTTTGTGACCCCATGGACCATAGCTACCAGGGTCCTCAGTCCATGGGAATTCTCCAGGCAAGAATGCTGGAGTGGGTTGCCATGCTCTCCTCTAGGGGATCTTCCCAACAGAGGGGTCAAACCAGGTCTCCCACATTGCAGGTAGATTCTTTACTGTCTGAGCCACTAGGGAAGCCTAAGAATACTGGAGTGGGAAGCCTAAGAATACTGGAGTGGGTAGCCTATCCCTTCTCCAGGGGAACTTACTGACCCAGGAATTGAACCAGGGTCTCCTGCATTGCAGGCGGATTCTTTACCAGCTGAGCTTCCCAAGAAGCCCTACAGTCTCTTTACTTGACACCAAAAATTCCATAAATCAGCACTTCCTAGAATTTATGTGGTGTGGTGAAAGTATCTTGATAAATCCATCCCCTGAAGGCTTTTGCTCTTGTTTTCCTATTCCCCCAATTCTCCTTGATACTTCTCAAAACTCTAAACCAGTTAGTTTTATGAGACAAGTTTGTTTTTTGTTTTGTTTTGATGGCACTGTGTGCCATGTAGGATCTTGGTTTCCCAAGTAGGAGGTAGAACCTGCGGCCCTTGCAGTGGAAGCATGGAGTCTTAATCGATGAACCACCAGGGAAGCCCTCTGAGACAAATAGTTTAACTAAAGATTTTAATACAAAGTTTCTCGAATCATCTCTGACTGGAGAGAGGAGAGCTCTCCAGTGGAAGATCTTGGATAATAATAGAAACTAGTGCTCCAACTTATAAATAGCTTATAAATAAATAATATCTTTCTGTCCCTCAAGCCTCAATCAAGTTATTTATTCATCAGCAGACTCACCACTGTCCTATTTATATTGAAGTCACTTTTGTTGAATATTATATGTACCAGGCCCTGGCAAATATTGGAAATCCACAGGTGAATACAATTTAGTTTTTATCCTTAAGGAGCTTGTAGTCTAAAGACAGAAATAGATATTTAAATAGACACTTCATGGTAACAAGTGTAAATAATATGAGAATATATAAGAGTTGAAACAGGTACCTGCTGGAACCTAAGTCTAAAAAATTTCATAGTGTTCTCAAATTAGTACCATTTATATAGAGTTTTGTCTGACACTTTTCTCATCACATGAAACATTCTGTTTTGAGGCAAACACTTGAAGGAGGCATTTTGTCGGACCAGTCTTGGTCCACCGACATTGAAGGGCTGCCCACACCTATGTTCATCCACCAGCTCTCTTAGATGTACATTTTTGTTGTTGTTTTCTCCTTGGGGTCAGTAAAATACAGTCAGAGTATCCCTGAGCATAACTCACAATGCTGATTAGCAATCCATTTCAGTTCGTATTTCACGCGAACCCAGGGTCTGTTTCTCCACACATATTGCTTAGCACAAAGTTAAAGAAAATAAATTCATTGCTTTGTGGATGAGAAAGCAGGCCTAGGCTTGTTGACATCTGTGGCTTCTTTCCAAGCGCTTACTTTCCAAAGCCAGATCTCCATTCTTTTGTTGAGCTGAAAAATCAAGAACAACAACAAAAAAGCTATAGGAAATTTTCTTTGTGGAGGAAGAAACCATGTGTGAAAAATTTTCATTCACTGTGCACTGTGCATGTTCTTAAGTACTGAGAGCACTGCCTCGCGATTAAATCTGCATACCAGTGATTAAGGCCATAAATTACACACAGAAAATGAGCATTCTGCTAAAATAATTGCTCCAACATTAATTCTACCCTGTTACATCTTGCTAAGAATTCTTTGCCATTTATGTAGTCCCATCATGTTTATTGCAATTTTCAAGCCTGGTCTAATAAGATTCCCACCCCCTAACTAAATCCTACTCCTTCCTTGTCTTTAAGTATCATAAGGACTGGATAATGAAAACTTTAAAATTACTCTGCAATTCTTGCTTACAAGGTGGTTGAAACTACCCAATTTTATTAGTACATTAAAAAAGCCATATGAAAGAATTAAATTTATATGTTTTTATGCTAGCAGCCCTATTACAATATTCCTTTCAGTTTCTATGAGAGGCCTTTCATCCTTAGAACTACAAAATTAAGAGACATTCTGGAATGAAATAAGGTCCTTTCATGTTTTAAGTATCAGAGTGATTTACGACTCCCCATTGACATGAAGGTGCTCAAATTATTGCCACCCCCCATATTTCTTTTCAAGTTCAAGATGAACAAGTGAATTTGCCTTTGGTGTTTTACAATGTCAATGAATTTTTTAAAGCTTTTGAACAAATAATATTGCCTATGCAGCCACCTGGGACAAGATCATCACTTGATTTGTGTTTCTATTCAATTGAAACTGTCTCACTGATTCAGACAGGGCTCTGTAACATGGGTGCCTTGATACTTCGACTACTGCCAACACCATTCCCAGAAACCTTGCCCAGCTGGGCTTTCCTTGAAGGTCAGTTCTCTTATCCTTTCCTGTGAAGAAGAATTACTACTAGCAGGTGGCCTTACCACTACAGGTGTGATTTGGCCCCTCCTTCAAGTGAAGTCTATACCTTCTCAAATAAATCTCTTACTAAGGCTCCTTTGTATACATGACATTTTCACAAGACCTCTGCTAAGCCTCATCCTTTTACACTAGCATGGCTGCCCACCACTCATGTCTCATTTAAATTAGAAACTCTCACTCTCCTTTCCTCAGACTTCAATGGATTTACATGTAACCAGACTACTCTTTTCTGGGCTTCCCTGGTGGCTCAGCTGGTAAAGAATCTGCCTGCAATGAGGGAGACCTGGGTTTGATCCCTGGGTTGGGAAGATCCCACAGAGAAGGGAGCAGCTACCCACCACTCCAGTATTCTGGCTGGAGAATTCCACGAACTATATGGTCCATGAGGTCGCAGAGTCAGACAAGACCGAGTGACTTGCACTTTCACGCAACTTTAGTTGCTCTACAGTTAAACTGCCTTTGATGTCCAAAAGTTGAAGCTTGCACATGAAGACTCTCAAAGCTTGAGACTTAATTCACTGAACAGGGACAGAGCATGACTAGAATGAAAATAATACTTCTTTTCAGTTCTGCGGTATTATTAGCTGTTACAAACAAAGCAGGCTTGGACTCATATCTCTCACGAATGACAGCCCTTGAAATAAACACATGCTACTTCATGAAAAGTGTTGTTGAATCTTGGGGATCATATTTTTTTCTAGCAGTGATATTATTTAGAAAAACTAGAATAGTACTCTCTTGAAAGGCTTAGCTATTTATAGGCATGTCATCTTAAAAGTTTCTTTTCATAATGATGACTATAATAAGCATCTCTGAAAAGGTATGTGCCTCTATAAACAATTATGCTCAAAGTAGTTTTTGAAAGTTAAATGTAATTTACTCAGGCAACTCAAATGTTATCATTCTGATTTTTCCTAACATAATTAGATACAACTTTTCTTGCCCAGCAATAGTATATTTGTTTTTTAGCCATCATTAAATTCTTTTAGACCTGAGTTCAATCCCTGGGTTGGGAAAATCCCCTGGAAAAGGGTATGGCAACCCACTCCAGTATTCTTGCCTGGGAAAACCCATGGACGGAGGAGCCTGGGGGCTATAGTCCATAGGGTCTCAAAGAGTTAGACACTACTGAATGACTAACACAACACAACAACAAAAAACTCTTTTATCATGCTCAATTTTTAATGCCAATAATCATTATCTGATTAGAGTCTGAAAGAAATTAGATTTGCATACTGCATATTTGAAATAAATGAATTGTATTTTATTATAAACAGTCTATTAAATTGTCTTATATGCCTTTAGGTAGTCATATACTAATTTGTGAAAACTTTAGAATGCTCTGACAGTACTTTTTAAATGTAATATGGCTATAAGTATAACTAGAATGGTTTGTTAACCTATATCAATTATATCTTATTGGACATGCCAATAAGATATTGGTATTTTACAATATCATTTTCACAAATAAACATTTCTTCTTGAATCCAAATAAGTGTTAAATACACTTAGGCTGAAATCTAAATTGTCATGATTGAATTCCTAAATTATAGTCTTTAAGAACTGTGCTAAACAGAAAAGTATTTCAATTAACAAAAGGTCATGGTGTTATTAGGGGGAAAAATAATTTTCCTCTACCCTTGTAGGTTCTTCCGGTTGGTCTAAGAATTAAATTGACATGAGGCAGATTTAACAGAAGAAAATCAAACAAGATTTAATAACATGTATACTTGGAAGAGATCCAGGAAAGCTGAGTAACTTATCCAAGAGGCTGAAAATCTCACTTAAATATCGTCTTTAGCTAAAGACAAAAGAGGATGTTGGGGGAAGGGGTTTGGGACTTCAAAGAAGAGGAAGACAGTGAACATGGAGTTAGACAAATATTTGATAAGTATATGTTGCTGGCCATACCAAGACAATGGGACACTGAGGGAACTTTGATCTCTAGGGAACCTTGCTTCTGCTCCCCACCACACTGAGCTCATATTCTTTGCAGAAAACTCTGGTGATAGCTCTATTTCAGGAACATGCCCTCTAGCTAAAATTTTTCAGAGACAATTAGGGAGAAGGTCAAACTTTATTTGTGAGTTTTTTGGGCCTTGATTATTTCTAGTTCCAAATAATCCACACATTCGGGGGTAGCAAATTTTGTTGCTCTATAATGTACCCCTGAATATGTATAGTCTTATACACCTTAGATTTTAAAATTGTTTCCTACTATTAAAAGTAGCAGGGGCTTACCTAGTAGCTCAGTGGTAAAAGAATCTGCCTGCCAATGCAGGGCACTCAGGAGATACTGGCTTGATCCCTGGGTGGGCAAGATCCCCTAGAGGAGGAAATGGCAACCCTCTCCAGTATTCTTGCTTGGAAAATGTCATGGACAGAGGAGCCTGTCCATGGGGTAGCAAAGAGTCAGACACCACTGGGCAACTGAGCATTCATGCATGCAATAGCCCAGATGGTGAAAGTTCAGTATTCCCCCCAAACTGGCCCTGATCCTTATATTTACTTTTTAGTCTTATTTTTAGCACACTGAGTCTGCTGCTGGCATTTTCATTCAGGCTGATAGTGTTATTATTTTCTGAGATTATATAGGTGTTTTATGGAGTTCTTTATTGCAAGGGCAGCCAATTAACAAGCTGAACTGGGTTATAGGGTGCTACCAGTTGGAAGCAGGAGGTGTTTGCTTCAAATTTGTTTTCTTCCCTGTGTTAGGGAACATATGTGTGCTTCTAAAAATATCATTAATCCTTGAAAACATTTATTCAGCTGGACAATGTTTCTTCCCCTGTTACATGTGCAGTTTATGGCTTTCTAAAATAGAGATCAAGACGTTCCCCAAGTAAATATTAATAGAGGTACAACACATTTAGAGAATGAAAACAAAAACAAACAAACAAAAACATAACAAAACTAAAAGCAGACCTACTCAACTGAGTTAGACATGTAAAATTCAATCTAGAAATTAATATATGTAGAATTAAATAAGAATTCTGAGTACAAATATATGGACCTAACAGAAACAGAAGGTATTAAGACGAGGTGGCAAGAATACACAAAGGAATGTTGAAAAAAAGGTCTTAATGACCCAGATAATGATGATGGTGAGATCAAACACCTAGAGCCAGGCATCCTGGAGTGTGAAGTCAAGTGGACCTTAGAAAGTATTATTATGAACAAAGCTACTGGAGGTGATGGAATCCAGCTGAGCTATTTCAGATCCTAAAGGTGATGCTGTTAAAGTGTTACACTCAATATGCCAGCAAATTTGGAAAATTCAGCAGTGGCCACAGGATGGAAAAGCTCAGTTTTCATTCCAATCCCAAAGAAGGGAAATGCCAAAGAATGTTCAAACTACTGGACAATAGCATTCATCTCACATGCTAGCAAAGTAATGTTCAAAATCCTTCAAGCTAGGCTTCAATAGTATGTAAACTGAGGATTTCTAGATGTACAAGTTGCATTTAGAAAAGGCAGAGGAACCAGGTATCAAATTGCCAACATCTGCCTGATCATAGACAAACAAGGGAATTCCAGAAAACATCTACTTCTGCTTCATTGATTATGCTAAAGTCTTTGTGTGAATCACAACAAACTGTGGGAAATTCTTAAAGAGATGGGAATACCAGAAGAGCTTATTTTCCTCCTGAGAAACCAGTACGCAGATCAAGAAGCAACAGTTAGAACAGGACATGGAACAACAGACTGGTTCCAAATTGGAAAAGGATTATGTCAAGGATGTATATTGTCACCCTGCTGATTTAACTTATATACAGAGTACTTTATGCGAGATGCCAGGGTTGATGAATCTCAGGCTGGAAACAGGGTTTCTGGGAGAAATATCAATAACCTCAGATATGCAGATGACACCACCCTTATGGCAGAAAGCTAAGAGGAACTAAAGAGCCTCTTGATGAAGGTAAAAGAGAATGAAAAAGCTGGTTTAAAACTCAACATTAAAAAAACGAAGATCATGCCATCTGGTCCTATCACTTCATGGCAAATAGAGGGAGAAACAAAGGAAAAAGTGACAGACTTTATTTTCTTAAGTTCCAAAATCACTACAGACAGTGACTGCAGCCATAAAATTAAAAGATGCTTGCTCCTTGGAAGAAAAGCTATGACAAACCTAGACAGCATATTAAAAAACAGAGACATCACTTTACTGATAGAGGCCCATCTAGTCAAAGCTATGGTTTTTCCAGTAGTCATGTACAGATGTGAGCTGAATCATAAAGAATGCTGATTGCCAAAGAATTGATGCTTTTTATTGTGATTCTAGAGAAAACTCTTGAGATTCCCTTGGACAGCAAGGAGATCAAACTAAATCCTAAGGGAAATCAACCCTGAATATTCATTAGAAGGACTGATGCTGAAGCTGAAGCTCCAATACTTTGGCCACCTGATGCAAAGAACTGACTCATTGGAAAACACCCTGTTGCTGGGAAAGACTGAAGGTGGAAGGAGAAAGGGATGATAGAGGATGAGATGGTTGGATGGCATCACCGACTCAATGGACATGAGTTTGAGTAAACTCCGGGGTCTGATGATGGACAGGGAAGCCTGGCATGCTGCAGTCCATGGGGTCGCAAAGAGTCAGACATGACTGAGCAACTGAACTGAACTGAGCATGGCCCCACCTATCAGAACAAGACCCAGTTTCCCCCACAGTCAGTCTCTCCCATCAAGTAGCTTCCATAAGCCTCTTATCCTTATCCTTACCAGAGGGAGACAGAATGAAAACCACATTCACAGAAAACTAATCAAACTGATCACACAGACCACAGCCTTGTCTAACTCAACTGACATGCATACACTGCTATAATTAAAATAGATAACCAACAAGGACCTACTCTGTAGCACAGGAAACTTTGTAATAAACTAAATGAGAAAAGAATTGAAAAAGAATAGAAAGAAGGAAGGAAATACTCTAGCTTCATTCAGTGTATCATGCAAAATGCCAGGCTGGATGAAGCACAAGCTGGAATCAAGATTGCCAGAGAAATATCAATAACCTCAGATATGCAGATGACATCATCCTTATGGCAGAAAGCATAAAAGAACTAAAGAGGCTCTTGATGAAAGTGAAAGAGGAGAGTGAAAAAGTTGGCTTAGAACTCAACATTCAGAAAACTAAGATCACGGCACTGGTCCCATCACTTCATGGGAAATAGATGGGAAAACAGTGGAAACAGTGAGAGATTTTAATTTTTTTTGGCTTCAAAATCACTGCAGATGGTGACTGCAGCCATGAAATTAAAAGACGCTTGCTCCTTGGAAGAAAAGCTATGACCAACCTAGATAGCATATGAAAAAGCAGAGACATTACTTTTCCAACAAATGTCCATCTAGACAAAGCTATGGTTTTTCCCATAGTCATGTATGGATGTGAGAGTTGGACTATAAAGAAACTTGAGCACCAAAGAATTAATGCTTTGAAGACTCTTGAGAGTCCCTTGGACTGCAAGGAGATTCAACCAGTCCATCCTAAAGGAAATCAGTCCCAAATATTCATTGAAAGCACTGATGCTGAAGCTGAAACTCCAATACTTTGGCCACCTGATGTGAAAAACTGACTCATTAGAAGAGATCCGAAGCTGGGAAAGATTGAAGGCAGTAGGAAAAGGGGATGACAGAGGATGAGATGGTTGGATGACATCACCAACTTGATGGACATGAATTTGAGGAAGCTTCAGGAGTTGGTGATGGACAGGGAGGCCTGGCGTGCTGTGGTCATGGGATTGCAAAGAGTTGGACGTGACTGAGTAACTGAACTGAACTGAACTGATTCAGTGGAGAAAAAATATTAGCAAAATCTATACCTGGTAGAAAGGAAATACAGTCTCAAAGTGGCAACTGGGAAGCAGTTTCCATGCCCTATTTAAAGAATTTTCCTAAAGGATTCATGTTTGATAGAGTCAAGGTAATCTGAAAAATAAATTGTTTTCACTCTATTACGTTCACTTAGAGGAAGCAGGAATACAATGAAACCTTTTAGTATTTGTAGACTGAGCATATTTATAAAGTTCCAAAGATTTTAAAGATAACCTATTTCAGATCCTTCATTTAACAGAGACAATTCTATGTCCTGAACAAGAATATAATCTTCCAACCAGAGTTTAAGGAAGAATTAGAAATCAGATCTATGAACTTCCTCCCTACTGCAAATTCTACAGTAAAATAAAATTAAAAAAAAAAAAAAAACCCAGTATTTACATTTTTCTGGCACCAAATTATAAAGACGACTAAAGCTGACTAAATAGAAAATGGAGCAAAGTCTATGATAACCAGAATTTCCAGCTCAGAGAATAAAGAGATGGAAGAATTATATGGTTAGAGGCAAGGTGAGCCTACAATCCAGAAAGAAGACTGACACTTGAGTCAAGATGCCCTCTAAGCAGAATGAGATGTGGAAATGACCTAAAGAAAGGGGGGAAAGTCCAATGACAAAATGGCAAATGAAGTTTTATGTGCTAAAGCCACCAAAGCAGAAGGACCCACAAGAAAAACTAATTGAGTTTAACAGCTAAATTATTTTCCTGCCCAATATTTTTTATAAGTAATTCATTTATTTACTGCCATGTTAGATAATAAATAAAGACTATGATGATACTGACTTACACATGTTAAGATAAAAGAGATGGTAACTTTTTGGGACTTCCCTGGTGGTCCAGTGCAGGGGGCCTAGGTTCAATCCCTGGTCAAGGAATTAGATACCACATGCTGCACAGCTAAGTGTCCTCACGCCACAACTGAGAGTTCACATGCCGCAGCTAAAGATCCCAGATACCATAAGGAAGATCAGAGATGCCCTGTGCCTCAACTAAGACACAGCACAGCCAAATAATTAAACTTCAAACATTTTTAAAAGATGATATCTTCTGAATAGTAACTAATCAGCTTATGCTGCTGCTGCTACTAAGTCACTTCAATCGTGTGCGACTCTGTGTGACCCCATAGACGGCAGCCCACCAGGCTCCTCTGTCCCTGGGATTCTCCAGGCAAGCACACTGGGGTGGGTTGCCATTTCCTTCTCCAATGCATGAAAGTGAAAACTGAAAGTGAAGTCGCTCAGTCGTGTCCGACCCTCAGCGATTCCATGGACTGCAGCCTTCCAGGCTCCTCCGTCCATGGGATTTTCCAGGCAAGAGCACTGGAGTGGGGTACCATTGCCTTCTCCAAATCAGCTTATGGGAAACCTTATATTTAATATCTAACAACATAATGATTTCATTTCATAGGTTATATAATTACGTACATTTTGCCTGAAAAGGCAAGTATGTTATTATGGAAATTGTTCTAAAATTACAATAATTTACTGCTGCTATAGCAATAAACTTGGGTCTATGTTTTTGAAAATTGTAGACCCTTTGGTTGGTACTTTAAAGTTTATTTTAGAGTTTGTGAAAATATACTTTCTTGATGATTACTTATTCTTGGCTCTAATAAAGTATAATGCTTTAAAAGTTGTAGGCAGGCAACAGAATTACCACTGATACTTTAAAAACAAGTATTTTTTTTAACAGCAAGTAACAAAATAATCACTGATAATTAAAAAACAAGGCGTTTAGTTTAGAAAATTATTCCTCTCAATATTTTATTCCAGGAATGAATTCAAAAATTCAAAAGTAATTCAGTGAATTCAAAAAAAGTAAAATAATTCTATCTTAGGATTTCAGTACTATAAGATTTAAAAATAAAATGTAATATAAATTGTGATAGGTACAGCACTGCTCTGTTGGCTTTGTGCTGTGCAGTGCTAAGCAGTCGTGTTTGACTCTTTGCAAAACTATGGACTGTAGCCCACCAGGTTCCTCTGACCAAGGAATTCTCCAGGCACGAATACTGTTGGCTTTACTTGTGTGATAGTTTTAGAAAAAGGTTCAGAAAATAAGCAGAAGTCTATGATCTTAAGAAAAAGACCCATTTTTTACTCTACTGAAACGGTGAGCTAAATCACATCTAAAGAAGAGACTCACCCAAACCAAGGGTTTTAGAGTTCTGGCAAGAATTCTTATGACCTTAGGCAAATAAAATAATGGTCAGCCTTAATTTAAGAATGTTTTAAAGTCTTAGTGTAGAATGTTGTAATCTAGTTAAGTAACATTTGCCACAATAAATTATATGATTATTTTATTACATGTGTGGTTTCCCTGAGGTGGAATAAGGCAAACCATCAAAAACATGATATGAACAATGCCTAAACCAGAGTAACTACAGTGAAAAGATATATGTGTCCCCATTAGGGAAATGTTATTTTTTGACATTTGTACATATCCTGTGTTACCTCTCAATTGAAAAAATAATTTGAAACTGATAATTAGTAAGGATAATAAAATTTTACTTCAGGGAGTCCTGGGAGAGATGGGAGAGGGAAGAATACAAAGAATAGTTCGGAGGGAAAATGAAGGGATCATGTAGTTTAGAATCTACTGGATCTCTAAAACTTTTCAAAATGTCTAAAACTTCTACAAGCAATGTAGGCTTAATGTTTCACTGCATATTAAATGGCTGGATCCTAAGAGGAAGATTTAAATTACTGACCCATAACAAATAAGTTCAAAACTCACAAACAAACAGAAGGAAGAAAAAAGTTCCTAATCCCTTTAGAGATGTCATTTCATTTACTTGGGAAGTCAACACTGTGCAGATAATATTATTTTTCTCATTTTATTTATAAATATATATAACATACATATATAATTTGTATATATTGAAGTAAAAAGTATAGCATAGTTGAGTATAGTTGACTTACAATGTTTCAGGTGTACAGCAAGATGATTCAATTATACGCATACACATATATTGATTTTGAAATTATTTTCCATTATAGCTTACTATAAGATATTGCTATAGTTCCCATTGACTATAGTTCCCTGTGCTATGCAATAACGTATGGATATGAGAGTTGGACCATAAAGAAAGCTGAACACCGAAGAATTCATGCTTTTGAACTGTGGTGTTGGAGAAGACTCTTGAGAGTCCCTTGGACTGCAAGGAGATCCAACCAGTCCATCCTAAAGGAAGTCAGCCCTGAATATTCATTGGAAGGACTGATGCTGAAGCTGAAGCTCTGATACTTTGGCCACCTGCTGCAAAGAGCCATCTCATTAGAAAAGACCCTGATGCTGGGAAAGATTTAGGGCAGGTGGAGAAGGGTATGACAGAGGATGAGATGGTTGGATGGTATCACCAATTTGATAGACATGAGTTTGAGCAAGCTCCAGGAATTGGTGATGGACAGGGAAGCCTGGTGTGCTGCAGTCCATGGGGTTGCAAAGAGTCAGACACGACTGAGCAACTAAACTGCCTTCTTTTGTAAGAAATATTACTTAGGTTAATGAAGATCACTTTGAAATTTTCAGTAAGATTTGTCGAAATGAAAGAATCATGTTCTCAGTGGTGCAGGGACATGTGTAAGACTGAATCCTCAGTAGCCAATCAACTCATTTGTATGCCTGAACTATGATTACTTTGTTATGATTTCAATTTTCTGTCATATTATACGTGAGGTAACATTATGGATATGTAAAAGAGAAGGATACCTACAAGTTTCAAAATTTTGATTACCTATGATGGATTGGGAGTTTCTACTCTTTCCTTAATTTTTCTAAAAAGTTTATTGAAGTAGAGTTGAATTACAATGTTGTATTAATTACTGCTCTATAGCACAATGACTCAGTTATTCTTTTTCATATTCTTTTCCATCATGGTTTATCACAGGATATTGAATATAGTTCCCTGTGCTATACAGTAGGACTTTGTTGTCTATCCATTCTATATATACCAGTTTGCATCTGCTAATCCTATGATGTAGAGTTGTATGAGCTGTTTATACATGTTGGATATTAATTCCTTACTGTCAGATCATTTGCTAACATTTTCTTGCATTCAGTAGTTTGTCTTTTTGTTTTGTCAGTGGTTTTCTATGCTGTGAAAAAACTTTTAAGTGTAATTAGGTCCCACTTGTTTATTTTTGCTTTAATTTCCTTTGGTTTACAAGACATAAAAAATTGCTACAATTTATAACAAAAACTGTTCTGTTTATGTTTTCCTCTAGAAGTTTTATGGCTTCCACTCTTACATTTAGGTCTTTAATGCATTTTTAGTTTATTTTTGTATATGGTGTTAGATAATGTTCTAATTTCATTCTTGGACATATAGCTGTCCTGTTTTCCCAGCTTACTGAGAGACTGTCTTTTCTCTTTTGTATATTCTTGCCTCCTTGGTCACAGATTAATTGACCATAGGTATGTGGGCTTATTTCTGGGCTCTGTAGTCTGTTTCACTGATCTATGTGTCTGTTTATGTGCCAGTACCGTACTGGTTTGACTACTGCAGCTTTGTAGTATAGTCTGAAGTCAGAAGGGGCATAGTTCCTTCAGCTCTAGTCTTCTTTCTTAAGATTTGTTTTGGCTATCTGAGATCTTTTGTAATTTATTGAATCTGTTTTTTAGTTCCAGCTAGTTTTTGATGGGGTATTTAGCTTTTCTACATGTAATACCATGATATCTGCAAATAGAAAAAACTGTATTTCTTTTTTTCTGACTTGGACACATTTAATTTCTTTTTCTTGATTAATTGCTCTGGCTATAACTTTCAGTACTATATTGAATAAAAGTGGCAAGAGTGGGCATCCTTGTTTTATTTCTGTTCTTAGAGGAAAACCTGTGAGTTTTTCATTATTAAGTATGATATTAGTTGAGGGCTTTTCACATATGGCCTTTATTATGTTGAGATAAATTCATTTTATACCCATATTGTTCAGAATTTTCATCATAAAAGTATCTTCAGTTTTGTCAGATCCATTTTAATCAGTAGATAATTTACTCTTCATTTTGATAAAGTGATATATCACATTTCTTTATTGATTTGTGAATATTGAACATCCATGCATCTTTAAAATAAACCCCTCTTGATCATGGTATATGAATTTGTGTCCCAAAGTGAAGGATCACATTCAGCACCTAGATAATGCTGCTAAGAAGCTGAAATCTCAAGCAATATCTGGTAGAGAAGAGTAGCTGGGAGATGAGGGTTTTTGCCTGTTAGCTCTGTACTGGGTCTGGGTATATAGCTGGGGAAAGGGGAGGCAAATCCTCCTGTACCTGTTAAGAATTGTTGCTCTGTTTGCTACAGTCCTGTGGGAATCATGAAAGCAAGCACCACTGATTATCAGAGCCATATGATCTGGGGATCTAACCTCAGGCAGCAGTCCATACACTGGGATGCAAACATGTGTTTGAACTCCTTCTAGGGAGATGCTGGCAACTGGGAGCAAACTAATGGGGGACAACAGGTAAGGTGTCCACTGTTTCCCTGGTCTCTGGGGAGGATCATAGCCAGCCCCTATACATGTGCTAAACTAGAAGTCTGACCCTCAGCTTGCAGGTTTCAAAGTCTGCCAATGGACTTCTTTCTGAGAAAGACTGAGACCTGTGCATTTTTGCCTGTTATCTCTATGTTAAGCCCTGAGGGGATATATGTAGCAAGTGCTTTTATATCTTTTAACAACTGCTGCATTATTGGCTATACTTATACATGTCATGGGGCTTTCCTGGTGGCTCAGATGGTAAAGAATCTGCCTGCAGTGCAGGAGACCTGGGTTCAATCCATGGGTTGGGAAGATCCCCTGGAGAAATGAATGGCTACCCACTCCAGTATTCTTGCCTGGAGAATTTCATGGACAGAAGGCCTGGTGAGTTACTGTCCATGGGGTCATAAAGAGTTGGACAGGACTGAGTGACTTTTACCTTCACTGCTTTTTATAGGTATCATAAGCACAGCTTCTGGCTTAAGGAGCTAGTTGTTTTGAGGACCTATACCATGGGTGGGAGTCTTAAAGGTTGGGGTACTAAATATGGGCTCCAAGCCCTTCACTCCTCAGGGAGAAGCTGAGAGTTAGAAGTTCCTTCCTGACTGTATGGAACTGTGTGTGTGGGGGTGTGGGGTGGGGTGGGGAGGGGTAGGGTTTGTGGTGACAGTGTGTCTCAGCCTTTCCTATCCCTTCCAAGGTGGACATTTGTTTATTTGCTGAAGGTGTAGGAGTCACTCAGCTAGTTTCAGAATTTCTTTCAGAAACAATTGCTCCTTGTTGCCTATTTGATGTGTCCATAGAATGATGGGAGTTCAGGGCCCTCTATGTCACCATCTTGGTCAAGCCTTCTTCACAATTTGTTATATCCCTCTTCCTCAGGGAAATCATTAGGTCAGTGAAAATTATAACTACAAAAGGAATTTGACTGAAAATTTCTTGGAATCATATATAATCAGCAATAAAGTTACTAATTGTCCTCTTGTTTTATGCATATAAGAACACAAAAATGAAAGCAAAACAGAATTAAAAAACAAAATAAAATATAGATTTTGTTAACTATTAAAATAAATAACTTAGATACATAGTTCAATACAATGCATTATCTAAGAAACATTCAAGCAAAATTCCTAATCTCGATTAGATCCTTGGTAACATGTACAAAAAGAGTATTTCCTTAATGAGGGTTCTAGTATGGTATGTAGATAACAAGGAGAGGTGATTGTTATAGATATTGGCTATATTAATCAAATATGTTAATTCTTCTTTATTGGAGAATTCTTGCTTTATAGTGTTGTGTCTGCTGTACAATAAAGTAAATAAGCTTTATGAATAAATTTATCTACCCCTATTAAACAATAGCGGAGAAGGCAATGGCACCCCACTCCAGTACTCTTGCTTGGAAAATCCCATGGACGGAGGAGCCTGGTAGGCTGCAATCCATGGAGTCGCGAAGAGTCGGACATGACTGAGCGACTTCACTTTCCCTTTTCACTTTCACACATTGGAGAAGGAAATGGCAACCCACTCCAGTGTTCTTGCCTGGAGAATCCCAGGGATGGGGGAGCCTGGTGGGCTGCCATCTATGGGGTCGCACAGAGTCGGACACGACTGAAGTGACGGACACGACTGAAGTGACTTAGCATAGCATTAAACAACAGAGATTGTCTTTTAATAATTTGAATTACCACCTTATTTAGCATATTTTCCTTTTAATAGTATTTTCCCACAAAGTCTAAGTTATCGCAATTTATTTCAATAACCTCCCAAGAAATACAGAGTTGAACCATGTTGCTTCAGTCATGTCCGACTCTTTGCCACCCCATTGACTGTAGCCAGCCAGGCTTCTCTGTCCATGGGATTTCCCACGCAAGAATACTGGAGTGGGTTACC
This sequence comes from Bos javanicus, assembly GCF_032452875.1. NCBI lineage: Eukaryota > Metazoa > Chordata > Mammalia > Artiodactyla > Bovidae > Bos > Bos javanicus. The sequence goes on from NC_083872.1 coordinate 15,817,832, forward strand.
ATTTCCTTCTCCAGGGGATCTTCCTGACCCAGGGATTGAGGGCACATGTAAAGAAGTAGAATTGATAATAATGTGCTTACATTTTACTTTTCATTATGGAAAGATTCAATTGAAATATATTAACATCTGTGTTTATGTTCCTATAGGAAACCGCCTACTTTGATGCTTATAAATTTCCCCCCTGTATCTTACTCTATTGGAAATAAGCCAGTTCTTTTGAAAATACACATTCACATGTGAGTAATCAACACATTTTTTTTTAAATGAGAACATTAGTAATCAAGGTTATGGATGTTTAAAATGCTTTTTACAGTTACTGAAATCCTAAGTTATTTTATGCTTTTGAAATAAATACACCAAGATTACCACAATTGAAATGTTTGAAGAATATTGTCTGTTCACTTTCAGATAAACTTGCTTCTGAAGCATGTAGCTTTCTTTTGTGATAGCCTCGTAAAAGGCCAACTCCCTTCTGTGTTTCCCTAATGCTGTTATGCTCTGTGAAGCTGGACTTGGGGCAGTTCCATCAGTTGCTCAGTGGCCTAGACTGGACTTTCACTGGCACTTTGGAAGAAGCTTATCAACATGGTTTTAGAAAGGGGCAATGTTATCATGCTGTTTCAGTTCCTTTGCTCTTGAAGGTGGGGAATTCATGACAGAAACCAGTCTAAATCAAGGTCATTACATTTTCACTTTACTTGTCTTGCCAAATCTTTTCTACTTGCGGAGTTCTCACACCAAAGAATTCTTCTGAATGATGAAAAAGCTTTTATTTGCTTTTCCTATAACATACCTCCAAGTAACCCTCTAATTATCTCATTTCCTTCCCCAGTGAACAACCTGTTCATAATTAGTGCTAATAATTTTATTTTGGAAAGATTTACTTATCTTTTGCTTATACATGAGTATTGCACAAAAATATTGGGAAGTGATTTCCTATGTATTCATCAAGGGAGATGGTAATCAAAGTGCTTTAGGGTTTTAGATACCTCTGATATCATAAATATCAGATATTGTATCTGGATATTGTATTCTCAGGACAGTTTATGCTTTTATCTCAATGTAAAATATAGTTGCAGTTTAAGTTTGTGATTTATTGCCATAGACATTTTTTAATTAGGTGAAAAATGGAATGATATACTGATTTTTTAAACAGTTCATGACACTTAAATCTATTAAAGAAAGTGATCATATTAATACAGGGGTTTTATGCCTGTACTCCAAATGACTCAGTCTGACATCTATTTTCTTAGGAAATGCAGATATGAAGAATGTCTCACACAAAATGGCAGTCTATTTTAGGTGATCCTTCAGACATTAGTCCCCCCATCCCCCAAAAACATATATGTGAATGTAAATGTGTTTATTGTCAGAGAAATTTTAAATGAATTCATGTAATTGTGTTATATATCTTTGGTCCAGGTGATAATTATATTAAACAGAAGTCATATTAAAGGCCAAGTTATGTAGGTTTTAGACTAGAAAGAAATGCTGAGTAATTTTGATGGAAGTGATACACTTCATTACTCAATTATGTTGATGAATGATTATCTCAAATAAAATTATCAGATTACTGAAATTTTTTTTTCAGTCTTTTGATTGAAATTAAAATGAAAACTTGAGGGAATTTTATTGTCCTCTAGTTATTGTATCTGAATATGCAATATGATTTGAATAACTCAGTTGCTATAAAATATTAATATCTGTTTTATGTAAATGTTGCTTTCTTCAACGAAGATCTTATTTCAGAAATGTTTTCCTAAATTCTCCAAAGTAAATCACTTCAGCTATTAAATACTAAATGTATTTGAATCAGGAAATACTTTGGGAAGAAAATGTGTGGGTCATTACAATAATAAAATTCTGCTAGTATGGAACTGGTATATATTCAATCTCTACTGATACCTTTTCCAATAGAATCACTTGAAATGCTATACCAATTGGTAACAAAGACTTATTGATGAAAACTAATAAAGAGCTCAGTTTAACTTTCTTCTACTCTCCCAAAAAAGCTATTGAAAGCCATCCAAAAGGTGTTGGGCAGCTAATTCTTCAGTCAGCCGGCACTATTTGTCTCCTCATGTTTCTTGGCCTCTGAAAAATAGTGCTGTGTTTAAAATATTCACACTGAGTTGAAATTTCTATCTGTGTCCTATTTATGCAACCTACAAACTGATACTCTGCAACCTTTTATTGATCAAAGAGTTAATTCATCATTTAAAAAAAATTAAATGTTTTTGCAAGTTCAGCAATAAACATGAAACCCAAGACTTTCTAAACTGTGTTAATTGTCTTTAAAAGTTTAACTTTATAATTTGTTTCCAAATTCTCTCAAAATTAATAACACAGATAAAAAGGCAGAAACAGTTTAAAATTAGGCCTTATGATCAAAATATGCTTCCTGCTGCTGCTACTGCTGCTAAGTCGCTTCAGTCGTGTCCAACTCTGTGCCACCCCATAGACGGCGGCCCACCAGGCTCCCCGTCCCTGGGATTCTCCAGGCAAGAACACTGGAGTGGGTTGCCATTTCCTTCTCCAATGCGTGAAAGTGAAAAGTGAAAGTGAAGTCGCTCAGTGGTGTCTGACTCATAGCGACCCCATGGACTGCAGCCTACCAGGCTCCTCCATCCATGGGATTTTCCAGGCAAGAGTACTGGAGTGGGGTGCCATTGCCTTCTCCGAAATATGCTTCCAGTCCTCACTAAATGGCTGAGTTAAAATACTGATAGTATTTTGAAAGCTGAACAAATGAGAAATGAATGTAGTTGACATTAAAAAGTCTTTGCTGAGTAGATCTCATTATTGATTTCATCAAAATAAGCTAAGTGTTTCAAACTCTGCTGTGTTTTCTATAATTTTATCTTCTTCTCCCTCCCCTCTTGAAAAATGTAATTTACTTGTCAGATAAAAAATTACCACCAGGTAGGGAAAGAAAAATACAAATTTGATCTATTAATCAATTAATATCCAGACAGTTTCCTAGGGAAATATATATTTAAATACAAGATTCAAAATTTGGAGATTTAAATCCAGTGCGTGGTGCTAAATCACTTCAGTCATGTCTGACTCTTTGAACTAGCTATGGACCATAGCCTGTCCATGGAATTCTCCAGGCAAGAATAATGCAGTAGGTTGCCATTTCCTTCTCCAGGAGATCTTCCTGACCTAGGGACCGCACCCAGGTCTCCTGCATTGCAGGCAGATTCTTAACCTTCTGAGCCACCAAGGAAGACCAGACGATAAACTGAGGGGACATTAAAAAAAAGTTAGAACATCAAATATTGTGAAGAAGAGACAAAACCACAATTTTCTCAAAAGAAAGATATTTGAGACTTAAGTGGGTTATTTGGAATGAAATTCATCTTGTACCTTCAGGTTCTCCAGTCCCTAGCTGAAATGAGATTTCTAGCTCAGTATTTAACACAGCATTAGAGAAATACAGTCTTGATTTGCCTGTTGATTAGAAGATGCTTGGGCAAGTAACATGTTGTAGAAGTGGGTGACATAGTTCCTATCCATCTTCTGGTTTCAGGGTATAGACTACTTTGGTGATGTCCTTTCTGACTCACAAAGACTTGTTTATGTACCTCAACATATGTGCTGTTTACTTTGTACTAACTCATTTGTCCATTTGATTTAATGACTGGTTCATATCCATTGACATAGCTTTCTACATGATTGGTTGTATGTCAAGATAATCTTAATGTTTCTGCATAAAGATAGAAAATAAACACAATTATGAACCAAATAATTTTAGAAGTAAATCATTTCATAGTTTACATATCTGTGTATAGTCTGATTCAGTTCAGTTCAGTTCAGTCACACAGTTGTGTCCGGCTCTTTGCGACCCCATGAATTGCAGCATGCCAGGCCTCCCTGTCCATCACCAACTCCTGGAGTTCACTCCAACTCACGTCCATCGAGTCAGTGATGCCATCCAGCCATCTCATCCTCTGTCATTCCCTTCTCCTCCTGCCCCTAATCCCTCCCAGCATCAGAGTCTTTTCCAATGAGTCAACTCTTCGCATGAGGTGGCCAAAGTACTGGAGTTTCAACTTTAGCATCATCCCTTCCAAAGAAATCCCAGGGCTGATCTCCTTCAGAATGGACTGGTTGGATCTCCTTGCAGTCCAAGGGACTCTCAAGAGTCTTCTCCAACACCACAGTTCAAAAGCATCAATTCTTCGGCACTCAGCCTTCTTCACAGTCCAACTCTGACGTCCATACATGACCACAGGAAAAACCATAGCCTTGACTAGACGAACCTTTGTTGGCAAAGTAATGTCTCTGCTTTTCAATATGCTATCTAGGTTGGTCATAACTTTCCTTCCAAGGAGTAAGCGTCTTTTAATTTCATGGCTGCACTCACCATCTGCAGTGATTTTGGAGCCCAAAAAAATTAAGTCTGACACTGTTTCCACTGTTTCGCCATCTATTTCCCGTGAAGTGATGGGACCGGATGCCATGATCTTCATTTTCTGAATGTTGAGCTTTAAGGCAACTTTTTCACTCTCCTCTTTCACTTTCATCAAGAGGCTTTTTGTTCCTCTTCACTTTCTGCCATAAGGGTGGTGTCATCTGCATGTCTGAGGTGATTGATATTTTTCCCCAACAATCTTGATTCCAGCTTGTGCTTCTTCCAGTCCAGCGTTTCTCATGATGTACTCTGCATATAAGTTAAATAAGCAGGGTGACAATATACAGCCTTGACTTACTCCTTTCTCTATTTGGAACCAGTCTGTTGTTTCATGTCCAGTTCTAACCGTTGCTTCCTGACCTGCATACAGATTTCTCAAGAGGCAGATCAGGTGGTCTGGTATTCCCATCTCTTTCAGAATTTTCCACAGTTTATTGCGATCCACACAGCCAAAGGCTTTGGCATAGTCAATAAAGCAGAAATAGATGTTTTTCTGGAACTCTCTTGCTTTTCCCATGATCCAGTGGATGTTGGCAATTTGATCTCTGGTTCCTCTGCCTTTTCTAAAACCAGCTTGAACATCAGGAAGTTCACGGTTCACATATTGCTGAAGCCTGGCTTGGAGAATTTTGAGCATTACTTTACTAGCGTGTGAGATGAGTGCAATTGTGCAGTAGTTTGAGCATTCTTTGTCATTGCCTTTCTTTGGGATTGGAATGAAAACTGACCTTTTCCAATCCTGTTGACACTGCTGAGTTTTCCAAATTTGCTGGCATATTGAGCGTAGCACTTTCACAGCATCATCTTTCAGGATTTGAAATAGCTCCACTGGAATTCCATCACCTCCATTAGCTTTGTTCATAGTGATGCTTTCTAAGGCCCACTTGACTTCACATTCCAGGATGTCTGGCTCTAGGTCAGTGATCACACCATCGTGATTATCTGGGTCATGAACATCTTTTTTGTACAGTTCTTCTGTGTATTCTTGCCACCTCTTCTTAATATCTTCTGCTTCTGTTAGGTTCATGCCATTTCCGTCCTTTATCGAGCCCATCTTTACATGCAATATTCCCTTGGTATCTCTAATTTTCTTGAAGAGATCTCTAGTCTTTCCCATTCTGTTGTTTTCCTCTATTTCTTTGCATTGATCTCTGAGTAAGGTTTTCTTATCTCTTCTTGGTATTCTTTGGAACTCTGCATTCAGATGCTTATATCTTTCCTTTTTTCCTTTGCTTTTCACTTCTCTTCTTTTCACATGTATTTGTAAGGCCTCCTCAGACAGCCATTTTGCTTTTTTGCATTTCTTTTCCATGGGGATGGTTTTGATCCCTGTCTCCTGTACAGTGTCATGAACCTCTGTCCATAGTTCATCAGGCACTCTATCTATCAGATCTAGTCCCTTAAATCTATTTCTCACTTCTACTGTATAATCATAAGGGATTTGATATAGGTCATACCTAAATGGTCTAGTGGTTTTCCCTACTTTCTTCAATTTCAGTCTGAATTTGGCAATAAGGAGTTCATGATCTGAGCCACAGTCAGCTCCCGGTCTTGTTTTTGTTGACTGTATAGAGCTTCTCCATCTTTGGCTGCAAAGAATATAATCAATCTGATTTCAGTGTTGCCCATCTGGTGATGTCCATGTGTAGAGTCTTCTCTTGTGTTATTGGAAGAGGGTGTTTGCTATGACCAGTGCATTTTCTTGGCAAAACTTTATTAGTCTTTGCCCTGCTTCATTCCATACTCCAAGGCCAAATTTGCCTGTTACTCCAGGTGTTTCTTGACTTCCTACTTTTGCATTCCTGTCCCCTGTAATGAAAAAGACATCTTTTTTGGGTGTTAGCTCTAAAAGGTCTTGTAGGTCTTCATAGAACCATTCAACTTCAGCTTCTTCAGCATTACTGGTTGGGGCATAGGCTTGGATCACGGTGATACTGAATGGTTTGCCTTGGAAATGAAGAGATAATTCTGTCGTTTTTGAGATTGCATCCAAGTACTGCATCTTGGACTCTTTTGTTGACCTTGATGGCTACTCCATTTCTTCTTAGGGACCACTGCCCACAGTACTAGATATAATGGTCATCTGAGTCAAATTTACCCATTCCAATCCATTTTATTTATTTATTTTTTAATGTAAATGTATTTACTTTAATTGGAGGCTAATTACTTTACAATATTGTATTGGTTTTGCCATACATCAGCATGAATCTGCAGTTCGCTGATTCCTAGAATATCAACATTCACTCTTGCCATCTCCTGTTTGACACTTCCAATTTGCCTTGATTCATGGACCTAACATTCCAGGTTCCTATGCAATGTTGCTCTTTATAGCATTGGACCTTGCTTCTATCACCAGTCACATCCACAACCTGGTATTGTTTTTGCTTTGGCTCCATCCCTTCATTCTTTCTGTAGTTGTTTCTCCATTGATCTCCAGTAGCATATTGGGCGCCTACCGACCTGGGGAGTTCCTCTTTTAGTATCCTATCTGATAGTGATAGAAATAAGAATGGTATCCAATGTGGACAAGCAAAAATTCAAATCTCAGTCTGTCTAAAGATATGTATCGAATGTGCAGTGACTCAGGAAGTCATCAGTATTTGAGAAATTTTTGTCTTCAATTTTTTATTGATTTATAATTTAAATAACAGTAATACCACATATCTTTTGTGGGATGAATTTAGATGAATATATGTACCCATGTGAAAATGTTAGTCACTCAGTCATGTCTAACTATTTGTGAGCCCATAGACTGTAACCTACGAGGCTCCTCTGTCCTCCAGGTCCTCCAGGAAAGAATACTGGAGTGGATAGCCATTCTCTTCTCCAGGGGATCTTCCCAACCTAGGGATGGGAACCACATCTCTTGTGTCTCCTGCACTGTTCTGCATCTCTAGTGCCACCTGGGAAGCCCTTGTTCACCCAAGTTCTTGTCCATTGAAACAGTGATGCCAAGGGCCACCTGAAGCGAACAGTTGACTTGTTGGAAAAGACCCTGATGCTAGGAAAGATTGAAGGCAAAAGGAGAATAGGGTAGCAGAGGATGAGATTGTTGGACGGCATCATCAAATTAATGGACATGAACTTGGGTGAACTCCAGGAGATGATGAGGGACAGGGAGGCCTGGCGTGCTGCAGTCCATGGGGTTGCAAAGAGTGGGACATAACTTAGCAATGAATAACAAGTCAGCTCCTCAATTAAGACAGTTCCCTCATGCTGGTTTCCAGTCAGGTCTCCCTAATCCCAGCACTGAGCCTACCATGGCTTCTCTCACCACAGAAGGATCTTCATTGTTCTTCAACAGTATATGTATATATATGTGTGATTACAGAGTATGTACTCTTTTGAGTCTGTTTTGTTTTTATTCAAAGTTATGTTCACGTGGTTTATCCATACTGTTGCACATAACAGCAGTTCAGTCATCTTTATTGCTCAGTTTTGTTCCACTCTATGACTACATCCTAATTTGGCTATGTCCAAGCTGAAGAATATTTGGGATGCCTTCAGTTTTTATTTATTACAAATAAGGTTTCTATGAGCATTCTATTAAGATCTTTGTACCATCCTTTATTCAAGTCCCAAAGAACGGTGGTAAGAAATGGTATGATTCTGAATATCTTTTGAAGCTAGAGTTAGTAGAACTTGCAGATGGACCAGAAAAAGGACTAGGTATAAACCACATAATCAGTCAAAAATATGAATCAGCTCTGTTGCTTAGCTTGCAGGTATTTCAAAATGAAATAAAATTAAAATTGCAGGTATTTAAAAAGTTAATTACTTTTAAGTTGATCCAGGACCACAGGTTATACCTCTAACTCCTGCAACTGGTCAAAACATCATACATAGAAGACAGAAATGAATCACGTTGTTCAACTCCACCACAAGAAAAGCAGTAAAAGCATTTTCATCCTGTCGACTTAAGACTGTAGTTCTCAATGTCATTTTCTCTACGCATTTGTAACTTGCTATGAATTATGGTGCATATCATAAACATTTTGTACCAACAAGAACTATAGTATTAAACTAAATAACTCTTAAGTAATTTTATGTAGCTCCAAGTTCATCCCATACCATAATACATTATTCCTATTAACATCTTTTCAATATTCCTCCTTGAATGAGAGGGAAGCTAGTGCCTTATAGTGAGAACATAGGATTAAAATGACTGAAGTATATTCAGTAGAGGGGGACATGACCAGATTTGCTTTCAGGCAAGAACACACTGACTCTTTCTCCTAGGCAAGGAAGTGGTATTCCCTGAGATGTCAGCATAACTGAAGAAGAGTAAAGTAAGTGAAAGAGTAGAAGATGAAATTAGAGATGTACAGGGTTTGCAGGGGACAGATCACACAGGGTCTTGTAAATAATGGCAAGATTTAGGTTTGTATTCAGAATTAGAAGGGGAAGCATTGAATCATTTGAACATAAGCATGATATGATCTGACTTATTTTTAATAAAATTACTCTGGCTATTGTATTGACAATAGACTGGTGGAAGGAAAGGAGGAGAAAGGTGGAAAAAGGCTCATCAATTAGGGAGCTCTTGGAATAATCCAGGTGAGGGACAATGATGGATTAGACCAGGAAGATAGCAATGAGGTGGTAAGAAATGATGAGATTCTGAATATATTTTGAAGCTAGAGTTAGTAGGACTTGCAGATGGACCAGAAAAAGGAGTGAGGAAAAGAAATCAGCAAAGAATTTTGCCAAGGGTATTGGGTTAAGCAGTTGGAAGTCAAGAACTGGAGGCTTTCATTCAGCCCACTATAAATGTATATCCTTTGTAATGCAAGAATCAAGCAAATATTTCTGAAAACTGTACTGAAATTATTAAGCTACACCTATTAAACAGAATTATTCAGATGGGGAGATTATTATTGACAAGGAAAGAGTAATGAGATCTGGGTAGAGAATAGGCTACTGATGCCTCTAACTGAACTTTCCCTGTTTTAAATGTGACATAATAAACAGATCACTACCTGGCCTTTGTTGCTTTGGCTATGGATAGAAATGTTATTAATAATAATTTGCATTCACAAGGGACCACATTAAGGTATGTACATGCAAAAATATTACAAATTACAAATGGAAAAATAGTGCAAGGCATTTTGTTATGTTATATATTATTACATAATGTTATAGAATATTCATTTGTATCTACTTTGCTTTTTTTAATTTTTCTAGCATTGTGTTTTATTATCTCTTCATATGGGCTTTCCAAGTGGTGCTAGTGGTAAAGAACCCACCTGCTGATGCAGGAGATATAAGAAACATGGGTTCAATCCCTGGGTTGGGAAGATCCCCTGAAGGAGGGCATGACAAACCACTTTAGTATTCTTGCCTAGAGAATTCCACGGACAGAGGAGACTGGCAGTCTATGGTCCACAGGACCATAGCAAAGAGTTGAACACAACTCATAGCAAAGACTTGAACACAACTGAAGCAACTTAGCACACATACATCTCTTCATATAACCACAGTTTTGAAACATCTTTTTCTGTCGAGTCAGTATAAAGATAATGTAGGCTTTCTTTAATTAGTCACCCAAATATCATTTTTTATAATTGAGAATTTGAACAATCTTTTTTGGTAATTTTTAACCATTAGAGGTTTTAAGTTGCCCTGTGATATAATAAAGTAGTTAACATTGTGAAACTCTGCTGGTTCTTTTTTTTTTTCAGTTTTTGTGTCTGGCTTTCACCAGAATACTTTTTGTCATATATAAATTTGGGCAAGATTAGTAGGAAAAAAATGTAAAAACCTAATCTGAAATTTTGGCCTACTCAGGAGCACTTCAGATGCATATCTAATTGTCTCTGTGTTGTATTGAGCCATTCAGTTCTGTAAACAAATGACTCTTACAGTACATAGTTTAGATTATTGACAAATGTGTAGGAGACATCACTGGAACACTTGTTTCTTCAGGCTGTTTGCTACATTGGTGTCAGTTTTACACATCATTCTATCTGAACCTGCTAGACTCTATCAAGACAAAATGTGTTAGATAGGCTAAGACTTGATCCCTATACATAAAACATGAGAATTCATGTCCAGACATACTTGGGATTTGTCATACTGCTCTCAGCAGTACCCATCCTACCAATATAATAACTGATCATTTCTATTTTGTACAATTCTCATTAAAGAAAAGAATTTGCACATATAATTTACTGCTTAAGTGAATATACAAAACAGAACTTCTGTGTTTGCTAGGCATGGGAACAACTAAAATCTACTGCTTAATATTTTGCACATATAATGACTAGAACAATTTTCTACAAAGTAGTTATGATTCTGGTTCTGTATATTTCAAAACTTGCTTCTCCTCTGCCACCCACATGCTTCTGACTGTCACCTTCATGAGTCCATGTGTTGCACCTACTAAGTAAGTCAGTGTGGTGAAGTGATTGGAAGTCTTTCTGAGGCTATTCTAACTGTGACAAGCAAGACCTTAATTCTGGCAAGAAATGACTATAAATCAAAGAATAATATCAGCGTGAAGCCAATTAACTGTCAATTCAACTCAATTGCTCTTTATAGAGATCCAAAAATACGCCTGTGACTACTATCAGAACTGAAATGTGATCAAGGCAAGATCAATATAATAGGATGTATGAAATTGTAAGCATATTATACATCAGCTATACCAAGATAAATTGTAATACATAAAACATGTGAGTTCACACACAGATGAATTCACCATTTGTAGTAGTGTTTATGTCCTACAAATATAGGAATTCTGGTTAAATGTAGCTTGTGTATTTCCATACAAAGGAAAACACATTGCATTTATAACTTATAATTACAGTTCTAAGTATGTAAGAAATAATGTGACCATACTGTGGTTATGTCCAGCCCTGGATTTCACAATGCCAGGTGAATCTGAAAAATCCAACTTGCATTCAGATAAAGTATAAAATTAAAAATGCTACAATGTGACATCTTTTCACAACATGTGGTACTATAGATATTAAGCACAAATGTCATTCTTTTTTAGTCCCTAAATAGTACCAGAATCCAGATGGAATCCATGTAAATAGCATATTTTGACCTATTTTTAATAATTCGGCGAAAGCAAATTTAAATATTTATGAAGGCAGAGTTTATTTTTAAATATATTATTCACAGGCCAATCTCTTTCATATAACCAAAGCTCAGGGAAAATATCAACCAAGGATCATGATTCTATCCACCACTACGTATTAAACCTTAAATAGAACTATTTTCTACAAAAGGATGTTTCATATTATGATTGATTGCCAAGTGAGATAAACTGATTCAAAAATTGATAGCCATTTCAGTTTCTGATATACCAGAATTAATTTGAACAGATCCTTTTAGTTCAAAGCAATATAGAGTCTGGCCCCTTTCCTTTTGAAGTTCAACATCATTAAAATATCTTTGATGAAATGAGAAGGCTTGCTTGACTGACGTCATCTTGTAGATGTGGACAGCAGGTACTCATAAAGTGGAATTTACTGAAAGGATCAAAAACTATGTATTCAGGACCTGGGCTCAAAACCAATTTCCAGAATACTGTGTGGTTGAGACAATATTCCCCTTCTGACCTAGCCATACTCATACTAATATGGTGCCCTTCAGGTAAATGCAACTTGTAAGTTCAAATTTATAAATGTGATATAGAAGTGTTATAGAATCCTGCCTGTTCTTTATCGTGGTGTTAATGCATGCTCAGTCACTGCAATGTAGCCTACCAGGCTCCTCTGTCCTTGGGGATTCTCCAGGCAAGAATACTGGAGTGGGTTGTCACATCCTACTCCAGTGGATCTTCCCAACTCAGGGATTGAACCCATGTCTCCTGCCTCTCCTCACTGAAGGTGTATTCTTTACCACTGAGCCACAAGGGAAGCCCTTATCAGAGTGTAACTATTGCTAATCATAGTATGGGGGAAGAGAGGTTTTCTACTCTAATGCTATCTACTCTCTGAGAAACTTCTGTGTGTGTGTGCTATGTTACTACAGTCATGTCCTACTCTTGGCAACTCTGTGGACTGTAACCCTCCAGGCTCCTCTATCCATGGGGGTTCTCCAGCAAGAATACTGGAGTGAGTTTCCATGCCTTCCTCCAGGGCTGTTGCAAACTAGCAAATATTCCATAGAAAAAAATATATAGTTCTCTACAGGTCTACTGGGGCTTCCCAGTAGTCAACCTTGGAGGAAATGAATAATACAGTTGCAATTGGGAAAGTAGAACCCTCAAGACTAAGTATTATTTCACATAACTTTATTTCTAAAATTTGCTAGAATTCTTAAGTTACTTGATAAGGAGCCAAATGAATTTTGAAAGTTTTTATGTTTAATTGGGATATTTAAATTGGTTCTATAAGTGAAAGTGTTAGTCGCTCAATCGTGACTGACTCTTTGTGACCACATGGACTATAGCCTGCCAGGCTCCTCTGCCTATGGGAATTCTCCAGGCAAGAATATTGAAATGGGTTAGTATGCCCTTCTCCAGGGACTCTCCAACTCAAGGGTCAAACCCATGTATCAAACCCAGGTCTCCTGCTTTTGGGGAAGATTCTTTACCATCTGAGCCACCAGGAAAGCCCAAATGAGTATTAATGTAAATTAAACTTTTAAAGCATCATGATACTACATAGAGTGTAGATGAAATTATCCAGAGAGTATGTGGATGACAGGAGAAGGGACAAATATGAAGAATACGTGAATACCGAATTTCAAGAATTAGATAGAGCTTGCTAACTAGGCAGGGAAGGAGCAGATGGAAAGTAGAGCAAACAAAAGGAGAAAGTAGTCAAAGTGACCGTACTGACATCTGGAATACCGCTGGTGATCTATGAAGACAGTGTGATGCAATGTTATATAATAATATTTGTGTGTGTGTGTGTGTATGAAAAGCAAAATAGTCGAATGAAAAACTGCTTTAGAGTTGAAAAGATCTGAATTTGTAACTTGGGTTTAATACTTAATAGCTGGATGACTTTGTATTGCTTCAGTGTCATCCTTTTTTAAATAAAGACATTAATGCTTAAGGTGCCTTTAAGGAATAAACTAAATAGCATGTGTATACTCACTAGCCAATTTTAAGTACTAAGTAATGGTAGCTATTGATACTGTTAAAACAGAGCTTAGATCTTCCCTCTTTCTAATGACTTTATTATTAACAATGGTATTACTCATGATCATAATATAATGCTAAATGATGCTGACAGAATGTCTACTAATCAGGTTTTCTTGATGTCCAATATGAAATATAATTAACTTAAGCACTAAGGGAATTTATTGGAAGCATGTGTCATGTACTTTACAAAATTAAGTAAAACAAAGATGCTGAGAACAGGCACGCATTGCAGGAGACAAGGCATAGTCAAGATGACAAAAGATTGTCACAGAAGCCATCTGCTCAGGACACTGCACCTTGGCTAGACTGGTAGATGTTCCCTGCCACCTCCTGAAACCCGTTGCTAAGATACAGGTTGTCCACTCTGCCACAGGGCTACTCAACCTCAGCATGACTGACATTTTGGACCAGACTTTGGGTTTTGGTCTTCCTGGTAACCTGTAGGAATCTTAGCAACAACTTTGGCTTCTGCCCATTAGATGCAAGTAGAAACTTAGAGATACCAAGGGAACATTTCATGCAAAGATGGGCTCAATAAAGGATAGAAATGATAGGGACATAACAGAAGCAGAGGCTATTAAGAAGAGGTGGCAAGAATACACAGAAGAACTGTACAAAAAAGATCCTCACAACCCAGATAATCACAATGGTGTGATCACTCACCTAGAGCCAGACATCCAGGAATGTGAAGTCAAGCTTTAAAGCTCAACATTCAGAAAATGAAGATCATGGCATCTGGTCCCATCACTTCATGGGAAATAGATGGGGAAACAGTGGAAACAGTGTCAGACTTAATTTTTTTGGGCTCCAAAATCACTGCAGATGGTGAGTGCAGCCATGAAATTAAAAGACACTTACTCCTTGGAAGGAAAGCTATGACTAACCTAGATAGCATATTCAAAAGCAGAGACATTACTTTGCCTACAAAGGTCCATCTAGTCAAGGCTATGTATGGATGTGAGTTTTGGACTGTGAAGAAAGCTGCTAAGTTGCTTCAGTCATTTCCAACTCTGTGCGACCCCATGGACGGCAGCCCACCAGGCTCCCCTTTCCCTGGGATTCTCCAGGCAAGAGTACTGGAGTGGGTTGCCATTGCCTTATCTTCAGCTGAGCGCAGAAGAATTGATGCTTTTGAACTGTGGTGTTGGAGAAGACTCTTGAGAGTCCCTGGACTGCAAGGAGATCCAACCAGTCCATCCTAAAGGAGATCAGTCCTGGGTGTTAATTGGAAGGACTGATGCTGAAGCTGAAACTCCAAAACTTTGGCCACCTCATGTGAAGAGTTGACTCCCTGGAAAAGACTCTGATGCTAGGAGGGATTGGGGGCCAGAGGAGAAGTGGACGACAGAGGATGAGATGGTTAGATGGCATCACTGACTCGATGAACATGAGTTTGGGTGAACTCCGGGAGTTGGTGATGGACAGGGAGGCCTGCTGAGCTGCGATTCATGGGGTCGCAAAGAGTCAGACGTGACCAAGGGACTGAACTGAACTGAACTGAGCACTTCCTCAGTTTTGACATCAAAAATTTCTCCAAACATTTTTAAAAGGCTTAGTTGAGAAACACTGTTTTGCAAGTATCTCTGACTTACACCTTTGCTTACCTCTTTCAAAATTCAAATATGGAACAGGGGCATCCACTTAGTTATACCTGGCTCACCTGAACAGCTTCTAATTACCAGGAGCTGAGAAGAAAAATGATATTGCTCCAATTTAGTTTTCATTGTTGGAGACACTTGGTCCCCACTTACCTTGAATTCCCTTATTATATGTGAATTATATTAGAGTACTGCTCTACAAAAACAACAAGTATCCATTGAGTCCCCTATGTGCCAAATATTTTGCTAGACCATTTACAGTGACTTATAATATTTGCAATAACTTTAGGCAAATACTGTTAAAAATCATTTAACTGATGCACAAGATGATTTTTTTTAATTGGCATCAGTGCTTAATTTTTTGTTCCTTTTTTGTATTTTTTCAATTGGAGGATAATTGTTGTACAATATTATGTTGATTTCTGCCATACAACAATGTGAATCAGCCATAAGTATAACATCCCCTCCCTTTTGAATAACCCTTGAAGATGTTTTTCAGATGATATCTGAATAAAAAAAAGTCAATTCTAAGTTTTCTCTTGCCCAAGTTCATTTTCATATCCTAATTATATATAAACTAGCCAACTCGGGGTTTCTCCTCCTAACTAGCAACCTAGCCCCAAATCTGTCAAATTGAGTAAGTCCCAGTATGGACGCTTGCTGGCTATACACCTAAAGTATCTTGAGGACACTGCCCAACTGGCCCATGTAATTTGTGCCCTGATGGCTTTTAGTCCAGCAGTATCTATTGTATAGACATTGTTAAGTGATTCTTCATTGACCACTTAGTTTTCTGTTACTTGGTAATCTGTGTAAATATCTTACCGTCTAAGCCTATTTGGTCTACTGCAACAAAAACACCATAGAATGTGGCCTAAACACAAGCATTTATTTCTTAAATTTCTGGAGGCTAGGAAGTTCAGGTTCAAGGAGCTGGCAGATTCACTATCTGGTAAGAGCCTGCTTCCTGGTTCATAGATGGTCTCCTCTGTGTCCTCACATGGGGGAAGGGAGAAGGCAGTCTTCTGCGAGTCTCTTTTAGAAAGGACACTAATATCATTCACGGAGCCTCACCCTCATGACCTAATCCCCTCCCACCGCCTACACCATCACATTGAAGATTAGGAATTCAACATATGAACTTTCAGTCCTTTGCATTTATTTTGCTTTGTATTTCATCTTTACCACACACTTGCATTTATTATCAGGTCGTTTAGAGACGTTTGATTCAACAAATATAAACCTCACTGAACAAACATGCAAAAATTACTAAACAGTACAGTTTTGTTAGCAATAAATGGTTTGACTGCATGCCAGTCCACTTGCCAGAATCAGAAATATTATAGCATCCATTACTGATAATGATCATTTTTGGACTAAGAAGTCTGTTGCTGTCATTATGACCCCAATTCTTTCATTCTCTGGTGAATATCATGCTTTTTAAGTTTTATCTTTCTACGTAAAATACAGATAAGAAGAATGGGAAAGTCTGTCAAAAGAAAGAAATTTAATCTCAGTGAGTTTCACTCTTTTCCATAGTGTATCCATATCAGTTAAGGTGCCAAAATGTAAGAGTAGCATAACAATATTAATAGCCCTTCTTAATTAAGTGTATACCAGGTTACACGTACTGGACAAAACAGTTTGTATGCTTTATTCAGTTATTATTCAAAAACCACTAGGACCTAGATTTATTATTACTTGTTCTATAGCTGAGGAGTTTGAGTTACAATAAATTGAAAGTGTGCAGCAGGTCAGTACCAGGGCCATGTTTTACTTGCTGCTTTCTAATTCAGAAACCTAGTTTACATTCTTGTTGGAGGAGACCCACATTTCCTACACTGGAAGGCAGATTCTTTACCACTGTATCACCAGGAAGTCCCATCTCCTTTTTACCAGGCTTAAATTCCATGGTGAATGGTAAATAATTCCTTGCATAGAAATTTTTCCATCCCTACTTGATCTTTTACATCAACTTATTAGTGTGTTGTTATATCTCTGTCTTCTCAAAAAGTACAAAACTTATATTACTCCCATTTCTCTTTGTAAATACCACCCCATTTTCCTCCTGGTCTTTAAAGTAACACTTCCATAAAGGCATTTTTCTACACTTACCACCAGTTCATCCTCTTCCATTTCTTCTTGGACTACTTCAGGTCTTTACCTCTAGTACTAGATCAGAACTACAATAACCAGCATCACCACTGATCATTGTTCAATCCAAAAACTAATTCTTAGCCATTGTACTTTTGATACATCAACAGGTTTTAAAACTTAAAATACTTTATTTTTTACTTTTTTCTTTCTTAATAATGTTAAGAAAGAACAGTGTCTTAATGATGTTAAAAATAGCTTTGACTTTGTGGATCCTCTGAAAATTTCTCTGGAACCTGAAAGGCTCTGAGAACCACAGTTTGAGAACTAATATCTGAAGTGCTTTGGAAAATCAGAATAAATATGACAATATAAACATAAGAAGCTTCAGTTCAGTTCAGTTCAGTCGCTCAGTCGTGTCCGACTCTTTGCGACCCCATGAATCTCAGCACGCCAGGCCTCCCTGTCCATCACCAACTCCCGGAGTTCACTCAGACTCACGTCCATCGAGTCAGTGATGCCATCCAGCCATCTCATCCTCTGTCGTCCCCTTCTACTCCTGCCTCCAATCCCTCCCAGCATCAGAGTCTTCTCCAACTGTAATAATTATTAATACCACCAACATATGAGAAATGCAATTAAATAGCAAGCATTTTCAGATGCCATGCCATGACCTAAACACAAACCCTGGAGAGTAAGGAAGAACAGTGTGTGTCAGAACTTTAAAAACAAAACTTCTCAATTAATGGAAAATCATAGTTTAGAGGCAAGTTCAGAAAATCTGGAAAGTTTAAATGACTTATACTCATTTGATTATTGAGAGAGCTAAGACTGACTTCTTCCCAGTATGCTGTGCTTTATTATTATTATTAATTTATTACTATTTATTATTATATTTATTATTATTATGCTGTGCTTTTTTTAAACTTTTTAAAAAAAATAGCTGTGCTTTTTTTTACTTTTTTATATTTTTTTACCTTATTATTATTTTTTATTTTATTATTATTATATTTATTATTATGTGCTATTTTATTATTATTTTATTATTATTATTATTTTTTTTTACTTTACAATATTGTATTGGTTTTGCCATACATCAACATGCATCTGCCATGAGTGTACATGTGTTCCCCATCCTGAACCCCCTCCCACTTCCCTCCCCATACCATCCCTCTGGGTCATTCCAATGCACCAGCCCCAAGCTTCCTGTATCCTGCATCAAAACCAGGCTGGCGATTCATTTCTTATATGATATTATACATGTTTTAATGCCATTCTCCTAAATCATCCCCCATCTCCCATAGACCAATACAGTATGCTAATGCATATATATGGAATTTAAAAAGATGGTAACAATAACCCTGTATGCGAGACAGCAAAAAAGACACGGATGCTGTGCTATTTTAAAAATGACACTAGCATGCACAATTCTTGAAGCTGTGGGTCTAACTCAGATATTTCTCATATATAGAGTCAGATAGCCTTTCAACTACTTTAAGAGCATCTCTGTCAGGCTACTTGTCACTCTGTTCCTTTTCTGAACACCCTGCTATCCCACAAGCTCCCTGGGGGAAGATGCCACATTCCTCCTTTCTATGGCCCACATATGTGCAGCCTAGCATTTAGTACAATGGCTGGAAGATGGTAGTTAACATTTCTGAAAAGTTTTCTCTTTCCCCTCACTTTGCCAAGAAATAGCTTTTACTGTTCTCAGGTCTTTCTATGTGTTCTCATTTAACCCTCACAACAATGCTATCAGGTAAATATATTGTCTAGGTTTTATGAAAATAAGTGTAAGATCCTCCAAGATGATGAGTAATTTACCCAAGTTGCCAATGTTAATAAGCAATGGATTTCAGGTTGAACCCACCCTCATAGTCATGCTGAAATGTATAGTAATGCTCAATAATTGTCAATTAAATGAGTAAAGTTCACTTTGGAAGGCCTTTAAAAACATGAATAAACAAATCTCATTTTGATGGGTTTCATTGCTCCTTGGAAGGAAAGTTATGGCCAGCCTAGATAGCATATTCAAAAGCAGAGACATTACTTTGCCAACAAAGGTCTGTCTAGTCAAAGCTATGGTTTTTCCTGTGGTCATGAATGGATGTGAGAGTTGGACTGTGAAGAAGGCTGAGCACCAAAGAATTGATGCTTTTGAACTGTGGTGTTGGAGAAGACTCTTGAGAGTCCCTTGGACTGCAAGGAGATCCAACCAGTCCATTCTGAAGGAGATCAGCCCTGGGATTTCTTTGGAAGGAATGATGCTAAAGCTGAAACTTCAGTACTTTGGCCACCTCATGTGAAGAGTTGACTCATTGGAAAAGACTCTGATGCTGGGAGGGATTGGGGGCAGGAGGAGAAGGGGACGACAGAGGATGAGATGGCTGGATGGCCTCACTGATTCGATGGACATGAGTCTGAGTGAACTCCGGGAGTTGGTGATGGACAGGGAGGCCTGGCGTGCTGAGATTCATGGGGTCGCAAAGAGTCGGACACGACTGAGCAACTGATCTGATCTGATCTGATTGATTGAATTATGGGAAAGCAAACCTTCTTATCGGAGAAGGCAACGGCACCCCACTCCAGTATTCTTGCCTAGAAATCCCATGGACAGAGGAGCCTGCTAGGCTGCAGTCCATGGGGTCGCGAAGAGTTGGACATGACTGAAGGACTTCACTTTCACTTTTCACTTTCATGTGTTGGAGAAGAAAATGGAAACCCACTCCAGTGTTCTTGCCTGGAGAATCCCAGGGACGGGGGAGCCTGGTGGGCTGCCATCTATGGGGTTGCACAGAGTCAGACACGACTGAAGCGACTTAGCAGCAGCAAACCTTCTTATAATGATTTATATATATATAGTTCAAATATGTTCTTAAATTAAAAGTGTTATAAAATTTTACCAAGGGAAAATAACTTTATGAGGAATGTTTATATTGATATAAATGCTATGAGGTTATTTATATTCACTCATTTTTTCCTATGTCACCAAATACATTTATTTGCTATTTATAACAAGTGGGGAGGCTTCTTCTTTGAAAGTTAGCACAATATTAATAAATGTTTATAGACAAAACATTACTCTAGCAAATGGATGCCAAACTGCATATTGCTTTAAATTCTCAGATTGTTTTTCCTGTGCAAATAATGCATTACTTTCTCAAGTGCAGAAATGGTTTTGTATGGGGTGTACAAAAACAGAAATATACATTATATTTCTCTTGACTCTGATACAGCAGTGTGTACAAAAAACTAAACTGGATGCTTGTCAGTCAACCAATCATCAACTTAATAGCTTACATATCAGGGAAGATGCTGTGGGAATTTTGTTTGAATAGAATCAGTGATTATTTGACTTACTTTCTATCCAATTACTTGCATTTACTGGTTTTAGCTTCAGAAAATAATTCTTGAGAGTTCATATCACATACTTTCTTAATTTTGTATATATCCATAAGAATCTCTCACTATGTATATAATTTTTCTGTTTATCATCCTTCTCTAGCTATCCTCTTTGGATGAAATGAAGTTTTATATTAATATTTCACCATTGCCCTGGAGCATTTAATGGGAGGATCAAAGTTGTCAAACTTCTCTTTTTCTTCCAATGATCTGTTTTCCAAAAAGTTCTAATGATAAATACTTTCCAGTAGTCATGTATGGATGTGAGAGTTGAACTATAAAGAAAGCTGAATGCCAAAGAATTGATGCTTTTGAACTGTGGTATTGGAGTAGACTCTTGAGAGTCCCTTGGACTGCAAGGAGATCCAACCAGTCCATTCTGAAGGAGATCAGCCCTGGGATTTCTTTGGAAGGACTGATGTTGAAGCTGAAACTCCAATACTTTGGCCCCCTGATGAGAAGAGCTGATGCATTTGAAAAGACCTTGATGCTGGGAAAGATTGAAGGCAAGAGGAGAAGGGGATGACAGAGGATGAGATGGTTAGATGGCATCACTAACTCAATGGACATGAGTTTGAGTGAACTCCGGGAGCTGAAGATGGACAGGGAGGCCTGGCATGCTGCAGTCCATGAGGTCGCAAAGAGTTGGACATGACCGAGCAACTGAACTGAACTGAACTGATGCCATATCTATCAGAAATTTTAAGCACATTGTAGATGACTAGAAAGATTTATGTCCAAGGGAAGATGACAAGGCTCAAATACCAAGGAAGTAGAACTTACTTGTGAATCATACACCATAACAAAAGCTTTCAAGTTGGACACATGTTGGTTCAAATTTTTGTTCTATCACTTATGATTAAGGCAATTTAAAAAGCCTCTCTGAGAACTATACAATCTTGTAAAACAGTGGTAACCAGCTATAGCTTTGTGATTACTGAATTTAATATATATAATCATATATAATCTATGACTAATTATTGAACCCAAGATCCCACATTGCAGGTGGATTCTTTACCAGCTGAGCCACAAGCTAAGCCCAAGAAGACTGGAGTGGGTAGCCTAACACTTCTCCAGCAGATCTTCCTGACCTAGGAATCGAACTGGGGTCTCCTGCTTACAGGCAGATTCTTCACCAACTGAGATATCAGGGAAGCCCATATATATTCATATATAAATATCTAATCTATTATTATTTATCATTATATGTAATTAATTTACAATATGGTGTATACTATGTACTGACCTAACGGGCATGAGTTTGAGCAAACTCTGGAAGACAGTGAAGGACAGGGAAACCTGTCATGCTGAAGTTCATGGGGTCAAAAAGAGTCAGAACTGACTTAGCAACTGAAAAAAAATATATATATATATACTATGCCATGTCATATCGTATGTCACACACCATATACCATGTATTGAAACTGCCTATTGTATTGTAAATATGCAAAATATATAAATACTCAATATAAATACCATTAGTTCCAAGACAAATTGTAATAAGCATAAGAAATGTTTGCAGTTTGAATGTAGGTTTGCCATTACAGATTAGCTAGCAGTGGAACTAACAGACCTAAAGTAAGCAAGTATTTTATCAAATGTTCAGTTGCTGACCATAATTTAAACCACAGTTGAGTAATACAAATTATCTTTAATGTGTGAATGCTCATTGTGCTCAGTTGTTCAGTCATGTCTAACTATTTGCAATCCCATGGGCTGTAGCCCACCAGGCTCCTCTGTCCATGGAATTCTCCAGCAAGGATACTGGAGTGGTTGCCATTTCCTTCTTCAGAATATCTTCCCAACCCAGGAATTGAACCCAGGTCTCTTGCATTGCAGACGGATTCTTTACCAGCTGAGCCACCAGGGAAACCAATGTGTGCATAATGATCAGAACAATTTTGGCTTTTAATATTTTAGCTTCTGTCATTTTCTTTTGCTTTATTTTGATAGTGGTAGGGTTAACGAGTGGATAAAGCATGCTTTCAATGGTTCCTCATAGTCTATAAATAGATACAGCAGCACACAGAAATGTTGCCATTTGAAAGGCATGTCTATCACAGGTGATGAAACCGTGAGGATTATAAACATCTTTGAATGAAAGGAATGCATGTTCACCATTATAATAGATGAAAGATCATGAATTTTACTTATGACAGATAATCTAGTCCATAGTCTATAATATTCAAAGGTTAATTGAACAAGATGAGTTTGATATTGATTATAAAATGTCATAAAAATAATCATTTTCAAGTAAAAATGTAGACATCAACAACCCTTCTCAAAATCAAATCTCTCTGATCTAAAAAGGTGATTTTACCACAGTGCCTGAATGCTTAAATAACTTTTGCACAGCTAATTAATCATGGACCAAAGATTATATTGATATAAATGTTAGAATCACCATAAATTTAACTGGTACCAAACCTCAGGCCTTTTGAATTGTGGCTGCTGCTACTGCTGCTAAGTCACTTCAGTCATGTCCGACTCTGTGTGACCCCATAGATGGCAGCCCACCAGGCTCTGCTGTCCCTGGGATTCTCCAGGCAAGAACACTGGAGTGGGTTGCCATTTCCTTCTCCAATGCATGAAAGTGAAAAGTGAAAGTGAAGTTGCTCAGTCTTGTCCGACCCTCAGCGACCCCATGGACTGCAGCCTTCCAGGCTCCTCCATCCATGGGGTTTTCCAGGCAAGAGTACTGGAGGGGGTTGCCATTGCCTTCTCTGTTTGAATTGTTAGATTTGTATTATATTACTAATGATTACAGCAATCTTAATAAGAGGGTTGTAATGTTTATACATGACAAGCTCTGGGAGATGGTGAAGGACAGGGAAACCTGGCATGCTGCAGTTCACGGGGTCACAAAGAGTTGAACATGACTGAATGATGAAACAACAACAACAATGTTCATACTCATAGTTAATAAATAATGGTTTTGGGCATTTTAAAAATGATTTAAATAGCATCAATTTAAAAATATTAATTTCTGTTTCTAGAAACAATTTTAACTTTGTTTTTTAGAAAATAAAGATGCTTTATCTTAATTACTTTCACTCTGTGAAAATGAATCTCTATGTGAAATCTAATTCTCATATCAAAGCTAAAATATTTGTAGTATCTGGCATAGTAATTAGTAAACAAATAATGAATTGCCACATTTTCATTAAATAAATTAAGAGATACAACTGTATTCTATTTCATTGAAAACTTTAGGGATTCTGTGATGATGGTTCACATCATTTTAAACTATATTCTAGGTTACTTTCTTTCATCACTTTAAGTATGTCTTGCCATTCCCTCCTGGCTTGAAGAGTTTCTATTGAAAGATCAGCTGTTATCCTAATGGGAATTCCCTTGTGTGTTATTTGTTGTTTTTCCCTTGCTGCTTTTAACAAGTGGTGCTGGGAAAACTGGTCAACCACTTGTAAAAGAATGAAACTAGAACACTTTCTAACACCATACACAAAAATAAACTCAAAATGGATTAAAGATCTCAACATAAGACCAGAAACTATAAAACTCCTAGAGGAGAACATAGGCAAAACACTCTCCGACATACATCATAGCATGATCCTCTATGACCCACCTCCCAGAATATTGGAAATAAAAGCAAAAATAAACAAATGGGACCTAATTAAACTTAAAAGCTTCTGCACAACAAAGGAAACTATTAGCAAGGTGAAAAGGCAGCCTTCAGAATGGGAGAAAATAATAGCAAATGAAGCAATGGACAAACAACTAATCTCAAAAATATACAAGCAACTCCTACAGCTCAACTCCATAAAAATAAATGACCCAATCAAAAAATGGGCCAAAGAACTAAATAGACATTTCTCCAAAGAAGGCATATAGATGGCTAACAAACACATGAAAAGATGCTCAACATCACTCATTATCAGAGAAATGCAAATCAAAACCACTATGAGGTACCATTTCACACCAGTCAGAATGGCTGCGATCCATAAGTCTACAAGCAATAAATGCTGGTGAGGGTGTGGAGAAAAGGGAACTCTCTTACACTGTTGGTGGGAATGCAAACTAGTACAGCCACTATGGAGAACAGTGTGGAGATTCCTTAAAAAAACTGGAAATAGAACTGCCTTATGATCCAGCAATCCCACTGCTGGGCATACACACTGAGGAAACCAGAAGGGAAAGAGACACGTGTACCCCAATGTTCATCGCAGCACTGTTTATAATAGCCAGGACATGAAAGCAACCTAGATGTCCATCAGCAGATGAATGGATAAGAAATCAGTGGTACATATACACAATGGAGTATTACTCAGCCATTAAAAATAATACATTTGAATCAGTTCTAATGAGATGGATGAAACTGGAACCTATTATACAGAGTGAAGTAAGCCAGAAAGAAAAACACCAATACAGTATACTAACGCATATATATGGAATTTAGAAAGATGGTAACAATAACCCTGTGTACGAGACAGCAAAAGAGACACCGATGTATAGATCAGTCTTATGGACTCTGTGGGAGAGGGAGAGGGTGGGGAGATTTGGGAGAATGGCATTGAAACATGTATAATATCATGTATGAAACGAGTCGCCAGTCCAGGTTCGATGCACGGTACTGGATGCTTGGGGCTGGTGCACTGGGATGACCCAGAGGGAGGGTAGGGGAGGGAGGAGGGTGGAGTGTTCAGGATGGGGAATGCGGATATACCTGTGGCGGATTCATTTCGATATTTGGCAAAACTAATACAGTATTGTAAGGTTAAAAAAACAAAACAAAACAAAACCATATTCTAAATGGATGTTGTGATGAGCTGCCCACAATATTTTCAGTTCAGAGGCACTGATATCCCCAGTAGTCAAAAAAGTGTTCACTACAGATGGCTCAAAAGCCAAGACCCTCTTCAGGACCTACACTCAAAGGAGCTGCCTTGCCCAAGCTTATGCCCCTTCTTGGAGCTAATCTATATCCAATAGCTAATTGACCATGGGATACAAAGACTTGGCAGCCTTTCCTTAATTCTAAAGGTCATCTCAGGTTTAGAGTTCCTTATGGTATCAAACAATGCCTCTGATGCAGTGGTATTGTGGTTCAACTTCTTCTGCCTAACCCTACCTCCCTCATCCATTTGTATTAAGTTTCTGGGTGAATTCCTCAAATATCCATCTTAGATCTGATTCCAGGAAATGTAAAATATATTATATCAAGAATGCTCCTAAAACAGGCTATAAAATGAGATTTTATAAATGGAATGCCAGTTGGAAATAAAGATTCATCACTTATTGTAGCTGACAGCTCCTGGAATGCTATAGTGGTACAATTGCTGAAATCTTTACTGAGGACAAATTGGGATGAGATAACACATAGAAGGGATTGTCCTTGGCTGTTGCAATGCCTCTTATAATTATTAGAAAAAAATGAAAAGTCAATAGCTCACATTAAGTAAAGTCTATTTACCAGAATTACTATGGCAGATGGTGGAAGATAGAAAAGCTCATAAAATTATCATAGTAGGAGGAGCCACCTATGTTCTGTGAGAGAACTGATGGTAAGACTCTTTTAACTAAAGCCATAAGAAAGGCACTGGCAAGAGGATTGCCTTTATCGTTGAGGTGGGTTGTCCTCTTGTGTTCAGGACTAGTGGTAGTAATAGACTCCCTGATAATAATTATGAAGATAGGAACATAAAGTACCCATGGAATACAGCCCACCAGGCTCCTCTGTCCATGGAGAGTCTTCAGGCAAGAATACGGGAGTGGGTTGCCATGCCCTCCTCAGGGGATCTTCCCAACCCAGGGATTGAACCCAAGTCTCCCTCATTGCAGGCAGATTCTTTACCATCTGAGGCACCAGGAAAGTAGAAAATAAAGTCAAGTTACAGCTTTTAACTACCAGAAGCAACGTGGGTGCAACTATTATCATTGGCAAGTAGTAGATCAAAGAGGTCTGACCTACGGAGACTATTCAGGTAGTTAATAGAATGAAACCAGGAGCAAATTATACAATGGAGTCCAACAAATGTGGAGTTTAATTTATAAACTAAAAGAAATCATCATGGATGCTCAAAAGGTCAAAAGGCTGCCATCCTGATAAAAAGCTCTATTCCCTTGCCCAGTTTCTGGAATTAAACCAATCACAACTCATGGAACTGTACACTGCAAAAATAAAATTGACTATGTATAAATGTAAATCTTAATTTAAAACTCACTTGGCCCTCTGGATTCAAAAATAACAATTGAGAAATTTTTTAAGTTTTTGGGAATAAATGCACTGTGTTAATTGAAAATTTATGACACTTTTTTATTGCAGTATAATTGATTTAAAATATTGTGTTAGTTCCAGGTGTACAGCACAGTGATTCAGTTCTTTTCCAGGTTCTTTTCCCTTACAGGTTATTACAAATTATTGATTGTAGTTCCCTATGCTATACAGTTGGAGAAGGCGAGGGCACCCCACTCCAGTACTCTTGCCTGGAAAATCCCATGGATGGAGGAGCCTGGTGGACTGCAGTCCATGGGGTTGCTAAGAGTCCGAGAGGACTGAGCGACTTCACTTTCACTTTTCACTTTCATGCATTGGAGAAGGAAATGGCAACCCACTCCAGTGTTCCTGCCTGGAGAATCCCAGGGATGGCGGAGCCTGGTGGGCTGCCGTCTGTGGGGTCGTACAGAGTTGGACACGACTGAAGCAACTTAGCAACAGCAGTAGCAGCAGCAGCATGCTATACAGTAGGTGCTTGTTGGTTTTTTGTTTTTTATGTGTGAACTGTGTTAAGTTGCTTCCACTGTGTCCAACTCTTTGTGACACTATGGACTATAGGCTACCAGTTTCCACTATTCATGGGATTCTGCAGGCAAGAATACTGGAGTGGATTGCCATGCCCTCTTCTAGGGGATCTTCTTGGCTGAGGGATTGAATCGGCATCTCTAATGTCTCCTGCATCGTCAGGCAGGTTCTTTAGCACTAACGTCACCTGGGAAGCCCATCTATTTCATATAGAAGTGTGTATATGTTAATTCCAAGCTCCTAACTTATCCCTCACCTCTTTTCCCCCTTTGGTAACCATAAATTTGTTTTCTGTGTCTGTAGGTCACTATCTGTTTTGTAAATAAGTTCATTTGTAACTTTTTTAAAAAAAATTATTTTAAAAGTCATCATTTGGAGGCTAGGGCTGCCACAGCAAAGTACTAGAGACTAGATAGTTTAAGAACAGAAATTAACTTTTTTACAATTCTGGAGGCTAAAAGTCTTAGATCAATGTGTTGGCAGGATTATTTATTCTGAATTCTCTCTCCTTGGCTTATAGATAGCTCTTTCCCCTGTATTTTCATATTATTATCTCTATCTACATTTCTGTGTCCAAATTTCCTCTTCTAATGAGGACACTAGTCATATTGGATTAGAGCCCGCCCTAATGACCTCATTTTAACCTAATTACCTCTTTAAAGACATTATGTGCAAATATTAGCATATTCTGAGGTCTTGGGAGTTAGGACTTCAGCATACAAATTTTGGGAGGGATTCAATTCATCTCATACAACCACCCATTTATTCAATTACTCATAGACTATTATGTAAAATAATACTAAAATACAGTTGACCCTTGAACAACATGGGGGTTATGGGTGCCAAACCCATCATCTCCTCAAAAACTAGTGTGTAACTTTATAGTCAATCCTCTATACTGAGGTTCCAAACCCACAGATTCAACCAACTACAGATAGTGTAGTGCAGTGGCATATGCTTACTGAAAAAAAAAAATCCCCATGTAAGTAGACCCATGTAGTTCAAACTCATATTGTTCAAGGGTCAACTGTAATGGTACAAGCTAAAACAGGTAAAATATTAATTTATTAATTTCTAATGTCCAAGTACCCAATTCAAGTGCTAACTCAAGTCACCAGCATTCTTTATCTGAAGATAGTTTTATAAACACATACAAATACCTTCTAGGTCATTTTACTTTTCTTTTGGACTTGAATGTAACTCAAAATTCATCAAAAAACTAACAACATCATTATTGGGACTCCAAGTTTGTTGTTGTTCGTTGTTCAGTTGCCCAGTTATTTCTCTCTCTTTGCAACCCCATGGACTGCAGCACACCGGGCATCCCTGTCCACCATCTCCCAGAATTTGCCCAAGTTCATGTTCATTGTATTGGTGATGCTGTTCAGTCATTTAAGGCTCTGATGCCCTCTTCTCCTTCTGCCCTCAAACCTTCCAAGCATCAGGGACTTTTGCAATGAGTCATCTCTTCTCATCAGATGGCCAAAATACTGGAGCTTCAGCATCAGCCCTTCCAGCGAGTATACAGGGTTGATCTCCCTTAAGGTTGACTGCTTTGATCTCCTTGCTATCCAAGGGACTTTCAGGAGTCTTCAGCACCACAGTTGGAAGGCATCAATTCAACACACTGTCTAGGTTTGTCATCACTTTCCTGACAAGAGGCAATCATCTTCTGATTTCATGGCTGCAATCACTGTCTGTGGTGATTTTGGAGCCAAGAAGAGGAAATCTGTCACTACTTCCACATTTTCCCCTTCTATTTGCCATGCAGTAATGGGGCCAGATGCCATAGTCTTAGCTTTTTTAATATTTAGTCTTAAGTCGGCTCTTTCCCTCTCCTCTTTTACCCTCATCAAGAGGCTCTTTAGTTCCTCTTCGCTTTCTGCCATTAGAATGGTATCATCCGCATATTGGGCTTCCCTGGTGGTTCAGACAGTAAAAAATCTGCCTGCAGTGTGGGAGACCTGGGTTTAATCTCTGGGTTGGGAAGATCCCCTGGAGAAGGGAATGGCTACCCACTCCAGTATTCTTGACTGGAGAATCCCATGGACAGGGAAGCCTGGCAGGCTACAGTCCATAGGGTCTCAAAGAGTTAGACACTACTGAGTGTCTAAGCACAATCAACATATCTGAGGTTGTTGATGTTTCTCCTGCTTCTCTTGATTCCAGCTTAAACTCATCCAGCCCTGGCATTTCTTACGATGTGCTCAGTGTATAGATTAAACAGAGTGACAGCAGATAGCCCTACTGCTCTCCTTTCTCAATCCTGAACCAATCAGTTGTTCCATACATGGTTGTAACTGTTGCTTCTTGACCCACACACAGGTTTCTCAAGAGACAGGTAAGACGGTCTGGTATTTCCATCTCTGTAAGAGCTTTCCACAGTTTGTCATGATCTACACAGTCAAAGGCTTTAATGTAGTCGATGAAACAGAGATAGATGTTTTCCTGAAATTCCCTTGCTTTTTCTATAATCCAGCAAATGTTGACAATTTGATCTCTGGTTCCTCTTCCTTTTCTGAACTCAGCTTGGACATCTGGAAGTTCTTGGTTCACATAATGTTGAAGCCTAGCATACAAGATTTTAAGTATGACTTTACTAGAATGGGAGATCAGTATAACTGTCTGACGGTTAGCGCATTCTTTGGTACTACCCATCTTGGGAATTGGGATAAGGATTAATCTTTTCCAGTCCTGTGGCCACTGCTCAGTCTTCCAGATGTGCAGGCATGATGAATGCAAAACCTCGATGGCTTCCTCCTTTAGGAATTTGAACAGTTCTGCTGGAATTTCATCACATCCACCAGCAGTGCTTCTAAAGAAGGCCCACTTGACTTCACACTCCAGAGTATCTGGCTCTGGGTGACTAACCACACCAACTCAGTAATCCAGTTCATTAAGATCATTTTTTAATACAGTTCTTCTGTATATTCTTTTCACCACTTCTTGATCTCTTCGGCATTTACTAGGTCTCTATGATTTTAATCCTTTATTATGCCCATCCTTGGCTTGGGCAGAATGCTCCCTTGATGTTTCCAATTTTCCTGAAGAGATCTCTAGTCTTTTCTTCTATTATTAAATATTGTTCATTGAAGAAGACCTTCTTGTCTCTTCTAGCTATTCTTTGAAGCTCTGCATTTAATTGGATGTACCTTTCCCTCTCTCCCTTGCTTTCTGCTTCTCTTCCATAATATTGTATAGGAGATGGTGAACAAAACCATCCCAAAGGAAAAGAAAAGCAAGAAGGCAAAGTGGCTATTTGGGGAGGCTTTACGAATAGCAGAAAAATGAATAAAGAGACTGAAGTTATCCATCATTAAAACTTTCCTCTCTTCCAGAGAGAAGCCAAGTAGTTCATCTTGTCTTGTGATCATGCTCAGTTGTGTCCAACTCTTTGTGACCCTCTGGACTGTAGCCCAGTGGTCATTTATGGATATGAGGGTTGGACTGTAAAGAAGCTGAGCACCAAAGAATTGATGCTTTTGAACTGTGGTGTTGGAGAAGACTCTTGAGAGTGCCTTGGACTGCAAGGAGATCCAACCAGTCCATCCTAAAGGAGATCAGTCTTGAATATTCACTGGAAGGACTGATGCTGAAGCTGAAACTCCAATACTTTGGCCACCTGATGGGAAGAACTGACTCATTTGAAAAATCCTTGATGCTGGGAATGATTGAAGGCAGGAGGAGAAGGGGATGACAGAAGATGAAATGGTTGGATGGCATCACCTACTCGACGGACATGAGTTTGAGCAAACTCTGGGAGTTGGTGATGGACAGAGAAGCCTGGTGTGCTGCAGTCCATGGGGTCACAAAGAGTAGAACACGACTGAGCAACTGAACTGAAATGGACTGTAGCCCACCAGCTCCTCTGTCCAAGGAATTTTTCAGGCGAGAATACTGGAGTGAGTTACCTTGCCTTCCTCCAGGGGATCTCCCTGACTTAGGGATCAAATCCTTATCTCCTCTGTCTTCTACATTGCAGGTGGATTCTTTACCTGCTGAGCCATCAGGGAAGCCCCCAAGTAGTTTATATTTTATCACAAATTTCCTGAAATTCATTATTTCTGGTACCATTTAGTTTGACTGTCACTTTGTCATATGGTGAGTTAATGCCATTGAAGGAAGGAAGGTACCATTCATGGTTACTAGGAAAAGGAAGCCAGAGCAACTCTACCCCACTTCTGATTTTGATTTTCTGATTCACTCTTTTCCTGCTGTCCATAAGCACTGCCTTTGTGAGTCACAGTGCCCTTTCCTTTAGACTCAAGACACCAGGACATTTTCTTACATTGAAAGTTTAGCAAGAAGACAACTGATCTATAATAAGGTTTTTTTTTTTTTTTTTTTGTCTCAGGTTTTGTTTTGTTTTTTAATAATACATACATATATTTCTCCATTTATGAGTTCTTGCTCAAAGTCAGGGAAGTAGTATTCATGAAATGTAATATTATTGCTGTGATTCTGATTCTCTGTTTATATTACACACAAAGGTGAATATGTACGTATTTTCATTTACCCTACATTATATCCTTTCCTCACAGTTGAATAATGAAGGTAATTTTCAGGCAGAGTAATTTTTTTAAGAATGCTTGGCAATTACTTTGCCATTCAAATCTACTTAACTGCAAACTGTTGCTTTGCTGTCCCTAGGATGTAAAACTAATTCACTTCTAAAGTCTGAATATCACTCTGGAAGCGTAAGTATAAAATAATGCCATAGGCAAGATTGTGAGGCAAATGAAATAGCTCTCTAACTGAATGCAAATGTATTCATGAAGGGTATAATTTTTGCACAACAAAATCAGAGCTCTGGCCAGCACTTTTCCAGTGGGAATGTTCTTAGTGACGATTTAGGTATTCAGAGAATTGTTGTTGTTTAGTCTCTAAGTCCTATCTACCTCTTTTGTGACCCCGTGGACTGTAGCCCACCAGGCTCCTCTGTCCTTGGGATTCTCCAGGCAAGAATACTGGAGGGGGTTGCCATTTCCTTTCCAGGGGATCTTTCTGCCCCAGCCATCAAATATGCATCTCCTCCATTGCCTGGCAGATTCTTTACCACTGAGCCACTTTGGTAGCCCATTAAGAGAACAGTCTTTTTCAAAGCCTGATAATATCCGTGAGGTTAGAATACTTCTGCTTGAGAAAAAATTACCAAGACTTTAAGATATACAAATGTGCTTTTTTTTGGACATATATTACTTAAATCATCCTCTATATCAGGATTTTTCAACCATAGTATTATTGCCATTTTGGACTATCCTTTGCTAGAGGGGGCTTTCCTGGGCATTGCAAGATATTTTACCAGCATCCTTTGTGTCTACCCACTAGATGCTAGTAGCAAACCCCCTTACTTCAATCATGGAAAAATATCTCCTGGCGTTGCCAAATGTCCCCTGGGGGACAAAAGTATCCCTATTTGAGAACCAGTACTCTTGCCTGGAAAATCCCATGGGTGGAGGAGCCTGGTAGGCTGCAGTCCATGGGGTCGCTAAGAGTTGGACTCAACTGAGTGACTTCACTTTCACTTTTCACTTTCATGCATTGGAGAAGGAAATGGCAACCCACTCCAGTGTTCTTGCCTGGAGAATCCCAGGGACGGGGGAGCCTGGTGGGCTGCCGTCTATGGGGTTGCACAGAGTCAGACACGACTGAAGCAACTTAGCAACAGCAGCAGCAACATAAATATATGCCTGCCATATTCTGTGCACTTTATACCAAAGGTGTTTATTTTCAAACCTGGGTACTATAATCAGACATTTTCCAGTGTTTGCATCATTTCTGGATGCTCAAATAGTAAATGGACTTCAAATGAAGTAATGCAAGTAGTCTTTGAAGAAAGTGGCCATTACTAGAAAGTCTATAGGGACAAAAATAGTTCTTTGATTAGTAGAAAGGACACACTTGGGATAAGGATTTGTCTTTTCTATGCAGATCCAGAGGCTGAATTAAGAATGTGAATGGAGATTACAGGAAGAAAGATTGTAACTGTGTAGAATAATTTAAATAGCACCTTGATAACATGCTGCTTTAGTTTTTTGATTTTAGTTGTTATTGAATCTACACATTTCTAATATCTACTTTACCTTGTAAAGTAATGTAAATGTAAATTTACAATGTAAAGTAAATGTTTATGTTCTTTGTAATTTTACTATTGTGGTATTTGTATTTTCTTTTTAATTTGTAATTGCTTTTGTACAAGAAGACTGTTAACTTTTGCCTGCTATGTAGCTCATATATTAGTACTATCTTTTTGAATTTATTCTTTTTATTTTTGATATATAGTTCTTTAAAAATTGTGTACTCCAAACCATTAATTTGTTGCTATTGTTTCTTGATTTGCTTTTGTATCTAATAAGCTCTTTCCCATAATTAGGAAAATAAATACATTAATTTGTGCATGAATTTTTATATTATATCTGTAAATTGTGAAGGATTTTTAACGCAAGGCTAATGTATCTTGGAAAAAGAGGGGAAAGCAATCTAACTGAATTGTTATATTGTCAGTAAACCAATCTAAAGTTTACTGAGTGCCTATAGCAAGCCTGTGGAGAAGGCAATGGCACCCCGCTCCAGTACTCTTGCCTGGAAAATCCCATGGACGGAGGAGCCTGGTAGGCTGCAGTCCATGGGGTCGCTAAGAGTCGGGCATGACTGAGCAACTTCCTTTTCACTTTTCACTTTCATGCATTGGAGAAGGAAATGGCAACCCACTCCAGTGTTCTTGCCTGGAGGATCCCAGGGGCGGGGGAGCCTGGTGGGCTTCCGTCTATGGGGTCGCACAGAGTCGGACATGACTAAAGCAACTTAGCAGCAGTAGCATAGCAAGCCTGACACCATGCTAGTTGGTTTATAGACTGATCCTAAATGTAAAACCACCATTAACATTTTATCATTATTATTATGCTTGGTTTATAAATAAGAAACTGAAGCCCACTAAGTATAATAGCTTGATCAATGACACCCCGTTTGTAGGGCTTCCCAGGTGACTCAGTGATAAAAGAATCCCCCTCCCAGTGCAGGAGCCACAGGAGAGCCAGCTTCAATTCCCTAGGTCAAGAAGATCCCCTGGAGAAGGGAATGGCTACTCACTCCTATTTTGCCTGGGAAATCCAATGGACAGAGGAACTTGGCAGGCTACAGTTTATGGGGTCACAAAGAGTTAGACACAACTGAGCAGGCACACACACGCACCATCCACTTTGTAAGTCAGAAATTTAGATGGTTCTCTTTGACCTAAAGCCCATGTTCTTTCTATATTCTATAAGCGATATTCTATAAGTAACAGTGAGGCTCTTGGACTTTTGAGTGGAAAATAACATAGTCAGAATTGGGCTGTAAGAAAATCATTTTAACAATGGCGGAGATGGGAAATTTTTGTTAGTGAAAGGACATTCTGGAAGCTATTGAAGCAGATCAAGTTAAAGATAATAAAATCCCTGTATCTGAATGCAAGTAGTAGCTAGAAACTGCAAAGGAAGGAATAGAGAAGAGATACTAAGGATATAGAATTGACAGGACATGGCAATTGGATGTTGGGGAAAGATAGATGTATAAAGATGATTAGAAATCTTCTGGAAAGTCATCTTGAAAGAATATCAGAGTAGTTTTTCAAATATGAAGTTTTTCTAAGGAAGATTAGAAGGTTAATTTTGTATAATGTCAAGTGACAAATGAAGAGGGATAGTCCTATGTAATGGAGAAGACGATAGCACCCCACTCCAGCACTCTTGCCTGGAAAATCCCATGGATGGAGGAGCCTGGTGGGCTGCAGTTCATGGGGTCGCTAAGAGTCGGAC
Organism: Bos javanicus; assembly: GCF_032452875.1. Taxonomy (NCBI): domain Eukaryota; kingdom Metazoa; phylum Chordata; class Mammalia; order Artiodactyla; family Bovidae; genus Bos; species Bos javanicus. The sequence goes on from NC_083872.1 coordinate 15,853,002, forward strand.
ATGACTGAGCGACTTCACTTTCACTTTTCACTTACATGCATTGGAGAAGGAAATGGCAACCCACTCCAGTGTTCTTGCCTGGAGAATCCCAGGGATGGAGGAGCCTGGTAGGCTGCCGTCTATGGGGTCGCACAGAGTTTGACACGACTGAAGCGACTTAGCAGTAGCAGCAGCAGCAGTCCTATGTAATGGTTTAAACTAGGATTGCATCTTGGGACAGGAAAACTCGGGTTAAAATTGAGTTGGGAATCAACTGCACTGATACAAGGAAACTGTGAGGTTACCAAGGGTACAAGTTGAAAGGAGAAGAATCATGGGAATATCTGTATTTAAGTGGTGGGAATAGAACAAGAATGTGGATACAAAAATAGTGTGGCAACATGGATGGACCTAGAGGTTATCATACTGAGTGAAGTTAAGTCAGACAGGGAAGGACAAATATATGTTATCGTTTATATGTGAAATCTTAAAAAAAAAAAAAAAGTGCAATTGAACTTATTTACAAAACAGAGTCACCAGTGTAGTAGAAAACAAACTTGTGGTTACCAGGGGATGGGGGTGGGAGGGTAAATTGGGAGATTGGGATTGACATATACACACTACTATATATAAAATTCTGTCCTTTATTGAGCCCATCTTTGCATGAAATGTTCCCTTGGTATCTCTAATTTTTTTGAAGAGATCTCTAGTCTTTCCCATTCTGTTGTTTTCCTCTATTTCTTTGCATTTATCGCTGAAGAAGGCTTTCTTGTCTCTTCTTGCTATTCTTTGGAACTCTGCATTCAGATGCTTATATCTTTCCTTTTCTCCTTTGCTTTTTGCTTCTCTTCTTTTCACAGCTATTTGTGAGCCCTCCTCAGACAGCTAGTTTGCTTTTTTGCATTTCTTTTCTATGGGGATGGTCTTGATCCCTGTCTCCTGTACAATGTCAGGAACCTCCAACCATAGTTCATCAGGCACTCTATCTATCAGATCTAGGCCCTTAAATCTATTTCTCACTTCTACTGTATAATCATAAGGAATTTGATTTAGGCCATACCTGAATGGTCTAGTGGTTTTCCCTACTTTCTTCAATTTAAGTCTGAATTTAGCAATAAGGGGTTCATGATCTGAGCCACAGTCAGCTCCCGGTGTTGTTTTTGTTGAGTGTATAGAGCTTCTCCATCTTTGGCTGCAAAGAATATAATCAATCTGATTTCAGTGTTGACCATCTGGTGATGTCCATATGTAGAGTCTTCTCTTGTGTTGTTGGAAGAGGGTGTTTGCTATGACCAGTGCATTTTTCTTGGCAAAACTCTACTAGTCTTTGCCATGCTTCATTCCGTATTCAAAGGCCAAATTTGCCTGTTACTCCAGGTGTTTCTTGACTTCCTACTTTTGCATTCCAGTCCTCTATAATGAAAAGGACATCTTTTTGGGGTATTAGTTCTAAAAGGCCTTGTAGGTCTTCATAGACACATTCACCTTCAGCTTCTTCAGCATTACTCGTTGGGGCATAGACTTGGATTACTGTGATATTGAATCGTTTGCCTTGGAAACAAACAGATCATTCTGTCATTTTTGAGATTGCATCCAAATACTGCATTTCGGACTCTTTTGTTGACCATGATGGCTACTCCATTTATTCTAAGGGATTCCTGCCCACAGTAGTAGATATAATGGTCATATGAGTTAAATTCACCCATTTCAGTCCATTTGAGTTCGCTGATTCCTAGAATGTTGACGTTCACTCTTGCCATCTCCTGTTTGACCACTTCCAATTTGCCTTGATTCATACGCAGGTCAGGAAGCAACAGTTAGAACTGGACATGGAACAACAGACTGGTTCCAAATAGGAAAAGGAGTACATCAAGGCTGTATATTGTCACCCTGCTTATTTAACTTACATGCAGAGTACATGATGAGAAACGCTGGGCTGGAAGAAGCACAAGCTGGAATCAAGATTGCCAGAGAAATATCAATAACCTCAGATATGCAGATGACAACACCCTTATGGCAGAAAGTGAAGAGGAACTAAAAAGCCTCTTGATGAAAGTGAAAAGGGAGAGTGCAAAAGTTGTCTTAAAGCTCAACATTAAGAAAATGAAGATCATGGCATCTGGTCCCATGACTTCACAGGAAATAGAAGGGGAAACAATGGAAGACTTTATTTTTTTGACCTCCAACATCACTGCAAATGGTGACTGCAGCCATGAAATTAAAAGACACTTACTCCTTGGAAGGAAAGTTATGACCAACCTAGATAGCACATTGAAAAGCAGAGACATTACTTTGCCAACAAAGGTTCATCTAGTCAAGGCTACGGTTTTTCCAGTGGTCATGTATGGATGTGAGATTTGGAGTGTGAAGAAAGCTGAGTGCCGAAGAATTGATGTTGGTTTTGAACTGTGGTGTTGGAAGAGACTCTTGAGAGTCCCTTGGACTGCAAGGAGATCCAACCAGTCCATTCTGAAGGAGATCAGCCCTAGGATTTCTTTGGAAGGAATGATGCTAAAGCTGAAACTCCAGTACTTTGGCCACCTCATTCGAAGAGTTGACTCATTGGAAAAGACTGTGATGTTGGGAGGGATTGGGGTCAGGAGGAGAAGGGGATGACAGAGGATGAGATGGCTGGATGGCATCACCTACTCTATGGACTTGAGTCTGAGTGAACCCCGGGAGATGGTGATGGACAGGGAGGCCTGGCGTGCTGTGATTCATGGGGTTACAAAGAGTCGGACACGACTGAGTGACTAAACTGAACTGAACTGAACTGATATATAAAATAGATAACTAATAAGAACCTACTATATAGTACAGGGGACTTCTCTCAATATGTACTATTGGGAAAAGAATCTAAAATGAGTGCATATATGTATATGTATAAATGATTCAGTTCAATTTGCTGTACACTTGAAACAAACACAACTTTGTAAATCAGCTATTCTCCAATAAAAAAATTTAACAAGATAAAGGATAATGTAGATAAGTAGAAGGAGAACACATAGTTTTTATAAAAAGAGGATAATTACCTGTTGCAAATGATGTAAATATTTTCAAATGATGTATAACCTGCACTGTCAGTGTCATGCTCATAGGCCCTCACACTAACCAGAGTAGCACATGGCTATTGAAATTCCTACTCCCAGGACCTGCTCTCATCATCAGAATCTGCCATCTTTGCTCACAACACACTCATAGTGTCATAGGATTTCTTTCCAACCCCAGCAACCCTCAACCAATTGATGTGACTTCGGGCTTTCCCAGGTAGCTCAGCTGGTAAGGAATCGGCCTGAAGCAGAGACCCTGGTTCCATTCCTGGGTCAGGAAGTTCCCTTAGAGAAGAGACACCCTTCTCCAGTATTCTTGGGCTTCTCTGGTGGCTCAGACAGTAATCTACCTGCAATGTGGGAGACCTGGGTTTGATTCCCTGGAGGAGAGCATGGCAATGCACTCCAGTATTCTTGCCTGGGGAATTCCCATGGACAGAGGAGCCTGGTGAGCTACAGTCCATAGGGTCACAAAAAGCTAGCCTTGACTGAGCGACTAGGTACAGCACAGCACGGTGAGTGTATAAATACTCCAGCTCCCTTAGTCCTTGAGAGGATGCTGCTGAGGCACCTCTTCCACACTGACTATGCCATTTCCCCAGCATGCTTGACTTTAAGTTGTTCTCAGGGGACATTTTATTGATTATCTTATCATTGCCCTGGTAGTGTTTCATGGAATCATTTAAGAATGTGTTCTCAAACTCAAATCTACCTCAGGATCTTCTGGAAGAACACACGTGAAAACAGGACAAGAAAAAGGGTCAAGGATGTTATTCTTAGGGTCAGAGAGGACATTGATGACTTCAGAGACAGCCCTCACAGGTGAGTGGCAAATAAACTGGATGTAAGAAGACTGAGAATGAGAGAATGCTTGGAGATGCCAGGTAATCTGAGGTGATGTCGAGGGAAGTTGAGAGGATTTGATCTTTGTCTGAGTTGAGAATGGGTTTGAGCCTTGCTTCTCAGCCTAGAGTGAGATGAAGGGAGATATTGAGGTTCTAAGAAGAGCAGATGAATCCTAGAATAGCTGCTGCAGATAACATGATAAGCCATCCGTCAAAATTAAAAATATTTTAAGATATCATATAATATTAGTTAATGAAATGAGCATTTTTTTTTTAGTCAGACAGACCTGCATAGGTATTCTGGCCTTACCACACCAACTGTGTAACATTTAACTTCTCCGGTCTCATTTTTCATCTGTGAAATAGGGATTTGTCATTGTTCAGTCACTCAGTCATGTCCAACTCTTTGTAATCCTATTGTGAAATAAGGATAAGATTCATCAGTCAAATATTTGTGGATTAAATGTAACAATGTTTAGGGTTTCCTGGCACATACTAAACAATAAATGTGAGCTGTTACCCCATCAGAGGGATGAAAAGACCCCAGTTGGAGTGTGATTGTGTGAGTTCAGACTGGCAATATTCAGCTTGGTGTTATGCACCTTTAAAAAAATAAAAATGTTTATCTCTACTACCCAAATCTTGAGATAAGAAGTACCTATTGGTTCCAAGTTTTCCTTTCCCAGGGGTTCTAACAGACTCACAGGTCCTATTTTGATAACCTACTACATTTGTATGGCATGCACTTAAAAAGATAACAAAAATAATGGTTACTTCAGCTTTAGCTTTACGGATATTTTACATGGGTATTATTTTTCAGGCATTGAATGATATCTGATTATTATGGGAATATCAGGCTTGACTTGAGGTTTCCTTCTTCAATTTTATTTACAAATCAAAACAATGTACTGAATACCAAATAAAAAAGAATTTTTCAGCCACATTGTTATGTCCGCAAAGGAAGCAATAACCTCAAGTGAACTTCCTTGTTCTTAATATTCTATTTAAAATTTTTTCTCTTTTAAAAGTAGATTTTATATACTTTGACATTCTTTTTATTATTAGGATTTATTATTTATGGTATTAATCAGAAAACACTATTTCTATAGCTATGAATCAATCATGTGAATTTTTTGTGCACTATACTTTCTAAAAAGCATGGATGAGAAATATTCACATAATCATTAAACTTTAAAGTTTATGGGGTCAATTACTCTTACTAGACACTAGCAAGTAGGAAGCAAAATGTTTGTGTCAACTATGATGCTTCTGGCCTTTGAATATGAATATTCTGGGATTCTGTTTGCAGATGGCAAGGTTTTTTTTGGTGTTTTTTTTTTTTTACTCTTTACAAATCCAGATTAAAGTAAATTTCAATAAAGAATAAATTTAATAAGTTATCAGAAAGCATTTTGGCAGCATTGAATTGCACCTGAAATTATATTTAAAATATGCCAAGAAAGTTTATTTGGGTAATTACAGTAGAATATGGATTTATACCCTGTGTTAATTTAAATTATTCCACATTATCTTATTGAAACTTGCCAGTTCATATGTTCATTAATAAACACAGAAGTCACAAAAATGAAAAACTCACAGTGCCATCTCTCAAGAATTTTAAACACCCAGAGAAATTATTAACCTGTCCACTTCCCTTTTATGAATATAAATTACAAAAAATGGGATTTCCTTAGCCAGGAATTCAGTCAGCATAAAAATATTTTTTTCTTTCTCTGATTTTGTGGCTTCCAGAATTTTGGCACTAATATAAACCTTGAATTTAGCCATCCATGCATATAGCCCATAATACTAAAATAACCTCCTAATCTGCACTGGAATAATTTTAGACATCTCAAAGTTAATGCTCTCTCCAAAGCCTTCTCCTCTCCAAAATTTTTCCATTCAATTCAATAATGTGCTTACACCCAAAAGCTAGAAATCATCTTTTATCCCTTTCTTAACACCCTTAATCTGATACATCAGCAAGTATGCCAGTTGTAACCACTTATCGTTTCTCCCATTTACCTAGTCCAAACATTATCATTTCTCATCTTGGCTAATACAACTGCTTCATAAACAGTCTCTTTATCACCACTCTCACCCCTATGTCCACTCAGCCACTAGAATAACTTTTAAATTATGTAAATGGGTTATATCTCACAAAATACAATCATATATCATATCCTCTCCCAACTCTAGTCCTGCTTTAAATACTCCAGTGGCTTCTGTTCCAATTAGAATAGCATTTAAACTCCTTACAACATCTCCCTGGGTTGGGAAGAGTCCCTGGAGGAGGCCATGGCAACCCACTTCAGTATTCTTGCCTGGAGAATCTCCATGGACAGAAGAGCCTGGTGGGCTACAGTCGACGGGGTTGCAAAGAGTCACACACAAATGAACGACTAAGCAGAGCACAACACAGCATCTCACAATCTGAGACCTCATCCATCTTCTTTCACTCTTCCATTTATTCATCTTTCTTCCCTGGTCTTACTTTTCTTAAGAATGCCATTGCTTTTCTTCCTTTTTAATATAAACTTTTCAGCTATATATTTTTTTCATTAAGCACTGTATTAGCTGCATCCCATACGTTTTCATATGTTTTGTTTTCACTTCCCATCATCTCAAAATGGTTTCTAGTGTCCCCTGTGATATTTTTTTCTCTGACTCATTGTTTATTTAGGAGTGTGTCATCTAGCTTTTACAGAGTTGTGACTTTCCCAAGTTTCCTTCTACTATTGAATTCTAACATCGATATTCCCTGGTAATATAACATATTAATACTTTGTGTAATCTCAGTCAGTTTACATTATTGAGACTTGTTTGATATAGTCTATACCAGAGAATGGAGCCATTTTGCAGTATGCACTTGGGTTTAAAGTGCCAGCTGGGAGGCCTCTGGGCCCAGCCTCCTTGTAAGCCAGTGAAACTAGAAAGCACAAAGGAGAAAAAAAAAAAAAAAAGAGGAGAACAAGATGGGAGAGGAGCAGGTGGATGTGGAGTACATCTTTCTCCATGGATACATCAGGAATACACCTTCAGGCACAGAGGTACATGCAGGACACCAGCTGAGAGTGGACAGGAGTACCTGACCAGGGAAAAGAATATACAGAACCATGCAAAACTTGAGGTCAAGCCCTGAGCCTTTGGAGTGGGAGCACTGACTCCAAGACCCTAGACTACCAGAGAACCAACCCTAGGGAGTATCAAATAGTGAGAATCCACACTGACAAAACCACTTGAATAGGAGACCCAGCATCACCCAACCACCAGTAGCACCCTGTGCAGGATGCCTCATCTAAACAGCAAACAAAACCAAAATACAATCCCAGTCATCAGCAGACAGGATTACCATGTCACTCACTCTTGGCCATCAGAGGAAAAACAAACAAAACTCAGCACAAATCTCACCCTATACAAAACTTACACAAATCACTAGACCAACCTTAGGAGAGCAGAAACCAAAAGAAAGAAAGAATTCAACCTTGAAGCCTGGGAAAAGGAATTATACTTTGTGTAATCTCAGTCAGTTTACATTATTGAGACTTGTTTGATATAGTCTATACCAGAGAATGGAGCCATTTTGCAGTATGCACTTGGGTCTAAAGTGCCAGCTGGGAGGCCTCTGGGCCCAGCCTCCTTGTAAGCCAGTGAACCTCAGGCTTTTACACAAAGTAAAAGCCTGAGGTTCATTTTATATAATGAACCTCAAACACAGTAAGTTTATATATATATATATATATATATATATATATATATATATAATGAAAAGGCAGAGAAATAGTACACAAGTGGGAACAAATTAGAAACCCAGAAGTCCAAATAAATGAAGAGGAAATAAGCAAACTACCTGAAGAAGAATTTAGAATAATGATAGTAAAGATGATCAAAAACCTTGAAAACAAAGTGGAGAAAATGCAAGAATCAATTAACAAAGACCTAGAAGAATTAAAGAATAAACATACAAAGACAAACCACACAATTACTGAAATTAAAATATTCCAGGAGGAATCAATAGCAGAATATCTGAAGCAGAAGAATGAATCAGTGAGTTGGAAGATAAAATAGTAGAAATAACCTCTGAAGAGCAGAATAAAGTAAAAAGAATGAAAAGAACTGAAGATAGTCCCAGAGACCTCTGGGACAATATCAGACACACCAACATTTGAATTATAGGGTCCAAGAAGAAGAAAAGGGAGGAGCTAAGATGGCAGAGGAGTAGGACGGGGGAACACTTTCTCCCCCACAAATTCATCAAAAGAACATTTAAACGCCAAGTAAATTCCACAAAACAACTTCTGAATGCCAGCAGAGGACATCAGGCACCCAGAAAAGCAACCCAAGTCTTCAAAAGGAGGTAGGAAATAATATAAAAGACAAAAAAAGAGACAAAGAGGGAGGGACGGAGTTCCGTCCTGGGAAGGGAGTCTTAAAAAGAGAGAAGTTTCCAAACACCAGGATACCTTCTCACTGCCGAATCTGTGCCGAGCCTTGGAAGCACAGAGGGCAACATAACAGAGAGGAAAAATAAATAAACAATTAAAACCTGCAGATTGCCAGCCCTACGGTAACTCCCCCAGCGGAGAAGCAGCACAGACGCCTGCACATGCCCAAGCGGGGGCTGGGCAGGGAGGCACGGCGCCGGCTGCATCGCTTAGAGTAAGGATCTGGCCTGAATACCATGAGCGCTATCTGAGTGAAATAATTTGGGCTAGCAAACCAGACTGTGGGATATCTATCACGCGAAAAGCCAGCCCTAACCTAAGACACCACCAGGCCCGCGCACGGAACAAAGGACTGAACAGAGATAGCCGGATGCAGACCTTCCCCCTCCAGTGACAGGCAGCCAGAGCTGGAAGGGGGCAATCACAGCCCCAGAGAGACATTATCTATAAAACTGTAAACAGGCTTCTTTGCTAACTAAAACTTCTTGGGGGTCTGGACGGTCAACATCTGCCTGAGAAGGTGCGCTGGTTATACACCTAGATAACCGAGCAGCGGGGAGGCGATAAGTTGCAGCAATCGCGCTTGCCAAACACCTCACCACCTGAGCTGCTCGGACCTGGGAAGGGCACAAAACGCAGGCCCAACCGAGTCTGCGCCTCTGAGGACTACCTGAGTGCCTGAACCTGAGCGGCTTGGACCTGGGAGGTGCAGGCAGCCCAGGGCTGGCCACGGATGGTCCCCGGCGGAGCAACCTAGAGCCTGAGCAGTGTGGGCAGGGAGGCTACACGCGCTGTGAGCGGGGGCAGACCCAGTGTGGCTGAGGCACTGTGAGCACACGCCAGTGTTAATTTGTTTGCAACGTCCCTCCCTGCCTCCCCACAGCATGACTGAACAAGTGAGCCTAAAAAAAAAAAAAAAAAAAATGTCCTCCACCATCCCCTTTGTGTCAGGGTGGAAACCAGACACTGAAGAGACCAGCAAACAGAAGAAGCTATAACAGAGGGAACTGCCTTGGAAGCTACAGGCAATAGATTAAAACCCTGTGGTTAGTACCGACTACATAGGAAGGGGCCTATAGATCTTGAGAAATTTAAGTCGGACCAAGGAACTAGCCAAAAATGAACTGAACCCACAATACTCAAAACAAAACCAGAGAAAGTCCTAGATATATTTTTACGATCATTCTTTCTTTCTTTTTTTTTTCTTTTAATGTTCTTAAAAAATTTTAAGTCCTCTATTATTCCTTTAATTTTCACTTTTATAACCTATTACTTTGCAAAAAAAAAAAAAACCTATTTTTTTAAAGCAAACTTCATATATACATTTTTTATAATTTTTTTGAACTTTTTTTTTTCTTCTTTTCTTTAACATTGTAGTTTTGAAATTCCAACTCTACTCTAGATTTTTAATTATAGCTTTTGGTGTTTGTTATCAATTTTGTACCTATAGTTTTCTTTATAATTTCTGTGATTTTTTTTCCCCGCTGTTTCTTTCTCTTCTTCTTTTATATAACATTGTATATCTGAAATTCCAAACTCTACTCTAGATTTTTAATTTATGCTTTTTGGTATCTGTTATCAATTTTGTACCTATATTTTCTTTATAATTTTTGCGACCTTGTTTGTTTTTGTTTGTTTGTTTTTTCTCTATTACTTTTCCTTCTTCTTTTCTTTAACATCATATTTTTGAAATTCCAAACTCTACTCTAGATTTTTAATTTTTGCTTTTATGTATTTGTTACCAATTTTGTACCTTTAAGAACCCAATATTCAGTACCCATTTTTCACTAGGGAGCGAGATTACTGGCTTGACTCCTCCCTCTCCCTTTGGACTCTACTTTTTCTCCACCAGGTCGCCTGTGTCTCCTTCCTAACCCCTCTCTACTCTACCCAACTCTGTGAATTTCTGTGTGTTCCAGATGGTGGAGAACACTTAGGAAACTGATTACTGGCTGGATCTGTCTCTCTCCTTTTCATTCCCCCTTTTTATCCTCCTGGCCACCTCTGTCTCCTTCCTCCTTCTTCTCTTCTCTGTATAACTCCATGAACATCTCTGAGCGGTCCAGTTGTGGAGTGCACATAACGAAGTGATTACTGGCTAGCCCACTCTCTCCTCTATTGATTCCACCTCATCTCATTCGGGTCACCTCTAACTCCATCCTCCCTCTGCTCTTCTCCATGTAATGCTGAGAGCCTGTCTGGGTATCCCTCATGGTAGAGAACCTTTTCATCTTTAACGTAGATGTTTTATCAATGGTGCTGTATAGAAGGAGAACTTTTGAGATTACTGTAAAAATAAGACCGATAACTGGAAGCAGGAGGCTTAAGTCCAAACCCTGACTCCAGGGAACTCCTGACTCCAAGGAACATTAATTGACAGGAGCTCATCAAACGCCTCCATACCTACACTGAAACCAAGCACCACACAAGAGCCAACAAGTAACAGGGCAGGACATACCAAGCAAATTCTCCAGCAACAAAGGAACATAGCCCTGAGCGCCAAGATACAGGCTGCCCAAAGTCACCCCAAAACTATAGACATCTCATAACTCATTACTGGACACTTCATTGCACTCCAGAGAGAAGAAATCCAGGTCCGACCACCAGAACACCGACACAAGCTTCCCTAACCAGGAAACCTTGATAAGCCACCTGTACAAACCACACACAGCACGGAAACGCCACAATAAAGAGAACTCCACAAACTGTAAGAATACAGAAAGGACACCCGAAACTCAGCAAAATAAACAAGATGAAGAGACAGAGGAATACCCAGCAGATAAAGGAACAGGATAAATGCTCACCAAACCAAACAAAAAAGGAAGAGATAGGGAATCTACCTGATAAAGAATTCTGAATAATGATAGTGAAATTGACCCAAAATCTTGAAATCAAAATGGAATCACAGATAAATAGCCTGGAGACAAAGATTGAGAAGATGCAAGAAAGGTTTAATAAGGACCTAGAAGAAATAAAAAAGAGTCAATATATAATGAATAATACAATAAATGAAATTAAAAATACTCTGGAGGCAACAAATAGTAGAATAACAGAGGCAGAAGATAGGATTAGTGAATTAGAAGATAGAATGGTAGAAATAAATGAATCAGAGAGGAAAAAAGAAAAATGAATTAAAAGAAATGAGGACAATCTCAGAGACCTCCAGGACAATATTAAACGCTACAACATTCAAATCATAGGGGTCCCAGAAGAAGAAGACAAAAAGAAAGACCATGAGAAAATACTTGAGAAGATAATAGTTGAAAACTCCCCTAAAATGGGGAAGGAAATAATCACTCAAGTCCAAGAAACCCAGAGAGTCCCAAACAGGATAAACCCAAGGCAAAACACCCCAAAACACATATTAATCAAATTAACAAAGATCAAACACAAGGAACAAATATTAAAAGCAGCAAGGGAAAAACAACAAATAACACACAAGGGAATTCCCATAAGGGTAACAGCTGATCTTTCAATAGAAACTCTTCAAGCCAGGAGGGAATGGCAAGACTTACTTAAAATGATGAAAGAAAATAACCTATAGCCCAGATTACTGTACCCAGCAAGGATCTCATTCAAATATGAAGGAGAAATCAAAAGCTTTTCAGACAAGCAAAAGCTGAGAGAATTCAGCACCACCAAACCAGCTCTCCAACAAATACTAAAGGATATTCTCTAGACAGGAAACACAAAAATGGTGTATAAATTTGAACCCAAAACAATAAATTAAATGGCAATGGGATCATACTTATCAGTAATTACCTTAAACGTAAATGTGTTGAATGCCCCAACCAAAAGACAAAGACTGGCTGAATGGATACAGAAACAAGACCCCTACATATGTTGTCTACAAGAGACCCACCTCAAAACAGGGGACACATACAGACTGAAAGTGAAGGGTTGGAAAAAGATTTTCCATGCAAATAGGGACCAAAAGAAAGCAGGAGTAGCAATACTCATATCAGATAAAATAGACTTTAAAACAAAGGCTGTGAAAAAAGACAAAGAAGGTCACTACATAATGATCAAAGGATCAATCCAAGAAGATATAACAATTATAAATATATATATGCACCCAACATAGGAGCACCGCAATATGTAAGACAAATGCTAACAAGTATGAAAGGGGAAATTAACAATAACACAATAATAGTGGGAAACTTTAATACCCCACTCACACCTATGGATAGATCAACTATACAGAAAATTAACAAGCAAACACAAACTTTAAACGATACAATAGACCAGTTAGACCTAATTGATATCTATAGGACATTTCATCCCAAAACAATGAATTTCACCTTTTTCTCAAGCGTACATGGAAGCTTCTCCAGGATAGATCACATCCTGGGCCATAAATCTAGCCTTGGTAAATTCAAAAAATAGAAATCATTCCAAGCAACTTTTCTGACCATATTGCAGTAAGATTAGATCTCAGTTACAGGAGAAAAACTATTAAAAATTCCAACATATGGAGGCTGAAAAACACGCTGCTGAATAACCAACAAATCAAAGAAGAAATAAAAAAATAAATCAAAATTTTCATAGAAACAAATGAAAATGAAAACAAAACAACAACCCAAAACCTGTGGGACACTGTAAAAGCAGTCCTAAGGGGAAAGTTCATAGCAATACAGGCATACCTCAAGAAACAAGAAAAAAGTCAAATAAATAACCTAACTCTACTCCTAAAGCAACTAGAAAAGGAAGAAATGAAGAACCCCAGGGTTAGTAGAAGGAAAGAAATCTTAAAAATTAGGGCAGAAATAAATGCAAAAGAAACAAAAGAGACCATAGCAAAAATCAACAAAGCCAAAAGCTGGTTCTTTGAAAGGATAAATAAAATTGACAAACCATTAGCCAGACTCATCAAGAAACAAAGGGAGAAAAATCAAATCAATAAAATTAGAAATGAAAATGGAGAGATCACAAAAGACAACACAGAAGTACAAAGGATCATAAGAGACTACTATCAACAATTATATGCCAATAAAATGGACAATGTGGAAGAAATGGACAAATTCTTAGAAAAGTACAACTTTCCAAAACTGGACCAGGAAGAAATAGAAAATCTTAACAGACCCATCACAAGCATGGAAATTGAAGCTGTAATCAGAAATCTTCCAGCAATCAAAAGCCCAGGTCCAGATGGCTTCACAGCTGAAGTCTACCAAAAATTTAGAGAAGAGCTAACACCTATCCTACTCAAACTCTTCCAGAAAATTTCAGGGGAAGGTAAACTTCCAAACTCATTCTATGAGGCCACCATCACCCTAATACCAAAACCTGACAAAGATGCCACAAAAAAAGAAAACTACAGGCCAATATCACTGATGAACATAGATGCAAAAAATCCTTAACAAAATTCTAGCAATCAGAATCCAACAACACATTAAAAAGATCATACACCATGACTAAGTGGGCTTTATCCCAGGGATGCAAGGATTCTTCAATATCCGCAAATCAATCAATGTAATACACCACATTAACAAATTGAAAAATAAAAACCATATGATTATCTCAATAGATGCAGAGAAAGCCTTTGACAAAATTCAACATCCATTTATGATAAGAACTCTCCAGAAAGCAGGAATAGAAGGAACATACCTCAACATAATAAAAGCTATATATGACAAACCCACAGCAAACATTATCCTCAATGGTGAAAAATTGAAAGCATTTCCTCTAAAGTCAGTAACAAGACAAGGGTGCCCACTTTCACCATTACTATTCAACATAGTTTTGGAAGTTTTGGCCACAGCAATCAGAGCAGAAAAAGAAATAAAAGGAATCCAAATTGGAAAAGAAGAAGTAAAACTCTCACTATTTGCAGATGACATGATCCTCTACATAGAAAACCCTAAAGACTCCACCAGAAAACTACTAGAACTAATCAATGATTATAGTAAACTTGCAAGATATATTTTCAACACACAGAAATCCCTTGCATTCCTATACACTAATAATGAGAAAACAGAAAGAGAAATTAATGAAAAAATTCCATTCACCATTGCAATGGAAAGAATAAAATACTTAGGAATATATCTACCTAAAGAAACTAAAGACCTATATATAGAAAACTATAAAACACTGGTGAAAGAAATCAAAGAGGACACTAATAGATGGAGAAATATACCATGTTCATGGATAGGAAGAATCAATGTAGTGAAAATGAGTATACTACCCAAAGCAATTTATAGGTTCAATGCAATCCCTATCAAGCTACCAATGGTATTCTTCACAGAGCTAGAACAAATAATTTCACAATTTGTATGGAAATACAAAAAACCTCGAATAGCCAAAGCTATCTTGAGAAAGAAGAATGGAACTGGAAGAATCAACCTGCCTGACTTCAGGCTCTACTACAAAGCCACAGTCATCAAGACAGTATGGTACTGGCACAAAGACAGAAATATCGATCAGTGGAAGAAAATAGAAAGCCCAGAGATAAATCCACGCACATATGGACACCTTATCTTTGACAAAGGAGGCAAGAATCTACAACGGATTAAAGACAATCTCTTTAACAAGTGGTGCTGGGAAAACTGGTCAACCACTTGTAAAAGAATGAAACTAGAACACTTTCTAACACCATACACAAAAATAAACTCAAAATGGATTAAAGATCTCAATGTAAGACCAGAAACTATAAAACTTCTAGAGGAGAACATAGGCAAAACACTCTCCGACATATACCACAGCAGGATCCTCTATGACCCACCTCCCAGAATATTGGAAATAAAAGCAAAAATAAACAAATGGGACCTAATTAAACTTAAAAGCTTCTGCACAACAAAGGAAACTATTAACAAGGTGAAAAGGCAGCTTTCAGAATGGGAGAAAATAATAGCAAATGAAGCAGCTGACAAACAACTAATCTCAAAAATATACAAGCAACTCCTACAGCTGAACTCCATAAAAATAAATGACCCAATCAAAAAATGGGCCAAAGATCTAAATAGACATTTCTCCAAAGAAGACATACAGATGGCTAACAAACACATGAAAAGATGCTCAACATCACTCATTATCAGAGAAATGCAAATCAAAACCACTATGAGGTACCATTTCACACCAGTCAGAATGGCTGCGATCCAAAAGTCTACAAGCAATAAATGCTGGTGAGGGTGTGGAGAAAAGGGAACCCTCTTACACTGTTGGTGGGAATGCAAACTAGTACAGCCACTATGGAGAACAGTGTGGAGATTCCTTAAAAACCTGGAAATAGAACTGCCTTATGATCCAGCAATCCCACTGCTGGGCATACATACTGAATAAACCAGAAGGGAAAGAGACACATGTACCCCAATGTTCATCCCAGCACTGTTTATAATAGCCAGGACATGGAAGCAACCTAGATGTCCATCAGCAGATGAATGGATAAGAAATCAGTGGTACATATACACAATGGAGTATTACTCAGCCATTAAGAAGAATACATTTGAATTAGTTCTAATGAGGTGGATGAAACTGGAGCCCATTATACAGAGTGAAGTAAGCCAGAAAGAAAAACACCAATACAGTATACTAATGCATATATATGGAATTTAGAAAGATGGTAACAATAACCCTGTGTATGAGACAGCAAAAGAGACACTGATGTATAGAACAGTCTTATGGACTCTGTGGGAGAGGGAGAGGGTGGGATGATTTGGGAGAATGGCATTGAAACATGTATAATATCATGTATGAAATGAGTCGCCAGTCCAGGTTCGATGCACGATACTGGATGCTTGGGGCTAGTGCACTGGGACGACCCAGAAGGATGGTATGGGGAGGGAGGAGGGAGGAGGGTTCAGGATGGGGAACACATGTACACATGTGGTGGATTCATTTCGATATTTGGCAAAAGTAATACAATACTGTAAAGTTTAAAAAAAAAATTAAAAAAAATTAAAAATAAAAAAGTAGAGTAAAAGAAAGGGTATGAGAAAATTTTTAAAGAGCACGGGTATACCTGTGGCAGATTCATTTCAATGTTGGGCAAAACTAATACAATATTGTAAAGTTTAAAAAAAAAAAAAAAAGAGATTATAGTTGAAAATTTCCCCAACAAGGAAAAAGAAATAGTCAATCAAGTCCAAGGGGCACAAAGAATCCCATACTGGATAAACCCAAGGAGAAGCAAACCAAGACACATGCTAATCAAACTAACAAAGACTAAATACAAAGAAAGAATCTTAAAAGCAGCAAGGGAGAAGCAACAAGTAACATACAAGGAAAACACCATATGCTTAACAGCTGATCTTCAGCAGAAACTCTGCAGGTCAGAAGGGAATGGCAGGATATATTTAAAGTACTGAAAGGGAAAAATCTACAACCAAGATTACTGTACCTGGGAAGGATCTCATTCAAAATTGATGGAGAAATAAAAAGATTTTCAGACAAGCAGAACTTAAGAGAATTCAGTACTAACAAACCAGCTTTACAACAAATGTTAAAGGGACTTTTATAGTCAAGAAATACAAGAGAAGGAAAAATATCTACAAAATCAACCTCAAACAATTAAGAAAAGGGCAATAGGAACATATATATCAATAATTACTTTAAATGTAAATGGATTAAATGCTCCAACCAAAAGACATAGACTGGCTGAATGGATACAAAAACAAGACTCATCTATATGCTGTCTACAAGAAACCCACTTCAGACCTCAAGACACATATAGACTGAAAATGAGAGGATGGAAAAATATATTCCATGCAAATGGGAAGCAAAGAAAGCTGGAGTAGCAATCCTCATATCAGACAAAAAATACCTTAAAAAGATTACAAGAGATAAGGAAGGACACAACATAATGATCAAATGATCAATCCAAGAGGAAGACATAACAATTGTAAATATCTATGCACCCAACACAGAAGCACCTCAATACATATACCAGAGAATGTTCCATGTGCAATTATAAAGAAAACATATTCTACCTTGTTGGATGGAATGTTCTATAGATGTCTATTAAGTCTACTGGTTTATAATATTGTTCAAGTCTTATTTTTTCTTGTGACTATTCTTTCTGCTAAGTCGCTTCAGTCCTATCCAACTCTTTGCAACCTTGTGGACTGTAGCCTCCTAGGCTCCTCTGTCCATGGGATTCTCCAGGCAAAGATACTGGGGTGCAATGCCATTTCCTCCTCCAGGAGATCTTCCTCAACCCAGGGATCCAAAAGGCATTTTTTATGTCTCCTGCATTGGCAGGCAGGTGTGTGTTTTTTTTTTTTTTTTTTACCATTAGCATCACCTGGAAATCTTTACAGTGGTTCTTTCTCTACTGAAACTGGGATATTGAAGTCTCAAATTATTCTTCTTAAACTTTCTATTTATCTTTTTAATTATATAAGTTTTTCCTTTATATATTTTGGGGTTCTTTGTTAGTAACAATGTTTGTCTTAAAGTCTATTTTCTCTGATATTACTTCATCTGTTATTAATATAGCTGCTCTCTATCTCTTTTGGTTACTTCTTATGTGATATGTCTTATCCATCTTTTTACTTTCAATCTGGTGTACATCTTTGAAGTGGGATCAGTTTTGAAAATCCATTGTGTCAATCACTGCCTTTCAAGTGAAATGTTTAATCCATTTCATTTAATGTAGTTACTGATAAGATAGGATTTATCTCTGCCATTTTGCTCTTTGTCTTCCATTTGTGTTACATCTTTTTGTTGTTGTTGTTTCTCCTTACTACTTTTATTTTTTTGTTGTTGTTGCTGTTAAGTAAATAGTTTCAAATATATAACTTTAATTCCCTTGTAGTTTCCTATATTAGACTTTTTGAGTCATTTTCTTGGTGGTTGACCTGGGTAATACAATTAAAATTGTAATTTATAACAACCTAGTTTGGATTAATACCAACTGACTTCGGTAGTATACTAAAGCTTTGCATCATTCCCTCCCCATTCCTTTGTCATCTATTTGCCGTAAAAATGACATCTTTATAGATAACATGCCTATGAATATAGATTTATAATTATTATTTTATGCAATTGTGTTTTAAACTTAGGGGATAAAAGTTATACACAAAAACCACATTTATACTATCTTTTTATGATTTTCTATGTAGCTAGCTACTTCTTCTCTGGTGCTCTTTATTTCTTCATATCAGTTTAAAGTACTGGATTGTTTCCTTTCATTTCAGCCTGAAGAACTCTTTTAACATTTATTACAGGTCAGGTCTACTAGTGACAGTTTAGCTGCTATTTCTTAATCTGGGAATGTCTTAATTTCTCCTTCATTGTTGAAGGGTAATTTTGATAGATACAGAATTATTGGTTGACAGACTTTTCTTTTCAGCCCTTTGAATGCCTTCTGCATTCCAGGTTTCTGTTGAGAAACCTCAGTTAATCTTATTGAGCATTTCTTTTATGTGATGAGTCACTTCTCCCTTGCTATTTACAAGACCTTCTCTTTTGCTTTGACCTTCAACAACTGGATTTTGATATGTATATGTGTTGATCTTTTTGTATTTATACTCATTGTTACAAAGCTGGGGAGGGTAGAATGGGAGAGGGCAAGTTAAAAACGCCACAAATTTTACTGCATTTGATTAGATCTAGCCATTTATTTTGAATAAATTCTTTTGGAGAGCTTCAAGCTTTCAGCTAACTTTCCGATTTCTCCAAAAACTGATTTTAACAATTTTCTCATTTCTCTCAGTTTTCTCATTTTTCATTAGTGCTTTCATTAACTGAATAGGCTAATTTTGAGTTTCATCTTAACAAAGAAATTACAGTAAATTCAGTTTTTAATCTCCTTTTGTTTTGAACAGAAAAAGCTTTTCAGCAATCTGTAAAAGTTTTGACATTGTCCATCTCAGACACATTAAGCTATTCTTAGTATGTTTGAGCAAAAATTATTAGACCTATACTGCTGCTGCTGCTAAGTCTCTTCAGTCATGTCTGACTCTGTGCGACCCCATAGACAGCAGCCCACCAGGCTCTGCCGTCCCTGGGATTCTCCAGGCAAGAACACTGGAGTGGGTTGCCATTTCCTTCTCTAATGTCAGACCCATGAAAAAGTCCAAAATAGAGAAATATATTTCTGTAGTTAGAGTAAATTGGTTGCAAGAAAACAGAGAACATACATTAATTGAAAGAAAAAAAATTTTAAGTACAATGAAAAAAGGGCAAAGTGTTCCAACAAAGGACAGATAATAAATGGCATCAGGATACTGCTGAGAGGCATAATTAAGTTCATAATTGTCCAAGGGCACATTGTTACATTAGATAATTTACCTGTTCAACTTTCTCTAGACTTGCATGCATTATTTTCATTTATATCTTTTTAAGTGAATTGGTACAATAACTAAATCCAGGAGGGTTGAAAATGGAATAAACACTGTTTATGTTCAGATTTCTTCCCTTGGATAAACATTACAAATGCAGGTACTTAAGAGCACAGACTTTAGGATGATATAAATCTAATTTCAATTCCTGCCCCATCTATTTAATAGTCCTTTGGCATTAAACAAGTTACTATTTAGAAATATCATTTTCTCCCTATGAAAAATGTAGAGCTTATGAGAAATAAATTAAATAATGTTTGTAAAGCTCTTAGCTCAGCTCCTAGGTTATAATGAGTGCTAAAAAAATGGCAGCTATGAATAGTGCATTGCCTGTATTAAATATCTTATGCCCATAAAAACGACTTCTCCTATCTCAACAATTTTCATAATAACATAATTTTAAATAAGGTCTAGTCCACATGTGAATGTAAACTACATACAACTTGATCAATAGTTAATGTGTACAACACAATTTGTAAGAAAGTATGACTCTATCATACCTACTCCTCTGTGTTATTCAGGAAAATAATACAAAGCTGTTTAAAGTGAGAGGATGAATAATTATGTTCATTATCTCATTCTTTCATTTCTCTTATTTAATTTATTCATAAGTCTGAATTGTTTTTAATGCAGCATAATTTTTTTTCCCATCTTTTTATACCATGCTTGTTTCTGTTTGGAATTAGAGCAAGTATACTACTGTAGAAAAGTCTTGCTGTCATTCAAGTTGACTTCTGCACCATTTATCTCTCAAACTCAAATGCATAACTTATATCTGCAGGATTTCTATTGATATAGCTATTTTTCTTAATTTCTATTTCACAGATCAACAAAATACTATATTATCTTCTATAATGGCAAACATAATAATCACTTCTATTCGTTGAAGATTCTCTATGAACTAAACAGTCTCAAAAATCATAATACTAGTGTCTACTGTTTATTGAGAAAAGATGTATGTATATCTCAATCTTTATAACAAATATATTAAGGAATTATTATTCTTATTTTATATATGAGAATATAAATATATTCTGGTGTCAATTCATCCTCATCACAGTTCAGGAAAAGGTATCATCACACAATTTACAATCAACCTCATCAGTCAAGAGTGAAGTAATGTTCAGGTACTTTGGTTTTCTTCCTTATAATTAATGATGAAAGAAGGTAGGGATAACTTATTATAATAGCCATCTTATTTGCTTCCATACAAATAAACAGGCCATCTCTCTTCAAGTTCACATTTTTTGAGTGGATCTGATATAAAGCGTGCTTTTGGCAATCATCAAATTACTCAGGTTAGTGCAAAAGCACTTTAACAGTGTGGAAGGTGTTTTCTATGTTATATTTCCTGTCCCCAAATAATTCTGAATTCTGTATACTCTGCCCACAAAGAACTAGAAAAATATAGTAAAATAAAGAAAAGTGGCAAGCTGTGACTTATAGAAAATTTGTAGTGACAATATGATTTAAAATTTAGATAATTGTGTTTACAATAAGATAAGGCAGAAACTGTTTATTTTAAGATATTTATATGAATCTAATTTTCTAAATTCATTTAACCTAGAATTAGTGTCTATATTTTTAACAAGGTCAATAATATTTGATATTATACTCTTCAGTTCAATTCAGTTGCTCAGTTATGTCCGATTCCTTGCGATCCCATTTCCTTCTCCAAGGGATCTTTCCCATTCAGAAATGGAAGTCCTGTCTTCTGCATTCCAGGCAGATTCTTTACTGAATGAGCTATGAGGGAATCCCATGAATCTCTGATTGTCTGTAAAAAAATTTGTTTCAAAGATTATACTATGGTGCTTTTTTAAAGCAAAAATTATTGTGTAAACCGATGATTCTCTGTTGCAAGCCTGGCAAGTCAATTTAGGAAGTAGAAATAATTAAGCCCCTTTAGACTATTAGAGATTTTACAAAGCTTGGAAAGATTGAAGATTCATTGCTGTGTCACAAAAAGCGATCATTCAAGCATTGAAAGATATCTATCAAAAGCTTCCAAATGACATTTTAAGAGAAGTTGTTTGATTTCTGGCATTGGAAAAAAAGAGGATTGGGGGGCTTACTAAAGAAAAAATGCACATGAAATTCTAGAATTCTTTGATATATTGTAAGATGATAATTCTTCAAGCTGCAAATAATTTCAAGATCTTGAGCATGTAATATCAAAGTAGAAATCACCGGATGTGTATACTTTTGATGGTGATTCAGAAGAGCATTTAGACTAGATAAGGAAGACATTTAAACTTTTGATATTAAAGTTTAAGATGGTCTGTAATTACATGGAAACACATGCTCTGTTGCAGTTGTCATTTTAAATGATTTTTTAATTTAAGGTAACATTTTGTTTTTCTCACTAAGCTTCCAGAAAATGGATGATGTGTCTTACAATTAATAAAGTCTATGAATTGAGGAAATATTGTACTTATATTCACAAAGCAAAATCTCAGCTCAAATAATATTTTACTGGTAAGACTGGTTCCAAATAGGAAAAGGAGTACGTCAAGGCTGTATATTGTCACCCTGCTTATTTAACTTATATGCAGAGTACATCATGAGAAACGCCGGGATGGATGAAGCACAAGCTGGAATCAAGATTGCCAGAGAAATATCAATAACCTCAGATATGCAGATGACACCACCCTTATGGCAGAAAGTGAAGAGGAACTAAAAAGCCTCTTAATGAACATGAAAGAGGAGAGTGAACAAGTTGGCTTAAAGCTCAACATTCAGAAAACGAAGATCATGGCATCTGGTCCCATCACTTCATGGCAAATAGATGGGGAAACAGTGTCAGACTAATTTTTGGGGCTCCAAAATCACTGCAGATGGTGATTGCAGCCATGAAATTAAAAGACACTTGCTCCTTGGAAGGAAAGTTATGACCAACCTAGATAGCATATTCAAAAGCAGAGACATTACTTTGCGAACAAACGTCTGTCTAGTCAAGGCTATGGTTTTTCCTATGGTCATGTATGGATGTGAGAGTTGGACTGTGAAGAAGGCTGAGTATCGAAGAATTGATGCTTTTGAACTGTGGTGTTGGAGAAGACTCTTGCGAGTCCCTTGGACTGCAAGGAGATCCAACCAGTCCATTCTGAAGGAGATCAGCCCTGGGATTTCTTTTGAGGGAATGATGCTGAATTGAAACTCCAATACTTTGGCCACCTCATGCGAAGAGTTGACTCATTGGAAAAGACTCTGATGCTGGGAGGGATTGGGGGCAGGTGGAGAAGGGGACGACAGAGGATGAGATGGCTGATGGCATCACCAACTCAATGGACGTGAGTTTGAGTGAACTCTGGGAGTTGGTGATGGACAGAGAGGCCTGGCATGCTGCAATTCATGGGGTCACAAAGAGTCAGACACGACTGAGCGACTGAACTGAACTGAACTGTTCTCTACCTGGGCTTTCCAAAAGGCTCAGTGTTAAAGAATCCACCTGAATTGCAGGAGCCATAGGAGATATGGATTCAATCACTGGTTCATGAAGATCACCTGGAGTAGGAAATAACAACCCACTTCAGTATTCTTGCCAGGATAATCCCATGGACAGAGGACCTGGTGGGTTACAGTTCATGGGATCTCAAAGAGTTGGACACTACTGAGCAAGAAGGCACACAGGACTGGCCTCTACCCACTAGATATCAGTAGCAAATTCCTTGCCTCCCAGTTGTGACAATCTGAAGTATCTCTCCACATTGCAAAGTGTTCTCTTGGGAGCAAAATTGTTCTGACTAAGAGGCTCTGATCTATTGTAATGCTTAAAGACTAGATAAAGTTCACCAGTGGAACTATGATTCAAAACCCGGATTTATCCATTACTTATAATTTGTGTGATATTGGGCCTCATTTTTATATCCTCTGAAATATACCTAATATATTTCTTATAGAATTATTAGAATTTGATGGAATAATATATGTTTTAGGATAACAATTCATACCTTTTACTATAAAGCAGATTTCAAATACTAAAAAACAGAGGGGGGAGCTAAGATGGTGGAGGAATAGGATGGGGAGACCACTTTCTTCCCCAAAAATTCATCAAAAGAACATTTAAACGCCAAGTAAATTCCATGAAACAACTTCTGAAAGCCGGCAGAGGACATCAGGCACCCTGAAAAGCAGCCCATTGTCTTCAAAAGGAGGTGGGAAAAAATATAAAAGACAAAAAAAGAGACAAAAGAGGGAGGGACAGAGCTCCATCCCAGGAAGGGAGTCTTAAAAAGAGAAATGTTTCCAAATACCGGGAAACACTCTCACTGCCGAGTCTGTGCCAAGCCCTGGAAGCATAGAGGGAAACATAACAGGGAGGAAAAATAAATAAACAATTAAAACCCACAGATTAAGAACCCAACGGTAACTCCCTCAGTGGAGAAGCAGCGCAGGCGCCTGCACCCGCCACTAGCAAGTGGGGGCTGGGCAGGGAGGCATGGGCTACATCGCTTAGAGTAAGGATCTGGCCTGAATGCCCCGAGCACTGAGTGAACTAACTTGGGCTAGCAAACCAGACTGTGGGATAGCTACCACGCGAAAAGCCAGCCCTAACCTAAGACACCGCCAGGCCTGCGCACGGAACAAAGGACTGAACAGAGACAGCTGGCTGCAGACCATCCCCCTCCGCTGACAGGCAGCCAGAGCTGGAAGGGGGTAATCACAGCCCCAGAGAGACATTATCTACAAAACTGTAAGCAGGCTTCTTTGCTAACTAAGACTTCTTGGGGTTCTGGACGGTCAACAACCACCTGAGAAGGTGCGCCAGTTGTACAACCAGAAAACGAGGCAGAGGGGAGGTGATAAGTCACAGCGACCACGCTCGCCAAATACCTCATCACCTGAGATGCTCAGACCTGGGAAAAGCACAAAACGCAGGCCCAACCGAGTCTGCGCCTCTGAGGACTACTCGAGTGCCTGAACCTGAGTGGCTTAGACCTGGGAGGTACAAGCAGCCCAGGGACGGCCTCAGATGGTTCCCGGCGTAGCAACCTAGAGCCTGAGCAGTGTGGGCAGGGAGGGTACATGCGCTGTGAGCCGGGGCAGGCCCAGTGTGGCTGAGGCACTGCGAGCACACGCCAGTGTTATTTGTTTGCAGCATCCCTCCCTCCCCACAGCATGACTGAACAAGTGAGCCTAAAAAAAAAAAAAAAAAGTGTCCACCACCGCCCCCTTTGTGTCAGGGCAGAAATCAGACACAAAAAGACCAGCAAACAGAAGAAGCTAAAACAGAGGGAACCACCTTGGAAGCGACAGGTGCAATAGATTAAAACCCTGTGGTTAGTACCAACTACATAGGAAGGGGCCTATAGATCTTGAGAAATATAAACTGGACCAAGGAACTAGCCGAAAATGAACTGACCCCACAATACCCACAACACCACCAGAGAAAGTCCTAGATATATTTTTACTATTTTTATGATCATTCTTTCTTTCTTTCTTTTTTTTAATTAAAAAAAAATTTAAGTCCTCTGTTACTCCTTTAATTTTTACTTTTATAACCTACTATTACTTTGCAAAAAAAAAGACCCCATTTTTTAAAAAGCAAACTTCATATATATATATTTTTTATACTTTTTGTGACTTTTTTTTCTTTTTTTCTTTTTCTTTCTTTTTTTTTTTTTTTCTCCTGTTTTTTAACATTGTATTTTTGAAATTCCAAACTCTACTCTAGATTTTTAATTTTTGCTTTTTGGTATCTGTTATCAATTTTGTACCTTTAAGAACCAAATCTTCAGTACCCACTTTTACTTGGGAGAGAGATTACTGGCTTGACTGCTCTCTCCCCCTTTGGACTCTCCTTTTTCTCCACCAGGTCGCCTGTGTCTCCTTCCTAACCTCTCTCTACTCTACACAACTCTGTGAATTTCTGTGTGTTCCAGATGGTGGAGAACACTTAGGGAACTGATTACTGGCTGGATCTGTCTCTCTCCTTTTGATTCCCCCCTTTTATCCTCCTGGCCACCTCTGTCTCCTTCCTCCCTCTTCTCTTCTCTGTAAAACTCCGTGAACATCTCTGAGCGGTCCAGTTGTGGAGTGAACTTAAGGAAGTGATTACTGGCTAACCCGCTCTCTCCTCTATTGTTTCCACCTCATCTCATTTGGGTCACATCTAACTCCCTCCTCCCTCTTCTCTTCTCTATGTAACTCTATGAACCTCTCTGGGTGTCCCAACGTAGATGTTTTATCAATGGTGCTGTATAGAAGGAGAAGTTTTGAGACTACTGTAAAAATAAGACTGAAAACCGGAAGCAGGAGGCTTAAGTCCAAACTCTGACTCCAGGGAACTCCTGACTCCAGGGAACATTAATCCATAGGAGCTCATCAAACGCCTCCATACCTACACTGAAACCAAGCACCACAAAAAGGCCAACAAGTTCCAGAGCAAGACATACCATGCAAATTCTCCAACAACAAAGGAACACAGCCCTGAGCTCCAAGATACAGGCTGACCAAAGTCACCCCAAAACCATAGACATCTCACAACTCATTACTGGACACTTCATTGCACTCCAGAGAGAAGAAATCCAGCTCCACCCACCAGAACACTGACACAAGCTTCCCTAACCAAGAAACCTTGACAAGCCACCTGTACAAACCACACACAGCGAGGAAACTCCACAATAAAGAGAAATCCACAAACTGCCAGAATACAGAAAGGACACCCGAAACTCAGCAAAATAAACAAGATGAAGAGACAGAGGAATACCCAGCAGGTAAGGAACAGGATAAATGCCCACCAAACCAAACAAAAGAGGAAGAGATAGGGACTCTACCTGATAAAGAATTCTGAATAATGATAGTGGAAATGATCCAAAATCTTGAAATCAAAATGAAATCACAGAAAAATAGCCTGGAGATAAGGATTGAGAAGATGCAAGAAAGGTTTAATAAGGACCTAGAAGAAATAAAAAAGAGTCAATATATAATGAATAATGCAATAAATGAGATAAAAAACACTCTGGAGGCAACAAATAGTAGAATAATAGAGGCAGAAGATAGGATTAGTGAATTAGAAGATAAAATGGTAGAAATAAATGAATCAGAGAGGAAAAAAAGAAAAACGAATTAAAAGAAATGAGGACAATCTCAGAGACTTCCAGGACAATATTAAACGCTACAACATTTGAATCATAGGGGTCCCAGAAGAAGAAGACAAAAAGAAAGACCATGAGAAAATACTTGAGGAGGTAATAGTTGAAAACTTCCCTAAAATGGGGAAGGAAATAATCACCCAAGTCCAAGAAACCCAGAGAGTCCCAAACAGGATAAACCCAAGGCGAAACACCCCAAGATACACATTAATCAAATTAACAAAGATCAAACACAAAGAACAAATATTAAAAGCAGCAAGGGAAAAACAACAAATAACACATGAGGGGATTCCCATAAGGATAACAGCTGATCTTTCAATAGAAACTCTTCAGGCCAGGAGGGAATGGCAAGACATACTTAAAGTGATGAAAGAAAATAACCTACAGCCCAGATTACTGTTTCCAGCAAGGATTTCATTCAAATATGAAGGAGAAATCAAAAGCTTAACAGACAAGCAAAAGCTGAGAGAATTCAGCACCACCAAACAAGCTCTTCAACAAATACTAAAGGATCTTCTCTAGACAGGAAACACAAAAAGGGTGTATAAACTGGAACCCAAAACAATAAAGTAAATGACAACGGGATCATATTTATCAATAATTGCAGTAAACATATATGGGTTGAATGCCCCAACCAAAAGACAAAGACTGGCTGAATGGATACAAAAACAAGACCCCTAGATATGTTGTCTACAAGAGACCCACCTCAAAACAGGGGACACATACAGACTGAAAGTAAAGGGCTGGAAAAAGATTTTCCATGCAAATAGAGACCAAAAGAAAGCAGGAGTAGCAATACTCATATCAGATAAAATAGACTTTAAAACAAAGGCTGTGAAAAGAGACAAAGAAGGTCACTACATAATGATCAAAGGATCAATCCAAGAAGATATAACAATTATAAATATATATGCACCCAACATAGGAGCACTGCAATATGTAAGACAAATGCTAACAAGTATGAAAAGGGAAATCAACAATAACACAATAATAGTGGGAGACCTTAATACCCCACTCACACCTATGGATAGATCAACTAAACAGAAAATTAACAAAGAAATACAAATTTTAAATGATACAATAGACCAGTTAGACCTAATTGATATCTATAGGACATTTCACCCCAAAATAATGAATTTCACCTTTTTATCAAGCACACACTGAACCTTCTCCAGGGTAGATCACATCCTGGAACATAAATTTAGCCTTGGTAAATTCAAAAAATTGAAATCATTTCAAGCATCTTTTCTGACCACAATGAAGTAAGATTAGATCTCATATACAGGAGAAAAACTATTAAAAATTCCAACAAATGAAGGCTGAACAACACGCTGCTGAATAACCAACAAATAACAGATGAAATCAAAAAAGAAATCAAAATTTGCATAGAAACAAATATAAATGAAAACACAACAACCCAAAACCTGTGGGACACTGTAAAAGCAGTCCTAAGGGGAAAGTTCATAGCAATACAGGCATACTTCAAGAAACAAGAAAAAAGTCAAATAAATAACCTAACTCTACACCTAAAGCAGCTAGAAAAGGAAGAAATGAAGAACCCCAGGGTTAGTAGAAGGAAAGAAATCTTAAAAATTAGGGCAGAAATAAATGCAAAAGAAACAAAAGAGACCATAGCAAAAATCAACAAAGCCAAAAGCTGGTTCTTTGAAAGGATAAATAAAATTGACAAACCATTAGCCAGACTCATCAAGAGACAAAGGGAGAAAAATCAAATCAATAAAATTAGAAATGAAAATGGAGAGATCACAAAAGACAACACAGAAGTACAAAGGATCATAAGAGACTACTATCAGCAACTATATGCCAATAAAATGGACAATGTGGAAGAAATGGACAAATTCTTAGAAAAGTATAACTTTCCAAAACTGGACCAGGAAGAAATAGAAAATCTTAACAGACCCATCACAAGCATGGAAATTGAAGCTGTAATCAGAAATCTTCCAGCAAACAAAAGCCCAGATCCAGATGGCTTCACAGCTGAATTCTACAAAAAATTTAGAGAAGAGCTAACACCTATCCTACTCAAACTCTTCCAGAAAATTTCAGGGAAAGGTAAACTTCCAAACTCATTCTATGAGGCCACCATCACCCTAATACCAAAACCTGACAAAGATGCCACAAAAAAAGAAAACTACAGGCCAATATCACTGATGAATATAGATGCAAAAAATCCTTAACAAAATTCTAGCAATCAGAATCCAACAACACATTAAAAAGATCATACACCATGACTAAGTGGGCTTTATCCCAGGGATGCAAGGATTCTTCAATATCCGCAAATCAATCAATGTAATATACCACATTAACAAATTGAAAAATAAAAACCGTATGATTATCTCAATAGATGCAGAGAAAGCCTTTGACAAAATTCAACATCCATTTATGATAAAAACTCCCCAGAAAGAAGGAACAGAAGGAACATACCTCAACATAATAAAAGCTATATATGACAAACCCACAGCAAACATTATCCTCATGGTGAAAAATTAAAAGCATTTCCCCTAAAGTCAGTAACAAGACAAGGGTGCTCACTTTCACCAATACTAGTCAACATAGTTTTGGAAGTTTTGGCCACAGCAATCAGAGCAGAAAAAGAAATAAAAGGCATCCAATATCGTGCATCAAACCTGTCCAAATTGGAAAAGAAGTAAAACTCTCACTGTTTGCATATGACATGATCCTCTACATAGAAAACCCTAAAGACTCCACCAGAAAATTACTAGAACTAATCAATGAATATAGTAAATTTTCCGGATATAAAATCAACAAACAGAAATCCCTTGCATTCCTATACACTAATAATGAGAAAATAGAAAGAGAAATTAAGAAAACAATTCCATTCACAATTGCAATGAAAAGAATAAAATACTTAGGAATCAGTTCAGTTCAGTTCAGTTCAGTCGTTCAGTCGTGCCCGACTCTTTGTGACCCCATGAATTGCAGCACGCCAGGCCTCCCTGTCCATCACCAACTCCCGGAGTTCACTCAGACTCAGGTCCATCGAGTCAGTGAGGCCATCCAGCCATCTCATTCTCTGTCATTCCCTTCTCCTCCTGCCTCCAATCCCTCCCAGCATCAGAGTCTTTTCCAATGAGTCGACTCTTTGCATGAGGTGGCCAAAGTACTGGAGTTTCAGCTTTAGCATCATTTCTTCCAAAGAAATCCCAGGGCTGATCTCCTTCAGAATTGACTGGTTGGATCTCCTTGCAGTCCAAGGGACTCTCAAGAGTCTTCTCCAACACCACAGTTCAAAAATATCAATTCTTCGGCCTTCTTCACAGTCCAACTCTCACATCTATACATGACCACTGGAAAAAACATAGCCTTGACTAGACAGACCTTTGTTGGCAAGTAATGTCTCTGCTTTTGAATATGCTATCTAGGTTGGTCATAACTTTCCTACTAAGGAGTAAATGTCTTTTAATTTCATTGCTTTAAATGTCTTTTAATTTCAACTTAGGAATATATCTACCTAAAGAAACTAAAGACCTATATATATAAAACTATAAAACACTGGTGAAAGAAATCAAAGAGGACACTAATAGATGGAGAAATATACCATGTTCATGGATTGGAAGAATCAATATAGTGAAAATGAATATACTACCCAAAGCAATTTATAGATTCAATGCAATCCCTATCAAGCTACCAATGGTATTCTTCACAGAGCTAGAACTAATAATTTCACAATTTTTATAGAAATATAAAAAACCTCGAATAGCCAAAGCAATCTTGAGAAAGAAGAATGGAACTGGAAGAATCAACCTACCTGACTTCAGGCTCTACTACAAAGCCACAGTCATTAAGACAATATGGTACTGGAACAAAGACAGAAATATAGATCAATGGAACAA
Organism: Bos javanicus; assembly: GCF_032452875.1. Lineage (NCBI taxonomy): Eukaryota > Metazoa > Chordata > Mammalia > Artiodactyla > Bovidae > Bos > Bos javanicus. Next base: position 15,883,572 of record NC_083872.1, read on the forward strand.
AATAGAAAGTGCAGAGATAAGTCCACACACCTATGGACCCCTTATCTTTGACAAAGGAGGCAAGAATATACAATGGATTAAAGACAATCTCTTTAACAATTTGTGCTGGAAAAACTGGTCAACCACTTGTAAAAGAATGAAACTAGAACACTTTCTAACACCATACACAAAAATAAACTCAAAATGGATTAAAGATCTAAACGTAAGACCAGAAACTATACAACTCCTAGAGGAGAACATAGGCAAAACACTCTCCGACATACATCACAGCAGGATCCTCTATGATCCACCTCCCAGAATATTGGAAATAAAAGCAAAAATAAACAAATGGGACCTAATTAAACTTAAAAGCTTCTGCACAACAAAGGAAACTATAAGCAAGGTGAAAAGACAGCCTTCAGAATGGGAGAAAATAATAGCAAATGAAGCAACTGACAAACAACTAATCTCAAAAATATACAAGCAACTCCTACAGCTCAACTCCAGAAAAATAAATGACCCAATCAAAAAATGGGCCGAGGAACTATATAGACATTTCTCCAAAGAAGACATACAGATGGCTAACAAACACATGAAAAGATGCTCAACATCACTCATTATCAGAGAAATGCAAATCAAAACCACTATGAGGTACCATTTCACGCCAGTCAGAATGGCTGCGATCCAAAAGTCTACAAGCAATAAATGCTGGTGAGGGTGTGGAGAAAAGGGAACTCTCTTACACTGTTGGTGGGAATGCAAACTAGTACAGCCACTATGGAAAACAGTGTGGAGATTCCTTAAAAACCTGGAAATAGAACTGCCTTATGATCCAGCAATCCCACTGCTGGGCATACACACTGAATAAACCAGAAGGGAAAGAGACACGTGTACCCCAATATTCATCACGGCACTGTTTACAATAGCCAGGACATGGAAGCAACCTAGATGTCCATCAGCAGATGAATGGATAAGAAAGCTGTGGTACATATACACAATGGAATATTACTCAGCCATTAAGAAGAATACATTTGAATCAGTTCTAATGAGGTGGATGAAACTGGAGCCGATTATACAGAGTGAAGTAAGCCAGAAAGAAAAACACCAATACAGTATACTAATGCATATATATGGAATTTAGAAAGATGGTAACAATAACCCTGTATGCGAGACAGCAAAAGAGACATTGATGTATAGAACAGTCTTTTGGACTCTGTGGGAGAGGGAGAGGGTGGGATGATTTGGGAGAATGGCATTGAAACATGTATAATATCATATTTGAAATGAGTCACCAGTCCAGGTTCAATGCACGATACTGGATGCCTGGGGCTGGTGCACTGGGACAACCCAGAGGGATGGTATGTGGAGGGAGGAAGGAGGAGGGTTCAGGATGGGGAACACATGTATACCTGTGGCAGATTCATGTCGATATATGGCAAAACCAATACAATATTGTAAAGTTAAAAAATAAAATAAAAATAAATTACTAAAAAACAAAAGGAAGCAATGTCATGTTAAAATGTTTGTACTTATTATTATGCCAGCTATTGAGCTGAATTTAATTTTGAAAATCATTTGGCATATCTCATAAAGTTATTTTCAGTATATTTTTTCTCCCACCTCTTGCTGTTTTCATGAATTTCTTTAGACCTGATACTTTGAAAAGGTACAGAACATTTGGGCCCTTCTTTTTTGTACCTCCTCATGTAATTAAGTTGAATTCTTGAGTCCAACCTCACACCTACTGTAATTATACTCAATTATGCCTATTAGTTCTACTTTTATTATCCATTCTAACTACTAATCATTACTTTCAACCAGGTATATTTCTCTTCATGCACTGGCCCCTAAAATTTACTCCTGCTTAAATTGGGAGTTAGAATGTTAGAATTCTAACCTAGTTAGAATTCTAACCTAGTTAGAAATTAGGCAATGGCACCCCACTCCAGTACTCTTACTTGGAAAATCCCATGGATGGAGGAGCCTGTTAGGCTGCAGTCCATGGGGTCTCGAAGAGTCGAACACGACTGAGCGACTTCACTTTCACGCATTGGAGAAGGAAATGGCAACCCACTCCAGTGTTCTTGCCTGGAGAATCCCAGGGACGGGGGAGCCTTGTGGGCTGCTGTCTATGGGGTCGCACAGAGTCGGACACGACTGAAGTGACTTAGCATAGCATAAAAATTAGGAGTAGTATCTATGTGGTTGTATCTTAGCTCTTAAAGGTCAATCTAACTTAAGCCTCTCAAGTGCTTATTCTCACTAGTCTTAAATATCATCCAAACTTTGATGGCCTACCTTGACTCAGGTGGCCTGGGAAGAATGGAAGCAGAGGAAACTAATAGAAGACTATTTCAGTAATCTGTGAGAATAATGAGATTGTAATGAAGAAGAGATGGATATAAGACATATGTAGATAAAAATCTGTTTGAATGTTGTTGGTGAGCAAAATTGTGGCATCAGAAATAATTGAAATTTTGTGGGACAGCTATAATTTATTTGAATAAGGAATTGTAAGAGTAAAGAATAGCAAAAAAATGATGAGGTGTTCAGTTTAGAATAAGCTAAGTTTGAGACTTAAATGGGAAACCCAGGCCCAAAGATCTGGTAAGGAGTTAGATTAGATCCACAATATTTGGAACATAGAATTTTTAGCCAAAGCTAAACATTTGGATAAATATATTAACATATATATACATATATAACCAATTATATATCCAATATAATGTGTGTATATATATGTATATGTATATATACATATACACATGTGTGTACGTATGTATGTACAGTAGTTAAGGCATAAGATGGACCATAAAAAATCACATTCTCAAGCACTGGAATTACTAGTATCACATTAAGTCCTCTCTGATAGACCTAGGAATTTTTTTTAAAATCTCAAATAAAAGAATGTTACTTGTGAAAAAAATACCAGCCATCATATGATTGCAAATGACAAGAAGATGACAATATTCTCAACACGTATTACTGTAGTTCACAGACCATGACTTTGTGACAGCTGTGTAATTTTAGTGAAATTACGGAGTAGAACAAAGCATCGTAATGTTGGAGAAAAGTGCTTCAAAATCAGCCTTTGAACTGAGAGACTATATAATAACACGGTTGCTACTGACAAATACTTTCCTCTCAATTTTTTTTTTCAGTAAAAGGAGCTGTCATATATTTCTTCTCACATATTAATTTCTAACTTCATTTATACTAACATAACTAATCAGACCTTAATTTCTGACCGGAACTTGCTGCTCCTTATTTCATACCTCTCAAAATTTACTTTAAATAGTTAAATTGAAAATTCAGACTCTTCTACAAAAGTTCAATTTAATCCAACATCCTTCAGCTATTTTTCCTTCCATTGGGCTCTTTCACTAATTGGAGAAGATGTTGTGAAAAGAACTCACAGAAATGTTTTCAAATAATACCTACATTTGGTGATCTAACACAGTGAAGCTTCAAATATCAGTAGGATAATGAGTTTGCTTTCAATCAGAAGCAAAGAATATGACATTTTGAAAGATTATTTTAAATTAAAGGAGATTTGTAATTCCATATTTATAGCTTGCCTTTCCATAATGTAATCATGTAATTTATGAATTGCTGCTGCTAAGTCGCTTCAGTCATGTCCGACTCTGTGTGACCCCAGAGACGGCAGCCCACCAGGCTCCCCCATCCCTGGGATTCTCCAGGCAAGAACACTGGAATGGGTTGCCATTTCCTTCTCCAGTGCATGAAAGTGAAAGTGAAGTCGCTTAGTCGCGTCCGACTCCTAGCGACCCCATGGACGGCAGCCAACCAGGCTCCTCAGTCCACGGGATTTTCCAGGCAAGAGTACTGGAGTGGGGTGCCATTGCCTTCTCCAAATTTATGAATTAGTTCTATGGAAAAAAAAACTATTAATATAAAATACAATTTATGTAGCTGTAATATGATGTATAGATACACACACACACATGTAATAAGCTCATAGAACTTATTGTATGAATTTAAATAAAAGTTTATCTTTAAATTTCACAGTCCCTTTGAATCTGCCTATCAGAGAGTTTTTTTTTCCCTTTCCTGGGGAAAAAGAAGGACATTTCCATAATATTCAGCTAATTTCATTAATGAATAACAGAGTCCTACACTATTACTTAACTCACTAACATGACCTCACTTCAGTAACAAAAGTGACCAGTCTCATGTCACAATGAAAACTTTGAACTTTCTTTAAAGCTGAAACTTCTTTCTCATCTAAAAGAGGCTCTACTAATGGAAATAGGAAAAAGAATACAAGGTACTTCTTTCACTTTTTTCCTTAGTTTAAGTTTCCATCATTCCTCTTCTGTCAGGGACATTTCAATTTCTGACTTGTCTGGAGATAAAGCAACAAGACATTAAAAAGCAAGAAAATGAAATTTTATTACTGTACTTACAGTGTTTGTAAGATGACAATGTTCTCTGTGTCTGGTAGAAGTTCTAAGCTGATAGATTTCATAGAAGACTTTTTCCCCTCTCACTTATTTTTTATTTTATTTAAAATAGCAAATGAATGAAATTGTATATATTATTTAATAGATAGTGCAAGCATAAGTCCTTGCTATATCATTAGTACTTTTGTCTGTCTCTTAATTTTTGTACAAACACATTCATCTTTTACTGACTTTGAAGTATTTGAAATTCACAAAACCATCCCAAAGTAAAAGAAATGCAAGAAGGCAAAGTGGTTGACTGAGCAGGCTTTACAAATAGCTGAGAAAAGAGAAGAAGCAAAAAGCAAAGGGAAAAAGAAAGATCTACCCAACTGAATGCACAGTTCCAGAGAATAACAAGGGGTGATAACAAGTCCATCTTAAATGAGCAATGCAAAGAAGTAAAGGAAAACAATAGAATGAGAAAGACTAGCGATCTCTTCAAGAAAACTGGAGATATCAGGGACAATTTCATGCAAGAATGGGCACGATAAAGGACAAAAATGGTAAGGACCTAACAGAAGCAGAAGAGATTTCGAAGAGGTGGCAAGAATACACAGAAGAAGTATCCAAAAACTTCTTAATAACCCAGATAATCACAATGGTGTTCTCACTCACCAAGAGCCAGACATCCTGGACTGTGAAGTCAAGTAAGCCTTAGGAAGCATTACTGCGAATAAAGGTAGTGGAGGAGATGGAATTCCAGCCGAGCAATTTCAAATCAACAACCTCAGATATGAAGATACCACTCTAGTGGCAGAAAGTGAAGAGGAACTAAAGAACCTCTTGATGAGGGTGAAAGAGGAGAGTAAAAAACTGGCTTAAAACTCAACATTCAAAAAATGAAGATCATGACATCCAGTCCCATCACTCATGGCAAACAGATGGGGAAGCAGTGACAGATTTTATTTTCTTTGGCTCCAAAATCACTGCAGATGGTGATTGAAGCCATGAAATTAGAAGACACTTGCTCTTTGGAAGGGAAGCTATGACCAACCTAGACAGCAAATTAAAAAGCAGAGACATCACTTTGTTGATAAAGATCTGTCTAATCAAAGCTATGGTTTTTCCTGCAGTCACGTATGCATGTGAGAGTTGGACCATAAGGAAGGCTGAGCACTGAAGAATTGATACTTTTGAATTGCAGTGCTGGAGAAAACTCTTGAGAGTCCCTCAGACTGCAAAGATAGCAAACCAGTCAATCCTAAAGGAAAATCAACCCTGAATATTCATTGGAAGGACTGATACTGAAGCTGAAAAATTTGGCCACATGATGTGAGGAGCCAACTCATTGGAAAAGTACCTGATGCTGGGAAAGATGGAAGACAAAATAAGAGGGTGGCAGAGGATGAGATGGTTAGATAGCATCACTGACTCAATGGACATGAATTTGAGCAAACTCTGGGAGATAGTGAAGGACAGGGAAGCCTGGTTGCAGCAGTCCATGAGGATGCAAAGAGTAGGACACAACTTAGCCACTAAACAAAAGCAACAAACCTAGATTTTCATCCTTCCTCCTATGCCTAGAAAAGGTGTCTATAAATTAGACAACAAAAAGTTTTAACTGTTACTTCAACAACCCAAAATACTTTTAAGTGACTCAACAATTATTCCAAGTTATGATTCACTGTTTCTGAATGCTTCATTGTTCCATTACTGGAAAAGTTTTAGTATATTTTTTGTGAAGTAGTGATGAATTTTCTTCCTAATGGATGCTCTATGTCAACATCAGTAAGAGTCTTACTGGCAGGACTCTCATCATTCTAAATTCTCATATAGCTCATATTTAGAAAACACTCATGCATTCTTTTCTCCCACCACTCTGTGAGTAAGGCCTACCAAAACATCTCAGTCCATTTCTACCTTCTGGATTTTTCTATCCATGATCTACAGAAGAGTCCATTGTATCTCCCTAACTCCAAGAGATATTTGGCAAGCACTTTAATATTGAAGCTTTGCTGCCCTGATCTGATGTAAAAAAGTGAGCAAGGTGTACTGTCAATCTCTCGATAAAAGAGAGAGCTATTGAAGCACAGATATTGCCAAGGAATTTCTCATCACAGACTTTCTCCCAGTTTCCTATAACTTGATGTGGGTGAAAGACGAAGACTAATGAAGCAAATACTTGGCCCTCCTTTAGAAACCTTCCTTTGGAAATGTGCTTTCAATTCTGTCTTGTAGTCTGATACAGGGAATGCCTTATATGCATTGTATATACAATGCCTTGTATATAATACAAGGAATGCCTTATTATGACAATGCATCAATCAATATTTCTAGTTCAACATCGTGCTCTACATGTTATACACTGAGGCAAATGGCTAATTGACACAGAATTTCTTCATTCTTACAATTACAGGAGACAATTTTGCTAAACTTTCTGCCACTACATATCACAGATGTCCCATTCTCTGGCTTCTGATAATGTGTTCCTCATTTTTATTTGAAGAGTCAATGGCTTAAAATCTTGTCTCCATTAATTATATTCATCTGAAATTCCAGACCTTTTAAAATTTCTATGTGGGTGTGTGGTTTTCTTCAGCTCAATTTTGTGACCAAATATTAGTATTTACACTGCATATCTTGCCATCATGGCAAATCCCACAAGATAAAACTATAGTCAGAATTTTTTGTCAGCTTGGCTCTGCTTACTGGATTAGTTCTTTTTGTTAATGATACTAGCACTCTCATACATTCAGTAATTTTTACGTGTTAGTTTGTCTCATTTTACTCCATTATTTTATGCCTGGAGCTGAGCTATTATGGAGGATACAAAAAAAAAAAAAACAAAACCAGATGAACTTTGAGTCTTGTTTTAGGTGGAGGACTACTCACCAACTAGCCAGATGTGCAATGCTAAATGATAGATTATCTAGTTATGGTATGAAAAGCATGCAAAGGATGTATATAAATGTCTAACAGGAAACTGAAGTAGAGGGTCAGAAGATGCCTCTAAATTCAATCTGTATGATCTCAGAAAAAAAGGACCACTGAAACTAATTAACAAATTTTGTTTTGAAGTTTATTTGTTGTCAGCAAAAAGGGTATGGGAAAAGAAAGAGCTCCTCTGTCAGAAGGAATAGCAGTTATAAAGACATGAAGTCACTTGAGCATGAAACATTCTTAACCTAAGTCTCTTGAGCATGAAACATTCTTAACCTAATTCCTACCCTTGCCTTTCCTCCCATAATCAATTTGTCACAGAGTCTTTTACTCTAATCTCAGAATATTCCTCTCACTTTCTCTATTTCCTTTGCTATACTTGAACTTTATTTACTCTCATCTGAATTTATCTCTTTGATTCTTAACTTATTTTTCCACATTTCCTCTCTTCTGATTCTAACTCATCCTACACTCCAAAGTCAGATAAATATAATTGTTAGAAACATGAACAGAATTTTGTTTTAACATCTGAATTAGAGCTTTTTACTATTCTAATTAGAGAATGGATGTTTGAGTCAGTCTGTAAAATAAAAGAGACAAGAAAAATAAAACGTGGTGTCTTTCTAAGGTAACATAGCCTGAAGAGATAGATAGATGATAGATAAAATGTAGAACAGAGACTGTTTCATGAAGAAGAATCAGAAGGGAAAGTTTGTTGCCTTCTGATTTTCAGCAAAAGTCACAAAAAGAAGCTTCCATTTGAAAGACACTCTCATACATTACTAACATATAAGCGACAAGGCTTAAATGTATTAAGCTATATATGTTGTTTCTTGATGAGAAGACAATATTTAAAAGCTGATGGCAATTCTACATAAATCATACTTTAATATGAAGCTAACATGACAGAATTATTTTTGGATTGAATGCTTATGAATAAAAATGTGTTCATCCTCCCCAATGACTTCCAACATTTTCTGAGGGTTTCTCAGGATGAGGAATGCTTAAAGCGGTCTCTTTCTTTCTTCCTCCCAAGCCTTCTTGGTACTCTCAAGCTGACTGTATTGCAAATAAATTTTATATAATCACCTCTCTGCAGGACACAACTAAACTGAGCTGGTGACTGCCTCCACGACCAGCATTCTGGCCTCCAAGCGCTTGCTAAGTCACTTCAGTTTTCTCCAACTCTTTGTGATCCTATGGACTATGGACCACCAGCCTCCTCTGTCCATGGAATTCTCCAGGAATACTGGAGTTAGTTGCCATGCCCTCCTCCAGGGAATCTTCCTGGCCCAGGCTGGCCTCCAAGAAGACAATAATCACCTTTTTAATTCTGTTTCATGAAGAAGACCAGAACTTGATTTCAACTGAATGATTTACAACTGCTTCTGGTGGGTTACAGTCCATGCGGTCTCAAAGAGTCAGACACAGCTGAGCCACTAACACACACACACACACACACACACACATATCCTAAAGTCAGGCTGATGTTCTTTAACCAACCAAAGTAATCCACATCTCCATACTGTAGAATCCAGATAAAACTTTCACCTGCCCTTAGAGAGAGAAGGATAGAGGATTAATTTTTATTAATTTCAAGTGAATATTTATCACCTATTAATTAATAAATACTATTTTACCTGAAAGAACTCAAATAATATTCTGTAAAGAACTTTGAGAGATAGGAAAGCAAAAGTGAAGATTCTGTCTTTATTTTTTTTTTAAGATTCTGTCTTTAAAGAATTGAAAGATGAAATTAACACATAATTACACCTAGAGAAAAATGTGAACAATATATAATTAGTTGCTAAATTGCATGGTATAACTGCAATATAAGAAATTAGGCAGGATAATTTCTAAGGGGCTTGACAGTCCTTCAATGTATGGCTTCTGACATTGGTGTACAGATGTTTTAAGGGCCAGAAATGACATATGTAGTTTGCATATTTAGTGTTAATAAAATCATAATTTTCTAAATCTGTTTCAAAGTGTATTTTATTTCTATAAGATTTTCATTAAAGTGCCTTTTATGGAAATCTGATTGATTATCCCCATCTTTTGCTGTACAGTGTACAGAATCCATGGTGATTCTGATCATGTGTTAATGCAATGCCCATTAACACCTATATCCTTACATATAATCTTCTAAGGTGTAAATTACTATCCTTACTTTGAAATTATTGAAAATGAACCCAGGAAGTTAAAATAGTTTACCTGATCACACCATCAGTTCAGTTCAGTCACTCAGTCATGTCCGACTTTTTGTGACCCCATAGACTGCAACATGCCAGGCCTCCCTGTCCATCACCAACTCCCAGAGTTCACCCAAACTCATGTCCATTGAGTAGGTGATGCCATCCAACCATCTCATCCTCTGTTGTCCCCTTCTCCTCCTGCCCTCAATCTTTCCCAGCATCAGGGTCTTTTCAAATGAATCAGTTCTTCGCATCAGGTGGCCAAATAATTGGAGTTTCAGCTTCAACATCAGTCCTTCCAATGAACACCCAGGACTGATCTCCTTTAGGGTGGACTGGTTGGATCTCCTTGCAGTCCAAGGGACTCTCAAGAGTCTTATCCAACACCACAGTTCAAAAGCATCAGTTCTTTTGCACTCAGCTTTCTTTATAGTCCAATTCTCACATCCATACATGACTACTGGAAAAACCATAGCCTTGACTAGATGGACCTTTGTTGACAAAGTAATGTCTCTGCTTTTTAATATGCTATCTAGGTTGAGCATAACTTTCCTTCCAAGGAGTAAGTGTCTTTTAACTTCATGGCTGCAATCACCATCTGCAGTGATTTTGGAGCCCAAAAAATAAAGTCAGCCACTGTTTCCACTGTTTCCCCACCTATTTGCCAAGAAGTGATGGGACCAGATGCCATGATCTTAGTTTTCTGCATGTTGAGCTTTAAGCCAACTTTTTCACTCTCCTCTTTCATTTTCATAAAGAGGCTCTTTAGTTCTTCACTTTCTGCCAAAAGGGTGGTGTCATCTGCATATCTGAGGTTATTGATATTTCTCCCAGAAATCTTGATTTCAGCTTGTGCTTCACCCAGCCCAGCATTTCTCATGATGTACTCTGCATATAAGTTAAAGAAGCAGGGTGACAATATACAGCCTTTGCGTACTCCTTTTCCTATTTGGAACCCGTCTGTTGTTCCATGTCTAATTGTAACTGCTGTTACCTGATCTGCATACAGGTTTCTCAAGAGGCAGGTCAGGTGGTCTGATATTCCTGTCTCTTGAAGTATTTTCCACAGTTTATTGTGATCCACACAGTCAAAGGCTTTGGCATAGTCAATAAAGCAGAAATAGATTTTTTTTTTAAACTCTCTTGCTTTTTTGATGATCCAACAGATATTGGCAATTTGACCTCTGGTTCCTCTGCCTTTTCTAAATTCAGCTTGAACATCTGGAAGTTCACAGTTCACATATTACTGAAGGCTGGCTTGAAGAATTTTGAGCATTACTTTACTAGCGTGTGAGATGAGTGCAATTGTACAGCAGTTTGAGCATTCTTTGGCATTGCTTCTCTTAGGGATTGGAATAAAAACTGACCTTTTACAGGCCTGTGGCCACTGCTGAGTTTTCCAAATTTGCTGACAGATTGAATGAAGCCCTTTCACAGCATCATCTTTTAGGATTTGAAATAGCTTAACTGGAACTCCATCACCTGGACTAGCTTTGTTCATAGTGATGCTTCCTAAGGCCCACTTGACTTCACATTCCAGGATGTCTGGCTCTAGATGAGTGGTCACACCATCATGATGCACAAAACTGGTGTGAGTTCCTGGAATATTCAGTAAATGTCAGCGAATAGGATGCTGGGGTGGGCTTAGGCAGGGAAGGGTAAAAATTTGTTATCAAATGCAAAACATCTCTTTTGGAAAGTAGATTAAGTATGCTAGGAATAAATTTGTTTTAGAAGAATCAGAAAAATAAATGTTTCATATTAAATTTTAAGAAAGGAAAAACAGGGTTTTCTGGTGGCTCAGTGATAAAGTTTTGCCTGCCAATGCAGGAGACATGGGTTCAATCCCTTGTCTTAGAAAAATCTCACAGGCAGCGGAGCAACTGGGCCCATGCACCACAACTGTTGAGCCTGTGCCTTAGAATTCCGGAACTGCAATTACTGAGTCCACATGCCTTGGAGCCTGTGCTCTAGAACAAGAGAAGCCACTGCAATGAGAAGCCCACGTACCTCAACTAGAGAGTAGCCTGGGCTCACCACAACTAGAGAAAAGTCTGCACAGCAACAAAACTCCAAACAGCCATAAATAAATCAATCAAGGAACAAAGTTATTTTGAAAAAGAGAAGGAAAGGAAAAACGAATGATGAGAAGTTCATCTTAAAGAAACAAAACAAGATAGAAGATAGGTCAATTTAAAAAACATAGGAAATAGTAATGTAAGAGGGAAGATAACTCATTTAATATCTGGTCACATCTTATCTCTTCATCTGTATTTCTTCCGACTTCTCTTCCCAGATACTGTAGTCAAAATGAGCATTTTTTACATGTCTTGCAAATTAAGAACTCTCTAACACTGAATTTTTTTACTTGTTCTTTTTTATCCAACACCATCCTAGTCATACTTGTAGATAGTTATTCCTATCATAAAAAGGCTATGTTATGAAAAGGGAAAAACAGATTAAAAGAAAGCATTTTTATGTATCAATAATATACTCACAGAAATAAAAATAACACTCAAATATTAATATTCACACTTATAACCTTTATTCCATGCTGCATCAAAGAAGGGTTTCTCTGGTGGTTCAGACAGTAAAGAATCCACCTACAAGGCAGAAGACCCAGATTTGACCCGTGGGTTGGGAAGATCCCTTGGACAAGGGAATGGCAACCCACTCCAGTATTCTTACTTGGGAGAATTCTATGGACAGAGGAGCCTGGTGGACTACAGTTCATGGGGTCACAAAGAGTCAGACATGACTGAGCAACTAACACTCCATGTTGCATCAAAGAGACAAAGAAACATTGTCAGGAAAACCTGAATTTCCAGACTAAAAGAAACTACTGAGTTCTCAGTAGAGTCTGAAATTTTATCCTGAAGAAAAAGAGAAGACTCTAAAAGCTTAAGAGAGAGAAAGAGAATGAAAAAGGTGGCATACAAAGGTGAATGAATGGGTAAGTTATAAGGTTTCTAATCTGCCATATCAGGAAAATAATGCTTTCAAAATGCCAAAAGAAAACTACTGGCAACCTAAAATTCTCTAACCAGCCTAACTATCGGTTGAGAAGACTGTAATGAAGACATTTGCAAACATATATTAATTTTTTGATTAAAGATATGGTTTTATGAATATACAAAATACATTAATGATTTTCTTTCATCCATTGTTGTTGTTCAGTCACTAAGTGGTATTCGACTCTTTGCAGACCCCATGGAATGCAGCACCCCAGGCTTCCCCATCCTTCATTATATCCTGGAGTTTGCTCAAGTCCATTGAATTGGTGATGCCATCCAAACATTAGCTGATGTTAAAACAAATTCAAAGGAGAATTTGAATATATATTTAATAGAAATGCTAAAATTAATTTGCAGTTATACAAATTATTAATACTTATACAGCAATATGAGGTAATGCTTGAAATCATCTTTTCTTTAAGGCAAAAATCAATTGTATCTCTATATACTAGACAAAATTCATTTGAATTATTATGGCAAATATGATTTGAATGACTATCAGTTTTCTGCACCTTGACTTATATCCCCATACAATTGTAAAACAATTTAGCCAAAGGGAATGTTATAAATGAAATACACTCATCAATCCCTAAAGGTTTTGCTAGCAGATGCCTAGAAATCCACTGAAAGGACACTCAGTAACCTTCTTGTCCATTTCTAAATCTCTGACATTTTTTCCTGACAAGAAAGAGAACTCTCAATTTAAATTCTTAAGCATTTAGGAAGCCAATGAAAAATAACCTGAGAACAGGGAATAATCCAAGAAAAAAATAATATATGTGTCAAGAGGATAGGTGATTTTTCCAGTTCCAGGGCTCAATTGCTGCAGGAAAGCAGAAAAGCTCCAAGAATATGGCCAAGCATCATTCACAGCAGGAAACCAATCATTAAGAGCAATGTGAAAAAAAAAAAATAAGTGCTGTTATATGTTATGCATATATGGGATCTCTGGAGAAAATTATTCCTATATTGTAACAAATCTGTTGATGTATTTAGAAAAGAAAAAAGCAAAAACAAAACCCAAAAAACCAGTATATACCTAGAAAACTAAACAAATGAAAAACTGAAATTATTTATGCCAGGGAAAAACACTATTTTATAAGAAGATAAAAATAATTGCAATGCAATGTTGGATTGATAATAAGACAGGTAACTATACTGGGCTATTGGATGTTGGGGCTATTGGATGCTGAGATGTGGTGAAATAAAAAAGCTAAAACCATTGTATGGTAGAAAGCTAACAAATGATGTCAAAATTTGATAGATTAGAAAAAAAAACCTTAGAACATTACTTTTAAAAATTATAGTATTTTTAAATGTAAATAATGAATGAAACACTTGAAAATTTGTCTTGGGGGAGAGGATCTAGGTTGAGTGAGAATTGAAGAGTATGCTCTTAGTTTTCATGAAAAGTCTTTTAGTTTTATTTGATTTCTCAACTATGTGTATTTATAATGACAAAAATATAAAATGATTTCAAATACAGTGAACCAAGATGTAACTGCACAGTGTGTGTGTGTGTTTGTGTGTGTGTGTGTGTGTAGTAAAACCAGGATTAATACATGTAGGCGAAGTTAGGAAATTATTCTTAGTTGAGATATGTTTTGAGATTCAACATTTTCTTGATGGAAAAGAGAAGTAAAGGTTTTTCAGTATAGAAAATATTATGTGAGCTGGTCTCTACCATTCAAATAAGTTTATTGAGGTATGGATATAGCTGAGTTGTGACTATAATTCTCTGTTCAATTACCTCTGACATTTCCAGGCTACGTACATAAAATGTATATCTATATATAATGAAATACATTAAAATTACATAAATTTAATTCCTCGTATACTTGCTTCATGTGTGTTACATAGATTTGTCAGTGTCTTTGCTTTTCTGATGTTCTAACTTGTTCAGGAGAGAACAAAGGGAAGAATGAATTACATATGGATTGACATGAAGAACTTCCACACTCTTGTACGGAAAGCAAATCTTTAATATATGCAAGCATATATTTTCTTATAAGCAGATGTTGACATTACAAAATAACAAGTAATTGAGCGCAGATGGTGTGCTTGGCATTCTAAAAGTGCTTAAAGGAGAGCACTTAGTAGAAAGCACAGATTTTCTTTTCAGTTAGAATTCTTTTGGCTTTAAATATTCCAGACTTCTTTCTCAGTTAATGCCTTTTTGCAAAAGGAGTGTTCTGAACCAGTATGAAAATAGTAATATGCTGAATATTAATGATAGATATAAAAGTGTTTTTTATTCCAAATCAACCTCATGAGAATGATGGTGTATAGCTTACAGGTAAATGGTAATTAACATTAATATTATGTATAAATTACCTTTATATCTTTTATTTCAATTTTTATTATAGTGATATGACTATTACATTCATTTGTATTAGTCATTGAATAAATTAAGTTAAAACATGCTGTGATAATAGCTTAGTACTTTTGATAATTGCAGTGAATTAAACCTGCAGCACAATAAAATAATGTCTACTTTCTCCTATTAATGTTTCCTGTGGAAATGTGTGTAACTACATAACCAAAATACTAATGATGGTAATTGAAGGAGGAAATGGGAAAAGAAATAAACTTTTAATTCTAACTAAGAGATAGATAATGGTTTCAAATTAGCATTGTGTGTAGCAAAATAATGCTAATTTTCATTTTAAAATATAATACCAAGACAGCCACACCATGTTCACAGCACTGACTTTTAAAGATATTAAAAGATGTATTTGAAGTTGATTTATTCTTATAAAAGAGGAGAGAGGGCAGATTCTATCACAAATTTCTGGCTGGTGTCCACAAATTTTTATGTTCAACTGAGAAAGAACTTGCATCATTTTATGCCCCAAAGACATTTGTTCCCTTACAAAGGTTTTACCATTGACTTCAAAGTAGGAGCCACAGGAGGGCATATTAACATTGAAATGGATGAAAAACAGCTTCAAGTGTTTGAATGAGCATAGCAAATTGGAAGGCATCTCGTAGAAATAATCAGCAAATCAGTTACTCTGACAGACCATTTGAATCTCTATTAAAGTCAAATGAAAAAGATGAACATACTTTTTGCTTTGAATGTGGAAAATCTGACAGTCGAAATGTATATTCACAAGACAGTGGGAAGAGGAAACATTTAACTCCTTAGATGCAATGAGCTGTGACAAAGAAGCACGCAGGATACTTTATTGTTCACATCTCATGCTAAATCTCAGGATACACAGGGATTTGGGTGACTTAACAGTTCTTAGTCATTCTCACAGATAATTTTTTAAAAAATAAAGACCCTAGAGGAGTTAGTTAAACTCTGATATTCTCCTGAGTATGGGAAAAGATTGAAGGCAAAAGGAGAAGGGGGCAGCAGAGGATGAGACGGTTGGATAGCATCACCAACTTAATGGACGTGAATTTGAGCAAACTCTGGGAGAGAGTGAGGACAGAGAAGCCTGGCATGCTACAGTCCTTGGGGTTGCAAAGAGTCGGACATGACTGAACAGCAACAAGAGTAACTATGGGTTAGGAACTGGTCTAGGTGCTGGGGATTCCCCAGAGACCAAATGGCAAAAGATGTCTACTTGGCAAGTTGTATCAAAAATACTGACTTCTGGGTCCTGCAAAAATCAATTGACTCAGACTACCTCGGGTGACCAGCCTGAAGATTGGTACTTTGTAAAGTCTCTGCATCTAACCTGACAATGCCACCATGGTTGAGAAACAGTGTTAGGAGATGGAGCCATATTGCTCTATCATCTATCCTTCTTAAATGGTTCTTCTGTTTCCATGACAGTAAGTAAGAAGACAGTAACTGTTCACAATGAATTTTAATATACACTTTAATGATCACTGTTTTGCAGTTGGTACTGTATCAGTTGACTGAACTTTAAGCTTACCTGAAATTCCACTGGGTGAAATCCTTCACTTATTCACGGTGCCTTCAACTGCAGATTCCTCTGTTCAGTTTTAATAATTTATCCAATCTCATTAATTATCTTTTTGGAGTTTTTCAAAATTTTGTTCTGTTAATGCCATTCTTTCTGCTCTTTGTATTATAATGGCCTCAAATTTGCTGAATAAAACTTTTCCTTTGATTATTCTGCAGCAACTAGTTCACTAGCATAACATATTCAATAAATATGTGATGAGTCAAGTTAATTAGTAATTCTTTACCCCAGAGTGAAAAGAAAATTTTGAAATGTATAGAAAGAATTTTAATCACAGCTTCCCAAAGTAAATCTTCCATGGTATCTATCCTCTTGACTCTTAAAAGACTCATATGAGGCAAATCTTCTCCAAAAAATATCTTATGTGGCTGTCGTTCAGTCATCAAGTTATGTTCAGTTCTTTGTGACCCCATGGACCGAGACATGGCAGGCTTCCCTGTCCTTCACTATCTTTCAGAGTTTGATCGAATTCATGCCCATTGAGTCGGTGCTGCTATCAAATCATATCATGCTCTTTTGCCCCTTCTCCTCCTACTTTCAATCTTTCCCAACATCAGGTCTTTTCCAATGAGCCATCACTTCTTATCAGGTGGCCAAAGTATTGGAGCTTCAGGTACAGCAACAATATTTCCAATGAATATTCAGGGTTGATTTCCTTTCAGATTAACTGATTTTATCTCCTTGCAGTCCCAGGGACTCTCAAGAGTCTTCTCCAGCCATAGGTTCAATCCCTGGTCAGGAAGATCCCTTGGAGGAGGAATGACAACCCACTCTAGTATTCTTGTTTGGGAAATCCCATGGACAGAGGATCCTTGTGGGCTATAGCCCGTGAGGTTACGAAAGAGGTAGACACCATTTAGCAACTAAATAACAACAACACGTAGTAGGAAGTGAGCAAATATTGGCAGAATGAATGGATAAATGAATGAGAATCAGATTGTCTTTAGGAAGAATATTAATAACCAGATAGCTGTATATAATGGAAGATAAGATCACAGTTGTAAAGAAAATAACAGGGATATATAACAATAATCTAGATTATAAATAATCCTAGGTTATAAATACTAATACATATATAATGTATAAATAATAATATAATTTAATAATCCTAGATTTAAATAATCTAAGATCAAGTGATCCTAGTATTTTACACAGTTGAATGAGCAATAAAATGTTAGGGAAAAAACAAGCATCTTTAGAAATATACATACACAATTTACTACTAAAGCAAACTATGGAAAAGCATGGCTCAAGGTCATACCATAAAAAGAAATCCAAGAAGTAGAGCCCAGGATATAAGTAGCATTTGAGTACAGCACAGATGTAGTAAGTAAAATCTGAAATCAGTTCATTTCAGTCAGTGGCTCAGTCATGTCCAACTCTTTGCAATCTTATGGACTGCAGCATGCCAGGCTTCCCTGTCCATCACCAATTCCCGGAGCTTGCTCAAACTCATGTCCATTGAGTCAGTGATACCATCTAACCATCTCATCTTCTGTAATCCTCTTCTCCTCCTGCCTTCTTTCTTTTCCAGCATCAAGGTCTTTTCCAAGGAGTCAGTTCTTCGCATCAGGTGGCTGATGAAGTATTGGAGTTTCAGCTTCAGCATCAGTCCTTCCAATGAACACCCAGGACTGATTTCCTTTAGGACTGACTGGTTTGAGCTTGCAATCTAAGGGACTCTCAAGAGTCTTCTCCAACACCACAGTTCAAAAGCATCAATTCTCTGGTGCTCAGCTTTCTTTATAGTCCAACTCTCACATCCATACATGACTATTGGAAAAACCATAGCTTTGACTAGACAGATCTTTGTCAGCAAAGTAATGTCTCTGCTTTTTAATATGCTGTCTAGGTTGTCCATAGCTTCTCTTCCAAGGAGCGATTACCTTTTAATTTCATGGCTACAGTCACCATCTGCAGTGATTTTGGAGTCCCAAAAAATAAAGTCTCTCACTGTTTCCATTGTTTCCCTATTTATTTGCATAAAGTGATGGGACTAGAAGCCACGATGTTCATTTTTTTAATTAATTTTTTTATTGAAGGATAATTGCTTTACAAAATTCTGTTGTTTTCTGTCATACCTAAACATGTGTCAAATGTTGAGCTTTAAGCCAACTTTTTCACTCTCCTCTTTCACTTTCATCAAGAGGTTCTTTAGTTCTTCTTTGCTTTCTGCCATAAGGGTGGCATCATCTGTGTGTCTGAGGTTATTGATATTTCTCCTGGCAATCTTGATTCCAGATTGTCCTTCATCCAGCCTGGCATTTCACATGATGCAATCTGCATAGAAATTAAATAAGCAGGGTGACAATATACAGCCTTGTCATACTCCTTTCCCAATTTGGAACCAGTCTGTTGTTCCATGTCTGGTTCTAACTGTTGCTTCTTGACCTGCATACAGATTTCTCAGGAGGCAGGTAAGGTGGTCTGGTATTCCCATCTCTTTATGAATTTTCTAGTTGGTTGTGATCCACATAGTCAAAGACTTTGGCCTAGTCAATAGTAGTAGACACTTTCTGGAACTCTCTTGCTTTTTCTATCATCCAACAGAAGGTGGCAATTTGCTCTCTGGTTCCTCTGCCTTTTCTAAATCCATCTTGAAGAGAACCCAGTAGACTTTGCCACTTAGAAGATTCTCAGTAGTGCAGGAAACTGCATTAGGATCCCATTTTCTTTGTTTGATCTCTAATCACACTACTGGTTTTACAGTGAACAATTTTATAATGAAATTTTAAATGCTATTTATTATATTTGAGTTCCTTAAATCAAATCAAGCCATAAATATTTAATAAAATGACCAAATAAAATATAACTGCTAACAGCTGCAGTGTGACATATATTTGGTCTTTGTTCCTGGTTACACACAGAAAGAAGTCCTAAATCTCTTGAGATTCTCTGAGTGATATGAATATCTTTTGTTATTCTTAAGGAACCTCATTTCATCACACTTGAGTGTATGCTAATGAAGTGACTAAGAAGATGGGAATCCCTAGATAACCTCCAGATGGTGGTGGTCACCAAAACAAATAATGGTAGGGCTAGAATTTCAGCTCCACCCATCAACCTCCATATAGGGGAGGGGCTGGAGATTAATTTTTATGAAAGCTCCTGAACAAAGCATTTGCTGGGCTTACATTTTCACATGCTTGCTCCTGTGCTGGGAATGCTTCCAGACTCTGCCCTATGTACCTCTTCATCTGGCTGTTTATCTGTATCCTTTAAAATAACCAGGAAATAGAGTAAAATGCCTCTGAGTTCTGTGACCTGTTCCAACAAATTATTAAACCTCAGGATAAAGTTGTGGGAACCCCTTATTTATAATGGATTTATAGCAGTACTTCAGTAAGAAGTATGTGGGCCAAGACTTGTGACTGGCATCTGAGATGGGGAGTCATATGTGAGACTGAGCCCTTAAGTTGAGCCAGAACTGAATTGAATTCTTAAACACCCATTTGGTATCAGGTGAATCAGAGGATTGATTGTTGATTTTGGAACAATAGCCTTAAAATTTTTAAAGCAAGAAAAAGTGAAATATTAAAAGGAGAATGGAGGATTAGAAAAGATATACATAATCATAGCACTATATGAAGTGAAGTTGCTCAATCGTGTCCGACGCTTTGCGACCCCATGGACTGTTAGCCTACCAGGCTCCTCGGTCCATGGGATTTTCCAGGCAAAAGTACTGGAATGGGTTGCCATTTCCTTCTTCAAGGGATTTTTCCAACCCAGGGATCGAACTGGGGTGTCCCACATTGTAAGCAGATGCTTTTACCATCTGAGCCACCCGGGAAGCCCCCATTAGTGTGCTAGCATATACTAATTAAAATGGGTTTATTATAGAATGTGAATATAAGTACAGTAGTTAATATGATAAACATTGCCATAGAAGACAAAATATGGGCTTCCCTGGTGGCTCAGATAGTAAAGAATCTGCCTGCAATGCAGGACACCTAGGTTCGATCCCTGGGTCAAGAAGATCCCCTGAAGAAATGGCAACCCACTCCAGTATTTCTGCCTGGAGAATTCCATGAACAGAGGAGCCTGCCGGGTTATAGTCCATGGGTCTCAAAGAGTCAGACATGACTGAGCGACTATCACTTTAGCTTTCATAACCTGAAATTATCATAGGAAGGATGATGAAAGATCTTGTATCCATTGCTCAGTTTTCATATCGGGCAGCTGATACATATGAAAAATTAAAATAATAAATAGAAGTGTAACATCTAAATTATATGAACAGCTGTCAAAATAAAAGCAGAAACTCTGCTTGTTAAAAGTAATAGCCTCTATGGTGGTGCGTGATCATAGAGTTTTTTCTTTGTTCAATATTCTTATGTTCTATTATGAAATGTTTGCAAGTACTACTTCTATAATTGAAATGCTTAATTTATTATTTTTTTGAAATGCTTAATTTAAAACGTTATCAACTACAAAAGAAATCACCATTATCTATAATAACAGACAATCCAGAGAAATGTCTAAATGTTAATATTTTATGAATATGACTTATAAAATAGACATATTTGAAAATAAAAGACATATCCCTGTGTGTTTTTTATTTATACAATATATCCCCTGGAGGAGGGCATGGCAACCCACTCCAGTATTCTTGCCTGGAGAATCCCCATGGATGGAGGAACCTGGTGGGCTGTAATCCATGGGGTCACAAAGAGCTGGGCATGACTGAGCAACTAAGCACACACTATATATGCAATACATGTTATACCTATTATACATTATAAAGCTGCTAACTTGTTAAAATATTACCTATTTCAAGTATGTAGATGATTATTTGACCTACTTTTTCAAATACATTGGGGCAATAAATTTTATAAAGAATTCTTTCTTTTTAATTCTGTTCTCCTTCACAAGTTTTGCCTGGATTATAGAATTATTCATAGAATATTTCAGAGTGTAGTGCTATCAATTCTTGGATTTTTTTTGTCTTTCGTAATTTGCTTCTTTGTATTTAAAGAGTTTTTCTAATTTTGTGGAAGTCTTTAAAATCATAGTTTTAGGAAAGTTGCACAGTGTGAGATTAAATTAATTAAGGGCCGTTAGTGTGCTACAGTGAGATACTGAATATGAGCTCTTCAAAAACTACTTAGGACTTAATTATTTTTGATTTATAGCACATCTATATCAGAGTAACTACAGCACTGACCTGTCATGACTTAAATACGAGAAATTTAGGGGAATAAAGTTGGAAAGTACTTTGATAATTTTTGCCCATTTATACTTGAACTTGTCTTTGTGAAATTTGCCCTATGTGGGCACCTGCTTTTAGAATGCAGTTTCCCTCTTTGTGAGCTCAGTGAGATGGTTTAGTCGCTAAGTTGTGTCCTTTTCTTGCGACCCCAAGGACTTTAGCCAGCCAGGCTCCTCTGTCCATGAGATTTCCCCGTCAAGAATACTAGAGTGGGGTTGCCTTTTTCATCTCCAGGGGATATTCCTGACCCAGGGATTGAACCCCAGTCTCCTGCACTGCAGGTGGATTCTTTACCTAGTGAACTATCAGGGAATCCAAACTAGGTACTGGGAAACTCACGCCAATACAAATTTATGAGGATAATCTTACTTAGATTCAGAAGTTACTCTTCTATGAAAGAATCTTTGTTTCCTAATGTGCCTGAAAAAAGGAAATGTATAAAGAAATTAAAGTGGAACTAATAATGCACATAAATGATATGAATGAGTTTACTTAAGCTGCTGCTGCTAAGTCACTTCAGTCGTGTCCGATTCTGTGCAACCCCATAGACAGCAGCCCACCAGGCTTCCCCGTCCCTGGGATTCTCCAGGCAAGAACACTGGAGTGGGTTGCCATTTCCTTCTCCAATGCATGAAAGTGAAAAGTGAAAGTAAAGTCGCTTAGTCGTGTCTGACTCTGTGCGACCCCATGGACTGCTGCCTATCAGGCTCCTCCATCCATGGGATTTTCCAGGCAAGAGTACTGGAGTGGGGTGCCATTGCCTTCTCCGTTATTTAAGCTAATTGATTACATTTAATATCTCAAGTGTAATAGTTCATTAATCTAAGAAGTCTTTGTATTCATCAAATATTCCTTTTTAATCTACAGATTTCTTATGTAAACTGCAGAAGTCCTATAGATTTCCTTTGGAACTTAATCAGTGTCCATTTATCCATAGTTCGAAATTGCTGCTCACTTCTTCAAGCTTACTCTTTAAAAGAATGACTATACATTGTTCTTTTTCTGTTTTGCACAGTTTCATGTTGACTGACCCCTCTCTCATCTGTTTTGTTACTGTCGCCCTTTTTTCGCCCTGCAAATAGCTTTCTAATTTTCTGTTTAGCCATACTTGTACTACTATAATTTAGGGCTCTAAGATCACTTCAAATCTGCTTTTGAAATTTTATTTATGCCTCCTGACTCTATATTCTTGGAGGTTTTATCTTCTTCCTATCAGAAACCATGGATGTAAAGTGCTGCCTAATCAGGAGATGGTCACAACAAAATCCCACTTCCCTCTCAAAACACAACATAAACATCCTCTTAATGATGCTTTCTGGCTTCCTTCCTTTAAAGCATTGGCTATCAGAACTAGGAAATAGTCAAGCCTTTGAACACCCAACTAGAGTGATTAAAATATTTGTACTCTTTCTGTTCAGTATTTACAAGCTACATCACCATGAGCAATCTGGTTAAAAAGATATGACAAGTTACTTTTCCTTCTCAGTACTTCAGTTTCCACACCTTCAAACATGAGAATAACTGTCCTTACATTTACACTTTATTCTAAAGATTAAATAAAATCAACACATGTTAGCACAAATTCCCAGCACAAGATCTTATACAGAGTAAGTTCCTTTAGAGATCTTGAAAACCATTGCCCAATAAGTATTTATCAAAAGGCTTTTATTCTGTTGTTTTAATTCTGGCAAAGGAGATTTATAAATTGCTAATAATCTTTGAGTATTTTCTTCAGTTCAGTTCAGTCGCTCAGTTGTGTCTGACTCTTTGTGACCCCATGAACTGCAGCACGCCAGGCCTCCCTGTCCATCACCAACTCCCAGAGTCCACCCAAACCCATGTCCATTGAGTCGGTGATGCCATCCAGCCATCTAGTCCTCTGTCATCCCCTTCTCCTCCTGCCTTCAATCTTTCCCAATGTCAGGGTCTTTTCAAATAAGTCAGCTCTTTGCATCAGGTGGCCAAAATATTGGAGTTTCAGCTTCAACATCAGTCCTTCCCATGAACACCCAGGACTGATCTCCTCTAGACTGGACTGGTTGGATCTCGTTGCAATCCAAGGGACTCTCAAGAGTCTTCTCCAACTCCACAGTTCAAAAGCTTCAATTCTTTGGCGCTCAGCATTCTTTATACTCCAACTCTCACATCCACACATGACTACTGGAAAAACCATAGCCTTGACTAGACGGACCTTTGTTTTTGTTTTTGTTTTGTTTTTTTTAGACGGACCTTTGTTGACAAAGTAATGTCTCTGCTTTTTAATATGCCCTCTAGGTTTGTCATAACTTTCCTTCCGAGGAGTAAGCATCTTTTAATTTCATGTGTGCAGTCACCATCTGCAGTGATTTTGGAGCCCCCCAAAATAAATCCAGCCACTGTTTCCACTATTATTTCTCCATTTATTTGCCATGCTTAGTTTACTTTAATTGAAGCTATGATATAGTGCTAGGTGCACCTGCTGTTTTTATACTCCAGATTTTAGAAAAATAAACAGAGACAATAAAACTAAAAATGCTTTCAAGGGTCTTATCAGTGACCTTGATTGATCAGGCATGGCTGAAATAATGTGATCCAAATGCAGTAGTTTTTGTTGGATTTTCAAGGAAGCCTACTACCATCAATATAGGCTTGCATGCCCACATGCCTTTTGAATTGTAATTTTCTGATTATTCAGTTTGAAGAGTAAAGCCATAGCAAATTCAATAGGAATAAATTCAACCAGAGTTCTCTCATAGCTATGGCAAATCAATAAACATATATTTTATCTCACCTTTTTCATTTTTACTACACTGTAGTGTGGGTTTTTATACCACATGTCAATCTATGGACAAAGCCCAGATTTGGAAAAATAGAAGGATATATTATATTAAGGTTCTTATACTGTGTACAAAGTGGAAGCTCTTAAAAAACTAAGTACTCATCTCAGTTCAGTTCAGTCGCTCAGTCATGTCTGACTCTCTGCAACCCCATGGACTGCAGTAGGCCAGGCCTCCCTGTCCATCACTAACTCCCGGGGCTTTCTCAAACTCATGTCCATTGAGTCAGTGATGCATCCAAACATCTCATCCTCTGTTGTTCCCTTTCCTCCTGACTTCAGTCTTTCTCAGCATCAGGGTCTTTTCCAAGGAGTCAGTTCTTCGCATTAGGTGGCCAAAGTATTGGAGTTTGAGCATCAGTCCTTCCAATGAATATTCAGGACTGATTTCTTGACTGGGTTGATCTCCTTGCAGTCCAAGGGACTTTCAAGAGTCTTCTCCAACACCACAGGTCAAAAACATTAATTTCTTTGGCACTCAACTTTCTTTATGGTCCAACCCTCACATCCATACTTGACTACTGAAAAAACCATAGCTTGGTCTAGATGGACCTTTGTTGGCAAAACAATGTCTCTGCTTTTTAATATGCTGTCTAGGTTGGTCAAAGCTTTTCTTCCAAGGAGAAGCATCTTTTAATTTCATGGCTGCAGTCACTATCTGCAGTGATTTTGGAGCCCAAGAAAGTAAAGTCTATCACTGTTTCCATTCTTTCCCCATCTATTTGCCGTGAAGTGATGGCATTGGACGCCATACTCTTAGTTTTCTGAACATTAAGCTTTAAGCCAACTTTTTCACTCTCCTCCACTTTCATCTAGAGGCTCTTTAGTTCTTCTCTTTCTGCTGTAAGGATGGTATTATCTGGATATCTGAGGTTATTGATATTTCTCCGGGCAATATTGATTCCAGATTGTGCTTCATCCAGCCTGGCATTTTGCATGATATACTCTGCATAGAAATTAAATAAGCAGCCTGACAATATACAGTCTTGAAGTACTCTTTCCCAATGTGGAACCAGTCAGTTGTTCCATGTCCTGGTTTTAACTATTGCTTCTTGACTTGCATACAGATTTCTCAAGAGGCAGGTCAGGTGGTCTGGTATTCCCATCTCTTTAAGAATTTTGCAGTTTATTGTGATTCACACAGTCAAAGGGTTTGGCACAGTCAATAAAGCAGAAGTAGATGTTTTTCTGGAACTCTGATCCAAGCTCTCAGAGGAGAAAGCAGGCAGCACCAGAAGCAGCCAGAGAGATGGGAGATGGGGATAAGGGTGAGCCCAGGGGCTGCCCAAGCACAGAGTGCCCACTGGCAGCAGCAACAGTGGTAGAGGAGGTGCAGGAG
Organism: Bos javanicus; assembly: GCF_032452875.1. NCBI lineage: Eukaryota > Metazoa > Chordata > Mammalia > Artiodactyla > Bovidae > Bos > Bos javanicus. The sequence continues at coordinate 15,909,410 of NC_083872.1, forward strand.
CCCAGCGCTGTGCAAGAAGGGGTGGACAACCATGTCTTGAGGTGAGGAGACTGCAGGGACGCCCATGGCTGGCTGATCCTATTCTGGGATGGAGGGGACAGGCTCCAATGGAATATTATTCAACCATAAAAAAGGGAAATCTTGCCATTTGTGGCACCATATGTAGACCTTCAGGGCACTATGCTAAGCTTAATAAGCCAGACAAAGAAATATAAATACCATATGATCTTACTTATATGTATTCTTAAACAAACAGATACTTCATAGATTTAGAGAAGTAGGGGATTTGCCTACTAAAGTCACCAGGAAATAACTGATCTGCTTTCTGTCAATATAGATTAGTTTATATTTTCTAGAATATTGAAAGTGAAAGTGAAGTTGCTCAGTCGTGTCCAACTCTTTGCAACCCAGTGGACTGTAGACTACCAGGCTCCTCTGTCCATGGGATTTTCCAGGCAATAGTACTGGAGTGGATTGCCATTTCCTTCTCCAGGGGATCTTCCCAACCCAGGGATCAAACCCGGGTCTCCCACATTGTAGACAGACACTTTACTGTCTGAGCCAATTGTATTATACAGAATGTATTCTCTTTTTTGACCTGGCTCCTTTCATTCAGCATAATTATTGTGATACTCTAAAGTATAATAGTATGTATCAATAGTTCTTTCCTTTTTATTGCTGCGTACTGCTTATTTTAGGGATATACAATAATTTATCCATTTACCTGTTGATCAACAGTTAGATTATTTCTCATTTACGGCTTTTACAAATAAAGCTGCTATGAACATTCATCTGTAAGTCTTTGTATAGTCATGTGCTTTCACCTCCTTTGGATAAATACCTAGGAGTGGAAAGTCTGGATCATATGACAGGCGTTGTTTAACTTTTCAGGAAATTGCCAAACCATTTTCAATTTTGTATCCTACCAACGGTGTATGAGAGTTTTAATTCTTTTGCATCCTTGACAATACTCACTATGGTCATGTGTATATGTGTTTGTTTAAGTTTAGTTATTCTCATGAGTGTGTAATAGTATCTCACTGACTCTAATTTGCATTTTCCTAATCATTAGTATTGTTGAGTAGTTTTTCATATGGTTATGTTTTAAAGTTCTTTATATTCTTTGATAAACTGTGTGCTTAACTAATTTTGGTTTTGTTTCTTAATTGGATATAAAGTAGTGTTTTAAAAATTCCCCTCAGGTGCTTCAAGTTCTTGAGAAGAATTTGTTAATTTTGTGTTTTCATTCCATTAAAAATTAGTGCACTTTCATTATGTTTTATCAGGATAACACTGTATAACAAAGCTGTGCCAAGCCATTTCAGCTCCTGCATTTCCATTTGTGTGCAGAATTATCCAGCGCTACCTATAAGTGAATAGTTGCCTATTTAATACTTAAATATTTGTGCAGAATAACTGATCCCAAGCAATTCACAGCATATTACTGATTTTACCCTCTGGAATCTTAAGATTTTTGCATCAGTTTTTCTCTAATCAAGCAATTCATATAAACAAATTGATTTTGATATTCTGTTTTTTTCTAGATTTTTCTTCCTTATGTGTCAATATCTTCCATTCTGCTTATCGCGTTAAAAAAAAAAACTTATTTTTTAAAAGTCTCTTTTTGCTAGCTTAGGAAAAAAACATCTCCACAACTACATCACTGTTGCTTATGATCAAGGAACATGTAAGATTTGCAACATTCCCCACATTTATTTTTAAACATGGAACCACAAAATTATTAACATGAAAAAGTAGCACCATTTTGTTTACGATGATATGTTTTATTACCAACACGTTTTTTTCCCCTCTGTGTCAATATTGGCACATCAATGTAAATATTTTAAACCACCCTTCAGCTGAGGTAGAGAAAGGAGAGGTGAGAAAGGAATATACGTTTGTAGCAAATTTCTCTCTCATTATAGCAAAATGCAAACTCTTAAGCAAGATTCATAGCAGTGTATTTAAAGATGTAAAAATGAAAGCAAAACCTCAGCTGTTCTTATTATTTTTTATATTTTTAGTAAATCATGGTTCAATAAAAATGATCACTATACATTTAAAATGTATAATGAAAAAATTATTTGTTTTTTCATTCAAACAATAACAATTCCATTGAAGCAAAACAAATTATTGGTTTGAAATATTTTACTTAGTGTTTATAGAGAAGTTTTTATATTCCTGTATATTGCAAAAGCCTTATGGAAGAAAAGTGATTCATTTAAAAGTTTTTCTTGAAAATAATTACCAAAAATGATATTAAGACTCTTATTCATTAGATTTCTTTCTTAAGGATTCACAGAATGCTGATTTAGAAAAGACAGTTCTATAATGAAGTATTTTATTAGAGATTTTTAAATGCCTCAAACTAGTATAGTGCATTTATCTTGTGATGAATGAAAAATAATTTTATCCTATTGCTTATTTTCAAGAGCACTTAAAATTCTAAATTGCTAAATTACATAAATTACTTTCTTAGTAAAAGTGAATCACTTTCTCATTATCAAGATGATAAAAGAGCTCTCACTTATCATTGTTACATTTTTATGATAACGATGCTGTCTGAAATGCTTGGCTGATTTAAAGTGGTACTTTCATTTTTTTGTGAAATTAAAGTAAAATCCCCGAATTTTACACACCACCTCTTAATATCCACCTTTACTAACTCAGAACACTTTTTTGTTTGATATTTTTATTAAGTGTATCATAAGTCTTTCAGTAGGTAATTATGACTAAGAATGATTTAGTAAAAGCATCTTAATTACAGATTAGAAAGTTAAATTTTTTAAAATCTCCATTTGCTCTTAGAAACATTTTAAAAAGCGAATAAATCATTGTCGAAACCTTTATATATCTATTTCACTAAAACTTGTACAATAACAATGAGTAAGATACTTTTTGTCAGTGTTTAATATTTTCATTTATTTTGATAGCACCCAAATATCTTCTTTCTCATCAAGTAATTTTCAACTTTTTTCTTTCTATATTACTCACATTGAAGTATAAGGTATATAATATTTCTCATTTAAGACAGGACAAAAATGGAATTCAGAAATGAGATTGATGGAAACCTGTTAATCATAGGATAAGGACAAACAAGAAGAGAGGGAGTAAATCATTTGCCTATTCATGTATTCCACAATTATATGTTTATTAGGTGCTATGCTACATGCTGATGATATAAAGGGGAAAGAAGACATGGGCCTTGCTTCGGTAGAACTTTACTTGTCCAAAATACATTTTCCAGGCTACTTGTATTTGTACAGTTTGTAGATGCACTAACTGTGACTAGATGATTCTCTTGTTTTGGCTAAACAGGAGAGAAATACTAGAGAGTCATCTTTTTTCTCTGCCTAGAGATTGGGAGAAGGCAATGGCACCCCACTCCAGTACTCTTGCCTGGAAAATCCCATGGTCAGAGGAGCCTGGTAGGCAGCAGTCCATGGGGTCGCTAGGAGTTGGACACGACTGAGTGACTTCACTTTCACTTTTCACTTTCATGCATTGGAGAAGAAAATGGCAACCCACTCCAGTGTTCTTGCCTGGAGAATCCCAGGGACAAGGGAGCCTGGTTGGCTGCCGTCTATGGGGTCACACAGAGTCAGACACGACTGAGGCGACTTAGCAGCAACAGCAGCAGAGATTGGAATTTGGATCATTACAGACTTAGAGTACACTGAGAATGTCAAGAACACTTAGAAACAATGTGTGTGTGCTTGTATGCTCATTCGTATCTGACTCTTTGCAACCCCAAGGATCAAAAACATGTCTCTTGCATCTTCTGCATTGGCAGGCAGATTCTTTACCACTTGCTACCATTTGTTCTAAGCTCACATATTTATTTGCAGTAACAAAATTTTATTCAAGATTAGTATATTTTCCTATATCATGGCATAAAAGAATGGACTTAGCTGATTACATCATCATTTATATATCTTTTATTTTCATATATATTTTAAAGGAAGAGGGGGAAATGCTTATTTGTTATATTAATGCAATCAAGAGTTGTTAGGTAATTATTTCTGGTATGATATCATATGTATTGTTATTTATGCTTTCCATTGGTTGCTTTCAGTTCAGTTCAGTCACTCAGTCACATCCAACTCTTTGAGACCCCATGAACTGCAGCATGCGAGGCCTTCCTGTCCATCACCAACTCCCAGAGTCCACCCAAACCCATGTCCATTGAGTCAGAGATGCCATCCAACCATCTCATCCTCTGTCGTCCCCTTCTCCTCCTGCCCGCAATCCCTCCCAGCATCAGGGTCTTTTCCAATAAGTCAACTCTTTGCATCAGGTGGCCAAAGTATTGGAATTTCAGCTTCAACATCAGTCCTTCCAATGAACACCCAAGACTGATCTCCTTTAGGATGGACTGGTTGGATCTCCTTGCAGTCCAAGGGACTCTCAAGAGTCTTCTCCAACACCACAGTTCAAAAACATCAATTTTTTAGCGCTCGGCTTTCTTCACAGTCCAACTCTCACATCCATACATGACCACTTGAAAAACCATAGCCTTGACTAGACAGATCTCTGTTGGCAAAGTGATGTCTCTGCTTTTTAATATGCTGTCTAGGTTGGTCATAACTTTTCTTCCAAGGAGTAAGCGTCTTTTAATTTCTTGGCTGCAGTCACCATCTACAGTGATTTTGGAGCCCCCCAAAATAAAGTCTGACACTGTTTCCACCGTTTCCCCATCTATTTCCCATGAAGTGATGGGACCGGATGCCATGATCTTCATTTTCTGAATGTTGAGCTTTAAGCCAACTTTTTCACTCTCCTCTTTCACTTTCATCAAGAGGCTCTTTAGTTCTTCTTCACTTTCTGCCAAAAGGGTGGTGTCATCTGCATATCTGAGGTTATTGATATTTCTCCCAGCAATCTTGATTCCAGCTTGTGCTTCCTCCAGCCCAGCGTTTCTCATGATGTACTCTGCATAGAAGTTAAATAAGCAGGGTGACAATACACAGCCTTTGTGTACTCTTTTTCCTATTTGGAACCAGTCTGTTGTTCCATGTCCAGTTCTAACTGTTGCTTCTTGACCTGCATACAGATTTCTCAAGAGCTTTACCCAGAAAAACTTCAGATTATTTAATATTCTAACACTAATGAACAACTTGGACACAATACTCTCTCTACAATTTAAAAATTAAATTAGGAGTATTTAATCCTCAACATTATGTATGACACTTAATACAAAATATATACAAGTCATTCATAGCAGAAATTTGATTTATTTGATTCGGTTGCAATCTAACAAATTGTTCTGAGTCATTTTCATTTCTACCTACTCTTTCACTGATTTTTATTTTCATTTTAAACTGTATAATTCTATCTTCCAGTCTTTTTTTTTTTTTTACTTTGTTATCTTATTTATGCTTAAATTTACAAGCTATTTCTGACAAAGTGATGCAATGTGCTGCAGCCTCTGCTTAATTTATCCTATTGATAAAATTAAAATTGTATCCTAATATGACCTATCAGCTTCTAACACTTGTTCAAAGAATTGCAGGCTGCCTTATTCCCTATTACTTCACTCTGCCCTGTATTTCTGCTGTCATTACCACCTACTCCTCACTTTATCACTGTCTTGTTTCGACATGTTGTATAACTACCCCTTTTATGTCTGCCTGTGTTCTCTGCCACCTTAATTTCATACTGTCTGCCAATGTAGGAGACATAAGAGACTCCAGTTGGATCTCTGGGTTGGGAAGATCTGCTGGAGGAGGGGATGGCAACCCACTCCAGTATCCCAGCCTGAAGAATCCCATGAATAGATGAGCCTGATGGGCTACGGTCCATAGGGTCATGAAGAGTCAGACATGACTGAAGTGACACAGCACACCTACAACATTGTCCCTTTTTTATATTAACCATTTTATTTTTCAAATCAGATAAATTGCTATTTCTAATGATTTTTCTAGTCCAGTCCCCAAATCAGTGGAAATTATCATGAAATTAAAACAGAATTTTGTGTCTGATTAGAAGAGGACTTTTCTTTGAAAGAACAATACTTTGTAAAGCTACAGTAACATGTATCAGTTACTCAGTTACTTTGTTTCATAGTTACCACACCCTTAGTGAAAAGTGGCTCTATTGTTAAAATGAAATTAGAAGTCACATATAGAGGAAATTCATTAGAAATTAAAATTTATGGAAAGTTTTCAGTCAATATAGTAAGCCAAATGAAAACCCAGCATTTGTAGAAAGGAGGCAAAATAAGCAAATCATCCTTTTGATGCATGATACTGGATGCTTGGGGCTGGTGCACTGGGACGACCCAGAGGGATGGTAGGGGGAGGGAGGTGGGTGGGGGGTTCAGGATGGGGAACACGTGTATACCTGTGGTGGATTCATGTTGATGTATGGCAAAACCAATGCAATATTGTAAAGTAATTAACCTCCAATTAAAATAAATAAATTTATATAAAAAGTGAAAGTACTCTGTATACTAGAGATAATAGTACATTATAACCATTTTAATCAAAGAAAAAATGTAGTAGTTGCTTTGAGGAAGCAACCATTGTCTGGAAAATTTCACTTACAGGCTTCTTAATAGAACATTTTACCTTTATTCACAGATTTATAATATTAACTCCTCTCCAGTCATTCTCTACTGTTTCATTTCCTCTCCACATGCCTTTATTGCATATGCTTAATATTCCTTAAGTATGTTTATAATTCTATGTACATTTTGTCAAGCTAAATTAGATAATTTGACATCATTTCATATTTCTTTTTTTGTATCAATCTAGGTCTAATATTATCACGATGGTGTAATCACTTACCTAGAGCTAGACATCCTGGAATGTGAAGTCAAGTGGGCCTTAGAAAGCATCACTACAAACAAAGCTAGTGGAGGTGATGGAATTCCAGTTGAGCTATTTCAAATCCTAGAAGATGATGCTGTGAAAGTGCTGCACTCAATATGCCAGCAAATTTGGAAAACTCAGCTGTGGCCACAGGACTGGAAAAGGTCAGTTTTCATTCCAATCCCAAAGAAAGGCAATGCCAAAGAATGCTCAAACTACTGCACAATTGCACTCATCTCACATGCTAGTAAAGTAATGCTCAAAATTCTCCAAGCCAGGCTTCAGCAATACATGAACCGTGAACTTGCAGATGTTCAAGCTGGTTTTAGAAAAGGCAGAAGAACCAGAGATCAAATTGCCAACATCTGCTGGATCACTGAAAAAGCAAGAGAGTTCCAGAAAAACATCTATTTCTGCTTTATTGACTATGCCAAAGCCTTTGACTGTGTGGATCACAATAAACTGTGGAAAATTCTGAAAGAGATGGGAATACCAGACCACCTGACCTGCCTCTTGAGAAACCTATATGCAGGTCAGGAAGCAACAGTTAGAACTGGACATGGAACAACAGAGTGGTTCCGAATAGGAAAAGGAGTACGTCAAGGCTGTATACTGTCACTCTGCTTATTTAACTTATATGCAGAGTACATCTGAGGAAAGCTGGCCTGGAAGAAGCACAAGCTGGAATCAAGATTGCTGGGAGAAATATCAATAACCTCAGATATGCAGATGGCACCACCCTTATGGCAGGAAGTGAAGAGGAACTAAAAAGCCTTTTGATGAAAGTGAAAGTGGAGAGTGAAATAGTTAGCTTAAACCTCAACATTCAGAAAACTAAGATCATGGCATCTGGTCCCAACACTTCATGGGAAATAGATGGGGAAATAGTGGAAACAGTGACAAACTTTATTTTTTGGGGCTCCAAAATCACTGCAGATGGTGATTGCAGCCAAGTAATTAAAAGACACTTACTCCTTGGAAGAAAAGTTATGACCAACCTAGGTAGCATATTGAAGAGCAGAGACATTACTTTGTCAACAAAGGTCCATCTAGTCAAGGCTATGTTTTTCCAGTGGTCATGTATGGATGTGAGAGTTGGACTGTGAAGAAAGCTGAGCACCAAAGAATTGATGCTTTTGAACTGTGGTGTTAGAGAAGACTCTTGAGAGTCCTTGGACTGCAAAGAGATCCAACCAGTCCATCCTAAAGGAAATCAGTCCTGAATATTCATTGGAAGGACTGATGCTGAGGCTGAAGCTCCAATTCTTTGGCCATCTGATGTGAAGAACTGATCCATTAGAAAAGATTCTGATGCTGGGAAAGATTGAAGGCAGGAGGAGAAGGGGATGACAGAGGATGAGATGGTTTGATGGCATTACCAACTCAATGAACATGAGTTTGAGTAAAGTCCGGGAGTTGGTGATGAACAGGGAAGACTGGCGTGCTGTGGTTCATGAGTTTGCAAAGAGTTGGACACGACTGAGTGACTGAACTCAACTGACTGATAGTTTTTGAACAGAGTCTGAGACTTAAGCTTTCTATTCCCAAATGTAGGAGAAATGATTCACAAATATTCTGATGGACTGCTGGACCATCAAGCTTATCTTCCACAATTGCCAACAACCTAGCTATGAAAGCTTTTGAATTTAGGATTCAAGAATTCCAACTAATGTGTGCACTCAGATAGAAGATAGTAAACTCATTAAAAAGAAAAAAAGAAAAAGAAGCTTAGATAATAAGGACTATTAAAATCAGTTTCACTAGCGGCTCAGAAGGTAAAGAATCTGCCTGCAATTTGGGAGACCCAAGTTCAGTTCCTGGGTCAAGAAGTCTATCCCCTGGAGAAAGGAATGGCAACACACTCCAGTATTCTCACCTGGAGAATTCCATGGACAGAGGAGCTTGACAGGTAGTTTATGATGTCTCAAAGAGTCTGACATGACTGAGCAGCTAACACACATTAAAATAGTGAAACTGAAGTTCACACACTAGAATTAGTTAATAAAAAAGGAAAGTGGAAAAGTAAAGTGAAGTTGCTCAGTCACGTCCGACTCTTTGTGACCCCATGGACTGTAGCCTACCAGGCTCCTCCATCCATGGGATTTCCAGGCAAGAATACTGGAGTGGGTTGCCATTCCCTTCTCTAGGAGATCTTCCCAACCCAGGGATTGAACCTGGGTCTCCTGCACTGTTGGCAGATGCTTTACCATCTGAGCCACCAAGGAAGTCTCATCAGTTAATAAGAAACTCTAGTGCAAATGCAAAATAAGAACAGCAGGAATATCTATAATATCACTGCTTATTCTCAGTAGTTTACTTTATGTCTAGGTTGGGGATTTTTAAAGCAGAGATGAATAAAAAGCCATTACAGCTGAAGTCAATGGAAGTGGGAAATGAGGTTCCCTAAAATAAGCTTCCCTAAAAATAAGACAGCAGGCCATGCAGGCTGACCAGGAGATACCAGGAGTGGGATATCAGTCACAACTCCTTTCATGGGCTCCAATGAGATTAGTTACCCTTCGTTCATGAAGTAGGATTGAAAGGCAAAGAGTGCAACTCCTGGGAAGTCCCTCCACGTGGAAACAGGAGGATTGAGGATAAAGCGAGCTCTCCTAACAAAGCACTGAAGGTTTGTACTCCCTTCTTTCAGAAGTTGTTGCTAAAGATAAGGAGAAAGTGCTCTCATCTCACTGGGTCCCTTCTTTTAAAGGCCTCTCTTCTCTCTCCCTCTCTCTCTGCTCCCCTTCCCCTCCACTCTCCACTCCCCTTCCTCTCCCCTCTTCTTTCCCTTTCTCTTCCCTCTCTTTCCCCACTTCTTTCCCATCTCTCCCTCCCCACTTTCTCCCCTCTCTGTCTCTCCTCTGTCCTCTATCTGTTGTACAACAAATATCCCTCCCTGTTTTGGCTCCATTTCAGAGTACAGTGCTTTGTTGTCTTCTACAATAGGGCTAAGAACAGATCAAGGCACTTAAGATTTTGATGAGTAAGAGGTTGCATCTTGCTACCCTGCTTTAATAATTCACTAGAGCAGTGATCCCAACCTTTTTGGCACCAGGGACTGGTTTCAGGATGGTTCAGGCAGTAATTTGAGCCAGCAATGAAGAACAGCAGATGAAAAGTCCCTTGCTTGCTACTTACCTCCTGTTGAGGGGCCCAGCGTTCCTAACATATTGCACTAGAATATGCCAAAGAAAAGGTTATTATTAGCAATAGAACTGCTCATCAAGTAGTTGTTTCATTTTGATAGTAGAATAGAATTGTCCTGTTTTCTTCATTATTACTTTCTAAGCATGAAATCTGAAAAACATGATAACTTTCCTTCAGCCCAATAGAATGGGGTGTGGGGTGTAAGCAGGTGACTGAGGGTCAGCCTCAGAGGGGAATAGGGCTGGAGTTTCCTATCCTTCCAGACTCCCAGGTATAGTTTGTTTATATCTACATCTGCCAAATCTCCTCTCACCAGAAAAAAAGGTTAAGTCCACTCCCTAGGGGCTTCCCTCGTGGCTCAGATGGTAAAGCATCTGCCTGCAATGTGGAAGACCTGGATTCAATCCCTGGGTCGGGAAGATCCCCTGGAGAAGGGAATGGCAACCCATTCCAGTACTCTTGCCTGGAAAATTCCATGGATGGAGGAGCCTGGTAGGCTACAGTCCATGGGGTTGCATAGAGTCGGACACGACTGAATAACTTCACCTTCTTTCTTTCTTTCCACTCCCTATCCTGTAATTATGGGTTTTGGTTCTGAATTTTGGATTGAGACCCCCATATAGCCTTTTCTAGCTGACACAGATCTCTTCCTACCTAGAGCTTTGGGTGGGTCCATTTCACTATATTGGAAGTACTTATCCTATCTTTTTTTGTTGTTGTTCCTTTAGCAGCCTTCTCAGCAGCTCTGTTCACTTTAAATAGTATCAGGAAAATTAAAGAGAATATCTTTTCAATATGAAAAAACATTGTAGAGAAATTTTGAAAATGTTATTGGATTTAAACTCAGTGTTCTGTGCTGATTATTCTTTAGTTTTCATATGTAGCATTTTATTCAGAAGTCTAATAAAGTACATAGGCTGTTAATATAATAATTCAAGAAATTATATCAGAAGGCTGAGACATTTTCTTCTGCTGCATGCTTCTACAATTAGTCCTTTATCAGCTTCATCATTTCTGACTAGTTTTTTCACAGTCTTTTAAATTTTTCCTTTAGAATGTTGGTTTCTTTCTTTGTAGGCTTCTTTTTATTTTTAATAATATAATTTGATTGCTGTGTTTTGGAATGACTTCATACCAACTGAAAGTGTCTTATTAGGCAAGAATAATAAAAGCACATTTTATTGTAAGTTATTGAAAATGTTCATAGGCAAATGGAAATGATGACAAATACCATTTTTGCATTAAGAAATGTAAGTTCTACAAAGGAGATAGTGAAAATAAAATAAACAGCTATTAAAGTGTATAGACTTAAATGAACCAAAAGAAAAATATGTAAAAATTAGATTATCTGGTCTTATTCCACATACATATGTTAATATTAAATGATGCTCCTTTATTTTTCACCGAACTCAGTGCTTTGCAATGATTGCTTCTATTGTTTTGATATTGTGTTAGTGCTTGTAGCATTTAGGATTGTGTTTGTTTATGTATCAGATCTATCCACAGTGGCTAAAACAAGTAGGAGTTCCTTTTTTCAACTAACAAGAGTCAGAAAATAGGCAGTTGAGGTCAGTGCAACTGCTTAAGGAAATTATCAAGGACCAGAACTCATACTGGCTTCCTGATCTACCATTCTTAGCATATAATTTTGTACACTGCTCCACTTCCAGGGAATGTGATATTATTTCAGGCAGAAAAGAAGAACAAAAGGCAGAGCAAGTCAATACATCCTTCCAAGGGACCTCTACTTATAACCTTGGCTAGAAAAGAGCAACCCCCCTTGCAACTATTTTTATCTGTGTGTTTTAGCCAAATAAAAGCTGGGCTCTCTTAGTTCTTCCTCAAAAAATAAGAAAAATCTCAAATAAACAACCTAACCTACCACTTAAAAGATTTAGAAAAAGAAGGACAAGCAAAACCTAAAATGAATAGAAGGAAGGAAATAATAAAGATCAGATAAAAAATAAATAAAATAAAGATAAAAAAAAATAGAAAAGTCAGTAAAACCAAGAACCGGTTCTTTGAAAAGATAAACAAGATTTACAAACCTCTGGCCAGGTTCACAAAGTGGTAAAGAGAGAGAACACAAACAAAATAAGAAATGAAGAACATAACAACTGATACTGCAGGGGAAAAAAAAAAATACTGTGAACAATTATATGCCAATAAATTCGACAAGCTGGAAGAAATGGACAAGTTCTAGAAACATACAACCCACCAAAACTAAATCAAGAATAAATAGATAATTTGAACAGACTGATCATGAGAACTGAAATAGAATCTGTAATTTTACATCTCCCTACAAACAAATGCCCAAGACCAGATGGCTTCACAGGTGAATTCTCCCAAACATACAAAGAACTTGTACCAATACTTCTCAAACTCTTCCAAAAAATTGAAGAGGAGGGAACACTTCTTAGGACATTCAATGAAGTCACCATCACCCTAATACCAAAACCAAAGATAACACTAAAAAAGAAAATTACAGGTTAAAGTAGGACTCTTCTCATAGTAATAAAATAATATATTTGCTTTTGTATTGCTTTTTGACAGAAATAGTTTACAACACTATAATGATTACAGAAGTTTTCAAAATTAGAATGCTTAAGATTCATCTAGAAAGTTTATCATAGATGGATTTCAAGTCCTCAGAAGTAGAAACTCATTTACCAAGGGAGATTAAGCTCAGTTAATTCTAATACAGATTGCTCACAGACCATTCTTTGAGAAATAGTAGTAACTTCTAACAAAGTTCATTGAAGATCATCTCCATTATGGTTAGTGGAGTTAAAAGATAATTGGTATTCTAATTTATTTGAACTTTATGCATCATCTTCTTATAATTGTACTCTTTATTTCCTTCAAATATCAATATTTCCATCTTTTCCTTCTTCATTTTATACATGAGACTGGACTATCTTATTGCAAACACTGTCATTTCTAATTATAATAATGTTTAAGTGAACTTAATAATTATTTTTCTGTCTTCACTGATTCTTAAAATGTAACCAGTCTGGAAGCTGTTATATGGTTTTGGGAATAAACTGTAGATCCATTACATAAGGTAAATTTTCAGACATATTTAAATACGGCAACATAATGAGAATTTTTCAAGTTTGAAAGTATGCAAGCTTCAAGTCCTCAAAACAGTCCTCAAAATAAGACTCCTTTTCTGACTCCTCCCTTGATTCTGGTACTGATTTTAGCAAATATCTTTCCTGGCCTTCCATTGACTAGAATGTAGTCTACTTTAGAGGAAGCAAAAGGGCTTAGTAGTTGTAAATTATTAAGCTGTTCCACCCTCCTTGCTCATATTTAGTAAGGAGCTGGATCAGGCTTGTGCCTGTTAATTAGAGCCAAGTGTCAACATCTATGCCCAACTTCATTTTCCATGATGTCAGGTTGGTTGTTTGAAACTGGCCTTTGTGGGTATATTTTACACTACAGAAATCAGCAAATGCTACAAATTAGGTTTTATTTTGCTTTGTTTTTACTAGAACATTATTTATATTGCTTTTAAATTTACTCAACTTTCCTCAGCTTCAATTCCTTAGAAATTTGAGTCTTCTTTTACATATCTAAGAAGTAGATCTCAAGGGAAAATGAAAAAAAATGAAGAAAGGAAACTAGGAGAAAGGAAGGAAGGATGGCAGGAAGAGAGAGAGACTTGGTGAAATGAACCAAAATTTTGGCCTGCTTTGTTCTGTTTCATTAGAAATTAAAAAAAAAAAAAAAAGGAATTGGCATCAGATGATCTGAAATAGAATCCTTCTTCATAAAAAAAAATAAAAAAAATTTTTTTCCCCCAATATCTTAACTAGTTTCTACCAAAAAAACTCTTGGTTATGTTAAAATTGTTATGCTTATCCATCTCCAAATGAAGAATCTAGGAATTTTTGAAGGATGAGATAGGAAGAAAGGTGTGGAATAGGTATAGAACAGTGAGTCATAGAAATTATTTACTGTGTTCTGTAGGCTACAAATCATGAGTTGCTGAGGTCATCACAGTGGAAAATACTGATTTGCGTATAAGAAACTTGAAAGTCAGAACTGAGTCAACCCTCAAAGAACACTACAGAATGATTCCCTATAAAATTCTACAAAGACAAGCTGCATTGTTAGGCAGCCTCCATACAACCTAGTTTTGCAAGATGCCCTTGACTGATATACAGAGTCAGCTATCCTTAAATCAACACAGTATGTTAATAATAAAGAAATCATTTTATAATTGCTTTTGGTGGGGGGAGTAGTTCTACAGAATTGTCAAGGCAAATTGCATACTTTAAAATGGCATAAACTACTGAATTACTCCTCCAAAAACAGCAGTCCCACATAGGTCATTGATAAATGACATACAATACATACAATCTGGTTAAAAGTTTGTATTTTCAAGTCAATCTAAATAAAACTGGCACACCATGTAGTAGACTTGAAAAAGACCTCAGCTAAGGATATGAACTTTCCTAAGACAGATATGCCAAAGAGACATTGTAAAGAATGAAGTCACCATTCCTTCCAAAATAATCCAACATTATCAATCATTAAAGGTTATTCTCCTTAGCACGCCCAAATGGATTAATTGCAATGTTAGTTTAAAATAACAGAAAGACTGAAATAGATATTTTACGAACAGACAAGGCAGTCATAAGAATCTATAACTGTGTATACATACCTATTAAATGATATTATTTTGATTCTAATTTTTGTTTAAATCTGTCTGTGTCTGGTTTCATTCACTTTCATCTATACATACTATGGAAGACATTTTTTCTTATTGGTATTGATATTTTAATATTATTATATGTTCTTCTAAAGAATTATATATCAAATTATTGAATTAAAAGTAATTAATCCACCAAATTGCAGTGGGTATTAAATATTGACTTGGCAGAAACCTAACTCAAAGTAGAGAAATTTTAAAAATAGGTCAGTCTCGTAATAACTAAGGATAGGTGGAGAGGTGACAGAACCTAAGAGTGGATCTAGGATTCACATATTGTCCTTAGAACTCTTTCTACCTGCTCACCCTGCTTCTCTGAGTTTTTGGCCGTATTTTCTGTTAATGCTCAGCTGGTAAAGAACCTGTCTGAAATGCGGGAGACCTGAGTTCAATCCTTGGGTTGGGAAGATCCCCTGGAGAAGGAAATGGCAACCCACTCCAGTACTCTTGCCTGGAGAATCCCATGGAGGGAGGAGCCTGGTAGGCTACAGTCCATGGGGTTGCAAAGAATCGGACATGACTGACTTCACTTTCTTTCTTTTTTTCTTTCTGTTAATGCAATCAGGTTTCCTCCATGTGGTGGGGAAAATAGGCAAGGCCAGCATTTAAATATACTTTTTGCACTGTGACTCCAGAAGTAAGAAAGTAACTTTTAATCCTCCTAACAAAGAAAGAATGTCCCACTTTAGTCTAACGTATAGGTTTCTTTTTGAAACCAGTCACTGTGGACAGGACAGTGAGTCTGTCAGAAGCCCTAGATGAGAACCTAAATCATATATCCTCTCCTAAATCTGGGAGTATTGAGGTAATTTATTTCCTATGTATATAATTTATTTCATATTCATGTATACACATATATAATTTATTATATATATAATATATATATTTTATATATAATTTATTCTAGCTTCCCCAAAAAAGTAAGCAGAATTTTTAAAGTTTTCTTCCAGTCCACACAGGAATAGCTTATGAACATACATAACAATATTCAGCTTACAATTTTTTTCTTCAGAGACATCATCATGATTGCTTCATGTAGTTTGAGTAGGTTTTTGGCATTTGTTGGGCTTCCCTTGTGGCTCAGCTGGTAAAGAATCTGTCTGCAATTCAGGAGACGTGAGTTTGATCCTTGGGTTGGGAAGATCCCATGGAGAAGGAAAAGGCTACCCACTCCAGTATTCTGGCCTGGAGAATTCCAAGGACTTTATAGTCCATGGGATCACGAAGAGTCGGACACAACTCAGTGACTTTCACTTACTTGGCATTTGTTGCTGAGAAATGGAATTTACAGGCTGCAGTGGACTTGGTTTTCCACATTTAGTTCAATTCATTAAAGTTATAATTATTCCAAATGAGAAAACTGGGATTTAGAGGTGTTTTACAAGTATCCAAGGTGAATAAGGATTCTATTTCAGAATTTCAGACCTCAATTCATGTTTCTCTTCTTTTGTTTTTGTTTTTCAACTGTGAATGAAATTGCAAACAAAGTAGGTCCAGATATTGAGGCATTTTATCATCTTATTTATTTATTTAAATGTCTGTACTATCATTAGCCTGTCTTTTGAAGCCAACTATATCCCAAAGCCAGTAAAATTCCAAATGTGGCTTTCATTTCAATGGACACTTATAAATTACTTTTTGGTGAATGAGAAACAATGATTCCATTTACAATATAAGACTTCCTAGTTCTTGATGAAATTGCTAATTTGTATCAACAGAATTAGAAAAAAATCACCTTGGTTCTTACAACAATACTGTTAAGTGAGCATATTTCTTAATTTTCTGTTCATTTTGTGGAAGAAAATTTGAGCATCATTAGCCTAAGGCTTTATTCAAAAATACTGGACACAAGAATATTCATGAGCATTGTCATGAAGAAGGAAAGAAAACCGTAACTGAGTTTTATTTAGCAAGGTCGTTGCACACCATTGAGCTAATTTTGGAAATAGTTGGTTTCAAACTCAGTTCTAGGAACAGGGAGAAATTGTTTTGCAGATTGGTAATTTATGTGTCGGTCCATTCGAATTTCTCAAGAAGTATAAGGAGAAAGAGTTAGCGACTAAGGTCATGTGTCAGTAGGCTGGGAAGAAACAGCTGTGTGAAACAGGGACCTGCCTTGATGGAAACTGTCAGTCTTTCAACTCTCGTACAATTCTATTCTAATTTATGGAGTGTAGACTCATCTCCCCTCATTTATGTTTAGCTAACATTGTCTATCTGCACTGCTACTAACAGAACTCTATTAATGTACCTCAAGATTTATTTATAAGAAGATCCAGCTTTTTAAATTCCTTTTTAAAATGAGTTACTTGGGGACCTCCCTGTCAGTCCAGTGGTTAAAACTTTCTTGCCAGTGTAGGGACCTAATCATGGATTAGGTAACTAAAATCCTACATGCCCTGTGGTACAGCATAAATAAATAAGTTATTTATACTTAGCCTAATCAAACCCCAAATTTAACTAAAACAAAACAAATATTTAAAATCCTCTTTCACTCATTGTCACTCAATGTTTTTAAAAATATTCCCTTGATAGCTTTGATCTGCATTCTAATATCAGCTATAATTGGACAATAAGAAACAGCTAGGGTAATACATGAATATAATATTATACATAATTTAACACAGTAGTTAAAAGGGTGAATCAATATACCTTAATGTAAGCTAACATTTGAAATCTGTGTTGCTTAAATGTATTACTTGGAAAATAACATCAAAAATTCTGTTCACTGGAAACCATATAATAGGGGTCCTGAAAATGTATGAGAACTAAATAACATTCACTATGGAAATTCATTTTCTAATAACATATCAGTGCAGCCCCTTCCATTGTATTAATATAATATGCTCACCTGATTTACAGGGCACCTTCTTATGTAAAAGTTATCAGATCACACATAGTTAATAATTCAATTTATCAGCCTAATTTGAAATAACTGATTGCTTTATTGAGCAATATAATTAAAATATGTCCATTCTATTTTGCATTTAGCTTATTAACATGGTGACAAAACATTTAAAGTTTCCCAGTCATCACCACAAAAAAACATGGAGGGAAGAGCAAAGAAGCCAAGAGGTACCTGTTTATGCACAGTGTGTTCATTGGACCCATTGTATCTTTGGATCAGACTGGTTTTGAAAACAGAGTGTTTGTAAAAATAATAAATACAGTCACCACAACAGAGAATCTCTCTGTTTTGAGAATAATAAAAAATAAAATATATCAGTTTCATAATTTCTTCCACAACATTGCTGTAATCTGAGAAGCACAAATGTTTCACCTTGTCAATATTTCATTGTCAATATGAAGACCAGTCCTGGGTGTTCATTGGAAGGACTGATGATGAAGCTGAAACTCCAATACTTTGGCCACCTCATGCGAAGAGTTGAGTCATTGGAAAAGACTCCGATGCTGAGAGGGACTGGGGGCAGGAGGAGAAGGGGACAACAGAGGATAAGATGGCTGGATGGCATCACCAACTCAAGGCACATGAATTTGGGTGAACTCCGGGAGTTGGTGATGGACAGGGAGGACTGGCGTGCTGCGATTCATGGGGTCGCAGAGTTGGACACGACTGAGTGACTGAACTGAACTGACTGACTGATACATTTTAAACAAATGTTGATATAATACATATTGTTTTTGTGTCTGTAATGAATGCATAGGAAGCCATTTCCATAAATCCAATAATTAATGATACTCAAGCACAACTTACTAGCATTTGATTAAATTGAAAATATATATAGCAAAATTAACTGAAACTTGGACCAAATAGTCAGTTTCTTATGAGTAAATTTAAATGTAACTTCTCTCTTGACTAAGATCTTCCCAGGAGTAAATGCAGCATATGAGTGACATTAACTGCCTCACACCAAAATACAGTTTAAAGTGTATCAAAGCTGCTGTACACTGTGGCCCACAGCCTTCCCTCTCCTGCAGAAATCCAGTAACATTAAAGACTCTTGCCTGACTGAGAGATTAGAAACATAAAGATTCTAGAGATAGCTACTGGGGTTCAGACTTTGACTCTCCCACTCACTGCCTTTAGGACTTTGGACAAACTGCTTAAATTGTCTACTCTAGTGTGCTTTTCAAATAAGAGAAATAAGAAGTAAAAACCTATCTTACAGCATTGCTGTGATAGTTACATTGTTGGGTAAATGCAAAGGACTTTAAAACAGTGCCTGTTTCATAGTGTGACCTGTGTACATGTGAGTTCGTATTACTGTTTAGCTCCATCCCTGTTCTAGATGTCCAGGGTGTTTTTCTGTGAGGGAAATGACTTTAAATAAATATTAAGGCATAACTCTGAGCAGAGACATGAGGTCTCCCCAGGTGGCGCTAGTGAGACCCAGGCTCAATCCCTGGATAGGCACGATCCCCTGAAGAAGGAAATGACAACCTGCTAGTCTAGTATTCTTGCCTTGGATATCCCATGGACAGAGGAGCCTGGTGGGCTACAGTCCATGATGTTACAAGAGAGTCAGACATGGTGAGCACAAGCACATATATTGAAACTGAGCAGAGACATAGAATTTGGGTGACTAACCACTAACTTGAGCATCCCAGGAAAGTGGACTCAATGATAATTTCCATCAAAATTCAAACTTTAGGATCATGCATGGAGACAAGAATGAAAGGTCAGATTTTTATATTTTTGCTCTTTTTTCTCTTTCTCAGGTTATTCCTAGACAGTAGACTACTACACGGGCTTCCCTGGTAGCTCAGCTGGTAAAGAACCAGCCTGCAATGCAGGAGACCCTGGTTTGAGTCCCAGTTCAGGAAGATCCCCTAGAGAAGGCATAGGCTACCCACTCCAGTATTTTTGGGCTTCCCTGGTGGCTCAGATGGCAAAGAATCTCTCTGCAATGCAGGAGGCCTGGGTTTGATCCCTGGGTTGGGAAGATCCCCTGGAGGAGGGCATGGCAATCCACTCCAGTATTCTTACCTGGAGAATCCCCATGGATAGAGGAACTTAGCAAGCTACAGTCCATGGGGTCACAAAGAGTCGGACACAACTGAGTGTGTCAGACTGATTAAGTGTGTTAGAGTGATTAAGTACAGCACAGACCACTACAGGTCCACTTTCAATGTAGTTTTGGTTCAAAGTATTAGTTCTAAATCTGTCTCCAAGAAAATACTCAGAAAATATGTGAATTTTGAAAGTAATTCTAATTATCATTTTACAGATAAAATAACTCAACTTAAAAATGATTACTTAACTTTGTCACATAAGTAATTACAATAGTTAATCCATATTGGTATCAACTAGACAGGCTCTAGTTAAACTCATAGATTAAATACTTTGGGATTTCACTATATCAAACCAATCAAGGGTAAATTCAGTTTAAAAAATAAAATGGCTGAGCTACAGTCAAATGAAAGATTTTAGCATTAGAACAGACCATGCTGTCCAGGTTGAAATCATAAGGCAAGACTTGTAATCCAGATGCATAAGTACTTTTATTCTGAAGTTATCAAAACTGCGTGTTTTCCTAAGTTTTGTTTGTGTTCCTCTGATGCTCTCTCTTCAGTGTTAATAAGTACCATTTTTTCAATGTGAATGATACTATGGTCTTTCATCTTAGACTTTACCTTCTCTTGCCCCTACTTCTTTGCAAAAAACCCAATTATTATACTTCAAAATCTCTCTTTGTCTCCTCTCTATCTCCCATCCGTCCATATCTCTAGCTCACTTCAAGATTTTACCAGTTTTGCCTGGATTGTCTCTTGATCTCCTTTCTCAGTAATCTTCCCATTAAAGTCTGAGTGTTAAAACCTTAGTATTATATATAAAGGCCCTACATAATGAGACCTAACCCCTTCCACCGCCTCTTTACTCCTTAAGTGAAAATGAAAGATATTCAGTCTGATCTGACTCTTTGCGACCACATAGACTGTAGCCTGCCAGGCTCCTCTGTCCAAGGGCTTCTCCCAGCATGAATACTGTATTTCATGTTCTAGGTTGACCACTGGGAAAGTTATTGCTTTGCTATTATTGTTTCTTGCTCAGACTCCTTTCCGTTTTCTTACCTCTCACAAAAATAGGAGGAGAGATGGCCCCAGATTGCTAGTCACAGTATCCTCACTCTACTGGCAATGGTTACTGGTCTAGAACTGATTTATCCTGTCCAAACAGAGTCTGTTTCCAGTGTTTTTCTTATGGTACTAACAAGAAAACTGTATTGTTCTGTACACATGGAACAGGAAACATGGGATCTAGGTCAGCTAATGTCCATGTTCCCCATTACATGAAAAAGCCTGTTTGTAGGATAACAAATGATGCTAAATGGAGAGGAAAGATGCATAGAAAAATAGTATTGCCAGAGGTGTGGTCCTCGTATAAACCCTGAAGTTTCCAGAGATGCCGGGGTTGCAGTAGAACTTCCTTTACTTGTGACAGAATCTTTTCTTTACAACATACCTCCTTTTTTGTATAAGCAAATTAACTAGGTTTCTGTCACTCACAACCACAGAGTCCTAACTATAAAAATACCCAACCTGAACCACAGGCTATCTGAGTACTCTCATTCTCTGCTGATTTATGTTTGTATATTTCATTTCCCAAATAAGACTGAAAATTTAAGGGATGAAAAGAGAGGGTGATGCTTGGTATATGATTCTGCAAATATTAACACAATAAACAATACATAATTATTGAATAAATATGTTAGATTATACACTTAGCAAAGCTTTGGAAATAAAGCAAATTTAAACTCATGCACAATTATGGATTTTGAAATAATGAATTTTTATAAATCGGTTTTGAAATGTTTTCTTGTAATAAAATTATAAATTATATTTGACCACAGTACTCTTACTGACCAATGTTATCATTTTGCAGATGAAAGATATAGGCTCCATACTGATTAAACTTAACCAAAATCACAGTTCTCTTATGTGACAATCTCCTCAACCTTACACAGACATGAGGCAAAAAAATAAAAATAGTTTAATAGCATTTGCTTGGAATATTCAAGCAAAAGTAATTCAGTGAGTTAAATTAGATAAAATTACTTAGTCATCTTTATTAGTGCCATTGCTTTGTTAATTTTATTTGTTGTTTCTGCTTTTAACAACAAATTTGCAAGGAATTAAAGTTCTAGTCACTATAAAAAATAGATTTCTTTCCTTTTTGTGTATTTATGTTTATCCAACAGAGAGTAAAATCAATAGTGAAAAAGAGAGTGAGTCTGTCAATATGACACTCCAGGATACATAATTGATACTTAAGCTTTTTGACATTTGCCCTAAGTATATATTGAGCATCATTCATCAAGACTTTTAAAAGATTTTTTAGTTTATTATAAATAAACAGTGAAAGTTGAGATGAAGCAGTCTTACAACATTTTCTCTGAGATAGGCTTCTCACAGATTACTTAGTGAGAAATGAAATATTTCAGAAATATTTGTAAATGTTTTAGTGTTAAAGCTATTAAAAATTCTACATCAAATAGCTTGTGAAATTTAAAAAGACAAAATTCTTTTTTTTTTCAGTAAAAAATATTATTTCCTTTAAGAAACCTGGTTTAAACTGTTTATATGAAAATTTCATCAGTAATATTAGGGATTAATTTTATGTTTAATTAAGCATCTACAAAAAAGGAAAAAACAAAACTTCCTTTGTTTTACTTTTATACCACATCTAATGTTTTAGTAAAAAGTTCACCACATATCAAAGTATACCCCAACTTTGGTCCCTTTTCACCACCTTCATTTCTGTCACCTTTATTTAAGCCACTGTTTCCCACCTGAACTGTTTCGGTGGATTTTTACTGTCCTGTATACCCCATGTATATAGAACAGCTTTCTGTTCTATATACAATATCCATAGGGATCTTGTTAAAGCATAGCTTTAATTTTGTGCCTCCTGTGTCTTCCCAGTTTACCCAGAGAAATGGTAACCTGTATAATGACCTACCAGGCCTACACAATAAGCGGTTTCCTCTCAGATTTCCTCCTCACCATGCTCCTAACCATCCTCTCTTCTTTTCTGTTCTGTAAAAACATCATCAGATCAGATCAGATCAGATCAGTCGCTCAGTCGTGTCCGACTCTTTGTGACCCCATGAATCACAGCACGCCAGGCCTCCCTGTCCATCACCAACTCCTGGAGTTCACTCAGATTCACGTCCATCAAGTCAGTGATGCCATCCAGCCATCTCATCCTCTGTCGTCCCCTTCTCCTGCTGCCCCCAATCCCTCCCAGCATCAGAGTCTTTTCCAATGAGTCAACTCTTTGCATGAGGTGGCCAAAGTACTGGAGTTTCAGCTTTAACATCATTCCTTCCAAAGAAATCCCAGGGCTGATCTCCTTCAGAATGGACTGGTTGGATCTCCTTGCAGGCCAAGGACTCTCAAGAGTCTTCTCCAACACCACAGTGCAAAAGCATCAATTCTTTGGCGCTCAGCCCTCTTCACAGTCCAACTCTCACATCCATACATGACCACAGGAAAAACCATAGCCTTGACTAGACGAACCTTTGCTGGCAAAGTAACGTCTCTGCTTTTGAATATGCTATCTAGGTTGGTCATAACTTTCCTTCCAAGGAGTAAGCGTCTTTTAATCTCATGGCTGCAGTCACCATCTGTAGTGATTTTGGAGCCCAGAAAAATAAAGTCTGACACTGTTTCCACTGTTTCCGCATCTATTTCCCATGAAGTGATGGGACTGGATGCCATGATCTTCATTTTCTGAATGTTGAGCTTTAAGCCAACTTTTTCACTCTCCACTTTCACTTTCATCAAGAGGCTTTTTAGTTCGTCTTCACTTTCTGCCATAAGGGTGGTGTCATCTGCATATCTGAGGTTATTGATATTTCTCCAGGCAATCTTGATTCCAGCTTGTGTTTTTTCCAGTCCAGCATTTCTCATGATGTACTCTGCATATAAGTTAAATAAACAGGATGACAATATACAGCCTTGACGAACTCCTTTTCCTATTTGGAACCAGTCTGTTGTTCCATGTCCAGTTCTAACTGTTGCTTCCTGACCTGCATACAAATTTCTCAAGAGGCAGATCAGGTGGTCTGGTATTCCCATCTCTTGAAGAATTTTCCACAGTTTATTGTGATACATGCCCACAATTCAGGTTATGCACCTTCCCTTCTCTCTAAAGTGCTCTTCAACCTGTTATTTTATAATACATTTTGCTTATTTCCTTCCTTCAAGCATCTGCACAAATGTTACCTGTTCAGGGAGACATGGGTTGACCATTGTACATAAAATTAGACATACTTTTATACACTGCATTTCTTTTTTATAGCAAGTTACACCAGCTAATATATTGAATATTTTTCTATCCCTATTAACATAATATAAGTTGAATGAACGCAGGGACATTGTTTTGCTCATTGATGTATTCTCAGAAACAAGTGAGGGTTCAAAAATAGAGTGTGAAAGAATAGGTAAAAAATCAATGAATCAGTGAATGAACAGAGTAATAGCATCTAAATCTATATTGAAACATTTAAGGATGTTTTGTTTCTAACTATTGTCATTTCTTCAATCATTTTTATTTCAAAGTTTGCAATTTTTATTCCAAATAATTTGGAGATTTTACAGTTGAAGCTAGATATGTGACTTTAAGGTAACTAAGACATGTGTTTCTTCCAAGTTAGTGCTTGAGGGCATAATCCCTCCTAATTTGAGCCTTCAGATGAGACCATCTTGATCACAATCTTGTGAGCACTTTTGAAGAAGACCTAGCTCAGCTGTTTCTAGGCTGCCAACCTACAGACACTGTGAAATAATAAATTTGTATTGTTTTTAGGCTGCTAAGCTTTGAGATAATTTGTTATTTACCAATAGATAAATGATCATGTTAAGTAATTTTACGTGAATTTCTTTGTGCATAGAACTTGAAATATTAATATAAAGGTTTCTGGTGTGTTCTCAAGACATTTTTTGTTCTTTTGGCAGTGCAGTAATTTATCATTAGTGAAGTATAGCTTCTTCATCACTCAGGTATCATCACTGAGGTCTAAGAATAATCAAAACTTCTTGAACTTTTTCAATTTTTTATTATAAAGGAGCTGTTAGAGATTTCCCCGGTGATCTAGTGGTTAAGGCTCCACGCTTCCAAAGTAGGGAACGCAGGTTTGATCCCTGATTGGGGACTAAGGATCCCACATGCCTTAAGGTATGGCAAAAACAAACAAACAAGCTAAAAGAGATGTTAAAGGAATGATTTCATCATATATTATATGTAAAGATTAAACGTGCTCTGATTTATTTATTGTGCTCAGTTTGTTTCTCACATATTCTATTCTGTTGTTTCTAAGGAAAGTTGCTTACCTGTGGAACTTTCCATTCCATATCTCTCGCAGAGTCTTGAGTATTTGCTTTTTGATTTTGGCACATCTCTGAGATCTTTCTTTGACTACATAATCTGTCACCTAATTTATGACTAATTTTTTTCTTTGTGACTCACTACCATTTTTTTTGATTTACTGTATTTTTTTCCTCACAGTGATATATTAACATTTCTTCTTTCACTTTATGTAATTAAGAACTTGTATTCAAACACGACAAACCAAAACAAACAACAACTAAAACAAATAAGCAAAAATGCCACGAAGACCACAAAGGCTTTAGGGGTTACTATTATACCTCAACAAACCAGTTCAGTATATTTTGTGTTACAACACAGTAGCAGATCATTTGTAAAAACAAGAGCAGCTTAAAAAAAAATAGTTGAATGTAGCTAAAGTTAATAGAATTTAAAGTCATAAAACCAGCATTATTAACCTAGAATTTCTGTCTCTAAACCTTCATGAAAGAAGTAGGTGCTCAATATCTTGATTAGCTGGAGTATCATGGGATCGAATAAAATACGCTCAGTTTTCAACAGGTGAGGATTAAAACCAGAGAGAATCTTATTATTTTAAGACAACTTCATTCTAGAAAGAAAGCAATTGCTTTGCCCTTTTCTCCTATTGGTGAGTCACATTATATCTCTATATAATTAATCACTTACTGTAATTTGGCCTAAATCCTTCATCTCATTGTTTACTTATTTGCTCTGTCATGTCCCACTCTTTGTGACCCTATGGATGGTAGCCCTCCAGGTTCTTATGTCCATGGGGATTCTCCAAGCAAGAATACTGGAGTAGGTTGCTGTGCCTTCCTCCAGGGGATTGTCCCAACCCAGGGATCGAACCCAGGTCTCCCTCATTGCAGGTAGATTCTTCACCATCTGAACCACCAGTGAAGGCTATCATCTCATTAGATGCCTGTCCATTACTTGTAATATGTGTTTCTGTGTATAGCTGAAACCTGTAGCTTAATTATGTGTCTTAAATATAGTACAAATCAAACTATTAATTATTTGTCCTTGGAAATCCTTTCCATCAGATACGAGGAAATAAGAAAAGGAAAACAACAGAATGACTTTTCAATCCTAAACAGCAAAAGTACTTTCTATTTTCAATTCATTTTCTCACAGGAACTACTCCTCAATTCAGTAGATACATTCTGTTGTAAATGATTAACCTTCTGATTGTAGGCATGTTCAAGTGTTAGTTTGAGCCAAATGAATTTGAATATTTCTTAAGTGAAAAACAGTTTAATAACAGTAACTTTATATTGCTTTACCTAGCAGGATACCTGATGTTCAATTATTCTTTTAAGAAAGGTTAACCTAAGTTTGGATTATTCTTCACTTGAAAGGAGTTATTCTTTCCCACATTGTTTTTAAAATCCACTGAATACCTTTGCATGTGAGATTTTATCTTTCCCACACTCATTTATAATCATGTCTTCAGCATATGTCTAAATGTGAGACACCACAGTATTACATATAATACCACTAGATTACCTCCTGACCCAGGTGTGGACCGGCACTGGTGCAGGTTTACATTTGTGAGTCAGCTGTCTGTAATTTTCTATGAGAATGTGAAAGAGCCTTTTAAAGTCCAAATTGAATTTCTCTTGTGATCAGTGGAGCATTTGGTCAAGGAGTTTTTTTTGTTTTTGTAGATATAGTATATGCTCATGGTAAAAACCTTAGAATATATAATTGGACCAAATGGACAAAAAAAAATTGAAACCACTTTCTCTAGAGTACAGTCCAAGGGTTTGCAAAGAGTCAGACACTACTGGGTGACTGAGCACACACACACACACACACACACACACAAACTACTATTCTAATGTATGTTCATTTAATTTTTCTTAAGCCTATGTTATATTTATATGAATCAATATATGTACTACCATCATATATTTTCTGTATGTTTATGGCATGCATATATATACAATTGCATGGAAAAAAATAAATGGTTGATGGACCTGTTAATATGTTCTTCTTATGAGTTTTTATTATTGTGGTACCCTCTATTCCTCTGTATCTACAAACATTTTGAGGCCAACACTAACATATTAGTAATAAGTAATAATTCTTTCATATTGTTTTAGAAATATGAGTATTTGTAGATTCCTATAACACCAGAGTTCCAAAGAATAGCAAGAAGAGATAAGAAAGCCTTCCTCAACGATCAATGCAAAGAAATAGAGGAAAACAACAAAATGGGAAAGACTAGAGATCCCTTCAAGAAAATTAGAGGGAACATTTCATGCAAAGATGGGCTCGATAAAGGACAGAAATGGTATGGACCTAACAGAAGCAGAAGATATTAAGAAGAGATGGCAAGAATACACAGAAGAACTGTACAAAAAAGATCTTCATGACCCAGATAATCACGATGGTGTGATCACTCACCCAGAGCCAGACATCCTGGAATGTGAAGTCAAGTGGGCCTTAGAAACCATCACTATGACCAAGGCTAGTGGAGGTGATGGCATTCCAGTTGAGCTATTTCAAATCCTAGAAGATGATGCTGTGAAAGTGCTGCACTCAATATGCCAGCAAATTTGGAAAACTCAGCAGTGGCCACAGGACTGGACAAGGTCAGTTTTCATTCCAATCCCAAAGAAAGGCAATGCCAAAGAATGCTCAAACTACCACACAATTGCACTCATCTCACACGCTAGTAAAGTAATGCTCAAAATTCTCCAAGCCAGGTTACAGCAATACATGAACCATGAACTTGAAGATGTTCAAGCTGGTTTTAGAAAAAGCAGAGGAATCAAAGATCAAATTGCCAACATCTGCTGGATCACAATAAACTGGAAAATTCTGAAAGAGATGGGAATAACAGACCACCTGACCTGCCTCTTGAGAAATTTGTATGCAGGTCAGGAAGCAACAGTTAGAACTGGACATGGAACAACAGACTGGTTCCAAATAGGAAAAGGAGTACGTCAAGGCTGTATATTGTCACCCTGCTTATTTAACTTATATGCAGAGTATATCATGGGAAATGTGAAGCACAAGCTGGAATCAAGATTGCAGGGAGAAATATCAAAAGCCTCAGATATGCAGTGACACCACCCTTACAGCAGAAAGTGAAGAGGAACTAAAATGCCTCTTGATGAAAGTGAAAGTGGAGAGTGACAAGGTTGGCTTAAAGCTCAACATTCAGAAAACGAAGATCATGGCATCCGGTCCCATCACTTCATGGGAAATAGATGGGGAAACAGTGGGAACAGTGTCAGACTTTATTCTTTTGGGCTCCAATATCACTGCAGATGGTGACTGCAGCCATGAAATTAAAAGACACTTACTCCTTGGAAGGAAAGTTATGACCAACCTAGATAGCATATTAAAAAACAGAGACATTACTTTGCCAACCAAGGTCCGTTTAGTCAAGGCTACGGTTTTTCCAGTGGTCATGTATGGATGTGAGAGTTGGCCTGTGAAGAAAGCTGAGCGCCGAAGAATTGATGCTTTTGCACTGTGGTGTTGGAGAAGACTCTTGAGAGTCCTTGGCCTGCAAGGAGATCCAACCAGTCCATTCTGAAGGAGATCAGCCCTGGGATTTCTTTGGAAGGAATGATGCTAAAGCTGAAACTCCAGTACTTTGACCACCTCATGCGAAGAGTTGACTCACCGGAAAATGCTCTGATGCTGGGAGGGATTGGGGGCAGGAGGAGAAGGGGATGACAGAGGATGAGATGGCTGGATGGCATCACTGACTCGATGGACGTGAGTCTGAGTGAACTCTGGGAGTTGGTGATGGACAGGGAGGCCTGGCATGCTGTGATTCATGGGGTCGCAAAGAGTCGGACACGACTGAGTGACTGAACTGAACTGAACTGAACTGATAACACCAGTTCACAAATGTGTGCTTCAATGAATGTAAAATCAAATATTCAATAGAAGCTTCAATAGAAATGAAGCTTTGTTTACTGAGTTAAAGACAAAAGAGAAATTAGCTGGCTACTTATTTCAATAGAGTAAAATTAGAAAAACTAAAATATTCCAGAATAATTTACTTCCTAATGAATGTGAAAATATAATTGCTTAGACTATAATTTAATTTGCACTAGGCAAGCCATTGTTTCCCCAAATGTCTCATAAAATGCTACTTTAGTGGATGCTTTATAGATGTAACAGAAAAAATAGAGTTCAGAAACCAAATAATCTTGGACATAGTTATCTTTAATGAAGAAGGGTATTTATTATTGTGTTGTTCTTATTGTGTATTTTTGTTTGTTTTTAACACAGATATTCTCAGATACTTTAACATGCTCATATGCATTGCAAATAACCAATAATAGTAGGATACACTATTTCCCAAAATATTGGACCATGGGACTCCCCTATTTCTTTTCTTTTTTAATAACTGACAAGTGTTTTAGTGAAAAATCCCTGGTTAATGCTTGTGTAAAAATATCAGAAATGATTTTTCTTGAATATTTAGCATGTTATTTCTTTTAGTAGCTTCCACTTAGTGGTCTATATAGACTAGATTAGAAATGTTGTGCAATTTTTTTACACAATAGTCTCACAAGGCTTCAAACTCTTTAAATTCAATGATCTTTACTCTTTTGACTCTTTAGTCCTCAAGGTATTTGGATGTTAATTTCCATTTTTTAAAAAAAATTTTAGGCCATGCTGTTCAACATGTGATATCTTAATTCCCTGAATTGGGCTCAAACCTGCATCCCCTGCCTTGGAAGTGCAGAGTATTAACCACTGGACTCCCAGGGAAGTTCCTTCCATGGCTTAATCTTAAACCCTGAAATATTTTTCTCTTATCGTCTCCTCTATTATACTTCTTTACTTACGTGAGCAAATTCCCAATTATTAGGCATCACAGTCAGTACCTCAGTGAACCTCTTCCTTTTTTTCTCCTACTTTGGTTTTATCAATATAATCATCAGAGCTCTTCTTAAAATCATTATAGGGAATAGCCAAGGCTCAAGGCTTGGACTGAAAGGAGATCCAGCCAGTCTACCTAGAGGAAATCAGTCCTGAATATTCATTGGAAGGACTGATGCTTAAGCTGAAACTCCAATACTTTGGCCACCTCATGTGAAGAACTGACTCATTGGAAAAGATCCTGATGCTGGGAAAGATTGAAGGCAGGAGAAGTAGGGGATGACAGAGGATGGGATGTTTGGATGGCATTGCTGACACAATGGTCATGAGTTTGAACAAGCTCTGGGAGTTGATGATGGATGGGGAAGCCTGGAATGCTGCAGTCCATGGGGTTGCAAAGAGTCACACATGACTGAGTGACTGAACTGACTGAAGGCCACTGCTCCATGAATTTTCTCTTAGTGATAGCAACCGATTTTTAATTCTAATGAACCCTCAAAATCAGCAAATCAGAATCTTTAATTTTTTAATCTACTTTGGTTCTACTAAGTCCTACTCAATTTACAATTTTATGTATGTTTTGTCTCCTTCCTCAACCATAGACCAATATTTCAAACACTTTCCTACAGTTAATATTCCTGAATATCTGTCCTGTTTTTCCCTCTATAATCCCAATAGCAGCCACCCTTTAACACCTCATTTCCTCCTAACTACATTTTGCTATACCATCTATTCGTTTATCCTTCCAGCATGGTAATCTCAAAAAAGTTTTGATCATGTTATTGCCAATTTATTAACTATTTAAATTAAATACAAACAAATGCAACATTTGTTTATCACTTTTCCCAAGTCTGTTTCCTTTAGCCAGGCTAGACTATTCAGATCTCTTTCTCATTCCTTAATCTTTGTATTCCTTTGTTTACATTTTTTTCTCTCTACCAACTATTGAGACTTCCCTAAAGGTAAAGAGTCCGCCTGCCAATGCAGGAGACCCTGGTTTGATCTCTGGGTAGGGAAGATCCCTTGGAGAAGGAAATGGCAGCCTATTAAGTATTTTTGCTATGGAAATCCCATTAACAGAGGAGCCTTGCAGGCCACAATCCATGGGGTCATAAAGAGTCAAACACAATTTAGTGACTAAATAACAACCACAACTTTCCAAGTCCTTTGGGGTCCAAAATAAGATCTTTGGCATCATGAACTTAGTTTCAAATCTGACTGTATTATCATGGGAAATAAGCTTATCCTCTTTTAGCCTCAGAGTTTTTTGTTTGTTTGTTTGTTAATCTGGATGGTTGAGATGATAATATCTATCGCAGGCTTGTGCGATTGAAATGAGATAATGATTGCAAAGTCCCTAGTTAACTATGCTGCTGCTGCTGCTGCTAAGTCGCGTCAGTCTTGTCCGACTCTGTGTGACCCCATAGATGGCAGCCCACCAGGCTCCCCCGTCCCTGGGATTCTCCAGGCAAGAACATTGGAGTGGGTTGCCATTTCCTTCTCCGATGCATGAAAGTGAAAAGTCAAAGTGAAGTCGCTTAGTCGTGTCTGACTCTTAGCGACCCCACGGACTGCAGCCTACCAGGCTCCTCCATCCATGGGATTCTCCAGGCGAGAGTACTGGAGTTGGGGTGCCATTGCCTTTCTGCTAGTTAAATATAGACCCTCAAAAGTGTTAAGTTTCTTTCCTAACTGATTTTCCCTTCCCTACAGATTTTCTTTAAAATTCTGCCATGTTACTTTTTAATTATAATCCTCACTTCCTCTCTTGTCATGGCTGTATGTCTGTCTTGCTTCGAGACTGCACCCATCTTGAATCATACTTCTTTTGTCTTCACCACAGTACTAAGCATGTATTGCTTTCATTGTTAGGATCATCAAACATTAGTTGAATGGATTTTGCTAAATAAGTTATACATTGTTCCATTGAAGTATAATCTAAAATCTTGAAAATTTAAATTGTGAAGAATTTCATGGGTGCTCCTAATCTATAGATGAAAAAAAAAAAAAAAGCCATCTAACTTTTGGTATTTAAAAAATGAACACAAAAGAGAGGAAGGAAGGGAGGGAGGGAGGGTATAAGGGAGGAAGGCATGTCAAGAAGAGCAATTAAAATGTGGTTTTTAAAAAGTAAAATGTGTGTACAGTTTAAGATAAGAAACTGATATGAGAGAACTAAAAGACAAGTTTTATTCTATGCCTACACCTTGGAGGATAATGCATGGATGTGCATTTTGATGTGCTTTTGTTTTAGCATCTATAAAATGCAGTAAATTCACTTAACTCTTTTCCATGTGAGTTACAATGGTAGGATGATATCATATATGGAAATCTTTTGAGATTTTTGGAAAGTTTTAATTACTGCTATTTATAAAATGGGGTCATCTTTGTGTATACTATAAATATTGTGTAGATTTAATTCTTCCAGATTTATAATATTAGTTTATTTTTATAATTTCTTCTTGTTAGTGATGATTTCATGTTTACATAGCATTCATTTTACCTGATATGATCTATTCTTCCTTCCCTCCCTCTTTTGCTGAATATGCTCCCTGAAACTGGGACCTACCTAAGTTCAGCTTCTTCAGTCATCCCTAAAGGTTGTGTACCTTAAGTTTTAGGCTAAAGCTCAAGATGTTTGTTATTATAATTAAAGTACAGTAAGCTCTCAATTATCTATGATAATGGGTTACTGGGAGAGCCTATATAAACAGATTGGCTTGGAGATTTTTCACCTTGAGTAAACTCTCCCAGGGTGTCCCCTGGGAGTGGCGAAAAGGGTAGGGTGAGAGGAATCGGCAGGCTGACTCCCCACATTGACTGGAACTCCAGAGGGTGGCTTAACAGATAACTTCTGGAATGTTCCTGTGTCATTTATCCTTGCAGGATGAAAGGACTGACAAAACTGAAAGCCTTTAGCAAGAAACATTTGTTGAGTAAATGAGTGAGTGAGAGGATTTATTTGGTGTGGCTCCAGCAGAGAAATCTCTTCTTTTATTCCCATCACAAGTTTGGAGTAAATAAACGCATCCATGGAAGACAGACTATGGCTGTGCAGACTCTTGTCTCAGGAAGGCAGACTTCAACAAGAGATACTGTGTCAGCCTTTCTATAAACTATATTCAAGGCAACAAAGCAACAAATAATAATGAAATATTTTAAAATCTGCTAAATGTGAAATAGCACTTCTTTAAAGATTGTCTAATACTTATGACATTCAGAAACAATATTTATTCTGCCCCTTTGGAAACCGCTGCTGATTTTCCTGTAGTTATTTTTATTCAGTCACAAAGTCATGTTCAACTCTTTGTGACCCAGTGGACTACAATAGCATGCCAGGCTTCCCTGTCCTTCACAATCTCCTTACAGTTGGCTCAAACTCATGTCCATTGAGTTGGTGATATCATCCAACCATCTCATCCTCTGTCACCCTCTTCTCTTCCTGCCCTTCAGTTTCCCAGTATCAGGGTCTTTTCCAATGAGTCAGCTCTTTGCATGAGGTAGGCAAAGTATTGGAGTTTCAGCTTCAGTGCCAGTTCTTTGAATGGATATTCAAGGTTGATTTCCTTTAGGATCGACTGGTTTGATCTCCTTGCTTTCCAAGGGACTCTCAATAGTTCTGCAGTAGATACTTTGAAAAATGTTAACTGTTTATTGAGATAGGGAGAAGGTACATGTCTTTGAATTGTATAACCTGTTGTGTAAAATGACTAGTTCATTTGAATTCAACCAATATTCATCAAATACTTGTCAGGTCTAGCATTCTCTAGTAATTAAGGATGAAAAGGTAAACAAGATACTGCAGTTGTCCATTTGTTGCTTCTGTGAGTATGTGGTACGAGTTACAGAGAGCTTTGATCCCAGACTCTAAAGCTTCCAGGGCTTCATAAGACTTCTCTATCAACTGTTTTGTTTTGTTTTCCCCTCAGAGAAGGAAAGGATACTAAGATAAATATTCTTAGAATATTAGAATTGGGACAGTGTAAGTGGTAAGTTAATACAGAGACTGCAAATAATCTACTTTCCTAAAGGCAACACGAAGAAAGAGAGAGGTCTGAATCTCAGTTATAATTCTGCCACTAACTGTCTTTAAAACATCAGGTGTCTGGAATTTTGTTCATAATATGAAAAACATGAAGTACAGGAACTCTTAAATTTGTCTCAGGCCCTAAATGCAATAGTCATGTCCAACTCTCCGCGATCTCATGAACTGTAGCCTACCAGGCTCCTCCGTCCATGGGATTTTCCAGGCAAGAATACTGGAGTGGGTTGCCATTTCCTTCTCCAGGGGATCTTCCAGACCCAGGGATCGAAGCCAGGGCTCCCGCATTGCAGGCAGATGCTTTAACCTCTGAGCCACCAGGGAAGCCCCTAACTGCAATAAGACCATAATAAATATGGGATTTTTGAGAACTATGTGGATGACCAAAATAATGGATCATTTAATGTGAGGATTTGATGTAGTGAAGAGTCTACAGCGTTACTGAGGTTTCCAATTGGATAACTTATGTCTGGGTAAAGGTTTTAGAGATGTTAGTTAACTATTAACTCCTTCCTAATATACCTGAAATAAGAAGGAAGCAGCAGCCAGGGTGATTCATATACTTGACAATTGAGCACTGATTGCCTAAGAAAACTATAATCAATCTTTTTTCTTTTCCTTTTCCTGACTTGCATGTTCTTGTTCTACCCATCTAGAAAAATTCCCCTGGCGTATGCATTAAAAATTCATAACTCATTTAGCATAGAGTAAGCATACACTCTTCAAGCCTCATTTAATTTGTATCTACAAGGAATGATGAATGCCTAGCAAGGGCTATAATTATAATTTTAAGATAGTGGAGTAAAACATAAAGAAATGACCACCCATGATCCCAGTTAATGGTGGTATTAAGTACAATAAGGTGGAGACGGAGACTTCCAGAGCCAGTTTCAGCTGAGCTTCCATGGTGACTGAGGCCTGTACACAGTGCTTGTAAAAGTCTATCTGGGCTGACACATCACTGCATCAAGGCTTTAAAGTATTCAACTCACTTCACATCCTTCAATTCCATTATATAAAAAAAGTTGCTTACTTATTTATGTGTGTATATATGAAAAGACATACGATTTCAGTTGAAAATAAGTATATATTTTATCTTTTTATAGCATTTTGGGATTCTTCATGTTTAATCATTATTGATACTTTGGTTATATTGTAACAGCCACATAATTTTTTCCTATAATATTTTTATTACTTGAATCTCGAACATAATTGATACTAATTGCTAAAGTAATCTTTTCTTTTTGTTAATGTGACATGGAGATAGAGATCGGAGTTGGTCTCTTTCCAGGTGTTTCCAGCTGTTTCATAACTATCATCTATTTCCTCATGTGCCAAAGTCACATACTGCCTCCTCCCTCGCTCAACTAAACTAAAGTAACATTAGAGAAAGATGGTCAGCAGCCTTTATTTCTTTGGAAATTGGGGTTTTGATTATGTCTTTCTTGATGTTATCTGTTATGAAATAATAATGGTAAGGTAAAATGTACTATACATAGAATAATGTGTATTTGCTCAGTAATGTTTTTTGAGGAATGAAAGAAACACTACATGTTATAACATTATTGGCCAACCATTGTATCACTAACTTTTCTGTTATAACAAAAGTGCAGGTCAGTCTTCCTCTTAAGAACTCCTGAATTGTTCTAAATCACAAAGTATTGACAATTATGACTACTTCATATGTACCTATGGAGAAGGCAATGGCAACCCACTCCAGTACTCTTGCCTGGAAAATCTCATGGCAGGAGGAGCCTGGTAGGATAAAGTCCATGGGGTCACTAAGAGTCGGACACGACTGAGTGACTTCACTTTGACTTTTCACTTTCATGCATTGGAGAAGGCAATGGCAACCCACTCCAGTGTTCTTGCCTGGAGAATCCCAGGGACAGGGGAGCCTGGTGGGCTGCCGTCTATGGGGTCACACAGAGTCAGACACAATTGAAGCGACTTAGCAGCAGCAACAGCATATGTACATAAAATGCTGGTTTCATAACAAATATTTATGAACTTGATCTCATTATCTTGAGAAACAGAATGTAAACACTCTGTAATAGCTTTATTCCTTAACATAATTGAATATTATTGGAAATTAATTTTTCCAATCAGTCAGATGTTTTTGAAAAATTGTCATTTGGTGTCTGAGAGATATTTTGCACCATACATAATTTACTCACACCAACATTTCTTAACTTTGAAAATTTTGTGGTCTATTTTGAGATTCTAGGCAATTTTTGCTGCCTTTAATTGTCTGTTCTATGAATACACAATCCCTTCATAATTGTCTCAATGACCAAGTATAGTGCAACTTTATCTTATTAATTTCATTAAAATTTTGATTGTTGCTTCAAATTAAGTATAAAAGTAGTTGTTCTCCAAGAAAGGATATATATATATGTATTGCTAATAAAACTTGCATTTATATTTCAATTTATAGCTCTACTTCAATTCTTTTTTCTTTTTCATACAAAATTTTAGTTTTCATGCTGGACTGTAGTCAAGTATGTTAAGTGAAATTTTATGGTGTAGTACAAACTGTGTAAATACATAGGTGAATTGGCAAATGGGATGAATAGACGGACACTCTGTATATAACCCCCCAAAACTGACAGCAAAAACTAACATAACCTACTCTTCAACCCGATGGGCATTTAAAATTTTTTGACATAAATGAAATGATACATGATTATTTCATTATCCTTAACATACTAAAAAGTAATAAGATTGAGAACATATTGTTGTAGTAATACTTGCTGCAATTAAAAAAGGCCTACAGGTGCCATGCTCAGTATTTTTCATGCTACATCATTTATCCTTAAAGCGTTACAAAAATTCAGATACTGTTATCTCAATTTTTTAGTTGAGAAAATTCAAGCACAAAATGCTTGAACAATTTGACTAAAATCATGTAGGAAAACAGCCTGAAATCCAAATTGAACAGAATTGACCTGGCTTCCTGAATGAAAACTCTTAGCTATTTTATGATGGAAGAAATCATATTTAATTTGAGCTAATAAAACACACCAGGTTGGATAGTTTATTATTCTCAATATGCAAGCCTACTTACCCGCCTCTTTGAGGAAAAGAGTATGAGACACACACAAAAATATTTGCAGTACGTGTATGTCAACAGTAGTCCCCACGATAGTCCAATTTCTTCTATCATTTTCACCTAATATTACATGCTGTTTGAAAGTGATACAATAAGGGTTCTGTCCTTGGGCACCTGCCATCTCTGAATTTGTTAAAAGCTGCCTTTTAACAAATTTAGTGTCTGTTTTCAGATTGCCTTTGGCTTCAGACCCTAGAACTGTTTACATCTTTCCCAAGCCAATGATCTCTCTTAGTCAATTTGAGAATTCTTGCTCCTCACATCCTTTATAGTAAAGCCTTCAGTTACTCACCAGCTCTGCTAGAATTAATAAACCACAATTGAATGTTGTTGCTTTAGAAACATTAGGGTAGCTGTTTAACAGCACAACAGTTGGGGCTACAATCTAGACCTCCTTTAGTCCAGTTCTCCAGGGTGAAGTTTAGGAATTTTTAACAAGCACTCTTTGTGAGTCTGTTGTGGAGATAGGTTTGGGGAACTACTGCAGAAAGCTTCATGGCTCAGAATGCCTAAAAAGTTAACTCTCCAACCCAGGGCATGTTCCTCCCTACTCTGACATACTTTTGAATTATAAATCCCAGTTAGCATTACCATGCTTCATCCCAGGAAACCGCTGTTCCTCTCAGGATTGACATTTGTCATGATATAATCCTTTGGAAGATGACCTCAGGAGTGGGTAGTGTGAGTAGATGCTGAAAAGGGGGTAGTTAACTTTTCTGTACATCTTTGGGCCCTTTCTCCTTAAGGTAATTTAGCTTTTTGTCAATACTTGAAAAATCAGAAAAAATATTGGCAATCACTATGTCCAACACTTGCTCTTGCTAGAGGAGTGATTCATGAAACTCACATATGTGAAAACTAAGAAGCATTTCAAAGTCTTAGTTTCAGTTCCGAAATGGTATAAAACTCTCTCCATTCTCTTGTGTGAGGTATGACAAATGCTACTTAGAATGAAAAATAAACTTTAAAAATAGGACTCAGAAGGGAAAAACCTTACCTTGAATGTGCCTCTGTATAAGTGCTAGTGTATTTGTACTGAGTGATAGACAGTTATGATATAATCTTTCCAAGATACTTAAATTATAATAAGAAAATTATTGGATAGAAATTTCACTTTTTGCATCACTTACAAAATAATAGTTAACAGTTATAGAACAGCTTTTATGGTCTAGGAACTGTGCTAGAACTCTTAGTTACACATCTGATTTTACCAAAAATTTTTTGGTTAATACTAGGTGCTAATATCTGTTAGACTGGAGCAATATAAATATAAATAATACAGGCTATTTTTCTCTCCAACTCTATTTCCAGCATAGTTTTTTCTGTTCTGGAAACATAAATGATGTTCTTTTTCCCTGGCCATGTATTGTTTAACTAACATAACCATGACTCCTTGTCTACCAAGGGCCATGCTAACAGCCCTACAGCCCTGTCCTAACTAATCTGGAAAGAGATAAGAGTGAAAATATTAAGAAAGGCAGAATTTTTAGTTTTAACTCCTTCTTTCAATGGGTTACTTTGATTTAACCTTGCATAGCTGCTGCCACTGGAGAAGGCAATGGCACCCCACTCCAGTACTCTTGCCTGGAGAATCCCATGGACGGAGGAGCCTGGTAGGATGCAGTCCATGGGGTCGCTAGGAGTCGGACACAACTGAGCGACTTCACTTTCACTTTTCACTTTCATGCATTGGAGAAGGAAATGGCAACCCTCTCCAGTGTTCTTGCCTGGAGAATCCCAGGGACAGGGGAGCCTGGTGGGCTGCCATCTCTGGGGTCGCACAGAGTCGGACACAACTCAAGTGACTTAGCAGCAGCAGCAGCAGCTGCTGCTGCCAGAGATAAAAGAAAGAGAACAGATCCAAAAACAAGAAATATGTCAAGTGTTTGTTGTCATTTACCAAAGCCATTGAATGCATTATCTTACATAATTTAATCAAGCTAGAAAGAACCATTGCTCTTGTTGTTTAGTCACTAAGTCATGTTCCTCTCTTTGCAAAATGGACTCTGGCTCACCAGGCTTCTCTTTCCATAGGATTTCCCAGGCAAGAATACTGAAGTGGGTTGCAGTTTCCTTCTCCAGGGGATCTTCCTGACCCAGGGATCAAACCTGTGTCTCTTGCTTTGGCAGGTGGGTTCTTTACACTCAGCCACCAGAGAAGCCAAATGTGGATTAGCTAATTTATTTTTTTAACTTTTCATTTTCTTTTAAAAAATTATTTTATAGGTAGGAATTTGGTATTCTGGGATTCAGAAGGTTTGCTTATAGCATTCAGGCTTTCTGTTCCCAGTTGGCTAATCTTATCATTATTCATCACTCTAGCTGTTTGATGTACATGAAAGTCTCTAAGGAGTCACAGAAAAAAATATAAGAAAGTCAGAAGGATATTTTATTATGTACAGAAAACACTTTTAATGTCTTTAGGTTATGATGTGTATATATGAAGTATATTGTGAATCAAATTTTCACCTTAATACAAAAACTCTTAGCAAAAAATATGCATCTTCATTTTTATATGAATTTGCTATTTGGTATGCATTTTTTAAAAAACAGAATTGGTCAATATACATTTTCACAACATATTAAAAAAAGAGACGTCACTTTGCCAACAGAGGTCCGTATAGTCAAAGCTATGGTTTTTCAAGTAGTCATATATGGATGTGACAGTTGGACCATAAAGAAGGCTGAGTGACAAAGAATTGATATTTTCAAATTGTGGTGCTGGAGAAGACTCTTGAGAGTCCCATGGATTTCAAGGAGCTCAAACCAGGCATTCTAAAGGAAATCAGCCCTGTACATTCATTGGAAGAACTGATATTGAAGTGGACACTCCAATACTTTGGCCATGTGATGGGAAGAGCCAACTCATTGGAAAAGACCCTGATGCTGGGAAAAATTGAAGGCAAAAGGAGAAGAGGGTGGCAGAGGATGAGATAGCTAGATAGTATCACCAACTCAATGGACATGAATTTGAGCAAACTCTGGGAGATAGTGTAGGACAGGGGAGCCTGGCGTGCTGCGGTCCATGAGATCACAAAGAGTCGGCCATGTCTTAGTGACTGCAACAACAACAATGCATGGTTTTGTTTTTTTTAAACAGAATTGGTCAGTATACATTTGTAATTCCTTTCTTTCAAACTAGATTTCTCTGTTGTATGGTCTTATAAAAACATCAGTATTAATGTTTATAAATTTCTCACACAAGTAACACCTCAGAATTTACCTAATTTCTCTATTATTGGGCTTTTCATTTACTATTATTCATAAAAACTTGATAAATACTTGAATGTATATGGGTTTTCACAAATTTTGGAATATTTGCTTGCCATTTATTATGAAAAATAGGAGTACTGACTGAAAGCTGTGAATAATTGGAGTTGTTGATAGATACCAGCATTTCCAAGTTACTTTCTAATGTTAGTTATAGCAATCACCAGGTAAAGCACAAATTCTAATAAAATACACATCTAAATCAATGGAATGCTATAAATAGAGGAAAACAACAGAATGGGAAAGACTAGAGATCTCTTCAAGAAAATCAGAGATACCAAAGGAACATTTCATGCAAAATGAGTTCAATAAAGGACAGAAATGGTATGGACCTAACAGAAGCAGAAGATATTAAGAAGAGATGGCAAAAATACACAGAAGAACTGTACAAAAAAGATATTCACGACCCAGATAATCACGATGGTGTGATTCCTGACCTAGAGCCAGACATCCTGGAATGTGAAGTCAAGTGGGCCCCAGAAAGCATCACTACGAACAAAGCTAGTGGAGGTGATGGAATGCCAGTTGAGCTATTTCAAATCCTGAAAGATGATGCTGTGAAAGTGCTGCACTCAATATGCCAGCAAATTTGGAAAACTCAGCAGTGGCCACAGGACTGGAAAAGCTCAGTTTTCATTCCAATCCTAAAGAAAGGCAATGCCAAAGAATGCTCAAACTACCACACAATTGCACTCATCTCACACACTAGTAAAGTAATGCTCAAAATTCTCCAAGCCATGCTTCAGCAATATGTGAACCGTGGATTTTCTGATGTTCAAGCTGGTTTTAGAAAAGGCAGAGGAACCAGAGATCAAATTGCCAACATCTGCTGGATCATGGAAAAAGCAAGAGAGTTCCAGAAAAACATCTTTTTCTGCTTTATTGACTATGCCAAAGCCTTTGACTGTGTGGATCACAATAAACTGTGGAAAATTCTGAAAGAGATGGGAATACCAGACCACCTGACCTGCCTCTTGAGAAATTTGTATGCAGGTCAGGAAGCAACAGTTAGAACTGGACATGGAACAACAGACTGGTTCCAAATAGGAAAAGGAGTTCGTCAAGGCTGTATATTGTCACCCTGTTTATTTAACTTATATGCAGAGTACATCATGAGAAACGCTGGGCTCGAAGAAGCACAAGCTGGAATCAAGATTGCCGGGAGAAATATCAGTCACCTCAGATATGCAGATGACACCACCCTTATGGCAGAAAGTGAAGATGAACTAAAAAGCCTCTTGACGAGAGTGAAAGTAGAGAGTGAAAAAGTTGGCTTAAAGCTCAACATTCAGAAAATGAAGATCATGGCATCTGGTCCCACCACTTCATGGGAAATAGATGGGGAAACAGTGGAAACAGAGTCAGACTTTATTTTTCTGGGCTCCAAAATCACTGCAGATGGTGACTGCAGCCATGAAATTAAAAGACGCTTACTCTTTGGAAGGAAAATTATGACCAACCTAGATAGCATAATGAGGAGCAGAGACATTACTTTGCCAACAAAGGTTCATCTAGTCAAGGCTATGATTTTTCCTGTGGTCATGTATGGATGTGAGATTTGGACTGTGAAGAAGGCTGAGAGCCGAAGAATTGATGCTTTTGAACTGTGGTGTTGGAGATGACTCTTGAGAGTCCCTTGGATTGCAAGGAGATCCAACCAGTCCATTCTAAAGGAGATCAGCCCTGGGATTTCTTTGGAAGGAATGATGCTGAAGCTGAAACTCCAGTACTTTGGCCACCTCATGCGAAGAGTTGACTCATTGGAAAAGACTCTGATGCTGGGAGGGATTGTGGGCAGGGGGAGAAGGGGACGACAGAGGATGAGATGGCTGGATGGCATCACTGACTTGATGGACATGAGTCTGAGTGAACTCCGGGAGTTGGTGATGGACAGGGAGGCCTGGCGTGCTGTGATTCATGGGGTCGCAAAGAGTCAGACACGACTGAGCGACTGGTCTGATCTGATCTGAAAGAAAGTCCAGAAATAGACCCAAAAAACACACCAAAGGTTGGTTCACCAAAAAAAGGTGGGACAGATTTATTTAGTAAGTGATTAGGGATAACTGGTAACTATCAAAATAATTCTTTTTCTAGTAAGTATCAAAAAAAAATGTCTTTCTACTGTTGAACATTGTGGTAAACTCAATTTCAGATAGTTCAAATGTTTAAAAATAAGACATGAAACAAATGTAGCATACAGAAGATATGATAGAAACAGTTTTAAAATCACTTATCATGAAATGGAAAGGCGGTTTTAAAGAATAATCCCCCCCAAAAAAAACCCTCATGTGTTATTAATGAGAAAAATCCATAAATTCAAAATAAATTTTTTTTTAAATGTTTACATTCAAATACACAAGCAGCACACACTGTGGAAGGAATGAGTATGTTTCCAATTCAGTTCTTAAAGAGTTAATTTCCTTAAAGAATAATTAGCAATGTTCATTCAATTTTTAAAAATATATTTTTCATTCTTTAACAGAGTATTTCTCTAGCAATCTAGCCTATCAGAAATGCATTGATGAGATAACAGTAAATGATTGTTAATAATAATAAATTGGAATATACCTAAATGTCCATCAGAAGAGGACTAGTGAAATAAAATTATGGTTGATATAGTGGAATCCCCTGCTACCATCAAACCTCTACATGAATAATGTAGGAATATATGTGTGTGTGTGCATATATACATATATATGCATAGGTTATCTCTAAAACAGTAAATAACAGTGATATTTCTGAGGAGGATATCTGGATAATTAAGTAATGGGAGACTTACTTTTCCTGGTACACATTTTTTGAGTATTTGAATTATAGTAATAATAATAATTTAAATATCATGTGTCTATTTTACTTGAAAACAAACTCAATGGTATTACATGTACATTATATATATACATATGTGATGTAGGGAGAGGCTTAATAGTCTTCTATAAAAATGTGTCTGATATTAGTATTTAGGAAAAATTTAATAAATTCCTTTTTTAAAAATATGAAGGCATTTAGTTTTTCACTTCCTGATATGAAACTATTCATTATGGACCTTACAAATTGTGATTCTCCATTCCAAGGTTTATTGAAAACACAAGTTAATTTCAGGTTAAGAAAATGACTGCTGTGCATTTTCTCTCACTATTGAGATACACTAAGAAAACAGTGTTAACTTATTTCTATGTGTCACTACTAAATATTATATACAATCTTTCAAGAGCAATTTCATGGTCATTTATAAAGTGAACAAATGAGTTTCCTTATTTTCCAAATCATTGAGTTATTTCCAAAATTAATTAAAATTATTGTTGTTTGAGAAATAAGGGTAATGACAAACTGAATAATAGCAGGGTAGATACGTACTTGAGTAGTTTGGTTTTTA
This sequence comes from Bos javanicus, assembly GCF_032452875.1. Classification (NCBI taxonomy): domain Eukaryota; kingdom Metazoa; phylum Chordata; class Mammalia; order Artiodactyla; family Bovidae; genus Bos; species Bos javanicus. The sequence continues at coordinate 15,953,052 of NC_083872.1, forward strand.
ACTGGACTTCATTATAGAAAGTAAGATAGCTGTCTAGTATCCATCTAGTATAAATCCCACCATCTAGTATAAAAGCGAGGACATTCTTTCATGATAAGTTGAAACAAACATGTATGAAACCCAAAACAAAAGGTTTTGTTAGATCATTTTGCTCTATATTAATACTGTCATGAAACGATGCCTGATATTAACTTGTGCGAGTCAGCATGACAATTATATAATTTCAACTGAAAAACATTTATTTTTAATAGACAGATAACGAACCCCAAAAGGCAAACAATATCACACAAAAGTATACAACTATTCCTTTTATTATTCTGGACCAGTTACACTTGAAAAAATTGTATTTTGTACTTGTCACATCAAGTTATTAAACCAATCAGGTAGTATGAAAAGAAATAGCCTAATATTTAAAAGAAATCTGTATCATATTAAAAGGTATTCCTTTTGTCTCAAGAAAAATACATGTCAATTAAAATAATAATCCTACCTTGAAAAATTATAAAATGCAGCCACAGATATATATTTTGTCATGTACAGTAGATGTTTAAATAAATATAAAAATAAAATTTTAAGGGATTAAAATAGCTTCTACACACCAATGAAAGGCCATTTATTTATATTTTTAATGAAAAAGATAAAATAAAATAGTTAAGATATTTCAAAGTTATTTTGTGTGTCTACCACTTAAAACCTAGCTCTATGAAATATTTTTCATTAAATGCAGGGATGCAGTGAAAAACACCATAATTTAACCACTGAAGCTTTTATAAAGAAAATATTCCCATTGTTTGTAATTGGTAACTCTGTGAATTAAAAATAAAATAGAAAATAGTACGGTAACATTTTTTCATAATGACACTAAGACATAGTCTCTCTCCCAAAGGATTTATAAGTAGAATTGTTAATGTTTTAAGTTTGCTAAAATGCATATTTATATATAAAATGCACCGGTATTATTTACCATGTATAGAAATAACTTTTTTAAGTTATAATCTTCTAAAATTTAGCAATTCAATTTCAGAATTGAGTAGGGGCAAAGAGATTGATTAGAAGCAGTAAGGTTAACAAGACAGACAAGTAATAAGACAATAAAAATGTGTTGAGGGAGGGAAGTTAGATAAGTACATATATAAATATATGCTAAGCCAGAATATAAATGCTCCTTTATGAAAAATACACCTGATATAATTGTGGGTTCAGAGATAAATTATTACAATGGTTGAATAGAAAAACATGTTTCATAGCAAGAGATAACACATTGAAAAGCTTGAAATGGATGGTATTTCAGTATACAGCAGATGGAAGAAAAAAAGAGACATTTCAAGTGGGAGAATGAACAAGACACACTCTGAAAATCTGTCTTGTTACAGATTTTAGTCAGGGAAAAATAGTCAGGTTTTGTTTGCTATTTCTAGCTTCATATAACAATTTCATAGTTAATCTGTTAGGTTATTCAAGAATTTATAAACATTTTATTTTAAAGCTTCTATAAATAACTAAAATACTAAAGTTTCTATCAAGTTCTAAATTTAGACTATACATTCTCATTTAATTTTGCATAGCTCAGTATCCAGAGATGAGGGCACTGCATTTTAGTATTTTTATTTGTATTAATATATTATTCTAAATTAGAGATTCACCATGGTGATTGATGATTTAATACTGTAATGAATCAAAGGCACAAATACATTTGTATAACAACAGAACAAATTGAAATTTTAATGTGATTTTAAAACTCAATGGTCTTGCTTTCTGACAAGAGTTTTTAACATTATTTACTGAAAAAATAGAAGAATTAGCTCTTAGAATGCATCACTATGCTTAATTGTATAAAATCAAACATTGTATAAAATCAGGCAAAGTTTCTAAAATGCCATTATCTAACTAGTTCTATTTCTTATCAGATTTGGATTCAGATAATTAATCAAATTATATAGCAGGTAACAATGTTCTTCTCATTATTTTCTCACTAGAGAGTAATCCAAAGAGATTCAACGAGATTACTTTTGAAAAACAATACTACAACTGTTTTATCTTTGATGATGATCTTCTGAGTTTAATCCCCAGAAGAGAATAATAAATATGTCAATAGCTTTACATAGTACTGAATGATTAATGAAATATTAGGCAAATAAACTTCCCTTTCTTAAATGACTATTTAATTACTTTCTTATTTCTTTCAAATTAAACCCATGTTTGTGTTATTACTTATTATCATACTTTCCCTACAGTGGAAATTCCTACTTTTCTTACCATGCAACTTCAGATAAGGCATTTACCATGCAACTTCAAATAAGGCCTTCAGCAGAATCTTAGTATGAAAAAGGGTAACATTAGATACTCCCCAAAACTGAAATATTAAGAAAATTTTAAATATCTTCCCAAAGGTTGGCAAAATGTCTGGAGGATGGAGAAATTTTAAAAATATTAGGAGACTGAGTTAAAACATATAGTACAGTAAACATAAAGATAAAAAGGAAAGAAATGAGAAATACTGAGAATCTTAACTAATATCCACATATTCAAACTAAGTAAAATAATCTATTTACTCACATATGAGGAAGATGTTAGCTAAAGGAAAAACAATTGCAGCTGTATTCATGCAATAGTACAACAAAACACTTTTTAATACAATTATGTAATGTGTTCAATAGCAAGAAATAAGGCAGGGAAAGAAGGAGATAAGAGAGAGAAAGAGAAAGAGAAAGAAAGGAACTTCCTAACTAAAAACCAAGCCAAACCAAGCCTCTTCTGGCACTATAATGATTCTTAGTCAAGACAGAATCTAAATCATCTATTCAATTTGTTGGATATTTACTTTCATGCTTGAGAGTGGGATAGAGTAGAGCTCTTTTTTTTTTTTTTTTCAGTTTGCACCTTAAATGAAGGACCATATAGACCATCTGAATTATAGTGTAGCAGAATAAAAGGATTTTGTTCACATGAGTTCCTATCTCTATTTTCAGAGGAAAAATACTAATATTTATGGGTGTTTTTTTTGTGTGTGCCAAGTTGCTTCAGTCGTGTCTGACCCTCTGTGACCCTATGAATGGTAGCCCTCCAAGTTCCTCTGTTCATGGGATTCTCCAGGCAAAAATACTGGAGTGGGTTGCCATGCCCTCCTCCAGGGGATACTTAAGGTACATGGAGTTCTATTTTACCCACACAAAGGACTCCAAGATGCATCCCTTCACCTTTTTTAGATAAGGTATAATCAAACAGGACTATGACCCTGTGATTTTTCTCTGTGACTCACACCGTATCTCACTCAAAGAATGAACCTGCATAGATGACTGGTTTGAGCTAAAGGTTTGCATATCAGATAGAGAAAGCACATAAATATCTATTAATTTTCAGCTTTTTTAGAAAAGTTGCTATTGTCTGCAAAACTTGGCTTTTCTTATTTATACCCCTGTCTGATCCACTGACAGTATTTGTACATGTTCCAGTAACGACCCTTCCATCTCCTCCTATCTAAACCTAAACAGGTAGAGGGATTCAGGAACTAACAGAGATGATATACATTCTAAATAGCAAAGAAATGAACAAGGATTTGAATTAATATAGTTATAATATAAGAGTTATCATATACTTTACAGATTATAAAATACCAATGATACAGTGTTGAAAACTCTATAACAATACATCTTAATTTTACTTGTTCACGTGTATAGTTTCAATATATTGATGCTAATATTAAGAACTAGTCTGAAGTTTGAATACATCACTTCTCATAGAAACAGACTATAATTCACATCAAATTATTTCTCTGTTATATACCTACAAGCTATTTTTGCTGCATTCCTAATAAACAGCTCATTGTTTGAACTTGTAATAATTAGATAACACTGGAACTCTTAAATCAAAACAAACCAACAAACAAACTTCTCTAGCTCTTACTAGCTACTGAATTCCTTAACATTATTTACATTTTTATCAAGAGTGGAATATTTAAATTTTCCTATTAAATTAAACAAACACAAACAATATTAAAGTAAGTCAGAGTGAAGCCATTTAAATTACGTTGACAACAGCACCACATCTCCTGCAGTTGTTTCCGAGTCCTGACTGTGGTTAGAGCTGATACCAGTGTCTGAGTCTGTGTCATTTGAATACATGTTAAATATTCTTTGAGTAAAAGGAGAAACCACCCCATTGCTGGTGGGCACCTCAGATTCCTTTCCTCTGTTTTCCTTTAGCTGGCATTCATCTGCATTGCTGATATGAAGGGAATTGAACTCCTTGGCGAGGAGCTCATATTCCTTAGCTTTCATCTGAAGCAATGAGTCACTGTATTTAATCTCTTTCTGGATGCCACTCAAGTGAGAGTGGATTTTCAAACCAGCTTTCATGCTTTTCTCCAAATCACACTTAACACTCTCTAAATTAGAGCTTTCAAGTTCACTGGCAGCTGCCCCTTCTGCATCTTCATTTATCTCCATGCAAACACTTTTTACTTCTTTTTCTATTTCGGCAGAGAGCTTATCAATGAGCTTTCTGTAGTAGGTCAGTCGTTCCTCCAGCTGTACAATTCCATTACTTTCTCTCAGGTCCTCCAGCATCTGCCTTTCATCATATTCCAAGCCTAGCTTTTGCTCAACTTCACTGAAACTGGGCATCAAATATGCATCCTGGACATAATTTTCTCCATTATTTTCTACCCGATCAAGATGAAATTTAGCTTCACACTTTTCAATTTCCAGATCCAGCTCTTTCATTCTCTTCACTTGTTGATTAATAGTGTGATCCTGGGAAATAATCAGATGAACTAATGTCTCCATACTATCTCGCTCCTGGGAAACTGTGTCCTGCTTAATTTTAGCCAGTTTCCGGAAAGTTTTCCTGACTATTCTTTTTTGTTTATCTGGTGGTAATGTCTTCATGTAATTTGCCGGGCTGAGCTCCCACAGTTTTTCTGTGTTTTGCACTAATTTGGCTTCAGCTGTCCGCCACAAGGGAACTGGAAGAAAAGCATCTGCTTTAACCAAAACAAACTGCATATTAGGCTGCTCGTCTCCCCATGCTTTCCAAAGCTTCAGGATTCTAGTTAGGGGAGGAAGAACCCGTTCAGAGCCTCTCCATTTTTCTATGATGCAGTAATCACTGGGATTTCCCAGAAGAAATCGTTTCTCCCCAAATGTAGTCTCGTGTTCCTCAAGCAAAGCCTGGATGACGTCGGCAGAGGTGGTGCGTTTGGTTAGCCCACAGACAATCTTCTCTTCTTGGCAAACCCAAACCACAATTTCCTTCTCTTCTGAATCCATTTCTTTAGTTGGAGATCTAAAAGAAAAACAAAGTACATTATATTACTGTTATCACGTGTATAAGCTCAGAAAGATGGTTTAATTTTAATACCCTTTCTAAATCTTACCCTTAGTGAGAGATGCATTTTGAGGTGAGACTACATAAGAATCACACGTTTTATGGTAATAAAGAAAATTTAAGACCATGAAAAATATCTTAGTTTTCTTTTTAACTCTTGTTGGGCTCTGGAACAGGCAAATTGTTGTCAAAGATAATGGAGGCTATTTTATCTTTAGAAAGCCAGACACAATATAACTGCAGTTAGAATTACCAGAGTTAAAATAATAATCAGAGTGGTGATGAATAAGAGGTAGAATAAGACTATTCTGGGGCTTCCCAGGGCGGTGCTAGTGGTAAAGAACCTGCTTGCCGATGGAGGTGACCTAAGAGTTGCCGGTTCAATCCCTGGGTCAGGAAGATCGCTTGGAGGAGCACGTGACAACCTACTCCAGTATTCTCACCTGGAGAATCCCATGGGCAGAGGAGCTACAGTTCATAGGGTCACAAAGAGTAGGACACAACTGAAGTGACCTAGCATGCACATACAAGACTATTTTGCTGGAGATGTAGGACTAGGGAATAATCATGGAAATGTAAATAGAATGTTAGTAGAGTAAAAGAATTGAAAATAGTCCATTATTGAAATTAGTGATTATTTCATCCTGCAAATATTTACTGTATGCCAACCATCTGCCAGATATGTCTGAAGATGCTAAAGATATAGCAATAAGCAAAGGAGACAAGGACATGGACATAAATGTGTAATTAAGATAAGATAGTGGTAAATGCTAGGAAGAGAATTAAAGAGGATGAAGTGATAGAGAATGACTTGGAAGAGAAGAGGTCTACTTTATTTAGAGAGCTCAGGAGAGATTTCTCTAAGAAGGTGACATGTGAATAGGAACAAAGTCACACAGTAGTGACAAAGTGAAGATTCAACCTAAGCAAAAAAGCTGACTGGAGTATACTTTTAATTAATGCACTGTGAAAACAAGTTTATGAGTTTAATGGCTTAGATGTGGATTAAATTGGAAGAAAAACCATAAACTACTTCTTAAAGAGGAACTTTATCACATAAATTAGCCTTTGATAGCAGTGGAACCACAGTGCCTCATTAGAGCACCCAACTGGTCAAGGAAGGACATTTCCCAATAGCCAGCCATGGAGAAAAGCATGTGGAAATGTATTACCTTCTATGCCTTTTTCTTATTAATCTTGTTCCTGCTTTCATACAGCAATAAAGGATTTTGACTTGCCTGGATGCCTCCCTTAGCTGACAAAACTCTCATAAATATAAAAGCCCTACTGCTAACTCCTTAGAGTAATCCTTACATCCTGTTACATTTTCTAGATGGGAAACATCAGTTCTGGGTCTGTAGCTAAGGATGACACATGACTTATAAGCGCTTCAGCTCTACACTGCAGCTGTGAAGAAGACTGGAAAACAGGGATCAGGGAGTCTTTATGTACGCTAGAATAATAATGACATACATGAGAATTCCCCAGTTCTTCCATGATCCCTGCGCTAATTGGGATTCTTTTGTTTTGGAAGGAGCAAGTGCTTATATGTTATGGCTTCCACTAGAGACCTGATAGTTTTCAGCTCATGTGGATGATATAACCCTAACAGTCATTATGCACAATCAAGAAAGATATTATTATTTCCATATTATATATGAGAAATTGAGTGCCTTTATTAACAGTTCACAAGCTAACTGGTTTCAAACACTTAAAAAAAAATTTGCTCTAAACGTCCTTTTATTTTCTTGACTCAATTATTCTCTAAATATTTTGAGGAATTTTTATTATCATCATTCAAACCAGGTAATTTTCGAAACTTCTGCCACTTGACTGAGCGTGTTTAAAAGTAATTACTATTCTTCATTGAATGTAGGCAGTAAATCTTCCATACCTAGTATAAGCCACATTATGTTTAATTCTACTTTGTAGCAGGCTTAGGATTTTGCAAATGATGTTTATTTTATAGTATGGCTCCAATCGAGTTTCTATTTACTCATTCATTTGACAAATATTTGCTGAGCATTTCTTCAGCGGTTGATACCATCATGGAAATGTGGATCACAGAAATATTTGTATGATTTATAAAACATTTGCTGTTTAGTTACTAAGTCGTGTCAGCCTTTTTTACCACCCATGGACTGTAGCCCACCAGGCACCTATGTCCATGGGATTTCCCAGGCAAGAATACTGGAGTGGGTGATCATTTCCTTCTCCAGGGGATATTCCTGATCCAGGGATAGACTTGTCTTTTGCATCTCCTGCATTGGCAGGTGGATGCTTTTACCACTGAGTCCCCTGGGAAGCCCAATATATAGTATACTGCACCTATAATTATGTAGTATGAAAGTGTGTTAGTTGCTCAGTCATGTCCCCATGGACTCTTTGTGACCCCATGGACTGTATGTAGCCTGCCAGGCTCCTCTGTCCATGGGATTTCCCAGGCAAGAATGCTGGAGTGGATTGCCATTTCCTCCTCCAGGGGATCCTGACCCAGGATTGGAACCCAGGTTTCCTGCATTGCAGGTGGATTCTTTACCATCTAAGCCACGTAGGAAGTCCTTATTATTATATACACAATATATACTACATAATTATTTACTATATATTATGACCTTTCCCATACATACTTTAGAAATTATATATGTATTTTACACTTTATTAAATTTGATATTATTGAATATATCCAAAGATTCTAATTAAGTATTGTTTTGTTTGGGATCCAGATTGATGGGAGAAATAGCAATAACCTCAGATATGCAGATGACACCATCCTTATGGCAGAAGGTGAAGAGGAACTGAAGAGCCTCTTGATGAAGGTGAAAGAGGAGAATGAAAAAGCTGGCTTAAACTCAACATTCAAAAAATTAAGATCATGGCATCCAATCCCATCACTTCTTGGCAAACAGATGGGGAAACAATGAAAACTGACAGATTTTATTTTCTTGGGCTCCAAAATCACTGCAGATGGCAACTGCAGCCACAAAATTAAAAGATGCTTGCTCTGTGACCAACCTAGACAGCATATTAAAAAGCAGAGACATTACTTTGCCAACAAAGGTCCATACAGTCAAAGCTACAGTTTTTCCAGTAGTCACATTCTTGGCTGGAGAATCCCATGGGCAGAGGGGCCTGGAAGGCTACAGTCCATGGGGTCATAAGAGTCAGACACGACTTAGTGGCTAAACCACCATCACCATGTTTGGATGTGAGAGTTGGACCATAAAGAAGGCTGAGCGCCGAAGAATTGATGCTTTTGAACTGTGGTGTTAGAGAAGACTCTTGAGAGTCCCTTGGACTGCAAGGAGTTACAACTAGTCCATTCTGAAAGAGATCAGCCCTGGGATTTCTTTGGAAGGACTGATGCTAAAGCTGAAACTCCAGTACTGTGGCCACCTGATGCAAAGAGCATTAGAAAAGACCCGGTTGCTGGGAAAGACTGAAGCCTGGAGAAGGGGATGACAGAGGATGAGATGGTTGGATGGCATTACTGACTCAATGAACATGAGTTTGAGCAAGCTCCGGGAGATGGTGAAGGACAGGGAATCCTGTCCTTCTGCAGTCCACGGGGTCGCAAAGAGTCGGACATGACTGAGAGACTGAATAACAACAACATGCTCTGTTTATGTTTTCAAATAGTTTATAATCACAAAATAAGCTTAAAAATTATTTATGTATATAAAAGAAAATAAAAAACACTCATAGCACCACAGTATCCATTTTTATCTGATGTTTTAAATTCTTTTTTGCCTTCTGAAACATTAACAAGATTTATTTGTAAAGATTTTCAAAAAAGGAATAGTAGGAACAATACTTGATAGTTTAAAATATGATTTCATCTTAATTTTCACTAACAATTCATTTTCACTAATTCATTTTGAATTCCAATAAATTATTTTAATGTATAGAATTTATTTATAAATTTATTTATGAATTTATAATTAGAAAAATTATAAATTTTTCTAATCTTCTGTCCTCATCACTGTAATACTGCAATATATATTATATATCTGACTCACATTTCTCACAAGATTGCTTCAAATATCAGATAAGAGAAAGAAGAAGAGTCCTTTGAAAATTGTGGAAAATGTACTGGGTAAATATAGGTTATTAACACTAATGGTAAAATTACTGTTATTATTACTTAATGCTGAGAAGGGTGTGGTATTATTCAGTAACATTATTGAGCTTGCTACAGTAGTTAACAGTATTATTTTCAAAATATTTTCCAATCCATCCCACAATATTTTTTCACCTGTTTTTAGCTTGTCAGTATTTTTGCATGTACACTTCCAATATAACACAACTGTTTATCTAATTAAAGATGTTTAAAAGGATCATTAGTATAATATTTGGATCACAGATGAGCTGAGAATCCTTGTAATCTTTCTCTGATTTATAACTCTCTGATTTTAACACTGTGGTAATAAAGTTTATTATACTGAAAATAATCTATACATATATTTATATTTCACCTGACTACTCTTCCATAACTATTTCATTATTCAATTTTTTCCTTTTAGATTATCTTCTTCAGACAATTAAGAAAATGTATATGCCAAATGAAACTATTCAGCAACATGTGTTAGCCTCACAGGTACTTTTCCAGATTTATTCTGAAATAGAGTGAAAATTATATTTGAGAATTTTTGCATTCACCCTGTATTCAATCATGAACTTAAAAATGTCTCCACTGATAATTAGTTTTAATACCACAGAACACACAGAATTAAGATGAGTTGGCTTGGAATTATATATGCAAATTCATACAACTAAACATTTCTTCAACAAGTTTCCATTGAGAAACTATGGTGCATAAAGCAGTAGGGAATAAATCAACTATTTAAATCTGGAAATCTTAAGTATTAAATAAGACATTTTAATGTCAAATTGAAGATCCACAACATAAGTATTTACCGAAAAAGGATTAAGTGTGAAGGCAGAGAAAAATAAAGATAAATAGATAATATTTGGCTATCTTTAAGTTGTACAAAAAAAAAAAAAAAAGAACTTGGGGCCCAGGAGAATAATTCAAAAAATGACATTTCTTCCTAGTATGGTAGACATTGAAGTTTAATTGAAATTTGATATATAAAATTTATCAGGACAAATATTACATATTGAGCCCTACTTAAAAAAAATAAGAATCATTAAAATGAGAAATTATTAAGAATAATTACATTATAAGATATGCTAAAACCCAGTATATGTAAACTAGCAATCCATGGTATTTATAAAAAATATTTAGATCTCTGAATGCATTTTTCCAAAGAATCTACATTATAACTTTTTATTTCCTAGGCCAGCCTGGAAGTATGATACTAACATAATCTAGCTGCCATATATAGGAGTGATTCTAAGTGAAATGCTCTTATTGCTCAACTCTGCAGAATCATATTCCATGCTTGGAAATCAAAAGTTATACTTTTATCAGTTTCAAGCAATTGATGGAACCTCTGTCTGCAAACAGTGATGGAAGTCTCCAACAGATTGAAGGGTACAGACCTGTGAAGCTTTACGAGCATGTTGGACATATCTCTTAGTGTTGCCTCATTGCCCAAAGACTCTTCTGTTTCTTTTTATTACCATTGCTTATTATGTAAACTGAACGCTCTCCTTCTAAACCAGTGGTTCTCTACCAGCAGTGATTTTGCCTGAAATGTGTGGGGACATTTCAGGTTTTCACATTAGGGTCAGGGGATGCTAGGAGCATGGGAATGATCTAGCCTAAAATGTCAACAGTGGTGCTGTTGAAGAACCATGTATGCATACATGCGTGGGCTCATTGCTTAGTCATGTCCAACTCTTTGTAACCCGGGGACAGTAGTTCACTAGGCTGCTCTGTCCATGGGATTGTCCAGGCAAGAATATGGAGTGGGTTGCCATTTACTCCTCCAGGGGATCTTCCCCACCCAGGGATTGAATCTGCATCCCTTGTGGCTCCTGAATTGCAGGTGGATTCTTTACTGATGACTCACAGAGGAAGCCCGTTGAGGAATCTTGATCCATATATACAACAAAATATACTTTCATCACAGCTTTGTCTATTCTGTTTTTTCTTACATCTTGTGGAGAATCTAACAGTAAAATATATTAAAACAAAAATAACAAATAAGTGAGACATTTCCTAAATAAGTGATGCAAGTTGGCATTCTACTTAATGGATTGCCAATGGAACTTTTTCTCCTTTCACCCTCATGGCCAGTATTTATAATTATTATTATTAATCCTGTCCAACTGGACTTCCCTCTGTTAGTCCCAGAACTGGTCCTAAAGAATACTGATAGCTGCATTAAGATGCTATAGAAACACAAGTATTCAGAATAGGATTAATTTTAGTTCAGGGGAAAAACAAACAAACTTGCATTCATAGATTTCATTAAGAAATAGTAAATCTTCCTTCTTCATTAAGAAATAGCATTTGAATATCTGACCATTAAATGGGGAATGGACAGTAGGAAGAAAAGATGTGGGGATGAAATGACAGGATAGAAGTGGCCAAGGAGACTAGGGCAGTGCCAGAGGCATGGAGAGGGTTGGAAGTCAGCAGAAAGGGTTTCATTGTATTTCTCCCTTACTCTTTCTTTGCAAGTTTATTCTGCCCTGTGAAAGAGTGGACAACCAAAGACCAGAATTAGGAATGAAGGTTTTGAGACACCTTCAGTTTAGGAGAAGAAGTAGTCAAGATAATATCTGCAGTCTTTACAGGACCAAAGGGAAATTCCCAGAGATAACCAAGGGAAGTGAGAAAAATAAATAAATAAATAAATCTATCACTTAGTTAAGGTTGTGGACAGTACAGGCATGTACGACATGCCTAGACAAGTTAGAAAGTATCTTTAAAAATACTTTAGCAATAAAACTACACTGAATATAACATTTTCTTGCTTTGGTTATTCAAAGGCACCCTGGAATATAATATTGTCTTGAAGTCACATTATTCAAATGAATTGGAATACAATACTGTATTTTTATTTTATTTTTTAGATCTAAACCAATTTTTTAAATTTTATTTTATTTTTAAACTTGACAATATTGTATTGGTTTTGCCAAATATTAAAATGAATCTGCCACAGGTATACATGTGTTCCCCATCCTGAACCCTCCTCCCTCCTCATACCATCCCTCTGGGTCGTCCCAGTGCACCAGCCCCAAGCATCCAGTATCGTGCATCAAACCTGGACTGGCGACTCATTCCATATATGATATTATACGTATTTCAATGCCATTCTCCCAAATCATCCCACCCTCTCCCTCTCCCACAGAGTCCAAAAGACTGTTCTATACATCAGTGTCTCTTTTGCTGTCTCGTACACAGGGTTATTGTTACCATCTTTCTAAATTCCATATATATGCGTTAGTATACTGTATTGGTGTTTTTCTTTCTGGCTTACTTCACTCTGTATAATAGGCTCCAGTTTCATCCACTTCATTAGAACTGATTCAAATGTATTCTTTTTAATGGCTGAGTAATATTCCATTGTGTATATGTACCACAGCTTTCTTATCCATTCATCTGTTGATGGATATCTAGGTTGCTTCCATGTCCTGGCTATTATAAACAGTGCTGCAATGAACATTGGGGTACATGTGTCTCTTTCAATTCTGGTTTCCTCAGTATGTATGCCCAGCAGCTGGATTGCTGGATCATAAGGCAGTTCTATTTCCAGTTTTTTAAGGAATCTCCACACTGTTCTCCATAGTGGCTGTACTAGTTTGCATTCCCACCAACAGTGTAAGAGGGTTCCCTTTTCTCCACACCCTCTCCAGCATTTATTGCTTGTAGACTTATGGATCGCAGCCATTCTGACTGGTGTGAAATGGTACCTCACAGTGGTTTTGATTTGCATTTCTCTGATAATGAGTGATGTTGAGCATTTTTTCATGTGTTTGTTAGCCATCTGTATGTCTTCTTTGGAGAAATGTCTATTTAGTTCTTTGGCCTATTTTTTGATTGGGTCATTTATTTTTCTGGAATTGAGCTGCAGGAGTTGCTCATACATTTTTGAGATTAGTTGTTTGTCAGTTGCTTCATTTGCTATTATTTTCTCCCATTCTGAAGGCTGTCAATACTGTATTTTTAAAAATCTGATTATTTGTGCTTTTCTGATTGCTGAATACAAAACAAAGGTTGCTATTATTCTAAATTTTATCAGACTTTTGGCCAAACTAAGATATTGTCTTAGTATTTTTTTTTACATGCAGTTCAAATTAAATGAATGCTTTCCAAACTTCTAATTCTATAGAAAAGTATGAATAATCTCCTTAATATTTCCTAACACATAGTAAAATTAATTCCCTTTGAAATTTTGATTAAACCTCAAAATATATTTAAACTCCTCAAAAGACATTTATTTTTCCCTGATATCATCATGCAGTTCAAAGCCATAGCAAGGACCACAGTCAGAATTAATATAACATATGTTATTCATTTATGTATCCTGTAATAAAAATAAGAGTACAGAGGGAAAAAAAATACATGTTGCACTGAATTCTGATTCAGCACAGAGAACAGACTTCAATGCCTCCTAGTAGTAAGATTTTTCCATGGAAAACATAGATGCCTGTAGAATTATAAAAATCCTTATGAAGTCTGTTCTCAAAATATCTTGACCAAATAAACTATCACAGGGAATTAGGTCCAGTCTATAGAACTCTTTGGTGTATAACCCACTACATGTGGCACTCATATTTAAAACAAGTCAGTAAATAACACTTGGAGACAGACTAACTCAACAATGCAAGATTCAGAACTAAAGATTAGGACTGGCAGCTATAATACAGTAACAAAAGAAATTCAATTTCAGGATATTTATCTCAGGCTCAAATCTAAAATTACCTTGTAGAAGTTTACATTGTCTTGAATAAAAGCATAAAATTAATTAAAGAATAAAGATCAGATCAGATCAGTTGCTCAGTCGTGTCCGACTCTTTGCGACCCCATGAATCCCAGCATGCCAGGCCTCCCTGTCCATCACCAACTCCTGGAGTTCACTCAGACTCACGCCCATCGAGTCAGTGATGCCATCTAGCCATCTCATCCTCTGTCGTCCCCTTCTCCTCCTGCCCACAATCCCTCCCAGCATCAGAGTCTTTTCCAATGAGTCAACTCTTCGCATGAGGTGGCCAAAGTACTGGAGTTTCAGCTTTAGCATCAGTCCTTCCAAAGAAATCCCAGGGCTGATCTCCTTCAGAATGGACTGGTTGGATCTCCTTGCAGTCCAAGGGACTCTCAAGAGTCATCTCCAACACCACAGTTCAAAAGCATCAATTCTTCGGTGCTCAGCCTTCTTAACAGTCCAACTCACATCCATACATGACCACTGGAAAAACCATAGCCCTGACTAGATGAACCTTTTGTTGGTTCTGCTTTTGAATGTCTCTGCTTTTGAATATGCTATCTAGGTTGGTCATAACTTTCCTTCCAAGGAGTAAGTGTCTTTTAATTTCATGGCTGCAGTCACCATCTGTAGTGATTTTGGAGCCCAGAAAAATAAAGTCTGACTCTGTTTCCACTGTTTCGCCATCTATTTCCCATGAAGTGATGGGACTGGATGCCATGATCTTCATTTTCTGAATGTTGAGCTTTAAGCCAACTTTTTCACTCTCTACTTTCACTTTCATCAAGAGGCTTTTTAGTTCCTCTTCAATTTCTGCCATAAGGGTGGTGTCATCTGCATATCTGAGGTTATTGATATTTTTCCCGGCAATCTTGATTCCAGCTTGTGTTTCTTCCAGCCCTGCCTTTCTCATGATGTACTCTGCATATAAGTTAAATAAACAGGGTGACAATATACAGCCTTGACGAACTCCTTTTCCTATTTGGAACCAGTCTGTTGTTCCATATCCAGTTCTAACTGTTGCTTCCTGACCTGCATACAAATTTCTCAAGAGGCAGGTCAGGTGGTCTGGTATTCCCATCTCTTTCAGAATTTTCCACAGTTTATTGTGATCCACACAGTCAAAGGCTTTGGCATAGTCAATAAAGCAGAAATAGATGCTGTTCTGGAACTCTCTTGCTTTTTCCATGATCCAGCAGATGTTGGCAATTTGATCTCTGGTTCCTCTGCCTTTTCTAAAACTAGCTTGAACATCAGAAAATCCACGGTTCACATATTGCTGAAGCCTGGCTTGGAGAATTTTGAGCATTACTTTACTAGTGTGTGAGATGAGTGCAATTGTGTGGTAGTTTGAGCATTCTTTGGCATTGCCTTTCTTTGGGATTGGAATGAAAACTGACCTTGTCCAGTCCTGTGGCCACTGCTGAGTTTTCCAAATTTGCTGGCATATTTACTGCAGCACTTTTACAGCATCATCTTTCAGGATTTGGAATAGCTCAACTGGAATTCCATCACCTCCACTAGCTTTGTTCGTAGTGATGCTTTCTAAGGCCCACTTGACTTCACATTCCAGGATGTCTGGCTCTAGATCAGTGATCACACCATCATGATTATCTGGGTCGTGAAGATATTTTTTGTACAGTTCTTCTGTGTATTCTTGCCATTTCTTCTTAATATCTTCTGCTTCTGTTAGGTCCATACCATTTCTGTCCTTTTTCGAGCCCATCTTTGCATGAAATGTTCCTTTGGTATCTCTGATTTTCTTGAAGAGATCTCTAGTCTTTCCCATTCTATTGTTTTCCTCTATTTTTTTTTGCATTGATCACTGAAGAAGGCTTTCTTATCTCTTCTTGCTATTCTTTGGAACTCTGCATTCAGATGTTTATACCTTTCCTTTTCTCCTGTGCTTTTCGCTTCTCTTCTTTTCACAGCTATTTGTAAGGCCTCCCCAGATAGCCATTTTGCTTTTTGCATTTCTTTTCCATGGGGACGATCTTGATCCCTGTCTCCTGTACAATGTCACGAACCTCATCCCATAGTTCATCAGGCACTGTATCTATCAGATCTAGGCCCTTAAATCTATTTCTCACTTCCACTGTATAATCATAAGGGATTTGATTTAGGTCATACCTGAATGGTCTAGTGGTTTTCCCTACTTTCTTCAATTTAAGTCTGAATTTGGCAATAAGGAGTTCATGGTCTGAGCCACAGTCAGCTCCTCGTCTTGTTTTTGCTCACTGTATAGAGCTTCTCCATTTTTGACTGCAAAGAATATAATCAATCTGATTTCGGTGTTGACCATCTGGTGATGTCCATGTATAGAGTCTTCTCCTGTGTTGTTGGAAGAGGGTGTTTGTTATGACCAGAATAAAGAATAATTATAGGTGAAGATAAAGGGCAAGTTTATTAAATCACATTCCATACCAAAGATTATAAACTGGTATTTTAACTTACAAACCCAGCTCTACAAATTATGAAGTTTAAAATACTGAGGGATGCCATAAGTAATTAGTTTGGGTAGTCAGGGTTTAAATTACATGACACATCTCTTTTCAAACTAAAAGGTCAAGCTTCCAAATTTAATAGCATCTTTTCCCAATAATCAAAATTATCAGAATACAAATATTGGTTTGGCCATAACATCTTACAGAAAAACTCAAATGAACATTTTATCCAATTCAATACAATGAGTTTAGCTAATTAATTAGTTAATATCACTACTATTATGTAAGAGAAAAATTTATATTTTGTGTACTATAATTGGGTGGCTTTGTAGTAAGAGAAAAAAAATGACCCAAACAGAAATTTAAGACAGACTCTGGTAAAGATAAAAGTTTAAATATATGATTGAAAAAAGTTCTATGTAAATCAAATCTATCCTAGTAACTAATAAGTTAGTTATTCCCCAAATAAATTGTCCATTTTGAATTATAGCATACATATTTTTATAACTTGATTCAAGATTCATTTCTTAACATATTACTGACCAGAGGCATTAGTTTCTGCAAAACATCCCCTGGTCAATAATGTGTTAACAGAATTATGATTTTAATAAATATGAATAAACAATGCGGGTAAAATTCTATAGAAGATAAGATGGTCTTTAATTTCAGAAATGCATTATATAGCTAGGGAAGGACAAAAGATATGTTTAGAGAGAAAGATTTTAAAAATTCAATATCATCTTAAATATTATTGGAAATCATGAGATATTAACATATTCTGTATAAAAATGCCACAAAAATTTTTAAAAAGCAATAATAATCAAAGTTAGGTAATATGTAATAAACCATAATAAGACATAGAAGTTGACCCCAATGTCTTCAAGACATTCTCAATTTCCATAACCCTTTAAAGTCAAATTAGGTAAAAGAACCTCATGAGATTTCATTTGGGACAGGATCTTGGATCCTGTATCTAAGATCCTTAGATCTTATCTGTGAGGAGGACTCTTTCAGTTTATTACTTAATATGATGATGTTTAGGCTTGGTGGTTAAGGAACAGATACTTAGAAAATAAGTAAGGTGACTGGGGAAAAGAACAGTGGGGTGTGTGTAGAAGGAGACGTTAGATAACAATCAGATCAGATCAGTCGCTCAGTCGTGTCCGACTTTTTGCAACCCCATGAATCGCAGTACGCCAGGCCTCCCTGTCATGACCAATTCCCTGAGTTCACTGAGACTCACGTCCATTGAGTCAGTGATGCCATCCAGCCATCTCATCCTCTGTCGTCCCCTTCTCCTCCTGCCCCCAATCCCTCCCAGCACCAGAGTCTTTTCCAATGAGTCAACTCTTCGCATGAGGTGGCCAAAGTACTGGAGTTTCAGCTTTAGCATCAGTCCTTCCAAAGAAATCCCAGGGCTGATCTCCTTCAGAATGGACTGGTTGGATCTCCTTGCAGCCCAAGGGACTCTCAAGAGTCTTTTCCAACACCACAGTTCAAAAGCATCAATTCTTCGGTGCTCAGCCTTCTTCACAGTCCAACTCTCACATCCATACATGACCACTGGAAAAACCATAGCCTTGACTAGATGAACCTTTGTTGGTTCTGCTTTTGAATGTCTCTGCTTTTGAATATGCTATCTAGGTTGGTCATAACTTTCCTTCCAAGGAGTAAGCGTCTTTTAATTTCATGGTTGCAGTCACCATCTGTAGTGATTTTGGAGCCCAGAAAAATAAAGTCTGACAATAGCTCACATTTATTTCATGCTTAATATGTGCCAGGCATTGTTTTAAGTGCTTAAAATATATAAACTCATATAATTTTCATCACAACCCTATCAGCTATGTCCTGTAATCAAATTCATTACAAAGATTAAAAAACTGAAGCACAAGAAATTAAGAATTTGTTCAATACCACCCTCAGTTAGTAAGTGGGAGGAAATACAGATCATGTAGAAATAAGGAAAATAAGAATAATTTGGATTAAATGAGTTAGAATTGAATCCATATTGATGAACTCCCTACTGCCTAATAAAATAATCAACATATTTCATTAAGTTTTCTCTCACTGGAAACAAGACACTAAATCTGAGTCAGATACAGTCATCTACTGAAGAGGGAAAAAAATTGTGGTATTATGATAAAAGTATTTTATATATTTACTTACTACCTGCTTCTATACATTGTCCATACATACAGGATCATCTATCAATGTGATATTTAATGACTGACTTTCTTGGAAATCTGGAAGCTTGTCAGTACACAGACTCCTAATTCTTTCACCTGTTTAAGAAGCAACTATAAAATAATTTTATAGTTCCTCTAGTAGACATCTGTGTAAAATGCTGAATTGCCCATTCAATTCAGATTTTTTTAGAAGTATTTTATTCATCCCAGCAACTAGAGAGAATAAATATTTTTTCTATACATATACTACATTTTTAGTAAGTTCTAAAGCATGACATGGTCTCTAATCATTTAAAAGCTATACTGAGAACCTCCCTGGTGGTCCAGCGGTTAAGAATCCACCTGCCAATGCGGGGTGCACAGGTTCAATCCCTGGTCTGGGAAGAGTCCACCTGCCACAGGGAAACTGAGGCTGTGAGCCACAACTGCTGAGCTGGCACCCTAGAGCCCACACTCCACAAGAGAAGCCACCACGATGAGAAGTCCACGCACCACAACTAGACAGTCTGTGCACAGCAATGGAGACCCAGCATGATCAAAAATAAACACATTTTTAAAGCTATATTGATTTTAAAATCTATTTGGTTTGGGCTGTTTTCTGTACTTAAACATTGATCACCTTAATGCACCATGAAGGCATGTGAAGTAAGCAAATGTACTATTGATGGGATTCAATACATGATATGTCAAAATATGGTACCTGGAGTATTTGAAGCGGAAGGAGTTCTAGAAAATGGGAGAAATGGGGAGTTCACTTGGACATTCCATCCAAGCCTCTCCCCTGAAAGTGATCCTAGCATCCTCAGCTGAGAGATGCCCTTCCTATATCGGAAGGAAAGGCGCACTCTTATCTCTGAATACAAAGTGAAGAGACGAATCCAGACTCCATTAAATTTCTCCCAGTTTGCTATACTTACTTTGTATTCTTTGACCTATCTACCACACTTCTCCATGACTGTGCATTCTTCATTAAACCTAGCATAAAACAATTGGGATTTAACCATTTCTTTAGATCTTCATTTCCTTAAGAAGGCTCCTGTGTCATGTAAAACTTACAATAAATTAATGTGAATGCTTTTCTCTTGTCAGTCTGTTTTTGGTCAGTTTAATTTTCAGAACCAGGCATGGAACTTAACAGGGTCAAGGAAAACATTTTATTCCCATACACTACCCATAAAATTAAAAACAAACAAACAAAAAAACCTGTTAAGTGACAATTTTGACTCTTTCTGTAATGTTTACACACTTCAGTTCAGTCGCTCAGTCGTGTCCAACTCTTTGCAACCCCATGAATCATAGCAAGCCAGGCCTCCCTGTCCATCACCATCTCCCAGAATTCACTCAAACTCGTCCATCAAGTTGGTGATGCCATCCAGCCATCTCATCCTCTGTTGTCCCCTTCTCCTCCTGCCCCCAATCCCTCCCAGCATCAGAGTCTTTTCCAATGAGTCAACTTTTCGCATGAGGTGGCCAAAGTACTGGAGTTTCAGCTTTAGCATCAGTCCTTCCAATGAACACCCTGGACTGATCTTCTTTAGAATGGACTGGCTGGATCTCCTTGCAGTCCAAGGGACTCTCAAGAGTCTTCTCCAACACCACAGTTCAAAAGCATCAATTCTTCGGCGCTCAGCTTTCTTCACAGTCCAACTCTCACATCCATACATGACCACTGGAAAAACCATAGCCTTGACTAGATGGACCTTTGTTGGCAAAGTAATATCTCTGATTTTGAATATGCTATCTAGGTTGGTCATAACTTTCCTTCCAAGGAGTAAGCGTCTTTTAAGTTCATGGCTGCAATCACCATCTGCAGTGATTTTGGAATCCCCCCAAATAAGGGAATGGTTTACACACTTAGACACACACAAAACAAAGTCTGAACACAATTAAAATTAATGAAGCAGACAAATGGTGAGGAATCTCTCTGCATCTACATGCTAAAATAACTCTGGTTATTTTACCCAGAGAATAACGCATGCCCTCTGAAGTAAAATTTTTGAGATCATAGTACTGCAGTCTCAGGAAGAGATCATCACAGATCGTGTCAGTCACAAACAATACAAGTCTTTGCTTAGGCTGCTATGTAAATTTGGATTACTGTTTTGATAGATGAAGCATGAAAATAGTGCTATCAAATAGTTTTCATTAAGCGCAAACTGTTTATTTTATTCACATTTTATTAAAATAGTGTTAAAACTAGAGTCCTTCAGAAAATTAATCATTCTATGAAAAATAGGGGCAGCAAATATTAAAACTATCTTGAAAATTAAAATTTTATGCATATATATGCATAGAAAAAATCACTAGTTCTATGCATTACTAATACCAGTTTTAATTTTCTAGGGTGTAATAATATAAGCCAGTCATATAGGATAAGAAAAACCCTAAACATTCCATCACTGCAGGGTCCTATAATACTATACATAATTCCCGTAAACAGAGAAAAGGGAAGGGGATGTGTAAAGAATGTGTATTGGAGATTACTGGAGGTTAAGTAAACTAAGCTTATAGTTCAGACTCCGGAAGTTGATTATACTCAAAATGTAAATATTAACATGTAGTGTTTACCAGATGAAATGCTGAGAAAACGTCTAATCTTATTGGAAATTCTAGGGCTTACTTCCAAGTGTTACTTGTGCTTCGCAAAACTTTCCTTATTGATTTGTACTTTGTAAAGAAATAATTCAAAACAAGAGAGCACATTCATTAAAGGAAAGTTACCCAGCCTGAATATTTAGTTTAACAATAGCTGTAGTTATGTCAACTACTAACATTTGTTTTCCTTTTGGCAGCTAAGCCCATAATTGGTTTTGCCTTCTTAGTGGAAGCTGTTTTCTAATGACGGTGATTTTCAGCTTGTATTTGCCTGCAGCCACCTACTCATCCCTCTCTAAATGTGTTCTGAAATATGATGGTAGATTTGAATGGCACTAGAAATATGTAAGAATTTGAATTATCCAGTAGGATAGCTGAAAACATAAGAGGAGTTCCTTTATTTCTGATTTCTACATTCTGAACATGGTCTATAATAAACAGTAATAAACTGTGACTTCCAAATGGCAGTTTTATTTAAAATAATCATCTCTTCACATTAGTCACAAATCAATTACCTAAAGAGCAACAAGTAAATTACTTGTAGAAATAAGAATATACCAGGGCCTCATGCCATTTTTTTAAAGAGCTACTTGAAAACGTTATGGATAAAAGAAAAACATTGGTCATCTACATGAAAAGTATCTTACATCCATTTACCTTCTCAAAGTTTTTAACTCTTTAATAGCCTCTGAATGTCACTGTCTCCACCTCCTCTAGGACTTTGCTTCATAATTTATCCCTTCTTTTACAATGTTTTAAAATAACTTTATTTTTATTTATTTATTTGGCTCAGTGGGATCTCAGCTGCAGCACGTGGGATCTTCATTGCATCATGTGGGATCTTTTGTTGTGATGCACAGAATTCTCTAATTGTGGAGCTCAGGCTAAGTAGCTGCAGTACAGGGGCTCAGCTGCTCCGGGGCATGTGGGATCTTAGTTCACCAACCAGGGATCAAACCCCTGTTCCCTGCATTGCAGGGTGGATTCTTAACCACTGGACCACCAGGGAAGTCCCAGTTTATCCCTTCTTGCTTCCCTGGTAGCTTGGATGGTAAAGCGTCTGCCTACAATGCAGGAGACCCGGTTTCAATCCCTGGGTCGGGAAGATCCCCTGGAGAAGAAAATGGCAACCCACTCCAGTATTCATGCCTGGAAAATCCCATGGACCGAGGAGCCTGGTGGGCTACAGTCCGCGGGGTTGCAAAGAGTCGGACGTGACTGAGCGACTTCTCTTCACTCTTCAAACTCTTTATATCTTCTATCTTTACTTCTGGTCCTTCCTACAATCAGGTCACTCAATTTGACCACACACACACAAACCTCAACTATCTTTCCTTCACAAACTCAAATAATAACCCACAGTCACTTTCTCCAATTCACCTCTTTCCAATAACAACCACTTTAAAGTGACTTCCACCACCACACACCCACAGCAGACACATTTCTTCCTAGCTTTATCAAAGACGTAATCTCTAAATCCAATTGCTATTTTTGGAACTGATCTGACTTGACCTCTTTATAAGATTTATGTTGTGACCTTTTCCTCTCATTTTTGCAGTAGTCTGTTCCCTTGACTCTTTCTTTACTCTTTATTTCGTTCCCTTTCTAACTTCTTTTCAGTTCTGACGTGGCCCTTGTTTCTGCATACTCAATAAATGTAGATGTGATGCAGGGGTGGCCACTAATTCTTTGCAGCTTTTTCCATTGAAAGATGGAATCTATTTCTTTTTCCTTGAATAGACCTTGGGACTAAGTATGGCCAATAGAATGTGATGAAAACCACATGTGCACGTTCTAGAGTCCAGGCTTCAAGAAATCTTGGAACTTCGCCTTCTTCCTCCTGGAATGCTGTTCTGAGACTGCTGTTTAATGAAAAAACTTGAGATGAAAGACCACATGGAAAGACAGGGAGATCCAGCCATCTCAGTTGACCAGTTAACCCACTGAACCCTAAGCCTTGACTAACTCATTGCTCATGAGAGAGCTCAAGTAAAAACCGGAATAACGATCCCAATTTATCCAGAAAATCAAGCAAATAATGCATTGCTAGAACTTTCCTGGTAGTCCAATGGCTAAAACACCATTCTCCCAATGCAAGACGTCCAGGTTCGATCCTTGGTTGGGAAACTAGATCCCACATGTTGCAACTAGACCCCACATGCTGCAACTAAGACCCCATGTGGCAAAAAAAAAAAAAAATGTTTTCAGCCACTAATTTTTATGATGCTTTTATTATCAGTAAATGATAACTGATACAATAGGCATCTTCTAGGTTTTTAATGACTCATTTCTTGTCTCACTATATACACAGGACTGGAAAAAGTCAGTTTTCATTCCAACCCCAAAGAAAGGCAATGCCAAAGATGCTCAAACTACTGCACAATTGCACTCATCTCACATGCGAGTAAAGGAATCCTCAAAATTCTGCAAGCCAGGCTTCAGCAATACGTAAACTGTGAACTTCCAGATGTTCAAGCTGGTTTTAGAAAAGGCAGAGGAACCAGAGACCAAATTGCCAAAATCCGCTGGATCATGGAAAAAGCAAGAGAGTTCCAGAAAAACATCTGTTTCTGTTTTATTGACTATGCCAAAGCCTTTGACTGTGTGGATCACAATAAACTGTGGAAAATTCTGAAAGAGATGGGAATACCAGACCATCTGACCTGCCTCTTGAGAAACTTGTATGCAGGTCAGGAAGCAACAGTTAGAACTGGATATGGAACAACAGAGTGGTTCCAAATAGGAAAAGGAGTTCGTCAAGGCTGTATATTGTCACCCTGCTTATTTAACTCTTATGCAGAGTACATCATAAGAAACGCTGGGTTGGAAGAAGCACAAGGTAGAATGAAGATTGCCTGGAGAAATATCAATAACCTCAGATATGGAGATGATACCACCCTTATGGCAGAAAGTGAAAAAGAACTAAAGAGCCTCTTGATGAAAGTGAAAGTGGAGAGTGAAAAAGTTGGCTTAAAGCTCAACATTCAGAAAACTAAGTTCATGGCATCCAGTCCCATCACTTCATGGCAAATAGATGGGGAAACAGTGGAAACAGTGGCTGAATTGATTTTGGGGGGCTCCAAACTCACTGCAGATGGTGATTGCAGCCATGAAATTAAAAGACGCTTACTCCTTGGAAGGAAAGTTATGACCAATGTAGACAGCATATTAAAAGCAGAGACATCACTTTGTCAACAAAGGTCCGTCTAGTCAAAGCTATGGTTTTTCCAGTGGTCATGCATGGATGTGAGAGTTGGACTATAAAGAAAGCTAAGTGCTGAAGAATTGATGCTTTTGAACTGTGGTGTTGGAGAAGACTCTTGAGAGTCCCTGGGACTGCAAGGAGATCCAACCAGTCCATCCTAAAGGAGATCAGTCCAGGGTATTCATTGGAAGGACTGATGCTAAAGCTGAAACTCCAATATTTTGGCCACCTCATGCGAAGAGCTGACTCATTTGAAAAGACCCTGATACTAGGAAAGATTGAAGGCAGGAGGAGAAGGGGATGACAGAGGATGAGATGGTTGGATGGCATCACTGACTCAATGGAAATGGGTTTGGGTGGACTCCGGGAGTTGGTGATGGACCAGGAGGCCTGGTGTGCTGCGATTTATGGGGTCCAAAGAATTGGACATGACTGAGCAACTGAACTGAGCTGAACTGATATATATCTTATGGGTGACTGTAATGTCAGCGACAACCTTATCAACCAGCTGTATGATGATAGTTCCAACATCTATTATTTTTTCCTTTGAGCTCTAGACCAATATTCCCAACTTAGTATTTACATGTTTACTTGATCTTTATATTATAGCCACCTCAAACATGGCCCATCAAAATGAATTCACCACTTCCTCCTCACACATCTCAAACTCTTCCATCTCTTGATTTCCCATCCTAACAAAAGGGAATCACTATCACCCTGCCATTTCACTCGAGTTTGCAAATTCGGAGTCTTCCTAGATTTTTTCTCTAGCTCATCCCCCTTTAACACAGTCACCATGTCTACCTAAGTGTTCTTTTATTTATTTATTTTTTTGGAGCATGAGTGGTGGAAGGGTTTTGAGGGAGAAATAAATAAAAGGAATTTTTCAGTCAACTAGGACCTGCTGGTTATAACTATCCACTCCATGTAAATAAAAATTAGTTTATGTATAGTCACACCCACTTAATTCTGAATTGTCTATTTCACACCACATGGAAAGAGTTGAGTGGTTCAGACATTATGGTGGGAATAACCTAAACATTTATTATATGACCTTTTACACAAAAAGTTTACCGACTCCTGACCTAGATGATTTACTTGTATCAAAAATCTAGATTCTGTTTATTTAATTACTAAAATATTATTTGAACTCTGATATCTATACAGTGGTTCTATGTATTATTCTTTAGGGGATAAGAAAGTAAAAATAGTGCGAGGGAGGTTCAAGAGGGAGTTGATATATGTATATATATAGCTGATTCATGTTGTACAGCAATTATCCTCCAATTAAAAAAAAAGAAAGTAAAAAGAATCTGGTCTTTATACAGTAGAATGCATAATCTCATGGAAGTCATGACCATGTTTGGAGGTAATTTCAGCCAAAGGCAATGAGTGAAGGCTCACTAAGATGATGGCAGTGAAATGCTGGATGAAGAATGAGTAGGTTTAACATAGGATTAGTCAGCTTGAAGGTCTTGGCTGGGAAACTAGTGTGTTTTGCCTTTAAAGTCCCATTCCAGGTGCAGTATGTTCCATATTAATCAGTCCCATATGGATGTCAGGCGGGATGGGAGTAGGCTGGATGAAAGGCTGCTTTCAATGTGCAGGGTGTCCAAACACCAGGTGTTTGGAGGTGGAATATTTGGTAACATTCAAAGGACACCTTGAATTTTTTTACTCTTCACCCTCATGTTCTTCCCTCCCTCAAATTACTCTTGCCACTTTTTCTTTATGATGATACAACTATATTCCTATTTACTCAGAGCCCAAATTATAGTTATCATTGATTGGTTTTTTCCCATCCTGATACTTTCTATCATGCCCTTCTACTCAGTTTTGAATTCTTATAGTTCTGTCTTTATAGTGATTCCTATAACTGTAATCTCTACCTGAAATTTCTTGTTCATTTATTGTTTGCTTACTGTCTGCCTGTCCACCACGGCACTACAACCTCAATAAGAATAGAGAGATTGACTGTCTTTCTCACTTTTTAATCTGCAACACATAGAAAAATGTGTGGCACACATCTTAAGGTAAATAAATATTTTTGTTGAAAGCATAGATTTTATTATGATATTTTAAAATACCTGCCTATATTTTAATTAAAGTATGTCTGTGTGTCTACCAAGCAACAATTTCCTTAAAGTAAGGTCCATTTAATCTTATTAATGCCCCCCAAAAAAGGGATTCATTTGATATTTTTGAATTTTTAAAAATCATCAAATAACCATTATCTTGAGTCCAAACAAGGGAAATATATACAAGTAGATACCAAATCTGATAGAGTGGGAGAGTTGAGAATGTTTTATTTTCAGATGCTAAGGTAGATAATAAAGCAATACTATTATATGCTGAGAATACATAAGGCATTGCATAGCAAAAGCTGCCATTTTACGTAATTCTCTAAATTGCGATTAAGCAAGTTCTCCTAGCTAAAATAGAACCACTAAAAATGATCATTAAAAAAAACAAACTTAGTCTAAGTTCCATGCCTATTATTAGTAATTCTAAGAAAAAGTTCTTTGACTTTCACTATCAAAGTAGAAGAACAAGCAGTCAAGAAATTAAATCTAACACTTTGTGGTTGCCTGCTACAAAGTGCTTGACTTCCTGTGCATTAAAAATGGTAGAACTCAAAGGTCCACTAGAGTTTCATAAGTGCTTTTGCTAATTGTGTACAATTCTTTTCTTCTTATGAGAT
This sequence comes from Bos javanicus, assembly GCF_032452875.1. Taxonomy (NCBI): domain Eukaryota; kingdom Metazoa; phylum Chordata; class Mammalia; order Artiodactyla; family Bovidae; genus Bos; species Bos javanicus. The sequence goes on from NC_083872.1 coordinate 15,980,348, forward strand.
TGTAGTTATTATATGTCTACTCCATGGAGACATCCATGGTTTTTCAATAGCATCTCTCGTAGCTTCCAGACAAAGCTAATTATGTGCAGAGCTAAAAATACATATCTCCAAGTTCTGCTCTCAGGGTCTGTGGGGGTGTGCATGCTAAGTCATTTCAGTCGTGTCTGACTCTTTGCTACCCTATAGACTGTAGCCCGCCAGGCTCGTCTGTCCATGGGATTCTCCAGGCAAGAATACTGGAGTGGGTTGCCATGCTCTCCTCCAATGGATCTTCCCAGGGATCAAACCCATGTCTCTTACGTTGCCTGTGTTGGCAGATGGGTCCTTTAGCACTAGCACCAGCTGGGAAGCCCAAGAAGGTCTGTGGTCTCCCCCAAGCTGATTCACTGCTAATAATTCTTATGTACCTTCAGTTAACCGTAACTGCAGGGAATTCTAGAAGGACTGAAAAAAACCAGAGTAAATGAGGAGCATAAGAGTAACCAAAGACATCTTAGGTGGCTATAAAATATCTTAGTCATTGGTTGAGACCAAATATATACTGTGTACGTCAGTAAAACCCAGACACAAAATTCCTATCAATTATACACCATAATTAGTGAGGATGAAAATTTGTTGAAATTGGACCACTATCTGCATTAGTAGAGCTAAAATTTAAAAGATCCACAAAATAGTAGAACAACTCAATTCTATAAACTGATAGACTGACCAGTTTAACATGATTATTAGAATAAACACCAGTCAATTAAAGTTGACTGTAAGTCTATTACTTTATATAAACACATCCTTAACATTTTTCTCAATTGTCAAATATTGTTTTCACCAACCCAAGCAAGATTCTGGATTCTTGCCAAACCGACCCTATTTCTGCGGGCTTCCTGAATTCTTCTCTTTTGATCATCCTGAGTCATTCGTAGCTTTGTATGATTCAGTCCCCTCCTACCTCTCTTTATATTCCTTGCTGTGTTCCCTTCTCTTGTCCAAGCCTGTCACCTAACTGTGGGAGTTCAATAAACACTAATTATGACGATGCTCCTTTTATTTTTATTTTTCTTCATTTACTTCTCTATTATGTATTTCTATTTAGAAGCAGTCAAAAACATTTAGTGAGCAGCTACTCTACAGAGGAACAGCCTTCCTCAACTCTAAAAGATTATACTTTCATTTTTTAAAATTGTAGTATAAAGATTATGACTTTATTTACCCTGTCAATGGTAGTTTCCCATGGAAGAGTGATTTTTAAAAAACAATTTCATGCATGATATACTATAGTGCTGTTTTCTCAATTAGGAGTTTAGTCTCTTAGGAATGAGGTTGTGTCTTTGCATGTTTGGTACAATATGAAATACATTGTTTACCAGTCCTGAAGAAATAAAATAAAATGATAGCTATTCCTAACATTTTTACATTTGTGCTACTAAACTTAAAATTGTGCTTAGCAAATACTCAATAATTTTTAGATATTATAATTTATAAACTAATCATGTCTCTTTATAATTGAAAATAAACCATTTGACTTTTACCATAATGTTACCTTTCATGGTGGAGGTTATGTGGCAATGCATGAGATGTTTAAGTAAAATAAAATTACAAGAAAAAATCTTTCTTTCAATTCCATTTTTAAAAGTTTTCTTGAAAAGGCATAAAAAGCAGGACAAGAGAATTGAATTATATTCTGCAGAGGGAATTTCAAAATCACAGAAGCTTGAACCATGAAAGACACCTTAAGTATTCAATTCAGTCTCTCATATTATTAAACAAAGATAATACTAAAATATTCAAATTATGTATCATTTTGTTTTAGTTAAAGTTCACAGAGGCACATAAAGAACCGTCTCTTAAACCACGCTGAGCATTGCTGCACACTAAGTCACTTCACTCGTGTCTGACTCTTTGCAACCCTGTGAACTGTAGCCCACTGGGCTCCCCGCTCCATGGGATCCTCTCAGCAAGAATACTGGAGTGAGCTGTTATGCCTTCCTCCAGGGGATCTTCCCTACCCAGGGATGGAACTCATGTCTCTTATGTCCCCTGCATTGGCAGGAGGTCCTTTACCACTAGCGCCACCTGGGAAGCCCTATGCAATACACTGCAAAATCATTAATTGTCTCAGAATTTTGCTAAGATGAGATGTGATGACAATTAATTTTGCTAAGATTTGCTGAGATGACAATTAAAGGGAAAACTGTCAGAATTGAAATATTTCATCAAGATCCAAAGTTAGTACTGTGCAACATTTATATACTTATATCTAATTACATTCGGTCATTTTTGATGTTACCTCTTTGTATCTAGGGAGGAAAAGAGATGAGTGGTGATCAGGAAAAGAGACCAGAGTTCTAGTGAGTCAAGGTTGAAATTTTGAACCACAAAATATCATGTTTAGGTATTAAAAATTTAAGATATACTTCATAACATATTTAATCCAAGAGACTTAAACAAGGAGTGAATATTTACTGAATTTTTACTCTCCTAGCACTGTGCTAAGTTTTTATTTACATTCAGATTTAATCCAAATTCTTGATGGTTTAGGATTAACTCTGTTTTAGAGATGAGAAAACTAAATACTAAATAAACTATGCAGAGTAATGGTTAAGAGGATGGATTCGAATTCTGTCTCCGCCACTTATTAATTGTTGCACTACTCTGGGTCTTAACTGACTAATATGTATGAAACAGGGGAAAAAGTCGTACCTTCTTCACAGGGCAATTTTAAGTATTATGTAAATTACTTAGTGCACATAGTAAGTGTTTTAAGACGTGTTATAAACGGATTTACTCTGAATCTAATGAAGTTGAGGCATAAGGGCTTCCTCACTTGCACAGTCACATTCCGAGGCCCCATAATGACTTTAGTGTATTATCAATCATAATTGTGTATTTCCTCTACTTAAAGAGCAACCCCTTCAACTGTCAAACTTAACATTTTGCCTTTGCAGGATAACTGCTTTACAGAATTTTTCTGTTTTCTGTTAAAAAAAAAAAAATTGCCTTTGCTTGCTCTTGTTACTGTTATTGTTGCATTAGAAAGATAAAATAGGGACTGCCCAGGCAGTCCAGTAATTATGACTTTGCCTTCCAATGCAGAGGGTTTGGGTTCCATCCTTAGTCAGGAGAGAAGATCCTACATGTCTTGAGGCCAAAAAAACAAAACATAAAACAGAAGCAATATTGAAACAAATTCCATAAAGACTTTAAAAAAAAGATGCACACAACCAGTGATGGCAAATCCGAGATAAGACCTAAACTTTAGGTGACTAAAGAACTGGAATTTTCAATTGATTACTTTCTGCCTATTTCTAGCATTTTCCCATTGTCTCATAACTGTAATTGTCATATACAAAGAGCATAAATCCTCCTTTCATGTGAGAAAACAAACTGGTCCCCAATTGTATTTCCCTCTTGTCTCCACAGAAGAAGGAAATGTTCTACATTCAACAGTGGGGTCTAGAATAGCCAGCTACCATCACCCGCCAAACCTAACTCACATACATACATGGCTACACTCAAGGAGCATGAGCGGAAGTGAGAGCATCCCTAGAGAAGAATGAATCACCCTGTGCCTTGGTTTGTTTTTTACCAGGAGTCCAGTAAAAGTCTCTTACAGCATCTATTTCTCATAGATGGCCCTTAACCATCTGAAAGCAAGGACTTGAGCCTAGAAGCTGGGATGATGAGAGGTCAGCCATGAATTTATGGATTCATTCTTTGACTACCCATGAATCTGTTCACCACAAATGTACAACTCTGATGCAAATGCTTTATGGGGACCAGCTGTATTTGGGGAGTATGAATTCATTTATTCAATCAACAAGTTTTATTGAGCACCTACTCAATTTTATCTAGAAAGAAACAAGATAGGAGAGGTCCCTGATCTCACTGAGTGTGTATACTCCATGATAATTTTTTATAGATATCTTAAGTCATCTTACTTATAAAAACAGTGGGCATTCTAACATGCAGATATAAACCATTGAGAGTAATTTGCCTTGTTAGTCAGCATATTTAATACCCATCACTCATTTTTGTTCTTGAAATAGTTTACTGATCACTGCCAATGCTAAACATCTCCCAAGACTCTATTTTATTCACACAAGTAATTATTAAATACTTTGCTGTTGGGTGACCATTTGCATTAGTAATTACTTCAAATTACAATCAACAGATATGCAATTTATGCAGATATGCAATATGCAACAGATATCTCTAGAAGGTGTAGCCTTGCAATAGTCTCCCCAATAATTGAATCAGAATCCATTTTTTTAAAAAAGAGATATAAAGAAATCAATGTTGTATGCGTTATGCATGTTTTGCCAAATGGATATCTTTTAAAACTCCCAGGCAAGTATACATTAAAGAACATTATTACACAGAAGTACGCTGAATGTTTTCCCGTCATGTGTACACAATGCAGATGGCATGTTGCCTTGTTTAAGAAAGCCAATATGTTACTAAGAGATTTCTTATCAAGGACTGGCATCCACATTTACCTGGAAGAGGTAAATTCATACTACTACTTCAACTTTTTTCCATTTTTAGAAATAAAATCAAAAGAAGAGAGCCATAGTTTTGTGAATTACTTAGAGATCTACCCAAATATATACCAACCAAATAACATCAAAACTTTCTAAGTTATACAGTCTAGCTAATAAAAAGGCCATATAAATAAAACTGTTAACCAGCTACAAACTTTTAAATACTTAAAAAAAATCCTTAAGATTTTCATCTTTACATGTTTCACGAATTGATATGGTGCATAATAAAGCATCTTATGTACTGGGCTCTAAGTTGGCTTGTAGTTTTTCGAGTAACAATTCAAGATTTAACCTAGGGCTCAATTTCACCACAGCCACTGCTCTCAGGGTATTTTTGCCAGGGTTAGAGCATTCCAATCATTGTTCCTAATGCACTGTCTGCTGCCAAGTAATAACTACTTAAGTTACCAGGTATCATCAGGGGAAATCTCTTTCAGGAACACCTGGGAACTGAAAAGATGTACGTACTCAAATATCTGGCATTTCTCAAGTCAGTTTCAGGGGCATTTCAAATATTTACTGGAGGTTAGACAAAACAGTTCACATGATAGTTTCCTGTTTTACAGAATTCATAAATTACCATACTTCTAATTACAAAGAGAAAACATCCGGCTTGCCAGTAATTTCTATCATGAGCACAAAACTTTAATTCTTCCTTCTGATGAAGTATTGGTGGCATGCGGAGCTTCCGAGAGCAATATGAGGCACCCGGTTTTAGAAAACTTTGGTTAGATATGTTTTCATTCATTTAAAAGCAAATTTTAATGCAAATTATATGTCAATTATAAAACAATATAGCTGTGTTATTTACTACTAATAATTTTTTTACAAAATGTTTGGAGACTTTTGATTTCAAGTAGATATTAGGGCAAAGTTTGTTATCACCTCTGAAATAGGTATAGGAAAATGCCAAAGGAAAGACAAGTTGTCTGAATAGCGCATCCATGCATGCTAAGTCATTTCAGTCATGTCAGACTCTTTGCGACCCCATGGACTGTAGCCCGTTAGCCTCCTCTGCCCGTGGGATTCTCCAGGCAAGAATACTGGAGTGAGTTGGCAAGGCCTCCTCCAGGGGAACCTTCCCTACCCAGGGATCAAATACATGTCTCCTGCATTGGCATGAGGGTTCTTTACCACTGGCCCCACCTGAGAAGCCCAGCTGAATGACACCTAATGATAATTATAAGGTCTTATTCACACAATTACCCACTCCAGTGTTCTTGCCTGGAGAATCCCAGGGACGGGGGAGCCTGGTGGGCTGCCGTCTGTGGGGTCACACAGAGTCGGACATGACTGAAGTGACTTAGCAGCAGTAGCAGCATTCACACAATTAGACTCTTTCATAATCATTGTTAATTTTCAGTGAATCACCTGAAAGAAGTATTCTAATTTTATATTTCCAACAAACATATGAAGTACTGCTTTACAAAGGCAATTTTTTGCTTCTAGCAAGGTTTGGTAAAAAGTCCAACCAATTCTCTGCCCCCAAATTTTATTAAACACCAAGGAATTGTAGGCGTTTCCCAGGTAGTGCTAGTGGTAAAGAACCCGCCTGCCACTGCAGGAGACATAAGAGATGCAGGTTTGATCCCTGGGTTGGGAAGATCCCCTGGAGGAGGGCATGGCAACCCACTCCAGTATTCTTGCCTGGAGAATTCCACGGACAGAGGAGCCTGCCAGGAGTCTATAGGGTCACAAAGAGCTGGACACGACTGAAGTGACCTAGTACAATACAAAGATAAGCACACTCACAGATGGAACTTCTGTGAGTACCTAAATATGTTAATAATCTAAATTCAATCATTGAATGTCCATTTGAATACCAATGAATTCACACTTCATTATTTGCTTCTCTGGATTTTCTGTGAGAAACAAAAGCCGCCTAGCGACTTTTTAAAAACATTTTCATAAACTTTAATTGTTCATTGAAAAGAAAATATCTAGACTCTCCAACATTTTTATTCTTTATGTGAACAAAAAGTTGCATAAGAAGGTAATCCTCAATCTTTGGGATTCAATCACAGGACATTCTAATTATTACGGAAACAAAGTAAACAATCCACTTCCTGAGACCAAAGGGTTTTCTGAAAAGTGTACTCTTCCTGTTAAATATTATAACGATCAGAAAGTTGTAAAACAATTATTCTGATTTAAGCATAAAGATTTTAGATTGGCTCCATTTCTTTTAAATATTTACATGAAAGTTAGAAATGAAAAGCATAAAATGTTTATGTGTCCAAATAAAATTGCTTTGTGACCAAGCATTATCCTCAGTATTCCTGAAGACTATTTTCCAGTTTTTTGAATTGACTAATTCTTAACATTTAGAAAATATGTTCTGGTAGGGCAGGATTAGCTTAGTGTTCAAATCCATATAATTTTTTTGTCCATCTCCCTGGTTTTTGGATTGCATCAATTGTCAACCAATCCTTTATAGAGTATTCACATTTATATACTACCAGGTGATATCAGATGATGACGAGAGAATAGAATGTTGCTGTGTTTTTTTTACTTGAGTACAAGTAACAATTTTAGTTTATAAAACTACATAAACAACTGTACAATATAAGTCCATCACATGTCGGGCACTGTCCTGAGAATTAGAACCAATGGGGACTAGACAATGGTGATAGCTGGTGATGGACAGGCAAGCCTGGCATGCTGCAGTCCATGGGGCCGCAAAGAGTTGGACATGACTGAGCGACTGAACCGACAGATATGGCTCTACCTTCCTCAACATTTACAGGGCATGTTTTCTAAAAGTTTTTATGCTTCATACTTTGAAGCTTCATTTGTTTTTCATCTGTCTTTAAGACTCTCAAATATCCATGTATTATGAGACTACTGGCAGAACTACCTTAAGAGGTTCAATCTTGGGTGATTAAATATCATTCTATTAATAAGAGTGAACAAAACTGAAAAGAGAGAGAACACGATGCACTGGGACGACCCAGAGGGATGGTACGGGGAAGGAGGAGGGAGAAGGGTTCAGGATGGGGAGCACATGTATACCTGTAATGGATTCATTTTGATATTTGGCAAAACTAATACAATTATGTAAAGTTTAAAAATAAAATTAAATTAAAAAAAAAAGAAAACTTCAATAAACAAACTTTCTTCAAATTTTATGATCTCAAAATGCTAATATTCCCTCCAAAAATCCTCATTTCCGTACTGACAAAGATACAATAATCCTTTAACTGCATACATTTTATATCACAGTGTATACAAATACATTGTTCAAATTCTTCCTTTACTTTTTACAAGGAATTTTATACTATGTACTTAAAGAATGCATTGGCTGTTATCAGATAACTGTTTTATCATCAAAGAATGAATCGATCAAAGGATGAATCACCTGTCATCTAAGGAAAGTTATTTGGTTTCTATGTTTTGGAGTATAATTATTTAAATCATTATAGAACTCGGGAACTGAAATTGATAAACTTAATCCTGTAACTAAATTTCACTTGTAGTTTTACCTTTGAGAATATGGAAAAACGAAACAGACAAAACAACAACAAAAAATCTCATCTATAGCAAAACTAAACCTTGAAGAAAACAAATATACATTAATTCTCTTTCAACACACCACGTGGCTTATTTACCTACTTAGTTGGAAATACCCACAGTTTTACATCCCAAGTCACCTCTGGGTTTAAGTGTTTCTTAAGGATTGGAAAAACACAAATCTTTAATAACATAGTTATTACAGTCGTTACAGACTACTACCACTTTCACCAAAACACATGTTCATAATGAAGCATCACCTTCGATTACTTCAATACCATTCCACTTTCTCAGAGCAACTTAAAATACTATTAAGCTTCCCCATCTTTCATTGTCTGCTTCCACTTTTTCATAATTTTGCATAGAAAAGGTCATATTAAAATGTTTGTATACTCACCTCCATGAACAAAAGCCAGTTGTATGGGTAGATGTTGAAGAGTCAATTTGAGGCAACGGAAGTAGACATGGGAGGGAAACTCCCAGGGGTGTACCCAGATTTGTTGTACGGTTATTTGGCGTACCAATGACAGAATTCTTGAGTTATTTAAAACACACATACAAATACAAAACAACTCTGATCTACAGGGGTGCTATTCAGAAAGATCACTATACCGAAAACATAACTTGTTTTATAATACCATGAACTTTCCCAAAGTAATCTTTTATATATCTTTACAGCATTAAACAAACACACTTCAGAAATAATGGTACTGAAATACCCTTCAAAAAGCAGTAAGGATTTTCTTTTGGCAAAGGGAGTTGTTTGAAATAATTTTTAATGCATTGGCAGTACTAAAATACAAGCTTATTTTTGATAACTATCACTACCACATTTTTAAAGACTACTCTGGTAGCTCAGACAGTAAAATTCCGCCTGCATGCTGTGCGGGAGACCTGGGTTTGATGCCTGGGTTGGGAAGATCCCCTGGAGGAGGGAATGGCTACTCACTCCAGTATTCTTATCTGGAGAATTCCATAGACAGAGGAGCCTGGCGGGTTACAGTCCATGGGGTCACAAAGAGTCGGACACTGAGTGACTAATACTTTCACTTTCTTTAAGATACATTTAACATATACATAGTCTCACTAATGATAAGAAATATTTGTGATATATATTCAAATTATTAGAAAATAAAACATATTTAGAAAGTTTGATAGTACTGATTATTGCTGCTTTCATTTCTTAATTTAGTCAACTAATTCATAAAGACACTTGGAAAGAGATAATGACAGTGTTTTTCAAGTAGACATTCAGGCCCAAATTAAAGTCTAGAGATTTGACTTTAAAGTTGTACCACTATAATGCATGCAGACCCTCTAAAATAATCGTATCATTTCCTGCCATGTAATTATACGCTTTCAAATTTATACTACGTAAATTATGACAAGTACAAACAAGTGTGTTTGAGAGAAAAGTTGTGGAAAAGCCCTTGTGTCAAAATATTTTAAAAAAGTAAAGCCCCTCTCTACAGTTACCCTCACATTTTTTTAGGTAAAAATGTGGTATTTGAGTTAATAAAATATTTAATAGGACTGACACACACATAAATACATTTCGAGAAAAATTTGCATGTATGTGAAATACATTTATTTACACTATGGGCATTGCTGGCTTGAAAAATGGTAAATCAAATCAAATAGTAATAATAAGGATTAAGGAGGACAGCTGTTTGAATCCTTTTTAGTGCCTAAAATCACCTAAATTTCTCAAAGATTTTCGAAAGAATGAGTTCACAAAAAGTTTCTCTACCAAGAAGTTTCACTTTGGGAACTTTCCAGGTTTCAAGAATGCCCCACTCAAAGGGGAGCCAAAGCATTGTTTCCAGACTGTATCAGCAGTTCTGGTTTCTTTCTAATTAGTAGGTAATAAATTGTAGTTCTATCTTCTTCTAATACACTAAAATCCTGTCTGACACAAAAGAAAACTTGCCATTCCACTACTATCAAATAAGCAAGGCAACAAGCACAAAGAGCAGGATGCTAGTGGTGGAACCAGCAGTGGCCAAAGGAAGAAAAAAGGGAGTTAAAAACATCATTTTTTATTTTCAGAGATCCTTCAACTGCGGTCACTGCAGTCACTGTGACTGAACAATATCCTTACCAGTGGAGTGCAAATACAATACCTAACTCTCCAGGACTTTATTCCCCCAAGAGCATTTTAAATCAGAATCTAACTACCACAGAACACATACTTTCACACAGAAGCTTGTGAACACACACACGCTGAACTTTTACCTGTTTTTATGCCGAGTCTTTAGCAAGTTTCTTCCAAAGGGAGCCATGGTCCGCCAGGCCAGCGAACAGCAAGGATGATATCTTAAAGTTCTCGGGGGAGAGAGTGGGGGTGGGATGGGGGGGTTGGATTTGTAGGGTGGAGGGAGGAGAACTGGGAGCTTCCTCTTCACCTCCTCAGATGCTCCTGGTTTCTTAGCTCATTAGTAGCCGCCTAAAGAGAGCGGCTGAAAGTTGTGCAACTGCTGCTTAACTTTGAACTGCGGGATTGTTGTGATTGCTGCACCTTTGGAGACCTGCCCAGCTTCAGCCTCCAAGAAGGCGTTTGGAGGCAGGAAAAGGAAAAAAAAAGAGAGAGAGAGAGAGAGAGCTAGAGAGAGGAAGGGAGGGGGACTGTATTGTGTTCTGTAGTTATTTGCAGACTTGCTAAACTTTAAAGAACTGCCAACCCCACAGGCATGATAATACCCACGAATGGGAATTTCACTAGATTTGGAAACCCCCCCTCCCCCGCTCTCCACACCCAACCACACAAGGTGTAGTGAACACATACAAAAGATTTAAAAGTAAATATCCCCCACCTCCCAGCCAGCTCCAGTCTGTGAAAAGTAATCTGACCGAGGCCAGCAGGAGTGAGGGTCAAGAATTCTTTGCCTAGCGATTCGCCACAAAAATCCCTGCCTGGGGTTTCAGGCTTAGAGGAGCGAAGCTGGAGGCTGGGTCCTGGTGGACTCGAAGACCACCTCGGAATCTGAGCCCCCCGAGTTCAGGAGGTTAAGAGGTTCCCAGCTCCTCCGCCCTTCCAGTTCATCTTTCAAAAGTTGGAGGACCTGAAGGACCAAAGGGCTTCAGGGCTGAAAGATCGCAGCACTGGCACAGGAACCAGCCAGGGTTTGGGGTCTCGACCCCGCCCCATCTTTGTCATTGACTAGCCCTTTTAGAGTTTGAAGGAAGAGCCAACTGCCTGCTCTCACCCCAGGACGAGTAAATTGAGATAGGACGCGCCGGGCGGCCTTTTGGGACCGGGAGTGTGTAGTGCTGGTCTAGGGGCTGGGGGCATCTCCCGGTCCCACGTAGGCTCGAACCCGGGACCCCTGCAACCCGCGGGTGCGGGGTGGGCGGAGCTCGCCTGCGCGGAGACACCGTGAGAAACAAAGCGCTGTCCAGGGGCGAGGCCCTGCAGAATTTTCCCAAGACATGTTTTTCTCAGATTTCATTTCCACCCCTCTCCTCCGACTCCCCTCTCGTCTACCACCTCCTCGCGCCACCTCCTGCCCGCCCCCAGCCCCGCCGCTCTTCTGATCTTTGCTTGGAGGAAGGGAGGGGAAAAAAAAATCAAAGGACTGTGGCTTCAATCTGAGTAACACTTCAGGCTAGTGGATCTCTAGCCCTCAGCGAAGGACATGAAAGGCTTTTACTTTCTTTGGGAGCACACTTCTGACCCTCAACAAAAGCACACCGAAAAAAGGGTGATCTCAAAGTTTTCTATTATTTTTATATGCACTGATTTGTACAGAATTCTACAGAGCTCAAAAAACTCATCTTTCCAAAATTTATCATAATTCTTACCTAGTCCTTTGTGCTGTATATATATATATATATATATGTATTTTATATAGCATTATTATTTAAAATTTATTATTTGTAATTGTACATAAATATTACAAGCCACATATATATCCCTAATTGTTATGTTAGCTCATTTATTAGAATAGCCAGTGCTTTAATTCCATTCAGTTCAGTTCAGTCAGTCATGTCCAACTCTTTGTGACCCCATGGATTGAAGCACTGATAGGCTTCACTTACCTTTTATCTACTCCTGGAAGATAGGACAATTTTTAAAAAATACAGTCATCTTTTAAATGCATCTGTGGCAATGATGCCAGAGAAAATCTTTAAAATACTAAAAGTAGTAAGTATTAATGACATATTTTGTTTTATATGTTTATATATATACATATTAATTTATACCTGTATGGGGCTTCCCAGGTGGCTCAGTGATAAAGAATCTGCCAGCCAAGCAGGAGACTCAGGTTTAATCCCTGGGAAATGGCAACTCACTCCAGTAGTCATGCTTGGGAAATCCCACGGACAGAGGAGCTTGGCAGGCTACAGTCCATGGGATTGCAAAGAGTCAGAAAGGACTTAGCAACTAAACCACCACCACCACCATACACATGTATGTGTGTATATATGTATATATACATATACACGTACACACTTTACATGCAACATAAATAAAACAATCTTGGATATAATTCAGTTTCAGTCCTTGACTTTATTTTACAAGCACATCCCCCCAAAATGATACTATCATGGAAACTTGCCCAGTTATTCTAAGTTGTTCAAAATAGAATCCCCTAAAGCTATGCTGTTCACTTATTAACAATGGCTGCAGCCAAGTTGGAAAGAATTTTGCATTTACAAATATCCCTGCGTTTCCTGTAGTTTCAGTCCTCGACCCTTATTAACATTATTTATATATGTAGTTTTCATATAAAACAATTTTTAATAGAGCAGTTTAATGGAACAAGAGGAAACAACATTATATCTTTATTAACATAATCATGTTGAGTTTCAAGTTAGCACAAATGAACCTCATTTAGGATGTAATTATTCCTCACATAAAATATTCTATTAATACTATTTATGACAAGCTCTTTGATGTATGAGAATTAAACACAAAGGATTAATATCCCTCAGATATTAAAAGCTGAAAGGAGTCAAAAACATGGTCACTTTTATCTAAATAGAAATGCAAGTGAACAATAATTTGAAAGAAAATAACAAAACTATGTTTTAAAAAAACAGCTATTAACCAGATATTATGTAGATAATTGAAATGAGATTTTATTTTTCATCTACCAAAATGCCTGATTTTTAAAATGATAATGCTCAACTCTGTCAGTTGATGGTCAGAGTATTCTATTCTACATGAATAGTACAGATGGTTATATCCCTTATAAAAACGAATTTGGCTATGTACATCAATAACCTTTAAAATATTTGAACTCTTTTATCCAAGTTTTTTCTCATAAGAATTTTTCTTAAGGAAATATTCAATTTCATAAAAAGGCTTATGCTTATTAATGCTCTGTTGAGAACTAAATAAAAAATTACACATGAAGTGTTGACACAGTATTAGACAAGGAACTGGGTACTTTTCTTTATTAGGTAGAAGGTAGTATAAAAATTATCTAATATTGAAAATAAGGCAAACTAATGACTTCATGGCCTTTCAGTGATATAGTGGAACTTTTTTCTAACAGTTCCTCTCAAAGACCATCCAGTTCCCTTGAAGAGTGAGATTTTTTGAACTTACTATTTACTACTGATTAGGCCCAAACTCTGTGAAATAAGGGCTTAAGTTGTATAAAAAAAAAGAAACAGAAGAAAATAAAGATGCAAGTAGAAAGATAACTCAAAAGATTATAGTTTTATTGCTCTGTGAGACATCAACCAATCTTACATCTAACTGAGAACTATTTCAGCCTTCTTTCTTTAATTCATTAACTGTTAATATATATGGCAGTCTTTCCTATCTGCTTTTGGACTGGCTTTACAATTCTGTTGAATTCTTCATTAATACGTTAATCATTGACACTTGCACACTATATATTAATATTTGTATGAGATTCATACAGTTCAGGTTTTTGAATAATATACTTTAGAAAAACTCTGAACATGCATCTGTCCTTTTCTGAACCAATGGAAAATCTTCTTAGCAAAAATTTGGTTAACTTCCTATACAATCCCTATCTTTATTAAAAGATAAAACGTGTAAAATGTGTTTTGATGGTAGAAAATAGAATCTTCCTTCAATCATAGTTAAGTATACAGCTCAGCCAAAATAAATAAAAATAGTATATTTCCTTATATATTTAAATTAAGATGAAAATCAACAAGAAAGATACACATCAGACTTGATAGAAGAATGAATGTTCTCCTGAATCATATGAATGCTATTGAATCTGTGGTTAAGCTGTTATCAGAAGCTAAATAGTGTCAAAACAGGTATTCTGATAGAAAGGCCTGTTTTAGAAGGAGGTATAACAAGATATATGTATGAATTTGGGGTCCAGTTTATTCAGAGCCTCTCTTCATATTAAGAAGGTTTTTTTTTTTTTTTTTTGGCTACACCATGCAGGATCTTAGTTCCCTAACCAGGGATCTAACCTGTGTTCCCTGAAGTGGAAGCATGCAGTCCTAACCATTGGACCACCAAGGAATTCCCTAGGGAGTCTTTTTTAAATTGAATTTTCCCAGTTTTATTGAGATACAAGGGACATATATCACTGTATAAGTTTAAGGGGAATGGCATAATTGTTTGACTGACATGTATTGTGAAGTGATTACTACAATAGGTTTAACCAGCATCAATTTCATAGATACAATAAAAAGAGAAAACAAAAAAAGAAAAAAAAAATTTCTTGTGAGAACTCTCAGGATTTACTCTCTTCAAGTTAGTATACCTTTTGAAAATGAAAGTGTTAATCGCTCAGTCGTGTCCGACTCTTTGGGACCCCATGGAGTGTAGACCACTAGGCTCCTCTGTCCATGGGATTCTCCAGGCAAGAATACTGAAGTGGGTTGCCATTCCCTTCTCCAGGGGCTCTTCTCGATCCAGGGATCAAACCTAGAACACCTGCATGCAGGCAGATTCTTTACCATCTGAGCCACCAGCCCAATGTACTTATACACCAGTGTTAACTATAGTTATCATGCTGTTCATTGTATCCCCAACACTTATTTATCTTGTAACTAGAAGTTTGTACCACCTGCCTCCAATTCCCCCTCCATCAACCCTGTCTACACTTCTGCTGACCTTTTTATTATATGAATTTGGCTGACTTTTAGCTTTAGCAGTGTTACTTCATTACAAGGATAGTAGATATGAGTATAGCCTTCCCAGGCGGCACTAGTGGTAAAGAACCTGCCTGCTAATGCAGGAGACATAAGAGATGTGGATTCAGTCCCCGAATCAAGAAGATCCCCTGGAGGAGGGCTTTGCAACCCACTCCAATATTCTTGCCTGGAGAATCCCTTGGACAGAGGAGCCTGGTGGGCTACCGTCCATGTGGTCATGTGAATCAGCAGCTAATCACTCCACTCCATATGGTAATCTGTGAAGAAATAGCATACTATATGTTATTATATTTTACTAAATATAACAGCTTATTATAATCAATTAGTTTAGTGATTTACTGAAAACGCCATTTTCAATTAAGAGAAAAATAATAAGACAGAGAGAGCTTCTCAGGTGGTGCTAGTGATAAAGAATACACTTGCCAATTCAGGAGATGTAAGAGACTCAGGTCTGATCCCTGGGTTAGGAAGATCCCTTGGGGGAGAGCGCAGAAATCCACTGTGGTTTTCTTGCCTGGAGAGTCCCATGGACAGAGGACACTGGCAGACTAGTCCATGGGGTCGCAAAGGTGGACACAACTGAAGTGAGTTAGCACAGCACAGCAAGACAGAGAACCTGTTTTATTTGGACAATGAAGAACTCAGAGATAATTAATACTAGCCAGAAGAGTGGAATCCAAACTTGGATGAGAATCTCTGGGCAATCAAGATGCAGCAAAAGGGCACCATGTGGAACAGAGCTGTTTAAAGCAAAAGGTAGAAAATCTAAAAAAATGTGAGTGGAAGATGTGGTTAAATGGAATTCCAGAGCTATTATCACTGTTATTATTATTCCAATAAGTGTCTATCTTCTGAAGTTCTTTCCTCTCTTAAGGGTGCTCATGGAAGTAGAAAGCATGTCTAAAAAGGGGAATGGATGTACTTTTTCTCACAGAATCTTTTAAATAATGGATGTGTTATGGGTTATGAAATAACCTCTCTAAAAGTTTGAGCAAGGAAGAAATAGCAATCTTGAATGGTTGAGGAAAAGCCCAGAAGCACAAGTTCATTTCAGTTCCAGGATTCTACAGTGGCAATGCTCTTTCGATTCTCCCAAAAGAAAAATTTTAGAATGGCACTTTGAAGCTTTTGAAGATTTTACATAAGCACATGTCTAGTTAGTCATACAGCTTCAATAGGTGGCTTCAAGCTTTTAATTGATTAAACAGTATTTGAAAAGCTGGTTTGTTGGGTGTTGGCCAGATACCTGTGTCCTAAATAAAAGGCCAAATTTCTTCCCTTAACAGCCATGGCTATTATTAACCCTAAATGAGATAAAGTGACAAATCCACATAAGGAAGGCTGTTCCTAGAAATTGATCAACTTCAATGATTATGTTGTGAAGCACAGATACTTTAATAAAATAAAATGAGTATATATGAATATATAAGCATCCTCAAATATACATTCACCTGTTATATGAAATAATAGAATTATAACATTATGTTATAACAATAGAATTCAATAATAATAGAATTATAACCTTTGTGCTTTACACAAAGCATTTATATGCTTGATCCCAGTATGTTCAGCAGAAGAGAAAATATTGTTTTAGTTTTATAAATAAGGAAAACTGAAGTGTAAAGCCATGTGATGGTTTAACTATTATTCAAGACAAAGAACAAAATGTGGAGGCAAAGATGACTTTAGTATAGGTAAGAAGCATAGCTCTACCCTCTATTTCAAATCTCTCATTATGTAAATGAAGAAGACGAGACTCAGATATAAATGCATTTGCTCAAAAAAATGTGTTAGCATGAAGTAGAACCAAGAACAGACCTTGTTGGCTATATTAACAACTCAAATACAGCTTTTTGATTAACATTAAGATAGAACAAAATAAAAATAATCAGCCTAAATAGCATAATTAAAAACACAGCCCTTAGAATTCATCCGTGCAAGGGCTCATTTTACTGCTTAAGTGCAGAGGAGAGTAGATTTCCAAATTTAATGCAGTAGTAGGCTTTCAACACAGTTCTTCCAATTCAGTATCCTTGTAAAATTATATAACTGTATGTCCTTAATCTATTTTTCAAGCATTTAAATAACCAGTTCAAATCTCATAGACCTAAATAACCTCTATTTCATAGTTAATAAAGAAGGAAAACTATTTTAATTCAGTGAAAGAAATTTTTATGAACTCATGAAGCACTAAGAGTTTTGCTGCAAAAATTATATGTCTTATAGAGACATGTGATGTGTTTATTATGAGAAACTTACTATTCAAGTTTTAATATGCCAGAAACTAACAATTTTAACATTCAAAACTCTCCTTTAGAAAATATAATATGGAATGAATAAGAGAAGGTGATACAATATGTTTCCCGTAAGGAAATTAAACACTACTTTAGGTAGTTCAAGATAAGTGAGGTTTGATGCAGCAAATTGGTTACAAAGGTGTTGGAAAGAATGGAGAACTATAAGCTGAATACCAGGAAGTTGCTACCATGACTGTACTGAAACCCATGAGCTAGCACCAGATTCTCAGCTTCTGGAGAAACTTCATCAACTTCTTCCACTTCTGTTTTAACTATTCCCGGTGAAAATCCTGACGTGTGCATTCCAATAGCACTGGGTCAGTATTTGCAAATCTCTCAGCTTCTCCAACTTTCCAAACTCTGCCTGCATTTCTCAATGTTAGAACTTAAGAGAAAGTTGGCACTGAAGCCACTAGCTTGGCAAGTTCAGTTCAATCACTCAGTCGTGTCTGACATGACTGAGCTTGGCAAAGCATCTCATAAATATAGTTTGCAGACTTCTAACCCTGTTGATGTGGGGAAATAAGAGAATGATATGGAATTAAGAACATCATACACAATTTGACATTTGGTAAATAGTATTTCAGTGTAGAGCCGCCAGGAAGATTTCAGGGACAAAAGACATGCTTTCTGTGTATGAACTAAATGAGTGAAAAAAAAAAAAAAATTCTAGAACATGGTCCAAAGAGCCTGAGTAAACAGTCAGACTGTTGGTATGGCCCATCTTATGACTGATGTAAATGGAAAATCATACAGTGAGTGCTCAAGATTTGGTTCATACTGTTAATGGAAGCTCCCAGTCAACATTCCCTTGTCTAAGAAAAGGGTCAAATGTTCTAAGAGAGAGAACTATTGTCAGGTAATATAATTTCCTAACTAATTTCAAATAGAATCCATACTTAATGTGACTATTATGAAAATTAGTATAGTAACAGAGATAACATTCAAAGTACATTATACCTGATTAATAAAAGTCAGTTCCATAAACCTGCAGTCCCTGCCACTCTGAGTGTGTATGTTCAGCTCAGTTCAGTTGTTCAGTCGTGTCCAACTTTTTGCGAACCCATGAACTGCAGCATGCCAGGCCTCCCTATTCATTACCAACTCCAGGACTTTACTCAAACTTATGTCCATTGAGTCAGTGATGCCATCCAACCATCTCATTCTCTGTCATTCCCTTCTCCTCCTATCCTCAATCTTTCCCAGTATTCGGGTCTTTGCAAATGGGTCAGTTCTCATCACGTGGCCACAGTAATGGAGTTTCAGCTTCAACATCAGTCCTTCCAATAAATATTCAGGACTGATTTCCTTTAGGATGGTCTGGATGGATCTCCTTGCAGCCCAAGGGACTCTCAAGAGTCTTCTCCAACACCACAGTTCAAAAGCATCAGCTCTTCGGCGCTCAGATTTCTTTATAATCCAACTCTCACATCCATACCTGACTACTGGAAAAACCATAGCTTTGATTAGATGGACTTTTGTTAGCAAAGTAATGTCTCTGCTTTTTACTATGCTGCCTAGTTTGGTCATAACTTTTCTTCCAAGGGGCAAGCATCTTTTAATTTCATGGCTGCAGTCACCATCTGTAGTGAATTTGGAGCCCAAGAAAATAAAAGTCTGTCACCGTTTCCATTATTTCCCCATCTATTTCCTATGAAGTGATGGGACCAGATGCCATGATCTTCATTTTCTGAATGTTGAGTTTTAGGCCAACTTTTTCACTCTCCTCTTTCACTTTCATCAAGAGGCTCTTTAGTTCTTCTTCGCTTTCTGCCATAAGGGTGGTGTCATCTGCACATCTGAGGTTATTGATATGTTTCCTGGCAATCTTGATTCCAGCTTGTGCTTCATCCAGCCCAGCATTTCTCATGATGTACTCTGCATATAAGTTAAACTAGCAGGGTGACAATATACAGCCTTGATGTACTCCTTTCCCTATTTGGAACCAGTCTGTTGTTCCATGTCCAGTTCTAACTGTTGCTTCCTGACCTGCATACAGGTTTCTTAAGAGGCAGATCAGGTGGTCTGGTATTCCCATCTCTTTCAGAATTTTCCACAGTTTATTGTGATCCAAAGGCTTTGGCATAATCAATAAAGCAGAAGTAGATGTTTTTTTGGAACTCTATTGCTTTTTAAATGATCCAACAGATGTTGGCAATTTGATCTCTGGTTCTTCTGCCTTTTCTAAATCCAGCTTGAACATCTGAGAGTTCATGGTTCACGTACTGTTGAAGCTTGGCTTGGAGAATTATGAGCATCACTTGGCTAGTGTGTGAGATGAGTGCAATTGTGTGGTAGTTTGAGCATTTTTTGGCATTCCTTTTCTTTAGGATTGGAATGAAAACCGACATTTTCCAGTCCTGTGGCCAATGCTGAGTTTTCCAAATTTGCTGGCATATTTAATGCAGCACTTTCACAGCATCATCTTTTAGGATTTGAGATAGCTCAACTGGAATCTGGAATTCCACCCACTAGCTTTGTTCGTAGTGATGCTTTCTAAAGCCCACTTGACTTCACATTCCAGGATGTCTGGCTCTAGGTGAGTGATCACAGCATCGTGATTATCTGGGTTGTGAAGATCTATTTTTGTACAGGTCTTCTGTGTATTCTTGCTACCTCTTCTTAATATCTTCTGCTTCTGTTAGGTCCATACCATTCTGTCCTTTATTGAGCCCATCTTTGCATGAAATGTTCCCTTGGTATCTCTAATTTTTTTGAAGAGATCGCTTGTCTTTCCCATTCTATTGTTTTCCTCTATTTCCTTTCATTGTTCACTGAGGAAGGCTTTCTTATCTCTCCTTGCTCTTCTTTGGAATTCTGCATTCAAATGTGTATATCTTTCCTTTTCTCCTTTGCCTTTCACTTTTCTTCCTTCCACAGCTGTTTGTAAGGCCTCCTCAGACAACCATTTTGCCTTCTAGCATTTCTTTTTCCTGGGGATGATGTTGATCACTGCCTCCTGTACAATGTATGACTCAGGCTCAAATTATCCTGTTGGATGTATTGTTCTTGGACAGAACTGGGGTCACTTCTTCTCTTCTCACTTCCTCAACCACTCACACATGAAATTGATAGAATTATTACTAGTGAAAAATTAAAGTTGGTTGTCAACCTTCAGGTTTGACTAAGTTATAATTAGTAAACATTTAAAAGGAGTTAACTTTTATATGTTGAAGATGAGGAATAATTAGACTATTCTTCAATCAGAGCATTTAAAAATGTTACAAAGGGCAATCATCTATTGATTTAAGATTCTTGGATTGCCTCAACTATTCAGTTCAGTTCAGTCACTCAGTCATGTCCGACTCTTTGCGACCCCATGAATCGCAGCACGCCAGGCCTCCCTGTCCATCACCAACTCCCGGAGTTCACTCAGACTCACGTCCATCGAGTCAGTGATGCCATCCAGCCATCTCATCCTCTGTCGTCCCCTTCTCCTCCTGCCCCCAATCCCTCCCAGCATGAGGGTCTTTTCCAATGAGTCAACTCTTTGCATGAGGTGGCCAAAGTACTGGAGTTTCAGCTTTAGCATCATTCCTTCCAAAGAAATTCCAGGGCTGATCTCCTTCAGAATGGACTGGTTGGATCTCCTTGCAGTCCCAGGGACTCTCAAGAGTCTTCTCCAACACCACAGTTTAAAAGCATCAATTCTTCGGCGCTCAACCTTCTTCACAGTCCAACTCTCACATCCATACATGTCCACAGGAAAAACCATAGCCTTGGCTAGACAAACTTTTGTTGGCAAAGTAATGTCTCTGCTTTTGAATATGCTATCTAGGTTGGTCATAACTTTCCTTCCAAGGAGTAAGCGTCTTTTAATTTCATGTCTGCAGTATAACTTATACCCAAAATTAAAGCCTTGAATCTGGTTTTCTTCTTTGAAATACATTTTGTGAGTGAAAATTTCAAATTAATTTGTGGTAATTTGCAGAGAATTTTAGAGAATGGCAAATTTTGATGATTTTTTAACAAAGGTTAAAAACAGTTAAATTATTAGTGTTAAAAAGATACAAGCATAATCTTAATACATTTGCTAATTAGTATTTCTTCTCATTTATGTTTGGTTCATGTTTAACAAGCACATTGGCTTAAGGCTATTAAGTTCTTTGACAGAATAAATGTTTATTAGACTACTAGAGTATGCAAAGCACTGAATTAAAAGTCTGCTCTTAAAAGGTGAGAAGGCACTGTTCTAGTTTTCAAAAAGTTTGAGTTGAATGTGAAAAGCAATGGTAATATAAAGCATTATCCCTTGAATTAAGCTGTGCATAAAACACAGTGGTGTTATGGGGGAGAAGCAATTAAATCTATTAAGGCAAGTTAGAGGAAAATCATAATAGCTCTGAGAACTAGGTATTATTATTTCTATTTTATGAATGTTTGCAACAATAATAATTTAAAGTTATAATTACTTACGTGATCTTTGGAAAATTTTCCTCATATGATACTTAATAGATATGTTATTAAGTACATTTGGGATTGTTTCCTTTTTTAAACTTAGTAAAGATTTTGTGAATGTAATTTTAGTTCACCACACTAAAGAAAGATTGCTATCTTTCTTTATGATGTGTAGAATGTACTAGCCTCATATGTGTCATAGCACTAATATCCATTGTTATGGACAGAACTGTGTCCTCCCCGAATTAATAAACTGAAGCTCTAACCCCCAGTGTGACTGTATTTGAACAGACAATATTTGGGGACTCACCTAAATGAGGTTAAATGAGATAAGTGTGGAGTGCTGCTCCCACAGCTGGTGTCCTTATAAGAAGAGGAAGAGGCACCAGCACTTTCTCTCACTGTAGGCAGAGAGAGGAAGGTCATTAGGACACAGAGAGAAGACAGAAGACAGTTTATGAGCCAGGATGAACATCCTCATCAGAAGCTAAATTTGCCAGCACCTTGGTTTTGAGTTTCTAGCTCCCACAACTCTGAAAAAATGAATTTCTGTCACTTAAGTAACCCAGTTTGTGATATTTTGTTATGACAGTCCAAGCAGACGAATATACCAATAATATGAAGCAGATACATTTGGACTAATCTTTCTTGGGGAAGAACAAACCAGAACCTTTTGTCCCAGAGAAAATATCCCTTTTGAACCTGTTGTCCCTCCTTTAATATTCCTTGTGTTCTTGGAGAAGAGGTGGGGCAGTTTGCACTTTGATCCGGGAGCCTCCTGAGAAGGGCAGGGGTCTCAGTCCACATCTTCCATTAATATTAAAGGACTTCTCAGTGAATAAAGGTGCCATTCTGGACCAAAAATATACCAGGGCTGCCAAGGGTGATTCAAGGTCAACTTGAAAGAAGTTTTCAGGTTGTGTCTTTCTCACTAGTGTTCTATCAGAAAACTCTAAGCCTGTGAGGGAAGACTTATTCTGGAAACCTCTCAAAGTAGCCACCATAGACTTTCCAATTCTACTATGTTTTTAGGGTAGGTTAGGAAGAAATGTGTGACCTTCCAAGTTGCCTTTTATGCACTTGCTTTCTAGGGCAGTGGACACAGATCTGACTTTGTGTTTCCAGTTTTTGAGACTGAAACCTTGTGAGAGCGATAGGGACAAGGGCAGTTAAAAATCTAGAAAAAGTTCACATGTGCAAAATTTCCTTCCCAGTATTTTCTGTGAGCAGGATTGCTTTGTTTTTCCAAAGAAGGAAGAAAGTAAAGGAGAGAGGAAGAGGTGATACTAGATTTCCTCATAAATATAGGCATTTACTCAGGTGATTGATGGGAGAGATTTGTTTTTAAAATGTGACTCTGTTGCTACTCCAATCTTGTGGCTTACAATTTGTAGATTCTCAGATGCAGCAGAGTCCTAAAACCTATGACTTAAAAAAAAATGGTCATGTTTGTAAACACAAAATTCATAGAAAGATTAGAGATATCCAGTGTTGAAGTGTTAAAAATATTTCCACAGGTTCTTTGATGCTCCCTCCTTCAATAAGATGAAGCTTAATTCTCCTCCCCTTGTGTGTTGACAGGTCTTAGAGACACACCTAATAGCCGTAGGTTTGACTTAATGACTTTCTTCTAACAAATAATGGCAGAAGAGACCATATGGCTGATTTATTATAAAGGATATAACTCGGGAGCAGCCAGAAGGAAGAGACATCCAAGGCAGGGTACGGGGACAGGACGCAGAGCTTCCACGCCCTTTCAGAGTGTTCCATTCTCCTCCTAGTTCCAAATCCAGGTGCACTCTGAACCCCATCCTTTTAAAATTTTATGGAGGTGTTGTTACATAGGCATGATTGATTTAATCATTTGCTATTTGTGATTGAACTCAACCTCCAGCCCCTCTCCCCTCCCTGGAGTCGATAGGGGGCAGGGGAATGACAAGTGCAACCCTCTAATCAAATGGTTGGTTCTCCTGGCAACCAGACCCCTATCCAAAACTCACATAAAAAAGACAGACATCGTTATCATTCTCACTTAGTAAATTCCAAGGGTTTTAGGACCTCTGTGCCAGAAATGGGGATGAAAATCAAATATATATTTCTTATTATCCCATCTAAAATTCACCTCATTTACATAAAAAGACAGACATCTTTACCATTCTCATTTAGTAAATTCCAAGGGTTTTACAACCTCTGTGCCAGAAATGGGCATGAAAATCGAATAACTATTTCTTATTATAAATCACAATATTACACAATATTATATGGTTAAATAACTATTATTATCATACTTACTAGATACCAGACAAATGCTAAATAGAACAACAAAGTCAAGTAACTTTTTCAACATTACATTGGCCAAATTTTAAAAATAATATTTACCAGGGTATACACTTTTTGTAGGTATTCAATCAAAATGATCTGTTTGGGAAATAATTTTCCAGTGTACACTCTATAAAAATGTAAAGTATACATATCTTTGATTCAGTGGTTCTGCTTCTAAAAATCTAACCTAAAAAGTATTTGTAAGTGTCCAAATGGTGCACTATTGTATCATTGTGTGCAATAGTGAAAAACAAATTGTGTAATGAACATACTATATGTTAGCACTTTCCTTAATTCTTCTGAGAGTCTATGCGGTAAGCTCATTTTTCACATGATTCAGTTCAGTTCAGTTCAGTTCAGTAGCTCAGTCATGTCCGACTCTTTGCAACCCCATAGACTGTGGCACGCCAGGCCTCCCTGTCCATCACCAACTCCTGGAGTTTACTAAAACTCATGTCCATTGAGTCTGTGATGCCATCCAACGATCTCATCCTCTGTCGTCCCCTTCTCCTCCTGCCCTCAGTCTTTCCCAGCATCAGGGTCTTTTCAAATGAGTCAGTTCTTCGCACCAGGTGGCCAAAGTATTAGAGTTTCACCTTCAACATTTATATAATTATGTCACAGATAAGGGAGACTAGAATGTACACAAGTGAAATAACTCCCTTGAGGTCACAAAGCTACTGAACAGCAGGACAGAGAAGCAAAGCTATGTTCTTACCAATTACGATAGGCTGCCTCTCATAAAAAGAAGCATTTTGAATACAGTTTAATAAGAAAGTATTTAAATAAATAATGTACTCCAATTTTAGACAACTCTATTAAAAATAGTGTTAGATCTATATACAGTTCGATGAAATAAGAAATGATTTCCTTCAAGCTAAGCTACATATCAAGGATTGCTAAGGAAAGTACCTGAAAGTTGTTAACAGCTGATGCTAACGAATACAGTGCCCTGCACAGCTCTAGCATATTGGAGCTATGTGGAATATGAGTCCATTGGAGCTATGCTGTATGTGACTCTGTATTGCCCTGTGGCAAAGCAGTTGAGAACTTGAGCCTTTGAGCCAGATACCATGTTGAATGCCAACTCTACCATTTGCTAGGTGCTCAATCTTTCTGTGAGATAGGGATTATAATTGTATGTACCACTTCAAAATACTGTGAGAAAATAATGGCTGAATAAATATTAGCTATTATTACTGTGCAAGCCAAGTATTAGATTACCAGAGCCTGGTGCCAGAAACCATTCTTATCATTTAGCAATCTTTGTGCTGATTTCATTCTCGCAAAACAACTCTTGATTATAATAGACTTGTATCAAATGAAAGAATGTTTTGGTCTGAGGGTGTGGCAGCAGACTTTGAGGGCAACCCACTCCAGTGTTCTTGCCTGGAGAATCCCAGGGACGGGGGAGCCTGGTGGGCTGCCGTCTATGGGGTCGCACAGAGTCGGACACGACTGAAGCGACTTAGCAGCAGCAGCAGAGAACTCAGTATATATTAAGAAATTGCTCTTTCAGAGTAAATTGCTGTTTACTCTCCAGTGAGTTCAGTTATCATGAATTAAGTTGTCTAGGATTTGATTATATCTAAAACTAAGACATGGTTAGTTTTCTGGATCCTAAATCATGGCGAATTCACTAATATAGATACTAACCAAAGAGAACTCTTGGTATCTAGGCAGTTGAAATGTTCTATTTTTTTCCCACTGTGATATTTTTCTTTCAGGCTTTCTTCTCTTAAAATTGAAATAAAAAATTATGTCTCTCTTCCTCATTGTTTAATTCCTAATCTTTAACCCAGTGCTTGACAAAAAGTCACTGTTCAATAAATATAAATGGAACGAATTAATTTAAAATGAATCAACAATTAAAAAACAATTTTCTTTGCATGAGGTGGTTTGTTGCCATTTACCTTGTTTCAATTGAAGCGTCATGTGAGAGAATGATTTCTCGTTCATTGACGGTCCCTTTTAGTTGAGTTCCAAGTATTGAGTATTTTGCTGTGTCTTTTACAATTGGAGCAGGAATTGGAGAGTGGAAAATGAGGAGTGGAAGAAAAGAAAAACAATGAGCTATTTGAGAGAACATCTTTCATTCCTTTGTGGGTAAGAGTTTTCGATAATGATTTATATACCCAGCAGTCCTGGCCACAGCAGAATACTGAATGTCAGGTTTATCTTCCTGCCATAAAAAAATGAACAAAATAGAATGAAATATATGAAACACCTTTTTAAGCTTTGGAAAAAAACATAGCATATAACTGTAATTCATGAAAGAAGGATAACTCCAGAACTGAGTCCCACATTCCCTTTGATTTTCTATCTGGGCACATTCAAACTGCTGCCTAAGAATGAAGAACTCCCAGAGAAGAGAGCAAAGCTGCTGGTCAAAGAAAACAGTGATTCTATTTTGTTGCTGCTAAAGCTGCTATATTCCGTGGCATAGGCTAGCAGAGATGAGGGAGAGGCACAGAGAAGGAGCCTCAGAAGTATGCATAGTGGCCCCTCCAGATATCCAACTAAACAAATTCATGGCAATGTCCTGCAAGACTTGACTCCACAAACAGGCACTCAGTAATTGCTCAGAAAATGAGAGCAGAGATTCTGGAAGTAGCCCAGTATTGGAAGAAATTGGGTTTCCAAACTGCTAGAGAAAAGAATCTTCAGAAAGGCCATCCTTGGAGAATAAGGACCGTGCCTGAGCTCAGCCTTAGCATCATTTGGGAATTTGTTGGAAATGCTGATTCTGTGACTCCAACCTGGTCTACATAATAAGGACTTTTCAGGGTGGGATCCAGCACTCTGTGGATCAGAAAGAAAACCTTCGAGTAAATTAAAAAATGTTTTTAAACGAATGGTAGTGAAAATACACTTTAATAGGAATTAGTGAGAAACAGCTAAAACCATGATCTGATAAAACAATTTATATGTTTAAATGTTTATATTGGGGAAGAAAAAGAATAGCTTTGAAATTAATGTTCTAAACCTAACCTTAAAAAGATAAAGAAGGAAGAATAATTTAAGCCAAAAGTAAGAAAAAGGAAATAGGAGTAAAGGTAAGACTGAAAATCAGTAAAATAAAGATCAAATGATGGAAAAAATAAAGACAAAAGTAGCTTTTTTGGAAAGATGAATAAAACTAAAAAATCTGCCACAAAATTGATCAAGGAAAAAGTGAGAAAAGAGAAGCACAAGCAATATCAGCAATTAAAAAGCGAATGTTGCTGTAGAAACTCTCAGACAATAAAAAGATAGTAAAGAAAATTTACTAAAAATGGTATATGAATACCTTTGATAATTTAGACAATTTAATAAAATGTATTGAAGGATACCAACTAATAAGAAAAGGATAATTCAATCAGGTCACATACATACATTTTATTTTATTTTTTTCACATACATGCATTTTAAAATAGTGAAATACTGAGATAGCATCTCAAACTGATTGTGATCATGTTGTCAGATTAGTAGACAACTTCCTAAGATGACATAATGAAAGACAATTATTGAGAAGTGTTGGTGTCAGCATTTATTAGTCTGGGATAGAGCCTAACAGAGAAAGCAATGGCACCCCACTACGGTACTCTTGCCTGGAAAATCCCATGGACAGAGGAGCCTGGTAGGCTGCAGTCCACGGGGTCGCTGGGAGTCTGCCATGACTGAGTGACTTCACTTTCACTTTTCACTTTCATGCATTGGAGGAGGAAATGGCAACCCACTCCAGTGTTCTTGCCTGGAGAATCCCAGGGACGGGGGAGCCTGGTGGGCTGCTATCTCTGGGGTTGCACAGAGTCGGACACGACTGAAACGACTTAGCAGCAAACTGTTGGTTATCCATACCTTAAATGGTTTGTGATATCAGAGAAATTTACTGGGAATGTGTGCGTGTGCGTGCTAAATCACTTCAATCGTGTCTGACACTTTGCAACCCCATGGACTATAACCTACCAGGTTCCTCTGTCCATGGGATTCTCCAGGCAAGAATACTGGAGTGGGTTGCCAGTCCCTTCTACAGGGGATCTTCCCAACACAGGAAGATCTTCTTCGAACCCAGGTCTCCCACATTGCAGGCAGATTCTTTACCATCTGCGTCACCAGCTGCTAAGCTAAGTTGCTTCAGTCGTGTCTGACTCTTTGCAACCCCATAGATGGCAGCCCTCCAGGCTCCGCCGTCCCTGGGATTCTCCAGGCAAGGACACTGGAGTGGGTTGCCATTTCCTTCTCCAATGCATGAAAGTGAAAAGTGAAAGTGAAGTCGCTTCAGTCCTGTCTGACTCTTCACCACCCCATGGACTGCAGCCTGCCAGGCTCCTCTGTCCATGGGATTCTCCAGGCAAGAATACTGGAGTGGGTTGTCAGTCCCTTCTACAGGGGATCTTCCCAACCCAGGGATCAAACCCAGGTCTCCCACATTGCAGGCAGATTCTTTACCATCTGCATCACCAGGGAAGACTGCAATTATTATTTTTAGTTTACAGATGATAATACAGGCTCAGAGAAGGCTTAAAGTCTAAGCCACAGGGAGAAAGTTATTGGAATAGGACTAAAACCAGGGAGTAGCAGAATGGTGGATCTTGAGGCTGAATTCAGTACACAGACATTTCAGTTTTCTTGGTACTGCAAAAGAGAAAATTGAAGAAAATATTTGCATTTAAATATTGTGACATTTCCATAAGAATCTAAAATTTTGGAAAATACTGAAAAAAATGGGAAATTTGCCATTTGGGGTCTATGTTTCCATATGGAAAAAAATCATCTGAAGCTCAGTATCAAGCAGAAAGTGAATGTTAGTCGCTCAGTTGTTTCTGAGTCTTTGCCACTACACGGACTGTAACCCACCAGGCTAATCCATGGGATTCTCCAAGGCAGAATACTGGAGTGGGTTGCCATTCCCTTCTTCAAGGGATTTTCTTGACCAAGGGATTGAACCTGAGTGTCCTGCACTGCAGGTAGATTCTTTACCATCTGAGTCAGCGGGGAAATCCCAGTATCAAGCAGAAGGTCCCCTTAAATAGGACTTAAATAGGACAAGTCACCTCCTTGTCCTTAAAGGCATTTGAGGCTCAGTGGTAAAGAACCCATCTGCCAATGTAGGAGACAAAGGAGTCTCAGGTTTGATCCCTGAGTTGGGAAGATCCCCTGGAGGAGGAAATGGCAAGCCACTCCAGTATTCTTGCCTGGAAATTCCCATGGACAGAGGAGCGTGGTAGGCTACAGTTCATAGTGTTGCAAAGAGTGGGACATGACTGAGAAGTTATGCACGCACTTAATTTATGACCATGTTTTTCTGAATTCAGGGCCAGAGAAGACATAGGGAAAAAGGTCATATTACACTGTGAATGGGGGGACAAAAGATCATATGAGTAAGGAATCTATGACTTAGAAGCGAAAGGATGTGTTTACTGAAAGAGAGCAACAAAACCTGATAATGACCAAAGCAAGATAAAAGAACAAGACAAAAAAACAGACCTGTCCAAAATAAAAGTCCATTCTACAGTGACTAATACCCATTGGATGCTTTCCAGCTTGTTATGGGGATGCTGTACTGTAACAGAGAGACTCATAGAAGATAAATTAATTTCTTAAAATCACTTGACTGATATTGAAGAATAGCCTTCCTCTGGAATAAGAAGTGAAGTTAGAGTCTGTGTAATCATGACCAATGTGATGAAGAGTTGGAAAATAGAGGAGATTTGTAACTCATTTAGGATGTCTAGATCTGTATTCCCTTCTCTAAAATTTAAATATAAAACCGCTTATTTGTAACAGCCTTTTTGTTGTGACATTCTTTGGCTTCATGAATTAAGATGACATTAAAACATGACCTGATTCCCCAGAGTGCTTGTGTGGTGTTTTCGTACTAGACATACAAATGCCTCCACCCAGAGTCCGAAGTGGGAAGTATCCTCCTTTTCAGATCACTCACTCCAACTCTGCACAAGCTGTAACCTCGCTTAACTTCCTGATTCTTCTTCCATACTTTCTAATTTACTACCCCAGTTGAAACAATTCAATGCATGTAGAGCCATTGAGATGCAACATAGCCCTTATAATGAACCCTGCTTCATAGTAGGCTATATTACATGAAATCAAATTAATTTGGGACCGTACTTGTCATGGAGTAGATTTTCAATAAATAAATTTCAAGTTTAATCTTTAGATTACTCTGAGGTCTATGGTATTGGTTATGGTAGTTGTTTCTAGACTCAGAAGAAGAGGATTCTGAGATTGTTATTTTTTTTTTTTTTGCTATTTTATTTTTTATTTATTTTTTATGATTATTTATTCATTTGTTTAATATGTGCAACACATCTAAACCTGAAAAGGGAGAAAAACAGGGCTAAGCTGATGACTTAGAATCAATTTGAAAATAAAATCCAATCTGACTTTTACTAAATGTACTTTTAGGTTAAAAGTATTAGCCAGCCCTTTATTTGGCATAGTATTTTCTATAGCATGTTAATACAAGATTTTCTTTGACTTGTACTTGGATCCAGCATTAATATTACAAAGATTAGTTGTTGCTTTAGAAATGAAAGCCTTGTTCAGTCCTATCCAAGTTCTACTTAATAAGTCTCCTTATCCTCATTTAAACTCACTATGGCCTTAGTTTTTTTAAACCAACACAATGGGAATAATATCATTCTGTGAACCCTGCTTCATAGTATGTTATGATACATGAAATCAAATTAATCTCACACAGTGTCTATCATAGTGCAGGTTTTCAATAAATCCATTTCAAGTTTAATCCTTATATTACTCTGAGGACTGTGGTATTGGTTACGGTGGCTGTTTCTAGAAGCAGAATGCTATATTGTTGGCTGTAGGCCTCTGCCTCTGACAACTTGTCCCTCTATATACTTTCTGTACAAACTGACTCACCAAACTGGAAACATCAACATGTGCTTTTAGGACCACCATACTTCCACTTTTCCTTAATAATAACTTGCAAAATATTAATTGCAATTAAAAATAACATTCACGACTCCCCTGAATGGAAGCATTCTCTTATATCATTTGAGAAAAATTCTCTCCAAAAGAAATTTGCTTCCTGGGTTTCATTGTACACAGACTGCAGAGTGAAAATGTCTTTGTGAGAGATGAAGGAGAAATAGCCACCCTAAAACATCAGGGACGGCTACTAAGAATTTTGTTAGTTCATTAATTCATCCAATTAACAGTATTTACTGAGTCCCTACAATGGAAAAGCATTATTTCATGTTCTGGTAATATGAAAAATAAGACCAAAAAAAAAAAAAAAGTCCTGCTTTTAAGCACAAAAGACAAAAATAAGTGGACAAATAGAGACTATAGAGATTGACACAAGTAGCAGTGAGATAAGTTTTAAAATAGACAGTTGCTTCAGTCAACCATTGCCGCGAAAATGCTGCATAACAAGCTACCCTAAAACTCAGCTACTTAAATAATTTAATTCTCTTTGTATAGCTGTGAGTTAGGGTCAACAGGACCCTGCCTTAGGCTCAGGAAGCTCTGCTTCACCATTGCAGTTTTGCAAGTTGACTAGTTTTGCTTGATGTTGACTTTGCTTTACTTGATGTTTCTTCTCATTTTGGGGTAAAGCACGGAAAGTTCTTGTGGCAGTGGCAGAGAAGCAGGAGGGCAAGTCCCAAGATACAGCTGGTATTAAGTCTTTGTTTTCCTTATGTGTACTAATATCTCCTGCCTACTAATATCTCCTTGGCTAAAGCAAGCCTCATGGCTAAAGTCATAGTCAAGGATATGGATGTATATTCTACCCACTCTGGGAGGGTGCACGAGATGAGTATTTGCTGAATGAAGGTCACAAAGAGTCAGACAGGACTGAGTGACTACCACTTTCAGTTTCTATCTAATTCCAACATTTATTGAAGATCTCCGAAGGAAAATGTTGGCTTTCTTTAGGGAAACGTCAGAAGCCCAGTGTGCTTGAAATATACAGACAGAGAGGGAATCAGAGGCCCATTCAGGATAATAAAGGTCACAGTCAGAAGTTCCTCCTAAAAACAGCAGGAAACCTTTAGAGAGTAATAAGAATACATTTACCTAAGAAAGAAAGAAAACAAAAACAGCAAAAAACAACAAAAAACTTCTCTGTATGGTGACTAGATTGAAATGGATTAAGACTGTTGGTATGTGTACTAGGTAAGTGACTATTACTGCGGCCCAGAGGCGCAGTGGCAGCTCAGGCCTAAATGGTGATAAGAAGATGGTAGCTTGGAGCTGAATGGTGATGATGGAGTCAGGAAAAGGACTGGGACTTGGGATACTTTTGGGTGGCAGACCTGCACCCTGGGGAGATCTGATAACTTGGAAGTGATGGGGGCGTGGAAATTGTAAATGACTTCCAGTTTTTGGATCTGTGCAATTCAGGGAATGACGCTTCTAATTGCTGAAATGGGGAACACTAAGGGAGGAGGATATTTTTAGAAAGGTGTTCGAAGGACTCAAAAGTTTTATTTTGGGCATGCCATGGCCGCAGGTGGAAACCGTGACACCCTGGAAACAGAAGTGAGTCTGTCTGAAGGCCCTTGACTGGACCCCAGGTCCTGGCATAGGGACTTATCTTCTTGGGCCAGCGGAGGGTCAAAGGGCAAGGAGTGTCTTTTGTGAAGGGGGACAAGGGCAGCCCCTGTGCCTCACTGGTGGTGCTCAGTTACCCTGAACTCAAGGTCCTCCAGGAAGCCCCCCTCATCCTGCAAGCCCAGGAGTCCTCCCAGTGTCCCCTCATTTCTCTTCATCACACTGGAATGGAACTCACCAGTTCATCTCCCCTGCATGCTAAGTCGCTTCAGTCATGTCTGACGCTTTGAAACCCCAGGGGCTGTAGCCCACCAGACTCCACTGTGCTTGGGATTCACCAGGCAAGAATACTGGAGTGGGTTGCCTTGCCCTCCTCCAGGGGATCTTCATGGCCCAGGGATTGAGCCCGAGTCTCTTAGGTCTGCAGTGGCAAGTGGGTTCTTTACCACTAGTACCATCTGAGAAGCCCTCAGCTGCCCTGCTAGAATATAAACCTTATGATGAGTGATAGGAACCATGCTGTCTTGCCCACCAGCTGTAGCCTTGGCACCTAACACAATGCCTGGCACACAGAAGACACTTGAATAGACACACAATTCATGAACTTTGGAGTCAGCGGCTCAGGGAGACTTGGCTAAAGAAGAGCTCGAGGAGGAAGCTTCAGTGTTTCCCATCCCTGCTCCCCTGCCTGCTCCCAAGGATGCCATCCCCCTGCCTCAGTGTCTCTGTCAAAGTTACACTAGCAGAAATGAATTGATACCCCGCTGACAGTTTGGTGAGGATTAAATGAGTTCACACAGAAAGCAATTTAGCATCACGGGGCTGTGGTAAGCACTCAATGAGTAAATGGACTGCTGCTGCTCAGTCATGTCTGACTCTTTGTGACCCCCACGGACTGTAGCCCACCAGACCCCTTTGTCCATGGGGTTTTCCAGGCAAGAATGCTGAAGTAGGTGGCCATTTCCTCCTCCAGGGGATCTTCCTGACCCAGGGATCAAACCCGCATCTCTTGAGTCCCTGCATTGGCAGGCGGATTCTTTACTACTGAGGCACCTGAGAAGAAGCAAGTAAATGTAAACCCCTATTAATTCTGAAGGTGACTTCTTGTTTTCCAAGACACGATTCCCTTGTTCCTGTCACTCTGTCCCTTTCTCTAGCAGCGGAATTAACCCCCTTGTCATCTGTGTCCTAGGCCTCTTGTTACGTGTGTGCTATTACGGTACCTCTCACACTCTATTAAAATTGCTAGTTTAGGAGATACTTGCATACTTTATGACCTGTGATCAGAGCACTCTCCCTGTTACAAGAGTCCTCCATTCATTGTAATAATTATTTTCAATAAAGTCTCTCCTTACTTCAAAAAAAAAAAAAGTTGTCTTTTGGACAGTAAGTATACTTTAAGTAGAGCTGCGGAAGATGTGATTGGATATGCAATTTGAGAAGTTGGAGATGCAAATTGACGGGATATTAGGGAATAGATAGAATTCATAGCCATGAGATTTAACAAGATCAGTAGGGAAAGAATCTAAGTTGAAAAAAATAGTAAGACGAAGGAGTAGTAATAATATAGACCATTATATTCCAAATTGAGTGTCTAATATAGTCTTCAGATAAAGAAGAAAAAAGTCACTGAATCTGCCTCTGGTAAATGGGGACTCAAGTACATTTGTTCAGTTTTGTGTGTTATAAGTGATAGAGAAATCTTCTTAGATTTTATAATAAAAAAAGAGAGAGAGAGACGCTTTTCTTTAAAATAAAACTCATTCATCTCATTTTTTACTCAAAATAATTACACTCTAATTTGTAAAAATAAAAAAAGAAGATTGTTAAGAACTTTTCCTGCAATTCTTTCATTTTGATCTTGTCAGGTGAGTGTATTCTCCTTGGTTCTGTCTGGTCTCAACAACGATTTGGACTGATGGACATTAAAGCCCTTGGCGTGTCATAGCTCTCAGATCTTGGATAGACCTTGTTATAGCTCTCAGGTCTTGAAAAGACCGTGTTATAGCTCTTAGACAGATCAGTGTTATAGCTCTGTGTTACAGCTCAATTTTATTTAGAAAATAGCAGGAAAATCCATCCTCAAGGTGTGAGGGCATGGAAGACGTGAAGAGAAGAGAGTGCGGGAGTGCACCAGCGCGCAGGAGAGAGAGAGAGAGAGACCCCCAGTCCTTTGGTTCCTCTTTTTATATGTTTTTTTCCTCCCCCTAGGCCTACCCTATGTAAATTGGGCTCTCCAGGAGTGCTGTTTGTTCTACCTGAGGTCCTCTCTCTGGTCCTTGGATCTTCCTTTGACCTCCCTTTTTTCTATTTCACGGGCTTTTCCCTTCCTTGTCTTTCAGCCACTGCCATTCTGGACTCCTGTTTCCTATTCTAACTACCTAACAATCTTACTCAAAAAGAGGGCTTATAAGGACAATTGCTGGAGCATCACATATAGAGGGGAGTGATTTTTGTGAACATATCAATGTTTTCTTTGATATGAGAAATGAGATTATGTGAGATCAGCAGAAACTACAATATGGAAAATCCTTAGTCAAATATGGCAACTCATTAACATGTGAATCCCAGGCAAAGCTTGTGTTATAATTGGAGTTCAAGTTGCAAAATATGCTTTGGCTGCAGAAATCCATCGTCAAGTTTTCCAAGTTAATTACCTCTACGGATGCAAGAGCACAGACAGGAAGAGCCAAGGGGAAAGAAGCCGGGAATTTACAGGGATTATGGGCAAAGCATGATTACACATAGATTGGAAAATTGGACATTTGGTTTACATTTACTTAACTCTCCAAGGACTGGATTATACCTGCTGTGTGTGTTCAATAGTATATGTGGGTGTGGGTCTGTGAATGCATTTAATTGTCTGTTTGTTTAGAAAATGGACCTCAATTGAACAGAAAAATCAATTGAGTTTACAAAGAGATTGGCATCATTGTTTGTTCATAGGAATCACAGTTCCAGTTCCAAACCAGAGACTTAATTAGAGGAATGGAGTGAACCTGCAATTTATTCACTCAACTGGTGAATGCACATGATCCCAGGTTGTATGTCTTAAATATACTTTTAAAGTTGACTTCCCCAGTCAGGGAGGACACTAATGACTAGAGTGAAGTCTGAGAGAATTGACCTCATTATGAAAGACTCATATCAAATATTAAGATTAGTGATAACAAGAGTTCTCAGTCATTGAAATTAGAATTGTGGCTGAAAGAAATGTCACAAAAGGAAATATGGAAGAACAAGTTAGAAATTTAAAATAATCAGCATTTCAATTCAATTTAGTGATTGCGTATTGAGTACTTACAGATTGCAAACCTTGGAAGAAGGGAATATATAATCATGTGTGAGCATCCTTTTTTTCTAGAGGTTTACAGTTGAGTGTGTGTTCTTAGTTGCTCAGCTGTGTCTGATTCCTTGTGATCTTATGAACTGTAGCCTGCCAGGCTCCTCTGTCTATGGGATTCTCCAGGCAAGAATACTGGAGTGGATTGCCGGTCCCTTCTCCAGGGGATCTTCCCGATACAGGGGTCAAAGCTGGGTCTCCTGCCACCTCCTCAGAATCTCCAGATTCTTTACCATCTGAGCCACCAGTGAAGCCCTATTACAGTTGTAGGGGAGGGGAAAACAAATTTTCCCTCTACCCTTCCAGGTTTTCATCGAGATCCCCATCCCCACTCTCTGCACCATAATAACTGATTAACAGTTTACAAATAGGAGTTTAATACCAGATACACTTCCTGTATACATGGGAGATACCCAGGAAAACTGAGCTGCTCCCAAAATGGTCCAAGCCACCATAATAAATATCATCTTTGGCTAAAAGCAAGAGAGATGTCGGGGAGGGGCTTGGGGAAGGCCTGTTAATGGGAGATTATCAGGGAAAGCACAGTAAACCTTGATGTAATTGTTATGCAATTGGTGCCTTCTCCACTGGTGAGAGTTTTCAGAGATGCAGTCATCCTTCCCTTCCAGGCATAGTTTAGAAAGGAAGATAACCTTACAAGTGGAGATTCTCCTTATTAAAGTAAAGGGCCCTTAAAAGTGGGGTAGCTTCTACTGTTTTCAGAGCTTCTCTTGTCTTGGCTGTGTCTTAAAAATAACCAGCTCAAGATAATCAACACAGCAAAGAGGCATATTTTGGGAGTGCAAATTCTGCTTCCCTTCACAGTTGACCACAAACAGCTAGCAGAAACTGGAAGTAGTAGAAACAGATGAGACTTTCGGGATTCAAACTTGTAAGAGTTTACTTTGATAAGGTCATAAAATACAGCCTTTTTAAAATGAAAGATAATGTCAGAAAGTGAGAGACAGAGAGGTCACAGAGAAGAAGGAAGGAAGATTCCAGATGGTAGAAACACTACAGGGTAAATTTTAGGTATTAAAGTATAAAAAGGTTGGAGAGTCCAGGAAGCTCTATGTAAATGGGTTACTGGAACCTTCAAAGGTAGAGGAAGAAATCACCTAAAAATGAAGAAACACTATTTATTAAATAGTTCCTGAGCTTTCCATCTCCAAATTAAATATGTTTACAGACCACTCTTTGCAGTTGCCAATCCTTCAGGCATTTCTGTTGATTTTTTAAAATCAATAATCGACTAATACAGGTCTGAATTAAGCCACAGTAGAAACTCAGAAATCTAGCTACAGTAGAGATGTTATCATCTGTGCTTAGTCGCTCAGTCATTTCTGACTCTTTGAGACCCTATGGACTGTAGCCCGCCAGGCTCCTCTGCCCATGGAATTTTCCAAGCAGAGTACTGGAGTGGGTTGCCATTTCTTATTCCAAGGGATCTTCACAATCTTCACAGGGATTGAACCTGTGTCTCTTGCATTGGCAGGTGCATTCTTTTACTACTAGTGCCACCTGGGAAGCCCCTTAAACCTATTTAGATAAACCTATGGAAATGGCAGTTCACCCCAGTACTCTTGCCTGGAGAATCCCATGCACAGAGGAGCCTGATGAGCCGATGGGGTAGCAAAGAGTTGGACATGACTGAAGTGATTTAGCATTCAAGTATTCAAGCATTTAGATAAATAGATAAAACCTGTTTAGAATTAGCTGTTCCATGATGACCTCAACCTGGAAGGCCAACAAATAAAGATTGTACTCAATCACTGCAATTGTGTCTGACTCTTGCAAACCCATGGACTGTAGCCTGTGAGGCCCCTCTGTTCATGGGACTTTCCAGGAAAGAATACTGGAGTGGGTTGCCATTTCCTTCTCCAGGGAATCTTCCTGACCCAGGGATGGAACCTGTGTCTCCTGCATTGCAGGGAGATTCTTTACCACCTGAGCCACTAGGGAATCCCAGGGTAATGTTCAAACTCTTCATTAGTATTTCAAGAGCTAAATAAAAATTAGGGTTTTAGGCATAAAATCTTTAGAATAAGGATATTTCACCCACCTCCATAGAAAGTAGCCTGAAATCCTGCATAAAAGGCATCATTGTGGTACTTCTTAAAATACTTTTAAAGGCAAATATCCACACATAACTTTCCTTTTCTTAGAACAGATAATCTAATTGGCTTTCCATAGCTTAAAGACATTGGGGCTGAAGAACAAAGGTGTAACAGACTTTTTCAAAACACCATTTCAAGGTCTGATAATGTTTATCTATATCATAATTTTACCACAAAAGTCACATACCTTCTTTTCCCTACAAAGAAAAATAGTGTATACAATCTATCTGATTTTGAATCATTTGACATTTGTTTACACATTTCCCCCAATTCTTTCAGTTTGTCATATTTAAAATAATTTCTACACTGACAGCTAATATTAAAGTGGTACATTTAAAACAAGGAGAAGGCAATGGCAGCCCACTCCAGTACTCTTGCCTGGAGAATCTCATGGCAGGAGGAGCCTGGTGGGCTGCAGCCCATGGGGTCGCTAAGAGTCGGACACGACTGAGCAACTTCACCTTCACTTTTTCCTTTCATGCACTGGAGAAGGAAATGGCAACCCACTCCAGTGTTCTTGTCTGGAGAATCCCAGGGACAGGGGAGCCTAGTTAGCTGCCATCTATGAGGTCACACAGAGTCGGACACGACTGAGGCGACTCAGCAGCAGCTGCAGCACCATTTAAAACAAATTGAATTCCCGTTATCCATTCTACTCCTTTTTCAGCTAACTAATTAGGAATAAATTTTGCCAACATTTCCCTGAACCTCATGTATTAAAAAATCAGTTGAGATAAATAGGAATCACACTTACTTTTTACAATCTGGCTGCTATCACACATTTGAAAAGATTAGTTTTTATATTTGCAAGTCAGAAGCTCATAAAATGACTAATTTAAATGTGATGCAAAAAAATATAAAATTTCTTGATATATTTATTAAAGTGCCCTTAAAGTATTCTGTCACAAAGATGCTCTAACAGTGAGAAAAAAGTAAGCAGAACTCTCAGAATTCTAATATGATCGGTTAAGTGAAAATACAGCTTTTTAGACCTCTATTGCGCCCCCTAGTGGCGCGGAAGCAAAAATTCAGAGTACATATTTCACATTTCTTTGCTAGTTAATTACACTGTATACACAAAACTTTCCTCAAGTGAGTCATGTTCAATGCTGTGTGGCATGTAGACCTGTAAAACAAACTAAAAGTAGTAAAAATATCAGCCATTGTTAAATTCCTAAATATTAAATTACATGAATGACTAT
Organism: Bos javanicus; assembly: GCF_032452875.1. Taxonomy (NCBI): domain Eukaryota; kingdom Metazoa; phylum Chordata; class Mammalia; order Artiodactyla; family Bovidae; genus Bos; species Bos javanicus. Next base: position 16,019,690 of record NC_083872.1, read on the forward strand.
TTTAAATTATTAAAAGTTGGAAATTAGTCCTTCTTCTTAGGTATAGGGTAAAATAGAGTAGCCAATCCCATAGACATATACTATAGGGAATAAATCAACTCTCTGTAGTAATCAAGGCTTCTTTTCTAGATTGTTACTATCTGATATGTTTCAGAAGTGAGCAGGTCTCAGACCCCTTAACCTCAAATATTCACATTTCTAACAGTACCATCTTTTCAGATCATGTCATATATCCTGAAATACTTAATACAAGAAGAAAACTTCACTCCAAAAAACATTTTGAGCAATTTTCTACTGAGAACCCCGAGAGGGAATGAGTGTCATTGTAACTCATGTGAAGAGACGCTGTATTAGAAACATGACTGGTGGACAGTGATTATTTAGAATTCTCTCCTTCCCAGAAGCGCAGTCTCCTTTTTGTGACTGTCACGGGGCAAGAAATCTGATACAGTGGTGAGAGCCAGTGAGAAGGGGGTTACAGACTGAACAAAATGTGGCAGCAAGAATGATTGTAAAAGGAGCAGAGCAATGCAGACAGAAAAAGAGGAAAGTATCAGAAAACAGCAGTCAGTGATGCAGCAATACATATTTCTGACTGCTAGCACATAAATGATTTATAGTTGGATTTTGTAAACATCAAATTATTTTTCTAAAACATTCAACCATAAGTCAGCATATGTAATTCAATCATCCTTCCAGTTACTTATATAGGTTTTACGATTTGTTAGGAAATAATACTCTTAGAGCTACGAGTTTCCCTTAAAATTGGTTTTCTCTCCTTTCTCTAAATTCTCTTGCTTAACCTAGTATTATAACTGATTCTCTGCTTATCTTCCACCTCCTTTCTTCTTTCAGCTTATTGGCAACAGTGTATAGCAGAACTATATTATTCCTGAAACCACAAAACACTTGTTCAAAAGTGTGGGTTATCAGAAAAGAATCCTAACTCTTTAACAACTTCCAAACCTAAAGAATTACTGACTTTAGGCATTCATCCTGGAGATTTTGCTCACACTAGAAATAACAGATCTTATGCCTCACGAAATCAGAATGACAACTTCTTAAAGAATGAGAGGAAATGGGGGAAAGAATAGTACTGGAAGTTCTTTTCCAGTATGCTCTATATGGAATTGCTTTTGAATGACTCCTTTTGTGCGTCATAATCTGGAGCAGCGGTGGCAATTAGGGAAGATGTCACTGTTCCTGGATGTTCAGAAGTGGGGGTGAAGTGTGAGGGGACAAAGGAAAAGGGGAGGAGGAAGTGGGGTGGGTTGGAGATGAAGGGTACATCGTGAAGAGATAATCTCTGTATACTCATGACATCATCTCCTGCATGTATATATAGGGAATGGTCAAAGCATCTCTCATAGTTCAGTACTTCCAAAGTCAGCTGTGCTAGAGAGCCCCCTTCAGCCTGTTCCTGACGTTTATGAACTTGGCTTGCTAGAAGGCTCAAGATGATGGCAGGAATGAAAATCCAGCTGGTGTGCATGATTCTTCTGGCTTTCAGCTCCTGGAGTCTGTGCTCAGGTAAGCTCAGCTGCATTTCACAACTCCCTGAAATGATATCTTTTTCTGTTTTTGCAGTGTGTTGTTACTAATGCTAATGTATCTGGGGAGAAGAGTTTCTCCCTTATTCTGATTTGCTTTTTAGTGATAGAAACTGGATATTTTCTTTCTCTGTCTTTATGATTACAAGAACTGAAAATTTTCCCTTCCCTTTTTAAATTTGCTAGGTAGTATAAGGGATTTCAATGAGACACTTCATGTTCCAGTTTGCAATGTAATCACTAGGGAAAAAAAATGTAAAACTTAAATCAAGCTGATCTAATGAAAAGTACAGAAGTGGTGCCTGTCAAAATGCAAACTCATAATTCAAACTGATTGTATTTGAAATGTTTTATATCATTTTCATTCATTCTCTTAAGACATGGTGGCTTCTCCCTCTCAAGAATTATTTTCTTCATAGTGTGTGTATAAAGATAAAATGAATATTCATGTTTAATGAATCAACTGAATAAAGCATTATTTGTAGAAAATGATCTCTAGGAAAATAAAAAAAAAATGCCAAGTTTTTTTTAAGAATATATTTTAAGTAACTTTTTTCTGTGACAATTTCACTATTTTCTTGAATGTCATTTAAGTTAATACATAATGTAACTAGAATAATATCATTCTTATATTGATAAAACTTATTTCCCTATAGTGTATTTTGCATGTAATAATTAAGAAGAAATCATACATTGCTAAATATCTATCAATAGCTTACCTTGAAAATAAATTTCAAATTTTAGAGAGTAATATGAAATATAATGATTGCAATATGCTCCAATTAATGTTTAAAAAATAATTGAATGATCACATCAAGGTGGAAAAAAAAAAACAAGGGATAAGTGTAGAAAAAATCATTTAACCTGTTTTATACTGTAATGTCATAAATATAACACTGAAATGTTTAATTCAAATTCCTGCTCTGGTTTTCATTATAGTGTCCCGTAGCTTTATTTCTATTACCTTATGTATTTTCCAAGTTTTTCTTCTCTGTGAAATATTCATTAGTGGAAACAAAGGATATTCTAAAAAATATCAGAAGTCCATTTTCAACACTCTTGTACATGTATTGGTGGACATCTCTACTTTTGCTTAAATGATTTTTTAATAGCCTGTGATAAAATTGCCAAGTACACATAATTCTAAATTGTTGCTTAATATAGAGAAACAAATCTTTCAAAGTGTGTTTTGTAAAATAGCATCTCAAATAAAATAAATCTCAGTGTCTTTCTTATTCCAAAATTATCAATAAGTAACTTCCTTTGGTTTTATCTTTAAAAAATGTCTTGTACTTACCTTTTCATTATCTTGCTTTGAAAATATCAATATATATACACTCTATGTATATGTAGACTACTGCCAGTAAAAATTAACCAGCATATTTGATGACATCTTTGTAGTAATCAGGTTTTATTATCCTGAGATTCAGAGATTAAACAACTCCAAATCATCGAGAGCTCTCGGCATAAAATCATGTGCCTATTTTTGTAAAAGTGCTTCTATTGTTCTATTCTGTTAGCCTAAAATAAAACTATAATTTTTTTTTAATATTATTATAAGGAGAATAAATACATAGCAAATACAATAAACTTCTAAGACAAAGTTTTCTGAGATTAATCTTAAATATTCAAATTATAATTATATGATATGTGGTTATATAGTAAACATGTGGTTTTGATTTTACTCAGATTCAGAAGAGGAAATGAAAGCGTTAGAAACAGATTTATTGACCAATATGCATACATCAAAGGTAACTTTTTCTTTCTTTCTAAACCAAAGACTGAAAACATATGAACTCTTGTTACAAACATGGTGTCCTCTTCTTATAGTAAGAGCTTCCCATTGAGACTGAAAAGCTCACTGGGAGGCATTTCCTTTTTGGGTAAACTGTTCCTTAAGTTCAAAGGACTTAAGGGTATCAATGTGACAGGGACAGAAGTTTAGTGATATCAATCACTACATTGCAAATTTAATTAAGTAGTCACATTTATGTGGAAATCCTCTCTGCATTTCAATCACATTGTATATGATGAAAGATACACTGACTTCAAGTTACATACATAAGTGAAAATTAAGCGACATTTTTGCCTTTTGTTTTTGTATTGGGGAGAGTGAAATGAAGTTCCTAAAGTAAGAATGAAAGTTTGTGAAATCCATGAAAGAAATGTGACAGAAAGTAAAGAGCAAAGACCGGCAAACAGAAACTTGGAGATGTAAGCCTGCAACTGTGCTTGTGAACAGTCTGATCTTAAGCAAGGGGGCTAGTTAACAATGCTTGCCTTTGTATCCTTATTTTCAAATGTTGGGGTGGGAGTTTATGATCTCCTAGTTGTTGTTGATTGGAGAAGGAAATGGCAAGCCACTCCAGTGTTCTTGCCTGGAGAATCCCAGGGACGGGGGAGCCTGGTGGGCTGCCATCTATGGGGTCGCACAGAGTCGGACACGACTAAAGCGACTTAACAGCAGCAGCAGCAGCAGTTGTTGTTGATTAGTTGCTAAGTCATGTCCAATTCTTTTGTGACCCATAAGCTGTAGCCTGCCAGGCTCTTCTGTCCATGAGATTTGCCAGGCAAGAATACTGTAGTGGGACATTTACATGAAGTCCTCCTCTGGATTTAAATTCTCCCCATAACAGACATGTTATTGGAACCTGCGTATTGTTTGTATTGAATCAGATAAAACTTTGTACTGGACCTTATTATTCCTCTCTTGGGATCTTGAAAGCAAGGTTTTTAGACTCCAGCCTATACCTAAGAATAAAACTCAATTAGAATATCCCCAGGTACCACACTACTACACAATTTTGATTTACTCAGAATGAAATAATCAGAATATATCTAAATGTAGGGTTAGAGAACAGCGTTCCCAACCAAAAGATGCTTCTCAACAAAACAAAACAAAACCAAAAATCAAAAATATATTTTGAAGTGAGGCAGTCACCCTGTGTAATCACTGTTGTAACACGGGTCCCAAAGTTGAGGACTCCAGACTCCACAGATGCTGTGATTAGAAAGTAGATAGATGTTCAGAATTCCTCCTGCCACCTCAGGTCTTCCCTAATTAGATGATGAAAGATATACTGGGCAGATGTCCAGGGCAATACCTCTAGCATGTAAGTAGAATTATGTTCCGTAGTGGATGTGAAAGGGAAATACCCATTTGTGTGTGTGTTTAGGATTGTGAGACATTATTATCTGAAAGCTAACAGACATATTTTCTACTATGGTCCTTAGAAGACATTTGGGTATTTCCACAATTGCCCAGATCCATAAAAGTTGAACACATTGAAACCAAATTCTACCATAACTTGTTAGACTTCCTATCACAAATGATCAAATTTTATTTAGTCATTAAAACTCAGTGACCAAGTATATTTAACTTTAACAAAATGGATCCTTTGTTTAATATTCAATCAGAATAACCATGACTACAATCACTTCAACTCATAAATAGGAAGACAAGTGAAGTCAATAGTCTTATTTAAATAATGAAGCAGATTAGTATGCCTTAGTGTATTGGTAGAGATTTTACCTTTATGATTTCAAGTTTAAACTGATAAATAAAGGTCCTAAGTAATCTCCAAAATGTGTTATGGTTTGAGGAGTGCTAGCTAGTTTGCAAAAATGTGGGAGTGATTATGATTCCTTCCTTGATGAAGATACTGCAAGGGAAAAGCAATTCCAGTATATGGTGTGGTTTAGTTTTATTCTTAAGAAAAATACGTAGCAAAAGTGTAGACACAGTTATATATTTCTCTTTCATTCAGTTATGGAATATGTCTTTAAAACAGATCATGGAAGAAAATTTGAATCTCATTGCCTCTTTGAAATAAGTAAAATACAGACTACTATGAGGAAGCACTCAGAAGCATAATTATCCCAATTTTGGTGCTAAATGGGAACAAAAAGCTCATTTCTTGCTTTGTACAAAACTACTACCACTTATTTCTCTCTGATTCAATTCATGTTTGTTGTGGGTATTCTATGCAAATAAGAACTCTAAACTTTTGACCATTTTAAGCAAATTGCTGTATTTCAATTTTTAAAAGGATAGTATTATTGACTATTTATTAATTAATAATATTATTAATAATTCCATATTAAAACTTCCAAAACCTCCAGCTTTCCTCTTTCCACTCTAAAGGTAAAATATGTGAGCAGTTTCAATTTTAAAGTAAAACTGTTTAGACACCAAAATGTAGCAACAGAAAGTCAAGAGAAATGGCAAAGTTTGACTAGAAGTGGAAGATAAAGGAATTTTTTCTCACAATAGAATTCTCTTTATTACTGATCCTAGTGCTTTGGTATAGTTTTATTAAGAAAGAGAACTATCCACGGTATGCAGAAAGGTCAAGTTCAACTCCAAATACAACAAAGACAAGTGTGGATTTCCAGCCAAGGAGCAGGGTTGGAGTGGGGGGTGGAGGGGGTCAGTGTATGGAAAATTACTAAAAGGAAAATCTAAATCTAGGAGGATTCTTGCTAGACTACTAAGCAGAATTCTAGGATGATCAGATACTAACAGTGAGGCATTTTTACGAACTTGACTCTGAAGGATTCTTGCTAAAATTGGCCTCAGTTGGATGAAGGACAAAGACCAAGGTCGGGACCTTGTCAGGAAGAGGGTTCAGGGGATCCTGACTCAGATTTCATCAAAGAGAGAGTCTTTGTCATTTTCTTGAGTAAACTATTTAAACCTCATAAGAAATGTTCTCAAATATTAATACCTGTCTATTTAGATACCGTATGGTTCAAAGTACTCTCTCTGCTGTGCTTCCAGAGTATGACAGGGGATAAGGTGATATTAAATAGTACTGCTAAGTGTTATAGTGACTGTTTTAACTGGCAGAAAAGAGCAAGATGCTTTACTGTTTTCTCAACCAAAAATTAATCAGACAACAAAAGTCCTGACAAATAATTTATGAATAAAGCATTCTGTGGCTAATTAGTTTGAAGAGCATTGGATATTATCTTGGCACCATTGAGCAGTTGGCTTCCCTGGGGGTTCAGATGGTAAAGAATGTGCCTGCAATGCAGGAGACCTGGGTCCAATCCCTGCGTGGGGAAGGTCCCCTGGAGAAGGGAATGGCTACCCACTCCAGTATTCTTGCCTGGAGAATTCCATGGATAGAGGAGCCTGGCTGGCTGCAATCCATGGGGCTGCAAGCAGTCAGACATGACTGAGTGACTAACATACACACACACTGAAAAGTTTTAATGAATATTTGCAAGCAAAAAATTCTGGGGATACTAAATTCAAGAATCTTTTAAGTTTCCTTTAAACTCAAGTTTTTCAATTTACTTGACAGCAAAACTCCTTTTTAAAAACAGTGAGTACAAAGTTAGTGTTCTAAGGAACATATTCAGATGATCTCTAAAGAGCTTTCTGGATATAAAATTGTAGCGTTGCCTTAATTGGTAACAAATCAGGTGTTGCTGCCACAGAATGGAACATTTTACCTCTTAAGTTTCCCATGGCAGAAAAATTGAAGCAATGGGTTTCCAAACTGGTTGAAAACATTTTAGTGAATATCTTTGTACTTATAGGTTTTCATGTCCCTAGGATAAAATCTTAATCAAAGGGTATGCACATTTACAATTTTAATACATATTGCTAAAAACACTTTTCAAAAAGTTATTGCAAGGTTTACTCAGACCAACAAATATTTAGAAGATAAAGTGTTGTTTCTCCATATCCTCATAAATACATCAAGTGTACTTACTTTTAGGGTCCTTGACTTGCTAGTAGCCAAGCTGAACGTCATTCCACATATTTCTGTTACATATTTGTTCTTTGATGAGTGATTCTGTGCCTGTCTGCTCATATTGTTTGCCTGAGGTTTAATATCTTTTATGGAGTATTCCCCAGTTTCTTTTTGAAGAGCTGCTCCTGTGTTAAGTATATTAGCATTTTGTGACAGCTTTTACGCTATATCTTGCTTTTGATTTTAGTTCAGGCTGTTAGCTTTCTAGAGATAATTTACAAATTTATGCATATAATTATCTTTTTCTTTATGGATTCTGGTTTGGCTATTTGATTAACAATATATTTCCAAATTTATAAAATAAATTCTATATATTTACATATTTTTATTTTTACTCATATTTAACCCATCTGGATATTGTTAGACTATAATATATAAATAAAGGTTATAACTAGATCTAAATCCAGATTTCCCCTGAACCAACTGTCTTAAGGACTTCAAATGCACACTTTGCTATGTGCTTTTCAATCATATGGACTTGGATCAAAATTTGGACATTATATTCTCTTTTGAGTTTAATATTTATTCTTGCTCTGTTGATTTACTCTTTGATTCAGTCCAGTTCAGTTCAGTCACTCAGTTGTGTCTGACTCTTTGTGATCCCATGGACTGCAGCACGCCAGGCCTCCCTGTCCATTACCAACTCCCAGAGTTTACTCAAACTGAAGTCCATTGAGTCGATGATGACATCTAACCATCTCATCCTCTGTCGTCCCCTTCTCTTCTTGCCTTCAATGTTTCCCAGCATTAGGGTCTTTTCAAATGTGTGAGCTCTTCGCATCAGGTGGCCAAAGTATTGGAGCTTCAGCTTCAACATCAGTCCTTCCAATGAACACCGAGGACTGATCTCCTTTAGGATGGACTGGTTGGATCTCCTTGCAGTCCAAGGGACTCTCAAGAGTCTTCTCCAACACCACAGTTCAAAAGCACCAATCCTTTGGCGCTCAGCTCTCTTTGATTGCTCTTTGATCACTCTCTGATTACTCTTTGATCACTCTCTGATTACTCTCTGATCACTCTTTGATCACTCTCTGATTACTCTCTGATCACTTTTTGATCACTCTCTGGTCACTCTGATTACTCTTTGACCACTCTTTGATCGCTCTCTGATCACTCTTTGATCACTGAGCTCTAAGATATCTTTCAATATCTGGCAGAGTAAGTCCTGACTCATGAGCTTTTTATTTTCCTAAATTTTCTTGGTTCTTACACATTCATACTTCGAATTCATAATTATTTCCCTACACTCCCTCTTCTTCCAGTCTCCCCATATTTTCCAGATTTGCAATTGCACTGCATTTGGAGAATAATTCAGAGAAAATTGATGCCAATAGAATCGATACTAATATTTTTGAGTCTTCTTATCACAGCTCTGTGTTCATTACAAAACATTTTTTATGTTCTTTAGAAAAAACTGATGCTTTTTTTTGTCTGTGTCCTTTGAGGTTTATTAATTTTTATAAGTTATTTCACATTTAGTTTCTCCTAAAATTGACAAATGAGAAGGCTGTTTACTATGGTAATAATGGTTTCATACAGGGTCTTATTAGAAAAGAATAGTTATTTTAGAAAATATTATAATTTTAAGATAAATAAATTAGTCAGCTTTGATGCTACCTATGACAACTATTCTGGAGAAGGAAATGGCAAGCCACTCCAGTGTTCTTGCCTGGAGAATCCCAGGGATGGGGGAGCCTGGTGGGCTGCCATCTATGGGGTCGCACAGAGTCAGACACGACTGAGGCGACTTAGCAGCAGCAGCAGCAGCAAGATGACAACTATTAATGTGTGGAATAGATTTGTGGTCTCACAATACTATAATTGCCAATATTTATTAGTACCATCATAGTTGCTGTTCCATTGGACACTAACCTGAAGTATAATAAACAGAGAGTGGTATTTGAATATTTTCACCTGTGATGTATACATATATATTTACGCATTTCTATTTACTGTAATTTCTATTTTCTTTCTTGCTTTGCTTGTGTATGTGTGTGTTTATGTGTTAGCTTTATTGCTTTTGTTAAATAGAGGATATGAAGTATTTGGAGCTATTCAATTTTGTGATATGAAGTTACTAAGTTAATAACAGTGTTAGGCTAGAGTAACAGTTAGATCCTAAAAGGTAATGGCTTAGCACAGTAGAAATTTTTCTAACTCATACGACATAAGTTTAATTACAATAGCTATTTCTTTCTACATTTCAGATCAGTAAGGCAAGTGTTCCCTCTTGGAAAATGAGCCTGCTGAATGTCTGCAGTCTTATAAATAACCTGAACAGCCAAGCTGAGGAAACAGGAGAGTTTCATGAGGAGGAGCTCATTACAAGAAGGAAATTTCCTGCTGCCTTAGATGGTTTTAGCTTGGAAGCAATGTTGACGATATACCAGCTCCGAAAAATCTGTCACAGCAGGGCCTTTCAACACTGGGAGGTAAAACAAAAGAAAAATATGAATATGATTATGGTTATACTAGTTAACTCTCATTTACACTGATTGTTTTAATCCTGATAATTATCATAACAGGAAGACTTACAAATATTAAGGAAGAATAAACCATGTGTTGAGGTTAACATTCCTTCAGATCTTTAAAGTGTTTTGCAAATATTTGAAGTTTAGCAAAATATCTTTCCTTTGGTCTCTAAAGGGGGATCTATCTTCAGGCAGATTTGATCCACAGGCTTTTATTGTGGATGGCGTGCGTAGGCAGCTTTTGGTGCTGGTGGTGGTAGTGGCATGCTGAAGAAATTTAGGAAACTCAAAATGTTTTCTTAGAAACACTAAATCCTGTGTGTTTGTTTATAAATAAACACAGAACACAAAAGGCTTCATTTGTATTTGAAAATATTAGGTAAATAAAACTGGAATGATAAGAATATATATATTTCCACTTACCACTTCTACTTCTATTTTAATTGAGTGTGTGGATGGTGGATTTCAATCATTCTTAGAAGCTGAATTAGATTCAGCTAATTTTATTTGGCTAATAAAGCCAAATATAGAACTATACAGAACTACAATGAAGGAATGGATGTATATTATACACCACATGTGTAAAATAGATATCTAGTGGGAAACTGTTATATAACACGGGGAGCCCAGCTAGTGCTCTGTGATGACCTAGAGGGGTGGGATGGGGGTGGGTGGGATGGAGGCTCTAAAGGGAGGGGGTATATGTGTATACTTATGGCTGATTTGCATTGTTGTATGGCAGAAACCAATACATCATAAAGCAATTCTCCTCCAACTAAACATTTAAAAATGAAATTAAAATTTAAAAAAATACTACACTGGTGACTCACCACCTTTGGTTTGAAAATATTTGGAGGAGAAAAGGAAGATGAAAATGCTTTAAGAAAATTTATAATTTTATAATTTTCCCAACAAGGGAAACATTTCTTTTGGATTAACCCCTAAGAGAAATTTACTTCATGTTTCATATTCTGGGCTTACACCAACATCAGGGAACTGAGGGTCTGAGGGTGCCTTTCCTGCTAATATGACCATCTCTATAACCATCTCTATAACATGCCATCACAGAGATATCCTGTAGAAAAGAGGAAATGCAGTGCAGAACTTCTAGTATTTATTCTAACTTTTAGACAAAAAAAGTATTTTCCAGATTAAAATAAAATTAAAAAACGGTTTTTAATTTTTCTTGCTGGATTGTTTATCCTCTAATTCCAATTCCAGTTAAATGATTTTCTCTTTAAAATATTATGTCAATAAAACATGGAAAATTGGGAAATGTCAATTATGTGCTCTTTATTCAGAAAAAAAACCCTTAATAAATCATAATACACAAAAATCAGGTGCACATAAGATTAAAACTTTTGCTATTTGAAATGTTACAGAGTGATTTAAAATGAAATGATGATATTACTCAGAGTGTGTGGTACAAGCAATTACAGACTATGTGCACAGAGAAACAAAAGATTAAGGAACTAGATTTTTTGACAGTAGCTGTTTTTCCTTCTCTGAAATTGAATAGCTGTGGGTTGAAATAAAGTATTTGTGATACGATTCAATGCATACAGATTATGATTAAAAACTTAGTCTCCTATTAGTACTAGTTATAGTCACCCCAAAGTTTAGAAGACAATCACAAATATGAATATAATTCTTATCTTGAACATTAGCATTGATTTGTATAAAAATCTTATGTAAATCATGTGCAAAATTCTGGGAAGAGTTTCTAAATATTTTATGCTGGTTGAACATTTTGAATCAGAGCAGTACTATCTGAAAAAGTGTTTGGAACTAATTTTAGAATACAGCGTGTTCAATGAGATATTAGGCAAGATTCTACATGAAGATTAACTCCCTTGAGTTTTTGAATGTGAACTTGATTTTAATGATTAATTAAAGAAGCACAGGCTAAAGATCTTTAACACTTAAACAGAGCCTTGCTTAAACAGCTGAGCAAGTAGGCAGAACAAGCATTCCTCTCTCTAATGACTGAGAAATGGATCTCTAGAATGGCTTTCAATTCAAATCATTAATTAACAATGGAATATAAATTTCTATTGACCTTTGAGGTCAAACTTGGTTCACTAAATTCAGATCTCTATATTTGTTGTGACTTATGATATATTTCCATCTTTTGATCTATCATACACTGAAGGAAAATACTGAAAGTAACATTAAGTGAATTTTTTTCATTTGGAGGTAGTAATATGGCCTTGACAAATAAAAAAAGTTTAAAGCTAGCTGATGAACTAGGAAGAACACTGAACAGAGAATAAGAAAAACCATGTTTTCATCCTCTCAGCCACCTGATATCTACCTGTCCTCAAGCAAAACACTTAATTGCTATGAACCACATCATCCACATATGTCTTACGTCTGAGTGCAAATGAGATAAAAGGTAGATGAAACAGCTTGAAATGGAAGACTTTAATGCATGTAAGTTTGATTCATATTCTGTCTATCTTGTAGTTGATTCAGGAAGACATTCTTGATGCTGGAAATGACAAAAATGAAAAGGAAGAAGTGATAAAGAGAAAAATTCCTTACATTCTGAAACGGCAGCTTTATGAGAATAAACCCAGAAGACCCTACATACTCAAAAGAGGTTCTTACTACTACTGAGAGGATAAATACTTTATTTACATGTGATTGTGATTTCTTTTAATGAAATATCAAATTATATTTGTGTGGAAATGTGACAGAGCACAATTATTTTGTCTCTTCTACAGTTGTGGTTTATTAGATGTGATTTTTTTTCTGCATTACTATAAATTGGACTAAATGTTTTAAAATAAATCTAGATCTTGAGCATGAAGTGTTGTGTATAATTGGAGTAGATATTAATTAAGTCACATAGAATGTTTTGTCATTTTGCAAAGCACTTAATGGGTTGTTCAAGCAGTTAAAATGTTTGCCATTCTAAACCAAATTAAAAGAGATTAGGACAGTTTTACCGCAAAGTCTAGCCTACCTGTCATTAACCCAGAACAAAGTAACACCTGTTTTATTATTTGAATGTTTCATTGAACTAAAACACATGCGCTTTTCCAAGACTTACTCATTAATCTCAGAAATGGGGAAGGTAATAGAAGTAAAATAGGACCATCTTCAAAGAATGATTAATGAATTATTGTTAATTATGCGTGTCTTAATGAATGATCTTAGACTGAATTTGTTTTTCTGTTAAATGAATTTAATAGCTAATAAAAAGACAACAGCCATCAGAACTATGTTTCTTTGCAAATTTACTTCCATTAGAATAGTTACCCTTATCCACTTTTCCCCCTCACATTCAGTAAATGATAGCTTTATTTTTAACTTCACTGAGGAATTTGTATGACTAATATGTTTCCCACTTAGGAGAACATTTTTGAGGCAAAAGGAATACTTTAAATAACTCCTCATAAATTTCCTTAAAAACTGTAGTTATGGTCTCGTAAACCCTCATAGTCCTTCCGACCCACCATTAACAGTGGTCTCCTAGACTGCTGCTTTGACAGGTGGCCTATGAGGACCTCTATTTACAGCAATGCAACCAAGTCCCACAGTCATCTCTGAAGGAAGATAACCAGGTTTTGAGTTATTCTGGAATTAAGAAGTTTTGAGAACTCTGTGTCCTTTAGTTGAGAGCACTCCCTCCCATAGGCTAAACTCCACTTAGGATTTAAGTGTAGCCCACCAATCTCTGAGTTTTTTTCTGGTAAAATCATGATTTCTCATAACCATTTCCCCACCATCTTTTACAATCTTATCAGCTTCAACATTAAAAAGTGCCCAAGGAACTGATCCTAAAAGGGAAACTATTCCATAGTGATTAGGAGTGTCCACTCTGGAGTCAGGACACCCAGTTTCAGCCCCACTGTTCACTAGTACTCTTAGACACCTCTCTGTCTCCTCAACTACAAAACGTCAGAGCTGGGTGAGGGCAAAGTGGTCTGATATGGCATAAGATGCTTAGAACAGTGCCTGGAATATATTAACCACACTACATTTAACAGTTCTTCTAGCCACTTTCATACCGGTTTTCCTTTCTCCTTCAAAAAACCACGGAGCATAACACAATTTCATGATCTAACCCTTGGCGTTTTGAACAACAGCTGATCTCCTATTACTTGCTTCATTCGTTATCCATGAGTTTCACCTACGTGGGCAAAATCGCTCCACAATCACCCTCCTCAGTCTCTGACATCTTCACTTCCAATAATAAACATTTTAACCATTTCATCTCATCCCATCATTTCCACAGTCATACTATAGAACTTATTATACTCTCAATAAATTCAACTTCTCCAAAAATCTCAATTCCAAACACTCTGCTCACTCTATCCACGTCATCTTCTCTTTTCAGTTCATATAATCTATGATTCTCACTCTACCATTTATGATCTTACTTAATCTATTGCCCACCTCTGTTCACTTTTCAACTACTAATCACACTCTCACTTTGCACTTTACTTAGCTTAGATTTTATCATCCAAAACTAAAATTACTGTCTTACTACCCTCAACATCCTGTCCTTCCACCTTGTATGAGCCTGTGCAAACACCATTTGTTAAACTGAAATCTCCCCTTGATTCTGACCTCACCTGAGAAGCTGAACATAGCTGGAGAAAAATCCCCAACCTGATGATGAGACACATTTCAAATTTGTGATCCCCAATCTCAAGTGGGTCCTTAGTACTGTCCAATATCCCTATTTCCTTTGCCTGATAAATTTTGCCTCTAATTCTCTCTACTGGTTGTTTTATATCTTATCTTTTTCCTTGAATTGCAACTCTCATCCTTTTCCTCACATTTGTCAGATGCCTTTCTAATGATCTCACCTAAAATTCAAAGCAATAAGGAGAAAACTATATCATTGTCCTACAACTGAATGTTACAATCCCCTAGCATTTCCCTTCACTCTGTTCCATTTCAATGGAGGAACTGTCTCTTCTCTTCTGAGGTTCACTGCTTCATTTCTGCTTGTTAGTAAATGGTCCCACCACCTACTGAGGTATAAAAAAAATCTAGTCATAATTCTTAACTCTTCTCTGCAACACGCCACCACCCAAGTGACTCAGAGGTAAAGAATCTGCCTGCCAAGCAGGAGACATAGGTCTAATCCCTGTGTGGGGAAGATCCCCTGGAGAAGGAAATGGCAACCCACTCCAGTATTCTTGCCTGGACAAACCCATGGACAGAGGAGCCTCGCGGGCTACAGTCCATGGGGTCTCAGAGAGTCAGACACGACTTTGTGACTGAGCATGCACTCACGCTCTTTAATACGAACCTGGGATTTCATCTATTAAGAACTTTTGCTGCTTTGCATTCAAAAGACATCTCATATCTCTCTGCTTCTTGCCACATCATCCACCATTATTGCCTTAATTTGCAAGTTTCCCCCTCTTGCTGGACTGTGACAATTTCTTCCTAACCATTTTCCCATTGTCTTTCTATTTATCTGCATCCATATAGCAGAATAAGGTTTTAAAAATATTAATTAGATTATGCCATATGTCTCTCCTCAACTCCCCACAATGTCTTTCCATTTCACTTTGAATAAAATCAAATGTTGTCATGAAAGGCCTGAAATGCTTTGGTATTGTCTATTCTATTGAATTCCACTCATCCTCCTCTGGTCTCAGGGCTTCCCTGGTGGCTCAGACAGTAAAGCATCTGCCTGCAATGCGGGAGACCTGGGTTCGATCCCTGGATTGGGAAGATCCCCTGGAGAAGGAAATGGCAATCCACTCCAGTGCTATTGCCTGGAAAATCCCATGGGCGGAGGAGCCTGATAAGCTACAGTCCAAAGGGTCACAAAGAGTCAGGCAGGACCAAGCGGCTTCACTTCCTCTGGTCACACTGGCCTTCTTGTCATTCCTTTAACATATCCAGTTTGTTCTGCTCCAGAGCCTTTACAGATGCTGAAACTTCTTTTCTGGAAAGCTCTTCTGGTTAAAAATCTTTTTCCCTGTACACAGGACACCCACTAAAAGACAAGTCTCCCTTTTCATAGGAATGCCTAAGTTAGAGCCAACAGATAATGGGTAGAAAAAATGTAAAAATATAACTTGTGGGTCTATTATAACTTAAAGAGAAACTTCATTCCCTGAACTTTGACTTTTTCCTTATTTTGTTTTTTTTTTTTTGGTTTTAAATATGAATTTATTTTAACCACACAAATGAATACCATTCTCTTGAAGATGACATTGATTGATAGAGCTTAAATCCTTTAACAATGCTGTGGACCAAATCTGCCTCACCACCCTGGATCAACCAGACTGTTACTTGAAAGAGAAATGTATTTCTAACTTATTTCAGGCACTGCATTTTTCAGCCTCCTTGCTATGCCTCAACCATTATTTTAATTGCTACAGTCTTCTACAGAGTTTCTCATAGTTTATTTTTCACATCATTTAGATCTCTGCACATGTGATATGCATACAGTAAAGATTTTTCTTAAATTACCTTTATCCCTGAGTCAACATCCATCCAACTTTCTTTATTTGTCCACGGCCATACTTCCCTGAATGCGTTCCATCTCATTTCATCTAACTTACTTTATTTTTCTTTATATGTGAAAAAGAAAAGAAAAGCAGCCACTGACAGCAATCAACTGGGAGTTGTCCTGGCACCAGCAGTGAGGCTATGGTGCCCTCCTGTTAAATGATTTCACAGTATAAAACTTCAGACAGGGTCATTCTAACCCTGATGGTGAAAGACAATAAACAAGACCACTCTGTAATTCTATCTGAGCAAAATCAAAAACAAGAACACCACAAACCACAGAAATGATCAAACATCTTCCTTTCCACATAATTTGATCGAGGCCACTTTAACTAAGCTCTATTTTTCTACCTCTAGCGTAAAACCACCATCATATCTAGTCAAAAAATTACCCTCATTTTTCTGAAAACACCCAAAGCAGAGTAAAACCACACTTTCAGAACACTCCTCAAATCACAAGTCTAAATCCTGTACAAAAAGAAAGTGTTAGTAGCTCAGTCGTGTCCGATTCTTTGCGACCCCATGGGCTGTAGCCCGCCAGGCTCCTCTATCCATGGCATGCTCCAGGCGAGAATACTGGAATGAGTTGCCATTCTCTTCTCCAGAGGATCTTCCCTACCCAGGGACTGAACCTGGGTCTCCTGCACTGCAGGCAGATTCTTTACCGTCTGAGCCACTAGGGCCCATACATATACCCTCTTATTGGGATCCCATGATTTTCCATTGAATGAGGTTTCCAGCACTGGCAAACTCAATTTTGTGGGAGTGTGCTTTCTGCGGTCTTTGGCTCGTAGGCATCAGCAAAGCACATGTCGTAACCTGAAGTTATATAGCCATTTATTTGTTTACTCGTATATAATTTCTCACCCCCACCCAAATGTGTAATCTTTGTGAGGACAGACATTTTGCCTTTCTTCTTCACAGTTGAATTCCCAAAGGTTGAGCACCAGTCCTGCTAAGCATTAGTAAGGATTTGTTCACAAATGAATAAATTAGCAGCAAAAGGGATTTTCTCTTATAATAATGTGACCTAACTCAGGCCAGCTGCTCACTGCTCAAAAGCCAATAAAGAGGCCAAGCTGGTGGAAAGGGAAGTTTGCTTTATTTTGGATACCAGCAACTAGGAGAGAGAGGGAGGCGGACCTTGATCCAAAGGCCGACTCCCCCCCAACTGACAATCAGTGGGCAAGAGCTTTAATAGTCTGAGGGAGCGGGATACATGCAGAGATAGCACAGTCAGCTCTGACAGTCATCTTGAAATTGGTCATAGGTGGGCTGATCAGCATCGTTTTGTTTTAGGTACACTTTATCTTCAGTTTCAGGGTCAGTGTGTTTCCATTTCTTTGAGGCCAGTTCTCAGAACTGTGGCAGCTTTTGTCATGGCCAGAGTCTGCTCATTGTGTAGTTAACTTTTCCACCTTTTTTTTTAGTGGGGGTTTCAGTATCTATAAGACAGCTCCCAAGTTACGGCTCAGAATATTATCTATAGCACCTGAGAAGGAACAAAAGATCCTTGACGATGCTTAATGACTACACTAATAGACTAACTAGACTAATATTATTTGGTCTTTTTTGACTGTTTTCCCTTGTTTCTGCATGTTCTCATTTCTTTGCTTAAACTCATTCTTTGGGTAAAAATTTCCACAGACAAAAGGCAGGCTGAAGACATAGGGAGCAAGGACTACGGGGTCCTGCTCCATTTCAGTAAGAGGTTTTCCACATAGCTTCTACATATTTTTAAGCCCCAACTTAGTGATTCTACTTCGGAGGGATTGGTTATGAGCTCAGGTATCTATACAATGTCCCTGATTTTATGTGAAACAACACAGAATCTAGGTAAAAACTCACCTTCATCAGTGGCAGCCTGGGAAATGATGCCTCAGTTTTTGTCTCTTAGATTCTGTTCTGAGAAGGAAATAAACAAAAATGTCAAGTGAAATTGACAGTATTGTTGGTCCTTGAACAACATGGGGGTTAGGGGCACTGACTTCCTGTATAGTTGGAAACTCATATATAACTTCACAATCAGCTCCTTATTTACTGCATCTTCAGGTTCAACCAACAGGGATTGTGTAGTACTGCAGTATATATTCATTTTAAAAAATCCATATGTAAGTAGGTCTGTGCGGTTCAATCTCATGTCGTTCAGGGTCAACTGTATTTAAAATGGGAAAGAATAGATTTGTGAAATACAAAGAGGAAGAACTACTTGAATGTGAAGGAAATAATACAGGAATATTCTCAATTATTTTGAGATGTAAAGTCAGGAACCTCACTCTGTATTTGCACTTTTTGAGATTTCCCAATCACTGTTGGGTTAATTTGAGCTATGTGAGACTTAAATTTAAATCCATCCCCTGCCTGAGGTCCACCCCGATGACAGCATGGAAAGCTCCTGAACTCCTTCACTAGAAGGCATGCCAAATTTACAAGCATCCATGGAGAATACTCTTGAGAGTCCCTTGGACTGCAAGGAGATCCAACCAGTCCATTCTAAAGGAGATCAGTCCTGGGTGTTCTTGGAAGGACTGATGTTGAAGCTGAAACTCCAATACTTTGGCCACCTGATACGAAGAGTTGACTCATTGGAAAAGACCCTGATGCTGGGAGGGATTGGGGGCAGGAGGAGAAAGGGATGACAGAGGATGAGACGGCTGGATGGCATCACTGACTCGGTGGACATGAGTTTGGGTGAACTCTGGGAGTTGGTGATGGACAGGGAGGCCTGGCATGCTGCGATTCATGGGGTCTCAAAGAGTCGGACATGACTGGGTGACTGAACTGAACTGATGGAACCATTCCCTCTGAAAGAAATAAAGAAACTAGCTGAGCAACTCCTACATTGGGCAAATGAGAATATACCACGTTGAAACAGGTAAGAAAAGCTGAGACATGCCTTGGCAATACAACCCAATCTTGGCACCATGGCATACAATTGGGAGGGGATACCCAACTCCTACTGTCACCTTCAGAAGCGAAGGATTTGGACTGCACATCTGGTGCCCCTACTTTTTACACTTCCACTTGAGGAACAGGTCCCCCCCAACACTCAGTCCTGAAAGCCAACATGATTTATGTCCATGAGACCTATAAGACTATGGTAAACAAAGGAGCGGTTCTTAACAGGCATGCTCACACTTGTGCAATGTTGGGTATTGGTTTGATATGATTCAAAATCCACTTGTTTTTTGTTCTAATGAAGTTGTTTACATTGAGAAGGCTGTGTCAGGATATCATCATTAGCATGAACACTCAGTAGCTCAGCTATTGACAGGCACAGCTGGGAGCTTATTGATAAGCACTTTGGGGACTTCCCTAGTGGTCCAGTGGTTAAGAATCCATGTTGCAATGCAGGAGACATGGGTTTGATCCCTGGTCCAGGAACAGCCCACATGCCATGGAGCAACAAAGCCCATACACCACAACTACTGAGCCAGTATTCTAGAGCCAGTGAGCCTCAACTACTGAGTCCGTGTGCTGCAGCTCCTGAAGCCTACCACCTAGAACTCACACTCCACAATTAGAGACGCCACCACAATGAGAAACCTGTGCACCAGAATGAAGAGTAGCCCGCACCCACTGCAACTAGAGAAAGCCTGCGAGCAGCATCAAAGACCCACCACAGCCAAAAAATTAAGTAAATAAAAAATTTTTCTTTTAAATAAAAGAACTTTTGTGAAAGAGTGACTCTGGCTAGAGGATTTTAAGCTTTAAATATTAAGAGGTTTGACTAGCAACTGAAAATGTTTGGCCTGGGGAAGGCAACTTTTCCTTGCTAATCAAAATAGCTTTCCAAAGACCTTGGGGCACTAGCTCCTGGCTGGGCAAGGCGATTCTTTGCTGGCAATGGTCAAAATCATGCAGAGGCCCCAAGAAGAAAATCATCTTTCCCATCAAAGCTGGCATCTTTGTACCCTAGCAACGACCCTAGCAACAAAGGACTTTTGCTTTTGCACCAGCAGTTGGACATCAGCTCACGGTTAGCTAAGCCAACTCTCTCGAGAACAATGCATAGAAAGATATTCCTCCACTAAATTTGGGCTTTATTCCTTTTATCTCCCTTGCCTGAAACAATATTGTAATTAATCTGTTGATGGTTTGAAGTAGATTATTTCTTTATTGGCTTATTAAGAGACATTATCCTGTATACTATTGGCTTGTGAAATTATTATAATTCCTGCAGTGAACCTGTGCTAGATAAGTTCTTGGCAAAGCAGTTTCGGTGTCTGAACATAATTTGCTGCCAGACGAAGCATGTATTAATACTCCCTATCCCCCAGGGCTCAGTAGAGGGAGAGCAGGCAAAACCTCATCTCTGTCTTTTCCTACAAGGGGTCTACCTTCATATCCTACAAACTCTGCCTGAGGATCTGACTTCTAATTTTAGCACACATCTAGAACCTGACTGTGGTTCTCCCCAGAGAACAACAAAAATGTGGACATTTTCTTCACCTTATCCTTCTGGCTCTCTATAGTGATAAAATGAATATCTCCCTAGAAGGAGCTACTCACACATCTGGTGCCCCAGACTTTGTAGCTGCTGCCTGAAGGATGGGTTCCCCAAACTACACCCATGCCTATCTCTATTTTGAAAGTCAGAGATAATCTTCGACAAAATCGATGTGTTCTTTTTCCTATTTACCTTATGCCACCCAACTTGGTGGTACCTAAAGAGTTGGCAGCTCTCATAAACATTTTCACATTTTCAACATGTATAATATTTATCTTTTCACTTTGATAAAACAAGAACGTTTCTAAAGCACAAAACTCTTTGCATGTATCTAACCACTCCCTAAATAATTCCAACCAAAGCTTAGCATACCCAAAGGCTAAAAATTCTAAGGAACAGATATAAGAATATAATTCAGAATGGAGACTGAATTAATGGCCTGGTACTTAGTATGTCGGGGGCTTCCCAGGCGGCACAGTGTCAGTGCAGGAGATGTAAGAGATGCCACTGGGTTCAGTCACTGGGTCAGGAAGATCACTTGGAGTAGGAAATGTCAACCCACTCCAGTATTCTTGCCTGGATAATCCCATGTACAAAGGAGCCTCGTAGGTTACAGACCATGGGGTCACAAAGAGTCGGACATGACCGAGGCAACTGAGCATGCATGCATTTTATTGATGGAGACTTATTTCCCACCTGACAATCTGTTTGACTTAATTAGACTTTCTTTGTATCAAGTTCCAGGTTAAAAGGTCTTTCGTGGTGGTCCAGTGATTAAGAATCTACCTTGCAATGCAGGGAACACAGATTTGATCCCTGGTTGGGGAACTAAGATTTCACACACTGGGAACTAGTGAGCTCACGTGCTCTGGAGCTTGCAAGCCACAACTAGAGAGTCTGTGCATCACAAGGAAAGGTCCCACATGCTGCGACGAAGACTGAATGCAGCCAGCAAAAGTTACAGGTTAAATTAAAAACTTACTATTGCCTCAAGTAAGGAGACATGATAAACTAAAGTTGTCTTAAAATTCCCTAGTCTTTCTTATAGGGTTACAAAAATATATATACTAGAAACTCTAAAATCACTAAATAAAATTTTATTATGCTACCCTCCATTACCATTCAAACATGTAAGTAAGTTGAGGAGGGAATGGAGGAACCCATTTTATTTTATCTTCCCTGGTTTTTTACTCTGCCCAAATCCACTTCACACTGAGATGGGAAATCTGATGAGGTGCCACATCTGTGGCAGAATGTCTTTCTGGTAACTGATTCAGTTTTCATCTGAATGATTATTGATGGCATAGAAGTACTCTTGAAGTCAAAAGAACTTGATGTAATGAATCCTTCATTTCACAGGATCAGAATATTGCAAGGTTTTAAAGTTATGCCACTGATACAATTTAAAACTATATTGAAAATGAGTCTGAATTTTCCTTCTGCTTTGAATTCACTTAAGTGTAAAAATACATCTAAATAAGCCATCCCGCATCCAACACGGCATACACTTAGTATATGACCAATCTCTCTGGCTTCATCTTCCCTCACAGTCACGCTCTGTGTGTTTACTTCAAACCACTTGTGATTTGTGATTTTTCTCTTGTGCCTTTTGCTCCACACTTTCTCTTGTTATTTATTCTACTTAACATTTACTTCTTGGCTTGTCCAACTGATCATGTCCCATTCTTTTTGAGATTAAGATGAAATCCCACTTCTTGGAAACATTTTTAACCTATCAACTCACCACCCAAAGTTGAGTTAGGTTTCCTCTGTATTTGTCCCAATAATAAGGGATTATTGCTATAATCCCTGTGTATGTTCCCGTTAGCACATTTCCTGCATGTACAATAACAAATTGCATGCTCTTCTGAAAATAGGTCAAATTTCCTTAAGTTAGATATTATGCGTTGTTCATCTCTATATCCTGATGCAGATCCTGGTACATTTAAGAAGATCTTTGTTGATGAATAAACCACTGTTTAGCTGAGATAGGCAGTGCTTGTAATCTCTTACTCTCATCTCACTCCTTTGAGGATAACCCTCTAGAAAGATGCCCCCAAGAAAGAACCAAATCTATCCCCTTGTAGATTCAACTATAACATTCTCTATGGATACAGAGATTCTACTTGTATCAGTCATAATGTTCTTATTTCACAAGGATCATGGAGCTCTCCCCAAATTTGGAGTGTCATTAGCCTCTTAATGAGCTAGTGGCTTCAGGGATTGACTTACCCAGCTCAGTGTGTGATAGTTCAGTTCAGTTCAGTTCAGTCACTCAGTAAGTGGCATACAAAATGAAGTCCTCGAGAGAGAGCAATCCTACCTGTCTGATATTCATCCTGGAAGCATCTCTGACCCATCAGGAAGTATTGAAAGTTTGCTATCCTCTTATAGAACCCAGCTACCCTGGACAACAAATTGGCTCCTTCCACCAGGGATTGCTACCCTGATCAAGACCAACACAAACCAGTTTTTCCTCTAATTAAGAATAGCAGCCTAAATATAGTTAGGCTTTCTGTGATAGGAAATTTCAGTGCTTTGAAGATTTTTGCAAAGCTTCATTAGATTGCATCTGATTTTACCTTGTTCCAATTTAAATTACTTCAGACATTTATAGGGCATTCAGTATATGGACTTTCACTTTAGGAGAAGAACTCAGATGAATACTGAAATACTAGCAGCTGGAAATATGTGTAAATGAATCTAAGCAAGAGTTTTTGAGTATTTTCAGCAAGGCCCTGGGGAAGAAGAAAGTGAGGGAATTTAAGCCATTTCTTGTGATATTGGTAACTTTTAAAGGAGGTGTGAAATAACAGTGTGTGACTGCATTTACCATGACACAACCTCATGAAGACAACACATCTGGCATTTACAAGAGAACACTTTATGTTTCTTGATTTAAATTCAGTAAGTGTTAAGATACCCTCTGGGTCGTGCTTGTAAAGCTTAATTTCTATTCATTTAAGAATTTCCCACTTCCTTAGTAGATAGAAGCCTGCTGTTTAACTGTCTTGAAGGAAGCAATCTGACTCACTGTTGCTAACCAATTTTTAATCAAGAGAAAGCTGCCTACTGCCAGAGCAGTTCAGAGATGTTAGATATTTATTTCTTCCTGAAATGTCTTCCTGGTATCTAAAATGTGCCAAAATGAAACAGACATAGGACTGCCAAAATATTTTCATGAAATACCTAGGAAACAGTCACAAAGATGCTAGAGTGAGTTCCAAGTCCATATCAACTTTCTGAGACCATCTTTCAGATTTAAAGTTTTAGATTTTTTTCAAAAATTTCCCCAAGATTTCTGATTCTTATTTTATCAGAGTTCAATTGATAATTTGGTTACTCTTTTAATTAACAAGTATTTCCTCAATATGTACTCCCTGAGGTACTGTGCAAAGCATTGGGACACCAAGTTAAAGTCATGCTTCCTATTGTGTAAAAATACGTGCATGTGTGCGTGTTCAGCCGTGTCTGACTCTTTGCTACCGCATGGACTGTAGCCCACCAGGCTCCTCTGTCCACAGAATATTCCAGGCAAGAATACTGGAGTGGGTTGTCATTTCCTCCTCCAGGGAATCTCCCCTCCAGATCCAGGGATCAAATCCACAGCTCCTGTATTGGCAGGCAGATTCTTTACCAGCTCTCCACCTAGGTACAAATAATATATTCCCAAATCACATGCTATGTTGATGTGACTGAGTTGGCCGTTGGGATACAAGAGGAAGAGTTAACATGACAACTTCCTAGAATCTCCTTGAACATACAACAGACACACAGTCTTTGTACCTTGTGTTTGATCTCTTCTCCATCCTGTCTCCTGGAATGTAAATACCATCTTGGACTTGAAAATCTAGGGCAACACACAAAGTGTGGCACGGTGACCTAGAAGGAGTTCAAGTCCCTGAGAAGCAGAGCCAACTGACCAGCATTGAATTGTGTACTTTCAAATTTGCAGGTGAGAAATGCTATGGACACTGGGGGCACATGCATGGTTTCATCTTTTTCAGATATATATCCAGGGATAGTATTGCTGGGTCATATGGTAGATCTATTTCTAGTTTCTTGAGGAACCTCCATACTGTTTTCCTTGGTGGTTGCACCAATTTATATCCCCATCAACAATGTAGAGGCGCTCCCTTTTCTCCACATCCTCATCAACATTTGCTCTGTGTAAACTTTTTGATAATTGCCATTCTGACAGGTATGAGGCTATTGATACCTCATTGTGGCTTTGATTCCATTTCTTTTATGGTTAGTGACATTGAATATCTTTTCATGTGCCTGTTGGCCATCTGTATATATTCTTTGGAAGAATGTCTATTCAGGTCTTCTGTCCATTTCTTGGTTAGGTGGGGTTTTTTGATACTGTTTTGATACTGTATGTGCTGTTTATAGGAGAAGGCAATGGCACCCCACTCCAGTACTCTTGCCTGGAAAATCCCATGGATGGAGGAGCCTGGTAGGTTGCAGTCCATGGGGTCACCAAGAGTTGGACACAACTGAGTGACTTCACTTTCACTTTTTACTTTCATGCACTGGAGAAGGAAATGGCAACCCACTCCAGTGTTCTTGCCTGGAGAATCCCAGAGACAGGGGAGCCTGGTGGGCTGCCTTCTATGGGGTTGCACAGAGTTGGACACAACTGTAGTGACTTAGCAACTTAGCAGTGCTGTTTATATAGTTTGGATATTAATCCCTTATTGGTAAAGTGATGCAAATATTGTCTCCCATTCAGAAGATTGTCTTTTATCAATGATTCTAATTAAGAACTTTAACAAACTAAAAAAGAAAACTTTTACAAACTGGAGAATATATAGGTAGTGAAGATAAGAATAATAAGATTGCTTTTAAAATGAGTCATAAGGAATTGGGGGAGAAGGCAATGGCACCCCACTCCAGTACTCTCGCCTGGAAAAATCCCATGGATGGAGGAGCCTGGTGGGCTG
Organism: Bos javanicus; assembly: GCF_032452875.1. Taxonomy (NCBI): domain Eukaryota; kingdom Metazoa; phylum Chordata; class Mammalia; order Artiodactyla; family Bovidae; genus Bos; species Bos javanicus. The sequence continues at coordinate 16,045,358 of NC_083872.1, forward strand.
CAGTCCATGGGGTTGCTGAGGGTCGGACACGACTGAGCGACTTCACTTTCACTTTTCACTTTCATGCATTGGAGAAGGAAATGGCAACCCACTCCAGTGTTCTTGCCTGGAGGATCCCAGGGACAGGGGAGCCTGGTGGGCTGCCGTCTATGGGGTCGCACAGAGTCAGACACGACTGAAGAGACTTAGCAGCAGCAGCAGCATAAGGGATTGGGGCTCATATCTTTGAAAAAAGAAATTTTAAGAGGGGCATAAGTGACTTCAAATAGGTGAGAGAATTTTATGCATACGAAGGCTGGATTATCTTGATTCGCTACTGAGTGGAATGAATGACTCCTAGGATTCCAGCCTGAGGAATCAAGATGCACTAAAAGACAGTGATGTTGTCTCATTTGTTTTCTGTTCAGTGGTTACTGTTGAGTTTGGGGAGTGGGTAGGTAGATGTACTAGTTTCCCAGGGCTGCTAGAGCAAAGTATCATGAATTAATGGCTTAAAGAGCAGACATTTATTGTCTCACAGTCTGGAGGCTTGAAGTCTTAGCTCAAGGTATCTGTAGGATAGGCACCTTCTGGGGGCTGTGAGGAAGAATCTGCCTCTTCTGTAGATTCTAGTTGTTTGCTACCAATTGCTGGCCCTCCTTGGCTCATGGAAACATCAGCTTAAGCTCTGCTTTCACCTTCACTGGCATTCTATGTGTGTGTATGTGTGTGTGGCCAAATGTCCCCTTTTTATAAGGACACCATCATACTGGATGAGCGGCTCACCTTACTTCAGTATGACCTCATCGCAACTTATTACAATTAAATGAACTGTTAGTTGCTCAGTCATGTCCAACTCTTTGTGACCCATGGGCTGTAGCCCCCCAGGTTCCTCTCTTCATGGAATTCTCCAGGGAGGGATACTGGAATGGGTTATCATTCTCTTCTCCAGGGGATCTTCCCAACCCAGGGATTGAACCGATGTCTCTTGCATTGCAGGAAGACTGTTTACCCAATAAACTGGGAAAGTTTATTGGCAATTGCCTTATCTCCAAAAAAGTTCACATTCTGAGGTACTGTTGTTAAGACTTCCACATAGGATTTTTGAAGGGAAACAATTCAATCCACAACAATAGGGAAGTCACAGTTCAGGAGTTGACCTTGGCTCGTATTGGGTTTCATATATGTCTGAAACATCCTTCGATATTCCCAAATGTAAATTGTCTGGTAAGTGGCTGAATAAAGGGGATAGAATTTTAAGGAAAGGTCAAGCTGGAGGTACAGGTTGTGAAATTAAAAATCATAATTATATAGATAGTATTTGATGGCCTATGCATTACTGACATTAATTAGTGAACAATAATAGAGAAGAGAACTTAGCACTGTATATTGAACTTTGTTGAAGAAAAATGAGAAGAATCACATTCATTCATAATATTATTTAACTATCTGTAAGGGTATAGGGAAGTACTATATGGAAGACAGTCATGAAACTCATTAAAGGAAAAGCTATAACATCCTCACCTTTCAGAATAAAATATGAAAGTGACATAGGTGACCTTCACCCTGTTATGTCACTCTCTTTCTCTCATTGTCTCTCATTCCAATAGCAATCAATTTAAAAATCCATTTCCTACCTAACACAGTGTGCATATTTCTATGTCAGACTTCCTGGAGTTATAGAGGGCAAGATTTGGAATAAGGGTATTTTGGATGGGAACTTTTTAAAAAAAATGTTTAGATTGAAGAACTGCTAGAGTTATTCCAAACTAATCTTGTTTTCCACCAGCCATCGATGACCTTTTCATTTTTAGCTGTTTTTCAATCCTAGTTTGGGAAATCATGTAATAAGTTAACGTGCTGAGACCAGAGTCAGAATCTCTCTATATTTATGGACAAAGAACCAACATATATTTTGGACATTTCTATGAACTACAAAGGAGCATGATGACTTCAAAAAATCTATGATTTGATGCAAAAGGACTACTGTGAATCTTATTTTGCCCTCTTCTCAGGAACCTAAACAGTCTTTGAAATAAGTACACAGTTCTATTTGGATCCTTCAACAAAATGCAAAGATGAAAAGTACCCAGTACATCGCTGCCTTGCTCTTTGAAAGGAATCTCTCATCTCTTTGTGGTGGGCTATACTTCGACCTGGGTCATTCCTGTGCTTTTGGCAATAGATGATTTCTGAGAATCATTCTCACTGTAGCTCTTATTGAAGCAATCAGCATGCTGCATCAATTCCGAGGAATTATGTGTAATGATGCAAAACCTTCCATTGCCGCCATTATTTGTGACTAAAAGCTAGAGAAAATAGCTCCTAGAAGCATTCTGCCTCTGCAGCAAGGTTACACTTATTAACTAAGGGGTAGAATAATAAGTTCAGCCAAATGCTCTGGCCTAGGAGTCAGAAAGATTGCCATAAATACGTAAAGGAAAATAGCCTCTGGGATTTCATAAGGGAGTAGAGAAATCAATGCCAATTTGGGAGTGATGGAATAAAGCCTTTCTCCTTTCTACAGTTCAGTGACAGGAAGTGATGAAATGGCTCAATCTTGCAATATAAGAGGAAAAGTTAATGAAATCCAAAGTTTTGTATATCTTGAAGATTTTTTCTCAAATAATAAAAAGTGAACCAATTTTTACCTCCAGGTCAGGATGGCCTGAAAAGTATCAAGTTAATTGGCACTGATTACACTTACATGATGTATCAATGAAAATTGAGACACTGTCAATGTATTTTCACCCCAAATATTCAGTTAATGTATATATATTGGATTGCGTAGCCAAGTGTTTTTAAAATATTTACATGTAACACTAGTTCCCTGGGATATGAATGTTTGTTTTTAATAAAAGGTTTTCAGATTGCACATAAACAATTGTGCATGTCCTGCGACTGCTCATTACACTTTAGGTTTAATGGAATGCCACAGTTTTGATGCCTGGTCATATTTATAAGCAGTTTCCTATGGATGGGGCTATAGGGAGCAATTTTATCCTAAGCTTGGATGTGAAATCAAGGAGCTTCAGCTTTCAAAAAGTAACTCTTGCACCAATGTAAGGTGATTATGCTGAGGTTTCATAGTGACATGTAAGAGGCTTGAAGAACACTAGAAAGATCCCTACCAGGGCAAGCAGAATAGCACCATGAGCTATTCCATTGTGTCTTCCAGGCGGAATTGGAGACTTGGGAATTCAGGTCCATGAAACATTTCCACAATCTGCTAAGGCTTGTATGTTTTGCTGAGTCTGCCATGACTTCTTTAGGATTTATTTTTCAGATTGTTCATTTTTGGCAAGACTCTGGCCTGCTACTCACAAGAAAGTATGACACAAAATTTGGAAAACGCTCCTCTAAGCAATGTTGTTTAAACAACTCATTTTACTTCTGGATTCTGAGGGCATCTCTGGTAGCTCAGATGGTAAAAATTCTGTCTGCAATGCAGGGGACCCAAGTTCAATCCTGGGTCAGGAAGATCTCATGGAGAAGGGAATGGCTATCCTCTTTAGTATACTTGCCTGGAGAAATCCATGGACAGAGGAACCTGGTGGGCTACAGTCTATGGGGTCACAAAAGTTGGACATGACTGAGCAATTAACACACTCAGCCCTTAAATGTCACCATGAGAAAATGTAAGGAATATGATTTCCTAAACTTATTGAACCAGAGAACTCCCTTTCATATAATATTTCTTGACATTGTCCATGTACGCATTTCAAAAAATATCAACTGCACCAACACTAATTTATTTCATGTACTCCTATTACATGCCTGACAAGGTTGTAAGTGCTAGAAATCCCAGGAGAATAGCTATCCAAGGTCACTGCTCTTAGAAGTCTCATTTCTAGACCCAGGTACAGAGACAATAATAAATAAGGGGAAAAAATGAACTAACAAAATAATTTAACTCAGTAATCAGGAGTAAAGAATAAAACAAAATTATATGGAAAATTACATGTGTCACTTTAGGATGGGCAATCAGATCCACAGAAAGACATGAAATGGCTACTTCCTGGGTTAAATTTTCAAATTTAGATTCCCCATAGATTGAATTAATTATTTAAATCTTTGAAAAATCTTTGGTAGAGTTTTTGACCAATTTCTGTTTTCCTTGATAAGTGGAATAATACAAGAGCAAAATGAGAATAAATGTATTAAAAAAAAAACAAATCCAAATTTCTTCTCTGACAGACAGTTCAGTTCAGTTCAGTTCAGTCACTCAGTCGTGTCCGACTCTTTGTGACACCATGAATCGAAGCACCCCAGGCCTTCCTGTCCATCACCAACTCCCGGAGTTCACTCAGACTCATGTCCATCGAGTCAGTGATGCCATCCAGCCATCTCATCCTCTGTCGTCCCCTTCTCCTCCTGCCCTCAATCCCTCCCAGCATCAAAGTCTTTTCCAATGAGTCAACTCTTCGCATGAGGTGGCCAAAGTACTGGAGTTTCAGCTTTAGCATCATTCCTTCCAAAGAAATCCCAGGGCTGATCTCTTTCAAAATGGACTGATTGGATCTCCCTGCAGTCCAAGGGACTCTCAAGAGTCTTCTCCAACACCACAGTTCAAAAGCATCAATTCTTCAGCACTCAGCCTTCTTCACAGTCCAACTCTTACATCCATACATGACCACAGGAAAAACCATAGCCTTGACTAGACGAACATTTGTTGGCAAAGTGATGTCTCTGCTTTTGAATATGCTAACTAGGTTGGTCATAACTTTCCTTCCAAGGAGCAAGCGTCTTTTAATTTCATGGCTGCAGTGACCATCTGCAGTGATTTTGGAACCCCCCCAAATAAAGTCTGACACTGTTTCCACTGTTTCCCCATCTATTTCCCATGAAGTGATGGGATTGGATGCCATGATCTTCGTTTTCTGAATGTTGAGCTTTAAGCCAACTTTTTCACTCTCCACTTTCACTTTCATCAAGAGACTTTTTAGTTCCTCTTCACTTTCTGCCATAAGGGTGGTGTCATCTGCATATCTGAGGTGATTGATATTTCTCCTGGCAATCTTGATTCCAGCTTGTGTTTCTTCCAGTCCAGCGTTTCTCATGATGCACTCTGTATATAAGTTAAATAAGCAGGGTGACAATATACAGCCTTGACGTACTCCTTTTGCTATTTGGAACCAGTCTGTTGTTCCATGTCCAGTTCTAACTGTTGCTTCCTGACCTGCATACAGATTTCTCAAGAGGCAGGTCAGGTGGTCTGTTATTCCCATCTCCTTCAGAATTCTCTACTGTTTATTGTGATCCACACAGTCAAAGGCTTTGGCATAGTCAATAAAGCAGAAATAGATGCTTTTCTGGAACTCTCTTGCTTTTTCCATGATCCAGCAGATGTTGGCAATTTGATCTCTGGTTCTTCTGCCTTTTCTAAAACCAGCTTGAACATCAGGAAGTTCATGGTTCACGTATTGCTGAAACCTGGCTGGGAGAATTTGAGCATTACTTTACTCGCATGTGAGATGAGTGCAATTGTACAGTAGTTTGAGCATTCTTTGGCATTGCCTTTCTTTGGGATTGGAATGAAAACTGACCTTTTCCAGTCCTGTGGCCACTGCTGAGTTTTCCAAATTTGCTGGCATATTTACTGCAGCACTTTCACAGCATCATTTTTCAGGATTTGGAATAGCTCAACTGGAATTCCATCACCTCCACTAGCTTTGTTCATAGTGATGCTTTCTAAGGCCCACTTGACTTCACATTCCAGGATGTCTGGCTCTAGGTCAGTGATCACACCATCGTGATTATCTGGGTCGTGAAGATCTTTTTGTACAGTTCTTCTGTGTGTTCTTGCCATCTCTTCTGAATATCTTCTGCTTCTGTTAGGTCCATACCATTTCTGTCCTTTATTGAGCCCATCTTTGCATGAAATGTTCCTTTGGTATCTCTAATTTTCTTGAAGAGATCTCTAGTCTTCCCCATTCTGTTGTTTTCCTCTATTTCTTTGCACTGATCGCTGAAGAAGGCTTTCTTATCTCTTCTTGCTATTCTTTGGAACTCTGCATTCAGATGCTTATATCTTTCCTTTTCTCCTTTGCTTTTTGCTTCTCTTGTTTTCACAGCTCTTTGTAAGGCCTCCCCAGACAGCCATTTTGCTTTTTTGCATTTCTTTTCCATGGGGATGGTCTTGATCCCTGTCCTGTGCAATGTCATGAACCTCATTCCATAGTTCATCAGGCACTCTATCTATCAGATCTAGGCCCTTAAATCTATTTCTCACTTCCATTGTATAATCATAAGGGATTTGATTTAGGTCATACCTGAATGGTCTAGTGGTTTTCCCTACTTTCTTCAATTTAAGTCTGAATTTGGGAATAAGGAGTTCATGGTCTGAGCCACAGTCAGCTCCTGGTCTTGTTTTTGTGGACTGTATAAAGCTTCTCCATCTTTGGCTGCAAAGAATATAATCAATCTGATTTCGGTTTTGACCATCTGGTGATATCCATGTGTAGAGTCTTGTCTTGTGTTGTTGGAAGAGGGTGTTTGCTATGAGCAGTGCATTTTCTTGGCAAAACTCTATTAGTCTTTGCCCTGCTTCATTCCATATTCCAAGGCCTAATTTTTGTGTTACTCCAGGTGTTTCTTGACTTCCTACTTTTGCATTCCAGTCCCCTATAATGAAAAGGACATCTTTTTTGTGTGTTATTTCTAAAAGATCTTGTAGGTCTTCATAGAACCTACAACTTCAGCTTCAGCTTCTTCAGCGTTACCGGTTGGGGAATAGACTTGGATTACTGTGATATTGAATGGTTTGCCTTGGAAACAAACAGAGATCATTCTGTCGTTTTTGAGATTGCATCCAAGTACTGCATTTCGAACTCTTTTGTTGACCATTATGGCTACTCTATTTCTTCTGAGGGATTCCGGCCCGCAGTAGTAGATATAATGGTCATCTGAGTTAAATTCACCCATTCCAGTCCATTTGAGTTCGCTGATTCCTAGAATGTTGACATTCACTCTTGCCATCTCTTGTTTGACCACTTCCAATTTGTCTTGATTCATGGAACTGACATTCCAGCTTCCTATGCAATATTGCTCTTTACAGCATCAGACCTGGCTTCTATCACCAGTCACATCCACAACTGAGTATTGTTTTTGCTTTGGCTCCATCCCTTCATTCTTTCTGGAGTTATTTCTCCACTGATCTCCAGTAGCATATTGGGCACCTACTGACCTGGGGAGTTCCTCTTTCAGTATCCTATCATTTTGCCTTTTCATACTGTTCGTGGGGTTCTCAAGGCAAGAATACTCAAGTGGTTTGCCATTCCCTTCTCCAGTGGACCACATTCTGTCAGATCTCTCCACCATGACCTGCCTGTCTTGGGTTGCCCCACGGGCATGGCTTAGTTTCATTGAGTTAGACAAGACTGTAGTCCTAGTGTGATTAGATTGACTACTTTTCGGTGAGTATGGTTTCAGTGTGTCTGCCCTCTGATGCCCTCTTGCAACACCTACCATCTTACTTGGGTTTCTCTTACCTTGGATGTGGGGTATCTCTTCATGGCTGTTCCAGCAAAGCACAGCTGCTACTCCTTACCTTGGATGAGGGGTATCTCCTCACCACCACCCTTCCTGACTTTCAACGTGGGATCCTTGGGCGTGGGGTTGGTCCTCCCGGCCATTGCCCCTGGCCTCAGGCGTAGGGTAGCTCCTCTTGGCTACTGCCCCTGGCCTCTGACAGACAGCTGCTGCTAAGTCGCTTCAGTCGTGTCTGACTCTGTGCGACCCCATAGACAGACCGCAGCCTGCCAGGCTCCCCCATCCCTGGGATTCTCCAGGCAAGAACACTGGAGTAGGTTGCCATTTCCTTCTCCAATGCATGAAAATGAAAAGTGAAAATGAAGTCGCTCAGTCATGTCCGACTCCTAGCGACCTCATGGACTGCAGCCTACTAGGCTCCTCTGCCCATGGGATTTGCCAGGCAAGAGTACTGGAGTGGGTTGCCATTGCCTTCTTCGTGACAGACAGCACCAGCAGGTAAAAACTATAGGGATTTCTCTGTAAATCATACATTCACAAGACATTATTAACTTAACAAGTGAGATGTATTTTCTGTAACAATAGCCACTTCACAGTGTAAACAGGGACTACTAATGTGTTCACCTAAAATTCCAGAAGGAAAGGCACAACTTGGCAAAACAAAAAATTTCTTTGGATTCTAAAGTTAAGTGCCATTATTGAAAGGCAGATTTGAGAACAGTCATGATCCACTCTTAAACATAGAGGGGCAGAGACTTCTCCACCCAGAAACATGAGTCTTTCTCCTTCCTTGTTAAATCCTCAAAAGTAATGCTTTGTTGTCTGCTTAATATCATCTATATAGAAAGGGAATTAAGAAAAAAAGGAATCACAACAATATCTTGTACTTTCAGCTGCTCCCACCAATACATCAACTCTTAGGTTTCCCACAGGGCCTAGGAGCACTTCAGTTCAGTTCAGTTCAGTTGCTCAGTCGTGTCCGACTCTTTGCGACCCCATGAATCGCAGCACGCCAGGCCTCTCTGTCCATCACCAACTCCCAGAGTTCACTCAAACTCATGTCCATTGAGTCGGTGATGCCATCCAGCCATCTCATCCTCTGTCATCCCCTTCTCCTCCAACCCCCAATCCCTCCCAGCATCAGGGCCTTTTCCAATGAGTCAACTCTTTGCATGAGGTGGCCAAACTATTGGAGTTTCAGCTTCAGCATCAGTCCTTCCAATGAATACCCAGGACTGGTCTCCTTTAGGATGAACTGGTTGGATCTCCTTGCAGTCCAAGGGACTCAAAAGAGTCTTCTCCAGCACCACTGCTGCTGCTGCTAAGTCACGTCAGTCATGTCCGACTCTGTGCGACCCCATAGATGGCAGCCCAACAGGCTCCTCTGTCCCTGGGATTATCCAGGCAAGAACACTGGAGTGGGTTGCCATTTCCTTCTCCAATCATGAAAGTGAAAAGTGAAAGTGAAGTCGCTCAGTCATGTCCAACTCTTAGTGACCCCACGACTGCAGCCCACCAGGCTCCTCCATCCATGGGATTTTCCAGGCGAGAGTACTAGAGTGGGGTGCCATTGCCTTCTCCACTCCAGCACCACAGCAATCATCAAATAGGAAAACAGAGACTAAACACTTCAAAAATGACACATGAATGAGGTAGATAAATTAAAGTTTTCACATCTAGTACTTGCCTGTTCTAACTTGGTAGCATTCATGCAATACCAGAAAGGAAAACAAACAAACAAACAAACATTCATTATCATTTGGCATTAGTCACAATCAAGGGGATTTTAGTACAAATCAGTGCATGTACTTACTAGTATATATAATAAGAAAAGACACTCTTCCTTGAGTTTCTTTCTTCAAGAATGGACCCCAGCTCTTCAACAGGATAGGCACTGGTGAGCTAAGCTACATCACCTGAAATTCCCTGCTCTGGTGTTCACCTCTCCTGGTTTTAGGAAGAAGAAGGCATCTGGAAAGCATCTGGAGGATCTTGGTGCTCTTGGGGCACCACCTGAACTGTGTTTAAATAAGCAGCAACACTCACACACTGACTCTCTAATGACTAAAATTAGTCTACTTGAAAGCATCCTATTTAAGGTTTCAAGGTTGAAAAGAATTTTGGAATTCTACAACCTTGGCTTTAAAAAATAGTACTTTCAAAAAACAAAAGAAAACTGGGTTTGGGGTTGGAAGAATACAAAACAGGTCCCTAAATAGACCACAGGCCTTGTCCACTTACCTGCATATGCGTCACTGCAGAAATAAGTATAGAGTACCCCCAACTCAGCCCACTCCTCAGAATCTCTCTTCTGGGACTAACCCCAAGGATCTCATGGATGGCACACTGCCTAACCACCTGCACTCCAGGCCTTCTCCAGAAAGTTAGGATGGATTCATCCTATTGGATGGAACCAAACCGTAATTCCCCAAGGGTTGGTGGCTTCCAAGGGAGTGGGACACTGAGCTAGGGTCAGAGACCCTGAAACTGCAGCAGAGGTGGAGAACACCCACAAGACCGCCCTCAACCCCAACAAATGTCTCACTTGCCACCCTGTCCTAAGCTGCCAAAGCTCCCTCAAGAGGCATCACTGTACTCATACCGGGGAGAGGCCGTTCCAGTGTAAAATCTGTGATTGGGCCTTCTCCACCAAAGGCAGCCTGAAGACGCAGCTCGGGGTCCACCCAACCAACATGCGGGTAAAGACGCAGCATTAGTGCCGGATCTGCCGGAAGAAGTTTACCAGCATTTGAATGCACACGGGCGGTCAGATTCTCAGATGCCTCTGGCGGAGAATTCCTGTAACTTTATGGGTCCTGAGCCAAGGATGATCAGGGGAAATGGTGCCCTCTGTCATAGGGATGTTGTTGAAGTCATCAATGTAGATCAAGTCTGCGCCCAGGAGGTCCCTGGGAGCTCCTCGAAGGTCTCCGAGCGGCTTCCCGGCATCCGCTTGTCATCACCTTCCTCTAGGGTTGACCACGGTGGCGTCCCTGGATGCCCCAGTGAAGGCGGGTCTCGCTACTCTTGTCCTGACTCTGCAGAGCAGCAGAGAAATGGGTTCCGTGGAGAGCAATGGCTTAACCAACGACTCTTCCTCCGCAGTGATGGGGGACAAGGAGGATCCGGTATCTGAGGCGGAAGTCCAAACATCCTCGCCAACAGCCAAGGGGAGAGTGTCAAGTCCAAGTCTGCTGATGCTGGCGGCAATGCGGACAGCTCCCAGAACAGCTGCACTGAGATGATGGAAGGCTGGAGCAGTGTCCCTTCGACATGTATCCGAGCCCAGCCAACCTATGTCAAAGTTGAAGTTCCTGGTGTTGCTCATTGATCCTGAGACTATGTTTCCACGGATGACAACTTACTTAGGGGCCCAGCCAAGCAACAGGGCTCAGCACCCACAAAGTCACAGGGACTCTCTGGCAGAGGCATCTGGGAATCTGACCACCACAAATATCATCCACTCTCCACTTGTTGGACATTTGGATTCTTTTTGTTGTTGTTGTTGTTTTGCACTCTAATCCTAGGTTTATTCAGTACAATTCTCTTACTCTACACAACAAAGTATGAACACAACATTATCTAAAATGCCACAAAGTTACAAAACTCAAAACAGAAAATTTGTAGTACTGACTGTACATTAAAAGCCAAAAAAAGCAATCTACACGTTGCCAAGGTAACCTGCAGGACCACTATTAATATCAACACAAGGGATTCTGTGATGATCCTACAGAGCTGTCAACTTACCAGTCTCAGTGTGGAAGGGAGACATGGGTGTGTGTTTACGTGTGCACAGGAGTACATGTGAAAGGAACCATTTGGGCAGGCTGGGACGGTATCACACCACCTGGAATCCTTTGCTTATCCCCACTGGCTTTGCCACTAACTTGGCTTTCAGAAACTAGAAATATAGAAGCTTTCTAGCAGAAAACTGGAGGGCACCTTTATAAGCAGGACTCCCAAACCAGCAACTCCTGCAGCGGGAACTCTGCCAGCTTGAAAAGTGACAGAAGTGAGTTGGATGGGATACAAGTCACAGGGGCAGACCTTGGATGGCCCTGCTCGTGGAGGGGAGGAGTTGGAGCTGGAGAGGCTCCTGTGCTGGTGACTGGGGGGAGGGGAGTGGGATCTCCAGCCCCCAGGGGGCCTGTGCTACATGGGAAGCCATGGCAGCTCTCTCCCAGCAGGGCTGAATCGCCTGGGGGGATGGGGAGGCAGGTAGGGCGGATGGCTGAGGACAGGGGATCAGCACCTTGGTGGCAGTGATCTGGCCATCGACTTGTCCTCCATCCATGCGCTTCAGTACCTTCTTGGCCTCATCTAGACTCTCAAATTCCACATATGCAGAGGCTTTATAGACAGATGCGGGTTCATCCTTTCTACAGGCATGTCAATCATTTGAATATTCCCATAGGTGGAGCTACCAGGGCTTCCCTGGTGGCTCAGTGGGTAAAGAATCTGCCTGCAATGCAGGAGACCCAGGTTCGATATTTGGGTCGGGAAGATCCCCTGGCAAAGGAGATGACAACCCACTCCAGTACACTTGCTTGGAAAATCCCATGGACAGAGGATCCTGGCAGGCTACATACAGTCCATGGGATCCCAAGAGTCACACATGACTTAGCGACTAAACCACCACCAATAGGTGAAGAATATCTCTATGATGTGAACCTTTGTCACACTCCTGGTGAGCCTGCCAATGTGGGGAAGGGCTTGGCCGCTAACTTATCTCTTTTGGGACCTAGGCCTGGGGTTGCTGCGACCACAGGAAGCGCTGCACCTCTTTCAAGTTTTATCCCTGCTACTAGCCTTCTCGCTTGACTCATTCAGTTCAGTTGCTCAGTAGTGTCTGACTCTTGGTGACCACATAGACGGCAGCACGCCAGGCCTCCCTGTCCATCATCAACTCCTAGAGTTTACTCAAACTCATGTTCATTGAGTTGGTGATGCCACCCAACCATCTCATCCTCTGTCATTCCCTTCTCCTCCCTCCGTCAGTCTTTGTTAGCATCAGGGTCTTTTCAAATTAGTCAGTTCTTTGCATCAGGTGGCCAGAGTATTGGAGTTTCAGTTTCAGCATCAGTACTTCCAATGAATATTCAGGACTGATTTCCTTTAGGATGGACTGGTTGGATCTCCTTGCAGTCCAAGGGACTTTCAAGAATCTTCTCCAACACCACAGTTCAAAAGTATCAATTCTTCAGCACTCAGCTTTCTTTATAGTCCAACTCTCACATCCATACATGACTATTGGAAAAACTATAGACAGGTCTTTGTTGGCAAAGTAATGTCTCTGCTTTTTAATATGCTGTCTAGGTTGGTCATAGCTTTTCTTCCAAGGAGCAAGCGTCTTTTAATTTCATGGCTACAGTACCATCTGCAGTGATTTTGGAGCCCCCAAAAATAAAGTCTGTCATTGTTTCCACTGTTTCCCTATTTGCCATGAAGTGATGGGACCAGATGCCATGATCTTCGTTTTCTGAATGCTGAGTTTTAAGAAAACTTTTTCACTCTCCTCTTTCACTTTCATCAAGAGGCTCTTTAGTTCTTCACTTTCTGCCATAAGGGTGGTGTTATCTGCATATCTAAGGTTATTGATATTTCTCCTGGAAATCTTTATTTCAGCTTGTGATTCATCCAGCCCAGCGTTCCTCGTGATGTACTCTGCATATAAATAAAATAAACAGGGTGACAATATACAGCCTTGATGTACTCCTTTCCCTATTTGGAACCAGTCTGTTGTTCTATGTCCAATTCTAACTGTTGCTTCCTGACCTGCATACAGATTTCTTAAGAGGCAGGTCAGGTGGTCTGGTATTCCCATCTCTTTAAGAATTTTCCAGTTTGTTGTGCTCCACACGGTCAAAGGCTTTGGCATAGTAAATAAAGCAGAAATAAATGTTTTTCTGGAATTCTCTTGCCTTTTCAATGATCCAACGGATTTTGGCAATTTGATCTTTGGTTCCTCTGCCTTTTCTAAATCCAGCTTGACCATCTGGAAGGTCATGGTTCACATGCTGTTGAATCCTGGCTTGGAGAATTTTGAGCATTACTAGCGTGTGAGATGAGTGCAATTGTGTGGTAGTTTGAGCATTCTTTGGCATTGCCTTTCTTTGGGACTGGAATGAAAACTGACCTTTTCTAGTCCTGTGGCCACTGCTGAGTTTTCCAAATTTTTCTGGCATATTGAATGCAGCACTTTCACAGCATCATATTTTAGGATATGAACTGGCTCAACTGGAATTCCATCACCTCCACTAGCTTTGTTCACAGTGATGCTTCCTAAGGCCCACTTGACTTTGCATTCCAGCTTGACTCATTGGTGGCCCCTTTATCTTTAGAGTGATCCTTGGACATCTCATCAGAGTAGTGTTTTAATTTAATAAGAGAAGGAGCCCCAGTGCTGGACTTTTTATTATTTTCTTGGCCTTGTAGCAAGCTCTTCTTTTTCTCTCCTGATAAATCTCTTCTCTCATTCTGTGGTGTTCAAAGCAGCAATGGCAGGCTCACTTATCTGAACTGTCATTTCTATCTTGAATTTGAGAAAGGATCCCTCATGATTTGCAATTTACCTAAACTGCAGCATCTTCCCATGGCTTCCCTCCTACCACTCTCCTACACTTTTGGACTTTTAAAAATATTTTATTGGGATTTTGCCAGTGGTTAAGTGGCTAAGACTCCTGGCTTCTAATGCAGGGGGCACAGGTTCCATTCCTGGTCAGGGACCTGGAGATCCCACATGCCAGAGTAGAGATTCTCAGTGGGGCAGCTAATACCTGGAACAGCCAAATTAATTAATTAAAACATTAGAAAATAAAAATAAAACCTTTGTTGCTACAAAAAAAATGCTGCTACAAATATTTTTAAATGTTTTTGGTGCACACACAGCTATATATTCATCTAGGCTAGAGGACTTACTGATTTTAGACTAATGCATTTCTTCAGTTTTCTATAGAAACCTGACTGCTTTCTAAAGATGTCATACCAGTTTATAGTCCCAACAGTAATGTATGAAAATTCTGCATTCTCATTAACATTTATTAGCCTCAGTCTTTTTTATTTTTGCCATTGTTGTGTATACATAGTAATACTAAAATTTGCTTTTTAGTGTACAGTTTCCTGATGAATAATGAAATGGAAGACTTTTTTTATATCTCACTGACTATTAAAAAAATCCTCATTTTGGCATTAATCACCTATATATATGTTTGTGTGTGTGTGTGCGTATATATATATATATATATATATATATATGGCATGGTACTGTAAGTATCTTTTTAGTAGAATTTCTAGTGCCTTTCATTCTTATAATAGTGTTTTAAAAGAAATAACTATTTTTCATTAATTTTAAATTATTTTTATTAAAGTTAATTTTATTGTAGTTACAATTGTAAATATTTTCTTTACTATTAATTCTGCTTATGTTTAAGAAATATTTGACTCTCTTGCAAATATTTTGGTAGTTTTCTCTTTTATATGGATATTCATTTTTCCTAACATTTATTGAATCTTTGCATCCCCTACTACTCTAAAGTGCCAAATTTATTAAGAATTTAGTATTCTCTTATGGTCTGAAGTCTCTACTGTGTTCCCTCGGTCAATCTGTGACTCTTGAAGCAATATCACACTGTCGTAATCGTTATAATTTTGTTATAGCTCATTAAACAAATCCTTATTTTTCTTCCTAAAGAGGGTTTAGAATTTTCTACATATAATATCATGTTGCCTGCAATAGGATTGTGGAATCACAACAATTTACCCTAAACAATTTTCTCCAAAAAATTGGAGAAAATTTACCATTTTCTCCAATACATTTCTAGTAGTGAAACTGGGCTAAAGTGAATATTCATGAACAATTTTCACCCTTTAATAATAAGTACTTAATAATTAAGTAAATGATTTAATAATAAATAAATAATCAAAGGTAATTTGAGGAATGTTGGTGGATGTGTGACAGGTTATCTAAACACATCTATCTAGTGGGTTTAGAGACCTGATGCGTTTAAAAGCTTTGAGCTCCTGGACAATGAAATTCATCCGTGCTTCTCAGTTGATTGATGTTCTCAGTCATTGTTAATCTCAAGACCTAATTCACATGTATCCTGGAAGGTCTCCAGGATCCTCTTTTATTTTTTTTAATTCAAAATTAATTTACTCATTTATCTATTTATTTTGGCTGTGCTGGGTCTTTACTGCTGTGAGCCAGCTTTCTCTAGTTGTGGAGAGTGGGGACTGCTCCCTGGTTGCAGTGCTTGGGTTTCTTATTGTGTTGCCTTCTCTTGAAGCAGAACATGAGTTCTAGGGCACATGGGCACAGTAGTTGTGACACATGGGCCAGATGGTCTTTCTTGCACATTTCATAATTTTAAAGAATGTGACAGGAGGAAAAAAAGATACAAAGATGGGTGCATAGATGATAGGACCTTATTACTATTGAATTAAAGATAAACTTCAGGGAAGCTGAGGGACATATTAAGAAGATTATTTGTGAAAAAAGTCAAACTAGAAATTCCTTTTTAAACTATTTTTTTTTTATTTTTTGCCTTATAGTGTCACCTAATGGTGACAAGTGGTATGATGAGCAAAGCATTTATAACACCTAGATGTTTGGAAGCCTTATCATAGTCAATAAATATTGAAAATGGACAAAAGGTAAATATAATATCAGTATCATTTGGTAGATTACTCTTAAATTCATTAAAGAGTGGTTTTATATATATGCATATTGGTTGCAGGACTTCCCAGGTTGCTCAGTGGTAAGGAATATCCGTGCAATGCAGGAGATCTGGATTTGATCCCTAGGTTGGGGAGATCCCCTAGAGAAGGAAATGGCAGCCCACTCCAGTATTCTTGCCTGGAGAGTTCCATGACAGAGGAGCCTGGCAGGCTACAGTCCATGGGGTCGCAAAACAGTCAAACACAGCTTAGTGACAAAACAGCAACAATGTTGGTTGAAGCACTATTTGATTTTAGGCCACTCACATATTTATGAGTATGTTACTGTGCTCCCCATTCTTAATTGACATATTGTAAAACTGGACGTTTAGAATCTTGACCAGGAAAGGGATAGAGGTATACTAGAGGATCTGAAAACAGGATCAACTTTAAGACTTTTAGACTTAATCCTTCTGGAAAAAAATCACTTTACTGACAGATCACTAATCACTGAAAGAATTGCTGTCAACTCTTCTATATTTTGGTGAAGAATAAAATGTATTTTCAGAAGAACTCAAGCATTTGGTCAAAGAGCTTATTATTAAAATTAAAATTTGATTAATCAAAATTCTGTTGACTATTAATAAGTGTATTATTTTCAAGACAAAAAAGGAGATCAGAGAATGGGACTTAACAGTTTCCCAGGCAAGAGATTCTTTCATTCTCTATTGGGCTTTCTGAGCTCCCCCAGGCTCCAGGAGGGGAGGTTCTGCCCCAGCAGTCTCCCAGCTGATGGAAGTGAGCACTGAGTCTGCCTGCCTCAAGCTCACCCACACTGAACTCTGAAAGAGACAGAAAAAGTCCTTCATTGAAGGGTTAATTGGAGTACTCAAAAATCACCCAGAGTAGAACTTGACATCTTATTGAGATAATGTATATGCTTGTGCTGAATAAGTGTGTATAAGAGAGGGTAGGAGAAAGGAGAAGTGAGCCATGCTACTGATGGACTAAAGGGCTTCATGTTTATGGATATTCCCTTGTTCCCTTAATTTTTCCTCTCGTCCAAAACTCATTCAACAGCATTTCTCACAATTCTTTCTTTAATTCCATCATCATCATCCCGAAGACATCATCACACTTCACATGATAATGGAAATTGCCTCATGTCCCTTTTTGTCTCCTGCACATTTTATTTATTATTTTAAAATTTATTTATTTTTTAATTGAAGGATAATTGTTTTACAGAATTTTGTTGTTTTCTGTCAAGCCTCAACATGAATTAGCCATAGGTATACATATATCCCCTCCCTTTTGAATCTCCCTCCTGTCTCCCTCCCCATCCCACCCTTCTAGGTTGATACAGAGCCCCCCCGTTTGAGTTTCCTGAGCCATACAGCAAATTCCCATTGGCTGTCTATTTTGCATATGGTAATGTAAGTTTCCATGTTACTCTTTCCATACATCTCACCCTTTCCTCCCCACTCCCCATGTCCATAAGTCTATTTTCTATGTCTGTTTCTCCATTGCTGCCCTGCAAATAAATTCTTCAGTACCATTTTTCTAGATTCTGTATGTATGTGTTAGAAAAAATATTTATCTTTCTCCTTCTGATTTATTTCACTCTGTATAATAGGCTCTAGGTTCATCCACCTCATCAGAACCGACTCAAATGTGTTCCTTTTTGTGGCAGAGTAATATTTCATTGTGTACATGTATCACTTCTTTATCCATTCATCTGTTGATGGACATCTAGGTTGCTTCCATGTTCTAACTATTTAAATAGTGCTGAAATGAACAATGGGTACATGTGTGTTTTTCAACCCTGGTTTCCTCAGGGTATATGCCTAGGAGTGGGATTGTTGGGTCATATAACCAATCCATTCTTTTTTTTTTTTTTTTAAACTTTACATAATTGTATTAGTTTTGCCAAATATCAAAATGAATCCATCACAGGTATACATGTGCTCCCCATCCTGAACCCTCCTCCCTCCTCCCTCCCCATAGCATCCCTCTGGGTCGTCCCAGTGCACTAGCCCCAAGCATCCAGTATCATGCATTGAACCTGGACTGGCATCTCGTTTCATACATGATATTTTACATGTTTCAATGCCATTCTCCCAAATCTTCCCACCCTCTCCCTCTCCCACAGAGTCCATAAGACTCTTCCATACATCAGTGTCTCTTCTGCTGTCTCGAACACAGGGTTATTGTTATCATCTTTCTAAATTCCATATATATGCGTTCGTATACTGTATTGGTGTTTTTCCTTTGGAGATCAGCCCTGGGTGTTCTTTGGAAGGAATGATGCTAAGGCTGAAACTCCAGTACTTTGGCCACCTCATGCAAAGAGTTGACTCATTGGAAAAGACTCTGATGCTGAGAGGGATTGGGGGCAGGAGGAGAAGGGGATGACAGAGGATGAGATGGCTGGATGGCATCACCAACTCGATGGACGTGAGTTTGAGTGAACTCTGGGAGTTGGTGATGGACAGGGAGGCCTGGCATGCTGTGATTCATGGGGTCGCAAAGGGTCGGACACGACTGAGCAACTGAACTGAACTGAACTGAGCTGATGGTGGTTTTATTCCTAGTTTTTTAAGGAATCTCCATACCATCTTCCATAGTGGCTGTATCAATTTACATTCCCACCAAACAGTGCAAGAGGGTTCATTTTCTCAAAACCATCTGCAGAATTTGTTGTTTGTAGACTTTTTGATGATGGCCGTTCTGACTGGTGTGAGGTGATATCTCACTGTAGATTTGATTTGCATTTCTCTAATAATGAGCAATGTTGAGCATCTTTTCATGTGTTTGTTAACCATCTGTATCTCTTCTTTGGAGAAATGTCTGTTTAGGTCTTTTCCTCATTTTTTGATTGGCTTGTTTATTTTTCTGGTATTGAGTTGTATGAGCTGCTTGTATAGTTTGGAAATTAATCCTTCGTCAGTTGCTTCATTTGATATTATTTTCTCCCATTCTGATTGTTGTCTTTTCATCTTGATTATAGATTCCTTCACTGTGCAAAAGCTTTTAAGTTTAACCAGGTCCCACTTTTTTACTTTTGTTTTTATTTCCATTGCTCTAGGAGGTGAGTCATAGAGGATCTTGCTTTGATTTATGTCATTGAGTGTTCTGCCTATGTTTTCCTCTGAAAGTTTTATAGTTTCTGGTCTTACACTTAGGTCTTTAGTCCATTTTGAGTTTATCTTTGTGTATGATGTTAGGAAATTTTCTAATTTCATTCTTTTACATGTAGCCATCCAGTTTTCCCAGAACAATTTATTGAAGAGGCTGTCCTTGCCCCATTGTATATTTTTGCCTCCTTTGTCAAAAATAAGGTACCCGTAAGTGCATGGGTTTTTTTCGTGGGCTTTCTATCTAGTTCCATTGGTCTAGATCTCTGTTTTTGTGCCAGTACCATACTGTCTTGATGGCAGTATCTTTGTAGTATAATCTGAAGTCAGGAAGGTTGATTCCTCCAGCTCCATTCTTCTTTCTCTCAAGACTGCTTTGTCTATTCAGGGTCTTTTGTGTTTTCATATGAATAGAGAAATATTTTGTTTTCATTCTGTGAAAAACGCCATTGGTAATTTGATAGGGATCACATTGAACCTGTATATTGCCTTTGGTAGTGTAGTCATTTTCACAATATTGATTCTTCCTACCCAGGTACATGGAATATCTCTCCATCTCTTTATGTCATCGTTGATTTCTTTCATCAGTGTTATAATTTTCTGTGTACAGTTCTTTTGTCTCCTTAGGTAAGTTTATTCCTAGATATTTAATTATTTTTGTTTCAATGGTGAATGAGATTGATCCTTTAATTTCTTTTCCTGATTTTTCATTGTTAGTATATTGAAATGCAAGTGATTTCTGTATTGATTTTGTATCCTGCAACTTTGCTAAATTCACTGATTAACTCTAGTAATTTTCTGATACTGTCTTTAGGGTTTTCTATGTACAGTATCATGTTACCTGCAAACAGCGAGAGCTTTACTTTTTTTTCTGATCTGGATTCCTTTTATTTCTTTTTATTCTCTGATTGCTGTAGCTAGGACTTCCAAAACTATGTTGAGTAATAGTGGTGAAAGTGGACACCCTTGTCTTATTCCTGATCTTAGGGGAGATGCTTTCAGTTTTTCACCATTGAGAATAGTGTTTGCTGTAGGCTTATCATATATATGGCCTTTACTATGTTGAGGTAGTTTCCTTCTATGCACTTTTTTTTGAAGAGTTTTAATCATAAATTGGTGCTGAATTTTGTCAAAGGCTTTTTCTGCATCTATTGAGATTGTCATATGGTTTTTATCTTTCAAGTTGTTAATATGGTATATCACATTGATTGATTGGCATATGTTGAAGAATCCTTGCATCCCTGGAATATACCCAACTTGATCATGGTGTATGAGCTTTTTTGATGTGTTGCTGATTCTGTTTGCTAAAATTTTGTTGAGGATTTATGCGTCTATGTTCATCATAGATATTAGCCTGTAGTTTTCTTTTGTTGTGTTGTCTTTGTCTTGTTTTGGTATCAGGGTGATGGTGGCCTTGTAGAGTGAGTTTGGAAGTGTTCCTTCCTCTGCAATTTTTTGAAGGAGTTTTCAAAGGATAGGCATTAGCTCTTCTCTAAATATTTGATAGAATTCTCCTGTGAAGCCATCTGATCCTGGGCTTTTGTTTTTTGGGAGATTTTTGATCACAGCTTCAATTTCAGTGCTTGTAATTGGGTTATTCATAATTTTTATTTCCTGGTTCAGTCTTGGAAGATTGAACTTTTCTAAGAATCTGTCCATTTCTTCCACACTATACATTTTATTGCCATATAGTTGTTCATAATTGTCTCTTATAATCCTTCATATTTCTGCATTGTTTGTTGTAACCTCTCCTTTTTCATTTCTAATTTTGTTGATTTGATTCTTCTCTCTTTTTTCTTTGATGAGTCTGGCTAAAGGTTTGTCAGTTTTGTTTATCTTCTCAAAAAATGGCTTTTAGTTTTATTAATCTTTACTATTGCTTCTTTCATTTCTTTTTCACTTAGTTCTGTTCTGATATTTATGATTTCTTACCTTCTACTAATTTTGTTTTTTTTTTTTTTGTGTATGTGTGTGTGTGTTTTTCCTTGTACAATTGTTTTAGGTGCAAAGTTAGTTTGTCTATTTGATGTTTTTTTGTTTCTTGAGGTAGGATTGTATTGCTCTAAACTTCCCTCTTAGGACTGCTTTTGCTGCATCCCATAGATTTTGAGTTGTCATGTTTTTATTGTCATTTGTTTCTAGAATTTTTTTGACTTACCTTTTGATTTATTCAGTAACCTGTGGTTATTTAGAAATGTATTTAATCTCCATGTGTTTGTGTTTTTTACAGTATTTTTCTTGTAATTGATCTAGTCTTATAGCATTGTGGTCAGAGAAGATGCTTGATATGATTTCAATTTTCTTAAATTTACTGAGGCTTGATTTGTGACCCAAGATGTAGTCTATCCTGGGGAATGTTCCATGTGCACTTGAAAAGATGGTGTATTCTTCTGCATTTGAATGGAATGTTCTGAAGATATCAATGAGATCCATCTCATCTAATGTCCTCGTTTAAGACTTGTGTTTCCTTATTAATTTTCTGTTTTAATGATCTATCCATTGGTGTAAGTGTGGTGCTAAAATCTCCTACTATTATTGTGTTACTGTCAATTTCTCCTTTTATGTCTGTTAGTGTTTGTCTTATATATTGAGGTGCTCCTATGTTGGGTGGATAGATATTTACAATTTTTATGTCTTCCTCTTGGATTAATCCCTTGATCATCATGCAGCATCCTCCCTTATCTCTTTTAATATTCTTTACTTTAAGGTCTATTTTATCTTATATGAGGATTGCTACTCCAGCTTTCTTTGGCTTTGCATTTGCATGAAGTATATTTTTCTATCCTCTCATTTTCAGTCTATGTATATCTTTAGGTCTGAAGTGGATTCCTTGTAGACAACATACATATGGGTTTTGTTTTTGTATCCATTCAGCCAGTCTGTGTCTTTTGGTTGGAGCATTTAATCCATTTACATTCAATGTAATTATTGATATGTGTTCCTATTGCCATGTTCTTAATTGTTTGGGGTTGATTTTGTAGATTTTTTTCTTCTCTTGTATTTCTTTCTTTCTTTTTTTTTTTTTTTCTCTCTTGTATTACTTGACTATATAAGTCCTAACATGTGTTGTAAAGCTGGTTTGGTGGTACTGACTTCTCTTAACTTTTGCTTCTCTGAAAAGTTTTTTATTTCTCCATCAATTTTGAATGAGATCCTTGCTGGATACAATAATGTTGGTTGTAGATTTTTCCCTTTCAGTACTTGAAATATATCTCGCCATTCCCTTTTAGCCTGTAGAGTTTCTGCTGAAAGATTAGCTGTTAAATGTATAGGATTTCCCTTGTATGTTACTTGTTGCTTTTCCCTTATTGCTTTTAATATTCTTTCTTTCTGTTGCATCTTTGTTAGTTTGATTGGTATGTGTTTTGGCATGTTTCTCCTTGGATTTACCCTATATGGGACTCTTTTCTCATCTTGGACTTAATTGACTATTTCCTTTCCTATATTGGGGAAATTTTCAACTATAATCTCTTTAAAATTTTTCTCATACCCTTTCTTTTTCTCTTCTTCTTCTGGGACCCCTATAATTTGAATATTGGTGGGTTTAATATTACCCCAGAGGTCTCGGAGACTATCCTCAATTCTGTTCATTCTTTTTACTTTATTCTGCTCTTCAGAAGTTTTTTACACCATTTTATCTTCCAGCTCACTGATTCATTCTTCTGTTTCAGATATTCTGGTATTGATTCCTTTTAGAGTATTTTTAATTTCACTACTTGTGCTGTTTGTCTCTATATGTTTAATTCTTCTAGGTCTTTGTTAATTGCTTCTTGCATTTTCTCCACTATGTTTTCAAGGTTTTTGATCATCTTTACGATCATTATTCTGAATTCTTTTTCAGGTAGTTTGCCTATTTCCTCTTCATTTATTTGGACTTCTGTGTTTCTAGTTTGTTGCTTCATTTGTGTAGTATTTCTCTGCCTTGTCATTACTTTTTTTTTTTTTTTTAACTTATTGTGTTTGAGGTCTCCTTTTCCCAGGCTTCAAGGTTGAATTATTTCTTCTTTTTGGTTTCTCCTGTTCTTAGGTTGGTCCAGTGGTTTGTGTAAGCTTTGTATAGGGTGAGATTTGTGCTGAGTTCTTTTTTTCTCTCTGATGGGAAAGGCTGAGTGAGGTGGTAATCCTGTCTGCTGATGATTTGGTTTGTATTTTTGTTTTGTTTGTTGTTTAGACGAGGCATCATGCACAGGGTGCTACTGGTGGTTGGGTGATGCCAGGTCTTGTATCTAAGTGGCTTCCTTTGTGTGAGTTCTCACTGTTTGATACTGCCTGGGGTTAGTTCTCTGGTAGTCTAGGGTGTTGGAGTCAGTACTCCCACTCCAAAGGCTCAGGGCTTGATCTCTTCATCTAGGACTGGTGAGATGAAAACGACCACTTTGTTTTTCAGACCACCCGTTGTAGTTATTTCCAGAATCTGGCTGACTACATTTGGGAAATCCCATGGACAGAGGAGGGGGCAGGATGTAGTCTTCAGTTTCTCTGCATCCCAGGTCATCACAATATTAACAGTAGTCTAGATAAACCAGCACTGGCTTAGTGTCCTCCCAGTATGAGTATTCTAGGCCTGGTACACTTCCTTTGTCTCTCAGATATCTCTGAGGAGACTGAGGCAGAGGATAGGGATAGTAGGTATGATGCCAGCAGCGATCTGCAAGAGGGTCCCCATCCATGCTAGGGATCCCGCTCCTGGAATAACCCACACTTCCCTCTGCAACAAGCACCTGCTGCCCAGAGCCAGGATTTTGAGGGAGAATTCTGTTATTTTTTATTTTTTTTTTCCGTTCATCAGCTTATGGAGGTGAGTACTGATCCTATGGAAGGCAGTAGAGGAAAGGGTTCTACCAGCTCACTGGCAGTGAATGTGGCTCTGCTTCCACTAAATTACTTCATTAAAATCATGCATATACCATCACTGTGAATTTTGCTGTCTTTATACAGAGAATAGACAGTATTTAATAAATATATGCCTTCTATTAAATAATCCAGCTTTCTTGCTAATGGAGTATTTATCTTACTCATTACAAGGAACCTTCATATTGGCTGAGAATTCTATTAGGATGCAAGAAGAAAAATAGTTTGGTTCAGTTCAGTTCAGTTCAGTTCAGTCGCTCAGTCGTGTCCGACTCTCCGCGACCCCATGAATCGCAGCACGCCAGGCCTCCCTGTCCATCACCAACTCCCGGAGTTCACTCAGACTCAAGTCCATCGAGTCAGTGATGCCATACAGCCACCTCATCCTCTGTCATCCCCTTCTCCTCCTGCTCCGAATCCCTCCCAGCGTCAGAGTCTTTTCCAATGAGTCAACTCTTCGCATGAGGTGGCCAAAGTACTGGAGTTTCAGCTTTAGCATCATTCCTTCCAAAGAAACCCCAGGGCTAATCTCCTTCAGAATGGACTGGTTTGATCTCCTTGCAGTCCAAGGGACTCTCAAGAGTCTTCTCCAACACCACGGTTCAAAAGCATGGTACTAATATCAAATACTATACCCTGTCTTGAAGTTTCTCAATTCATATGAGAAGAGGAGGAATCTATCACACTCAGTTCAGTTCAGTCGCTCAGTCGTGTCCAACTCTTTGTGACCCCATGAACCGTAGCACCCAAGACCCCCTGCCCATCACCAACTGCCAGAGTTCACTCAAACTCACGTCCATTGAGTCGGTGATGCATCCAACCATCTCATCCTCTATCGTCCCCTTCTCCTCCTGCCCTCAATCTTTCCCAGCATTGGGGTCTTCTCAAACGAGTCAGCTCTTCTTATCAGGTGGCCAGTGTATTGGAGTTTCAGCTTCAACATCAGTCCTTCCAATGAACACACAGGACTGATTTCTTTTAGGATGAACTGGTTGGGTCTCCTTACAGTCTAAGGGACTCTCAAGAGTCTTCTCCAACACCACAGTTCAAAAGCATCAATTCTTTAGCACTCAGCTGTAATATTATGGGTATGTGTATTGACTATAAGTCACATGATATAGGTTACATTTTAAAATATGAATATTACTATTTGCTTCTTTCTTTGCATGGTTATCTCACATTTAAAAATAAAATAAATATTTTCATTTATTATAAGTTTTTGTATAAAATGCATTATAAAACCACTGTCTTGGAGTTGTTAACTTGCTACCTAATAGTATATAAATTTCATGTATTATATGTATGATTCTCTGATGCTTAGTGGAGAAAGAAACCCTGGAAATTATAATATACCTAGAACACCTGGTATGTGTCCAGAGAAGTAGATCTTGGTAACACACAAAGAGTCTTTATTACATATTTATTAAATAAGTGAAAGAATGACTAAATGAATAAATAAAAGGCTGGCTGGATGGGTGGAATGCCAAACATCTTTAAAGTCTTCCTCTCCAGGAATTTAAATAATAGTCATTTAAAAATTCTCACAACTTTCTCATGAATGGAACAATTTTTTAAAAAATTGCCTTTGCTTCTATGAAAGTCCAATCATGCCCCTCCTAAGAATTCTTCAGGAAGGGTCTCCATTTAAAACGGTAGTTGTCCCTAATAGCCCACCCTGATACTTCTCTGTTTATCAGGCCACCTTGGAGATATGGCAGATTTCTCTTACAGACCACTGTGATAAGTCAAATATCACAATAAAGCAAATCATACAAGTTTTTTGGTTTCTCAATGCATAGAAAAGTTACGTTTATACTATGCTAACAGTCTATTAAGTGTGCAATACAGTAGCATTATATCTAAAAAAAACTGTACATAACTTAATCTAAAAATGCTCTTGCTAAAAAACGCAAACCACCATCGGAGCCTTCAGTGAGTTAGAGTGGTAACGTCGCATGTCAGCAGTCACAGATTACCATAACACATATAGTAATAATGGAAAAGCTTGAAATATTGTGAGAATTACCAAAGTGTTACACAGAGACACAACGTGAGCAAAATGCTTTTTGAATACTTGTGCCTGTGACGTTGAACACACTGCTGCCACAAACCCCAAAATATAAAATCTCAGTATCTGTCAAGAGCAATAAAACAAAGTGTAATAAAACTAGGTATTTCCGCAATAACCTGCTAGCAAAAGCAGCAATATATAGTTTACTATAAACATAGATTTATAATTATGGATGCTATCTATATGAACCTTGGTGCAGTGGAATCGTCCCATGACCGATTCTGCCCTGGGAGCCCCATGCCATCTGCCTTGAATTCTGGAGCAAAGCCTGCAGGACCGGCGTTTGGCAGGGGAAGAGACTGATGTTTAGTACCCTTTGTTGTGACTTAGGAAAAACATATTGATTAAAAGCCTTAAAAACTGAAGTAAGAATGTACTGGTAAACATCTACATTTTTGTAAGACAATTTAAAAAAGTAACAAAAGAACAAAAGAAAAGAAGAAGAACGAACAAAAGCTCTCTGTGGAAGGTTGGCTTTATTAAATGGTCTTTGACCAGGGATGTCATTATCGGTGCTCTACAAAAAATGAGGTATATAAATATCCAATGGCCTGCTTTGCTGAGAAGCATACAAAGAGAAAATTGTTACAAGAGCTTTAGGTTTCAAAGGTGAAAGTGGTGGTATTGATGGTCGTGGTGATGGTGTGGGTGAACTTATAAGCTTCTTGATGATCTTTAGTCACTAAGTCATGTCTGACTCGCTGGGACCCCATGGACTGTAGCCTGCCAGGCACTTCTGTCCATGGGGTTTCCCAGGCAAGTGGGTTGCCATTTCCTTCTCCAAGGGATCTTCCAGACCCAAGAATTAAACCCACATTTCCTGCATAAGCAGACAGATTCTTCACTGCTGAGCCTCTTCTTGCATCTTTCTTAAAACTCTTTCACAGTACCTTCTTAATTTACTTTATTCTCTAATCCTGGCAACCATTCTCAGTGTCCTGGTGCTCTCTTTATCCTTCTGAAAGTCTCCACTGATAAACTCCTTGTTAACCTGGGCATTTTTTTTACAAGGTGGACTACAGTATACAATAGAAAGTGAAAGTGATAGTCTCTTAGTCGTGTCCGACTCTTTGTGACCCCATGGACTATAAAGTCCAAGGAATTCTCCGGGGCCAAAATACTGGAGTGGGTAGCCTTTCCCTTTGCAGGGGATCTTCCCAACCCAGGGACTGAACCCAAGTCTCCCGCATTGCAGGCAGATTCTTTACCAGCTGAGCCACAAGGGAAGACCACAGCATACAATAAGGGAAGGAAAAAAAAAACTGGCAATCCCACCATGGAAGGTGGACCCAGGGCAGGTAAACTATTTCCTGTGGATACATGATGCTAGGAAAGCATTTGGAGGCCATTCCAACCCAGGGATCGAACCAGGCTCTCCTGCATTGTAGGCAGATTCTTTGCTATCAGAGCCACCTAGGAAGCCTGCCAAATGTACCTGGTCACATCACCATGGAATTTTCCAGGCAAGAATACTGGAGTGAGTAACCATTCCCTTCTGCAGGGGATCCTCCCAACTCAGAAATCAAACTCAGGTTTCCTGCATTACAGGCGGATTCCTTACCTTCTGAGCCACCAGGGAAGCCCCCATGTTAATGAGGCCCTTTAAAGTAGCATATGTGAAGATAACCCTAAGAGTTAACTGGAAACTTCTGTCAACATTTCTTCTAATAAGCCACACTAATAGAGATCTAGAATTTCAATATTAAAAAAAAGCCTTTTAGGAAAATACTTAACAAATGTCTATTTTCTTAAGAATACTAATGACAACATGTCAAAATCAATTCAGAACTAAAATCCTCACTGAAATCACAGGGCTATTCTGGCTCAAATGAAAACTGTCATTGTTCTATAAGTTGCAATTTGTAGCAAAATGTTTTCATAAGTTTTCTATTGCTGCTGTAGCAAATGCCCATGACTTCAGTATCTTCAAACAACACAATGGCTCCCCTAGTGGTTAAGAAACACTTAGGGGGACTGCAGGGGACGCAGGTTCAATCCTTGGTCAGGGAAGTTCCACCTGCCGTGAGGTGTGGCCAAAGAAAAAGAAAAAAAGAAAGGAAAAAAAAAATCAAATTTGCAAACTTAAAAAAAATACAAATGTTTCTTTGTCTTTTCAGCTTCAAGTGGTGGCTTATATTCCTTGTGTGTATGGTTCTGTAGCCCTTTCTCTCGTCCTCAAAGCTCATCACCCCAGCTTCTGTATCCCACATCATGTTACCTTCTCCGCTGCCTCTTGCTTTACCTGTCACCCTCTTATGACAACTGTTGCAATGACACTGGACTCACCCAGTTAATCTAAGAGAGTCTCTTGATGGTACAATTGTTAACTTATTCCCCTCTGCAAAGTCCCACCTGCCATATAAAATAACATTTGCAAGTTCTGAGAATATGACATGGACATATCTGAGAAGTATTTTTCAGCCTATCACTGTTCCCAGGTAGCTAAAGTAGATAGCTATGAATATTTATTTTAACGGCAATGATTCACAGAGATATGTATGAAAATTTATAGCTATCAATATTAATCTCCTATTCAAATGCTCAAAAGTCAAACAATAGATGAACGGTACTTACATTTTTATGCATTTTTGTTTAATTCTTACTCTCTTTTACATTTCATTTTTTTATTCTATCAAAATTGACTAAATCACAGTGCAAATTAAAAATATTCAGTTGACGATTAAAATACATGGATTTGAGCTACGTGGATCCACTTATATACAGGTTTTTTTCAGTAGTAAATATGACTACTATTACTATATGATCTGATAGATGAATGCATGAATGCGGAAGTCTGGATACAGAGGAACTGAGCATATGGAGGCCAACTATAAATTATATCAGGATTTTTAACTGTGTGGAGTGTCCATGACCCTAACCCCCACGTTGTTCAAGGTTAACTGTATAATGTTTTCACATATTCTCTTGTACTTCTGCCATCTCATTTTTTGAGCAAATAAGCCCTCATGGGTTTAAAATACTTTACCCTTACTTTTATTGAAAATTCAAAGCTCTAAATGATAAAGAAAGAATATGCTCAAGGGAAATAAAATGAAGGAAGAGGCAGATATGCAGCATGTACATTAAGGAACAATTAAGGAAGCTTTCTGTTTTTGGTGGTGTACACGACTGAGCGACTGAACCCCTGAACACTAGCACCAACATGGTTTTGTTGTGACTCAGCTGGCAAAGAATCTGCCTGCAATGCAGGAGACAAAGGAGATGCACGTTCGACCCCTGGGTCTGGAAGATCCCCTGCAGGAGAACATGGCAACCCACTTCAGTTTCCTCCCTGAAAAACCCCATGGGCCCGTGAGCCTGCTGGGCTACAGTCCAAAGGTTTGTTAAGAGTCGGACACAACTGAGCAACTAACTAAGCCCACAGCACATATAGACAAGCATAAATATTTTTGACCACTAGGTGGTGCTCTTAATCCACAGAACTATAATGAAAACGCTCTCTAATGATCTCATTTCTTTCAAAACTTAGGTGGTGGTGATTTAGTCGCCAAGTCGTGTCCGACTCTTGCGACCCCATGGACTGTAGCCCGCCAGAACTTTCGCCATTTTATTATCTGTGGCCTAATTTCTTTTTTTTTTTTTTTTAATTTTATTTTATTTTTAAACTTTACAATATTGTAATGGTTTTGCCAAATATCGAAATGAAGCCGTATCTGTGGCCTAATTTCTAATAAAAGATTTAGATCAATCAGTGGTTTCTGACTCAGTACCTTGCCACTGAATTTCAATATCACATGCACATATTTTACTTTATGCAATCACATTTTTTAAATGAAGGAATAGATGATGTGCTTGGTTGCTCAGTCGTGTCCAACTCTTTGCACCCCTACGGTCTGAAGCTCACCAGGCTCCTCTGTCCATGGTGATTCTCCTGGCAAGAATACTGGAGAATGTTGCCATGCCCTCCTCCAGGGGATCTTCCCAACTCAGGGATGGAACCCAGGTTACCCTCTGAGCCACCAAGGAAGCCCTTATAGATGATAGCTCGTCCATTTAAAAAATTAATATAATTTCTGAATTGAAGTACCATAAAGTTAGTGCAAACCAAAAGATAGTTAGCCACTCTTTCCTTTGAGGATTCAACCAAGCATCAATACCGAAAAATTAACATTTTCAAAATAATATGTATTATATATGCTCAGATTTCAATCCAGCTAAATAATTGAACCACCACCTACTTTTGGTGTTCCAGATAAATACTTTAAACCAGATAATAAAATATATAATATATTCCTCCAATATTTTCACAGCTCTAACATAATACAGGGCCATCATATGCAACTGACCTTTGTGTTACTGTCATAGCACTAAATATCACATTTATATACACACATCTTCAAAGTACAAATTTCTACAGCAATGTCAGCAGCACTACATTCTTTAGGCCATGGTGAGTGTTATCATCTTTGCGAGAAGTAAATACTTGTGAAAATACAATTACAGATGTTGTCTTCCTACTTTTTTTTTTTTTTTTTTTTGGCTGTGCCGAGTGGGATGCAGAATCTTAGTTCCAGACAAGTGATTGAACTTGTGTCCCCCGAAGTGGAAGCCTGGAGTCTAAACCATTGGACCACCAGGGAAGTCCCCTTTGTTTGTTTGTTTGTTTTTTTTTTTTTTTGATGATGTAAGGACACACAATTCAAAAATCTTAAAAAATTTACGTGCTATTTTTTTCTGATTCAGTTTTGTCTTTTAAATACATTGAGATGTTTTTAGCTCAAGTAGGAGACCAACAAGGCAACTGTGACCGATCCTGTCCTGAAAATGGTTAGAAACACTGAACACGAAAACAAAAATTGTGGAAGAGCTAATGTTTCAGTGAAGGCTCACAAAGATTCAGAAGAAAGAAACCCAGAAAAGTGAGCTTGATTTTGGAATTATTTCATTCTGGGGATTTTTTTTCCCCCTTTAATTGCTACCCAATCCCTGGTAAATACCCCAGACATTTGTTACTCACCCTGAAGGACTACAACTTCCCTGGTGGCTCAGACAGTAAAGCGTCTGTCTACAATGCAAGAGACCAGGGTTCGAGCCCTGGGTTGGGAAGATCCCCTGGAGAAGGAAATGGCAATCCACTCCAGTACTATTGCCTGGAAAATCCCATGGACAGAAGATCCTGGTAGGCTACAGTCTATGGGGTCTCAAAGAGTCGGACACGACTGAGCGACTTCACTTTCTGAAGGACCACACACTGTAAGAGCAACTTACAAGTGAGCTTGAAATAGATAGGCTCTCACACGGATTGAAGCTCAGTTTAGAAACATCTTGGTGTTTTGTAGGTCTGAGGGCTAGGATTCAGAGACCTTTTGCATTATACAAACAAATACAAATCCTCTTTAGGGAAAGATAATATCATTCTAGACCTCAAAATGTGAAGTGAGGTGAAAGTCAGTCAGTTGTGTCTGACTCTTTGTGACCCCATGGACTGTAGTCCATCAGGCTCCTCTGTCCATGGGGATTCTTCAGGCAAGAATTCTGGAGTGGGTAGCCATTCCCTTCTCCAGGGGATCTTTCCAACTCAGGGATGGAACCAGTCTCCAGAATTGCAGGCAGATTCTTTACCATCTGAGCCACCAGGGAAGCCCAGACCTCAAAATAGCTCTGGAATTTTTCATATTCACGCCTAGCATGTGAGATATATTAAGAAAGCACAGAAAGAAGAGACCTGAACAATAACTACTAGAAGCAGAGACAAGGAACACAGCAGATCCTGATAATAGAACCATCACAGAAAGTTTGAAATAAATGTGTTGTGTAAGTTCCAAAAATATGAGATTGAGAATTTCAGCTTGTTTTGTGTTTCAGTTGCTAAGTCATGTCCAAATCTTTGTGACCCCATGGAATGCAGCATGCCAGGCTCCTCTGCCCTCCAATATCTCCTGGAATTTGCAAAAAAATTTTATGTCCATTAGTCCATAGTGCTATCTAATCATCTCATCCTCTGTTGACCCCTTCTTCTCCTGCCTTCACTCGTTCCTAGTAAAAGGGTCTTTCCCAATGAGTTGGCTCTTCGCATTGGGTGGTCAGAGGATTGGAGCTTCAGCTTCAACAACAGTTTTTCCCATGACTATTTAGGGTTGATTTCCCTTAGGATTGACTGGTTTTATCTCCTTGCTGTCCAAGGGGCTCTCAAGTCTTCTCCAGCACCACAAGAAGTCTGTAAAAAGAAGTTTTTGTAAAAAAAAAAAAAGAAGTTAACAAACTTTAAAAAACAGGACTCAAATTACATTAGGTGAAATAAAAATACAATAGATGGTTTGTAAAATAGATTAGAAAAAGCTTTAGAGCGTAATCACAAAATTAAAGATGGGTCAGAAAAAAATATCCTAAATGAAGTACAGAGAAATAAAATTTTAAAAATTATAGAACAGGGCTAAAGAGACAGAGGCTACAGTGGATATGTTTAAATATTTATTCACTAGGAGTCTTAGGAAGAGAGTAGAGGAAAGGGAAAAATACCAGAGTTCAATACAAGTGGTAATGCTTAATATTGTTTCAGAAAACTTGTGTTTCTGATTCATGTGTCTGCTATTAATTCGCTCTATTGAGACAATAGATGGTATTCTGAAAACCACTATGTTAGATTATGTCATTCATGATAGCAGATCCTAGATCTTTTCCAAAGATATTGTTTTCATTCCTCTTGGCAGGATTCATGCAGGAAGCATTTCCAGTGGACCTAAAATTCCTTGAACATGAGGAAATGTCATACAATGTCAGGAAGACCATTTGAATATCCTGTATGTTTGAAATGGAATAAAATGTAAATGTTTCCCAGATTAATAGCTGCATGTGTACCAACTTGCATTAACTGCAGATATACCACCCTAATAACAATAACTTATAATAGAGCCTAAAGAGATATTTCAATTGTTATTTTAGCAGCAAGGTAGGCATCTTCAGACAAATTCATCACACAGACTTATCATTTGGTGAAGTGTGTGTGTGTGTGCGCGCGCACGCTTAGTTGATCAATCATGTCCGACTCTTTGTAACCCCTTGGATTGTAGCCCACCAGGCTCCTCTGTCCAAGGGGATTCTCCAGGCAAGAATACAGGAGTGGGTTGCCATGCCCTGCTCCAGGGGATCTTCCCAATACAGGGATCAAGCCTAGGTCTCCCACACTGCAGGTGGATTCTTTATGGTCTGAGCCACCAGGGAAGAGTGTGAAGTCTGATGATCAGGAGGCTGAGAGAACAACAAAATCATTCTTCAATGGTAACTGCTCCATGCGTGCTCAGTCGCTCAGTCATGTCCGACTCTTTGCAACTCTGTCCCACATCTCTTATGTCTCCTGCTTTGGCAGGCAGGTTCTTTACCACTAGTACCACCTAGGAAACCCAGTGGTATCTGCTGCTGGATTTCAAATCTCTCACTCACCATCTTGAACAAATCGTTAGGTTTTAGGTGTGGGTTTTGCTCAGCATTATGAGTTTCATAGTTATGGGCATCAAAGATTGTTAAAAAGATGCCAGTGGCCAAAATTGGACTGCCTTTCAACAACAGAACTCTTTGATGCATAGCCATCTCTTTT
This sequence comes from Bos javanicus, assembly GCF_032452875.1. Classification (NCBI taxonomy): domain Eukaryota; kingdom Metazoa; phylum Chordata; class Mammalia; order Artiodactyla; family Bovidae; genus Bos; species Bos javanicus. The sequence continues at coordinate 16,079,094 of NC_083872.1, forward strand.
CTGTGGACCTGCTTCAAAAGTCACTTTTTATATGCTGACCCTATTTAACTTTGAGTTCCACTGTAGTCACTCACAACTGGAAAAGGCACTAATGATGGTCCACGGTTTCTCCTTCCTGGATGGTTTCTTTAACCAGAGGCATTTCTGGACCCACTTCTACACATAAGAATCCACATTCTACCCACTGCATTCATTCCCGCAGATCTCTCACTGCCCACGCATAACTGATTCCTTTAGTTGGAACTTTTCTGTCATAGTCTAGTTTCCTAGAGCCATCTCTAGATTTTTAGTGTACTTTTAATTTTTCATGGTTTTATGGATTTTTCTATTTTTAACAAATGAAATTTTGTAATAAAGGTTTACTATTTTGTTCTCAGAGAGGGCAATGGCATCCCACTCCAGTACTCTTGCCTGGAAAATCCCATGGATGGAGGAACCTGGTGGGCTGCAGTCCATGGGGTCGCTAAGAGTCAGACATGACTGAACGACTTCACTTTCACTTTTCACTCTCATGCACTGGAGAAGGAAATGGCAACCCACTCCAGTATTCTTGCCTGGAGAATCCCAAGGATGGCGGAGCCTGGTGGGCTGCTGTGTATGGGGTTGCACAGAGTCAGACACGACTGAAGCGACTTAGTAGTAGCAGCAGCAGCATTTTGTTCTAGATTTATTCTGCTTAAATATAAGCAAAATACATTTTGTAGTTTTAGGATAATTTTTTTTTACAGAAAATGTGGTCACTATCCTCATTGGATGATTTGATTTGTAGATTTATGCCTGCTTAAGAATTAAAGTTAATTTCTAAATGTGGCCAGGGAAACTTCTCAGTCTACTATAATATGGAGATAACAATGTCTTTATTTACAGGGTGATTGCAAAGTGGTATTATAAGGGCTTTGTTGGCCACAATTCTATGAAATTATAAAAAAAGTTATAGTAATTATAGAAGTACTATTACTAGGCACACTGAGACTAGAGATAATAAAAATAGTTTTTCAGTTTAGTATGTATATTTTATATTCTTTGAAAACTGTACATTCTCCTTTGCTATTACCAGATAAGATCACAGTGTGATACAACTGGAACAGATGTTATTTTCCAGACGGAAAGTGAGGCCCAAGGAGATAATATGACTCCCTCATAAGTGGCAAAGACAGAATTGGACTCAGATCATTAAATCCTGGAATGGGGAGGGGAAGTAAGAGGGGATTGTTTAGAATTTCAGTAAGAATCCCAGATCACTATTTAATAGTTATGACACTCTAAACCATTTTTTCATTTATAAAATTAGAACAACAGTATTTTTACTCACGTTAAGAATTAAACAATAGTTCAAAAACAGAAAAATAAAAATAGAAGAAACTAAGATATTATCATCATATAATGTCTTTAAGTAAATCAATTCTTTCATCTTCTCCTCCCTTCCCCCTTCTTTCCTGTCTCCCTCACTCCACCTTCTTTTTTGCTATTTAATTTATCTTGCATATTCTTAGTATCCTGTTTAGCCTACCACTTTCAAGGTAGACTTTGTTAATTTTCTCTGCTGAAGCACTTGACAAAGTGATAAGGAATTCATTCTGAAATCTGTTGTGGGAGAATTTGGACAAATATTTCTGACTTGGGTGGGTTTCCTTTCATTGTAATGTAAATATGAATAAATCCTAAATTCTTTCAAGCTGAGATAGCAAAATAATAGTAACAAAAAGAATCTGAAGCAAAATCATGTGGCAAAGTAATTCTTTCATTGGTTGACTGGTTAGTAAACCAGATAATTTTGCATCATAGGAAGCTGTAGTGATCCTTTTTGTAGTGCTATATTTTATTTAACAGCAAAATATTTGACTATTTCCAGAGATATTTGCAAATCAGTTCTGAATATTCATTGGAAGGACTGATGTTGAAACTGAAGCTCCAATACTTTGGCCACCTGATGTGATGAACTGACTCATTGGAAAAGACCCTGATGCTGGGGAAAATTGAAGGAAGGAGGAGAAGGGGATGACAGAGGATGAGATGATTGTATGGTATCACCAAGTTGATGGACAGGAGTTTGAGTAGGCTTCGGGAGTTGGTGATGGATAGGGCAGCCTGGTGTGCTACAGTCTAGCAAAAAATCAGGGTTGCAAAGAATCGGATATGACTGAGCAACTGAACTGAACTGATGCATTTGTGAAATACATAAAATATGTATTCTGTTTCTTTTTTTTTTAATTAATTTTATTTTATTTTTAAACCTTACATAATTGTATTAGTTTCTATTTATACCAAAGTAAATTCAGTTATTCCAATATAACTCCAAGGAGTTTCTTATGGCAAATTGGAAAGGAATATTTTTACAGTTTCCTAAAATCAAATCCCTTATGATTATAGAGTGGAAGTGAGAAATAGATTTAAGGGCCTAGATCTGATAGATATAGTGCCTGATGAACTATGGAATGAGGTTCGTGACATTGTACAGGAGACAGGGATCAAGACCATCCCCATGGAAAAAAAATGCAAAAAAGCAAAATGGCTGTCTGGGAAGGCCTTACAAAGAGCTGTGAAAACAAGAGAAGCAAAAAGCAAAGGAGAAAAGGAAAGATATAAGCATCTGAATGCAGAGTTCCAAAGAATAGAAAGAAGAGATAAGAAAGCCTTCTTCAGCGATCAATGCAAAGAAATAGAGGAAAACAACAGAATGGGGAAGACTAGAGATCTCTTCAAGAAAATTAGAGATACCAAAGGAATATTTCATGCAAAGATGGGCTCGATAAAGGACAGAAATGGTATGGACCTAACGGAAGCAGAAGATATTGAGAAGAGATGGCAAGAATACACAGAAGAACAGTACAAAAAAGATCTTCACGACCCAGATAATCACGATGGTGTAATCACTGACCTAGAGTCAGACATCCTGAAATGTGAAGTCAAGTGGGCCTTAGAAAGCATCACTATGAACAAAGCTAGTGGAGGTGATAGAATTCCAGTTGAGCTATTCCAAATCCTGAAAGATGATGCTGTGGAAGTGCTGCACTCCATAGGCCAGCAAATTTGGAAAACTCATCAGTGGCCACAGGACTGGACAAGGTCAGTTTTCATTCCAATCTCAAAAAAAGGCAATGCCAAAAAATGCTCAAACTACCGCACAATTGCACTCATCTCACACGCTAGTAAAGTAATGCTCAAAATTCTCCAAGCCAGGCTTCAGCAATATGCGAACCGTGAACTTCCTGATGTTCAAGCTGGTTTTAGAAGAGGCAGAGGAACCAGAGACCAAATTGCCAACATCCACTGGATCATGGAAAAAGCAAGAGAGTTCCAGAAAAACATCTATTTTTGGCTTTATTGACTATGCCAAAGCTTTTGACTGTGTGGATCACAATAAACTGTTGAAAATTCTGAAAGAGATGGCATACCAGACCACCTGACCTGCCTCTTGAGAAACCTGTATGCAGGTCAGGAAGCAACAGTTAGAACTGGACATGGAACAACAGACTGGTTCCCAATAGGAACAGGAGTATATCAAGGCTGTATATTGTCATCCTGTTTATTTAACTTATATGCAGAGTACATCATGAGAAATGTTGGACTGGAAGAAACACAAGCTGGAATCAAGATTGCTGGGAGAAATATCAATAACCTCAGATATGCAGATGACACCACTCTTATGGCAGAAAGTGAAGAGGAACTCAAAAGCCTCTTGATGAAAGTGAAAGTGGAGAGTGAAAAAGTTGGCTTAAAGCTTAACATTCAGAAAACGAAGATCATGGCATCCGGTCCCATCACTTCATGGGAAATAGATGGGGAAACAGTGGAAACAGTGTCAGACTTTATTTTGGGGGCTCCAAAATCACTGCAGATGGTGATTGCAGCCATGAAATTAAAAGACGCTTACTCCTTGGAAGAAAGGTTATGACCAACCTAGATAGCATATTAAAAAGCAGAGACATTACTTTGCCAACAAAGGTCCATCTAGTCAAGGCTATGGTTTTTCCTGTGGTCATGTATGGATGTGAGGGTTGGACTGTGAAGAAGGCTGAGTGCTGAAGAATTGATGCTTTTGAACTGTGGTGTTGGAAAAGAGTCTTGAGAGTCCCTTGGACTGCAAGGAGATCAAACCAGTCCATTCTAAAGGAAATCAGCCCTGGGATTTCTTTGGAAGGAATGATGCTCAAGCTGAAACTCCAGTACTTTGGCCACCTCATGCGAAGAGTTGACTCATTGGAAAAGACTCTAATGCTGGGAGGGATTGGGGGCAGGAGGAGAAGGGGATGACAGAGCATGAGATGGCTGAATGGCATCACTGACTCGATGGACGTGAGTCTAGGTGAACTCCGGGAGTTGGTGATGGACAGGGAGGCCTGGCGGGCTGTAATTCATGGGATCGCAGAGTCGGACACGACTGAGCAACTGAACTGAACTGAACTGAACTGAAACATCACAAGACTTAGAATGAAAAACTTTGAGCAGATACTGGTCTTCTTTATGATTTTCATTAATATTTCAGTCCTGCGAAAGCCAGATTTTTTTAAAAAATGTGATGTGTGATATGTAACTCCATTATTTTACAATCATTTATGAAGCCAAGAACAGTATGGACCATATATAGCATCTTGGTATCCCCCATCTCACTTTTAAAATCAGTCTTATTTTAGGAAGAAATAATAGTAAAGGAGAAAATTCTCATTTTAAAATATATGATCCAAAATGAACATTCAGGCATGTTTCTTTTGTTACTTCCATTTATCAGGATTGTGGAGAATTAAAGGACTAAGGGTTCAAGACAATGGATGGTGCTGGTGGATACTGGGTGTAGTGGTCATCATTGGGAGCTAGAGCAGATATCTCATCTCCCAGATACTTGGGGGCACTGGCAGACTTCCAGAGAGACCTGCTCTTGGTTAAATGAGAGTATCCTTGCCTGGGAACACCATCACATCTCAAAGCCTGCTGGCAATGACTGGTTGACAAGGGAATATAAAGGGATCCCCAGAAAAGCAGAGGACAAGTAGCGGTGGGACCTCATGGTGGGACCCACTCCCAGGTGTGATTTTTGCTAGAGCTCTCCCCATGGGATCAAGCTGAGGTTCATTTTCATTTGAAATCATAAGCCCATTTTCCCTGCTTTTCTCATTTTTTCATGAAAATCACTTCTCAAATAAATTGCTTGCTTAAGCACCCCCATCTCTGCTTCTAGGAAACCTGACCTAAGACAGTGAGTACCAGGAATTGTTCTAAGAAGCAGAGTCTAAAGTTGGTATTCTGGAGAGGAATCAGGGGCTGGACAGATGGTAAAAAGAACCCCCTTAAGGGTGGTAGGTAGAGTATCAATAATCCCAGGCATGCTGCAGCAATGGAATTGACTGTTGCTGTTGTTTGGTCCCTAAGTCATGTCTGACTCTTTTGTGATCCATGGACTGTAGCCCTCCCAGCTCCTTCTGTCTATGGGATTTCCCAGTCAAGAATACTGGAGAGAGTTGCCATATCCCCTAGGGGATCTTCTGCACCCAGAGATTGAACCTGTGTTTCCTGCGTTTGCAGGTGGGTTCTTTACCCCTGAGCCACCAGGGAAGCCCATTTATAAACAACCAAGTTCTCTAGATTATTTACCTTATGTGAGACACACTCTGGTAGAACAGTAAAGACAAAAGAGCACTCACAGGGCAGAAGCAGGGAATCCACCACAACTGTTGACGTTTCATTCTCGACCCCTCCGCACACCTTTACATACACCCTCAGTACATCTACTAAGTTCTTCTGTCACAAAAATGGTCCCTGGCACCATGCCACTTTCTGGCATCTCTGCTGTATTTAAACATCGGTGAAGAGAAGCTAACACTGCGTGAAGTACTTTCCTGCCAGTTATGGCCATTCCCTCCACATGGTTATAAAGCTAGTGGTGGCCACTCTCTGAAATTGCCGTGCTGTCAAGCTGTCTGGAACATGAAACATGTCCCAAATCTGGAGGCAGATATCTCTATAGTAATCCTCTGCTGAATGAGACTGCTGGGGACCAGAGGCCGGAATCTTTGCAGTCAGGGCACATGCCTTCCATTTGGCAGCTATCCCCTCAGCATCGCTCTCACCAGGCTCCCCCACACCTGCTCCTTCCAAAATGCTCCAGACTACTGCTGGAACAGCACTGGGTCTTCTCAACCTTTCAGACTGGAGCCACCCACATAGATGTGGGAGCCAACCTGGAGCCTGGCACCTAACGTGAGTCTTCCCATCAGTGCAGGTGGATAAGTCATTCCTGATGGCTAGTGGTTGATACACTTGATCCAAGATGTCTCTCAGGGCCTTCCTTGATAGTGCTCTTTCCTCCTCAGTGGACACCTCTTCCTCAGGATTCTACAGTGTTTTCCTGGAACGTGTCCTCTGCAGAATCCCAGCTGGTACGGACCTACAGTGATAGCCCCAAAATGCATGTGCTTAGTCACTGTCACCTCTGACTCTTGCAACCCCATAGACTCCTACCAGGCTCCTCTGTCCATGGGATTCTCCAAGCAAGAATACTGGAGTGGGTTGCCATTTCCTTCTCCAGGGGATCTTCCCAACCCAGGGATTGAACCCAGGTCTCCTGCATTGCTGGCAGACTCTTTCCCGACTGAGCTACGAGGGAAGCCCCAAAAGCAGGTTCCCCAGAGACACAGGCCAAGCAACACTGAGGAGGACCTTGTAGTTCCTGTCCAGCCCAGGGTTGGGCTGAGGGCAGCACTAGACACATCCCACATCCTGAACGAGGGCCCCAAACTCAGTCCTGTATCTCAAAGGGACTTCAGCACCATGCAGGAGATAGGGGCAGACCCCCAAGGTCACTACACACTGCAAAACTGATTGCACAGTCTTTCGCTTTGAGACCCTAAGCATATCCAGGATCAGGAGCAGCTTCTGGTCCCAGCTCGAGGGCTTAGTTGTCCCACAGAATGTGATATCTGGGTTCCCTCACCAGGGATGGAACCCACTTTCCCTGCATGATGAGGCAGATTCTTAACCACTGAACCATTGGGCAAGTCTGAAGAATGCCTTCTTCCCTGAGTTTCTACCACTGTTTCAACTAGGCCTTCACACTTTTTGTCCTTTGATTTCAAGAGATTTCTTCTGATGTTTAAGGAGGGTCTCTGCCTCCCTTGTGGTTCAGCTGGTAAAGAATCTGCCTGCAATGCAGGAGACCTGGGTTCAATCCCTGGGCTGGGAAGATCCCCTGGAGAAGGGAAAGGCTACCCACTCCAGTATTCTGGCCTGGAAAATTCCACGGACTATATAGTACATGGGGTCACAAAGAGTCAGACACAACTGAGTGACGTTCACTTTCACTTTTTTTTCCTGATTCTCAAAATTTGCTTAAATTGTTAATAAATGGGGATCTGTCATTTTATCTGTGTTTAGCAGCATGCACCCAATCATGTAGTCTGTATAGCCACTCTTCCCTTCATGTCTATCAAATAGCAGATGTTGCAGTGGTTAGTGCATCCCTTTCTACTTTGTATTTGTCAAAATTTCACCCCAAATGAAAGTCTTATCAATATAAAAAGAGTGAAGGCCTGCTTGAGGCAGTAGTAGAACTTCGGTGAAGAATCCATTCTTGGGATTTCCTTGGTGATCCAGTGGTTAAGAATCTGCCTTGCAATACAGGGGACTCAGGTTTGATTCCTGGTCAGGGAACTGAGATCCCACATGCTATGTGGTGACTAAGCCCTCAACCTGCAGCCACTGAAGCCTGTACCCCTCAACTAGAGTCCCTGAAATGCAAAAGACCCTGCAAATCACAACTAAGACCCCATGAAGCCAAATAAACTGTTGGCAAGAATTCTTCTACCCCACAATTAGAGCTCTAATAGGGAAGGATTTGAACTCTGAAACCTGGTTTGAATCTTGCAATCAAGTTTGGTAGATGCACCTGAGATCTCCCAAATTCTTCTGAATCTTCCTGTCTGTGGAAGTGTCCAGTCTTCCTCTAGAAATACACTGCTGTTAGTACACACAGAGACCTCAAAAGTGACGTGTGCCTTAGAAGTCAATGCCAGCTTTCAGGATCTGTCCTAACCTCTTTCCTGACCATCAGGTCCACGTGAGCAAGCTAGTTGCCTAGTTGTAGCTGACCCTTTGAAACCCTATGGACTGTAGCCCACCAGGCTCCTTTGTCCATGGGATTTTCCAGGCAAGAATAATGGACTGTGTTGCCATTTCCTCATCCAGGGGATCTTCCTGACCCAGGGATCAAACCCAAGTCTCCTACACTGGTAGGCAGATTCGTTACCACTGAGACACCTGGGAAGCCCCATCAAGTCCATAACTATGCTGAAAATTCAGCAAAGTCTAACTGGGAAAATGCCGAGCCTGCTAAAGGAGGAGAGGGATGTTACACCAAAGCGGCTGCACAGTCTGACTCACAGTGCACAGGCAGGAGCTGGAGAATATGCCTAGAAGTGGTCCCTGGGGGTGTGGCATCAGGGGGTATGTTATATAAAACTGATGAGAGAGTTTAATTATGTAGGACTCTCCTGTGACAGAATTAACATCTTGATGAGAGCCCCATAAGTTGCTTCTAAGTTGTTGCTGGGATGGTTCTTAGAAGCATGGAAAAAGTCATGGTTCACATAAATGAATCAAAGATGTCAGAACTGCCATGACATATTAAGGAGAAAGAGATGAAAAGGCTCAGAGAAGGGAGCACGCAGGAAGGAATCTACTCCCTATGATTAGAAAGCTCACCAGATGCTATATCCCTTGAGATGGTGCAGAGGAGACATATATTTATCAAGAAGGTAAGAGATATTGTGATTATGGTGGCAGAACATTCTAGCAGAATCTTAGAAGATCAGTGTCAGCTGTCCTCCATAATCTAGGGCTGATAGTAGAATGTGCTGTTACCATATCTAGGCTCATAAATAGCAATGAGAATGAGAGGATCCAGGAATAGCAGAGGCCAGGTGGTACCACTTAAATATTAGCTAAATAACTGAGTGAAATTCTCGTAATAATCAGCAGCTTGGAGTGGTGCTCAGAGGGCCACATATCGTGCCCATATATGAAATATATATGGAATGTGTACTGGTTCCTAGGGACAAGATAAACAAGCAGCCCAAAGATGTTACTTAAAATATGCAATCATGGGACTTCCCTGATGGTCCAGCGGTTAAGAATATGCCTGCCAATCTCTGCCAACACGAGATTGATCCCTGGCCCAGAAGATCCCTCGTGTCCCATAGTAACTAAGCCCAGGAGCTGCAACTACTGAACCCGTGTGCCTAGAGCCCATGCTCCACAAGAGGAGCTACCACAGGGAGGAGCCTGAGCACCACAGATAGAGTGTGGCCCGCTCACTGCAACTAGAGAAAGCCTGAGTGCAGCAATGAAGACCCAGCACAGCCAAAAAATAAATGAAATAAATACAATTTAAAAATATATGCATATGATAAAAAAGATTCAAAAATAGATGAGAGCAGAGGCCTGAGGTAAGATTTCACAATAGAAAGTCGTCTTCCCATACCAAGTTTCTAGACCTGGGTTAGTGATTGGACCCAGTTATCAGAGTTGACCAACTGAATAAAAACTCTGCTGCAGATGGAAAATGTATATAGTCCACCCTCTTTTTCTCCAAAGGACTTCCAGCCATTTTCTCAGACAACTGTATTCTGGGGAAATAGAATACCTGTCATCTGAGGGCGATGTGGCACAAGTTCTAATGTGATTACATCCTGTGAAAATCCAAGGAACTATTACACTCTCCCTTGTTAGATAAAGGATGTGCAGAGGTCAGGTGTAATTGGAGTCCTGGCCCAATACTGTGTCATAATGGATCCAGTAATTCTGTAGAGCTACCCAGTGGTCATTTATTCAATTCCTAAATAATTGTAATGGACATACTTTATTCTTGGTGTATTTCTCATATTGGTCTCTTGCTCATTAGAGTAAGAGCTACAATAGCAGTAAAGCCCAGTGCAAACTCCTGAGTATGCAACCCCAAGTCAAGACAGTAAATCAAAAACAATACTGGATCCCAACGGGAATGACAAAGAGTATAGTACCACCCTTAATATCATAAAGGATGCAAGAGTGGTGCTTCTCACGATGTGTGTGCATGCTAAGTTGCTTCAGTTGTATCCAGCTCTTTGCTACCTACGGACTAGAGCCTGCCAGGCTCTTCTGTCCATGGAATTCTCCAGGCAAGAATACTGGAGTGGGTTGCCATGCCCTTCTCCAGGGGATCTTTCTGACCCAGGGATTGAACCCTCATCTCTTATGGTTCCTGAATTGGCAGGTGGGTTCTTTACCACCAGCGCCACCCAAGAAAGCCAGTTCTCTCCATAACTTTCATTTAATTCAACAGTTATATCCATGTAAAAACTGAATGGTTCATGGCATATAACAATGAACTATCACAAACTCAACCAGTTTGTGATAGCCTCGGTTGGAACTGTAGCGCTGGATGTGACATTATTGTTGTTCAGTCCCCATCATCAAGGTCTTCTCTTCGCAATACTTTGGCCAAAATATTGGAGCGTCAGCTTTAGCATCAGTCCTTCCAATGAATATTCAGGGTTGATTTCCTTTAGGATTGCCTGGTTTGGCCTCCTTGCTGTCCAAGGGACTCTCAAGAGTCTTCTCCAGCACCACAATTCGAAAGCATCAATTCTGCCGTGCTCACCCTTGTTATGGTCCAACTCTCACATCCATACATGACTACTAGAAAAACCATAGCTTTGACTATATGGACCTTTGTCAGCAAAGGAATGTCTCTGATTTTTATATGCTGTCTAGGTTTGTCATAGCTTTTCTTCCAAGAAGCAAGCGTCTTTTAATTTCATGGCTGCAGTCACCATGAAGTAGGTATTTGAGAAGAGTGTTTGTTTTATGTTTGTAGAACATTTGGACAGTATTTAACTTATATGCAGAGTACATCATGAGAAACGCTGGGCTGGTAGAAGCACAAGCTAGAATCAAGACTGTCGGGAGAAATATCAATAACCTCAGATATGCAGATGACACCACCCTTATGGCAGAAAGTGAAGAGCAACTCAAAAGCCTCTTGATGAAGGTGAAAGAGGAGAGTGAAAAAGTTGGCTTAAAACTCAACATTCAGAAAAGGAAGATCATGGCATCTGGTCCCATCACTTCATGGGAAATAGATGGGGAAACAGTGGAAACAGTGTCAGACTTTATTTTTGGGGGGCTCCAAAATCACTGCAGATGGTGACTGCAGCCATGAAATTAAAAGACGCTTACTCCTTGCAAGGAAAGTTATTACCAACTTAGACAGCATATTGAAAAGCAGAGAAATTACTTTGCCAACAAAGGTCGATCTAGTCAAGGCTATGGTTTTTCCAGTGGTCATATACGGATGTGAGAGTTGGAGTGTGAAGAAAGCTGAACATCGAAGAATTGATGCTTTTGAACTGTGGTGTTGGAGAAGACTCTTGAGAGTCCCTTGGACTGCAAGGAGATCCAACCAGTGCATCCTAAAGATCAGTCCTGGTTGTTCATTGGAAGGACTGATGCTGAAGCTGAAACTCCAGTACTTTGGCCAACTCATGCAAAGAGTTGACTCGTTGGCAAAGATCCTTATGCTGGGAGGGATTGGGGGCAGGATGAGAAGGGGATGACAGAGGATGAGATGGCTGGATGGCATCACTGACTCGATGGACATGAGTCTGAGTGAACTCTGGGAGTTGGTGATGGACAGGGAGGCCTGGCATGCTGTGATTCATGGGGTCACAAAGAGTCGGACATGACTGAGTGACTGAACTTATTCATGTAATCATGGATCAAAAGGAATGACATGGAATTTTTTAGCCATTGATGTAAAGTGTTATAATCCTATAAATTGATATCAGGAGCAACATTATATGTCATTTTCTATATTTCAAGATAAGTATTAAGTTAGAAAATATGTAGTAAACGATAGCACATGAGGTGCTACAAAACCATGTTCTTTCTCTTCTACTCATGAATCATGGCATTTAAATGTCTGTTTCACTTATGTGTGCATGCTCAGTAGTTTAGTCATGACTGATTCTTTGCTGTCTCTGGTTCCTTTATTGTCCTTTGCATTTGTGAGTGAGTGATACAGTTGTACAGATCTTTGAGGATTTCACAAACAACACTGGATTAATAAGAAGAGTGATGCAGTTTATACATGTAGATACATTTTCACCTTCTAAAAATGTATACTTCAGAAGCTACAGATTAAAAATTCTAAAATATTAGCATTATCATTTTCAAATTAATCATATCTACCCAGTCATTATGACTAAAAATACATACTCTACAGTTTTAATTTTTCTTTGATGTATACATGCTTGCTGAGGACATTTTTAAAGGAGTAATTTTAAACATGAGTTTTGACAATTTCAAATGATCAAAAGCAGAAATTGTTTTATAATAAAAATCTCTATCATATATACCATTAAAATAGATGACAACTTTTCATGTGTGCAGTGTCATTGTAAAGCATTTTAAATTAATTTAAAAATTTTAAATATTATGAAAGATAAAAAAAACAATAGAGATTTCAGTATTCATTAACATGCTAAAGATCACTAAGCTAAATAAGCTTTTTTTGCTCTATAGTGGGGAAATCAGATGCTTGGGTTTGAAATTTACACATCTCAGACAAAGAAAATACAACTTATGTCAATTTATAACGTTTAATTTGATTTTGCTTGTCTCATAGGAAAAGCCTCAATTATCAAGGATTTCTACTTTTTGAGTTAAGAGAATCAACTTAAAAAAAACCACACATAGAAATGCCATTAGGTATATTTGTTTTTAATTCAACTGTCAAAAATATATTTAAGTTTGATTTGAAGGAATCAAATTTATGAAGAAGCATATTCTGTATGGAAATTAAAGAGTCTTGTATTGTAAATATCTGGCTTTCTGTTTATGCATTCAGAATACAAATTTTCTTGTGGCAGTCATTTTGAGGCAATTATCTAGGATTTACTCCATGCGATAGTGGTTATCTGGAAATATACACAAAAACAAACATAAAATAATGGGTCATATAAAATCTGCATTATGACAAGAATTCACGTATTTAGATATCAGTTGTATGTGAAAATTTATTGACAGCACAGTAAAACAGCCTTGTGCAATTTCTTCTACATGTGTAGAACTTGATATAGCAAAAATAATTGAGGTAGGAATTTAAATAGATGCAATATTCTCACACGCTAGTAAAGTAATGCTCAAAATTCTCCAAGCCAGGCTTCAGCAATACGTGAGCCATGAACTTCCAGTTGTTCAAGCTGGTTTTAGAAAAGGCAGAGGAACCAGAGACCAAATTGCCAATATCCACTGGATCATGGAAAAAGCAAGAGAGTTCCAGAAAAACATCTATTTCTGCTTTATTGACTATGCCAAAGCCTTTGACTGTGTGGATCACAATAAACTGTTGAAAATTCTGAAAGAGATGGGAATACCAGACCACCTGACCTGCCTCTTGAGAAACCTGTATGCAGGTCAGGAAGCAACAGTTAGAACTGGACATGGAACAACAGACTGGTTCCAAATAGGAAAAGAAGTATGTCAAGGCTGTATATTGTCACCCTGTTTATTTAACTTATATGCAGAGTACATCATGAGAAACACTGGACTGGAAGAAACACAAGCTGGAATCAAGATTGCCAGGAGAAATATCAATAACCTCAGATATGCAGATGACACCACTCTTGTGGCAGAAAGTGAAGAGGAACTCAAAAGCCTCTTGATGAAAGTGAAAGTGGAGAGTGAAAAAGTTGGCTTAAAGCTTAACATTCTGAAAACGAAGATCATGGCATCCGGTCCCATCACTTCATGGGAAATAGATGGGGAAACAGTGGAAACAGTGTCAGACTTTATTTTTGGGGCTCCAAAATCACTGCAGATGGTGATTGCAGCCATGAAATTAAAAGACACTTACTCCTTGGAAGGAAAGTTATGACCAACCTAGATAGCATATTCTAAAGCCAGAGACATTACTTTGCCAACAAAGGTCGATCTAGTCAAGGCTATGGTTTTTCCAGTGGTCATGTATGGATGTGAGAGTTGGACTATGAAAAAGCTGAGTGCCGAAGAATTGATGCTTTTGAACTGTGGTGTTGGAGAAGACTCTTGAGAGTCCCTTGGACTGCAAGGAGATCCAACCAGTCCGTTCTGAAGGAGATCAGCCCTGGGATTTCTTTGGAAGGAATGATACTAAAGCTGAAACTCCAGTACTTTGGCCACCTCATGCGAAGAGTTGACTCATTGGAAAAGACTCTGATGCTGGGAGGGACTGGACGCAGGAGGAGAAGGGGACGACAGAGGAGGAGATGGCTGGATGGCATCACTGACTTGATGGACGTGAGTCTGAGTGAACTCCGGAAGTTGGTGATGGACAGGGAGGCCTGGCATGCTGGGATTCATGGCGTCACAGAGAATCTGACACAACTGAGCGACTGAAGTGAACTGAACTGAATGTTTTTAGAGGTGTAAAGATCTGGAAGTTCAAGTATAATAAGAAATATTCTCCAAATAAAAATGAATGTTACCAGTCAATTGTAACTTTGATAGCAACACATGCCAAATATTAGTATTTAGTTTCTCAAAACAATCCCCCACTGCGTCTCCCTAATAACAAAACAGGTAGTTACAAGGTGAAAATAAACCCTAAGGCATCTGTGTGTTTTCTCATTAGAGACGCACAATAAACAGTTCACTGTTTCCTGTGTGGTATTTTGAGTATTACTATTTTAGTATCTGTTTTGGATTATGAAAAACCTGTGGCTATAAGAAATTATTGAGGAGAAGGAGAAGCAGACGAGACTTCTATAACATTACTTTATGGTCTAGTCTCTGTCAATAAATATTGCATGCACATTTATTTACACAACAAAACATATGTTTAAGTTTGTGAGTAGAATTTCTATCCATCACCTTCAACCTTGCCTCCTCAATCAATGATAAGGATGGATGTGATGTAACTAGGACATCATAAAGCCATAGTCCTCAAAATTAACTTATTAGGCTTGCTTCATATCTGACTTATGTATGTCACAGTGCATCTTTTAGAATATTCAGGATTAATATAATACTCAATACTGTGATTCATTGAAGGTTTATATTACTGCTCCCTGCAACTTTAACTTATTGCTGGAGACTAATGCAGTGACCAAAGAACAGAAATCACGCATGTCTATGGGGCCACCAAAATGCTAAGAAACGACCATGGGCCTGGGAATCAGGAATATCCTTCAGGCTCAGCCCTAAAAGAAATTTCTTTTGCCTCTACACAAATGCAAACTTCCTGTTTTTTTTTTTTACTTTCTCTAGGGAACGTGGAGCACAGGCTTTGAATTAATTACCCACTTTACCTCCAATAAAACATAAAGTATCTCAAGATAATTTGAGTCATATAATCATATTAATATGAATACAAAACTAAAAATCAATGATGGTCTTAATAAACAGTGTAAACATTTTCCGAAATAATTAGGTATGTATCAACTTCCAATTTAACTTCTTATTTACATTCTTCACAAAAGCTAAATTGACCAAGTGGGGATCATTTAAATGTTTTTAAAACTACACACAGTATCCATTTTTACGCATCCACTTTATTCTGTTCTGCTTTATTGAATCACATCAAAGATTTGTGGTAACCCTGTATTGTCAGATGATGGTATCTTTAGTTATGGCATTCGAAAATAGTTGCAGCATGTGGGGTCTATTTCCCTGCCCAGTAAAGGAACTCGGGCCCCCCTGCATTGGAAGAACAGAGTCTTAGCCAGTGAACCACCAAGGAAGTTCCAGTATTTACAGCAATAATTATTTTTAAACTGGATTTCCTTGGTGGCTCAGTGGTAAAGAATCTGCCTGATAATGCAGGAGATGCAAAAGGCACGGGTTCAGTCTCTGCATTGGGAAGATCTCCTGCAGAAGGAAATGGCAACCCATTCCAGTATTCTTGCCTGGGAAATCCCATGGACAGAGGAGCCTGGCCGGCTACAGTCCATGGGGTCGCAAAAGAGTCGGACACTACTGATCACAATGCACAAAGTACTCAGAAAATGTTGTTATTGTGAATACAGACTCAAATAAAGGATACTTTTTAAATTAATACAGAATAACTTGTCCTTCTTATAAAAATCTTATTCTTTCATATTACTTTTTAACTTAGAAATACACAAAATTGAGTTCAGTTTTTAAAGAACGGAAGTAAAATTTCTTTGTTTTTGAGTAGGTTTCTTTGTCCGGTAATTTAAGGATATCCCTGACTACAGTCAGGGATTTATCATTCAGAAGAAATTCCATCAGAATAAGAGCTGTACCATTAAAAGTTACTTTATATTAAGATGAAGGCTGATGCTTATACTTGATTGTATGGAACTTCAGAATAAAGGATAATAGAATTTACTTTTCTTATGGCTAGTTTCTACACTATTTTTATGCACTAAGCTCATGGTGACTTTGGAGGCATAAATATTTCAGAAAGAAATCAATGTAGAGATTTTCCTGTAAATAAAGGTTCTCTGTGACTTAAAAGTGTCCTATAAAGCAAAGTTTATAAGGATCGTAACTGTCTCATGAACTTTTGTTCAATTTATATATCAGATGTGATGTCATTTTTACTTCTATACTTAACCTGCAATAATAAAAAAAATAATATTTAAAAAGTCCAGAATATCTCTAGGTCACATATCATGCTTTTTATCTATTAGGAAAAGACAGAGGAACATTGATTGACCACATTGATCCTAGTGGGTTTTTCATAGTACTTACCTGGGTTGGGAAAAAATGGGGAAAATTAGAAATAAAAGTCACCTTTGATCAGTTGCTCTAACGTGCTATCAGTAAGTCTATAAATCATGGCTAGTAAAATTCTTTCAATATGTACTAGTTTCAGTGCCCATGAATTAACTGACTTTTGATAATCACATGTAGGAGTCTTAAGATCAGTAGCAAGGCATGGGAATTAGAGATTATACAAGCATCACCGACTCAATGGACATGAGTTTGAGGAAGCTTGGGGAGATGGTGAAGGACAGAGAAGTCTGGCATGCTGCAGTCCATGTGGTTGCAGAGTCAGATATGACTGAGCGACTGATAAAGTGTTACTAAATAGAAAGGCCTAGATTATAAGACAGAGAAGGCAATGGCACCCCACTCCAGTACTCTTGCCTGGAAAATCCCATGGATGGAGGAGCCTGGAAGGCTGCAGTCCATGGGATTGCTGAGGGTCAGATACGACTGAGCGTCTTCACTTTCACTTTTCACTTGCATGCATTGGAGAAGGAAATGGCAACCCACTCCAGTGTTCTTGCCTGGAGAGTCCCAGGGATGGGGGAACCTGGTGGGCTGCCATCCATGGGGTCACACAGAGTCGGACACGACTGAAGTGACTCAGCAGCAGCAGCAGACTACAAGATTCAGGAATCTTAGAACTTACACTAACAAAGTGCATAGATAGCTTCAAGCAACCTTTCAGCCAGCAATTCCATTAGTGGGAGTTTCACAGCAGACAGAACAAAAGGACCGATTGAGATTTATATGGTTGACCTGTGGTTAAACCTAATCTTTACGAAGACACATAAAATTGTGAATGGCACATAATAGATGCCTAATAAGTATGTTTAATTAATATATATATATATATATATATATATATATATATATTCTTTACCGTCCTAGCCACCAGGGAAGCCCAAATAAAACATTAATAAAAATCACAATATGACTTGCTTACCATTGCTTCACACCACCACCACTTCCAACATCCATTGTTTTGGAACAAACTGACTTCTCCAACATCTTTGGGGAAACTAGAGCTCTGAAGAAGTCTTGCTCTTATGAGTAATCAATGAAAATAGGAAAGATGCATCCTCTTTCACAGGTTTTTCTAGTCCTTAATGCAAGAGTTCATACATGATAATCTAAAGAATGTCTCTTCTAATGTTATATTGTCTTCAAACTCTTACCTGAGGAATTATTTGGTAAGGGAGCAGAAGCAATAGTGTGATTTTTGTTGTTGTCATTTTTTGTTGTTGTTTTGTGTATCTAAGTTTTGTTGTTTTGTATCTAAGTTTTATAGTCATATATGGCTTTCCAATCAAGAATTACCTAACTCTCATGAACTCACCAATAAGAGTCAAAAGGCAAGCTCAGAGACGGTAAATAAATATTTATCAAATAAAAAAGACAAAATGCTGATATGCAGAAGACAAACTGAACACAATCTGTAAGAAAAAAAAAAACAGCATATAAAAATGGACTGAAGACATATAGCCACATCAAAAAAGAAGATAGAGGTTGGGGAGCTAAGATGGCAAAGCAGGAAGACTCTGTACTCACCTCCTTTTGCCAGCACACCCGAATTATAGGCATTCACAGAGCAACTGAGAGAACTACATGAAGACTAGCAGAAAAGATATTCCACAACTAAAGACATAAAGAAGGGATGATCCCCTGGAGGAGGGAAAGGCTACCCACTTGAGTATTCTGGCCTGGAGAATTCCATGGACTTGCATGGGGTCCATGGGGTCACAGAGAGTCCAACACGACAGAGTGACTTTCACTTTCACAATACATGGGTAGAAGGAGCAGAGATATGATATGGTCAGCATCCATATCCCGGGATGGGTGACCTACCAATGAAAAGAATACCACAGTTGGAGAGATCCTACCCGAGAAACCTATAGTGGACTCCCCAGCCCAGGTGTTCTGTATCAAGAAGATGAGCTCTGGAAGGTCTGGCTTTGAAAACCAGATGGGTTCCTGTTCGAGAAAACCAGAGGCTTATAGAAAACAGAGGCACCTCTCTTAAAGGGTGTGCAGAAAATCTCACACGCCTCAGGTCCCAATGTAGAGTTGGTAGTTTACAAGCAGCCTGGGTAGTTCAAATGGTAAAGGGTCTGCCTACAATGTGGGAGATCCGGGTTTGACCCCTGGGTTGGGAAGATCCTCTGGAGAGGGAAATGGCAATCCACTTCAGCACTTTTGCCTGGAAAATCCCATGGACGGAGGAGCGTGGTAGGCTACAATCCATGGGGTCGCAAAGAGTCGGACAAGACTGAGTGACTTCGCTTTCACTTTTAAGCAGCCTGGGTCTCATTCACTTGCTGATCTGGGAAAGCCTCCCAGGGAGGCATAAGGCACCTGGGACTCCGAGATGTTGGGGACAGAGGAGCTGGCAACAGTCATTTTCGAGAACTCATTTTGTCATGATGTCAATGGTGCTGGCAAGGGCCAGTTTGGAATTCTCCCTCTAGCATATAAGTGATGGGGGGTTACCCACCTTCCAGTGGGCTGACACCAGCCCAGCCTGCTTGTATTGCCTGCTCTGTCCTCCAGGATAATTCTAAAAGCTTATGAATAATTCCTAGATATATTCTAGCTCTGCATCTATGTTAGATTAAGCAGAATGATACACTTAGTTGGGTACTGTCTACATCCTTAATATTCGAAATGAAGTCCCAAATTTAGAGAGAAATAGGAGTCTTTATGGTTTTACAAAGGAAATGAAAGAATTTGTGTCAATTCAGAAATGTGAAGGAAGGCTGCATTTACTTCCACTTCTGTATTTCAATGAGAGAAACTTTATGTGTCAAAATTTTTTATCAATAGGAAAATTGAATATACTACATTCGGGACTATTTGAATATTTTGTAAAAAAGAAAAAGTAACTCAAGTTTTACCTCTTGATTGGTGTGACCTGATAATTTGCTGACATTGACCATAGTTGCAAAATAATTCTATGACAAGTAAAACATTCTATCAAATACAGTTTTACTTTTGAATTTTGACAAAATTTCATTAAATTGATAAGTTCAGTCAGAAACAGAGTCCCACATATACATTGGCTATACAGCCTAAGCCACTTGCCAATGTAGGAGACATAAGGGACCCATGTTCGATCCCTGGGTTGGGAAGATCCCCTGGAGAAGGAAATGGCAACCCTCTCCAGTATTCTTGTATGGAGAATCCCATGGACAGAGGAGCCTGGTGGGCTACAGTGCATGGGGTCCCAAAGAGTCAGACACAAGTGAAAGTGACTTAACATACATGCATGCATTAGAGTTCACATGATAAATGTATATATTTTTTGCAGCACTGCATCCTGCTTTATTCAAAGTGTTGATATATAGTTCATTGTGAATTTTTGTAATAATTTTGATTTTTAAAAAGATTGCTTAACTTCGCTGTGGGAAGGAGACGTATTCTCGCCTGGATAATCCCATGGGCAGAGGAGCCTGGGGGACTACAGTCCATGAGGTTGGAAAGAGCCGGATGCTACTGAGCACAGCACAGAACACAGCATTAACCAAAAGCGTTTGACACCTCTTCTTCAATGGGTTTCTTCCAACACTAGTGTGTGGCTGACCACACAGGACCCATCCCTGCACTGCTGTTTCTTTTTTAATTCCCTCACTCTCCTAACTGTGACTGTTTGAACTGCCCTTTGGAAGGTCCAGGAGGCTGAAAGCCTTTTCTTACAAACAAGAAATGCGGGACCCAGGAAGGCTTTCATGCCCAGGAGGGTCCCACAGGGTCCTGCTCTCTATTAATCCCCCATTTTCTTTGATTCTCCTCAGTCTTAAGAACAGGTATCAGACACAAAAAGAAATAACATTTTGGATGGAGAAGTTAATCATAAACTTGGCAGAGGAACTCAGTTTTAGGGAGATTGCACGCATGAACCTGGGTTCCATCAAGAATGCAGATATTCTAACATAAAGTTAGAAGGATGGCACAAGTTAGATTTTTATCTTCTAGCATGTTTTTAATGCCTATATTGTTGTTTCCGTTCAGTTACTAAGTCATGTCCTACTCTGCGACCCCATGGACTGTAGCAGGCCAGGCTTCCCTGTCCTTCACTGTCTCCTGGAGTTTGCTCAAACTCATGTTCACTGAGTCGATGATGCCATCCAACCATCTCATCTACCTATGTGGCTTGGTCTATGTTTTTATGAGCTCTTAGAGAAACATACAGAATTGGTCCAGGGAATTCCCTGGTTGTCCAGTGTTAGGATTCATAGCTCTCAAGTCTAGGTTCCGGAACTAAGATCCCACAGCTTGCATGGCACAATCAAAAAAAAAAAAGATTTTTGGTCTCGTTAACAGTTAAGTGCATGCAAAAATCTACCAAATGAATTCCATCCATCAAGATCCTATTTCCATTAGTAGCCTATGGAATCCAATAAGGTACTTTAAGGAATGACCCTATATTTTTAAAAATATGTCTGCATTTTTTGGTTATAGAAAGACTAGTTTCATATATTATGGATAAAGAATTTAAAAGGAATTACATACAAATTAATATAAAATGATTACTTCTAGTGTTGGCAGGTTTGAATTTGCACATCTTACAAAATAGCCATAATTCTCTGAATTATTGGATCCATTATGGACTGTCCTTAGTTCATTAGAAGCTTTTGTTGATTAGAATTCATAGGGCTCATTTTGGTTTTATTGAAATGCCATCTAACTATATACTAGCTGTAGATATCAGGTGCTTCTGATGACCTGAATATATGTGTCTGATGTGTAGGAAACTTTATGAGTTTCCTCATCTGTCATGTAGATAGTTATATATGGATATGTTGCCAAACTGGCCTGGGTTCTTGGACTCTTTATGCATTGGAAATCTAGAGGAGGAATTCAGGCAAGGCTTTACTGGGACTCATGCTGCAGCATGAGGTAGCAAGAACAAGTAACAGGTCCCTTGCTTGCTCTCAGAGGGGTGGTGATAAGGTCCATTAAAGGGGTAATAGTGGAGGTAGATCTGTGCATTGGGCTGGAGAGGTGGCGTAGGTGGGCAGCCCACGGCTTTTGTGGTGCTTGTGCAGGGGGCATGCACAGTTCCCTGCTTTTGCTCCAGACACCTCCCAAGTGGCAGTTGGGTTTTGACCTTTCTGTAGGTTGTTGATTACTTGCTCCAATTGCACACACGTGCAGTTATCTTTAGTCCCTCAGTTTCTTAGTATTTTGTAGCTCAAGGACATGTTTGGGAATAAACATTGCATTAAAGGGTTTCAGGTCCCAGCCTGTCTCAGATATAGTAACAAAAATAAAAAGAGTGAGGTTTTGATTCTCTTTGACTTGAATATTATCCCTGTATGCTGCATGAATAAAACATTTCCCTTATTTCCATCAGAGTAATATACTTGCTTTAATTCTTAAACATAGTGAACATGATATAAATATATATGCTGAATTATTTGAGAATAGTGCATTTAAAGCTATTTTAAATGTGCTTTTATCTGTAAGGCATTGCTTGTTAAGTAATTGGTTGTTATCCTTACGGTTCTAATTGGATGGTAAAGGTGTTCTTAAGAATTTGCAAGTACTTTAGATTTTCCAGATTGAATGAGGGAACATTGTATAACCATCCTGCTGTTTCTTTAGTGCAGTACAATACAACTCTGAAATGTTAACAAAAAATGAAAAGGTGAGTGCAACATGGTGTTGTGTTTTCTACACTCTAAGTGGAAACATTTTATACTACTTATAAAAATAGATATTTGCATAAAAAAAGTTTCATCTGAGTGAACCGGAGAAGTGATTGGAAAATTTCCATTTATGCCTCACTTTCCCAAGGTATATACAGATAAGTTCCAACATGCATGTGTGGGTGCTAAGTTGCTTCAGTTGTGACACTGTAGCCTGTCAGGCTCCCCTATCCATGGGATTCTCCGGTTAAGAATTTTGGAGTGGGTTGCCATTCTCTCTTCTAGGGGATCTTCCTGACCCAGGGAAGGGTCTCCTGTGGCTCCTGCATTGCAGAAAGATCCTTTACCCCTGAGCCACCAGGGAAGCCCCAAGTTCCAACATAAATAAAGTTATTTTCCAAACAACTTAATATGAACAGATTTTTAAGATATTTTGAGCATTTATTGTTGTTCCTTCAAGATAAATGTCAATAAAGGCTAAAAAGATAACAGAAATGTAAGCATAGAATAAAATAGATTATATTTTGTATATTAAATGAATTACCTGAGTAACACTGTAAATAAAATAATGTTATACTGTGATGTTGTTACTGAAAGTGTCCAGCTGCTCACTGCTCAAAAGCCAATAAACAGGCCAGATTGGTAGAAAAAAAAGTTTGCTTTATTTCTGATGCTGGCAACTGGGGGGCGGGGTACAGGGTGGTGGACATCTGTGCAAAGGCGGACTCCCCTCTCTCCCCAACAAGCAGAGGATGAGAGCTTTTATAGACAGAGTGGGGGTAGATGGCTACATGCAGAAATAGTACAGTCATCTCTGACAGTCATCTTCAAACTGGCCATCAGTGGTCTGCCCAGAGTCATGATTATTTTAGGTACAGTTAATCTTTAGCTCCCGGAGAAGGCAACGGCACCCCACTCCAGTACTCTTGCCTGGAAAATCCCATGGACGGAGGAGCCTCGAAGGCTGCAGTCCATGGGGTCGCTGAGGGTCGGACATGACTGAGCAACTTCACTTTCACTTTTCACTTTCATGAATTGGAGAAGAAATGGCAACCCACTCCAGTATTCTTGCCTGGAGAATCTCAGGGACAGGGGAGGCTGGTGGGCTGCCGTCTATGGGGTCGCACAGAGTCGGACACGACTGAAGCGACTTAGCAGCGGCAGCAGCAGCAATCTTCAGTTCCAGGGTTGGTGTGTTCCCACTTCTTTTTGGCCAGTTCTCAGAATTACGGCAGCTCATATGCTGGGTACAGTCTGGTCGCCATACAGTTAACTTCTTCCACCTAGTATGTTAGTATCTATAAGACAGCTCACAGGATATGGCTCAGAATATTATCTATAGCCCATGAGAAAGAACTGAAGGTCTTTGACTATGCTTAGAGATTGCATTATTATTATTTAGTTTCCTGTGACTGTTTTCCTTTGTTTCAGCATTTCTTACTTCTCTGGTTAAACTTATTCTTTGACTAAACTTTTCCACAGACAAAAGGCAGGCAAAGGGCGTGGTGGGGGTGGGGTGTGGGTGCGGGGAGGACTGTAGGGTCCTACTCTGTTTCAATGTGAATTGGAGCATATACTAACATTTTATTTTGAGCACAAATTAGAAGCAATGTTCATTGATCATACACCTTTTTTTCATCAACATATTTAATATCTGCTATATGCCATGTACAGTGGATAGAAATATAGATAAGCTAGAGCCTCTGCCCTAAAAGAGTGTATTCTGAGGAAACAGGCAATGAAACATTGTTTTAAAACCTATAATGAAAATAAGTAAAAGTATGGTGAGGATTGTGGAAGAAAGACACAGGGCAATGAGAATCCAAGTTTTTAAGAACTAATCTGTGTACTAATTCACTGACTCCTCACAATTGCATAACTTAAATATTATCATTTCAATTTTTACAGATAGGCAAAATAGAATCCTTCAATCTTAAGAATGAGAAACTTGCCCAAAGTCTTATGTCCAGGTTTCCCTGGTGATTCAGATAGTAAAGAATCTACCTGCAATGCAGGAGATGCAAGTTCAATCCCTGGGTTGGGAAGATCTCCTGGAGAAGGGAATGGCAACCCACTTTGGTATTCTTGCCTGGACAATTCCATGGACAGAGGAATGTGGCAGGCAGTCTACAGTCCATGGGGTCACAAAGAGACCAAATCTTACATGCAGAATGTTTTAATTTGAGTAACACAAAAGTACCCAGGGAGACCAACAATTCTACCAAATCAAGATATTATGTAATTTGATAAACTTCATAATACATTGGTACTTTGCAAACAAAAATAAAATTTAACTTGTGTAAATGTTGGAAAATGTTATGTGTACATTGTGGATCCTATAGACAAAACATTCTTTCCACAGTGGATAAGTTGTCAATCTAAAGTCAAAAAATGCAGCAGAATTATAAGGAGATACAGGATCCACAATAAATAACGTTATTTATTCTTCCAAATGTGAGTCTCTATTATTGCTTATGCTTTATCACCTTTCATTGTCTAAAATCAGCTATATTTATTGTTGTTGTTATCCAGTCACTAAGTCATATCCACCTCTTTATCACCTTATGGACTGCAGCACGCCAGTCCTCCCTGTGCATCACCAACTCCTGGAGTTCACTCAAACTCATGTCAGTTGAGTCATTGATGTCCTCCTGCCTTCAATCTTTCCCAGCATCAGGGTCTTTTCCAATGAGTCAGTTCTTCACATCAGGTGGCCAAAGTATTAGAGTTTCAGCATCAGTCCTTCCAGTGAATATTCAGGACTGATTTCCTTTAGGATGGACTGGTTGGATCTCCTCGCAGTCCAAGGAACTCTCAAGAGTCTTCTCCAACACCACAGTTTGAAAGGATCAATTCTTCAGTGCTCAGCCTTCCTTGTAGTCCAACTCCCACATCCACACATGACTATTAGAAAGACCATAGCTTTTACTATATGGACCTTTGCCGCAAAGTGATGTCTCTGATTTTTAATATGCTGTCTCAGTTTTTCATAGCTTTCTAAGGAGCAAGAGTGTTCATTTCATGGCTGCAGTCACTGTCTGCAGTGATTTGGGAGCCCAAGAAAATAGGATCTGTCACTGCTTCCACTGTTCCCCCTTCTATGGCATGAAATGATGAGGCTGGATGCCATGATCTTAGCTTTTTGAATGTTGAGTTTCAAGCCAGCATTTTCATTCTCTTCTTTCACCCTCATCAAGAGGCTCTTCAGTTTCTCTTCACTTTTTGCCATTAGAGTGGTATTGCTTGTATCTGTTCACTCTTGTCGTCTCCTGCTTGACTATGACCAACTTGCTTGATTCATGGACCTAACATTCCAGGTTCCTATGCAATGTCATTCTTCACAGCCTAGGACTTCGCTTTCACCACCAGACGCATACACAACGATGTATGTGTATGTATTCTGCTTTGGCCCAGCTGTGTCATTCTTTCTGGAGCTATTAGTAATTGTTCTCTACTCTTCCACAGTAGCATATTGGACACCTTCTGACCTGGAAGTGGGGTGGGGAGAGTCCTCTTTTGGTGTCATATCTTTTTACCTTTTCATACTGTTCGTGGTGTTCTTGAGGTAAGACTATTGCAATGGGTTGCCAATCCCTCCTCCAGTGGACTACATTTTGTCAGAACTCTTCGCTATGACCCATCTGTCTTGGGTAGCCCTGCACCAGACAGCTCATAGCTTCAATGAGTTACCCAAGCCCCTTTGTCATGACAAGGCTGTGATCCATGAAGGGGTCAGTCAGTTTGTCTGACTCTTTGCAACCCCATGGACTGTAGCCTGCCAAGTTCCTCTATCCATGGAATTCTCCAGACAAGAATACTGGTGTGGGTAGCCATTCCCTTCTTCCGTGAACCTTCTCAGCCCAGAGATTGAACCTGGCCTCCTGCATTGCAGGCAGATTCTTTACCATGTAAACCACCAGGGAAGCCCTGGTTATATTTACCAGCATGCTTTTTTGGAAAGATCACTGAAACTTGTGGAACTACTGGTAATTCACCCTGTACAAATCTCCTTGATTTTTCTGAATACTCTTAAACCAGTGAAATAAAGTGAAAATGAACATGCAGGGAATATTTTGAAGAGAAAATAAATAGCATAAATATATTTTTAAGACTGTGTGGATAAACCAATCAGTTTATTCAACCCTCATTGCATGGGGCAGTGTGGGAGCAGGATTTATGGGAGGAGAGCTCACTGACTACGGAAGCCTTAGTCTTAACTGGCTACAGCCTGCCTCAGTATCCTGTCTGAGACCCAAACCCACAATTCTCAAAGCATTTGTCTCATAGAAAGTGCCTCTGGAATTAGCAAAGATAAAATCATATTTAGTCTGTTTTAAGCAAAGGATATTCTCCAACCCAAGTATTAAGCAGGCCTGACCCTGCTTAGCTTCTGAGATCAGACAAGATTGGGTGCTTTCAGGGTGGTATGGCCATGGACAGAAAAGGATATTCTTATTCCCTTTTATTTATTTTGAAAAACAGACTCTATATGGTAACTCAAAAAATGTATTTTCTTTTTCAAGAAGAGTCATAATATAAATTTTTTCTGTAACTCTAGTACACATTATGACTCCTCTTTGGGTTATATATGATGTTGAGATTAATAATCACAAATATTCCTGTTGTGATCAAGTAGCTAGAAATTTTTTTTTTGTATACAAGATAATGTTTTCTTTTTGTGTGTGTGTGTTTATTTATTTATTTATTTTAATTTTATTTTTTAACTTTACAATATTGTATTGGTTTTGCCATATATCAAAATGAATCTGCCACAGGATTACATGCGTTCCCCATCCCGAACCCTCCTCCCTCCCCTCTCCCCATACCATCCCTCTGGGTCGTCCCATTGCACCAGCCCCAAGCATCCAGTATCCTGTGTTTTCTATATTTTAGCATAATAATTTAAAGGACTTGATGGGGATGATAAAAATGAATAACGGGGTCCAATTTTTGAGTGAAACATGTACATTTAAAGAAAACATTGCGAGAAAATAAAAGCTAGAGAAATAATTCACCAAGTAAAATTAGTCCTTTCATTTTTGTCTGGCTTATATTAATAATTTGCATTATATTGCCATCTAGTGGTTAATACAAGTATTAAAAATAAAGATGTTAAAATATCTTATCATCATAGGGCCAGTATATAATTAAGAATGTAGATTTAATATGAGATAAGAATATAATGTATGGTATCAGTTTAAGCCCAGGATCCTAAAATAATATTTTAAGAGTGTAAAGAGCAAGAAATTCTTAGGCACAAAGGCAGTAAAGCTACAAGCAAAGTCTCTTATCAGTTAACCAAGTATTTCCTGTTTCCTGAGTCTCTAGGGTGCTCAGTTCTTAGTGTTTATTCACAAGCAGCTTCTCTAGCTTGAAAATGTTGTCAAATCCAGGCAGAGCCTGCTTAAATTGAATAGGAGAACTTTTAACATGGGGATTCCACTTTAAAGCTTCATAGTTTGATTAACTGTGGGAAAGCCTCACTTCCGGCAAAACATTAACAAATTAAATCAAACCAAACAAACAAAATCATACCAAACAAACAAAAAAAAACACAGTTCTTTACATTGTCTTTTTCCAAGTTATTGTGCAATTACATAATAACACAAACCTTGTTGGGTGTGTTAGTAGGAGGTATTCAAATTACAGTAAAACTTTAAAAAATCTCCTTTGTATGGGGAAATTATAAAATAAGGCATTCTAGGTATCAAATTTTGTCTTAATTACAAATTAAATTTATTTTGAGGCATTAAACTTTGTCTTACAAAGTAAAATTTTGTATCAAGTATGTGAGAACTCAAAAGCATTGTGGGTGCAGTAGTTTGTCAAACTTTGGTTGAATGTGCACCAAGCAAATAAATAAAGAAAGTTGAATTTATGAAGACAATCCTTCCTATTGCAAGCACAAGTTCATGTGCATCATGTACAGTGAGGCTAAATAAACTGAACTGGTGGAGTTTGGAGTACAGAAATGTTGACTGCAGGAGGATGATATGAGGTTGGGAGGGTGGCTCCTGCTCAAAAACCCTGAAGGGTTTCAGAAAAAGCACTTTAAAAAGCCAGATAAAGCCAGTTCTCTAACTGGCTGATGGTGAGGTAATAGGAGTCCCAGTGGTTAAATTGTCAGTCTTTAGGTCTGGGGCAATGTGCTCACAGTCATCAGGTAGTTAACATCTCCATTTGGTGGGAGGAGTTTTCACAGGTGCAGAACAACTTAGGAAATGTGCCTCCAATACTATTATTTGAGTACTTCAGTTCAGTTCAGTTCAGTCGCTCAGTCGTGTCCAACTCTTTGTGACCCCATGAACCGCATCACGCCAGGCCTCCCTGTCCATCACCAACTCCCTGAGTCCACCCAAACCCATGTCCATTGAGTTGGTGATGCCATCCAACCATCTCATACTCTGTCGTCTCCTTCTCCTCTGGCCTTCCATCTTTCCCAGCATCAGGGTCTTTTCTAATGAGCCAGCTCTTCGCATCAAGTGGCCAAAGTACTGGAGTTTCAGCTTCAACATCAGTCCTTCCAATGAATATCCAGGACTGATTTCTTTTAGGATGGACTGGTTTGATCTCCTTGCAGTCCAAGGGACTCTCAAGAGTCTTCTCCAACACCACAGTTCAAAAGCATCAATCTTCGGTGCTCAGCTTTCTCACAGTCCAACTCTCACATCCATACATGACCACTGGAAAAACCATAGCCTTGACTGAGTACTTCAGAGAACAGCTAAAGCAGAGGATGTGGGGGAAGGGCTGTTCCAGAAGGCCCCAGGCTTTCCATTTCTTACCCTGTTAGCCACTTGTTTGTATTTTCTTTCTGAAAATTTAATTGAAATAAGAAAGTTTAAACTTGATTAATATTTATTTTGTTGCTGTCATATGATTACATCATGCTATCATATCTCCCTCTTTGTGAAAAAAACATGCAAACTTGGAGCGAGAGGAAGAAAGGTCAATACACGTCACAAATTGAAGAATTCAGTACTATTTTGGGAAAGCCTGACTGTATGGTTACCCTAGCAATGGCTCATGCTCACACTTTCCTGAACATCATTTTGACTGTTTACACAAGTTAGTTCTTTGAGACTGTGATAACTATTATTTTGTCTTTTATTGAACTAAGCAGTATTGTTTATAGTTTTCTACATAGTAGTGCAATTTCCCTTAGGCTAATGTATTTTTGCTTTTGTTGATTGTTGGTTCATTTATTGACTTGATCACCCATTCATTAGTAACCATTTTCAGCACTGTAAAACTATCAAGAGTAGACAATTTTACTTTGAAATATTTAAGGCTGTATTTTTAGCATCTACCAACATATTTGTTGTTGAGTCACTAAGTTGCATCCGACTCAGATTTTGAGACCCCCATGGACTGTAGCCAGCTAGGCTCCTTGGTCCATGGGATATCCCAGGCAAGAATACTGGAGTGGGTTGCCATTTCTTTCTCCAGAGGATTTTCCTGACCCAGGCATTGAACCCATGTCTCCTGCATCTCCTTTATTGGCAGGCAGATTCTTTACCACTAAGCCACAAGCGAAGACCACCAACACATTTAGACCGTCCCTAACAAGATGTGCTTGAATATCATGTATGGCCTTTGGGATAGTCAGTCTTTCCATTTTTGTTGTTGTTGCTGTTTATGTGTTTTGTTTTGGTTTAAACTAGCGTAGCTAAACGTTACTTGTGGTCTAGAATAGCAACAACACATAAAATGAGGGTAAATGACGAGAGGTTATTATGAGGGAATGAGACTTTAAGGGTGTGTTTATATGTGTATGCAAGTGTGCGCATGTCCTTTTGTCTTTCTCAGAACCAGGGGTCTTTGATCCTGTTTGCTGACTTTGGGGAGAAACTGTACCCTCTCATGGGCCTCAGAGGTGCAGGAGTCCCTGAAACTTTTCCTAATTTTTCTGACTGGTCTCATTTGTTGGAGCAAGGAATCCTTGTGGGCTATATTTAATGAGTTGGACTCTGAAGATAATATGAGAAGAAATGGACTAGATATGCCGAGCATTCTAGTTAGGTAGAATCTGAATCATTGGGCCATTTCTTTGTGGAACAGGCTAAGAAAAATTGGAAGAAAATTTTAGTCATTAAGAGAGATCTTTCTGTTATTATTTCATATTAGTAAATAATTGGAACTTAATGAAAATGTCTTAGTTAAAATACATATGGACATTTACTTTTTCTTCTGGAATTCTAAAAATTCAATTTACCCTCTAATTTAAAATGCTGCTAAAAGTTTAGATTCAATCTTTTCTGCTCCTTAAAGCTATGCGGGACTATTTCAACAACAACAAAAAAATCCACAGTTTCACAAGAGGATAATCTATGACTTGCAATAAAGCCACCATATACTTTAAGTAAAATTACCTATTATTATTATCTAGAGGATGAAACCTCTTTTTCGAGTCAGCTTACTCTTTGTGAAGTGTGATGACGTTTATGATGTTTGATGAGACAGTACTATTCATATCAAACTCCATTAGTGTTTTCATTTATAAATTTTGAATAGCATTGACTGAGTGTTATGCTTTTACATTTTAATATGCAAGTTTTTCATGTCATATTCTTTTAGATCTTTCTGTTTTTTTCTATAACAAATACTAAAATGGTAAAACAAGGAATTTTGTTCAATACTAAATTTTACCAATACTAAAATGGTAAAACAAGGAATTTTGTTCAATACTAAATTTGAAACAAAATAAAATTCTTGTTTTACATGATGCAATTGTTGATTTATGTATTTATGTTTTTCCTTTTCAAAGGAAATCTTGGTTACAGGATTCGAATACTTTTCAGATGCTTTCAGAAAAAATCATAACTTATCAAATGATAAAAAGGATATTCAAAGTAAAACACCAAGAAAAGGGGTCTATGGACATTTATAGTGGGAGTTTGAAATTTTACCACTAGATGGTGAACATAATCCAAGTATCTAATTGAATAGGTCTCACAAGATATTAACTTTTGGAAACAGGAGTGATATTTTAGTTTTAAGTCAACTCTTCTTTTTAATTGCATAAAACATTTAGTCCAGCATATTAGCCATTTATGATTATATTTTCCATCAATATTACTCTCAGACAGGAATTTTTTGATTTATATACCCACACAATTTAGAATGAAAGAATAGAAATAACAATATTCTCTTCCCATTTTGGTTCATAAGATTCTCTCACAGATTACCATAAAATTATGCTTAAGACAAATGACAGCTTTTTTTCCTTTTGAGTATTAGTACAAGATTCAGTTGATGAAAACAAATTATTACAGAAAGTGTGTACAGTGATTTTATGTTGTTCAGTCTTCACAGTTTTGAGCAAATCTCAATTTGCTGCTTCAAATGAATATCAAATCATAAGCACAGGTATAAAAACAGCAAGAATCTATTATGTTACAGAATTTAAAAAATATGAGGCACATATTTACAATTAATTGTGATACCTAATGAAGAAAGCATCTAGATCAATAGTTTTACATATTTTATACAGGTATACATTTTGATAAGTAAATGTTGACTGTGAGATCCATGTGACACTCTTTAGGGCACAATCAATATTACTATCTATGATGAAAATAAGTCCATGAACATAGTGGTTAAAAAGTAGAGATTTTTCAGTTAGCTTAACAGAAGTGTGATTTTTACAAAACCAGTTTCATGGGGGAAAAAAGAAACACGAATAAAACCTCTCTTTCAAATGAAAAATGATAGATCTAAGTCAGAGGTCCCCCAGCTCCTGGCCACAGACTGGTACCTCCTGTCGTACCAGCAGCAGCATTAGATAAGAAGTAAAGTGCACACTAAATGTCATGTGTTTGAATCATCCTGAAACCATTCCTCTTGTACCTTCTGTGGAAAAATTGTCTTCTACAAAGCCAGTCCTTGGTGCTAAAAATGTTGGGGAACCCTGAACTTTAAGTGGCAGATAGTTTTGATGAATTGGATTTTAGAAAATTAGACATAATCTTCAACTGTGGAGAGTACAATGGGAATTGAAATAATTTTTTGAAAACTCTCTTTGGCTATGCAAACATACAAGCATCACATTTTTATCAAGCCACTTGGCTACCATCTGTGACACTGGCAGAGAAAGGAAATTGTGGATTGCTCTATTACTCAGTTTTGTAGAAGAAACTGTTTATGCTAACATGAGAATCCTTTCTCTGTAGCTTTGGTATTTTGTTCATGCTGAGATAACAAAAATAATATATACATTATGCTTCCATTTCAGACACATCAATGTTAAGGTTTTAAAATTGCTGAAGCACTTTGATAAACTTTCCACAATATGATTTCAAGACTTGAGAAAGTTAGTCTGTAGAAAAGATCAAATTCAAAGAGCAATACGTTGTTTAAAAAAAACAAAAGTGTCATTAAAATTTTAGTTTTCAGCTTGTCATGTAAGATTTAACCCAAACCCCAGGGAGCAAACCACATAGTTAGATAATGAATCATGAGACCCCGTTCTATCCTCAGCCAATGCTAATCATGCAAAAATGAAACAGAGCCAAAGACCAGGAAAAAACATAATTTATGACATGAAATTGAAAAAAAAATCTAAGTCTACAGTATTTTATTTTTGTTTTCCATCACCCAAATTATTTTGGGGATAACCTCGCCTCAGAAGCTTTATTGAGCTGACACAGAAAATAGAAATAAACCCTTAAGCAAATACCAAAGTCAATTTTGAAATAAGTTACAAACTGCTCAGTGGAGGTCTTCTTTTCGTGAAAGCGGATTTCATGATTACAGGTCTTTCAAGCAGGTGCAGAATCATTGGTCAGTCTGACAAAATAATGTCAGAATCTAGGTGAAAGCACTTTGCCAGTTTTAAAGCTTAAAGAGTATAAGCTGGTCATTTTGTTTTTATCTACATTTCCTCAAAGCAGTCCACTTAAAGACTGTCATTCAGGATTCAGTTATTTATCAAAGAAATAGTGTTAACCTCCTACTTGACTCAAGCCAAGGAAATGAACTAAGCCTATGCTTAATTTATATATACATATATATTTGTTTTCTGAAAAATGTTTATGATTAGTATTTATTTTCACTTTTTGTTTTCATCTGTGCATAAAGGCATATTATTTGTGAAGGACCCAAAGCAAGGATCTTTCAGACCTTTCTGTAATGAGGCCATGTCACTTCATTCATTGCAAAATTTCAAAAGTTAAGAAGAATAAGAATTAGTCATTAAGAATTTGCCTGTCCCCGAATCCGCAGGGGACACAGGTTCGATCCCTCATCCGGGAAGATCCCACAAGCGGTGGAGCAACTAAGCCTGTGCACAGCAACTACTGAGCCCATGTGCCCCAGAGCTCGTGCTTGGCATCAAGAGAAGCCATTGCATTGAGGAGCAGTGCATGGCAATGAAGAATAACCTTCTCTGGCCACAATTAGAGAAAGCTGGAGAACAGTGACAAAGACTCAGCACAGCCAAAAATAAAATAAATAAATAAAAATTTAAAAACTAGTCATATTTAGGTCTTTTTGAAGGGCATGGATCAGAAGTACATGTACAGAAATTGCCATCCAGCCTTCCTGTCAACCATACACATGAATTCCAGTTATAGCTAGAAAGGAATGAAGAGTTTGGGAGGCTGGGCAATAGGCCTTAAAAGATACTATCAAGTATCCTGCAAAATAGCAGTTAGCTCTGAAGAAAGAAGAAAACTGACCTTTATCCTAGTTTCCTTCTCCTGAAGATAGCTGAAGATAGCTCAGTTTTGTCAAAGAAAACCACGGATTTTCCTTTTATTGCAGAGTTGAACAAGAAAGCAAAAACCTATCAGTCATGAAGTGAGTCCGGACAGATCATACAGCAAAAATACAAACTGAACTCCTCCAGCTAAAGATTTCATCCATTCAGCAGAGTTCAGCTGGTACAAGACATTTTAGGATATGAAAGTAGATCTTGGGTAACGGGAGCCACTGTTGTGTACTGACTTCAGTTGCTTTTTTTTCATATACATTTGGAAATTGTTTACTTGGTCCAAATTATTTCACTTGGACTATGTGAGGGACTTGTCCTTAACCTATAGCATAATACACAATTCAACATTTTTCCCAAATATGAGACCTAATTAACTGTTCATATTTTTGGAATGTCTCATATCATGCACATTTAAGAAATGAAATTTTACTCATGTCTGAAATTTATTTAACTTCTCTAGAGATCAGTCTTTTTAATTCCTTGGAGATAGAAATTATCATAATACTTCACATTAAGTGTCTACAATTGACTGTATATTGTGAAGAACATAAATACATATGAGGAACAGTTAATTAATATTTAAAAACTACCTGGGAAACTCCAAGTTATTTGACTGTTAAGCAAGCAAGAATAATTCTACTATTTGTCCAGTGAGTATGGGGAGGTACTAATTAATCTTCAAATATTTAGAACTATAAATTTTAAAGATGCTTATTATAAATTGAGCCTCCTTCAAGAACTGATAAGTATATCATAGGGGTAAAAACCTAAGATGGCAATGGCATGGATATTCAGTTTAGTCAAGCTCAATTAACTGTTGCCCAACTAATTGACAGATGGTTAAATTGTACATAATCTTACAAAAATCTATGTTTTGGCATATACCTATCTTCTTCACATTTTGAAATAAGAAAAATACAACTGAATTGGGCAGAAGAGAAAAATTTTGATTATTTTGCTATGTCATTAAATCTCTGTGGTTTAATCACTAAGTTGTGTCTGAGTCTTTGGGACACCATAGGATTCCCAGGTGGCTCAGTGGTAAAGAATTCTCCTGCCAATGCAGGAGACCCAGGTTTGATCCCAGGTTGGGAAGATCCCCTGGAGAAGGAAATGGCAACCCACTCCAGTATTCTTGCCAGGAAAATCCCATGGATAGAGGATCCTGGTGGGCTTCAGTCCCTGGGGTCACAAAGAATCAGGTACTACTGAGCATGCATGCAGAGCACAGAACTGGCTCCTCAGTCCATCCTGCCAGGCTCCTTTGCCCATCGGATTTCCCAGGCAAGAATACTAGTTGTTGCTTGGCCGCCAAGTCCTGTCTGACTCTTTGAAACCCCATGTACTGCAAGGTACCAGGCTTCCTAGACGGTGTTAATGGTAAAGAACCCTCCTGCCAATGCAGGAGACATAAGACATTCAGGCCCAATCCCTGGGTTGGGAAGATCCCCTGGAGGAGGACATGGCAACCCACTCCAGTATTCTTGCCTGGAGAATCCCATGGACAGAGAAGCCTGGTGGGCTACAGTCCATGGAGTCACAAAGGGTCAGACACGACTGAGGCGACTTAGCACATAGTTCACAGTGGGACTGGAGTGTTTTGTAACTCAGTGAAGCTATGAAGCCAGTGCCAGATAGGGCCACCCAAGATAGATGGGTCATAATGGAAAGTTCTGACAAAATGTGACTCACTGCAGGAGGAAGTGGCAAACTACTCCAGTATACTAGCCGTGAAAACCCTGTGAACTGTATAAAAAGGGAAAAATAAGTGGAAAGAATACTGGAGTGCATTGCTATTTCCTTCTGCAGGGGATCTTGTTGACCCAGGAACTGAACCTATATCTCCTGCACTGGCAGGCAGATCCTTTACCAGTGAGCCATCAGGAAAGCCCAATTAGATCTCTACTAACTATTTAATTCAATATAAGCAGACAGTATCTAAACTTTATTCCTCAAGCTTTACTTCATAAAATGGTAGAATAAAGAGAATTTTCTTCATAATTTTATTTAATTATAATCATATGTTCATTTCTAGGCAATGAGACAACTTAAGTAAATTGCAATATCAATATAAAAGTCAGAAAAATTGGAAAATCTCATGAGGACTAGATGATTTATACTTCCATGAATTTCCTTCAATTTTTTGAGGTATGCTAATAAAAGATGTATGATATGTGAAGTTTGGCAAGTGTATTAAATCTTTGTTTTTCAGGTTTCAAGTTACAGATTTTTATTTTCTTTACCCTCTTCCTTCCTTTCTCTCTCCCTTTCCCTCCTTGCTTTTCTTTTTTTTTGTTTCCTTTTTCTTTCTTTTATTTTTTCTCTCTCTCTTTCCTTCCTATTAATGTTTGCAATTTCTTCTCCAAAGCTCCTATAATTTTAAACCTTGAATATTTAATTGGATTTAAGGAGGAAAATTCATATCCAGCTTTATTCTAAATGGATTTTGCTAATTTAGACAAATAGAGGAAACTGTTTTTAAGCCTTATACCAACATGAGTAAATACTCTTAAGTCCTGCTGCAGTTTCATGGAGCAACTTCTGTTTATCACTCACCTTAACCATTCCTCGTGGCTTCTGGATTTTTCTATTTTTACTTGCTGAATTTGAGATCAATATGAAGTTTTTAAGTTAACATTCCTTGAAGTTAACTGAAACAATGAAATTACTTTTAAGTAAAATGTTGGTGTTGATTTATTAAATTTACTATAAATTATATGCTTATTCAAGTATTAAAATATATCTCTAAATCAAGTATATTTCAATTTAAAAAAATAAGAGGACACCTAGTCATCTTATCAAAGGAAAAAAAAATCAATGCTAAATCCCTTTTGTTCATGACCAATATTTTACTAAACTGAATATTTTACTCCTCTATAAAATTATAAAAATAATATCATGCTTTCCTTATCTTGCAGTTTCACTGTGATAATATTAGAACAAGATTGCTTTTTTCTTTTTTTTGGACAAGACTGCTTTTTAAAGCTGAAATTCAGTTTCAAAGGAAATTGCTGCATTGACTGCATTGATTAGGTTCTGCTGTTCATGAGATATAGCTTATTTCAGTTATTTTACTGACTTTGGTGGCCATAGTACCTCACTAGCTAGTTCTAGGCAGACTTACAAAGGACTACCGTAGAATATAAACATACTACAACTGGAATCTATTTTCAACAAACATCTTTGTTCTCTCTCCATATTACACAAACAAAGATAGGACCAGAAAAGAAGTGACTTTCTCATTGAATAACAAAATTAGAACCAACATCAAGGACATCTCAGTTCAGTTCAGTTCAGTTGCTCAGTCATGTCTGACTCTTTGTGACTCCATGGACTGCAGCACGCCAGGCCTCCCTGCCCATCACCAGCTCCCAGAGTTTACTCAAATTCATGTCAACTGAGTCAGTGATGACATCCAACCATTTCATTCTCTGTTGTCCCCTTTTACTCCCATCTTCAATCTTTCCCAGCATCACGGTCTTTTCCAATGAATCAGTTCTTCACATCAGGCTGTCAAAGTGTTGGAGTTTCAGCTTCAGCATCAGTCCTTCCAATGAAGATTCAGGACTGATTTCCTTTAGGATGGACTGCTTGGATCTCCTTGCTGTCCAAGGGACTCTCAAGAGTCTTCTCCAACACCACAGTTCAAAAGCATCGATTCTTCGCTGCTGAGCTTTCTTTATAGTCCAGCTCTCACATCCATACATGACTATTGGAAAAACCATAGCTTTGACTAGATGGACCTTTGTTGGCAAAGTAATGTCTCTGCTTTTTAATATGCTGTCTAGGTTGGTCATAACTTTTCTTCCAAGGAGCAAGCGTCTTTTAATTTCATGGCTGTAGTCACCATCTGCAGTGATTTTGGAGCCCCAAAAATAAAGTCTGTCACTGTCTCCATTGCTTCCCCACCAATAAATTGGGACATCCCAGCTTTGGGGAGAAATTGACAGATGGAGGGTGCCGGATCTTCATGTCTGAATACCAGTTCTATTACTAAATATTGTGTCCTCATTGGCTAGAATAAGGATAAATAA
This sequence comes from Bos javanicus, assembly GCF_032452875.1. Lineage (NCBI taxonomy): Eukaryota > Metazoa > Chordata > Mammalia > Artiodactyla > Bovidae > Bos > Bos javanicus. Next base: position 16,117,232 of record NC_083872.1, read on the forward strand.
CTTACCACACAAATTTGTGGTTTGAATTGAGTGACAGAAATTGATGGGAAATCTAGGAAAAGGATAAGCAGAAGGCAAGCTCAGCAAATCAGTCCACTCTTATTTTCTGTCCCTTCTTTAACCTTTAAACTGATTTGGTTGATGATTACTGTTTTGATGCAGCCCCTAATTCATGGCTCAGCTGGTAAAGAATCTGCCTGTAATGCAGGAGACCTGGGTCCGATCCCTGGGTTGGGAAGATCCCCTGAAGAAGGGAAAGGCTACCCACTCCAGTATTCTGGCCTTTAGATTTCCATGGACTAAGGGTTGCGTTGGGGGCGGGGGTGGGGAAGGGGGAGGTTGTGTCCATGAAGTCACAAAGAGTTGGACACGACTGAGTGACTTTCAGTTTCACTTCATAATTCATAGGTAGAATAAGCAGTACTGTTGTATATTTGCAAATACTTTGCAAACTGAATAGGGAAAATTCTCTGAAGCTTGCCTTGAATGAGTTGAATGGCTGCCTTTTTTTTTTTTTTTTTCTGGCTGTGCTGCGTATGAGACCTTAGTTTCCTGACCAGGGATCAAACTTGTGCTCCCCGCATTGGGAGCTCAAATCTTAACCACTAGACAACCAGGGAAGTCCTGAATGGCTGACTTTTGATAGTCAGTGTTTCTTTGCCTATGACATGAATGGGCCTATACCATATACCATAATTAATCTGAATTTCAAAAAGTAATAATTTGATGTGAAAATCATAAGTTGAGACAATTTCCTCCTATCAATAGTTTGATTTTTACTGGTCCTGTAAGTATTTATTTATATAAGATATGACACTTTATTTTATGACTATACCTCACTTAAAAGGAGTCATTTTATTTACACAAATTTACAGAGCTGTACACATTTTTTAATACCTATTTAAAGAACAGGTATTAGTCACTTTGTCACTTAGTCACTCCAATGACTTTGACCATAAATTAGAGAACAATATTCTTTCTATAATATATGGCCACAAGGGCAAGAATTACAAATTGGGATCATGTAAGGAAATGGCTATTGACTGTCATTAGTATTCTAGTCCTGGCACAGTCAGATTTACAAAGTGTGACCCATAGCATCTAACTCCTTCATTTTATAATAATTCTTGAGGCTGTCAACTGTAAAGGCATTGTTTAGCAACCTCAAAACACTGAGATTTTTACTGTCTTATTTCAGAGAAAAGCCAATTAAATGATAAAAATAAACTTTTATGAGCTCAGAAAAAGTGCCTAACATGAACATTTAGACATCTCCTTTTTGTTATTTCCATTTCAGAGAGTGAGAAAAGTTAAGAAACAAAGGGAATGTGTCTGAGGATGGTACTAGTAAATAATGAAATTACATGATTTAGATTGTAATCAGAAGAATTACATACATTTATATATTACATATAACATATGTATAGTTTAGTTTCTAATTTACAGTCATCCTCCATAAAATAATTTCTTCTATATCTTTTTTCTATGTCTTACTACCTCAGGAATATTTCATGTGTTTGTCTCTATACAAACTACCCTAAAGAAATTTCCATACTAGACACAATATGAGCATTTGATGAAAACAACAAAACACAGTCTTCTATTTTCTTGAATTCATTTTTTGAACCTGGCCTTGCTTATGTGAGAGTTCACACTCACTTCATACTATATACAAGCAAATTTATATACACTCTGAAGTTCCAGGAATTCATTAAGATTTTAAATTTATTCGGTGATGATGAAGCTTAAACAGTATGAATTGATTACCCATTGTCAAAAATCACTCTCTATCATCAGAACAGAATAGTAATGACCTATGTCCAGTTTTTTTTCCCCCCACTCTTTTTGTCTATCTCAATGAGACATGTGGAAAACATAACCACAGAATATACTTGTGGTCCCATTAGCAGCTTTTAAAACTATAATTGTAAATATCATCTGAAGACTTTGAAAGTGTCATTTAGGAAAGAATACGTTTCTAAGTCAATAAGCCTTATATGCATTGTGGTTAAACAAGAATTTTATGATAACACTGGCCATAGAATCATAGAATGCTACTCATGGAGAGAATTTAGTGACTTTTTTTTTATACCTGGAGGAACTAATAGTTGGGACTTCTCAGGTGGCACTTGGAGAAGGATATGGCGCCCACTCCAGTATTGTTGCCTGGAGAATCCCATGGACAGAGGAGCCTGGTGGGCTACAGTCCGTGAGGACGCAAAGAGTCAGACATGACTGAGGGATTAACACTTCCTCAGGTGGCACTAGTGGTAAAGAATCCATCTGCCGGTGCAGGAGACATAAGAGATGTGGGTTCAATCCCGGGTCAGGAGTATCCCCTGGAGGAGGGCATGGCAACCCATTCCAGTATCCTTGCCAGAAAAATCCCATTAACAGAGGAGCCTGGTATAGTACAGTCCATACGGTCGCAGAGAGTTGAAAATGACCGAAGCGACTGATCACACATGCACGCACAAACTAACAGTATTCTATTTCAGAGCCTTAGACAATATCCATTAGAGGAGAAAGTTATCTTGATTAAACTATGCTTTTAACCATAAAGGGGAATCCAAGTGATGGAAATTGACTTCATGAGGGTAATTATATTTGCTGATAAAGAGAACATTAACTATTTATGGAAGATAGCACACCCTTATCTCATACATAGGCCAGAGAAAACTGCAGCTCCTGTGAAAACTGCAATTATTTTCTCCCAATATTGTAGCTTAGTTTTAAGGTCTCACCTACTGTTTCTTCTGACACTTCAATGGTAAAGGAGAAACTATTATCAGTAGCAATAATTTTTCTCCCCCCCTACAGAGTCAGCCATATGGAAAAGTAGAATTAGTTGCCACCTAGGTAAATGTGATTTGATAAAAGTCCTCCGTCCCAAAATAGATACTCCATCTGTGGGCTGATGCCTGAAATTCCTATTATTATACTGACTTTTTAGGTATGCTAGTGAGACTCCAGAATGTCCTTGAGAAATGCAAATGTACTATCACTGATCTCCCTAGGATTATTATGTGGAGCTTGGAGTCTTTTATTTTCTGCCAAATGTGGAGGTCAATCATGAATCCTTCCTGGTACCTCGGCTGAAAGCTCGTGAAATCTGCATTAACTTCTGTAGACATATTTTCTTTAGATGAAAGAAATTTGTTTGAATGTTCAAGGAAGGTTCTTTATGAAATCCATTGCTTTTAACATTTCTTGTTACTTCCTAACTACTAATGAAAATTGTGAACTTGGAAAAAGGACATTCTCAACAAGTGGATGAGAACCAAAATAAGAGCAGGAGAAGAGATAATTATGAACAAATATGACTTTCATATATGAACATTGGAAGAAGAACTTGTCCTGTACTCTGAATGATTAGAACTTTCAGCTATGTATTAAATTTACTTAAAATTGCCATGTTTTGTCCAAGTGTGTGACATGGCTCATGCCAAATCTAGAGATGTAAAATTATCCAATTAATCACCTTCTCAATTATCTGAACTTTTTTGACATCTAATAAAGGTGCACAAAACTGATTTCCAAGGTTATGCTAAGAAAGGGATACACCTGGAATGCAGTGAGTTCTCACTAAATAACTGATAAGTAAATGATATTTAGCCACACTGAGTAATTTTATCAGTGCTTTTTTATTTCTATTATCCAGAAATTTTGCATTATGGTTATATTATGTGTGATTGTATCCAAAATAATTTAAGAGGCATCCAGTTCTACATTATCAAAAATATAAATAATAATAATAATACCAAGATAGAAAAAATGATGTCCTATCACTTAATTATTAATTTGAAGGCCTTTCTTTAACTGATCATTCATATTTATCCCTACTTTATTTGACAACATTCTCTCAGTTTCTTTTATTCTTACTAAGTTTATGGAAGAAGCTAAAAGTTACTTTTTCTAAAACTAACAAAACTATCTCTATCTACCTACCTACCTAACCCAGTACCATCATCTACCTAGTTTCAAATTTCTAGCATATATGAGGGTATTTGGACTTCCTAGGTGGTACTTTGGATGGGAGTCTGCCTGCCAGTGCAAGGGACAGGGGGTCAATTCCTAGTCCCGGAGGATTCCACTTGCCACAGAGCAACTAGACCCGTGAGCCACAACTACTGAGCCCATGCTCTAAAGCTCATGAGCTGCCACTACTGAGCCTGCATGCCACAACTGCTGAAGCCTGTGTTCCTAGAGCCGGTGCTCGGTAACAAGAGAAGCCACCATGATAAGAAGCCTGTACACCACAACTAAGAGTAGTCTCTACCTGCTGCAACTGAAGAAAGCCCACACACAGCAGCAAAGACCCAGGATAGCCAAAAATAAATAAATAAAGATGCCATCTGCCTAAATAAAGCTTTTTAAAAAAGAGCATTAGCACATTTAATCAAAATAATCATTTTATTATTTGATAGAGAAACTCTTAAACACAACTTTTTCATTCTACGGTGCACCCTAAGTGCGTACCAAAGGTAATCTTTTTTAATATAGTTCTGTAAATACATTATAAAGAAAGCTTAGCACAGAAGAATTGATTCTTCTGAACTGTGGTGTTGGAGAAGACTCTTGAGAGTCCCTTGGACGGCAAGGAGATCCAACTATTCCATCCTAAAGGAAATCAGTCCTGAATATTCATTGGAAGGACTGATGCTAAAGCTGAAGCTCCAATACTTTGACCAACTGATGCGAAGAGCTGACTCATTGGAAAAGACCCTGATGGGAAGGATTGAAGGTGGAAGGAGAAAGGGACGACAGAGGATGAGATGGTTGGATGGCATCACTGACTCAATGGACATGAATTTGAGTATGCTCTGGGAGTTGGTGATGGACAGGGAGGCCTGATGTACTATGATCTATGGGGTCACAAAGAGTTGGACACGACTGAGTGACTGAACTGAACTGTGAACGCATCTATATATATATTTTTGAATTTTAAAACTTGATAAATCACAGACAGACCATTAGATTCTGAAGAAACATTGATTTGTGTTGTCACCTTTGGTAGTAACAAGGAGTAAAACTTTGAATAAATTTGTTAAACTTTCTAGCACTTCAGATTCATAATCAATCAAAGGTATTCAATTATAAATCATTTGATTTACTTGATGTTTGACAAATAACAAGTTTCATTTCCTCTTAGAGGAAAATGTTATTCAGGACTTCCCTGATAGTACAGTTGGTAAAGAATCAGCCTGCAATGCAGGAGACCCTGGTTTGATTCCTGGGTCAGAAGATCCACTGAAGAAGGGATAATCGAGTAATCTTGAGCTTCCCTTGCGGCTTAGCTGGTAAAGAATCTGCCCACAATGCAGGAGACTTGGGTTCAATTCCTGGTTTGGGAAGATCCCCTGGAGAAGGGACGGCTACCCACTCCAGTATTCTGGCCTGGAGAATTCCATGGACTGCATAGTCCATGGGGCCACAAAGAGTTGGACATGACTGAGTGACTCTCACTTTTCACTAATCAGTGGAAAGTTTAAGATAAAACTGATCTTTGTGAGACTATCAAATAACTATGAGAAATCTCTCCACATTTTGTTTTAAGTATATGACATCCCTAAGTTCAAGCTTAGTATCTGACATTGCCAGTAATATTTGCAAAGGGCAAATAAGTAATATGAATGAGTGCTCCGGAAACTCTAATTTTAGGTAGATCAAATCTGAAAATCCTGTGAGTCCAACATAAAAATTGACCTCAGATTATTATTTATGATATCTCCTTATTCATAAAAATATTTAATTTTAACTAGAAACCCTGTGGAAGAAAAATTACATTTTTGAATAAAACAAAACTTCAGCATATTAATGTATGATTAGCCTCAAAAAGATTAAGTGACTAGATTTTTTTTTTATCAGTGAATTTAATTATACTTGTCCTCTTCAGCAGATAACACTGAGAGTTTGTGAGTTGAAATTGATGTATCAGACTCGTAACTATGTGTGAATGTATGTATAAAGGTATGTATGTATGTGTGCATAATTCATTCTATTCATTGCCTTTGATTTTTCTGGCTCAATCAGCCATCATCAAGCTTTCTGATACTTTATAGATATTTGAGTAAACACTTTAATTTTTCTGTTGGAATATATATCAAGGCTTATCTCAAACTCTTTAGACATTCAGAGCAAGTCAGTGTTTCTCTATTACCTGAAATTTGAAAGTTTAACAACTACATCTTTAGAGTACCCAGTTCCTAGAAAAAGATAACCAAATAAGTTACAAATTTGGATAATATGGGCTATGAAAATATAAAGAAAGACATAAATGTTGACATTTGGAGAATTTATGAAAAAAATGTCCACTCTTGAAAAGATGAAACAAAGTTCAAGTAAGTGGTAGTTTTTCTCCCTTCTTGAATAAGTTTACTTTACTTATGAAAAGAGGAAGGTATGCCAGATTACATTAAATAAAACCATGTTCTTATATTTTAAAAAAACTAAAAAGATGACATTATTATATTTTTGTATTAAAATGATTCCTAGTTTTTAATTTAAAAGCTGTATATGTCAAGATTGATATAAAGTTATGCAGTTTAAAAAATCTACTAATATGATCCCAGATTAATAAAAAGTGAAGTATGTTGACCTCTATAAACCTGACAAGGCAACAGGAAGTTGGCTGGAACTTGTATTTTTTAATCCAATTATAAGTGTTGGAATAACTGCAAAGACGGAATAATAAAGGAAAATGTACACCTTCTATCTCATTTCCTAATCTATGGCCTCCTAATGTAGATAAATGATAAGCTGGAATTTTACTGAGGTATGTGCATTCCTCCTCAGTTGCTTCAGTTGCTTCCCATTCTTTGTGACTCTATGGACTGTAGCCCTACCAGGCTTTTCTGTCTATGGGATTCTCCAGACAAGAATACTGGGGTGAGTTGCCATGCCCTCCTCCAGGGGATCTTCCAGACTCAGGGATCCAACCTGGGTCTCCTGCATTGACGACAAATTCTTTACTGCTAAGCCACTGGGGAAGCCCTTACTGAGGTACAGTGATTTTTGAATCATTCCCCATTCTGGCTGCGTGTTAAAATTGCTTAGGAATTTTTTTTTTTTTTTGAATACTGATTCCTGGAAACCACAGATCACCTATGATAGACTCTCTGAGAGTGGAACTTCCATGGTGATGTCAACAAGCAGTCAGTTTTAAAAGTTACTAATTTCATAAATGTAAGTGAATAATAAATGCTCAGAAGACTTGGGTTTATGATTTCACTAACAAAGTCAGAATTTTGATCCACCTGGACTGTGCGAACATCAGCAAATTGCACAATTCTAAACTGAGATACCACATCTGTAAAGTAGGAATAACAGTTATTCCTACTGGCTAGGGCTGTAAGGATTTAATGCAGTGTTTCTGAAGGGAGTTCCTCTACCACCTGCATCAGTGTTAACTGAAATACATTGAAAATAATACCAGTTCCTAGACTCATATCTACCATGCTATGCTAAGTCACTTCAGTCTTGTCCGACTCTGTGCGACCCCATAGACAGCAGCCCACCAGGCTCCCCCGACCCTGGAATTCTCCAGGCAAGAACACTGGAGTGGGTTGCCATTTCCTTCTCCAATGCAGGAAAGTGAAAAGAGAAAGTGAAGTCGCTCAGTCGTGTCCAACTCTTAGCGACCCCATGGACTGCAGCATACCAGGCTCCTCCGTCCATGGGATTTTCCAGGCAAGAGTACTGGAGTGGGGTGCCATTGCCTTCTCCGATATCTACCATAAGAATCTAATATTCTGTTAAGTATTTTCAATGAAATATTCAGGTGATTCTTTTCCATAATGACTTGTAATAATCATTTTAATGAAATAACAGAAGTACCTATTAGGATGAATACCTCATACATACTAGGCAACTATTACACGTAAGCCCTAAGCAGATAACTGCAACTTTAAAGTTTATTGGCGTTTTCTAATCTTTCCAAAATACCTGCTGGAAAAAAAAAAAGTCAGTTAATCAAAGACATTTCACTTATATAGCCAAAATACCAGTTAGGCAGATTTGGGGTTAGAGTTATGAAAGACCATCATAGAATGCAGTAATTGAACTTTACAACTTTGGGAGTCCTTTAGTGTACCAAGTCAGAAGTTTTGTTTCTTTCTCAAATAGCTGGAATTAGAATAAAACAAAAAAAAAAAGTTAAAAAAATCCAGAACCTTGGACTTCCAAGCTGTGGCTGAGTACAGTAAATAATTTGTAAAAACATCTTAGATGTTCAATTTTTTTTTTTTAAATGAGAAAAACATTTCATATGAAAGAGGTGATATACAATAGTGGTTAAGAGCATGGACTTTTGAATCACACAAAAGAGAGATAGAATCTCTTTTCCATCATACATTATTGATAGTTACACAACTGTCAACAAGTTACTAAACTTCAATTTCCTCATATGCTGTTAGGTTTAGTAGTAGCTCTCATCTTATATGATTGTTTCACTTATTAAATAAGATAAATGAAATGTATGTGAAGTCATTGCACCATGTCTCTCAGTTGCTCAGAGCATGTTATTTATCTGTAAGCACTGTTTTAGGCTAAGGCTACAGAAATAATCTATAAATTAAAGGACATTTGTTAGCTTTGTTTTCTTTTCTTATCAGCCCAGGTATCTTTTCTTTGGAACCCAGATAAGTTAGTCTCACTCTCTGGCTTCCTCTTTTTCTCTCCATTAAATATGAATTATTAACATCATGATTTAATGACTCAGCTTGTAAGGAAATATTAATTTGTTAAATGTAAGTGTTAACATATGAAACTGAATACCTTTCCACTGTCACTCAGAACTTATTAATTTGGAATAAAATTCAATAATTCCTATAGGGATGTGGCTTGCTAATGGCCAACAGAAGGTTTTTCCTTATATACTTATTTTTTTCTAACAGACTGATAGGCAATTCTATCAAGGGATGAATCAAATGGCAAATTTTGAGTTATATGGTATATTAACATAATTAACAAATTCTATCAAAAACCAAACTTCAAAATTGAAAAAAATAGGTATTTTTATTGTATTTCTTAGAAATATAACCTTGAATGTTGGGTTAAGTCGGTGAAATCTGTTAAAGTGATATGAATGTAGACACATTATTTAATTCGTCTCAACTACTTTAGAACCCATGAATGCTTTGACATTATGCTTCAGTTTTAACATGACCAAGTATTCCTTGTTATTTTTAAGTCTATGTAGGCATAACTGACTTCCTTGTGTGTATTCATTTTAATAAAGTGCTTGTCTTGAATACTATGAAGAAAATTACTGATTTAACAAATTGAATTTACTATTTTAAGACTATTTCAAATTCCTAGTGTCTTCATAGTCCAGATACTATTTTGCTTTGAAATCAAATGGAGAAGCTGTAATCAATTAAAATAAAAATGATTTGTTTTACATTATGTTTTATATGGTAAGACCAATAAATTGACTAATTGAGAATGCTGACATATTTTGTAGAGCTAGTTAAATAGCTTCTTTACCTGTGCAATCTTTATCTCTATCACTCCTGAAACATGAGTGGCTAAAAAAGCAAAGTTAATCACATAGATTATGAGATTAAAATAAAGTAAAGCAGTGGCATAGGAATTGTTATTTATGTTAAATAAAAGTGTGCCTTGTAAAATCTTTTTATATATTGTGAGAGTGATATATAAATTTCATTGCAGCAGTTATTAAATTTACTGATGAAAATCAGAAAATGGTAAAAATTAATGTATTTATAATAAATTTATTCATAGCAATATAGTTTACATTAATAATAATATAAATATATTTGAAAGAATAAAATCAAAAGAATTTAATAAATGTCACTTTCTTCTTATAAAAAACTTAATGTTAGAGTGACACTATAAATGATATTTATGATAGCTATTTTTGGTAGTGCATCATATTAGAGTTTATTAAGTGCTTGCTTATTTGGTGATGTGTTGATTGATATTGTGTTGCTTACATACATTAAATTGATTTGTCCAGTTGAAGGATTTATCAGGAAACAAAACATTGCAAAGAATCTTTTTATTTTTCAAAGATGATCATTTTAGTTTGCTTTAATTAGAAGGGCACATATTTTTTATCGATCTTGTGGGAAGCACATGACTCAAATTCATCATTGCTCAAATTAATTTGGACAGCCTGTTATAGCATGCCCTAGCAGAAAAATGTGTATCCATTTTATAAAATGGCAAATGAAATACAGCTTTAAGTCTAATCTGGAATTTTTATTTCATTGAGAATGAATTTGAACTATTTGGTCAAGTAAGTGAAAATGCCAGATTTAACACTTACATTGTCTTTTGACCTCATTCAAGAATCAAATTTTGATTTGCCTGCTCAAACCTTTGAGGAGTATTGTCAACTGAAAAGTTGAGCCATGGTAATTTTGTATCACCAGGAGGAAAGATAAAAATTTGCCTTACGGAAAATCATGAGGCAAAGCTTTTCAATCTGAATCCTTCCAGCTCTTGTATGCAGTATTTCCTGTCATGATTTTACATTCTTTGGTTGCCCAGGAAACTCTCCATACCACAATATTGAAAGGATTATCTTATCAATAATCCAAGTTAATAGCAAATCATTTATTAATATCACTCATTTGATAACAATTTAATATGCTAGAGAATCAGTTCAGTTCAGTTGTTCAGTCATGTCCAACTCTTTGTGACCCAATGGACTGCAGCACGGATCACAGGCCTCCTGGGTCCATCACCAACTCCTGGAGCTTACTGAAACCCATGTCCATCGAGTTGGTGATGCAATCCAACCATCTCAACCTCTGTCATTGCCTTCTCCTTCCACCTTCAATCTTTCTCAGCATCAGGGTCTTTTTCAATGAGTCAATTTTTCACATCAGGTGGCCAAAGTATTGGAGTTTCAGCTTCAGCATCAGTCCTTCCAATGAATATTCAGGACTGATTTCCTTTAGGATGGACTGCTTGGATCTCCTTGCAGTCCAAGGGACTCTCAAGAGTCTTCTCCAACACTACAGTTCAAAAGCATCAATTCTTCAGCACTCAGCTTTCTTTATAGTCCAACTCTCACATCCATACATGACTACTGAAAAAACCATAGCTTTGACTAGATGGACCTTTATTGGCAAAGTAATGTCTCTGTTTTTTAATGTGCTGTCCTGTGTAGGTTGGTCATAGCTTTTCTTCCATGGAGCAAGCGTCTTTTAATTTCATGGCTGCAGTCACCATCTGCAGTGATTTTGGAGTCCATGAAAATAAAGTCTGTCACTGTTTCCATCATTTCCCCATCTATTTGCCATGAAGTGATGGGACCAGATATCATGATCTTAGTTTTCTGAGTGTTGAGTTTTAAGTCAACTTTTTCACTCTAAAAGTTAAAATTGTATTTACAGGAATCAATCCAAGAGGAAGACATAATAATTGTAAATATCTATGGCCCCAACATAGGAGCACCTCAATACATAAGACAAACACTAATAGACATAAAAGAAGAAATTGACAGTAACACAATAATAGTAGGAGACTTTAACACCCCACTCACACCAATGGACATCACATCAAAACAGAAAATTAATAAAGAAACACAAGTCTTAAATGACACATTAGTTGAGATGGATCTCATTGATATCTTCAGGACATTCCATCCAAATGCACCTTCTTCTCAACTGCACAGGGAACATTCTCCAGGATAGACCACATCTTGGGTCACAAACCAAACTTCAGTAAACTTAAGAAGATTGAAATTGTATCAAGCATCTTCTCTGACCACAGCACCGTGAAACTAGATATCAATTACAACAATAAAACAGTAAGAAACACAAACACATGGGGATTAAACAACACGTTTCTAAATAACCAACAGGTTACTGAAGAAATCAAAAGGGTAATGAAAAAATTCTAGAAACAAATGACAATGAAAAGACAACAACTTAAAACCTATGAGATCCAGCAAAAGTTGTCCTAAGAGAGAAGTTTAGAGCAATACAATCTTACCTCAAGAAACAAGAAGAACATCAAATAGACAACTGAACTTTACACCTAAAACAACTGGAAAAAAAAGAACAAACACCCCAAAATTAGTAGAAGGAAAGAAATCATAGAGGTCCAGGCAGCAATAAATGAAAAAGAAATGAAAGAAACAACAGTAAACATTAATAAAACTAAAAGCTGGTTCTTTGAGAAGATAAACAAAATTGATAAACCTTTAGCCAGATTCATCAAGAAAAGAAGATAGAAGAATCAAATCAACAAAATTAGAAGTGAAAAAGGAGACGTTACAACAGATAATGCAGAAATACAGAGAATTATAAGAAACTATTGTGAACAACTATATGGCAATAAAATAGACAACCTGGAAGAAATGGACAGGTTCTTAGAAAAGTTCAGTCTTCCAAGACTGAACCAGGAAGATATAGAAATTATGAACAACCCAATTATAAGCACTGAAATTGAAGCTGTGATCAAAAATATCTCAAAAAACAGAAGCCCAGGATCACATGGCTTCACAGCAGAATTCTATCAAACATTTAGAGAAAAGCTTATGCCTATCCTTCTAAAACTCTCAAAAAATTGCAGAGGAAGAAACACTTCCAAACTCAGTCTACAAGGCCACCATCACCCTAACACTAAAACCAGACAAAGACAACACATAAAAAGAAAACTATAGGCCCAAAACACAGATGAATGTAGATGCAAAAACCCTCAACAAAATTTAAGCAAACAGAATTCAGGAACACATCAAAAAGCTCATACACCATGATCAATTTGGGTTTATTCCAGGGATGCAAGGATTCTTCAACATATGCCAATCGATGTGATACACCATATTAACAAATCGAGAGATTAAAAACCATATAACAATCTCAATAGATGCAGAAAAAGCATTTGACAAAATCCAGCACCCATTTATGATTAAAACTCTTCAGAAATGGTCATAGAAGGAATCTACCTCAACAATAGCAAAGGCCATACATGATAAGCCTACAGCAAGCATTATTCTCAATGTTGAAAAACTGAAAGCATTCCCCTTAAGATCAGGAACAAGACAAGGGTGTCCACTTTCACTACTATTATTCAACATAGTTCTGGAAGTCCTAGCTACAGCAATCAGAGAAGAAAAAGAAATAAAAGGAATCCAGGTCAAAAAAGAAGAAGTAAATCTCTCCATTTGCAGATGATGTGACACTGTACATAGAAAGCCCTAAAGATAATATCAGAAAATTACTAGAGCTAATCAGTGAATTTAGCAAGGTTGCAGGATACAAAATTAATACACAGAAATCACTTGCATTTCTATATACTAACAATGAAAATTCAGAAAGATAAATTAAGGGATCAATCCCGTTCACCATTGCAACAAAATAAATAAAATATCTAGGAATAAACTTATGTAAGGAGACAAAAGACCTATACACAGAAAATTATAAGACACTGATAAAACAAATCAAAGATGACATAAAGAGATGGAGAGATATTCCATGTAACTGGGTAGGAAGAATCAAGACTATACTACCAAATGCAATCTACAGATTCGATGTGATCCCTGTCAAATTACCAATAGCATTTTTCATAGAACTAGAATAAAAATTTTCATAATTCATATACAAACACAAAAGACCCCAAATAGCCAAAGTAGTATTGAGAAAGAAGAATGGAGCTGGAGGAATCAACCTTCCTGACTTCAGATTATACTACAAAACTACCATCATCAAGACAGCATGGTACTGGCACAAAACAGAAATATAGACCAATGGACTAGATAGAAGCCCAGAAATAAACCCATGCATCTACGGGTACCTTATTTTTGACAAAGGAGGCAAGAATATACAATAGGGCAAGGACAGCCTCTTTAATAAATGGGTTTGGGTAAACTGGACAGCTACATGTAAAAGAATGAAATTATAAAACTTCCTAACACCATACACAGATAACCTCAAAATGGATGAAAGACCTAAATGTAAGACCTGAAACTATAAAACTCTTAGAGGAAAACAGGCAGAACACTTGATGACATAAATCAAAGAAAGATCCTTTATGACCCACATCCTAAAGTAATGGAAATAAAAACACAAGTAAAAAAGTGGGACCTGATTAAACTTAAAAGTTTTTGCCCAGCAAAGGAATCTATAAGCAAGGTGAAAAGAAAATCCTCAGAATGGGAGAAAATAATGGCAAATGAAACAACTGACAAAGGATTAATTTCCAAAATATACAAGCAGCTCATAGAACTCAATTCTAGAAAAACAAACAACCCAATGAAAACGTGGGAAAAAGACCTAAACATACATTTCTCCAAAGAAGACACACAGATGGCTAACAAATACATGAAAAGATGCTCAACATTGCTCATTATTAGAGAAATGCAAATCAAATCTACAATGAGATATCACCTCACATCAGTCAGAATGGCCATCGTAAAAAAGTCTACAAACAATAAATGCTGGAGAGGGTGTGAGAAAAGGGAATGCTCTTGCACTATTGGTGGGAATGTAAATTGACACACTATGGAAGACAGTATGGAGATTCCTTAAAAATCTAGGAATAAAGCCAGCATATGACCCAGAAATCCCACTCCTAGGCATATACCCTGAAGAAACCAGGGTTGAAAAAGACACATGTATCCCATTGTTCATTGCAGAGCTATTTACAATAGCTAGAACATGAAAGCAACCTAGATGTCCATCAACAGATGAATGGATAAAGAAGTTGTGGTACATATGCACAACAGAACATTACTCAGCCATAAAAAGGAACACATTTGAGTCAGTTTTGATGAGGTGGATGAACCTAGAAAATATTATATAGAGTGAAGTGAGTCAGAAAGAGAAAGATAAATACCATATTTAAATTTTGAAAATTCAGCAATGGCCACAGGACTGGAAAAGGTCAGTTTTCATTCCAATCCCAAAGAAAGGCAATGCCAAAGAATGCTCAAACTACCGCACAATTGCACTCATCTCACATGCTAGTAAAGTAATGCTCAAAATTCTCCAAGCCAGGCTTCAGCAATACATGAACCACGAACTTCCAGATGTTCAAGCTGGTTTTAGAAAAGTCAGAGGAACCATAGATCAAATTGCCAACATCTGCTGGATCATGGAAAAAGCAAGAGAATTCCAGAAAAACAGCTATTTCTGCTTTGTTGACTATGCCAAAGCCTTTGACATTGTGGATCACAATAAACTGTGTAAAACTCTGAAAGAGATGGGAATATCAGACCACCTGACCTGCCTCTTGAGAAATCTATATGTAGGTCAGGAAGCAACAGTTAGAACTGGACATGGAACCACAGACTGGTTCCAAATAGAAAAAGGAGTATGTCAAGGCTGTATATTGTCACCCTGCTTATTTAACTCATATGCAGAATACACCATGAGAAACTCTGGGCTGGAAGACACAAAAGCTGGAATCAAGATTGCCGGGAGAAATATCAATAACTTCAGATATGCAGATGACACCACCCTTATGGCAGAAAGTGAAGAGGAACTAAGAAGCCTCTTGATGAAAGTGAAACAGGAGAGTGAAGAGTTGGCTTAAAGCTCAACATTGAGAAAACGAAGATCATGGCATCTGGTCCCATCACTTCATGGGAAATAGATGGGGAAACAGTGGTAACAGTGGCTGACTTTATTTTGGGGGGACTCCAAAATCACTGCAGATGGTCATTGCAGCCATGAAATTAAAAGACGCCTACTCCTTGGAAGGAAAGTTATGAGCAACATAGATAGCATATTCAAAAGCAGAGACATTACTTTTCCAACAAAGGTCCATCCAGTAAAGGCTATGTCTTTTCCAGTAGTCATGTATGGATGTGAGAGTTGGACTGTGAAGAAAGCTGAGGGCCAAAGAATTGATGCTTTTGAACTGTGGTGTTGGAGAAGACTCTTGAGAGTTCTGGGACTGCAAGGAGATCCAACCAGTCCATCCTAAAGGAGATCAGTCCTGGGTGTTCACTGGAAGGACTGATGCTGAAGCTGAAACTCCAATACTTTGGCCACCTCATGCGAAGAGCTGACTCATTGGAAAAGACCCTGATGCTGGGAGGGATTGGTGGCAGGAGAAGAAGGGGATGACAGAGGATGAGATGGCTGGATGGCATCACTGATTCGATGGACATGAGTCTGAGTGAACTCCGGGAGTTGGTGATGGACAGGGAAGCCTGGTGTGCTGCTATTCATGGGGTCACAAAGAGTCGGACACGAATGAGGGAGTGAACTGAACTGAACTGAACATACATATATAGAATCTAGAAAAGTGGTACTGAAGAATTTATTTGCAGGGCAGTAATGGAGAAACAGACATAGAGAAGAGACTGATGGTCATGGGGAGAGGAGAGGAGAGGGTGAGGTGTATGGAAAGATTAACATGGAAACTTACATTACCATATGTTAAACAGATAGCCAACAGGAATTTGCTGTATGACTCAGAAAACTCAAATAAGAGCTCTGTATCATCCTAGAGGGATGGTATGGGGAGGGAGATGGGAGGGAAGTTCAAAAGGGAGGGTATATAAATATATCTATGTCTGATTCATGTTGAGGTTTGACAGAAAACAACAAAATTCTGTTAAACAATTATCTTTCAATAAAAAATAGGAAAGCTTCTTCATTGTAATTCTATAAAAAGCTAGGGTTATAGATGTTTTCATTTAGGGGAAAGCCATCATCCTCATTCTATTAGGAGAGATAAGCTTGCCCTTTTGAAAATAACTGACTTAGATAGGTTGATTTGTGAATCAAAGAAATTCAGTTTTAGGGAATTATTATTCTTAAATTTATCCTTTATTAATGATATATTTATTTGTAGGTATTATTATAATGGTATAATTATCTAAGGGTGGCGTGTTCCTTTACCTCTCAATCCAGTTTCCATGGAAATTTTTGTTTTGGAGTTTTGCAGCTAAAACAGGCTTCTTATTCCTATGCTTGGGGGATCAATAGGGTGGTAGGAGTAAATGGTCTGATTAAAAATAAAAATTGCAGGTTTCCCATTCAAGATATTAGAAGACTTCATTTGTAACATTGTCAGTTATACATAACATATGAACATATCTTTTAGGCTGAAAGAATAAGATTTATGTATAGTGAACATCGAGTGTAATCTTAAGACACACAGTCATGTCAGCCAACACATAACATACATAGAGACAACAATAACTTCTGGGAATTTATAAATTAGGGAATTAGTTTCTTAAGGTTTAAAATTCATGATGATTTCTCCCTTTGCAAAATATAAAAACCAGTTCTTTCTAGTATTTGATCATTAAGATACTATGTCAGGGACTTTTTTCATTAATCATTACATACCTGATATCACCCATCCATATGTTCTGATGTATCACCGATCTTTTATATATTATAAATTTTACTGTATTGTATTTGGAAGCATAGCAGAATACATACAAAATATATGCAGGTTATAAAGCATAATTAACAAATGAACACTTACAAACCCAACGCAATCTTTAAGAACTAGAACATTATAAATAATTTTGAATCAATCTTTTTTGGTAGTCACATCCTTCTGCATTCTCCCAAGATGTAACCATCATCCTGGGTTGTTTTCCATTTCTTCTTAAAAATAGTTTTATTACGTGTGCATATATCTTTAAACAAGAGTACTTAGCTTTAAAAATAATATAAAATGCATGTGTATTTTTCTAAAATTTTTTCCATTTGATTAAGACTCACCCTTATTATTGTATATGACTATAGCTCATTCAGTTTCACTTCCATGTAACTGTCCATTGTTTGACATACTAGAATTTGTTTCTCTGATCTTCTGTGGGATATTCGTGTTTTTTTTTTTTTTTTTGAGATTTTTAAAATTATAAAATAATCTAGAATTTATACATAGATATAAAATTATGAATTTTCAAGGCAAATTTTTAACTTATTAAGATGCCAAATTATGTTCCACAACAGTTACATCATTCCTTTAACTTTTGTCCCAGTTTTTCTCACTTCCCTCTTTGTGTTTAATTTTACTTTTATTTTAAAATTAGAGAAACCACTTTGAAATTAGTAGGGTTTCCCTTCCCACTTCTAGCATAAAATTTCCACTAAATGCCCATCTTTATTGCTTTATATTTCAAAATTTTCTTACTATACGTTTGTTCCATATTTGTGGTATACCACTGTAAAACATGGCTTCTCTGGTAGCTCAAATGGTAAATAATCTGCCTGCAATGCAGGAGACTTGGGTTTGATCCCTGGGTTGGGAAGATCCCCTGGTGAAGGAAATGGCAGGTCACTCCAGTATTCTTGCCTGGAAAATCCCACAGACAAAGGAGCCTGGCAGGCTACAGTCAATAGGGTTGAAAACAGTGGAACATGACCAAACAACTAACATGCACAAACACATTTCTAGGTATATTATTCATAGGTAAGGAATTATCATTCAAGAATATATTCAAAGCATTAAAAAAAGGAAAGGTGCAAATCCTCAATACCTTTCAATAGTATTAGTCATTGTTAAAATGTGAGCTGTAGCTTGTTAAAGAGTTTAATTTCTAATATGGGAGAATAATTTCTGCCAACTATTGATACTATCTTCTGTAGTCCTGTAATGACCAATAACACACAGTTGTAAGATCATAGAAGCAGTTTGTAGTAAAAATCAGATTGCTTTAAAAGAGACAAATTTGTTAGAAGAGTTGAGATCATTATTTTAAGTGTCTAGAAAAATACTGTCACTCATTGATAAAGTAAAAAAATGTGAAATAATAGTATGTGGAAGAATACAAATATATTTAAAAATTGGAGGGAACTACATATGTTATTTTAAAATGGGAATTCAGGAAATGTCAAGCAGTTGAGCAAATGTAGTATATTTCATAGGTAGGAAAGATGCATGTAATATTTTCATAGTTTTCAAATAATTTAGGAAATAACACAGAGAAAATGATAGATTAATATTTGATAAGAAAATTGACACAGATGAAATTGTAATAAAAGTGTTTTAAAATGTATGGTTTGTAACAGAGTTTGAAACCTTGGAGACTGACAATGGGATTGCCATTTATCTCTATGTGACACTTCAGGTACTGTATTTCCTTGACACACCATGAAGTGTGGGAGGAGGTAGGTAAGAGAGAAAAATTATTGACATCTCTTTCAGACCTTTGAGTATAATATAAATTAAATATTTTAAATATTTTTGCTACAATTAACTTTCAATTAAGAGTGCTAACAGCCTCTATTACTTTATGTCTCCTTTGCTTTAATGATTTTTATACATTGAAATTGTATTTATTTATAGGTAGGCAGGATGATTGTAGGTTATGTTAGCTATTGTAGTTTAAGTTGTATTAACAAACTTATTGTATTTTGAAATTATAAACTGA
This sequence comes from Bos javanicus, assembly GCF_032452875.1. NCBI lineage: Eukaryota > Metazoa > Chordata > Mammalia > Artiodactyla > Bovidae > Bos > Bos javanicus. The sequence continues at coordinate 16,136,550 of NC_083872.1, forward strand.
GTTTCTAAATATTTTTTAATTCATTATCATTGTTTACCTGTTAAGATGTTAATTTCCTGTATGTTCAATTTAATAAGCATATGCCTAATGAAATTTTTCATTTAATAGAAACAGTATTGAGAATCTTACACTGTATCTTCAATTCAGATATTTTAAAGAGCTAGCTATTTAGGGTATTGTTTGTTCCTCCTATAAGACATGAAATTTGAACATTCTCTACTTTTAATATAATTGTATTTTTCTATAAGCATATACAATTTACATGTTTTCTCACATAGTGAATTTAACTATTGAGTAAATCTCCAAAGAGGATATCTAGGCAGAGTGAGATGGGAAGCTGAAGCAATTGTTCAAATAAAAAACTGCTTTGGCCCCCCAAAATGTATGTTTTTCAGAATAGATGTCCATAACCAATTATCCAGAACATGGCCTCAAATCTAACATTTCAATCTCAATGTTAAAAATAGATCAGTAAAGTATATCAGAAGATTTTGCAATTAATGAAGTGATTTCTACTCTGGACTTAAACTGGAGTTACCTTGATAAGCAGATTAATAAGGTATAAGGGACTAGAACTTTAGGGATGTATGACCTTGTTACTAGAATATCTTTGTAGTTTGGAAATACAACACCTTGCAACTCATGTTTTAATTTTCAAATGTTAAAGAATTTAAACAAAAGAATAAGGAATTTAAAGAATCTAAAGGGTTACACAAAATTTCCAACGAGCTATAATTTTCAGAGGATATCATGTACAAAATATGTGTGGTAAGGACATGTAACCAAAAGCCAGTGTGTCTACTTCATAGTGGGTGGGATGGGGAGAGGGGTAGGAGGGAGGTCCAATAGGGACCTATACTTGTATATGTATAGTTGATTCTTTGTACAGCAGAAACTAACACAATATTGTAAAGCAATTATGCTCCAATTAAAAAAAAGTAAAACAAATTTAGAAGGGGAGCATAACCAGGAAGACAATGTGTCAGGAAAGGTGAAGCCAAGAATAAGAGGAAGTGTGGAAGCTAAAAATAACACTAAGGATACATATCTCTCTTTCAGCTACATAAGTACACATCTATGCAGACAAATACATACACAGAGACATATAGATATATTCATATATAATATGTATAGGTTTGTGTGTATACCTACACATAAAATATATATAGAGACCAATCATGAGAGATAGGTAGATATACACATGTGAAATGAAGAAATGTTTTTGGAACATATAAAATATAATTTAAAAAGATGCTTTCTCTGGGGGCAGATAAATACAGTTAAAACCAATGGAAAAACAAAAATTAAGAACTAATACAAATATATTTCATTTCAGTCTTTTCCCTTCTAACAAGAATAATTCTGGGGGGAACTGTTGTAAATAGCAGAGGAATAGGATGGGGAGATCACTTTCCCCCCCACAAATTCATCTAAAGATCATTTGAATGCTGAGCAACTTCCACAAAACAACTTCTGAATGTTGGCAGAGGACACCGGGTACCTAGAAAGGCAGCCTATTCTCTTCGAAAGGAGGTAGGACAAAATATAAGACAAAAAGTGAGACAAAATAGTTAGGGATGGAGACCCATCCTGGGAATGGAGTGTGAAGGAGGAGAAGTTTCCAAATACCAGGAAACCCTCTCACTAGTGAGTCTGTGGGGAGTTTTTGAATCTCAGACGGCAACATAACTGGGAGGAAAACAAAACAAAACAAAACAGAATATGCGCCTAACCACAACTACCAGCGAAGTAGACCAGACACTCATATCCACCATCAGCAAGCGGGGGCTGAACAGGGGGCTGAGGGTTACATGCTTAGGGTAAGGACAGGGCCTGAATGCCCTCTGGACAATCTAAGGGAGCTAACATGAGATAGCAACCAAACTGTGGGATAGCCAGACCAGGGGGAGAAAAGGGAGAGTCAAAAAGAGAGAGATCAGTCAAGCCAGTAATCACACCCCTAAGTAAAAATGGGTACTGAGGATTAGATTCTTAAAGGTACAAAATTAATAACAAATACCAAAAAGCAGATTAAAAATCTAGAGTAGAGCTTAGATGCTCAAAAATACAATATTAAAAATACAAAACAAAATCAATCACAAAAATTATAAAAATATATATATGAAATTTGCTTTAAGAATAGGGTAATAGTATGTTATAAAAATGAAAATTAAAGGAGTAATGAATTTAAAATGAAAAACAATTTTAATTGTAAAAATATATCTAGGAATTTCTCTGGAGTGCTGGAGGGCAGTGTGGGTCATTTCAGTTTCAGATAATTCCTTATTTCAGCGTATACTTCTTCTCAAGGTCTATAGGCCTCTTCAATGCTTAGTCAATGCTAAGTACAGGATTTTAATCTGTTGAACCTGTCACTTCCAGAGCGGTTCCCTCTTTGTTTATTTTGGCTTCCTCTGTTTGCAAGTCTCTTCAGTATCTAATTTCCTCCCTGACACAGGGGGGCAAAGGTGGTCACTTATTTAAGCTCACTTGTTCAGTTGTGCTGTGGGAAGGGAGGAACACTGCAAACAAATATCATGGCAAGTGTGGAGAGTGCTCTCAGTGTATGGACCACACCGGGTTTGTCTCAGCTCATGGCACATGTGCTTTCCTGGTCTACACTACTCAGGCTCCAGATCCCTCTGCAGGGGAACTGTCCAAGGTGGGCTCTAGATTTTGTGCACTTCCCAGGTCTAAGCTGCTCTGGTTCAGGTTCTCAGGTACCCACAAAGGCTCAGACTTGGATGGGCATGCATTTTGTGCCCTTCCCAGGTCCGAGCAGCTCAGGCGACCAGGTGCTTGGCGAGTGCATTGTCCCAGATGGGCTGTGCGTCTTAATCATCTCCCCTGTCCCAGCCGCTCAGTTTCCTGGGTGCACCACAAGAGCACCATCTCAGGTGTTCTGTGTGTCTCCTCTGGGGTGCTGGTTTCTGGCTGCAACCCTCCTGGCAGATGTCAACCATCTAGGATCCCAGATGGTTGGTTAGGAACTGGGAGCCAGCTCACAGTTTGGTGGAGGATGCCATCTCTGGGGCCGAGATTGCTCCGGCCTTCCGGCTCTGGCTGTCACCAGCCTGTCTTTCTTCCTCTGGTGGGGGGATAGGCCTCTATCTCCTCCCTCCCCCTTCACTTCTCTACTTAACTCTGTAAATCTCTCTGGGTGTTCTGGGCTCTGGAGAACACTTAGGGAACTGCTTACTGGCTAGATTGCTCTCTCCCCTTTTGATTCCCCCTCTTCTCCTCCTGGTCTCCTTTATCTCCTTCCTCCCTCTTCTCTTCTCCATGTAACTTTGTGACTCTTTCTGGGTGTCCCTCCCTGTGGAGAATCTTTTCACCATTAACCTAGATGTTTTATCATCTGTGCTGTATAGATGGAGAAGTCTTGAGGCCACTGTAAGAATAAGACTGAAAGCCAGTGACAGGAGGCTTAAATCCAAAACTTGAGAAGACCAGAAAACTGACTTCAGGGAACATAAATCGACAAGAGCTCATCCAAAAGCCTCCATACCTAGCCTGAAACCAGGCTTCACCCAAGAGCCAACAAGTTCCAGAGCAAGACATACCCTACTAATTCTCCAGCAATGCGGGAACATAGCCCTGAGCATTGAAATACAGTCTGCCAAAAGTCACGGCAAACCCATAGACACCTCAAAATTCACTACTGGACACTTCATTGCACTCCAGAGAGAAGAGATCCAGCCCCACCCACCAGAACACCAAGGCAAGCTTCCCTAACCAGGAAACCTGACAAGCCACTCGTCCAACCCCACCCACAGAGAGTAACCTCCACAATAAAGAAGAAGCACAAACTTCCAGCATACAGAAAGGCTATGCCAAGCACAGCAATCTAAACAAAATGAAAAGGCAGAGAAATACTCAGCAGGTAAAGGAACATGATAAATGCCCAACAAAACAAACAAAAGAGGAGGAGATAGGAAGTCTACCTGAAAAATAATTCAGAATAATGATAGTAAAGATGATCCAAAATCTTGAAAACAAAATGGAGTTACAGATAAAAACACTAGAGACAAGGATTGAGAAGATGCAAGAAATGTTTAACAAGGACCTAGAAGAAATAAAAGAGTCAATCAATAATGAATAATGCAATAACTGAGATCAAAAGCAATCTGGAGGGAACCAACAGTAGAATAACTATGGCAGAAGATAGGATAAGTGACGTGGAAGATAGAAGGGTGGAAATAAATGAAGCAGAGAGGAAAAAAGAAAAAAGAATGAAAAGAAATGAGGACAACCTCAGAGATCTCTGGGACAATGTTAAATGCTCCAACATATGAATCATAGGAGTACCAGAAGAAGAAGACAAAAAGAAAGGCCATGAAAAAATACTTGAGGAGATAATACTTGAAAACTTCCCTAAAATGGGGAAGGAAATAGCCACCCAAATCCAAGAAACCCAGAGAGTCCCAAACAGGATAAACCCAAGGCAAAACACCCCAAGACACATATTAATCAATTTAATGAAGATCAAACACAAAGAGCAAATATTAAAAGCATCAAGGGAAAAGCAACAAATAACACACAAGGGGGTGATCTTTCAATAGAAACTCTTCAGGGCATTTGAATCAGTTCTAATGAGGTGGATGAAACTGGAGCCTATTATACAGAGTGAAGTAAGCCAGAAGGAAAAACACCAATACAGTATACTAACGCATATATATGGAATTTAGAAAGATGGTAACAATAACCCTGTGTATGAGACAGCAAAAGAGACACTGATGTATCGAACAGTCTTATGGATTCTGTGGGAGAGGGAGAGGGTGGGAAGATTTGGGAGAATAACACTGAAACATGTAAAATATCATGTATGAAACGAGATGCCAGTCCAGGTTCGATGCACAATACTGGACGCTTGAGGCTAGTGCACTGGGACGACCCAGAGGGATGGTATGGGGAGGGAGGAAGGAGGAGGGTTCAGGATGGGGAACACATGTATACCTGTGGTGGATTCATTTTGATATTTGGCAAAACTAATACAATTATGTAAAGTTTAAAAATAAAATAAAATGAAAAAAAATTGTTTTGTAGGAAAAAAAAAAAAAAAGGGAATGGCTGCTGTTGCTACTAAGTCACTTCAGTCGTGTCCGACTCTGTGCAACCCCGTAGATGGCAGCCCACCAGGCTCCGCCATCCCTGGGAATGGCAGGACATACTTAAAGTGATGAAAGAGCAAAACCTACAACCCAGATTACTATACCCAGCAAGGATCTCATTAAAATATGAAGAAGAAACCAAAAGGTTTACAGATGAGCAAAAGCTGAGAGAATTCATCACCACCAAACCAGCTCTTCAACAAATGCTAAAGGATCTTTTTTAGACAGGAAACAGAGAAAAGGTTTGTAAAGTTGAACCCAAAACAACAAAGTAAATGGCAATGGGATCATACTTATCAATAATTACGTTAAATGTAAATGGATTGAATGCCCCACCCAAAAGACAAAGATTTGCTGAATGGATACAAAAACATGACCCCTATATATACTGTCTACAAGAGTCCCACCTCAAAACAAGGGACACATACGGACTGAAAGTGAAGGCCTGGAAAAAGATATTTCACACAAATGGAGACCAAAAAAAAAGCAGGAGTAGCAATAATCATATCAGATAAAATAGACACTGAAATAAATGCCATGAAAAGAGACAAAGGACACAACATAATCATCAAACAATCAATCCAAGAAGAAGATACAACAATTATAAATATATATATATATATATATATATATATATATATATATATATATATGCACTCCACATAGGAGCACCGTAAAATGTAAGGCAAATGCTAACAAGTATGAAAGGGGAAATTAACAGTAACACAATAATAGTGGGAGACTTTAGTATGCTACTCACACCTATGGATAGATCAACTAAACAGAAAATTAGAAACTAAACACAAACTTTAAATGATACAGTGGGCCAGTTAGGCCTAATGGCTATCTATAGGACATTTCACCCCAAAACAATGAATTTCACCTTTTCCTCAAGTGCACACGGAACATTCTCCAGGATAGATCACATCCTGGGCCATAAATCTAGTCTTGGTAAATTCAAAAAAAATTGAAATAATTTCAAACTTGTTTTTTGATCACAATGTGGTAAGATTAGATGTCAACTGTGGTAAAAAACTATTAAAAATACAAATGTGTGGAGGCTAAACAACACATTTCTGAATAACCAACAAATCACAGAAGAAATAAAAAAGGAAACCAAAATATGAATAGAAATTAATGAAAATACGACAACCCCAAACCTACAGGATTCAGCAAAAGCAGTGCTAAGGGGAAGTTCATAGCAATACAAGTTTGCCTCAAGAAACAAGAGAAAAATCAAATAAATAACTTAACTTTATATGTAAAGCAACTAGAAAAAGAAAGAAAAAATGAAGAACCCCAGGGTTAGTTGAAAGAAAGAAATCATAAAAATTAGGGCAGAAATAAATGAAAAAGAAACAAAGGGGACTAAAGCAAAAATCAACAAAACTAAAAGCTAGTTCTTTGAGAAGATAAATAAAATAGGCAAACCATTAGCCAGACTCATCAAGAAAAAAAGGGAGAAGAATCAGATCAACAAAATTAGATATGGAAATGGAGAAATCACAATAGACAACACAGAAATACAAAGGATCATAAGAGACTACTATCAGCAACCATATGACAATAAAATGGACAACTTGGAAAAAATGGATGAGTTCTTAGAGAAGTATAACCTTCCAAAACTGAACCAGAAAGAAATAGAAAGTCTTAAAAGACCCATCACAAGCACAGAAATTGAACTGTAATAAAAAAAAATCTTCCAGCAAACAAAAGCCCAGGATCAGACGGCTTCACAGGTGAATTCTATCAAACATTTAGAGAAGAGCTAACACCTATGCTACTCAAACTCTTCCAGAAAATTGCAGATGAAGGTAAACTGCCAAACTCATTCTATGAAGGCCACCATCACCCTAATAGTAAAACCAGACAAAGTTGCCAGAAAGAGAAAACTACAGGCCAATATCACTGATGAACATAGATGCAAAAATCCTTAACAAAATTTTAGCAAACAGAATCCAACAACATATTAAAACGATCATACATCATGATCAAGTGGGCTTTATCTCAGGGATGCAAGGATTCTTCAATATCCACAAATCAATCAATGTGATACACCACATTAACAAATTAAAAGATAAAAACCATATGATTATCTCAATAGATGCAAAGAAAGACTTTGACAAAATTCAACATCTATTTATGATAGAAACCCTCCAGAAAGCAGGCATAGAAGGAACATACCTCAATATATGATAAACCAACAGCAAACATTATCCTCAGTGGTGAAAAATTGAAAGCATTTCCCCTAAACTCAGGAACAAGACAAGGGTGCCCATTCTCACCACTATTCAACTTAGTTTTGGGAGTTTTAGCCACAGCAATTAGAGAAGAAAAAGAAATAAAAGGAATCCAGATTGGAAAAGAAGTAAAACTCTCACTGTTTGCAGATGACATGATCCTCTACATAGAAAATCCTAAACACACCACCAGAAAATTACTAAAGCTAATCAATTAATATAGTAAAGTTGCAGGATATAAAATTAACACACAGAAATCCCTTGCATTCCTATACACTAATAATGAGAAAACAGAAAGAGAAATTAAGGAAACAATTTCATTCACCATTGCAATGAAAACAATAAAACACTTAGGAATAAATCTATGTATAGAAACAAAAGACCTGTTTATAGAAAACTGCAAAACACTGATGAAAGAAACAAAGATGATACAAATGGCTGGAGAAATATACCATGTTCATGAATCAGAAGAATCAATATAGTGAAAATGAGTATGCTACCCAAAGCAATCTATAGACTCAATGCAACCCCAATCAAGCTACCAACAGTATTTTTCACAGAACTAGAACAAATAATTTCACAATTTGTATGGAAATACACACACACACAAAAAAAACTCAAATAGCCAAAGCAATCTTGAGAAAGAAGGATGGAACAGGAGGAATCAACCTGCCTGACTTCAGAGTATACTTGCAATGCTACAATCATCAAGATTGTATTGTACTGTCACAAAGACAGAAATATACATCAGTGGAACAAAATAGAAAGCCCAGAGGCAAAACAACGAACCTATGGACACCTTATCTTTGACAAAGGAGGCAAGAATATACAACGGAGAAAAGACAATCTCTTTAACAAGTGATGCTTGGAAAACTGGTCGACCACTTGTAAAAGAATGTAACTAGAACACTTTCTAACACCATACACAAAAATAAACGCAAAATGGATTAAAGACCTTAATGTAAGACCAGAAACTATAAAACTACTAGGAGAAAACATAGGCAAAACACCCTCTGACATAAATCACAGCAGGATCCCCTCTGACCCACCTCCCAGAGTAATGGAAATAATAGCAAAAAAAAAAAGGGGGGGACCTAATTAAAACTAAAAGCTTTTGCACAATGAAGGAAACTATAAGCAAGGTGAAAAGACAGCCTTTAGAATGGGAGAAAATAATAGCAAATGAAGCAAATGACAATCTCAAAAATATATAAGCAGTTCCTGTAGCTCAATTCCAGAAAAATAAACGACCCAATCAAAAAATGGGCCAAAGAACTAAACAGGTATTTCTCCAAATCAGATGGCTAACAAACAGATGAAAAGATGCTCAACATCACTCATTATCAGAGAAATGCACATCAAAACCACAATGCGGCAATATCTCACACCGGTCAGAATGGCTGCTATCAAAAAGTCTACAAACAATATATGTTGGAGAGAGTGGAGAAAAGGGAACCCTCTTACACTGTTGGTGGGAATGCAAACTAGTATAGCCACTATGGAGAACAGGGTGGAAATTCCTTTAAAAAGTGGAACTAGAACTGCCATCAGTTCAGTTCAGTTCAGTTGCTCAGTCGTGCTTGACTCTTTGTGACCTCATGAATTGCAGCACGCCAGGCTTCCCTGTCCATCACCAACTCCTGGAGTCCACCCAAACCCATGTGCATCGAGTTGGTGATACCATCCAGCCATCTCATCCTCTGTTGTTCCCTTCTTCTCCTGCACCCAGTCCCTCCCAGCATCAGGGTCTTTTCCAATGAGTCAACTCTTCGCATGAGGTGGCCAAAGTATTGGAGTTTCAGCCTCAGCATCAGTCCTTCCAGTGAACACCCAGGACTGATCTCCTTTAGGATGGATTGGTTGGATCTGCGTGCCGTCCAAGGGACTCTCAAGAGTCTCCTTCAACACCACAGTTCAAAAGCATCAATTCTTCGGCGCTCAGCCTTCTTCACAGTCCAACTCTCACATCCATACATGACCACTGGAAAGACCATAGCCTTGACTAGATGGACCTTTGTTGACAAAGTAATATTCCTGCTTTTTAATATACTATCTAGGTTGGTCATAACTTTCCTTCCAAGGAGTAAGTGTCTTTTAATTTCATGGCTGCAGTCACCATCTGCAGTGATTTTAGAGCCCTCCAAAATAAAGTCTGACACTATTTCCACTGTTTCCCCATCTATTTCCCATGAAGTGATGGGACCAGATGCCATGATCTTAGTTTCCTGAATATTGAGCTTTAAGCCAACATTTTCACTCTCCTCTTTCACTTTCATTAAGAGGCTTTTGAGTTCCTCTTCACTTTCTGCCATAAGGGTGGTGTCATCTGCGTATCTGAGGTTATTGATATTTCTCCCGGCAATCTTGATTCCAGCTTGTGCTTCTTCCAGCCCAGAGTTTCTCATGATGTACACTGCATATAAGTTAAATAAGCAGGGTGACAATATACAGCCTTGACATACTCCTTTTTCTATTTGGATCCAGTTTGTTGTTCCATGTCCAGTTCTAACTGTTGCTTCCTGATCTGCATATAGATTTCTCAAGAGGCAGGTCAGGTGGTCTGGTATTCCCATCTCTTTCAAAATTTCCACAGTTTATTGTGGTCCACACAGTCAAAGGCTTTGGCATAGTCAATAAAGCAGAAATAGCTGTTTTTCTAGAACTCTCTTGCATTTTCCATGATCCAGCAGATGTTGGCAATTTGATCTCTGGTTCCTCTGCCTTTTCTAAAACCAGCTTGAACATCAGGAAGTTCACGGTGCATGTATTGCTGAAGCCTGGCTTGGAGAATTTTGAGCATTACTTTACTAGTGTGTGAGATGAGTGCAATTGAGCAGTAGTTTGAGCATTCTTTGGCATTGCCTTTCTTTGGGACTGGAATGAAAACTGACCTTTTCCAGTCCTGTGGCCACTGCCATACGACTTAGCAATCCCACTGCTGGGCATACACACCAAGGAAACCAGAATTGAAAGAGACACGTGTACCCCAATGTTCATTGCAGCAACATTTATAATAGCTAGGATATGGAAGAAACTTAGATGTCCATCATCAGACGAATGGATAAGAAAGCGGTGGTACATATACACAACGGAATATTACTCAGCTATTAAAAAGAATGGATTTAAATCAATTCTAATAAGGTACATGAAACTGGAGCCTAGTTTACAGAGTGAAATAAGCCAGAAAGAGAAACACCAATACATTATATTAATGCATATATATGGAGTTTAGAAAGATGGCAATGATGACCCTATATGCGAAACAGAGAGAGACACAGATATAAAGAACAGACTTTTGGACTCTGTGGGAGAAGGCAAGGGTGGGCTGATTTGAGAGATAGCATTGAAACATGCATATTACCATATGTGAAATAGGTCATAGTACCAGGTTCGATGCATTAGACAAGGTGCTCAAGGCTGGTGCACTGGGATGACCCTAAAGGATGGGGTGGGGAGGGTGGTGGGAGGGGTCTTCAGGATGGGGAACACATATATACCTATGGCTGATTCATGTCAATATGGCAAAAACCACTACAATATTATAAAGTAATTAGCCTCCAATTAAAATAAACAAATTAATTAAAAAAAGAAGAATTCTGAAATAAATAGAGAAGAAATTCAAAGCAGTAGAAATACAAGCACAGAAACTCAGAGTAGTCAAGGAGATAAGCCACCTGTGTCCTAAGTTTGAACATCACTACCTGTGTAATTTATGTCAGTACACTGGTCACTTTTGCCAGCAATGGAAAATAAGCCAGAGAACAGGAAGTCAGCATTAAATTTTTTTTTTTTTTGAAAACCATGGTTCTATGAGCTTAATAAAGATTCTGAGAATAATTTTAGAAATGTAAAAAGCCTTTTTTTATTTTTCAAAGTAAATTAATTTAGGTTTCTTAAAAAAGCAATGGTCATTAATATTTACAGTGGAAATGTTAGGAACAGATGTTACAAATTTTGAATAAGACCTCTAAAATCATAGATTAGAATGACAGAAATATATTTTGATTTTTGGAATGCATTTACATAATCCTACATGACATTCTTTTGGACATGATATAAAAAAGGTGGAACATTTCTAATGGGCAGTGAAGTTTATGATTCCTATTGATCAGCGTGAAGGCCTATGGTAGAGTGTAGAAGGACCAAATCCTTTTACACTTATATAACATGGCTAAAAGAAAAGGAAACATAAGTTTCTTGATGAGTTTACATTATCTGATCACCAGCTCTAACATCCTACAAGGTAAAATTATTCCAATTTCACAGATGAGGGAACTGAATTTCAAAGAAATTAAACAACTTTTCTCATATCTAGAAGTTAGTAATTGCAAAACTGGGTGTCCAACTCAGATCTCCACAAATCTTCCACTGTATCTCCTATGAGGACAAAAGACACATATTAAATTTGTGGTAGCATACATTTGAGAAATTATGTTAAAATACTGAATGACAGAATCAAGAGCAGAAACGTATGGGATCATGGCCAGAAGAAACAACATGAGATTCTTTTGAAATTAATATTAAATCTTAAAAGAAATCTTCAGAGAATCAGTTGAACATGTACAAAATGGCAAATTATTTTTTATCAGTAGATTATGTAACAAATATCATAAAGTTTGAGTGTGGACTCTATTAGTCAGTAGTATGGTGATAAAAAGATAACAGTGTTGAATTAGTGGATATATTGATAAGGCAAATGTAGAGAATTACATTATTATGTTCAACTGTAGGAGGAGATTGCAAGTAGTGTTTGCAATGTTAATTCTAGGTGCCATGTTCTAAAGGGCATGTTGCAAGCTGACAAATATTGAGTCAAATGTCATATGAACATCTAGAAGAACAAATGCTTTCCCTGCTATATCTTATATTTCATGTTTGTTTCATTTATATACCATTATTGTACAGTTTTGCTATGATAGCTTTATAAAAATTCCCAAAGAATATTGCTCAGTAAGAAATGGAATGTTCCAGTGTCATAAGTGCATCTGTATGACAGAAATAGTTCTAAACGACATATTGGTTTCCAAATTATATTTTATAATTGGAAAACATCTGATTTATAAATTGCACAAGGTTACCACTTTTCAATGAGAATGTAAAAGTGCTTGCATTACAAGTTTTATGTATTTTTTTATATCCACCTTTATTATTGCTGTTAAAATATGTGTTTTCTAAAAATGTTTATCTCCAATTTGTATTGTGCTTTAACAAGATGCTTTTCTTTGATTTTCATAAATACTGAAAAGACTCTCTTAAGAATTTTAAGCATAAGTAATGTTTAAGTCAGTTTAAAGTATACAAATCAAGATTTTTTTATGGTCATACCATATTTTGTGCTTGAAACCTGTCAGTATCTTATTTTATAGCAATTAAATAACTCAATAATTCATGTCACATTCCAGTCTTTTTCAATGGACATTTGCAAAAAGAATTTGATGTAAGTGTTTTTAAAATTACTCAAAAAAGAGAGAGATCACATAATGCTTAATAACAGAATATAATTAAACTTTCCTTTCTTGCTTTGTGTTTCTGAGACAAGATTACTGGAGTCTTATTCATTTTAAAACATAGGATTACACCTTGAACCATGTAAAGATAAAGAACGTTTGGTCAGATATTTTTTGAAAGAGAAAGGTTATTTGTACCACTGATCCATAATGGAGAAGCTTTCTTTGTCAAAGTCTTTTCCTTAGAAAGTTGACCCACAGTCAACCTGTAATGAAAACAGAGACATTCTTAGGTGGTTGATCAGCTTAGGCAATCCCAGTTTTAGTAATGAAAAGCTCAAATTTAAGATGAAATGTGACCTCAGTAGTTCACATTTGCATTTGTAATTTTCCAGCAAAACTCCATTTCATTAATGTTTCTTGAGGTATTTTCCAGAATTTAATGTCAATGGTTGGCCTTTGTGAACACTCAGAAGAATATGTAAACGTTAACAACTCACCTCATGGAGTCTACCTAGGTCTTGGTATTTTATGTCCCTGTTGTGTACCTTTTATCCTTGAAAGTGCAGAAAAAAAAGATTATTTCTAATTTCTAAGATATGTGTAGAATACTATATAGTTAGCCAGGTAATAAAAGAGAGAAAAGTCAAGAATATGGAGTATCTTTAAGTACTGGCAAGCATCCTCCAAATCAAAATAAAAGTAATAGTTTAGTGGCAGGCGTGTGTGTTAAGTCTCTTCAGTAGTGTCCTACTCTTTGTGACTCTATGGACCATAGCCCACCCAGCTCCTCAGTCCATGGAATTCTCTAGGCAGGAATACTAGAGTGGGCTGCCATTTCCTTCTCCAGGGGATCTTCACGACCCAAGGATCCAACCTGATTCTCTTACGTCTCCTCCTTGGCAGTTTAGTGGCAGTATTTTTGTTATAACTTTGACACTTAAATGTGCCACAGAATATTATACATTCATTGTTTTCTCAAATACTGTAGCAACTGTGTGCAAAGAAAGTACACATTAGCTATTGTATCAATAAAAAAATTCTCAATAATTTTATCTGAGTTTCTAATTTAATTTATTTGAATAGAATTAATAAAATATTTTCCAGTCTTTTCTTGGACTCTATCATACAAGTGATTCCTAAGAATTTTGTTTCAGGATGGAAAGAAGAACAAGAGGAATTCTTTATGTCTTTTCATTATCCCAAGTCTGGTATTTCATCTATCTCTCCATATTGTATATGTTGCACATTGATCTATATAATAGTATATTTATTTGTCTTCATGAGTTTGAGTTAACTCTGGGAAAGATTGTGAAGGACATGGAAGCCTGGTGTGCTGCAGTCCATGGGGGTCACAAAGAGTTGGATACAACTTAACGACTGAACAACAATAAACAATAAATCACTTCATCTTTGCTGTTTGTCAAAAAAGAAAAGGATGAGACAAGCTCAGGACATTCTGAAAAAACAATGATTTTAGGATGCACTATTGTAGGTGTCCTGAATTGCTTTAATGACTCTATGGTGTAGACACTATAGTGAAGTCCCTCACAGTAAAATTTAGATAAGTTTGCTTACCATTTGGGTGCATATATCACAAGAGTATCATTTAGGACACTTTAGGATTATTTTACAGAATGACAACATGACTTATGGAAAAATTATGCAAGCTATTTTCAGATAGAATAACTTTTTAACTGAGACTCATGTACCAGAGAAACAAAATCATAAATTATGTGAAGACCAATCTTTACATAAGAGAAAGAACATAGTCTGGGTATTAAAACATTTGATCTCTCATCTTGGAGTAGCTATGCGTGTAGAAAAAATGACTGATTTCTGTTTCTTATGTTCTTCCTTCATAAAATGTCCATTTGAACTCCAAAAAAGTATATGATAAATCACAAGGATTTTAAGCATATGAATTTTAATACAAACATATAAAATCAATTTCAAAAATTTTCTGCATATACTGAAAATGTTCATTAGGAATGGACTAACCATAAGCCTTCTCTATTTTTTTCCTATTAAATGCAGGTACCCAGTGGAGCCTGAAAATACTGAGCATAACCTTTATTTTCGCAAAAGGGAACCTGGAAAAAGACTGCTTCCCACAGAAAATTTATTGACAGTAGGTGTTCAAATTTTTATACATTGAACAATTTCCCCTCCTATATAAATAATCAGGGGAGGATATTTTTAAGTTTTTTTTTTCTTCTTTTCATCACCTCAGAGACACACAAAGTTCTGTTGTAAAGACATCACTTCTATGAGGAGGTATTCATTGTAGATGTACAGAAGTCTATGGAAACCTAAGTTTACAAGAAAAACAAGACAGATTATCATTCTAACCAACTGCATAGTCACAGAGATGCTTAATAATCTGATGATATAATGAAATAAATTCTTGAATAAGTGCATACAGTGGGAACTATCTTTCAGGATTCACCATTGAACAAACCACATTTTCTCATTTTAAATCCTTCATGTCACCATTTTGACATGCAGGTGAAAATTTGAAAGTAACACAATAACATTAAAATATAAACAAAAGTATTATTAACTATGAACTGATTCTCAGCTTCAAAAGTTAAAATAAATGTGTGTATAAGAGTAAAAGTATGCTGACAATGAGCAGATCAGAACTGCCACAATGACTGACTTTTTAAATATCCAATCCATTGCATTCCCTCTAAAGGACAAAGGGAGCAAAAGAGGAAGTAGCAAAGCAGGAAACAGGAAGACCTGCTTTAGTAACTGGACATATTGATTTAATTGGCTAAGAAGTCCAAATGCTAATACTCCTAATAATCAGCCATTCCTTTTGTGTTTTGGTAACATATATCCTCATACAATGGATATCAAATGGAATTTTTTGATTTACATCAGATACTTCAAAGTTTCCATTTCTGAATTCTCCTAGTTTAATGTAAGTAACACATTGTCTATTTTGTTTAAAATATCTAATATTCCCCCCAACATCTAGAGCTCCATGATGCAAAATATCATTTTGTCGATCTTCTGTTCCAGTATTCACTTTAATTCTTTTTATTACAATTGGTTTTTCAAATATAATCACAAAGACATCTCCTGTTGAAGGTGGTTTCCCCCAGAAGTAGTCATCAACACTACTGTAGGCTTTGCTTGCGTCATAATTTTCAAAAACACTCATGTTGGTATAAAGACTTGCAGGAGGGTTATCTGGGAGGTCAAATGGCTCCTCTTCAAAATCATCATCCTTCAACTTATTCTCAGTTCCTTTATATGATGAATAATAACCCATGTGTTGAAAGAGAGATGGTTTAAAACGAATCACATTTTTCTGAGCTAACAGACTCCGGAAATGAGTCAATAGCCAATCACAAGGCATTTCTTGATAAAACATTAATAAAAAATGTGCCAAACGTGGGAGATCATGAGAATGATAAAGTTTTCCAATATAGCCAAGTTTAGAGAACTCAAGGGTTACCCAGTAAGTTCCTTCTAAGGATGCAATGACTTTCTTGATGGCAGTTAAGAAATTTTTTGAACAACGAACATCATCTTCAAGCATTACATAATAGTATGAAATATTGGCACAAAAGTTGAGCAAAAAAGCATAATCTACATTTTGCTTGGAACGGAATCTGACTCTATCTTCTGGATCATTGTAATTTCTTTTAAGGCCACTCAGGATTGGGTAATATTCCTCTGGAGCATGTATAACCATTAACCTTCCAGCAATAATATGGTGGGCAAATTTCTGTGTAATATCTTGCAGCATGACCTCACGCCAGGATGAGTTAAAGTCAGCTAGATGAACCACCACTGAAAGTTCCTTCAAATCTTCGTAGCTGGATTGCTCAAAAATTGACTTGATTGTCTCAAGTAAATAGCTTCCTTTTTTTCGTCTCACTGATGAAAGTCCAATTGTAAGAAATCCTGAACAAAAGAATCCAAAATGAAGACAAATTAAAGGCGAAACTGGGTTTTGAATAACGTAGAAAAAAGAAAAAAAGTTCTTTTCCCCTTAGGCCTTCTACTCTATTAAGTACATCTAAGTGAATGATCATATATAGAGCATTTTGTGATTAAAGGATTACGCTAAATATGCAAAAGCTTCCCAGGTGGCGCAGTGGTAAAGACTGACTGCCAATGCAGGAGACACAGGAGTAACCAGTTCAACCCCTGGGTCAGGAAGATCCCCTGGAGGAGGAAATGGCAAGTTACTGCAATATTCTTGCCTGCTCTTACTCTCTGTTTTATATTACCTCTTTAGTACAAAGCAGTTGGAAAAGGAAATGGCAAACCACTCCAGTATTCTTGCCTGGAGAGTCCCATGGACAGAGGAGTCTGGAAGGCTACAGTCCATGGGGTCTCAAAAAGTCAGACACAACTGAGTGACTAACATACACAAACTCTCTGTTTTATATTGCCTCTTTAGTATACAGCAGTTGGTATATGTGCCAGCACACATTTGTAAGGGATTAGTAATGTCTGAACAAAGGTGGTGCAATAGATGGAGATTTTAAAAAATAGTGGCAGTCTTTGAAATTAGGACAAAGTTTAAGAGAAGTAGACATTTGAAATGGAAGAAAAAAGGTCTAAAGAAAGCTAAACTATTGCATTTTTTCCTCAACCTGGTGATCACAAACTCACTTGCATAAACGCTTCTTAACAGGGAACTCAATTTTTGTGGTCTCCACACCATCTACTAAGAAGTTCATGATATCACTGTGTATCACTGATTCTAAAACATATTTTTCACACAGAAATATTTTAAACTCAGGTTGTATATCACAACTGATAGCATCTTACAACTTAAACTTGATGATGTTTGTACTTTCTTAGTGGTTCATCAATTAGATCATGATATTGTCTATAATTTACAATGTCTTGAAATCCATGAAATGTAGTATGTTACTTCTTGGATCAAAGTGCCTGTAGTGGATTGAATAATTGCCTCCAAAATTTCATGTCTACCTGGAACTTTAGACTGTGACCTTAAGATGCAATTAGTTAAAGATCTCCAGATGAAATCATATTGGATTTAGATTGGACAGTAAATTCAAGGACTAATGTCCTTATAAGAACGGGAGAGGACACAGAGAGACAAAGAAGGGCCATGTGGAGAGTGGCAGTGATTGCAGTTTTGCTACAACTAACCAAGGGATGCCAAGTGTGACCAACACCTGGAAGAGGCAAGGAAGGATTCTCCTCTAGATGGAGTCTGGTGCTGCCAGCATCCTGGTTTCTGAATTCTGGCTTCCAAAAATGTGAGAGAATCAATTTCCATTGTTTCAAACCACCTAGTTTGTGATTGTTCATTATGACATCTTAGGAAACAAATACAATGATTTTCACTACTTCAAATTGGTGGGCATGTCATAAAACCAATGTTTGGAAATGTATCACTGTGGGAATAATTATTTTTAAAAGCTAACTTAAAAAAATTAAAGTGAATTGCTTTTTCCTAGTCTCCCTACATGAATTCTATAGCAAACTGTTAAAAATTTCATGTCACAATTAGGCATTTAATTTTTTTTGGTGTTGTTATTAATGAAATTGGATTGGTGAATAACTGAATTTGTGAAGAAACACAATGTTTCCCAAAATATATCTTATGTTAGTAAAGTCCATAAATTTATTGTTATACAAATGAAGCATGTTATCATTCTTTTAAAACAAAGTATTTTATTGTTCTTGATTTTAAAAATATAAGTATACTTACGCTTTCTTTGTAAAGGCATGACAGCTAAGTAGCGATAGGTGACATTGAGGGCTCCTGAGAAATTAGACAAATCTTTGAAAGTATGCATGTAGTGTTCTGGACTCAGCTGATGTGTAGATGTTTCCCTTAAAATCTGTTTGTCTCCTTCCTGAATGCCAAGAAGGAGGAAGAGAGAAATAACAGATGGTCATGAATTAAATAAACTTTCTCCTTACACAATAATAATAATAATAAATATGTATATAAAATGGGTATATATATCTGATATACAATATGTTGTTATTGTTGTTCAGTCACTCAGTCATGTCCAACTCTTTGCAATGCTGCGGACTGCAGGACACCAGGCTTCCCTGTCCTTCACCATCTCCCGGAGCTTGCTCAAACTCACGTTCATTGAGTTGGTGTTGTGATACCATCTACCCATCTCATCCTCTGTCGTCCCCTTCTCCTCCTGCCTTCAATCTTTTCTAGCATCAGGGTCTGGAGAAGGAAATGGCAGCCCATTCCAGTACTCTTGCCTGGAAAATCTCATGGATGGGGGAGCCTGGTGGGCTGCCATCTACGGGGTCGCACAGAGTCGGACACAACTGAAGAGACTTAGTAGCAGCAGCAGCAGCAGCAGCAGGGCTTTTTCCAATGAGTTGGCTCTTTGCATCAGGTGGCCAAAGTATTGGAACTTCAGTTGTAGCAACAGTCCTTCCAATGAATATACAAGGTTGATTCCCTTTATGTTTGATCTCCTTTCAGTCCAAGGGACTCTCAAGAGTCTTTAATATGGGTATTATATAAATATCAATGACTGGCATTAGAAGCTGTAGATAATTATTTTTCACCTGAATTCTAGATTCTGTTCACTATTTTCCACTTTTTATTTTATGTCTACAGTTGCTTTTCTAAAGCATACATTAATAATGGCATTCTCTTGATAAAAAAAAATTTGAAAACTCCTACTCCTTTCATGTTAAAATTCACATTATTTACAAGAATCTTCAAACTTGACAGCGATCTTTACAGTTTCATGTAAAGCTAATTCTCACTAGATTTCCCATATCTGAATCATATTAAACTACTTACTCTTCTTCAAGTGTTGTCAAATAAAAGACCACACATTATTTCTAAGATTTTGAAATTTTAGGAATGATTAGAAGGATGCAATAGTGAACATAATGATTGGAGTTTGAATAACTTATTATCAAGAAGTGTTAGTCAGTCATTTATGTAGCCACTATAATCGAAGCCTATTGAGAATGGACAGCAATAGTCTTTTTGAAATGATAGTATATTTTACAAATATCTTCAAGATATCTTGATTAGGAGACATTAGTACCAAATGTTCAAGGAAATGTCTTTAGACCTTGTAAAGGTCTTTCCCACGATGTTTGCTTGTTGCTTGTAAGTGTAGAGGGGAAGATGGAATATCCTGATGAAAGTGAAGTTTAGATCTTTTATATTTAAAAACTTTAGTATCAATTTGATAATGGAATTATGTCATACAATCTTCAGGATGGTTTATATTCAAGAAGATATTTCTATTCAGCTTAAAAATATCCTGCTAACAATTAATTGCTTCCCTTTATCTCCCTCTGATATAAATTCAGTTGTAGGTTTTGATTATCTAATCATTTGAACAAGCCTCTATTAGTTATATATTACTAGCAACATGATGACCTGCTTGGCTTTTGTATATGTTTTATTATCACTGGTAGAATATTAGGACAACCTAATTAGATTTTTTTTTTCTTTTCTGGCAAAGTATCTATTTTTTTTTTTTGTTACTACAGAGTATTGAGTAGAGCTCCCTGTGCTATACAGTAGGTCCTTATCAGTTATTTTTTTTTTCTTTTTTTTTTTTTTAATTTTTTTTTTTTTTAAATTTCAGGTATGAGCAATGCCTTTGAGACAACAGAGAAAGTGAATGTATTAAATAAATTTGGTCTTCATACTATTGGACTTTGGTCAATAAAACTTTAATCAATTAAACACTATCCTAAAATACTAGAAAAAATTCAAATACAAATTTTACTTTAGTTGAAACATTTACTGCTTTATTTCAGATTCAAATATCAAGGGAAAAGGTGACTAACTCAAAGTTTTAAATCTATGGCCAGGCTGAAATTGTCTTAGAATAAAAGTTGAAATAGTGAATATTGACTAGCAAGAGCTTTCAATCTGGTCCTTGATAAATGAATATGCATTCTGTGTATCTTTTCTGTATATTGAATTATGTTTATGAGCCTATATTTGCTTTTTAATAGTGTATAATATTTTATATTGCCTTGATAACTTGGACAAAGAAAAATACTTTATTCTGATTTATAATGTGTTTGCCATCTATAAGTTAAAGAATTTTAAAATACATGACATTAAACCTGGGAGGCTAGTTGTATAAATGTACTAATTAATATGCATTGAATTCTGATTATTTTAAATTAGTTGCATATAAATATTTTCATCTTTGTATTTTTGAAAACCTAAAAAAATCATGAAAGTTTTAAAATGAACAAATTTAGGATTTTCAAAAGATAACTGGAGACTCAATTTTTCATTAGCTACTTTAATAGTAAATATGATGTCCATATTTAACAGGATCTAGAAAATATATTTATAAAAATCAGGCAGTAGTCACAATACTGAATTCATTTTACCATTCTGTTCTTATGTGATGTCACATTCTAAAGGAAGTGCAGGATACTGAATATCTCTTTAAGAATTCTATCTTGAACACGTAAAAATCCAGACCTTTTCTGTGATAAGATAGAGTACATTCATCCTGATTGAAGGACGTAACAGAATATAAGATGAAATGTGACATATGAAAGCACTTTATTAAATTCTCAAGAACAAGTCTTTACACTTTTCAGCGTAAAATAAATAATGCAACTTTCACCTGAGTCAACCTTGTTGGCTGCTTTCCAGAAGCATCTACCTGAACAGCCAGGCTCTCCCTGGATACCTCCTTTCTATAGCTACTATGCTGTAGTGTATTTTTCAGTAACAAGACAAAGCTTTATGACAATCATTTTCTGGATGGGAATGAAATTCAATGGACTAGCTACAGGCTAAATATATACCCTAGTGGCTACTTTGAAGATGCTCACAGCCGAGAGGCTAAGTTGATTGGGCATGCAGTGTCTCTTCTACTTAGTTTGCCTTGTAATACAATTTGTCTATTACACTGAACTTGGCTTTCTTTCCTACTGAAAGGCACATATGCCTCTATCATGTAAGCAATACACTAAGCTGTTATACACCCAGGATTTGGGGCCACTGATGGATTGTCTAGCAAGAAGAATAGAATCCATGTGCTAAATAACCCTAGAGGCCTTATTACTGTAATTGTTTATCTGAGTTCTCTGAATTATAACTACAATTTCCTCCTGATTTAAGAAAAACAAGGAACTTCCCTGGTGGTCCAGTGGTTAAGACTGTGCTCCCAGTGTAGGGGGCTGGGGTTCAATCCTGTATTAGGGAACTAGGTTCCTCATGCCACAACTAAGAGGCCAGTTTTCTATGGATACTAACATATTGCTTAAAATTCTCCAAGCCAGGCTTCAATAATATGTGAACCATGAACTTCGAGATGTTCAAGCTGGTTTTAGAAAAAGCAGAGGAACCAGAGACCAAATTGCCAACATCTCCTGGATCATCGAAAAAGCAAGAGATTTCCAGAAAAACATCCAGTTTTGCTTTATTGACTATGCCAAAGCTTTGACTGTGTGGATTACAATAAACTGGAAAATTCTGAAAGAGATGGGAATACCAGACCACCTGACCTGCCTCTTGAGAAACCTGTATGCAGGTCAGGAAGCAACAGTTAGAACTGGACATGGAACAACAGACTGGTTCCAAATAGGAAAAGGAGTACGTCAAGGCTGTATATTGTCACCCTGCTTATTTAACTTATATGCAGAGTACATCATGAGAAATCCTGGCCTGGAAGAAGCACAAGCTGGAATCAAGATTGCTGGGAGAAATATCAATAACCTCAGACATGCAGATGACACCACCCTTATGGCAGAAAGTGAAGAACTAAAGCGCCTCTTGATGACAGTGAAAGAGGAGAGTGAAAAAGGTGGCTTAAAGCTCAACATTCAGAAAACGAAGATCATGGTATCTGGTCCCATCACTTCATGGCAAATAGATGGGGAAACAGTGGAAACAGTGGCTGACTTTATTTTGGGGGGCTCTAAAATCACTGCAGATGGCGATTGCAACCATGAAATTAAAAGACACTTACTCCTTGGAAGGAAAGTTATGATCAACTTAGGCAGCATATTAAAAAGCAGAGACATTATTTTGTCAACAAAGGTCTGTCTAGTCAAGGCTATGGTTTTTCCAGTAGTCATGTATGGATGTGAGAGTTGGACTGTAAAGAAAGCTGAATGCTGAAGAACTGATGCTTTTGAACTATGGTGTTGGAGAAGACTCTTGAGAGTCCCTTGGACTGCAAGGAGATCCAACCAGTCCATCCTAAAGGAGATCAGTCCTGGATGTTCATTGGAAGGACTGTTATTGAAGCTGAAACTCCAATACTTTGGCCACCTCATACAAAGAGCTGACTCATTTGAAAAGATCTTGATGCTAGGAAAGATTGAGGGCAGGAGGAGAATGGGACGACAGAGGATGAGATGGTTGGATGGCATCACTGACTCGATGGACATGGGTTTGGGTGGACTTCGAGAGTTGGTGATGTACAGGGAGGCCTGGCATGCTGTGGTTCATGGGGTCTCAAAGAGTCAGACATGACTGAGCCAGTGAACTGAATTGAACTAACACATGAGCAACTGAACTGAAGAACAATTTTAATGTAATTGTATATGAATGACAATGAATATTTAAAAGTTTGTACATATTAAGCCTTGGGATAAAATTTAGTTCAAAATGTAATTTAGGTAGAAAACATCCTCTAGTAAAGAGTGAATATTTAAATTAATAAAAATATTACCACTAAATTTTCAAAATGGGGGGATGCTTATATTTAACATCCATTTTAATTCACTTTTTCTAAATAATGCAAATTTCTACTTAATAAAGTAAATATTAAAAAAAATTCAGTTTTTTTTTAAGCTAAGAAGTAATTAATCTCTTCTCTGTACCTGGGATGATTTGTAAATCTGGTTAGATATATATGGGCTTCCCTGGTGGTATATGGCTAATGTAGCCAGATTTCATTGAAAAAGTATTCTTTAGTAAAAGCTGCTTCATTAAATCACACTTTTAAATAATGCGGGTAGGACTGATGTTTAGACAGAAATGTATAAATAGAGCAATAGCATTTGATCTCATGGGTATGTACTCTATTACTTCTTATACATTTTATGGTGAATTTGAAGTGGTTCTCTTCCAAAAGACATAAAGATGTTTGCTGCATATAATAATATTTTATCTACTTAAAGTTAAATATTGAAATTGCACTTGAAAGAGTCTATCATCACTAAATGCAACAAACATCCTACCAGTACCATGTTTTTGATTTACAAGACGAGATTTACCTTTACCAGTACACAGAGATGCAAGAAATAAATGTTTATCACAAAATTAAATCATTAATCAAGAGCTCCTCTAATTAATTTACAATATTCAATTCTCTTAATTAAAAAATAGCTGGATCACCTAGGTCTTGATCTATTGTTCTTAAATTTCATAAACCTAATAGTCAGGTTAAAAAAGTCTAAAATGCATATCACTTGTAAGTCTTTCCAGTTTGCTATTTTTAACTAGATCATGCCTAGTCAAATTCTATTAACTGTGGTACCTTCAATATGGTGAATTGACTAAGGATGGTAGAATTAAACCTATACTTGAAAGTAAAAGCTCACAAGATTAAACCTATAACTGAAGGTAAAAGACATAGGCAGAGTCAAGATCTAGGAATGTGACAGAATTTCACCATCAAAGAACAATGCTAAGGGAGGCAAGATGCTTTACAGAAGACCTCTTAAGAAAATCTGTACCAACTAAGATCATTTGGTTGGCCTGTAGAATATAGAATAGTATCTGAGAAGTAATTGGTAGTTACTAAATCATTTTCAATTAATAAAATAAAACATTTTACTAGGAAATGATCTTTGAAGTTGTTGTCAATTGTCTCTCTAGTTAAAATATTAATTGAAAGTTTTCAGCATGCTTGTATGAAAGAAAATACTTTCCAGTCCTCTGTGTGTTCAAAGGCTTTGGTTTTCTGAAATATGTAAATAGGAATCATTGCACAAGTATTAGAATTTTCTCAGATATTTTAACATCAGTTATGATGGAAAAAGTAAATAAGAAATTATGTCCATAATTATTCTCATTAGACATGAATTATGTGACAATCATAACAAAAATAAATAATAGAGACATATTGAGTTCTCACAATTAGTCAGAATGTGTCTTTTTGTACACTTTAATAAGTCACTTAAAATTCCTTCAGGGAATTTCCCTGGCATCCCAGTGGTTAAATCTCTGTGCTTCCATTGTAGAAAGCATGGGTTTGATCCCTGGTCAGGAACTAAGTATCTATGATTGTGTGGTGTGGCCAAAAAAAAGAAAACTATCCCCCCCCAAAAAAACACAACAACCCATAAAATTAGGGACTTCCTTGGTGTCCCAATGCATATCATTAGTAAGTTTCTTCAGAGGCTAAAATTCCACACTTCCATTGTAGGGGGCATGGGTTTGATCCCTGGTTGGGGGCTTCTCAGGTGGCTCTAGGGGTAAAGAACCTGCTTGCCAATGCAGGAGATGCAAGAGATAAGAGTTTGATCCCTGGGTCAGGAAGATGCCTTAGAGGAGGGCATGGAAACCTATTCCAGTATTCTTGCCTGGAGAATCCCATGGCCATAGGAGCCTGGATACTCCGTAGGGTCATAGAGTCAGACAAGACTGAAGCAACCTTAGCATGCATGCATGCATAGGGGACTAAGACACCTGCATGCTGCCAGACATGGGGGACAAAGTCTACTAACGTACTAATTTTATCTTTTTTAAACTACTGAATAGTTTTCACATTCTTATCTCTAGTTCTTGACATTCTTTATTACTTTTCAGTGACTATAAGGGTAAAACATGGTGGTCATGTACAGCTATTCAAGATCCAAATGAGACGTCACACATTAATAAAGCATTCCTTCTTAACAAAATAGCACACTTAGTATCATTAATTAGACAATAGGATTTGAAAATTTTTGATAATATAGAAAAGTATAGAAAGTAAGGAGTAATACCTATAAAAATTTGTTTAGTCTATTTACAGGTGACTCTGCCCAGTTCTACTTATAAGTGTATTTTTTTCAATAAATATGTGATATACTACTATGAGCTTTCCTGGTGGTTCAGTGCTAAAGAATCTGCTTGTCAATGCAGGAGATATGGGTTCCATCCCTGTGTCAGGAAGATCCGCTGGAGAGGGAACTGACAACTCATTCCAGTAGTCTTGCCTGGAGAAGCCCATGGACAGAGGAGTCTATGAGGTCATAAAGAGTTGGACACAACTGAGAGACTAAGCACACAGACACACACACACACACACACAGACATACAATTAATTCAGATAGGGATGATAGCTAACTTATTTGTAATTAGATGTGCATATTTGCATTAAATATAGCATATAGCATTAAATAAAGCATTGTACCATGAGCCAAAACAATTATAATGTTGACAATATATAATTGATATAAAAAGTAGCTAGATGGGAAAGATATATGTTATAATTTTGCTCAGACTAAGGCTATTTCAATATCCTGGGACTGAAGTTATGCTGCAAGTGGACTGTCTCATTTGACTTAGGCCTTACTTTGAACAAAAAGTAATCAACCTCCAAGACTTACCATAACATAGCTATCTTCAATGTACAAGTTCATAAACAGAAGGAAAATGACAAGAACTCCCAAGAATGAGACAGTAGAACGTTTTCGCAGGCATCGCATTTTATCTAGTATATCAAAAATATGTTTCACTTGGTGAAATTTAAGCATTCTCTCCTGTGGAAAAGAGGCACAGAATTACTAACAATTAATTATGCATGTAAATATTTCCTCACCATATCAATCAACAAGCCTTTATAAAATTTTACTCTCCAAATATATGAACCAAAATTGTTTACACTTTCACAATAAAAGTTGGCATAATTTATCAATACATTAACATAAAGATAATGCAGTGGTTTATCTTGATGTAGTGTAAGTAAAAGTGAAAAGCACAGTTATTTCTGAACAAATAAATATTGGTAACAATAATGTAAGAAGATAATAGTCCCCACTGCACATGGTGAATGCAGTCATGAAATTAAAAGACACTTCCTCCTTGGAAGAAAAGCTATGACCAACCTAGACAGCATAATAAAAAACAGAGACATTACTTTTCCAACAAGGGTCCATCTAGTCAAAACTACGGTTTTTCCATTAGTCATGTATGGATGTGAGAGTTGGACTATAAAGAAAGCTGAGCTCAGAAGAATTGATGCTATTGAACTGTGGCATTGGAAAAGACTCTTGAGAGTCCCTTGGACTGCAAGGAGATCAAACCAGTCCATCCTAAAGAAAATCAGTCCTGAATATTCATTGGGAGGACAGATGTTGAAGCTGAAACTCCAATATTTTAGCCCCCTGATATGAAGAACTGACTCATTTGAAAAGACCCTGATGCTGGGAAAGATTGAAGGCAGGAGGAGAAGGGGATGACAAAGGATGAGATGGTTGGATGGCATCACCGACTCCATGGACATGAGTTTGAGCAAGCTCCAGGAGTTGGTGATGGACAGGCAAGCCTGGCATGCCATAGTCCATGGGGTCAGAAAGAGTCAGCCATGACTGAGGGACTAAACTGAACTGATGAGAAAGAATGAAAATAAAAGAAAAGCAAGCATTAAGGTAACATCTATCTCCCCATATTATAATGTAATAAAAATAGAAGACACTAGAAGTTTGGGGCTAATACTGGTCTCAGAGTAGGTCCACTGAAAAGAAATATAGGGAGAAAATTTGAGTGAAAGAAAGAGAAGTCACAGAGGAAGTTAAAGTTTTGGGGGTGAGTCTACACAAAAATTCAGTTATAATTGCTTTGTTTATTTTCCCAGTAATTCTTGCGAAATCAGTGTAAATCCTGGAGTGGCATATTAACATTGCCTTGCTCAATCTATTGTTTATAATGATTTATGGACTACAAAAAGCCAAACTGGAGTTGGTAGGGTTAGTGGAAACCTAATTATTTTCCATTTCACTCTTCTACATTTTGTGATCCACTACAATTATAAATTCATTTAGATTACTGATATTTTTAAAAATTATATAGAAAACCTAGAATGATCAAAAGGTTAGTGAAATCATATTTTGTCCATAAACAACAATTTTTGGAAATTATGCCTTGTTGAGTTATATACTATGTCTTCTTGGGTTCAGCTTTAGGATGAAGTATTTATGGGCATAACGAACTTCAGGAGGTGAAAAAGGGCTGTACCCCAACTGTTACAACAATGTCTAGAATACATCCAGCTAACAATGTCTCTTCCATGAATTAATGTAAGAAAGCATATCTGAATCTTTGAAAATTATAGAAAAGAAGATGAGGAATTGGGAGAAAGAAATGTTAATGAAAGCCCATTTTCTTTGGCCATATTCTTCTTGAGAGTTATTTTTTCTTGATTTTTAGCTATAAATATATGTGTAGACATGCACATATATATATTTTTATAATATTAAAAAAAAATCCTTCTCTATCTTGATGTCAGATGAGTGAGTGAGTGAAGTCGCTCAGTCATGTCGACTCTTTGCGACCCCATGGGCCGTAGCCTAAAAGTCTCCTCTGTCCATGAAATTTTCCAGGCAAGAGTACTGGAGTGGGTTGCCATTTCCTTCTCCAGGGGATCTTCCCGACCCAGGGATCGAACCCAGGTCTCCTGCATTGCAGGCAGATGCTTTACCGTCTGAGCCACTATGTGTGGGGAGCGAGCTCCGCCCCTGGCAAAGGTCATGAGGAAGGAGGCTTGACATACACAAAGGTGGGATCAAGCCTCAGGAGTCTCCCTGGAAATTCTCGAGCAATCTACCCCCAAAACCAGAGTCTGCCTACTTTCTGCTTTGTGCTTTCACCTACACCTCTGACTTTACAGGGGGCTGTTCCCCACTACCTCTCTCTGAAAAAAGAGTTAGCTTACAGCTCGTTAATAATTCCTGGGTGTGATAGTGTTTCAACCTACAAACTCCTTTGGAAGTCCTCTAGCCTGCCTGAATAGGTTTTTTCCGGCAACATGTGATTGTTCAGAGCCTCCCAACTGTGAGAGGCAGGAGATGTTCTAAACTGTCTAAACACAGATTCCTTTGAGTAGTTAAAAGATTGATTAGAAATTGTATTGGTGAAGGGTTTTTCACTTGTTGGGCCAATGTTTGCTGCTAAGTCTCCATATCCCTTACCTGCTGTGTCCTTGGCGGTGTATTGATTGATATAATGGGTGTATAGAAATGTAAGCAGTTGCCTCAATGTTTGTAATCTTGGACCCTTGAGTTAATTCTTTTCTTGATTGAGCCCACCTCACCTTTGCCCTATAGGAATGCAACTTTCTCCATTGCTTTTTGGAGGCTGGCGCCTGACTTTAGAATAATCACCTTTAGAGAAAAATAAGTTTCTTAAAATGTTAACAGGCTTCCTGGCCAGAAGATGATGTAAATCACCTAAACTTCTGCATATGATAAGTTTGAAAGCCTGACTTCGATAAGGATCAGGAACTGCTGTCTTTGCATGACTCTACCCCTTCCCCCATTATCCTCTATGCACAACTTAAGGTATAAAACTACTTTGGAAAATAAAGTATGTCCTTTTGTTCACCGGAATTTGGTCTCCCCATGTCGTTCTTTCTTTCACCTTCTAGCTGAACTTTACCTCTGAGGCAGGGAAGCTCATCAAGCCTACTAATTTTGCCTGGGCTTCTAAGATCTGACCGGGGAGGCCTTAGTGTCTCCTCTCCTTCGGGAGAACGGGAAGACGCCTGCAGCCTTCGTAGGTGACGTAAATTCCCTGCTTTGGAATTTTATTCAGCCTCTTTTCTTCACTGAATTTCTTCACTGAGCTATCCTTATTTCACCACTCTTTATATCCTTAATAAACATTTAATTAAGCAGTTGTTTCCTGATCCTCGCCAATGCCGTCCCCGCTTCAAATTTTTTGGATCAGCTGGGGCTGGTCCCCGGCAACTATGAGTCAGATAGATAGTCTCATTTATTTTCTCCTGTGTGTGTGTGTGTTTTTGCTTGCTTTAATAGACAGACTTCTGTTAGTGCACCTGGAATTTATCTTTGTGTCTCTTATGAGGTGAAAGTGAAACAATTTATCTCTTCCATATGTAGAGCTGAGCAGTTCACTGGCAAAAGTAATAATAGTATTACCACTCTAATTTCAAGGGGGTGGGGAGGTAAGAAAAACTGGATACTGGAAAACAATAATGAATTAATGAAACTATGAGGCATGCCATGTAGGGTCACCCAAGACAGATGGGTTATGGTGGAGAGTTCTGACAAAACGTGGTCCACTGGAGAAGGCAATGACAAGCCACTTCAGTATTCTTGCCTTGAGAACCCCATGAGCAGTATGAAAAGGAGAAAATATATGACACTTAAGGATGAACTTCCCAGGTCAGCAGGTGGCCAATATGCTACTGGAGAAGAGTGGAGAAGTAAAACCAGAAAGAATAAAGAGAAGGAGCCAGAGTGAAAACAACAGCCAACTGTGAATGTGACTGGTGACGGAAGTAAAGTCGGATGTGGTAAAGAACAATATTGCATAGGAACCTGGAATGTTAGGTCCATGAATCAAAGTAAATTAGAAGTGGTCAAACAGGAGATGGCAAGAGTGAACGTTGACATTTTAGGAATCAGTGAACTAAAATGGACTGGAATGGGTGAATTTAATTCGGATGACCATTATATTTACAATTGTGGGCAAGAATCCCTTAGAAGAAATGGAGTGGATATCATAGTCAAAAAAAAAAAGAGTTCAAAATGCAGTACTTGGGGGAAATCTCAAAAATGACAGGATGATTTCTGTTAGTTTTCAAGGCAAACCATCCAATATCACAGTAATCCAAGTCTATGCCCCGACCAGTAACCCTACAAGATCTTCTAGAACTAACACCCCCAAAAGATGTCCTTTTATCATAGGGGACTGGAATGCAAAAGTAGGAAGTTAAGAGCTACCTGGAGTACCAGGCAAATGTGGCTCTGGAGTACAAAATGAAGCAGAGTAAAGGCTAACAGAGTTTTTTGCCAAGAAAATGCACTAGTCATAGCAAACACCCTCTTCCAGCAACACAAGAGAAGACTCTACACATGGACATCACCAGATGGTCAACACCGAAATCAGATTGATTATATTCTTTGCAGCCAAAGATGGAGAAGCTCTATACAGTCAGCAAAAACAAGACCGGGAGCTGACTGTGGCTCAGATCATGAACTCCTGCCAAATTCAGACTTAAATTGAAGAAAGTAGGGAAAACCACTAGACTATACTGGTATGACCTAAATAAAATCCCTTATGATTATACAGTGGAAGTGACAAATAGATTCACGGGATTACATCTGTTATTAGATTCCCTGAAGAACAATGGTTGGAGGTTTGTGACATTGTACAGGAGGCAGTGATTAAGACCATCCCCAAGAAAAATAAATGCAAAAAGTCAAAATGGTTGTCTGAGAAGGCCTTACAAATAGCTGAGAAAGGAAGAGAAGCTAAAGGCAAAGGAGAAAAGGAAAGATACAAGCATCTGAATGCAGAGTTCCAAAGAATATCAAGGAGTGATAACAAAGCCTTCTTCAGTGATCAATGCAAAGAAATAGAGGAAAACAATAGCATGGAAAAGGCTAGAGATCTCTTCAAGAAAATTAGAGATATCAAGGGAATATTTAATGCAAAGATGGGCTCAATAAAGACAGAAATGTTATGGACCTAATAGAAGCAGAAGATTAAGAAGAGGTAGCAAGAATACACAGAAGAGCAATACAAAAAAGATCTTCATGACCCAGATAATCACAATGGTGTGATCACTCACCTACAGCCAGACATCCTGGAATGCAAAGTCAAGTGGGCCTTAGGAAGCGTCACTACAAACAAAACTAGTAGAGGTGATGGAATTCCAGTTGAGCTATTTCAAATCCTAAAAGATGATGTTGTTAAAGTGCTGCACTCAATATGCCAACAAATTTGGAAAACTCAGCAGTGGTCACAGGACTGGAAAAGGTCAGTTTTCATTTCAATCCCAAAGAAAGGCAATACCAAAGAATGCTCAAACTACTGCGCAGTTGCACTCATCTCACATGCTATCAAAGTAATGCTCAAAACTCTCCAAACCAGGCTTCAGCAATATGTGAATCGTGAACTTCCAGATGTTCAAGCTGGATTTATAAAAGGCAGGGTAACCAGAGATCAAAATGCCAATATCTGTGCTGGATCATTGAAAAAGCAAGATAGTTCCAGAAAAACATCCACTTAAGCTTTATTGACCATGCCAAAGCCTTTGACTGTGTGGATCACAACAAACTGTGGAAAATTCTGAAAGAGATGGGAATACCAGAGCACCTTGCTTGCCTCTTGAGAAATCTGTATACAGATCAAAAAGCAACAGTTAGAACTGGACATAGAACAAAAGATTGGTTTCAAATAGGAAAAGGAATACGTCAAGGCAGTATATTGTCACCCTGCATATTTAACTTATATGCAGAGTGGTGGTGGTTTAGTTGCTAAGTAGTGTCCAACTCTTACGATCTCATGGTCTGTAGCTCACCAGGCTCCTCTGTCCATGGGATTTCTAGGCAAGAATACTGGAGTGGGTTGCCATTTCCTTCTCCAGGGGATTTCCCCCAGGCAGGGATTAAAACTATGTCTCTTGCTTGGCAGGCAAATGATTAACCAACTGAACTTTACATCATGTGAAATGCCAGGCTGGATAAAGCACAAGCTGGAATCAAGATTTCTGGGAGAAATATCAATAATCTCAGATATGCAGATGACACCACCCTTATGGCAGAAAGTGAAGAACTAAAGAGCCTCTTCATGAAAGTGAAAGAGGTGAGTGGAAAAGCTGGCTTAAAACTCAACATTCAGAAAACTAAGATCATAGCATCTGGTCCCATCACTCCATGGCAAATAGATGGGGAAACAATGGAAACGGTGACAGACTTTATTTTGGGGGGCTCCAAAATCACTGCAGATGGTGACTGTAGCCATGAAATTAAAAGACGAATGCTCCTTGGAAGGAAAGCTATGATCAGACTAGACAGCATTTAAAAAGCAGAGACATTACTTTGCCAACAAAGTTCCATCTAGTCAAAGCTATGGTTTTTCCAGTAGTAATGTATGGATGTGAGAGTTAGACTATAAAGAAAGCTGAGCACTGAAGAACTGATGCTTTTGAACTGTGGTGTTGGAGATGACTCTTATAAGTCCCTTGGTTTGCAAGGAGATGAAACCATTCAATCCTAAAGGAAATCAGTACTGAATATTCATTGGAAGATCTGATGCTGAAGTTGAAACTGCAATACTTTGGCTAACTTATGTGAAGAACTAACTCACTGGAAAAGACCTTGATTCTGGGAAAATGGAAGGCAGGAGGAGAAGGGGATGACAAAGCATTAGATGGTTGGATGGCATCACCGATTTGATGGACATGAGTTTAAGCAATCTCTGGAAGTTGGTGATGGACAGGGAAGCCTGATGTGCTGCAGTCCATGGGGTCGCAAAGAATCAGACACAACTGAGAGACTGAACAGAAATGAAACATTAATAATGCATAAACAGTTAGTCACCCAGTCAAGTCAGGCTCTTGTGATTCGTGGACTGTAGCCCACCAGGCTCCTCTGTCCTTAGGATTCTCCAGGCTAGAATACTGGAGTGCATAGCCATCCGTTTCTCTACCCAGGGATTGAGCCCCGGTCTCCTGCATTGCAGACAGATTCTTTGCCGTCTGGGTCATCAGAGTAGGCCTAATACCACACCATATATTAAATCATCTCATCTTTTGGTTTGTGATGTCAGTTTTAGAATAGGGTCAGTTTCTAAGTTGCATTTATGTGTCAAAAGCATGTCAGTAGACTCATCATTTATCTTTTCCAATAAGAAAATACATACATACCACTTTTGAAATGAAACATTGTTAAGTTAAATTCTGTTGTCTCATTCTATAATCTGAAGTGTACTGTAACGTGGTCCTCAATCTACAGATAAAATATTCTGCATGTAAAAGTTTTTTTTTTTTTTTTCTGGATTTGGGTAGGATAAGATGCATTTTCATGTTCACTGCAGCAGTAACTGGCCTAAGTTTGCCCAGCAAAGATAAGAAGCAAGATTAATACTATAGACTCTCCATCTGTGGCTCATTTCAAGAGAATGATACTCTGGTAGGGTGCCAGGCCCCAAGGACCTGGAGGGGCTGCCTACAGGGTACAGAGTCTGGATGTAGCTGGGATCTGTTAGCATAAATGCTTGTAAGTCTGGATGCTTGAGGCAGAAGTCTCAGGGTCACCTGAGAAGGACTGTTTTGAAGTAGGGTCTGGTGAAAGATTTATCTTTTTATATTCAGTGGCCAGTCTCAGAACTCTGGTGGTGTTGTTGTTCAGTTGCTAAGTCGTGTCCAACTCTTTGTGACCCCATGGACTACAGCATGCCAGGGTCCTCTGTCCTCCATTGTCTCCTGGAGTTGGCTTAAATTCATGTCCATTGAGTAAGTGACAGTATCTAACCATCTCATCCTCCACTGCTCCCTTTTCTTTTGCCTTCAATCTTTCCCAGCATCAGGGTCTTTTTCAATGAGTCGGCTCATCCCATCAGGTGACCAAAGTATTGGAGCTTTAGCATCAATCCTTTCAATGAATATTGAGAGTTGATTTCCTTTAGAATTAACTGGTTTTATTTCCTTGCAGTCCAAGGGATTTCTGAGAATCTTCTCCAGCACCACAATTTGAAAGCATCAATTCTTTAGTGTTCAGCCTTCTTTATGGTTCAACTCTCACATCCATACATGACTACTGGAAAAACTGTAGTTTTGACAATACAAATATCTCTTGGCAAAGTAATGTCTCTGCTTTTTAATACACTATCTAGGTTTGTCATAGTTTTCCTTCCAAGGAGCAAGTGTCTTTTAATTTCATGGCTGCAGCACAGAACTCTGGTGCCGCCCTCTGTATTTTAGGATGTGCCTGATTCAGGTCCAGGAGAGGATGCTCCAAGAACACTGAGGGTGTACACCCCTGAGGGTTTGGGTTGAAGGAAGAGGTGGAATTCAGGTGTTTCAGGACCCATCCTGGGGGATACCATGGGTTAGTATAAAGTTTATGTTACACATTCTGTTTCCAGAGAGGGCTGAAATATGGACTCAGGTCTGTTAACATGAATATAAAACCATTGTAGGACTTCCCTGGTGGTCCAGTGGTTGAAACTCCATGCTCCCAATACAGAAGGTGTGGGTTCGATCCCTTGCCAGGGAACTAGATTCCACATGCCTCAACTAAGACCTGGCCTATTTAAATAAAAAATAAAAGTATTGTGGATGGAAGATCCAGGACCCTTGGTTGGTTGGGAGACTAGGTTAAAGGTGTATATTCTGAACCTGGGGATGTCTTGACAACATTGAGAGAGAAGATTCTTGCAGAAAAGGTGTTTGGGAGGGACTTTCAGCCTCAGAGTCTAGTTCTATGAAGAATAGAGGTAGTTGCTGAATGCAGCCTTGAGTCTTGGCTAGGAGCAAGGCTTTCAGAACCCATCAACTCTGTAGCAGGCCTGAGTCCTCAAGCCAAGGCATTACTGGAGGAAACTTGGCCTGGGAGCCTGTGCCTGAACTTCTATCCTGGCCCACAGCTATCCACCCTGGTGCGTGTCTTCCCCTCCAACCAGGTTCATCTAACCAGAGGCTCTCAACATCAGTGTCAGGGCTTTTAGAATCACAACTCCACGTTGCCCATGGATTTTTCTCATGCTTTGTCATCAGCATACACATGAAGGTGTTTTCATCACAAATTTGAATGAAAACCAACAAGTGAAAGTAGAGAAGATGTTTCAATAATTTGTAGTGTTAATAGATTGAAGCCATTCACAATGTAGCCTTAAATGCACATTTGATGGTATACAAAGGAACTTATGAGCAAGGTTAAGTAATAAAGTGGGTTATAACAGCACAAAAAGATTTTTATCTGAATTTGAAATGACAAAGTATTAGAACCTAATCACACACAAGTGATGCAATATTTCTAAATGTCAATTTGGGAAGATGACGATAGCATGAAATACCTTTATTCCCCTTAACTCAGCAATTATACTTCTAAAAATCTTTTCAAAGATAAAACAATTGTATTTGTGAGCCAAAGTCTTACTATGGTATAGCAAAGCAGGGATGTCTGTAAAACAAATTGGAAACATCTATAAGATGCTAACAGTCATTATCTCAATGTAGCAGAATGATCAGGAATTTTCAATCTTCTTTTTACTTT
This sequence comes from Bos javanicus, assembly GCF_032452875.1. Taxonomy (NCBI): domain Eukaryota; kingdom Metazoa; phylum Chordata; class Mammalia; order Artiodactyla; family Bovidae; genus Bos; species Bos javanicus. The sequence goes on from NC_083872.1 coordinate 16,172,505, forward strand.
TCTAAGATTTCCGTATTTTTAAAAGTACATGTATCATGATAATGGATGTTTGGGGCTGGTGCACTGGGACAACCCAGAGGGACGGTACAGGGAGGGTAGAGGAAGAGGGGTTCAGGATGGGGAACACGTGTATACCTGTGGCAGATTCATGTTGATGTATGGCAAAACCAGTACAATATTGTAAAGTAATTAACCTCCAATTAAAATAAATACATTTGTATTAAAAATATTTTTAAATGTTACTTTTAATTTTCAAAATTCTCTATTGTCTGTCAGAAAATAAAAGACATTTTATTTCCTGAACACAGAAGCATAAACAGCAAACTCTTTTTAAAGAAAATAAGATAAAAAAATACATAATACTTTATAATTATGTTTCTGAAAATTGAATGTTTTAAGTTCAATATAAATGCTAAGTCAAGAAGAATTCCATCCTAATTCTACTCTTTTGAGACAAAGAGAAAATGCAAATGATGTGACACAAATTGCATTTGCAAAGTTCAAATGTAGATAATTATATATAGAGATAATAAGCATATCTACTAATATTTATTAAATATTTCTAAGTGCTGGGTGATATACTTTGCATAGGTAGCTTATTGAATCTTCATACCAATGCTAAAACTTTAATAATATTATTAGACCAATTTTACAATTTAAGAAAAACAAAGCTTTCTTGAGGTGTCTCCATAAGCTATGATGCCAGCTTTCAAATCTTAGAATTATCAGAGTCTGCTCTATTAACTACTATTGGTATACAGTTTATTAATTAGGCTTCTTATGATATTTTAAATATATTGTTGCCAATAGACAATTAATAACTTGTGACATTGATCTGTTACACAAAATAAAAATAACATAATAAATATAATTTTCTTGGCAGAAAGCAAAATTTTGATTAAACCTATTTAACTTAAAATATACATAAATATATAATATGATACTGCTGAGGCTGCTAAGTCACTCTAGTCAGGTCTGACTCTTTGTGTCCCTATGGATTGTAAGCCTGTCAGGCTTCTCTGTCCATTGGATTTTCCAGGCAAGAGTACTGGAGTGGGTTATCATGCCCTCTTCCAGGGGATCTTCCTGACCCAGGGATCAAACCCACGTCTCTCATGCCTCCTGCACTGGCAGGTGGGTTCTTAACTACTAGAGTACCACCTGGGAAGCCCCTATAACATGATGAGGTGGGTCATACATGATATTTCAAGTAGTATTGTTTGTCTTCTTTGATGACTGCATGTATGTGTGTTCAGTCATACCTGACTGTTTGTGACCCCATGGACTGTAGCTCACCTGTCTCCATTGTTCATCGGATTTTCTAGGCAAGAATACTGGAGTTGGTGGCCATTTCCTCCTCCAGAAGATTTTTCCAACCCAGGGATCCAACCCAAGTGTTCTGTGTCTCCTGCAATGCAGGTGGATTCTTTATTGCTGAACAATAAGGGAAGTTTCAACTGGTATAGGTGGAAAATATAAATCTTTGAAGATAATACACTTGTACATTTTGCATTAATGCAAAATAAGACAAAACAACACCACCAAAACCTTGTCATATAATTCCAAGAGTTAACAAAAACAGAAGTAAAGTCCTTAAAGAACAATGGTAGTCACCTAAGTTCTAATATCCAATCCTCCAACTTATAATCCTCCAAAGTTCATTCAAAACAATCAAAGCACAAATAAACTTTCTGTAGTATATACCCTCAGCACAACTAAGAGAAAAATAAAATAACACAAAGTCCAATTTATATGTAAATAAAAGCAATAACATTAAGGACAAGCAGAACTGGCTGAGGAGCCCAAATTAGAGATCAAGAGACAGACCAAAATATATGTCATTTATTAAACAACATTAAACTATACCATAATAAAAGATTAAGAAAGATAGTAATCTACCCAAAGTTCTCTCTCACCGCAAACACAGAATTAGATGGTTCCAGGAAAAAACAAGTGAATATTCAAGAAAATAAAACATACATATGGCAAAAAAAAAAAAAAAATTCAGACCAATGTCAAACAAATTTACTGAGAAGAAAACTGAAATATCTGAAGGAACTCTGATATTTGGCTTTTGTTGTTCCATGAAGCAAGGAATCTCAGAGGTTAGTGGGGTCATGGAGAATAACCTGAGAAGGTTTATATTGAGAAAACTTGGGGAAAAAACAGTGATCAAAAAATGACTTTGATAGTAAAATACTGAATTAGTATAAATTCATGATTATATTGTGATAACAAAAAAGAAAGAAAATAAGAAACCTATTTGCTACAATTGGATGTGACCACAGCACCATCATCTGATCCCCAAATCAGTAACTGAAAGAAAAGAACGAAAGTTTCCCCACTTTCCAGGAGGAACTGTATTTCATCAACAGTTGATGATTTTTTTTTTTTTTCCAGACACTGGCAGTAGAGAGCAATGATCCTTAAGAAAAAAAGAAACAAAAGAAGTAAGACACATAATTTCTCCCATTTGCTGCCAGGAGGCAATTTTTAAAAGGCAGGGCAGAATACTGATGCAAGAAATCGAAGAAGACACAAATAGAAAGATATTCTTTATTAATGGAACAGAAGAGTTAATATTGTTAAAAAGTCCATATTACTTAAAGTGATCTATAAATCAAATGTGAACCCTGTTAAAACACCAATGGCAGTTTTCACAGATTTAGAAAAAAGGCCCTAAAATTTGTAGGACACTACAAAGCCTTTGAGACCCCAAAATAATCCTAAGAAAGCAGAACAAAGCTGGAGGCATCACACTTCCTAATTGAAACTGTAACAAAGGAGAAAAGGAAAGATATATCCATTTGAATGCAGAATTTCAAAGAATAGCAAGGAGAGATAAGAAAGCCTTCCTCAATGATCAGTGCAAAGAAATAGAGAAAAACAATAGAATGGGAAAGACTAGAGATTTCTTCAAGAAAATTAGAGATACCAAGGGAACATTTCATGCAAATATGGGCTCGATAAAGGACAGAAATGGTATGGACCTAACAGAAGCAGAAGACGTTAAGAAGAGGTGGCAAGGATACACAGAAGAACTGTACAAAAAAGATCTTCACGACCCAGATAATCACGATGGTGTGATCATTCACCTAGAGCCAGACATCATGGAATGTGAAGTCAAGTGGGCCTTAGAAAGCATCATTACGAACAAAGCTAGTGGAAATGATGGAATTCCACTTGAGCTATTTCAAATCTTGAAAGATGATGCTGTGAAAGTGCTGCACTCAATATGTCAGCAAATTTGGAAAACTCAGCAGTGGCCACAGGACTGGTAAAGTTCAGTTTTCATTTCAATCCCAAAGAAAGGCAATGCCAAAAAATGCTCAAACTACCACACAATTGCACTCATCTCACATGCTATCAAAGTAATGCTCAAAATTCTCCAAGGCAGGCTTCAACAATACATGAACCATGAAATTCCAGATGCTCAAGCTGGTTTTAGAAAAGGCAGAGGAACCAGAGATCAGTTTGCCAACATCCGTTGGATCATAAAAAGGCAAGAGAGTTCCAGAAAAACATCTATTTCTGCTTTATTGACTATGCCAAAGCCTTTGACTGTGTGGATCACAATAAACTGGAAAATTCTGAAAGAGATGGGAATACCAGACCACCTGACCTGCCTCTTAAGAAATCTGTATGCAGGTCAGGAAGCAACAGTTAAAACTGTACATGGAAATAACAGATTGGTTCCAAATAGGAAAAGGAGTACATCAAGGCTCTATATGGTCACCCTGCTTATTTAAATTATGCAGAGTACTTCATGAGAAACGCTGGGCTGGAAGAAGCACAAGCTGGAATCAAGATTGACAGGAGAAATATCAATAACCTCAGATATGTAGATGACACCACCCTTATGGCAGAAAGTGAAGACGAACTAATGAGCCTCTTGATGAAAGTGAAAGTGGAGAGTGAAAAAGTTGGCTTAAAGCTCGACATTCAGAAAAGAAAGATTATGGCATCTGGTCCCATCACTTCATGGCAGATAGATGGGGAAACAGTGGAAACAGTGTCAGACTTTATTTTTTTGGGCTCTAAAATCACTGCAGATGGTGACTGCAGCCATGAAATTAAAAGACACTTACTCCTTAGAAGGAAAGTTATTACCAACCTAGACAGGATATTAAAAAGCAGAGACATTACTTTGTCAACAAAGGTCCGTCTAGTCAAGGCTATGGTTTTTTCAGTGGTCATGTATGGATGTGAGAGTTGGACTGTGAAGAAAGCTGAGAGCCGAAGAATTGATGCTTTTGAACTGTGGTGTTGGAGAAGACTCTTGAGAGTCCCTTGGACTGCAAGGAGATCCAACAAGTCCATACTTAAAGAAATCAGTCCTGAATGTTCATTTGAAGGACTAATGCTGAAGCTGAAACTCCAATACCTTGACCATCTGATGCAAAGAGCTGACTCATTTGAAATGTCCCTGATGTTGGGAAAGATTGAAGGCGAGAGGAGAAGGGGACGACAGAGGATGAGATGGTTGTATGGCATCACTGACTCAACGGAAATGAGTTTGAGTAATCTCTGGGAGTTGGTGATGGACAGGGAGGCCTGGCATGCTGCAGTCCATGGGGTCACAAAGAGTTGGACATGACTGACTGTACTGAATTGAACTGAATAAAGATATAGTAATGTCATGTCATGACTGACATGACTCCTGTACTGAATTGAACTGAATAAAGATATAGTAATTAAACTACTGTCACAAAAACTAAAAGCTTCTGAACAATAAAAGAAAATCATCCAACACAGGAGGACAGAGCCCTATTCCTTGAAAGAGATGTGGTGGTCTACAATAGTAAGTTGGAAATAGGATGGCTAGGGGAGAGATTTAAAAGCAATGTAGCTAGATAGCAAGATAGAGTTACTGGGTAGCCGTTGAAACTTAGATTTAATCCACAGACACTAGAACAATATGTCTCTCAGGTCCCAGTATAAAAAGACAGCATGTTGTTAAAAGCTACTAATAATACTGATTATCTATAGAAAACCACTAAATCAAAGAAGGCATACACAAGTTCACCTTCCTTTAAACTGCAATTGTTAAAAAAAATTAAAATTTGGTTTCAAATTTTTACGTAGGTGACCATATCCTGATAATATACATACATTTACATATAGAATGTTGCTACTTGAAAATATTAGTCTCACAAATGAGCATAAGTTACTTGAAGAGTATTTGGTTCCATATTCAAACAATGTCTTATTTATTAGAAATTTACCACTTTGCCTTAAATAATTTCAGAAAAGTTTGAAAGTGTTATTCAAAGGTAATGGGTTGATTGCTACAGATTAGTTTTATTTAGAAAAACAAGAACTTTTATTATCATGGCTTGAGTGAATTATTTTCTCAAGTTGATATATCATTTTTATATACCCTAAATGTCACCAGAGATTCATCTGTTAACAACATATGCTACAATATACTTTATCTTTTGTATATACGATGGGAAATACTGAACATATTTTGTTTAGCAGATTTATAGCAAGTGTTTTCAAAAACAGTCCCTTTGTCACAAGTTTCTAATACAACACTACTGATTTTGAATACAGTTATGGCAATATGAGGGCTTCCCCAGTGGCTCATCAGTAAAAAATCTGCCAGGAATGCAGGAGACTGGAGTTTGATCCCCGGGCAGAGAGGATCCCCTGGAGAAGAACTTGGCAATCCACTCCAATATCCCTGCCTGGAGAAACCCATGGAGAGAGGAGCCTGGGGGGCTATGGTTCAGTGGGTTTCAAAGAATTGGACACAACTGTAGCAACTGTGCAGGCACATACACATGGAAATAAGAATGCATATTAACCCTATGCTCCACCCCAAATGTATGCAAAGTTGGCACATCTGGTTCAATAAGACTTCATTGGTTTTTGCTTATGGAAGAATCACATGCCCTTTGGAAGACCCAGGTGCTAAATGTTTGTATATATGAAACTACTATAACAAAACATCAAATACACAAATGTGCAAAATTATTTTGATGTGTCACCATAGCAAATAATTCATTCTTAAATAGAAAGCAATCATTTCAATAATTCCCATCATCATATATAAGTACATGGATAAATATACTTACATATAAAATGTATATCATATATTCATATATCTTACAAAGAGCTTTGAAATTATAAAGTGGCATATACTCCTCTAGATTTATATACACATAATTATACATATATAAATATAGCTGTATTCACTGACAATGAAACAGGTACATCGGTGAGAAGGTACTATTCTTTCTCAATATTTAAAACTGATACTATCCGAGTTTGGTCTTCTCAATTTACAAACAATCACCAAAGGCTTCCCTCATAGCTCAGTTGGTAAAGAATCCGCCTGCAATGCAGAAGATCCCAGTTGGATTCCTGGGTTGGGAAGATCCGCTGGAGAAGGGAAAGGCTACCCACTCCAGTATTCTGGTCTGGAGAATTCCATGGACTATACAGTCCAAGTGCAAAGAGTCAGACATGAAGCAACTTTCACTCCACTCACACCAAGATATACAAGATCTTCTTAATAATCATCTTTTCCTTCTGTAATATTCTTTCTCACTGTTCCATCTAACCTTCTTTCGTGTCTCCCTTTGCAAACTTTTGACATTACATAACCTCTCTTACAAACATTTTTTGAGCAAAATTAAAAATTTAAATTCTCAGGTAGTACTTCTTACTGAGCCTAATTTCAATTTTTCATTAAGGACTATTACCTCTAAGTGGATTTCCCTCTGCCTACTCAAACACTCTGGTGGCTCAGATTGTAAAGAATCTGACTGCAATGCAGGAGACCTAGGTTCCATCCTGGGTTGGGAAAATCCCCTGGAGGAGGACAAGGTGACCCGTTCCAGTTTTCTCACCTGCCGAATTCCATGGACAGAGAAGCATGGCAAGCTACAGTCCATGGGGTCACAAAGAGTGGGACACGACTGAGCAACTAACACACATACACTCAAACACCAGGAATCTAACACTATAGCTGATTTTTCCTTCCAGCCTGCTCCACCTATCTGTCTCATTTTTGGTAGACCTAGCTTTCTAATCTCCTAGTCAAACTATCTGAAAAAAAAAAAAAAAAAAAAACCCTCCTGGTCTCCCATAGTCAGAGAACCTCCTCTCCAGACCTCAATTTCTCTCTCACAACCTGCCACAATTTCTCCCATTCAGTACGTTCTGTCATCATCAAATTTCAGGCTAATACTTTAACTTTGGAAACAGCAGTAGATTCAGATCAGATCAGATCAGTAGCTCAGTCATGTCCGACTCTTTGCAATCCCATGAATCACAGCACGCCAGGCCTCCCTGTCCATCATCAACTCCTGGAGTTCATTGAGACTCATGTCCATCGAGTCAGTGATACCATCCAGCCATCTCATCCTCTGTCGTCCCCTTCTCCTCCTGCCCCCAATCCCTCCCAGCATCAGAGTCTTTTCCAATGAGTCAACTCTTCGCATGAGGTGGCCAAAGTACTGGAGTTTCAGCTTTAGCATCATTCCCTCCAAAGAAATCCCAGGGCTGATCTTCAGAATGGACTGGTTGGATCTCCTTGCAGTTCAAGGGACTCTCGAGAGTCTTCTCCAACACCACAGTTCAAAAGCATCAATTCTTTGGCACTCAGCCTTCTTCACAGTCCAACTCTCACATTCATACATGACCACATGAAAAACTATAGCCTTGACTAGACGAACCTTTGTTGGCAAAGTAATGTCTCTGCCTTTGAATATGCTATCTAGGTTGGTCATAACTTTTCTTCCAAGGAGTAAGCATCTTTTAATTTCATGGCTGCAGTCACCATCTGTAGTGATTTTGGAGCCCAGAAAAATAAAGTCTGACACTGTTTCCACTGTTTCCCCATCTATTTCCCATGAAGTGGTGGGACGGGATGCCATGATCTTTGTTTTCTGAATATTGAGCTTTAAGCCAACTTTTCACTCTCCTCTTTCACTTTCATCAAGAGGCTTTTTAGTTCCTCTTCACTTTCTGCCATAAGGGTGGTGTCATCTGCATATCTGAGGTTATTGATATTTCTCCCGGCAATCTTGATTCCAGTTTGTGTTTCTTCCATTCCAGCGTTTCTCATGATGTACTCTGCGTATAAGTTAAATAAACAGGGTGACAATATACAGCCTTGACGAACTCCTTTTACTATTTGGAACCAGTCTGTTGTTCCATGTCCAGTTCTAACTATTGCTTCCTGACCTGCATACAAATTTCTCAAGAGGCAGATCAGGTGTTCTGGTATTCCCATCTCTTTCAGAATTTTCCACAGTTCATTGTGATCCACACAGTCAAAGGCTTTGGCATAGTCAATAAAGCAGAAATAGATGTTTTTCTGGACCTCTCTTGCTTTTTCATGATCCAGTGGATGTTGGCAATTTGATCTCTGGTTCCTCTGCCTTTTCTAAAACCAGCTTGAACATCAGGAAGTTCACGGTTCACATATTGCTGAAGCCTGGCTTGGAGAATTTTGAGCATTACTTGACTAGCGTGTGAGATGAGTGCAATTGTGTGGTAGTTTGAGCATTCTTTGGTATTGCCTTTCTTTGGGATTAGAATGAAAACTGACCTTTTCCAGTCCTGTGGCCACTGCTGAGTTTTCCAAATTTGCTGGCATATTGAATAGATTACTTGATGGTTTTTCCTACCTTTTCACTATTTAGCATGTTTCTAAAGTATCAGAACCTAAACTGGAAGAGGATTTGGAAGTACCAGCTCCTAAACCAGGTGAGATGGTGTGGCGGAGATGTCAGGATGAATTCCAGTCCTGAGGTGTTAAAAACATGCTTGCTTGGTGAGTTTATTAGAAAAAAATATATATATAAAAACAAGGTCCTGATGTGCCCCCAGGCAGGCAGAAGTCAAGAAAGTGCCTGCAAATCGCCTGTGTCATCACAATGATAAAACAATGCCCCATTGGGTACCTTGGTTATCAAGGAGGAACAGCCGGTCCTGCACAGAGCTCAGCCAGCCGGTGCATTCAAACATGGTGAATTCAAAAACTCCCCACGCTACTGAATCCAAGGACTTACACAGTGGAAACTGTCTGCAGAAGACAAATTCAGTTGATCCGTTTCAGTAATGCTATTTGGAAAAAATCGGGAAGAACCTAATGCCTCTTTCAGAATGATTTTATGTATTCATTTTTCAAGTTGTAGAATTAGCTTCATTTTAATTTTCACACTGCATTTCATGAGAAAGTGACACTGGGAAGAGCCAAGGAGGTAGAAGGCCTGGGCAGTTCTTTTGAGTCAAAGCTACAATTTCTTATCCATCCTGTTGGACTTCTACTTCCCACTCCTGAGCTAAAATAACCAAAGTTCATCCTATTTTGTGATGAGTGGTATTTATCATTAAGTGCCTGACTTTTTGCAACCCCTGTTCTTATAAGAGTAGTTTTATATTGAATTGAAAAAAGAAATTCTTCTCTATAGGAAATAACGAAATAATTGGTGTCCAGTATGATGGTGGCTCCAGTGCTTCAGGCATTGTGTCCTTTTGCTGCAAGCTGCGCATGCTGAGGTCATGAACAATCACCTAGTGTTCAACGAGGAGTCAAAGGACCAGCAGAGAATACATCGCAGGATAGCATCCCCTTTCTGGACTGTATGGAAAGCAGAAGCCTGACATCTTTTGCTTGAGGACATTGAAATTTATACACTTTGTGATTTTGTCCAAAGTCATCTAACTGGAAGAAACACACTGCAAAGTTGCCACCACAGTGTAGTTTGGATTGCTTGAAACTGGAGCTTCAGCAATTGCTACAATAACTGGAGGAAGAAATACTTTGAAACCTTACTAGCTTTATCCAGAGTTTCAGTATGTCAACCAAAGTATCAGGCTGCCAACCCCAGTGTCCTCCCTCTGACTTTTAAAGAAGTTAAACTGCTTTCTCATAATGTTTCACTTGTACACAATTCACATCTTTTAAAAATGCAAAGCAAGTGATCACGAGTCTATGGCTCAACTAATTTTGAAGTCCTACAAGGTTGACCATCTCTATAATTTGGATTCATCAGACTGTGAGTGGTTGTGGGCTATACCACTTTCTCATATATGCAACCCTTAAACTACTGTAACTCTACATTGAACACCAGTGGAATAATTCTGATTCTTTTGGACAGTTCAGAAAAAAGATCCAAGGAATTAATTTCCCTAGAGGATGGATGCGTGAAAAGGAAGGATCAAGTAAAATTTAACAATAATAACCCTTTCTGGATTTGGGCTCAAAATCTTTGATGAACTACCATGCACATATCTGTGGGATGGAGAACAGTTATTAAAATAGGACAGTACCTTTTTAGAAAAAAAAAGAGTTCATACATTTGTTGGAACTTTCCATCCAACAAGTCCAATGCTCCTGTGTCTTCAAATTTTGTCACAGGCTTAAAATCAACTACCTCTGAAAAATTTCAGAGCCAGAAGATTTTTGAAAGTCCTGCTTGAATCACGGCAAGATGCTTTGGTTTTACTAGGACTTTGGTTGAGACAAGACCCAAGCTACTGAAAGTCATATTGTGTACCGATAGGAGAGTCCCAGGGGAGCTATACCATTTCCAGACACAGAAGTGTAACTGGCCCTGGGAAAGATGAAGATGGCTCCCGGGGAAAGAGCAGACTTTCATGAAAGGTCTGTCAGATTCTCTTTTGGAACTCAACACTGAATGTCATCAGTCTTGCATTAGAGGTTAAACTAAGTCACATAGAAGTGAAAACTAATCTGTGTTAGTTTTGGAATTCTTGCTCCTAATTAGAAAAAATTAAGGATTGAACTATTTAGAAGTACATAAGACCAAGAAGGATATTGTTTGGTGCAACACAGTTTATTTCTCAAAGACCTTACTATAAATTGCTATGTATGTGGACGTGCTTTTGTACATAATTCCTTTTCCTCCTGAAACTCAGTGTATTCTAAGCATTAGCTTAAGAAAAGTACCAATCTCCACATTTCTTTTCATTTAATCTTTATGGATTTGCTCTCTTCTCTTACCAGTGCTCACATTTTTAGAATTTAATTTTACATCACCATGATGGTACTTTCTTGATAAAGATTTCTCTGAATCTCTTTTTCGGTCAAAAATTGTTCATCACTTTTTTAAACTCTTACCATTTTATCTATATTGCTGTTAATCAACTTAATAGTTTCTGCTTCTTCATATTGTATTGGTAAGTCTTATTTCCTGTTGGATTCTGAGCTTCTTATATGCAAAACATTGTTTTGAACTTCTATCATTGTATTTGATTACTTAGTGGAGTTTTTTTTTTTTTTTTTTTTTAAGATTGTAAACAATCTTCCCTGGACTTCCCTGGTGGTCCAGTAGCAGTTAAGACCTGAAGCTTGGGGCTGGTCCACTGGGATGACCCAGAGGGATGGTATGGGGGTTCAGGATGGGGAACACGTGTACACCCATGCTGGATGCATGTTGATGTGTGGAAAAACCAATACAATATTGTAAAGTAAAAAAAACAATAATAATAATAATAAAATTTAAAAAAAGAAAAAAGAATTGACTTATTCATTGAAAGGAAAAAAAAAAAAAGACTTTGACATCCAAAGCAAGTGATGTGGGTTCAATTCCTTGTCAGGGAGCTAAAATCCCACATGCCTTACAGCCAAAAATCCAAAAGGTAAAACAGAAGCAATATTGTAACAAATTAAATAATGAAGACTTAAAAAACGGTAGGTGACTCAGGCAGTAAAGAATCTGCGTGCAGTGCAGGAGACCTGGTTTTGATCCCTGGATCAGGAAAATTCCCTGGAGAAGGGGATCTTCTCCACTCCAGTACTCTTGCCTTGAGAATTCCATGGACAGAGGAGCCTGGTGGGCTACAGTCCATGAGGTCTCAAAGAATCAGAAATGACTGAGTGACTAACACATATATACACATCAAAAAAGTCTTGAAAAGAAAAAAAGCAAACAGCTACTTTTTGTTGACTACTTGGTGCAGGCGGCTGAGACTGGCACACTCAGCAAGGCCGAGAGGAGCTACCCCTCATCCGAGGTCAGGGGCAGAAGCCAGGAGGACCCCATGCCCAAGGGGAAGTGGCCAAGAGGAGCTACCCTGCGTCCGAGGCCGGGGGTGGCCGCCAGGAGGACCTACCCCATGCCCGAGGCCAGGGACGGTGGCCAGGAGGAGCAACCCCACCTCCAAGGAGCAGTGGCTTCGCAGGCACAGGAGGGCCTAGAGGAGCTATTCCACGTTTGAGGTCAGAAAGGATGGCGGTGAAGAGATACCCCTCGTCCAAGATAAGGAGCGGTGGCTGCACTTTGCTGGAGTGGCCTTGAGGAGAAACCCCATGTCCAAGGTACAAGAAACCCAAGTAAGACGGTAGGTGTTGCGAGAGGGCATCAGAGGGCAGACACACTGAAACCATACTCACAGAAAACTAGTCAATCTAATCACACTAGGACCACAGCCTTGTCTAATTCAATGAAACTAAGCCATGCCCATGGGGCCACCCAAGATGTGCGAGTCATGGTGGAGATGGCTGATAAATGTGGTCCACTGGGGAAGGGAATGGCAAACCACTTCAGTATTCTTGCCTTGAGAACCCCATGAACAGTATGAAAAGGCAAAATGATAGGATACTGAAAGAGGAACTCCCCAGGTAGGTAGGTGCCCAATATGCTACTGGAAATCAGTGGAGAAATAACTCCAAAAAGAATGAAGGGATGGAGCCAAAGCAAAAACAATACCCAGCTGTGGATGTGACTGGTGATAGAAGCAAGGTCTGATGCTGTAAAGAGCAATATTACATAGGAACCTGGAATATCAGGTCCATGAATCAAGGCAAATTGGAAGTGGTCAAACAAGAGATGGCAAGAGTGAACATTGACATTCTAGGAATCAGTGAACTAAAATGGACTGGAATGGGTGAATTTAACTCAGATGACCATTATATCTACTACTGTGGGCAGGAATCCCTCAGAAGAAATGGAGTGGCTATCATGGTCAACAAAAGAGTTCAAAATGCAGTACTTGGATGCAATCTTATAAATGACAGAATGATCTCTATTCATTTCCAAGGCAAACCCTTCAATATCACAGTAATCCAAGTCCATGCCCCAACCAGTAACGCTGAAGAAGCTGAAGTTGAACAGTTCTATGAAGACCTACAAGACCTTTTAGAACTAACACCCCAAAAAAGATGTCCTTTTCATTATAGGGGACTGGAATGCAAAAGTAGGAAGTCAAGAAACACCTGGAATAACAGGCAAATTTGGCCTTAGAATATGGAATGAAGCAGGGCAAAGACTAATAGAGTTTTGCCAAGAAAATGCACTGGTCATAGCAAACACCCTCTTCCAACAACACAAGAGAAGACTCTACACATGGACATCACCAGATGGTCAACACCGAAATCAGATTGATTATATTCTTTGCAGCCAAAGATGGAGAAGCTCTATACAGTCAACAAAAACAAGACCAGGAGCTGACTGTGGCTCAGATCATGAACTCCTTATTACCAAATTCAGACTTAAATTGAAGAAAGTAGGGAAAACCACTAGACCATTCAGGTATGACCTAAATCAAATCCCTTATGATTATACAGTGGAAGTAAAAAATAGATTTAAGAGACTAGATCTTATAGATAGAGTGCCTGATGAACTATGGACTGAAGTTCGTGACATTGTACAGTAGACTGGGATCAAGACCATCCCCTTGGAAAAGAAATGCAAAAAAGCAAAATGGCTGTCTAGGGAGGCCTTATAAATAGCTGTGAAAAGAAGAGAAGCAAAAAAAAAAAAAAAGGAGAAAAGGAAAGATATAAGCATCTGAATGCAGAGTTCCAAAGAATAGAAAGAAGAGATAAGAAAGCCTTCCTCAGGAATCAGTGCAAAGAAATAGAGGAAAACAACAGAATGGGAAAGACTAGAGATTTCTTCAAGAAAATTAGAGATACCAAGGGAATATTTCATGCAAAGATGGGCTCAATAAAGGACAGAAATGGTATGGACCTAACAGAAGCAGAAGATATCCAGAAGAGGTGGCAAGAATACACAGAAGAACTGTACAAAAAAGATCTTCATGACCCAGATAATCACAATGGTGTATCACTGACCTAGAGCCAGAGGTCCTGGAATGTGAAGTCAAATGGGCCTTAGAAAGAATCACTATGAACAAAGCTAGTGGAGGTGATGGAATTCCAGTTGAGCTATACCATATCCTGAAAGATGATGCTGTGAAAGTGATGCACTCAATATGCCAGCAAATTTGGAAAACTCAGCAGTGGCCACAGGACTGCAAAAGGTCAGTTTTCATTCTAATCCCAAAGAAAGGCAATGCCAAAGAATGCTCAAACTACTGTACAATTGCACTCATCTCACACGCTAGTAAACTAATGCTCAAAATTTTCCAATCCAGGCTTCAGCAATACGTGAACTGTGAACTTACAGATGTTCAACCTGATTTTAGAAAAGGCAGAGGAACCAGAGACCAAATTGCCAACATCCGCTGGATCATGGAAAAAGCAAGAGAGGTCCAGAAAAACATCTATTACTGCTTTATTGACTATGCCAAAGCCTTTGACTGTGTGGATCACAATAAACTGTGGAAAATCAAGATTGCCAGGAGAAAGTGAAAAAGGAGAGTGAAAAAGTTGGCTTAAAGCTCAACATTCAGAAAACGAAGATCATGGCATCTGGTCCCGTCACTTCATGGCAAAGAGATGGGGAAACAGTGGAAACAGTGTCAGACTTAATTTTTGGGGGCTCCAAAATCACTGCAGATGGTGATTGCAGCCATGAAATTAAAAGACGCTTACTCCTTGGAAGAAAAGTTATGACCAACCTAGATAGCATATTGAAAAGCAGGGACATTACTTTGCCAATAAAGGTCCATCTAGTCAAGGCTATGGTTTTTTCAGTGGTCATGTATGGATGTGAGAGTTGGACTGCGAAGAAACCTGAGTGCCGAAGAATTAATGCTTTTGAACTGTGGTGTTGGAGAAGACTCTTGAGAGTCCCTTGGACTGCAAGGAGATCCATCCAGTCCATTCTGAAGGAGATCAGTCCTGGGTGTTCTTTGGAAGGACTGATGCTAAAGCTGAAACTCCAATACTTTGGCCACCTCATGTGAAGAGTTGACTCATTGGAAAAGACTCTGATGCTGGGAGGGATTGGGGGCAGGAGGAGAAGGGGACGACAGAGGATGAGATGGCTGGATGGCATCACTGACTCGATGGACGTGATTCTGAGTGAACTCTGGGTATTGGTGATGGACAGGGAGGCCTGGTGTGCTGTGATTCATGGGACTGCAAAGAGTCGGACATGACTGAGCGACTAAACTGAACTGAACATTTTGTTTTGTGTGTGCATTTTTGCTTATGGAAGAAACTACCAACATGTGAATATTTACTTTTATTTCTCACAGCTTAGCACTCAAAAAAGTTTGTCCAAGAGCTTCCCTGCCATGACCTAGACCTACAATATAATCTCTGAGCTCTTTGGTTGCAGAAATGCAAATGAGCACACTAAACATAACTTTGTCTATTATCAAAGAGCCAGACTCTTTAATGCTTTTTTGTTTTTATAATTTATTTGAGAAATGAAGATAATGACATTTGCTAGTTTTATTATTTAATGGATTAAAATATTTTATATGCAAGATAAATAACAGCTTTGGGGGACATTTAATGTAGCAGAAAAAATTAATCTCTACACTGTGAACCAGTAGCAAAATAAATGGCTTGTGCTCGGGAGCCTCCAACAGATGTATTCTGATCTGTTGCTTATCAGAATTCAGATACGGTACAAAGTTTTAGAAGCCATGCAATTTGGGAACTGATATTCATTGGACCTATAGGACTGTCTATATATCTTTACTACTTCACATGGGGCTTCCGTGGTGGCCTAGATGGTAAAGAATCTGCCTGCAATGTAGGAGACCTGGGTTCAATACCTGCGTCAGGAAGATCCCCTGGAGAAGGGAATGGCTACCCACTCTAGTACTCTTGCCTGGAGAATCCTATGGACAGAGAAGTCTGGTGGGCTACACTCCATAGGGTCACAAAGAGTCAGACATGACTGAGTGACTAACACACACACTTCACATATCTGCATACATATGTATAGGAATAAAGATTCTTTGTGACATTATGAATATCTGTTTTAGACCTCAAATCATTGCTCATGGAGGCAGATAAAGTGTTGGTTGTACAAACTTCCTTACATTTCTTCTTGGGAAGACACTGTGGGGGAATCTTATGTTTTCATTAACTTAAAAAAATCCTTTCATTTGGTAAAGAATTTATACTGATACAAAGTGACAAGTGAATTACTACACAGTAGAACCATTTGCTTAGAGGGCATATGCTTATGCATATTATCATGTTTCTGTAATGTTACCTGGATTATATTACCCGGACAAACCACCAAATGTTAATGAGTTCAGTTCTCTCCCTCCAGTTATTTAGGGTAAAATCATGCTTCCCAATGCAAACTATTCCATGGTCCATAAATAAAAAGATGGAAGAAAGCAAAACCGTATTCCTACCTATCTGAATGAAGGTGACTACATTAATCTCCCCCAGGGCACTAAGCTTATAATTTACATTACATTTAATAGTCTATTTTAAAATCAACAGAATGTTAAAGTAAATTACGTTCTTCACATCACATGGGCTTGTATCCAATACTTAACCTCCTGTCAGCAAACATGAAAGTCTTGCAGTCAGCTGTTGCTCTGTCTGACATGTGCCAAGACGCGCATCTGACTTGCTTGGCTTGCCTTGTTTAGTGTGCACCCAGCTTGTTTTCCTTCATTGCTTTGTGGACGGCTACACATGCCCTTAGGGCAGTATCCAATACTTTCCAGTGAACAGAAAAGAAGGTTGCTGACAGAGCAAAAGCTTCAGTACCCCATGAAAATAAAAAGGGTCTTATAAAACATGATTATCATGTTTTGTACAAAAGGTTCAGATATTCTGATATTGATAGGAACAAATGTAATTGTTTCTTCCATTTAAACTTTTTTTTTTTTAACAATCCCAAGTTTTACTGTCCATGAATAGCTATAGGTGGTAGCGGAGTGGAAAATTATAGAGGCTAGACGAGTCCATAGGGGTCACAGTGATGACCAGCAAGATTTATTTTTTGGTTCCTTTAAGCTTCAGTGCAGATATAAAATGTGTAACGCTGATAGGCTGAAGATTTTCTGCCACTAAATATAAAAATAGCAAAACTTGAGATGAGGACTGGGAAGAAAGAACAGTCATTTTCAACACTGAAGCTAAGACATGTACTTAATTTACCAACGTCTTTCACAGATTTCTAATTTCTTTCCAGTGAGCTAGAAAAGGTCTGGCTAGAGTAGAACCAATAAAAACAAACACTGAACTAACTACTTTAGAGAGAATGCAGGAGTTAGTGCTAAGGAATGGTATAGCTTTGAAAGGTGTTTTAAGACGCAGTGAGGAAGAAAGAATAATGATAATGATGGTGATAACTAATTCATTCAGAGGGTTGTGAGGTATATTGCATTTAATCTTCCACAAAATTTATGAGGTAAATAAGAATATATTTACAGTCATTCTTACATTTCAAATAAGGGAAATGAGGATTAGATAAAGTCCTATGTCCAGGTATACTATTGAGCAAGTATGCTGTATGGGTATGATAAATGATAGATTTTCTTTCTAAATCTGTAACATTTTATGCTTTCCAGTCTACTCAAAGAGTTTATCTGAGAGATGAGTTCTCTTCAGTTCAGTTCAGTCACTCAGTTGTGTCCGACTCTTTGAGACCCCATGAATGGCAGCATGCCAGGCCTCCCTGTCCATCACCAACTCCCAGAGTTCACCCAGACACACGTCCATTGAGTCAGTGATGCCATCCAGCCATCTCATCCTCTGTCATCCCCTTATCCTCCTGCTCCCAATCACTCCCAGCATCAGTCTTTTCCAATGAGTCAACTCTTCTCATGAGGTGGCTAAAGTATTGAAGTTTTAGCTTTAGCATCAGTCCTTCCAATGAACACCCAGAACTGATCTCCTTTAGGATGGACTGATCCTAAAGGATCTCCTTGCAGTCCAAGGGACTCTCAAGAGTCTTCTTCAACACCACTATTCAAAAGCATCAATTCTTCGGGGCTCAGCTTTCTTCACAGTCCAACTCTCACATTCATACATGACCACTGGAAAAACCATAGCCTTGACTAGCCGGACCTTTGTTGGCAAAGTAATGTCTCTGCTTTTTAATATGGTGTCTAGGTTGGTCATAACTTTCCTTCTAAGGAGTAAGTGTCTTTTAATTATATGGCTGCAGTCACCATCTGCAGTGATTTTGGAGCCCCCAAAATAAAGTCTAACACTGTTTCCACTGTTTCCCCATCTATTTGCCATGAAGTGGTGGGACCAGATGCCATGATCTTCATTTTCTCAATGTTGAGCTTTAAGCCAACTTTTTGCTCTCCTCTTTCACTATCATCAAGAGGCTTTTGAGTTCCACTTCACTTTCTGCCATAAGGGTGGTGTCATCTGCGTAACTGAGGTTATTGATATTTCTCCCGGCAATCTTGATTCCAGCTTGTGCTTCTTCCAGCCCAGTGTTTCTCATGATGTACTCTGCATAGAAGCTAAATAAGCAGGGTGACAATATACAGCCTTGACATACTCCTTTTCCTATTTGGAACCAGTCTGTTGTTCCATGTCCAGTTCTAACTGTTGCTTCCTGACCTGCATATAAGTTTCTCAAGAGGCAGGTCAGATGGTCTGGTATTCCCATCTCTTTCAGAATTTTCCACAGTTTACTGTGATCCACACAGTCAAAGGCTTTGGCATAGTTAATAAAACAGAAATATATGTTTTCCTGGAAGTCTCTTGCTTTTTTGATGATCCAGCGGATGTTGAGAATTTGACCTCTGGTTCCTCTGCCGTTTCTAAAACCAGCTTGAACATCTGGAAGTTCACAGTTCATGTATTGCTGAAGCCTGGCTTGGAGAATTTTGAGTATTACTTTACTAGTGTGTGAGATGAGTGCAATTGTGCAGTAGTTTGAGCATTCTTTGGCATTGCCTTTCTTTGGGATTGGAATGAAAACCTACCTTTTGCAGTCCTGTGGCCACTGCTGAGTTTTCCAAATTTGCTGGCATATTGAGTGTAGCACTTTCACAGCATATCTTTCAAGATTTGAAATAGCTCAACTGGAATTCCATCACCTCCACTAGCTTTGTTCGTAGTGATGCTTTCTAAGGCCCACTTGACTTTGCCTTCCAGGATGTCTGGCTCTAGGAGAGTGATCACATCATCGTGATTCTCTTGGTCATGAAGATCTTTTTTGTACAGTTCTTCTGTGTATTCTTGCCACCTCTTCTGGACATCTTCTGCTTTTGTTAGGTCCATACCATTTCTTTCCTTTATCGAGCCCATCTTTGCATGAAATGCTCCCTTGGTATCTCTAATTTTCTTGAAGAGATCTCTAGTCTTCCCCATTCTGTTGTTTTCCTCTATT
Organism: Bos javanicus; assembly: GCF_032452875.1. Classification (NCBI taxonomy): domain Eukaryota; kingdom Metazoa; phylum Chordata; class Mammalia; order Artiodactyla; family Bovidae; genus Bos; species Bos javanicus. The sequence continues at coordinate 16,191,950 of NC_083872.1, forward strand.
TCTTTGCATTGATCGCTGAGGAAGAGTTTCTTATCTCTCCTTGCTATTTGTTGGAACTCTGCATTCAGATGCTTATATCTTTCCTTTTGTCCTTTGCTTTTCACTTCTCTTCTTTCACAGCTATTTGTAAGGCCTCCTCAGATAGCCCTTTTACTTTTTTGCATTTAGGTGCTTCCAAATCAATTTAAAATTTGGATAAAGCAACACTCTTAAGGAATATTAATGATCATATTCCTGTCACTAATACATAAGATGATTATTTTTCCCCTAAATGAATTGTACAAACATTTATACACCGGTATAGTGTAAAAGACTATAATATGTTGTCTCAGTAAAACTGCCACACATTTTTGTATGCCAATGTACCATGTAAACTTTAACTTGAATTTAGTAAGATCAAATACCAATTTGAGTAGATAATATATATATAATATATGGTAGATTTCCAGGTGATTCAGTAGTAAAGAATCGATCTGCCAAGCAGGAGACACAAGTTCGATCTCTGGATCAGGCAGATACCTTGGACAAGCAAATGGAAACTCATTCCAGTATTCTTGCCTGGGAAATCCCATGGACAGAGGAGCCTGGTGGGTTACAGTCCATAGGGTCACAAGAGTTGGACATGACTTAGCGACTAAACAACAACAACAATACGATATATGGAGAAATCATTTTATTTAAATAATACTCTGTATTAAAAGAGCAATTGCTTTTCTCTTTAAGTAAGAATTATTTTTATTAAGGTTATTATTAAATTCTAAAATCAGAATGATTAAGTATATTATACATTATTCATCACCAATTTATTTATCCTTTCAAACATGGAGTTCAGTTAAGTACCAGGGATCTATACTAGGCATAATGACTGCAATTTCATATCTAGCTTAACTAGAACAGAAAACAAAACAAAATAAAACCTTACAGAGGAAAATACAATAAAAAACATATGATGTGGTTAGAAATACTTTCCTGATAGCTGGTATCAGGAATTTTTAGAAACATCACTAAGTGATTGTTCAATCTATGTTGCCCTGAAAGTGAAAGTGAAGTCGCTCAGTCATGTCTGACTCTTTGCAACCCCATGGACTGTAGCCTACCAGGCTCCTTTGTCCATGGGATTTTCCAGGCAATAGTACTGGAGTGGATTGCCATTTCCTTCTCCAGGGTATCTTCCTGACCCAGGGATTGAACCTGGGTCTCTCACACTGTAGACAGATGCTTTACCATCTGAGCCACCAGGGATGTTAAATATTGCTTTGACCTTTCAGCATTTATTTATATTTCAATATGCATATGACATTGTGCTAGAAAAAAAGTTTAATATGCCCATGTTTTTGCACTGCTCTTTAGTGTAAGGTAAATGTAAGGAAGACATGCCAAAATTCAATCCATAAAGTATTACATGTATGACTTTAGAAAAAAGTTGCTCAGTTGTGTCTGACTCTGTGGTTCCATGGAATGTAGCCCACCAGGCTCCTCTGTCCATGGAATTTCCCAGGCAAGAATAATGGAGCCAATTGCTATTTCATACTCCAAGGGATCTGCCCTCTCCAGGGATCTAACCTGCATTGCTTTTGTCTCCTGCATTGGCAGACAGGTTCTTTACCACTAGTGCCACCTGGGAAGCCCACGACTTTAGAAATGTGCACAAATTACAGTAGAGACACAAAAGAGGGAAAATAGGGAGGTGTGCTTTTTACTTTGGAGTGGTATCTTCAGGAAATATCCCATAGAAGAGATGACAGATAACAGGATAAGGGTGGGGAAGATTCCAGGAAAAGGCAGAGCAGAAAGCAGCTTGTAGAGTATAATATTTCTGTTTTACGAAGTTGTTTTCCTTTTATAAAAAATAACTTATTTATTTTTGGCTGTGCTGGGTATTCTTTGCTTTGTGTGGGCTTTAGTTGTTTCACGATGTGTAGAATCTTTCCAGACCAGAGACCGAATCTGTGTCCCCTGCACTGGCAGGTGGATTCCTAGCCACCCGTGCCACCACACTGTACCACCAAGGAAGTCCCTGAAGTTGTGTTCTTTTTCCTTAAAAATTTCTAACATCTTCCCTGGTGGCTCAGTGTAAATAATCTGTCTGACAATGCAGGAGATGCCAATTTGGGAAGATACCCTGGAGAAGGAAGGTAGGAAAGATTCTCTGGAGAAGGAAATGGCAATTCATTCCAGTATTCTTGCCTGGGAAATCCCATGGACAGAGGAACCAGTGGGCTACAGTCCATAGGGTTGCAAAGAATTGGACAAAACTTAGCTTTAAACAACAATATTCACATTGACTTTAAATTTGAGCAATGAAGTTGGACTTTATATTAAGTACTACAAAACTTGTGAACCTTTAGATTTTCTAGAATCAAGAAATCTGCTTATAAAACTGTACCCAGTGTTCAAATAGGATGTTACCCGTTGTTTATGGCCACTTGAAGCCATAACTGCATTTTTTTCAGTTCATGAACTTGTTTATGATGGTTATAACTTTAACGCAGTTTGGAGTTTTCAAACGTAATTGCCAATGAATTTTGGGTCTGGTTTATACCCATCTGAAAGTAACTTAAAGGTCACTTCCTTGTCAAGAAATTTAAGGAAAGAAAATTTTGTTTCTATATCTTAAAAACTCTTCCTGAATGAAAATGTCCTATATCATATCAATAAGTCACCTATTACCTTGTATAATATTATCTTTCATCTAAGATTTGTAAATATTCTTATTTATTTACTGTTCTTAAATACAAATAAAACTTTAACTTAAAATGCATAGAGAAAAATATTAGAGAACTATAATAAAATATTAATACTAGCTGTATGCACTTCATACAAATTATGTATGATTGTTATTGTCTTCCTTATATTCTTCCATATTTTTTCATTTTGTTAGTAGGCATATAATATATTTAAAATAATATATTTGTTTAAAAAGCACCTAAAATTCTATATATATTTTAAAAATTATGCAAAATAGTGTGAAGCAAAAAATACTAGATGGAATTAGTTCTAATGGCAAAGGTTGAATGTTTTCTGAGCCTAAGAATGTTTTGATTCTTCTTTTTCTTTTCATGTTGTGACATTACTGCTCATATATGAATTTTATGGAACATACAATTTTCACTTTTATAAAAACTTATTACTTCCAGAAAAACATCTATTTCTGCTTTATTGACTATGCCAAAGCCTTTGACTGTGTGGATCACAATAAACTGTGGAAAATTCTGAAAGAGATGGGAATACCAGACCACCTGATCTGCCTCTTGAGAAATTTGTATGCAGGTCAGGAAGCAACAGTTAGAACTGAACATGGAACAACAGACTGGTTCCAAATAGGAAAAGGAGTTCGTCAAGGCTGTATATTGTCACCCTGTTTGTTTAACTTATATGCAGAGTACATCATGAGAAACACTGGACTGGAAGAAACACAAGCTGGAATCAAGATTGCCGGGAGAAATATCAATAACCTCAGATATGCAGATGACACCACCCTTATGGCAGAAAGTGAAGAGGAACTCAAAAGCCTCTTGATGAAAGTGAAAGTGGAGAGTGAAAAAGTTGGCTTAAAGCTCAATATTCAGAAAATGAAGATCATGGCATCTGGTCCCACCACTTCATGGGAAGTAGATGGGGAAACAGTGGAAACAGTGTTAGACTTTATTTTGGGGGGCTCCAAAATCACTACAGATGGTGATTGCAGCCATGAAATTAAAAGACGCTTGCTCCTTGGAAGGAAAGTTATGACCAACCTAGATAGCATATTCAAAAGCAGAGACATTACTTTGCCAACAAAGGTCCGGCTAGTCAAGGCTATGGTTTTTCCTGTGGTCATGTATGGACGTGAGAGTTGGACTGTGAAGAAGGCTGAGCGCCGAAGAATTGATGCTTTTGATCTGTGGTGTTGGAGAAGACTCTTGAGAGTCCCTTGGACTGCAAGGAGATCCAGCCAGTCCATTCTGAAGGAGATCAGCCCTGGGATTTCTTTGGAAGGAATGATGCTGAAGCTGAAACTCCAGTACTTTGGCCACCTCATGCGAAGAGTTGACTCATTGGAAAAGACTCTGATGCTGGGAGTGATTGGGGGCAGGAGGAGAATGGGACGACAGAGGATGAGATGGCTGGATGGCATCACTGACTCAATGGATGTGAGTCTCAGTGAACTCCAGGAGTTGGTGATGGACAGGGAGGCCTGGCATGCTGCCATTCATGGGGTCGCAAAGAGTCGGACATGACTAAGGAACTGATCTGATCTGATCTGATTACTATAGCCCAGTACCTAAAAGGACAACTTAGGCCAGAAGTTTCTCTATCATACAGGTTGATAAATAATTTCAGGTTGACTAAAGTGATAATGTAGATATAAGAAGACAAATATATTTATCCTATATTAACTGTCCTGTAACCTGGTCATGGTGAAATTGACAGTCATTTCCATAGTTAAATTCTCAAATGGGAAACCTGTATCTGACCTAGGGATATTTCTAGCCATGGTATAACTGACATTTTAAAAAATGTATTTTTTAATTTATTTTTTAACAGCAACAACAATGTTTATTCAATGTAATTATTATGCAATTAAAATATATTATACAATTAAAATATCATTTTTTAAAAATCCTACTAAAAACTTACATGTAACTTTATCAAATTGTTCATCATTTTAAAGTTTATTTGTTTGAAATTACTTTGATTTTTTGTATTTGAGTAGCAGCTTTAAAGACAACTAAACTAATTTTCTTTTTTTTTATGATATTATACATGTTTCAATGCCATTCTCCCAAATCATCCCACCCTCTCCCTCTCCCACAGAGTCCAAAAGACTGTTCTGTACATCACTGTCTCTTTTGCTGTCTCATATACAGGGTTATTACCATCTTTCTAAATTCCATATCAAAGAGGACACTAATAGATGGAGAAATATACCATGTTCATGGGTTGGAAGAATCAATATAGTGAAAATGAGTATACTACCCAAAGCAATTTATAGATTCAATGCAATCCCTATCAAGCTACCAACAGTATTCTTCACAGAGCTAGAACAAATAATTTCACAATTTGTATGGAAATACAAAAAACCTCGAATAGCCAAAGCAATCTTGAGAAAGAAGAATGGAACTGGGGGAATCAACCTACCTGACTTCAGGCTCTACTACAATGCCACAGTCATCAAGACAGTACAGTACTGGCACAAAGACAGAAATATAGATCAATGGAACAAAATAGAAAGCCCAGAGATAAATCCACGCACCTATGGACACCTTATCTTTGACAAAGGAGGCAAGAATATACAATGGATTAAAGATAATCTCTTTAACAAGTGGTGCCGGGAAAACTGGTCAACCACTTGTAAAAGAATGAAACTAGAACAGTTTCTAAAAAAATGTATTTTAAAGTCTCAATTCCCTTTATCCACCTTGTTGTCCGAAGTCTTAAAAAATTTTAATGTATCAGTTCATTTTTTTCAATTCCCAGACCCTTAAAGTAAGGATTAAGCCTAATAATATTAACAGCTGTATGACAATCTTGGTTCATTTGATTTACTCTCATGTGGAAACAGAATCAAGACTTTTTATTTTCCCTTCAGTTACTGATTTCTTAAAGTAGATTGTTAGGCAATTTTTAAAAAATAAATAAATGAATTTTAAAAAGCCATTTTAACCTAGATTTATTATCAGTTCCTTAAATATAATTTTTATACTAACTTCTCAGTCTTCCCTCTTTTTTATTCTCCCATGGTATGAATTATTTTATTGATTAGGAAGCTACAGCCTGAATACATAATGAAAATTCACATGAAAAACATTTTAGAAAGAAATTAATAGTTTGAATAGTGAAAATCCAATTTTCCTGTGTTCAATCTTGTCATCTTTTCACATTATTTCCCACATGTACTCCAAAGATCACTGATTCTTAGAACTGTGCAGGTAATCAAATAAAATGAAATAATTATATAAAATATGTTTTTTCAAGGCTAATGTCTAGCTCTCTCATATTAACATAGTTACGTTCTATATTCAGAAGCAAAATATATTATTAGAGAATTAAACAGCTTTGAATATGTACTATTACTGAAAAATTCATACAAAATTTTTTTCAGAAATTATATACTTTATTGAAAACAGGATATTAATGTAAAGCTAACCAAAAGCACTAAAAGAATTCCAACAGGCAATGTGCTACAGCATTATCTATTTTAGTCCTCCTAAGGCTCTAGTAAGTGGATACCATGATATTCATTTTTCAATCAAGAAAAAAATCAGGCTTTAGGGAATGTTTAATAAACTTGTCCTGAGTCACATGGTTGCTGAGATTCAAGCCAAAGGTCTATCTCACTTTATGTATTATGCTCAAACATTATACTATCTTGTCTCTCTTCATATAGAGACAGTGATTCACTATCAACTAGATTCTTGAACAAAATAAAGTATACATTCATATGAAAAAAGATACTTATGCATAAATTTCACCTGCCAAACTAACCCATGGTAGTAAATGGCAATGATTAATTAGGAGAAATAATGTGCTGCAGTTATGATGGCATGTTTATGTCACTAGTGCTGAAATTTCATGTTTTTGCTAGTATAAAAATAAAAACAGGACTTCCCTGGTGGTACAGCAGGTAAGAATCTGTCTACCAATAGACCTGGGTGCAATCCTTGGTCAAGGAGGATTCCACATGCCATGGAGCAGCTAAGTCCGTGTGCCACAACTGCTTAGCCTGCCCTCTAGAGCTGGGAAGTCAAAACTAGTGAGTCCGTGCATCTGGATCCTGTGCTCTGCAACAAGAGAAGCCACTGCAATAAGAGTAGCCCTTGCTTGCCACATCAAGAGAAAGCCCGTTAGCAGCAATGAAGACCCAACACTACCAAAAATAAATAAATAAATAAGTAAAAATAAATCAAAATAAATTCTAAAATATTATAATAAACAAAGGAGATGTTCAAGTCCCAGCATAAGAAATGGGGATAGAAAGAGAGCCTTTCATTTTTAAATGAGTACTTTCATTTTTAAATGATGCAGATAATGCAAGGATATACACAAATAGAAGCAGTGAATGCCCTCCTTTACCAGGGCCCTAAATTCCTGCTAGAGATAACCATTCCCCCGCCACCAACCCTAACCAGGTAAGTTAATTTTCCAGGGCCTTTTCTACACACACACACACACACACACACACACACACACCTACCTTCTTCTTAAAATAACACATATATTGAGTCATTATATGTACTAACTTGTTTTTTTATCTCTTCATATATTCTGGAAGTTCTTTCATATTCAGTTCAAGTAGGGTACTTTTTTTCTTTTATATAGCTTAACAGTCCAGTTGAAACACTTAATTATATGACCCTTGCCTTATAAATATATTTGTTAGCTATTTCCAAATATTCTCTATTCTAAAAAAGTGCTATAGTAAAGATTTGGTTTATATACTTCTGTGCATAATTTTTGGATATAATCTTATAAGTGAAATCCTGTGTCAAAGGGTAGGTGCATTTATGATAGATACTGCCAACTTCCTTTAACCTTGTAATATATTTCTGTGTATTAAATGTAACACATTTAGAACTGGTTCTGTGTTTATTTTCAGCATTTCAAATAGACCTCACCACCTCCCAATAAATTTAAGCAGATCTGTGAGATTGTTGTTGACAGCTTAGTTAAATAAGCTTTCTTAGCTCTTCCAATCTGTGTGATTTTAATTCCTCTAGAGCCAGAGACATTACTGAAAGGAGTCCTTTTAATTAAGGCAGCAACAACAATGCATTTGTGTATGGTAGCATTTATTAAGTAGACTGGTTTTTCACAGAAAATGTGCGTGTTTCATAAAACAGTTCAGAATTTTTGATGCCCTGTGGCCATAATTGCTTTTACTATAATTTTTCAGAGGTTTGACTAATTCTAAAATTCATCTCATTTTGCTAAGCTTATCTTTGAAATAATAGTTTAGACTTTAATGCACTCATTTTTCCTAGAAATATATTATACATGTGCAGTAATAACTCATCAATATAAAATATTATAGATATGAGTGACTTATCATTAATGTAATATTTGATTTTACACATTATCCAATGACTTAAAATATTTAAATTTTCCAGCCTTTGAAAGTTAGTGTATCTAGTTCAGAAACCATTAAACACATGTTGTTAAAACTGATCCATCAACTGCCATCTTTAAAGAATGTCTTGTAGTTTTCATATCACTTTCTACACTCCTTTTTCTCATCTTTCTTTTTTAAAAAAATATTTATTTTAATTGGAGGCTAATTACTTTACAATATTGTAGTGGTTTTGCCATAGATTGACATGAATCAGCCATGGGTGTACATGTATCCCCCATCCTGAACCCCCCTCCGACCTCCCTCCCCACCCCACCCCTCAGGGTCATCCCAGTGCACCAGCCCTGAGCACCCTGTCTCATGCATTGAACCTGGACTGGCGATCTGTTTCACATATGATAATATACATGTTTCAATGCTATTCTCTCAAATCATCCCACCCTCGCCTTCTCCCACAGAGTCCAAAAGACTGTTCTATACATCTGTGTCTCTTTTGCTGTCTCGTATATAGGGATTTCATCTTTCTTAAAACAGATTTGACCATATCACTCCCAAGCATGAGATACTTCATTACTTCATTTGCTGATGATTCAGAGTTCACATTTTTTTTCAGTTTATTGAAAGCTCTTGTCACTTTCTCTGGCCCTTCTCTACAGTTGACAGCATTGCATCTTATGACCATGTGCTACATCTGTTCAAACATTTTTCCTACTCCCCACCCCAGCAGATCAAGTGATGCTTCCCCTATGAAATATAGTGAGATTCTTCCCTCTTTTAGGTAGAAGTAGTCAGTACTATCTATGGGTCATCTGTGAAACTAATGTAACTTATCCATTATATCACATTTAACATTTCATTGCAAGGATTTCTTTACATAGTATTTTTTTCTAACAGATTGTGGGTTTCTTCCAGTCAAAGAAACTGTCTTTATATTTACTTTATTTAGAAAAATGTATACCTTAGAAACATTCCCCAACATTTTGGATGGATTATTAATAAATGAATTTGCCATTTGAGAATGCAGACAAAAACATCTCTAATTAAAATTTGAATAATTCTTGGTGAAACTTCAAGGAGTATGATTCTAACTATAAGACACTATTTTACTATTCTATTTACTATGCTGTCTCCAAAAGTGTGGGTGGGAATTTGATCCTGCTAGGAGATTCTGGAGGTTAGAAGTTAAGATCATTGCATTAAAACAAAAGCTGCAGTAAAGGAAGTAAGAAAAAACCCATATCGTAGCTAAAAGAAATGACCAAAGATTTTTCACTGCACACCCTCATTTATGTACATTTTTACTTTTCATGTAATTATTAGGAAAGTTTACTGTTATTATACCTTTCATCATTCACACTGGTGTATCAAACACTATGTTTTCAATTTTCTTATTTTTGTCTGTAGCATTGAACATAGTGATAGTCATATGATTGGCACTTACAAAAGACCTTTAAAAGACTTAACTAATTAAAGTCATATTCAACTCTTTGTGACCCCATTGAATTCTCCAGGCCAGAATACTGAAGTCAGTAGCCGTTCTCTTCTCTAGTGGATCTTCCAAACCCAGGAATGGAATAGGGTTCTCCTACATTGCAGGCAGATTCTTTACCAGCTGAGCTACCAGGGAATCCCAATTAAAGGCAAGAAGTATCAAAATGCCTGATAATTTTTAATGGACAGTGTTACAAACACTACAGGCAGATAATATCCAAATTTATATATTAATATAACCAGCACGTTGAGCTTTTAGTAAGGGCCATGCTCTGTGTTAAGAATTTTATGTGTCGTCACTCATCTGATCTTCACAGCAAACCTCTGAGATAGGCATCATTATTATTTTTGTCATTTTACTTATGTGGAAACAAGTTTATTGAGGTTAAATGACTTTCAAAGATATATCCCCTGGAGGAGTGCATGGCAACCCACTCCAGTATTCGTGCCTGGAGAATCCCATGGACAGAGGAAGCCTGGTGGGCTACAGTCCATAGCGTCTCAAAGTCGGACACTACTGAAGCGATTTAGCACACATGCACACACAAAGATGTATCACCTGGAAGTGATAGAGGTAGGAAGGACTCAACTCAGAGGAAGTTGATTTCAGAGTCCACAATCATAACCACTTGCATTCTTTCTACCTTAAACTTGGAAGGAAAGGTGTTTTCTGGTTATTTCAGCAATAGAATGCTATATACTAAAACTTCTATTTTGCACATTTTTGAGATTGAATATTAATTTAGGAAATGACAAATGAATTAAAATCAGAAAATAGGTTTAATAAATTATGCGTGCTCAGTCGTGTCAGACTCTGTGACCCCATGGATTGCAGTGCTCCAGGCTCCTCTGTCCATGGGATTCTCTAGGCAAGAATACTAGAATGGGTTGCCATTTCCTTCTCCAGTGGACCTTCCCAACTTAGGGATGGAACCTGCATTTCCTATGTCTCCTGCCTTGGCAGGAGAATTCTTTACCACTGATCCACCTGTGAATCCCGTCTAAATAGAGACATTAGGGAAATCACTCTACATGGAATATTGACAGTGGATTAGTAATCGAGTGACCATTTTACATAGGAAAAACCCCATGGACCAAGGAGCCTGGTCAGCTACAATCCACAGGATTGCAAAGAGTCAGACATGATTGAGCAACTGAGCACACACATGTAAATACACACACACAAACACACACATGCTTTTTGAAATCAAATTATGTAAATGGAAAAATATGATCTCTTAGTTCCTGAAGATTATCTTTATTTTTATTGGAATTAGGTAGCTGTTGGACCAAGGAGCCTGGTCAGCTACAATTCACAGGAATGCAAAGAGTCAGACATGATTGAGCAACTGAGCACACACATGTAAACACACACACACACACACACATGCTTTTTGAAATCAAATTATGTAAATGGAAAAATATGATCTCTTAGCTCCTGAAGATTATCTTTATTTTTATTGGAATTAGGTAGCTGTCTCTATAGTAAGTTTGTAACTACACAGGGAAGCAGATAAATTGGATTTAAAAAAATCAAAGTTCCAGTATAACTTGTGTTTATTTATTTCATTTTCAGAGAAATTTAAAACATTATAAAACCAGTTTGAACAATCCAAAGCTTCAGTATATTATTTTGTTCTGTATCTATAGATTTTTTATGAAATAGTCTATTATATGGTATTTCTTTAAAATAAGTTTATTCTAATTTAATTTGAATATGTTCATTGTTATACACGTGAAAGGTCTCTGAATGTAAGACCTCTTAACATAATGTACTCACTTATTTTCAATAGTCAAATTTTAATATCAGAATTGCATCTCTAGAAAGTGATCTTTGGAATCATATAGTTGAGTATTTTTGTTCAGATAGGGTTAGGTGAAGAATTACAATGATCTGCTTTTCTGTGTATTCATTCGCTTGTGTGTCATATCACATTCTTTTTTAATTTTTCATTTGTTAATTTAAGTGTCACATGGATAAACCATGAGGATGCAAATATGAATATAATATTTTTCTGAAAAAGCTTAGTGTTTTAATAAAGAGATTTTAAATTCTAATTATCTAATTAAACTCAGCCTAAAAATGTATCTCTGTTTGGCAGGGCTAGAAAGGAAGAACACTGATCCTATTGGAGGGAACCTGTAAATACAATAAGATAACCAAACCAGTCAAAGTTTGCTACATGTATCTGAGAGGTAATATAGTCAAATACTGACAGGAAAAATGGGAAACAGAATCATTGTCATAATCTTACTGTGAGTTAGTCATGGAGATACAGATAGTATTGTCTTCAAAATATATATTATTTTCTGCATGAAAATTGTCATGCACATGTTCAGTATGTGTCAGTGTTCTGCTGGGAGTTGGAGATAGATATTAACAAAGACAAAATTGTTTTTAACTTACTACAGCATACTATCTGTAGAAGCCAGTTTCTGGAGCCCACCATCTCTACCTGGAGGTACAGATATTTGCAACTTGGCATGTTCTATTAGAAAATCGAATTCATTTGCTGCCCTTCTCCTCATCTCTGGTTATCTGTGCTCTTGGGCCTGCCGTCTTATTTTGGCTAATGACAACACAATGCCTCTTCACTGCTGCCTGAAGGAAAAAAAATCTCAGCATCATCCTTAACTCTTTCTCCATTGCCCTCGCTTATGACACACACCATCGCACATGTTGTAAGTAATCAAGTTTTATCAATTCTCTCAGAAATGTCTGACATTTTTTGCTAATATTTTTACCATTTTTTCCCTGACTTTCCTACCTGCTATAGAAGGTAAGTCCCTTGAGAGCAAGGACCTTAACTGTTTTATTCACAGAATGCACTGGTTATTTCAAACACCCTCTTCCAACAACAAAAGAGAAGACTCTACACATGGACATCACCAGATGGTCAACACTGATATCTGATTGATTATATCCTTTGCAGCCAAAGATGGAGAAGCTCTATATGGTCAGCAAAAACAATACAGGAGCTGACTGTGGTCCAGATCATGAACTCCTTATTGCCAAATTCAGACTTAAATTGAAGAAAGTGGGGAAAACCAATAGACCATTCAGGTATGACCTAAGTCAAATTCCTTATGACTGTACAGTGGAAGTGAGAAATAGATTTAAGGGACTAGATCTGATAGACAGAGTGCCTGATTAACTATGGACACAGGTTCATGACATTGACAGGAGACAGGAAGCAAGACCATCCCCAAGTAAAAGAAATGCAAAAGAGGAAAATGGCTGTCTGAGCAGGCCTTACAAATATCTGTGAAAAGAAGAGAAGTGAAAAGTAAAGGAGAAAAGGAAAGATATACTCGTTTGAATGCAGAGTTCCAAGAATAGCAAGGACAGATTAGAAAACCTTCCTCAGCGATCAGTGCAAAGAAACAGAGGGAAACAATAGAATGGGAAATACTAGAGATCTCTTCAAGAAAATTAGAGATACAAAGGGAATATTTCATGCAAATATGGGCTCAAAAAAGGACAGAAATGGCATGGACCTAACAGAAGTACAAGATATTAAGAAGAGGTAGCAAGAATACACAGAAGAACTCTACAAAAATGATCTTCACAAACAACTAATCTCAAAAATATACAAGCAACTCCTGCAGCTCAATTCCAGAAAAATAAATGACCCAATCAAAAAACGGGCCAAAGAACTAAACAGACATTTCTCCAAAGAAGACATACAAATGGCTAACAAACACATGAAAAGATGCTCAACATCACTCATTATCAGAGAAATGCAAACCAAAACCACAATGAGGTACCATCTCACGCCAGTCAGAATGGCTGCGATCCAAAAGTCTACAAGCAATAAATGCTGGAGAGGGTGTGGAGAAAAGGTAACCCTCTTACACTGTTGGTGGGAATGCAAACTAGTACAGCCACTATGGAGAACAGTGTGGAGATTTCTTAAAAAACTGGAAATAGAACTGCCTTATGACCCAGCAATCCCACTGCTGGGCCTACACACTGAGGAAACCAGAACTGAAAGAGATGCTCAACATCACTCATTATCAGAGAAATGCAAACCAAAACCACAATGAGGTACCATTTCACGCCAATCAGAATGGCTGTGATCCAAAAGTCTATAAGCAATAAGTGCAGAGGGTGTAGAGAAAAGGGAACCCTCTTATACTGTTGGTGGGAATGCAAACTAGTACAGCCACTATGGACAACAGTGTGGAGATTCCTTAAAAAACTGGAAATAGAACTGCCTTATGACCCAGAAATCCCACTGCTGGGCATACACAATGAGGAAACCAGAATTAAAAGAGACATGTGTACCCCAGTGTTCATCGCAGCACTGTTTATAATAGCGAGGACATGGAAGCAACCTAGATGTCCATCAGCAGATGAATGGATAAGAAAGCTGTGGTACATATACACAATGGAGTATTACCATTAAAAAGAATACATTTGAATCAGTTCTAATGAGGTGGATGAAACTGGAGCCTATTATACAGAGTGAAGTAAGCCAGAAAGAAAAACACCAATACAGTATACTAACACATATATATGGAATTTAGAAAGATGGTAACGACAACCCTGTATGCAAGACAGCAAAAGAGACACAGATGTATAGAACAGTCTTTTGGACTCTATGGGAGAGGGAGAGGATGGGATGATTTGGGAGAATGGCATTGAAACATGTATAATATCATATAAGAAACGAATCGCCAGTCAAGGTTTGATGCAGGATACAGGATGCTTGGGGCTGGTGCACTGGGATGACCCATAGGGATGATATGGGGAGGAGGTGGGAAAGGGGATCAGTATGGGGAACACATGTACACCTGTGGTGGATTCATGTTGATGTATGGCAAAACCAATACAATATTGTAAGGTAATTAGCCTCCAATTAAAATAAATAAATTTAAATTTATAAAAAAAGATCTTCACAACCCAGATAATTATGATGGTGCGATCACTCACACTCACCTAGAGCCAGACATCCTGGAATGTGAAGTCAAGTGGGCCTTAGAAAGCATCACTACGAACAAAGATAGTGGAGGTGATGGAATTACAGTTGACCTATTTCAAATATTGAAAGATGATGCTGTGAAAGTGCTGCACTCAATATGCCAGCAAATTTGGAAAACTCAGCAGTGGCCACAGGACTGGAAAAGCTCAGTTTTCATTCCAATCCCAAAGAAAGGCAATGCCAAAGAATGCTCAAACTACTGCACAATTGCACTCATCTCACACACTAGTAAAGTAATACTCAAAATTCTCCAAGCCAGGCTTCAGCAATCTGTGAACCGTGAACTTCCAGATGTTCAAGCTGGTTTTAGAAAAGGCAGAGGAACCAGAGATCAAATTGCCAACATCCGCTGGATCATGGAAAAAGCAAGAGAGTTCCAGAAAAATATCTAGTTCTGCTTTACTGACTATGCCAAAGCCTTTGAATGTGTGGATCACAATAAACTGTGGAAAATTCTGAAAGAGATGGGAATACCAGACCACCTGACCTGCCTCTTGAGAAACCTGTATGCAGGTCAGGAAGCAACAGTTAGAACTGCACATGGAACAACAGACTGGTTCCAAATAGGAAAAGGAGTTCGTCAAGGCTGTATATTGTCACCCTGCTTATTTAACTTCTATGCATAGTACATCATGAGAAAGGCTGGGCTGCAGGAAGCACAAGCTGAAGTCAAGATTGCCGGGAGAAATATCAATAGCCTCAGATACGCAGGCGATACCACCCTTATGGCAGAAAGTGAAGAAGAACTAAAGAGCCCCCTGATGAGAGTGAAAAAGTTGGCTTAAAGCTCAACATTCAGAAAACGAAGATCATGGCATCTGGTCCCATCACTTCATGGGAAATGGGGAAACAGTGGCTGACTTTATTCTGGGGGCTCCAAAATCACTGCAGATGGTGATTGCAGCCATGAAATTAAAAGATGCTTACCTCTTGAAAGGAAAGTTATGATCAAACTAGACAGCATAATAAAAAGCAGAGACATTACTTTGCCAACAATGGTCTGTCTAGTCAAGGCTATGGTTTTTCCAGTAGTCATGTATGAATGTTAGAGTTGCACTATAAAGAAAGCTGAGTGGCAAGGAATTGATGCTTTTGAACTGTGGTGTTGAAGAAGACTCTTCAGAGTCCCTTGGACTTCAAGGAGATCCAACCAGTCCATCCTAAAGGAGATCATTTCTGGGTGTTCATTGGAAGGACTGATATTGAAGCTGAAACTCCAATACTTTGGCCACCTGATGTGAAGAGCTGACTTATTTGAAAGGACACTGATACTGGGAAAGATTTAAGGCAGGAGGATAAGGGGATAACAGAGGATGAGATGATTGGATGGCATCACTGACTCAACTGACATGAGTTTGGGTAAACTCCAGCAGCTGGTGATGGACACGGAGGCCTGGTGTGCTGCAGTCCATGGGGTCACAAAAAGTTGGGCACAACTGAGCGACTGAACTAAACTGACGCCTATTTCATTGAAGAGTTCTGGCATACAGTAAGCCCTTAACAAATATCTGTTAAATGATCAAATTAATTCCTAATTCCAGAATATCCCAGAAATTAATATTTTTCGAGGATCATTATCTTCCAGGAATAGAGATATGTGCATTGCAAAGATTTTATATTTAATCTTCAGAATTACTCTAGAATAGATTGGCTTAACAAGGTTGTTTGGACTCAGATGCCCATGTTGACTGCTATTGGGTTTTACTTAACCAGGGCTTCCCAGGCAACGCAAGTTGTCAAGAATCTTCCTGCAAGTGCCGGAGACATGAGACTCAGCTAAGATCCCAGGGTTGGGAAAATCCCCTGGAAGAGGAAAATGGCAACCCACTCCAGTATTCTTGCCTGGAAAATCCCATTGACAGAGGAGACTGGTGGGCTACAGTCCATGGGATTTCAGAGTCAGACATGACTGAGCACACACAGTTTGCAGTTTTTCTTAATTGCCCTTTTGAGGCAGGAGATAGATGGGCCCCAGGATGAATGACTTTTGCCCACTGTTGAGAGATACTCCAAAATAGCAGGAGGGAGGAGAAGCTGAGCTCTGCCCAGGTAAGAGACCATATATTTCTCATTCTGGAAGTCATGGAGACCTTCCTGACTACACAAGTGCAGAAAGTCTCCTTGGTGATCAATAGGGAGAAGGTAACACCTCCTAGTAAGTGATGGCAACCTCCCCATAGGCCTCTTGGCTATAATCGATCATGGCTAAGAGACATGTGTGTATACATGGGAGGACCCTGAGATATACCAAATGCAGACTCAGAATCAGGCAAAGCAAGATGACTGGCCAAAGGAAATTGGAAGGAATGCCCCATAAAAGCTATTCAAACTACTGCTAGGCCTTGACCCTCTCTCTCCCTCTCTGAGCCCACCCATGTGCTTGTCCACAGGTACCGTTTTTATGTCCTATTAAATACTTACCTTGCTTCACCACTTTGTTTCTTTGTGGAAATTTCTACATTCTACACAGCTTCTTCATTTCTACACAGCTGATGGGCTAGGATGATGTCACTGGCCACTGACCCCTTGTGGCCTAGTGGCTAGGACTCAATGCTCCCCCTGCCATGGCCTGACCTCAATCTCTCTGGTGGGGAACCAAAATCCTGCTTCAGCTCCTTCAGGCTGAGGTCACTTGAGATCACTTTTACATTACTATGACATATAAGAAATATATCTTTGGTCTTTGTTCATAGTTCCATGCTTAAGGCTCCCCAAACCTTTGGCATTTCCTAAGTGCTAAAAGCTTTAAAATGTCTCTTGTGTTAATAAGGCAAGTTGCAGAAGGCACTAAGGATAGGAGCTGGTTGCCAGGAGAACCAGCCATGTGATTAGAGGGTTGGAAATTTCAGTCCCACCTCCAGACTGCCTGGGAGATGAGAGGGACCGGAGGTTGAATCAGTTACCAATGGTCAGTGATTTAATCAACCAAGCCTTTGTAATGAAGCCTCTAAAATAACCCAGAAGAGTGGGGTTCGGAGAGCTTCCAGGCTGATGGACATGTGTAGGTGCTAGCAGAGTAGCACATCTAGAGAGGGTGTGGAAATGTTGCATCCTTTCCCTATACCTTGTTCTAGATATCTCTTCCATCTGTATTAAATCCCTCTGTATCAATCTATATTAAACTGGTGATCTAGTAAGTGAAATGTTTTTCTGAGTACTGAGCCACTTTACAAATTAATCAATCCTGGGAAGGGGTCTAGGGAACCTTTGAGCTTCAGCCAGTTGGTTAGAAGCATAGGTAAGAATTTGGGCTTGCAACTGGCATCTGAAGTGGTGGTGGTGGTGGTGGGGTATTGTGAAGCAGTGTGAGCCCTCAACCTGCAGGATCTGACACTATTTCCCAGTAGACAGTGTCAGAATCAAGTTTAATTCTTGGACAATTTGCTGGTGTCTGAGAATTGTTTGATGTTATGAGAAAAGCACCCCATACCCTCTGACACACAAACCTTGAAATTGGGTCCAGGAGTCTAAAAAACCCACCAACATCCCTTCACTTCTACAATTCATCAAACATATTGTTATAATAGCACTATTTTTCTAAAGATTCATTACAATTCTGCTTTTTGTGTTTAAAACCTTTGAATGATTTATACCTCCATAACACTTCATGTGAGGTGCGTTGTAATTGGGCTACTGCCTGCATTTCTAATCTATTTTTCTGGGATTACTTTCTAACAATATTATGGCTACTGGTATCTACTTCTTAAATTATGCCATTTACCTTATCATCTGTGCCCTATCATCGTTTCTGTTGTTTTCTGTGTCTTGATTTACTTTCTCCTTGCCTGCTTAATTGCCTCTTAATGCTTAGAAAACAGGGGATTCAGTGGTAAAGAATGTGCCTGCCAGTGCAGGAGACTCAAGAGATGAATGAGGGTTTGATCCTTGGGTCAGTAAGATCTCCTAGAGGAGGAAATGACAACTCACTTCAGTATTCTTGCCTGGAGAATCCCCTTGACAGAGGAGCCTGGTGAGTACAGTCCATGGAGTCACAGAGAGTTGGACACAACTGAATGACTGAGCATATGCATTGTTAATTAGCCCCAATTCTCCCTTAAAATTCAACTCTAAATCTCATCCTCATTTGCTTGAAAGAGATACTGTGGAAGCTAGATACACCTGAATTTGCATCCTGGATTTTCTACTACTGGCTGTGTGATTTTAGGCAAGGTCTTAATCCTCAGGCTCTTCATTTTAAAACTGGCACATTAACAACTTAGTTCAAGGGTTATTTCTTTAATTATAGGAGAAAACAAAGCAACGAGGACTTGGCACATACCCCAGAAAAGTCCATTAGATTAATTCTGTACCCCAACATAATCAGTTGAATAAACCGCTCCCATTTAGTTCACAGTTCTACTTCAAAACCTGTAGAAATTATTCCTGCTTAAATTTCCAAATCTAACCATCTGGCGGCCACAAAGTAGACTACAGATGTGTAAATGTTGACTTTATTGATGACTCTGAGATATAATTATATATAATCAAAGTATACTTTCTTAAGCATACTATACTTTCTTAAGTTTCTTAAATGTAATCAGTGGGGGCTGTTTTATTATTATTTACTACTAGTAATAAAGAGGTGACTGATTCTGTGTTTTCATAAGCTTTCTACACCTTTTACATCAACAGTACCACACAGTTCAGCATTGAAATCATACAATGAATTAAATAGAATGACTCATATTAGAAAAGGTCTCCAGCCCCATCAGGTCTTGTTATAGTTTAAGGCAAATGTAAATGTTAATGTCAGGTCAACAAATATAGGGTTAAAAAGTAGGGTGAGTCATGGGAAAAAAAGGCAGTGCACAGCCAGTCGGAGGCTGGGACCAGATCTGCTACCACACATGAGAACAGCTATTTAACATAATGGAAACATTTCTGGGCCAGTGCTTATTTCAGTACGCTTTGTAAATAACCTAGTATTTAAATATATACAAACTGCTTTTCAACTACTTGAGCATAGATCCTGGCTGGTAAAAACTTGTTGAGTCTTCTCACCGTGTGATAACACAAAATTTCCCTTCTGCTTCTTGTGGCAGTAATCATCTCCTGCATTACAATGTGTCAGAAGGCTGGGTCTCAGAACTTGCTAAAATACTTCCTGATGATTAGTAATTATTGTTTTTCTTTGGATTCATTTTCTTCAGTGAGGAAGGAGTCACCTACCTAATTTAAATCTATTGCCTGTGATATTAGTGATAGTTTATTTCAGCTAATGAGGAACTTTACAAGAGTTGTCCTTTTATTCATTGACGAAGGTGTGTAACTTCTCATTAACATTAGAAAGAACTGTGAAAGTGTAATGGTTACAGAATAGAACAGAATAGATTGTGTCTAGGGGTTAATTTTAATTGCATATAACTGTATTTGGAAGGACAGCTTATAAATGACTGTTTAATGATAATAAGCAAATTTCTTAATTGCAAGTAGCAACTGACTTAGACAAACATTTGTTGTCTTATAATCCTATTAAAATGAACATTATGGAAGTTCAAGTTTATTTTTTCTAGCATTGAAAATATAATTTTTAATGAGAAATAAATGTCTGTTGTTGATAAACTATTCAAGCTGTGGTATTTTGTGAAAGTATCTTGAAAAGGCTTAGATATTGTGTTTTAGACTGATATAGGGAGAAGGAAATGGCAACCCACTCTAGTATTCTTGCCTAGACAATCCCGTGGACAGCAGAGCCTGGTGGGCTGCTGTCCATAGGATCGCACAGAATCAGACATGACTGAAATGACTTAG
This sequence comes from Bos javanicus, assembly GCF_032452875.1. NCBI lineage: Eukaryota > Metazoa > Chordata > Mammalia > Artiodactyla > Bovidae > Bos > Bos javanicus. Next base: position 16,212,227 of record NC_083872.1, read on the forward strand.
CATGCATGCATGCATTGGAGAAGGAAATGGCAACCCACTCCAGTATTCTTGCCTGGAGAATCCCAGGGACAGGGGAGCCTGGTGGGTTGCTGTCTATGGGGCCGCACAGAGTCGGACATGACTGAAGCGACTTAGCAGCCCCAGCAGACTAACATTGAAATTGAAATCTGTATGATTGTGGAATAAAAACGAATATAGTCTTTGCAAGAGATCCTCACTCTACTGTGAAGCTTGTAATGTCTCTAAATATTAGGGGGTATAACTACTTGTACATGAGACAGAAAAAACAAATTGAAAAGTTCACCTGTATCAATGACCAACAAACATTTGTTGAGAAATCTTTTATGCACAAAGCGTTGTTTTTTTTTTTTTAAAGAAGTTTGAAGAGGCAAGACAAAAAGCTGATTAGCTACAACACATATTTATGTATTGCTTTCTAATAGAATATTAGTTATATTGTAATCTGGAGGTAAATGTTTATCATTTACTCAGTGATTCAAAGCATGTGCATGAGTGCTAAGTCATTTCAGTCATGTCCAACTCTTTGCCACCCTATGGACTCTGGCCTGCCGGGCTCCTCTGTCTATAGGATTCTCCAGGCAGGAATACTGCAACCCAGGGATCGAACCTTTGTCTCTATGTCTCTTACATTGGTAGGTGGGTTCTTTACCACTAGTGCCACCTGGGAAGTCCTAAATTATTTTAAAAATGACCTAAAAGTCAAGCTGATAGTCATAGAATAGTCAAGATACATCGAAATGTGAAGATCATTAGTTCAAACACAATTTATGCATAAGGAAAAATATTAATGCTAGGGACTCCAAGGGACATATTTAACTTATTGATTGGACAAAGGCTAGGTTGAGGTTTCCTTTTCAAGATTTGAAATGCCTTTAAGTCTAAAATCATAGTGTCTTATGTAGTCATTAAATCCAAAATCACAAAGTAAAATATAAAACATATATAATCAAATATGGGAGAAATAGAACTATCATGCTATGCTTCAGATTGATATTCTGTTTAAAACTGCATTCACCATAGTCAGTAATTCTTTCCACATTATAAATGATTGTGCTTTTTCTATTGAGAATCAAATGTAATCTATCTAGGTTTGTGGGCTTCCCCTGGGGCTCAACAGTAAAGAATCCACCTGCAATGCCGGAGATAGGTTCGATTCCTAGTTGGGAAGATCCTGTGGAGAATGAAAGGCAACCCTCTCCAGTATTCTTGCCTAGGAAATCCCATGGACAGAGGAGACTGGTGAGTTATGTCCGGGTTGCAAGAGTTGGATACGACTTAGTGACTAAACAACAACATGCGATACATGCATCTTAAGCACTAGAATCAAATTCTGTTTGGTGAGTAAGATGTTCACCTATGGGAACTAGTGATAACAGTGGGAATAACAGACTTACATCTCCCATTGCATTCTCATGTCACTGAGGTATACCAAGTGAAATGGAATGTAAAACTGCCTAACACAAATTTATGTAAGCTGTTATTTCTGTATCTCACATTCTCTCTGGCTTTTGCTTACCTTTTACAGTTTTATTTGAGTTAAATTTGTTTAGGATGTTCCTACATTCTAATGCATGAGAGCTAAAGATTGCATAAATTTTTAAAGAGACAGCAAGACTAGATTATGAATATGTATGATATCAATATTCATACCTCCATATCAATATGAATGAACAGCAATAATGAAGCAATATATCAATTGAAACAAAGCATAAAAAATGGAAATTTCATGACAACATCTGCAATGTTCAAATGATCCAAGTTTCAAAAAAATAACCAGCTAGGGGAGATTCTAGGTTCTAACAGAATTGACTTGGTCCATGAAATATGTGAGAAAGGAAGAATTTTATATAAACGTCTAGTTTTTTTTTTTTTTTTTAATTAGAGTATACAGCAATAATGGACTTGCATTCCCACATTACAACAACTGGCTGGACGTAAGCATTTTTGGAAGGACTGATGCTGAAGCTGAAACTCCAGTACTTTGGCCACCTCATGCGAAGAGTTGACTCATTGGAAAAGACTCTGATGCTGGGAGGGATTGGGGGCAGGAGGAGAAGGGGATGACAGAGGATGAGATGGCTGGATGGCATCACTGACTCGATGGACGTGAGTCTGAATGAACTCCGGGAGTTGGTGATGGACAGGGAGGCCTGGCGTGCTGTGATTCATGGGGTCGCAAAGAGTCGGACACGAATGAGCGACTTCACTTTCACTTTCATGTGTCAGGACCTGGTTATATCTGAAGCCCTGGTTATATGTAAGTATTGACAATGTACAGCCCAAACTAATACATTTTAAATGATAACACTATTATTTGTAAGTATGTCCTTTCAGATTCCTACGGTAGATACAAGAGAGTTAAATACATTGAAAATGAGGCAAAGAGTTACCTTTACCTTCTTTAGGAGAAGGCTTAGCTAGGATGCTATGGTTAATTGACAAAATGCCCCAAATTCTTTTGTGTTATGTACCCCCTTTTCAATATGACTGTAACTTCTCTCATCAAAAGATAGAGCCTATTTTCCACATATGGATGTGGGTTGACTTTTTGATACATTTCAGCCAAATGAATGCCATAGAATTGACAGTGTATTCAGATCTAAGCCTAGAACTCAGGCCTTTCATGCTTCAATTTTCCCTTCTAGAACACTGACTGCCATGGAAACAGGCCAGGCTAGCTTGCTGGAGCCAAGGCCTTCCTAGAGTGGCCAGCTTCCAGGCAATGGAGGAGTTGAGTGCAAACACATGAGTAAGCCAAGGAGCATAGTCAAGCCCAGTCCAGGATGGCAGAATGGTCCAGGTAACCTGGAAACTCAGAGGGAAAGTACATTGCTGTTTGAAGCCACCAATCAGCAATTTCCAGTGTCATCAACAGTTACCTGGGATCTCCATCACCTTTTTCTGTGCAACTGCAAGGTTAAAACTACTTTGATAATTATATTAAGACTTTGTCTTTTAGTCCTCATTCTGTCAAGAGCATACAGTGGAGATTTCCAAAGTCTTCATAAGGTGTGATATCAAAAGACAATGAATGCAGTACAGAAAGGAGGACCCAACAATCTCCTATTGAGCCACACATAAAAGAGATTAGCAAAAATAGAAAACAATGCTGCTCTTCTCACTAAATTTTGCTTTGCTTAAAAAAGGCAGCTGTTTTCCATAAAACATGTTATTTATAAGTAATAGTGTTCAAGTAAATGATGAATATATTAAAATTTATATTTTAGCTTCTAATACAGTAAATATCAATGTAAAATGCACATAACAAACCTCTTTGGAGTCTTCAATAATTTTTAAGACAGGATCCTGAAAGAAAATAGTCTGAGAACTGCTACACTTTTCTTATTTATTTAACATTCTGCTGCTGCTGCTGCTGCTAAGTCGCTTCAGTCGTGTCAGACTCTGTGGGACCCCATAGATGGCAGCCCACCAGGCTCCCCCATCCCTGGGATTCTCCAGGCAAGAACACTGGAGTGGGTTGCCATTTCCTTCTCCAATGCATGAAAGTGAAAAGTGAAAGGAAAGTCACTCAGTCATGTCTGACTCCTAGCGACCCCATGGACTGCAGCCCACCAGGCTCCCCTGTCCCTGGGATTCTCCAGGCAAGAAAACTGGAGTTGGTTGCCATTTCCTTCTCCAATGCAGGAAAGTGAAAAGTGAAAGGGAAGTCACTCAGTCATGTCTGACTCCTAGTGACCCCATGGACTGCAGTCTACCAGGCTCCTCTGTCCATGGGATTTTCCAGGCAAGAGTATGGGAATGGGGTGATTTAACATTCTACATTATGAGAATAGCAGTTTGTTCCTCAAATAAAAATCACTGTTTTGTCCTTCATGACATAATTCCCCTAGTATATCGCAATTCTAAAGCCTTGTGATCCATAGACTGTGGATATATGTATTTTCACTTATAGAATAATACTGAGTCATTTTGAGTCTGATTATTCTATATTTTAACAATGAGGCTTATTTCCTTTCTAAAACACATGCAGATCAATATCATTCTATTTTGTAAGCAAATATTTACTTGCCAATTTTATAGAAAGCAATAATTTCCATGGAATATAGAAATACAGAAGCTGAGAATTTTAACTAAGAGAACATCCATTCAAAGTCTTGCCAAATTTAGCTTGAGGTTGAAGGTTGAAGAATCCCAGTGGAGTTGTGGTAATGATGCACTTGGGGAGGTTAAGTTGCTCATAAATTTTACTCTATGAAGATCAAAATGAAAGATTTTGAACTGGATATGCTTCACTGCTCTAAAATTATGTAAAGAATTGGTTAAAATGTGAGATATGACTACTCAGTTTCTGAGAAGTCTATGTTTATAACAAAAGACAGGTAATATGGGACCACACATCTGCTCTGATGAAAGGATTATAAAGAGTTAAAATTTTCTGTGGGCTAATACTGCATACTGCAATGCATAATAGCTCACTAAAATTTCACATATGAAGCTGGATAATTCAACTGTATTTGACTACAATAGCTTCTTTTGCTTATTTCTTTAATTCTTTGAGTTAGCTGTAGATAGTTGGAAAAGTGGAAATGCATGAAGTAGAATATGTAATTAAAGAGCCCTACCCTTCAATGCAGAGATACATTACTTTGCCAACAAAGGTCCATCTACTCAAGGCTGTGGTTTTTCCAGTGGTCATGTATGGATGTGAGAGTTGGACTGTGAAGAAAGCTGAGTGCCCAAGAATTGATGCTTTTGAACTATGGTGTTAGAGAGGACTCTTGAGAGTCCCTTGGACTGCAAGGAGATCCAACCAATCCATCCTAAAGGAGATCAGTCCTAGCTGTTCATTGGAAGGACTGATGCTGAAGCTGAAACTCCAATACTTTGGCCACCTCATGCGAAGAGTTGACTCATTGGAAAAGACCGTGATGCTGGGAGGGATCGGGGGCAGGAGAAGGGGACGACAGAGGATGAGATGGCTGGATGGCATCACCAACTCGATGGACATGAGTTTGAGTGAACTCTGAGAGTTAGTGATGGACAGGGAGACCTGGCGTGCTGTGATTCATGGGGTCGCAAAGAGTTGGACACAGCTGAGCAACTGAACTGAGCTGCATTGAAAGGAAAAATTAACTACATACATTACAAGTATTTGGGACAACACAAATTACTGTGAATTTTAATTGCTACTAGAAACTTGAAAAATAAAATTTACACAATAAACCAACTTATGGAAGTGATCTCAGTTCTGATGGATTAAAATTTATATTTGAAAATCTCCCTACCCCAAGAAACAGTTTGTTATAACTGTTTGAATATTTGAATGTTTTTTTAATGGTATTTTCACATTATCTTTGGGGGAAAAAAAAAACAGGAAAAATAGCATGTGCTATATTTTAAAGTAAAAAATAATAATGGGTTTCATAATGAAAAACATGAACATTTTAATACTATTTTCCACAAATAAATCTGACTAATTTTAACCAGTGTGAAAGTGCCAAGCTCCAAAGGGAGTAAACAAAAATGTTTGAAATGTTTATGCTGGAAAATGCCAACAACAGCTACTTTATATACACATTTTTCACATGACTAGAGAGAAGAAAAACTTGTGAACGTGTCCTCTCCAAATTTAGCTACCTTTTCCAATTACCATATTCTCTCATAAGAGAGTCTACATGGGCACTTTATTAATTGCCTGCTTAGTTAAACAGTAAGCATTAGTAGTAATTACAAGAATCCCAAAGGCTCTAAAATTAATATTGTGTGTTCAAGGAGTCTAAAAGATTAGAAAAAGAACCCAAAGTAAGTGTTTTTGTTTTCTTCAAAAGCAGAATCAAACAAAGACTATACTCCATCTCTGGTAACCCACTCCAGTATTCCTGCCTGGGAAATCCCACGGACAGAGCCTGGAGGGCTACAATCCATGGGTCACAAGAGTTGGACATGACTGCACATGCACACGTGCACGCATACTCCTTTTCACTGTTGACAGGGCTTAATAGTTTAGTAATATTAATATGATAATGTCCTTGCTCCAGGGAAGAGAAAAAAGTAACAGAATCATATCAGAATTATGAAGGAAAAGGTTGGAGACCTGTGGAGGTAGAAACATAGTTTGAATTAAAGTTTTAGCAGAGGATAGCCTTTTAAGCTAAGACCAAAGAGAAAAATGTCACTATTTACCTCATCTGTAAAATATAAATAATTAACCATTAGCATTTTAAGAGACTCTAAACATGCAATGCCTCTAATTGTTCCTTGTATGTACCCCTTTTCAATCAGAAATAATCCCTGACAATGTAGATTCACAGTTCAGAGAAATTATTTTCTAAGGACAAGAGCCAAATACAAAATACTTTCAGACATAGAAAAACTGAAAAATCTTCACTAAAGCAAAGTCTAAAAAATGTACTTCAGATAAATAGATAAGGTGGAAGTTCTAATAAGGAACACTGAAAAAACAGTGATGAATATGTGAATAAACAATATTAATTTATGATACAATAATAAGATATCTAATTCTTGGAGTAATAGAGCAAAAATAGCCACAGCATTGTTTAAAAAAATGATGGTACCTGGTAATTAAAATAATCTAATATACTTGCATTTTAGGAAAAACTTAAAGATATTAACATGCTTCTCTGTGTGTGTGTATTCATTTGCTTCACGAGATATCTTAATTGTATTACTTGTAATAGAATATTTTATTATTGTTCTAAATATGACGTGTTTTTTTTTTCTTTTAGCATCAATAAATTTCCAAGTTTTAATAAAAACATCAAGTTATATGCTTTGATAAACTCAGAAGTTGCCAATAAACATCCAAAGGCAATGGCACCCCACTCCAGTCCTCTTGCCTGGAAAATCCCATGGACGGAGGAGCCTGGTGGGCTGCAGTCCATGGGGTGGCTAGGAGTCAGACATGACTGAGTGACTTCACTTCCACTTTTCACTTTCATGCATTGGAGAAGGAAATGGCAACCCACTCCAGTGTTCTTGCCTGGAGAATCCCAGGGACGGGGGAGCCTTGTGGGCTGCCGTCTTTGGGGTCGCACAGAGTTAGACATGACTGAAGTGACTTATAGCAGCAGCAGTAGCAGAGTTTGTAGTGAAAAAAGTACTGTTGAACAAATAGAATATATGCATATAAAACTAATAAGCAGATACCCTCAGATTTAGGCTGAGAAGAAAAGAATCTGCCTGCAATGCAGGAGATCACTTTGAAATGTAGGAAACATGGGTTTGATCCCTGGGTCAGGAAGATCCTCTGGATATGGAAATGACAACCACTTCAGTATTTTTGCCTGGGAAATCCCATGGACAGAGGAGACTGGTGGGCTATAGTCCATGATGTTGCAAGAGTTGGTCATGACTAAGTGGGTAAACCACCACAACTAACTACCCTAAGACAATTTGATTTGTGGAATATCTTTGATAATATAAAAAGATAAATATCTTCAATAAATATAAAAAGTATAGCCCCTCAAAATTCCACTGTGAATTACATTCAGTCTCACCTTAAGAAAGAAGTAGTCACAATCTGTCCTGTGTAGAAAATGTGGATATACTGGAAAAAAGAAAGTCCAATATTACTAATTCCATCCTCTTGTTATTTATAAAAGTAAAATAAAAATTATTATAGATAATTTGCTATTCCCATGCAATCATATTATATTCATATTTTCTAGTTTTCCAAATTGAGAGAAAAATATAGAAAGAACATTTACTATAATTATTTAATAAATATCTCACAGAATACTTCTTTATATTAAGTTAAATTATTCATTAAAAGTAGCCATATTAAATGTTTGAAGCTTACATTATATACTATAAAAATACACACATATATGTCTTTTAACATTATCATTGATTTTATCTGAGCTAGCTAATAAGTTAGATATATTTTACAATATTTCACATAAGCGCAGAATTATTTGTCTTTAGAAAGTAACTGCAGTAAGCTTTAGGTTAGCTTCACGTCACCTAAAAAGTGTATGGGCTAGTTTGTTCCATGTTTATCCATGTTTTGATTTTTCCACCAGTTATAAAGGTGTAAAACATTCAAGAGATTGTTCCTGCTATAACATTATACATTCATTTACTGGAACACAGTTTGCTATTGACTATCTGCCAGATTTTGTTAACAAAGTTATTCAGAAGAAAATTGTGTGTCTATAACACAATGAATACATGAAGAAAAGTCTCTAATAATGTCTTAAAAGTCATGCGCATATTCTTTAAGTAAAGATAATTTGAGGACAAATATATTGTTATTTTGCATTTTTCTCAACTGGGCTTAAAAGTACTACTTATATTTTAAAATAAAAAAAGCAAGAGAGTTCCAGAAAAACATCTACTTCTGCTTTATTGACTATGCCAAAGCCTTTGACTGTCTGGATCACAATAAACTGTGGAAAATTCTGAAAGAGATGGGAATACTAGAGCACCTGACATGCCTCTTGAGAAATCTTCATGCAGGTCAGGAAGCAACAGTTAGAACTGGACATGGAACAACAGACTGGTTCCATAAAGGAAAAGGAGTTCGTCAAGGCTGTATATTGTCACCCTGTTTATTTAACTTATATGCAGAGTACATCATGAGGAACGCTGGGCAGGAAAAAGCACAAGCTGGAATCAAGATTGCCGGGAGAAATATCAATAACCTCAGATATGCAGATGACACCACCCTTATGGCAGAAAGTGAAGAGGAACTCAAAAGCGTCTTGATGAAAGTAAAAGTGGAGAGTGAAAAAGTTGGCTTAAAGATCAACATTCAGAAAACGAAGATCATGGCATCTGGTCTCATCACTTCATGGGAAATAGATGGGGAAACAGTGGAAACAGTGTCAGACTTTATTTTTGGGGGGCTCCAAAATCACTGCAGATGGTGACTGCAGCCATGAAATTATAAGATGCTTACTCCTTGGAAGAAAAGTTGTGACCAATCTATATAGCATGTTGAAAAGCAGAGATATTACTTTGCCAACAAAGGTCCTTCTAGTCAAAGCTATGGTTTTTCCAGTGGTCATGGATGGATGCGAGAGTTGGATTGTGAAGAAAGCTGAGTGCCAAAGAATTTATGCTTTTGAACTGTTGTGAGTCCCTTGGACTGCAAGGAGATCCAACCAGTCCATTCTAAAGGAGATCAGCCCTGGGTGTTCTTTGGAAGGAATGATGATAAAGCTGAAACTCCAGTACTTTGGCCACCTCATGCGAAGAGTTGACTCATTGGAAAAGACTCTGATGCTGGGGGAGATTGAGGGCATGAGGAAAAGGGGACAACAGAGGATGAGATGGAAGGATGGCATCACCAACTGGATGACGTGAGTTTGAGTGAACTCCGGGAGATGGTGATGGACAGGAAGGCCTGGTGTGCTGTGATTCATGGGGTCTCAAAGAGTCAGACATGACTGAGCAACTGAACTGAACTTAACTGATATTTTAAAATATTTTGTGCTTTCCTGGGCTACTTAGATACCTCCAAGGAAACAATAATGCTATTTTCTGAAGTTTGATGCTATATAAACATTCATTATTTTACACAACAGTTAATGGTGAGAATTCAGATGCTCTTGAGGCACAAATTTCTCTGCCTCTCCAGCCATCTCCATCAGCTTCTTTCATCTCTACTTAGATGCAACGTGGTTAGCTTCTGTGGTCAAAAAGACCCTCTCTAGAGTCGCTGTACTTTTTTTCTACTTTGTTTTTTCTTTTGTAGCTTCCAGATATAGCAAAAACCGTTGCAATTGGAGATTGATATTAATATTTTTAAATGGTATCAGTCATTTTAGAATTTTCATTTCAAATAATTCATTTCTGAATATGGAGTTATTATTGTTATAGATAATTGGTTATATCTCAGCATGGAGAGTGTAGCACCTACAATTATTAGAGTGAGGCAGAAAGGAGGTAGGATTTAAGGAGGCCTAGCTATTCAGTTCAGTTCAGTTGCTCAGTCGTGTCCGATTCTTTGTGACCCCATGAATCGCAGCATGCCAGGCCTCCCTGTCCATCAGAAACTCCAGGTGTTCACTCAGACTCACATCCATTGAGTCAGTGATGCCATCCAGCCATCTCATCCTCTGTCGTCCCCTTCTCCTCCTGCCCCCAATCCCTCCCAGCATCAGAGTTTTTTCCAGTGAGTCAACTCTTCACATGAGGTGGCCAAAGTACTGGAGTTTCAGCTTTAGCATCATTTCTTCCAAAGAAATCCCAGGGCTGATCCCCTTCAGAATGGACTGGTTGGATCTCCTTGCAGTTGAAAGGACTCTCAAGAGTCTTCTCCAAAACCACAGTTCAAAAACATCAATTCTTCGGCACTCAGCCTTCTTCACAGTCCAACTCTCACATCAATACATGACCACAGGAAAAACCATAGCCTTGACTAGATGGACCTTTGTTGGCAAAGCAATGTCTCTGCTTTTGAATATTCTATCTAGGTTGGTCATAACTTTCCTTCCAAGGAGTAAGCATCTTTTAATTTCATGGCTGCAATCACCATCTGCAGTGATTTTGGAGCCCCCCAAAATAAAGTCTGACACTGTTTCCCCATCTATTTCCCATGAAGTGATGGGACCAGATCCCAAAATTTGGCATACAGAAAGCTGTAGTAACAATGAGTTTAATTCTATGCAAGCTTTGGTACTTGGCTACAGCAGGCCATTTGGGCTATGGAGTTTATTTTCAAACTTATGAATGGAATATATTGATAAAGGGATTCTAGACCCTAGAGACGATGTTCAGATGACCAGGCAACTATGAATACATTATTGGTTTTGAGAATGTAATAATATGCTTCAGGACCAGGTGTCTTGTTATGGACCTGTCTTGAGTCTTTTCACTTACTAGTGATGTGACCTTAAACATATTTTAAGATATGTTTTAACAAAAGATCTGATATTTTATAGTGTGTTGAAGAATTTTGTAAAAGGCTGATTTACAAAATGGAATCTGCGGATTTGTTCCTGTATGCTTATCACCAACTGGAGACTCAAACATGCTTTGTAAACACAGGATCCTAATTAGGGTCACATTACTGGTTTATAAGGATTCCATTTGGATTTTGTATAATTGTACATGTATAGTGAGGAAAAGTATAATTGGGATGTACCTGAGAAAAGATTCATGAAATAAGATATTCATTAAATAAAGGTAATTAAGCAAAAATAAACTTCTCTGCTTGGATAGTCATATGCCTTCTTTTAATAAATGTTATTTTAATATAAAAACAAATTTATTTTAAGAATTTATTCTATTTAGAGAAATAAGTGTATGAATGAAAAATATGCTTTATTTTTCTAGTTATTAATATATAGCATCTTAAATGACATTCTTAATATGCCAAATTCTAATAGATACGTTTTAGTTGTATTTACTTTGGTAAATTTTTGGTGGTTGTCTTCCTTGTGAGGCATTACTATGAACAATAGTTACTTTTAATGTACTCTTGCTTTTTAGAATGATTAAAAACATTATGAATCATGCAAAAAATTATTGTTAGCATAAAAATCAAATAATTTTTAAAGTAATTGGTCAATAATATTATTTTATCATTTTCAACAACTTTCCAATATTTAGAATTTGAATATTTAACATTATGGATATGTAAATATATAATGTATAAATACATATTTATAAATACATGTAAGTAAGTATTCAGGTTGCCATAATAAGAGAATGATAAATTTCTATGATCCTTAAATGTTATAAATGTAAATTTTGTTTCTGAATAAAATGAAAATGTATGTTGAAAAAAATCTCACAGTAATGGTAATTGACTAAGCATTCTACAAAAAGTAGTAAACCTAAAATTAATTGTACATTTTTAATAGTCTTGGAAGGATTTTCAATATAATAAGTCTTTGCAAGTGAAAACTATCTGTAACAATTACTTTCTGAAGAATACAGAGCACTTCTTTACTAATATATATTTGAATATGCATTCAACAGATCTCTATTTGGATAAGTGAATTGCTCCAAGTATATAAATGTCAGTTATTATTGGGCTTCCCTGGTGGCTCAGATGGTAAGGAATCTGCCTGCAATGCAGGAGTTCTGGGTTTGATCCCTGGGTTGGGAAGATCCTGTGGAAAAGGGAATGCTTACTCACTCCAGTATTCTTGTCTGGAGAATTCCATGGACAGAGAAGACTGTTGGGCTACAGTCCATAGGTTCGCAAAGAGTTGGACAGGACTGAGCCACTAACACACACACAGAGCTATTATTCTATTGTATATTAAATTAAATAAGAAGAACTGTGTACTTTCTGTATTATTCTCAAGCAGTATCTGTCATGAGCACATGAGCAGCTTTAAGAATCAGATCAGCCACACTACATCACTCATTGAAATTTACAGCAGATAAGGAATGCAAAACATGAGAGAAAATGAAAGACAGAAAAATTACCTTTCTCAAAAAAATCTGTGCTCATCTGAATCTTAAATCATGCATTATTTTCCCTTCATATCATTTTTGATGGGAATCTTACAGAAAAAAAAAAAAAAGTGGGTTAAACTGACTGTGCTTCACTGTCAAGAGAAACCTATGGTCAGGGATATATCTAATTCCCAAAGCTTTCATCATTAATATTTTATGAGTCTCACTGATCTGTCCTATCTAGAAGAAAAATTTATCTTTCATTTGTGCAAGCACTACCTGCTGAGTAATAGATTTGATTTCTATAAGTTGAGGGTTGAAAAGCAAACAGCAGCTAAGGTAAGAACAGGCAAATTGTTCTTTTACTGGAGTCTGGCTGCAATTTCCTGGAGTTGCAGAGCCAGCCAAGCAAAGTGAAAGATCCCTGGGGAACTAGGAAGTGTCAATTCCGTTCTAACATACCTTGGCCTACACATGTTACTGCCCAAATGTTTAAGTTGACTTGTAAATGAGATGATTAGCTACAGTGACTTTTTAAACATTTTCAAGTAAATTTAGTGCCTAAAATGTCGGAAAATCATTAGCTTAACCTTGAAAATTTCCTTCACTGTAGATGAGATGTTCTGACAAAACGTGGTCCACTGGAGAAGGCAATGGCGAATCACTTCAATGTTCTTCCCTTCAGAACCCTATGAACATTATGAAAAGACAAAAAGATATGACCTGAAAGATGAACTCCCCAGGTCAGTAGGTGCCTAATATGCTACTGGAGAAGAGTGGAGAAATAACACCAGAAAGAATGAAAAGACGGAGCCAAAGTGAAAACAACATAGTCATGTGTGGATGTGAGACGTGGACTATAAAGAAAGCTGAGCACCGAAGAATTGATGGTTTTGAACTGTGGTGTTGGAGAAGACTCTTGAGAGTCCCTTGGACTGCAAGGAGAGCCAACCAATCCATCCTAAAAGAAATCATTCCTGGATATTCATTGGAAGGACTGATGCTGAAGCTGAAACTCCAATACTTTGGCCACCCAATGCAAACAAATGACTCATTGGGAAAGACCCTGATGCCGGGAGAGACTGAAGGCAGGAGGGGAAGGGGATGACAGAGCATGAGATGGTTGCATGACACCACTAACTCAATGGACATGAGTTTGAGCAAGCTTTGGGAGTTGGTGATGGACAAGGAAGCCTGGCTTGCTGCAGTCCATGGGGTCACAAAGAGTCGGAAATGACTGAGGGACTGAACTGAGATGATGAAAAGGCAAATTAATGATCTTCAAACACTTCACACTGGAAAGATAGGGTGTTTTGCCCCTTCCTTAATTATGGCTTGCCTTAGCTGAACTAAGGAGGCCATCTAAGTAGGCTATGATGCCAACTAAATAGACTCATATGTGACATTTCTAGCATTATGGATTTTTGCTAAAGACTTATTACTTGCTGTTTATTTTATATTTATTTTGAACTACAGAAATGATGTTAAATATAAAGCAAATTTGAACAATTTTCTTATTCAAGTTCAAAACAAGTTATAAAGCAGCAGAGACAACTCACAGTATCAATGCATTTGGCCTGGGAACAGTAACAAGCATACAGTGCAGTGGTGGTCCAAGAACTTTTGCAAAGCCTTGAATATGAGGAGTGTAGTGGCCAGCCATCAGGAGTTGACAACAACCAATTGAGAGGATAATTGAAGCTGATCCTCTTACAAATGAATGAGAAGTTTCTGAAAAACTCAATGTAGATCATTCTATGGTCGTTCAGCATTGAAACAAATTGGAAAGGTGAAAAAGCTCAATAAGTGGGTGACTCATGAGATGATTAAAAAAAAAAATCATCGTTCTGAAGTGTTATCTTCTCTTATTCTATGCAACAACAAACCATTTCTCAATCGGGTTGTGCCTTGTGACAGAAAGTGGATTTTATATGATAACCAGTAATGACAAGCTCAGTGGTTGGATGAGAAGAAGCTCCAAAACACTTCCCAAAGCTAAACTTGCACCCAAAAAAGATCATGGTCACTGTTTGGTGGTCTGTTGCCAATCTGAATCCCAGTGAAACCATTACATCTAAGAAGTACACTCAGCAAATCAGTGAGATGCACCGAAAACTGCAACACCTGCAGCTGGCAACAGAAAGGGCTCAGTTCTTCTCCACAACAATGCTCTACCACACATCGCAAAACCAATGCTTCCAAATTTGAATGAAGTCGGCTATGAAGTTTTGCCTCATTTGCCATATTCACCTGACCTCTCACCAACTGACTACCACTTCTTCAAGCATCTTGACAACTTTTTGCAGGGAAAATATTTCCACAACCAACAGGATGCAGAAAATGCTTTCCAAGAGTTTGTCGAATCCCAAAGCATGGGTTTTTATGCTACAGGAATAGACAAACTTAGTTTTTATTGGCAAAAATGTGTTGATTACAATGGTTCCTATTTTGGTTGATAAAGATGTGTTTGAGCCTAGTTATAATGATTTAAAATTCATGATCTGAAACCACAATTACTTTTTGCACCAACCTAATATAACCCACTGTGATTCCCATGTCCTTCTCATCTTTTATTCAAAATATTAATTATCTGGATTTAGTTTTTTCCTTTATCATCTCAATAATTTGTATTAATGAATGGATTTTTTAAGGGCCACATTTTATTACATAACAATTTTTTGTTATTTCCTTATTGACTCCTTTTTCTTATTTTTTAATCACTTTGCAATACTTACATCTTCAAACACTAGGGGAGCATTTTTTACAAAGTTAAACTAAAGTTTAAAAATGGGTGGTTTGGCTGGATATAACTCCCATAATTGATTCCTTTTTACATATCAGCCTTAAAGCCTTTAAAACGTGTATAAAAATGACTACACAATGTGGACTTTCACAGCTTAAAAATCAGGAATGTTAAATTCACAAATTCCAAATTGTAATCATATAGTCAAGCTCAGGAGAAGGGCAGGGAGTTCATTGGTGAATCTTGGTTGGAGGAAGGGGGAATAATGTCTTGTAGCTACTCTTTTATGAACCAAAGGCAGAGCCATTACAATGATATTGGGAAAAAGTTGTTAAGTAAGGAAGACATTTTCTCACTGAAACTTTTTTTTTCAGTATTACAGCTCTTTTTTATTTAGAAGATAGCAGGAGAATCCATCCTCGAAGCGTGAGGGCATGCCAACCCAAAGACTGGAAGAGAAGAGAGTGGAGGAGTGCGCGGGGGAGGTAGAGAGAGAGAGTGAGAGGGAGAGAGAGAGAAAGAGCACACGCACGCGGGAGAGAAAGAGAGGGAGAAAGTGCTTTGGCTCCTCCTTTTATATGTTTTTTCCTCCACCTGAGCCTGCCGTATGTAAACTGGACTCAGCCAGGAGTGCTGTTTGTTATACCTGAAGTCTTCACTCTGGTCCTCGGACCTTCCTTTGACCTTCCTTTGACCTTCCTTTGTTTTATTTTCATGGTCACTGAAACTTTTGAGAGCTCTTTTTATCAAGCACTCAGGTTCCAAGTAGTATTACTGTTTACATAGCAGCTATCTTCCTGGCTTTTCAATATATCCCTGTTATAAATGCTGTCTGTTGTCTAATAGTGCCAATTAGATAAGCAAATCAGATAACTCTGTTGCCAAAATGATGTCTTAAAATGTAAATCTGGTCAGAACACTTTTGACTTTGATTCCTTTATTGTTTTCTCTTCTCGCTGTCTGTTTGGTTTGATACATTTCTTAGCCATGTGTTTTATTCCTATCAAGCATTTTATGCCTCAGCCACATTTAATTACCTGCCATTTTTCAAATACATTTCATATGAACTTTCAAGCTTCAGTGCTTTTGAACATATATTCCATTTTCCTAGACAAAACCCTGATCAAATTTCACTTCTGTTGAAACGTCTGTAACCTCTGCAGCAATGTTGATCATCCTCTTCTTGAGGCTTCAATTAGAAGATGAACTGCATCTTACTGCAATCTTTCTGTGAATGTCTATACAAACATCTCATTCAATTCATATGTTGCAGCATTCCATGGAAATGGAATTCTAGGAAAATCTGGAAGATCTATATCTCTCCTTAAGATGTTTACACTAGCTCTTCCTTCATGGTCTGTCCATCTGTTTGTTCACATTTATATTCATCACTTTGCTGATTTCTTCTCCTTTTAGAAAGACTATAATTCTACTGACAAGCTGGGCTAAAACCAGTGTTTCTAATTTCCATTCTCTGGTTGGAAACAACTGTCTCCTCTGCTCTCTTGTGGATGCAGACAGTCCCTGCCCACTTCCTCCCTCCCCCTGGGGGATACATCCACCCTGGAAGACCAGATATTGGATCCTTCAAGTCTCAATCTGACTTGTGGTAGCCAGGTATGTGTACTTTTTGACACAAAACCATAGTGTGAATTTTCAATTACCATGGTTATCATGAATTAAAGTGACAAAGATTCTGTTCTTCTGGTTCTTGCTCCTCTCACTTGACCAGCTCTCTGTAAGAACATGTGAGCAGCAACCCCTGAACAGGAGTCACTTGTGGAGTGAGTCACCACCTCCACACATGATGATGCATATCAATGTCTGAAAATGACCAGAGAAATGGGAGATAGCAGTCTTACTCGGAATTGAAACAGAAATGAAGCAGGAAACAAGATAATGGACACAAAGCATTTTCTTTTGAAAATTTGGTTCTCAATTCCTTAAAGGCTAGGCTATTGACTAAAAGGAGGCCTAAAGCTTCTATTTTTCCAAAGGAAGTAGAGATCTCGGGATGACAGACCTATCTGAGGCTCAAGCACTCTAATCCACTTTTTGATACACTATGGGAAACCTCTAGACAGACTGCCCTCTGAAGTTTTCATGTCACTCAAACAATAGTTTTTCCTTTATAGTATTTTCCCAGAGCCTCTATATCTTTTGTTTGTTTGTTTTTTAATGACTAAAAATTATTTAGGCAAAGCTCAAGAAACTTTCAGTTGTCATTTTTAGGAAACATATATGGCTTATTAAAGTTTCAAGTCAATCTAATTGCTTAACTTTTCATGTAAAATGTCTATGATAGCTTTTGTCATGACTGAGTATTTAATCACAGTAGAATACAACACTTAGCAATCTAGAGAGTCCATAAAATTGGAAATAATTCCTTCAAATAATTTTAATTAAAATATCAATTTTACTATAAAATTCTGTTCTAAGAATTGCAATTTTATCAAGTCTCCAATTGAGTTACTGTCTAAAGACAATTAATTTATAGTTATTAAAAGAAAAGAAAGAAAATGCAAAATAATTCATGGGAAGAATTCAGTCCAATAGGGCCTCCTATTCAGGAAATAACTGTAGGGAGTGAAATCCTGGGTTTGAACAAGGCAGATGATGGAATGTCACTGGTAAATAACATATATTTACCAACACTGATGGGGGATGGTGTTAGCAAAAATCCATCTGTAGAAAATAATGGAGTTGGAGAACAGTCTTCATATGCTTCCTAAAGGAAGGTGGGGGAAGGAATGAGGACCTCCTCCCATCAAATTCTCCCCTTGTTCCCTTCCCAATACAGACCTCCAACTTGCTGATGATGTAGAGCAAAAAATCTTGGGACAGGTGCATAGCTTTCAAGTAAAGAGATACACAGTGAAAATGAAAATTGCCAAAAGTATCTTTAATATTTGATCCATTGGACTTCATTTTTAAAGGTACTGGATCATCTGTTTGATGGGTAAAAGGCATATAATAGATTATGAGTTCTGCTAGTCCAGGTTGATGATTAGAAATAAAAGCAGGAGTGAACTTCCTTGCCATAGAGAATAAGATCAAGAGCAGAAGTGTAAGTGCTAGCTGGTCAACACTGCACATAGATCCTGGATCCCTAAGTCCTCTCAACTGGACATGTGCCTTACTAAAAACTCAGAGGAGTCTCTGATTCCCTTGGGTGTCTGTCAAATACAACAACTGAATTACATCTCTAAAATTTCAAATTTAACATCCACTTCAGTTAATTCTGGTTTACTCTGTGTGTTAAGTCATTAAAAGGCTTCTTTTGGCTGTGTGAGGGCCTGAGTCACAGTAATCTGTACTTGAGCTGGCTGTCTGGGATTTGTGAATTATTGAGGCTTTCTTCTTACTAGTCCAACTTTCCAGGCCTCTGAAAATCTCTCTCTATTTGTTACCCTGCCCCCAGACCAGCTCTAGCACTGCAGTGCTGGAAAGCCCTGTAGGCCATGGGGTGGGCTTTCTTAGCTCTCCTTCCTTGCCCCAATCTTTGTCAGGCCATGTCCTTGCATTTACTGATTCTCCACTTGGTCAATACTATAGAACTGATTTGTGATCCATTGCTCCAATTTATGTGTGGCCATTAAATGCTTGTTAAAAATTGTGTTGGTTCCTCCTTATTCCTTATTCCTCCTAAGGCAGAGAGTCTCCTTCTGCTGTAGTACCCTTAGGAATAGAAAAAAAATAAAAAATAATGAGATTCTTTTACTCTTGGAAAGGCTCTTCTTTTGCTGGAATTTGGTCATTTAATTTTGTATCTTCAGTTCTCTGAGGAGTTAAAAATACATGGCATTTTAGCTTATCTGGCTTATCTTCAAGTATTCTTTTAATAAGCATCTCCCTGCAAAACTTCTCACATTCTTGATTTGGAGAATTCTACATACAAAAATATTGATTCAAGTCAAAGTTGAGATAATATAGATTTATTTCTCAAATACTGAAACCACCCATCAATGATGATTCTTCCACAAGTGACTAGGTCAATAACAGCATGAGAAATTAGAAAATAATTAGAGTATATGTATGAGTTTTAGATCTTACTTAGTCTATTTCTCTAAAGCTTTTGACAGTATAGATTACAAAAAGCAGTGGAAAATTCTTAAAGAGATTGGAATGCCAGACCACCTCACCTGTCTCCTGAGAAACTTGAATGCATGTCAAGAAGCCATGGTTAGAGTCTTAGAATGGAACAATTGACTGGCTCAAAATTGGGAAAGGAGTAGTAACAAGGCTGTATATTATTACTCTTATTTAGCGTCTATGAAGAGTACATCACAAGAAATGCTGGGCTGGATGAATCACAAGCTGGAATCAAGATTGCTTGAAGAAATATCAACAACCTCAGATATGTGGATGAAACCATTCTAAAGGCAGAAAGTGAAGAGGAACTAAAGAGTCTCTTAATGAGGGTAAAAGAGGAGAGGGGGAAAGCTGGCTTAAAACTCAACATTCAAAAAACTAAGATCATGGCATCTGGTCCAAATACATCATGGCAAATAGAAGGGGGAAAAGTGGAAGCAGTGACAGATTTTATTTTCTTGGGCTCCCAAAATCACTGCATACAGTGACTGGAGCCATAAAATTAAAAGACACTTGCTCCTTGGAAGAAAAGCTATGACAAACCTAGGCAGCATATTAAAAAGTGGAGATAACACTTTGCCAACAAAGTCCATATAATTAAAGCTATGGTTTTTCCAGTAGTCATGTATGGATGTGAAAGTTAGACCGTAAAGAAGGCTGAGCACCAAAGAATTGATGCTTTTCAATTGAGGTGCTGGAGAAGACTCTTGAGAATCCCTTGGACTGCAAGGAGATCAAACCAGTCAATCCTAAAGGAAATCAACCCTGACTCTTCATTGAAAGGACTGATGCTGAAGCTGAAGCTCTAATGCTTTGGCCCCCTGATACAAAGCACAGACTTATTGGAAAAGACCTTGCTTGTCAGAAAGACTGAAGGCAAAAGGAGAAGGAGGTGGCAGAGGATGAGATGGTTGGATGGCATCACTGACTCAATGGACGTGAATCTGAACAAACTCCAAGAGATAGTGGAGGACAGAGGAGTCTGGCCTGCTGCAGTCCATGAGGTCGCAAAGAGTAGTAACTGAACAACAACATTTATCTAAAACCTAATGCCTGTAAAGTGGAAAAGCCTCCAATCTTAATTTTCCACATATAAGATGGCACTGAGGGAAAAGTAAACGGTGTAGGCTATGAGAAGTTGAGCAAGCAGAAGAATCTATACAATATTCCCTTTCCCAGTCAATGTCTACTCTTTATTTCCAGGGCTTGAGGCCACTTAGTGTCAACTCTACCTTAAAATCAACATCTAGGAAATGCTGCTAGATTTAATATATATCCATATTATATCCATGCCTCACTAAAACTATCACCTTCATTCCAAGTTATTATGATTTCTTACCTGGATTTAGCTATGGTTTTTGCTCATCTCCATTCTTTCACTCTTGCAACCTTGCCTCCTTGCCCACCCCAACCTATGCTAAAGTAGACTAACTAGAGTGGGGTTCAATCCCTGGGTTGGGAAGATTCCCTGGAGAAGGAAATGGCAACCCACTCCAGTATTAGGAAATGGCAACCCACTCCAGTATTCTTGCCTGGAAAACCCCATGGTTGGAGGAGCCAAGCAGGCTACAGCCTATGGGATTGCAAAGAGTTGGACACGACTGAGCGACTTCACTTTCACTTTTATTAAAATGAAAATCAGATAGCCTCATTCTGCTAATTATACTATCATTGTACAAGCATTATACTATCTCCTCAGTTCTTTTGAAATACATGTTAAAAACGATATAAAAAAAGTCCTCATTGGTTCACCTATTCTTGCCTTCTTCTTTCAGCAGCAGACACACTATCTTCCTTGTTCTTTGTACATGTTGTGAACCTCTTGATATAGGTAGACTCTGCACTGGATGTTCCCATTTTCCTTCTAAAAATCTCTCTTCCTAGTACTCTCATGGCCCTAACCCTTACCCTCTTTCAAGTCACTATTCAGGCATAACTTTCTCAATGAGATCTATCTTAACTATCAAATTCACAGTTCCTTCCCTCAAACATGCATTCCAGAATCACTCAGCTTGTCCTGGCTTTTCCTTTTCTGTGACATTCGTAACCTTCTAATATATTATATAGCTTACTTATTTATTTATTTTTAATATATATCTACTTAGATTATATCCCAAACTTTACAAGAACTGATATTTTTTCTTTGATAGTTTGGAAATATTTGATAATAGATATAGTAAATACACATTGAAAGAATGAAACAATGTGAAGGAAAAAATTAATCAACCAGTCAATTTCTTGTGTATAGATTCAGTCAAAACATTTATCAATGCATTTTTTTTCTCCAAATTTCAACTTTAAGTTGATGGTTTGGAATTAAAATTTCCTTAATAATATTTATTTGTATAGATACCAATACAATTTTTAAAGGTTATAGTGCTCTCTATGTGTTAATAAGTTGGAATTTCAAAGCTATATCTATCCCTGAAGAGATTTTTTTAGAAAAGTGATAAAATATTATTAGGACATACAGGGGTATATTTGTCAGAACACACACATCTAGAATAGTTACCTTCTACCAGATCCATAAGCAATCATATTTGGAATCATATTCATGTATTGAGTTCTAGTAATGTGATTAGTGACAAATTTTTAATAAATTGACCAACCAATAAGCAAACTCCTTATTTTGCCAAAATCCTTGGGATAATATGTACCCAATGTGCTCATTCAAGAATATGCTGGTATTTCTAAACAAAGATGAAAGCTAGATTATCATGTAGAGTATTACCTTTTACTCTAAATTGTAGCTGAAGTCAAAGCTTACAAAATAACACAGATAGTCCCAAAGTAAATTTCCAAAGTAATATTGCTTTTAAATGCAGAGGTAGACAATGGAGAATATGACATGGCAAAGAACAAAGAGAGGAGGGAAGTGCACTCAGTCATTTTAAATGCATTGTGAAAATACCAAAGCAAGAAACTATTTGATTTTTGGAGACTAGCAAAGTACCAAAGCATCATGAGAATATGTGGATAATGAAAAATTTGGATCTAAAAGAAAGTCAAAATTCAAAAGGGCAATCTCTTTTAGAGGAAAAAAATAAAATAAGCTCTACAACACAAAAGAGGATCAAATTAGACAGAAAATATTAACAGAGATAGCCCAAACTGCTTTTTATCCTTTGCAGTTGGCTTACAACAGTATCATTTACAGGATAAAATATTTATTAACTTTACTTCTGGTTATCAACAATAGCAAAAATAGTTTACATTTATGTAACTCTCATGAGGGCTTCTGGGTTGTGCACTCCAGAAAGTACTTCCTAGCCACAAATAATACTATGAGAATGATTTTCCTTAGCATCAGGTGATGGGGTAGAAATGACACTCTGTGACATGGTTTTACATAAGTTAATTCATTTTATCATTTCAATAATTGTATGAGTTGGAGATTTTTATTTTTAACCAGTATTAGTTTCTCTCCAGGGATACACAACCAACAGAAGATCTCTTTCTCTCTCTTTCTATTTATAGATGCACATGACAAATAGAATTATGAAATTTGAGGATTCCAGTGATGTGCCATCTGCAGGGGCTTCCCTGGTGGTGCAGATGGTAAAGAATCCACCTGCAGTGTGGGAGCCCTGGGTTTGATCCCTGGGTCAGGAGGATTCCCTGGAGGAGGGCACGACAACCCACGCCAGTATTCTTGCCTGGAGAATCCCATGGACAGAGAAGCCTGGCGGGTGACAGTCCATGGGGTTGCAAAGAGTTGGACACTACTGAGCTACTAAGCACAGCAGAGCATAGCACAGCCATCTGCAAATGAGAAGATCAGGAAAGCAAGTGGTATAGTTTCACACTGAGTGCAAAGGCCTAAGGGCAGGAGATTCAACGGTATAAGTCCTGTGAGTGCACAAAAAGACTGATGATCCATCTCAATGGTAGGCAGAGTGAGTAAATTCTCCCTTTCTCTTCCTTTTTGTTCTCTTCAGATCTCCTGAACAGATTGAGTGAAGCCGGCCTATGTTGGGGAGTGCAGTCTACTTAACTCTTTCTACCAATTCAAACACTAATCTCATCTTGAGACATGTCACAGACACATCCAGAAATAATGTTAGCCAAACATCTGGTCATCCTGAGATTCTGTCAAGCTGACACGTGAAATTAACGATCACTTCTTCATTTTGCTGAATCAAAAACTAAAGAGTAGAATTAACTAACCTGAAAAAGTAAAACAGCTATTATTGGAGCCTGGATTTTTATTGCGGGGAGTCTATCTTCATCATCACTGTTCTTAATTAGGACACTATACTGCCTCTTCAAAATGAGACCTACTGAATACTTTCAATCCTTAGTTCTAGGAAACAGCAGTGAACATAAAAGCAAATCTCCTGCTCTCGTGAGCTTTCATTCTATAAGGGTATTCAGACAAGTAAAAGCTAGTACATAGTGTGTTTATTGCTTGCCAACTACTGTTCAAAGCTCTTTATAATTATTAAAACATTCAAACTTCAAAACAACCCTATGAAATAATTATCACCATTATTACCATTATTATCCTTCTTTTACAGACAATAGAGTGAACAAAAGGATTAAGTGACTTGCCCAAGGTTATGGAGCTAGTAAATGGCATTTCCCCCACTCATAAATACTTTGTCACACTCTCTTAGCTCTGTTGCAATAACCCAAGCACAGTCCTATCACTAAACTAATGATTCAGAAAAAAACTTCCTAAAACAAAGAAACAGAACTTTCTTGAAATTCCTGAATTTCTCTTATTATCTGTTTCTTCTCTCATACTTTTCAAAATCCCATGTTGAAAATGCTTTTGTTGTTCTTGTCCATGTGAAAAAGGAGCAGAAGTAATAAAAAATAAAATAAAAAGTAAAATATGTTTGTGAGTATAAAAATAAGTCTGTACACTTCTGTGAATTTCATAATTGATGAGACAGATTCATGCAGCCACAAAGACTTATAATTAGCACTCTTTCTTTCTTCCTTCTCTCCTCATTGTCTCCTTATTTCTCTTCTCTTTTCAGCAAAGGATATTTGAATAAATGGATTTACAAATGAATTAGATGGATCAATAGGGAGGTAGGTTGGTAGGTAGGGAGAAAGAGATAATTACAATATACCAATAAACTGAATAAAAGAAATATATAACTGAAGAGAATTGAAATTGAATTTGAAACAGAACATTGTGTCAACATATTACCCCCTTTTTTACTCATGATAATAAATACAGGAAAATTATCTAGTTTCATATGTCATTATCCAGATAGCTTTCCTCTTTGAAAAAGAAAAATGTCTAAGACTTTTTAGCCTTCTTGGATGTCACCTTCAATTTGGGTGACTTGTTACACCCAAGGTCAGGAGCAGCTGCATCAGACAGCTTGGAAGAGAATGCATTTCTGAAGGGAATGAATCTGGTATGAAGGTTTGGAAAACAGTACCAAAAAATAAATGCCATCAAGACTGAGTGAACTCTGAGTCACTGTAGTCTGAGATCCCCATTCCTGGAGCAAAGAAGTGATGGACCTGTTGTGTGCATACATGCATGCTAAGTTGCTTCAGTCATGGCCAACTCTTTGCAACCTCATGGACTGTGGCCCACCAGGCTTCTCTGTCCATGGGATTTTCCAGGCAGGAATACTGGAGTGAGTTGCCATGCCATCCTCCAGGGGACCTTCCCAACTCGGGGATCCAACCTACATCTATTATGTCTCCTGCATTGGCAGGCAGATTCTCTACCAGACTTGTCATGGATCAATGTACAAGACACAAAACAGGATTGGAGCCTGAACGATAAAGCAAGAGGAAGATTGGTATCAGATCAAGATGTATTCGGCATCAGCCTGCAGTTTAATCTGAGAAGTTCTGGAATTAAGTTCTGGATTACACTATGCTCATACCTACTTATGGGCTTCTCTGGTGACTCAGCGGTAAAGAATCCACTTGCCAATGCAGGAGATGTAAGTTTGATCCCTGGCTGGGGAAAACCCCCTGGAAAAAGATATGGGAGCCCAGTCCAGTACTCTTGCTTGGATAATCCCATGGACAGAGGAGCCTGGTGGGATATATAATCCATGGGGTCACAGAGTTGCACACAACTGAGAGACTGATCAAC
This sequence comes from Bos javanicus, assembly GCF_032452875.1. Lineage (NCBI taxonomy): Eukaryota > Metazoa > Chordata > Mammalia > Artiodactyla > Bovidae > Bos > Bos javanicus. The sequence goes on from NC_083872.1 coordinate 16,237,492, forward strand.
AATGAAAGTTCACTGTTAACAGTATTATAGTGTGGGGACATCTGAGAGAACTAGGAGTTTCATTTTCATTTCCGTATGCAAAACATACTTCAAGACAAATCTATACAAAACAAACAGAAAAAGCACTTTAGTCAACAATTCAGTTTTCAAGGACTCTGAAGAATCTTAAGAGTTACATAAAATATCCATAACTCAGACTGAAATGTTGACTTTTTCTATAAGAATATAAGTTATTTCACAAGATATAAATTCCAAGCTTTTATTGATTATGACATACTATTTAGTAACAAAGATTTTTTTTAAGTATTTTTAATAGGTACTTTTGCAAGTGAAGTTTTTGAGATTTATGTGTTTCTAGTTGACTAGAAAATATTTTTCAGAAATAGCTTTTTTAGTGTTTTGAGAAGTGTGCATTCCAGCATCAGAATACAACACTTGCTCAAATGAAGGTTTAATAGCTATTTTGGAGTTCTTATTTCTGTTGCCATTTTCATCTAAAATCATGAAAGGAAGAATTACTTTGGATATTGCAGTTTCTGAAAATGAGATTACACATATATGTTCAGTTCAAACTTCCATCTCGTACTCCATACTGGAGGCCAGTATAGATCAATCTATATCTTCTTTCTGGAAACAATTCTGTAATTCAATAGAAGACAAAAGGAAAAAAAAATTCATAATGGATATTACAATTTTAGTTCTTTCAATTTTAATATTAATTTGGTAATTAAAAATATATAAAATGTTTTACCTATAAACTTAATGACAAAGAACTTTAGATTAAAAATCAGTGTCCTTTTATTTTTCTTCTGCAGGCTGAAGAACACCCATGGGAAGTCAAGTAGGGTATTACCAGTTCATCAGATTTTAACCTGATGACTTTATTGTTCTACTTCATCAAGATTCTACGAACCTTTCTTATGACAGAATTGCACGATCTGTTCTCCCAAAGGCTGCCTTCCTGAAAATGATTTCCCAATCAACTCAAAAACTTCATATTGAACCAAGGAGATTAGTTTTCAATTTTTTTCAACCCTAACATATGTGAAAGTTCACAATTCTCTCAGTAAGAATGGCAAGATGGCAGAGGGATAGGATGGGGAGATAACTTTTTCCCCAAAAAATTCATCAAAAGATCATTTGAATGCTGAGCAACTTCCACAAAACAACTTCTGAACACTGGCAGAGGACACCTGTCACCCAGAAAGGCAGCCCATTCTCTTCGAAAGGAGGTAGGACAAAACAAAAATACAAAAAGAGAGAGAAAAGAGTTAGGAATGAAGACCTGTCATGGGGAGGGAGTCATGAAGGAGAAGTTTCCACACAGTAGGAAACCCTCTCACAGGAGAGTCTGTGGGGAGTTTTAGAATCTCAGAAGGCAACATAACTAGGAGAAAGAAGACACACACACACACAAATACATGCCTAACCGCAACTGCAGAGAAGAAAACTTTCTTGTGAAAGGCTCAAACCTAACAACTTAACTTGCAGCTCACTCACAGAACAAAGCAATGAACAAATATGAAAGGAGAGCTAGTCAGCTGCATACCAGCCCCTCCCTGCCCAGAGGCAGAGAGGCTTGATTGTGACAGCCAGAGGAAGGCAAGGGGTTGCTAAAATCTCAGCCCCAGAGAAGGCATCTTCCATCAAATTATGAGCAGGCTCCCAGATGCTAACCACATCTTCCTGAGATCCTGGAGAGTTGACATCCTCCAAGATGCATGGCCCACGTGGGAGAGTGCGCTTGCCAAGCACCTGGTTGGCTGAGCTGCTCAGACCTGGGAAGGGCACAAAATGCATGTCCAACCTACAGAGACTGAGCCAGAACTGTGACTGAGTGTCCACTGTAGAGGTTCTGGTCAACAGTGGCCTTCTACGGGGGCTCTGGGTGCAGCAGACCTGGGTATGGCATGAGCTCTCTTGGAGGAGGTCACCATTAACTCCACCATGGAACCACCAGAACTTAAACAGGACTGGGGAAACAGACTCTTGGAAGGCACAAAGAAAAACTTGTGTGCACCAAGACCCAGGAGAAAGGAGCAGAGACTGCACAAGACACTGACCCAGACATGCTCATGATTGTCCAAGAGTTTGCTGCAGAGGCGTGGGTCAGTGGTGGCCTGCTGCAGAGTCAGGGGCACTGAGTGAAACATGGGACCTTTTAAAGAGTTTGCCATTACCTTCATTACCTCCTCCATAGTTTGAGAGCCCCACCCATCAACAGAAAATTGGATTAAATATTTACTGAACATGGCCACGCCCATCAGAACAAGATCCAGTTTCCCCCTCAGTCTATCCCTTCAGGAAGCATCCATAAGCCTCTTATCCTTATCCATCAGAGGGGAGACATTATGAAAACCACAACCACAGAAAACTAACCAAACATCACATGGACCACAGCCTTGTCTAGGTCAATGAAACTATGACCCATGCCATGTAGGGGCCACCCAAGATGGATGGATCATGGCGGACAGTTCTGACAAAATGTAGTCCACTGGAGAAGGCAATGGCAAACCATTTCAGTATTCTTGCCTTGAGAACCCCATGAACAGTTTGAAAAGACAAAAAGATAGGACACTGAAAGATGAACTCCCAGGTCGGTAGGTGCCCAATATGCTACTGGAGATCAGTGGCGAAATAACTAAAGAAAGAATGAAGAGATGGAGTCAAAGCAAAAACAACACCCAGCTGCGGCTGTGACTGGTGATGGAAGTAAAGTCCAATGTGGTAAAGAGTAATACTGCATAGGAACCTGGAATGTTAGGTCCATGAATCAAGACAAACTGGAAGTGGTCAACCAGGAGATGGCAAGAGTGAACATTGACATTTTAGGAATCAGTGAACTAAAATGGACTGGAATGTGTGAATTTAACTCAGATGACCATTTAGCTACTACTGTGGGCAAGAATTCCTTAGAAGAAATGGAGTACCTATTATAGTCAACAAAAGAATCTGAAATGCAGTACTTGGATGTAATCTCAAAAATGATAGAATGATCTCTGTTCATTTCCAAGGCAAACCATCCAATATTACAGTAATCCAAGTCTATGCCCCGACCAGTAATGCTGAAGAAGCTTAAGTTGAATGGTTCTATGAAGACTTCCAAGACCTTCTAGAACTAACACCCCCCAAAGATGTCCTTTTCATTATAGGGGACTGGAATGCAGAAGTAGGAAGTCAAGAAACACCTGGCAAATGTGGCCTTGGAATACAAAACGAAGCAAGTCAAAGGCTAACAGAGTTTTGCCAAGAGAAAACACTGGTCACAGCAAACATCGTCTTCCAACAAAATAAGGGAAAACTCTACACCTGGACATCACCAGATGGTCAATACTGAAATCAGATTGATTATGTTCTTTGAAGCCAAAGATGGAGAGGGCTCTATGTAGTCAGCCAAAAACAAGACAGGGAGCTGACTGTGGCTCATGTCATGAACTTCTTATTGCCACATTCATACTTAAATTGAAAAAAGTAGGTAAAACCTATGAGTATGCAGTGGAAATGACAAATAGATTCAAGGGGTTAGATCTGATAGACAGAGTGCCTGAAGAACTATGGATGGAGGTTCATGACATTGTACAGGAAGCAGTGATCAAGACCATCCCCAACAAAAAGAAAGGGAAAAAGGTAAAATGGTTGTTTAAGCTGGCCTTACAAATAGTTATGAAAAGAAGAGAAGTGAAAGGTAAACGAGAAAAGGAAATATATACCCACTTGAATGCAGAGTTCCAAAGAATTCGAGGAGAGATAAGAAAGACTTCCTCAGTGATTAATGGAAAGAAATAGGGGAAAAGAATAGGATGGGGAAGACTACAGATTTCTTCAAGAAAACTAGAGATACAAAGGGAACATTTCATGCAAAGGTGGGCTCGATAAAGGACAGAAATGATATGGACCTAACAGAAGCAGAAGACATTAAGAAGAGGTGGCAACAATGCACAGAAGAGCTATACAAAAAGATATTCATGACCTAGATAATCACGATATTGTGATCACTCACCTAGAGCCAGACATCTTGGAATGTGAAGTCAAGTGGGCCTTAGGAAGCATCACTATGAACAAAACTAGTGGAGGTGATGGAATTCCAGTTGAGCTATTTCAAATCCTAAAAGATAATGTTAAAGTGTTGCACTCAGTATGCCAGCAAATCTGGAAAACTCAGCAGTGGCCACAGGACTGGAAAAGGTCAGTTTTCATTCCAACCCCAAAGAAATGCAATGCCAAAGAATGCTCAAACTGCTGCACAATTGCACTCATATCACATGCTAGCAAAGTATTGCTCAAAATTCTCCAAGCCAGGCTTCAATGGTAAATGAATCATGAACTTCCAGATGTTCTAGCTGGATTTAGAAAAGGGTGAGAAACCAGAGATCAAATTGCCAACATCCATTGGATCATTAAAAAAGCAAGAGAGTTCCAGAATAAAATCTACTTCTGCTTTATTGACTATGCCAAAGCCTTTGACTGTGTGGACCACAACACACTGTGAAAAATTCTTAAAGAGACGGGAATAACAGACCACTTGACCTGCTTCCTGTGAAATTTGTATGCAGGTCAACAAGCAACAGTTAGAACTGGACATGGAAAAACAGATTGGTTCGAAATCAGTAAAGGAGTACATCAAGGCTGTATATTGTCACCCTGCTTATTTAACTTATATGTAGCATATATCATACAAAATGCTGGGCTGGATGAAGCACAAGGTGGAATCAAGATTGCTGAGAGAAATATCAATAACCTCAGATATGCAGATAACATGACCCTTTGGCAGAATGAAAAAGAAATATAGAACCTCTTGATGAAAGTGAAAGAGGAGATTGAAAAAGTTGGCTTAAAACTCAACATTCAAAAAACTAAAATCATGGCATCTGGTCCCATCACTTCACAGGAAATAGATGGGGAAATAATGGAAATAGTGATATACTTTATTTTGGGGGGCTCCAAAATCACTGCTAATGGTGACTGCAGCCATAAAATTAAAAGATGCTTGCTCCTTTGAAGAAAATTTATGACCAACCTAGACAGCATATTAAAAAGCAGAGACATTACTTTACCAACAAATATCCATCTAGTCAATGCTATGGTTTTTCCAGTAGTCATGTATGGATGTGTAAGTTGGACTATAAAGAAAGCTGAGGACCAAAAAATTGATGCTTTTGAACTGTAGTGTTGGAGAAGACTCTTGAGAGTCCCTTGGACTGCAAGGAGATCCAACCAGTCCATCCTAAAGGAAATCATCCTGAATATTCTTTGGAAAGACTGATGTTGAAGCTGAAACTCTAATACTTTGGTCACCTCATGTGAAATACAGACTCATTGGAGAAGACCCTGATGCTGAGAAACATTGAAGGTGGGAGCAGAAGGGGATGACAGAAGATGAGATGGTAGGATGGCATCACTGTTGTAATGGACATGAGTTTGAGTAGACTCTGGGAGTTAGTGATGGACAAGGAAGCCTGGTATGCTGCTGTCCATTTGGTTGCAAAGAGTCAAACATGACTGAGTGACTCCTCTGAACTGAGCTGAAGAATGGCAAGGCAAGGATTTTCTAAAACATGAGAAGCACATACATTGAAGGGTAAAGTTTGTAAAACCCTGAGGAAAATCTGACACACATATAATTCTTAGTTTATTACCATGACATTAATTTTTTGAATGTTGAGTTTTAAGCCAGCTTTTTCACTCTCCTCTTTCACCTTCATCAAGGAGCTCTTTAGTTCCTTTTTGCTTTCTGCCATAAGAATGGTATCACCTGCATAGCTGCGGTTATTGATATTTCTCCCAGCAGTCTTGTTTTAAGCTTGTGCTTCATCCACTCCAGCATTTCGTATGATGTACTCTGCATATAAGTTAAGTAAGCAGGGTGACAATATACACCCTTGAGGTACTGCTTTCCCAATTTGAAACCAGTCTCGTTCTATGTCTATGTCTGGTCTATGTCTGGTTCTAACTGTTGCTTGTTGACCTGCATACAGGTTTCTCAGGATTAAGGTAAGGTGGTCTGGTATTCCCATCTCTTTAATAATTTTCCACAGTTTGTTGTGATCCACACAATTAAAGGCTTTAGCATAGTCAGTGAAGCTGAAGTAGATGTTTTCCTGGAATTCTCTTGCTTTTTCTATGATCCAGTGGATGTCGGCAATTTGATCTCTGGTTTCTCTGCCTTTTCTATATCCAGGTTGAATATCTGCAAGTTTTTGGTTCATGTACTGTGGAGCCTAGCTTGGAAAATGTTGAGCATGACCTTGCTAGCACGTGAAATGAGTGCAATTGTGCATGTATATCCAGACACATATAACATGCATGGGAAATGGACAATGTACATATACAAAATATGTAAAGATATATATATGTGTGTGTGTGTGTGTGTGTGTGTGTGTGTGTGTGTGTGTGCTATAATTACAGTCACAATTTTGTATCTTTAAACACGAAAAATATTTAAACACTGAAGATAAAGTGAAATGGATACTAATGGGGACAGGTTCTCCTTTTGGGCATGAGGTCATTGAATGAAATGGCTAAATCATCAGCAGGTTTGCCCTCCACCTTTTCTCCTCTCCTTTTCTTTCCATTTTCCTTTTTAAATTTCCAGTTGATCCACCCTATTGTCACTCAGAAGTTCTTCTTGCTGTGCTATCTGTTCTGTTACTCTGGGTGACCATAGCTCAGGTTCTCCATGCTTCTAGCCTTGGAGATTTCTCTAAACCTTCCAGATACTTCTTTACCAGGAGTGACTTACAGAGCCAGTAGTATGCCAGTGTTTGAGTCCTGTGTTTTCTGATGCTGTTGACAAAGCATCTTTCTTATCAGAGTGTGACCTGCATTTCTCCTCTCTCCACTCTCATCTTCCTATCCACATTTTTTGGTTGTCCTTCTGCCACCTGCTATATTTAAGTATTCTGCTTTCAACTAAAGTGACTGCTTCATCTTTCACAATCCTACTCCTTTCCTTTGGCTGGGAAAGCTATGTCCCTCATGGCTCGGACTGTAAAGAATCTGCCTGCAATGCACGAGACCCAGGTTTAAACCATGCATCAGGAAGATACCCTGGAGGAAGAAATAGCAACTCACTCCAGTATTCTTGCCTGGCTAAGTCCGTGGACAGAGGAGCCTGGTAGGCTATAGGCCATGGGTTGCAAAGAGTCAGATGTGACTAACACTTTCTTTCACTCTGTCTCCTATTGCTGACGATCCTTCAGCTCCACCGTCTCCCACCTCCTCTCAGTCCTCCAGTCAGTATCTCTTCTTGCCTGTTCACTCAATGCCTGCCCCTGTATGCCAGCTGTTATGCTGTACAATTGTGCTTTTTAGAAATATGTTTGGGTTTCCCTGGTGGTTCGGATGGTAAAGGATCTGCCTGCAATGCAGGAGATTGAGTTTGATCCCTGGGTTGGGAAGATCCCCTGAAGAAGAGAATGGCAACCCATTCCAGTATTCTTGCCTAGAGAAGTCCATGGACAGAAGAATATGGCTGGCTACAGTCCATGGGGTTGCAAAGAGTTGGACACGACTGGGTGACTAAAACTTTCACTTTCATAGGTAATTCATTTGAGCTAATTTACCCCCCTTCCATGGGGTCATAAAGAGTCAGACAGGACCAAGCGACTAAGCTGAACTGAACTGACTCAGGCTTTTAGCATACATTCATGTTTTGTTTGTTTTTTTAAAGTTTCCTTTATATTTTTGACTTTTCTATTTTATTTTGATTATCAGGGAAGTAGGCAACATATGTTTGCCTGATCAACAAATAGAACATTAAAAAAATTTGGAAATATATGAAGTGCTATTAAATCAGCAGCAAAAGAGCTTAAAGGATTATCCCTTTTGAGTATGCCTCAATCTGCTTATAAAAACTAGTCAGTGAATACACATATGCACACACACTTCAAATGTACCATGGATTCAATCGGAATCAAAACACTGCAACCAGAGTTTAACATTACTGCTTTAATAACAGTGGATGGTTGGAGCTGTATATTCTACTCAACATTAATAGGTGTGGAGAAAGAGAAAGAGACATTTATTAACTGAAGGGAGGACATATTAAAATAAATATGCTGCCCCATAAAGTTAGCTTCCTAGTGTGAGTATGATTTAAAATACAATTATGGTTTTCCATTAACTGGTAAAAATTTTAGGTAACAAGATTAAAGTATTTAATTCTTAGAATAGTCTTATGCTCTCTGTATGGAAATGTCTGTGTATTTTTAAAACAAATTATACATGACAATCAAGGCTGTAAATTGTGTAGATATATCTTAGACATTCAACTTAAAGAAAAAATTAAAAGTAAATAACATTTCATTGATGGAAATAGAAATCACTATTGTTTCTCTGTTATTCAAGGGGATGACAGAGGGAGTGTGTTTTGTAATATAAGATCGTTTTAGTACTTCACACTGGAGAAAATATATGTGGTTACTGTTGATAAGGAAGCAGTAATAGTGAAATAAGAATAAAATTTTTGAAAAATTACTAGATGATGGATTATATTCCAAAACACATCCTAGTAACCTATAGATGTTAAAGAACAATATGTAGCGAAATGGTTTTCTTTGCCATTGATTTGTTGCCATGGTGACTTTTTGGGATGATGGGAAGGCAGCATAGTCAAAGTGATTTAAATATGAGAGTCTGTCATCCAAACTAGAGAATGAGCTGTCATTGGACAGAAATCAAGGACTTCATTTTAAATCTCTCAAACATCCTATTTATCATAGCATCACATTTATTTTGATAGCTCTGTTTTTTTTGTCCACATGAATTTACAAATTCATCAGGAATCCAGCATTCTGTAATATTCAAGAGAATTGTGTTCATCTAGCACAACTGATGACACCGGGGAACAATGTCTGTTACAGCTCCTGGAGCACAGAATGGGAAATATCTGTTATTTGGGAACAGGAATTGACTGAATTCTGGGTTGGCATCTCAGTGACATTTTGCACTATTGCTGTGAATACAGCTCTTACATTGAGGCTTTGCTCAATTGCTCAGTTACAGAAAGGGCCGGAGAGATTACACTGGCTTCTAAATGGATAAAGAAAAAAAATGAGGTCTACACAGATAAGATCAACTATACTGAAGTACCTACTGCTACCCTAAAACATAACATTATTGAGTGCGAGAGGTTGTAGGCTATCTCATGGTACCTGGTATAGAAAAACAGACGATTTAGATGGTTGCTTAAAATCTTCATTTATAAAAAAAAACAGCCTACAGTGTGAAGGCTCCATGTCACTAGATAATGGAGACATTACATAGGTCATTACAGTTTGTGCAGTGTGCTGTCTAAAGGACCCTTGCCCAGTGGGAGATCTTAGTAGCAGAATCCTTGGCAGGCATTTTTCAGCAGTGAAAGTATTTCTGTTAGAGATGCTGAGAGTCATGCATAGATGCTTTATGAGAACCCTCTTTTAGAGGTGTCATGAAGTGGGCCACAGCACAGTATAATCAAAAGAGCACTGGACTGAGAACCAGGAAATGGTCTTTCTAATTCTGGCACTGCCATTAAACCAGCTGTGCAACCTTAGACTGGCCTCAATTTCCTCATCTGCAAATTGAGGACTCCTGACTGAACCCTCTCTAAGGTCTTTTCACCACTAGAATCCAGTGATTCTTTTCAGCATTATTATGTGTCTTTATTTTCCCAGTGGGATGATTCCTTGGACTAACTGGAAATAAAGTAAAAGCTTATACTGAAAAAAAAGGAGTTGGTAGGCAATACTCATTTGTTTTACTATATTTCTTTGGAGACATTCTGGAGCATATCTTTCTGTCAAATATGAGGTCTTCTTAAGAGAGATTTAGTACTGATATGCATCAACCTCAGTATAGGCATCTTCTGAAAAAACAGAAAACCACTCCAATGCAGTTGTAAATGGTAAACTGTAAGTTTTACAACAAAATTATTAAAAGGAAAGTTTAATATAAGGATCAAACTATTACAAATGATACAAAATATATTTGAAACTTCTCCTTACATAAATACCTTTTTTTGAGGGGGTTGTTCATTATAAAAGTCAATGGTGTGGGGAAAAAATGAGAGGCTGTATACAAACCCAAAGTTAATTTAAATCTTTCAATAGCAAAATAATTCTAACATGTTTGACTGACTTTACTCTCCTGATTTGTTTTTTTGGCACTTTAATCTTCCATAGACTGAATGTTTATGTCCCCTCAAAATTCATATGTTGAAACTTAACTCCCAATAAGTGATGATAATGGAGGTGGGGACTTTGGAAGATGACTAGGTACTGAGGATTGAGCCCTCAAGGATGGGATTGGTGCCCTTTAAAAGGTACTACCAGAAAGCTCCCTGGCTGCTTCTGCCATAAGGGAACAGTGAAAAAATGGATCAGGAAGCAGGCTTTCATAAGTCACCAAATATGTTAGCACCTTGATCTTGAATCCCCAGCCTCCAGAGCTATGAGTAATAAATCTTTGTCACTTAATCCACTCAGTCTGTAGTATCTTGTTATAGGAGAAGGCAATGGCACCCCACTCCAGTACTTTTGCCTGAAAAATCCCATGGACGGAGGAGCCTGCTAGGCTGCAGTCCATGGGGTCGCTAAGAGTCGGACACAACTGAGCGACTTCACTTTCATGCATTGGAGAAAGAAATGGCAACCCACTCCAGTGTTCTTGCCTTGAGAATCCCAGGGATGAGGGAGCCTGGTGGGCTGCTGTCTATGGGGTCGCACAGAGTCGGACACGATTGAAGCGACTTAGCAGCAAGGGCTTCCCAGGTGGCTCAGATGGTAAAGAATCCTACTGCAATGCAGGAGACAGGGGTTCGATCCCTGGGTCAGGAAGATCCCTGAAGAAGGAAATGGCAACCCAATCCAATATTCTGGCCTGGAGAACCCCATGGACAGCCCATGGAGTTGCAAAGAGTCAGATATGACTGAGCGACTGAGCACAAGCATGATAGTAGTCTAAATGGACCAAGAGAGAAATTGGTACCTGGAAGTAGGGATGCTACTGCTATAAAGACGTAAAAATACAGAAGTGATTTTGGAACTGTTTAATAGACAGAGGCTGAAAGAGTTTTGAGGTGCATGTTAGAAAACAAAACAAAACAAAATGGCATTGCTGAATAAACCTTTACAAGGGATTCTGCTGAGACCTCGGAAAGCAAAGAGGGGAGCTGAAGAGAGAGCCTCAGTCTTCTTAGAGACTAGCAAAGTACTCGTGAACAGAATGTTGGAGAAGTGTGGACAGTACCGGCCACCCTGATGGCGTTCAGATGGAAATGAGAAATATATTATTGGATACTTGAGGAAAAGCAATCCTTGTTATAAAGTGGCAAAGAGTTTGGCTGAATTGCGTTTGTCTCCAAATATTTTATGGAAGGTAGAATTCACGAGCGAAACCAGATACTTGGCTAAGGAAATTTCTAAGCAAAATGTTAGTAGCCTGGTTCCTCCTGACTACGTGTAGTTAATCATGAGAAGAAAGAAATGACTAAAAAAATGGATTATTGATAAAAAGGGAAGCTGAATTTAAAGATTTGGTGAGTTCGTAGAACTCTGTATCTTCAGTGTCAGTTCCTGGACCTCCATTGTGTTCCCTTGGTGATGTCATGTTTCCCTGATTTCATGAGCTCTGCAGCACTGTGTCAGTGTCTGTGCATTTGAAGAAGCACTCACTGCTTCCAGACTTTCTGGACTGGTAAGGAGATGCTTCACTGTGGATGGGAGCATCCCAGAGTGTGCTTTGACCTGCATTTAATAGAAGGGGGTACCAAGTGCAGGGGTGCATGGCAACTTTCCATCCTGGGTGGGGTATAATGTCTCCTTAGCTCAAGCAATTGGGGTCCATGACATCACAACTGCATGATCCTTGATGGTGAGAGCTGGAAGAGGGGGTCCTCAGGGGCTGTGTACCTGTATGCTGCTGACCTTGACTCGTGTCACCAGCCTGCACTACTGTACTTGAGCCTGCACTCAGTCCCTGCAGCCACACAAGTGCATGCCTGGCACCTGAACTGTTCATGTACATACATCAGCCCCAGTCAGTGTCGCCATCGTGGGCCAGTACCAACCCCTGTACCATGGAGGCAGCTGAAGCCAAACATGTGCACACCATCAACTCCATCATCAATGCCACCTGCCCTGGGCCCTTGCCACTGAACCCGGAGGTACCACTGAGGACCCCATGGCCATTGCAGCCACATTCAGATTTTATGTATCCTAGTATAACATCTGTAACTAACAACAAATTAGTCTCTTCTTCATCTGAATTTTTATCACTTATTTTTTTGTCTTCTCTGATTTAAAGATTTAAAATTAATACAGAATTTTAGTAGCCATTGTGGGTATCTTTGTTTTATTCCTAATTTTATTGAGAGACTATTTAGATTTTTTTCAATCATATAGTGTTTGCTGATGCTTTCTAAAGTATAATCTTTATTGTGTGAAAAAAAATGTAGTACTAACATATATAAACTACAGGTTAGGTATCTTCAGGAAAAGAGAAAACAGGTTATAAATGTTAAATCATAAGATTAAGTACACAATTCTCAGAGAGCCTAACATAAATATCAGATTATTAAAACGCTGTGAAATATGCTTAGACCCTTCCTCTTTTACCTGAAAAATTGTCTGAAGAATTAACAAGTTCCTGAAATACTTTGTGTAGTTTTATTGCATTTTCATTCAAAGAACCGTTCTCTAGAATCTCTATATTTTTAATACATTGCATTTATTTGTAGCAAACTTCTTGCATATGTTTCATAGGCATAATGCAATAACATATAGATATAGTTGTGAATTTAAACTATTGTAGGATCAATAAAACATTGTGTGTACATTTGTCTGTATTAGATTGAACTTGTTTGCTTTTAATTAAAATCTTTGATGTTCTTCCTCCTCCATCCCCCACCCAATCATTAGATCATCAGTTCTCAGGGAAATGTTTTTAAAATCCAATTTCTCAGGAAGATATCTGTTGATTTAACAAGGCAGGAGACTAACTGCAATGCATTATACTTCCTGCAATGCAGGAGATGCACGTTTGATTGCTGAGTTGGGAAGATCCCCTGGAGAAGAAAAAGGCAGGACAACCCACTCCAGAATTCTTGCCTGGGAAATCCTGGCAGGCTACAGTCCATGGGGTTGCAAGGGTGGGACATGAGTTAGAAACTGAATTACTGCACTAGTCTCTTAAAAACCGAAAGCCATCAATGTCTTTAGACTCTTTTTTCCAGGCCCATTAATTAGGTCATCTGGGCAGGAGAAAAAGTTAGCATGTGTTTGGGTTGCCTTCCTAGACTCTTCCTAAACTGTATTTTCTTAAACCCATAGCCACAAATTACTGTTTAATTTACTGCTGCTGCTGCTGCTGCTAAGTCGCTCAGTCGTATCCGACTCTGAGCGACCCCAGAGACGGCAGACCACCAGGCTCCCCAGTCCCTGGGATTCTCCAGGCAAGAACACTGGAGTGGGTTGCCATTTCCTTCTCCAATGCATGAAAGTGAAAAGTGAAAGGGAAGTCACTCAGTCGTGTCCAACTCTTAGCGACCCCATGGACTGCAGCCTACCAGGCTCCTCCGTCCATGGGATTTTCCAGGCAAGAGTACTGGAGTGGGGTGCCATTGCCTTCTCCTGGATAACAAAAATTCAGAGGAAAACATTCATCTTGTTTCCCTAGTTGCAGTGATTTATCTAAAAAGTTAAACATGTATCCCCCAGTTTTCTCTTTCCTATAAAGTGTCACATAAAGTACCAAACCAAATTAGCTCACAACAAAACTATGAAAAGCCAAAAGGAAAGTATTTAAAGTAAGTTGAAGTGTTAAGCTCAGGGGTTATTATAATTATTTATGTTGCTGCCGCTAAGTCACTTCAATAGTGTCCGACTCTGTGTGACTCCATAGACATCAGCCCACCAGGCTCTCCTGCCCCTGGGATTCTCCAGGCAAGAACACTGGAGTGGGTTGCCATTTCCTTCTCCAATGCATGAAAGTGAAAAAGTGAAAGTGAAGTCGCTCAGTCGTGTCTGACTCTTAGCGACCCCATGGACTGCCACCCACCAGACTCCTCCATCCATGGGATTTTCCAGGCAAGAGTACTGGAGTGGGGTGCCATTATGCTAAAGCAGGTATATAAGGGGAAAAAAAAGTTGCCTCATATGTTTTCAAAAAGATTTATTAGGAAGGAAAGAACAAAAGCAGTAGCCTTGAATAACAGCTATTTCTTAAGAGTTGAGTAAATGAGGTAGAAACACAAAACCTTGATGTATAATTGTCAAAATTTCTTAACATGAATATAGTGATGGGTTGTTAACCACTTTTGCCCCACTGACTCCATATATTAACATTACCCTGAGAATCCTCAGGATATTTTGTTTTATAGGATATTGAAATAATGAATTTCAATATCACTAGCCAAATGTAAAAGGAAGCAGAACATAAAATGGCTAATCAGGCAGGAAGAATTTAAGTATGAATGACAGCATCTTGAGACTAATAGACTTTGTCCTGAAATGGCTGGAAGTTATGCAACTAACAAACAGCAAACACAAAGAAATAATGAGAGCTTGAAACTCATAGCTTTACACCTCCTCTCTTATTTTATGTGATTGCACTAAAAATCTACAACTTAAATGTAGAGTTTCAGGGGAAAAAATGATAAAAAGATGTTTCTTGACAAAAGGGATGTTTCTGGGTCCTGATAGCTTGATAAGGAGCCCTTGAAGTGTATCATATCTTAATGCTACCAAAGTAGTTTCACATAACCTGTAAGTGGTGCCTCTGGCATTCACCAGACACACAAAGACATTATGAGAAAGAAGCTAGCCTTTCCTTTATCACATAACAGTTCCCCAGAGACGACCCCCAAGGCCCTAAGACATACTCCCTAGTTTCACAGGAAGAACTTGAAATTGTCTTTCCTTCTCTTTTTTAACTTCAAGAAGTAAGTAGAGCTTTTTCCTTGTCACCTTACAATAACCCTTGGCTTTCTAGTCTTCTCTGATATATGACAGGATAAAAATATTTGCCAAAGTGAAAAGGGATCTTTGTTTTTTTTTTTTTTTTCTCATTGCAGATCATATTTCTCAAATAACCACACAATCACCCTGGTTCACATAAAAAATCAGTCATTACAGGCTATGAAAAAGAATTTAAAACTTGTCTTTTAGTATGCAAGAGCAACTATCATGTTACTGCACATTCCACTAACATGTTTGATTAGGCAATAATGCTCACACAACTTGGAAGTAAGATGCAGGTAAGTTATCATACCCTATTCTTCTATTTATATTAAAACTGAGGCTTAAAGAGTTTATGTCATTTAATTTCCCAAGCTTGTCATTATAATTAGAGATTGAAAATATTAAAAAGGGAAGTGAAGATATTATATTAACATTGGGGATTTGTGTATGTAGAACATGTGTGCCCTAGGAAAAAATTAGCACTAATTCATATAGATTCATTTTAACTAAATTCTCAGTTAATGTATTTTTGAATTTCAAGTGAACTCTTTTATTTTAACCTTCAATTAACCATTCTACTCAAGAATAGATCCAGGACTTCCCTGGTGGTGGAAGCCACGTGCCAGTGTAGGAGACACGGGTTCCGTCCCGTTCGGGAAGATTCCACATGCCTCGGAGCAGCTAAACCCATGTGCCACAGCTACTGAGCCTGCGTGCTGCACCTACTGAAGCCCGTGCACCTGGAGCCCATGTTCCATAACAAGAGAAGCCAACACAATGAGAAGCTCCCCACCGCAAGGAACAGTTGTCCCCGCTGGCTGCAACTAAAGAAAGCCTGCGACCAAAATTAAATAAATAAAATTTTAAAAAAGATTAGATCCATTTTCCCTTTGCCATTATATTTAGTTAGCTGAATCTTTAGTGCTGCAGTGTGCAAGCATCCATAGAAATCTAACAGGAACACATCTCAGAGACATATAATTGCTCTTTTAACTCAAAATATAAAGCTATCTCTCATGATCCCCTCTATACGCCATCAAACCTTTGTTTCCATGCTCTCGTCTACCATGTAATATCAGAGGTAAATGTAGATACCCTTCTTTTTTTTTTTTTTTTTTGGTGTAGTAGTTCTTTTATTATTTTTTTTTAATTTTTATTTTATTTATTTATTTTTTAAAATTTATTTTATTTTTAAACTTTACATAATTGTATTAGTTTTGCCAAATATCAAAATGAATCCACCACAGGCATACATGTGTTCCCCATCCTGAACCCTCCTACCTCCTCCCTCCCCACACCATCCCTTTGGGTTGTCCCAGTGCACCAGCCCCAAGCATCCAGTATTGCGCATCGAACCTGGACTGGCAACTCGTTTCTTACATGATATTCTACATGTTTCAATGTCACTCTCCCAAATCTTCCCACCCTCTCCCTCTCCCACAGAGTCCATAAGACTGTTCTATACATCAGTGTCTCTTTTGCTGTCTCGTACACCAGGTTATTGTTACCATCTTTCTAAATTCCATATATATGCGTTAGTATACTGTATTTATGTTTTTCCTTCTGGCTTACTTCACTCTGTATAATAGGCTCCAGTTTCATCCACCTCATTAGAACTGATTCAAATGTATTCTTTTTAATGGCTGAGAAATACTCCATTGTGTATATGTACCACAACTTTCTTGCAAAGCTAACCCTGAGCTCTTTTGTTCTCTCCTTTATAACCTCACTTTTTCTATCATTAAATATCTTTTATTAGTATGTCCCTTTCTACTCACTCTTTAAAACTAAAGTTCTCCTATTTTTCAAACCTTCCTTGACTTTCTTGATTTTGCATATAGAACACTTTCTCTCTTCACCCAGCATTCTATCAAATCATTTGATAGTATGTTTCCCGTTTCCCCTTTCCCCTGCAACTGGCTCCTGAAGTTCCTGATAGACAAAACTTTCTCAATAGCCATTTGGTAGAAATGACCACACAGAAAATACCAAGATCTATTTAGAATTCACATTGCTTCTCATTAATTATTTCTTTGGAGTTTAATATGTGAAATCATTTTGCTATGTCCTATAAATTATGCACAGTGCTAATAACAAAGAAATTACATTATGAGGTTAATACCTAATAAAGGCATTGCTCATACTATAGTGCAAATAATTATTGGTTTAGGAGACTGTGTTGAGCACAAATCTCCAGTTGTATTAGGTGCTCTTGAAAGTGAAGGAAAGTGAAAGTGTTAGTGGCACAGTCGTGTCTAACTCTTAGGGACCCTATGGACTGTAGCCCGCCAGGCTCCTCTGTGCAGGATTTCCCAAGCAAGAATACTGGAGTGGATTGCCATTCCTTTCTCCAGGGGATCTTCCAGACCCAGCGATTGAACTTACATCTCTTGCATTGCAGGCAGATTCTTTACCATTTGAGCCACCAGGGAAGCCCTGGGTGCTCTCGAATACTATCTAACTTCTAAATGTACTCTTTTTATAATTTCCAAAGCACTACTCTCTTCTTGGTCCTATTATTATTATTTTTTAAATTTACCCCAATGTTTATTGCAGTAATATTTACAATGGCTAGGACATTGAAGCAACCTAGATGTTCATCAACAGATGAATGAAGATGAATGAAAGAAGCCATAGTACATTTATGGACTTCTCTGGTGGTTCAGTCAGTTAAGAATCTGCCTGTAATGTGGGAGACCTGGGTTCTATCCTTCGGTTGGAAAGATCCCCTGGAGGAGGGCATGGCAACCCACTCCAGTATTCATGCCTGGAGAATACCATGGACAGAGGAGCTTGGCGGACTACAGTCCAGGTGGTCACAAAGAGTAGGACATGACTGAACAGCTAAGAACAGCACAGCACAGTAAATATATATATATATATATATATATATATATATATATATATATCCCTATTACTTTACTACCTCTTTATTTTATAATTTGTTTCCATCCTCTGCCCTTTCATTCTGACTGGTAAATGATTCTAGATCTTCTGCTTTTTCCTGCTCTCCTGGCGCAGTATCCTATAAAGTGCATCATTGAGCAAATAGATGTGATGAGTTCTGTATTTCTAGCTCTACCATCTATGGATACCTTTAGAATCATGTCACACAGGAGGTATTTCAACTCTATTTTCATATCCCCTAATATATCCTAATTAAGTATTCAAATTTTATACATACTCCTGAGCGCCAAAGAATTGATGCTTTTGAACTGTGGCGTTGGAGAAGACTCTTGAGAATCCCTTGGACTGCAAGGAGATCCAACCAGTCCATTCTGAAGGAGATCAGCCCTGGGATTTCTTTGGAAGGAATGATGCTAAGCTGAAACTCCAGTACTTTGGCCACCTCATGCGAAGAGTTGACTCATTGGAAAAGACTGATGCTGGGAGGGATTGGGGGCAGGAGGACAAGGGGACGACAGAGGATGAGATGGCTGGATGGCACCACTGACTCGATGGACGTGAGTCTGAGTGAACTCCCGGAGTTGGTGATGGACAGGCAGGCCTGGCGTGCTGCGATTCATGGGGTTGCAAAGAGTTGGACACGATTGAGTGACTGATCTGATCTGATCTGAAGGATACTTAAAATTACTTGAGATAGTTTCCTGTGCTGTGTTTCTGCTGCTGCTGCTGCTAAGTCACTTCAGTCGTGTCTGACTCTGAGTGACCCCATACACAGCAGCCCACCAGGCTCCCCCGTCCCTGGGATTCTCCAGGCAAGAACACTGGAGTGGGTTGCCACTTCCTTCTCCAATGCACGAAAGTGAAAAATGAAAGGCAAGTCACTCAATCATGTCCATAGGTATTTAATTTTTGTCATCTTACTTTTGATTTTGAAAAAATGCTTTAAAATTACTTTTTATACTAATGTACAATATTTACCTGGTTTTGATGTCTTAGCTGCCTGTTCTAGTCCTTTAAATGTATTTTCTCTTATTCACAACTATTTTTAGAATTTTATACATCTGTACGCAAATGGAGTACATCGTGTGAAATGCCGGACTGGATGAAGCACAAGCTGGAATCAAGACTGCAGGGAGAAATATCAATAACCTCAGATATGCAGATGGCACCACCCTTATGAAAGCAAAGAGGAACTAAAGAGTCTCTTGATGAAAGTGAAAGAGGAGAGTGAAAAACTTGGCTTAAAACAACATTCAAAAAACTAAGATCATGCATCCAGACCCATCACTTCATGTCAAATAAATGGGGAAACAATGGAAACAGTGACCAATTTTGTTTTCTTGGGCTCCAAAATCACTGCAGATGGTGATTTCTGCCATAAAATTAAAATATGCTTGCTCCTTGGAGGAAAAGCTATGACAAACCTAGACCACACATTAAAAAGCACAGCCATCTTTACTGACAAAGGTCTGTATAGTCAAAGCTATGGTTTTTCCAGTAGTCAGGTATGGACATGAGAGTAGAACCATCAACGAAACTGAATGCCAAAAAATTGATGCTTTTGAATTATGGTGTTGGAGAAGACCTTTGAGAGTCTCTTGGACAGCAAGGAGCTCAAACTGGTCAATCCTAAAGGAAATCAACCTGAGTATTCATTGGAAGGACTGATGCTGAAGCTGAAGCTCCAATATTTTGGCCTTCTGATGCAAAGAACTGACTCATTGGAAAAGACCCTAATGTTTGAAAAGATTGAAGGTGGGAGGATAAGGGGACGACAGAGGATGAGAAAGTTGGATGGCATCATCGACTCGATGGACGTGAGTTAAGCAAGCTCCAGGAGTTGGTGATGGACAAGAAGGCCTGGCCTGCTACAGTCTATGGGGTTGCAAAGAGTTGGAGAAACTGAGCTGAATTGTATTATTTAGGAATGGTGATATTTTGTTCTAGATATTATCTATACATTAATGCTTTTATGAAAACTTCTAGCTTCTTTGGTTTTTTGGAGGGAAGGGGAAAGGAAGACTATTTCCTAATTTTTCCTGCCTATGAGCAATATTGAAATTAGGTAGTAATCACCCCCTTCTCTCCATCTCTGTACTATTAAGTTTAAAGTAATGTCTTACTTCTTGCTAATTCCTGTAAATCAAGTATTAAGCTTATTCTAGTTTTCTTATATCACCCCCTCACACATAGTGTTGCAAGTTATTATGTGAATATGAAATGTTTTTAAAAACTAATAAGTTGGAGGAAAGTAATAAGAGAAACAGAACATACATAAATTTTATAGAAAATAATTTGGGTTGAATTTGCCCTTTTTTTGCCAGAAAATCTTTACATTGACTTTAGAATAACAATGCAACTGACATCATATTGCAATATTGGATACTAACATAATATGCAAATTTACTGCTCCCCACATCACTTCTAGCTTTTACTCTTTTCAATAGCATACTGAACAAAATTTATTATATTTTTTAGTTTGTTTAATGGAAATGGCTTTGACATGAAGACACTGCATTTGCAAATCTGGGGGGAAATACCTACAGAAATACATAGTGCAAGTTACTATAGGAATATAGAGTATATATCTTTGACATCTTACTTACTATAGATGCAGAAACTTCATTATATGTCTGTATTTAACTTATCAGAGATAGTATTTAATTAAAAAAAAAGAAACTAGATAGGTGTGTTTAAGTATCTTTAATTCACTTAAAATTAGTCTATTATTTTCATTATTAGGAGTAATTTCATGAGAAATTTTATTCAAACCAGTTTCTACAACAATGGAAAACCACAGGTACCTATTAAGTAAGAAATGTTATCTACCTTGAACTGTTTGTACTCTATGCCATTACTGCATCTTCCCCTGAAAAAAAGTTTTTGCTTTTCAACCATTGAATATTTCATTTCCAAGCTAATTCTAATTAGAATTTTAGTAAAATGGAAGGCAGCAGCCTGTCATTTGACACTTATACTAATGGAAGAAACATTTGCTTGAATTACATTTAGTACCAGTTGACAGACTCTTCTTCTACACTTTTCAAATACTGCTTTGTTTAGAAAACCATTTCCTAGGAGAAGGATTTTCTGTACTTAAGTCATACTGTATATAATACATAATATGCAATGTGTACTAAGGGATAAAAATATTCTTATAAAAGAGTTAAAATGATTTTACTTTATCACCCTCTATTCTCCTTTTACCTGGCCCTTCATTTTTGTTTTCCTTTTCTAAATATCAGTGCTGGAACATGGATATCATGGTATTGTATTTTCCAGGTAATCTTGTTCCTTCCTTGCTATCAATTATGAAACAGCCCAAATTATTTGACCCCATGCTATGAGAAAAGTTGTGATGCCACTTTCTGAAAGTTTCCATTAAGTTGGAAATATTGAGACATGTGTGACTGAGTGCCAGTGGGCCAGAATTCTGGCACAGTCATATATTGCCTTCATTTCATGCATTCTTTTATTTAGGTTTGGCTTGCCACCACAGAGTGTGAATCGCTAGAAGGCAGAGACAATATTTAGATGCTTTATGTAATCCCAGTGTTTCTATTGCAGTTTTAGGAAACATATTAAGAACTCAACCCTCGTTTTCTTCCTCTCCTTGATCAGTAATATCTGTATAGTTAATCCTTCTAATTCTTTTCCCATAGATGTCTAATATATGCAAAGACCTTCTAATTTAAAAATGGGATACACGTATATTTTTACACAAACACACTTATAAACATAAATATATTTTTATAAACTTTTTGCTTTTTTAACTTATATATTTCATTTAATCTGAAATGGCTACAAATTACTTCACATAACGTTTGTCTAAATTGCATATATATGAGCAGACCAATTTTATTTTTTCAAGTAAATAGCAATTTTCCATGAATCATTGATTTCTTTACAGAAAAAATTATGCATACCTATGCTGTGAAAATTCAAATGTCAAAATATTGTTCAGTGAAGAAAACTTTCCTTTTCACAATAGTTCAGAATTTATTGAAGTTCTACTCCTTTAAAATAAATTATATTGTACTTTATATGAGAGTTTATATCTGAATTCTCAAATTACTTATATTTTTCTGTGCTTGTGCCATAACAGATTCATTACTTTTATGGTATAAACATATTTTTACAGTTTGTGCTTAAAGAAAATTTATAAAATTTGCCATCTTCCATGAGAGTGGTGCTTCACTATTTTAAGATTGCTTCATTCTGTCAATAAAGATCAATATCTTAATTTATTTTTATATAGGATTTGCATATTTCTTTTGAAGCTTATTATTAACTATATCCAGAGAAGGCAATGGCACCCCACTCCAGTAGTCTTGCCTGGAAAATCCCATGGACAGAGAACCCTGGTGGGCTTTAGTCCATGGGGTTGCTAAGAGTCGGACATGACTGAGTGACTTCACTTTTACTTTTCACTTTCATGCACTGGAGAAGGAAATGGCAACCCACTCCAGTGTTCTTGGCTGGAGAATCCCGGGGATGGGGGAGCCTGGTGAGCTGCCGTCTATGGGGTCGCACAGAGTCGGACACGACTGAAGCGACTTAGCAGCAGCAGCAGCAGCATTAACTATATCATGGTTTGGATGATCCCATTAATCTTTTTATTTGATGTTCTTTCATTTTTAAAGATTTCATTGTTTTTCCATTCTATTAAAGCTAAGATTTTATTTAGAAGAGAATTTCACTTTAAATATTTTTCATGTATATTCTTTATGCTGTTTTTCCATACCATCAACTTCTAATTTTTTATTTTTATTTTTTGCCATAAAATATGAGAGGTGTGTTTTGTGTATTTCATGTATGCTGCAATAATCTTGTGGTTGATACACAGTTAATTTTCATGAATATTTCACTATGTCTTTTAAAATGTATGTTTTAAAAGGAAACTATAAGCAAGGTGAAAAGACAGCCTTCAGAATGGGAGATAATAGCAAACAAAGCAACTGACAAAGAATTAACCTCACAAATAGATAAGCAACTCCTGCAGCTCAATTACAGAAAAATAAACAACCCAATCAAAAAATGGACCAAAGAACTAAACAGACATTTCTCCAAAGAAGACATACAGATGGCTAACAAACACGTGAAAAGATGCTCAACATCACTCATTATCAGAGAAATGCAAATCAAAACCACAAAACCACAATGGTACAATGAGGTACCATTTCATGCCAGTCAGAATGGCTGCGATCCAAAAGTCTACAAGCAATAAATGCTGGAGAGGGTGTGGAGAAAAGGGAACCCTCTTACACTGTTGGTGGGAATGCAAACTAGTACAGTCACTAAGAAGAACAGTGTGGAGAATCCTTAAAAAACTGGAAATAGAACTGCCTTATGACCCAGTAATCCCACTGCTGGGCATGCACACTGAGGAAACCAGTATTGAAAGAGACATGTGTACCCCAATATTCATCACAACACTGTTTACAATAGCCAGGACATGTAAGCAACCTAGATGTCCATCAGCAGACGAATGGATAAGAAAGCAGTGCTACATATACACAATGGAATATCACTCAGCCATTTAAAAGAATACATTTGAATCAGTTCTAATGAGGTGGATGAAACTGCAGCCGATTATACAGAGTGAAGTAAGCCAGAAAGAAAAACACCAATACAGTATACTAACACATATATATGGAATTTAGAAAGATGGTAATGATAACCCTGTATGTGAGACAGCAAAAGAGACACAGATGTATATAAAAGTTTTTTGGACTCTGTGGGAGAGGGTGAGGGCGGGATGATTTGGGAGAATGGCATTGAAACAGGTATATTATCATATGTGAACCTGATTGCCAGTCCAGGTTCGATGCATGAGACAGGGTGCTCAGGGCTGGTGCACTGGGATGACCCTGAGGGATGGGATGGGGAGGGAGGTGGGAGGGGATGTCAGGATGGAGAGCACGTGTACACCCGGGTTGGATTCATGTTGATATATGGCAAAACCAATACAATATTGTAAAGTAATTAGCCTCCAATTAAAAAAAATAAATTTTATATTTAAAAAAAAATTATGTTTTCTGTTACTTAAGTTTTTCTCTTTTTGTCTTCCTTTTCCACTGATTTGTAAGATGTACTGTTTTCTTATTAATATGGTTTATTATTTATCAATGTCTCCTTTCATTTCAATTAATGTTTGCTATCTACATTTTGAAATTCATTTTTAGGTGCATAAAAGCTAATTTAGATTCTTGCATTTTTTATTTTATCATATTGCTACATTTTTTTATTTCCCTCCATTTTCTATCTTTGGGCTACTTTACTTCATATATTCCTCCAGAAAAATAGTGTAAACCAAAATTTAAGAAATCATAATATAAGATTTTTTATTCAAGGAATTAATTCATATGCACATTTATTGCTATCAAATTTATTGTTTTTTATTGCTATTACAATCTGATAGATTTAGGAATGTTATCTTATTTTTTATAATTTATTTGCTGTCTTTTGCCTTTTCCTTATTAATTTTGTTGAGTTGATTGAAGATTTTGAGGAATAATTTCCTCTTACTGGAATACTTATGAATTTAAACAAGTAATTTCTATCTTTTCTAGAGTTGGGATTAAACTGTTAAACATAAAATATTAAAAAAAAAGATTTCTCATGAATATTCAAAGTTAATAAGTTCAGTTCAGTTGCTCAGTTGTGTCCGACTCTGCGACCCCATGGACTACATCACGCCAGACCTCCCTGTCCATCACCCACTCCCAGAGCTTACTCAAACTCATGTCCATCGAGTCAGTGATGCCATCCAACCATCTCATCCTCTGTCGTCCCCTTCTCCTCCTGCCTTCAATCTTTCCCACCATCAGGATCTTTTCAAATGATTAAGTTCTTCACATCAGGTGGCCAAAATATTGGAGTTTCAGCTTCAGCATCAGTCCTTCCAATGAATAACTGGACATGGAACAATAGACTGGTTCCAAATAGGAAAAGGAGTATATCAGGGCTGTATATTGTCACCCTGTTTATTTAACTTATATGCAGAGTACATCATGAGAAACGCTGGACTGGAAGAAACACAAGCTGGAATCAAGATTGCCGGGAGAAATATCAATAACCTCAGATATGCAGATGACACCACCCTTATGGCAGAAAGTGAAGAGGAACTCAAAAGCCTCTTGATGAAAGTGAAAGTGAAGAGTGAAAAAGTTGGCTTAAAGCTCAACATTCAGAAAAGGAAGATCATGGCATCTGGTCCCACCACTTCATGGGAAATAGATGGGGGAACAGTCGAAACAGTGTCAGACTTTATTTTTCTGGGCTCCAAAATCACTGCAGATGGTGACTGCAGCCATGAAATTAAAATACGCTTACTCCTTAGAAGGAAAGTTATGACCAACCTAGATAGCATATTCAGAAGTAGAGACATTACTTTGCCAACAAAGGTTCGTCTAGTCAAGGCTATGGTTTTTCCTGTGGTCATGTATGGATGTGAGAGTTGGACTGTGAAGAAGGCTGAGCACCGAAGAATTGATGCTTTTGAACTGTGGTGTTGGAGAAGACCCTTGAGAGTCCCTTGGACTGCAAGGAGATCCAACCAGTCCATTCTGAAGGAGATCAGCCCTGGGATTTCTTTGGAAGGAATGATGCTAAAGCTGAAACTCCAGTACTTTGGCCACTTCATGCGAAGAGTTGACTCAATGGAAAAGACTGATGCTGGGAGGGATTGGGGGCAGGAGGAGAAGGGGACGACAGAGGATGAGATGGCTGGATGGCATCACTGACTCGATGGACGTGAGTCTGAGTGAACTCCCGGAGTTGGTGATGGACAGGGAGGCCTGGTGTGCTGCGATTCATGGGGTCGCAGAGTTGGACACAACTGAGTGACTGATCTGATCTGATCTTATCTCCTTTAGAATGGACTGATTGTATCTCCTTGCAGTCCAAGGGACTCTGAAGAGTCTTCTCCAACACCACAATTCAAAAGCATCAATTATTTGGCACTCAACTTTTTTTATAGTTCAACTCTCACATCCATACATGACTACTGGAAAAACCATAGGTTTGACTTGATGGACCTTTGTAGGTAAAGTAATGTCTCTGCTTTTTAATATGCTATCTAGGTTGGTCATAGCTTTTCTTCCAAGGTGCAATTGTCTTTTAATTTCATGGCTGCAGTCACCACCTGCAGTGATTTTGGAGCCCCCAAAATAGTCTCTCAATGTTTCCATTGTTTCCCCATCTATTTGCCATGAAGTGATAGGACCAGATGCCATGATCTTAGTTTTCTGAATGTTGAGGTTTAAGCCAACTTTTTCACTCTCCACTTTCACTTTCATCAAGAGGCTCTTTAGTTCCTCTTCGCTCTCTGTAAGTATCTATACACTGTTTCCAAAGAAGACAAAACTGTCCCTTGTTTCCTGTTCCCTAATGCCTGCCACCCATTGTCATGATAATATCATATAACTTTTGTTAATTTAAAATATAATGTCACGGAAATTACTTTGATGTATATCAATAATTTGCTACTTTTATTGCTCCAAATTCCTTGCATGGATTGTATATTATTTATAATTGACAAATTCAAATATGCATACATATAAAGTTAACTTTTAAATGTATTCAATTTTAATTTTAAGGCAGCCATTCTAAGCAAGGCAAGAAAACATTTAGTCATTTCCATGCAAACTTGGTTCAATAAAATTTTGCAATTTTTTTCTGCTTCTTTATTTTCTGATTTAAATATTAATAACTGGGCTACCAGAACAGTTGAGGGTTAGTGGAGAAAGAGGGGTGGGCAAGGTAGACTATATTCTTTTAAATATTTTTGGCATACTGAATTGTAAATGGTTCCCAAGATTTCTGCATCAAGTTGTAAACTACTGAATAAAAATTAATTTATTAGTTTATTGTTGCTAAACTAATAATTAGAGCTTAAAGTAATGACATAGATGTATATTATTTCTCTCTTTTTCCATTGACCTGTAGAATACCAATGAAAAAATCTATGTGAACACAGATAACTTACTGTCACATGATTAGTTACAGAGGGGGTGACTATTGGTGGAGTTCAAAACAGGGAAAAATAATTTCCTCCCAGAGAATAAGAGTGTTGGAAGCAAAATCTAACTGTGCATTGAAATATACGAAGAGGATAGAAAATCTTTCTCTGTGGATGAATTGACATAGCAAAAGTAAAGGGACAGAAAATAGTTCAGAGACAGAAAGTAAGCCTTCATAATTTTCAGGGTAAAACTATCTTTTAAAGTGAAACCTTTCTAAATTCAGAGATGGCTAATTATGCTTAGCTCTCCATTCAGACACGTAACATCAACCTGCCTGCTCCAGTCAGGCTAAATCACAGTGGGTACTTCAAAACTATCTGGTAATAGGTTGCCAAAATTGCAGTACAGTAAATGTTGCATTTAGGTTAGGGTGACGCCAATGAGAGAGGTGTGTATAACAGAGCAGTGATTGAGACTAAGTATAAGGAAACTTAATCGACCCTTGATACTCTTCTAGCCGACTATGAACTTTAAAGGCTGCATGTAGATTATGAGTTTTAGTGTTCTTGAACTAAACTTAATGGAATAAACATCTTAAATCCCCAAGTTGAAAACCTCTTTTGCATTGCATATATCAAAGAATACTTTTCCAAAATGTTTCTATTAATAAAAACATCTTTGGAAAAAACAATGTTTTTTACTTAAAATCTGTACCATCAAGCAGACTAATAAATAATGGCAGAGAAAAGCAAAAATTATGACTATTTAATGTCCCTTATATTTCATTTAAAAGACAGCCATTACACTTCATCAGAATAAAACTATTAGTGGAAAATGAGACAAATACTGATGAAAACTTGAATACTAAATACAGGAAAAAAAGGACCATGCTTATTGATGTAGAAATAGAATAGAGTATATGCTTTCATTGTAACTGCAAATTAAAACTTCTTTAATGTTTAAGTGAGATGAAGGTGCCACATATGAAGCAAAGATAGCATTTGCTACTTCCTATTTGTGTTAAGCAGTTTTATTTACGTAACCAACATTATGTTAACCTGTTATAATAGATGTTGAAAAAAAGTGGAAAAGTAGTATGTTAACCTGTTGTAATAGATGTTATATAAAGCCAAATTATTAATCTAGCTACATATTTAAAACCACTGAAAACTCTATTTGCTTTTATGAATAATTTTAGGAATGATTTAAAAGTAACAACTATTAAAATTAAAAATTAATATTTGAAATATTGCAAAAAGTTAATGAGTTCATATTAGTCCATCAAAGTGATTTGGAAATGAAGTAGTAGTTTCAACTGTCTGAATCCATTTATTTGACAAACATTTGAATAGCTCAAGAGAGAGGGTTTTAAGACAATATTCAGTTCAGTCACTCAGTTGTGTCTGACTCTTTGCAACCCCATAGACTGTAGCACGCCAGGTTTCCCTGTCTATCACCAACTCCCAGAGCTTACTCAAACTCATGTCCATCGAGATGGTGATGCCATCCAACCATCTCATCCTCTGTTTTCCCCTTCTCCTCCCACCTTCAATCTCTCCCAGCATCAGGGTCTTTATCAATGAATCAGTTCTTCACATCAGGTGGCCAAAGTATTGGAGGTTCAGTTTCAGAATCAATCCTTCCAATGAATATTCAGGATTGATTTCCTTTTGGATGAACTGGTTGAAACTCCTTACTATCCAAGGGATTCTCAAGAGTCTTCTCCAACATCATAGTTTAAAAGCATCAATTTTTCAGTGCTCAGCTTTCTTTACAGTCCAACTCTCATATCCATACATGACTATTGTAAACACTATAGCTTTGACCTGACAGACCTTTGTCAGCAGAGTAATGATTCTGCTTTTTAAAATGCTGTGTAAGTTGGTCATAGCTTTTCTTTCAATGAGTAAGCATCTTTTAATTTCATGGCTGCAGTCACCATCTGCAGTGATTTTGGAGCCCCCAAAATAAAGTCTGTCACTGTTTCCACTGTTTCCCCATCTATTTGCCATGAAGTGATGAGACCAGATTGCATGATCTTAGTTTTTTGAATGTTGAGTTTTAAGCCAACTTTTTCACTCTCCTCTTTCACTTTCATCAAGAGGTTCTTTATTTCTTCTTCACTTTCTGCCAAAGGGTGGTGTCATCTGTATATCTGAGGTTATTGATATTTCTCCCAGCACTCTTGATTCCAGCTTGTGCTTCATCCAGCTTGATACTTCTCATGATGCACTCTTCATATTAGTTAAATAAGCAAGGTGACACTATACAGCCTTGACATACTTCTTTCCTGATTTGGAAACAGTCTGTTGTTCCATGTCCAGTTCTATCTGTTGCTTCCTGACCTGCATACAGATTTCTTTGGAGGAAGGAAAGGTGGTCTGGTATTCCCACCTCTTTAATAATTTCCCACAGTTTGTTGTGACCCACACAGTCAAAGGATTTGGCATAGTCAATAAAGCAGAAGCAGATTTTTTTCTGGAACTCTCTTGCTTTTTCTAAGATCCAATGGATGTTGCCAATTTGATCTCTGGTTTCTCAGCCTTTTCTAAATCCAGCTTGAACATCTGGAAATTCATGGTTCATTTACCGTTGAAGCCTGGCTTAGAGAATTATGAGCATCACTTTGCTAGTATGTGAGATTAGTGTAATTGTTCGGTTGTTTGAGCATTCTTTGGCATTGTCTTTGTTTTGGATTGGAATGGAAATTGACCTTTTCCAGTCCTATGGCCCTGCTGAGTTTTCCAGATTTGTTGGCATACTGAGTGAAGCACTTTAACAACATCATCTTTCAGGATTTGAAATAGCTCAACTGGAATTCTAGCTTTGTTCATAGTGATGCTTCCTAAGGTCCACTTGACTTCACATTCCAGGATGTCTGGCTCTAGGTGATTGATTACATCATTATGGTTATCTGGGTCATGAAGATTTTTTTGTGTCATTCTTCTGTGCATAGTTGCCACCTCTTCTTAATATTTTCTGCTTCTGTTAGGTCCATACCGTTTCTGTCCTTTATTGAGCCCATCTTTGCATGAAATGTTCCTTTGGTTTCTCTAATTTTCTTGAAGAGATCTGTAGTCTCCCCCATCCTATTTACCTCTAATTCTTTTCATTGATCACTGAGGAAGGCTTTCTTATCTCTCCTTACTATTCTTTGGAACTGTGCATTCAAATGGGTTTATCTTCTCCTTTGCCTTTTACTTCTCTTCTTTTCATAATTTCACACTTCTTTTCATAACTACTTTAAGGCCAGCTCAGACAACCATTTTGCCTTTTTGCATTTCTTTTTCTAGTGGATGGTCTTGATCACTGCCTCCTGTACGATGTCATGAACCTCTGTCCATAGTTCTTCAGTCACTCTGTCTATCAGATGTAATCCCTTGAATCTACTTCTTACTTCCACTGTATAATCTTAAGGGACTTCATTTAGGTCATACCTGAATGCTCTAGTGGTTTTCCATACTTTCTTCAATTTAACTCTGAATCTGCCAATAAGGAGTTCATGATGTGAGCCACAGTCAGCTCCCGGTCTTGTTTTTGCTGACTGTATAGAGCTTCTCCATCTTTGGCGGCAAAGAATATAATCAATCTGATTTTGGTATTGATCATCTGGTGATGTCCATGTGTAGAGTCAGCATTACCTAACCTAAAAAATAAATGATCTTCATAATGGAGAAGGAAGTGACAGATCATATAAAGGTATTCTTATAGTCTTACTCAACACTAGCCTATTTTAAAGTAAAATGGCATTTTTTTCCACTTTGAGAACTCCATTACAAACCTTACAGATTTATTGTTTACCCTTTTTTACCTCAGGATTAACCCTTTAAATTTAACAGTAGTTAGTATTTTTTCTGCAACATGCAATGCAAAACAGGAAAGTTTTTGCAATGTATAAGATTTTTGCATTCACTTATCTTGGCTAGGAAAGGTAAATTTCATTATTGAAACTGTGCTGTGCTATGATTGGTCACTCAGTCTTGTCCGACTTTTTGTGATCCCATGGAGAGAAGCCCGCCAGGCTCCTCTGTCCATGGGGATTCTCCAGGTAAGCTTCCTGGAGTGGGTAGCCATTTCCTTCTCCAGGGGATCTTCCCAACCCAGGGATTGAACCCAGGTCTTCCACATTGCAGGTGGATTCTTTACCATCTGAGCCTCCAGGGAAGCCATATTGCAAGTAATATGTTGGTAAGAATAAGTATCAATTTTTAAGTTCTTGATATAATCTCCTTTTATATTCAGAAGAAAAGCTGCATTTAAAGTATACTTTGAATCATTGGCTTTCTGTGGTGCTTTAAGTGTCCAAGTTATGGCTAGTCTTTTGACTAGCGTGGATAATATATGTCAGCTAAAAGGATGAGTCCTGTGTGAGCTGAATGGTGGTCCAAAAGAGATGTCCACATTCTGATCACTGAAACTTGGGAACATTATCATATTTTGTAAAAGATTATGTTAAGGATCTTGATAAGGGAAGTTTACTATGATTACAAAGTGGGCCCTAAATATAAATACATGTATTTCTTTAAGAGAGAGTTTGATTGAGTTTTAAAACAAGCAAAAAGAGGAGAACACAGCACACACAGGAGAGGAAAAGACACTGTAAACCCAGAGGCAGAGTCAAGGAATGCCAACAGCTACTGGAAGCTGGCAGAGGCAAATAATGGATTCTCTCCTAGACATTCTGTGACTTTGCTGGGGCCTTGATTTTGGACTTCTGACCTCCAGAACTGTGAGATAATAAATGTTTTTTCTTTCTTGTATCTTTTAAAAATTTATTTTCTTTTTTGCCACATTGTGTGGCATGTGGAACTTCCCCAGCCAGGGTTTGAACCCATACCCTATGCAGTGGAAGTGCAGTCTTAACAACTGGACCACCAGGGAAGTCCCTAAATTTCTATTATTTTAAGCCACCAAGTTTGTAGTAATCTGCTACAGCAGGCACAGTAACTAATCTAGATCTCCTATTTGTTTCTTGGTTTATC
This sequence comes from Bos javanicus, assembly GCF_032452875.1. Classification (NCBI taxonomy): domain Eukaryota; kingdom Metazoa; phylum Chordata; class Mammalia; order Artiodactyla; family Bovidae; genus Bos; species Bos javanicus. Next base: position 16,269,283 of record NC_083872.1, read on the forward strand.
TAAACTAATATCCCTTTGCACCTTGTTTTGAATGTGAGTTGCCATTTTCTTATAGACCAAGAATGGAGCAAGGGGGCAACACTTGGCTGAGGCTCTGCCACTAATATCCTTTCCTTCATCAACCATGTAGATTTAGTTGATCAGTCAGGCTACAAACCTGCCAAAAGCTGAGAAAATTAGAATATTTTCTGAGTGGCTTCTTTTTCCCGTCTTAATTTAGAACATTTCTGTGTCACCCTCTCCCAGTGGCAAATGTGGTACATATGAGTTGGCGAGCTTCTGGTGACCATATTTTTAGACCTAATTCATGGATGAAGCCAGGTGGATAGAGGACAATAGTGGATAGCTAGAGTGCCTGGATCAGACAGCCTCCAGTATAAGATTCTTATGTTATTCATCTTTAATTCAAATTTGCATCTTGAGAATTTAGTCATGTCAATCATATAGTAGATACTTAATAAATATTTGATGAGCAAATTGTCTGTTTAAGTTAGTCTTTCTTTGATGTGAATGATGCTGTTGTTTTCCAGTTGCCAAGTCAAGTCCGACTCTTCGTGACCCCATGGACTGCAGCACGCCAGTCTTCCCTGTCCCTCACCATCTCCCAGGGTTTGCTCAGATTCATGTTCAGCTCAGATTCATGTTTGGTCAGATTCATTGAGTCAGTGATGCTATCTAACCGTCTCATTCACTGCTGCCCCCTTCTCCTTTTGGTTTCAATCTTTTGAAGCCTTCTCTGATGGCTCAGATGGTAAAGCATCTGCCTGTCAATGCAGGAAACCTGGGTTTGATCCCTGAAGAAGGAAATGACAACTCACTCCAGTATTCTTGTCTGGAGAATTCCATGGACAGAGGGCCCTAGTGGGCTACAGTCATATGGTTGGACATGACTGAGAGACTAACAACTGTGTTAGGAGAATGGTAGGCAGATGATGTAAAATATGGTAGAATACTCTTTCAACATAAGAATCCTGCTCAAACAATTCACTAAAATAAATGTGTAGTTGGGAAGTATATTTTCTCACTAATTTAAAAAATATTTATTGAGTTCTTATATTGCAGTGGGTTCGCAGAGTGACATGCAAAATCAGTATGTAGTACTGAATCTAATTGGAAAATGATAGCCATAGTCTCTAACATCATTTTCAGAAAACTTTTTTAGTATTACATTCTTCCTAGTTTTAGTCCAAAATTCTACAAATTCCTCTCTACAGAGTGAACCTGTATGCATACTGTCTTATCATGTACATCATACATTTCAAATTGTTTTAAATTTCATGGATTGTATTTCTTTTTCTCCTATTTATAAAACTCAGGGTGATGCTGTCATAAGTTTAGTTTTTGCCTTTTTGACATATTGGTGAATGTTTAACTTGAAGTATAGGTGTTTCGCTTTGGAAAATTAAAAAATAAATCATTTAAATATGTTTTATACTTAAAGATTTTGCTTCAGTAAAAAAGTGTAGATTGAAATTGAGAACTTTACAAGACTTGATAATATAGCTCATATATTCACATTTAGTGCAAATTTAAATTTTTAATTGTATTTCAAAATTCTAGTTTCCATCAAATTTAAAAATCACATGCATTGATGAATGAGAGGAAAGATTGAATAATAAAAGTTTAAATATTCAATCCAGAGTTATTTTCTTAAATAGAATTCCTGAACATCATTGTGAGAATCTTTTTTTTTTTTTTAAGAAACAAGATGATAATCCAGATATAATGCTGGTATACAGTCAGTACTACAGGTCAAGTGTAAATCCACTATGTTATTTTGTGCTGTTCTGTGCTAAGTCTCTTCATTCACATCTGACTCTTTGTGGCCCCATGAACTGTAGACAACCAGGCTCCTCTGTCCATGGGATTCTCCAGACAAGAATATTGGAGTGGGTTGCCACTTCCTTCTGCAGGGGATCTTCCCAACCGAAGGATCAAACCTGGGTCTCCTGTTTCCTATATTGACAGGCGGGTTCTTTACCACTGGCACCACCTGAGTAATCCAAATATGACAGAGCAAAATATAAAATTTACATTCCTAGAGTTTTAGTATTTGTTTGCACAGATGACACAAAAGATGTCAATATAAATATTTTTTTTTTCTTTCTTGGGCTTTGTAACTTGCCTCTCCTCTACTTAGAGAACAAAGTATTGAATGACATCTCATATATTTTTGGTTTTGTAATTATTATTGCTGATATTACTAAATTAGTTGAATTTTACCTAAAATTGGTCTTAGTAAATGGACTATCATTTCTAGTTCCTGGCAAAACCAATTAAAGTTGACAGATTTTCTTAATGAAGTCATTAATGCAAATTGCATTCTCAAGGATTTCCAATAAATTTATTAAGAGGAAAAAATACTTATTTTACATGACTAAAAATGTGTGCATCATTTAAACTGCCTTATGTACCTTTGGATTTTGTAGTTCTTTCAGATGGAACTGAGGAAATGCTGTTATGATTGGATTATATTTAATAAATTTATTCTAGGGCAAGCCAAATATAAAATTGAGTAAAAATAATGAAGTAATTAACTGCTGATAGTTTTAGTCTTTGTGCAATATTTTAAAATCTTAACCCTCTGCAGCTGCTCACACATATTAGTAAAGAGTTTGGAACCATACAGGTGACTGTACAGGATTGGCTGACTCCTAAAGAGGAGCAGAGAGGCTGCAGGGATACTGCAAATCCACAATATGGGACACCGCAGCATGGGAAATCACAACAGTGAGCACTGCTGTCAACCAACTGCAGATCATCTACAGCCTTAAGCTGGTCAAATATTCTTTCCTATCAAATATCCTTAAAAAAAAAACAAAAACTAGTCACTAGACACCAACACCAACATTTTCTTAGTTATGTCTTCTATCTTGTCTTCCAAGACAGTTTTTTAATAGCAAAATATGTAACCCACTTGTGGTATTACAGAGACACTGGTATATGGCATTATAAATTAATGCAATTTGTTTCACAAAGCAATTTGTGGCAAGTATATCCATAAAAAGGTCACACATTTATCCTAGCTGCTATTTCTGGGAAGTTTTCGGGTTTTTCAGACTAAAGTGTTGAAAGATTTTCTATTGGAGCAGAGTTGACTCACAGTGTTGTCCTGGTTTCAGGGGTACAGCAAAGTGAGCCAGTTATACACATGCATATATCCAATCCTTTTTCAGACTCTTTTCCCATACAGGTTATTAAAGAATACTGAGTAGAGTTCCCTGTGCTATAAAGTAGGTGCTTGTTGATTATCTTTTATATACTTTAGTGTGTATATGTTCATCTCAAACTCCTAATTTACTCTGCCTTCCTTCTTTTCCCCTTTGGTAAAGATAAATTTGTTTTCTAGGCCTGTTGAATCTGTTTCTGTTTTATAATATGGGAAGTTTTCTTAAATAATTGAACAGAGTAAAACAGCACTATACATAAAGATATTCATATTAATGTCATTTACAAGTTCACAACATTTAATTAAACCATCTATTGTATAGTAGACTGGCTTTGTAAAATTTGATATTTTTCAGTATTATTATAATTTTCATAATCATTATCATCATTATTATTGCTATCCATCCATTTTAAAGTGATTCATATATCTGAAAAAATGTTTATGGCATATTTATAAATAGAACAAAGCAGAATATAAATTATGTTCACTTATTCTTTTATTTTCACCAGTACTTATTGTTTAGTGTGATATCAGTCATTAGGAATAAGGGGGAAAAAAAATCAATGGGCACAATTTAAAAATCCTTGACCTTATGGAGCTTTTAAGCTGGTGGAGGATGCATATGAAAAATAAGTGATCAGCCTAAATATTAATTACAACAGGCTGAGCAGTAATGGGGAAACTGACAAGGTGCACTGAGCAGCATGAAAGGAAGATCTGAGACTAGGAATCAGGCAGGGATTTTACAGGAGGACTGTTAAACTGGTGAATAAATAGGAGCTAGCTAGATGAACTATGGAAAGAGTGTTGCAGAGATAAGAAAACTCATGGACAAAGACAGTCAGAGTGATAACTTCAGGCATTTCGAGGGCAGGAAGAAGGTCAGAGTGACTACAAGTTAGCAAGGCGAGAGTGCTGCTACTTGAGGCTGGAGTTAAATCAAGTAAGACTTGCTAGACAAAATGACACCACAGATGATATAACCAAAGTTATATTAGAAATTTATATCTACTTCTGCTTCATTGACTACACTAAACACAGGGAAAGGAGTATATCAAGGCTGTACATTGTCACTCTGTTTATTTAACTTATATGCAGAGTATGTCATGAAAAATGCCACGCTGGATGAATCATAATTAGAATCAAGGCTGCTGTGAGAAATATCAATAACATCAGATTTGCAGATAATACCACCCTAATGACAGAGATCAAAGAGGAACAAAAGAGCCTCTTAATGAGGATGAAAGAGGAGAGTGAAAAAGCTGGCTTAAACTCAACATTCAAAAAACAAAGATCATAGCATCTGGTCCCATCACTTCATGGCAAATAGACGGCAAAAACATGGAAGCAGTGACAGATTTTATTAAATCACTGTGGACAGTGCTTGCAGCCATGAAATTAAAAGATGCTTGCTCCTTGGAAAAAACTATTGCAAACCTACACAGCATATTGAAAAACAGAGACATCACTTTGCCAACAAAGGTCTGCATCAGTTCAGCTCAGTTCAGTTGTTCAGTCATGTCCAACTCTTTGCCACCCCCTGGACTGCAGCACACCAGGCCTCTCTGTCCATCACCAACTACCGGAGTATATTCAAACTCATGTCCACTGAGTCAGGGATGCCATCCAACCATCTCATCCTCTGTCATCCCCTTCTCCTCCCACCTTCGATCTTTCCCACCACCAAGGTGTTTTCTAATGAGTCAGTACTTTGCATTCGGTGGCCAAAGTATTGGAGTTTCAGCTTCAACATCAGTCCTTCCAATGATATTCAGGACTGCTTATCTTTAGGATGGACTGGTTGGATCTCCTTGCTGTCTAAGCGACTCTCAAGAGTCTTCTCCACACCACAGTTCCAAAGCACTCAGCTTCTTTATACTCCAATTCTCATACCCATATATTACTACTGGAAAAACCATAGCTTCCTTTAGATGGACCTGTGTTGGCAAAGTATTGTCTCTGCTTTTTAATATGCTGTCTAGGTTGGTCATAACTTTTCTTCCAAGAAGCAAGCCTCTTTTAAATTCATGGCTGCAGTCATCATCAGCAGTGATTTTAGAGCCCCCCAAAATAATCTCTCAAGGTTTCCATTGTTTCCCCATCTATCTGCTGTGAAATGATGGGACCAGATGCCATGATCTTAGTTTTCTGAATGTTAAGATTTCAGCCAACTTTTTCACTCTCCTCTTTCACTTTCATCAAGAGGATTTTTAGCTCTTCTTCACCTTCTGCCATAAGGGTGGTGTCATCTGCAAATCTGAGGTTATTGATACTTCTCCCAGCAATCTTGAGTCCAGTTGTGCTTCATCCAGTCCAGAATTTCCCATGATGTACTCTGCATATAAGTTAAATAAGCAGGGTGACAATATATGGCCTTGACATACTTCTTTCCTGATTTGGAACCAGTCTGTTGTTCCATGTCCAGTTCTAACTGTTGCTTCTTGACCTACATACAGATTTCTCAGGAGGCAGGTCAGGTGGTCTGGAATTCCCATCTCCGTAAAAGTTTTCCATATTTTGTTGTGATCCACAGAGTCAAAGGCTTTGGCATAGTCAATAAAGCAGAAGTAGATGTTTTTCTGGAACTCTTGTGCTTTTTCAATGATACAACAGATGTTGGCAATTTGATCTCTAGTTCCTCTGCCTTTTCTAAATCCAGTTTGAACATCTGGAAGTTCACAGTTCATGTATTGCTGAAGCCTGGCTTGGAGAATTTTGAGCATTACTTTACTAGCGTGTGAGATGAGTGCAGTTGTGTGGTAGTTTGAGCATTCTTTGGCATCGCCTTTCCTTGGGACTGGAATGCAGACTGAACTTTTCCAGTCCTGTGGGCACTGCTGAGTTTTCCACATTTGCTGGCATATTGAGTGCAGCACTTTCACAGCATCATCTTTTAGGATTTGAAATAGCTCAACTGGAATTCCATCACCTCCACTAGCTTTGTTCATAGTGATGCTTCCTAAGGCCCACTTGACTTCGCATTCCAGGATGTCTGGCTGTAGGTGAGTGATCACACCACCGTGATTATCTGGGTCATGAATATCTTTTTGGTATAGTTCTTCTGTGTATTCTTGCCACCTCTTCTTAATATCTTCTGCTTCTGTTAGGTCCATACCATTTCTGTGCTTTATCATGCCCATCTTTGAATGAAAATTTCCCTTGTTATCTAATTTTCTTCAAGAGATCTCTAGTCTTTCCCATTCTATTATTTTCCTCTATTTCTTTGCATTGATCACTGAAGAAAGCTTTTTTAACTCTCCTTGCTATTCTTTGGAACTCAGCATTCAAATGCATATATCTTTCCTTTTCTCCTTTGCCTTTCACTTCTCCTCTTTTCATAACTATTTGTAAGGCCAGCTCAGACAACCATTTTGCCTTTTTGCATTTCTTTTTCTTGGGGTTGGTCTTGATCACTGCCTCCTGTACAATGTTACGAACCTCTGTCCATAGTTCTTCAGGCACTCTGTCTATCAGATCTATTCCCTTGAATCTAATTGTCAATTCCACTGTATAATGGTAAGGGATTTGGTTTAGGTAATACCTGAATGGTCTAGAGGTTTTACCTACTTTCTTCAATTTAAGTCTGAACTTGGCAATAAGGAGTTCATGATCTGAGCCACAGTCAGCTCTTGGTCTTATTTTTGGCTGACTATATAGAGCTTCTCCATCTTCAATGGCAAAGAATATAATCTGATTTCGGTGTTGACCATCTGGTGTTGTCTATGTGCAGAGTCTTCTCTTGTTTCATTGGAAGAGTGTGTTTGCTATGACCAGTGTGTTCTCTTGGCAAAACTTTATTAGCCTTTGACCTGCTTCATTCTGTACTCCAAGGCCAAATTTGCCTGTTCCCCCAGGTATTTCACGGCTTACTACTTTTGCATTCCAGTACCATATAATGAAATGGAGATCTTTTTGGTGTGCTAGTTCTAGAAGGTCTTGTGCTAATTCTAGAAGGTCTTCATAGAACTGTTCAATTTAAGCTTCTTCAGTATTACTGATCAGGGCATAGATTCGGATTACCATGATATTGAATGGTTTGCCTTGGAAACGAACAGAGATCATCCTGTTATTTTTGAGATTGCATCCAAGTATTGCATTTCGGACTCTTTTGTTGACCATGATGGCTACTCCATTTCTTCTAAGGGCTTCTTGCCCACAGTAGTGGATATAATGGTCATCTGAGTTAAATTCACCCATTCCAGTCCATTTTAGTTCCCTGCTTCCTAAAATGTCAATGTTCATTCTTGCCACCTCCTGTTTGACCGCTTCCAGTTTGTCTTGATTCATGGACCTAACATTCCAGGTTCCTATGCAATATTGCTCTTTATAGCATCAGACTTTACTTCCATCACCAGTCACATCCACAACTGGGTGTTGTTTTTGCTTTGGATCCATCTCTTCATTCTTTCTTTAGTTATTTCACCACTGATCTCCAGTAGTATATTGGTAACCTACCAACCTGGGGAGTTCATCTTTCAGTGTCCTATCTTTTTGGCTTTTCATACTGTTCATGAGGTTCTCTGGCAAGAAGACTGAAGAGGCTTGCCATTCCCTTCTCCAGTGGATCAAGTTTTGTCAGAACTCTTCAACATGACCCGTCTGTCTTCGGTGGCCCCTACACAGCATGGTTCATAGTTCAGAGTTAGACAAGGCTGTGGTGCATGTGATCAGATTGGTTAGTTTTCTGTGATTGTGGTTTCAATCTGTCTGTCCTCTGATGGAGAAAGATAAGAGGCTTATATAAGCTTCCTGACTGGATAGACTGACTGAGGGGGAAACTAGGTCTTGTTCTGATGGGCAGGGACATGTTCAGTAAGTCTTAAACCAATTTTCTGTTGATGGGCTGTGTTCCCTCCCTGTTGCTTGACTTGACGTCAAACTATGGAGGAGGTAATGAATGAATGGCAACCTCCTTCAAAAGGTCCCATGCCTCACTCAGTGCCTCCGACCCTGCAGGAGGCCACTGCCAACCCATGCCTCTGCAGGAGACGCCTGGCCACTCATGAGCAAATCTGGGTCAGTCTCTTGTGGGGTCACTGCTCCTTTCTCCTGCATCCTGGTGCACACAAGTTTCTATTTGTGCCCTCTGCTGCTGCTGCTGCTGCTAAGTCGCTTCAGTCGTGTCCGACTCTGTGCAGCCCCATAGAAGGCAGCCCACGAGGCTCCCCCGTCCCTGGGATTCTCCAGGCAAGAACACTGGAGTGGGTTGCCATTTCCTTCTCCAATGCATGAAAGTGAAAAGTGAAAGTGAAGTCACTCAGTCGTGTCTGACTCTTAGCGACCCCATGGACTGCAGCCTACTAGGCTCCTCTGTCCATGGGATTTTCCAGGCAAGAGTACTGGAGTGGGGTGCCATTGCCTTAGTCTATTTCCCCAGTCCTGTGTAATTTCTGCTGGCTCTATGGTGGAATTAATGGTGACCTCCTCCAAGAGGGCCTATGCCATACCCAGGTCTACTGCACCCAGAGCCCCTGCCCCTGTGGCAGTCCACCGCTGACCTGTACCTCCTTAGGAAACACTCAAACACAGTTCTGTCTCAATCTCTGTCGGGTCTCTGGGTCCTGGTGTGCACAAGGTATGTTTGAGCCCTCTAAGGGTCTCTGGCGGGAGTGGGATTTGATTCTAAATGTGATTTTGCCCCTTCTACTGTCTTGCTGGGGCTTCTTCTTTGCCCTCGGATAAGGGGTATTTCCTCAAAGTCACTCCAGCACTGTACAGCAGCCAATCCACTGCCTACCATCTTGCTTGCTGGGGCTTCTCTGCCCTTGGATGTGGGGTATCTCCTCACAGCTGTTCCAGTGCTGCACAGCCACCATTCCAGGTCTCATAGTCAAAGATAAAGCTTTTCTAGTAGTAATGTATGGATGAGAGAGTTGGACCATAAAGAAGGCTGAGCACCAAAGAATTGATGCTTTCAAAGTGTGGTGTTGGAGAAGACTCTTGAGAGTCCTTTAAACAGCAAGGAGATCAAACCAGTCAGTCCTAAGGAAAATAAGTCCTGAATATTCATTAGAAGGACTGATGTTGAAGATGAAGCTTCAAAACTTTGGACACCAGATGAGAAGAGCTGACTCATTGGAAAAGACCCTGATGCTGGGAAAGATTGAAGACAGGAGGAGAATGGGATGACAGAGGATGAGATAGTTGGATGTCATCACCAACATATGGACATGAGTTTGACTAAACTCCAGGAGTTGGTGACGGACAGGGAAGCCTGGCATTATGCAGTCCATGGGGTTTCAAAGTGTTGGACATGACTTAGGGACTGAACAATGACAACAATGGAGTATAATCTATAAAAATATCAAATATGCCTGAAACTAATATAATCTCCTAAGTCAACTATACTTCAATTAAAAAATAAAAATAGGAGAAAGCAAAAGTTTAGTAAATGATGCCCTGTTAACTTTTCAATTGTATTTACATTTGATTGTGAAACCCAGTCTTCTTAAAACATAAAAGTAATTTTAATAATTTGTTAACTATTTTTAAATTTAATTTAATTTTTTTACTTTATTTTTTTATTTTATTTTTAAACTTTACAATATTGTATTAGTTTTGCCAAATATCGAAATGAATCTGCCACAGGAATACCTGTGTTCCCCATCCTGAATCCTCCTCCCTCCTCCCTCCCCATACCGTCCCTCTGGGTTGTCCCAGTGCACCAGCCCCAAGCATCCAGTATCGTGCATCAAACCTGGACTGGAGACTCGTTTCATACATATTATACATGTTTCAATGCCATTCTCCCAAATCTCCCCACCCTCTCCCTCTCCCACAGAGTCCATAAGACTGATCTATACATCAGTGTCTCTTTTGCTGTCTCGTACACAGGGTTATTGTTACCATCTTTCTAAATTCCATATATATGCTTTAGTATACTGTATTGGTGTTTTTCTTTCTGGCTTACTTCACTCTGTATAATAGGCTCCAGTTTCATCCACCTCATTAGAACTGATTCAAATGTATTCTTTTTAATGGCTGAGTAATACTCCATTATGTATATGTACCACAGCTTTCTTATCCATTCATCTGCTGATGGGCATCTAGGTTGCTTCCATGTCCTGGCTGTTATAAACAGTGCTGTGATGAACATTGGGGTACACGTGTCTCTTTCCCTTCTGGTTTCCTCAGTGTGTATGCCCAGCAGTGGGATTGCTGTATCATAAGGCAGTTCTATTTCCAGGTTTTTAAGGAATCTCCACACTGTTCTCCATAGTGGCTGTACTAGTTTGCATTCCCACCAACAGTGTTAAGAGGGTTCCCTTTTCTCCACACCGTCTCCAGCATTTACTGCTTGTAGACTTTTGGATCGCAGCCATTCTGACTGGCGTGAAATGGTACCTCATAGTGGTTTTGACTTGCATTTCTCTGATATTGAGTGATGTTGAGCATCTTTTCATGTGTTTGTTAGCCATCTGTAATGTCTTCTTTGGAGAAATGTCTATTTAGTTCCTTGGCCCATTTTTTGATTGGGTCATTTATTTTTCTGGAGTTGAGCTATAGGAGTTGCTTGTATATTTTTGAGATTAGTTGTTTGTCAGTTGCTTCATTTGCTATTATTTTCTCCCATTCTGAAGGCTGCCTTTTCACCTTGCTAATAGCTTCCTTTGTTGTGCAGAAGCTTTTAATTTTAATTAGGTTCCATTTGTTTATTTTTGCTTTTATTTCCAATATTCTGGGAGGTGGGTCATAGAGGATCCTGCTGTGGTGTATGTCGGAAAGTGTTTTGCCTATGTTCTCCTCTAGGAGTTTTATAGTTTCTGGTCGTACGTTGAGATCTTTAATCCATTTTGAGTTTATTTTTGTGTATGGTGTTAGAAAGTGTTCTAGTTTCATTCTTTTACAAGTGGTTGACCAGTTTTCCCAGCACCACTTGTTAAAGAGATTGCCTTTAATCCATTGTATATTCTTGCCTCCTTTGTCAAAGATAAGGTGTCCATATGTGCGTGGATTTATCTCTGGGCTTTCTATTTTATTCCATTGATCAATATTTCTGTCTTTGTGCCAGTACCATACTGTCTTGATAACTGTGGCTTTGTAATAGAGCCTGAAGTCAGGAAGTTTGATTCCTCCAGTTCCATTCTTCTTTCTCAAGATCGCTTTGGCTATTCGAGGTTTTTTGTATTTCCATACAAATTGTGAAATTATTTGTTCTAGCTCTGTGAAGAATACTGTTGGTAGCTTGATAGGGATTGCATTGAATCTATAAATTGCTTTGGGTAGTATACTCATTTTCACTATATTGATTCTTCCAAACCATGAACATGGTATATTTCTCCATCTATTAGTGTTCTCTTTGATTTCTTTCATCAGTGTTTTATAGTTTTCTATATATAGGTCTTTAGTTTCTTTAGGTAGATATATTCCTAAGTATTTTATTCTTTCCGTTGCAATGGTGAGTGGAATTGTTTCCTTAATTTCTCTTTCTGTTTTCTCATTATTAGTGTATAGGAATGCAAGGGATTTCTGTGTGTTGATTTTATATCCTGCAACTTTACTATAATCATTGATTATTTCTAGTAAATTTCTGGTGGAGTCCTTAGGCTTTTCTATGTAGAGGATCATGTCATCTGCAAATAGTGAGAGTTTCACTTCTTTTCCAATTTGGATTCCTTTTATTTCTTTTTCTGCTCTGAATGCTGTGGCCAAAACTTCCAAAACTATGTTGAATAGTAGTGGTGAAAGTGGGCACCCTTGTCTTGTTCCTGACTTTAGAGGAAATGCTTTCAATTTTTCACCATTGTGGATAATGTTTGCTGTGGGTTTGTCATATAGAGCTTTTATTATGTTGAGATATGTTCCTTCTATTCCTGCTTTCTGGAGAGTTCTTATCATAAATGGATGTTGAATTTTGTCAAAGGCTTTCTGTGCATCTATTGAGATAATCATATGGTTTTTATTTTTCAATTTGTTAATGTGGTGTATTACATTGATTGATTTGCGGATATTGAAGAATCCTTGCATCCCTGGGATAAAGCCCACTTAGTCATGGTGTATGATCTTTTTAATGTGTTGTTGGATTCTGATTGCTAGAATTTTGTTAAGGATTTTTGCATCTATGTTCATCAGTGATATTGGCCTGTAGTTTTCTTTTTTTGTGGGATCTTTGTCAGGTTTTGGTATTAAGGTGATGGTGGCCTCATAGAATGAGTTTGGAAGTTTACCTTCCTCTGCAATTTTCTGGAAGAGTTTGAGCAGGATAGGTGTTAGCTCTTCTCTAAATTTTTGGTAGAATTCAGCTGTGAAGCCGTCTGGACCAGGGCTTTTGTTTGCTGGAAGATTTTTGATTACAGTTTCAATTTCTGTGCTTGTGATGCGTCTGTTAAGATTTTCTATTTCTTCCTGGTCCAGTTTTGGAAAGTTGTACTTTTCTAAGAATTTGTCCATTTCTTCCACGTTGTCTATTTTATTGGCATATAATTGTTGATAGTAGTCTCTTATGATCCTTTGTATTTCTGTGTTGTCTGTTGTGATCTCTCCATTTTCATTTCTAATTTTATTGATTTGATTGTTCTCCCTTTGTTTCTTGATGATTCTGGCTAATGGTTTGTCAATTTTATTTATTCTTTCAAAGAACCAGCTTTTGGCTTTGTTGATTTTTGCTATGGTCTCTTTTGTTTCTTTTGCATTATTTCTGCCCTAATTTTTAAGATTTCTTTCCTTCTACTAACCCTGGGGTTCTTCATTTCTTCTTTTTCTAGTTGCTTTAGGTGTAGGGTTAAGTTATTTAATTGACTTTTTTCTTGTTTCTTGAGGTATGCCTGTATTGCTATGAACTTTCCCCTTAGGACTGCTTTTAAAGTGTCCCACAGGTTTTGGGTTGTTGTGTTTTCATTTTCATTATTTTCTATGCAAATTTTGATTTCTTTTTTGATTTCTTCTGTGATTTGTTGGTTATTCAGCAGCGTGTTGTTCAGCCTCCATATGTTGGAATTTTTAATAATTTTTCTCCTGTAATTGAGATCTAACCTTACTGCATCGTGGTCAGAAAAGATGCTTGGAATGATTTCTATTTTTTTGAATTTACCAAGGCTAGATTTATGGCCCAGGATGTGATCTATCCTGGAGAAGGATAGATTTTTTTTTTTTTCTATTGAAACTTATTATTTGCAGTAAAGAACCGCAAACTAGATGACTAAGAGTAGATATTCTTCAATAAGCCTTTTCCAACACATGAGACAGCCCCCTCTGGTCAGTGGTCCCCCATCAGGCACCCCTGCTGCCGGCTGAGCAGAGACCCTGCGCGCCAGTAGCAGGGGGAACAGAGACCCCCAGTTCTGCCTGAGGGACAGAGGAGGAGAGAAAATGCAAGGGACACGAAACAACTTAGGTGGACAACACCTGAGGGGCAGAGTGTCCGCTGCCCCCGGGGTTGTGGGCAGTTGGGGGCTCCTGGGAGGGAGGCCGCCCCCACCTGAGCTCCCAGCCAGTCTGCACTCCTGGGTGGGTGCAGAGAAAAAGGTGCGCTTGAGAAAAAGGTGAAATTCATTGTTTTGGGATGAAATGTCCTATAGATATCAATTAGGTCTAACTGGTCTATTGTATCATTTAACGTTTGTGTTTCCTTGTTAATTTTCTGTTTAGTTGATCTATCCATAGGTGTGAGTGGGGTATTAAAGTCTCCCACTATTATTGTGTTCTTGTTAATTTCTCCTTTCATACTTGTTAGCATTTGTCTTACATATTGCAGCACTTCCGTGTTGGGTGCATATATATTTATAATTGTTATATCTTCTTCTTGGATTGATCCTTTGATCATTATGTAGTGACCATCTTTGTCTCTTTTCACAGCCTTTGTTTTAAAGTCTATTTTATCTGATATAAGTATTGCTACTCCTGCTTTCTTTTGGTCCCTATTTGCATGGAAAATCTTTTTCCAGCCCTTCACTTTCAGTCTGTATGTGTCCCCTGTTTTGAGGTGGGTCTCTGGTAGACAACATATGTAGGGGTCTTGTTTTTGTATCCATTCAGCCAGTCTTTGTCTTTTGGTTGGGGCATTCAACCCATTAACGTTTAAGGTAATTACTGATAAGTATGATCCCGTTGCCATTTACTTTATTGCTTTGGGTTCGAGTTTATACACTGTTTTTGTGTTTCCTGTCTAGAGAATATCCTTTAGTATTTGTTGGAGAGCTGGTTTGGTGGTGCAGAATACTCTCAGCTTTTGCTTGTCTGAGAAGCTTTTGATTTCTCCTTCATATTTGAATGAGATCCTTGCTGGGTACAATAATCTGGGCTGTAGGTTATTTTCTTTCATTGCTTTAAGTATGTCTTGCCATTCGCTCCTGGCTTGAAGAGTTTCTATTGAAAGATCAGCTGTTATCCTTATGGGAATTCCCTTGTGTGTTATTTGTTGTTTTTCCCTTGCTGTTTTTAATATTTGTTCTTTGTGTTTGATCTTTGTTAATTTGATTAATATGTGTCTTGGGGTGTTTCGCCTTGGGTGTTTCTTGTTTGGGACTCTCTGGGTTTCTTGGACTTGGGTGATTATCTCCTTCCCCATTTTAGGGAAGTTTTCCACTATTATCTCCTCAAGTATTTTCTCATGGTCTTTCTTTTTGTCTTCTTCTTCTGGGACCCCTATGATTCGAATGTTGTAGCGTTTAATATTGTCCTGGAGGTCTCTGAGATTGTCCTCATTTCTTTTAATTCGTTTTTCTTTTATCCTCTCTGATTCATTTATTTCTACCATTCTATCTTCTAATTCACTAATCCTATCTTCTGCCTCTGTTATTCTACTATTTGTTGCCTCCAGAGTGTTTTTAATTTCATTTATTGCATTATTCATTACATATTGACTCTCTTTTATTTCTTCTAGGTCCTTGTTAAACCTTTCTTGCATCTTCTCAATCTTTGTCTCCAGGCTATTTATCTGTGATTCCATTTTGATTTCAAGATTTTGGATCAATTTCACTATCATTATTCGGAATTCTTTATCAGGTAGATTCCCTATCTCTTCCTCTTTTGTTTGGTTTGGTGGGCATTTATCCTGCTCCTTTATCTGCTGGGTATTCCTCTGTCTCTTCATCTTGTTTAAATTGCTGAGTTTGGGGTGTCCATTCTGTATTCTGGCAGTTTGTGGAGTTCTTTTTGTTGTGGCATTTCCTCACTGTGTGTGGGTTTGTACAGGTGGCTTGTCAAGGTTTCCTGGTTAGGGAAGCTTGTGTCGGTGTTCTGGGGGGTGGAGTTGGATTTCTTCTCTCTGGAGTGCAATCAAGTGTCCAGTAATGTGTTATGAGATATCTATGGCTTGGGGATGACTTTGGGCAGTCTGTATCTTGGAGCTCAGGGCTGTGTTCCTTTGTTGCTGGAGAATTTGCTTGGTATGTCTTGCCCTGGAACTTGTTGGCCCTTGTGTGGTGCTTGGTTTCAGTGTCGGTTTGGAGGTGTTTGATGATGTCCTGTCAGTTAATGTTCCTTGGAGTCAGGAGTTCCCTGGAGTCAGGGTTTGGACTTAAGCCTCCTGCTTCCAGTTATCGGTCTTATTTTTACAGTAGTTTCAAAACTTCTCCTTCTATACAGCACCATTGATAAAACATCTACGTTAAAGATGAAAAGTTTCTCTACCGTGAGTGTCACCCAGAGAGGTTCACAGAATTACATGGAGAAGAGAAGAGGGAGGAGGGAGTTAGAGGTGACCCAAATGAGATGAGGTGGAATCAATAGAGGAGAGAGTGGGCTAGCCAGTAATCACTTCCTTATGTGCACTCCATAACTGGACCGCTCAGAGATGTTCACGGAGTTATACAGAGAAGAGAAGAAGGAGGAAGGAGACAGAGGTGGCCAGGAGGATAAAAGGGGGGAATGAAAAGGAGAGAGACAGATCCAGCCAGTAATCAGTTCCCTAAGTGTTCTCCACCGTCTGGAACACACAGAAATTCACAGAGTTGGGTAGAGTAGAGAGGGGTTAGGGAGGAGACACAGGCGACCTGGTGGAGAAAAAGGAGAGTCCAAAGGGAGAGAGAGCAGTCAAGCCAGTAATCTTGCTTCCTAGTGAAAAATGATTACTGAAGATTGGGTTCTTGAAGGTACAAAATTGGTAACAAATACATAAAAGCAAAAATTTAAAATCTAGAGTAGAGTTTGGAATTTCAAAAATACAGTGTTAAAAAAAAGAAGAAAAAGAAAGAGAGAGAGAAAAAAAAACAAACAAGAACAAAGTCGCATAAATTATATAAAAAAAAAATACAGGTACAAAATTGATAACAAATACCAAAAAGCATAAATTAAAAATCTAGAGTAGAGTTTGGAATTTCAGATATACAATGTTATTTAAAAGAAGAAAAGAAAGAAACAGAGAAAAAGAAAAGAAAAAAGAAAAAAGGGTCACAGAAATTATAAAAAAAAAAAAAACTATATGTACAAAATTGATAACAAATAACAAAAAGCAAAAATTAAAAATCTAGAGTAGAGTTTGGAATTTCAAAAATACAATGTTAAAGAAAAGAAGGAAAAAAAAGGTCAAAAAATTATAAAAAAAAAAAATATATATATATATATATATATATGAAGTTTGCTTTAAAAAAATAGGGTCTTTTTTTTTTTTGCAAAGTAATCAGTTATAAAAGTGGAAATTAAAGGAATAATAGAGGACTTAAAATTTTTTTTTAATTATAAAAAATAATTTAAAAAAAAAAAGAAAGAAAGGTCGTACAAATAGTAAAAATATATCTAGGACTTTCTCTGGGGTTGTTGTGAGTATTGTGGATTCAGTTCATTTTTGGCTAGTTCCTTGGTCCGACTTATATTTCTCAAGATCTATAGGCCCCTTCCTATGTAGTTGGTAGTAACCACAGGGTTTTAATATATTGCCTGTAGCTTCCAACGCGGTTCCCTCTGTTATAGCTTCTTCTGTTTGCTGGTCTCTTCAGTGTCTGTTTTCTGCCCTGACACAAAGGGGACGGTGGAGGACACTTTTTTTTTTTTTTAGGCTCACTTGTTCAGTCGCGCTGAGGAGAGGTAGGGAGGGATGCTGCAAACAAATAACACTGGTGTGTGCTCGCAGTGCCTCAGCCACACTGGGTCTGCCCCCCGTTCACGGCACGTGTAGCCTCTCTGCCCACGCTGCTCAGGCTCTAGGTTGCTCTCCCGGGAACCATCCGCTGCTGGCCCTGGGCTGCCTGTACTTCCCAGGTTCAAGCCGCTCAGTTTCAGGCACTCGGGTAGTCCTCAGAGGTGCAGACTCTCGGTTGGGCCTGCGTTTTGTGCCCTTCCCAGATCCGAGCAGCTCAGGTGATGAGGTGTTTGGCATGCGTGACTGCTTTGACTTATCGCCTCCCCGCCGCCCGGTTATCTAGGTGTGCACCATCACACCTTCTAAGGCAGATGTTGACCGTCCAGACCCCCAAGAAGTTTTAGTTAGCAAAGAAACCTACTTACAGTTTTATAGATAATGTCTCTCTGGGGCTGCGATTGCCCCCTTCCAGCTCTGGCTGCCTATCACTGGAGGGGGATGGTCTGCCGCTGTCTATCTCTGTTCAGTCCTTTGTTCCGTGTGCGGGCCTGGCGGTGTCATAGGTTAGGGCTGGCTTTTCGCGTGGTAGATATCCCACAGTCTGGTTTGCTAGCCTAAATTATTTCGCTCAGATAGCGCTCCGTGTATTCAGGCCAGATTCTTGTGATGCCGCCTGCTCCGCGCCTCCCTGCCCAGCCTCCGCTTGTTAATGGTGGATGCAGGCGTCTGCGCTGCTTCTCCACTGGGGGAATTACCGTAGGGCTCGCAACGTGCGGGTTTCATTTGTTTATTTATTTTTCCTCCCTGTTATGTTGCCCTCTGTGCTTTCAAGGCTCGGCACAGATTCGGCAGTGAGAAGGTTTCCTGGTGTTTGGAAACTTCTCTCTTTTAAAGACTCCCTTCCCGGGACAGAACTCCGTCCCTCCCTCTTTTGTCCCTTTTTTTGTCTTTTATATTTTTTCCTACCTCCTTTCGAAGAGTTGGGTTGCTTTTCTGGGTGCCTGATGTCCTCTGCCGGCATTCAGAAGTTGTTTTGTGGAATTTACTCGGCGTTTAAATGTTCTTTTGATGAATTTGTGGGGGAGAAAGTGTTCTCCCCATCCTACTCCTCTGCCATCTTAGCTCCTCCTCCTAAAATTTGTTAACTATTTTTTAGGACATTAAATATTAAAGGAAATTCCAACAAATAAAATTTTCTGCACCATAACCTGGAGAATCCCCTGGACAGAGGAGCCTGGCAGGCTATAGTCCATGGGATGACAAAGAGTCAGACAGGACTGAAGCAACTGAGCATGTACAACATAATCCCTAAACCTTTTAATTTATTTTCTCAGTTTTAATAAAACTTTAATTTAAAAATATTTTATCACTTTACTTGTGACAAAAATGATGCTCATGAAAGATTTAAAATGTTCAAAGAGTTCTAAAAATCATTTACAGGACTTATAGGACTCAGTTAAAGTCAAAGTCATGGTTCTTCTGGCCTACTATGAATTTGAAATATGTAGCCTTTCTATAGTGAAACTATTGTTCTTTTTTTTTTTTAATCCACATCCTCTTTAAAGATACCAAAGATAATTATTTTTCAAGTATTTGAAATGCAGTATTTTCATTTCATTTAAGTATAGAAGTATCAGTGACTTCACTGGTGGTCCAGTGGTTAAAAAATCTGCCTTCCAATGCAAGGGATGTGGCTTTGATCCATGGTCAGGGAACTAAGATCTCACATGCCATGGGGCAACTAAGGCTGTGAATGGCAACTGCAGAGCCCACATGCTCTGGAGTCTGCACGCCACAACTAGAAAGCCCTCATACTGCAACAAAAGATCCTGAATCCTGCAACTAAAACCTGACACAACCAACCAAATAAATAAATACTTTTAAAAAGAGCAAAAATATATCAGTATCATGATACTTTAAGAAATAGAAATTTATTCTATAAATTTGGTAAAATGCCAAAGTAATTGTTATAATTTTTAAACTATATAAAGTTTCTGGCACTTTAGGGAGACTAACTTTATGTACAAAAAGCAATGCTCCCACACTGCACAAGAAACATTATTATGCAGGTGTAAAAATATAAATGTATCAGTATACTACCTAGAAATTAATGGCATTAGGACTGAAGGAAATGAAGACAGAGATTTTTAGGCAGTCTATCAAGCATTTGTCAGGATTTTGTAATCATGTAGGAAGGTTTGCTATTTGTGGCTCTGCAACTGAAATCAAACCTTGATCTTCTTGTGAATTTGCAAAATAATGTCAGTGTTAATCTGTATACGTAGCACAAGACTGTAGAATAAGTCCTTTACATTTGAAGATATATGAAGTCAGATTTAATTTCTAGATTTTCCACAGAGAAGACAAATACATTTTAACTTTGTTGTATTTAATTATTTTACAAAGAGGGATTTTAGAAAATATTTGAGCCAAAAGAATTTAAGATTACTCTTTCTTGTATAAGCGAAGTCGCTTGACTAAGTGATTAAGTGTCTGACTCTTTGCGATCTTATGGACTCTAGCTTACCAGGCTCCTCCATCCATGGGATTTTCCAGGCAAGAATATTGGAGTGGGTTGTCATTTCCTTCTCCAGGAGATCTTCACGACCCAGGGATTGAACCTGAGTCTCCCGCATTATAGGCAGATGCTTTACCCTCTGGGCCACAAGGATGTGTCTAATTCCCTTTAAGATTAGTGGGAGTTACGTCTGCACATTTAAGAAAAGACTATAACCTAAGCCTCAATTTCAAACATTTCCTAAAGACATTATTTGAAAGCTTAACTAGAGTGGCTATGTATTTTTCACCCCCACTTATGCACAAACACCTCCAAGGGGACTGCACTTACTTTAAAAACCTAAAATCACAGAAGCATGTTACATTAACCAAGTTCAATAAAAGACAACCACAAATGGAATGCAAAATATCTTTTCAATCTTTCTGTAATCACTTCTAAATGGAAAATAGAGCCACCTGGGGCTGAAAGTGTATTACCAGTCATTTTAGTAATGCAATTATTTGAAAAATATAACTACCAGGAAATGCTGTAGATACAAAGCACCAAATGTATATGCACATGTATATACTGTACAAGTATACATATGCATGTAAATAGAAGCCACACTTTAAAGCATTTTGTCTAAATACAAAAGAATTGATGAAAACTGTGATTCATATCATCTACATATTATTCATGCATGGAAGATATTGTGATTAGGGCTAAAGGTGTAGTAAGCTTCAGGTTTATAGCAACATTTAGTTCTCTAGTTAAAATCTCTATCACCTTGAAAGGGTGTTTGACATTTCAGTATTCCCTAAGTGGTGCTATGTAATCTTTCTTCTTGGTTCCCAATTTCCAGCGTTTTATTGTTGTTGTTACATTTAATCCTATAGGTGTACTAAATGTCCTTGAAGAGTCCATTTTTCTTTATAGAAATAGTTAAAAAATATCCACAGCATCCTGAAAAAGATCGGCAGTGACAGTGCTAACTCTGTCCTTGTTCACATTTTCAGGAAAGGATGAAATTAATTAGTTAGTCAAACCTATTTTTTAAACATCTATTAATGCATTCTACTGTGCTAAAAACTGAAGAAAATACACACACACACACACACACACACACACACACACATGCACGCAAATCTTACATGATTTCTACACAGTTCAGTTCAGTTCAGTCGCTCAGTCGTGTCCCCATGAATTGCAGCACGCCAGGCCTCCCTGTCCATCACCAACTCCCAGAGTTCACCCAAACTCATGTCCATCGAGTCAGTGATGCCATCCAACCATCTCATCCTCTGTCATCCCCTTCTCCTCCTGCCCCCAATGCCTCCCAGCATCAGAGTCTTTTCCAGTGAGTCAACTCTTCACATGAGGTGGCCAAAGTATTGGAGTTTCAGCTTTAGCATCAGTCCTTCCAAAGAATACCCAGGACTGATCTCCTTTAGAATGGACTGGTTGGATCTCCTTGCAATCCAAGGGACTCTCAAGAGTCTTCTCCAACACCACAGTTCAAAACATGGTTTCTGTTACATACTATTTATTCGTAGCAAATGATCATACATGAAATAAAGATCAACCAAGGATTAAAGCTGAGTCATAAAGAAGACATAAGCTACAAAAGATTAACAATTAGGGAGATGACTGTGGGCTGTAGTAGACACTAAATAGTTCACAGACTAGACGTGTCTCCCCAAATAGGAGGAAACAGAGTAATAGTGTGTCAAAGGATTGAAAGTGACATGTGAGAATGATTATAAAGAGATGAATCTTTTTGAAACAAAGCGTCATGGAACATCATATGGTGAAATATAAAGAGAAAGGTTAAAAAAATAAATGATTATGAAAAGGTTTCAGTTACAGAGACTGGGGAGGAAAAAAAAGGAGCCAGTGGAAACACATCACATTTTGCTTTGTAATCATTCATCCAGAAGTATACAAATAGAACTGGGAAGGATGAGTTTGGAAACAAGAGAATCAAAACCATTGCAATAATCTGGACTTGAACAGTGAGATCCTGGCCTCCAATGAAATTAATGGTAACTGCCAAAGTGTAAATATATAATTCTGGTTAGCAGCTAACCAAATTCATTACATACTTATTCAGGTATTATTCTGTAAAAAATATCACTTATGAACATAGATGCAAAAATTCTCAACAAAATTCTAGCAATCAGAATCCAACAACACATTAAAAAGATCATACACCATGACTAAGTGGGCTTTATCCCAGGGATGCAAGGATTCTTCAATATCTGCAAATCAATTGATGTAATACACCACATTAACAAATTGAAAAATAAAAACCATATGATTATCTCAATAGATGCAGAGAAAGCCTTTGATAAAATTCAACATCCATTTATGATAAGAACTCTCCAGAAAGCAGGAATAGAAGAAACATACCTCAACATAATAAAAGCTATATATGACAAACCCACAGCAAACATTATCCTCAATGGTGAAAAATTGAAAGCATTTCCCCTAAAGTCAGGAACAAGACAAGGGTGCCCACTTTCACCATTCCTATTCAACATAGTTTTGAAAGTGTTGGCCACAGCAATCAGAGCATAAAAAGAAACAAAATGAATCCAAATTGAAAAGAAGAAGTAAAACTCTCACTATTTGCAGATGTCATGATCCTCTACATAGAAAACCCTAAAACTCCACCAGAAAATTACTAGAATAATCAATGAATATAGTAAAGTTGCAGGATATAAAATCAACACACAGAAATCCCTTGCATTCCTATACACTAATAATGAGAAAATAGAAAGAGAATTTAAGGAAACAATTCCATTCACCATAGCAATGAAAAGAATAAAATACGAATATATCCACCTAAAGAAACTAAAGACCTATATATAGAAAACTATAAAACACTGGTGAAAGAAATCAAAGAACACTAATAGATGGAGAAATATACAATGTTCATGGATCTGAAGAATCAATATAGTGAAAATGAGTATACTAACCAAAGCAATTTATAGATTCAAGACAATCCCTATCAAGCTACCAATGGTATTTTTCACAGAGATAGAACAAATAATTTCACAATTTGTATGGAAATACAAAAAACCTCCAGTAGCCAAAGCAATCTTGAGAAAGAAGAATGGACCTGAAGGAATCAACCTGCCTGATTTCAGGCTCTACTACAAAGACACAGTCATCAAGACAGTATGGTACTGGCACAAAGACAGAAATATAGATCAATGGAACAAAATAGAAAGCTCAGAGATAAATCCACACACCTATGGACACCTTATCTTTGACAAAGGAGGCAAGAATATACAATGGATTAAAGACAATCTCCTTAACAAGCGGTGCTGGGAAAACTGGTCAACCACTTGTAAAAGAATAAAACTAGAACACTTTCTAACACCATACACAAAAATAAACTCAAAATAGATTAAAGATCTAAACGTAAGACCAGAAACTATAAAACTCCTAGAGGAGAACATAGGAAAAACACTCTCCGACATACACCACAGCAGGATCCTCTATGACCCACCTCCAAGAATATTGGAAATAAAAGCAAAAATAAACAAATGGGACCTAATTAAAATTAAAAGCTTCTGCATAACAAAGGAAACTATAAGCAAGGTGAAAAGACAGCCTTCAGAATGGGAGAAAATAATAGCAAATGAAGCAACTGACAAACAACTAATCTCAAAAATATACAAGCAACTCCTGCAGCTCAATTCCAGAAAGATAAACCATCCAATCAAAAAATGGGCCAAAGAACTAAATAGACATTTCTCCAAAGAAGACATACAGATGGCTAACAAACACATGAAAAGATGCTCAACATCACTCATTATCAGAGAAATGCAAATCAAAACCACTATGAGGTACCATTTCACACCAGTCAGAATGGCTGCGATCCAAAAGTCTACAAGTAGTAAATGCTGGAGAGGGTGTGGAGAAAAGGGAACCCTCTTACACTGTTAGTGGGGATGCAAATTAGTACAGCCACTATGGAGAACAGTGTGGAGATTCCTTAAAAACCTGGAAATAGAACTGCCTTATGATACAGCAATCCCACTGCTGGGCATACACACTGAGGAAACCAGAATTGAAAGAGACACATGTACCCCAATGTTCATCGCAGCACTGTTTATAATAGCCAGGACATGGAAGCAACCTAGATGTCCATCAGCAGAGGAATGGATAAGAAAGCTGTGGTACATATACACAATGGAGTATTACTCAGCCATTAAAAAGAATACATTTGAATCAGTTCTAATGAGGTGGATGAAACTGGAGCCTATTATACAGAGTGAAGTAAGCCAGAAAGAAAAACGCCAATATAGTATACTAATGCATATATATGGAATTTATAAAGGTGGTAATGATAACCCTGTATGCGAGACAGCAAAAGAGACACAGATGTATAGAATAGTCTTTTGGACTCTGTGGGAGAGGGAGAGGGGGGGATGATTTGGGAGAACAGCATTGAAACATGTATAATATCATATAGGAAACGAATCTCCAGTCCAGGTTTGATGCACGATACTGGATGCTCGGGGCTGGTGCACTGGGATGACCCAGAGGGATGGTACGGGGAGGGAGGTGGGAGGGGCTTCAGGATGGGGAGCACGTGTACACCCGTGGTGGATTCATGTTGATGTATGGGAAAACCAATACAATATTGTAAAGTAATTAGCCTCCAATTAAAATAAATAAATTTAAATTAAAAAAATTAAATTCAGGAGCATGATAAAATAAATTGCTAAGTGGTTTCAGAAGAAATTACAAGAAAGAACTCTTAAGGATTATCATTATTCTAGATTGACTTAAGCAGTATTGAAGCAGAGGTACTATGGGCACAGACTCTAGGTATTGTGCAATATTCCCTTTGCTGTCCAACTTGATTATTAATCACAAGTACTCAAAAGAAAGTTGTTCTTTTGGCTAGAGGAGACTTACAGGCTTATAGGTGGTTGCTTTTTGTTTTTTCCCGCACTAAAATTTACATTTGAGGATGGGAACTTTTAGATAAGATGGAAGAAATATTATGGAAAAAATATAAAGCTGAAAAAGAGAACTCAAAAACTGAAATGATGATAAGTACAGCATGAAAGCCCAGAGAGCAGTGTAGTTGTTAGGTATTAACAGTTAGTTGTTAGATGCAAGAAGATGGAGCAGAAAGAACACTGAACTAGAACGGAAACCAGGTTTCAGGTTTCATATTGTCTGCATCCAGGGGTAAAAACAACTGCTCATCAATAAACTAAGAAACCTAGCCTAGTTTAATTGTCCTGTTTCTATTAAGATCTATCTGTCACACTTGGAGAAACAGAAACACATCCTCGTTAGTTCAGATGATGGATTAAAAAATGTCCAGCAAAGTAAGAGACATGTGAACTATCTCAGCAAACTCAAAGCTGAATCTCAAGAGAAAATGAAATAGCATACTTTCACCATTTAAAATACAACAGGGATTTTAGTAGTGCAAAATCGAACATGCCTGTGGGTTGCTAAACACCTGAGTTAGATTTTCTCTATCTGTGCTGAGTCTACCCATTTTTCTCCAAGACTTTTCCCAAGGTGTCTGCCTAATTATGTCTTTAACTCTCTTTATGGGTTCAGTTTCCTACACAGTTTTGTTTGGTTGGTTTTTGTTTTTACTAATACATCTCACTGTGCCTCCTCCTTTGCTGCATCTACAATTTTTTTCACAAACTATGTTAAATGCTTCAAATCTATTATCTATAATTTTCACAGTAAGTCCTATCCATTTTATTTTTGGCATATTTATAAATATAGAAAAAATTTTATCATGGTTCTCTTAGGTTCCCAAGGCAAAAGAGCTGTTATTAGATAGAGCTCAGATTTGAACTCTTATCTTTATGACCTTCAGTTCAGTCACTCAGTCATGTCCGACACTTTGTGACCCCGTGGACGGAAGCACACCAGGCTTCCCTATCCATCACCAACTCCCAGAGCATACTCAAACTCATGTCCATTGAGTCAGTGATGCCATCCAACCATCTCACCCTCTGTCATCCCCTTTTCCTCCTGCCTTCTATCTTTCCCAGAATCAGGCTCTTTTCTAATGAGTCAGTTCTTCACATTAAGTAGCCAAAGAATTGGAGTTTTAACTTCAGAATCAGTCCTTCCAATGAATATTCAGGACTGATTTCCTTTAGGATGGACTGGTTGGATTTCCTTGCTGTCCAAATGACTCTCAAGAGTCTTCAACACTACAGTTCAAAAGCATCAACTCTTTGGCACTCAGCTTTCTTTATAGTCCAACTCTCATATCCATACATGACTACTGGAAAAACCATAGCTTTGACTAGATGGACCTTTGTTGGCAAAGTAAAGTCTTTGCTTTTTAATATGCTGTCTGCTGCTGGTACTGCTAAGTCATTTCAATTGTGTCCGACTCTGTGTGACTCCAGGCAGCCTAGGTTGGTCATAACTTTTCTTCCAAAGAGCAAGCGTCTTTTAATTTCATGGCTGCAGTCACCATCTGCAGCGATTTTGGAGTCCCCCCAAATAAAGTCTATCACTGTTTCCATTGTTTTCCCATCTATTTGCCATGAAGTGATGGGACAAGATGCCATGATATTAGTTTCCTGAATGTTAAGTTTTAAGCCAACTTTTTCACTCTCCTCTTTCACTTCCATCACGAGGCTCTTTGGTTCTTCACTTTCTGCCAAAGGGTGGTGTTATCTACATATCTGAGGTTATTGATATTTCTCCTGTCAATCTTGATTCCAGCTTGTACTTCATCCAGCCTGGCATTTTGCATGATGTACTCTGCATATAAGTTAAATAATCAGGGTAACAAAATACAGCCTTGATATATTCCCTTTCCAATTTAGAACCAGTCAGTTTTGCCATGTCTAGTTCTAAGTGTTGCTTCTTAATTTTCATAGATTTCTGACTTTAAAAGTCTACTTTTCAATTTCTCTCCTTCCCACTGCACTTCCTTCTTCGCTTTCCTTTAACACAGTTTTAAAGACACTAGTAGTAGTTTTGAAGTCTATCTACCCTAAGGAAATACTGTTATGTTTCCTTTCAAGAAAGCCACTGAGATTTATGATGGTAGTTGGGGATAACCAGACATTATAAATCTCTTTGAGCCCACTCCAGGAGACTGTAGATAACCTTACAGAATTCATCCATTTTAGTGCTTGCTAACACTCCTGTTTTATGGAAAAAATGATAAAACCAGAAAAAAATCAGGAATGTCCATGGTAGCAATCTCAAAGACTTTGGGGAATAAGTGACATTACAGTAAATTTTTCTGGATACCAGTATTCAATAGAAGGGTGAGATGTGAATTTAGCATGTATCCATCAAATATCTAAGATATAGACAAGGAAGTTGATGAATTTACCCCCAAATATAATATAAGTAAAAGAGAGAATGCTGAGAATGGCAATTTAGAGATATCTGTATTTAATGGGTAAAAAATAGGTATCATGAAATTAAGAATAATGTGATCCAGGAATGCAAAAAGTAAATTATTTACTAAAACTCTGAGACCCTATCATTGTCTCACTTTATTCACTATTAAAAATTTGCACTATGGCATGTATCTGGTGCCATTAATTAAAGGAGTTCGACTGGGAGACTAAAGCTTCATTGTGGTCCAGGGTAGAATGTTAGATTCGTACTTGAAATTCAAGACAAGAAGGCTACTTGGAGCACTTACCATAAAACCATTTTGTATGACCACAGTGGAATCTCCTTCTCAAGAATAATAGAAATATAGGAAATCCTGTAGACAACATCAGGGAGTCTTTAAACAGTTAATTTCTCTCTGGGGCATAAAAATAGAAACCCAAATTGCATTTTTTTTTTACTATCTTTTGATATTTCATTATATTTGGCTCATCAGAAGGTCCTTGTGGACCTCATCTCAGTTACCTAGGGTGGCAGTCAATCTAATAAACATGTTTTTGTGCTGGCTTTTTCTCCTCTGTTTTGGTCTCCCTAGTCAGCATGTGGTGCTACTTATGTATCAGATATAAAGTGGACTTAATTACCCCAATGGGCGGGGGTGGGGGGTGGGGGATGATGGGGGGGTGGGGTGAGGCAGGGAGGCATTGTGGACAGAATGGCAATCAAAGTGCCTTGAACTACGGTGATGGCTAATCTATCATAATGTTCCCAGTAGGGAAAGAGGGTTGAACAGCTGTCTAGAGTGATTCTGACTTACCTATGATTTTAACATACCTAAAAATTACAAACTGAAAGCAGAAGGCCAACTACAGCCACCCAAATGGAAAGTTGCAATCCTTTACTAGATTAAAACTATCAAGTATATGACAATCTTGTGGAAAGAGAGAAGATTTCTTTTTCCTATGAAATAGAATTATTGTAGTGAAGGGGAGGGCATTTTAGTAAAACACTCAATTGTTTTCTTTACAAAAAAAAAGTATAATAGAGACAATAGTTGCATGTTTGTAACAAGGAATAATTATTTGTTAAAAGTAGGTTACAATTTAACCTTCTATGTTTCTATAAACAATTGATTCCACTTAATGAAGCCACCCATATCTTTGGAACATAATTTTCCCTTGAACGTTATGAGAATTATTAATTTTAATAATATTTTAAAATTGTGATTATAAACTTCCTGTTCAAAAAATGAATAATGCATTGAGGCATGTAAGACACTAACATGAATACATTATTTTTTAATTCTTTGTTGGCAGATTTTATTGAAATTGCTCAGAAATAATTAAAATTTTGGCAAAATAGCTACAATCTTTAAACTGTAGTTGCTATTATAATTAGAAAATGTTGAGATACCATGCCATTGTTCATAGCTATTAGAAAAATCAATATCATGTTTCCCAAAAGGCGATATAATTGCAATAATTTGGAAACTCAAGTTTATACATTGTGAATCATGAAGAGTTAATTAAATGCATTTTTTTTTAACTGAATGCTTTTTATTAGCCAAAATACACACTTTACTTTTTTTTCCATGTAAAAATAAAGAAAAACTTAGGCATTTACTCAGGCACTATAGAAACACACTTTTTTCTGCCATTTTTCTTTTGATATCCTGAGATGTAAATTTTAATATTCTTTTGTGATTACTATTATTGTACTCTATTTTCTATATTTTTATGTGACAACTTCATATTTTCTAGTACTTTTTTTTTTATAATTACAGCTATGCAAGAAGTTGCTATAATTGAAGTGTTTAAATTTTTTATGGCACTTTTCATCTTATCTGAGTTATAAGTAATTAAATAAGTAATTAATTCATAACATCTCTAAAGTAGTATGCAAGCATTTCATGTAAGTTAATTACATAAATTAAGAAAGTAAACATTACACTACAGAAATATAAACACTTCAAGCTGATCTACTCAGATGGAAGTGGTTCCATTAAGCTTCCAATTAATCTGCCAGGAGATGCTATAAAATGTATAAAAGTGGAACAAACTGAACAATAAACAGGAATAAACAAAAATAGTTGAAAGTTCTTTCAGTGTGTGTGTGTGTGTGTGCGTGTGCATGTATATTTGCGTGTAAATTTGAAAAAAATGGTTGTGTTCTTATTTTGAAATGTTTTCATCATAATTATAGCAGTAAAACAGTTGTATGTGTCCAATTACTGAAAAAAATCACCCAATATATCAATTCTGAATACAACATAGTAGTGAAAAGAAAATCAGTCTGCCACTTGTATCTCCCATACAATTACGTATTTTGTTGTTGTCAGTCACTATGTCATGTCTGACTCTGTGACCCCATGTTGCAGTAAGCTGGGCTTCCCTGTCCTTCACAATCTCCCAGAGTTCACTCAAATTCATACCACTGGCTCAGCGATGCTATCTAACCATCTCATCCTCTGCCACCCTTTTCTTCTTTTGCCTACAATCTTTCCCAGCATCAGGGTCTTTCCCAATGAGTTGTTTCTACATATGAGGTATACATATATTCCAAAGTATATGTTGTCTTTAGTATACTCTAAACATTATTCTGTTTGCATGAATTTTAGTAATAATTAATAATGAGAAAACAGTTGATTTTTCAGCACTGATATCTTAAAGAACCTGAAGTGATGGCAAAATATCCTGATATGATCTTGAAATATGCAAAGAAAAATGAGACAATGATTTAGACTAGACTATTTTATATTCTCACTTTGTCCAGAGGAAAACATAGTGACTTTCTGTGAATCTTTTAGATTAAAATCAACCCAAGGTAAATCAGACACAATACAGCATTGAAAGTTGTAAAATTTGTGTCAACAAAAATACATTTTTATTTCTACATGTTTCAAGTTAATTGCAAAAAGAAAGTAAGATTCATAATGACTTGATAATTGTATTAAAATATATTTTGAAGAAAACTACCCTGAAAGATCTCACCAGGAGCTTCCCTGGTGGCTGCTGCTGCTGCTGCTAAGTCGCTTCAGTCTTGTCCAACTCTGTGCAACCCCATGGACTGCAGCCCACCAGGCTCCTCTATCCATGGGATTTTCCAAGCAAGAGTACTGGAGTGGAGTGCCATTGTGGCTAAGACAGTAAAAAAAAATTTGCTTGCGATGCAGGAAACCCAGGTTCAATCCTTGGGTCAAGAAGATTCCCTGCAGAAGGAAATGGCAACCCACTCCTGTATTCTTGCTTAGAGAATTCCATGAACAGAAAGGCCTGGCGGGCTATGGCGTTGGAGTTGCAACAGTCAGACCTGACTTAGCAACTAAACCACCACAACCACTCTACACTAGGCTCAGTTATGTGGGCTGAAAAAAGGCAAATCATGTGCCCTCAAAGTAATTCTTGTTAAATTATCATGCTATCTTGTTAAATAACCTTGTTAAATCTGTGAGGCTTAAGACATTTTTGAAATACTTCAACCAGTTTGTTTCTAAAGCTTCAGAGAAAGGGAAAATTACTAGATAGCCCATTCACAGGCAAATTTTATTATTTAATCCAAGGATAGTTGTGATAGAGTGAAATAAAAGTCCTATTAATATTATTTCCCCTAAATTCTTTTTTGAGTTACTATCCAAATTTGGAAAGTGGAAAAGCCATAAAAACAGTGTGAGTTAATGAAGGAGATATTTAAAATTCTAAAAAAATTTGAGGAACTATTGATGAAAGTAAAAATAATGAAAGAAATGTGGAGCATGAAGGATTTTTATAAATAATTTTCTATCTCAGGAAGCAACAGCATGGCTCAGAAATCAGTCCTATCCTGACAAAGCTCACAAAACAATCCTAATTTGTAGGGGAAAT
Organism: Bos javanicus; assembly: GCF_032452875.1. Lineage (NCBI taxonomy): Eukaryota > Metazoa > Chordata > Mammalia > Artiodactyla > Bovidae > Bos > Bos javanicus. Next base: position 16,300,128 of record NC_083872.1, read on the forward strand.
GTTAATGATCCCAGGGGCAGTGGAGCCTGATGGGCTGCAGTCTATGGGGTCTCACAGAGTCAGACACGACTGAAGCAACTTAGCAGCAGCAGCAGCAGCTGAACAGATCTGGCTCATAAAGTTTGGACTGCATATCATTTTGTTACTTACTGAAAATAGTAGCCTCTGTGGTTCTATAGCAGATACGCTATTCAGAAAGCTGAAAGAAGTTACCAGGCACTATGATAAATTTTCGGAAAAGGCGATGGCACCCCACTCCAGTACTCTTGCCTGGAAAATCCCATGGACTGAAGGAGCCTGGTGGGCTGCAGTCCATGGGGTCGCTAAGAGTTAGACACGACTGAGTGACTTCACTTTCACTTTTCACTTTCCTGCATTGGAAAAGGAAATGGCACCCCACTCCAGTGTTCTTGCCTGGAGAATCCCAGGGACGGGGGAGCCTGGTGGGCTGCCTTCTATGGGGTCACACAGAGTCGGACACGACTGAAGCGACTTAGCAGCAACAGCAGCAGCAGCAGGATAAATTTTGGAAAACTCACAGTTTCTACCTGGCACAGATACAGGCCATACAGTAAATCTAATATATTCCCCTGAGTGTAATATCTTTACCAGACACAGAGAAGACAGAATGCTGAAACAAATTTCCCTTTGGGAATGAGGGACCATTTTTATGGTACATCTTTGAAAGGGGCCATCTATGGGGCCACTTTTATTCTCTTTAAGTTTTTAGAAAAAAAAAATTGTATTATTTCTAAGAACTGTGGAAAGATGATATATATAGGCTACACACTTGAGGAAATTTCCATGAAAGAGAATATAGATGTGACCAGAATGAGGAATGTAGTTACACAACCCACAACTCTCTGTGTGGCAAATATTCTTCCTGGGAATGTAGGCTGAATTCTAATCAAAACTCATTAACTACCTTACTTGGAAGGATGAAGCTGGATATGACAGTGTTTTTTCTGTATGTAGCAGAAGGTTGAAAGACAAATCTGAATTTCTCCAGCACCTCTGGAGCATACATCAGATAATGGAGTTAATAATAAGCAGAATTGTCCCTATGTTCATTAGATATAGACAACTATATCTATTAAAAAATAAATATCATGTTGCATTTGGTAAATCTAGGCTGTCACATCATACTCAGGGAAGAATTTTATAGCCAAAATAAAAGTTCTCTATTCATGGTGCCTTTGGGTCTCATCCATTCTTATTCTTGAATTAATGAAGTTTAACCAGAAAGTAACCATTCCCACTTTTCCTTTCTTGACCTATATAATATTCAACTCTTTGTGACCCTATGGACTATAGCTCACCAGGCTCCTCTGTTCATGGGAATCTCCAGGCAACAATACTCCAGTGCGTTGCCATTCCCTTCTCCAGGGGCTCTTCCTGACCAGGGATTGAAACCACATCTCTTCTGGCGCCACCTGGGAAGCCCCATATAATGTGTTATAGAATAGCGCAGTTCATTAGATTATGTGAAAAACAAGATAAGGATATGCAACAAAGAAGGATAAGCAAAGAGTTTAAAATTACCAGGTACATAGCACAAGGGCTACATATGGAAAGAGGTGCAATTCTTTCCTATAAATTGAATTATTGTAGAAAACAGAAGGCCATTTTACAAAAACATTCAATCATTTTTGAAAACATGATTGAAGAGAACACTACCAAGAAATTTACAGCAATTTAAAGCAACACAGCAAATTCTGATGTGTGTGTATATTGTAATGGGTATCAATATAGGTATAGATATATAGATATTATATATATATAGAGAAAGTCACTACTGGAATTACTCAGGTCAAAGAGAAGCTCAAGGCTACCATTGCAGACTAATTAGAAATAATGGCAGACAAACATACAAAACATATGAAGCTATATTCAAAGATTAAGTAAGTAAGTAAGTGTTAGTCGCTCAGTTGTGCCCGACACTTTGCGACCCCACGGACTGCAGCCCACCAGGCTCTTCTGTCCATGAGATTTTCCAGGCAAGGATACTGGAGGGGGCTGCCATTTCCTTCTCCAGTGGATCTTCCCAACCCAGGGATCAAACCCAGGTCTCCTGCACTGCAGGCAGATTCTTTACTGACTAAGCTACAAGGGAAGCTCAAAGATTAAGAAGAAGAAGAAGAAAAAAAAAAAACCTCAATAAGCCACGGAAAATCAAATCAACACAATATTTTATTTAAAATATGAGCCAGATTTCCTGCCCGTGCTGGATTGTATGAAGAGAAAGCAAAGAACTTTGAATATAGTCGACTGTATATTAAACTCATCAAAAGCAAGTGGATCAGAAATCTACCAATTTGTGAAGATTCTTTATTGCTAAGGAAACCAATGGCCTAAAATTTCTATCCGTTCTGAATATTAAAGTGATAAACTAATTTTCTCACTTAATCAACCACTTTGCTGATTTTAATACTGAATTAAACTCCAAAACCTTCTGTAATGTTGGGCTAGTACATAGTTGGATCTATGATTGTTACAGATCCTTGGTATACCCTAAATAAAAAAAATGAGATAAAAAGAAACAAAAAATATTTTGACTAATAAAATGCATACAAAATAATACCTGAATTTAAGAATATAGAATCTTATATTCTAAATTAAATACCACTATAGAAAAAAATATATACATTATAAACATGGGAAATACAAGGCAATACATTCCTCATTCAATATAAATTGCTTACTTGAACACAGTATCCTGAGATAAGGAAATTCAGAATTGCCTTCTTCTTTATTAAGAAAGCTGATAGAAATTCATATATAAAAAAAGCAAATACAAGAATATGATTTAATCTAGACTCTAGCAGAAATAAAGCTTTTCATTATTTTTTCTTTGAAATGGATATTCAGTTTATAATAATACATGTATTATCTAATATTAAAGTTTATATTAATATCTGGATATAGTGTTCACTTTAAATTTACAAAACTACAGTAAAAATGGTCAAAATATTCCTCACCTAAATTATCCTTACCACTGAACTAAAACTACATTTTATTTAATTTGAATATATGTTGACATAATCAGTACTTCTCATTATGATTATTTTTACTATTAATGGTGATGTTGAATATATGTTGACATAATCAGTACTTCTCATTATGATTATTTTTACTATTAATGGTGATGGTTTAGTTGCTAGGGTTTCCCTTGTGGCTCAGCTGGTAAAGAATCTGCCTGTGATGTGGGAGACCTGGGTATGGTCCCTGGGTTGGGAAGATTCCCTGGAGAAGGGAAAGGCTACCCACTCCAGTATTCTTGCCTGGAGAATTCCATGGATGGTCACTAAGTTGTGTCTGACACTTGCAACCTCATGGACTGTAGCCTGCCAGCCTCCTCTGTCCATGGGATTCTCCAGGCAAGAATACTGGAGTGGGCTGTCATTTCCTTACCACCACTACAACTATCACATCTTTACTATTATTACTATTACTAGTACTACTATTGTTATAATATTTACTTCTTTTGCTGCAAGTGATAGTATTGTGGTTTTCACTAAATAATTTCTACTTTTCATTAGTTTTGATTGTAGTTATTTCTCTTGAGCTTTCTTAATCTCACTAGTCATCCTTTTATGTGAAATACAGGTACAGAGGAAAATGCAGTATCAGAAACACATAGATTTTGCCAGTTACTGTGTGTTTAGCTTTGTTTTACTAACAAAATTTTTCTGAGCCTCCATTTTTTCTGTACATATTTAAAATGTAATAATAATATTTATCTTTTGGTTTGGTAAAAAACAGTAGGATAATGTATATGGGATAGCTAGATCTAGAAGTTGATAATGTATATATTATGCTTGAAGATCAATAAATACTAATTTATTTATTTTTTTCTTATCCTGACAGTTGATTCTTATCTTCCTCTCCCTGGTTTAAGATGTTCTTGTTATAGTGAGTTTTCCATTTCTTTCATAACTTTGTATACCCACATTTTGATATTATCTAGATCCATTAATTTTCTTGTAGCAAAGGATCTGAAAATAGCTGACATAATATATATTCATCAATGGTAGACATTTTGCAACTATTCAGAGCTGTATTGAATTTAGCATTTATTCTTTTGTTATATATGTCTTCTTTCAATAGAAATCACTTTAAATATTCTCCAGAAAAAAATGTGCTGAAAAGTACCTTAGTGATTTTTTTAAAATTTTATTTTATTTTTAAACTTTACAATATTGTATTAGTTTTGCCCAACATCGAAATGAATCTGCCACAGGTATACCCGTGCTCCCCATCCTGAACCCTTCTCCCTCCTCCCTCCCCATACCCTCCCTCTGGGCTGTCCCAGTGCACCAGTCCCAAACATCGAGCATCCTGCATCGAACCTGGACTGGTGACTCATCTTATACATGATATTACACATGTTTCAATGCCATTCTCCCAAATCTCCCCACCCTCTCCCTCTCCCACAGAGTCCACAAGACTGATCTATACATCAGTGTCTCTTTTGCTGTCTCGTACACAGGGTTATTGTTACCATCTTTCTAAATTCCATATATATGCATTAGTGAATTTTTGTTGGCTTAATGTCACTGGTTAGATTTTGATGTTTATTTTTCTAGACTCCAAATTCTTTATTGATAATTTACTGATAAAGAAGACAATAGTGGGGCTTCACTGGTGGCTCAGAAGGTAAAGAATCCTCCTGTAATTCAGGAGACCTGGTTTTGATCCTTGGGTTGGGAAGATCTCCTGGAGAAGGAAATGGTTCCTCACCCAGTATTCTTACCAGGAGAATTCCATGGACTTCCAGAGATACCGTCCATGGGGTCACAAAGAGTCGGACACAACTGAGCGACTAACACTTAATACAATAGTACTAAAGTAAAGAGGAGATGGGGGGCTTCCCAGGTGGCTCAGCTGGCAAAAAATATGCCTGCAATGAAGGACACCTGGGTTTGATCCATGGGTTGGGAAGATTCCCTGGAGAAGGGAATGGCTACCCACTCTAGTATTCTGGCCTGGAGAATTCCATAGACTGTGTAGTCCATGGGATTACAAAAAGTGGGATACAACTGAGTGACTTTCACTTTCAAATAGGTCATAAGGACTTCCCCATAGCTCAGATCTTAAAGAATCTGCCTGCAATGCAAGAGACCTGGGTTCAATTCCTGGGTTGGGAAGATCATCTGAAGAAGGGAATAGCAACCCACTAACCCATTCCAGTATTCTTGCCTGGAGAAACTCATGGAAAGAGGACCCTAGCAGGCTACAGTCCATGCGGTCACAAAGAGTTGGACACAATTGAACAACCTACAATAAAGAGGTAATATGTATAACAGATTATTTTTCAGTCTGTATAACACAACTATTAAGGAAACACTCAATTTAATTTGAAAAAATAAAGAATGTTGGATGTATACTATATATGTAAAATTTTGGATATGTTAATATAGTGCTATAATTAATAGTATTCTTCAAACATCAACTATCATGCAGCCTGTTTAATTCAGTTATAAGAACCAAACCATCTAGCATAATTTAAAGCAAGGGTAATACTAAAGGCAGTAAAACTGTATGTGGCACAAATGAATAAAAGGAATAATTTCATAATATGTTTTATTATAAGAAGCTGATCTCTCTCTATCTATGGATAGCTTTCAACACCAATTTATTTCAGGAATTGCTAGTCTGTGTAGGTTCATGAAGTTTTACTGAAATGCTAAAGCTTAAAAAACATATATTTTTATCCTGAAACTAGCGTCAGTATATTTAGTAACTACTAAATAAATACTTTCTGATTGGCTGGAACATCTGAAATAGTTGCCTTATTTGGAGGCAAATACAATGGGTAGCTTTTAATGGAATGGAACAAGAAGCTTCATGATAACTAGAATATGAACTTTGCTTTGTCAATATAAATCGATTCTAAAGTTCAATAATGTTTGGCTTTTCCCTCCTGACTTTTCTATTGAACTTTTCCCTAGAATCACTCTTCTTACTGGTTTTCCACAGTTCAGGAAATATATAAAATGATTACACTATTTGCAGAAACTGTAACTAAAACATAAATGAAAAATTGACAGTGTTAACTGCTATCATTTCCACTTTCAAAAGAATTCCAAATCGCTATGTCATATTAACTCAAATTATGCACTTATCTCTACTTATTGCATCATTCACTTATTATCTTGATAGATTCTGTTTCTTTACTGAGTCTACATACAGTCTTAGTTATGGAACAAAGTGACATAGTCTCTTTTTTACTTGGGAGAATTATCTCCTGACTATTTGAGATTTAAAGTATCTTTCTAAATGTGTGAAAGAAGTCCCTTTGTTAATTGTTTGCTATTAGCCAAGCTTGCACTATTTTGTGTAAAAGAGATATAGAAAGACATGAATACTAATTGATGTTTGTTCAATTATAGTGGTGGTAGATATATTAATAGTGATAAGTTAAGAAAAGCTATTTGACAAAACATGAGTTGGTACTAGAATATACAGGGTACTTTTGCAATGTGACAGCAATGCAATAGCATGTAGAGATAGAAAATGCAACAGCAGAATGGAAGAAGAAAGTTATTATGAAATTCACTGAAGAAGAAATCTGAATGGCTAATAAGCATACAAAGGGATATTCATTTCATCGATAATGAAACAACTGAGAACTAAAACAATAATATTATATTGATAAAATAGCTAATAACTAAGAAAATCCAATACTACAAAATTTTGGTTATGTTTGAAGTCAGTAACTTCAAAAACTGTCAGCACATATGTATATTGACATAGTTATTTTTATAGAAAATTTGTAGATCTTCAGTGAAAAAGTATATGTACACCTCATGACCAAGAAACCTCCTGTGTGTTCTTCAGAAATCCTTAAGTTAGACTCCTGAAGAAGACTTTATGTAGCATTGTTTAGGGTAGAAGTCACTGGATTGGATGAGAGGTAGACAGAGTGTCCATATATATTGGGTTGGTCAAGAAAACTTTTGGCCAACTCAATAAGAGAATTGATAAACGTTATAAAATTCTTAAAGAGGTGGGAATACCAGATCACCTTACCTGCCTCCTGAGAAGTCTGTATACAGCTCAAGAAGCAGCAGTTAGAACTGGACATGGAATAATGGACTGGTCCTAAATTGGGAAAGGAGTATGTCAAGGCTGTATATTGTCATCCTGCTTACTTAACTTATATGTAGAGTACATCATGTGAAATGCTGGGCTGGATGAAACACAAGCTGGAATCATGATTGCTGGGAGAAATATCTTTAACTTCAGATATACAGCTAACCTTTTTTTGACCATTATATCTACTACAGTGGGAAAGAATCCCTTAGAAGAAATGGAGTAGCCATCATAGTCAACAAACGAGTCCAAAATGCAGTACTTGGATGCAACCTCAAAAAATGACAGAATGATTTCTGTTCATTTCCAAGGCAAATCATTCAATATCACAGTAATCCAAGTCTATGCCCTGACCAGTAATGAAGAAGAAGCTGAAGTTGAGTGGTTCTATGAAGACTTACAAGACCTTCTAGATTAACACTGCCTGCAAAAGATGTCCTTTTCATTATAGGGGACTGGAATACAAAAGTATGAAGTCAAGAAAGACCTGGAGTAACAGGCAAATTTGGCCTTGGAGTACAGAATGAAGCAGGACAAAGGCAAATAGTTTTGCCAGGAGAACAAACTGGCCATAGCAAACACCCTCTTCCAACAAAGAAGAGAAGATTCTACCACATGGACATCACCAGGTAGTCAATATGGAAATCAGATTGAAAGATGGAGAACCTCTATACTGTCAGCAAAAACAAGACCAGGAGTTGACTGTGGCTCAGATCATGAACTCCTTATTGCCAAATTCAGGCTTAAATTAAAGAATGTAGGGAAAACTACTAGACCATTCAGGTAAGATGTAAATCAAATCCCTTATACACAGTGGAAGTGAGCAATAGATTTAAGGGACTAGATCTGATAGAAAGTGTGCCTGATGAACTATGGACAAAGGTTCATGACATTGTAAAAGAGACAGGGATCAACACCATCCCCAAGGGAAAAAAAAATACAAAAAAGAAAAATGGCTGTTTGAGGAGGACGTACAAGTAGCTGTGAAAATAAAAGAAGTGAAAAGCAAAAGAGAAAAGGAAAGATATACCCATATCGATGCAGAGTTCCAAAGAAAAACATAGAGAGATAAGAAAGCCTTCCTCAGTGATCAGTGCAAAGAAATAGAGGAAAACAATAGAATGGGGAAGAGTGCTGCTGCTGCTGCTGCTAAGTCGCTCAGTCGTGTCCAATTCTGTGCGACCCCATGGACTGCAGCCCTCCAGGCTCCCCCATCCCTGGGATTCCCCAGGCAAGAACTCTGGAGTGGGTTGCCATTTCCTTCTCCAATGCATGAAAGTGAAAAGTGAAAGTGAAGTTGCTCAGTCGTGTCTGACTTAGTGACCCCATGGACTGCAGCCTACCATGCTCCTCTGTCCATGGGGTTTTCCAGGCAAGAGTACTGGAGTGGGGGTGCCATTGCCTTCTCCATGGGGAAGAGTAGAGATCTCTAAAAGAAAATTAGAGATACCAGGGGAATATTTCATGTAAAGATGGTCTCAATAAAGGACAGCTATGGTATGGTCCTAACAGAAGCAGAAGATATTAAGAAGAGGTATCAAGAATACACAGAACTGTAAAAAAAGATCTTCACGACCCAGATAATCATGATGATGTGATCACTGACCTAGAGCCAGAAATCCTGGAATGTGAAGTCAAGTGGGCCATAGGAAGCATCACTACAAACAAAGCTAGTGGAGGTGATGGAATTCCAGTTGAGCTATTTTAAATCCTGAAAGATGATGCTGTGAAAGTGTTGCACTCAACATGCCAGCAAATTTGGAAAACTCAGCAGTGACCACAGGACTGGAAAAGGTCAGTTTTCATTCCAATCCCTAAGAAAGGCAATGCCAAAGAATGCTCAAACTAACACACAATTGCACTCATCTCCCATGCTAGTAAAGTAATGCTAAAAATTCTCCAAGCCAGGCTTCAACAATAAATGAACAGTGAACCTCCAGATGTTCAAGGTGGATTTAGAAAAGGCAGAGGAACCACAGATTAAATTGCCAACATCTGCTGGATCATCAAAAAAGCAAGAGAGTTCCAGAGAAACATCTATTTTTGCTTTATGACTATGCCAAAGCCTTTGACTGTGTAGATCAACAATATACTGTTGAAAATCTGAAAGAAGTGGGAATACCAGACCACATGACCTTCCTCCTGGGAAATATGTATGTAGGTCAAGAAGCAACAGTTAGAACTGGACATGGCACAACAGAATGTTGCCAAATAGGAAAAGGAGTATGTCAAGGCTGTATATTGTCACCCTGCTTATTTAACTTATATGCAGAAAACATCATGAGAAACCCTGGACTGAATGAAGCACAAGCTGGAATCAAGATTGATGGGAGAAATACCAATAACCTAAGATATGCAGATGATACCACCCTTTGAGAGAAAGTGAAGAAAAACTAAAGAGCATATTGATGAAAGTGAAATAGGAGAGTGAAAAAGTTGGCTTAAAACTCAACATTCAGAAAACTAAGATCATAGCATCTGGCCCCATCACTTCAAGGCAAATAGATGGGGAAACAATGGAAGCAATGACAGACTTTATTTTGGGGGACTCCAAAATCACTGCAGATGATGACTGTAGCCGTGAAATTAAAAGATGTTTAATGTTTAATGTTCCTTGGCAGGAAAGTTATGACCAACCTAGACAGCATATTAAAAAGCAAAGAGATTACTTTACCAACAAAGTTTCATCAAGTCAAAGCTATGGTTTTTGCAGTAGTCATGTATGGATATGAGAGTTGGACTATAAAGAAATATGAACACTCAAGAATTGATTCTTTTGAACTGTGGTGTTGGAGAAGACTCTTGAGAGTCCCTTGGACTGCAAGGAGATCCAACCAGTCCATCCTCAAGGAGATCAGTCCTGGGTATTCATTGGAAGGACTGATGTTGAAGCTGAATCTCCAACACTTTGGTCACCTGATATGAAGAACTGACTCATTAGAAAAGACCCTGATGCTGGGAAAGATTGAAGGCAGGAGGAGAAGGGGACCACAGATGATGAGATGGTTGGATGGCATCACTAACTCAATGGACATGAGTTTTGGTAAATTCCGGGAATTGGTGATGGACAGGGAGGCCTGGAGTGCTGCAGTCCACTTGGTTGCATAGAGTTGGACAGGACTGAGTGACTGAACTGAACTGATACAGATGACATCGTCTTTATGGCTGAAAGCAAAGAGGAATTGAAGAGCTTCTTGATGAAAGTGAAAGAGGAGAGTGGAAAAGCTGGCTTAAAATTCAACATTCAAAACACTGAGATCATGGCATCTGGTCTCATCACTTCATGGCAAATAGATGGAGAAACAGTTTAAACAGTGACAGACAACATTTTTGGGCACCAAAGTCTCTGCAGATGGTGACTGCAGCCATGAAATTAAAAGATGATTGCTCCTTGGAAGAAAAGCTATGCCCAACCTAGACAGACTATTAAAAAGCAGAGACATTACTTTACCAACAAAGATCCATCTAGTCAAAGATATGGTTTTTCCAGTAGTCATGTATGGATGTGAGAGTTGGACTATAAACAAGGCTGAGCGCCAAAGAATTGATGCTTTTGAACTGTGATATGAAGACTCTTGAGAGTCCCTTGGACTGCAAGGAGTTCCAACCAGTCTATCATAAAGGAAACCAGTTCTGACTATTCATTGGAAGGACTGATGCTGAAGCTGAATCTCCAATATTTTGTCCACCTGATGAGAACTGACTCACTGAAAAAGAGCCTGATGCTTTGAAAGATTAAAGGTAGAAGAGAAGGGGATGACAGATGATGAGATGCTTAGATGGCATCCCCGACTCCATAGATTTGAGTCTGAGTAAACTCTGAGAGTTGATGATGGACAGGGGAGCCTGGTGTGCTGCAGTCTATGGAGTCCCAAAGAGTCAGACACAACTAAGCAAGTGAACTGAACTGATAAAAGCATGAAAGTTATGTTCCTCAAAATCATATCACAGAATTTATATTTATAAAAATTCCCCAACATGCAATCACATAGACATTAAACCAATGGTTGTTGAGGGCTGGAGATAAAAATGATGAATTATTTGTAAATGAGGACATTCCTATTTGTTCTGCCTTCTAAATTTTGGAGTCATTTAGAAATAAATGAGTTTGTGTGATGGAGCATTTGAAGATCTTTCCTTCATTGGAATAGTGCAATAGTTTAGATGGACAAATCCTTTTCCTCATATGCTTTTACATTCTCTAAACATACCCAGGGCTAGTCTAGTGTAGTCATAAATAGAAATAAGTTAGTGCTTAGCACACTGACATATTACACTTACTATAATGCAGGTCATTCTGTAACTACCTATGTTGCCTTCTCCCCTTTTAAATGGATTAAAATTCTTTTGTGTAAATATATAAAAAAAAAACAAAAACTGGAATTAACAATAAAAAACAAAGTTTGGGGTAATAAATCTTCTTTAGTAAACACTCAGGTAAGTAAAGGAGATGAAGTGTACCTGAGTAGAGAAAAATATGAAATTTTATTTTGGTATTGCCCTGGCTATCTTGAAAGATGCATATTCAATTAGGAAAATCTGAAAATAAAGTAACACATATGATGGAGAACTTAAGGTATGCAATTTAGCTCTTAAATCTAGATTTTACTCCAAACTAAAAGATTTTATTCCCAATTTAACTTTAAATATCTAAAAGAAACATGAAACAAGATAGGTACTGTGTTTGAATTTTCTATTTTTCTTAAATTCAAGAAATGAGAGAAACACATAAGCAGATACTGCTACTGCTGCTGCTAAGTCACTTCAGTCGTGTCCGACTCTGTGTGACCCCACAGACGGCAGCCACCAGGCTCCACCATCCCTGGGATTCTCCAGGCAAGAACACTGGAGTGGGTTGCCATTTCCTTCTCCAATGCATGAAAGTGAAAAGTGAAAGGGAAGTCGCTCAGTCGTGTCCGACTCTTAGCGACCCCATGGACTGCAGCCTACCAGGCTCCTCCATCCATGGGCTTTTCCAGGCAAAGTACTGGAGTGGGGTGCCATTGCCTTCTCTGCATAAACAGATAAAGTAGTCCTAATTATGGTATATGTGACTATAATACTCCCACAACTTTTACTATTTTTGTTTTCGATTATGATAGCCTCTCACTTAGATTCAAATATTATTTTGTTTCTTAATATTCTTGCTGAAATTATCAACAAATTACGAAAAATATTTTATTAACTAGTAATTTTATTCCATTGTCAACACTATTATGAAAACATATAACTTTATTAATATGTACACTTCAAAATTTTAGCTATGATAAACTTAAAGTTTTTAATATCTTGTAGAATCCCTACAAGATTTGGATGGAAAATATTGATAAGTCCTTTTTAAATATAGTGTTCTTTTTGTTGTAATTCATTTTTATAAATTGAATAACCTCACTTTCAAAACATTGTTTTATATGTTTTTTAATCAAGGGTTTCTTATATCTGATGACAGTATAGCTCATTTTTCTGTTTTTTGCTCTCTTACTTTCACTATTGAAACTGGTAATAATTTTGGACCCCATGCCATTTTGTCATGTAGTTACAGCTTGCTCTTTTATAAAAGAAAATTGGAAAACCGCTGAGTGTTACAGATATTAATGGTTGTTAGACAAGTATAATAAAGGATTCCCTTTTCAGAGGATCACAAAGCTTTTATGTCATTATTCATGAATGACTAATGCATTCATAGAAGTAGAGCACTGATCTCCAAGGCTAAGATGATGGACAGTGAAGAGGAAAAGAGAGGCTAAGAGAAAGTCGTTTGTCATATGTGAAGATCTAATAACAGACTTGCCTAGAATGAGGCATTTCAGCTAAATTCAGAAAAAGAAACTTTTATTACATGTGAGTTATCATTCATGGCTTCTCAGATCACCAAGGACAAATCTGCTGGATATCTTTGGATAACTGAATGTTTTTAAGGCCCATTAACAATACAAATCCTAGAAAATAATAAATAGGACTTAGGTAATGCCGTGAAACTACACTTTTATTTCCTTTCTTTTACCAGATCACATATATGTTCCTCAAGTTGTGGGCACTTAAAAGAATCATAAATAGGGCCTCTGCATTTGTGATTGTCTGACTATAAGTAAAGGAAACAAGCTTTGGGTTAATAAAACATAACATGAGTTTATTACAAGGACTTAGAATAGTTTCCAGAATCTCAGGAAATTCTGAAGATCAAGAAGGGCAAGATCCAAAAATGTTTCTGGTATCATGATAGGAGGAACTAATGGTTCTCATCAGGATAGCTCCATTACTAAGAATCAGTTCCTGATATTTTTGTTTAAATGTTTTTCAGTTCAAAATCCAAGTTCTGGAGAGAGATAGCCATGTGATCATCAAAGGAGAATGTGTTCATGACCTTATTTGTAAGGCTGCATGAAAAGGTTGACAAGTGTAATTGCACAAGGAGGGGTATTGAGATAGTGTTATTTTATTTTAAAAAAAAGGAAATTAATGATGGAAAGATTAAAAAATAAAAGTTATGAACTACACCTGGACTCAATCTCCTTCAGATCTATTTGAGTATGTGTGTAATAATTACAAAAGCACACTGAGTTTTTATATATTATCTCTAAACTATGTGCCTCAAAGTGAGACTGATCAGAATTTGGCCTTTATAGAATAATATCTATACTGTCTTTGATCTAGCAGCACCTTAATATCATATAGAAATCTAATTTACCAGGAAAGAATGCATGAACTTCAGACTGAGGCGATCTAATAATACATTAATCTCAAGCATGTAATTGCTAAACTGACTTTGGAATCTGGACACAAATTAATTACCAAGTAAATGCTTGAGGAATCATTACTGTGACTATCTGGCTTAGGTATATGGTCTAACTAAAGAAAGATTACAGAAGAAAGTAATTTTATTCATTGGGACCAAAATTATAGGTCTAGATTCTTTAGAATAATTTAAGGATTTGTATTATGATTGGGGAATAAATTGTGGCTTAATTTTTATAGATTTTTAATATACAAAGAGATTTTGCAAAAAGTATTGCTTAACAAGAAAATAGGGAATTCCCTAGCAGCCCGGTGTCAGAAGGACTTTCCACTTTCATTGCCAAGGGCATCGGTTTTACCCCTGGTGAGGGAGCAAAGCCGCAAGCTGCAGAGTGTTTCAAAATAAGATAATAATAAATTTTTTAAAAAGAAAAGAAAACAAAGTCAATAAAATAATTCCCTTAAATTGGCTGAATGTATCAGTCATTTCATCCAATCATTTAAGAATGAATGAGGGCTTCCCTGGTGATCAGTGGTGAAGAATCAGCCTGCCAATGCAGGAGACATGGGTTCAATCCCTAGGTCTGGAAGATCCTACATGCCACAGAGTAACTGAGCTCAGGTGCCATGACTACCGAAACCCATGTATCAGAGAGCCTGTACTCCACAATAGGAGAAGACACTGCAATGAAAAGCCTGGCACCACAGCTAGAGAGTGGCCCCCGCTCCTGGCAACTCGAGAAAAGCCCATACAGCAACAGAGACCCAGCACAGCCTAAAAAATAAATACATAAAAAATAAATAATGAACACTCTTCTTTATATTCCAAGTAGTGCTCTAAAAGGATTCCCAGGTGGCTCAGTGGTAAAGAGTATGCCTGCAGATGCAGGAGATGCAGGTTCTGTCTCTGGGTCAAGAAGATCCCCTGGAGAAGGAAATGACAACCCACTCCAGTATTCATACCTGGAAAATCCCACGGACAGAGAAGACTTGTTGGCTATCACTCATGGGGTGGCAAAGATTTGTTCAGCACTTAGTGACTGAGCAGATGAGCAACAGAGCTCTAAAAAAAAGAGTGTATTTGGTGGTGGTGGTAGTGAGAGGGGTTTCTGTCGTCATGGAACTTTAATTCTACTACAGAAGATACAAAATAAATATCCCCATGAGTATATGATACAATTAATGTCAGCCACTTGTATTACTATGAAATAAAAAGAAGGTAGGGAGATAGGGAAAAATGGGCTGGAAGTAATATGGAGGACAGATATTAAATTTTAGATAGAGTGATTAGGAAAGGCATCTATAATTATCATTTAGAATGAAACTCTAGATCTCTTCAAGAAAATTAGAGATACCAAGGGACCATTTTATGCAAAGATGGGCACAATAAAGGACAAAAACAGTATGGACCTAACAGAAGCAGAAGATATTAAGAAGAGGTGGCAAGAAGACACAGAAGAAATATACAGCAAACATCTTAATTACCCAGATAACCATGATGGTGTGATCACTCACTAGAGCCAGATATCTTGGAGTACAAAGTCAAGTGGGCCTTGGGAAGCATCGCAAGCTGGGGGAGATGATGGAATTCCAGCTGAACTCTTTCAAATCCTAAAAGATGATGCTGTGAGAGTGATGTACTCAATATGCCAGCAAATTTGGAAAACTCAGCAGTGGCCACAGGACTGGAAAAGGTCAGTTTTCATTCCAACCCCAAAGAAAGGCAATGTCAAAGAATGTTCAAACTACTGCACAATTGCACTCATCTCACATGCTAGCAGAGTGATACTCAAAATTCTCCAAGTTAGGCTTCAACAGTATGTGAACGGAGAACTTCCAGATGTTCAGGCTGGATTTAGAAAAAGCAGAGGATCCAGAGATCAAATTTCCAACATCCGTTGGATCATAGAAAAACCAAGAGAATTCCAGAAAAACATCTACTTCTGCTTCATTGACTACACTAAAGCTTTTGACTGTGTCAATCATAACAAACTGTGGAAAATTCTTAAATAAATGGAAACACTTTACCTGTCTCCTGAGAAAGCTGTATGCAGTTCAAGAAGCAACAGTTAGAACTAGACAAGGAAAAACAGACTGGTTCAAAATTGAGAAAGGAGTTCATCAAGGGTGTATATTGTCACCCTGATTATTTAACTTACATGCAGAGTACACCATGAGAAATGCTGGACTGGATGAAATACAAACTGTAATCAAGACTGCTGCGAGAAATATCAATAATCTCAGATATGCAGATGACACCACCTTTATGACAGAAAGCAAAGAGGAACTAAAAAGCCTCTTGATGAAAGTAAAAGAGGATAGTGAAAATGCTGGCTTGAAACTCAACATTCAAAAATGAAGATCATGGAAACCAGCTCCATCCCATCGTGGCAAATAGATGGCAAAACAATGAAAATCATGGCAGACTTTATTTTCCTGGGCTCCAAAATCACTGCAGGCAGTGACTGCAGCCATGAAATTAAAAGACACTTGCACCTTGGAAGAAAAGCTATGGCCAACTTAGACAGCATATTAAAAAGCAGAGACATGACTTTGCCAACAAATGTCCATATAGTCAAGCCTATGGTTTTTCCAGTAGTCATGTATGGATAAAAGAGTTGGACCATAAAGAAGGCTGAGAGGTGAAGAATTAATGCTTTTGAACTGTGGTATTGGAGAAGACTCTTGAGAGTCCCTTGGACTACAAGGAGATCAAACCTGTCAATCCTAAAGGAAAATCAACCCTGAATATTCACTGGAAGGAGTGATGCTGAAACTGAAGATCCAATACTTTGGCCATCTGTTGCAAAGAGCTGACTCACTAGAAAACACCCTGATGCTGGGAAAGATTGAAGGCAAGAGGAAAAGGCGATGACAGAGGATGAGCTCTTTGGATGTCATCACCAACTCAATGGACATGAGTTTGAGCAAGCTCTGGGAGATGGTGAAGGACAGGTAAGCCTGGCATGCTGCATTTCATGGGGTCACAAAGAGTCAGACAGAACTGAGCAACTGAACAACAACAACAAATAATCATTTGATAATTACAATAAAGAGACAAGACAAGGAGTTAAATCACACATATATTATCTAACCTAAAAGAGTTGGTCAATTAATACCTGATATGATTTTAGTGGGCTTCCCAGTTGGCACTAGTGGTAAAGAACACCCTTGCAAGTGCAGGAGACGTAAGAAATGCAGGTTTGATCTCTGGCTTGGGAAGATCCCCTGGAGAAGGAAATGGCAACCCACTCCAGTATTCTTGCCTGTATAATTCCATGGACAGAGGAGCTGGTGGGCTACAGTCCATAGGGTTGCAAAGAGTCAGACATGGCTGAGCAACTGTCACACACACACACATACCATCCTTCCCTTTCTATTATTCTTTGCTTCTAACTTCCTTCACATGTAATTATATTTTGAGGCCACTTGCAGGTAATTGAGACTTTTTTGTTTTGCAAAACAGCACCCAGGAGTTGAAAACCTCATGGAACAGAGTTTGGCAAACACCCTATGGAAGTGTGAAAGTCCAAATTATTTGCATTGAGTAGGGAAAAATTCTGAGAAGCAATTCACTTTTAGGTCTTTCCTAAGGATTCAGGCTAAAGTGAGACTGTGAGACTGCCTGAAATTGCACACTTGCTCCTACTTCCTTACCAGTGTCTTCAGGAGCACTTTTCTGATAAATCACTAGAACATCTTAAGGATAGCTCCTGAAGACATAACCTAAGACAACATCCTCTTCTGTTTTACCTCATACCCTCTAGCTCCTCTTCATTGCTTTCAGTTGCCAGCTTTTCCTTCTCCCTCTGACATATAAGTGTTGAGTTCATCAGCACTTAACCTTAGATGATTTTCTCACTGTCTACTCCCTAGGCAATTTCATCTATTCTGATGGCTAATGCTCGTAGCAATTTTTTCACTTTCAACTTAGACTTTCCTCTAAGCTTTAGGCAATATATCTAACAGTCTACTCAATATTCCCACTTGGCTGTCTCACAGGTAACTCAAACTCAATATACCTCAGAATGAAAAGTTTGCTGTTTGGTTGCTAAGTCTTGCCAACTCTTTGGGACCCCATGGACTGCAGCACTCCAGGCTTCCCTGTCCTTCACCATCTCTCAGAGTTTGCTTAAACTCATGCCCATTGAGTCAGTGATGACATCCAACCATCTCACCCTCTGTCTCCCCCTTCTCCTCTTGCCCTCAATCTTTCCCAGCATTAGGGTTTTTTGCAGAGTCAACTCTTCACATCAGGTGGCCAAAGTATTAGAGTTTCAGCTTCAGCATCACTCCTTCCAATGAATATTCAGGATTGATTTCCTTTGGGATTGACTGCTTTTATTTCTTTGCAGTCCAAGGGGCTCTCAACAGTCTTCTCCAACACCACAGTTTGAAAGCATCAATTCTTCGGTGTTCAGCCTTCTTTATGGTCCAACTCTCTCATGACTACATGACTGCTGGAAAAACCGTAACTTTGACTATGTGGAACTTTCTCGGCAATGTGATATCTTTGCTTTCATAGTTATTCTTTCATAGTTATTCTCTTTCATAGTTATTCTTCCAAGGAGCAAGCATCTTTTAATTTTGTGGCTGCAGTCACTGCCTGCATTGATTTGGGAGCCCAAGAAAATGAAATCTGACACTGTTTCTACCTTTTCCCTGTCTATTTGCCATAAAGTGATAGGACCAGATGCCATGATATTCATTTTTTGAATGCTGAGTTTTAAGCCAGCTTTTTCACTCTCCTCTTTTACCTTCATCAAAAGGCTCTTTAGTTCCTCTTCAGTTTCTGCCATTAAAGTGATATCATCTGCATATAATCTATCTCAGCACCCATTCCATATATCATGTAATCACATTGTGGAAGAAAATCAGCCAGATAATTGTTACCATAAGAATTCTATTAACAAAAATGATAGGCATGAGAAGGCTTCAAAGTTAAAACTTGAGGGAGCAGTGTGGAAAGTTTTACTGGGTTCAGTTCAGTTCAGTTCAGTCGCTCAGTCGTGTCCGACTCTTTGTGACCCCCTGAATTGCAGCACGCCAGGCCTCCCTGTCCATCACCAACTCCCGGAGTTTACTCAGACTCACGTCCATCAAGTCAGTGATGCCATCCAGCCATCTCATCCTCTGTCGTCCCCTTCTCCTGCCCCCAATCCCTCCCAGCATCAGAGTCTTTTCCAGTGAGTCAACTCTTCACATGAGGTGGCCAAAGTACTGGAGTTTGAGCTTTACTGGGTTAGTTTCAGGAATAGTTTTACTTTATACAGTTTAACAGCCACTGAACAATCTGTTTTGTATCAAGAGGGATGAAGAGACAGTAGATAATTTATGTGCAAGAAAAAATGGAAGGAAGAATTGAAATTTTCAAGTATAAGCAAAGGTCACAAAGGAAAATTCTTTTTCCATCTCTCACAACATCCTTGTCCTACATCTCACTTGCCTTACCCTAAGAGCAGTTCACTATATTTTTCCTGGATTATTCCAATAATCTTCAAAATGGTCTCTATATACTATGAACCTTCTATAGTCTATTTTATATGTTCTATTAAATATTTGGTAATTGTAAGATATTATAAAAGGCTGTAAAATGCATAAAGCTAAAATACTAAATTACTCATTTCTCTATCAGCTGGTTTAAGAAAACCTCTGTGTGCTTCTCCCTGATCCTATCAATTTTGTCTTCACCTAGCAATTACCATTATCCCAACTTTCAGCTTTAATATTTATTCCCATGTCCTTAAAACATGTGTCTGTAGCTCTAAAATATATTGTTTATTTTCCCTGTGCTTAACTATACAAAAAATACTGTAAGTATTATTCTATGACTCACCTTTTCCAAAAAACATTGTATTCCTGATATGCATATATGTTATACAAAACTGTTATATAATGTTCCACTGTATATAAATATAATACAACTTCTTTATACATTTTAAAGTTGTCAGAATTTTGGAGGTTGTTCCTTTTTAAAAATTAAAGAATGAATTAATATTTATAAATGCCACTTTAATGAATGTTTCTATACATGTCTTCTGACATACATATTATAGAGGTTTCTTCAAACACTTCAGTAGAAGCAGTATGACTTTGGAGATATGTCTTCAGCTTTACTAAATAATGCCAAATAATTTTCCAAAGCATTTTATATTTATAATCCTAGCAGTCATGTGTGAGAAATTCAGCTGCTCTCATTTTTTGCAAGATTTTATAGTGTGATCTAATCCATTCCTCATCCAGCAGCTACTATGACCTTTTACAAATGCAAATCTGATTAAGTCACCCAAACTCTGCCTAAAATCCTTTAATGGTTTCTCATTGATCCTAGAATAAATTCTAAGAGTTTAACATTGTCAAAAGATTCTTTTTGCTCTGACCTCTCCATCATTTAATATTTTATAACACTCTCCATGCCTTCTATTTCCACACTGGCCTTAAGGAATTTTTCCTGCCCTAAGACCTTCATACATGATACTTTTTCCTAGAACTCTTTTTTTTTTTTTTAACTTTTTTTTTCCCCCTGATTAATTCACTCCTTTTGTGTTATGTTAAATGTCACTTCCTCAAGGAAGTTTTTTTTTTTTTTTTTGGTTCCTTAGAGTTTATTAGGACTTCTCATTAACTACCATTGCTTTTTTCTAAATACAGCATTTATCACAAAAATAATTAAGAAATGTTACATGTGTTCTTTAATGTGCCTGCTAGTAACATTCAGTGTCAAATGAGGTCAGTTGCAGTCTCTGGTTCTATGTTGTTCACGAAATTATTTGGAGCCACTGGCAAATACTTTCGATAGTCAGTGCTCATTATATATGTTGAATGGGAATGGCTAATCTCTATATTCGTACAAACACACATATTATACTTTATATTAATTTTTCATCCAGAAGTGGTAAGTTATTATTTAGCAAATACTCATGTCCTCTCTATATTCCCAATTCCCCCAACTTCTAAATGAGGAGGATATTCTTTTGTGCCATTAATATTTATCTTAGCCATGAACCACTTTGATCAATGGAATGTGGAAGGTATGATGAAAGCTGAAACATGGAATGCGCTTGCTCTTTTAGGTATGCCCTCTCGCCTTCTACCATCACCATGAGAAGGATATACTTTAGCCAGCTTGTTAGTCCCTTAAAATGTGGGAGTCACATGAGGCAGAACTGAGGGAAGTGCAGATCAGGAAATACCACAGGTTAAACCAGAGACAGATATAAGTGGTTCTTTTGATAAGCTTTTTGAGATTTGGTGGTTAATTGCAGGCAGCGAAAGTTAAGGGGCACACCAAATTCTTAAAAGGATGAAACTTGAAAAGACACTGTATAGTCAGGCCACCCAAGATGGCTGTTCTCTGTACCTCCTGTTTGACCAGTGCCTGCATCACCTACGCTCTTCTCAGCTGACTGATCTTGCTACATACTTGCCCAGGAACCAGCTAATGCCTGGTCTAACTTTCAATTCAGTTCAGTTCAGTTCAGTCCAGTCGCTCAGTCATGTCCGACTCTTTGCGACCCCATGAATCACAGCACTCCAGGCCTCCCTGTCTATCACCAACTCCCGGAGTTCACTCAAACTTATGTCCATCGAGTCGGTGATGCTATCCAGCCATCTCATCCTCTGTTGTCTCCTTTTCCTCCTGCCCCCCAATCCTTCTCAGCATCAGAGTCTTTTCCAATGAGTCAACTCTTCGCATGAGGTGGCCAAAGTACTGGAGTTTCAGCTTTAGCATCATTCCTTCCAAAGAACACCCAGGACTGATCTCCTTTAGAATGGAGTGGTCCAACTTTAGCCACTATGATATCTAATGGGACAGTGAGGGGTGTGTCCCTCTGCTGGTTTCCCTGGTAACCAATGAGCCAACCTGACATTAGTCCTCCCTATAACTGGTAACCTCCCTGCCCTCCCCAAGCAAAAACTGCCACCTTGTTAGCCTCACACAGTGGGGTGTTGCTCCAGGATCTTCCTTCAGACAGGGAAGCCCCCTTCATCCATTAAACACTGATGTCTTTGTTGCTCACTCTGGGATCTTTCTTCAGTCTTAAATCTTGGTAAGCATAGGCCTTATAGGCATGCAGGGTGCCGTGGAACAGACGCAAAATTAATTAACAGATTTAAGCTTTCTCAAAAAAAATTATCAATAATGTAAAAATAAATCCAATTTAGTTTGACATATAAATAGCTGCTCAGATCCTTTTTCAAAATAACTTATATGAGGATAAAATACAAATTTAAACTTTAGAAAATTTAAGTGGTAGACTTCTTTATTTTAAGGCTCTGATTATGAGCCTTTTACCTCATAAACCCTTTCATGCATCTGAGTGTAAAACAATAAGGACTATGGCCATTATAAGCTATAACTGACAATTTCTCTTAATATTTTAAGGGCCGGCTTTAAACTGAACATTTTCCATTAGAAGTTCACAAAAGGTTTTATAATCTTTTTTGTGATGACCTGTACTTTTCAAAGCTGAAATATAAAATACTTTTAACCAATTATCAACTATTCCTAATGTCCAAGCTTAGCATTTTAGTCATAAAGAAAAAGAAAAAAAGCTTTTACATTTCAGAGGCAGTGAGTATATCATAACTGCTGCTGCTGTTAAGTCACTTCAGTCATGTCCGACTCTGCGCGACCCCATAGACAGCAGCCCACCAGGCTCCCCTTGTCTTGTCTTGGCTTGGCTTGCCTTGTCCAGGCAAGAACACTGGAGTGGGTTGCCATTTCCTTCTCCAATGCATGCAAGTGAAAAGTGAAAGTGAAGTCGCTCAGTCGTGTCCAACTCTTAACGACACCATGGACTGCAGCCCACCAGGCTCCTCCATCCATGGGATTTTCCAGGCAAGAGTACTGGGGTGGGGTGCCATTGCCTTCTCCATATCATAACTAAAAGCATATAATTTGAGTCATGCAGATAGCACAATACAAATGCAAGATATACCTGCTAAGTTTATTCTTGGTTAAAGTAGCCTCTGCAATCTGGAAATTATTTCTAAACTCTTAGACCAAGGAGACTTAAACTGAAGAATTTTTGTACTATCCCATAATATAAGGTTTATCAGAATTTGCCTTTATTATGAGAGTCAGCATCCGTTTTTCTCAGGGTGGTGGTTTTGTGCTAGGATCCAAACAATATTCACATGCAGAAGCAGGAATTCCAAGAAAACCTCACAAACTTTATGATCTGAACCCCTGGTTATCATCAGTCCTTCTAGGGACAAACTTCTGAGCCAGGTTAATTTTCTCTGAAAAATTAAGACTAAAGTTCAGGGTTTCATAATTAGATCCCCTGTCTACACCTAGAAGTCAAGTGATGTGAGCATGAGTACTTTAAGATAATCATGGGGATGCTGAAGGTATGAAACAAGGCCATATGCATAGAGGACAATCAAGCTAATATAGCAGACAGACAGAGATTGCAGATGGAGTTTCTCATTTGATTTCCAAAGAGCTTTGATTCCTTGTACTCCTTTAACAAGAGGCCTATGTACACATACTTCTTTTCATGGATTGATAAATATAAGGAGGAAAGAACTCAATACTAGGTTCAATACCATTTACCTGTCAAACTTACCTATGATCAAATGAGATATTTCACATCAAAATCTAACTTCTGTAATCCCAACCACAGTCTGCTAGAAAATGCCTCCACATATTCCAATTTTGCTTTCTCTTTCCTCCAAGCTGAATTCCTTTGATATTGAGATTTTTATCTTGTTTTATTATATCAGCATCAATTTGGTAGAGAGGAGAACCAAAGAATAAATCAAGATAACCCAATAAAAAGAAAATCTGAAAACCTGGGTACAAGAATATAGAAAAAATGGAAGAAGAAGAAGAAGAAAAGGAAGAAACAGAAAGTATTCTTAACAGAAATTTTAATCACTAAACATCCTATTATGGCATATTGTAGGTATTGCTGATCCTAGCACATAAAAGCAGCAGGAACTGGGGGGAGGAGGGAGGAGAAATCAAGGAAAAAATATCATAGATCAAGGATCCCTTGTGATAGTAAGTGATTTATGGTGGCTTGTTCCCATGGTAGACTTTTCCAGAATGCAAACCATGTTGACTTCTTTTTTGTGATCTCAGCCCCTAGGATAGTGCCTAGCACATAATATGTGTTCAGTAAATTCCAGTGACAAGAATAAAGAATATAATAAAGTCCAACTCTGGGGTTAGTTGAAGAGGGAGTCACTAAGGTACCCTAAGGCATCCAGGTGAGACCATCAGGGGAGTGTAAATAGGGACAATCTTGCATGTACCTTAGACTTTCTTACATATTATTGATGATCTGGTCCATGTTATGCTTAGAATTCAAATTTTTCATTTCAGGTTTACACAGTCATTACTGTTTAAACAGGTTTACACAGTCATTGTAGGCCATGCTAATGAATATTCTTTTATTCCAGCAGGTGAAATATTTCTTTTACCAGGAAGCCTATATGCAGTGAAACTGCTGATAGCTTCCTCTAATTGAAACTACACTGCTGGTTATATACCCTCAAGTTCAACTCTTGTATCTACTTTTGCTGCAATGCTAAGAATCATGACATTAAAATAGAGACAAAATACTCTTCAGGTCAGAAAAAAAATTGGTGGATGTGACAAAAGAGATTATGTATTGCATTTCATCACTGAGTTGCCACTCTTGTGATATACTGTAGAGCACTAAAAGCTATTGTTCCAATGAATTATAACCCCAAATACCTTCACTCTGAAGATTCATTTTATCATGGATCTTGCTATTATATATCACCACTGTAATGTGTAACATATTTTCAGTGACATATCTTTATGGGATGCTATAGGCAAGAGTAGAGTAATTATCATTATAGGAAGGTTTTTACAAGAGATTTTATGTTTTAATTCCTGTGTTGTAAGTTATCTAAGTTCTCTCTGTAACAAGAAAGTTAAAAATGTTCTTAGGTTATATTGTAAAATTAGTCCTTAGGGATTTTAAATTATTTTCATTTTAAGAGGTTTCTAATGAGAAAAAAATCAATAAAACTGTAAAAAGTTTCAATGCATGCTTTTCATTTTGCATTGTTTCAGCTTGTGACATGTAGCTGTTTAACAGGAAAACAAAATAAAGGAAAGAAAAATCTTAAAGGTTCTATTTTACTACATTAAAGTAAATCATAAGCAACTGCAGAAACAGAAAGCTACTTAAATGCAAAAATCTTGCTAAATTCTCTGTCAGGCCCTACAACAACATTTAAATAGTTTCTAAATATTTTAAACATTATAAAGAATATATTCTATAACATATGTGGATACTCACTTCTAGCTTCTGAATGAAATTCTGGCCTGGCTAGCCATTAGTGTTTAATTAGAAGTGATGTGAGAGATCCAACATTCAATGCAGACTTGATTTTTCTAGTTTAAGAACCTAGTTACTTTACATAAATTGGTAGGAGACCATTATCAAGCAACCCTGGCAATCAGTGTTTAATTTGTTGATAGCCTTGACAGTTGTGGCCAAAGTATAATTGGCATGGGCCCTGGCGCAAAAAAATAAATAAATAAATTGGGTTGTGCACAAAACTAAACAACATAATTACCAACACTTAGACACTAATTACGAGGAGTAGATTTTCCAGCCCTTCTAAATTTGGCCAAAGCTACACCTAATTATATTTTAATGTTGTGAAAACATCCATGTTCCCGAGATAATCATGTGTCCAGAAGGTGCTTCCTATAGATGTTTTCATTTCATAATGGATTGTTATTGTCAGGAAATTAAATATGTTTACATTTTACAATGATCTAATAATTACAGAAAATTAGTGAAGTAAGATTCAGAGTTTGGTAGTAATTTATCTACATTACCTGTTTTTACTTGATCACATAAAAACTCTGGTACACAAAGAAATAAAAATTAACAATATATTAAAAAATAGAATCTCATTAATGAATATGTTAAAGAGAAAAACAGCAAGAGACAGGAGAAAAATAAATTTCAGTAAGTACCTTTCACTATAATAAAGAAATCCCATCCAATATTAGATCCCAGGGGAGAGCTGTCACAGCACACTGCCAGCCATAGCCTCAAGAATAGGCTTGTACTATTAGGTGGGGCATGAAAAAGTGTTTACATGAAAAATGTTTTTAGCTAATAAAAAATTTCATTATAATTATTAATAAAAAAAGTCCACACCAATTCTTTGAGACATGAGAAATATGTTATAGATATTCCTTCTGATCAGAAATTGAAGAATATATTCAAATTTCAACAGGTTGGTAATATCTGAATAATAATTATCCTATTCCTATGATCTGAACACCTGAGACAGTTATCTATGCGTTCTCCTACCAGCCAATCATCAGTTCAGTTCAGTTGCTCAGTCGTGTCCGACTCTTTGAAACCCCATGAATTGCAGCATTCCAGGCCTCCCTGTCCATCACAAACTCCCGGAGTTTACTCAGACTCACGTCCATCCAGTCAGTGATGCCATCCAGCCATCTCATCCTCTGTCGTCCCCTTCTCCTCCTGCCCCTAATCCCTCCCAGCATCAGAGTCTTTTCCAATGAGTCAACTCTTCACATGAGGTGGCCAAAGTACTGGAGTTTCAGCTTCAGCATCATTCCCTCCAAAGAAATCCCAGGGCTGATCTCCTCCAGAATGGATTGGTTGGATCTCCTTGCAGTCCAAGGGACTCTCAAGAGTCTCCTCCAACACCACAGTTCAAAAGCATCAATTCTTCGGTGCTCAGCCTTCTTCACAGTCCAACTCTCACATCCATACATGACCACAGGAAAAACCATAGCCTTGACTAGACGGAATTTTGTTGGCAAAGTAATGTCTCTGCTTTTCAATATGCTATCTAGGTTGGTCATAACTTTCCTTCCAAGGAGTAAGCATCTTTTAATTTCATGGCTGCGGTCACCATCTGCAGTGATTATGGAGTCCCCAAAAATAAAGTCTGACACTGTTTCCACTGTTCCCCCATCTATTTCCCATGAAGTGATGGGACCAGATGCCATGATCTTCGTTTTCTGAATGTGGAGCTTTAAGCCAACTTTTTCACTCTCCTCTTTCACTTTCATCAAGAGGCTTTTTAGTTCGTCTTCACTTTCTGCCATAAGGGTGGTGTCATCTGCATATCTGAGGTTATTGATATTTCTCCTGGCAATCTTGATTCCAGCTTGTGTTTTTTCCAGTCCAGTGTTTCTCATGATGTACCCTACATATAAGTTAAATAAGCAGGGTGAGAATATACAGCCTTGACGTACTCCATTTCCTATTTGGAACCAGTCTGTTGTTCCATGTCCAGTTCACAATCCAATTGTTCTACTGGAAGTGAAAGTGAAAAATTTGCTCAGTTTTGTCTAACTCTTTGCGACCCCATGGACTATACAGTCCATAGAATTCTCCAGGCCAGAATACTGGAGTGGATAGTCTTTCTCTTCTCCAGGGGATCTTCCCAACTCATTGATTGAACCTCCCACATTGCAGGTGGATTCTTTACCAGCTGAGCCACAAGTGTGTGTGTGTGTGTGTGTGTGTGTTAGTTGCTTAGTCGTCCCCGACTCTTTGCAACCCCATAGACTGTAGCCCACCAGGCCCCTCCGTCTATGGGATTCTACAGGCAAGAACACTGGGGTGGGTTGCCATTTCCTTCACCACTGAGCCACAAGGGAAGCCCAAGAATATTGGGAGTAGGTAGCCTATCCCTTCCCTAGCAGATCCCTCAGACCCAGGAATCCAACCAGGGTCTCCTGCATTGCAGGCATATTTACCAACTGAGCTATCAGGGAAGCCTTGATATTGATGTGTACTCTACTTACTTGTGACTACAGGTTATTCTGTATAGAAGACCACAGGTAAAATGAATATCCACACTTGCTTCAAGGAATCCATCTGTTCTATCTTATTTTTCACTTTAATGTATATTAATTTGTTCAATTATCTAGAGAATGTGTACTCTATTCTCTGGGGAAGATACAGTTTTTTTTGTTGTTGTTTTCACATGAGTCTTCCTGATTTCTACACCTCACTTCACACTCACTCTTATGTACTTATAATTAGAAGTTATACCTATAATCTATTTTTTGAAGTTATTTTTAAAGTATTTTAAGTAGAATATTATTTTCTGACTTCTGCTCCATGTTCTTTTACTCTATTTAAATCATGGAAACAACCTAGATGTCCATCAGCAGATGAATGGATACGAAAGCTGTGATACATACACACAATGGAGTATTACTCAGCCATTAAAAAGAATACATTTGAATCAGTTCTAATGAGGTGGATGAAACTAGAGCTGATTATACAGAGTGAAGTAAGCCAGAAAGAAGAACACCAATACAGTATATTAATGCATATATATGAAATTTAGAAAGATGGTAATGATAACTCTGTATGCGAGACAGCAAAAGAGACACAGATGTATAGAACAGTTTTTGGACTCTGTGGGAGATGGGGGGGGATGATTTGGGAGAATGGCATTGAAACATGTATAATATCATATAATAAACGAATCGCCAGTCTAGGTTCGATGCAGGATACAGGAAGCTTGGGGCTGGTGCACTGGGATGACCCAGAGGGATGGTATGAGGAGGGAGGTGGGAGGGGGGTTCAGGATGGGGAACATGTAAACACCCGTGGTGGATTCATGTTGATGTATGGCAAAACCAATACAATATTGTAAAGTAATTAGCTTCTAATTAAAATAAACACATTTAAATTAAAAAAAAAGAAATGGCAAGCTGTACAATCTTCTCATTCTAGCATACATAATATTTTAAATTCTTATTTCTGGTTTTCAATGCATGTTGTAGTTTATATCAGAAAAAATAAAGACTGAATCCTTGATGTCAACTATTAATACTGTGTGAGAGACAATTTTAAGCTTTTACATTAATATAAAGCATGGATTATTTGTAAACATTTCCAGTTCCTTAAAAACTTTCTTTCCCATGAATTACACAGTATTATTTTATTCATTGGGAGCTTCCTAGGTGGCTCAGTGGTAAAGTTTCCACCTGCCAATGCAGGAGCTGCCAGAGACATGGGTTTGATCCCTGGGACAGAGGAGCCTGGTGGGCTATAGTTCAGGGGGTTGCAAAGAGTCAGACACACTGTGTGACTGAGCTTGCACTCACATTTTATTCATTGGGTAAAAGCTGTGTGGCTTATCAATAGTTACCAGCATAACTTAAAAGTCATTATCACTGAGATTCAGGACCTTTAATTTTGACAACAATCTACCTTACTTAATACTATCTTTGTATAGTCTAATATTATTTTTTCCAGATTGTAGCATGCACTTTTATATCAATTAGCCTTTATCCCTCTTGTTGGGCATATTTTACTTATCTTAAACTCTATCTACTCTATAAAAGTCTACTACACATGTACTACACAGCTCTCAGCAAACTGACTTAGCCTAGGCCCATCTGAACTGTAGGGGGTGGATTCTTTATCTTTATGGAAATTATGAACTGTGTGTGTATGCTGCTGTAATTTTTGTTTATTTGTTTTCAACTTGAAGTGCATATGTGTCATCTTGGATCCAGAGAAAGGTGGGTCTAAATACTGAGGGGTCTGAGGCTCGATGAGGTGATGGTGAAGAGAAGAGGCAAGATAGCAGCAATATACAAAAAAAAAAAAAAAACTACAATTTTCCTATTGTTTAGAATAATGCTTTCTGCCTAAATTGCATGTACCTGGATTGAGTATAAATCTCTTTTGAGTGTGTCATCAAAGATATTTGCATAAGGAAATTTAACTTTGCCTCTCCTTCAAAGTTAGAGAAATTGCTAAACCACAGTGAGTCACAGAAAAGGGGAAAAGATGCAGATTATATTGAGTGAAGTTGTTTATACCTAAAGGTTTAAACTACTAGTACCATTCCATGTGACTACACTGAAATTAGTGATGTAGGGAGAAAGAAGCATGGATTGTAACATATAGGTGGGGTACTCTTTATTTGGACTATGTAGAAGCACAAATAGAAAACTAAAGTGGTGTCTGTATGACAAGACTTAAGAAACAAAATTAAAGGCTAAATCTCATATCTCTGGATTTCAGAGTTTTATTTCTAAACAGAATAGTTACTGGGTTCCAGTGAGAGCAAAAAAGGAAGAGAAACATTTGAAGAACCAAGGCAAAAAAAAAAAAAAAAAAACAGTAAATAATGACAATAAAATGCATTTTGAAGCATTTCATATGAACTACCAATTTGGAAGAGAATGATAGAGTGAATGCTAATTAAACAGTATGTTTTTTAAAGGCTTCTTGCAAACACACCTTTTTTGGAACTAAAAAATTTGTGCTCTTATCAAAATTTCTTAAAACAAATTGTATATGCAAATCAGCATCCCAGTAACTGCTTCAAATCAGCAGAACTTGCATTACCAGAGAAAAGGGCAAGGAGTTAATTGACTCTGCCGGAGACTAAGTGGACCTACTGTGCTTCATTTTGGGGTGCAAATTATAGCACTTCAAAAATCTGCATATTACTAATATCTCTGCAACTGAAGAGGAAAAGGATGGTATTCTCTAAACAATGCAATTAGAGCAGTACAGGCAATTAACTTTGGTATTTAGTATAAAGTTGAGAGCACTAAAGACTGAAGTAATAAATATTCACAAACACTTCATCATCATACAGAATCGCAGAACAGCCACACATTTTAACACACAATGCAGGCAGTCATATTATTAAAGTTAATGGCACCCAAGAAATGATGAAATGCTTACAGCCTTGAGCTTGTAATGAGATAAACTTGTAGCCTGATCAGCTTGCATACAAATCATCTCATCTGAATAAAATTAATGTTCAATTTTTATATCTCTCCTCAAGCACTGCTGAGCCCCCCTTCTTATTTTATGAGCAATTATAGAAAGGAAAATAGAAGTATAGCTGTGATATGATTTATCAGTGGGAGGGTCTATAATACATGATATTTTAAGTTCTTATTTCTCATGCTTAATGTAAGTTTTCTTGTATGTTAGAAAAAATAAAAAATGAGTTCTTGATGCTAAATACAATGTGAGAGATATTTTCAAGCTTTCACATTAATATAAAAATGCTTATATTTTAAAGTGTTTTAACATACCAAAGAAATAATAGTAGCATGGTAATAGTTAATATTAAATTATTGACACTTATAGATTTAATTATCACCTGGAGAAGGGAATGGCTAACCATGCCAGTATTCTTGCCTTGAGAATACCATAGACAGAGGAACTTGGCGAGCTAAGCCCATGGGGTCACAAGGAGTTGGACATGACTGAATGATTAACACTTCACTTTAAAAGATTTAATTGGATTTTTTCTGAAAATTTGGTATTTCCTCAAATTCCAATTTTTAAATTATACTATTAAAGGAGACAAATGTATCGTGGATATATCCTTTCAAGATCAGTCAAAATAGAAATAGTTGGTTTTCATTTATTGACTAAAGTTTACATTCAAAACTTAAATTCCAGAATAAAAATAATTCCTTATGTGCTTTTTGAAGTGAATTAGCTGTTTAAGGTTTGACTTAAAACAAATTTCAAGCGTGTCAAGATAAGACAGTACCCTCTTCCCTGAACATTTCATACAAAGTCTAGTAACATTTAGTATTCCATAGCTATGGAAGAGTAAAAAGCACAAAATTGCATCTTCCATTATAAACCTGTACTGGAAAAGAAAGCTACAAAAAGCTAAAGTGGAGACTCCTTCTGAGATGATATCTTCGATCATAATTCTTAAACAGAGGTCTCAAATTATATTAACATTCCCCCCAATGAATGACTTCTGGTTATTTACAACATCAGTATCAAATTTGGGGGCTTCCTTGGTAGTTCTGCGGGTAAAGAATCCACCTGCAATGCAGGAGACCCCGGTTAGATCCCTGGGTCAGAAAGATCTGCTGGAGAAGGGATAGACTACCCACTCCAAAATTCTTGGGCTTCCCTTGTGGCTCAACCTCAATGTGGGAGACCTGGGTTCAATCCCTTAGTTGGGAAGATCCTCTGGAGAAGGGAAAGACTGCCTACTCCAGGATTCTGGCCTGGAGAATTTCATAGAGTGTGTAATCCATGCGGTCACAAAGAGTTGGACAGGACTGAGAAACTTTCACTTTATCAAATTTTATCTCAAAGTATAAATTATAAAGAAGTACCATAGTTCCCAATAAAATTTAAACTATCCATAAATTAAGGGAATATTTAGGGGAAATATTCTATTAGTAAGCTAAGTTAAAAACTCAAACTTTCTTTCTTGTTTGTAAGTAGGTAAATAGAATTACCCTGCTTACTGATATTCATCTCATTGTATCCAAATAGACACCTCTTATATGACAAAACTGAAGATCAAGTGAGTTAAAACATAAAGTGTATACAATAAGGTTTGGCAAATAATATGTGTGTCCTCAGTCACATCCGACTATTTTATGACCCCTTGGACTGTAGCCCACCAGGCTCCTCTGTCCATGGGATTTTCTAGGCAAGAATACTGGAGTGTGTTGCCATTTCCTCCTCCAGGGGATCTTCCCTATCCAGGGAGCAAACCCATGTTTCCTGCTTCTCCTGCATCAGCAGGCAGATTCTTTACCATTGAGCCACCTAGGAAGCCCTAATAATACATGTTTAGTAAATGCTAGCTGTTATTCAAGAAGTATTTCTGCCTTTCAACTCCCTCTTGCCCACCACAAGTCAATGTGTCACTCATAATACATGTTTTTCAAGATGAATTTTTCCTTTAATTAAAAAATCATAAATTTCATAAAAATTGGTACCCAGCTTTCAACTGCCATTAATTTCCCTTTCTTCTTCAAAAACAAACCCCAGAAACCATAGATAATGCTTATGGGTATGAAACAAGAGGGAAGGGGGCAGGGCACAACCTTCAAAAGACAACATATGGGCTTCCCTGGTGGGTCAGATGGTAAAGAATCTGTACTCAGTCCAGGAGACCTGGGTTCCATCCCTGGGTCAGGATGATCCCCTGGAGAAGGGAGTGGCTACCCACTCCAGTATTCTTGCCTGGAGAATTCAATGGACAGAAGAGCCTGGTGGGCTAGTCCATAGGGTCACAAAGAGTCAGACACAATGGAAGCGGCTTAGCACGCACAATCATAGGATGTGGCAACAACTGGTTAGAAACAACTAGGTCCAAATGGCAGAAGATTTGATTTTCAGTGGACCCTGAGCCTCATTATGTAGTCATTTGAATACATTAGCTTACTAAATGAAACACACAGGTGCGTGATAATTTCAAGGCTGCCCATTCAAACCAAAAATGTGGGCCCAATTTCTGGAAATCTCCACCTCTTCCTCAAAATAGTTGGAATAATCCTCTCGCTCATTAACCTATGAAATTACCCAGCCCATAAAAAATAATCACCCTAAATGTGGGGCCCTCTAAGATGGCCCCACCCTATCTGTGGAGTGTATTTCTCTCCAGATAAATCCACTTCTTAGCTATTGCTTTGTCTCTCACTGACTTTTTTCTGCGATGAGACATCAAGAAACTGAGCTTCATGAAGTCCTAAGACTGTGGGTTCAAGTTGCAATCTGAGTTGCAGTTTCAGGTGTGGCTCATAGAAGTTGTGTCAGAGGTCCCCAGACAACCTGAAGGCTCAATAATTCTCTAGATGGACTCAAAGGACTTTGAAAAGCTGTCAGTTTCATGGTCATGATTTATTACAGAGAAAAGAAACAGTTTAAAATCAACAAAGGAAAAGTTACATGGGGCAAAGTCTAGGAGAAACTAGATGGTATCTCCAAGTGTCCCCTCCCAGTGCAGTAACATGGGAACAATCACCCATCAGTGATGCTTGAGGACACATACTAAATGTTACCAATGTGATGAGCTCAGACAGGAGTTGGTATCCAGAGTTTTATTGAGGGTCAGTAATACAGGCATATAGTGCTTAAAGGACTAAAACAGACTAGCCCAAGGCCTCAGGCATATAAAAATGCTCCAAGTACAATATTCCAAGGGTTTAGGGTTATCTCTCAAGAGCCAGCCCATGGTCAATAATGACGATAAAACTTTCTTTGAAATGTACAGATTTTGAACAATCCAGGCTTGCCAAATTAACCCTTTTCTGCTCTGAAATATAAAATGGAATTCAAATCAATGGACTAGCACACAGAGGGGGGAAATATCTTGGCACCATATGAAAAGACTGATGAAAGAATATTTCTATGTATTTTATTAAAATAAAATAGTGTTACCTAGTTATAGCTGTTAATAATATCCTGTTTCAAATTGCTTTCTGATTAATTGACCAATTCCCATAATCCAGGCACTTCATTCAATAGTAGGCATAACTGATGGCTTGTAGCTTAAGCCCTGGCTCATGCTTTCATGCTCTGGTTCCTCAAATGGAGCCTCACCTTGTTCCTGCCACTAAGGCAGTTCTATAAACTTCATCCCCTCAAATTCCTGCATGAAATTTCCAGGTCCTATGGCCAGACCTCCCAGCCCTATGCCATTTTCCCAGGCTCACATCTACCACGAGGTTCACACTTGCCAGGTTCAGCAGCCCTGCTAACACTGACCTCAGGCTTGACCTTCCTGAAAACTCTCTTGAACTACCTCTCTACCCTCAGCCTCTCCACCTTTTGCCAGGTGATAAAGGGCTTTTTTTTTTTTTTTTTAATTCCTTGTTGCTTTCCCTGGAAGATTTACCCTACAATGCTTATTATATTTCTTGGTTTTTACATAGTTTCCTATTCTGTCATGGTAGATCTCACAGGGCTAGTCTGTTCAGAAAAAAATCCATCTCTTATTCATATAGCATGCATTCAAGAAATATTTAGGGATTTAGTGTGTGTGTGTATACTCGGTTGCTTCAATCGGGCCAACTCTTTGTGATCCCACCACCATAGCCCACCAGGCCCCTCTGTCCATGGGGTTCTTCAGGCAAGAATATTGGAGTAGAGGGCCATACCCTCCTTCAGGGGATCTTCCCAACCCAGGGATTGAACCCATGCCTCCTGTGTTTCCTGCATTGCAGCCAGATATGTTACCCACTGAGCCTCCTGGGAAGCTCCAGGGATTTAGTGAGTGGCCATTAAATACCAGGCACTGTTGTAATGCCAGAAAATACGTGAGTATATAATTTGAGTTGAAAATCTATGCTGACATATGCATTTTCATCAACACATATACATACATATAAGGTCCCAGTGTGTTTTTTAAGAAATGGAAAGAGAGTAGTATGTAGAACTGACTTTCCCATTACTCCCATGGGTCCTTTAGGGTTTTGCTAATGTGTCCAATCCAGATTACATCACTTTTCAATTCTGCTAAAGGTGAGTTTGAGTGAACTCCAGGAGATGGTGATGGACAGGGAGGCCTGGCGTGTTGTGATTCATGGGGTTGCAAAGAATCAGACACGACTGAGTGACTGAACTGCACTGAACTGAAAGATACTATCCCCTGATCCTGACAGTACAAACTGTTATGTTTTCTCCTCCACCAATTCTAATCTGCACCACTGGTTGTAGAACTAACACTCTTTGTCCTTGAATGCCCCTAAATGTGGAGAAAGCCATAGGGTCACAGCCTTCCTGACATTAAAACCAAAAAATATATTTAAAAAATGAAATTGTCCTTTCTCAATACAAATAGCTGTAAATCCAACAAGTACTTGACTTCTAGTTCTCCTACTTTTGGAGGGAATCTCTTGAATTCACTGATAATCAACTTAGTAGAAAAAAAAAATCTACTGTAAAACTAATATATCAGCACACACATACTAGACAAATATATAAACGCACTTAATAAATTGTCCATGAAGTAAATCATGGAAGTATAATCCTAAAAACTGCAAAACAGACACAGTATTGAATCCTCTGAAAAGTTGGTTTACTTTCCACCTCATGTGTTCAGTTAAAAGTCAAAAAGATACAGGGAAGCAACCTAAGTGTTCATTAGGAAATGATTGGATAAAAAGGACACACACATACACACACACACACACACACACTCATATATACACCATGGAATTTTACTCACCCATATAAAGAATGAAATAATACCATTTGTAGCAACAGGGATGGATCTAGAGATTATCATACTAAGTGAAGTAAGTCAGAGAAAAATATCATATATTACTTATATGTAAAACGTAAAAAAAAGCTACAAATGAAATTATTTACAAATCAGAAGCAGACTCACACACACAAAAAAACAAACTTACAGTTACCAAAAGGAAAGTGGTGGAGAGGATAAATTAGGAGTTTGGAATTAACAGATACACAGTACTGTATATAAAATAGATAAACAACAGGGGACTACTGCATAGCACAGGGAACTACATTCAATATTCTGTAATAATTTATAATGGAAAATGATCTGGAAAAGAGTATATATACACATATACACAACTGAATCACTTTGCTATACACCTGAAACTAACACAACATTGTAAATCAGCTATACCTCAATAAAAATAAACATAAAAAATCACAAAGACCGTTATCTCTAAAATTGTTGCTTAAAAGTCAAAATACTCAATAAGCTCTGTTCTCACTGTGAGCATTCTCTTTTTACATGAGCATAATCATGTGTCTTTAAGAAACATAATCATGTCTTTAAGAAGACATTTGATGTTGTAGACAAAAACATTTTAGTGATGTAGAATAACGTCAATCATACCATGTGGAAAAGATAAGGCAAGTAATAGGGATACACACACACATACACACAAAATTCATAACATTTACTACCATGGAGCAGTACTTATTTGATGTTGAATATTTCTTGAGTAAATTCCAAGCCCTATTATTACAAGTGGTAATTAAGAGAGTGACCTGTTAGTTCTGACAATATATTTAGATCTAATTACAATCTTAGCTGTAGCCAGAAAACCAGAGAAAACACATAAATTAATTTAATATTTAGTAGACCCAACCATTTTCTGCAAGAAACTCACTTCTATTGAGAGCTTAGCTCATCTAGCACTTCATCTGTGTCATTCATCCTTTCTGAAAATATGTGGTGTTTTTACCATGTGACTAGTCCATTTCTGGACACTAAAGACATTTCACTGAATCAGACAGATAAAACAACTGTTCTCCTGGAGCTTATACTCCAGTGAAGATGCAACAAATTAGTAAAAAAAAAAAAAAAAAAAAATCTGTGTTCTGATAAAGTGGGATTGTGTGACAGAGAGTAATGTCCGACTAATGACTGCTCAGTCATGCCCAACTCTTTGGGACCCCATGGACTGACTATAGAGTCCATGAAGTTCTCTAGGCCAGAGTACTGGAGGGGATAGTCTTTCCCTTCTCCAGGAGATCTTCCCAACCCAGGGATCAAACCCAGGTCTCCCACATTGCAGGCGGATTCTTTACCAGCCGAGCCACAAGGGAAGCCCGAGAATACAGGAGTGGGTAGCCTATCTCTTCTCCAGTGGATCTTCCTGACCCAGGAATTGAACCAAAAGTGAAGTGAAGTCACTCAGTCATGTCCAACTCTTTGGTTTCCTGTATTGCAGGCAGATTCTTTACCAATTGAGCTACCAAGGAAGCCCAATGGGAGAGTATTTATTTACTTATTTAAAACCACTGACTTGACTAATCATAAACTATACAGTTGAGTTGATTTTCTTTTTAAAACCTATCTATTTATTTCATTTGGCTGTGCTGGGTCTTAATTGCTGCATGAAGGATCTTTAGTTGCAGAATACAAACTCTTAGTTGTGGCATCTAGTTCCCTGACCAAGGATCACAGAGCCCTGTGTTGGGGACCCAGAGTCTTAGCCACTGGACCATCATGGAATTCCTGGGAGAGTGCTAATGTAGATGGAGCGGTCTAGTGGAAAGGCCTCTAGTAGGAGGTGATAGCAAAAATCCAAAGAAATAATGATCCTTGGATGAACACCATGGGAAGTGAAAGTGAAACTGACGTCGCTCAGTCGTGTCTGACTCTTTGCGACCCCTTGCACTGTAGCCTACCAGGGATTTTCCAGGCAAGAGTACTGGAGTGGGTTGTCATTTTCTTTGCCAGAGGCTCTTTCCATCCCAGGGACTGAACTTGGGTCCTCCCCATTATAGGCAGACGCTTTACTGTCTGAGCTACCAGGGAAGTCCATCATGGGAAGAGGGATGAACTATTGTCAAGGTGCGGGAGATCTTGGAGAATTCAGAAATAGAAAAATCAAAGTAATGGAAGGTAGCAGAGAGCAGTATGAGGTGAACTTGGTGAATTCAAGAGTGAGTTCAGAGCCAGGTCACGAAACCTTGTAGACAGGAGTAGGGATTTGTATCTAAGCATAATGGATAGCAACAGGGTGGTTTAGTGGCATGTGTATGGAAAGTGGATGGTAAGGAGTAAAGGCTGAAGGCAATGGCGACCAGTTAAGCAGACCCAGAGGTGATACAGGCAAAAGATAATGGTATCATAGTTGTTGTTTAGTCACTAAGTTGTGTCCAACTCTTTGCAACTCCATGGAGTTGCCCACCCAGTTCCTCTACCCATGGGATTTTCCAGGCAAGAATACTGGAGTGGGTCACCATTCCTACCTCCAGGGGATCCTTCTTTCTGATTCAGGGGTCAAACCCCTATCTCCTGCATCTCCTGCATTGCATGAGGATTCTTTACCACTTGAACCATTAGGGAAGCCCAAATGAGGCAGGAATAAAAAAGTGCAAAATGTGATTGTTTATAATATGGCTTAAGCACTGAAAACAGAACATGATGGTGGCAGTATGTGGATACAAAGGAAAAAGAATAATCGAAGGATCTATAGTGCTTGATGACACTACTTGATCCAACTGGAAACGCCAACTTGGTTAAAAAATATATATAATGTCATATAATAGAAAATTATATATATATATATGTACATATATATGTGTGTGTGTATATATGTATGGTTTTTCCTGTGGTCATGTATGGATGTGAGAGTTGGACTGTGAAGCAGGCTGAAGGAGATCAGCCCTGGGATTTCCTAGGAGGGAATGATGCTGAAGCTGAAACTCCAGTACTTTGGCCACCTCATGCGAAGAGTTGACTCATTGGAAAAGACTCTGATGCTGGGAGGGATTGAGGGCAGGAGGAGAAGGGGACGACAGAGGATGAGATGGCTGGATGGCATCACTGACTCAATGGACGTGAGTCTGAGTGAACTCCGGGAGTTGGTGATGGACAGGGAGGCCTGGCGTGCTGCGATTCATGGGGTCGCAAAGAGTCGGAAACGACTGAGTGACTGATCTGATCTGATCTGATGTATATATATATATGTTTGGGCTTCCTTTGTGGCTCAGTTGGTAAAGAATCCACCAGCAATGCGGGAGACCTGGGTTTGATCCCTGGATTGGAAAGACTCGCTAGAGAAGGGAAAGGCTACCCATTCCAGTATTCTGGCCTGGAGAATTCCATGGACTGTATAGTCCATGGGGGTCTCAAAGAGTCAGACATGACTGAATGACTTTCACTTTCACATATATATGTGTGTGTGTGTGTGTGTATGTGTTCCAGGAAAATTATCCCAAACTTAGACAAAAGAGATTATTGTGTTGTTCTTTTTTTTTTTCAGTGTGGTGCTGGCCTTGACTTACTATTAATTAGACTATTTTCCAACTCTGTAGGTGCAGAGGTTAACTTCTAGATATGTTTTTGTTGTTGATAAGCATATATGAATATAATTTCTGTCTAATGGAATAGAAAAAAATAGGTTTTTGCCTTACGAAACAATTATCAGTTTTGACTTAGAAATATGACCCTAAAACTATTTTATTAAATTGCATATTATATATACATGCATGTACACATATTTAAACATATACATTTATTTTAACATATGTTCTTTGGATCGATTTTAGCATCCTGTCATTAATAAGTTAAACAGTCTTTGGTACCTGCTTATTTTTTGCATGAGATTACTGAATTTATCTTTTTGACAATTGTAATCATTCAATGTAATGATTGAAGTCATGTATTGGAAGCCACTGGTATGTAGACAATAGCTATGAAATGGTAGAGATTATATAAAGAGATAATGCAGAAAAAAAAAAAAGTGAGAATGATTCTGATTCCAGAGTACAGAAAAAAAAGTATAAATTTTATTATATGCTCAAAAACCTCCATGAAGTTTTGATATTTTCATTTTTTATTAGCTAAGTTATGGATCAGAAAGCTCAAATAACTCTTCTAGAATCTCACAACTAAAAGATGGTAGAATGCAAATGTAACCCTGGTCAGCCTGACTCAAAATTTCATGTCATTTTTTTTCCCAAAAGAGCAAGATAATTCACCATATGAAAATAGTTTAAATTGTTATAGAGCTAATGGGCAATTTAGTCAATCTCCTTGCCTTTATTCCCATCCCCCTTCTGGTGTGCATGATTGTTGTAATTTATGCTTTGTATACTGAAAAACTATCTCTTAACCTATATTATCTTACCCAATGGAGTTACTTCAAAATTGGTTTAAGTACAGATAAAGCAGGAAATGTAAATACCATCATGGCATGAGGTATTTTAATATAGGCAACATATGAAAAACAAGCTTGCATATACTACAAGATTTTTAGATGAACAACTGCAAATTTTTTAACTAAAACAGTATTCATGAACTAAGTAAGTAGACGATTACATTTCCCTCTTTTTACTTTATGATTTTTCATTATATAATTATAAAAATGTGTATAATAGCCACTGGTTAATCCTGAATCTAAAATTATAATCAATTACATCCATATAGAATTTAAAATATGATTATTTTAAATCATTATTTCCTCAGTTGAAAAGAATTAGCTCATAATGATATTAAAGGCAATGCATAAAAATATATTATGTAATGCAAATTAAATAAATGTCATTAATGCCTTCTTATTCATCACACTCTTTAATATGCATGTTCTTGTTATACAAGTACACAAAAATAGATTTAAGAAGTTATGAAAAGGATAAATCCACTTATACAATATGAATGATTTAGTGATAAAGAATGGTAAATGACTAGAAAAGCATAATTTCCTTGAAAAGGCAGGAGTAGTTAAAGGTAATTGAAATGATAATTAACTCATCCTATTTCCAAAATCAGTGCAGATGGTAATTGCAGCCATGAAATTAAAAGACGGTTACTTCTTGGAAGGAAAGTTATGACCAACCTAGGCAGTGTATTAAAAAGCAGATATATTACTTTGTCAACAAAGGTCCGTCTAGTCAAGGCTATGGTTTTTCCAGTAGTCATGTATGGATGTGAGAGTTAGACTATAAAGAAAGCTGAGCGCTGAAGAATTGATGCTTTTGAACTATGGTGTTGGAGAAGACTCTTGAGAGTCCCTTGGACTTCAAGGAGATCCAATCAGTCCATGCTAAAGGAGATCAGTCCTGGGTGTTCATTGGAAGGACTGATGTTGAAGCTGAAACTCCAATACTTTGGCCACCTGATGTGAAGAGCTGAGCCATTTGAAAAGACCCTGATGCTGAGAAAGATTGATGGCAGGAGGAGAAGGGGACGACAGAGGATGAGATGGTCGGATGGCATCACCAACTCAATGGATGTGAGTCTGACTAAACTCCAGGAGTTGGTGATGGACAGGGAGTCCTGGTGTGCTGCGGTTCATGCGGTCGCAAAGGGTCAGACACGACTGAGCGACTCTACTGAACTGAATTGACTAGATTAGAACTTAGAAAATAGTACATATTTCATTGACAATGGGACATTTAGTGTAGATGCTGGGTCATTGACTTTACATAAATAATCTTTTGGTAAACTACAACTGTTTGAGGGCAGAGATCATGATGTTATTCAACTATGCATTTCCAGAGCACATGGTGAGCCCCTCATAAATATACATTAATGTGTTATTTATTTAGTGTCTGTGTCTTATACATTGTGATGGCCATCTTCTAAGTCTTACTACAATTCTTAAAATATAAAATTCATAACAGGGTAAAATTAGAATTCTGGTCATTTTTACCCACTGGAGATATCTACTAATTGACATTTGAGATGCTTCTTTAACAGAAAAATAGAGCAAATTAATGGTGGAATTTGGTTACTATACACTAGGAATAAAATATTAAAGTGTAATCATTAAAAATATTGAAAAAGTAAATGCTTAAAACAATATATAAATAAAATGGGGAAATATATATAACATATCTCTTGGTACAAGTATTTTGTTTTGAAAGAATCTGCAACACAGAATGAGATGCTGAGGGTCTGTAACTCTTCATGTTCATTTAAGAGAACTGTAGAGAATTATTAAAAATATAAAAAATAAAAATGAAAATTAGGAAAACAATAATTGTAATACATAAGCTATATCATTAAAGAATATTAAATATTGAAAATTTATTACAATAATTCACAAAAATATAATTAAAGATTATAAGGCCTTAGTGTAAGCAGCTGGGTCAATGAATCTTACAGACAGCCAATCATGTGCTAGACTAATGTTATGAACTAGGAAATCATTATTGGTAAAAAATAAATTTAAATTGTATAAAGGCTAAATGAACTATTTGTCTAAATGACTTTTTTCACACTAAAAATAATTGCCTGTCTTACATCTTCATAACTTGTGGGATAGTCTACTCAGATTTCCTACAAATGTAGAAAACAAACTTCCTACCTTGATCTTAAATATCATGTTCTTAATCCTAAAATTAAAGGTGTTCCAGCTCTGTAAAAAGGTTTCATGTATGCCATTCATCCGCAGATTATGATTCAGTAGGGTAGTTCCTGATTGAGTGAAATAGGCCCTAGTGATCTGTATTTTAATAAGCATCTCAGGTAAATTTGATTCAGACTAATTGGAACCCTATCTGAGTAAAATGGAACCTCAATCTATAGTTCTTCAGGCATTTTATCAGATCTAATCCCTTGAATTTGTCACTTCCACTGTATAATTGTAAGGGATTTGATTTAGGTCATACTAGAATGGTTTAGTAATTTTCCCTACTTTCTTCAATTTAAGTCTGAATTTGGCAATAAAGAGTTCATG
Organism: Bos javanicus; assembly: GCF_032452875.1. NCBI lineage: Eukaryota > Metazoa > Chordata > Mammalia > Artiodactyla > Bovidae > Bos > Bos javanicus. Next base: position 16,342,873 of record NC_083872.1, read on the forward strand.
ATCTGAACCACAGTTGGCTCCCCATCTTGTTTTTGCTGCCTGTAGAAGTGTCTCCACCTTTGGCTGCAAAGAATATAATCAACCTGATTTCGGTATTGACCATCTGGTGATGTCCCTGTGTAGAGCCTTCTCTTGTGTTCTTGGAAGAGGGTGTTTGCTATGACCAGTGTGTTCTCTTGGCAAAACTCTGTTAGCCTTTGACCTGCTCTGTTTTGTACTCCAAGGCCAAATTTGCCTGTTACTCCAGGTAGCTCTTGACTTCCTACTTTTGCACTCCAGTCCCCTATAATGAAAAGGATATCTTTTGGGGGTGTTAGTTTTAGAAGGTCTTTAAGGTCTTCAAAGAAGCATTCAACTTCAGCTTCTTCAGCATTACTGGTCAGGGCATAGACTTGGATTACTGTGATACTGAATGGTTTGCCTTGAAAATCAACAGAGAGAGATTGCTCTGTCATTTTTGAGATTGTATCCAAGTACTGCATTTCAGACTCTTTTGATAACTATAATGGCTACTCCATTTCTTCTAAGTGTTTCTTGCCCATGGTAGTAGATAAAATGGTTTTCTGAGGAGGCCTTACAAATAGCTGAGAAAAGAAAACACACAAAAGGCAAAGGAAAAAAGGAAAGATATACCCAATTGAATACAGAGTTCCAAACAATAGCAAGGAGAGATAAGAAAGCCTTTCTCAGGCTTTCATTGAAAGAAATGCAAAGAAATAGAGGAAAACATTAGAGTGGGAAAGACTACAGATCTCTTCAAGAAAATTAGAGATACCAAGGGAACATTTCATGCAATGATGTGCACAATAAAGGACAGAAATGGTAAAGACCTAAGAGAAAGAGAAGATATTAAGAAGAGAAGGCAACAATACACAGAAGAAATGTTCAGAAAAGATCTTCATGACCCAGATAACCACGATGAAGTGATCACCCACCTAGAGTCAAACATCCTGGAATGTGAAATCAAGTAGGTCTTAGGAAACATCACTATGAACTAAGCTAGTGGAGGTGATAGAACTCCAGTTGAGCTCTTTCAAATCCTAAAAGATGATGTGGTGAAAGTGCTGCACTCAATATGCAAGCAAATTTGGAAAACCCAGCAGTGGTCATAGGACTGGAAAAGGTCAGTTTTCATTCCAATCCCAACGAAAGGCAATGTCAAAGAATGTTCAAACTACTGCTAAATTGCACTCATCTCAAATGCTAGTAAAGAAATGCTCAAAATTCTCCAAGCCAGGCCTCAACAGTACATGAATCATGAACTTCCAGATGTTCAAGCTGGATTTAGAAAAGGCAGAGAAACCAGAGATCAAATTGCCAACATCTGTTGGATCACCGAAAAAGCATGAAGGTTCCAGAAAAACATCTACTTCTGCTTTATTGACTATGACAAAGCCTTTGACTGTGTAGATCACAATAAACTGTGGAAAATTCTTAAAAAGAAGGGACTACCAGACCACCTGACCTGTCTCCTGAGAAATCTGTATGCAAGTCAAGAACCTACAGTTAGAACTGGACATGGAACAACAGACTGGTTCCAAATTGGGAAAGGAGTACATCAAGGCTGTATATTGTCACCCTGCTTATTTAACTTATATGCAGAGTACATCATGCGAAATGCCAGGCTGGATGAAGCACAAGCTATAATCAAGATTGCCTGGAGAAATATCAGTAACCTCAGATATGCAGATGACACCATCCTTATGGCAGAAACTGAAGAACCAGAGCCTCTCGATGAAAGTAAAAGAGGAGAGTGAAAAACTTGGCTTAAAATTCAACATTCAGAAAACTAACATCATGGCATCCAGTCCCATCACTTCTTGGCAAATAGATGGGGAAAAAATGGAAACAGTGACCGACTATTTTTGTGGGCTTCAAAATCAGTACAAATGGTGGCTGCAGCCATGAAATTAAAAGACACTGGCTCCTTTGAAGAAAAGCTATGACCAACCTAGATAGCATATTAAAAAGCAGAGACATTACTTTGCCAACAAAGGTCTGTCATGCATGGATGTGAGAGTTGGACTATAAAGAAAACTGAGTACCGAAGAATTGATGCTTTTGAACTGTGGTGTTGGAGAAGACTCTTGAGAATCCCTTGGATAGCAAAGAGACCCAATCAATCCATCCTAAAAGAAATCAATCCTGAATAAGCATTGAAAGGACTGATGCTGAAGCTGAAATTCCAATACTTTGGCCACCTGATGCGAGGAACCGGCTCATTGGAAAAGACCCTAATGCTGGGAAAAATTGAAGACGGGAGTAGAAGGGGATGACAGAGGATGAGAGGGTTGGATGGCATTACCAACTTTATGGACATGAGTTTGAGCAAGTTCCAGGAACTGGTGATGAACAAGGAAGCCTGGCATGTTGCAGTCCATGGGGTCTCAAAGAGTCAGACATGACTGACTGACTGAACTAAACTGAGGGAATCTCTACAGTTAGGACCTAAATCCTGCCAATCTCCCTTTGCAATACTTTTTTAAACTTCTAGCCAATAGCCAATTTCTTTACAATATAACTCCATTTTAATGCAATAATTATCAACTCAACAAAATTGCTGCAGTTTTTCCCCATAACATTCTAGACTGAAAGTATTATTTACTTTTAAGAATGAAATTTCTTAGAGTCCCAGACACTCCATTTCATAAACTTTCACATCCTCATTATTGATCCTTTGCCTGGAATGTAACAGATTTATTTATTGAATTATTTATCTTGTCACAGTCCTGAAGAATCATTGTTTAATCACCCTCTGTTTAAGACTGGTTATTGGCAGTCAGTCAGAAAAGTTAAATTTCCTAACTCGACAATATGAAACGATGTTGACCTAGATAGACTGACATCACCTGAAACCCTTGAGCTTGCATTTATTGCCAAAACTATATTTCATAATTCCTTAATTTCAATCCTTACTTCTTTAATTTTAATCCATTAATTAATTAATTAATTTTGCAAATGCTTATTAGGTATAAATATGATTTTATATGAAACATGACTCTTGCTTACATGGTACTTTAAAAAAGTAATTGCAAAAGACATATGTGCACATAAAACATGGAAGTATGCATCACAGTGAACAGCAAATATAATATATATACATATATATATATAAAATAGAAGACAATTAGCATTTTGTTTGCAAGTGAAAGTGTTAGACTCAGTCGTGTCTGACTCTTTGTGACCCCACGGACTGTAGCTTGCCAGGCTCTTCTGTCCATGGGATTTCTCAGCTAATAATACTGGAGTGGGTTGCTATTTCCTTCTTCAGGGGATCTTCCTGACCCAGGGATCAAACTTGGGTCTCCTGCATTGCAGGCAGATTCTTTACTGTCTAAGCCATCATGGGAAGCATTTTGTTCAGGTAACACTTAGTAAAGCTAAAGTGCCCTGACTAGGTTTTAATGTATAGTTTCAGTCCTTGGGTCAGGAAGATCTCCTGGAGAAAAACATGGCAACCCACTCCAGTATTCTTGCCTAGAAAATCCCATAGACAGAGGAAACTGGCAGGCTACAGTCCATAGCGGCACAAAGAGTTGGACATGACTGAAAGGAATTAGCATGCAGGAATTAGATAAGCAAAGAGTTAAGAAGGGTATTAGATGCATTAGAAACAAAAGAATATGAGACGCCTTTGCAAGATAAAGTGTGAATCAATTTGTCAAAAGCAGAAGGCTTAAAGAGTTGAAGTATGAAATAAATTTTAAGGGTAGCTGTGTTTTAAGAGGGCTTCCCTGGTGGCTCTGAGACTTATGTCTGGTAGGCCAAAGGATTTGTGGTTTATTCTGAAGTTTCTGTGTAAATTTGACTATTCTGCTGAAGGTAACTGTCCAGAAGAGTAAGCAGAACTAGATGATATAAAATACTTTGGAAAACTGAGATGCATGTATCTTGCTATTAACATTCAATCACACATTCAATCAATGAGTACTTATCTTTGACAAGGCACTCTACTAGGTAGTGAGAATACAGTGTTGAGCAAAAGCACAGGTATGTTGTTGCTGACATATATGTTGTGCCTGACTCTTTTGTCAATCCATGGACTGTAGGCCTCTAGGCTCCTCTGTCCATGGAATTTCCCAGGCAAGGGTCATTATTGCCTAGAATGGTTTACCATGCCCTCCTCCAGGGCATCTTCCCAGCCCAGGGATCAAAGTTGCATATTTTGTACCTCCTGCATTGGTAGGCAAATTCTTTACCATATATAAGGCAGTTTAAATTCAACTGGGAGAGACAGAAACTAATCGAATGGTCACACAACTATCTTTTTCACTTAAAACTGTGACAACTTCAGTGGAAAAGTGTATGGTGTTTCGTGAGCATGTATTACGATTGCAGAGATGCTTTGGCTAAATAGCTGGGAATATGGGATTGAGGAAAAAAACATTATAGACAAAAGAAAGAGCATGCATAGTAGTCCTGATGTGCCAGGGAACAGGATCCATTTGAGATTTTGAGAGAATGCTAGTGTATAAAAGAGAAAGGGAACAAAATAAATAAGTTAAGCAGCTAGAGAGGGAGGCAGGTGCTGGATGAAGCAAGGCTCTCTAGGACCTTTCAATGGCACTGCGTTGAAAAAGAGCAATGGTAGTGAGTCATTGAAGAATGTTAATAGAAGATTAACAGTGAACTTAAAACAGTACAATTAGGCTAGCATATGGAAAGGTTACATTGGATGTGTGGGACAGAGGGCTACTAAAATGAGTAATCCATCCAGGTAAAAATATTGTATTTGGAGGTTATAACCTGATAGTTAGGAGAAAAGTGGCAGGTATTAAGGGTTATTTAAAGTAAAATTTAGCCAGACTGGCTATTGGAAGTGCAAGAAAAAAAAGATTTCAATTACGACAATTAGATTTCTAGACAGAGTAATTAGATCAGAATGATAGTTTCATTCATTATGCCAGCTATACACAATATACATTAATACATAGATATCTGAATTTTATATATTATATTATTGTATATCTTAAAGTCTCCATGTATAGCAATACATTAAAGATTTAAATATAAAGAATGTATTTGTTGACAATATCACAAATTACACAGTTAAATATACTTTAAAAATTAAAAGTGACATTGATTCATAGGTTATGGATTCTGTTTTTTATTACACATAATCTTAGCATAATTTTAGAAGTTTTTAAAAATCATTCATGTATTTTTTGTTGATCTATTAGTTCTATAGTAAAATATGAAATGGACTAAAAACCAGACGCTTTCAGTACCCAAAGACCAAATATTTTGTTCCTTTAAAAGTATTTCTTATTGAATGAAATTTTACTATAACTGTTTAATTGAAACTTCACAATGTTTTTATGTATGTGGTAGGACATTTCTGTTTCCATTATTCCTCCTCAAAATATTCCAGTTTCTTAAGCTGTTTAATCATGTTTAACATTTTAGAATCATATTATCAAGTCCAATAAAATTCCCAATGAGATTTGGATCCAAATCAAATTCAGACTGAGATATAAATCTGGGATACTTATACCTTTTTAATATTCCATTTTATAAACCCATTGTGATACCAAAAATACTATTAATTACAAATTTAATGATAAATATGTCATATCTATTGCTTCACCTATTTTTCTGTCTGGTATTGGTCATAGTAGATTCTGGCCTCATCAATACCAGGGTTTGAAACAACAAATCTCAGTGCTTACAAATTATTGCACATGTCTAAATTAATAATTTTTAAAATCAAGTAATATAAAAATTTTACACTTAGATTTGAAGGTGTACTATTCATGCAAAGAAAAATACTACGCTTAAAGAACCTGTATGCTGCTTTGCTGTCTGTAAATTATTTTTATTGCTTTTGTGCCACAGCCAAAATTATCTAAATGTATTGGAGGTTGAGAAGCAAGGGCACATAGGCATAGAATTACAGTCAACTATAACAGATTAGGTACTCAGCTGAGGATAAGTATATCTTCTGACAGCCTGAAAACTATTTTAAAAATTATTAAGGTAATAAAATGCAACTTAAATCCAAACATGATATAGCATTTTCAAGGATGAATCTTATTTTTGAAGGAAAAAAAAAACAACTCTGTATTTGGAATAAAATTTGACTATTAAGTAGCCTTAAACTACTGCTATGTCCTTAATTAACATGGTGTAACAACATTTGGAAAACTACGTAACCCTTACTTTCCCATTCTTCATAGTGTTGTAACAGTGTATTATATCGTATATAAGAAAAAGTACTCAAAATAATAATAAATAAATCATAATAACTCAAACATTAAAGAGAATAATTTAAGAAAACATACTCAATTCTCATATTAATTAAGAGGGCAAAATAAAAGTCAGGGAATTTAAAGTGTCAAACTCATTTTTGGAAAATGTATGAAATTATTCAGTTCAGTCGCTCAGTCATATCTGACTTTTTGAGACCCCAGGGACTGCAGCACGCCAGGCCTGCCTGTCCATCACCAACTCCTGGGGCTTACTCAAACTCATGTCCATTGAGTCGGTGATGCCATCCAACCATCTCATCTTCTGTCCTCCCCTTCTCCTCCCACCTTCAATCTTTCCCAGCATCAGGGTCTTTTCAAATGAGTCAGCTCTTTGCATCAGGTGGCCAAAGTATTGGAGTTTCAGCTTCAACATCAGTTCTTCCAATGAATATTCAGGACTGATTTCCTTTAGGATGGACTGTTTGGATCTCCTTGCAGTCCAAGAGGCTCTCAAGAATCTTCTCCAACACCACAGTTTTAAAGCATCAGTTCTTTGGTACTCAGATTTCTTTATAGTCCAACTCTCACATCCATATTAAATTATTTCCACATGAAATTATTAAATAATTAATTTAACTTCATTCACTGAAGCCTGTCCTCAGTAACTAGCCTATTGCAATTTTGGTGTTGAAAAGGAGATTTGCACTAAGTGATATTAAACTTGGAATTAAAGATTATGACACCAGTATACTAATACAATAGTCATGATGGTTATATTCATATTAAAATTGTGTATTTTTTGAAGTCAGGGATCATATTTTATTTTTCAATTCATTGTTTATCACAAGTATTCTGAAGAGCACTGATGTAAATAGTGGTGGGGCTTCCCTGGTGGCTCAGTGGTAAGGAATCTGCCTGCAATGAGAAGACCTGGGTTCAATCCCTGGGTCAGGAAGATCCCCTGCAGGAGGTCGTGGCAACCCACTCTAGTACTCTTGCCTTGAGAATCCAATGGACAGAGGATCTTGGCAGACTTCAGTCCATAGGGTCACACAGAGCTGGACATGACTGAGGCAGCTAAGCAGCAGCAGATAGTGGTTAATAATTAATTACATGGAAACAACCTAGATGTCCTTCTGCAGAGGAATGGATAAGAAAGCTGTGGTACATATACACAATGGAGTATTACTCAGCCATTAAAAAGAATACATTTGAATCAGTTCTAATGAGGTGGATGATACTGGAGCCTATTATACAGAGTGAAGTAAGCCAGAAAGAAAAACACCAATACAGTATACTAATGCATACATATGGAATTTAGAAAGATGGTAACAATAACCCTGTATATGAGACAGCAAAAGAGACCCTGATGTATAGAACAGTCTTTTGGACTCTGTGGGAGGGGGAGAGGGTGGGATGATTTGGGAGAATGGCATTGAAACATGTATAATATCATATATGAAATGAGTCGCCAGTCCAGGTTCGATGCACGATACGGGATGCTTGGGGCTGGTGCACTGGGACGACCCAGAGGGATGGTATGGGGAGGGAGGAGGGAAGAGGGTTCAGGATGGGGAACACACGTATACCTGTGGCGGATTCATTTTGATATATGGCAAAACCAATACAATATTGTAAAGTTAAAAAATTAAATTAAATTAAAAAAATAATTAATTACAGAATTAATCAACTTGGGAAAACTTCATTAATTAAAACTTACTGGAGAAAACTTGATGTGAATCAGTGAACATTTTGAATGCAAGGCTATCTTTAAAAATATAAATAAATTTGACTAAATAATTTATTTAGGAACATCTAGGCTTTGATAAATGGGGAATAAGGTATGTTTTCTGCCCTCAATGACCTTATAATCTTTTCCAAATATATTTCATGTCTGGATGGAGTATTGCAAAACAAGCTGTCAGAACTAACTAGGATGACTGTTTATGATAAAATTGCCATTGAATTTAAATAGTCAAAACAGTAGTCACTTTATCAGATACCATTTGTGGCCGAGAATTTGGAAGTTATTCACGAAATATTCAGCATTATTCCAGTGCTACTTCATGGTTATAAATGCATTTTAAGTATGAATTCCTATGCGTTTTCTTTTCAACGCATGTAGTATAACACTGCTGCTGCCGTTTAGTCGCTATGCAGTGTCTGACTCTTTGAGACAACATGGACTGCAGCCTGCCAGGCTCCTCTGTCTATGGAATTTCCCAGGCAAGAATACTCGGGTGAGTTACCATTTCCTCCTCAAGGGGATCTTCCCAACCCAGGGACTGAACCCACATGTCCTGGTTGGCAGGCAGATTCCTTACCATTGAACCACCTTGGAAGCCTGTATTACACCACAGCATGAATTAATCCAAATTTAGTCTTAATTAACTGGAAAACTTAAATTATCAGCCATAGTTTTATCATGTTAAATTATTTTGCTGATTTAGTAAACTTCCTATTGACCAATTATCATAGTAATGAAATAAATCCACGATATGTATCTGCCTACATCATGCACAACACCCTTATGAAATATTTCTATTAAAAGACTAAACTGAAACTCATTATAAGATAACATTAAACAAACCCAACTGAGTGATATTTTACAAAATAACTCTTCACTCTTCAAAAATATGTGTCAATAACAAAAAAATGAGATAAAGAAAAAAAAGTAAAGTAGTATGCCAAGTTAAAGGAAATTATAACTGAACGCCATGCATAATTTGAATTTTCTTTTGCAATTGAAGACATTAATAAAATCTGTAAATAGATAACAATATTTTAAACCTGTTAATTTCCTTATTTTCACAGTTGTACTTTTTTTTTTTTTTTTTTATTCTTCCAATTTTATTTTATTTTTAAACTTTACATAATTGTATTAGTTTTGCCAAATATCAAAATGAATCCGCCACAGGTATACATGTGTTCCCCATCCCGAACCCTCCTCCCTCCTCCCTCCCCATACCATCCCTCTGGGCCGTCCCAGTGCACCAGCCCCAAGCATCCAGCATCATGCATTGAACCTGAACTGGCAACTCGTTTCCTACATGATATTTTACATGTTTCATTGCCATTCTCCCACATCTTCCCACCCTCTCCCTCTCCCACAGAGTCCATAAGACTGTTCTATACATCAGTGTCTCTTTTGCTGTCTCGTACACAGGGTTATTGTTACCATCTTTCTAAATTCCATATGTATGCGTTAGTATACTGTATTTATGTTTTTCCTTCTGGCTTACTTCACTCTGTATAATAGGCTCCAGTTTCATCCACCTCATTAGAACTGATTCAAATGTATTCTTTTTAATGGCTGAGTAATACTCCATTGTGTATATGTACCACAGCTTTCTTATCCATTCATCTGCTGATGGACATCTAGGTTGCTTCCACGTCTTGGCTATTATAAACAGTGCTGCGATGAACATTGGGGTACACGTGTCTCTTTCCCTTCTGGTTTCCTCAGTGTGTATGCCCAGCAGTGGGATTGCTGGATCATAAGGCAGTTCTATTTCCAGTTTTTTAAGGAATCTCCACACTGTTCTCCATAGTGGCTGTACTAGTTTGCATTCCCACCAACAGTGTAAGATGGTTCCCTTTTCTCCACACCCTCTCCAGCATTGATTATTTGTAGACTTTTGGATCGCAGCCATTCTGACTGGTGTGAAATGGTACCTCATAGTGGTTTTGATTTGCATTTCTCTGATAATGAGTGATGTTGAACATCTTTTCATGTGTTTGTTAGCCATCTGTATGTATTTTTTGGAGAAATGTCTATTTAGTTCTTTGGCCCATTTTTTGATTGGGTCGTTTATTTTTCTGGAGTTGAGCTGTAGGAGTTGCTTGTATATTTTTGAGATTAGTTGTTTGTCGGTTGCTTCATTTGCTATTATTTTCTCCCATTCTGAAGGCTGTCTTTTCACCTTGCTAATAGTTTCCTTTGATGTGCAGAAGCTTTTAAGGTTAATTAGGTCCCATTTGTTTATTTTTGCTTTTATTTCCAATATTTTGGGAGGTGGGTCATAGAGGATCCTGCTGTGATGTATGTCGGAGAGTGTTTTGCCTATGTTCTCCTCCAGGAGTTTTATAGTTTCTGGTCTTACGTTTAGATCTTTAATCCATTTTGAGTTTATTTTTGTGTATGGTGTTAGAAAGTGGTCCAGTTTCATTCTTTTACAAGTGGTTGACCAGATTTCCCAGCACCACTTGTTAAAGAGATTGTCTTTAATCCATTGTATATTCTTGCCTCCTTTGTCGAAGATAAGGTGTCCATATGTGCGTGGATTTATCTCTGGGCTTTCTATTTTATTCCATTGATCAATATTTCTGTCTTTGTGCCAGTACCATACTGTCTTGATAACTGTGGCTTTGTAGTAGAGCCTGAAGTCAGGTAAGTTGATTCCTCCAGTTCCATTCTTCTTTCTCAAGATCGCTTTGGCTATTCGAGGTTTTTTGTATTTCCATACAAATTGTGAAATTATTTGTTCTAGCTCTGTGAAGAATACTGTTGGTAGCTTGATAGGGATTGCGTTGAATCTATAAATTGCTTTGGGTAGTATACTCATTTTCACTATATTGATTCTTCCAATCCATGAACATGGTATATTTCTCCATCTATTAGTGTCCTCTTTGATTTCTTTCACCAGTGTTTTATAGTTTTCTATATATAGGTCTTTAGTTTCTTTAGGTAGATATATTCCTAAGTATTTTATTCTTTCCGTTGCAATGGTGAATGGAATTGTTTCCTTAATTTCTCTTTCTGTTTTCTCATTATTAGTGTATAGGAATGCAAGGGATTTCTGTGTGTTGATTTTATATCCTGCAACTTTGCTGTAGTCATTGATTATTTCTAGTAATTTTCTGGTGGACTCTTTAGGGTTTTCTATGTAGAGGATCATGTCATCTGCAAATAGTGAGAGTTTTACTTCTTCTTTTCCAATTTGGATTCCTTTTATTTCTTTTTCTGCTCTGATTGCTGTGGCCAAAACTTCCAAAACTATGTTGAATAGTAATGGTGAAAGTGGGCACCCTTGTCTTGTTCCTGACTTTAGAGGAAATGCTTTCAATTTTTCACCATTGAGGATAATGTTTGCAGTGGGTTTGTCATATATAGCTTTTATTATGTTGAGGTATGTTCCTTCTATTCCTGCTTTCTGGAGAGTTTTTATCATAAATGGATGTTGAATTTTGTCAAAGGCTTTCTCTGCATCTATTGAGATAATCATATGGTTTTTATTTTTCAATTTGTTAATGTGGTGTATTACATTGATTGATTTGCGGATATTGAAGAATCCTTGCATCCCTGGGATAAAGCCCACTTGATCATGGTGTATGATCTTTTTAATGTGTTGTTGGATTCTGATTGCTAGAATTTTGTTAAGGATTTTTGCATCTATGTTCATCAGTGATATTGGCCTGTAGTTTTCTTTTTTTGTGGGATCTTTGTCAGGTTTTGGTATTAGGGTGATGGTGGCCTCATAGAATGAGTTTGGAAGTTTACCTTCCTCAGCAATTTTCTGGAAGAGTTTGAGCAGGATAGGTGTTAGCTCTTCTCTAAATTTTTGGTAGAATTCAGCTGTGAAGCCGTCTGGACCGGGGCTTTTGTTTGCTGGAAGATTTTTGATTACAGTTTCAATTTCCATGCTTGTGATGGGTCTGTTAAGATTTTCTATTTCTTCCTGGTCCAGTTTTGGAAAGTTGTACTTTTCTAAGAATTTGTCCATTTCTTCCACGTTGTCCATTTTATTGGCATATAATTGTTGATAGTAGTCTCTTATGATCCTTTGTATTTCTGTGTTGTCTGTTGTGATCTCTCCATTTTCGTTTCTAATTTTGTTGATTTGATTTTTCTTCCTTTGTTTCTTGATGAGTCTGGCTAATGGTTTGTCAATTTTATTTATCCTTTCAAAGAACCAGCTTTTGGTTTTGTTGATTTTTGCTATGGTCTCTTTTGTTTCTTTTGCATTTATTTCTGCTCTAATTTTTAAGATTTCTTTCCTTCTACTAACCCTGGGGTTCTTCATTTCTTCCTTTTCTAGTTGCTTTAGGTGTAGAGTTAGGTTATTTATTTGACTTTTTTCTTGTTTCTTGAGGTGTGCCTGTATTGCTATGAACTTTCCCCTTAGGACTGCTTTTACCGTGTCCCACAGGTTTTGGGTTGTTGTGTTTTCATTTTCATTCGTTTCTATGCAAATTTTGATTTCTTTTTTGATTTCTTCTGTGATTTGTTGGTTATTCAGCAGCGTGTTGTTCAGCCTCCATATGTTGGAATTTTTAATAGTTTTTCTCCTGTAATTGAGATCTAATCTTACTGCATTGTGGTCAGAAAAAATGCTTGGAATGATTTCTATTTTTTTGAATTTACCAAGGCTAGCTTTATGGCCCAGGATGTGATCTATCCTGGAGAAGGTTCCATGTGCGCTTGAGAAAAAGGTGAAATTCATTGTTTTGGGATGAAATGACCTATAGATATCAATTAGGTCTAACTGGTCTATTGTATCGTTTAAAGTTTGTGTTTCCTTGTTAATTTTCTGTTTAGTTGATCTATCCATAGGTGTAAGTGGGGTATTAAAGTCTCCCACTATTATTGTGTTATTGTTAATTTCTCCTTTCATACTTGTTAACATTTGTCTTACGTACTGTGGTGCTCCCGTGTTGGGTGCATATATGTTTATAATTGTTATATCTTCTTCTTGGATTGATCCTTTGATCATTATGTAGTGACCTTCTTTGTCTCTTTTCACCGCCTTTGTTTTAAAGTCTATTTTATCTGATATGAGTATTGCTACTCCTGCTTTCTTTTGGTCCCTATTTGCATGGAAAATCTTTTTCCAGCCCTTCACTTTCAGTCTGTATGTGTCCCCTGTTTTGAGGTGGGTCTCTTGTAGACAACATATGTAGGGGTCTTGTTTTTGTATCCATTCAGCCAGTCTTTGTCTTTTGGTTGGGGCATTCAACCCATTTACATTTAAGGTAATTACTGATAAGTATGTTCCCGTTGCCATTTACTTTATTGTTTTGGGTTCGAGTTTATACACCGTTTTTGTGTTTCCTGTCTAGAGAATATCCTTTAGTATTTGTTGGAGAGCTGGTTTGGTGGTGCAGAATTCTCTCAGCTTTTGCTTGTCTGAAAAGCTTTTGATTTCTCCTTCATACTTGAATGAGATCCTTGCTGGGTACAATAATCTGGGCTGTAGGTTATTTTCTTTCATCATTTTAAGTATGTCTTGCCATTCCCTCCTGGCTTGAAGAGTTTCTATTGAAAGATCAGCTGTTATCCTTATGGGAATTCCCTTGTGTGTTATTTGTTGTTTTTCCCTTGCTGCTTTTAATATTTGTTCTTTGTGTTTGATCTTTGTTAATTTGATTAATATGTGTCTTGGGGTGTTTCTCCTTGGGTTTATCCTGTTTGGGACTCTCTGGGTTTCTTGGACTTGGGTGATTATTTCCTTCCCCATTTTAGGGAAGTTTTCCACTATTATCTCCTCAAGTATTTTCTCATGGTCTTTCTTTTTGTCTTCTTCTTCTGGGACCCCTATGATTCGAATGTTGTAGCGTTTAATATTGTCCTGGAGGTCTCTGAGATTGTCCTCATTTCTTTTAATTCGTTTTTCTTTTATCCTCTCTGATTCATTTATTTCTACCATTCTATCTTCTAATTCACTAATCCTGTTTTCTGCCTCTGTTATTCTACTATTTGTTGCCTCCAGAGTGTTTTTAATTTCACTTATTGCATTATTCATTATATATTGACTCTTTTTTATTTCTTCTAGGTCCTTGTTAAACCTTTCTTGCATCTTCTCAATCCTTGTCTCCAGGCTATTTATCTGTGATTCCATTTTAGTTTCAAGATTTTGGATCAATTTCACTATCATTATTCGGAATTCTTTATCAGGTAGATTCCCTATCTCTTCCTCTTTTGTTTGGTTTGGTGGGCATTTATCCTGTTCCTTTATCTGCTGAGTATTCCTCTGTCTCTTCATCTTGTTTAAATTGCTGAGTTTGGGGTGTCCTTTCTGTATTCTGGCAGTTTGTGGAGTTCTCTTTATTATGGCGTTTCCTCACTGTGTGTGGGTTTGTACAGGTGGCTTGTCAAGGTTTCCTGGTTAGGGAAGCTTGTGTCGGTGTTCTGGTGGGTGGAGCTGTATTTCTTCTCTCTGGAGTGCAATGAAATGTCCAGTAATGAGTTATGAGATGTCTATAGTTTTGGGGTGACTTTGGGCAGCCTGTATCTTGAAGCTCAGGACTGTGTTCCTTTGTTGCTGGAGAATTTGCTTGGTATGTCTTGCCCTGGAACTTATTGGCCCTTGTGTGGTGCTTGGTTTCAGTGTCGGTATGGAGGCATTTGATGAGCTCCTGTCAATGAATGTTCCTTGGAGTCAGGAGTTCCCTGGAGTCAGGGTTTGGACTTAAGTCTCCTGCTTCCGATTGTCGGTCTTATTTTTACAGTAGTTTCAAAACTTCTCCTTCTATACAGCACCATTGATAAAACATCTACATTAAAGATGATAAGTTTCTCTACAGTGAGGGTCACTCAGAGAGGTTCACAGGGTTACATGGAGAAGAGAAGAGGGAGGAGGGAGTTAGAGGTGACCCAAATGAGATGAGGTGAATCAATAGTGGAGAGAGTGGGCTAGCCAGTAGTCACTTCCTTATGTGCACTCCACAACTGGACCACTCAGAGATGTTCACGGGGTTATACAGAGAAGAGAAGAAGGAGGAAGGTAACAGAGGTGGCCAGAAGGATAAAAGGGGGAATGAAAAGGAGGGAGACAGATCCAGCCAGTAATCAGTTCCCTAAGTGTTCTCCACCGTCTGGAACACACAGAAATTCACAGAGTTGGGTAGAGTAGAGAGGGGTTAGGGAGGGGACACAGGCGACCTGGTGGAGAAAAAGGAGGGTCCAAAGGGAGAGAGAGCAGTCAAGCCAGTAATCTCACTCCCTAGTGAAAAATGGGTCCTGAAGATTGGGTCCTTAAAGGTACAAAATTGGTAACAAATACATAAAAGCAAAAATTAAAAATCTAGAGTAGAGTTTGGAATTTCAAAAATACGATGTTAAAGAAAAGAAGAAGGAAAAGAAAGAGAGAAGAAATGAACAAACAAAAACAAACAAGGTCACGAAAATTATAAAGAAAGTACAGGTACAAAATTGATAACTAATACCAGAAAGCAAAAATTAAAAATCTAGAGTAGAGTTTGGAATTTCAAAAATACAATGTTAAAAAAAAAAAAAAAAAGAAGAAGAAAAATAAAGAGAGAAAACAAACAAACAAATATGAACAATGTCACAAAAATTATAAAGAAAATACAGGTACAAAATTGATATCAAATACCAAAAAGCATAAATTGAAAATCTAGAGTAAAGTTTGGAATTTCAGATATACAATGTTATATAAAAGAAGAAGAGAAAGAAACAGAGAAGAAGAAGAAAAAAAAAAAATCACAAATTATATAAAAAAAAACTATAGGTACAAAATTGATAACATATACCAAAAAGCAAAAATTAAAAATCTAGAGTAGAGTTTGGAATTTCAAAAATACACTGTTAAAGAAAAGAAGAAAAAAACAAAAACCAACAACAACAAAAAAAACAACAAGGTCAAAAAATTATAAAATATATATATATGAAGTTTGCTGAAGAAGAAAAAAATAAGGTCTTTTTTTTTTTTTTTTTTGCAAAGTAATAGGTTATAAAAGTGAAAATTAAAGGAACAATAGAGGACTTAAAATTTTTTTTTTTAATTAAAAAAAGAAAGAATGCTCGTAAAAATAATAAAAATATAACTAGGACTTTTTTGTTTCTTTTTTTGTGGGTGTTGTGGGTTCAGTTCATTTTTGGCTAGTTCCTTGGTCAGATTTATATTTCTCAAGATCTATAGGCCCCTTCCTATGTAGTCCGTAGTAACCACAGGATTTTGATCTATTGCCTGTAGCTTCCAAGGCGTTTCCCTCTGTTATATCTTCTTCTGTTTGCTAGTCTCTTCAGTATCTGGTTTCCGCCCTGACTCAAAGGGCACGGTGTAGGACAGTTTTTTTTTTTTTTTTTTAGGCTTACTTGTTCAGTCGCGCAGTGGGGAGGGACGGAGGGAGGGTGCAAACAAATAACACTGGCGTGGGCTCACAGTGCCTCAGCCACCCTGGGTCTGCCCCCGCTCACGGCGCGTGTAGCCTCCCTGTCCACACTGCTCGGACTCTAGGTTGTTCCGCCGGGAACAATCCGAGGCTGGCCCTGGGCTGCATGCACCTCCCAGGTCCAAGCCGCTCAGGTTCAGGCACTCAGGTAGTCCTCAGAGGCGCAGACTCAGTTGGGCCTGCGTTTTGTACTCTTCCCAGGTCCGAGCGCCAATTTGCTCTTCCCAGGCGAGCGCCAATGCTGCGACTTATCGCCTCCCTGCCACTCGGTTATCTGGATGTAAAACCGGCGCACCTTCTCAGGCAGATGTTGACCGTCCAGACCCCCAAGAAGTTTTAGTTAGCAAAGAAGCCTGCTTACAATTTTATAGATAATGTCTCTCTGGGGCTGCGATTGCCCCCTTCCGGCTCTGGCTGCCTGTCACCGGAGGGGGAAGATCTGCAGCCGGCTATCTCTGTTCAGTCCTTTGTTCCGTGCGCGGGCCTGGCGGTCTTAGGTTAGGGCTGGCTTTTCGCGTGGTAGGTATCCCACAGTCTGGTTTGCTAGCCCAAATTATTTCGCTCAGATAGCGCTCAGGGTATTCAGGCCAGATTCTTACTCTCAGCGATGCAGCCCGCGCCGCGCCTCCCTGCCCAGCCCCGATTCGCTAATGGCGGATGCAGGCGTCTGCGCTGCTTCTCTGCTGGGGGAGTTACCGTAGTGCTCGCAATCTGCGAGTTTTAAATTGTTTATTTATTTTTTCTCCCTGTTATGTTGCCCTCTGTGCTTCCAAAGCTCGGCACAGATTCGGCAGTGAGAAGGTTTCCTGATGTTTGGAAACTTCTCTCTTTTTAAGATTCCCTTCCCGGGACGGAACTCCGTCCCTCCCTCTTTTGTCTCTTTTTTTTTGTTTTTAATATTTTTTCCTACCTCCTTTCGAAGAGTTGGGTTGCTTTTCTGGGTGCCTGATGTCCTCTGCCGGCATTCAGAAGTTGTTTTGTGGAATTTACTCGACGTTTAAATGCTCTTTTGATGAATTTGTGGGGGAGAAAGTGTTCTCCCCGTCCTACTCCTCCGCCATCTTGGCTCCTCCCCCCACAGTTGTACTTTGATTATATGATTTCCATCATTCCTGCTGCTTGGATCATGAGGGGGATGATCATGCGGGGCTGGTAAGTACAAATAACCTGAAATGCAGTGTTCGGTGTCATGTCTTCTTAACGTGTGTCTTTTTCTTTCTTTTTTTTGCTACTGCCTAGGCCCACAGTGGGGGCTTCTCAGGTGGCGCACTGGTGAAGAATCTGCCTGCCAATGAAGGAGACGCTTGAGACATGGGTTTGATCCCTGGGTTGGGAAGATCCCTTGGAGGAGGGCATGGCAACTCACTCCAGTATTCTTGCCTGGAAATTTCCATGGCAAGAGGAGCCTGGAGGGCTACAATCCATGGTGTTGCAAAGAGTTGGAGACTGATGACACACACTTTAGGCCCTTAGTGATAGACACTATGGCTTCATTCTCTGTGCTTTCATTGTTCATTGAGTGCAGTGTTAGAGAATCCAAGCTCCATCTAGAATACCTCAACTCATGATCCTTGGAAGCACTTTATTCTATTTTGCATTAGTTTTTAAAATTAATTTTATGATATAGGTGAGATTGTGGAAAGATTAAGTAGTATGCTAGTCAAAATAAAATACACCTGCTAGCATTTTCACTATTTGTTTTTAGTATGTGAGTGTCATACTTATCAATTTTTAGTGACAATAGACAAAAACAACACATCATTTTCTTCTGCTGTTTCCACTCAAATTTTAAACTTGAGGATCACAAATGAATAAGCAGATAAACACAGTAAAGATGAAGACAGTGAAGAGAGTGATGTTGTCCTTATCATGAGTCTTCATAGACTTGCCTCTGCCCAATTTGTGGCTTAATTTCCAGTTGAGTCTTACTTTTCCCCTTATCTTATTCTCTGTTTTGAACCACTTGCTCTGAATAGACCATAATATTTTGTAACTTTGATTAGAGATGACAGTTTCTACTCCCTAAACTTCTTCCAATTGAATAACAGTTATTCAGTTTCCAAATCAAGCTCAAGCTTCACCTCCATGTACAGGCCTTTCCTACTCTTTTCCCTGCACAGGCAGATTCAACCATGATGATCTAGTCTACATTTTTTGTTTACATATTGATATTCCCATTGATAAAGCCCCATTAGTAGTTCATATCTCTATCTCCTATACTTAGCAGAGAGCTAAGAATATAGCTGATGCTCAGTGAATAGTTAAAGAAATGAGATAGAGACAAAACACATATTAGCAATTCAGATAAAAATTTTCTAATCTACTCTTGTCTTTGGGGAGAAAAACTGGAGTGTATTTCACATTCAAAGAACAACAAAACTGAGAAAGAAAAAGGATATGGAGAAGCCAAATGGAAAAAAAAAAAAAAAGTTCACAGAATGAAAATATATCCAAAAGAGAAATCAAAGGAGTTGCAAGTCTCATGATATCCCAATTTTGCAACATTTCGTCACATCAGAACCTAGCAAAGGTTGTGTAGACAGCAAAACCTTGTGTGATTGTTAACCAGGCCAAAAGAGTTCCCTGTGAATGTTATTCTTTCCACTCCAATACACAGTTCAGAAGTGAGGAAGAGATGGGGGACTTTTTGCTACCTGATGTGTTAGAGTACAGAAGAGACAGTTTCATTCAGTGCTGGCTAGAGGACTCCCCTGTGAGTTACTTCTCTGAACACTGGTGCTCAGATGCTCAATCATGTCTGACTCTTTGTGACCCCATGGACTGTATCCTGCCAGACTCCTCTGTCCATGGGATTTCCCAGGTAAGAATAATGGAATGGGTTGTGATTTCATTCTCCAGGGGATCTTGCAAACCCAGGGATCAAACCCACGTCTCTTACATTGCATTGGCAAGCAGATATTTACCACCAGAGCCACCTGGTAGACATTGGTGACCAACTGTAAATAAGCAATAAAGATAGTACTACAATTTGCATAGCTCTATGTCATACAGGAGGCTTCCCAGGCGGCATAGACAGAGCTCTTTCCACAAACTTTAAGTCAATCAACTATTCTAATAGCTCATTTAAGCAAGCATATTAGGAGTTTCAGGTCAGTTCAGTTCAGTCACTAAGTCGTGTCCGACTCCTTGTGACCCCACCAACCGCAGCACGCCAGGCCTCCCTGTCCATCACCAACTCCCGGAGTTTACCCAAACTCATGTCCATTGAGTCCGTGATGCCATCCAACCATCTTATCCTCTGTTATCCCTTTCTCCTCCCACCTTCAATCTTTCCCAGCATCAGGGTGTTTTCCAATGAGTCAGTTCGTCTCATCAGATGGCCAAAGTATTAGAGTTTCAGCTTCAGCATCAGTCCTTCCAATGAATATTCAGGACTGATTTCCTTAGGAAGTTGCTGCTGCTACTGCTGCTAAGTCGCTTCAGTCGTGACCGACTCTGTGCGACCCCATAGACGGCAGCCCACCAGTCTCCCCTGTCCCTGGGATTCTCCAGGCAAGAACACTGGAGTGGGTTGCCATTTCCTTCTCCAATGCATGAAAGTGAAAAGCGAAAGTGAAGTCACTTAGTCATGTCCGACTTGAGTGACCCCATGGACTGCAGCCTACCAGGCTTCTCCATCCATGGGACTTTCCAGGCAAGAATACTGGAGTAGGGTGCCATTACCTTCTCTGCTTAGGAGGTTAGAATCCCTATTTAACAAATCAAGAATCTGAAGTTCACATTAGCTAAACATCCGTTCAATGTCTATTGATATCATTACTGGCAATTAGATCCCAGGATAGGACAATTTTTCTTACAGGTTAATTTTCACTGTAGTCTACCATGCTGCTTCAAAAATACTGCCAAATAATAATTACATTATAAAAATTTGAATGGCAGAATGTCAGAAATCTGTGGTGTGCATACCTCAATCTCATCATGTATCTTAAATTTCATAAATGTTTGCTAGATGAATTGATCTGCATTTCTAGAGTATCTATTTATTTGCTGCACATCCAGTAATTATTCAGAGTGGATTCAGAGAAGGACCAAGTTGTTTTATAAACATAAATGATCACCCGGAATAACTGTAAGGTTTAGTGTCTAAAAGAAAGACTCTCAAACCAGACTGGCTTTACAATCCCAGCTTTTCAACTTCCTACCTGAGTGACCATGTGGAGGTTACTTTTCATAACGTCTCTGTATACTCCATTTTCCCCTCTGGTGAAAGAAGAGTTAGAACCCACCTATAATAGGAGGTGTTAAATGAATTGGATTAAATGAGTTGATATAAATAAGGCCTTAGGAAAGGGGCTGGCACTTAGCAATCATTGTGTGTTTTAGCTATTATTATTATCATGCTATTGCTTATTATTATTATTTTACTCAGAAAATTTTGATTGAACACAGGCTCAGCCACATATTTGACCGTCAGAATAGTGTTTTATACCACTAAGATCAATTTTTTCATCTGTACTATTGGATTATGTTTTCAAATTAACATATTGAAAACAGTATTTAATGAAACATAACTGCCCGATAAAATTTATATATTTTAAAATTTCATTTTACTTAATACTGAGCAAATATTTCATTTTATTTAATAAATATAGTGTATCAGACTATTTGTTAGTCTCTGAGGATAGAATTGTTTTTACAACAGGTAAAATTATTGTTTTCTGATATTTTAATAGGGGATAGAGACATAATATGGAGAAGGAAATGGCAACCCACTCCAGTGTTCTTGCCTGGAGAATCCCGTGGACAGAGGAGCCTGGTGAGCTGCTGTCCATAGGGTCGCACAGAATCAGACACAACTGAAGCAACTTAGCATGCATGCATGCATTGGAGAAGGAAATGGCAACCCACTCCAGTATTCTTGCCTGGAGAATGCCAGGGACAGGGAAGCCTCGTGGGCTGCCATCTATGGGGTTGCACAGAGTCAGACACGACTGAAGCAACTTAGTAGCAGCAGCAGCAGAGACATAATAAACTGTTTTCATGAAGTAGTTACGTATAGCAAATCCATATTCAACCAGAACACTTAGTTAGAGCTTATATCTGCAACACAAAATTTACCATCCACTGAAATTTTGATTTATGGAGTCTGTCAGTTGTCTCTACATCTTTTAAGTTTGCTAAGGGCATACCTTAATTTTTCAGCTCTGGGCAAAAAATGGTCACCCTCCATCTATTCTACAGATCATATTTTTAGGATTTATTTGATTTTCTTCTTAGATTAGTAGTGATAAAGCAAATGAAAATGAGATCATCTCTAGTGAAGCTGATAGAATTTTAAACCCAGGTGTTCTGACTCAATGTATTCCACCATATCTTTTAATAATCAATTGTAATGATTCAATTACTGTAATGGCAACCCACTCCAGTACCCTTGCCTGGAAAATCCCATGGACGGAGGAACCTGGTAGGCTGCAGTCCATGGGGTCGCACAGAGTCGGACATGACTGAAGCGACTTAGCAACAGCAATGATTCAATTTGCTAAAGTTATTAGCATCATTGATGACTTTTCCAGGTATAAAATTATGGTCATTATACTTTAAACTTAATCATAAAATTATATGCATACAGAACCATGCATATACAATTTTGAATATGAAACTATCACAGAGAAAAATGTTATCTACCAAAATCTACATTAAAGCAAGCATTAATGTTCTGCGGGAGACTTCCAGTTTAGGCTGGGATAAATTGTGATCACTGTGGTCACTTAGTACCAGGGAGAGAATAACCTAAACAGGATTCCCCATATTTCTTAGAAGAGCTTCCTGCTACCCCTCACTTAATAGTGATTTTTAATACTACAACACTGAGTTTTACTCTGTATCAGCAACTTTTATATTGGGCAGCTAAATTTATTATATGTGAACATTTATATATTCTGCAGATCACTAAAACAATATGACTTTCTCTTCAATTTACTGCACTAGGAGGATATAATTTAAGAAATGCTGATGTGTGTTGTGTAATTATTATTATACCTCAAGCAGTAAGGCCCACAATAGAACAATTATTTAAGGATAGTTTAATTAGCTGTCTTATTTTTTAAATGTTATTGTTTCTTTTTAAAAATAATATACATCTGAAAGTAGAAATTGGTCACAATGAGCTCCAGCATTTTACACAACTATAAGCATATCACATTTATTTGCATCTTTCAAAATACATTTTTACTCAAAATAGTAATCCAATACTTAGTTTGATTGTCCATGGTAATATTTCTAAACAGTGTCATTTGATTGAGAAATGTTAATATACAATTCGATGATAACAGTGTAGGGGAGATGTGTGCATTAGGATACATTTTCTTCAAAAATAGTCAGCCTGAGAAAAAGTAAAAAGAAGTGGGGTTGATATTTCTTGCTTTTGTTCTTTCCCTATTCATGACTCCTTTATATTTATTTTTGAAGTTTGCACTGTGTTCTATGATCTACAATATTGAATTAATTCTTCTCCTTCTTCCAGTTTGTGTTTATGCTTGCTTGTATCATGATATAATTTTTTTGCTCCAGTAAATAGTTATTTATTCAGCTAGAGACATATTACATTTAAACATGAAAAGAAAAATATCCACTAGTACATTATTTAACAGGAATTCTAATAACATGATTTATGTTTTTCACAACAGAATTAGGAGCTGTTGCTGCTGCTGCTGCTAAGTTGCTTCAGTCGTGTCCGACTCTGTGCGACCCCATAGATGGCAGCCCACCAGGCTCCTCTGTCCACGGGATTGTCCAGGCAAGAACACTGGAGTGGGTTGCCATTTCCTCCTCCAATGCATGAAAGTGAAAAGTGAAAGTGAAGTCATGTCCAACTCTTAGCAACCCCATGGACTGCAACCTACCAGGCTCCTCTGTCCATGGGATTTTCCAGGCAAGAGTACTGAGTGGGTTGCCATTGCCTTCTCCGTTAGAAGTTGTTACTCTCATCAGATAACACACACACACATACAACTGAATAAATTCATCTTCATTTTGGATATTTCTATTTCTTTGTTTTCACTATTACAATGAATTTACCTTGGTCTTTATGTACTTTCCAAGTCACTTCTTTTCCATCTTCTTTTTTATATGATGGTAAAGTATAGTTGTTAAGGACCCAGAAGAAGACACAGCTGGATATACATTCACATTCTGTCACTTTTATTGTACCAGTCCAATGAATTGAGTAAGTTACTTAAATCTTAATTTTTGTTATCTACAAAATCTAGATAATGTTATTTCCTAATTGGAAGCTCACTTGAAGGCTAAATGAGATAATGCATACAGCATTTTGTACCATACTTGGCAAGAAGATGTCACCAACGTATTATCGTTTACTCATGACTCACCTTTGGCAGTTGAAAACCAAGCTTTCCTTAAGATTCTATCCTTCATTACTCTTTTCCATTTCTAGGGTTCAAGTATGTGGCTCCACTTGTAAAAGTGTTAGTTCCTACAACCTACACATTCCTGATGAAGCGATATAAAAATAAGGTTTAGAAAACTTCACTTAAAGATAAAATGATATTATTGATTTTAGAAGGTTGAGAAGCAAGAATGGATTTATTATTTTAGAGATAGAAAGTGAAGGAAAAGAAAGTACATTGCATCATTCTAATTCTTATTTACATTTTCTGTTATAAGCTTACAATTAATATTAGTACAGTTACTTGAAATACATATTTATAGTAGACTACCTGGTATTTGAAATTAGTTGTATATTAATAACTACTTTCACGTTTTAACAAAAATAATTCCAAGGTATATAGGCTAAGTAGAATCTACTATATATAGTATGAAAGTGAAAATGTTGCTCAGTCATGTCCAATTCTTTGCTACCCAATAGACTGTAGCCTACCAGGCTCCTCTGTCCACGGGATTGTCCAGGCAAGAACACTGGAGTGGGTTGCCATTTCCTCCTCCAATGCATGAAAGTGAAAGTGAAAGTGAAGTCGTGTCCAACTCTTAGCAACCCCATGGACTGCAACCTACCAGGCTCCTCTGTCCACGGGATTCTCCAGGCAAGAATACTGCAGTGGGTTGCCCGTAGCCTCCTCCAGGGAATCTTCCCAACCCAGGGATCAAACCCTCATCTCTTATGTCTTCTGCGTTGGCAGGCAGGTTCTTTACCACTGGTACCACCTGGGAAGCCTGTGATTAACACAATCAACCTAATATAGCACCCATCAGCCCACATAGTTACCTTTTTCTCTGTGTGTGGTGACACTTACCATCAATCCTCTTATTAAATGTCATTTACAGTACAGTAATATTAACTATAGTCACCATGCTATGCATTAGATCCCTAGAATTTATTCATCTTATATCAGAAAGTTTGTACTCTTTGACAGACATCTCCTTATTTCCCCCACCCTAGCCCCTGGTAATCAGAATTCTACTGTTTACCATGAGTTAAACTTTTTTAGATTCTACATATAAAAAAGATCATACAGTATTTGCTTTTCTCTGTCTGGCTTATTTCACATAGATTAATAACTCTCAGAATCACCCATGTTATTGTAAATGGCAAAATTTATGTTTTCACACTGAGTAATTTTCAATAATATATGCATATCGTATTTTCTTTATCCATTCACCCACTGATGGACACTTAGGTTATCTCCAAATCTTGGCTACTGTGAGTAACGTTGCAATGAACATGGAAGTGCAGACATCACTCTGACACACTGATTTCATTCCCTTCACCATACATACCCAGAAATGAGATTGCTGGATGATATGGTGATTCTAGTTTTAATTTTTTGAGGAAACTCTATACTGTTTTCCAATTTACATTCTCAAAAATAGTGTATAAGCAACCTTTGCTATAGAGATTAATAGGCTTTTATTTTAACTTTCTTTAACCAGAATTGATGCATAAAACTTTTAATAAAAGAACAAGAAAAAATCTGTCAATGTTGACAAATTTGAAACAAAAAAGTTGAAAAAGGACCCATTTTAAAACACGTAGAAAAATTATTGCAAGCACATCTGTGAACTAGAACCAAATTATCTTAACTATGAGATTTTTCCAAGTATCTAATAGAGGTGGCACAAACTATGTGTTCAAAATTCATAAAAATAATTTTTCATTATATTACCAATACCTTAATATTTAACAAATATACAAACAAAAGGGACTTATTTGAGAAAATGAAAATATTATTTATAAAATAATTAATGTAATGCTAAAAGATTTAGAAAAATATCCTGTGATTACACTGTCTAATACAATATATTTTTGAATATGTCTTGTTCTACTAATCATTTACATCTGGATCTTAGTATTCCATTGTTATGCTAAGAACAGTCTTATTATATTGTGATGAATCTGCTAGACTGAGAATTATAATTTTTATAATATTGAATAAGAATTTTAGCCTATTTGAAGCAGTCATATTTAAAATATATTCAATTGCCACTAATAATGCAGATGGCAGTTTGCTTATACTCATCACTGAATATTTAAGATGATTTGATAATATGAAATAAAATGTAAGTATAACAAATACATTGATGGAAAGAAAATTAACTTGACTATTTGCACAGAACATATCGGCTGTGTAGAGCATTTGCAATTCCAGTACTCCTTTGAGCGGCTGAATGAGGTTGAGGGCATGGATATTCAGTTATGCTGAGAATTTAATTAAAAGCAGAATGTTGATTTCTTTTTTCCTTCTCCTTGCTTTTACTATTCTCAGAAGATTAAAATGACATTTCTTGTCCTATTACATCTTATTTATTCATCACATTTTTATTGTTAGTGTTTTTGTTTATAGGTAAACAACAACTTTGGCAGAAATTTCCCTCCCAGACTGCTCTCTCTTAATCAGAAATTCCTGTTCATTAAGACAATTGCTTCCTTTCACTATATCTGGACTAAGAAAGAAACATGTGTAAAACTTGTTTCAAAATCATTAATGTAATAATAAGATGCTTACATTAATAATGAGACTGATGCCATTTCATTGCTAATCATGTTTTGAGTTGTCTTTTTTTTTTTTTTTCACAGCCATATTGTCTGTCAACAATACTTAGGTTATCTGACTTAGTTAAGTATTAGTCGCTCAGTCATGTCTCACTCTGTGTGACTCCATGGACTGTAGCCTGCCAGGTCCATTTAGTTCTCCAGGCAAGAACACTGGAGTGGGTAGCCATTTCCTTCTCCAGGGGATCTTCCAGACCCAGGGATTGAACTTGAGTCTCCTGCATCGCAGGCAGATTCTTTACCTTTTGAGCCACCAGAGAAGCCCATAGATCCCTATTTATTCCTGACCAATACCACTGAATTCTGCTCTGGCCTTTGTGATTCCACCTCTGTCATGATCCTGACCTCTGACTTTTCTCCTGAATCCTTAGTCTGATCTGCTTCCTTGTTACTTGCTTGTTTCTAAACTGAAGGCTGTATTGACAATCTCTTAAAAGTTATCCTGCCTCAGCAGCAGTAGTTACTCAATTCTGGCATTGATATTCATATCAATATAAGATTTGAAGGAGACATAGAATTATGGTAATCCTTTGTGATAAGGAATGGTAGCATAAGCAGTCAATTAGCACATTTCACTACAATAGTGTCCCCTTATCCATGGTTTCTATTTTTTTTTTTCGATTTCAATTATCCACACTCAACCACAGTCTACTTTGACCATAGACATTATGTCTTCCTACTTTCCAATTGCAAAGAACATGTCATTTCTTACAGTTACTAGTACAGGCTTGAGGATATTGAAAGTGGGTTAGTTACCTAAGTTGCACCTCAGTAAGAATACTCTACGTAATTTGAGATTAGGGGACCTTCAGAAAGCCAAAAAATATTCTTGAATTAGGAGAAAATAACCTTGACAAATGGCAATTTTATCTGATGTTTCCCAAAATAGATAAGCAATTCATTCACATCCAAAGTGCACTCCAATGGAAGCTAAGGCATGTACCTTGCTGAGATAAGGACCTGCTGGGCCTCTGCCTGTCTTAAACTACATTTCTTCCAGTAAGCAGAGATTGGATTTCTCTTTTCCACTGCAACTTTTCTGCTCAAATTTTGCTGGAGAAGTATTTTTGCAAAAAGGAGTGCCAGGAGCCAGCGTGAGGAACTCCGCCCGTGGCAAAGGTCATGAGGAAGGAGGCTCAGCATATGCAAAGATGGGATCGAGCCTCAGGAGTCCCCCTGGAAATTCTCGAGCATCTACCCCCAAAACCAGAGTCTGACTACTTTACTACTTTGTGCTCTCACCTACACCTCTGACTCTACAGGGGGCTGTCCCCCACCACCTCTCTCTGAAAAAGAGTTAACTTACAGCTCCAGTTAATAATAATTCCTGGGCGTGACAGGAGTGTTCCAACTTACCAACTCCTCTGAAGGCTCTCTAGCCTACCTGACAGGTTTGTCCGGCCACATGTGATTGCTCACAGCCTCCCAACTGTGAGAGGCACGAGATGCTTTAAACCTTCTAAAAACAGGTTCTTTAGAGAAGTTAGAAAACTATTAGTATAGTATAGTGGGCTGATTAGAAATTGTATTGGTGAAGGGTTTTTCATTGGTTGAGCCAATGTTTGCTGCTAAGTCTCCACATCCCCTGCCCTTATACACATTAATGAATATATAGAAGAAATAAGTATTAACCTTTGATATTAATCATGTTAGACCTTAGGCTAAGCAAATTTTGTCCTTAATTAAAACCCACTACACCCTCATCCTGTAGGAATGTAACTTTATCTGGTACCTTAGGAAGGTGGCGTCTGTTTTAAGAATAATCACCCCTGGAGAAATAAGTGTTCTGGTTGACTGACCTCGGTCACAAGGAGAGGGTCATAAATTGTCAGCAGGCCCCCTGGCCAGAAGATGATGTAACACCCCTAAGACCTTTGTATACATTTGTATGAAGCACCTGACTTTAATAAAAGTCAGGACTGCTGACCCCGCGTGACTTTTGTATAACATCTCAGTGTATAAAAACAGACCCTGGAAAAATAAAAAATGATATTATCAGTTCCTCGAAAGACTGGTCTCCCCATGTCGTTCTTTCTCTCACCTTCTGGGTGAATTTCCATCTGGAATGTGGAGGCTCGTCAAGCCTACTAATTATGCCTGGGCTTCTAAGATCTGACCAGGGAGGCCTTAGTGTCTCCTCTCCTTTGGGAGAACGGAAGGACGCCTGCGGCCTATGTAAGTGACGTAAATTCCTTGCCTTGGAATTATTAGCTTTCCAAGTAAACCAAGTTATTTAGCCTCTTTTCTCCGCTGAATTTTCTCACTGAGCTATCCTCATTCTATTACTCTTTATATCTCTAATTAATATCTAATTAAAGCCAGTATATTCGCCAATGCTGTCTCTCCTTCGAATTTCCCTGGATCCACCAGGGCTGGACCCCGGCAGAGGAGCATGCAACAACTAAACAGAATGATGATGAGAAATGATGGAAAATTCCAGAGATTTTAGGCGAATGGAGTTCACGCTGACTACTGGACTTTCTAGTGGAAAAAAGAGGACTAGAAATTGCATGCACTGTGATTGTTTGGTTGCAAAATACAAAAGAAATTATTTGAAACAGTACTGCAAACTCTCTCAGGAGTTTAAACATTATATCTTCCTTGCTTATGGGCAACAGGGCATAGCATACAGAACATACATACAAAATGAGGAAAAACTTCCAAATTGGAGAAATTTACTCATTCCCTCTCTGTGATCCCAATTTAATCTACAGATTCTAAGGCACTATTGGTACTCTAGACAAGCTGGAGATAGATTTAAAATGCACAAATATATGCCTTAGAGGAATACCCCAGATAATCTGAAAGTTCAAAAGAAATGCAATACTATGTAACCTCTAATTCTACAGAGAAGGAAAACTAATTCTCTCCACAATTTGTTTTAGCGACAGCACTTGGGAAATTTGAAATAATTGGTTTGTGCATTGGAGTTTATAGTTATGTCCTATGGGGAATTAATTAATATAATTTTAAAATCCCACTGCCAGTGTAAAAGAGCAAGGGACACCAAAGACCTTACATCCACTTGAATTTACTGAAAGAAAAATAGTCACTAAAACTTCATTATAATGAAAAATTTTAATGACTATTGAATATCATAATTATATTCTAAATTTTAAATAAATCATATAAACAAATGAATTTACAAATAAATAGTAACTTTTAAGTAACTTTTTACATGTGATTTTTAAAGAAGTTATGTTAGGATGACTGGACTGAATTTAAGTTTTATGTGGAAATAGAGGAACATACTTTAGAAACCACTGACTTATTCTTTATGATACCAGTTTTTTCTCTTTTTAATTAAAAAGAGAAAAAGAATCATAAACTTCTATGTCTAGATTAAGGTTGATTTCAGATGTCTTTTCTATTTAGAAAATAACATTCCAAAGAGAATTTCCAACTTTTCAATCCATTACGGTACCCACCCACTTGAAAATAAAAACTATAAGCTGTACAAAAAGAGAAAGAGAAGTTTGTATTATTGAACAAGGAATCTTAGGAAAAACAAGAAATCAAAAGATGCTGAAAAGTATTATAATGTGCTTTTTAATTTAAAGATTTTCCCCTTTTAGCACTTATCATAAACAGAAATTAAAGTCATTGTTTTCTCATAAATAAGTAAGAAGAATAATCTTTTCTGAGCTCCTGACAAATGAAAATTTTTTTTATTGCTTGAAAACTCACCACCTTTCAAAACACCTTCATATGCAAATATATAAATCCTACATCTTTTTAAAACTGAGACATTCTTTCTGTCTTTGTTTTTTTAGCAATCTTAGGTTTTATATGTGTATATTTCACTTGTATATGTGAAATATTGTATATTTCAGGTGTGCCATGCCAAGTTACAGTCATGTGCAGATCTTTGTGACCCTATGGTCTGTAGCCCACCAGGCTCCTCTGTCCATGGGATTCCCCAGGAAAGAATACTGGAGTGGGTTGCTGTGCCTTCCTCCAGGGGATCTTCCCAACCCAGGGACTGAACCCACATCTCTTACATCTACATTGGCAGGCAGCTTCTTTACACTAGCACCACCTGGGAGGCCCTGAGGTACATAACTTTTCTTAACTTGAGTTTCTTTCATTCATTTGGGAAAATTCAAAGCCATTATAACTTTTGTTTCTTTTCTTCTCTTCCCTCATATTGCTTTATTTCACCTTAACTACCTCACATTTCTTACCTCCTTTCTCTCCCTCTCTCCCCTTTCATCTTTTTTTTTTTTAAATACAATTACATTTTTTTAATTTTAATTTATTTATTTTAATTGAAGAATAAGTACTTTACAATATTGTGATGGTTCTTTGCCATACATCAACATGAATTGGCCACAGGTATGCATGCATCTCCCGCATGCTGAACCTCCCTCGCACCTCCCTCCCCACCATATCCCTTTGGGTTGTCCCAGGGTATCAGCTTTGGGTGCCCTGCTTCATGCATCGAAGTTGCACTGGTCATTTAATTTACATATGGTAATATACATGTTTCAATGCTGTTTTTCTCAAATCATCCCACCCTTGGCTTATCCCACTGAGTCCAAAAGTTTGTTCTTTACATCTGTGTCTTCTTTGCTGCCCTGCATGTAGAAGCATTGGTACCATCTTTCTAATCCATATACATGCATTAGTATACAGTATTTGTCTTTCTCTTTCTGACTTACTTCACTCTGTATAATAGGCTCCAGGTTCATCCACTTCATTTGAACTGCCTCAAATGTGTTCCTTTATATAGCTGAGTAATATTCCATTGTGTATATGTACCACAGCTTTCTTATCCATTCATCTGTGGATGGACATCTAGGTTGCTTCCATGTCCTAGCTACTGTAAACAGTGCTGCAATGAACACTGGGGTACATGTGTCTCTCTCACTTCTGGTTTCCTTGGGATTTCTGGGTTATATGGCAGTTCTATTCCCAGGTTTTTAAGGAATCTCCACAATGTTCTCCATAGTGGCTGTACCAGTTTGCATTCCCACCAATGGTGTATGAGGGTTCCCTTTTCTCCGCACTCTCTCCAGCATTTATTGTTTATATACTCTTTGATGATGGCCATTCTGACCAGCGTGAGATGATAATCCATTGTGGTTTTGATTTGCATTTCTCTAATAATGAGAGATGTTGAGCATCTTTTCATGTGTTCATTAGCCATCTGTATCTCTTTGGAAAATGTCCGTGTAGGTCTTTTCCCCATTGGTTAATTGGGTTGTTCATTAGAATTAGAATTGTAAAGGTACAAAATTAATAACAAATATCAAAAAGCAAAAATTAAAAATCTAGAATAGATATTAGGCTCTCAAAAGTACAATAAAAAAAAAATGGGGTCAGTTCAGTGTCAGATAATCCCTTATTCCCACTTGTACTTATTATCAAAGTCTACAGTTGTCCCTCAAATGTACGATCTCAGCTTAGCTGCAGGATTTTATTTTTAATTTTTATTTTTTTTATTTTTTTCCATCTACAATTTTATTTTATTTTTAAACTTTACAGAATTGTATTAGTTTTGCCAAATATAAAAATGAATCTGTTTTACCTGCCACTGGAGTGGTTCTTCCTTCTTTTCTTTTCTTAGGTTGGCCTAGTCTGCTTACACATGTCTTTGGTGTCCAACCTCCACCCTGAATGGAGGGGGTGAAAGTGACCATTTATTTGGACTCACTTTCTCAGTTGTGCTGTGGAGAGGGAGGGACCCTGCAAATAAACACTACTGGCATGTGTGGGGAGTGCTCACAGTGGATGGACAACATAGGTTTTTTGTTTGTTTGTTTGTTTTTTCAGTTATCCTGCCCTCTTAGAGTCCAAAGTTCCCTACTGATCCTGCTTATGAAAGGATTACCTATTGTGTGGAAACTTCTCCTCCTTCAGGACTCCCTCCCCAGGATGGGTCTCCATCCCTAAATCTTTTGTCTTTCTTTTCATCTTTATCTTCTGTCCTATCTCATTTGAAAGAGATTGGTTTGCCTCTCTGGGTATCTGGGGTTCTCCACCAGCATTGTGAAGTTGTTTTTTGGAGATTGCTCCACATGCAGATGATCTTTTGATGTATTGGCGGGGGATAAAGTGGTCTCCCCATCCTACTCCGGAGAAGGCAATGGCACCCCACTCTAGTACTCTTGCCTGGAAAATCCCATGGACGGAGGAGCTTGGTGGGTTGCAGTCCATAGGGTCATTAAGAGTCAGACACTACTGAGACTTCACTTTCACATTTCACTTTCATGCATTGGAAAAGGAAATGGTAACCCACTCTAGTGTTCTTGCCTAGGGAATCCCAGGGATGGGGGAGCCTGGTGGGCTGCCGTCTGTGGGGTTGCACAGAGTCAGACATGACTGAAGCAACTTAGCAGCATCAACAGCCATCCTACTCCTCTGCCCTCTTGGGACTGCAGTCTCCCCTGTCATCTTGAGGATCTAATAAATATGCTGAAACTTTTCATCATGTATGCATCTTATATGATCTTTACTGTATTTGCAATATATCTTTCTGTGTTTCAGTCTGTTTCCTAATAATGTCTTCCTATTCACTAACCCCTACTCTAGCTAGATCATAAACTATGCTCTTAATGTTGGTTTTAGAATTACTACAAGATTCATTTTATAAATTTCAATTTGCTGTTGAAATGATCTGTCAGATATATTCCTGTGCATATTATTCATTATAAGTTAAATGTTCACATGTAATAATTCCAATGATTGTACTTTAATCAGTCTGGGATACAACTGATTCAAAGCCATTTTTCTGCCTAAAGTTCAGTTCAGTCACTCAGTCGTGTCTGACTCTTTACAATGCCATGGAGTGCAGCACGCCAGGCTTCTCTGTCCATCACCAACGCCCAGAGGTTGTTCAAACTCATATCCATCGAGGTGGTAATGCCATCCAACTGTTGTCCCCTTTTCCTCATGCCTTCAATCTTTCCCAGCATCAGGGTCTTTTCCAATGAGTCAGTCCTTCACATAAAGTGGCCCAAGTATTGGAGTTTCAGCTTCAGCATCAGTCCTTCCAATGAATATTCAGTACTGATTTCCTTTAGGATTGACTGGTTGGTTCTACTTAGAGTCCAAGAAGAAGTCTCGAGTCTTCTCCAACAACACAATTCAAAAGCATCAATTCTTTGGTGTTCAGCCTTCCTTATAGTCTAAATCTCACATCCATACATGACTATTGGAAAAATAATAGCTTTGACAAGATGGACCTTTGTCAGCAAAGTAATATATCTGCTTTTTAATATGCTGTCTATGTTGATAATAGCATTTCTTCAAAGGAGCAAGCATTTTTTAATTTCATGGCTACAGTCACCATCTGCAGTGATTTTTAAGCCCCCCAAAATAAAGTTTCTCACTATTTACATTGTCTCCCCACCTATTTGCCGTGAAGTGATGGAACTGGAAGCCACGATCTTAGTTCTTTTAATGTTGAGTTTTAAACCAAATTTTTCACTCTCCTCCTTCACTTTCATCAAGAGGCTCTTTGGTTCTTCTTCACTTTCTGCAATAAAGGTGGTGTCATCTGCATATCTGAAGTTATTGATATTTCTCTCAGCAATCTTGATTCCAGCTTGTGCTTCATCCAGCTCAGCATTTCACATGAAGTGCTCTGCATATAAGTTAAATAAGCAGGGTGACAATATACAGCCTTGATGTACTCCTTTTCCAATTTGGAACTAGTCTGTTGTTCCATGTCTGGTTCTAACTGTTGCTTCTTGACCTGCATACAGACTTCTCAAGAGGCAGATCAGGTGGTCTGGTATTCCCTTCTCTTTAAGAATTTTACACAGTTTGCTGTGATTCACACAGTCAAAGGCTTTGGTGTAGTCAATAAAACAGAAATAGATGTTTTTCTGGAACTCTCGTGCTTTTTCAACTATCCAATGGATGTTGGCAATTTGATCTCTGGTTCCTCTGCCTTTTCTAAATCCAGCTTGAACATCTGAAAGTTCACAGTTCATGTACTATTGAAGCCTGCTGCTGCTACTGCTGCTGCTGCTAAGTCGCTTCAG
Organism: Bos javanicus; assembly: GCF_032452875.1. NCBI lineage: Eukaryota > Metazoa > Chordata > Mammalia > Artiodactyla > Bovidae > Bos > Bos javanicus. Next base: position 16,377,174 of record NC_083872.1, read on the forward strand.
TCGTGTCCGACTCTGTGCGACCCCATAGATGGCGGCCCACCAGGCTCCCCCGTCCCTGGGATTCTCCAAGCAAGAACACTGGAGTGGGTTGCCATTTCCTTCTCCAATGCATGAAAGGGAAAAGTGAAAGTGAAGTCGCTCTGTCACGTCTGACTCTTCACAACCCGATGGTCTGCAGCCTACCAGGCTCCTCCATCCATGGGATTTTCCAGGCAAGAGTACTGGAGTGGGGTGCCATTGCCTTTTGGAGAATTTTGAGCATTACTTTACTAACGTGTGAAATGAATACAGTTGTGTGGTAGTTTAAACATTCTTTGGCATTGCCTTTCTTTGGGATTGAGATGAAAACTGACCTTTTCTAGTCCTGTGGCCACTTCTGGGTTTCCCAAATTTGCTGGCATATTGAGTACAGCACTTTAACAGCATCATCTTTTACCATCTGAAATAGCTCAACTGGCATTCCATCACCTCCACTAGCTTTGTTCGTAGAGATGCTTCTTAAGGCCCACTTGACTTCGCATTCCAGGATGTCTGGCTGTAGGTGAGTGATTACACCATTATGGTTATCTGGGTCATGAAGATTTTTTTTAGTTCTTGTGTGCATAGTTGTCACCTCTTCTTATATCTTCTGCTTCTGTTAGGTCCATACCATTTCTGTTCTTTATTGTGTCCATCTTTGCATGAAATGTTCCCTTGGTATCTTTAATTTTCTTGAAGATATCTCTAGTCTTTCCCATTCTATTGTTTCCCCCTATCTCTTTGCATTGTTCACTTAGGAAGTCTTTCTTGTCTCTCCTTGCTATTCTTTGGAACTTGGCATTCAAAAGGGTATATATTTTTTTCTGCCTTAGGAGAGTTTATTTGGGTTTTCTCTTACCCCAATTGAAACTGAAGTATTTACCAGATCCCATCATTTTTGGCAAATCCTAAACCAAGTGCTTGTCTCACAGACTGTGAAATTGGTAAAAGCTCTTTCAACTTCCTACCTGTTAGTCTAAAGCTTAAAAATCAGCAAATGCTTAGGTAGGTGTCACATATTAGGCTCCCTAATACTTGTGATCTCTGTGATCCTCATTCATTCTGTGACCTTGGTCCCTCAAGTTCCAGCTGCCCTGAGAGACATCAATCGTGACTTTCACTTTACTAGTCCCAAGAGACTGTCCAAAGCTCTGATCAATTTCTCAGCACCCCGATTTTTGCAGAAATTAGTAAGGAAAAAGTGACACAGGAATTTGGTCTCTGCTCAATATAGTTCCCCTCTCTGAAGGGGCTTAATTCAAGAGCCATCTGCTAATAGAATCCTACAATATTTCAAAATAGATTTAAGTGTTTCTAAAATTAGTTTTCATAGTTGTTCTTCATAATCTGGCATTCAATAAGATACATTATATTGCAATGATTGTATTAGAATATTTATAAAGCAAATTGTTTTATAATGGTAATACTCATCACTATAAATTATAAAAGAAATGAGCAATTTCTTGTGAGTTAATATATTTCAGTTCTTGCACAATAATCACTTTAGAATATGATAATGTATATTTTAAAACTGAAAATACTATAATATTTAAGATTTATTAGTTCTATCTTCTGAAAAGATATCTATTCTACCATATATAGATATAGTTATCTATCTTCATTGATATATAAGAAAGTTGACAATAATAACAGGAAACAAATATCTGAAACTACTGTGATTATTGTAGTTTATTGTCTAATGCTTACAGGAATCAGAAAGCTATTTTAGTATAACTAAGTGCAAATCTTTTTCTATTTCACTTATCTCCTATCTCTCACTCATCTCTATTTATATGTATACACACACACACGTGAGCATGTGTGCACAGAAGCTTCAGTTGTGTCTAACTCTTTGTGACCCTATGAACTGCAGCCCACCAGGCTCCTCTGCCCATGGGATTCTCCAGGCAAGAATACTGGATTGGGTTGCTATTTCCTCCTCCAGGGGATCTTCCCAACCCAGGGATCATGCCCATATCTCCTGTGTCTCTGGCATTGTAGGTGGATTCTTTACCGTTTGAGCCACCTGGGAAGTCCATACAGCAATAGCATATGTGTGTGTATACCAACTGTACAAACACACACAATTTCACAAACATACATACCAACAGTAACATATAAAGGGTAGAAAGCAGTTGCTTGCAACAAGGTTTCCCATCCTAATAAAGAAGATTTTTGTAATGGCTTGTCAAACCAGTAACCTCTGTTCTTTTTCTACTTAAATTTGAGGAATTTTTCTTTGAGTGCCTAATGCCAGGTTTTTACATTTTGTGTTTTGATACTGTACATTGATTTTACCAGAATCATCAAGCACTCTGATTTCATATTATTTAAATGGCTTCATTGTTAACTCAGTTTCTATGACATAAGATATCATACATCATGACCAAGTGGGCTTTATCCCAGGAATGCAAGCATTCTTTAATATCCACAAATCAATCAATGTAGTACACCACATTAACAAATTGAAAGATAAAAACCATATGATTATCTCAATAGATGCAGAGAAAGCCTTTGACAAAATTCAACATCCACTTATGATAAAAATCCTTCAGAAAGCAGGCATAGAAGGAACATATCTCAACATAATAAAAGCTATACATGACAAACCCACAGCAAACATTATCCTCAATGGTGAAAAATTGAAAGGATTTCCCCTAAAGTCAGGCACAAGGCAAGGGTGCCCACTCTCACCACTACTATTCACAATAGTTTTGGAAGTTTTAGCCCCAGCAATCAGAAAAAAAGAAATAAAAGGAATCCAGATTAGAAAAGAAGAAGTAAAACTCTCACTGTTTTCAGTGATCCTCTGCATAGAAAACCCTAAAGACTCCACCAGAAAAATTACTATAGCTAATCAATGAATATAGTAAAGTTGCAGGATATAAAATTAACACACAGAAATCCCTTGCATTCCTATACACTAAGAATGAGAAAACAAGAAGAGAAATTAAGGAAAAAATTCCATTCACCATTGCAACGAAAATTAAAGAATAAAATACTTAGGAATAAACCTACCTAAATAAACAAAAGACCTGTATATGCTGCTAAGTCACTTCAGTCGTGTCCAACTCTGTGCGACCCCATAGAGGGCAGCCCACCAGCTCCCCCGTTCCTGGGATTCTCCAGGCAAGAACACTGAAGTGGGTTGCCATTTCCTTCTCCAATGCATGAAAGGGAAAAGTGAAAGTGAAGTCGCTCAGTCGCGTCCGACTCCTAGCAACCCCACGGACTGCAGCCTACCAGGCTCCTCCATCCATGGGATTTTCCAGGCAAGAGTACTGGAGTGGGGTGCCATTGCCTTCTCCAAAGACCTATATATAGAAAACTATAAAACACTGATGAAAGAAATCAAAGATGACACAAATAGATGGAGAAACATACCATGTTAGTGGATTGGATGAATCGACATAATGAAAATGAGTATGCTACCCAAAGCAATCTATAGATTCAAGGCAACCCCTATCAAGCTACCAACGGTATTTTTCACAGAACTAGAACAAATAATTTCATAGTTTGTATGGAAATGCAAAAAGCCTCAAATAGCCAAAGCAATCTTGAGAAAGAAGAATGGAACTGGAGGAATCAACCTGTCTGACTTCAGGCTATACTACAAAGCAACAGTCATCAAGACAGAATGGTACTGGCACAAAGACAGAAATATAGATCAGTTGAACAAAATAGAAAGCCCAAAGATAAATCCACGCACGTATGGACAACTTATCTTTGACAAAGGAGGTAAGAATATAAAATGGAGAAAAGACAGTCTCTTTAACAAGTGGTGTTGGGAAAACTGGTCAACCACATGTAAAAGAATGAAACTAGAACACTTTCTAACACCATACACAAAAATAAACTCAAAATGGATTAAAGATCTAAATGTAAGACCAGAAACTATAAAACTCCTAGCGGAAAACATAGGCAAAACACTCTCTGATGTAAGTCTTAGCAGGATCCTCTATGACCCACCTCCCAGAATATTGGAAATAAAAGCAAAAATAAACAAAGGGGACCTAATTAAACTTAAAAGCTTTTTCACAATGAAGGAAACTACAAGCAAGGTGAAAAGACAGCCTTCAGAATGGGAGGAAATAATAGCAAATGAAGCAACTGACAAAGAATTAATCTCAAAAATATGCAAGCAACTCCTGCAGCTCAATCACAGAAAAATAAATGACCCTATCAAAAAATGGGCCAAAGAAATAAACAGACATTTCTCCAAAGAAGACATACAGATGGCTAACAAACACATGAAAAGATGCTCAACATCACTCATTATCAGAGAAATGCAAATCAAAACCACAATGAGGTACCATCTCATGCCGGTCAGAATGGCTGTTATCAAAAAGTCTACAAACAGTAAACGCTGGAGAGGGTATGGAGAAAAAGCAACCCTCTTACACTGTTGGTGGGAATGCAAACTAGTACAGCCACTATGGAGAACAATGTGGAGATTCCTTAAAAAACTGGGAATAGAAGTGCCATGTGATCCAGCAATCCCACTGCTGGGCATACATACCAAAGAAACCAGAATTGAAAGAGACACATGTACCCCAATGTTCATTGCAACACTGTTTATAATAGCCAGGACATGGAAGCAACCTAGATGTCCATCGGCAGACAAATGGATAAGAAAGCTGTGGTATATAAACACAATGGAATACTACTCAGCCATTAAAAATAATACATTTGAATCAGTTCTAATGAGGTGGATGAAACTGGAGCCTATTACACAGAGTGAAGTAAATCAGAAAAAAAAAAAAAAAAACACCAATACAGTATACTAATGCATATATATGGAATTTAGAAAGATGGTAACGATGATCCTATATGCAAGACAGCAAAAGAGACACAGACTTTTGGACTCTGTGGGAGAAGGCGAGGGCAGGATGATTTGAAAGAATAGCATTGAAACATGTATATTATCATATGTGAAACAGATAGCCAGTCCAGGTTTGATGCATGAGACAGGGTGCTCAGGGCTGGTGCACTGGGATGACCCTGAGGGATGGGATGGGGAGGGAGGTGGGAGGTTGGTTCAGGATTAGGGACACATGTACACCCATGACTGATTCATGTCAATGTATGGCAAAACCCACTACCATATTGTAAAGTAATTAGCCTCCAATTTAAATAAGAAAAAAATGATATTTCTGTAAATTATTCTAATAAGATTCTAATAATAAAATATTCTAAAAAGGGAAGCTAAAAGATAAAAATGAAATTCTGAAAATACATTTGGAAATATATAACATTTTCAAATACATGGGCTTTGGGGAAGATACCAAAATAGTTTTAGGTGTTTAAATGAACAGTTTTGGAATGCAAATCTGATCACATATCTTTATTGACCATGATCTTGTCTAAGACAGAAACTGGAAGAAATATGCAGATAACATATTGACTAATTTATACACAGTTCAGTGAAAAATACAGTGACAAAGTCTACTAATTACTTTATCAGACAAGTTGTCTCACAGATCAAGGACAGATTCTGATAAATCAATTGTTGCATCCATGAAACTTTCTAATTATTTCAAGTCAACATTTGGTTGACTTTTAACATAATGACTCAAGATATTCAAACTTTAGCACTTGGTATACATGAATGTTTAGTAAAAATCAAAATAATAAATGATGATTTGAATAAACTGTCTAATCAAAACACTGAATAAGGTAGCTTTAAAGAGTTTTATTAATAGAAATTGTTGTTTAAATTAAGGAAATTGTCAACTATGAATGCTGTCATGATTCAAACAACCGAGAACTGATGTAACTTTAAACAAAATCTGTTACATAAAAAATCAGTGTGTCAGTGTGTTTAATTCAGTTATTAATATGATCTAGGACTTTAAGAGTAAGACAGTTTTTTGTGGATTTTTTCTAAATTTTAAAGTTGTGATTTGTACCTTACACCAATAACGACAATAATCTTTTTTGGTAACTGAAAGTTTTATGTGCAGTCAGCCAAAATATTCTAAGATACAACATTCTATGTAGCACATGCAAATACACACGCACACACACACACACTCATAAAAAGCAAGCCATAGCTTTAATTGTTTACACAAACATGGGTATACTACATAGAGATAATTAAACTTGCTATTAATTTATGACCTTTTATGTTGCAAAAGATGATAGTAGTTTTCTTTCCCAATAACATATAATGTGTATATATTCACAATTCCTATGTAAATATAAAATATATTTTGATGGGACTTTTTTCTTCTCTTCATTAAAGTAGACATGACCGACAGATAAGTAGAAAAATAGATAGTGCTGTATTTTTAAGTAGAAATACTGTGATCTACTTTGAGTGAGAAAAGATGATGGAATCTTAGAATTACTGTTAAGTATAGTCAGGATATCTTGTGTCAATTGAAATGTCTAAGTGCAACAGTGAAATATGATAAGCATTAAACATAATTTATTATTTGGAAAATATACACTTTGTATTGCTTGACGGTTGACAAGAAACAAAGGTCAAAAATAGGTAAATTTAAATATTGTTAGATTAAGTAGCTCAGGAAATGGAAATTGTGAAGCTCAAAGTGTGGATCATGTTTTATTCAGGAATAGAATCAGAATTTTATGAGAAACGATATGCAGATGACACCACCCTTATGGCAGAAAGTGAAGAGGAACTCAAAAGCCTCTTTATGAAAGTGAAAGTGGAGAGTGAAAAAGTTGGCTTAAAGCTCAACATTCAGAAAACGAAGATCATGGCATCCAGTCCCATCACTTCATGGGAAATAGATGGGGAAACAGTGGAAACAGTGTCAGACTTAATTTTGGGGGGCTCCAAAATCACTGCAGATAGTGACTGCAGCCATGAAATTAAAAATGCTTACTCCTTGGAAGGAAAGTTATGACCAACCTAGATAGCATATTCAAAAGCAAAGACATCACTTTGCCCACAAAGGTCGATCTAGTCAAGGCTATGGTTTTTCCTGTGGTCATGTATGGATGTGAGAGTTGGACTGTAAAGAAGCCTGAGCGCTGAAGAATTAATGCTTTTGAGCTGTGGTGTTGGAGAAGACTCTTGCGAGTCCCTTGGACTGCAAGGAGATCCAACCAGTCCATTCTGGAGGAGATCAGCCCTGGGATTTCTTTGGAAGGAATGATGCTAAAGCTGAAACTCCAGTACTTTGGCCACCTCATGCAAAGAGTTGACTCATTGGAAAAGACTCTGATGTTGGGAGGGATTGGGGGCAGGAGGAGAAGGGGACGACAGAGGATGAGATGGTCGGATGGCATCACTGACTCGATGGATGTGAGTCTGAGTGAACTCCAGGAGTTGGTGATGGACAGGGAGGCCTGGCGTGCTGTGATTCATGGGGTCGACATGACTGAGCAACTGAACTGAACTGATATTTCAAACTACATATTCAAAACACTAGCTAATGTAATTCGGTTTACTAAAATATTTTAAACATGAAGTTCCCAACATGTTGTCACTGAGATACATTCAAAACCAATTAACCAAACATTTAATTGAATTATATGGTCTAAGTGGATATATAAGTACATTGTTGTTTTTCAGTCGTTTACTCGTATCTAACTCCTTGTGACCCCATGAACTACAGCACACCAAGCTTCCTTGTCCTTCATTATCTCCCAGAGTTTGCTCAAACCCATGTCCATTGAGTCAGTGATGCTATCCAACTATCTCATCCTCTGTCATCCCCTTGTCCTCTTGCCCTCAATCTTTCCCAGCATCAGGGTCTTTTCAAATGAGTCAGCTCTTCGCATCAGGTGGCCTATGTATTGGAGCTTCAGCTTCAGCATCAGTCCTTCCAATGAATATTCTGCACTGATTTTCTTTAGGATTGACTGGTTTGATCTCCTTGTTGTCCAGAGGATTTTCAAGAGTCTTCCTCAGCACCATGCTGCTGCTGCTACTGCTAAGTCGCTTCAGTTGTGTTCCAGTCTGTGCGACCCCATAGACAGCAGCCCACCAGGCTCCCCTGTCCCTGGGATTCTCCAGGCAAGAACACTGGAGTGGGTCGCCATTTCCTTCGCTAATGCATGAAAGTGAAAAGTGAAAGTCAAGTCACTCAGTCATGTCTGACTCTTAGCGACCCCATGGACTGCAGCCTTCCAGGCTCCTCCGTCCATGGGATTTTCCAGGCAAGAGTACTGGAGTGGGTGACCATTGCATTCTCCGCCTCAGCACCATAACCAATCACAAATTCTGAAACCAAAATTGTCTCCTTTTGTCAGTAGAGTCTAAAGGCTGTTGAGATACTTTTTCATTTTTTCAATATCTATTTTATCACAAAGGTCTTCACTGGTGGCTCTGTGATAAAGTATCCATCTGCTAATGCAGGAAATGTAGGTTTGATCCCTGGGTTGAGAAGATCCCTTGGAGTAGGAAATGGCAACCCACTCCAATATTCTTGCCTGGGAAATTCCATAGACAGAGTAGCCTGGCAGGCAACAGTTCATGGGGATCACAAAAGAGTCAGACATGACTTGGCAACTAAACAACTTTATTACAAAACCTCAAATGAATATATTCCATGATATACTTTTCTGTTTAAAATTATTATAGTGGTTGCCATTCTGATTTTTTGTTGTTTTTGTTTTTATAACTTTCTCTAAAGTTATAAACCATTGTCTTTTTAGATGAGTTAATTATGAAAATTATTTTGATGGATTTGTATAATGTTGTTTCCTCACATTTTCATTGTTCATGAGCACAGAAGGTTCTTCTAATTCCATCTATTATTCTCATTTTACTGTGATGTTTTAGTCAGTTTGAGTCATTTTAGATTTTTCTTTCTATTCATTGTGACATGTGGTAGAATTTATTCTTTGAGTATGAATGTAGTTCACAAAGGACTGATGCTTTTATGACACTCTTATACTTATTTGAGAGCATTTCTCCAAGTATTAGCTTTATCTCCACCCATTTGTCCCTCTAAAAGGCTTAAATTCCAGCACATCTCCATTCTCAGATGGAAATTTCCTGTTTCCAAGGCATCAAGGGTGTACTATAGAGTATGCCACAGAGAATACTGGACTTTTGTGGGCTTGGTTATCACAAATGTGTAATAAATTATCATTTCTCTGCCAGAATCTGCTCATTTTACTTCACTGGGACCTTCAAAGAAAAATGCAATCTGTGTGAAATAAAGCTCTGTTGAAGGATTTAATGGCATAATTTGTAATGGTTATATCTTAATGATCATTTCAAATTGATCTTTTCCAAAATTTATTCAGGCTTAAAACATCCTGATAGACTACTGCTGTTGTTGCATTTCCAGATTTTTATTCATGAGGATATTACTTTTGATATACCAATAGAAACCATATAATTACAGACGAGTCTGAACATGCATGGAAACCTCAGAGATAAAGGAGCAGTGAGGAGCAGTTGGAGCATTAAGGCTTATGGCAGCAGAGAGTGGAAGCAGAGAGAAAAAGGAAGGATCAGTGGTACAGATGATGGTGTTAAGAAACAGACTAGGAGAAGAAGAAATAATTTTGCTTTGAATAAACTGCGTGTTCTAAATTCAGCAAAGAGGCAATTATAATTTTGTAAAAAGGTTTTTTAAAATTGTTTCCAAGTTGTACTTCATTTCATCATTCAGTATGTAATTAATGTGTATCTATTATATCACCTGGGTCTGTTGAAGACATTGGAGATAAATTGGTGAAAACAAAATGTACTTTAAAAATACCTTCCCTTTTGGAGTTTGTACTCTGGTCTGTAAATTTGGTATGTGGTTCAGTTCAGTTCAGTCGCTCAGTCGTGTCCGACTCTTTGCGACCCCATGAATCGCAGCACGCCAGGCCTCCCTGTCCATCACCAACTCCTGGAGTTCACTCAAGCTCATGTCCATCGAGTTGGTGATGCCATCCAGCCATCTCATCCTCTGTTGTCCCCTTCTCCTCCTGCCCCTAATCCCTCCCAGCATCAGAGTCTTTTCCTGAGTCAGCTCTTAGCATGAGATGGCCAAAGTACTGGAGTTTCAGCTTTAGCATCATTCCTTCCAATGAACACCCAGGACTGATCTCCTTTAGGATGGACTGGTTGGATCTCCTTGCAGTCCAAGGGACTCTCAAGGGTCTTCTCCAACACCATAGTTCAAAAGCATCAATTCTTCAGCACTCAGCTTTCTTCACAGTCCCACTCTCACATCCATACATGACCACTGGAAAAACCATAGCCTTTACTAGATGGACCTTTGTTGGCAAAGTAATGTCTCTGCTTTTGAATATGCTATCTAGATTGGTCATAACTTCTCTTCCAAGGAGTAAGTAAGTGTCTTTTAATTTCATGGCTGCAATCACCATCTGCAGTGATTTTGGAGCCCCCAAAATAAGTCTGACACTGTTTTTACTTTTTTTCCATCTATTTCCCCTGAAGTGATGGGACTAGATGCCATGATGTTCGTTTTCTGAACCCTGAGCTTTAAGCCAACTTTTTCACTCTCTTCTTTCACTTTCATCAAGAGGGTTTTAGTTCCTCTTCACTTTCTGCCATAAGGGTGGTGTCATCTGCATATCTGAGCTTATTGATATTTCTCCCGGCAATCTTGATTCCAGCTTGTGCTTCTTCCAGCCCAGTGTTTCTCATGATGTTTTCTGCATATAAGTTAAATAAGCATGGTGACTATATACAGCCTTGATGTACTCCTTTTCCTATTTGGAACCAGTCTGTTGTTCCATGTCGAGTTCTAACTGTAGAATAATTACTAACACAGTGCATGTAAAATACTCAGTAATGTGCAAAATATAAATGTTAATTTCTAAAGAAATGTAATACTTTTATTTTTGGAAAATTGGTACCATTAGTACTATATCAGAAAGCCAAAAACTTAAACCATCTGATAAAAATTTCCATTTAATATTTTTAAAAAGTGTTTTAAAATTGAAGTTAAAGTTTGCATACAAATAGGGACCAAAAGAAAGCAGGAGTAGCAATACTCGTATCAGATAAAATAGACTTTAAAACAAAGGCTGTGAAAAGAGACAAAGACAGTCACTACATAATGATCAAAGGATCAATACAAGAAGAAGATATAACAATTATAAATATATATGCACCCAACATGGGAGCACTGCAATATGTAGGACAAATGCTAACAAGTATGAAAGGAGAAATTAACAATAACACAATAATAGTGGGAGTCTTTAATACCCCACTCACACCTATGGATAGATCAACTAAACAGAAAATTAACAAGGAAACACAAACGTTAAATGATACAATAGACCAGTTAGACCTAATTGCTATCTATAGGACATTTCATCCCAAAACAATTAATTTCACCTTTTTCTCAAGCACACATGGAACCTTCTCCAGGATAGATCAAATCCTGGGCCATAAATCTAGCCTTGGTAAATTAAAAAAAATAGAAATAATTCCAAGCATCTTCTCTGACCACAATGCAGTAAGATTAGATCTCAATTACAGAAGAAAAACTATTAAAAATTCCAACATATGGAGGCTGAACAACACGCTGCTGAATAACCAACAAATCACAGAAGAAATCAAAAAAGAAATCAAAATTTGCATAGAAATGAATGAAAATGAAAACACAACAACCCAAAACCTGTGGGACACTGTAAAAGCAGTCCTAAGGGGAAAGTTCATAGCAATACAGGCATATCTCAAGAAACAAGAAAAAAGTCAAATAAATAATCTAACTCTACACCTAAAGCAACTAGAAAAGGAAGAAATGAAGAACCCCAGGGTTAGTAGAAGGAAAGAAATCTTAAAAATTAGGGCAGAAATAAATGCAAAAGAAACAAAAGAGACCATAGCAAAAATCAACAAAGCCAAAAGCTGGTTCTTTGAAAGGATAAATAAAATTGACAAACCATTAGCCAGACTCATCAAGAAACAAAGGGAGAAAAATCAAATCAATAAAATTAGAAATGAAAATGGAGAGATCACAACAGACAACACAGAAATACAAAGGATCATAAGAGACTACTATCAACAATTATATGCCAATAAAATGGACAACGTGGAAGAAATGTACAAATTCTTAGAAAAGTACAACTTCTTCCAAAACTGGACCAGGAAGAAATAGAAAATCTTAACAGACCCATCACAAGCACGGAAATTGAAACTATAATCAAAAATCTTCCAGCAAACAAAAGCCCAGGTCCAGGCGGCTTCACAGCTGAATTCTACCAAAAATTTAGAGAAGAGCTAACACCTATCCTGCTCAAACTCTTCCAGAAAATTGCAGAGGAAGGTAAACTTCCAAATTCATTCTATGAGACCACCATCACCCTAATACCAAAACTTAACAAAGATGCCACAAAAAAAGAAAACTACAGGCCAATATCACTGATGAACATAGATGCAAAAATCCTTAACAAAATTCTAGCAATCAGAATCCAACAACACATTAAAAAGATCATACACCATGACCAAGTGGGCTTTATCCCAGGGATGCAAGGATTCTTCAATATCCGCAAATCAATCAATGTAATACACCACATTAACAAATTGAAAAATAAAAACCATATGATTATCTCAATAGATGCAGAGAAAGCCTTTGACAAAATTCAACATCCATTTATGATAAAAACTCTCCAGAAAGCAGGAATAGAAGGAACATACCTCAACATAATAAAAGCTAAACGTAAGACCAGAAACTATAAAACTCCTACAGGAGAACATAGGCAAAACACTGTCTGACATACATCACAGCAGGATCTTCTATGACCCACCTCCCAGAATATTGGAAATAAAAGCAAAAATAAACAAATGGGACCTAATTAAACTTAAAAGCTTCTGCACATCAAAGGAAGCTATTAGCAAGGTGAAAAGACAGCCTTCAGAATGGGAGAAAATAATAGCAAATAAAGCAACTGAACAAACAAATAATCTCAAAAAACAAGCAACTCCTACAGCTCAATTTCAGAAAAATAAATGACCCAATCAAAAAATGGGCCAAAGAACTAAATAGACATTTTTCCAAAGAAGACATACAGATGGCTAACAAACACATGAAAAGATGCTCAACATCACTCATTATCAGAGAATTGCAAATCAAAACCACTATGAGGTACCATTTCATGCCAGTCAGAATGGCTGTGATCTAAAAGTCTACAAGCAATAAATGCTGGAGAGGATGTGGAGAAAAGGGAACCGTCTTACACTGTTGGTGGGCATGCAAACTAGTACAGCCACTATGGAGAACAGTGTGGAGATTCCTTAAAAAACTGAGAATAGAAGTGCCATATGACCCAGCAATCCCACTGCTGGGCATACACACTGAGGACACCAGAATTGAAAGAGACACATGTACCCCAATGTTCATCGCAGCACTGTTTATAATAGCCAGGACATGGAAGCAACCTAGATGTCCATTAGCAGATGAATGGATAAGAAAGCTGTGGTATATATACACAATGGAGTATTACTCAGCCATTAAAATGAGTACATTTGAATCAGTTCTAACGAGGTGGATGATACTGGAGCCTATTATACAGAGTGAAGTAAGCCAGAAGGACAAACACCAATACAGTATAATAACGCATATATATGGAATTTAGAATGATGGTAACAATAACCCTGTATACGAGACAGCAAAAGAGACACTGATGTATAGAACAGTCTTTTGGACTCTGTGGGAGAGGGAGAGGGTGGGATGATTTGGGAGAATGGCATTGAAACATGTATAATATCATATATGAAACGAGTCACCAGTTCAGGTTCGATGCACAATACTGGATGCTTGGGGCTGGTGCACTGGGACGACCCAGAGGGATGGTATGGGGAGGGAGGAGGGAGGAGGGTTCAGGATGGGGAACACGTGTATACCTGTGGCAGATTCATGTTGATATATGGCAGAACCAATACCATATTTAAAGTTAAAAAATAAAATTAAATTAAAAAAAAAGAAAAAGTTTACTTTTTATTGGGGAAGTGTCAATTAACCAATACAGTTGGTCTTTATTCCCTGAGTCTCTTAAAATTCTCTAACCTTTGATTTCAGTTTAGTTGAGTTCACACTGCTCTATATGAGCTCTATTCTGAGCTCTATCCCCCATAGTAATAGCCTAGAATGAAGTGTTCTTTACCCGTTTAACTTCTATTGTTGTTGTTGTCACTATGTCGTATCTGACCTCTGCGACCTCATGGACTGCAGCATGCCAGGCTCTTCTGTCCTCCATTACCTCCCAAAGTTTGCTCAAATTCATGTCCATTGAATCCACAATTCTAACAATCTCATCCTCTGCTGCCCACTTCTCCTTTGGTGTCTTCACTCTTTCCTAGCATCGAGGTCTTTTCCAATGAATCTGCTCTTCACATTAGGTGTCCAAAGTATAGGAACTTCAGCTTCAGCATGAGTCCTTCCCCTAAATATTCAGGGTTGATTTCCCTTGAGGATTAACTGATTTGTGCTCCCTGCAGTCCAAGGGACTCTCAGGAGTCTTGTCCAGCACCACAATTCAAAGTCATGAAATCTTTGGCACTCAGCCGTCTTTATGGTCCAACTCTCACATCCATAATGACTACTGGAAAAACCATAGCTTTGACTACATAGAACTTTGTCAGCAAAGTGATATCCCTGGCATAATTATAATCCCTCAAGACCTGAAGATAGGAACATTTTAGAGAGTTAACCTCTAGATTCTTTTAAATCTAAAATCCAAATTTCAACTATGTGGTTACAACTCTTAACTAGTAGATTGATTGTCACCAAACTAGGTCTATTCAAGTGTCTAGGTGTGCTGCAGGCCATGAGGTCTCAAAGAGTTGGGCACGACTGAGTGACTGACCTGAACTGAGTAAGAGACTATGCAAACAGAAAATAAACTTGATAAGAGCCTATAAATTCATATTTGTTTCTTTAACAACTTGATTAACCTTAAAAATTCCTTTCTATTTTTCTTTTATATATACCTTTTCAATACAAATCTTGTAGTAAAATGACATTATATTATTCCAATGAGAGTATTACTACCACTATGCATAAAAACTTTTCATTAATAGATTTTTAAAGTAGATTTTACCTATAAAGAAAATATAACTAAACAAAAGTTGATGACATTTTGTGTACATAATTCTTTGATGAGTTCATATTTCATATTATTCAATATTTCACAATATTAACAGCATACATATTAATTTTTCTCTGAATATAGAAAACATTTAACAGCAGTTATAAGAATTAAATAGCTAAAATTTTATTGTGTTAAAGTCAGGTATCTTTCAGAAAAAAAAAATTTGCAAAGTTTAATGAAGATAAATCTACATTGTGATTTATTGTTAGTCATACTGTTAAGCCAGAATCTTATTTCTAGCCCTTGGAATTATTTTCTTCTAAGGAAAACATTAGTTAAAGGATATTATAACTTTTGACAGTTATTTTTCCATATGACTTATATTTAGCTTTAAACTGAAACAATTTTAGAAACTTTCAACATTCTTAATATTCTTAGCATCAGCATCAGCTTTTAGAGCACATGAAATTCTTCCCAACCTACTGTTTAATTTAATTGATCTTAAGCAAATCAATTTCATTTCTCAAGTTGATTAAAATAAAAATTATCTGTATTTTCCATTTCCCTATGGGCAAACATGCAAAAGCAAGACTAGACATAAGAGGGAAAGAAGCATGAGTTAAGGAATCTAGCTCAACACAAATGAGAAGATGAATTTTCTTTTTCACTCTTCAATCACTCCCACCAGTTCTCAGTTCTCTATCCCACAGTCACTAAAGATGAAAGTGAGAAATAACTTTATTATCCTATAAACAACAACAAAAAAATCCTCTTGGGTAAAAGTTCTTGAATATCATTTCTGGGCTAAGATAGAAATTCTAATACTGTCACTCATCTGCCTTCTATCTTGCCTTCTAATAGCAACACAGATTGTAATTCTGTCATCCTTTGAAAGATGAAGCCTGAAAACTTAGGCTCAACTTTCTCACTTTCCTTTTTCTTGAAATCCTTTTCGCTTCCCATTTACCTGCCCATTAATCACCAAGTCCCATATTTACAGATATTTTATTTGAATCTAAGATTTTATACACAGATAAATACATTCAGATAACAATAGCAGTTGGTTTATCTTAGGTGTCTGTACTTTTCTTTAATGTATATTTCCTAATCAAGTTGTGATGTTCATCTCTACCTTTCAATATATATCTCTTCTAAACATCTAGATTCACCTTGGGGCAAACCCTGATTTGCAGATGCAATGTTCAGCAGCTTTCTTTCCCTGGTAACAAAGTTCAGAATTTCAGTAAACAGAATTGTCAGTAATAAACCAGTTAATGCTAAAGAACTGTGATGTGAGATGTCAGGCTCTGTCTTGTTTCCCAGGGTTGGTAGCTTTCCTGTCCCAAAAGTGGTACCATCTAACACTCACCCATAAACTCAAATTTAGTCCAGGTCCAGAACACTCTAGGCATTGGTTCTCATGGATTTCTTGAGTTCTAGATCACTAGCATCCAACTAGGAATCAATAAAGTTACCTAAAAGCATTAAAAATATTTTAAATATTTCAAAATATCTAATGCGAAATTATCATTTTCTATAAAGCATCATTTACATATAGGCTAAATAGTGTCAAATGTCTTTGTGTTTAATTAGAATTATACCAATTGTGTGTGCTTCCATATTATCTCAGATTTTACTCTAGAGTAATACTTATTTTGGTTTTGAATGTTTACTTAGTTACTTCATCTCTCTTGAGATCACATGGTACTGAACCTGGTTCCTTCATTTGACAGAGAGTTGACAAATGATATATTCTAGATCTTGTGCTAGGCACTGGGAATAAAGAAATAAGAGTCTCCCTGTTTGTTCTTATGCTTCTAATGTGATTGGAGAGGGAGGTCAGCCAATAATATGGTGTGAAGTGGTAAGTATATCAACAAAGCTTTATTAGAACATAGAGAACAGACACAGAATAAGCCAAGAGATTGGGATTAGCATACAGCAATATGCCCCTTTGCTTCCATTGTCTTTGTAAGAAAAAATTCCACAGCTATTTCTAGTCTTTAACTTGGTCTTTAACTCCTTGTCTCTTCAACATTTCCCCCATATCTTCTACTAGTTTCTTTTGCTATTCATATCCTACTTCCAGAGGAGGTAACCCAGACAAGAATTTCTTCTTACATGACTTTATTTTTGCACCTGTTAAAGTGAATCCTATAGATGTCATCTTAGTCATTTTCTTTGTCCAAGTAGAATTCTTTCAGGGATTATCCCCAGGTCCATATTTAGTCCTTGAAAGTTTGAGCTTCTGTGTGACTTAAGTGTTAATAAACCAGGTAACTTTTCAGCATTTTGTTCTTTTCAAAAGAGGGAAAAAATTTTATGCTACCTCCTAACATTTCCATCAAAGAAAGATAATAACTGCTTCTCCAAATTCAAAGACTGTAGCCCTAGAATTCCCATTTCAATATGGCCAGTATAACAATGAGGGAAATAAAGTAAGAATAGTAATCTCATTTGTATATCCAGTAAATCATCCTTTTCTAGCAAGCACAAGTTTTCCTCAAACGAAATACTGTTTCATCAAACTACCTATGAAATCACATTACAAATACTCTAATCTATTCTACCCAAGGATACAGGGTATTATATTAAATTTCTTATAATATAGTTCATTTGTTACCACAGTTTTTGAATACAGAGGATATATATCACTGAACAAAAAAGAATTACTGAAAAGCAAGTACAACCATTCTGTGACAGGAGAAAAAACATCACTATGACATTGTTATACCACAACCAAAGGTTTAAAAAAAAAATGGGACAGTAGAAACTTTAATGATTGCATTTATTTATTGGATTTTACTGTCATCACCTATTTGATATTTTGGAATCAACTCATATTGCAGATCGCTATATGAAACTAGATGGTAGATGTATATGGAAATACAAAAAACCTCGAATAGCCAAAGCGATCTTGAGAAAGAAAAATGGAACTGGAGGAATCAACCTACCTGACTTCAGGCTCTACTACAAAGCCACAGTTATCAAGACAGTATGGTACTGGCACAAAGACAGAAATATAGATCAATGGAACAAAATAGAAAGCCCACAGATAAATCCATGCACATATGGACAGCTGACAAAGGAGGCAAGAATATACAATGGATTAAAGACAATCTCTTTAACAAGTGGTGCTGGGAAATCTGGTCAACCACTTGTAAAAGAATGAAACTAGAACACTTTCTAACACCATACACAAAAATAAACTCAAAATGGATTAAAGATCTAAACGTAAGACCAGAAACTATAAAACTCCTAGAGGAGAACATAGGCAAAACACTCTCCGACATACATCACAGCAGGATCCTCTATGACCCACCTCCCAGAATATTGGAAATAAAAGCAAAAATAAACAAATGGGACCTAATTAACCTTAAAAGCTTCTGCACATCAAAGGAAGCTATTAGCAAGGTGAAAAGACAGCCTTCAGAATGGGAGAAAATAATAGCAAATGAAGCAACCGACAAACAACTAATCTCAAAAATATACAAGCAACTCCTACAGCTCAACTCCAGAAAAATAAATGACCCAATCAAAAAATGGGCCAAAGAACTAAATAGACATTTCTCCAAAGAAGACATACAGATGGCTAACAAACACATGAAAAGATGCTCAACATCACTCATTATCAGAGAAATGCAAATCAAAACCACTATGAGGTACCATTTCACACCAGTCAGAATGGCTGCGATCCAAAAGTCTACAAATAATCAATGCTGGAGAGGGTGTGGAGAAAAGGGAACCCTCTTACACTGTTGGTGGGAATGCAAACTAGTACAGCCACTATGGAGAACAGTGTGGAGATTCCTTAAAACCTGGAAATAGAACTGCCTTATGATCCAGCAATCCCACTGCTGGGCATACACACTGAGGAAACCAGAATTGAAAGAGACACATGTACCCCAATGTTCATCGCAGCACTGTTTATAATAGCCAGGACATGGAAGCAACCTAGATGTCCATTAGCAGATGAATGGATAAGAAAGCTGTGGTACATATACACAATGGAGTATTACTCAGCCATTAAAAAGAATACAGTTGAATCAGTTCTAATGAGGTGGATGAAACTGGAGCCTATTATACAGAGTGAAGTAAGCCAGAAGGAAAAACATCAATACAGCATACTAACGCATATATATGGAATTTAGAAAGATGGTAACAATAACCCGGTGTACGAGACAGCAAAAGAGACACTGATGTATAGAACAGTCTTATGGACTCTGTGGGAGAGGGAGAGGGTGGGAAGATTTGGGAGAATGGCATTGAAACATGTATAATATCATATATGAAACGAGTTACCAGTTCAGGTTCGATGCACGATACTGGATGCTTGGGGCTGGTGCACTGGGACGACCCAGAGGGATGGTATGGGGAGGGAGGAAGGAGGAGGGTCTAGGATGGGGAACACATATATACCTGTGGCGGATTCTTTTTGATATTTGGCAAAACTAATACAATTATATAAAGTTTAAAAGTAAAATAAAATAATAAAATAAAATAAAAATAAAATAAAATAAAAAAAGAAACTAGATGGTTATAGAAAAAGAAAGGCATTTATGGCTTTGCAGTGAGATTGTTTTTTTATAAATTGCAAAAAAAGTTTCTCTCAGGGACTGTATCTTTAAAAGAAAGCATTTAATGGTGTGTTCTGTGAATTCAACTTGACCTGGTTCCCCATGGACTTCAGGGTGTGACATCTTCTTTACTAGCTCAATAGCTAAACTCCTGGAACATTAGCTTCCTGTGCTGAAGGATAAGAGAACTTGTGGCTGAAGGATATCTTTCTAATTTACTTGAGATTTTCTAGTAACTTTGCCTTTCTGGTTTTTGGCATCAGTGATCTAAATTGACAGATCAATTGGGGGCAGACACGCACTTGTCAGGTTCTTTCCAAAAGCAAGTCCAAGACCTACTGCTCCTTCCCAAGAGCTGCTGCTGCTCTGCGTGTTTGAGGCCATCTCCACTAGAATTTGCTGCCATAGGTCGATGGGTTCACAGATATGGGGCAAAATGACTGCTTGGTGATAAAGTTATGCCAGAGTCATAAAGCAATACAAGGAAATAAACACCTCTTTTGTCACTTAGTAGTTTTAAATCTCACAGTGACTAGAAATAGTCAATAATACCACACTGTGTTATTTCACTGTTATATGTAATAGTTATGTCATTATTCTCTAAAATCCAAAGAACAACCATCATAGGAATTTATGTTTGGGATGTCCTTGATTGTCCAGAGGTTAAAAATCTGTCTTTCAATGCAGGGGATATGGGTGTGATACCTGGTTGGGGAACTAAGATCCCACATGCCTTGGGGCAACTAAGCCTGCGTGCTGCAACTACTGATCTCGTGCCACAACTGGAGAATCTATTCAATGCAATGAAAAGCCCACACGATGCAATGCATATCCTGTATGCCCTAACCAACACCCAATGCAGCTAAATAAGCAAATAAATAGTTTGTGTTTAACAGTCCTTCAGCACAGATTAATTAAAAGAAACTAGCATATCAATTTGAAAACGCATGGAACTGCTTCTCGGCCTTTTGGCTAAGATCAAGTGAAAATGAACTGAGACTCTGATCACATCTTATTCAAAAGTTATATGCATCAATATTCACATATCTCATATATGGAATTGGATTGTATAATATGTGCTTAACAAGGGCTTTTGCCCATCCAAATGAAAGTTAAAAGTGAAAGAGAACCACAGATGCAGTTTGAAAATTAGAGAAGATTATGTGATGATAAAAATGTTTAGAGCAAGTTTCAAGTTTCTTCATCTCTGTGCCTAAAATCAAATCCCCATCACCCATCTACTGGACTATTCTAAATAGTTTTCCTGTTTTCATTATGTGCCCATGTAATCCACTCCCCTCCTGCAGGTCTGAGTGATCTTTGAAAAAAATTAATCAGTTTATGTTGCATCCCTTAAGTTCTGGTTGCATTCCACAGAGTATCCCACTCTACATCCTCTTCTCTTGCGTGATGTCATTGCTGACTACTCTTCCAATTATCTCTATAGTTTAGACATACTGAATTTCTCTGTTTATGCAACTCTTCAAGCTCTTTCTCATTTCTGTCTTTGCATTTCCTGTTTTCTTAGCCATCGGCCCTTTTCCTTCTGGATTGTGTTTGTCATTCTCTGTTAAGCTCAAATCACCAGAAAGACCTTCCCCCAGAAACGTCCATTTAATCAGTTCTTATATTATCCTGTTTTATTTTCTTCAGAAAACTTGTTACCTTCTGATTTTTATTTCTTGTCCATCTCCACCCACCTTTGGAATGTTTCATGAGGGTAGAGACCTGGTCTGTCTCATTCATTGCTTTACTCCTAGTGTCTAGAGTAATATCTGAAACATAATACATGCACAATGAATATTTGCTAAATAATAAATATGTTTCTTTCCTTTGGATCCAATAGTCTGATTCTAACATTAGGTCAAATTGCATCATATTGATAGGGACTGAGTAGCATAATCAAATAGTTCAGAAATCCCACTAGGGTGTTGTAACCAGAGAAAAAATTTAAAGGGGCTATGGGAAACGAAAGTAAGTGAGTGATCATTCAAGAAAGCAATGGGAAAATTTTGAAACAATGTGGGCTTGCTTGGCTCATAAAGCAGGGCAAGTCACTTAGCATCAAAGCCAGACAGGCTTGCCTAAAAACAAAACCAAGCTAACTTGCTTAGCAACACAACCATACAATGGAGCCACAAGTCATGCCTCAGGACAATATAACAATAGTGGATAAATAAGGCCTACAGCTTGTCCAAAGACCTCAACAAGTTAATGACCCCAAGGACATGCTCTCTGCACACACAAAACAATAGTTCAGGGAAAGGTGACGTTTCAAAGAGAAAGACGCTCATTATACCAAGGCCTCAAATAATTTTTTCAAACCTCCCCTGCCCAACATGTAGGAGGAGTTAATAATGGAAGACTGGAAGAACAAGGAAGGAGAAGGTCTTCTCACCCTTTTCTCTTTCCCTTTGGTTATAAAAATGTAACTCACTAAGTACCTGGGGCAATACAATGCTCTCCTGCCCATTTGCAAGACTTTAGAAGCATCATATTCTAATAAATCACTTATCTGTCATTTTGTCTCTCACTGAATTTCTGCACTGAGACAAAAAGAACCAGAGCTCTTTGGAGCCCCCAAAATATCACTTAGTAGTTTCAATATCAGTTTCTTGTGGATTCTAGTCTCAGATTCTATGGCCTCAAAGGGTCTTCATGATTTACCTTTATTTTCTAAGCCTGGAGGAACTCCACATTAGATTTCATTACGGAGTACAGATTGTTTTCTATGAAAATGCTATAATTTACAAGATTCCCCCCAGATCATGCATTCTGGAGTAAGTTAGGGTATACATATCTTTCAGATTAAAACAGGATATGTGGCTGCTACCCCTGGCATCCTTTTCCCCATAAGCTGTGCATTTTGTGGGTGCAAGTTTGTATGACTTAATTTCTGGATTTTTCTTTTCTTTTATTTTCTTTAATCTCCAGTTTTGTGCTTCTTGTCAGTGTAACATTGCTTGATTCAATTATTAAGTGTACATACAGCATATCTCTTGTTTTGGGGATTCTTTGCCATAGAAGTTACTGCAGAAGGTTGAATAAAGCTCCCTCTGCTTAAAATCGAGTCTTTCTGGATTATCTATTAGAGATACAGCTTTTTTGTTTTTTGTTTTTTGTTTTTTACTTATGTATTTTTAACACCAAAAACATTTTGTATTGGGGTATAGCATTCTCATAGGTTTTGTATTTCCATAACAAACTGTGGAAAATTCTTAGAGATGGGACTATCAGACTACCTGACCTGCCTCCTGAGAAATCAGTATACAGGTCAAGAAGCAACAGTTAGAACCGGATGTGGAACAACAGACTGGTTCCAAATTGGGAAAGGAGTACATCAAGGCTGTATATTGTCACCCTGTTTATTTAATTTATATGCAGAGTATGTTATGTGAAATGCTGGGCTGGATGAAACACAAGCTGAATCAAGACTGCTGGGAGAAATATCAATAACCTCAGATATGCAGAAAGGGAAGAGGAACTAAAAGTCTCATAATGAAAGTGAAAGAGGAGAGTGAAAAAATTGGCTTAAAACTCAACATTCAAAAAATGAAGATCATGGCATCTGGTCCCATCACTTCATGGCAAATAGATGGAGAAACAATGCAAACAGTGAGAGACCTTATTTATTTATTTATTTATTTTATTTTTCTGGGCTCCAAAATCACTGCAGATGATGACTGCAGCCATGAAATTAAAAGATGCCTGTTCCTTGGTAGAAAAGCTATGACTAACCTAGACAGCATATTTAAAAGCAGAGATATTACTTTACCGACAAAGATCCAAACAGTAAAAGCCATGGTTTTTCCAGTAGTCATGTATGGATGTGAGAGTTGGACCATAAAGAAAGCTATTGCTTTTAAACTGTGATGTTGGAGGAGACTCTTGAGAGTCCCTTGGACTGCAAGGAGATCCAAACCATCCATCCTAAAGGAAATCAGTACTGAATATTCATTGGAAGGACTGATGGTGAAGCTGAAACTCCAATACTTTGACCACCTAATGCGAAGAACTGACTCACTGGAAAAGACCTTGATGCTGGGAAAGATTGAAGGTGGGAGGAGAAGGGGATGACAGAGGATGAGATGGTTGGATGGCATCACCGACTCAGTGGACATGAGTTTGAGTAAGCTTCGGGAGTTGGTGATGGACAGGGAGGCCTGGCGTGTTGCAGTCCATGGGGTAGCAAAGAGTCAGACACGACTGCATGAACTGAAATGAACTGAACTGATTCTTTCCCAAACCCCCTCTCCCATCCAGGCTGGCACATAACACTGAGCAGAGTCCCATGTGCTATTCAATAGGTCTTTGTTGGTAATCCATTTTAAATGTAGCTGTGTGCACATGACTTTCCCTAAGTCCTTAACTATCCCTTTTCCCTGGCAACCATGAGTTTTTTTCCTCTCTGTGTGTTGTAAGTTCATTTGTATCATTTTTAGGTTTTGTTGTGTGTGCTTTTTTTTTTTTTTTTTAATCCGTTTCTGGTACTTTCTATCATATCATAATGAAAAAAGCAAGATCTTTCAACAATAAATGGGGTAACTTTGCATCCTCCATCTTGTTCAACAATATACACATACACACACACATGTTAGAAACAGGAATTCTCAAAGAAACTGCTATCGTACACATCACACAGGTACAATCCACAGTATAAAAACCCAAAATATAAGCTGTCTGAAAAAGGAAAACAAGAAATGTGAAAAAAAAAAAGCAACATTTCTCCTTTTTAAAAGAGAATCAGCTTTAAGTAAAATTATAATACAGATCAAAGAGAACGGAAAATATATTTTAAAATCAGGTGTGGTACTTCAAATGTATCCCTTTGTGCAGATAAGACAACTAAATTTACAAGCTTTTAAACTAAACAATGAGCTTTGGTTAACTGAAAATCAAATTGAAACAAAGTTCTCAAGTAGGACTAAATTTAATTACACTCTTCTCCATCAAAAGTGACAGATTTTTCTATTATACTTTCCTGACATTGAATAAAATAAGAAAATAATGGCTTTTATTGTTATACTGTTTTCTTGCAACGTCTGTTTCTATCCATCTAAATTATACCTTTATATTTGGATGACAGTCAAAGTTTGAATAACAGGCTTGAGTTAATTATGGAACACTATTAAAAAAATCTCAGCCAGAAGATGAATTGTACTTAATTTTAATCTCTTCAGAAATAATTAAACCCAAAAATAAACTTTTAAAGTTGAGGAATTATATAATCTTTATTAATGTTTTATTACTTCCTAGTTTCTGTTGTTATTATTCTTGCTGTTGTTTTCTCAAATCTCCATACACCACAGTGGACATACGCATTTTTCAAATGAGTATTGTAACTTGTACTCTCTTCTGTTCAGTGTTACCAGTCATGAAGTTGAAGTAAAAGTGCTTCTAATAGTTTCCAATTTTAAAAACAACCAGAAGGGAAAGAGACACGTGTACCCCAATGTTCATCGCAGCACTGTTTATAATAGCCAGGACATGGAAGCAACCTAGATGTCCATCAGCAGATGAATGGATAAGAAAGCTTTGGTACATATACACAATGGAGTATTACTCAGCCATTAAAAAGAATACATTTGAATCAGTTCTAATGAGGTGGATGAAACTGGAGCCTATTATACAGAGTGAAGTAAGCCAGAAGGACAAACACCAATACAGTATAATAACGCATATATATGGAATTTAGAAAGATGGTAACGATAACCCTGTATACGAGACAGCAAAAGAGACACTGATGTATAGAACAGTCTTATGGACTCTGTGGGAGAGGGAGAGGGTGGGAAGATTTGGGAGAATGGCATTGAAACATGTGAAATGTCATGCATGAAACAAGATGCCAGTCCAGGTTCAATGCACGATGCTGGATGCTTGGGGTTGGTGCACTGGGACGACCCAGAGGGATGGTATGGGGAGGGAGGAAGGAGGAGGGTTCAGGATGGGGAACACATGTAAAAAAAAAAAAAAAAAAGAAAGGCCTCTACCCACCCCTTCTCTCACATGCAGTTCAATATACTGCAAAACAGTGACCACAACAACCAAGGCAGAACCAAGATGATGGTTTAGCTCATAGTTTCCACACCTCGCTGCTCTTCTCACACACAAGTATAGGGTCAGTGATTACCAGGACATGAGGGGGGGTCTACGGGAAACTGGCTCCTGAACTGATGAACACAGAACTTTTGTTTAAGTCATATTGAGCACCATAATATTT
The DNA here is from genome assembly GCF_032452875.1 of Bos javanicus. Taxonomy (NCBI): domain Eukaryota; kingdom Metazoa; phylum Chordata; class Mammalia; order Artiodactyla; family Bovidae; genus Bos; species Bos javanicus. The sequence goes on from NC_083872.1 coordinate 16,402,971, forward strand.
TAACTAAAATAAAATTCATAGTACTGAAGTAAAAAAAAATAAATAAAAACAACATACAATTTTAAATACAAATTTACCTTGCAAATTTGTAGGTGCTCACTGAATTAAATTTTGGTGAGAGGGAGAAAATGCAACAAAATCAGCTGCATATAATAACAGATATTTGTAATTTTATAATGTGCAGTATTTTCCCCATAGTTACTGGAGATATAACGCCATCATATGAAGAATATACAAGCAGTTGGAGAAAGCAAAGAAGTTTGTACAATTGGATATAATTGCTATGGTAGGAACAAGTACAAAGAGTACTTCCTGGAATTTAAATTGAGGTTTAAAAAATGATTAAAAGTTATATAGTTATTGGGACTTCCCTGGTGGTCCAGTGGCCAAGACTCTGTACTCCCAATGCAGGGGGCTCAGGTTCAATTCCTGGTCAGAGAACTAAGATCCCTCATACCATACAGCACAGCCAATAATAATAATAATAATATGAGAACTATCTAACTTTTTAAAAATAATCTATATTTAAAAAAATAAAAGAAAATTATGTACTATAAAAAAAATACATTATTTTTAAAAAGTTAGATAGTTCTCATATCAGGACACCAGAATTTTCAAAGACCTTACTGTTTGATATATTTGAGGAGTAAGAAAAGAATTCCATGTGACTGGAATACAGTTTATGAGGAGTCCTTTCTGAGGATCTGTATTTACTGGTGAGGAAGTCTATCAGCTCCTTTGCTCATTTCCTTTCCTTCCAATACCTGATAATCACTCAGTTCTGGTAAAAGTTTTATCACTACCTCCTTGAGCCTCCAACATTTCCTCTCTCCTTTTCACCTGATATCCTTGTTCTTTTTGTCATTGAGCAAATAGGAGAAATCAGATAAGAACCTTTTAGATTTCTGCCCTCCTACCTCAAGGCGAATTACCAAGTCAGTTAACCTACCTACATACTCAACCACTTGTATCTGTCCTTTTTCCTGTTAAAAAAAGAAAGGATCATGTGCCTAAAACCAATTCCTCTACCTAATGACCTGGATTTCAGCCCTTTATGCATACTCCTGGATATACATTTTCCAACTGGCTTCCCTCTTTCTCTCTGTTATAGATGATTTTTTTTTCTTCTCTACTGTACTGCTCACATCAAAATATAAAGTTATATAATGGTTCCCACCTCAAAAAAGAACCTCTTCTGACTCCACAATCCAATCTACCTAGTAAGTCCTCCCCTTGTCTGCTCCCATTTACAGACATACACAGACATTTTCTCAAGAATGTGTTTTAAGATGCACAAACACATAATCATTTGTTTGTTATTGCACTTTATTGTCTCGCTCATTTTTTTTCCAAAATATTTATTTCAGATTTATTGGTAATTTCTGAGCCTAACCAATGAAACACCTGTCATTTAAACATTTTTAAATACTTCTAAAATTTAATGTATTTATTTTAATTGGAGGCTTATTACTTTACAATATTGTGGTGGTTTTTGCCATATATTGACATGAATCAGCCATGGGTGTACATATTGCTCTCTCCCTTTTTGACTCTCCCACTCATTTTAAAAGTCTCCACAAATAAGCTTTGCTCTCATTATTCTGTGAAGATTCTCTTTTCAAAGCTATTAATGGATTCCATGTTGCCAAGTTCAATGGTCTTCATTTTCCAGTCCTTAATAATCTCTTCAGCTTTTGCTACATTTGATCACTACCTCCTTGTTTTCTTTATCAGCATCAAAGATATCATTTTCTTTTTTTCCCCCTTTCTCAATAAATACTGCTTTTTAGTCTCTTTTTCTGGTTCTTCCTCATTTTTCCAACCTCCAAATAATGGAGTGGCCCAGGACTGGGTCTTCAGCTAGAATCTGTATTTACCTACTCATTCAGAATTCAAGTGCTTGACATCACTTCCATTTTTATGATCTTAGTCCAAGCCACCATCACCTCTCACCTGATCTAGTACTCTTGACCTTTTTCTTTTTACTACATCCACAATGGCCTTCTTCTATTTCAGCATGTGCTTATTTCCAGGCATTAACTCTCTGCGCCTAAAATATTCTGACCTTGGTGGCTGGATGTCACTTCTTCCACATCTCCGATCAAAACTACCATGTTAGAGAGATCATGATATAAAATATTGATTTTATAAATATTTTAAATATCATGATTTTCTAAAATCATGATTTTCTCCCCTGCCCTTATTCTCCTTTATTTCCTTTCCAGCAATTGTCATGTCTTAAAGTAATTATTTGTTTGTTATTTTCCATCTAAATTCACTAGATTGCAAAGCACCAAAAGAGCAGTCTTGGTTTTGTTTTATGCTGGTGATTAGAATTCTGCCTTGAACAGAGTTTCCACTGAAAATTTCTTATTAAATTATCATTTAAGTCTCAAAAAATGGGCTCTAGGGGAGGGGAAGATAATTTGGTACTCCAAAAGAGGTGGAGGAAAAACAGAAAATAAAACAGAATGAAATAGCCTTTTGCATGCAGTTGAGTTTAATATTTGGGGTTTCTAATAAGGTATTCAAAATTTTATAGTCTTTAGAAATTATTTTGGCTTTACCTGTTTTTCTTTTGCCAACCGAGTTTGTCCTCAAATACAGCAGGGATGGTAAATGGGACTTTCTATGTTTGAAAACACATCCCTGATGGTAAAGTGTTTTAGGCATAAGGTGTAACATCTTCAATATTTGTTTCCTTAACTCCACGTCATTCCCGCACCTAAACACACATAATCTCACTCTTCTGACCGACACACATATAGTTATTTAAAGATGTTCTGAATCACCTGATGACAAGATTTATGCATTCATGTTAAGTCTCCTGAATCTTTACCTTCACCAGACAAGCACCACTTTGCTTATATTATAGGAAAGGGTCAGCTGCATAACTTCATGTGTTTTTAAAAAAGTCAAATAAGTAATATTTCAGACCTTACATTTAAAAATTTAATTTGGAGTGAGCAAACTCTGTATAACAACTAAACTCATTTTTTAAGGCTTAAACAGGGTTGCTGCTGCTGCTGCTGCTAAGTCGCTTCAGTCGTGTCCGACTCTGTGCGACCCCATAGACGGCAGCCCACCAGGCTCCCCCATCCCTGGGATTCTCCAGGCAAGAACACTGGAGTGGGTTGCCATTTCCTTCTCCAATGCATGAAAGTGAAAAGTGAAAGTGAAGTCGCTCAGTCGCGTCCAACTCCTAGCAACTCCATGGACTGCAGTCTACCAGGCTCCTCCATCCATGGGATTTGCCAGGCAAGAGTACTGGAGTGGGGTGCCATTGCCTTCTCCAAAACAGGGTTGCTACTAACGTGCAAAGCAGGGCAGGAGAGAGTTTAAAAAAGTGATCTAAGAGAGATATCTGTGTTCTGACTGGAGTCCATAGCATATTTAGCTTTTGAATAGAAGTTTGAAAGCTAACAATGATCATCTCCTTACCATCAATCCAGAGAAGAAACTAATACTTTGTACCTTGAATCTGGTCCAAAGTTCACACTTAGGATTTCATGTGCTCAGGAAACATCCTTTAAGATGGGATAATGGGATGGAGAGACAAATGAAAATAGAAATGAGACTCTGAAGTAGTCAGAACATAAATTATTGGGACCAGGTAGTTTTGACTACCTATACTGGTTTCTTTAAAGAATATAATACAAGCAAGTACTATACAAAAAAAGTCTGGAAAACAGAAAGAAATACATTTAAATTCAGCACCATGGCATGCATATTGTTATTCTTTTAACGTAATGAATTCTAAAATTTATTTCCCATGAATTTTAAAAGCATGTGTTAATATCATTTATGTTTTTTCTTATCATGCTATTGTCAGAATAATATATCAAAATGTCTTTCTAGGGATCACCCCTGCCTAATTATTTAGGACCTCTAGTCTCTTCAAATCCCTTCTCATCCTGTTCTGTTTTATGCAGGAAGTGTTTCAAGTGTATATATGAAATAGTCTTCTTGCTTCCATTTAGATTCTATCATTTTCTTCCTTGGCAGTATTGGCTCGTAATTTTGATTCCATCTGAGAATGCCTATGCCACCACTGTTTTCATTCCCATGACTTTTGATAGCCTGCCTTAGGCACTAACAAAGCTGAGATGCTGCTGTGATGTCCTCAAAATACATGTCCCAAAGGAACAATCCCCTCTCACAGCTCAGTGTCTATTTCATATTCCAATGAGTACCAACAATAACTCTAGATAGAGATGAAATGTCCTAGTCATCGCCACTGCTGCTACACTCTTCTAAATATTAACACGTCCTGTGCTCCTAATGCCTCAATAAAAGATTTAGTAAATATTCCTCCCTTTTAATAGCAGCTTTCCGTTTAGAGTCAGGCACAAGTTTTCTCAGGATAAAATAACTAATATTTCAAGTGACTTATCCCCTCATGTAAATGAATTCTTGATAGGTTCAATATGGCAGTTCTATTATCATGCATCAGATTTCCGTATTTTAACATATAGAATAGAATTTCAAATTTTGGTCTTTGCTAAATAAATTTATCATCATAGAATATTATACTGACTGTTTTTACTTAGCATTACATAATTAGCATCTTTTAAGAATCTCTATTTTAATGTACTGTTCATAATTTTAATAGTTTAGTATCTGTGTTTGAGAGAATTCAGGGCAAAAATAGGAGTATCTGACCCAAATAATCCTTTCTTCTGATGTGCTAACATTATTTTGTGGGTATGGTAGAGGAAAAAAATAAAATAATACATGGTTTGGCATTACTATTCCATAATGGAGTTAAATGATGTGGTAGCACAGCTAGAAACATGAGCCAGAATCTTTCCTCATCTTGGTATTAGATCAGAACCTGATGTTCTAAGTTTCTGAGTCATGACTTTAATTTCTCCATGTACCTATTCCTTCAAGTACAATAACATGTTGTTTCAGTAGATCTTATGCATGACCTCCTTGTACAGCTTGTTCACTTCAACAAATATTTATTGAACTACATTATGCATCAAGCACTACATTAGATGTTGCAGGTACAAAGGAAGAATAAGATAGGGTCCCTTCATTTGGCTCGTTTTCTCTGGAAACTGTGTATCCACATCCATCTCTCCTATTGACTTTTTTGCAGACAAGGAAAACAATCTAATTGAAAAGGAGAATAAAACCAGAGGAAATCAATTAAATATTCCTTAAGGAAACTCATTTGACTAGAAAAAACAGGAAGATCAAAAAAGATCAATAGCCTAAAATTTTACCTGAGTGCACCATTATTTATCAACAGATGATTTTAAGGTGCCTTTTTATGTATATTTTATAAGAAATCTAAAATGCATGCAATAAATGCTTTCCTTAAAAAATGTTTATTTAAACCAATGGAATAAATATCTTTAGCTTGAAGTAAGAAGAGCCTTTTGAATCCCCAAAGAGAGTTTCTGGAGCTTTCCATTAATCAGGAGAAACATTTAAATCAATATTGATGGAGGTGGGGTCGGGAGGGAAGAGACAAGAGTAAGATCACATTCATAGGACTTGTCTGCACTTTAATAAAGGGAATGTTGAATTTTCCTTTTGAAACAGAAGGAAGTAGGATTTGCATTTTTGACATTGATTCCTCATGCCAATAAATCCTAATGTTTTCTGTTTATGTATGTAAGACTCCTATATAAAACAAAACAAAACAAATAAATAAAGTCAGCAAGGAACTGTTAGATATATGTCATTACAACACTTATATATTCGCCACAGCTAGGAGAATTAATTCTTGTTGAGATCAGCAAAGTCAAACTACACAAACTGTCAACTGCCTGCCTGACAGGCAGAGCCTGTCAACTGCCTAACTCCTCAGGGAACCAATCCCCACCCGCTAGTGAATGTTATCAGGGATTATCAATGTGAACTTGTGCTTTCTTATATCCAGGGGGATCACGAACTGTATAAAGATTTGGAAAGAGAAAAAATGCATTGATGCTTTTCCTAATTTTGTTTCAGATACTCTAACTAGTATTGTTCATAAATCAATGAACAACCTGAATATTAATAACCAGAGATGTTCAAATATACTGGAAAGCAAATGAAAATAGTTATAAATTTTGAATAATTCATCATAATAGAGTTGTAACTTCCCACATAATGATATAGGTACATGTGTTCACAAAATACAATCTAGATGCCTTTAGAAATGCATATTTCTTAAAACATGAATTATAAGAATAATGAGTAAAAACATATTATATTAATATAAAAATAAGATATTTTAATTAGCTCTTTTTGTCTCTTGGGGAAAATGGCTCAGTTATAGAAATCAGAAATTATACTTTTGTTTCTAACATATTGGGAGAATATGGCAGAGCATTTAGGTATGTAGGCAGATGCAAACACACATAATTCAAAATCACACCAAAATTCAAATTGAGAATTAGAGACTAGTAATGGAGAATACAATGTGTGCATGTGTGTTCTTTGTTGTAATTCTTAATTTACGTTGGTTATACCTCAAATTAATATAGCAAATGTTTTTCAGTAGGAGCCATTTAGGTCTCAGAGATAATGGAATGACTACCACATAGTTTTGGCCTGTAAGTATGGCTTCCCCGGTGGCTCAGACACTAAAGAATCTATCTGCAATGTGGGAGACCTGGATTTGATCCCTGGGTTAGCAAGATCCCCTGGAGGAGGGCATGGCATCCCACTCCAGAATCCCCATGGACAGGGGAGCCTGGAGGCCTACAGTCCCTGGGGTTGCAGAGTTGGATATAACTGAGCAACTAAGCACAGCACAGCTTAAATCTAATAATGATACCAGAAAACACATAACCACATACAGTCATCTCTTGGCATCCGGTATCTGAGGGGGATTGGTTTCAGGTATCCCCCCACTCCCAAAGATACCAAAATCTGCCAATGCTAAAATCCTTTATATAAAATGGTATATATTTTCATATGATCTATGCATTCCTCTTGTATACTTTAAAACATCTCTAGACTTATAATACCTAATACAATGTTAATTGTTGCTGGTGAGTGGCAAATCCAAGTTTTGCCTTTTAGAAATTACTGTAATTTTTTTCCAAATATTTTTGATCTATAGTGGGTTAAATCCATGGAGGATGTTGAAAGTGAGGATAGAAAGGGCTAATTACAAAATTAAAAACAAAATGAGCATCATAAAAGAGGTTTTTAATAAAGAATTGTTTTCCAGGGTAAAACGAAATAGATTTCTGTCAGGAACAGTCAGGAAATGCTTCATGGTAAAAGCGAAAAACATAAATTAGTTTATACAGTAGGAAATAGTATTAGACTTAACTTCTATAAGCAAATTATCAGCTTATAATTTGTAAGAAAGCACAGTTTCAAAAAAGCACAGTATGACCATGTAGAAGTATTTTCAAGATGACCAATTCAAAATATTGTCCTTATTAAAGAGAAGAAGGAATACTTCCATTCTCTTACCTCCATCTCTGCCTATTCATGCCCTGACAAGTTCCCATGGGGAGAGAAGACGTTAATCTTATTGATCAGAATGTAAAATGGTTTAATTGCTCCTTGTTAGGATGAAGGGCTCCCCAGGTGGTTCAGCTGTAAAGAAGCTGCCTGCCAATGCAGGTAGATGTGGGTTCAATACCTGGGTCAGGAAGATCCCCTGGGAAAGGAAATGGAAACCCACTCCAGTATCCTTGCTTTGGAAATCCCATGGACAGAGGAGCCTGGTGGATTACAGTCCATGGGTTCTCAAAGAGTCAGACATGACTTAGTAACTACACAAGATGGAAGCTCCTTGTGAGGGCAGGGATCTTTGTAGGTTGAATTTACTGATATGTGTTTAAACCCTAGAACTGTGCCTGGTATATAACAGGTGCTTATAAATATGTATTGAACAAATAAAAAGGCACTGACAATGGCGGCTATGATGCATTTTTAACTCGTTCTCTACATCCATCAGGCTGAGCACTTTTTGAAGGTAGGAACTATTTAATTGACTTTTATAAACATATAGATGCATTGTGAAATGTTTAATATTTTGAAATGACTGGACATCAGAAAAAAAATATTAATGAGTAGCCCCACAAGCTACATGAAAAGGGCAAATGTCTTGGCATTTCAAATAGAATAAATGTAAGTAAACAAGCTATCAAACATTTAAAGGGAGTCAAATAAGTTTTGAACTTTTCGATTTCATCCATCCTTTAACACAAAGGCATTATTAGACCTAAACTACAATGCTTGTATAAATGAATTTCAGTTGAACTAGTTATCTTTGGGAGAAAATAAATATATCCAGCCAGTTGATCTAATTATATAGTAGAAAATAAGAATTTGTCACAAACGTGAAGCTGATCAGGCCAACATATTGCTATTTTGATCAGGGAAAGACTTGAAAGCACAAGTTTCACTTTCATGTGTTTGTTTGGTAACACACCAAGAGGAAAAAAAAAAGAATCTGAACAATACAAAAGGAATTTCACCTTTGCCATCTACAGGATGAAGCAAAAGTTTTCGAAGAATTTCTTTCCCAGATTTGTAGCAAAGATGTCACCGAAAATGTGACCTTTAACAGATGACTATCGACTTCAAACACTCTCCTTTTCTTACTTCCTTCCTAATTCATGTGCCAAAAAGAAAAAGTAATTTCCATTACATTATGAATTGGTCATCCCTTCCCTTACTGCATTTTCTCAGGGTCAACACGATCCTGAGCAGTCATGGTTGCCTACAATAGTTGAGGTCGTAGAAGGACTTGCTCAAATGGAAATAAAACTATCTAAAAATTTATGCCTGAAGTTTGGTATCACTGATTGTTCTGGTAATCAGATAAAATGTGTTAGAAATCTATACAGATTATAAATCAGATTTTAGCCACTAATAGAAATTTTCTAAAACATCCTCTTTAAGCAAATTAATTGCTTGATAAGTGACAAGGATATTTTCCACATTGTTGAAAAGAGAATGTTTCTGCCTCTAAGCAACTTTTAAGCTAAAAGAGATAATTTATCCTGAGGCAAGATCCATTAAAAGCATCTTTATTTTTGTATGTGTGAATTATCATATAAGGGGAATACTTGCAAAGCTACCGCTTTATCATATATGTGTACCTAATTGGTCAGTTGGGCTTCCCAGATGGCTTAGTGAAAGAATCTGCCTGCCACGCAGGAGACTCATGTTTGATCTCTGGGTAAGGAAGATTCCCTGGAGAAGGACATGGCAATCCACTCCAGTGTTCTTGCCTGGGAAATTACATAGACAGAGGAGCCTGACAGGCTACAGTCCATGGCGTTGCAAAAGAATTGGACATGACTTAGCAACTAAACAACAGCAAGTGTGGTGTAATCTTAGGAATTTTGCAAAACGAATGCCTTTGATGCTCAGTGTGAATTAAACATATTTTAGAAATGAAGTGACATGTTGCAGAAAACAGTTTCTCCATAAGCTGCTTACATGCAAGTCTCTTCAAAGAGCTAAGTTTCTCTGATAAAGTTTCAGTCATTACCCCACAAGCAACTAGAAATCTGGAAGCTAGCCAGGTGGTTAGTACTCAACATGTTTAAAGCAAAACCAGTGTTGTAGGCTGGCAGACACTCTGATGTTAATGGCACATTAGATTACGACTGAGACTTTTATTACAAGGACTCCGAAGGTGCAGCCTTTGATAGGTGACATTCTTACTGTGTTTCAGGAGTGGAACCTTTAATCTCCTTCTGAGTTGTTAGGTTTCACAGTTGTATCACCGCGGTCTCAAAGGTTTGTTGGTGAATTCCTGGACGATTACTTTATGTTCTGACTAGAGTGAAGGGTGAATTAAGCAGACTTAATAATAGCAAAGCAGAAGACTTATAATTTCATTTATTTTACATAGCTTTTTAAAATTATTATTAGGAATTCCCTTTCTAAGCATGTATTGTATGAGCATCTAACAATATTCATAGATTCTATTTAAATAACTCAAGAACTGATTTTTCCCCCTTGGGAACTGTATATAATCTTTCATCATAATTTTCCTCTGTGCAATGAAATTCTAGTAAGTATATGTATAAATTATATATCTAGCTTATTTTTACTATCAAAATCAGTTAAAGACAACTCAGCTGTGTTCTTTCTTTCCATTATAGTTTCAAGAGTTTTTGATTTATTTTTTAATATATGTAGGTTTATCAGAAGTATTTTGTAATTGATCAAGTGCTCTTATCCAAAACTGGATATACTACAGTCATTTGGTACTTGATAATCTTTTACTTGCTAATCATTAAAAATAATACATGTCATCATGGTAGGAACAGTAAAAACAATAAAAAGGCATGGAAGCCTACTAAGATGAAAATTGATTGGGTATATACCATTCACTTTGAAAAATCATCTAGTCTACTATATTATAAAAATATATAAATTTGTGAATTATGTACCTATGAAATATGTACATATATATATATATATATGAATTCTAAACAACATATGAAAAAGGTATATTTAAATAGGGTCATTTTAAATAGAAAGTGATATAAGCTCATCCTACTCTTGGAGGAGATAATCAAGAGGACATGTCTGCTGGTTGACCCATGAGTGCACCAAATCAGAGACTCCTCATCCCTACCCATTCTTTGGATGTGTGTTCTATATTCCTTTTGTTAGAAGCCACCCAAGGATACAGCCTTGGGATCATAAAGTGGTTTGGAGATCATTTTGTTTTACTCTGATAATATGTTCCTACAAAAGTGCTTCATCTTTGAGATTTATGGAAAAGACTCTGATAAGTGTCTAAAAATTAAGATCACATGGAAGAGGCAACAATGGACATTTCAATTGCTCCCCGAAGGTTACCTACAATATGTCATGGGAAGTAATCCAAGATCTTTCCCTCTTTTCCCTCCCTGAGCAAGAAAGCAGGCCCATTTCATTGATGACATAGTGCTAACACATGAAGACCTGCCTCTGCTGCAGATCAGTTTGCAACTTTGTGGGTGAGGAACTCCCAGAAAATTCAAGGTCCAGGCACAGCCAGAAGTTTGGGGAGTTATTTAGATGGCTAATACATGCTCTGTTCTGGAATCTGGAATTGAGAAGATGCAATTCTATTCAGCCCTTACAAATGTGAAAGAGATACAAGACTTTGTAATGATTTTGGGGGTTTTGAAAGATCTTTATTTCCTACTTGGCATTCCTTATACCACCTGGTAAAGAAAGGGCATATATGGGACTAGGAATCAAAACAAGTTGCCTCTAAGAAGGCAAAACTACTAGTGAAAGTGAAAGTCGCTCAGTTGTGTCTGACTCTCTGCGATCCCAACGACTGTAAAATGCCAAGTTTCTCTGTCCATGGAGTTCTCCAAGCAAGAATACTGGAGTGCATAGCCTATCCCTTTCTTCAGGGAATCTTCCTGACCTAGCGATCGAACCAGGGTCTCCTGCATTGCAGGTGGATTCTTTACCAGCTGAGCTCTGAGCATCTCCTGCACAGGACTACCATCTGAATTTGATGCGTCTGTGACTCCAGATGGTATGGGTTGTACACTATGACAGAGAAAACAGGAGAGAGTACTCCTAAGACTTTGGTCTCAGCTCTGGTAGGGCACAACATCCCAATATATTCCTATAGAGCAACAGTTTCTGTCAGTGGACACTGCATTTATCCACAGATCCTCTCACAAAGGGAGAGCCTAGCCTGGTAAGAACTTCCCTACCTGTCAAGGGATGGTGGGTTGAGAATATGTTCTGTGGACTGACCTGTGTCATGGCTTAAACTCCCTCTTTGACTAAGTGGCCCACTTGCTGCACAGGAGTACTTTGTCCACCAGCCCTCAGTCTCTAAAACTGCAGGCGCCTCCAGGCTCTGAAGAGTATGCATATCCTCCAAGCACCCCACCCCTATTCCTGTGGCAGTCCCTGTGGCCTGCAGACATGGAGCAGGGGAAATTCCTGTTGATGCCTGGTATATAGATGCCTGGGAAAAAAAGGAATCGCCACAGCCAGTGGGTTGAACTCAGTGGTTTGGCTGGTAATCACTCATAAGCCCTGGCTGTTAATCCTCTGTACTGACAGTTGAGCTATTCTAAAAGGGTTAACCCTATGGTTTAGACAATGGAAAGCAGATGGGTGGAAGATCATTAGTAAGTCCTCTATTACTACTACTACTACTAAGTCGCTTCAGTCGTGTCCGACTCTGTGCGACCCCATAGACGGCAGCCCACCAGGCTCCCCGTCTCTGGGATTCTCCAGGCAAGAACACTGGAGAGGGTTGCCATTTCCTTCTCCAATGCATGAAAATGGAAAGTGAAAGTGAAGTCGCTCAGTCATGTCCAACTCTTAGCGACCCCATGGACTGCAGCCTACCAGGCTCCTCCACCCATGGGATTTTCCGGGCAACAGTACTGGAGTGGGGTGCCATTGCCTTCTCCCAATAAGTCCTCTGGGGTCAAGAAATTTGGGTTCACCTGAAAAAGCCTGAGGCAGCCCTCACTGTCTTCCACTTTTCCACTTATAAAGCATTGATGTCCCCTGGCAATCAGGAAGCCTAGTGACTGACACATGGGTACAGCAGATTGAGCGCACTTGAGGAGTGTCCACTGTAGTGCCTCCAGAGGGTTGTGTATTGCCAAGGATGCCAGATTACTCTTAAGACACAGTTTCTTGGTTAATGCAGTAACAGCATGCCCTGTGTGTTCTAAACACCACCCAAGATAACTGCCAAAGGAGTCTAATGACATTCACTGGAGTCCCCCACTGATGAGGGATTGGCAAATTGAATATATTGGCCTCTTTCCTCTGAGTGAGTGTTCTAAATAGGCCCTGGTGTGCATGGACACTGTATCTAGCTTAACCCAAAGTTTCCCTTATTGCCACACAGACCTTGCTGCACCATTAGAAGACTAGAAGAGCTGAGTATCATGTATAGAAAGCCTTATCAAATAGACAGTAATCTGGGGTCAGAGTTCCAAGGTCATAATATGCAAAACTGGGCAGAAGAATAGGATGTGAAAGTTCCATTTCCTCTATAGTTTGCAAGCAGAAGGGTTAATGGAAAGGAAGGTAGAATATTAAAGCAGTAGATTAAATTACTAACAAGTAAAACCACTCTGGCTGGGTGAACTAATGTACTGCTCCAGGCTTTAACACCTTTGAATGGTCAACCAGTGGGACTTGTTGCCTCGCATACCAGACTGGAGACCCAGGCCAAAATATCCAAAGCTACAAATGTATAGAAATCATGCACATACACACAAAAAACAGCCTCTGCCCTGACTCTTATCATGGATCAATGCATTATGCTGTTGAGACCACCAAGCCCCATCATGCCTGAGAAATTTATGAGATGTCACATCAGGGCAGTAAGTTACATCGTACCCCTGAGTGAAAACAACTCAGTATTTAGTGCTGTAAGCCAGACCTCTTAAAATACATTATACTGGAAATGGAACACGTGTTATTGAAAGAGGGGAGAAATGAGAGACCTGGTCTGGTGTATTCCACCCCCAGTATATCATCTCACACCAACAGCATGGTCTCCACCGGCCGGCATGCACAACATGCCAACCAGGCCCAGTTCCTAAAGCCGCCAACCTCCTTCTCGTCCAGGCCAGGTGGACACATTCTCTTTTCCACTGGAACAATCATTTGGACACTGTCTTTGTCTCCTCCATTGGCCTAGCGGACATTTACAGCACACATAGAAACTTTTACTAAATTCCTTCAGTAAGCCTCAAGTGATAGCCAACAAAGCCTGTCTACACTGAACACTGAAATATCTCTAATAGAAAAGCTTTCCTCCAAAGTGAAACAGCCTTGCACATTATTACTACCTTACAAGGAGGCACACCCACCATTATCCAAAGAGAACGTTGTGTGTTCATGTCTAATCAGTTGGCCCTTGTGTCATCTTTATTAAATCACATAAAAACACAAGTAAATGCCTTGAGTGATCTGACCACTACCTTAGTAAATCAGTGGTTTGGGTCATGGGGCTCTTGGTTAAAACAAAGTTACTTCTTTTGAAAATCATTATCTGAATGTGTTTTCTCTTACATGTGTCTATACACTTGCTGTGGCATCTGTCTCCAAAATAGCAAGATACACCCCAAGCTGAGCCACCTCCATGCTAGTTAAACCCCAGGCTGACAGTTCAGGGCATGCTGCATGCCAGAGGCCCATATAAAATCGTAAAAGTCGGTCAAGAAGGGGTAAAATGTTGGAGGAGGTTATCAAGAGGACATGCCTGCCAGTTGCCTCTCAAGCTGGAGCCAGACAATCAGACTCCTCATCCTCACTCCTGGCCTTAGAGTGTGCATTCACTTTTCTTTCCCACACTAGAAGCTGCCCAAGATGCAGCCTTGAGAGTATTATGATGTCGATGCCATTTGAGTGAGATTTGTGACATTTGTGCACATGCATGCAAGTGCTTAGTTGCTCAGTCGTGTCCAACTCTTTGTGACTCTGTGAACTATAACCCGTCAGGCTCCTCTATCCATGGAATTTTCCAGGCACGTATACTGGAGTGCATTGCCATTTCCTACTCCAGGGGATCTTCCCAACTCAGGGATAAAACCCTTGTCTCCTGGGACTCCTGCATTGGCAGGCAGATTCTTCACCACTGAGCCACCTGGAAAGCCCAGTAAAGTCTTCTATGTAAACTTTTAAGATATTAGCAGGTGGGTGTGGAGATCTCTTTGTCTTATGGTTGCCCAAGATAAGCCTTGTAAGTAAGTTCCCTTGCTTATTAAAACTGCCACCTACCAATATGGAGTGATCTGCCTCTTTCTTCAGTCTCTCTTAGCCCTCTGTGTATGAGGGCCAATTTCAAAACCAACAGTTACATTGATATAGAAGCATCATTTTGGGGAAAAATTATAAGTAAAGAAAACTAAGGATGTGAATTGATTTTCCCAAAGTGATAGGCAACTCAAGATTAATAGACCCAGGCCTTTAGCCATGTCATGTAGATGCTTATTGAAGAATGACTGTATGCCTAACACCGTACTTTGCATGCACACTTGAGGGAAACTTTCCATCAAGTATGAATCACTCTGCTGAGTCAGCATGCTGTTGTGGTTTAAGTATCATTCTAAATGCAAAATAGGTACCAATCTGTGTCTGGTAAACAGTAGTGTAAGCATAAGTCCCAGTTTGTGCTGACAGTTCTTGGATAATAAGTCAGAATTCTTGACAAATACATACATCAGTCCAGAGTTCTTGGCCGACACCAGTTGTCCCCTCTACTTAATGCCCTCTCCTTCTCTCTTCATATTAGTAGCTTGAGTTTTGTCTCCCCCAATTTACTTCTAATTCGTTCCTAAACCCAAGCTAATTTGCATTCTTCCCTCACTTCTCCACTAAATCTGCTATTCCCAAGGTCACCAATGACCTCCTTTTTGCTAAAACTGATGGACACGTCAGTTTATTATTTTCCCCTCACATTAACTAGTACTATGCTCGCACTATTGCCTCCTCCTACCTGCATGAAATATTTCTTTCTCTTAACTCCTTTTGTCTTACTTTTCTCTTAGATTTTTTTTTGTCTCATTCTTTGAGCTATTTATTTCATTCTGCCTTTCCTAAGTGTTGATATTTTTTAAAGACCATTCCTTAATTCTTTTCTGCTTAAAAAAGGCTCCTCTCACATCACTGTGATATTTCACCAATTTTCACAGGTTTATTTATCTTCTTATGATTCCCAGGACAGCTCTTTCTCATGAACTTCAGTTCACTTGAACAATGCACATTCTTTTGATCCTTCTTGCCCAAATTCATCTCCTTCTCTTCCATATGCCAGAAGTCACATGCCACAGAGGTTCAGGCCATATTATCAATTTCCTCAATAACCCTTAACATACACTTGACTGACATCTCTGTTTTAAAGTTGTCTACTTTCATTTCATTAACAGAGAATCAAACAAGACTTTCCCCCCCTAAAATATAAACATATATTGTTCACTCTTTTAATAAAGCTGAGACTCTGCTGACTTCCTCCTCCATATGAATAACAACACAAAGTTCATACAAGGTGTGATATTTCCTCCGTTCCTCACCAACTTCTCCAGTTTCACCTTTTCCCTGACCCCTTGTTTCCAGCCTCTGTCACTGAACTGTATGATGTACTGGCAGAAGACGAGCAGACTCCTTAGTTGGGAAACCATCTCTAGCAATTATTTATCAGGATAATCACAGCTTCTTAGACTCATGGCTACAGACTAGATTTGCTCATATTATACTGCCCACTCCTGTTGCTTCTAGCAATCAGCTTTCAGGTTCTTTCATGCTGAAAAGTGTGAGATAGTCTTCTGCCAACATGTTGCATAGCTAAGTAATACAAAGGTCTGAACACTTAGGAGATGCTTGGAGCTATCTGAAAAGAATCTATGATTGAAAGAACTGTCTTGAGGGTTACATTGTTCTGTTTTATACATTTTCATAATTTCCTTATTTTGCTACAATATTTGATGTTTTCTATTAAAATCTTCACATTTACCAAAACATAAAAAAGGCATTACTGTGCAAATTATCATGTGTAGAATGCTGTGCCTTCTGTTATAGAATTTATCTGAATTCACGTTATAGGGTTTCAGGGTCAGCAGTTACAAAGGTGTTGCTGAAAGGACAGTTCTAATTGTGCCAGAAAACCTAGGCAGCATAGGCATTGCTTTGTACCATATTTAAATTTGTATCATATACCATCCTCAAATTGTTAAAACTTTTTATATTCAATAATCAATATAGTATCCAGCAGAATAATAAATCATAGAATTATTTATGATTACAATTAAAGTGTACTTTTCATTTACAAAAGGAAAGAATAGGTTACTGGAGAGGGGATGTGATTTAATGAAAATGCAATTGCACAAGCAGCAGAGGTTCCCAAGTAAGATAATAAGTGTGAGAGCATTTGGAAAAAAAAGTGTTATGCAAATGACATTAATGTTAAAAATATAAAATGTTCATTTCTAGCAGACCTCATGCATTCTGCGATTATCAGAATAACATTCAAAAATTATTCAAAACAGGCAGTAATATATGGTACCGTAGAAAACTCTAAGTCCCAGGCTTCAACTTCAAACTTAAAACTTATTGCTTTTGTGGTCTTAAAAGTTGACCCTTAACATCCTTTCTACACACTATCTTTTTAACTTTGTGTTTATATAGTGGTATTCTGCTGATGTTCTTGTCTTTTTCCTTTAGGAAATGTTCCACAGTAACGATGTTATTAAACTCGATGTGTTCCAAAACAGTTGTCAGAGACCGTGGCAAACTTTGATTCAATCTCAGTGGAATGACTGCAAGGTAATTGTCCCAAAATCATCACTTTCTGTATGTCTCAATAAAACCGGCCTTGAAAACATGAAAACTGCTTTCTTGGAAGCCTGTGAGGGAAGGAACATGACTACATTTCCTATAAAATGCCAAATTACACAGAAATTTCAGAGAGCAGGTAAAAGTCTAAAGAAGTTAATATAAGAAGGCTTATATCCCTTTTCTTTCCTTTTCCTCTTCCCTCTCTCCTTCTTTTCCTTCCTTCCACACTTGAGCATGTTTCATAGAAGTATTTTTTAATGGACATTAATATTATTACCTATTTGTATTTATTTCAGACCTTTCTCAAATGAAGTTCAAGAATTTCCATAAAAATAATTTTATTAATAGTTAGAACACCCTTATGTAGAAAGCAGTGGGGAAAATGTTACTTAATCTCTTACAAAGTGAAAAAAATAAAGTATAAATGCTTCAGGTGAGGTGCAGTTAAAACAGTGGGAGATCCAGATGTACAACACGGTCCTGTACTTCTTTCCCCCTTATTTTGTTTTAATAACAGGATTTCAGTTCTCCTCCCTTTCTTCATTGATTAAAAGATTTTCTCCTTGTCTCTCCAAGTAGAACATGTGTTACTGGAGGTCAAACGATTCAAAAGAAGCTCTTTCACTATATTTCTAGGGCCTAGACTCATGTCCATAGCAGTTAACGTATATTAAACTGAATTAAATTAAGCTATCACTTTCAATTTTAAAGGTGCATGTATTTTTTTAATTCCAACATTACAAAAGGGTTATATGGTAAAAACTAGGTCTTTCTCCTCTCCAGATACACCTTCCCTGACCCAGAGGCAAAAACCAACAACATTTCCTTGTCATGTGTATGTTTCCAGATACTTTCATGCATATTAAAGAGTGTGTGTGTCTTAGCCTTTATATTCATTTTGAACACGTGAGAGAGCAAATAAATACAACATACTAGATATTTTTAACTTAGAAATATATATTGGATAACTCATTTGTGAACTTTACATTTGGAAATAACTTTAAATTTGTATTTTAAAAAAGTAGCAAGAGGGACTACCCTGGCAGTCCAGTGGTTAAGACTTTGTGCTCCCAATGCAGGGGGATTCAATCCCTGGTCAGGGAATTGAGATCCCACATGTCATGCAGTACAATGAAAAAAAATTTTTAAAGGGTAGCCATAAAATTAAAAGACGCTGACTCCTTGGAAGAAAAGCTATGACAAACTTAAACAGTGTATTAAAAACCAAAGACATCACTTTGCCAAGAAACGTCCATATAGTTAAAGCTCTCATTTTTCCAGTGTTCATGTATGGATGTGAGAGGTGGACTATAATGAAGGCTGAGTGCCAAAGAATTGATGCTTTTGAATTGTGCTGTTGGAAAAGACTCCTGAGTCACTTGGACTGCAAGATCAAACCAATCAATCCTACTGGAAATCAACCCCAAATATTCATTGGAAGGACTGATGCTAAAGCTGAAGCTTCAATCCTTTGGCCACCTGATGTGAAGAACCAACTCACTGAGAAAGACTGATGCTAGGAAAGGTTGAGGGCAGGAGGAGAAGGTGGTGACAGAGGATGAGATGGTTGGATGGCATCACCGACTCAGTGGACATGAATTTGAGCAAACTCTGGGGGATACTGAAGGACAGGGAAGGCGGGAGTGCTGCAGTCCAGCACTCCATGAGTCATGTTCAACTCATGTGCAAAGAGTTGAACATGACTTAATGACTGAACAACAACAACAATGCAGGAATAAAAATAATATAAAGAACATCAAAATACTCTTAGTTCAGTTCAGTTCAGTTCAGTCGCTCAGTCACGTCCAACTCTTTGCAATCCCATGAATTGCAGCATGCCAGGCCTCCCTGTCCATCACCAACTCCCGGAGTTCACTAAAACTCATGTCCATCGAGTCAGTGATGCCATCCAGCCATCTCATCCTCTGTCGTCCCCTTCTCCTCCTGCCCCCAATCCTTCCAAGCATCAGGGTCTTTTCCAATGAGTCAACTCTTCGCATGAGGTGGCCAAAGTAATGCAGTTTCAGCTTTAGCATCACTCTTTCCAAAGAACACCCAGGACGGATCTCCTTTAGAATGGACTGGTTGGATCTCCTTGTAGTCCAAGGGACTCTCAAGAGTCTTCTCCAACACCACAGTTCAAAAGCATCAGTTCTTCGGCGCTCAGCTTTCTTCACAGTCCAACTCTCACATCCATACATGACCACTGGAAAAACCATAGCCTTGACTAGATGGACCTTTGTTGGCAAAGTAATGTCTCTGCTTTTGAATATGCTATCTAGGTTGGTCATAACTTTCCTTCCAAGGAGTAAGTGTCTTTTAATTTCATGGCTGCAATCACCATCTGTAGTAATTTTGGAGCCCCCCAAAATAAAGTCTGACATTGTTTCCACTGTTTCCCCATCTATTTCCCATGAAGTGATGGGACCAGATGCCATGATCTTCGTTTTCTGAATGTTGAGCTTTAAGCCAACTTTTCCACTCTCCTCTTAACCTGGATTCAAATATTACTAACATTTTACCCTGATTATTATTTGATTAATCTCTCCTTCTGTTTATCCCTCTCTTTCTTTCTCTCTCTCATCATGTGGACATTCCACATACCATGGCCTTTTACTCCTAAATATGTTGATCTTTAATTCCTAAGAAGAATGATATTCTCTTACATAACCACACTAAAATTCTCCAGTTAAGAAAATTTAATACTAATGTGGTTTCCCAAGTGGCACTAGTGGTAAAGAAACTGCCAGCCAGTGCTAGAGATGTAAGGGACAAGGGTTCAGTCCTTGGGTTGTCAAGATCCCCTGGAGGAGGGCATGGCAACCCATTCCAGTATTCTTTCTTGGAGGATTCCATGGACATAGGAGCCTGGTGGGCTGCAGTCCATGGTGTTACAAAGAGTCAGACACAACTGAAGTGACTTAGCACACAGCACAATACTGATATAATACTTTAAATAATAAGTGTCCACATTACAAAAGTATTTGGACCAAAAAATATTCATTAGTCTAGGATGGGGGACTGCATTTAAATATTGTATCTCTTCAGCCTGCCTTACTCTGAATCATGTCAGTACCTTTCTGATTGTCATGACATTGGTAGTTTTGAGAAATAAAAACCTCAATGTCTCTTAGTTATTGGAATGTTTCTCATTTTGGATTTGTCTGATGTTTCCTGATTAGCTTTAGATTGATGATCCCAGGCAAAAATAATACATAGGTAAATTCGTTCATTTCTGGGAATCAAATCTGGGGATGCCTAATATCCACCTGTCTTTCACTGGTGATGTTAATTTTGAAAATTAAAACAACAGTCAAGGTGTTGCCTGATTTTCCACTGTAATCATTCTTTTTGTTCTTCCTTTCAACTGAGAAACAGTCTCTATGAGCCATTTTACAGCTATTCAGATATTCTCCTTCACATCAAACCCCCCCACCCCAGATATAGCACCTAACTGTGATTTATTCAATCCAATTGTTACTATTTTGAAAGCAAAATGACAATTTTGCAACTTCCACTCTTTCCATTTCCTAGTTGGTCCTCCGAATATAATGTAAATAAAGGCTATACCTCTTCCCCTATTTATTTATTATCTATTTATTATTGATATGGACTCATAAATTCTTACTTCATTAAATAGCTTATAATTATTACTGTGCTTAGTTACATTGGTCCTCATAGTAACCAGACTGAGTCAAGATTTGACTCGTGAAAGTCTAGGAAGACCATCCCTTACCTCCTCTAGGCCAGAACTATCCTTCCCAAGAGGAAGAGGCAGTGAAAAGCAGCCATGAATCTTCAGTGGCAGTTGAGCCAGGGCTGGTCTCAGATCCTAGACTAGCTTGACTGCTGTATGTGAGGAAGCGCTCAACGAAGTGTCACCCAAATGCCAAGTGAACCTTCCCCAGTCTTCACGGCAGGTGTCTCCCCACATGGCCACCCAGCCTGTTCTGATGTGCTGACAGACCTTTCACTTCAGTCTGACTAACCGTACTAATCGGTCTGGTCCTACTGAACATGCGTGGGCCATCCGGCCCTCACATCACCTGAGACTGAGGGACAAGAAGAAATTGAAACCGTTCATGTTACTGATGTTGGCCTCCCAGTGTCTCAGAAGTTATTTTGACTTCAAAGCTCACCCTCTTCTCTTTACTAGCCCACCAAATCACCCAGGTATCTCCCTTTGACTGAGTGTTTTACAGCTTCCTAAGATCCTAGGAGGGAGAAGGCAATGGCACCCCACTCCAGTACTCCTGCCTGGAAAATCCTATGGATGGAGGAGCCTGGAAGGCTTCAGTCCATGGGGTCACTGAGGGTTGGACTGACTGAGCGACTTCACTATCACTTTTCACTTTCATGCATTGGAGAAGGAAATAGCAACCCACTCCAGTGTTCTTGCCTGGAGAATCCCAGGGACGGGGGAGCCTGGTAGTCTGCCGTCTATGGGGTCGCACAGAGTCAGACATGACTGAAGTGACTTGGCGGCGGCAGCAGCAAGACCCTAGGAAGAGCATTTAAAGATCACTGAGTGAAATTTACGTTTTCTCCAGGGCTTCAAGCTTCAGTTAGGCCTGTTCCTCTTTACGCTGTGAACTGTCCCAGGTGATCAGGGCAATGCAACCATTCAGCTGAACTTTAGAGAATATGTGGCAAAGCCCCTCTCATTACAGGAGTCTGCGAGATAAATGCAAAAAACACAGTACTCCCAAAGCTGTCTTTGCCAACCACTGATGCTGCTGCAGGTTCAACTTCTCTTTCATCTAAAACTGCATTATTTCTCTATTTTAAATGGTTGAGTGAAGCCCTGATTGTCTTCTTAGATTCTCAAAAGTTGCTATCATTTCCACTATTTCTCTTCCTGTGTGTTCCACATGTAGTGACTTCTTTTTCAATCCTGTAGTTTCTGTATATCAGGACACTTGACTTTAGGACTTGAAATTTCAAGGCCCTTTACTGATTTGGTTTTATTGTCAGGGAAAATAGAATAAAGTATTAGGATATTTCAAGGCATATAGAAAGAATAAATGATGAAGAAAAGTGGAAGGGGACTGCTGAAAGTTGAGCTGTGCCAACAAATCCCAGTTGTGTGCAACTGCTTGGTGGTTCAGATAGTAAAGAATCCGCCTGAAATGTGGGAGACCTGGGTTTGATCCCTGGGTTAGGAAGATCCCCTGGAGAAGGGAATGGCAACCCACTCCAGTATTCTTGCCTGGAGAATTCCATGGACAGAGGAGCCTGGTGGGCTACAGTTCATGGGGTTGCAAAAAGTTGGACATGACAGAGAGACTAACACATACCTCAGCAATGGCTTATGAAAGGCAGTCACCCCCGCTCAACACACACACACACACACACATACCCTTCCCAGCTTCTTAAGGGTTTTGCTGGCCCCTCAGAGCTTTCAGCAAAGCAGGAGGAGGAAAACTGACTCTAGCTGCGAAAGGAGCCCAGGAACTGGAAATACTCAGGTATTTTGCTTTGAAGTGAGAGTCGCTCAGTTGTGTCTGACTCTTTGTGACCCAGTGGACTATACAGTCCGTGGAATTCTCCAGGCCAGAATACTGGAGTGGGTAGCCTATCCCTTCTCCAGCGGATTTTCCCAACCCAGGAATCAAACTGGGGTCCCTTGCATCGCAGGTGGATTCTCTACCAACTGAGCTATGAGGGAAGCCCCAGTTTTTAATAAGCAGAGAAACAATAGTGGTGGCCCCAAGTAAGGACATTGGCCATGTGACGCTCAACTGTCCTCTTCATAATGGGTTGAAAATATGAATCCCTAATGTAAAATGTCAGAGACATTACTTTGCCAACAAAGGTTCGTTTAGTCAAGGCTATGGTTTTTCTTGTGGTCATGTATGGATGTGAGAGTTGGACTGTGAAGAAGGCTGAGCACTGAAGAATTGATGCTTTTGAACTGTGGTGTTGGAGAAGACTCTTGAGAGTCCCTTGGACTGCAAGGAGATCCAACTAGTCCATTCTGAAGGAGATCAGCCCTGGAATTTCTTTGGAAGGAATGATGCTAAAGCTGAAACTCGAGTACTTTGGCTACCTCATGCAAAGAGTTGACTCATTGGAAAAGACTCTGATGCTGGGAGGGATTGGGGGCAGGAGGAGAAGGGGACGACAGAGGATGAGATGGCTGGATGGCATCACTGACTCGATGGACCTGAGTTTTAATGAATTCTGGGAGTTGGTGATGGACAGGGAGGCCTGGCGTGCTGCAAATCATGAGGTCACAAGAGTCGGACAGGACTGAGCGACTGATCTGATCTGATCTGATCTGAATGTAAAATGTCTAATGACAGTCAAACACAACAGCGATTGCCCTAGCTCCCAGACCCATGGTTAAGTACATGTTGCTACACTTTTTCCTTCTTGAGCGAATCAGGAGGAGGCAATTGGCCATTTTTCTGGCTCTTATGATCACTTTCTCTTGATTACTGGTCCACCTTCTTGCTCAAAATTAGCCCTTTCCTGTGAGCCTGGCCCTTTGTAAGTTTAGAGAGTTTTGTAAAAAGTCTTTAAGGGGTTAGATAATGGTGGCTCACAGTCACATAGAGGTCTCAGAATATTCTGTGATTGCTCCCTGTGGTGGACACATCCCAAGGTGACCCTCAACGGTGACCCTCAAAGAGTCACATCCTTGTATAATTCCCTCCACTTGAGTATGGGCATAACCTGTGACTGACTCATGGCCAATAGACTATGGCAAAAGTGATAGGGTGTTATGCCTACAGTTATATTGTTATGTAAGACTCCATCTTAGCAGACTTTAGCAAAGACTCCCCTGCTGTTTTGGAAAACTTAGCAGCCTTGTCGAGACAGCCTCTTAGCAAGGGACTCAGGCAGCTGTAGGAGCTGAGAGTGGCTCCCAGCTGACAGCCAGCAAGAAAATAAATAAGGACCTCAATTCTACAGCCACGAGGAACTAAATTCTGCCAGCAACCACCTGGGCCTGAAACAGAAACCAAACTCCAGAAAAGCACATGGCTACACCTTTATTGCAGCCTCTTAAGACTGAGCAAAGGATTTGTTTAAGCTGTGCCTGTATCACTGACCCACTGAACCTGTGCGATAATATCTATTGTTTTAGGCATCTATAAGCGTGAGTGCAAGTGTGCTAAGTTGCTTCAGTCGTGTCTGACTCTTCCTTAAACTATGGACTCTAATGCACCAGACTCCTCTGTCCATGGGATTTTCCAGGCAAGAATACTGGAGTGGGTTGCCATGCAAATCCCTTCCATGGGATTTTTCTGACTAAGGGATCAAACCCACCTAACATCTCCAGCATTGGAAGGCAGGTTCTTTACCACTAGCGCCACCTAGGAAGTCTGTTAGCATCTAGGGTTGGGGGTAATTTGTCACAGAGCATTAAAAGACGACTACATTCCTGCAGAGCAGTGAGAACATAACCCAAGGAGAAGAAAAGAGGACCATAGCCTAGCTTAGTCCCTGTGACTTCTATTTGCAGCTCTTCAGGGCTCTGCATGCATTCTTCAAGTTCCCAAACTGATTCCAGTAGGTAGCACTGCTGGTAGAGTTTAAACATTTTTTTTTCACAGTCAAATAAGTTAATACAAATAAAATAAATGTAAGAGGAGAGCTTCTGAATACTCAGAAGAGCAGTGGGTTGCACAGGGTGTGCCCACATGCCCACAAATAGAAGCATCCATAGAGCGCTTCCCAGAATGCTTTGCTCTGATTGAAGTTGGGCTGTTCTTCATTGACCGGTTCTCAGGCATGTTTACACCAACTAGAAAGAGGAAGATGGTGACTGACACAGCAGCTTTTGGGCTGTGCACAATACCTCAAGGTTTCATCTTGAGAGGGCCAAGGATTAACAGGAGTCCCACTGCAACCTTCTGAGGGACCTCAGATCTTCTAGTTCTATTCTCCAGTTACCAGCCCCTAAATTAAAGTATAATCGAAAACTCCTTTCAGATTATGGCTCTCCTAAGGGATCTAAGTCTGGGGTCTTTCATCATCTATTCATTTAATCACTATTTAATGATCTACTCTATGTCAGCACTGCTGAAACAGCAGTGGATAAAACACGCTGTAGTGTGCTTAGTCACTCAGTTGCGTCCGACTCTTTGCACTCTCAGGCTCTTCTGTCCATGGGGATTCTCCAGGCAAAAATACTGGAGTGGGTTGTCATGCCCTCTTCCAGGGGATCTTCCTGACCCAAGGATGGAACCCAGGTCTCCCACAGTGCATAAGGACTCCTTACTGTCTGAGCCACCAAGGAAGCCCAAGAAATACTGGAGTGGGTAGCCTATCCTTTCTCCAGGAGATCTACCCAACTGAGGAATTGAACTGGGGTCTCCTGCACTGCAGGTGGATTCTTTACCAGCTGAGCTACCACGAAAAGTGAAAGTCTCTCATTTGTGTCTGACTCTTTGTGACCCAATGGACTATACAGTCCGTGGAATTCTCCAGGCCAGAATTCTGGAGTGGGTAGCCGTTCTCTTCTCCAGTGGGTCTTCCCAACCCAGAGACTGAACCCAGGTCTCCTGCATTGCAGGTGGATTCTTTATCAGATGAGCCACAAGGGAAGTCCCAGATAAAACATATGAAATCCCCAAACATATGGAGTTTTGAGTCTAATGGGAGATATGGGAGATACAGAGAAGGAAATGGCAATGAAAATACATGCTAGGGAAAGTACAGGTGCTGTCTGAGCACAAAAGAGAGATGCCTCCCCATTGCAAAAGAGACTTAAGGAATCTCTCTACTCTGCCAGTAATGACATCTGAACTGAGACATGAAGGATGAAGAGGAATTGACAACAGAGTGCTCCAAGTAGATGGAATATGTACCTAAACCAGAGGTGTGTTTGAGGAGCAATGGAACTGATGGGTAGAGTTTGCAGGTTAGTCATAAAAATAAAGTACAGTAGTTATCCAGCAAGAACTGAATACCATTATTGTGCTAAATGAATGTTATATAATATTTCATATGATCCCCACAGTGTCCCTCAGATGAGACGACTGAGATGAAGAGAGGTGACATGCTTTGCCCATGACTGTACCATTGGTAAATGGTGAAGCCAGAAATTAATGCATACCTGACTGGCTTCACAGCCCACACAGTTTTAACCCTTGGCTTTCATACCCTAGTCAGTAGCTCAAATGAATAGACCAAATAATGGGGCTTCAAGTCAAGCCTCTATTCTTCACTGACGGAGCCACCTAGCCAAACTATAGGTTCAAATCCACCCCAGAATCTAGAATTTCTCTGACCTCAGCACCTCCACTCAGTCCTTGAGTTTTTGCTTATAAGTGGGGACAAGTCAGCCCTTTCCCAGTTCTAAGGTCCCTTGTTAGCAAGCCAGGTTTCCACCATGAGGCTGCTTCCCTAGACTTTTTGAAAATAAGAATCTTGTCTCTGAAGTCAGTCATCTTGCCTAGATTCCCACTTCTCTGACCTCAGACACCATGTTTTGCCTTTTTTTTTTTTTTTTTTTTTGGACTTGTCCTATTTTTGATTTCACAAGAATCCTCAGATTGCTTCTAGATTTTCTGGAGTCTAGTCTAACTACAGAACAACACCGAGAGAACATCTATTTACACTGAGGTGGCCATGGTTTTCCCTAGGCATAGTACTGTGGACTTTTCCAATTTCAAAACCCTTTTTTGACCTCGCTGTTCTCTGAATCTGGGGCAGCACATCCTCCTCTCCTGTAGGTTGCTAGAGTTAGTAGTCAAATTCTATTGCTTTCTTTTCGAGACTATTTTGGAAAGAGGAAAAATCTCATTTCTCTCCTAACTAGAATATTTAAAGATACCCTGACCTTTCCCCAAATCACAAGAACAAGTAAATGAAGCAAAATGGTTTTTTTCTAGGCAAATCACAAATCTCTTTTTAAGATTTCTATAATCATTGCAGAGATACCAGAGTAAATAGTTCAATGCATGGCCAACTTTGAAAATAAAATTTTCTAATGCTAAATGTGTATTTTTGCATATATCAAAATATAAAATTTTCTATGTATTTACATTTATTTTACATTCATCTTATTCTCTAATCATACAGATTTTTGAACTAATATCCACCACATATCTTTCTCTCTTTTGTGTTTCAGCTAATTTCTCCAACCTCTTATGGTATGGGAGCTCTTCTATATAGCAGGTTGTAGATATTTCTTGGTGCAGCTTGATTTTTTTTTTTTTTTGAATATTTTTTGCCCTACTGGAGGGTTCAAGTCTTACTGTCAGGAGGTTTATTCATGCATTTACTTACAAAGCAAGAGCTACTTATTGTCTATAAAGATGCTTACAGAAAGCTTCAATTAAAACAATTT
Source organism: Bos javanicus (assembly GCF_032452875.1). Classification (NCBI taxonomy): domain Eukaryota; kingdom Metazoa; phylum Chordata; class Mammalia; order Artiodactyla; family Bovidae; genus Bos; species Bos javanicus. The sequence continues at coordinate 16,430,518 of NC_083872.1, forward strand.
TTTATGAGAATAAATTAACTTCTGAGTAAATAATCACCACAATTTTCTACATTTTGGATATGCTGTTGTCCTTTTTTTTTTAAACCATGATGATGTCTTAAATATAATAACAAAGGCGTAATCCACACATCAGTGATGAAGAGGCTGCAGAGATGAGCAAGTATTGGGTTAGCCAAAAAGTTTGTTCAAGTTTTTTGTAATATGTAACAGGGTAAACAGAATGAGTTTTGGCCAATCCAGTATTTTAATACTCTCAGAAAGTCCATTCAACTTTCCTGTTTATTATTAAGATCCACTAGTATCTCGGCACCTTTGTTTTTATCTCGGAAAAAGTACTATTCTTTTTTTTTTCCATCTTCTAAGTGCCTATACTTTTTATTTAGTGGCTATCCTTACATTAGACATTATGCTAGATGAGGGAGATTCAGTGATGACTCAAAACAGGATCAGCTGTCATTTTCATGAAAATTTAGTCTAGTTGGGAAGATTGGAATTAAAAATTTCTATTAATCAAAAAATCCTGCAACTCTTGCAAATATTAAATATTCTTCTTAAAAGCCTATAATGGGAAAATTTGACCTGGCCAAGGAACTCAAGAGGATTACTTTAACAGTGTATTTCTTTCATTGCAATTTGAATGATGAGTAGGAATTCAGTACGTGAGGAGGAACCTTAGTTGTCACATTCCCTATGATTAACTAGCACAATCCTGTATGCTAGTGGATCCTTTTGTTATTTATTTTTCACTTTCCCTAAAATATTTTCTTTCCTGGATCGCCACTTCTCTAATGGCTTCATTGGTGCTGCTGCTGTTTATTCACTAAGTCATGTCCAGTTCTTTTGTGACCTCATGTAGCCTGCTAGGTTCCTCTGTCCATGGGATTTCCCAGGCAAGAGTACTGGAGTGGGTTGTCATTGCCTTCACCAGGGATCTTCCCAACCCAGGGATCTTCCCAACCCAGGGATCTAACCTGCATCTTCTGCTTTGGCAGGCGGATTCCTTACAGCCCAGACACTAGGGAAGCCCTTAACATAAATTACATGCCACCAGTCCATGGGATTGCTGGGAGTCGGACACGACTGAGCGACTTCACTTTTACTTTTCACTTTCATGCATTGGAAAAGGAAATGGCAACCCACTCCAGTGTTCTTGCCTGGAGAATCCCAGGGACAGGGGAGCCTGGTGGGCTGTTGTCTCTGGGGTCACACAGAGTCGGACACGACTGAAGCGACTTAGCAGCAGCAGCAGCAAATCATATCAAGAAGGGAATGAAATAGTGTTTCATTTTTTTCCTTTAAAATAATTGAAAAACAAATAGCTTTTATTTAATGTTAAGTAATTTAAAAATAAGTACAATGAATTGAGTCATCAGATAAGAGAAAGTCCATTCCCCCTGACCTTAGAGCTAGCCAGTTATGGAAACACTGGGTCATTTAGGATCAGACAGTTTCTATCTTTAGCTGATGTTTGATCAGTATCATCAAGAGTAACTCAGGGAATCTTTCCAAAACTCTGATACACTTTTCAATGTTGTTTTGTGTGACCCTCTTCACTATTTTATGTAATTAGTCACCCTACTTGATATCATTCATACTTTAAAATAAATTAATAGAATGGGGAACCTAATAATGCAATTTAAAATTTAATGAAGTAGATTCTTTTGCCCTTTCTTTTTCTTTGATGGGTCAGACTGTTTTAAATAATCCCAAGGTAATTTTGCTTCCAGTTTCTTTTAGAAAGCATTCCAGCATAAAGCATTTAGTCACTCCATCGTGCCCAGCTCTTTACCCACCAGGTCCCTCTCTCCATGGATTTCTCCAGGCAAGAATACTGTAGTAGGTTGCCATTCCCTTCTCCAGGAATGTTTATTCAAAACCACAGTGATCTATCTTATCATAGACTTTCCACAGTATTTAAGTTTTTAAAAAAACTCAATTTAACCTTCAGGCCAAGACTTGTACTTACGCAGTTATGACCAGGTTGTCCCTACTGGTTTTTTACAACCAGCATTTGTTCTGATAATTAGTTGCTAATTAGCTTCTCCTGGTCCCTGCCTCCAGTCATTCCAAACACTGGTCCTTATCTGAATACACTGTGCTTTCTCCTCCCACAGGAGGGGATGCCATCCTTACTGGAGGCCCCTCTGCATGAAATAGCCTTTGATGATCTCCACCTGGAAAATGCTTTGCTCATTTTTAAAAAGTCACCTAAAATAATAGCTTCTTTTGGAAAAGTTTTGATTTTTTTCCCAGGTATTAATAGAATAAGTCATTTCTTGTCTATTTTCTCTCAGCACTCTGTACTTATCTCTACTATAACACTATCACAATATATTGTAATTATTTATATTCAATTACGTGTTGATCTCTAGACCATGCGCCCTTTCAGAGCACTGGTAGTGGTTTGTTCATTGTTGGCAAGTAATAGGTGTTCAATAGTTGTGTGTCTATGCTTCAAAGAATTTATGGAATAAGCCAGAGCATTTAAAAGTAAAGGAACAAAAATACCTTAGTAAAATGACTGGGTTTTTAAAAAATGTTTTACCAATATATTAACACCTTGATTCTACAAAATTGTGAACTGAAGAGAAATTAATAATTTTTATCTTTTTCTGTCTGTATCTCTCTTAATGTAAGTTTAGGCACATTCCATTAAAATAAAGCAAAACATCTACACACACACATAACACACAGAGAGACTTTAAAAATCAAAACACACTTATTTTGCCTTTCAGGGTGTTAGGGATTCAGAACGGCATGAGCTAGAAAAGGACTTTAGCCTTATTCTATCACCACTCCATCACCCAAGTGAGAGCATGAGCTGTTGTAAAGAAGGAGAGTGCTGACCTCCACAAATATCAGAATAAATAAACGTTTTATAATTACAAGTTTCAAACTCTAACCAACTCACAACAAATAATAAAATTAAAAAGTTAAAGGCAAATAAAGCAAAATGTAAATCTATAGGATTTTCCATTTATGTTAAATACACATAGGAACGTTTATACGTATATATGTGTGTGTGTGTATGTACACACAGGCAACATCCCATATCATGCAATTTTAAAGTTAGAGAAACCTCCTGCTGCTGCTAAGTAACTTCAGTCGTGTCTGACTCTGTGCGACCCCGTAGACGACAGCCCATCAGGCTCCCTCGTCCCTGGGATTCTCCAGGCAAGGAAAAATCTCCTAAATGTTATTTAATACATTTTTATTTAATTCATTTTTATTAAAAATGTGAAATCTAAGACATATCAAAAATCTCATGTATAATAAGTGATAAGGCTATGTGCTTGGTTGCTCCGTCATGTCCGACTTTTTGCAACTCCATGGACTGTATAGCCCACCAAGCTCCTCTGTCCATGGGGATTCTCCAGGCAAGAACACTGGAGTGGGTTGCCATGCCCTCCTCCAGGAGATCCTCCCAATCCGGGGGTCCAACCCAGATCTCCCACATTGCAGGTGGATAAGGTTATCCATTTAGCACTAAAGTCCTCTGAGATTAGTATCAAGTTTTAAACAGTCATTAGAAGGAATAGTTCCCAAAGTTTTTCCATTTGTGCTATACCAGAGATTTTTGTTTGTAAAATTGGTTTTTAATGAAACTCCTAATTTAACTAAAACATGACTGCACGCACACACACACACATAAACACACACACAATACTAAACAAGTCAGTAATGATAAAAATCCTAAAAGGAGGTGACACTGATTAGAAACATACCATATGCCAGACACTGTTCCCAGTGCTCATAAGATTTGCTCACAAAATTTTCTCACCAACCCTATGAGGGTGGATAATTCTTTTTCCCTCAGTTTTTATAGGTAGAAACCGAGGCCTGAAAGAGGGGAAGCAAGACACTGTATTAATACTCAGGTAGTCTGGTCCCAGAAACCATACTTTTACCACAGTGCTTGCAAAACTAATACAGAAACAAACAAAAATTATCTTTAAGAACATCTGCTATTATCTGCTAAGCCGAACTATTTGCTCATCCATTCATAGTCTCTCATGCACTTAAAATTGAGAACAGTTGCTGGAACTGAACTTTACATCATGCGTCTTGATCAATTACAGCAGATTTTATCATGTTTTACTCCACATTATAAATTTCACACAGTTCTGAGTTGGCAGTACTAATATGTATACTCCATTTTAGGAAAAATACTTTTTCACACTGATTCAAATGCTACAGTACACCTCTGAGTTACAGTGTGCCATGGCATAAGGGCAGAGGGGCACTTCCGAATGAAGACTGTAACCAAACTCCTTATACTCAGTACTACAAAACAATCCTCTGCTTTTAGTAGACCCTTCTTACACTTAAAACACCCACTTGGATGTCAGTTTACATTTTATTTATCATAAATGTTATCAAAACTAATTCTGGAATATTATTAGATAAAATTAGCTAAACTCAAGGCCCACTGTCTTGGCAAAACACGTATGGCTTAATATCTCTTGAATTTAGCTAATGCATACTATTATTACATTCTAATTTTACTCCCTCATTCTGCCCATTTCAAATGCACATTAGCAAAAGGACTAAGTTCAGTTCAGTGATATAATTTTATTATTATCCAATATTAACAAACACAAAAAAATTGTACTAAATCAAGTTCATGCAGGCAACTTGGAGTTATTTTACAATTTATGTGTATGTCACTAGATAGACTCTTCACTGGCTAATTAAATGATACCATCTAAAAGTGGTTTATCTTCAATTGGTAGGTTCTGTGTGCACATTGATTTTCTTTGAGGAGGCTAGACTTCAGGCTTCTCTCTCCCTCTTTCCCTCTTTTTTTTTTCTTTTAAATCACTGGGCATCTGTAAATAAATTCAATGGGTAGTAAATCTTACTTTTAGTTCAACTGCCCTAGGAACTAGAATTAATATATGCCAAACTACTGAAAAATGGGTGCTAATTTTCAGATTATCTCTATTTTGCTTTATTCATCATTTGGAAGATATTGTTAACTTTTTTAATAAAAAGAAAGACAAAATTCACCAATTTCTCACTCTACTTATACTATCTAAACTCTAAAGCCAAACAACTGTAAACTCAATACATTATAACCCTCAGCAACTTTATTATAGAGGATAAATACAAAGTTAGAGTGCTTGAATATGCTCTGCAGTACAAGATAATTTTGTTTTAAAATGCTCTTTGGGTAATCTATTGTAATTTAAGCATTTTATTTTTGTAAAGTTGCATTGATCACATTCAGAATAAAATATAAGTTATAAAATGACTGACAGACATTTTCAAAATATCTAGAGTTTTGCAAATCTAGTTTAGGTTAGAACATACCTGCAAACTTAAAGATACATAGATACATAAGAAGTGCAAATAAGCCCATCCTTTAATTCATGTTTTCTGTTTCCTAGCAAGTTCTCTGTGTTTTTTTTTTTTTTTTCAGCCACACCTTGAAATACACTCTATATTTTTAGTAATTTAAAACAGTAGAGCTTGCCAGACAGAAAAACATAAACATGAACAAGAGCAACGGTCTTTTATATTGTTCAATTCTAAATAAATCCCAAGCACCTAAAGAGTACATATCATAGGGTAGACAATAAAATAAAACTAGTAGTAGACCAGTTAGATAGCCAGATACATGGTGGGAGGGAGGGAAAGAGGAAGGGAGAGAGAGAGGAAAAAGATACTGATTGATTGGGGGCATTAAAATTTGAAAATCTATTTCTGCGTCTTCTTCATATATTGATGTACTGACTAGGTGATCTTGGCAATAAGTTAAAACCTGTTAGTCTCTGTTTCCTTAGTACCATAGTATCAATAACATTATCATATATCAAATGTTAAGAACAAATGATAGTATATCTATATAAACAACTGTTACAATTTTAAAGTACTTGTAAGAATTATGTTTATGCATGCAATGTAGACACCTAAATATCCATACATTCACATACTAATATAAGCCTACACTAAGATGACATTGTGGTTACAAAATTATGCTTTTCACTAAAGAGTTGGCCATGCAAGTCCAGAATTTCACATTGTTAAGGCAAGTGTCAAGAATTCATCACATTTACAAATACTTCAACTGAGAAAGTAGAAAACTAAATGGTAACATGCATTCAGTAATTTAAAGACACCAATAAAGGTGCTTATATAAATTAAGTTGTAGGAGAAGATTAAGGTGTTTAAGAGGCAAAAATGTTATTACGGAATAAGTAATAATATGAGGAACACTTTTGAAAAGAAATCAATATATCACCCTCAGCCTGTTGGAAATGCAAAGAACTTCAGAAGGGAATATTAGGAATCTTTTTATCATTGTGCACTTTCTCCATCTCTTCTTAAAATTAGTAAAACCTGTCACTTAGTAACATTCACTTGCTACACAATTTACAAAAATTGGATAAGATAATATGGAGAAGGAAAATGCAAAATGATACAAGATGATAACAACTCAGATAAAAACATATGTATCAGAAAGGAGGCAACTAACATAGGGATACACGTAGCACATGCCTCTTTCACCTACGTTGCCCTGCACTAAGAATTCTTCCTAGGGATTTGTGGCATGGAAAATCGCTAGAATCCCCTTGATGTCCTCTATTAAAAAAAAAAATTAAAATCAAAAACTTTCTGTCAATGAAATCTACCATCCAGGTATCATATCAGGTATATTCATATTGTATGTAGTTGTTCAAAGGAAAACAAAGAGATAAACAATTTAAAAACTTTAATCACTACCAAAGCAGTGCATTTGTGATTAGAGACTATACCACTGAGGAAAGCATTTATACACAGCAGAAAATACAATTTTAAATGTGTAGACTGTTAATTGGCTAAGATTTTCTCCATTGTTGACAGATGATATAAATAGATTTTTGGAGAATTAAGTGTTAGGAAACAAATGCTTTACCTTACTCAAGATTGATCACCTGTGAAAAAGACAGTCAATACCTCTGAGTTACTCAACTCCACTTTGAAGTACTTAATGGCAAAAAAAAAAAAAAAAATCATTTTGAAGCTGTGGATCAGGCTTTCAAGTTCATCCTATCAAAACTTTTGGACTCCCAGTTTTAGATTTTTGAAATTTATGGAGTAGGCCAACATAAATCTTAAAAACATTAACCCCAGATCATGCTTTTAAGCATTTGAGGTTTGGTTGATTATAAATTGTCCTGACTGAGACAACAATCTCAGTTCTTTAGATTCCATTAATACATGTCTGACACTTTCTATAAACTCAGTTTTGTTCAGACCTGAATTGACTGAAGGAGACAAGTCGAACAACAGTAATGTCAAGCACTGACAAACAGGACTGGGCTGGTGGAAGAGAGAGAAGTGTGACATAGCTGAGAAGTCCCTGCTGTCTCCAAGCACAAACTGAGCATCTCCAAACTCCGATGTCTAATTGTCCCAATTACTGGTTTGCACAGGCAGAAATATTCTATGTTAAAGAAGAGTAAAAATAAATCTGAAAAACATGAACGTGTCACAGCTTGATGGACAAGTCATTATTCAAAAGTTTTATTACCCTAGAAGAAGTGGAGATGCTATTAAAATAAGACAACATCTTCTAGTAAATAACAGCTATTTACACTTTTCTGTGTCTTCATCTCATAAATATCATTCCACTCTAAGATAACAATAGTCTACTGCTTTCTACTGTGATAATAGACAATATTTGAGGACTTACAAGTTTTCTGAATTCTTCATTTGGTAGCATATGAAAATTCTCAGTCAATTAAAAGCTTTTATTGTATTTGATTATTCAGGATTCCTGTCAGATTTAATAACCTATGGCCATAGTAATTCAACAGCTGTAAATATATCTGTTTTGCTACAATACCGTAAGGATCCCCAGGTGTAAATATCACTACTAATAAATAATTAAATGATTGAACGCTTTAATTTCAGGACTTAAATATTTTTCAGATAAATAAAACACATAATTTTGTTATGCATTCAAAAGCACTTAATGAAATATACGATTTTAACATCTGTCAATTCCAGAAAAAACATACCATTCTTTAAAACTATTTGCTAGTATTATTTCCTTAGGCTAAAATTAATAAATATGGTTATAAAGTACTACAACTTCATTCCAGAAGCTAAAGCCTTTGCTTCCTTGGTAAATTCTGTTTTCCCATATAGATACAACTTTCAAAAACTGTTCCAAAGAACTATCATTTAACAATTAGAAACTTTAACTCATTTTAAATTTATAGCAACACTATCTGATGGACCAGTTTTACTTCTACTCTTTGCTACTAATAGCAAATTAAAAGGCAATGGAGCAGAGTGTATACATATGCACATATATTTAAAGATATTCATAATAATAATCTCATAAGTTACTTTCCTTTTTCAAAAGAAAAGCTGAATTACCTGCTGTTCTTTTTCTACTGCAAATTCGTTTTCCAGGTGCACGTTAGTGTGCTCTTTTAAAATTCATTTCGCTAAATCCACACTTCCTTTTAATGCTGCTGAACAGTGCTCTGATTAAAAGCTGACCAAATAGTAAGCCTTTTCAACCCCGACACCAGTTTCTCATACTGTTTCCCCTGTTACATACATCTACCCTTATTTTGAAAGAAAAGGTAAAACAGAAGAGGCTCTTACCAGAGACAGAGAAAACAATTGGTTCAGCTACATCCAACAGTGCTCCGTGCAGCCTGGCAGCATGAGTGATCCCTGGGCCTCACACAAAAGCGAGATAATTGGCTCTCAATGAAGAGATGTAAACATCCATCATAATGGCACTGGGGCTGAAGCTGAACGCTACCTCAGCGCTTCTATGTACTCCGACTGGAAGATGATGTCACAAACATCAACTGGGTGTACTCTCATTGGCTTCTGTTACCTGGAATCATATCTTAACCCTAAACTGTCAGCTGCAAATTGAAATGCTCATCTCTGACTATAATTTTTGCTCAAAAGGGGAGTGAAAGTGATGCTGAGCTACTGGAGGATAGAAAACTGAAAATACTTTCCCCCAAATATGCTAAGGCAAATTTACATCATTAATTAATTAGGATCTATGGGAACTTTATTTTCCAGACATGTTTATTAAATGATAGTATTTATAAAAGGTATTCCATTGAGTGGATATTAAAGGAGATGACTGATATATTCACAACATCTAGAATTTAAAATTTTCTAATTACTTTGCATTGATTTTACAGAACTGCCCCCATGAGATTAAGAGGGTCAAATTGAGAAAAATTACAATGTAGACAATGCACTGTGGAGCTTTTGATCAATTTGGTCACAGTAGCCACGTGTACTGCAAAATCTAATAAAATTTTTGAAATGAAAATATATATTGATCTCTGAATGTTAAATATTACTCTCTAAATGCTAAAAATGCTACATGTTAAATAAAGTTTTGTTTAATAAAGCTTAAAGTATGAGATACAAGAAGTACAACATCACTAGCAATAAAGCTAATTTTTTTTTTTTACAAAGACTAATTTATAAGTCACTGGAACTGTAGACAAGCCCATTTCAGTAATTGAAGGCTACTTTATAATATAGCGCAGTTCTCTTTGAGTGCAAATGGGGGATAATTATCTATCTCTTACCCTCTATTCTGACAAAAGCCCCAGACTTCTCCCTAGGCTTAAATCCAGTGGGAGAGGAGGATAATGGGCTAAGCTGGTTGCAGCAGCTTGCTGCCAGAGGGACAAAACTACAATCACCTTGAAATATATCCAAGCTTTCCCCACCAAAAGGAGCTGTCAGCTGTATAACTGTGAGATGCGAGCGTTACTAGAGCTATTCAATGACCAGCTCCTTCTAAATCCAGCCCAGTCATATCCCAGGGCAAGCCCTTTGACAGCTGTGCAGTGGAGCATGCAAATAGTAGACCCACCTGGAGACAGAATGAGAGAAATTCTCAGCATCCACCCCCATCTTTAGGGAAAGGAAGGTCACCAACAGTGCCCTGTGTACCATTATGTCGGTTCATGTCCTTCTGAATAATGGATTCAGGACAAAGAGTTCTTATAATTCCTCCACATTTCCAAAGACAGAAAACTATTTTTATTGTATGGCACAATGAGAATTCTAAAAGTTGAAAATATATGAAAAGACATTTTCATGGGTGACAAATTCAAATTTTCCTTCCAAGTCCTGATTTTCATGACTATTAGTTTATTTGATTATTTTTAGTAGCAAGTTAGTACTGGTATAGGGGTAAGAATTTTAGATTTGGGTTCAAGAGCCCCAGTCTCCAATCCTTATCTGTAAGAACTTCAGAAAATTAATAACTTTCATGTATAGAATGAGAATGACAATGCTACATGCACCAAAAAAAGTTGATATAGGGATTAAATGAGATAATGTATGGACTATATTAAGTAAAATAAAAACTATTACATAAATATAAGATGCAATTAATATTACTATTGTTATGTAAAAGATGAAGTGTTCATTTTAAAAGCATTTGGGTAATTTAAAATGAATATTCAAGTCAGTACCTTCAAAATAGTTAAGAAATATAATTACCCTAAGATCTTATAATTTCAACTAGAAAGTAATGTTGCAAATTAACTTGATTTATAACAGTGTTCACTCAGTGGTCTCTTTTTGAACTTGTTGATTTTTCTGCTATTCTTTGGAGTTTAATCATACTAGTCAAGTGCACAAATCTAAATTTGAGAAGACTATCAAACTATACTTTGGGCAAACATGAAAGACACTGTTCATTTATTTCTGCTTAAAAACATGGGAGTTTAGATAGAAATGTGTATTAAAAAGAAATTCATTGCCATGCAAAATGACATAAAATTGAATTGCAGATTAGAAAGATGAGTTTGGACAATGGGAATGTCAACTAGTATTTCTGTTAGACAAATGATAATACTTAGACATTGTAACTGCTAAGAAGATATGTCATGATGTCATGGAGAAAATAACTATTTATGAAATTAACTATGCCCCTCCAAAAATATATATATATACAGTTTTAATAGTTTAAATATTTAATGGCAGAGATAGATAACTAGCAAAATTAGATTATATCTTTTTGCATATAGAAAGCATGCTTATACATATATATATGTGTGTGTGTGTGTGTGCGCGCGCGCGCGCGCGTGTGTGTGTGTGTGTGCTTAGTCGCTCAGGTGTGTCTGACTCTTTATGATCCCATTGACTGTAGCCCACCAGATCCTCCCTCCAGGGAATTCTCCGGGCAAGAGTACTGGAGTGGATTGCCATGTCCTTCCCCAGTGGATCTTCCCAACCCAGGGATGGAACCCAGGGCTCCCGCATTGCAGGCAGATTCTTTACCATATGAGCCACCAGGGAAGGCCATATATGTGGTGGCCATTTATCTTAAAAATTAACTAGAATATCTCATCTAGTTAATTTTTAAGGTAAATGTATATCCTGGTGATCTGAATAAACTCAGATTATAATGTTTCATATTTTATTTTGCATTGGGTTGGGTGATGCCATGCCACATACACATCAGATACTGTGAAGACAGAAATAGAAATATCCTTAGTGTTTTGAAAACACTTTGATCAAATACCCACACCCTTCACATGATTCATTAATAACTTAATGCTTTGGTAAAGGGCCCTTAGTTTTATGTTATTAAAATATGTTAATAAGATTTTTATGAATATATATTTCTGTTCTTATGCATTACACAAGATCAGGACTACTTAATACATCATAAATTTTAAGGGAGTTCACTTATTAAATGTGAAAGCATAAATATTTGAATTGTGCACAAAATAGAAAAATGAATGGATATAATGTATAATGTAATCCCTCAGAGAATGAATAGGGGAGAAAGAAAATATAGCAGATACATTTTAAAATAATACTGGCTAACAATAGTGAATGAATCTTTACCCCATATACTTAATTTTAAATTTTATTGCAATTCATTAGGACAGAATTCATGTTAGTTTCAAATAATTTTAATTCGACACTCAAGGATGCTTCAGATAAATTTAGAAATGATATATCATATGTGGAAATCAGTTGTATTACTCTAGTAGGGTACTTTACATATGAGAACTGAAACAGTATATTTCCTTATGGTAGACAGTAATCATCTGAAATTAGTGATGAATGGAAGTCATGAAGTTTTAGTAATTCTTTGATAGTGATTCTTTAGGAAGAGCAAATATATCAAAGATCAGGGCCTTTCACTGATTTGTTTGCAGTATGTCCTTTTAGAAAGACTAATGATACTTGAACATCAGTCTGCATATACATCTGAGTTAAAGCCAAAAATAAGACTGCCAATATGTAATGTGAACACTTATGATAAGACATAAAAATTCTTACCACTATCATAAAGTAGTATTAGTAAAAAATACAACCTGATTGCATAATGTAAAAAAAAAAATAAAACCTAAGCATAAAATTTTAAAACATTCAGTTCAGTTCAGTTCAGTTCAGTTCAGTCGCTCAGTCATGTCTGACTCTTTGTGACCCCATGAATCACAGCACGCCAGGCCTCCCTGTTCATCATCAACACCCAGAGTCCACTGAGACTCATGTCCATCAAGTCAGTGATGCCATCCAGCCATCTCATCCTCTGTCGTCCCCTTCTCCTCCTGCCCCCAATCCCTCCCAGCATCAGAGTCTTTTCCAACGAGTCAACTCTTCGCATGAGGTGGCCAAAGTACTGGAGTTTCAGCTTTAGCAACATTCCCTCCAAAGAAATCCCAGGGCTGATCTCCTTCAGAATGGACTGGTTGGATCTCCTTGCAGTCCAAGGGACTCTCAAGAGTCTCCTCCAACACCACAGTTCAAAAGCATCAATTCTTCGGCGCTCAGCCTTCTTCACAGTCCAACTCTCACATCCATACATGACCACAGGAAAAACCATAGCCTTGACTAGACGAAACTTTGTCGGCAAAGTAATGTCTCTGTTTTTGAATATGCTATCTAGATTGGTCACAACTTTCCTTCCAAGGAGTAAGCATCTTTTAATTTCATGGCTTCAGTCAAAAAAAGGTGTCGTTTTTGAACTATATTATTTATCATATACACGTAGAAAAGGAAAACATACTTCTCTTCAGAGCTAAAAAAGTTCCAATTTCATAAAAAAGGAAACTTACATATACATTTTATATTGAATTTACCAACATTGTTTCATTATTTATTACATTCTTCCCACTAAATTGGCCTGCTAACTTGTGAATTCCAAAGAACAATTATTTTAACATTAGCAAACATGCAAAACTTTATTATAAAGGGGAAAAAAACAAGAATAAATGTAGTAAATTTATATTAGTGAATTTTTTAATATGAACAATGTGGCATCTGTAAAATTATTTTTTAAAAATCAAGTAAGAGATGTTTTTTGGGCTGATGTACTTCAGCCCAAGTGTATCTCAATTTTATTACTATCCTTACATACTACTATATATTTCCCAAGAGTTGAAATCATTTCAGTATTTAATTGCCTGACAATTATTTCTGTTACATCAATTTTGTGGTTAAACTAATTATTTATATTATCAAAACAAATCAGCACTCAAGGCTAATTAAACTGGAGAAACCAACCTCCCAATGTTTCCCAGCCTACATATTAATAAGGTTTAGGTTAACACTAACTTTAGAAGAAATGAACATATCTTTCAGGTGATAATTTTATAGGCAGAACTTAGAAATTTAAACAAGATTTAAACTCTTGTGAATATTACTAGATACTCTGAGCAGCTAAAAATGTTAAGAGTATAGCATTTTACTCTATCTTAAAGCCATCAACAATAGACACACTGCTGATTTATCCATAAGATGACAGCTCCGTTTATGTGGTCATTAATACTCTTAATACACTATTTCATCTTTTGAGTTCAGTCACTCAGTCGTGTCTGACTTTTTGCGACCCCATGGACTGCAGCACACCAGGCTTCCCTGTCCATCACCAACTCCCAGAGCTTGTCAAACTCATGCCCATCAAGTCACTGATGCCATCCAACCATTTCATCCTTTATCATTCCAACTCCTCCTGCCTTCAATCTTTCCCAGAATCAGGATCTTTTCCAATGAGTCAGTTCTTCCCATCAGGTGGCCAAAGTCCTGGAGTTTCAGCTTCAGCATCAGTCCTTCCAATGAATATTCAGGATGGATTTCTTTTAGGATGGACTGGCTGGATCTCCTTGCAGTCCAAGGGACTCTCAAGAGTCTTCTCCAACACCACAGTTCAAAAGCATCAGTTCTTCAGTGCTCAGCTTTCTTTTTAGTCCAACTCTCACATCCATACATGACCACTGGAAAAACCATAGCTTTGACTAGACGGACCTTTGTCGGCAAAGTAAGGTCTCTGCATTTTAATATGCTATCTAGGTTGGTCATAGCTTTTCTTCTAAGAGCAAGCGTCTTTTAATTTCATGGCTGCAGTCACAATCTGCAGTGATTTTGGAGGCCAAGAAAGTAAAGTCTCTCACTATTTCCATTATTTCCCCATCTATTTGCCATGAAGTGGTGAGACCAGATGCCATGATCTTAGTTTTTTGAATGTTGAGTTTTAAGTCAAATTTTTCACTCTCCTCTTTCACTTTCATCAAGAGCCTCTTCAGTACCTCTTCACTTTCTGCCATGAGGGTGGTGTCATCTGTGTTTCTGAGGCTATTGATATTTATCCTGGCGATCTTGATTCCAGCTTGTGCTTAGTCCATCCTGGAAATGCTTAATCTAGCATTACACATGATGTATTCTGCATATAAGTTAAATAAGCAGGGTGACAATATATAGCCTTGATATACTCCTTTCCCAATTTGGAACCAGTCTGTTTTTCCATGTCTGGTTCTATCTGTTGCTTCTTAACCTGCATACAGATTTCTCAGGAGGTAGGTCAGGTGGCCTGGTATTCCCATCTTCCCTGGAATTTTCCACAGTTTGTTGTAATCCATGCAGTCAAAAGCAGAAGTATATGTTTTTCTGGAACTCTTTTGCTTTTACAATGATCCAGCAAATGTTGGCAATTTGATCTCTGGTTCCTCTGCCTTTTCTAAATCTAGCTTGAACATCTGGAAGTTCACAGTTCATGTACTTTTCAAACCTGGCTTGGAGAATTTTGAGCATTACTTTGCTAGCTTGTGAGAGGAGCGCGACTGTGCTGTAGTCTGAATATCCTTTGGCATTGCCTTTCTTTGGGATTGGTATGAAGACTGACCTTTTCCAGTCCTGTGGCCACTGCTGAGTTTTTCAAATTTGCTGGCATATTAAGTGCAGCACTTTAACAGCATCATCTTTTAGGATTTGAAATAGCTCAACTGGAATTCCATCACCTCCACTAGCTTTGTTTGTAGTGATGCTTCATAAGGCCCACTTGACTCCACATTCCAGGATGTCTGGTTCTAGGTGAATGATCACACCATCATGGTAATCTGGGTCATAAAGATCTTTTTGTGTAGTTTCTGTGTATTCTTTCCACCTCTTATTAATTTCTTCTGCTCTGTTAGGTTCATACCATTTTTGTCCTTTATTGTGCCCATCTTTGCATGAAATGTTCCCTTGGTATCTCTAATTTTCTTGAAGAGACCTCAAATTTTCCCCATTCTACTGTTTTCCTCTATTTCTTTACATTGATCACTGGGGAAGGCTTTCTTATCTCTTCTTGCTATTCTTTAGAGCTCTGCATTCAAATGGGTTTATTTTTCCTTTTCTCCTTAGCCTTGTTGTTACTATTATTATTATTAGAGAAATACAATATATAAAAGTATATAAAACACTTACATGCATGAATGTTTATATTAGGAAACTTTTCAGTCTAGGAGGAATAAGTGATTTATTGTGCATGCATGCTCAGTCACTCCAACTCTTTACAATCCCATAGACTGTGACCCACAAGGCTTCTCTGTTCATGGAATTTCCCAGGCAAGAATACTGGAGTGGGTTGCCAGTTCCTTGGCCAGGGGATCTTCTGGACTCATTGATCAAACCCCTGTTTCCTGCATTGGCAGGTGGATTCTTTACCACTGAGCCACCTAGGAAGCCCAAGTGATTAAGGGTACTTGTTAAAACTGAGTGAAAAGCAAGAATTATTTAAATCATCTTTAAATGTGTCACTTAAACACAACTTCTTGCTAACACATGCCCAAATGCTTTATCCCAATCACATTTCAGATGTTAATCTATTCAAAATAAATGGTTTTATTTTGTTTCATAAAACATCTATATTGCTCTTTAAAATGCAAACAATGTTCAAATTAACTTTGTGAATCAATGATAACTGAACAGTACAGTAAGAAATTTCTGAGGGTTATATTTTTTCATACACTAAATTCAAGGAATAATCAAATCTGATAAGAATATCTATTTACTGACCTTGATTGTATTCCTTTTTTCATACTTAGTCGTCTTCACTGTCATTTTTTTCTTTATGTCTACCTTAAATCTATTGTGTGGCAGCTTTAGTGCATTATCTTTATTTCTGTTTCCTGGGTAGATAAAATTTTGAAAATACTTAGAATTATTAGGCCATATCACCTTCTCTTCTGAGAATAAATATTCCCAAGATGTTTAACTATGTTTATGTGTCAGTAAATTTTACTCTGGAGAAGAAAATGACTAAATAAAAGTAAAGAAAACTCTCCCCTTCTGTATGTTAAAGAAATGTGAATTCTTAAACACAAAGGGAAGAAGCCCATGCTGTCTTTGTGATGCAGAACACCTAATGCAAACTGAAAACATCAACTCATTATGAAAGATATCTCTATTGAATATGTACTCTATTTTATTTTTCTAGATTTCTATTGAACATCATGATTAATCTCTGTGATAGATCTAAAAATCAGTTGGCAAAATAATTTTTTTCCACCAGGTTCACTGAATAACTATTCTGTTTGCCTGCTACTCCTTAATGAACGAGATTTTGCTTGCTTTCTTATAAATATATTTTGTTTTGTTCCTGATGTAAATTTTACAACTTCACTCATGACCTTTCCCTTTCACCTCAGTTTCCCCCACTTTTGTCTCATGTTACCCAAATTAGATCAAATCAAGGCCTACTACTTCTATCTTGACAAATACAGAACACCATTAAGCTCACAGAAACTTAGAATTGAATTTAGCTCTTGATGAGGAACATCTGAATGCAACCAATTTACATTTATTAAGAGAAAGGGGTTATTAATGTAGAACTGATTGTGCTCAAAACATTGCTTCCCACATATGGATGTTTACATATGAAAGATAATGGTAAATAGATGACTAGTCATTGTACAGTATTTTATCATGCCTGCCTTTCTGGTAGAGACTCTTCAAATCATTCAGAATAATCCACATTACTACAAGGAGGATTAGGATTATCGTAATAGTAAAAGAATGAAAAATATCGTCATCACTGGTCTAAATGTTTAGTTGGTTCTAAGACACTCTGCTAAATATTTTACATTGAGCATCTAATTTGTTCTTTTTTTGTTTTGTTTCCTGAAACAGGTGCCGAGAGGTTAATGTAAAGGCTTTGTAAAGGGCTATTATACACTATAAACTAATATTTTTCAATCAAAACTACTTATTTGAATCTCAGTTGGGAAATGCCAATATATAGGGACCTACAAAGAAGCCACTCCAGTATTCTTGCCTGAAGAATTCCATGGACAGAGGGGCATGGTGGGTTACAGTCCATGGGGTCGCAAAGAATTGGAGGAGCAACCCCACGACCGAGGCCTGGGGCGGTGGCCGGGACGACCAACCCCACGTCCAAGGAGCCATGGCTGCACAAGTGCAGGAGGGCCTAGAGGGGCTATCCCACGTTGAAGGACAGGAAGGGTAGCGGTGAGGAGATACCCCTCATCCAAGGTAAGGAGCAATGGCTGTGCTTTGCTGCAGCAGCCATGAAGAGATACCCCACGCCCAAGGTAAGAGAAACCCAAGTAAGATGGTAGGTGTTGCAAGAGGGCATCAGAGGGCAAACACACTGAAACCATACTCACAGAAAACTAGTCAATCTAATCACACTAGGACCACAGCATTGTCTAACTCAATGAAACTAACCCATGCCCATGGGGCAACCCAAGATGGGTGGGTCATGGTGGAGAGATTTGACAGAATGTGGTCCACTGGAGAAGGGAATGGCAAACCACTTCAATATTCTTGCCTTGAGAACCCCATGAACAGTATGAAAAGGCAAAATGATAGGATACTGCAAGAGAAACTCCCCAGGTCAGGAGGTGCCCAATATGCTACTGGAGATCAGTGGAGAAATAACTCCAGAAAGAATGAAGGGATGGAGCCAACGCAAAAACAATACCCAGCTGTGGATCTGACTGGTGATAGAAGAAAGGTCTGATGCTGTAAAAAGCAATATTGCATAGGAACCTGGAATGTCAGGTCCATGAATCAAGGCAAATTGGAAGTGGTCAAACAAGAGATGGCAAGAGTGAATGTCGACATTCTAGGAATCAGCAAACTGAAATGGACTGGAATGGGTGACTTAACTCAGATGACCATTATATCTACTACTGCTGGCAGGAATCCCTCAGAAGAAATGGAGTGGCCATCATGGTCAACAAAAGAGTCTGAAATGCAGTACTTGGATGCAATCTCAAAAACGACAGAATGATCTCTGTTCATTTCCAAGGCAAACCATTCAATATCAAAGTAATCCAAGTCTATGCCCCAACCAGTAACGCTGAAGAAGCTGAAGTTGAATGGTTCTATGAAGACCTACAAGACCTTTTAGAACTAACACCCGAAAAAGATGTCCTTTTCATTATAGGGGACTGGAATGCAAAAGTAGGAAGTCAAGAAACACTTGGAGTAACAGGCAAATTTGGCCTTGGAATATGGAATGAAGCAGGGCAGACTAATAGAGTTTTGCCAAGAAAATGCACTGGTCATAACAAACACCCTCTTCCCACAACACAAGAGAAGACTCTATACATGGACATCACCAGATGGTCAACACCAAAATCAGGTTGATTATATTCTTTGCAGCCAAAGATGGAGAAGCTCTACACAGTCAGCAAAAACAAGACCAGGAGCTGACTGTGGCTCAGACCATGAACTCCTTATTGCCAAATTCAGACTTAAATTGAAGAAAGTAGGGAAAACCACTAGACCATTCAGGTATGACCTAAATCAAATCCCTTATGATTATACAGTGGAAGTGAGAAATAGATTTAAGGGCCTGGATCTGATAGATAGAGTGCCTGATGAACTATGGAATGAGGTTCATGACATTGTACAGGAGACAGGGATCAAGACCATTCCCATAGAAAAGAAATGCAAAAAAGCAAAATGGCTGTCCAAGGAGGCCTTACAAATAGCTGTGAAAAGAAGAGAAGTGAAAAGCAAAGGAGAAAAGGAAAGATATAAACATCTGAATGCAGAGTTCCAAAGAATAGCAAGAAGAGATAAGCCTTCTTCAGCAATCAATGCAAAGAAATAGAGGAAAACAACAGAATGGAAATGACTAGGGATCTCTTCAAGAAAATCAGAGATACCAAAGGAACATTTCATGCAAAGATGGGCTCGATAAAGGACAGAAATGGTATGGACCTAACAGAAGCAGAAGATATTAAGAAGAGATGGCAAGAATACACAGAAGAACTGTACAAAAAAGATCTTCATGACCCAGATAATCACGATGGTGTGATCACTGACCTAGAGTCAGATGTCCTGGAATGTGAAGTCAAGTGGGCTTTAGAAAGCATCACTATGAACAAAGCTGGTGGAGGTGATGGAATTCCAGTTGAGCTATTCCAAATCCTGAAAGATGATTCTGTGAAAGTGATACACTCAATATGCCAGCAAATTTGGAAAACTCAGCAGTGGCCACAGGACTGGAAAAGGTCAGTTTTCATTCCAATCCCAAAGAAAGGCAATGCCAAAGAATGCTCAAACTACCGCACAATTGCACTCATCTCATAAGCTAGTAAAGTAATGCTCAAAATTCTCCAAGCCAGGCTTCAGCAATATGCGAACCGTGAACTTCCTTATGTCAAGCTGGTTTTAGAAAAGGCAGAGGAACCAGAGATCAAGTTGCCAATATCCGGTGGATCATGAAAAAAGCAAGAGAGTTCCAGAAAAACATCTATTTCTGCTTTATTGACTATGCCAAAACCTTTGACTGTGTGGATCACAATAAACTGTGGAAAATTCTGAAAGAGATGGGAATATCAGAACACCTGATCTGCCACTTGAGAAATTTGTATGCAGGTCAGGAAGCAACAGTTAGAACTGGACATGGAACAACAGACTGGTTCCAAATAGGAAAAGGAGTTCGTCAAGGCTGTATATTGTCATCCAGTTTATTTAACTTCTATGCAAAGTACATCATGAGAAACTTTGGACTGGAAGAAACACAAGCTGGAATCAAGATTGCCGGGAGAAATATCAATAATCTCAGATATGCAGATGACACCACCCTCACGGCAGAAAGTTAAGAGGAAATAAAAAGCCTCTTGATGAAAGTGAAAGTGGAGAATGAACAAGTTGGCTTAAAGCTCAACATTCAGAAGACAAAGATCATGGCATCCGGTCCCATCACTTCATGGGAAATAGATGGGGAAACAGTGGAAACAGTGTCAGACTTTATTTTTCTGGGCTCCAAAATCACTACAGATGGTGATTGCAGCCATGAAATTAAAAGACGCTTACTCCTTGGAAGGAAAGTTATGACCAACCTAGATAGCATATTCAAAAGCAGAGACATTACTTTGCCAACAAAGTTTCGTCTAGTCAAGGCTATGGTTTTTCCTGTGGTCATGTATGGATGTGAGAGTTGGACTCTGAAGAAGGCTGAGCACCGAAAAATTGATGCTTTTGAACTGTGGTGTTGGAGAAGACTCTTGAGAGTCCCTTGGACTGCAAGGAGATCCAACCAGTCCATTCTGAAAGAGATCAGCCCTGGGATTTCTTTGGAAGGAATGATGCTAAAGCTGAAACTCCAGTACTTTGGCCACCTCATGCGAAGAGTTGATTCATTGTAAAAGACTCTGATGCTGGGAGGGATTGGGGGCAGGAGGAGAAGGGGACGACAGAGGATGAGATGGCTGGATGGCATCACTGACTTGATGGACGTGAGTCTGGGTGAACTCCAGGAGTTGGTGACGGACAGGGAGGCCGGGCGTGCTGCAACTCATGGGGTTGCAAAGAGTCGGACATGACTGAGCAACTGATCTGATCTGATCTGAAGTGACTTAGCATGCATGCACAATGAACTGAATATTTGTGACTCCCCCACCGAAAAAAAAAAAAAAAATCATGTTGAAACCAAAAGCCCAATGTCATGGTATTAGGAAATGGGCCTTTGTGGTGATTAAATTATTAGGGTAGAGCCTCATGACTGGAATTAGTGCCTTTATAATAAGAAGACCACAGAGAGCTACCTAGTTCCTTCTGCCATGTGAGGCTATCAATGGACCAGGAAGCTTGCTCTTATAAGGTGCTAAATCTGCTGGTGTTTGTCTTGATCTTGACCTTCCTCACCTCCAGAGCTGTGAAACAGTACATTTCTGTTGTTTATAAGCTGCCTAGCTTGTGGTACTTTGTTACAGCAGCCTAAACAGACTAAGACAGGTCCCAACCAAACTATCTGCATGAGAATATCAAAGTGTGGGGGATTGGAAGCACTGGTATATGTTCACATCTAAATGTGTCTCTGTTGCCAGGTTTAAAAGTCTTTACCAAAACCTTTGCATATGTGAGGTAAAGGTTTTGATATATAATATCAGATTTTACTGAAATAAGTAAAAAGTGTTTCAAACATCTAAAATGAAATCTGTGAAGGAAACATGGCATAGTTTATATGTTAAGAAATACTTTGGAGAATGAATAAGGAAAAATACAGATTACTCTGCAACACCAAAGTAAAGAGATGAACATCACCTATCTGGTAAGTCTGAGGAAGAAATTGTGATGAAGCATGATCAGTGGTAGGTGAGGAAGACAAAAGGATAAGAAGTAGGTGGGTGATGGGAAGAGGAGGAGATTCAGCCTTCAGAGACTGCCCAGCAACACCGGAAACTAATCTTAAAGTGCCCTGATCTGCCAGGAGAACATCTAGAGACCAGTGCTCCCCTGAGAAAAGATTTCTTCTGCATATAATCTGGCATAAGTGATGCCATCTGTTGACATAAGACAATACTGAGCTTCACCCTAAATGTCCTATGTATTTTTTTGTGAAAGTCTAGGCTGCTTACAAGGCCATTGATTCAGAGGATGGTACCAAAATGGATAGTAGTTGTGTGTGGAATGGAAAAATCCTAGTATCTGTACTTGGGAGTGAATTGATTCTGTGAAAAGCAAACAACCTATGGCAGAAAATAAGTGACTAATTTTTCCATAACTCTCTCTGATTTCACTGAATTATATTAACAAATCAAGCTTTGTGTCTGAGATATGCATTATTTCAGTTGTTCATTCTCATATGTATAGCAGAACTCATATCTTCAGAATTAATCATTAAGTATCATCTTAATAAAGTTGGATTATGGTACATTTCTAAAGATACAAGTGAGAATAGTACTTTTGTTAAATCCTCTGTAATGAAGCACATATATTTATCTCTCTGAGTATACAATTAAGTAAATGTAAAAAAAACTTTTAAATAATTGCTCGAGTTAATAGGAAGCTACTTATAGACACCCTAAGAATTTTAAGGATCAAGTGTCTAATTTAGTACTAGTATATATATATATATATGTATAATCAGCTTCTTTCTTCTTATATTTAAAGTTTAAAATTACTTTAAAATTAATTCTCTTATCTTTGTTTCATAATGATCTGTAAGAAGCAGTTGTTTTTCAACTATTCATATAAATCTGACATTATTTAAGGCTTTTTTCAGAGCTTTCTTATCTTCAACAGAGTAGGACTAAAATGACTTCCTTTAAATTTGTTATTTTTTTCAACTGTTGTTAAATAACCTCTTTTGTATTCCTGTACTTTTTTTTTTTTTTTACTGTTTTTCCTATTAAGAAATGTATTGTCCACTACACTTTACCTGAAGTGATCAGTAACACTGTATTCATACAACTGTGGTCAACAAATAGGCAATGCTGGGGTTTTCTTTCTGGTCAAATTTTTTTTTAAAGTTAAATTATAGCCATTGTTTCAGGACATTGTAGTGATTCAATATGATTTAAGGTCCTTTACCCAAATCTTGTTTGATCATTATCTAGAAACTCATTCAACTTAATCCATGGACTCACCAAAGGAAAATTATTGCTATAAAGGCTAAGGAAACTTAAACTTTGTCAAGATAAATGACATGGGTGCAACTTAAGCATCTGTGATATAAGTGTCATATTTACCTATCATCTCTATCAGTCCATCTTTGAAACTGTATACCTGGAAAACATTCTCTCTTTTCACATTAAATCAGTTAGTGCTAGTTCAGTCATGTCCAGCTCTTTGGGACCACATGGACTGTAGCCCACCAGGCTCCTCTGTCCATGGAATTCTCCAGGCAAGAATACCATTCCCTTCTCCAGGGGATTTTCCCAACCCAGGGATCGAATTCATGTCCAGAGTATCCTTCATTGCAGGCAGATTCCTTACCATCTGAGCCATCAGGGAAGCTCCAAGACTTTGGCCACCTGATGTGAAAAGCTGACTCACTGAAAAAGACCCTGATGCTGGGAAAGATTGAGGGCAGGAGGAGAAGGAGGCGACAGAAGATGAAATGTTTGGATGGCATCAGTGGCTCAATGGACATGAATTTGAGCAAACTCTGGGAGATAGTGAATGACGGGGAAACCTGGTGTGCTGCAGTCCATGGGGTCACAAAGAGTTGGACATGATAACAACTGAACAACAAAAACATTAAAAAGAAAATCAAATCATTGAGAGAACAGTGTGGAAACATAGGCAATAACAAGAGGCTGTTTTTTCCTGCCAGAGGCTACCTGCTTCTATTACATTTGTGTTTAGCTGTGACTATTAGGGGGAGTTTTGGCAAAAAAAAAAAAAAAAAAAACAACAACAACAACAACAACTGCCTATTAGGGAGTTTTGGCAAAAAAAAAAAAAAATTCCCCTTGATATCCGAGGCCTCTCCACAAAGATTCTTTAAAAATGGAGACAGATTCATTTTTTCTGCCTAATGCAGCTGATGGAGTGAAGTCCTGGAAGAACACATATTTCTATATTGGAAGGTCCTATGGGGCCTCCAACAAAATGAATGAAAAAGAACCACATCAAAACACATTGTCATGCAATTTTAAATCACTGGGGATGAAGAGATCTTCCAAGTCTTAAGTAAGAAAAAAATCAAGTCGCATCAAAAACTTTAGGAATTAGACCAGTACCAGATTTCTCTACAGTCAAACTGAGAAAGGAACCAATGCAACAGCAGATTCTGGTAAATGATTTTCAATACAGAAATTTATACTCCTCAACATTACCAATTAAATGAGGCAATTAGTCAGGACATCTCCAGACATACACTCATGAAAATGTCACCTTCCACACCCATTCTTAGGAAGATGCTGTAGGATATGCTCCATCAAAACAATGGGTAAAGCAAGAAAGAGAAAAATATGCATTCAGGAAATAGGTGATCTAACTTTTGAGAGATGTCATAAGAATTTTCCAGTTGATGATGATGAAAAGCAATTGTAGAATGACAGCTAGGTAGCAGACCTAGACTAATCATGTACAAATTAGAAAAGAAAGACAGCAATCTCCAGGGAGGCCTGGCGTGCTGCAATTCATGGGGTCGCAAAGAGTCAGACACGACTGAGGGACTGAACTGAATTGAATAAAAAGTAACTAAAAAGAAAGGAAACCAAAAGAGTATTTGATTTGTTTTATTGTATCAAAGGGAGGTGTATTTTTCTGAGAGAGTTTAAGCCCAAATTAGAGATGAGTAATAGAAAACTAAGGATACCAGTGGAAAATGAGGCACGTAAAAGGCAAGGAAAGCTAAAAGTTATTTAAAGGAAGGGAATTTACCCCTTCTCTACTAATCAATAATACAAATCTTAAGTTTTAAATGTGACATAACTATATTGGAATGGTAGGAATCACCAAAGGCAAAATTACTGCATTCAGATTTTTAAAATTAGTGAGGGAACTTCTGGTTTCCAGTCCAGCCCATGAGAACCTTGAAAGTAGTCACTTCATCCTAACAAATGAAAAGTCAAACAAACCAGAAAATGAACAAATCCTCTTAGATACTCAGAAAGATACAGAGACTCACTACTTACCAGGGCAGAAACCCAAAAGCTGGCACAACCACAGGAACCAGGATCAGGGTGGAAAACCTGAACTCTAACTGAGTTAGAGGCTCAGTATGGAGAGGTCTGAGAGACAAAAACCACAGTGGGGCTCAGTCAGTGACGTGGGGGGATGACACAATTTTGTGATTTTTACTTCCTGGAGTTCTGCCGAGTTCTCACAGTGATTATAAGGAAAAACAAAGATTGTATTTCTGGTAGGCGAATGGGAAAAGGAATTATGCTGAAACAAATCTACATATTCTGTTCTTTTTAACAAGGTTAACAGGGTCAGCTTTCTGGAGCAAATAGTTATACCGGAGCATAGCCTGCAGTGGTTTTCAGAGCCTAACTTACCTGGGGTAAGGGAAAAACCTTCACCAAGATTAATTCGGAAATCAAACCTGAATATTCATTGGAAGGACTGATGCTGAAGCTGAAGCTCCAATACCTTGGTCACCTGATGCGAAGAGGTGACTCATTGGAAAAGACCCTGATGCTGGGAAAGATTGAAGGTGGGAGGAGAAGAGGATGACAGAGGATGAGATGGTTGGATGGCATCACCGACCTAATGGACATTAGTTTGAGTAAACTCCAGGAGATGCTGAAGGATAGGGAACCCTGGTGTGCTGCATTTCATGAGGTTGCAAAGAGTTGGACATGACTTAGCGACAAGCTCCTCCAGCCATGTCATCCCACTGATGAGGGTGGGAATGGGGCAAGACTCAGAAACACATGTGAAGGTCACAGTCATGAGGAAGAGCCTCACTAAAACACTGAGATCTGATCACAAGCTTACAGAAAGGTCCCCTTGCCCACATACCATACAGTCACATGACTAAAGGATTATAGTTGTTCTTCTTACCCAGTATATTATTAATATGTCTGGCTTTTAAAACAAATTACAAGCCATACTAAAAGGTAAATAATAAGTAAATAAAATTTAAAAAATAAAAAACACATTTTGAAGAGTGTTTGAAGAGTGAAGAGTAAGCATCAAAACCAGATTCAGATACAGCAGGGATGCTGGAATTATAAGACAAGGAATTTAAAACAATGGTGATTAATAAAATTAAGGCTCTGATGGATAAGTAGACAGTATGTAACAGTAATGAAGAATGTCTTTGATGGACTTATTAGTATACTGAATGTGGCTGAGGAAAGAATCTCTGAACTTGAGGCTATCTCAATAGAAACCTCCAAAAGGGAAAAACAAACAGAAAAAAAAAATAGTAGAAAAAATAAAAAAGGAATAGAATATCTAAGAACTATGGGGAAACTACATAAGTGTATCCATAATATAGTATAAAGGTAATAGCAATGTCAGAAGGAGATGGAAGAGAGATAAAGAAACATATTTGATGCAATAATAACAGAATCTCCCCCAAATTAATGTCACATACTTAATCACAGGTACAGAAAGCTCAGAGAACATCAAACACGATGAAGGCCAACATCTGGGCATCATTTTGAAACTACAGAAAATCAAAACTAAAGAAAACTTTCTGTAAGAAGTTGGGGGGAACTTACCTGTAAAGGAACAAAGATAAGAATTACATCTGATCTTTCCTCAGAATTCATGTGAGCAACAAGAGAGAAGAGTGCAATATTTAAAATGCTAAAAGGAAAGCAAAAAACCCAACAAGAACATAGAATTTTATGTTCTGTGCAATTATCATTCAAAGTGAAGGAGAAATAAAGACATGCTCAGAAAAACAAAAATTAAGGGAATTTGTTGCCAGTAGACTTTCCTTGCAAGAAATATTAAAAGTAATTCTTTGGTGAGAAGGAAAACACATATAGATCAGAAACTCAGATATACATAAAGAAAGGAAAGCATTGGAGAAGGAATAAATGAAGGCTAAATAAAACTTTTACTTGTCTTATTAATTGATCTAACATAACAGTTTGTTCAAAATAACAATGTATCTGAATATGTATGCTAATGCATAATATATGTGACAGGTGCACAGTTAGAATATGTACTCAGCGTGTACTCAGTCACTCAGTCATGTTTGACTCTGCGATGCCATGGATTGTAGCCCTCCAGGCTCCTCTCTCCATGGGTTTCTCCAGGCAAGACTACTGTAATGGGTTGCCATTTCCTACTCCACGGGATCTTCTGGACCCAGGGACCAAACCCACGTCTCTTGTGTCTCCTACATTGGCAGGAGGATGCTTTACCACTTTATCTGGGTGGGAAGTCCCTAAAATATGCATGCGTATGTATAAGTGAAACGAATGACAGCAAGAATGCAAAAGATGTGAGGAAGATTTTAGGATTATTTTCCTATTATAAAGCACTTACACTATCTATGAAGTGGTATAATGCTATTTGAAAGTGAACTTGGATTAATTGTACATGTATTGTAAACTCAAGGGTAATGACTAAAAAGAATTTTAAAAAGTAACTGGTATGCTAAGGAGGAGAGAAAATTGAACTATAAAATGCTCAGTTAATCACAAAGATAGGAAAAAAGGAGACACAAACAGAAACAAAGAACACAGGCAAAACAGCAACTAATATGGTAGATTAATCTAGTTATTGTATAGTTCTTCTGTGTATTCTTGCCACCTCTTCTTAATATCTTCTGCTTCTGTTAGGTCCATAACATTTCTGTCCTTTATTGTGCCCATCTTTACATGAAATGTTCCCTTGATATCTCTAGTTTTCTTGAAGAGAACTCTAGTCTTTCCCATTCTATTCTTTTCCTCTATTTCTTTGCACTGATCACTGAGGAAGACTTTATCTTTCCTTGCTATTCTTTGGAACTCTGCATTCAAATGGGTGTATCTTTCCTTTTCTCCTTTGCCTTTCACCTCTTCTATTCACAGCTATTTTTAAGGCCTCCTCAGACAACATTTGGCCTTTTTGCATTTCTTTTCCTTGGGGATGATCTTGATCCCTGCCTCCTGTTCAGTGTCACGAACCTCTGTCCATATTTCTTCAGGCACTCTGTCTATCAGATCTAATCCCTTGAATCTATTTCTCACTTCCACTGTATAATCGTAAGGGATTTGATTTAGGTCATAACCAAAGGTTCTAGTGGTTTTCCCTCCCTCCTTCAATTTAAGTCTGAATTTGGCAATAAGGAGTTCACAGTCTGAGCTACAATTAGCTCCCAGTCTTGTTTTTGCTAACTGTAGAGAGTGTCTCCATCTTTGGCTGCAAAAAATATAATCAATCTGATTTCAGTATTGACCATCTGGTGATGTCCATGTGTAGAGTCTTCTCTTTTGTTGTTGGAAGAATGTGTTTGCTATGACAAGTGTGTAAAACTTGGTAAAACTCTATTAGCCTTTGCCATGCTTCATTCAGATAATCATGATGGTGTGATCACTTACCTAGAGCCAGACATCCGACATCCTGGAATGCAAAGTTAAGTGGTCCTTATGAAGCATCACTACAAAAAAGCTAGTGGAGGTGATGGAATTTCAGTTGAGCTATTTCAAATCCTAAAAGATGATGCTGTGAAAGTGCTGCACTCAATATGCCAGCAAATTTGGAAAACTCAGCAGTGACCACAGGACTGGAAAAGGTCAGTCTTCATTCCAATCTCAAAAAAGGGCAATGCCGAAGAATGCTCAAACTACTGCACAATTGCACTCATCTCACACGCTAGCAAAGTAATGCTCAAAATTCTCCAAGCCAGGCTTCGACAGTACATGAACTGTGAACTTCCAGATGTTCAAGCTGGATTTAGAAAAGGCAGAGGAAGCAGAGATCAAATTTCCAACATCCACTGGATCATCGGAAAAGCAAAAGAGTTCCAGAGAAATATCTACTTCTGCCTCTTTGACTATGCCAAAGCCTTTGACTGTGTGGACCACAACAAACTGTGGAAAATTCTTAAAGAGATGGGAATACCAGACCACCTGACCTGCCTCTTGAGAAATCTGTATGCAGGTCGAGAGGCAACAGTTAGAACTGGACATGGAACAACAGATTGGTTCCAAATTGGGAAGGGAGTATGTCAAGGCTGTATATTGTCACCCTGCTTATTTAACTTATATCCAGAGCACATCATGTGTGATGCTAGATTAAGCATTTCCAGGATGGACTAAGCACAAGCTGAAATCAAGATTGCAGGGAGAAATATCAATAACCTCAGATATGCAGATGACACCACCCTTATGGCAGAAAATGAAGAGGAACTAAAAAGCCTCTTGATGAAAGTGAAAGAGGAGAGTGAAAAAGTTGACTTAAAACTCAACATTCACAAAACTAAGATCATGGCATCTGGTCCCATCACTTCTTGGCAAATAGATGGGGAACCAGTGGAAACAGTGACAGACTTTATTTTTGGGGGCTCCAAAAGAACTGCAGATGTTGATTGCAGCCATGAAATTAAAAGACACTTGCCCCTTGAAAGAAAAGTTGTGACCAACATATACAGCATATTAAAAAGCAGAGACACTACTTTGTCAACAAAGGTCCATCTCGTCAAAGCTATGGTTTTTCCAGTAGTCATGTATGGATGTGAGAGTTGAACTATAAAGAAAGCTGAGCACCAAAGAATCGATGCTTTTGAACTGTGGTATTGGAGAAGACTCTTGAGAGTCCCTTGGACTGCAAGGAGATCCAACCAGTCCATCCTAAGGGAAATCAGTCCTGAATATTCATTGGAAGGACTGATGCTGAAGCTGAAACTCCAATACTGTGGCCACCTAATGTGAAGAACTGACTTATTTTAAAAGACCCTGATGCTGGGAAAGGTCAAAGATGAGAGAAAGGGACAGCAGAGGATGAGATGGTTGTATTGAATCACCAACTCATTGGACATGAGTCTGAGTAAATTCTGGGAGTTGGTGATGGACAGGGAGCCCTGGCGTTCTGTAGTCCATGGGATCGAAAAAAGTGGGACATGACTGAGCGACAGAACTGAACTTAATCAGTTACTGATACATGAATAATCACTTCGAATGTTAATGGTCAAAATGTACCAATTAAAAGAGATTATCAGAATGGCTTAAAACACAAGACTGAACTATACATTGTCTACAGAAAATGCACTTTAAAAATAAAGACACATTTAAATTTAAAGGGATAGAGAAAGATATTCCATACTAACAAGAACTGAAAGAAGTGAGATTAGTTATATTACTTTAGACAGACCATATTTTAATGCAAGAAAAATTATCAGGGATAAGCCAAGCCATTATGCAATAATAAAGGGAGAATTCTTCAAAAAGATATAAAAGTCCTTGATGATATGGGCTTAATATCAGAGCATCCAAATGTGTGAGGCAATAATCAAAAGATCTTCATAGAGAAATAGTTGAATCCACTATCATAGTTGGGGACATTAACACCTTTCAGAAGTGAATCCAACAAGCAGAAAATCAGTAGGAACATAGCTGAATTCAAAAACATCATCAATCTACAGGATATAATTGGTATGTACAGACTACTTCATCCAACAACAGTACAATACATTTCTTCTCAGGCTCACATGAACACTCATCAAGATAGATCACATTCTGGGCCATAAAGCCCACCTTACAAATTCAAAACAATAGAAATCATACAATGTTTTCTCTTAGAACATGGCATAATTAAACTAGAAACCAACAGCAGAAAGATAGCTGAACAATCCCCAAATACATGGAGATTAAACAGCACAAGGGTGAAAAACACATGGGCTAAACTCAGAAAAATAAAATTATATTTTGAACCAAATAAAAATGAAAATATTACTTATCAAGATTTGTGGGATGCAATGAAAACAGTTTAGAGAGAAATTGATAGCCTTTTCCTGGTTTTGATATGTGGTATTGAGTGCAGGGCAGGAGAGATGAATAGAACACAGAGGATTTTTAAGGCAGTGAAAATACTCAGTATGATACTATAATGATGGATTCCTGTGATTATACATTTGTCCAAACACATAGAATACACTGGAGAAGGAAATGGCAATCCACTCCAGTTTTCTTACCTGGAGAATTCCATGGACAGAGGAACCTGGCAGGCTACAGTCCATTGTGCCGCAAAGAGTTGGACACGACTGAGCGACTAACACTGGAGAAGGCAATGGCACCCCACTCCAGTACTCTTGCCTGGAAAATCCCATGGACGGAAGAGCCTGGTAGGCTGAAGTTCATGGGGTCGCTAAGAGTCGGGCATGACTGAGCGACTTCACTTTCACTTTCCACTTTCATTCATTGGAGAAGGAAATGGCAGCCCACTCCAGTATTCTTGCTTGGAGAATCCCAGGGACAGAGGAGCCTAGTGGGCTGCCATCTACGGGGTCGCACAGAGTCGGACACGACTGAAGGGACTTAACAGCAGCAGCAGTAGCAGAGCAACTAACACACACGTAGAATACATATACCAAGAATGAACTGTAAGTTATAAACTTTGGATGATTATGCTGTGTCAAAGGAGGTTTATTCTTGACTTAAAAGAAAGTGCTCTTTTTAAAAACTTTTTATTTGATATTGGAGTATAGTTGATTAAGGGTCTTCCCAGGTGGCACTAGTGGTAAAGAACCCTCCTGCCAAGCAGATGTATGAGACGTGAGTTTGAGCCCTGGGTTTGGTAGATCTCCTGGAGAAGGAAACAGCAACCCTCTCCAGTATTCTTGCCTGGAAAATCTCGTGGACAGAAGAGCCTGGTGGGCTACAGTCCATGGGGTCACAAAGAGTCGGACACAACTGAAGCGACTTAGCATAGTTAATGAACAATGTTGTGACAGTTTTAGGTGTATAACAAAATGATTCATTTATACATGTATTAATACCTACATCTATTAGTTTTCAAATTCTTTTCCCATTAGGTTACATAGTATTGGGCAGAGTTTCCTGTGCTATATACAGAAGGTCTTTGTTGGTTATCCATTTTAAATAGAGCAGTGAGTACCTGTCAATCCCATCTCACTAATGATCCCTCCACCCCACCCTTTCCCCAAGGGAGAAGTTCAGTTTCTTAAGTCTGTGAGTCTGTTTCAAAACTAAGTTTGTTTGTGTCATTTCTCTTTAGATTCTGCATATAGGTTGATAGCATATTGAACACTGGGGTGCATGTGTCCTTTCAGACCATGCTTTTCTCCAGATATATGCCCAGGAGTGGAATTGCGAAGTCATACGGTAGCTCTATTTTTCATTTTTTAAGGAATCCCCATACTTTTCTCCATAGTGGCTATACCAATTTACATTCTTACCGACAGTGTAGGAAGATTCCCTTCTCACCACACCCTTTCCAGAATTTATTGTTGGATTTTTTTCATGATAGCCATACAAATGTAACATTTTGGTAAGTGATGTTGATAATGGGAAATCATTATTTCCCAGTGATGTTATATATGGGAAATCTGTATCTTCTAGTTTTGTTGTAAGCTTAAAACTGCTCTAAAAAGTCTTTATTTGAAATGGTGGATGGATGAGTTCAACATAAAATTGAAATTTATGTTGAAAATCTCATAAATTTGAGTGGGGGAAGGGGATAATAAGATAACTAAAAACACATGAAAAGAGATACAGAGTATGCTTGTGAGAAGAGGTCCACTCTTGATCACTGGCTCCTGTTTCATCTTTTATTGGTTTACCCTCTTGCTGCCATTCCACCAGATTTAAGTCTTCCAATGAGACTGAGAATAGACCCTGTACCCATGTCTTAAAATCCTATCTTAATTCTAGCTAGTCTTTCAACTTATTCCTTCCTGATTGCTATGTGGCTAATTAGGGCCCTTTTAAATGAAATTTAAAACAGGAATGACCGTATCCTAATAGCATGACACCTACTATTGCAAATAGCTAACATTAAAAATCCACAAACTGCCAAGTTCCCGATGGAAATACCTGACTCAAAAATGATTTTTAAAGCAGTGTGTGTTTCCATAGGAAATGATAAAGTAGATTTAGGTATGATCTACTTAATTTCCCTGGTTCTCATCCAATAGTAAAACAAAATTAGAGCACAGAGTGTAAATCAGTGATTCTCAGTTCAATTACTGGTTTTATACTTAATAATTATGTCATCTTGGAAAGCAGTAAGTTATTTACCTTCTCTGAACAGGATTTTCTAACTTACTCTAAGATGAAGTCATAATTGTAATTTATGTCAAAAGATTTTTAAAGTTATTAAACAGAGAAAAAGGTTTTGTTAAATTATTTAGGCCATTACTTAGCACTTACTAATTACTCAAAGAAGAGATGGCCATTTACTCTAAAGTGCATTCTATTCTTATATAATAAATTATCTTAGAAACAGAAAAAAAATTATAGACCAAATATGGATACACAATTGACCCTCAAACAACTCATGTGTTGGGATCCAAGCCCTAGCATAGTTGAAAATTTGTGTATAATTTATAATCAGCAGTCTATACATGCGATTCCTCTGTATCTTTAGATTCAATCAACCTCAGCTCTTGTAATTTGTAGTATTCACTACTGAAAAAATTCCACGTACAGTGGGCCCATGAAGTTCAACATCGTGTTTCTCAAGAGAAAACTGTAGTTTTTTGTGATTTTAAGAGGAAAGTTTATTCACTTTTATAAATACTTGTAAAAACATTTATAAATACTTGAAAATAATCAACACAATCAGGAGGGTCAATGGGATATATATTAAAACAATGATGGTTCTCAACAAAACTATTTATTGAAGAAATATCTGAAAACACTTGTGTGAGGGACCTATAAAAATTTGCCTATCACTTTCTTGTGGAGAGTATATACTCATTAAATATTTATTGAATTGAAGTGACATTTTAAGAATTAGTTAAATATTATAGGAGATTATATACAAAAGGAATTGCATGAATTTCCTTTCCATTCATTCAATCAATGAATATGGATGGCCTGACATTGTGTGAACTGCTATGATACAAATATGAATAGGATCCATACTTTGGTCTCCAGGAACTCTGTCAAGTGAGAGTTTGAAACATTAAATAAAATATAGCAGACCGGTCAGTTAAGATAAGAATGTTTACCTAGAAGGCTGAAATATTAAATGTTTGTTTTGTACTTGTATTAATAGAAAAAAATAAAGCAAATCAGCAAACTACTAGAAGCAATTTCCTGGGAAAAGCAACTTTTTAGATATGTAATAACGTTGTGATTGATTAAGAGCAATATTTTGCAACCTGTATCTACATAGTACTATATTGATTTTCAATACACACAACCAGGACCAAGAAGACATCAAGACACTCAAGCACATTCTGAATTATTTTGGATTGATTAGATGTAATAGAATTCATGATTAATTGAGAGGCATATCAAAAGTGTGTTGTACTTTAGTGTTGGATCTGTGCTGGAGGAGAGTAAGAATCATAGTGAATGAGACCTGTAAGGCCAGCATGCTGTGCTGTGCTTAGTCATTCAGTCGTGTCTGACTCTTTGTGACCCCAGGAACTGTAGCCCACCAAGCTCCTCTGTCCATGGGGATTCTCCAGGCTAGAATACTGGAGTGGGTTGCCATGCCCTCCTCCAGGAGATCTTCCCAACCCAGGGATCGAACTCAGGTCTCCCTCACTGTGGGAGGATTCTTTACCCACTGAGCCACCAGAAGAGTCCCGTAGCTCCAGTGTATCAAATCCTTAATTTCCTACTTATACCACCTCCATGCCTTGTTTCAAACACTTCAGG
This sequence comes from Bos javanicus, assembly GCF_032452875.1. NCBI lineage: Eukaryota > Metazoa > Chordata > Mammalia > Artiodactyla > Bovidae > Bos > Bos javanicus. The sequence continues at coordinate 16,465,236 of NC_083872.1, forward strand.
TATTCTTTTTATTCTTAAAATAAAAATAAAGGGACCCTCCCTAGGATAATTTACAATGTCCTGTCTGATCTAGCTCTAATTTCTCTAATTTCATCTGCTACCAGCCTTCTTGATCTCACTCTTACTCTCTTTCTTCTGCATCTCATATAACAGATTTTAGTCCCATTTCTTGCCATAACACCTTTCCCAGAGGACCTGCTTGTAAAATCAGTTTCTACTGATTGAAATGCCCTTTACCCATTCTTAATTTCATATTAATCCTTGTTATCAAAATAAAAGTCATTTGGATGTTACATTATTCATTCATAGTCATGTTACATATTTTAGCTTTAGGTCTTTACACATCTTTTGTATTCTGTCTAAATGCTTTATATCCATCCCATTTCCTTCTTTATTCAAATGTCTCTACTCATCCCAATCAGACATTCCCTGATCAAAGAAGTCTTTCCTGATCTCCTTAATTAAGCCAAATCTCAATTATATGCTCTGATTCCAGATACCTTTCTTTCATTGTACTTATTATTACAATAAATAGATTTATTTCTCTTTTTTAAATGTTTGCATCTCCCCCTACAATATAAGGCCCTTGCAAAAAGACCGTCTGTCTGATTTTGCTTGCCAGGTTAGATATTCAATATGATTTGTAGGTTAAACAAACATCTAGCCATTTCAACATACTACACAAAATATGTATGTAAAATTAAAATCTTTGGCAGGATGTAGTTATATTTAATTTCCTATGTAATTTCCATTTTATAATCTTTTGGGGAAGTAATTTCCATCTTACGTTTTCAATGTGTGCTGATGCTACTGCTGCTAAGTCACTTCAGTCGTGTCTGATTCTGTGTGACCCCATAGACGGCAGCCCATCAGGCTCCCCCATCCCTGGGATTCTCCAGGCAAGAACACTGGAGTGGGTTGCCATTTCCTTCTCCAATGCATGAAAGTGAAAAGGAAAATTGAAGTTGCTCAGTCGTGTCCGACTCCTAGTGACCCCATGGACTGCAGCCTACTAGGCTCCTCCATCCATGGGATTTTCCAGGCAAGACTACTGGAGTGGGGTGCCATTGCCTTCTCCGTTTCAATGTGTATGTATATGTATATGTGTGTATATATATATGCTCAGTCATGTCCAGTTCTTTGTGACCCCATGAACTGTAGCCCACCAGGTTCCTCTGTTCATGGGGTTTCCTAGGCAAGACTACTGGAGTGCATTGCCAAAAGGCAACTTTCATTTGTGTGTGTGATTTGTCTGTTTGTTTTGCCTACACAAAAAGTAGAGAAAACAATGGTCCTCCACTTAAACACAACTCCCCACATACATACACACTAAACTTGACTTTTAAATATATTCTGTCATATGTGTGTGTATATATGTGTGTGTATATATATACACACACACAGACACATATATGTCGTGGTCTGGGCATGGGTTGGAAAAGAATTTCCAGACACGAGGCAGGACGAAAGAAGAATAAAGTTTATTAGAGTGGGGTGGGGCGAGTCACCGGAGAAGGCATGGGGTTGCTAAGAGTCGGACACGACTGAGTGACTTCACTTTCACTTTTCACTTTCATGCATTGGAGAAGGAAATGGCAACCCACTCCAGTGTTCTTGCCTGGAGAATCCCAGGGACGGGGGAGTCTGGTGGGCTGCCATCTATGGGGTCACACAGAGTCAGACACGACTGAATCGACTTAGCAGCAGCAGCAGCAGGGGCGAGTCACTGCCAGCACAGTGGGCCAGCTTCCTGATAGTCAGGGAGAGATGACGTTGAACTGGGGTTCTTGATTCATTTTTATACCCTGGGTGTAAGGAGTGGTATAGGGGTCTGGCAGGTCATTTGCTGATTGGATGAGGTAGACTTATTGTGGGGGGAGGGAGAAAGGCAAATACCTTCTCCCTATATGGTTATACTGGTCAGGAAGACCTGGAATTCATTACTAGTTACTACATTGGGAATGGGAGGGAAGGTCAATAAAGGTCAGGTTTTTCCATTCTTACATTCCAAGACCCTCTTTGGTTTCATCTGCTCTTTTGTCCTTGGGTCACCACATTCCTTTCTCTCTTTATTTTTAAGGCCAATTATTTGGCCCCTTTTGATACCCTGCTCATGTCTATCTACCTATTTCCTGTCTCAGGCATTTGGGAACCCAGTCTCAAGGGAAAAGTGGCAATGACCACTCTGGCTTCTTCAGGCTGTACAGGGGGATCGTGGGGCTCTGGGTTCCCTTTGCCTGCTCTCTGTCAAGGTATACTTAGGGAGGAAGGTGGGACTCCGTGGAACGATATGGCATGATATATCCATGAACGATATAACATTGTCCAAGTATCCACTGGCTGGTATCCTTTTTGTAAGATCATTTGGAATTGGATCTTCTGAACCTTTCGGGAGATGAACTTAGATAATGTGTTAATAATACCTGGGCCAAACAGTAATATCAGGAGGAAGGTGATGGAAAGTCAAGGAGAGGTAAAAACCATGTTACATTAGGTAGGGCCCCTTTGATAGTTTGCTAAATGGTATTTTCATCTGGGGCCCCTTTCCAAAGGAATGTAACCATTTAGCTTTTTCATATATTTTCTTAATATCCTCTTCTACTAGGCCACTACTGTTAATATATGTGCAAAAAGTTTTGTTGATGACAGCACAAACTCACCTTTGTTTGGCTAGGAGATAATCTAAGGCCCTTCGGTTGTCCATTACCATTTCTGCTAAAGAATTAGACTAGGAATGTGGTGACCCAAGGACAAAAGAGCAGATGAAACCAAGGAGGGTCTTGGAATGCAAGAGCAGATGAAACCAAGAAAGGTCTTAGAATGCAGGAATGGAAAAATCAGACCCTTATCGACCTTCCCTTCCATCCCCAATGTTGTAACTGTTAATGAATTCCGTGTCTATTAATGAATTCCATGTCCTCCCGACCAGTATAATCTGTCTGTCCTCCTTCCCATATAGGGAGAAGGTATTTGCCTTAACACGCCCCACTCCCCCAATTCAGTAAGCCTACCTCATCCAATCAGCAAATAACCCACAAAATCCCTATCCTGCTCCTTACACCTAGGGTATAAAACTGAATCAAGAATCCCTGTTCAATGTTGATTCTCCCTTGAGCTGGTCCACTGTTCTAACACTGTCTCCAATTCTAATAAACTGTATTTCCCTCTCATTCTGTATTATGTCTGGAAATTCTTTTCCAACCTACACCCGGAACACGACATTTTATATGTGTATATATACGCGTTTTCAATCTCACACCATGCTAAGTTTTTATTCACTCAATGCCATTTTACTTAATTGTTGTGAGACTTTAGCTGATAATCACAAGCTCTTAAAATGATTACTTAAAATACTGTAAAGAAGAGCACCAAGTTTTATACTGTTTTTGTACTGTATACTTAATCTCACACCATGCTAAGTTTTTATTCACTCAATGCCATTTTACTTAATTGTTGTGAGACTTAGCTGATAATCACAAGCTCTTAAAAAGATTAGCTAAAGTACTGTAAAGAAGAGCACAGAGTTCTTATACTGTATCTTATACTGTATACTGTTAGGAGGGAGAAGGCAATGGCAACCCACTCCAGTACTCTTGCCTGGAAAATCCCATGGATAGAGGAGCCTGGTAGGCTACAGTCCATGGGGATGCTAAGAGTTGGACATGACTGAGCGACTTCACTTTCCCTTTTCACTTTCATGCATTGGAGAAGGAAATGGCAACCCACTCCAGTGTTCTTGCCTGGAGAATCCCTGGGACAGGGGAGCCTGGTAGGCTGCCATCTATGGGGTGGCACAGAGTCGGACACAACTGAAGCGACTTAGCAGCAGCAGCAACAGCATACTGTTTTGAAAGAACATGCATACAATTTTTATAACATTGACTTAAAATATCTTTGTATAGGTCATTTCTGATCTGTAAATTTGTCTTTATTTTAATATTGAGACTTAGGATTTATTTCTGTTAGGTAGTTAGAAAAGGAAAAAGGAATCCAGAATGATGGTGGCTAAAAGAGAAAGAAGGGAAAAGCCCATAAAAATAGAAGAAAGGAAGGTCTGAGGACCAGAGACAGAATCTCAGGTGGAACAAACAGCACTCCTAGCTAGCCCAATTTACATAGGGCAGGCTCAGGGGGAGGAGAAAAAACATATAAAAAGAGGAGGCAAAATTGAGGCCAGGGGCCTCTCTTCTCTCTGCATTTTTTGGGTCAGCATGCCCTCACGCATGGAAGATTATTTTCCTTTGCTCGCCAAATAAAACTGAGCTGTAACACTGGTCCATCCACCACTTCAAATTTTTGCTGCAGCAAGACAGAACTGGGGAAGTTACAAACTCCCCCAGCATTTCTCTTTATTTCCAACAAATATTTAAATAAGATTCACTCTTAATTTTCTTTCTGATTGTCACTTAAATTTAGATCTGCTCCCTAAGATCTATCGACATTTCTTTCCAGTAGTAAAAAAAAAAATCCCAGTTAACTTAAATCATGAAAGGTAATTGTTAGTGCATTTTAGTTAGTGTTACTTAGGACAAAGGCAATTTTTCAGTATTAACTCATTTATAAACTCTCCAATTCAGTTTTTCTTTTTTTGGCCTGGTTGTCAGTTGTATTAGAGATCTCCATTAATTTTTGTTTGTCTACTCATTTCTCAGAGGAACTGCTCTGAAAAGGGCTCTACCTCCTTCAGGCTAAATGACCTCACCTTCCTGAAGATTCACTGACCACAGGTGAATACTTGAATATTTGAACTAAGAGGTGATGAAATCTAGAGTATACTGATTGGAAAAGGACTACACTGGAAGTCAATAAAGCTCTGCTATTCATGCTTTTGAAGCTCCCTTGTTTCCATCTTTCTTGAAAGTGTTATTCAGCTATTCTTTTAGTAAGAATTGTATGATGGTAAAATATTCATAACATAAAAATTTATTATTTTGACTATGTTTTTGTTAAACAGCTCAGTGATGTTAAGTACACTCCCATTGTTGTAAAATCATCACTATCATCCCTCTCCAGAATTTTGTTCATCTTCCCCAACTGAAACTATGTACCCATTAAACAATAGTTCTCTATATCCTTCTTTCCTGAGCCCACATGAATGTCATAGATTAATCCTTGAAAACTTTTGGACTACTGAGGTTTTGCACCAAATAATGACATAAAAAGTTTATTGAATTATGTAAGAATTCCTTGGCAAAGTTTCAAATGGTATATTCCAAATGTGACTTTTCAGGGACTAAATGAGAAGCAAAACCTGTATTTACATAAGAATGCTTAGCTATCCTCCATCCATATTATATACCCAGACTTGCTGGAGTCATTTTATTATATTAAGGTGAAAAATAACATTGGGGTCAGTTGTTTGCCTCCAAACATGTCAGGGCAGAATATATAAGTGGACTTGAAAATCAATCTCTGCCTAAGAGTTAACACCATTCTCTGTAAAGAAGAATGTGAGAAAATTGAACTGCTACAAAATTTCAAAAATTCCTCTTAAGAGGAAAGTCTTGGATCATGAGATTGCAGATTGGCAGAAGTGTAGTTTAACATGTCAAGGGGCTCACAGACTTTTAGATGTATGGTCACTTGGATTCTATGGTACTAAAGTTGTTTGAAGAAGTTGATAAGGTTGTTCTGTTCAAGAAAATCAAAACTAGTCTGTACTCAACAGTTCATCTATCTTAGCTTAGCTTAATTTAATATCACATGCATTATTTGGGCTTCCCTGGTGGTTCAGGCGGTAAAGAATCTGCCTTGCTATGCAAGAGACCCAGGTTGCATCCCTGGGTCAGGAAGATCCCCTGGAGAAGGGAATGGCTACACACTACAGTATTCTTGAATGGAGAATTCCATGGACAGAGGAACCTGGCAGGCTACAGTCCATTGGGTCACAATGAGTCAGAGGATGCAAGAGGTGTCACTTGAAAGTTTAAATGATAATCAATAGCTAGTATCACAAGTTATATATGCCTAAAAGCAATATGATAATATTAATGAGTGGTGGTGGTTTAGTTGCTAAGCTGTGTTTGACTCTCTGCAACTCCATAGACTATAGCCCACCAGGCTCCACTGTCCATGGGATTTTCCAGGCAAGAGTATCAGAATGGGTTGCCATTTCTTTCTCCAGGGGATCTTCCCTGACCCATGGATTGAACCCAGGTTTCCTATATTGTAGGTGTATTCTTTACTGACATTGGGGAAGATTCCTCTGTCCATGGAGTTCTCCAGGAAAGAATACAAACTACTCCAGCTGGTGTGGATAGCCATTCCCTTCTCCAAGGAATTTCCCAATCCAGGGGTTGAACCTGATCTACTGCATTGCAGGGAGATTCGTTACCATCTGAGCCACCAGGGAAGCCCAATATTAATGACAGTATATATCATAATAGTCACGAGTAAAGGTTCTGAAGCCATTAAGATAAACTTTTCATTTCCAGTCTCTTAGCTCAACTTCTGTGCACCCCCATGAGAACTTCATCCCTCTAAAATTGTTTCCTTGATTGAATAAAGCCCAGCTGATAAAATTGTGTAAAGATTAAATAAAATAAAGAATGAAGGTAATTAGCACAATGCTTAGCTGTGGTAGTCAGATAATGACTACCAAAGAGATCTATGTCCTAATTTCTGGAACCTGTGAATATTACCTTACTTAGCAAAAGGAAATTTCCAAGTGTCATTAAATCAAGGTTCTTGAAATGGAGACATTATTCTGGATTATCTTGGTCAGTCCAACGTAAGGACAAAGTTGCTGAGGAGAAGGATGAGCAAGGGTCATGGTCAGAGAAGGAAAGGTCAGGATGAAAGCGGAGGTTGAAGTAACCTAGGGCTATTACCCACACAATGAGGCCACCACTGGAAGCTAAGAAAGACATGGGTTCTCCCCTAGAATTTGAAGAAGAAAAACAGCTGTACTGACCTAGTTTAAACTTCTGACATGCATAGATATAAAAAAATAAATTTGTACAATTTTAAGCCATTAAAGTTTATGTGGAAACTTAAAAACTTGAAAGGTTAAAGAGGAGACCTTTTAACTTAGCCATAGGAACCAAATACATCAGCACTTAATTATTCTATAATATATATCAGCTGATACCATTACTGAAAAATGGAAAAAAAAAAAAAAGGTCAGTGCTACATAAGGGATCTGTTTCTTTAAAGGAAAGAATTATTTTTATTTTTAGCTATATTTATATTATGAAAAAACCTGTAGTTATAAAGTATTGAAAATTAAAAAATTACATGTAATAAAAATCAAAACTGCTCTTTCCATTCAGGTTCTATGGCATCCATTCTAGAAAGACCAGAGATAAATCCATGCACATATGGACACCTTATCTTTGATAAAGGAGGCAAGAATATACAATGGATTAAAGACAATCTCTTTAACAAGTGGTGCTGGGAAAACTAGTCAATCACTTGTAAAAGAATGAAACTAGAACACTTTCTAACACCATACACAAAAATAAACTCAAAATGGATTAAAGATCTCAACGTAAGACCAGAAACTATAAAACTCCTAGAAGAGAACATAGGCAAAACACTCTCTGACATAGAAAGAAACTTTTATTAACAGATAATTCCTGTATGCTCCTTCAAAAATGTTCTTATATATAATATTTAGAGTATTTTTTTTCCAAATTTATAGCTTTTATTTATTTTTTTAATTAAAAAATTTAAATCTTTTTCTTAGAATTACAGTTGATTTACAGTGTCGTTTCACTCTGCTGTACAGCAAAGTGACCTAGTTTTACACATATATACCCTTTTTAAAATATTCTTTTCCATTATGGTTTATCCCAGGAGAATGGATACAGTGCCCTGTGAGAGTAGGACCTTGCTGTTTATCCCTTCCAAATGTAATAGTTTGCATATACCAGCCAGACATGCTGGAATGTGAAGTCAAGTGGGCCTTAGAAAGCATCATTACTAACAAAGCTAGTGGAGGTGATGGAATTCCAGTTGAGCTATTTCAAATCCTGAAAGATGATGCTGTGAAAGTGCTGCACTCAATATGCCAGCAAATTTGGAAAACTCAGCAGTGGCTACAGGACTGGAAAAGGTCAGTTTTCATTCCAATCCCAAAGAAAGGCAATGCCAAAGAATGCTCAAACTACCACACAATTGCACTCATCTCACACACTAGCAAAGTAATGCTCAAAATTCTCCAAGGCAGGCTTCAGCAATATGTGAACCATGAACTTCCTGACGTTCAAGCTGGTTTTAGAAAAGGCAGAGGAACCAGAAATCAAATTGCCAACATCTGCTGGATCATGGAAAAAGCAAGAGAGTTCCAGAAAAACATCTATTTCTGCTTTATCGACTATGCCAAAGCCTTTGACTGTGTGGATCACAATAAACTGTGGAAAATTCTGAAAGAGATGGGAATACCAGACCACCTGATCTGCCTCTTGAGAAATTTGTATGCAGGTCAGGAAGCAACAGTTAGAACTGGACATGGAACAACAGACTGGTTCAAAATAGGAAAAGGAGTACATCAAGGCTGTATATTGTCACCCTGCTTATTTAACTTCTATGCAAAGTACATCATGAGAAACGCTGGACTGGAAGAAACACAAGCTGGAATCAAGATTGCTGGGAGAAATATCAATAACCTCAGATATGCAGATGACACCACCCTTATGGCAGAAAGTGAAGAGGAACTAAAAAAGCCTCTTGATGAAAGTGAAAGTGGAGAGTGAACAAGTTGGCTTAAAGCTCAACATTCAGAAAACGAAGATCATGGCATCTGGTCCCATCACTTCATGGCAAATAGATGGGGAACCAGTGGAAACAGTGTCAGACTTTATTTTTTTGGGCTCCAAAATCACTGCAGATGGTGACTGCAGCCATGAAATTAAAAGACCCTTTCTCCTTGGAAGGAAAGTTATGACCAACCTAGATAGCATATTGAAAAGCAGAGACATTGCCAACAAAGTATAGTCAAGGCTATAGTTTTGTATAGTTGACTTATAGTCAAGTCAACCATAGTCAAGGCTATTGTTTTTCCTGTGGTCATGTATGGATGTGAGAGTTGGACTGTGAAGAAAGCTGAGTGCTGAAGAATTGATGCTTTTGAACTGTTGTGTTGGAGAAGACTCTTGAGAGTCTCCTTGGACTGCAAGGAGATCCAACCAGTCCATTCTAAAGGAGATCAGCCCTGGGATTTCTTTGGAAGGAATGATGCTAAAGCTGAAACTCCAGTACTTTGGCCACCTCATGAGAAAAGTTGACTCATTGGAAAAGACTCTGATGCTGGGAGGGATTGTGGGCAGGAGGAGAAGGGAATGACAGAGGATGAGATGGTTGGATGGCACCACTGACTTGATGGACGTGAGTCTGGGTGAACTCCAGGAGTTGGTGATGGACAGGGAGGCCTGGCGTGCTAAGATACATGGGGTCGCAAAGAGTCGGACATGTCTGAGTGACTGAACTGAACTGAACCAATCCTAAATTCCCAGTCCATCCCTCTCCTGGCACTTCTCCTCCTTGGCAACCACAAATCTGATCTCCATGTCTGTGAATCTGTTTCTGTTTTGTTGATAGGTCATTTTTGTCATATTTTAGATTCTACATATAAGTGGTATCATATGACTTTTAGATTTTGTTATATAAATTTGCCTACTTCTCTCTTGCTATCTTGTCAATTACTGTTACTTACATTTTGAGCCTCAGTTACTAGTTACACATTGGGATTTCTATTCTTTTTGATATGTTAAAGTTGAAAGTTTAGTCGCTAAGTTGTGTCTGACTCTTTGCGACCCCGTGGACTGTAGCCCACCAGGCTTCTCTGTCCATGGGTTTCTCAGGCAAGAATACTGGAGAGGGTTGCCATTTCCTTCTCCAGGGGATCTTCCTGACCCAGGGATCGAACCCAGGTCTCCCACATTGCGGGCAGACACTTTAACCTCTGAGCCACCAGTACACCCTCCATATGCTGACCCTTCATTATTGTGAAATGACTTTTAACAAATTTTTGTTAATACTCTTTATGGTAGAGTTGCAATAAAATAATTGTGGTGTTAACCTTGTCTGAAATTATTAAAACCACTCAAGCTTTGTTATGGTTTGTGTTTTTACATATTATTATTTTTAATTTTTTCTGTGCCTTTATATTTAATGCATCTCTTATAAACAACATATGGTTGGGTCATGCTTTGTTCAACTACTATGGCAATCTTTGTTTTTTAATTAGATTATTTTGTTCATTTACACTTAACATAATCATTGACATAGTTTTATGTCTACTACCTTACTATTTGGGTTTCCCTTGTAGCTCAGTTGGTAACGAATCTCCCTGCAATGCAGGAGACCAGGGTTTGATTCCTGGGTCGGGAAAATCCTCTGGAGAAGGAAATGACAACCACTCCAATATGCTTGACTGGAGAATCCCATGGATAGAAGAGCCTGGCAGATGACAGTCCATGGGGTTGCAAAAGTCAGGCATGACTTAGCGACTGAAACATCCCCACCATCTTACTATTTATCTTGTGTTTGTCCCATCATTTCCTTTTTTTAGCCACTCCTTTTCTGTCTTCATTTGGGTTGAGTATGTTTTATTATTCCATTTTATCTTATCTTTTGTTTTTTTATTCTGTCCTTTCATGCTTTTTGTGGTTCTTATGTGAATTACAATATGCACCCTCTATTTAAAACAGTAGTCTGTCTTGAAGGTTATTTTATGAACAATTTAAGGAGCTTCAATTTTCTTTCCAGTCCTTTATGCAGTTGTCATACATTTCATTCCTCCTCCTGCCAATCCCTCTGCCTATCTATGTATCCATCTATCATCTATAAACAATGCCTTTAGGTTTCATTATTTTCACAATCAATTATCTTTTGGGGAAATCAAAAAAAACCCTGATTTTAAAAAGACTTTTACACTAGACATATAATTGTCATATTACTCTTCCCCTTTTTTGGGGGATATAGATTCTAATTTTCATCAGGTATCATCATTTAGCCTAACTAACCTACTCCACCATTCATATACTACACATCTGCTAGTGGTAAATTCTTGATATTTTGTTCATGAGAAAATAACTTTATGTTACCTTTATTTTTGAATGATATTTGAAGGAAACATTTCTGGACTTTGAATTATGCTTTAATTTTTTTATTCGTTAGCCTTGATGTTATTTCACTTTTTTTTTTTTTTTAAATGAGAGGTATTGAGTCCTAGTTATCATTATTCCCTAAGTAGGCAGTATGTTTTTCCCTTTCACCTAGTTTAAAAATATTCTTTATATTTGGCTTTCAGCAGTTTGACTCTATTATGCTTATGTGTGGCTTTTTCTAAACTTTATCTTATTTGTGGTTTGTTGTAATTCTTTAATTTACAGATTGGTATTATTTTTCTCAAATTAAAAAAAAAAATGCTCAGCCACTGTTTATTTACCTCATATATTTTCCTTCCCTTTCTGGGATTCCAATGACACCTATATTAAACTGCTTGATATTGTCCCACAGGTCAATGACTGCCTTTTAAATGTTTAAAAATTTATTTTTTGTGTGTATTGGTTTCAGTGATTTTTATTCTCCTGTCTTCCAGATAACTGATAACATATTTTACAATATCCTGTCTTTTGTCCATCTAGTGCGTGTTTTTTTTTTTCATTTTGGACATATTATAGTTTTCAGTTTTAGAAATTTTTTTTTAGCTCTTTTTTCATAGTTACCATTTCTCTACTAAGATTTTCCTTCTTTTCAATTATTATAATAGCAGTCTAAGACGCTGAAGCAGCTAATTCTGACCTGTCATTTCTGTGTTTGTTTTGAATTATTTTTTATTGCTTAGCTTTGAATTACATTTTTTCTGTTTCTTCAGCTATCTAATATATACTGTATGTTGAACACTGTGAATTTTGTATTGTTGAAAATCTGATTTATTTGTATTCCTTTGATGTACTGCATGTTGCTCTGGCAGGGAGCTAATTTACTGATGCATCAGTGTAATTATCTCCACTCTTGTTTTTCAGCTTTTAAAAATGTGGTTATAGAATGAGTAGCCTTTATTTTGGGTTAATAGAAACGCTTCTGCAAAAGATATTCTAGATCATGTCTTTTTTCTGGATTCTCAAGAAATAATTAGAGTATTCAGATGAAATCTGATTTTTTATACCTGGTATTTTGTCCAGCTGTTCATTTTTTTTTTTTTTCTGAGCAGAACTTTGAAGAACATTACCTGGGGCAGGTACAGAATAGCTCAGTCTATGGCAAAAGACATAATTAGAACCCCTAGGCAAACTGCTGAAGCTTTTTGTTTCTGTAGACTGTAATACCAGTTCCAACCACCTCATCATTGTCCAACTCTGGTCTTTGGTTCCTCAGGAAGGAGAGGTCACCAAACTCACTTGGACTTCACCTCCCTATCCTGTCCCACAATCAGGAAAGCTACACCAGGCACAGAACTGACACTATTGTGAGTTTCATCTCTGTTTCTCACAGGTTTCACATATGTATACATAAAATATGATATATTCATAATATACACAAATATAAATATAGTCAATTTCCATTATCTTCTTCGGAAATTATTAGTCTTCCTTCTCTGAAACACACTAGGTAAATTTGGCAGTTTAAAAAATTGATTATATTTCCTATAAGAATAAGATAGAAAATGAGAGAACACAAAATATTTTAAAAACCTTCACAATGAAACAAGCTTAGTTTCCTTTTAGCTGTTCTAGCATTTATGAATAAAATGATTAAATATGAAATAAAAATAATGAGAACTATCAGTGTTTCGTGTGCTTATGCTAGTCCTGATACACTAACCATTGACAATGTACTGTTGGTTGTTTTTACATTTCTGAGCTATAAATGCATTCTGTTTTCAACTATCTGCCAAAATCATAAATAGTTGAGGTTTAAAATGACACCTAGCAACATCTCTATTTGTCTGAATAAATGCCTGTATGTGATATGTTTATAACTGTTGCAATACTCCCTTTCTTCACCCTGACAGTTCTGTAGAGATACAGTATATCATTGTATAGAATTCAAAGCATGTCCAACACTTTGTGCTAAGGCATTGCTGTTTTAAAATGTTTACAATTTGATCCTCTCGGTACCTACTGAATCCACTATAACAAACATTGCTGGCTGCACTGAAGTTTATGGATGAATTAAAGGTAAACACAAAGGTTTTTTTAAGTGAGCTCAAACATAAATGTATTTGCATTATCCAAGCAAAATGCTGTGATGAAGGAGCCAAAAAATGTTTATATGATTAAGTAAAATACAACATAGATGCATACCAATACATTATCCAGAATTGGGAAACAAACCAATAATTATACAATGGATTGTTCTTTACAAAAATTCTTTTCAAAATAAAGAAGAGAGAGATACTTAAATAATAATAATTAGAAATAAAAATTCCTATTGGTTTCCTGATTTGGAGATTTACATGTGTGTATATGTGCATGTGCACTAAGTGGCTTCAGTCGTGTCCAACTGTTTGCGACCCTATGGACTGTAGTCAGCCAGGCTCCACTGTCCATGAGATTCTCCAGGCAAGAATACCGGAGTGGGTTGCAATGCCCTCCTCCAGGGGATCTTCTCGACTCAGGGATCAAATCGGTCTCCTAGCTCTCCTGCATTGGCAGGCAGGTTCTTTACTACTAGTGCCACCTGGGAAGTAATGTGTAACACATGTTGCTAGAGAAAATAAAAAGTAATTACTGTGGCCTTGCAAACCTTCTCTAGAGGCACTTGTTTAAGTAGTCAGGATTTCACCAATTTCTAAAATCTAGACCAGGATCTTCCTATTTATTAGAGGCTGGAATTTAAACTAGTGTGAGGAAATCTGCCAAAAATCAAGCCAGAAAGCAAATCATATTTCCTAGATGAAAATATTTTATAGTTCTCTCTTATCTCTCATGATTATTATTGCTTAATTACATTCAGTTCAGTTCAGTTCAGTCGCTCAGTCATGTCCGACTCTTTGTGACCCCATGAACTGCAGCACGCCAGGCCTCCCTGTCCATCACCAACTCCTGGAGTTCACCCAGACTCACGTCCATCAAGTCAGTAGTGCCATCCAGCCATCTCATCCTCTGTCGTCCCCTTCTCCTCCTGCCCCCAATCCCTCCCAGCATCAGAGTCTTTTACAATGAGTCAACTCTTTGCATGAGGTGGCCAAGTACTGGGGTTTCAGCTTTAGCATCATTCCTTTCAAAGAAATCCCAGGGCTGATCTCCTTCAGAATGGACTGGTTGGATTTCCTTGCAGTCCAAGGGACTCTCAAGAGTCTTCTCTAACACAACAGTTCAAAAGCATCAATTCTTCGGCACTCAGCCTTCTTCACAGTCCAACTCTCACATCCATACATGACCACTGGAAAAACCATAGCCTTGACTAGATGGATCTTTGTTGGCAAAGTAATGTCTCTGCTTAGAAATCTTATTATCAAACAGTTTGATTAATTGCAAGTAGACAGTAGAATGGAGAAGGCAATGGCACCCCACTCCAGTACTCTTGCCTGAAAAATCCCATGGATGGAGGAGCCTGGACGACTGCAGTCCATGGGGTCGCTGAGGGTCGGACATGACTGAGCGACTTCACTTTCACTTTTCACTTTCATGCATTGGAGAAGGAAATGGCAACCCACTCCAGTGTTCTTGCCTGGAGAATCCCAGGGACGGCAGAGCTTGGTGGGCTGCCGTCTATGGGGTCGCACAGAGTCAGACACGACTGAAGTGACTTAGCAGCAGCAGCAGCAGACAGTAGAATAAGACAAAACCATGAACAATTATATATATATATATATATGTATTAGGCATTTATTGTGACATAAATCATATAAATATACATTATAATTTTTATGTTTGTTTATTTATTTGCTTCAGTTTATAGCTAAAGGCTTTTTCTTTTGGCAGCACTCTGTTAAGTAGAGGTCCATACAGTCTCTACCAACTAAAAATATAATTTGTGAATATATGACAACTTCCACTTTCTTTTCATTTTAGGTGGAAGAAAAATTTAATCAGAAAATCCTAAGTGCATATGCTTTCTAAACAGGTACTATTTTTAAATCATTTTCATATAATATAAATTAATAGTCTTAGCAATTAAGTTTTTATAAATACTGGACCAAAATTTTATAAAAACAAAACTGTATTTCTTTTGTACTCATATTTTCTTTGTCTAAATATATTCATGAAAGTACAAAATTACCATAACCAGAACATCTTGGAAGAAGAAATTTGTGATCACACTCATTTGAGTCTTGGTAGGCATATAACTCAAGTGAAGGGAACAGAAATGTACATTCTTGTCAGACACTAGCTTCCTAACCATCAGCGTTCAGTCTCTTATAAGTTGCCATGTTTTGCTGAAGGAATGAAGGTGTTGATTAAGTTGGAGAGTGATTTATGTTGAGATGTGTTATGTGTTATAAAAAGTCCTTTATCCTGCTAACTATAAGCTCTATAAGGATAGGGATCTTGTCTGTCTTGTTTACCACTGCATCTTCAGTGTATAGTACTATACCTCGTAACTAGCAAAAAATCAGCATAGGTTGAATGAAGAAAAACCATGATCCTACAAGCCATTTACACAACACATCTAAACATAGAATGCAGACAACATCCAAAGTTATACAACATCATAGGAAGCCAAATAACCATTTAAAAAACTATCCAACTATTAAATTGACAGTATAGAAGCTGATAATAATAACTGAAACAAGAATGATGGCAATAAGTACTCTTGTACATTGCTGGGAGAAGTATAGATTGATACATAGATTCACAGCACATGATTTTATAATTCTGCTTAAAAACCTCAAAAACATTAATATACCCTAAATTCTTCAGAGATTTATATGAAGATTTATGTATCAAGATATATTTTACAGATATAGTCATGTCCATAACATATTACAAATTGCCTAAATATCTAACAGAAGATTAAGTAGATAATGTGACATATATAGGGTGAAATATTATTAGCGCATTTAAATCATAAATTTTTAATGACTTAATGGAAATGGAAAACTATATATTTAGAAAAACATATTTATTATAAAACACACACACAGAGGAGCAACAATAAAATAGAAAGAACTTATCTGTTTAGAGGGTGATAAGTTCTTTGAAAATTTTTGTTTAATTTTTTATTCTTTTTTTGTTTTTTTTTGGCAATGAGCATATTGTTTACAAATCAGGACAAAAATTACCTTAAAAGCCTTTTCATTGTAATTCCTGTATCAATTTTTTTTATTCTTTCAAAATGTCATCAGAAAACAGATCTTGATTATTTAGATTATTTAATGAGCTGGACAGAGCCTGTGAAGTTCCATACACATTAAAATGCTAGCCTAGCATGACTTTTGCTTAAATTCAAGGGTGTCACATTTGATAAAACGTTAGCAGGAAAAAGAACATTAGAGATGCCCTAATTAAACCTCCATCTTTAGCAGTAAGTGGCCATGTACTATTTCCACATTAAGCTTTCAATGAAAGCTTTTTGCAAAATTGGCATATATTTGTACTTGTTTGGGAAACAAAAACTGGGATTAGAAAATAATACAGCTAATGGGCCAAAATTCTTTATGCTAACAAGTATTTACATTTTAAAATGTGGCAGTAAACTGAATATTTATTAAGCATGAATACTTTATAAATTGACTAGTCATGAAGTTTGACAGTAGTTTCCAAGTGGAAAGTTACTTTTTCCAAAGGAAGTTAAATTACAGAAAATGAAATAAGAACATTTGCCATTGGATTACTAAAGTTTGCTTTATTATCCTTTGTAGTTGAGGTATTCACTGATGCCACTTGTTTTCCTGGGTTCCTTGTTGCTATTCAGTTAAACCGTGCCCATCTCTTTCCCATCCCATGAACTGCAGCACACCTTGCTTCCCTGTCCTTCATACTGTCTCCCAGAGTTTGCTCAAACTCATGTATATCAAGTCAGTGATGCCATCCAACCATCTCATTCTCTGTCATCCCCCTTCTTCTGCCCTCAGTTGTTCCCAGCATCAGGGTCCTTTCCTGTGAGTCGGCTCTTCACATCAGGTGGCCAAAGTATTGGAGCTTCAGCCTCATCCATCAGTCCTTCCAATGAATATTCAGGTTCATTTCCTTTAGGATGGACTGGTTTGATCTTGCTGTCCAAGGGACTCTCAAGAGTCTTCTCCAGCACCATAATTCAAAAGCATCAATTTTTCAGTGCCCAACTTTCTTTATGGTCCATCTCTCACATCCATCCTTGACTACTGGAAAACCATAGCATAACTAGATGGCCCTTAGTTGGCAAAGTGATGTCTTTGCTTTTTAATATCTGTTTAAGTTTTTCATAGTTTTTCTTCCAAGGAGCAAGTGTCTTTTAATTCCATGGCTGCCATCACCATCTGCAGTGATTTTGGAGCCCCCGAAATAAAGTCTGTCACTGTTTCCACTTTTTCCCCATCTGTTTGCCATGAACTGATGGGACCAGATGTTGTGATCATAGTCTTCTGAATGTTGAGTTTTAAGGCAGCTTTTTCACTCTCCTCTGTGATTAGCATGGTGTTATCTGCATATATAAGGTTGTTGATATTTCCCCCTGGGTTCATACCTAACCTATATTTCATAGCCTTCTCTGCATTTATATTGAAAACATATGGCTAGAAAATAACAAGTGAACTTCCAGGCCCAATTTCTTATTTTCCCCTTAAAGGAGTCATTTCAGGATATGCTTAAATATAATGAGATTTCTAGATTCAAGGATGCTGAATCTCTAAATCACTTTTTGTATAAGTACTTCTTAGGAAAGCTGTGCAATCAGGAACATTCACACTGGGCTTTGCAAGAGAGAATAGCACAAAGGGACTGAGATTACTTATTGCAGCAGATAGTACTAATTACAATGACTAATATAAAAAAAAAAAAAAAGTACCTTCAAGTGAGATGCTGATAAACAAAAACTAGAATATGTGACACTGGCTTAGGAGTGGGCATCTTTATTTAATAGTAGAATAAAACAGGTTGGTTAATTGGTGATTACAGTGAAAAGGCATTTAAAAGCTGTCACCTATGATAGTTTAGAAGACAGTCCAAAGCTCACTGAGCTTGTAGTTCTAGATATGTTTGGAAAATAGATATTAGCGGTATGTATGTATTATTGTGGATGGTTTTAGCAAAGTATTATAAGAAAGATGTAAGCTGAGAAAATAATTTGCAAGTTTAAAGTAGAATTGAAAGGGAAAAGGAAAGTTTAGAAAAAGAAGAGATGGTATGTAAAAGACTTTGAAGAACTAAGACCCAGTGAGATTTCTCAGCCACACAGAGTGACTCAGATTTGTGCCAAAGATCAAATGAAGGACATGTTCTGACAATTCAAGCTTGACAGGTTCAAGATTATCCGAATTTAAGTTAAGATGGAGAGAGCGATGATAAGCAAGATACCAAATAAAGGAAAGGTATTTGGGAACAAAGTCTGGCAGTTCTTGCTTCCTGCGTTTGAAACTGACTGAAAGTAAATAGTTTTGCAAGTTTTTAAAATAATCATATGGCTAAACAACCACAAGTCCATGTTAAAAAGTCTTTGACTCTGCAATCCTTAAAATGACTTTTAGACATCTATATTTCCGTGAGTGTGAGGTGGGTTTTGTATGTTATATGCAGCCAAGAAAGACATATTCTTCAATAGCTACTTCAGATATGACCACGAAGGATAAGATGAAACAACCTTCAGGGAATTTGATCTTAACACAGGTATTCTTCCAAGGGACTATAATGGTGCCTAACTGAGAATCTTTATTTTTTCTCCAGAAAGTGGGACTTCACAATATCTGCCTAGTTATATTCCATAAATGCCATAGATCAACTACTTTTGTGTATCTTCTTTTCTCTCATTTTCCAAATGAGAGTTGTTGAGAAAATGTTGTCTCTGTCTGTGGTAAGTGTACATGGAGGATCAGGGGCAGAAAGCATGATTTTTTAGCTTTCAGATTTCAGAACCACATTTTTAGTTCATACATGAATCTGATGAAGATAACTGTCATCATTCAGACATCCCAGAATATAAACCAGATGCTGTGACCAGGTGAGATTTGGGATTATTCATTTGAGAAAATTGAGAATATGGAAGATAGTGTGAAAGGAATATTTGGTGATCAGAAGTGTAGACTGTCAAGCAAGATACTGCTAGAGAATTATCAAACTGTTTCTGATGTATCTTGAATGCAGAGTTACTTTGTTCAGTCTGCATTTCAATCAGTTTGGAATTTTATGACTAAGTCTGGTCCATTAAATCTCCCACCTGATCCTCCACACTTCATTTCTTTAAGACAAAGATGGAGGCATTAAAAGATGGTAGGAATCTGTTTACAGGCAAACCACCCAGAAAGGGATGAACAACAGATACACCTTAATTGCATTCAACCTTTAGGACTTCTGGATTACTGTTGTCGTTTTGCTGCTGTTGTGTAAGTTAGCATTAATGACCCTGAGTATAGACACACTTTTTAACAAAAACAATTTCATCTTATAATGAAGTTAAAATATTATTTTAAATAAAAATATATAGTATATTTTAGGTAAACAACTATAACAATATAAATATAAAATATTTTATAGGATATACACATGCAAAAATTATTTTAATTTACTTCAAAGAGGCTAAATCTTGGTAATTTTTCTTCTTTTTTGGAAAGACAGCAACATTCATACCTATTACGTGTCTATTATTAAAAAAAAACAAAAACAAAAGAACACAAAAATAACCCTACTACTCCTGCTTTAGCAAAGATGTCAGGAGAGTGAGCTAGTCCCTTTGGCAAACACTGAATTTCTCTGGGGCCTAATTTTCCCCACAATTCAAAGAACATGCAATAACATGTGGATTTTGGACATGTGGTTGTAGGTGACTGTCTAGAGATTATTAATGACAATTTCGAAAGAAGCTGTCATCAGTACCTATGATATCTTTAAATTAATAACAGTTTATATTGTTCATATTGTTTTCCCCAAAGACTACTGTTCCATTCTATTTGACCTTAATTGGTATAATTGATAACAGAATTTGGAGTGTGACTTTAATCATGTAGGTACAGCTTTCCTGATAGAAGAAAATAAAATAGCTGTTGTGAGTTATCTATTATTACTAGGGAGACAGAAAGGTAAAATAAATGACTGTTTGCTATTTTAACCTGAGACTTTGGGACTTTTAGATCATAACTAACAATTTATTAATGGTTATAAAGAGTTTGGGCTAATCTCCAAACAATTAATGAAAGCTAATTGGTGTGTAATTTAACACAAAGGAAAAGATGAGAAAATTAGTTGGACAGGTTAGAGATACACACAAATGATCCAAAGAGAAAAACGTGTTTGAAAATGTTTTAAACATTAGTGCAACCCTGAATAAACAAGATTTTTATGTTAAATTGTTAAGGTCTTATTATTTGAATGTTTAGTTTGACGTAAAGACTGAAAATGATTTTATTTAGGAATGTGATTACTTCAGTGTCATGGACTTGAATGGATTGTTAATGTGTGTGGGGAGTGAAGGGGGGCAGTTGGATGCTGAAAAGAAAATAGATATAACTAACTTAATATTTAATATCATTGATTATTAGGGGGGTAATGAGCTGGTTATTCTAAAAAGCATTGTGCCTTTCACCTTTATCACCATTCTTTGGCTTGCAATTGTTCATTGCAATTATAGAAACTCTAGAACTCAGAACCTGAACTTTAGGAGTTGAGGAATGTTTACTCTCTTTTCCCACTGAAGAATTTTGAATTCTGGATCCTGTGGCATTACCTATTCCTTATTTGTTTGTTTGTTTTAATTTGAGAAACAATCTTACTCTCTAAACCAGGTTTTAAACAACTGAGTCACTGTCCATTATTTGTAGTTCAGTGCAAAAAAGGGTAAGCAATCCACACCGCAGGACCACATCACTTTTCTTTAATTCTTCGGCTCTAATGCTTGGTAACAGCCTTTCCCACCAGGGAGTGTTAACTCTACCTAGGTAGACTGGGACCAAGATAAATACTCCAGGACCTAGATGTGTACTTGGCATGTAGTATTAAAGAAACTACAAAACAAGAATAAAAGAAAAATGATAACTATACAGCCCAACTGTATCCGAGACTCTTCTGGAAGCTCTTTTATTTAGTTAACCAAAGTGAAAGTGAAGTCGCTCAGTCGTGTCCGACTCTTTGCGGCTCCATGGACTTCAGCCCACCAGGCTTCTCCATTCATAGAATTTTCCAGGAAAGAGTACTGGAATGGGGTGCCATTTCCTTCTCCAGGGGATCTTCCCAACCCAGGAATCGGACCTGGGTCTCCTACATTGCGGGCAGACACTTAACCATCTGAGCCACCTGGGAAGCCCTAACCAATATCAAGTCAAATCCCTACTCTAACTAATATTTTCCTTGGATCTCCTATCTCAGTCCTCCCCTGGCTTTCTCTAATTCAAATCTCATGAAGCTTATTTCTATTTTCCTATCTTTCCCCCTTTATCACAAGAGGAAAAAGTGTTCTTCACACTCATTAAAACTGCCTTTTCTTCCTAAATTCTTATTTTTATCATTTCTCATTCCAGAACTTTGCTTCCAAATTTATTCTCTTCCTGTCTAGCACACCCTTCCTCTTCAACTATACTCCTTTTCCTCTGCCTGCAAATATTCACAGGGCTTAAATATTCTGAAAAACAAAACCAAAGGAGCAAAAGTTATTTTAAATTTTATCCTACTATACTGCTTTCCAATCTGTTTTTTTTTTTCCCCCGTTTGTACAATGGACACACCTCATACCATCATGTTAATCAATTCCCAGAATCAAAAGTGTTTTAACTCTTTGTTTTCTTTACCATATTGGGCAAGATGACAAATTCTCAAATTTTTACTTATAATATTTCTGTTGGGTTAGGGAAGCTAAGGAACAGGTCCAGTATGGGACTGAAAGCAGAACCAGAAGCCCCTCTCCAACTCCAAAAGATAGATAGAATATCTTGACTGCAAAAAGTGGCTTCAGGGGACTCTGTGATGGTCTTTATAAGGCAGTGGGAAATATTTTAGTAAAGTTTCATTATTTTTGGTTTATAGTTAACTACATGTTGGTAACAAGAGTTAATACTTTCTATTACTCACTTTTCTAAAGGTTAGGATTCTTTCACCTTTAGTATCAATCTGAACACACTGATTATCATTTTATAGATTGGTGGTTCAGTTGCTAAATAGTGTCTGGCTCTTGTGATCCCATGGACTGTAGCCCGCCAGGTTCCTCTGTACACAGGATATCCCAGGCAAGAATACTGGAGTGGTTTGCCAATTCCTTTTCCAGGGGATCTTTCTGACCCAGGGACTAAACCTGGGTCTCCTGCACTGCCAGCAGATTTTTTGCCAACTGAGCTACCAGAGGAAGCCCATTATTTTACAGATAACCAATGCTTATTTGTAAGAACTCCCTTAACTTACTGCTTCCAAGATTGCAAATTTACCTGCATCTGCTTACATTCTTTTCATTTCCTTCTTTATTACAATGGAAGATATAATTGTATTTTCTCAAGACTAAGGTCAATTTTTATACCTGGACTTAAAATCGTTATCTCCCCCTACTCAAACAGTTCATCCTGGGCAGGATTTTAATAAACTTTAGATTGCACAGTATTTAATACAAATAAAAATATATAATACAAACAAAAAAGCAAACACACAGACACCTCTTCCCAGATACCACATTTCTATCTATCATTTCCTTTCATACAATAAACTTTTATGAGGTTAATATATATTCACATTTCAACTTAGATCTTTTCCTATTCATGGGTTTTCTCATTCATGGCTTCCTTTTTCCGATGTTTCAGAGACTTTTCTTCTTCCTATCTACCAATAGACAGTATTATTGATGGTTCTACAAGGAACCCACTTCTTTCCTCTGACAACATTCCCTGGTTAATCTTGTCTCTTCTTACATCCAGATGTAGATTCTTTCATTCAACAAATGTATATTAAGTCCAGATACTTCTCTAATTACTAGTGATATGAGTAAACAAACTATAGTAAATATAGATGGTGAAATGCATAGGAAGAGGGGCAGAAATTGTCTTCTGTGAGGAATATCTGTACTGAAGGAGCAGCTAGGGCAAAATCCCTGAGATGTATAAACACTTGGTATGTTCTTAGGCAAACAAACGAACAAAAAACACCTGGAGTAGTCTTTGACTCTCAAGAAAGAAAGAAGGTATGAGATGACGTAAGAGATCTAGACAGAAGTTAGACCACAGAGAAGGTTTTGCAGAACTCCAGGTAAGGAAAAATGATGACTTTACTTCCTGAATATTTCTAGCTTTATGCTTGACTTACTTTCTGGCTCATATTGCCAGCTCCTTAGTGGCTACCTCATGTGAGTAGTGTTCAGATAAAGCCACAGAGTCAGAAACTGAGTACATCATCTTAACTCCTAAATATACTGCTTTCCATCTTCCTTACTTAGTACATGAAACCCCAAAGCATTTTGCTGCTTAAGCCACAGACTTCCATCATTTGTTTGTACTCCTTCCCCACCCATCTTCCCCAACACTAAATCAACCATAAATACTATCAAAGACACTTCCTAGATATCTTGGTCCACTTATCAGTCTCATTTCTACTGCAACAACACCTGAGACAAAATCTCTTACTTCAATCATTTCAAAATTGCTCAACTGGTCTTGCTCACTTCGAACCAACTCACCACATTGTTAGAATGATCCTTTAAAAACAAAATATGATCCTATAATAACAACCTTGTACAAAATACCTTAACTATTTGCTATCCATGGTTTAATCCTGCTTATCTATTCCTTAATTTCAACCTAAATGTACTACAGTTCCATGAAAAAGATTATAAATAATTTATTAAAATATTAAAAATTATTTAATATATATTAAAATAATAGATATATATTTCACCTTTTTTCCTAGTTTGAATATTCTTTTAAAACTCAATTTCCAAATTGGACAGAAACTCAAATTAGACAGATAATTCTGATAACTTTTATTCTGTACCATTTTACAAAAGTGTAACAGTCAAGGATTAAAATATTTTCTTGTAAAGAAGCCAGATGAAGACAAACTGAAATTGTAGATTTCCATTTTCTCCAGAAAGTATTTCCCAAGTGAAAAAAAGAAAGGTTAAATCTACAGTGAAAAACTTGACAGAAGATATAACCTCAATGAAATGAATAGAAAAGATATCCATAGGGAGGCAAAGTAATACTCTATATTTTCACCATTGACAAGGTGACCTGGGCTTTTGAATACCTCACAAAAGCTCTGAGTTATCAATATGTAAGAGTTATGACATTACCTTGTGAATATTTAACAATTGTAATGATTGTGTCCTGGAGTTTATTCCTGTAAAAAAGGGTAAGCAGGGGTGTATATAGTTAAATTTCTGATGTACAATAATATTGTAATTTCAAAGTTGATAGGAAATATGTGTATACATATATATAAATGTACATACATACATATATTGAATACATACCAACCTTTATCAAAAGAAACTATTTAAAATTAATTTTATCTAGAATTTTATTCTATCTACTTGTTGATGTTTTATTTAAACTACATTTGAATCTATGAATATTACTTAAGGGGAAAATTGTGGAATCAATTTAGTCACAGAAGGGTTAGGACCCAAAGTCCGAGTGTAAACACTTTCTAAATCCCTGTCTGATAATACTATCTGTGTGTGGAGGACTGATGAGATTTCTATAGAATACCACTCAGAAACTAGAAGAAGGATCTGTTTTTAAAAGACAGAATTGATCCTGATGAGATTTGTGAGTATGTGGTTCCCTTGACTATGTTTTTTCAATTTAAGAGCTTAGGAGATTTAGGAAAATCTAATTCAGCTTTGAGAAAGAAGGGTAAAAATTTTGAATTCCTCATCCTATCTAGACATATTATAAAGTCATATGAATACAAATATTGTGCTACTAATGCAGATAAATGAAACAACAGACAGGGAGGCCATGTAAATATGAGAACTTGATCCATGATAAATGTAGAACCAAAGTTCAGTGGAGAATAATTAATTTTAAAGTAAAAAATATTAGAAAACAATGCTTCACTTTGTGGAGAAAAATATAAAAGAAGGATAGATAAATCATGTAAGTAAAAGATAAATAGATACATACTTGCATAAATGCATAATACAAGTAATAGAAGAGAATGTAGGGCAGCATATTTATGGTCATGGTTTGGAGAATCTATAGATCCAAATGAGTGAAAAACATTAAAGATAAAGATCGGACAAGTATGTCAAAACACTGATTTCTATTCACTGAGGGACAAAATTACATGAAGACACATTTGCAACACAAAACTGGTCTTATCAGTTTAACACTTAAAACATTGTTATTACTGTTCAGTTGTTAAGTCATGTTCCTCTTTGCAACCCCATGGACTAAAGCATACCAGGCTTCCCTGTCCCTCACCATCTTCTGGAGTTTTCCCAGGTTCATGTTCATCGCATCAGTGATGCCACCCAGACATTTCATCCTCTGAAGCCCTCTTCTACTGCCCTCAATCTTTCCCAGCATCAGAGACTTTCCAGTGAGTTGTCTGTTCGCATCAGATGATCAAAATACTGGAGTTTCAGCCTCAGCATCAGTCCTTCCAGTGAATATTCAGGGTTGATCTCCCTTAAAATTGACTGGTTTGATCTCCTTGCTGTCCACGGGACTTTCAGGAGCCTTCTCCAGCACTGCAATTGGAAGGCATCAGTTCTTTGGCATTCTGCCTTCTTTAAGGTCCAGCTCTCACAACCGTAAGTCATCACTGGGAAGATCATAGCCTTGACTATACGGACCTTTTTTTAGCAGAGTAATGGTGTCTGCTTTTCAACACACTGTCTAGGTTTGTCATCAGTTTCCTGAAGTTACCAGCCTCAGTGACTTTGGAGACCAAGAAGAGGAAATCTGTCATTGCTTCCACCTTTCCCCTTCTATTGGCCATGTAGTAATGCGGCCAGTAATGCAGAGAAGGCAATGGCACCCCACTCCAGTACTCTTGCCTGGAAAATCACGTGGACAGAGGAGCCTGGTAGGCTGCAGTCCATGGGGTTGTGAAGAGTTGGACACGACTGAGCGACTCCACTTTCACTTTTCACTTGCATGCATTGGACAAGGAAATGGCAATCCGCTCCAGTGTTCTTGCCTGGAGAATCCCAGGGACAGGGGAGCCTGGTGGGCTGCCATCTCTGGGGTCGCACAGAGTCGGACACGACTGAAGCGACTTAGTAGTAATGTGGCCAGATGCCATGAGCTTAGTGGTTTTAATATTTAGTCTTTCTAAATTCCATATATATTCATTAGTATACTGTATTGGTGTTTTTCTTTCTGGCTTATTTCACTCTGTATAATAGGCTCCAGTTTCATCCACCTCATTAGAACTGATTCAAATGTATTCTTTTTAATGGCTGAGTAATACTCCATTGTGTATATGTACCACAGCTTTCTTATCCATTCATCTGTTGATGGACATCTAGGTTGCTTCCATGTCCTGGCTATTATAAACAGTGCTTCAATGAACATTGGGGTACACGTGTCTCTTTCAATTCTTGTTACCTTGGTGTGTGTGCCCAGCAGTGGGATTGCTGGGTCATCAGGCAGTTCTATTTCCAGTTTTTTAAGGAATCTCCACGCTGTTCTCCATAGTGGCTGTACTAGTTTGCATTCCCACCAACAGTGTAAGAGGGTTCCCTTTTCTCCACACCCTCTCCAGCATTTATTGCTTGTAGACTTTTAGATCACAGCCATTCTGACTGGCATGAAATAGTACCTCATTGTGGTTTTGATTTGCATTTCTCTGATAATGAGTGATGTTGAGCATCTTTTCATGTGTTTGTTAGCCATCTGTATGTCTTCTTTGGAGAAATGTCTATTTAGTTCTTTGGCCCATTTATTGATTGGGTCATTTATTTTTCTGGAATTGAGCTGTAGGAGTTGCTTGTATATTTTTGAGATTAGTTCTTTGTCAGTTGCTTCATTTTTTATTATTTTCTCCCATTCTGAAGGCTGTCTTTTCACCTTGCTTATAGTTTCCTTTGTTGTGCAGAAGCTTTTAATTTTAATTAGGTCCATTTGTTTATTTGTATACTAACGCATATATATGGAATTTAGAAAGATGGTAATGATAACCCTGTATGCAAGACAGCAAAAGAGACACAGATATATAGAACAGTGTGTTGGACTCTGTGGGAGAAGGAGAGGGTGGGATGATTTGGGAGAATGGCATTGAAACATATATAATATCATAAATGAAATGAATTGCCAGTCCAGGTTCAATGCAGGATACAGGATGCTTGGGGCTGGTGCACTGGGATGACCCAGAGGGATGGTACGAGGAGGGAGGTGGGAGGGGGCTTCAGGATGGTTAACATGTGTACACCCGTGGCAGATTCATGTTCATGTATGGCAAAACCAATACAATATTGTAAAGTAATTAACATCCAATTAAAATAAATAAATTTATATAAAAATAAAAATTAAAAAATTAAGAAGAAAAAAAAATTTAATCTTAAGCCAGCTCTTTCACTCTCCTCCTTTACCCTCACCAAGAAGCTGCTTAGTTCCTCATCACTTTTTTCCATTAGAGTAGGATCATCAGCACATCTGAGGTTGTTAATGTGTCTCCTGCCTATCTTGATTCTAGCTTGCAACTCATCCACCCCAGTATTTCTCATGATGTGCTCAGTGTATAGGTTAAACAAACAGGGTGACAGCAAACAGCTCTGTCATACTCCTTTCTCAATCTTGAATCAGTCAGTTGCTCCATACCAGGTTCTAACTGTTGCTTCTTGACTCACATACATGTTTCTCAGGAGACAGATAAGATCGTGTGGTATTCCCATCTCTCTGAGAGCTTTCCACCGTTTGTTATGATCTACACAGTCAAAGGCTTTAGTGTAGTCAATGAAACAGAGGTAGATGTTTTTCTGAAATTCCCTTGCTTTCTCTATAATCCAGCAAATGTTGGCAATTTGAAGTCTAGTTCCTCTTCCTTTTCTAAACCCAGCTTGAACATCTGGAAGTTCTTGGTTTGTATAATGCTGAAGCCTAGCCTGCAAGATTTTAAGCTTGGCCTTACTAGCAAGAAAGATGAGTGCAATAGTCTGAGGGTTAGCACATTCTTTGGTACTACTCTTCTTGGGAATTGGGATGAGGACTGCCTTTTTCCAGTCCTGTGGCCACTGCTGGGTCTTCCAGATTTGCTGACATAATGAATGCAAAACCTAGATGGCATCAAACTTTAGGGATTTGAATAGTTCTGCTGGAATTTCTTTGCATCCACTAGCTTTATCAACAGCAGTGTTTCTTAAGGCCTACTTGACTTCACACTCCAGAATGTCTGGCTCTGGGTGACTAACCACACTATCATAGTAATCTGGTTTATTAAGATCTCTGTTATGCAATTCTTCTGCGTATTCTTTACATCTCTTCTTGATCTCTTCAGTGTCTGCTAGGTCTCTACCGTTTTTATCCTTTATTGTGCCCATCTTTGGGAGGAATGCTCCCTTGATGTTTCCAGTTTTCCTGAAGAGATTTCTAGTCTTTCCCCTTTTGTTGTTTTCTTCTATTATTCATTGAAGAAGGCCTTCCTGTGTCTTCTAGCTGTAATTTGGAATTCTGCATTTAATTGATGTACCTTTCCTTATCTCCCTTGCTTTCATTTCTCTTCATTCTTTCATTATTAGCCTCCTCAGAGAACCACTTTGCCTTCTTGTTTTCTTTTTCTTTGGGATGGCTTTATTCATGCCTCCTGTACAATATTATGGACCTCTGTCCATAGTTCTTCAAGTACACTGTTAACTAGAGTTAGTTCCTTGAATCTATTCATTACCTCTATTAAAAATTCATATGGACTTTGATTTAAGTCACACCTGGCTGGCCTAGTGTTTTTTCCCAGTTCTTTTAGTTTAAACCTGAAATTTGCTATGAGAAGCTGATGATCTGAGCCACAGTCAACTCCAGGTCTTGTTTTTACTGACTGTATACAGCTTTTCCATCTTTAGCTACAAAGAATGTGATCAATTTCATTTCAGTATTGACCATTTGGTTATCAGTTCAGTTCAGTCGCTCAGTCAAGTCTGACTCTTTGTGACCCCATGAACCACAGCACACCAGGCCTCCCTGTCCATCACCAACTCCTGGAGTCCACCCAAACCCATGTCCATTGAGTCAATGATGCCATCCAACCATCTCATCCTCTGTCATCCCCTTCTCCTTCTACCCTTAATCTTTCCCAGCATCAGGGTCTTTTCAAATGAGTCAGCTCTTCGCATCAGGTGGCCAAAGTATTGGAGTTTCAGCTTCAACATCAGTCCTTCCAATGAACACCCAGGACTGATCTTCTTTAGGATGGACTGGTTGGATCTCCTAGCAGTCCAAGGGATTCTCAAGAGTCTTCTCCAATGCCACAGTTCAAAAGCATCAATTCTTCAGCACTCAGCTTTCTTTATAGTCCAATTCTCACATCAATACATGACTACTTGAAAAACTATAGCCTTGACTAGACAGACCTTTGTTGACAAAGTAATGTCTCTGCTTTTCAATATGCTATCTAGCTTGGTCATAACTTTCCTTCCAAGGAGTAAGCATCTTTTAATTTCATGGCTGCAATCACTATCTGCAGTGATTTGGATTATGTGATTTGGTTATGTCTATATGTAAATTTTTCACTTGTGTTGTTGAAAAAGGGTATTTGCTATGACTAGTGCATTCTCTTGGCAGAATTCAGTTAACCTTTGCCCTAACCTTTGTCTAAAACAATGGACTATCTCTAATAAATGAAGAGATTAAGAAGATGTGGCATGAATACACAGAAGTGTTATACAAGAAAGGTCTTAATGACCTGGATAATCACAAAATGGTGGTTCACCTAGAACTGGACATCTCAAGTGTGAAGTCAAGTGGACTTTAGGAAGTATTACTAAAAACAAAGTGACTGAAAGTGATGGATTCCATCTGACCTATTTAAAATTCTAGTAAAAGATGATGCAGTTAAAGTCCTGCACTCAATATGTTAGCAAAATTGTAAAACTCAGCATTTGCCACAGGACTGGAAAAGGTAAATTTTCATTCCAATTCCAAAGAAGGGCAATGCCAAAGAATGTTCAAACTACCACACGATTGCATTCAATTCACATACTAGTAAGGTTATGCTCAAAATTCTTCAAGCAAGGCTTCAGCACTATGGAACTGAAAACTTCCAGATGTACAAGCTGGGTTTCAAAGAGGCAGAGGAACCAGAGTTCAAATTGCTAACATTCATTGGATCATGGAGAAAGCAAGGATGTTCCAGAAAGACATCTACTTTTACTACATTGACTATGCTAAAGCCTTTGATTGTGTGGATCACAAGAAACTGTGGAAAATTTTTAAAGAGATAGGAATACAAGACCAATTACCTGCCTCCTGAGAAAGCCAGGTCAAGAAGCAACAGTTAGAACTAGACATGGAACAACTGGCTCCAAACTGGGAAAAGAGTACAACAAGGCTGTATCTTGTCACCCTTTTTATTTAACTTATATGCAGAGTACATCATGTGAAATTCCAGGCTGGGTGAATCATAAGCAGGAATCAAGATGGCTGGGAGAAATATAAAAAATCTCAGATACACAGATGATATTGCTCTAATGGTAAACAGAAAAGAGGAACCAAACAGTCTCTTGATGAGGGTGAAAGGAGAGAATGAAAAAGCTGGCTTGAAACTCAAGATTAAAGACAAAAGATCATGGCATCCAGTCATATCACTTCATGACAAATAGAAGGGGAAATAGAGGAAACAGTGTCAGATTTTATTTTCTTGGGCACCAAAATCACTCTGGATGGTGACTGTAGCCATGAAATTAAAAGACTTTTGCTCCTTGGAAGGAGAGCTATGACAAACTTAGATAGCATATTAAAAAGCAGAGACATTACTTTGCCAACAAATGTCTGAATTGTCAAAGCTATGATTTTTCCAGTAGTCATGTAGAGATGTGAGAGCTGGATCATAAAGAAGGTTGAGCACCAAAAAATTAAAGCTTTTGAATTGTGGTGCTGGAGAAGACTCTTGAGAGTCCCATGGATTGCAAGGATATCAAAGCAGTCAATCCTAAAGGAAATCAACCCTGAATATTCATTGGAAGGACTGAGGTTGAAGCTGAAGCTCCAATCCTTTGGCCACCTGATGCAAAGAGCCAACTCACTGGAAAAGACCCTGATGCTGGGAAAGATTGTAGGTAAAAGGAGAAGATGAGGATGAGATGGTTGGATTGCATCACTGCCTCAACAGGCATGAATTTGAGCAAACTTCAGGAGATACTGGAGGACAGAGCAGCCTGGCATGCTGCAGTCCATGGCATCACAAAAAGTCAAATATGACTTCACAACTGAACAAAAACAATAGTAAATGAAACAGAAAAGAGGAAGAAAATAATAAAAAATGGACAAAGGGTATAAAAAAGAAATCTGAAGAAGTAATTTTGAAGGCAAACTCACTGGTATAAAAAAATTAGAAATTTCAACAGAATCAAATATTGTGAGGATGTGAAGAAATGGTAATTTTCATACATTGCTAGTCAGTATGTAGCCTGGAGAGATTTGGTTTCAAAATGCAAAGTCTAAAATCACTATGTTATAGCTGGCTTTCAGTAAGAGAAGAAGTGAAAATCCAAATCATTATTAATCATACTTCCACTTAATTGGTCATGAAGAACAAAATATAATAAAGAGAGATGTAAAAAATATATAGAGTGTGTTGAGTTTTGCCAGTAAAGTTCTACCTCAAAAAATATCTCGCCAATGTTAGTAAATGACAATGTCAATCAAATTTAGAAATGAAAAGAACTATATTTATACTTCAAATTGAGTCCCAAGGGACAAATAATATTTAATGCATTATTAATTCTACCTATCCTTTTGATAAAACTTAATCTTTCCTCCTATATAAAATCTTACTTTCAGATTACAACATACTTTCATATTCACAAGCTTGATACTCATTGCTCAAGTAATGAAATCACACAGTATTCAATGTAAATTTTTTCTAAATTATGCCAAAACTGTTTTTCTTTAAACATATTATGCAATAATATAAAAGGACTTTGCTTTGGGAAAATAAGGCCAGATTATATTTGTCATATTGAGCTATAATTATACAGAAGAGTATATTTTACTTTTCTGTGTGCAAACTCAGAGGAAATTGTTCCAATATTTAGCATTATGTTTTTATTCCCATTTACCTGTGTGATAATTACTTTGTCGAAAGATTAAGTGGAAGGACAAACTGAAATTATGCAAAGAATTTGTAACAAAAATCAATATTTAATAAATTTGCATTTTAGGAAAAAATGAGTAAAGTAAAATTAAAGTAAGGTAAAAATTAGTTAAAAAAAAAAAAAAAGTAAACCTACCCTTTAGAGTATGTTTAACTCAAAAGTTTTCAGTTTTAGGCGTGAATTTCAATTTTCTCAGCAGACTTTCTCTGTTTGGACATGTTTTCTTCTCTTCTGGCTCAGCTCCATTTCTACTGATGCCTAAAGGATTTGTGAGAGTTGGCTCACATTTACAAAGCACCCAGTGTGAAATGACATTTTATTCCCTGTGCATTTTTTTTTTCCTATTCTTTTTCTTTGTTGTTAGTTAAGAAGTGACAGGAGCCTCACCCTGAGATGAAAGTCATCAAAAATACCTATCACAGAAGGAAAACATACTGTATTCTATTAGAAAGTAAATTATAGCAGAAACTAGTTGTCTGCTCCTGACCATCAAGACATGGTCCTGAGATTTTAAAAATACATATATTTCAGAAACTTCACTGTCTCTTAAAATAATGAAATTGAAGATGGCAATTTATATCAGTTGACCAGAAATTGATCAAACCCTGTCTACATCTGTAGAGTGTGAATTTAGAAATGAGTTGGGAATGACTGAGAAGAGTTGTTCTTTTATTATAAGCACAGATTTGGAGTGATTGTTTTATCCAGGAAGTGACAGAGCTACTGCACATCCTCAAATTCCATATATAATCAGCTTGTCAACATGCTGTTATTGAAAAACATCAGTGTGCATTTGTGGTTTTATTTAGTATAAACTGCCATGAAGCAATTGCCCCCTCTCTCTCCCTGTCTGAATTCCTATGAAAACTCAGCT
The DNA here is from genome assembly GCF_032452875.1 of Bos javanicus. Classification (NCBI taxonomy): domain Eukaryota; kingdom Metazoa; phylum Chordata; class Mammalia; order Artiodactyla; family Bovidae; genus Bos; species Bos javanicus. The sequence continues at coordinate 16,498,357 of NC_083872.1, forward strand.
GTACTTTGATTTCATGCACCGAGTATAAAATAAATGTGCACTGCATAACACTATCAAGTTGACTAGGAGAGTATACTGTCTCCATCCAAAACACTGAGATCTCAGTCAAGTCCTGGAACAAATGATATTTGAGGTCCCTCTGGGCAAAGTTGGAAATGTCAGGCAGAGGAACACAGAGGCAGGATGCAGAAGAACTCACTTCCCCTCCATGTCTAGGACTGAATAGAGCTATTACCTGCTTCTGCATGAGAAAGACACAAGTAGATCAAACTTTTGTGTTATTTTAAAACACGTATCTTGTTTTAATAACATAAAATTGAATGCATTCTTCCAAATCAAGAAAAAGACCTGATCTTTAAAAATATTTCTATTCTCTGTTAATTTTATTTCATAATTTTAATTTACCTTAAAGCCAGTAAAGATAATACCACTCTAATGGCAGAAAGTGAAGAGGAATTAAAGAGCCTCTTGCTGAAGTTGAAAGAGGAGAGTAAAAAAGCTGGCTTAAAACTCAACATTCAAAAAACAAAGATCATGGCATTCAATTCCATAACTTCATGGCAAACAGATGGGGAAAATGTGGAAACAGTGACAGATTTTATTTTCTTGGGTTCCAAAATTACTGCAGATAGTGACTGAAGCCATGCAATTAAAAGACATTTGCTCCTTGGAAGAAAAGCTGTAACAAACCTAGATAAAATGTTAAAAAGCAGAGACATCACTTTGCCAACAAAGGTTGGTGTAGTCAAAGCTATGGTTTTTCCAGTAGTCATGTATGGATGTGAGAGTTGGACCATAAAGAAAGCCGAGCGTCAAAGAATTGATGCTTTTGAACTGTGGTGTTGGAGAAAACTCTTGAGAATCCCTTATAGAACAAAGATAGTAAACCATTCAATTCTAAAGGAAATCAACACTGAATATTCAGTGGAAAGACTGATGCTGAAGCTGAATCTCCAACACTTTTGCTACCTGAAGCAAAGAGCTGACTCATTTGTAAAGACCCTGATGCTGGGAAAGATTGAGGACAGGAGCAGAAGTGGGTGACAGAATGAGATGGTTGGATGGCATCACCAATTCAATGGACATGGGTGTGAGCAAACTCCCGAGTGAAGGACAGGGAAGGCTGGCATGCTGCATGCAATCCATGGGGCCACAAAGAGTAGGACACGACTTAGCAACTACAAAACTGACATGAACCTCAAATGAAAGTCATCTGATTTTTTTTTTTTTTTTTTGGCCAAAATTCACCCGAAACTTCTCCGGAGGGATACTTTCATAAATAATTCAAAATAACACTTATTTAAGTCATGTCAAACACTTCTTAAGCACTTGCAATATTCTAGGCAATCATTAGCCTTTAGGATAGAAAAGTTATGCTAAATATAATCCTAAAATAGACAAATTTACAGTCTAAAAAGAGAGCTCTAATAACAATTAAATCAATTCAAAACAGTGGGCCAGGTGATCTAAATGAAATATTTGCTTGTGATACTAGGACTCAGGGAGTGAAAGAGAATGAAAGTTACTCAGTCGTGTCTAACTCTTTGAGACCCCCTGGACTGTAGTCCATGGAATTCTCTAGGTCAGAATACTGGAGCTGGTAGCCTTTCCCTTCTCCAGGGGATCTTCTGATCCATGGATCGAACCCAGGTATCCTGCATTGTAGGTGGATTCTTTACCAGCTGAGCCACAAGGAAGCCCCAAGGGACTCAGGGAGAGACAGCAGATCTAATCTGGCAAGGGCAACAGGGAGCCTTGAGAGACAGAAATTCTCTTTCATTCCACTTCTCAGCCCTTTATATTTTATCAAGCAGTAGCTCAATGTTAGGTCCTTATTAACTCATCCACACTGGAGGCTTCACAAGCTAAAAATTCGGATCATCTCAAAGAATTAAGGAAGGAAACAGGTCATGGTTAGCTGGGCTTTGTATCTCAGGCAGTCTGGTCAGTACTTTTTAACATAAGATTTAACATGAGCTCATTTATTTTTTAACAATACTGTTGCCAAACTTCAAAAAATTTCCCAACCTCCACTCTTAAGTAGGATAAATTATTTCCTTGTTTACATTATCAACTTGCTTAGAAAACCTTTTCTTATCTTTTAGAGTGTAGAAAGTAAGTTTCAGTCAGTATATGGTATTTATTATGAATTAAAAATTAGCATAACTTAATGGCACCCCACTCCAGTACTCCTGCCTGGAAAATCCCGTGGATGGAGGAGCCTGGTGGGCTGCAATCCATGGGGTTGCTGAGAGTCGGGCACGACTTGAGCGACTTCACTTTCCCTTTTCACTTTCCTGCATTGGAGAAGGAAATGGCGACCCACTCCGGTGTTCTTGCCTGGAGAATCCCAGGGACGGGGGAGCCTGGTGGGCTGCCGTCTGTGGGGTCACACAGAGTCAGACACGACTGCAGTGACTCAGCAGCAGCAGCAGGATACATTGTATTTAATGAGTGATGTGTTTCTCAGGACAGAAGGTTTTTTTTGCTTTTACATTTATGCACTCGCCCACCAAATGTTTGGCACAGCATTTGTATGGCTTTTTCTTTCATTTTTTGAAAGAGTAATCTTCTCTAATTTCATTGGTTTTTCCTGTGTTGATGGATGGAATGCTATACCACAAGATGACTGTACCTCATCCTGGTACAAAGTGTTTGCACTTTAATAAATAATAAAGAAATGGATTCTAAAAACTCACATGATACTTCTTTTCTTCTGAAAATAGTGTTTTCTCATTTTAATATTTCTCCAATCAAGCTTCATTATAAATTGCTGTGTGCACTGGTGCCAGTTTCCACACAAAAGATACTAGTCAAGGTTTATAATATACTCTATGATTGGTAGAATCTTAGAACTGATTAAGATACAGTATTTATAAGAATATTTACCTATTTACCCCTAGCTGAATAGGCAGCAGCAACTCCTGTCACTTTTCAAAATGAAAATGATCTGTTTTGTATTATTATAATATTTCATTAATCTATTTTATTCACTTATGAAAGTTTAGGGTTAATCCATACCTGAATAAAAAGTTTCTTATTTCAGTCTCAATGTAGCTTTAATATTCATTGTAATTATTCTTTCCTGAATTGATATTTTGCTCCAATGTGTAATTAAACATGGATTTAAACTTTCTTGTAATATAAGTAAGTCAATAAATGCAGGTTTTCTAAAATGCTTCAAATAAATATAAACTTTGACACATCTGATTAAATAGCTGAACATTTTTTTAAAAAGTCAAATTGTAAATAAACTTTAGGATAATTTGATTGTCTCTGCTGTATGAGGATCTATATTTTGTAGGGAACTGTCAGTGAAACAGAGGCAATAGCTGCAGTCTTTTTTTTGTTCATTTGTTTAGCTATTTACTTTGCTAAGCTGATCAATTCTCTGCCTTAAAATTACTAGGAAATCTGTCTCCACATCAACCAGTGATCTCAAAAGTTGACACATTTTCGCTATCTCTGTTTGGACTGAGGGATCGTGGTGCGTGGAATGAAAGCTAAGAGGTCAAGATTCTGAGAAGCAATGACAAGTTTTACTCTGAGGAAAGGATCTGAGGGCTTAATTCCTTTAATGCTGTGAAGGTGCAAGTTTTTGCCATCAGCTCATAGAGCACAGCTTCAAATTTTTGCCCTTAGTTTTCTGATAATAATTTTACCCCCCCCTTTTTTTCTTTGCTCACATCTATTTCCAGTACTATCATTGTAACTCCTAACATTTTAATCCTCTTGTTTTGTGAAACTAATTTCAGTTATATTACTCTAATAGAAAATAAAGGCAGAAGAATTTACAATTTAATTTAAACATACAGACCTATTCTTTTTAAAGTAAATGTTCTAAGTTGTTTTTATTATTTATTATGTCTGTATGCTGACTTTTCATCCTCCAAACCATGCTGGCTTCTCTGAATTTATTAATTGAAATACAAGACTTAGAATCTGATGGAATGACCTACTCACATTAATAGACCATTAATTTTTTGAAGGACACCATCAGCTGAGTGTGCCCATAGGTGTAGATGAAATCAGAATCTTACGATAGAACTCATTTTATCTGTCTACCTCGACTTAGTTTCTTCTACAGCTGGGACTTAAAATCAAACTTTGCAGTTAAACCCTGGAGAATGGGTTGAAGTAAGATTTTTTTCAAGTAAAGTTACTAACCTTTAGAGTTAAAAAAAAATCAATCAAATTCATGTCTTTAGCCTCATCTAGTTGGGTCAACTTAGGTAATGTTGACCTTCCATTTCTGTGTACTGTAAGGCAGGCTATTACACTTTTCGCTTCTGTACACAGAACATACAAATGTATTCTGTCTTGGACTTAAAACGTTGTCCAAAATTCATAGCTAATTAGTATGTTTCATTTTTTTTTTAATTTTGCTAGAATATATTTATTTTCAAAGGTTTATTTACCTATGACAATTTGTAGTTTATACTTCATTGCATTGTTTGAAATCAATCTCTTTTTTCTTTTTCTCTCTTCACCTCTATGTCTGTCTTTTTATTTTTTCTATTAGAATAGATGATGAGCATTGCAAATAAAACTTGAGTTTATAATAGGTTAATCTCTCAAAATGACATGAGGTGAGGAAGTTCTGTTTCTTTATGAAATTTAAGTACTTTTAGGAGATTTCGAATCTACTTGATTTGAAACTTCCATTAATGGAAAACAAGAGGAAAAAAAAATCAACGGCTTTGCTAGAACTATAACTAATAAGCACAATCTCTTTAAAAAGTTATTTTTCAGTTATCCCAAATATTTTTTGGTGGCAAATAGGCTTTCTTGATGCAAAGTTGTACAAGCTCACTCTTTAAGCTGGTTTTTTTCAGTCAGTAATGTTTTGTTGATTTTGTGAAATGAACTGTTATTGTTTGGTGTTTTTATGTAATAAGTTGAAGGAAACAGTCGTTTCCATAATCTGCATTCTATATGATTGTTTCTAAAACTATTAGACTAGGAAGATAAAATTTAAAAATAAAACTGCTAGCAAAATCCAAAATACATACTTATTCCAACAGTCAAATCATTTCTGCATGATCAAACACCCTGATATATTCAAGAAGGAAATGACTAACATTTAAATGTTGCCACCATATCACAGTACACTCACAATGGGAAATAAATTAAATATATGGTCTATGGTATGAGTTGAATTGTGATCCCTAAACAGATACAGTGAATTCTTAACCACTGGTGACCATGAGGGTGACCTTATTTTGGAATAAAGTTTTTGAAAATGTAATCAAGTTAAGATGAGGTCATTAGGGTAAGCCAAAAACAATAGGACTGGTGTTCTTACAAAAGAGTAGAGACACAGGCATGTAGAGAGAGTGTACCATGTGAACTAGATGTAGAGATTGAAGTGCTTAAGCTGCAATCCAAAGGATGCTGAGGACTGCTATCAAACCACCAGAAAAAGATAGAATAGGAAGATTTTTCCCCTACAAGTCAGAAAGAGCAAGTCAGAACATGCTTGATTTCAAATTTCTGAGGGTTCAGAATTGTGAGCAAATGCATTTCTGTTGTTTCAAGTTACATACTTTATAGCAGTTCGGTCTGGGCTGGAGGAAGCACAAGCTGGAATCAAGATTGCTGGGAGAAATATCAATAACCTCAGATATGCAGATGACACCACCCTTATGGCAGAAAGTGAAGAACTAAAGAGCTTCTTGATGAAAGTGAAAGAGGAGAGTGAAAAAGTTGGCTTAAAGCTCAACATTCAGAAAACTAAGATCATGGCATCTGGTCCCATCACTTCATGGCAATAAATGGGGAAACAGTTGAAACAGTGGGTGACTTTATTTTTCTGGGCTCCAAAATCACTGCAGATGGTGACTGCAGCCATGAAACTAAAAGATGGTTACTCCTTGGAAGGAAAGTTATGACCAACCTAGATAGTATATTCAAAAGCAGAGACATTACTTTGCCAATAAAGGTTCGTCTAGTTAAGGCTATGGTTTTTCCTGTGGTCATGTATGGATGTGAGAGTTGGACTGTAAAGAAAGCTGAATGCTGAAGAATTGATGCTTTTGAACTATGGTGTTGGAGAAGAATCTTGTGAGTCTCTTGGACTGCAAGGAGATCCAACCAGTCTATCCTAAAGATCAGCCCTCTGTGTTCATTGGAAGGACTGATGTTGAAGCTGAAACTCCAATACTTTGTCCACCTGATGCAAAGAGCTGACTCATTTGAAAAGATACTTATGCTAGGAAAGATTGAGGGCTGGAGGAAAAGGGGATGACAGAGGATGAGATTGTTGGATGGCATCACGGACTCAATGGACATGGGTTTGGGTGGACTCCAGGAGTTGGTGATGGACAGGGAGGCCTGGCATGCTGCGGTTAATGGGGTCACAAAGAGTCAGACACGACTGAGTGACTGAACTGAACTGAACTGAAGCAACTCTAGAAAACTGATATATGCTACTGAGTCTATATTAAAAAGAAATGTAATTTCAATTATGGTCTAAATTAGGTTTGGTTCAAAAGAATACATGAGGATCTCCAGCACTTAATTGAATGTATTAAAATAAATGCTGCTATGATTATAATCAAAATAATATTTTGATTATTTTATTTACAGGAATAAAGCCTAACTTTATAGAATATTCCATAGAGTGATTTGAAATTAAATAACTGTAAAAAGTAAGAGATATTCTCTTTTCATAAAGTTATATTTTTTCCATCTTTATGCATCTTTAAAAGGACTGGCTTTACTGACAGGGTCATCATGCTGTGCAATCCCTTACACTTAATGTGCACCTCTCTTTTACTAGGGAATGCATTCAGTTCAGTTCAGTCGCTCACTCCTATCTGGATCTTTGCAACCCCATGGACTGCAGCATGCCAGGCCTGCCAGTTTATATCACCAACTCCGGGAGTTTACTCAAACTCATGTCCATTGAGTTGGTGATGTCATCCAACCATCTCATCCTCTGTCGTCCCCTTCTCCTCCTGCCTTCAATCTTTCCCAGCATCAGGGTCTTTTCCAATGAGTCGTTCTTCACATCAGGTGGCCAAAATACAGGAGTTTCAGCTTCAACATCAGTCCTTCCAATGAACACCCAGGACTAATCTCCTTTAGGATGGACTGGTTGGAACTCCTTGCAGTCCAAGGGACTCTCAAGAGTCTTCTCCAACACCACAGTTCAAAAGCATCAATTCTTGAGCAGTCAGCTTTCTTTATAGTTCACCACTCACACCCATACATGACCACTGGAAAAACCATAGCCTTGACTAGATGGACCTTTGGTGGCAAAGTAATGTCTCTGCTTTTGAATATGCTGTCTAGTTTGGTCATAACTTTCCTTCCAAGGAGTAACCATCTTTTAATTTTATGGCTGCAGTCACCAACTGCAGTGATTTTGGAGCCCTCAAAACTAAAGTCTGTCACTGTTTACACTGTTTACCCATCTATTTGACATGAAGTTTAGGAACTGGATGCCATGATCTTCGTTTTCTGAATGTTGAGATTTAAGCCAACTTTTTCACAATCCTCTTTCACTTTCATCAAGAGGCTCTTTAGTTCTTTGTTTTCTGCCATAAGGGTTGTGTCATCAGCATATCTGAGGTTAGTGATATTTCTCCTGGCAATCTTAATTCCAGCTTGTGCTTCATTCAACCCAGCGGTTCTCATGATGTATTCTGCATATAAGTTAAATAAGCAGGGTGATAATATACGGCCTTGATGTACTCCTTTTTCTATTTGGAACCAGTCTGTATTCCATGTCTAGTTCTAACTGTTGCTTCCTGACCTGCATACAGATTTCCCAAGAGGCAGGTAGGTGGTCTGGTATTCCCATGTCATTCAGAATTTTCCACAGTTTATTGTGAGCCACACAGTCAAAGGCTTTGGCATAGTCAATAAAGCAGAAATAACTGTTTTTCTGGAACTCTCTTGCTTTTTTGATGATCCAGCGGATGTTGGCAATTTGATCTCTGGTTCCTCTGTCTGTTCTAAATCCAGCCTGATCATCTGGAAATTCATGATTCACATATTGTTGAAGTCTGACTTGGAGAATTTTGAGCCTTATTTTAGTAGACTCTGAGATGAGTACAATTTTGCGGTAGTTTGAGCATTCCTTGGCATTGCCCTTGTTTGGGATTGGAATGAAAACTGACCCTTTTCAGTCCTGTGGCCACTGCTGAGTTTTCCAAATTTGCTGGCATATTGAGTGCAGCACTCTCATAGCATCATCTTTTAGGATTTGAAATAGCTCAACTGGAATTCCATCACCTCAAGTAGCTTTGTTCATAGTGATACTTCCTAAGGCCCACTTGACTTCACATTCCAGGATGTCTGGCTCTAGGTGAGTGATTACATAATTGTGATTAATGGGTCATAAAGAACTTTTTTGTATAGTTTTTCTGTGTATTGTTGTCACTTCTTCTTAATATCATCTGTTTCTATTAGGTCCATACAATTTCTGTCCTGTATTGAGCCCATCTTTGCATTAAATGTTACTGTTGATATCTCTAATTTTCTGGAAGAGATCTCTAGTCTTGCCCATTCTATTATTTCCTCTATTTCTTTGCATTGATCACTGAGGAAGTCTTTCTTATCTGTCCTTGTTATTCTTCGAAACCCTGCATTTAAATGGTTATATCTTTTCTTTTCTCTTTTGTTTTCCCTTCTCTTCTTTTCACAGTTATTTGTAAGGCCTCCTCATACAGCCATTTTGCTTTTTTGCATTTCTTTATATTGGGGATGGTCATGATCCCTGTCTCCTGTACAATGCTAGGAACCTCCATCCATAGTTCTTCAGGCACTCTATCAGATCTAGTACCTTAAATCTATTTCTCACTTCCACTGTATAATCATAAGGGATTTGATTTAGGTCATACCTGAATGGTCTAGTGGTTTTCCCTACTTTCTTCAATTTAAGTCTGAAATTGGCAATAAGGAGTTCATGATCTGAGCCACAGTCAGCTCCTGGTCTTGTTTTTGCTGACTGTATAGAGCTTCTCCATCTTTGGCTGCAAATAATATAATCAATCTGATTTTGCTGTTGACCATATGGTGATGTCCATGTATAGAGTCTTCTCTTGTGTTGTTGGAAGAGGGTGTTTGCTATGACCAGTGCATTTTCTTGGCAAAACTCTATCAGTCTTTGCCCTGCTTCATTCCATATTCCAAGGCCAAATTTGCCTGTTACTCTAGGTGTTTCTTGACTTCCTACTTTTGCATTCCAGTCCCCTATAATGAAAAGGACATCTCTTTTGGGTCTTAGTTCTAAAAGGTCTTGTAGGTCTTCACAGAACCGTTCAACTTCAGCTTCTTCAGCATTACTGGTTGGGGCATAGACCTGGATTACTGTGATATTGAATGGTTTGCCTTGGAAATGAACAGAGATCATTCTGTCGTTTTTGAGATTGCATCCAAGTACTGCATTTTGGACTCTTTTGTTGACTATGATGGCTACTCCATTTCTCCTAAGGGATTCTTGCCCACAGTAGAAGTATAATTGTCATCTGAGTTAAATTCACCCTTTCCAGTCCATTGTAGTTTGCTGATTCCTAAAATGTCGATGTTCTCTCTTGTCATCTCCTGTTTGACCACTTCCAATTTGCCTTGATTCATGGACCTAACATTCCAGGTTCCTGTGCAATATTGCTCTTTACAGCATCGGACCTTGCTTCCAAAACCAGTCACATCCACAACTGGGTGTTGTACTTGCTTTGGTTTCATCTCTTCATTCTTTGTGGAGTTATCTCCAGGAGAAAGGAGCAATAACCCCACAAGAGACTGACCCATATTTACCTGTGAGTGCCTAGGAGTCTCCAGCAGAGGTGTGGGTTTTTGGTGGCCTGCTGCCGGGTTGGGGGCACTGAATGTAGCAGTACAAGCATGGGATCTTTTGAAGGAAATCGCCATTATCTTCATTACTGTGTAGGGTGCACCAAAGTGCCAGCGGCTGTGACAGGCACGCCAAGAGCAGCCGAGAGGAGCCACCCAACCTCCGAGGTCAGGGGCAGAAGCCGGGAGGACCCCATGCCCAAAGGGCGGGAGCCAAGAGGAGTTACCCCACGTCCGAGGTCAGGGGCAGTGGCCGAGAGTACCAGACTGCGAGGGCGCAGGAACGGCCAAGAGGAGCTACCCTGCGTCCGTGGTCAGGGGGTGCGGCTGAGAGGAGTTACTGCGTGTCCTAGGTCAGAAGGGCAAAGAGAGGAGATACCCCGCGTCCGAGGTCAGGGGCGGCGGCGTGGAGGAGATACCCCAAGCCCCAAGCCCGAGGCCAAGGGCGGCGGTGGGGAGGACCAACCCCACGTCCAAAGAGCCGTGGCTGCACGGGCACAGGAGGGCCTAGAGGAGCTATCCCACGTTGAAGGTCAGGAAGGGTGGTGGTGAGGAGATAACCCTCATCCAAGGTAAAGAGCAATGGCTACTCTTTGCTGGAGCAGCCGTGAAGAGATATCCCACGTCCAAGGTAAGAGAAACCCAAGTAAGACAGTAGGTATTGCAAGAGGTCATCAGAGGGCAGACACACTGAAACCATACTCACAGAAAACTAGTCAATCTAATCACACTAGGACCACAGCCTTGTCTAACTCAATGAAACTAAGCCATGCTCATGGGGCAACCCAAGACAGGCGGGTCATGGTGGAGAGATTTGACAGAATATGGTCCACTGGAGAAGGGAATGGCAAACTGCTTCAGTATTCTTGTCTTGAGAACCCTATGAACAGTATGAAAAGGCAAAATGATAGGACACTGAAAGAGAAACTCCCCAGGTCAATAGGTACCCAGTATGCTACTGGAGATCAGTGGAGAAATAACTCCAGAAAGAATGAAGGGATGGAGCCAAACCAAAAAGAATACCCAGCTGTGGATGTGACTGGTAATAGAATCAAGGTCCGATGCTGTAAAGAGCAATATTGCATAGGAACCTGGAATGTCAGGTCCATGAATCAAGGCAAATTGGAAGTGGTCAAACAAGAGATGGCAAGAGTGAATGTCGACATTCTAGGAATCAGCGAACTGAAATGGACTGGAATGGGTGAATTTAACTCAGATGACCATTATATCTACTACTGTGTGCAGGAATCCCTCAGAAGAAATGGAGTGGCCATCATGGTCAACAAAAGAGTCCGAAATGCAGTAATTGGATGCAGTCTCAAAAACGACGGAATGATCTCTGTTCATTTCCAAGGCAAACCATTCAATATCACAGTAATCCAAGTCTATGCCCCAACCAGTAATGCTGAAGAAGCTGAAGTTGAACGGTTCTGTGAAGACCTACAAGACCTTTTAGAACTAAGACCCAAAAGAGATGTCCTTTTCATTATATGGGACTGGAATGCAAAAGTAGGAAGTCAAGAAACACCTAGAGTAACAGGCAAATTTGGCCTTGGAATACGGAATGAAGCAGGGCAAAGACTGATAGAGTTTTGCCAAGAAAATGCACTGGTCATAGCAAACACCCTCTTCCAACAACACAAGAGAAGACTCTATACATGGACATCACCAGATGGTCAACACCGAAATCAGATTGATTATATTCTTTGCAGCCAAAGATGGAGAAGCTCTATACAGTCAGCAAAAACAAGACCAGGAGCTGACTGTGGCTCAGATCATGAACTCCTTATTGCCAATTTCAGACTTAAATTGAAGAAAGTAGGGAAAACCACTAGACCATTCAGGTATGACCTAAATCAAATCCCTTATGATTATACAGTGGAAGTGAGAAATAGATTTAAGGGCCTAGATCTGATAGATAGAGTGCCTGATGAACTATGGAATGAGGTTCGTGACATTGTACACGTGGTGACAGGGTGACAGGTGACAGGGATCAAGATCATTCCCATAGGAAAGAAATGCAACAAAGCAAAATGGCTGACTGGGGAGGCCTTACAAATAGCTGTGAAAAGAAGAGAAGTGAAAAGCAAAGGAGAAAAGGAAAGATATAAACATCTGAATGCAGAGTTCCAAAGAATAGCAAGAAAAGATAAGAAAGCCTTCTTCAGCGATCAATGCAAAGAAATAGAGGAAAACAACAGAATGGGAAAGACCAGAGATCTCTTCCAGAAAATAAGAGATACCAAAGGAAAATTTCATGCAAAGAGGAGCTAGATAAAGGACAGAAATGGTATGGACCTAACAGAAGTAGAAGATATTAAGAAGAGATGGCAAGAATACACAGAAGAACTGTACAAAAAAGATCTTCACGACCCAGATAATCACGATGGTGCGATCACTGACCTAGAGCCAGACATTGTGGAATGTGAAGTCAAGTGGGCCTTAGAAAGCATCACTATGAACAAAGCTAGTGGAGGTGATGGAATTCCAGTTGAGCTATTTCAAATCCTGAAAGATGATGCTGTGAAAGTGCTGCACTCAATATGCCAGCAAATTTGGAAAACTCAGCAGTGGCCACAGGACTGGAAAAGGTCAGTTTTCATTCCAATCCCAAAGAAAGGCAATGCCATAGAATGCTCAAACTACCGCACAATTGCACTCATCTCACACGCTAGTAAAGTAATGCTCAAAATTCTCCAAGCCAGGCTTCAGCAATATGTGAACCATGAACTTCCTGATGTTCAAGCTGGTTTTAGAAAAGGCAGAGGAACCAGAGATCAAATTGCCAACATCCGCTGGATCATGAAAAAAGCAAGAGAGTTCCAGAAAAACATCTATTTCTGCTTTATTTACTATGCCAAAGCCTTTGACTGTGTGGATCACAATAAACTGTGGAAAATTCTGAAAGAGATGGGAATACCAGAACACCTGATCTGCCTCTTGAGAAATCTGTATGCAGGTCAGGAAGCAACAGTTAGAACTGGATACGGAAAAAAAGACTGGTTACAAATAGGAAAAGGAGTTCATCAAGGCTGTATATTGTCACCCTGTTTATTTAACTTATATGCAGAGTACATCATGAGAAACTTTGGACTGGAAGAAACACAAGCTGGAATCAAGATTGCTGAGAGAAATACCAATAACCTCAGATATGCAGATGACACCACCCTTATGGCAGAAAGTGAAGAGGAACTCAAAAGCCTCTTGATGAAAGTGAAAGTACCTGTGGCGGATTCATTTTGGTATTTGGCAAAACTAATACAACTATGTAAAGTTTAAAAATAAAATAAAATTAAAAAAAAAAAAAGAAAGTGAAAGTAGAGACTTAAAAAGTTGGCTTAAAGCTCAACATTCAGAAAACGAAGATCATGGCATCTGGTCCCACCACTTCATGGGAAATAGATGGGGAAACAGTGGAAACAGTGTCAGACTTCTAGTTAAGGCTATGGTTTTTCCTGTGGTCATGTATGGATATGAGAGTTGGACTGTGAAGAAGGCTGAGCACCGAAGAATTGATGCTTTTGAACTCTGGTATTGGAGAAGACTCTTGAGAGTCCCTTGGACTGCAAGGAGATCCAACCAGTCCATTCTGAAGGAGATCAGCCCTGGGATTTCTCTGGAAGAAATGATGCTAAAGCTGAAACTCCAGTACTTTGGTCACTTCATGTGAAGAGTTGACTCATTGGAAAAGACTCTGATGCTGGGAGGGATTGGGGGCAGGAGGAGAAGGGGACGATAGAGGATGAGATGGCTGGATGACATCACTGACTCGATGGACATGAGTCTGAGTGAACTCCGGGAGTTGGTGATGGACAGGGAGGCCTGGCGTGCTGCGATTCATGGGGTAGCAAAGAGTTGGACTGAGCGACTGATCTGATCTGATCTGATCTGATAGTTTGGCCCCATGTAAATATCAGGGAAGGAACACAACTCCACCCATCCATAGAAAATTGGATTAAAGATTTACTGAGCTGGCCCCGCCCATCTGAACAAGACCCAGTTTCCCCCTCAGTCAGTCTCTCCCATCAGGAAGCTTCCATAAGCCTCTTATCCTTCTCCATCAGAGGACAGACAGAATGAAAACCGCAATCACAGAAAACTAACCAATCTGATCACATTGACCACAGCCTTGTCTAACTCAGTGAAGCTATGAGCCATGCCATGTTGGCCACCCAAGATGGATGGGTCATGGTGGAGTGTTTGGACAAAATGTGGTCCACTGGAGAAAGGAATGGCAAACCAGGGCAGTATCCTTGCTTTGAGAACCCCATGAACAGTATGAAAAGGCAAAAAGATAGGACATTGAAAGATGAACTCTGCAGGTTGGTAGGTGTCCAATATGCTACTGGAGATCAGTGGAGAAATAACTCCAGAATGAATGAAGAGATGGAGCCAAAGCAAAAACAACACCCAGTTGTGGACATGAGTGGTGATAGAAGCAAGGGAATGAGTAGCTTAGTCTAATTTCTAAATTATAACTTCACAAGGAAATAAAACTAAAGTTATGAGCATTTTGAGAAAAGATCTGGCAGTGTCTTTTGAAAGACAAGACTAAAGATACTTGGAACAACAGACTGGTTCCAAATAGGAAAAGGAGTACGTCAAGGCTGCATATTGCAGGGGAGGAGCCAAGATGGCGGAGGAGTAGGACGGGGAGAACACTTTCTCCCCCACAAATTCATCAAAAGAGCATTTAAACGTCGAGTAAATTCCACAAAACAACTTCTGAATGCCGGCAGAGGACATCAGGCACCCAGAAAAGCAACCCAACTCTTCGAAAGGAGGTAGGAAAAAATATTAAAGACAAAAAAAGAGACAAAGAGGGAGGGACGGAGTTCCGTCCTGGGAAGGGAATCTTAAAAAGAGAGAAGTTTGCAAACACCAGGAAACCTTCTCACTGCCGAATCTGTGCCGAGCTTTGAAAGCACAGAGGGCAACATAACAGGGAGGAAAAATAAATAAACAATTAAAACTCGCAGATTGTGAGCCCTACGGTAACTCCCCCAGCGGAGAAGCAGCGCAGACGCCTGCATCCGCCATTAGCAAGCGGAGGCTGGGCAGGGAGGCGCGGCGTGGGCTGCATCGCTGAGAGTAAGAATCTGGCCTGAATACCCTGAGGGCTATCTAAGCGAAATAATTTGGGCTAGCAAACCAGACTGTGGGATATCTACCACGCGAAAAGCCAGCCCTAACCTAAGACTGCCAGGCCTGCGCACGGAACAAAGGACTGAACAGAGATAGCCGGCTGCAGACCTTCCCCTCTGGTGACAGGCAGCCAGAGCCGGAAGGGGGCAATCGCAGCCCCAGAGAGACATTATCTATAAAACTGTAAGCAGGCTTCTTTGTTAACTAAAACTTCTTGGGTGTCGGGACGGTCAACATCTGCCTGAGAAGGTGCGCCGGTTTTACACCCAGATAACCGAGTGGCGGGGAGACGATAAGTCACAGCATTGGCGCTCGCCAAACACCTCATCACCTGAGCTGCTCGGACCTGGGAAGAGCACAAAATGCAGGCCCAACTGAGTCTGCGCCTCTGAGGACTACCCGAGTGCCTGATCCTGAGCGGCTTGGACCTGGGAGGTGCATGCAACCCAGGGCCGGCCTCGGATTGTCCCCGGCGGAACAACCTAGAGCCCAAGCAGTGTGGGCAGGGTGGCTACACGCGCCGTGAGCGGGGGCAGACCCAGGGTGGCTGAGGCACTGCGAGCCCACGCCAGTGTTATTTGTTTGCAGCATTCCTCCCTTCCTCCCCTCAGCGCGACTGAACAAGTAAGCCTAAAAAAAAAAAAAAGTGTCCTCCACCGTCCCCTTTGTGTCAGGGCGGAAACCAGATACTTAAGAGACTAGCAAACAGAAGAAGATATAACAGAGGGAAACGCCTTGGAAGCTACAGGCAATAGACCAAAACCCTGTGGTTACTCACCACACAAGGGCCAATAAGTTCCAGGGCAAGACATACCAAGCAAATTCTCCAGCAACAAAGGAACACAGCCCTGAGCTTCAAGATACAGGCTTCCCAAAGTCACCCCAAAACTATAGACATCTCATAACTCATTATTGGACATTTCATTGCACTCCAGAGAGAAGAAATACAGCTCCACCCACCAGAACACCGACACAAGCTTCCCTAACCAGGAAACCTTGACAAGCCACCTGTACAAATCCACACACAGTGAGGAAACGCCACAATAAAGAGAACTCCACAAACTGCCATAATACAGAAAGGACACCCCAAACTCAGCAATTTAAACAAGATGAAGAGACAAAGGAATACTCAGCAGATAAAGGAACAGGATAAATGCCCACCAAACCAAACAAAAGAGGAAGAGATAGGGAATCTACCTGATAAAGAATTCCGAATAATGATAGTGAAATTGATCCAAAATCTTGAAACTAAAATGGAATCACAGATAAATAGCCTGGAGACAAGGATTGAGAAGATGCAAGAAAGGTTTAACAAGGACCTAGAAGAAATAAAAAAGAGTCAATATATAATGAATAATGCAATAAATGAAATTAAAAACACTCTGGAGGCAACAAATAGTAGATTAACAGAGGCAGAAGATAGGATTAGTGAATTAGAAGATAGAATGGTAGAAATAAATGAATCAGAGAGGATAAAAGAAAAACGAATTAAAAGAAATGAGGACAATCTCAGAGACCTCCAGGACAATATTAAACGCTACAACATTCGAATCATAGGGGTTCCAGAAGAAGAAGACAAAAAGAAAGACCATGAGAAAATACTTGAGGAGATAATAGTGGAAAACTTCCCTAAAATGGGGAAGGAAATAATCACCCAAGTCCAAGAAACCCAGAGAGTCCCAAACAGGATAAACCCAAGGAGAAACACCCCAAGACACATATTAATCAAATTAACAAAGATCAAACACAAAGAACAAATATTAAAAGCAGCAAGGGAAAAACAACAAATAACACACAAGGGAATTCCCATAAGGATAACAGCTGATCTTTCAATAGAAACTCTTCAAGCCAGGAGGGAATGGCAAGACATACTTAAAATGATGAAAGAAAATAACCTACAGCCCAGATTACTGTACCCAGCAAGGATCTCATTCAAGTATGAAGGAGAAATCAAAAGCTTTTCAGACAAGCAAAAGCTGAGAGAATTCTGCACCACCAAACCAGCTCTCCAACAAATACTAAAGGATTTTCTCTAGACAGGAAACACAAAAACAGTGTATAAACTCGAACCCAAAACAATAAAGTAAATGGCAACGGGATCATACTTATCAGTAATTACCTTAAACGTAAATGGGTTGAATGCCCCAACCAAAAGACAAAGACTGGCTGAATGGATACAAAAACAAGACCCCTACATATGTTGTCTACAAGAGACCCACCTCAAAACAGGGGACACATACAGACTGAAAGTGAAAGGCTGGAAAAAGATTTTCCATGCAAATAGGGACCAAAAGAAAGCAGGAGTAGCAATACTCATATCAGATAAAATAGACTTTAAAACAAAGGCTGTGAAAAGAGACAAAGAAGGTCACTACATAATGATCAAAGGATCAATCCAAGAAGAAGATATAACAATTATAAATATATATGCACCCAACACGGGAGCACCACAGTACGTAAGACAAATGCTAACAAGTATGAAAGGAGAAATTAACAATAACACAATAATAGTGGGAGACTTTAATACCCCACTTACACCTATGGATAGATCAACTAAACAGAAAATTAACAAGGAAACACAAACTTTAAACGATACAATAGACCAGTTAGACCTAATTGATGTCTATAGGACATTTCATCCCTAAACAATGAATTTCACCTTTTTCTCAAGCGCACATGGAACCTTCTCCAGGATCGATCACATCCTGGGCCATAAAGCTAGCCTTGGTAAATTCAAAAAAATAGAAATCATCCCAAGCATTTTTTCTGACCACAATGCAGTAAGATTAGATCTCAATTACAGGAGAAAAACTATTAAAAATGCCAACATATGGAGGCTGAACAACACGCTGCTGAATAACCAACAAATCACAGAAGAAATCAAAAAAGAAATCAAAATTTGCATAGAAACGAATGAAAATGAAAACACAACAACCCAAAACCTGTGGGACACGGTAAAAGCAGTCCTAAGGGGAAAGTTCATAGCAATACAGGCACACCTCAAGAAACAAGAAAAAAGTCAAATAAATAACCTAACTCTACACCTAAAGCAACTAGAAAAGGAAGAAATGAAGAACCCGAGGGTTAGTAGAAGGAAAGAAATCTTAAAAATTAGAGCAGAAATAAATGCAAAAGAAATAAAAGAGACCATAGCAAAAATCAACAAAACCAAAAGCTGGTTCTTTGAAAGGATAAATAAAATTGACAAACCATTAGCCAGACTCATCAAGAAACAAAGGGAGAAAAATCAAATCAACAAAATTAGAAACGAAAATGGAGAGATCACAACAGACAACACAGAAATACAAAGGATCATAAGAGACTACTATCAACAATTATATGCCAATAAAATGGACAACGTGGAAGAAATGGACAAATTCTTAGAAAAGTACAACTTTCCAAAACTAGACCAGGAAGAAATAGAAAATCTTAACAGACCCATCACAAGCATGGAAATTGAAACTGTAATAAAAAATCTTCCAGCAAACAAAAGCCCTGGTCCAGACGGCTTCACAGCTGAATTCTACCAAAAATTTAGAGAAGAGCTGACACCTATCCTGCTCAAACTCTTCCAGAAAATTGCAGAGGAAGGTAAACTTCCAAACTCATTCTATGAGGCCACCATCACCCTAATACCAAAACCTGACAAAGATGCCACAAAAAAAGAAAACTACAGGCCAATATCACTGATGAACATAGATGCAAAAATCCTTAACAAAATTCTAGCAATCAGAATCCAACAACACATTAAAAAGATCATACACCATGATCAAGTGGGCTTTATCCCAGGGATGCAAGGATTCTTCAATATCCGCAAATCAATCAAGGTAATACACCACATTAACAAATTGAAAAATAAAAACCATATGATTATCTCAATAGATGCAGAGAAAGCCTTTGACAAAATTCAACATCCATTTATGATAAAAACTCTCCAGAAAGCAGTAATAGAAGGAACATACCTCAACATAATAAAAGCTATATATGACAAACACACAGCAAACATTATCCTCAATGGTGAAAAATTGAAAGCATTTCCTCTAAAGTCAGGAACAAGGCAAGGGTGCCCACTTTCACCATTACTATTCAACATAGTTTTGGAAGTTTTGGCCACAGCAATCAGAGCAGAAAAAGAAATAAAAGGAATTCAAATTGGAAAAGAAGAAGTAAAACTCTCACTATTTGCAGATGACATGATCCTCTACATAGAAAACCCTAAAGATTCCACCAGAAAATTACTAGAAATAATCAATGACTATAGTAAAGTTGCAGGATATAAAATCAACACACAGAAATCCATTGCATTCCTGTACACTAATAATGAGAAAACAGAGAGAGAAATTAAGGAAACAATTCCATTCACCATTGCAACGGAAAGAATAAAATACTTAGGAATATATCTACCTAAAGAAACTAAAGACCTATATATAGAAAACTATAAAACACTGGTGAAAGAAATCAAAGAGGACACTAATAGATGGAGAAATATACCATGTTCATGGATTGGAAGAATCAATATAGTGAAAATGAGTATACTAACCAAAGCAATTTATAGATTCAACGCAATCCCTATCAAGCTACCAACAGTATTCTTCACAGAGCTAGAACAAATAATTTCACAATTTGTATGGAAAAACAAAAAACCTCGAATAGCCAAAGCGATCTTGAGAAAGAAGAATGGAACTGGAGGAATCAACCTACCTGACTTCAGGCTCTACTACAAAGCCACAGTTATCAAGACAGTATGGTACTGGCACAAAGACAGAAATATAGATCAATGGAATAAAATAGAAAGCCCAGAGATAAATCCACGCACATATGGACACCTTATCTTTGACAAAGGAGGCAAGAATATACAATGGATTAAAGACAATCTCTTTAACAAGTGGTGCTGGGAAAACTGGTCAACCACTTGTAAAAGAATGAAACTAGAACACTTTCTAACACCATACACAAAAATAAACTCAAAATGGATTAAAGACCTAAATGTAAGACCAGAAACTATAAAACTCCTAGAGGAGAACATAGGCAAAACACTCTCTGACATACATCACAGCAGGATCCTCTATGACCCACCTCCCAGAATATTGGAAATAAAAGCAAAAATAAACAAATGGGACCTAATTAACCTTAAAAGCTTCTGCACTTCAAAGGAAACTATTAGCAAGGTGAAAAGACAGCCTTCAGAATGGGAGAAAATAATAGCAAATGAAGCAACCGACAAACAACTAATCTCAAAAATATACAAGCAACTCCTACAGCTCAACTCCAGAGAAATAAACGACCCAATCAAAAAATGGGCCAAAGAACTAAATAGACATTTCTCCAAAGAAGACATACAGATGGCTAACAAACACATGAAAAGATGCTCAACATCACTCATTATCAGAGAAATGCAAATCAAAACCACTATGAGGTACCATTTCACGCCAGTCAGAATGGCTGCGATCCAAAAGTCTACAAATAATAAATGCTGGAGAGGGTGTGGAGAAAAGGGAACCCTCTTACACTGTTGGTGGGAATGCAAACTAGTACAGCCACTATGGAGAACAGTGTGGAGATTCCTTAAAAAACTGGAAATAGAACTGGCTTATGATCCAGCAATCCCACTGATGGGCATACACACTGAGGAAACCAGAAGGGAAAGAGACACGTGTATGCCAATGTTCATCGCAGCACTGTTTATAATAGCCAGGACATGGAAGCAACCTAGATGTCCATCAGCAGATGAATGGATAAGAAAGCAGTGGTACATATACACAATGGAGTATTACTCAGCCATTAAAAAGAATACATTTGAATCAGTTCTAATGAGGTGGATGAAACTGGAGCCTATTATACAGAGTGAAGTAAGCCAGAAGGAAAAACATAAATACACTATACTAACACATATATATGGAATTTAGGAAGATGGTAACAATAACCCGGTGTACGAGACAGCAAAAGAGACACTGATGTATAGAACAGTCTTATGGACTCTGTGGGAGAGGGAGAGGGTGGGAAGATTTGGGAGAATGACATTGAAACACGTAAAATATCATGTAAGAAACGAGTTGCCAGTCCAGGTTCGATACACGATACTGGATGCTTGGGGCTAGTGCACTGGGACGACCCAGAGGGATGGTGTGGGGAGGGAGGAGGGAGGAGGGTTCAGGATGGGGAACACATGTATACCTGTGGTGGATTCATTTTTATATTTGGCAAAACTAATACAATTATATAAAGTTTAAAAATAAAATAAAATTAAATAAATTAAAAAAAAAAAAAAGGCTGCATATTGTCACCCTGCTTATTGAACTATGCAGAGTACATCATGATAAACGCTGGGCTGGAAGAAGCACAAGCTGGAATCAAGATTGCCGGGAGAAATATCAATAACCTCAGATATGCTGATGACACCACCCTTATGGCAGAAAGTGAAGAGGAACTAAAAAGCTTCTTGATGAAAGTGAAAGAGGAAAGTGAAAAAGTTGGCTTAAAGCTCAACATTCAGAAAACTAAGATCATGGCATCTCGTTCCATCACTTCATGGGAAATAGATGGGGAAACAGTGGAAACAGGGTCAGACTTTATTTTGGGGGGCTCTAAAATCACTGCAGATGGTGATTGTAGCCATGAAATTAAAAGACCCTTACTCCTTGGAAGAAAAGTTATGACCAACCTAGATAGTATATTGAAAAGCACAGATATTACTTTGCCAACAAAGGTCCATCTAGTCAAGCCTATGGTTTTCCCAGTGGCCATGTATGGATGTGAGAGTTGGACTGTGAAGAAACCTGAGCACCGAAGAATTGATGCTTTTGAACTGTGGTGTTGGAAAAGACTCTTGAGAGTCCCTTGGACTGCAAGGAGATCCAACCAGTCCATTCTGAAGATCAGCCCTGGGATTTCTTTGGAGGGAATGATGCTAAAGCTGAAACTCCAGCACTTTGGCCACCTCATGCGAAGAGTTGACTCATTGGAAAAGACTCTGATGCTGGGAGGGATTGGGGGCAGGAGGAGAAGGGGACGACAGAGGATGAGATGGCTGGATGACATCACCAACTCGATGGACGTGAGTTTGAGTGAACTCTGGGAGTTAGTGATGGACAGGGAAGCCTGGTGTGCTGTGATTCATGGGGTCACAAAGAGTCAGACACGACTGAGTGACTGAACTGAACTGAAAGCTACTTCTGTCATATGACCCCACAACTCTACTCCTAGATATTTACTCACAGTGGCTCAGACAGTAAAGAATCTGCCTGCAATGCAGCAGATCAGGTTCAATCCCTGAGTTGGGAAGATCCCCTGCAGAAGGTAATGACAACCCACTTCAGTATTCTTGCCCAGAGAATTCCAAGGACAGAAGGGCCTGATGGGCTACAGTCCATGGAGTTGCAAAAAGCTGGACGTGACTGAGTGACTAACATGCACACATATTTACAGAAGAGCAGTAAAAGCAAATGTCCACACCAGCTTGTCAAGAAAGCTCATATAGATTTAAGAAAAACTGGTAAAAACTGATAAGTTCTTAAATTGCCATCAACAGACTGGATTTTAAAAAGTAATTCATATTCATATGATGGAAAACTACTCAGCAATAAAAATGAAGGTAGTATCAATAAACACAATAGCATATATAAATCTCAAGAGATGAGAATGAAGTTTATAAAAGAAAGTACATGTAGAATGGTTTCGTTTATATGAAGTTCTAAAATAGGTGAAATTAATCAGGTTTGTGGTTACATCTGGGGTTTGATGGGGAAGGAAACTGCCTGTAAAAAAGCATGAGGACTTTTATTGCATAATGATAATGTCCTGTACCTTGATAGTCAATTGGATTGCAAAGTTGTGCACAGCTGTCATAATTTATCAAGTAATACACTTAAGATTTGTGCAGTTTATCATAGACATTTCCTTTTAAAATAAATTCACAAAAAATGACCTTTGCTCAGTCATGTCCGATTCTTTGCAACCCCATGGACTGTAGCCCAACAGGATCCTCTGTCCATTGGATTTTCCATGCAAGAGTACTGGAGCGGGGTGCCATTTCCTCCTCCAGGGCCAAGAGATTGAATCAAGTTTCCTGCATCTCCTGCATTGGCAGGTGGATTCTTCACCACTGTGCCACTAATTAACAAATAATTGACCTTTAAATGATTATATATATGTTAAGGTTTTTAGGAGTATGTATACCTGATGTCTATAAATACTTTTTTTAAATAAATAAAAGGAAGGATTGAACTATAGGTAGATGGAGGGATAAACAATACATCAAATATAGTAAAATATTAATAGTGGGTATGTTCATATCGGTATGCATGCGTGCTCAGTTGTCTCAGTTGTGTCCAACTCTGTGATCCCCATGGACCACCAAGCTCCTCTGTCCATGGGGATTCTTCAGGCAACACTGGAGTGGGTTGCCATTTCCTCCTCTAGGTGATCTTCCACACCCAGGGATTGAACCCACATCTCTTATGTCTCCTGCATTGGCAGTTGGGTTTTTACCACTAGCTCCACCTGGAAGGAGTACTATAAAGTTCATTCCTTTTTTTCAGCATGTTTGAAAATCTTACTTTTAAAAAAGTATAAAATTTTTATTATTTTACTTATTCTAAAAATGTCTAAATTCCTATTTTGTGCCAGATACATTTAGAGAGAAAATACAAAGAAAACAGCAACCTTACCCTTATTGTGTTTAGAGTTTTCATATCTAATTTCTCTCTAAATATAGTTGCTGAAAACTTTGAATCTATATAAATCTATAAAGGCTTATGAGACTAATAGCAACTTTACTCTCACTTAGTGATCTGGGGAACAGGAATAAAAAAAGAAATTTTTTTTGGCAAAAAGAAAAATCACCAAAGGTCTTATGCAAGTATTTGCTATTTGAAGAAAAGCTTGATTTCTTGTTTGATCATGTAACAGCCTAATGATATAGGTTGTGATTTTAATAAATAAACAATTTAACAAAGAAGCAGGATAGCAAAACACAAAAAATCTGAGAAGTAAACACAGAGGCATTTTCTTCTGCTTAAATCAAATACAGAAGTCTTCAGGGGTTAATTCTTTTGTACTAATGTTTAGTATGAACCTAGTTTTGTTAATATACTGTGCTAAGTATTTTATAGTCATTCTGTTATTTGACATTCAAAATAAGTTTGTGATATTCAATTTTTATCCTTACTTATAATTTTTTCAAAGAGGACTTCAAGGAGAAAAGACTTATCTAAAGTCACAGTGGAATTCTGAACTGACTGTAACTAGAACATTATATTCTTTGAAGAGACTGTTTAGGATTAGTATTTGACTTAATAATAAAAAGTGAAATCAATGATATATTAATACTAATTGTGCTTCCATAATATTATTAGATCCAGTTCTATCAAACAGTGCTCAGTCAGCTGCTAGAATTGTATTAGTACAACTACCATATTATCCCAACTCTTTAAATTGCCTCCTAATCCAAAATCCTCAATTCCCTTTGAGCTATTTCAAATCCTAAAAGATGATGCTGTTAAAGTGCTGCGCTCAATATGCCAGCAAATTTGGAAAACTCAGCAGTGGCCACAGGACTGGCAAATGTCAGTTTTCATTCCAATCCCAAAGAAAGGCAATGCCAAAGAATGCTCAAACTACCCACAATTGCACTTATCTCACACACTAGCAAAGTAATGCTCAAAATTCTCCAAGACAGGCTTCAACAGTACATGAAGCGTGAACTTCCAGGTGTTCAAGCTGGATTTAGAAAAGTCAGAGGAACCAGAGATCAAACTGCCAACATCTGTTGGATCATTGAAAAAGCAAGAGAATTCCAGAAAAACATCTACTTCTGGTTTATTGACTATGCCAAAGCCTTTGACTGTTTGGACCACAACAAACTGCAGAAAATTCTTAAAGAGAAGGCAATACCAGACCACCTGACTTGCCTCCTGAGAAATCTATATGCAGGTAGAGAAGCAACAGTTAGAACTGGATATGGAACAACAGACTGGTTCCAAATAGGAAAATGAGCACGTCAAGGCTGCATATTGTCACTGTATTTATTTAACTTTCATGCAGAGTACATCATGAGACATGCTGGACTGGATAAAGCACAGGCTGGAATCAAGATTACCAGGAGAAATATCAATAACCTCAGATATGCTGATGACACCACCCTTATGGCAGAAAGCGAAGAAGAACTAAAGAGCCTCTTGATGAAAGTGAAAGAGGAGAGTGAAAAAGTTGGCTTAAAGCTCAACATTCAGAAAACTAAGATCATGACATCTGGTCCCATTACTTCATGGCAAATAGATGGGAAAGCAGTGGCAGACTTTATTTTGGGGGGCTCCAAAATCACTGCAGATGGTGACTGCAGCCATGAAATTAAAAGATGCTTGCTCCTTGGAAGGAAAGTTATGACCAACCTAGACAGCATATTAAAAAGGAGAGACATTACTTTGTCAACAAAGGTCCATCTAGTCAAGGCTATGGTTTTTCCAGTGGTCATGTATGGATGTGAGAGTTGGACTTTAAAGAAACCTGAGCACCGAAGAATTGATGCTTTTGAACTGTGGTGTTGGAGAAGACTCTTGAGAGTCCCTTGGACTGCAAGGAGATCCAACCAGTCCATCCTAAGGGAAATCAGTCCTGAATATTCATTGGAAGGACTGATGCTGAAGCTGAAACTCCAATACTTTGGACACCTGATGAGAAGAATTGACTCACTGAAAAACTGATGCTGGGAAAGATTGAGGGTGGGAGGAGAAGGGGATGACAGAGGATTAGATGGTTGTAAGGGCATTACCAACTTGACAGACATGAGTTTGAGTAAGCTCTGGAAACTGGTAATGGACAGGGAAGCCTAGCATGCTGCAGTCCATGTGGTCACAAAGAGTCGCACCCCACTGAGCGACTGAACTGAACTGAATCCAAAATTGAAGCAAATAAGTATTTTGACCTTTGTTTATGGTGTGGCCCTGCTAATGTGTGCAGGACTGAACAACAACCTGGATCAGTGAAGCATACTCAGCTAGCTCACTGACACCCAGTAACTGGATCTTTAGATACAGGCCAGTAAATGACAAAAGAAAGTTTTCTAAGTCAGTGGCTACAGTGCTGAAACTTCCTTGGAAACAATAAAAACCTAGGGACAAAATTATTAAGAAATGCCTGTGTCGTTCATCTTTTTTCCCGATGATTTTATTGCTCTTCAGTAAACTGCTCAGATTAGAAGAGACCCCCCCCCCCCCCGCACTAGTGTGTGCATGCTCAGTCACCCATTTGCATCCAACTCTTTGCGACCATTTGGACTGTAGCCTGCCAGGCTTCTCTGTTCATGGAATTTTCCAGACAAGATTACTGGAGTGGGTTGCCATTTCCTTCTCCAGGGGATATTCCTGACCCAGGGATTGAACCTGTACTTTTGCACTGGAAGGGGGATCCTTTATATCACTGTGCCACCTTGGATACTAATCAATAGACTCCAGAAGATGTCAAGATTTTAAGAATAGTCTTATCTTTCTCTTACCCAGCTACACCCCCTACATATATACATATGTATATATACATGTGTGTATGTGTGTGCACATGCACGAGTGTGCAAGCTCGGTAGTGTACAACTCTTTGCTACCGTTTGGACTGTAGCCTTCCAGGCTCCTCCGGTTATGGGAGTTTTCAGGCAAGAATACTGAAGTAGGCTGTCATTTCCTCCTCCAGTGGATCTTCCTGACCCATGGATTGGGTGAGCCATGTAAATCTAGGGGCTGCATCATGGGACTGATTCCATGTACCAGTGAGCCACTTTGTTCATCCTGAGAGTGCCCGCATGCTTGAGGGTAGAAGATGGGTAGATATGGAATTAGGTAGAAGATAAAAAAACTCCATGACAATTCAAGAGAAACCACAGAAGAAAAGACTTTTTCTCCCTACTTAACGAGTCCCACAAGTTCATTTTATACTAGGCCCTGAAAAGTATTCTGCTTATCAGAGTATTTTATTGCTGCTTACCTAGTCTTTCCCTTGCTCTTTACAAACTTCTCCTCCTCTTCCCAAAACATGCAGTGTCAAATGAAAAGTCCAGCAAAAACTGAACATTTAAAAGAGTTGAGTTAAGAGAAATGGGAGGCAACTCCTTTTAGAATCAGGCATGACTCTGCATCCCAAATCTGGAGAGTGTGAATAGCAAGTCCCTTGTAATGCTATCACTTTTTTCTTTTTAAACACATTTGCTTGTTCACTTCAGTTTTCTCATGCAAATACTGTGTATAAAGCAAAGCTGTGATGTACTCATACAAATCTTATTCAAATTCCAATTCTGCCACTTAGGCAAATACTTAACTCTTCTTAGCCTGTTTCACTCTTCTATGAAATGATTATAATAATGGCCTTGAGGTATTGTTCTGATTGAATGGTGTAATATGATACAAATGCATCATATAATGCTTCGCATATGGTACAGGCACATTCTCCAGAAAAATATACATATACAATTTAAAGAATATTTTATATTTTCATATTTCAATTCATACATGGTAAACTCATTATGGAGAAGGCAATGGCAACCCACTCCAGTACTCTTGCCTGGAAAATCCCATGGATACAGGAGCCTGGTAGGCTGCAGTCCATGGGGTCGCTAAGAGTCAGATGCTACTGAGCGACTTCACTTTCACTTTTCACTTGCATGCATTGGAGAAGGAAATGGCAAGCCACTCCAGTGTTCTTGCCTGGAGAATCCCAGGGACGGGGGAGCCTGATGGGCTGCCGTCTATGGGGTGGCACAGAGTTGGACACGACTGAAGCAGCTTAGCAGCAAACTCATTTTACATGAAGTACAAAGAATCTGTAATTCTAGTTGGAATGATCACAAGTTATTTATAGTATTTCTAAAGCTATGTCCACTGAACCTGGATAAGCCCATCAACTATCATTATGTGGAAGAGTTGAGATGGCAAAGAGTGTCCTTTAGGGGCAAATCTAAAGTTAATCCACGGGGGTTGGAACCCCTTGGTTCCAAGCAAAGTATTTAGAGTCTTTCACACGCCATATTTTTTCTTAGATATTGAGAATTTCCTTGATTGTTTTGATATATAAGAATGTGGTTCTATATTAATTTAATCGGCATGCTTGAATAGATTTAGAGTAATGGCTAATGTCTATGATAATCCACAATTAGTGAAACATAACACTGGATATCTTCTTTGCTTCTATTATGAGGTAAACAATATTTATGAAATAAGAGCAATTTTAAGTATAATAAAATTAAGTTCCAAATAAGCTATAATTTCTTACTGATTTCCTCTAAATAGTCTCTGAGAAATTATGGAGGGTATTTACAGATGCAGCACCTAACTCATGTAGACTTATAATGAAATCTCACAGCTTAGGTCAGAACTGTGGAAAAACAAGTTGTACAGAGACAAATTGTACTGCTATTAAAATTTCATGGTCCTCTTTTCAAGATCATGAAATCTGTGACTTTAGCCATAAGTATCACAATCTGCTTACTAAAAGATATCATGTAAATCATTTTCTAATAGTTGCAGTATATGCTGTAACTCAAGTGTAGACAAGTAATGATTAACAGAAGGCAGCATAAGACCTCTAGGGCATTTAACCAAAAGCAGAACAAATCACATTTTTATAAATGAGAAAATCCAGGAGAAAAAAAAATTAATTAGTCTTTCATGAACTTACAAAAACTATGCAATCAATAAAGAACAGAGCTTATTAGGAAAGATGGGGCAATATGTTTTTATTAATATAATTTACTCAATATTTGCATGTGAGTAGGTTAACTAAATTACATCTTAGCAAGGAAACTAAAATGATAAAGATAACTGGGCCCTAATGACCAAGATTATTAGAAATAATATTTTGGTTGGTGATAAATGCTAGAAACAAAAAGGGAAAGCTTATGTGTTTCTAAAAACATTTTCCAAATGATCTACAATATATATGGAAGAAGAGCCAGCACCGTGAAATGGGATGCACAAGTGTGAAACAAGTTTAAATCATTGTTGAAATTATAGGGACCAGAGTAGTATTTGGAATTAATTCCAGTTGAAGTAACTAAATAAATCACTTCTGCTTCAATGAATTAAACCAAACTGTAGTTGTTCTCATGTAGGCCTATGTTTTCTTGCTCTATATTCACTCGAAAGGGACAAACATTTCCTATATTTATTATTTCAGGAAGCAATATAGTGCCACCCCGTCAGATTTCTCACATTATCTTTTTCTATCCTTTGACTCCATTCACTCTCTGTTTCTTGTAGAGACCATTTAAAGCTTAGCACAAAAGAATGAAGTTTGTAGGACGATTTAACAGCACAGAGTAGAGCTGATAAAAATAGAAGATAAAGAAGAGAGACATAGAAATAGAATAAGAAACCTACAGTTGAAATCAGTGAAAAATACTAAATCTAAAGCCATTTGATCTCCATTATGTGAAAACCACTGTGTTTGAATTCATAAAATCTTCCAAAGTCTGCCTGATTCAAAAAATAAGAAAAAGTATAGTTATTTTATTTTGTTTTCAAGCTATTGGTTTATAAAGAATATTAATGAATATCTTAACATTTTTTTCTCTCTTTACTCTCTCTTCTTTCACCAGCAACAAGAGCTATCCAATAATGATGTGATATCCTTGGAAATTATAAAGTAAATATTCAACAGAGAGATGACAAGATTTAAAACTCTGAAAAAGTTTGAGAAAGATAATACTTGTCTTCTAGAATTCCTGATAGTCAAGAAGCCAGCTTAAATGGCATCAGACTTTGATATTTAAGAAGGCAATTTTAAAACATTCCAATAAAAATATAACCATTTCATTGATATCACTGAATAGCACTTTAAAAGAAATGATAAGTAAACATACCTGGAAAACTCTCAAGGAAGAATTTCTTAGTTGACATCAAAAGATAAATTTAGTAAGTATTATAAAGCCATTTATAAAACTCCATTTGCAATGGCAACAAAACTATACAGTCTTTATACTTAATTATAATCATGAGGGCCCCACCCTTAGGACTCCAACTAAATCGAATTATTTTCCAAAGTATCCATCTTCAAGGAGCATCACGTTGATTAGGGTTTTAACATGTACATTTTCAGGGAACACAATTCAACCCATAGCAACTGCACAGCTAGTAAAATTTCTAAATTTAAAAAGAAAGTCCACGTTGCAGGACTGAAACTTACATCTTTGTTTCTATCATGAAAAATAAAAGGCTTCTAGAGAGCTCTTGCACATATTGTCCTGAGAGTTAACAGTACTGTACTGTACACTTAAAATTTTGTCAAGAGGGGAGATCTCATGTTGTGTGTGTGTGTGCTTTCTTTTTTTTTAACTATGAAAGAAAGGAGGGATGAAGGAAAGGAAGGGAGGAAAGAAGGAAAGTAGAAAACAGAAAGCAAAGAAAAGATCATACCAGGCGTGGAGTGGGATATGGCAACACTGGAAGACTCACACATTTTTTGAAACTATTGGAAGTTTCTTAAAACTTTAAACATACACCTACCTGTCTTTTAATTCAGCCATTCTATTCCTAAGAATTTACTTAAAAGAAATGAAAGTATATGTCTGCAGAAAGATGTGCACATGAATTCACATACATTTTTATTTGAAATTGCCAATAACTAGAAGTAAGCCAAAATGTTCACTAAGTCCAGCCCTACTCAGTAAATAGCTCAGTTTATACTCAGTAAATAAAACACCATGTAATATATAAAACAATAGTTTTCAAACATTTGTTTAATGGAGTTCATTCATTTT
Organism: Bos javanicus; assembly: GCF_032452875.1. NCBI lineage: Eukaryota > Metazoa > Chordata > Mammalia > Artiodactyla > Bovidae > Bos > Bos javanicus. The sequence continues at coordinate 16,529,039 of NC_083872.1, forward strand.
TTGATCCCTGAGAAAATAAAATAATAAATGAATTGACTTCTCTGTGTGTTCTTTCTGCCTGGAAGTCCAACCAAGAATGTGGCATAAGAAAGGGATGAAAATAAATATGGCAGCCTTGTTAAGTTTGGAAAACAAATCAGAATTCAGGGAAGCTGAAGATAAATTATCACACATGAAATATCTATATAGTTAAAAAGCTCTAGAATTCTGCACTTGAGATGCTCAGAGATAAAGAACAACTACTTTGGAAAATAACAACTGAGGACAAGAAACTGAGCAACTCTCTTAGGTGACACAGGACTGGGAGGTGTTTAGGATCCAAACTGACTATTATTAGGACATTCAATAAAAATATAGGAAAGAATACACCTTAAGACAGGAGTTACACTATTTCTAAAGTAAAGACTACTGTTTAGACACACTAGCAAATTTTAAAAATAAGCTTTGAAAGCATCAAGCTGATTTTAAAATAAATGAACTCCCTGGTACAAACTTCAACACCTCGAAGAAAAACATAAGGAAAAAAGTAGTGGATCAAAATATATATCATGGAGTTACTAGAAGAAACAGGAAAATGTGACTCTGGTAGGCCAGAAGAAAACTCAATAATTAGAATCAGATTTCAAGACTAAAGGAATAATTAATCAATTTAACATCCAATACATGTTTTATATATGTGTGTGGGTGTGTATGTGTGAGTGTGTGTATACACACATGGGATATACATGCAGTAAAAAATCTACCTACAATTCAGGGGACCCAGGTTTGACCCCTGCATTGGGAAGATCCCCTGGAGGAGGCAAAAGCAACCAACTACAATATTCTTGTCTGGTGAAGCCCATGGACAGAGAAGCCTAGTGAGCTAACAGACACGACTGAGCAAGTCACACTTTCATTTCTTTCATATATATGGTGGCTTTAACATCAGATTAGAAACCACAAAGAATAAAATCAGTGTGCACAAAGCCCTGGAAATGGAAACATTCCAACTGAAAAATAGTGAAACTGATATTCAGAGACTCATAGGACAAAGTCCAGCCATTTAACATTGATAGAATTGGGGCAAAAATTGTAGAAATAATATTTTCCCAAATTTCAATAAAAATATCAATCCACAGGTTGAAAAGCTCAGAATCCCCCAAATAACACACAAAAAATGACACAAAAACATGCTCAGACAAATAGAGTAAACACAAAAAATATACTTAGGCAATTCATAGTGATTAATGTGTTAAAGGTTCTAGTGGCAAATCAGAACTATGTAAATAAACACAGGAAGAAACTCATCAGACAGTTAAAAACAAAGAGTCAAATGGAAGTAGGGTTTAAAGGTACAAATTCCTGAAGGATCATCCCATCAGAACCTTCAGTAAAACTGTATTTTCACTCAATTTCTCCTTTCTGTTATTTTGTAGGTGTTGAGAACACTCTAAAAAACCTCTTACATTCTAATCTATATCTCAGAATTTGCCTTCCAGGGGACTGAACTTGAGTAAAGGGTACATTCAAAAAAAAAAAAAGATGTAACCTGAGGGAGAGTAGCTTCAAAAACAGGAAATAAAGAAAGGGAATTTATACATTATCACTTGTACATCAGGCGCAGAAATATCTATCCTGGATTGGAACAGGAGGATGAGGGGCCCTAAAGTAAAAGCATGTGGAATTAAAAAATAAAAAGTTTGAGCTGAAACATCAAACACATGTACAATGTGTAAAAAAGAGAGAGAAAAACAGAAAGCAAATTCAAGAAAAGCACAGCTGTACAGAAAGAAAAATGAAATGGTCATTTACTACAGTAAGCAAATTGCACAAAGCTAATTTCTGTATTAATTTTCAATGTTATAATCAATCTTTTTGCAAGGGATAGTAGATGGGAACAGTCTTAAAAGAGTATTTAAATGCTATCAATATAAGCAAAGCAAAAATGTAACTATAGATAGCAGAGATTGTGAGACTGAGGGGAAGGGAGAGCTGAAGAAAGGAAGGGAATATCATTGTAAAGAGGAGAATCAAAAGACAATAACAGTAGTTGAAGAAACAAGAAATGAGAATGAGAATCTAAATTTCTGGGATTGGTATAAATCCCTGGTGGAATAAAGGCAGGTGTTATCTGAAAAATGATAAAAATGCAACATAGATATGCATTTTATTAGAGGACTTGAATATGTCAGGGAAAAGAATAACAAACAAGTGTAGGGTAGAGTTCTTTCTTCTGGGGAATGGGGTTGAGTGTGGAAGAAAGTATGCCTGGGATGGTAGGTTTGATGTTAGGCATATATCCAGGTTGCACGAGTGGTAAGGAATCTGCCTGCCAATGCAGGAGACACAAGAGGTGTTGGTTTGACCATCCATTTGGTCAGGCAGATTCCTAGAGTAGACAATGGTACCCCACTCAGGATTCTTGCCTCAAAATTCCATGGACAGAAGAGTCTGACAGGTTACAGTCCATGGGGCTGCAAAGAGGTGGACACAACTGAGCATCTGCACGTGTGCGCGTGTGACACACACGCACACATACACACGTGCACACTACATATATGTTACTGAAGTGAAAGTTGCTCAGTCATGTCCGACTCTTTGCAATCCCATGTATCCTGTCAGGTTCCTCTGTCCATGGAGTTTTCCAGGCAAGAATACTGGAGTGCGTACCCTATCCCTTTTCCAGGGGATCTTCCTGACACAGGGATTGAGCCAGGGTCTCCTGCATTGCAAGTGGATTATTTACCAGCTGAGCTACCACGGAAGCCCATATATATTAAGTTGATGACAATATGAACGTTTTTTTCCTGAGGAATTAGGATATGAGAAGTTGGAGTGTGGGATATAATTCAACTTTGGCTGAAAATATGTATGTCTTTTCTAATGAATAACACTGGAATAAACCACGTTGTCAAGGAATGAATTTTCAACAAGATAATTGAGGAGTGTTTCATATATGTAAGAGACATAGCAATCTGACATTTTATAGTTTAACATGCCTTTTATAACTGCTACTAGATGCCACAACCAAATTATTTTTTTAAATATATTTAACTGCATTTTGTAATAATAAATTTCATAAGTTCCATTTTCTTTCTCTGTGTACATCTTATGTTCAGCTTTTAGAAATAAAACAACAAATTTAACTTAACTCCAGGCAAAATAAAGCCCTATATTAAATTTCCATTGAAGATACTTTCACTGAAAACCTCTTAGAGAAATCAAAGGAAAAATGAACCTAGAACTATATAAACAAGTTATGAAGGAGAAATTGGTTCTGTGAGGAAAGATTTATTTGGTTTAGCTTTCCCTGGGTAACATGAAATATGTAATGTATTTTATGAGAATTTTCTTATTGTCCATACGCAGTTCAAATTCACCCCTCAGAGAAAAAGATAATGTTGAATCCTTCTGGTTAGCCTGAACTTTCTTTTTAAATACTTTTCACAGAATGAAATAGTACTAAACAGCACTGTCTTTGCTTCAGGGAGCAACCATAACACAGCTGGATGACATCATTGCCCTGATGTCCCATAGCATCTTATACGCAAGCTGGTCCCCTGGACTGGCTGGTGCTGGTACTGGCCAGCCCATTCACTCTTGGACCCCCTAATTGCTGAAACATACCCTTAGCATAGGAAATGGCAACCCACTCCAGTATTCTTGTCTGGAAAACTCCATGGGCAGAGGAGCTTGGCAGGCTATAGTCCATGGGGCCTCAAAGAGTTGGAGACACTGAGAGAGCACGGACGCAGACACACAGATACACAGACACACACACACACACACTCATATTAAGCCCAATTTCTAGACTGTATAAATTAAGTATGTAGGTTTTCTTTCTATATTATATTCTTTTGTACCATGAGTTTACTATATAATTGGATTAAATGAGAGCATCTAGATCTAAGAAGCCAACAAAAAATATTGACTATATTACATTACACTATAGTAAATTATATAATATTTTTTTGTAAAATGCAATACATTTCCTCTCACATTCATCACAACATCATAATGTATATCTTCCACATTCGTACAAAATTCCTCTGTTATATTCACTGTTCAGAATCACTCCAGGTTCCTGTTATTAATGGTTTTTATGCTGCTGCTGTTTATCACTCTTAAGAGATAAGACTGCCAGTTTTATCTCTGACCTTTACCACTGTGGTCTTACACCTTAGCCAGAAAGCATTAGTTAGTGATAAAGACGTGATTTCCATGTGCTTTTTGCTATTCTTTCCATTTTGCCTGGAATTTCAACTTCTATAACCCAATCCCTGTTTTTCAAGATGTAATGCCTACTCCTCTTATAAAACTCACGTTAAGTGTATTTTTTTAACCCACCTCCAAATATAATTCACTCCTTTGTACCTCACACGTATAACTGTCAAGGAAAAACCTGTTACTACAACCCCTACATGATTTTTCTGTCATCTCCTCTATATACCAAGTTATTCTCCATGATGCTCAACTTATCTGATTATAATGCAAATCTGATTGCATTAGTTCAATCATGTAGTAAAGTCCCTTCTTTGTGAATAAAATTCATGACATCATAAAGTGAAATTTAGATTTTTATTTAGCTCTAATTATTACCATATCATTTTCTTTACTGGATCAAAATCTATCACCTAAATAATGTGCATCATTTAATCCTATTTTTGTTCCTCAACTAATAAGATATATAAAATCAAATAGAGGATTTCCAAGGAATAAGAGAAAACTCTTCCAATTTGACATTCTAAAAGTGTAAATATTTTGTAAATAATAATAATAATAGACAGAAATCTCAAGCAAATAGAATTGAGAGGCCAGAAGGGGGAGCTCGCATGTCATGTGATGACAGCAAAACTCAACAGGAAGAAGGAAGATATTTCTTTCCTGGCAGGGACTCCCTCAATGAAACAAAGCCACTGACTTTGTTTACTATTGCCCTCTCAACTTCCTTTCCCCTTCTATAAAAATGTTCTTCCCTTGCCATCAGGGGAGGTGGGTGGAGAACTTGAACAAGGTTCAACGTTTGAAAACCCCAAACTCCACTTCTCTGATGATCCTGAAAAAAACCATCTTTGCTGGAGAAATGTCTGGAAATTTGTTGTAGGTCAACATTTTGGAGGCCTGTATGAGGACCAGAGAAGACTCCCAAAGGTTCCAGGGCTGGTGAGCAAACAGATGCAGCACCAATTCTTGAACCTGTTTCCCCTTGCTGCTTTTCTTGCTGAGCCCAGGGATTGAAGGCACATTTTATTTCTGAATTTGAGCTCACAACCTCCTTGTACTTGAAGCTCTCCAGACTTTATTCCAGATCTGTTTTAAGACTTTGTTCTTTCTGTTTAATGCCTTGTTCTGGAGGCAAGTACTTGTTTGGCACTTTGGTCTAATTTTGAGATAAGATTCTTTCAATTGAAGCTGGTTAGGCTTTGTCCCATTCTTTCAAGAACAGGGGCTACAAAAAAAAGGAAGAAGAAGAAGAACAGGGGCTGCTTTCACTGAAACTGTGCAGTTCAGCCTTTGGAAAAGAAACTAGCTGAAAAAGCCTTTGGTCTTGCTTCTATTGAATTAGCAACCACCTTCCTTATGGACAAAATCTTCAACTGATATCGGCAAAATTCAATGTACATCTCCCATCAAATTTCAAAAGACTCCTTGAAACTGCTTCCCAGAATTAAGCAGTCTCATATAAAAAGCCTTTCAAGGCATAAAGCCCATAACAGATTATAAAGGCATCATAATGCTTTGTGCTATCTCCTGTAACACTCATTTTACCAATAAGAAAACTTAAAGGCCAAGGGCGAAAGTTTGCCCAGAATGTCCGAACAATAAAAAACACTCCTATCCCTCAAAACTTGTTGTTCCTAACAGTGGTTAGGAGAAGACTCTTGAGAGTCCCTTGGACTGCAAGGAGATCCAACCAGTTCATCCTAAAGACCAGTCCTGGGTGTTCATTGGAAGGACTGATGCTGAGGCTGAAACTCCAGTACTTTGGCCATCTCATGAGAAGAGTTGATTCATTGGAAAAGACCTTGATGCTGGGAGGGATTGAGGGCAGGAGGAAAAGAGGATGGCAGAGGATGAGATGGCTGGATGGCACCACCAACTTGATGCACATGAGTTTGGGTGAACTCCGGGAGTTGGTGATGGACAGGGAGGCCTGGCATGCTGTGATTCATGGGGTTGCACAGAGTCGGACACGACTGAGCAACTGAACTGAACTCCCATACCTTTATTAACATCCATTCCCACAGGAAACAAATTTTTTACTATGATTAATTTACACAGTGCATTCTTTAGTATTCTAGTTGATGAAGCTAAACAGAACCTTTTTGCCTTCATTTGGGAGGAAACAATTCAACTGGACAGTAATGCTTCAGGGTTTTTCTTTTTTTTTTTTTTGAGAGCCCTTATTTCCTGCAAATCCTAAAGGCTGCTATGGATGATATAACATTCCCTAGAGGTTCTACTTTGCTGCAATATGTGGATGATTTGACAGCATCCACTTGTTTTTAGCCTTAAAGGAACAGAAGTTCACCAAAGAAAAATTGCAGCTGGCCCAAACCTAGGTTTGATGTTTAGGGCATCTAATATGAGAACAAAGCCTAAGCCTAAATCCAGATAGATAGTGGTCTAAATTTCCTGAAACCCAAAGCTAAGCACTAACCATGAGGTTTTCTCAGCCTAGTTAATTATTGTTGAAATTAGATTCCAAATTTTATCTTGTGGCCCAATCTCTGTATGTTTTACTAGGCAATAACAACCAAATGAGTTTTACGGTAAGAACCAGATAATATAATTTTCATGGCTTCACTAGAGTTTTGATGAACTCACCTGCCCTTGGGCATCCCAATGATCAGATTCCTTTTTTTCCTTCATGCATATGAAAAGAAAAGGAATTCCCTTGGGGTACTCACCCAAGAACACAGTGACCACCAGGGACCCATACAGGGTATTATAGCCAGCAACTGCACCCTGTGGCTCCAGGGCACTCCCCCTGCCTTAGAGCCAACACTAGCACTGCTTTCTTGGTTAAGATTGCTAAGAGAATCATTGTGGGATCCTCTTTAAACCTTTTTGTGCACCACAGAGTAGGAGCACCCTTGACTCATCACACAGTGTTTCTCGGTCTGCTACCTCACCTCACCTACCTCACTCTATGAAGTCTTTCTCTTAACCGCCCATAATGTAACTCTTCTACATTGTTATTAACCTTAATCCTGCTACTTTTCTTCCTTCTATCACCAAAGAAGTCTCTCGTAACTGTTTGATGTTCACAGACCACCTCTTGACTCCTTGTGATGATCTGCAAGAAATTTCTCTAGGTAATGCTGCCTTGTATGGTTCACTGATAGTGCTTATTTAAAAGGTGACAATGTTCTGAGTATGATTGCAACTCTTTTTGATGTTATTGAGGTTGCATCTTTATCTATGGCTACTTCAGCCCAACAAGCTGAATGATACCTTCTTACACAGGCTTGTACTTATAAAAGCATAAAACTGCCAGTATTTATACTGATGGTAGATACACTTTTGGAGTAGCTCATGATTTTGGGATGCTGCGGTCAATACATAGCTTCCTGACTATCAGTAATAAATAAAATTAAGTATTCAGTAATTATTGGATGCAACACTTTTACCCACCACTTTAGCTATTTTTAAGATTCTGGAACATGCTAAACTTGACTATCTGGAAGCTAAGGGAAGGCACCTTGCTGATATTTTTTGTAAAAAATGCGGCCCTTAAAGAAGCTTACAGCAGCCGAAACTTCTTTATGGTCCAAAGGAATATTGACCCAAATGATAATTTAAAATTGGGTAGAGAAACCCAACAACTGGCCTCACAAAAGGAAAAACAAGATTGGAAACTCAATAAGTGCTGACAAAAAGAGAAATCTCTGGTTTGGACCAAATAACAGCTTAGTCTTAATGAAGACTATAAAATTTATATTCCTTTCTATTGTAGGTGCATTAAGTCACTGATCTTCTAACAAAATGATAACATTCATGAATCAACATTGGCAGGGAAACATTAACCATTAGGCAGTGAAAAGTGCATACTTCACTTGTTTCAGTTGTCAGAAGTAAAACGCATGGAAGTCTATTTTTGCACTTTTCCTGGACATTTTAAGCTGCTTAATAGACCATTGGAGGTCTGACAAATAGATTTCATATGTCTTACACCATATCATAAATAAACTATGTTTTAGTCATGGTCTCTATGTTTTCCCACTAGACTGAAGCCTTCCATTGCAGACAGGCCACTCCCTCTTCTGTGGCTAAAGCCCTTTTGGAAAATAGCACACCAATTTGGGAAATGCCTCATGAACCTCACATTGATCAATAAACCCATATTACTGGCCAGGTTACTTTTAGAAGTCATCACTGTTTGGTTTTACAATACTTTCACTGCACTTATTATATTCAATCCTCTGGTTTAGTCAAACACAGTAACGGCATTATTAAGACTCATTTGGAAAAGTTTATAGAGGTTCTTCAAATAGTTTGATCAAAAGCACTGTTGTTGATCCTTCTAAATCTCACATCCATCCCTTTGGGAACTCGTAAACTCTCACCCTTTGAGATAGTCACAGGACACTGAAAGCACTTGGATTCTGCTTCCTTTTATCCAAAACTGATAAAAGAAGAGATCCTCCTGTATTGCAAAGGTCTAATTTCTTGATCAAAAATAACAATGTTTTGGTAGGGCTATCTTAACACAGTACACTTTTGGGAAGTGAAGACTTTAAACATTATACCTTACAGCCTGGAGATATTGCCTATTGGAAAAGATACCTCAAGAAGAACTCTCTTCAATCTCACTAGAAAAGCCCCTATCAAGTATTTCTAAATCTTGTGCCACCAAAGGCCAGGGAACAGACTTTTGGATTCAGGTGACACATCTAAAAAAGTGCCGAACGTTGACTAGACCCATACACCATCTGGAGACCTAAAAGTAGATATTTCCCAGAATTGGAGAAGGTGACATCTGAGGAGACAGCTTTCCAAAGTTTTCCAGTCCAGCCCTGTTGGAAGTTTGCTTTCAAATCTTTAATAATGACAAAACACTTCAGATGATCTCTGATGTCTATGATCTACATAAAATGGAAGGAGTTTAGATTTAAAAGTGCTGAGAGTTCTTCCTTCTAGCCCTCCTAGTTTCTCATATGAGATTCAATAAGTTTCCATTCTGTGCGCTTTTCCTTGAACGTGAAACACTACATCCAGGAAATGTCCCTCTTGGCACTGAGGTGGAAAAAGGCATTGTAACTAGAAAACTTGTGAAAAATTAATAAACAGAAACTTCAGTTAAATAGAGTGAAGAGACTAGAAGAGGAAGCTCTCATGCTCTGCAGTGACAGCAGAGGCCAACAGCAAGAAGAGTCCTCTTCTGTCCCAGCAAGACTCAGCCAATAAAAAACTAAGGACACCTTGTTGACCACAGTCCTCTCAGCTTTCTTTCCCTCTTTTATAAAGTGTTCTCATTCAGTGGACCTGTCAGAGGACCTGTATGTGGTTCACCATGGTTGCAGACCCCAAATTATAATTCTCTGATGGTCCCAAATAAGCCCATCCTTGCTGGAAAAATACCTGGTAGTTTGTTTTAGGTCAACAATTTTTATAGATATTTTTAAAACCTAGATACATTTTAATATTAATTCTATATGTTTTAAATTCTCCAAGATATACTATATTTTTCCTTAATGATAAAAGAGTCTTAAGGTATCTATCCGTATGTTTTGCTTTTCAACAGTCTCTAAAAGCTTTGTGTAAAAATTGTTTTAAAAATTTGACAATTTAAAGAATAGAAAAAATAATGTGATATTTTTTATTTTAAAATACAAGGCCATTTCAGCTTCTTTGTAGACATTTTGATCTAAAGTGCAATTTCTACATGCATGAGTTTTTTTCAATTTTTTAAAATATGATTTCTCTGATTGTGGTTATTATCAAGAGTTCAAATATGCTCTTTTGGGGATGGAGCTCAGCCATTCATCATTTTGTAATAAATAATAAATAACATTAAATCAATTAAATTATTTGAATACCTAATTATCTAAAGTGTGCTTTCTAAAGACTACAATATCCTGTGCCTAAAATACAACATTCATATTCTTGTTCTTTCAGGTCCTAATTTTGATTTAATTTGAGATTTTCTATGACATAAAAAAGATAATTTTCTCTTGGATGCAAATAAAAGAATTAAAAAAAATAAATTCCAGACAAAGTAAAATTTTTAATTTGACTTTTATAAAGTTTTAGCAAGTATCTTGACAGCTTGGAATTTTTTTTTTTTAATTATAAAAGTTAAGGAGAAAATTGGGAGACATCATTGAAACCTTAGTATATTAATATTTTAAAAAATATTTTAAATGATATAGTTACTCTCCTTTTTTTGCACTTCTATTTGTATATATGTTAATTTTGTTTTGTTCTTAATTTTTGGTTTCACATTGCCACAAGTGGGATCTTGGCTCCCTAACTAGGTTCAAACCAACACCCCCTGCACTGGTAGCATGGAGTCTCTTAAGCACAGGACCACCAGGGAGTTCCTAGATGAATATTTTAATGAAATGTTTGAAATAGCTTTTATAAATTATATTTATTCAAGTACTATTATGTTCTTTTGAAACATATTATTAATTTTTGCTTTTGAGATCAGACAGCTCTTTACATGTTTCTCTATTCTAAACTACTGCTTTAAAACTCTGAACTGACATGGTTAGTATTCCTTTTTTTTAGAGTCATCATCTTATTAACATCTTTTATCTTTTTCTTGTCTTTATTTTTTTAAGAGATGAAAGCAAGATCAGTATTATATTGAATTTGTTTAGAAAAAAAGAATTAAGAGGTTCTTTTAAATTTATTTTTATTAGAGCTCCTGCTATTAGAGCTTTCAGTATTGCTGCTTTGTTGAAATTCAGTGAAAGTGATCAGTAAGAAAGTCATTTCATTTACTTTGACTTGAAAAGCAGAGAGAAGATTCTCCAGATACTGCTGCAGCTAAGTCACTTCAGTCGTGTCTGACTCTGTGTGACCCCATAGACGGCAGCCCACCAGGCTCCCCCGTCCCTGGGATTCTCCAGGCAAGAACACTGGAGTGGGTTGCCATTTCCTTCTCCAATGCATGAAAGTGAAAAGTGAAGGTGAAGTCACTCAGTAGTGTCCGACTCTTAGTGACCCCATGGGCTGCAGCCTACCAGCTTCCTCCATCCATGGGATTTTCCAGGCAAGAGTACTGGAGTGGGGTGCTATCGCCTTCTCCATCTCCAGATACTACCTCCCCTCATTTTTGGTAGCACAGGAATGTGCTCAAATAGGAGTCATAGTGCATCCGTTTTTAAGACTTTAAAATTGCAGTAGTGTGAGATAAGGTACTTTAGAATAAGTTTGTAAGTACATCGAATTTACAATATTGCTGACTTCAGTTTCTGTGTACATAGTCAGAAGGGGGAGGGGTGTTAATTCCATATTTTATTCATTTTTCAAGTAATTATTTAAAAGATTATAAATTCTTCAAAAACATTGCTCATTTTTATTGGCTTTCTCTCCTAAATGCTATTGTAAAATTCAACAACACATGAGGTATCATGCATAGTATAATTTTAGAGTGATTTGAAAAACTTAATAAAGCCCACAGAAATATTCTCATGGAGGTTATCTTGCATGTTAACTATATAATAACACTTAGTCATATGCATATTTATTGACAGGAAACAGAAAGAGAATAATTTGTGGAATTTTAAAAGGTCTCAATGAAACCCTACATAAAATGGATACAATATTAAAATTGTTTATATTAATAAAAATTTAAGGTAAAAATTTAGAAAATAATAAAACTGATGGAAACTTAACTTTCCCCATTTCATTATCTATCAAATCTTCAAAAATTGTATGTGTTTTTTCCCCTAGAAAATTCACTTATAGATAGAGAGAGAGATAAATAGATAGTGATAGCAAGCAAGGAAAGATGGTAGTTTACAGAACATTCTTATAAAATAAAACTATGTAAGTAAAAAATGTCTGACAGAGTTCTCAATGTATACCCTACTTCTTCACATCCATTCCCTTTGTTCCTCCTATTAGGAAAAGCACACTGATTGAAACCGCCCACCCTGGCCAGGAACCATAGTAACCGTTTGCATGAGTTGTTTTAGACAGGAGGTCTTGGTAAGGAACACTGAACAAATAAGCCACCACCAACTGGAAGAGTTCAGGAAAGGTCAAAAGGAGATACCACATGTCTGACCACCTCTCAGAATCCTTCTCTCTGGCATCCATCTTGGCTGAACAAGGGGAGCACCACCAGGAAGGACTCAGAATGATTGGCTAAAGAAACCCTGAAACTAATCCCATCACCATAAAACCCAGAAAACTCTGCCCTGTGGTAGAGCTGTTCTCCTGGGTTCCCTTACCCTACTGCTCTCCACCGGGGTGCCCTTTCCCAATAAAACTTCTTGCTTTGTCAGCACATGTATCTCCTCAGACAATTCATTTCCAAGTGTTAGACAAGAGCCGTTTGGGGCCCTGGAAGGAGTTCCCCTTCCTGCCACAAAGGAAGGGGACTTCCTGTGACTCTGGCCGGGACTCTTCTTCACTGCGACTGACATCCTGACCACTTGGGGTACTCAGGGATCAGACCCAGCAGCCGCAACTGGGACCCTCCTGTCCCTGGTCTCATCCTGACGTGGACAACTGGCCAGAGTGCCCTGACTCGGTAAGGAACAAGATTCTTTATTGACCTCTCTCCGCTTCCCTCTCTCTTTCCTCTCCTTAACCCTTCCTATCCTTCCCCTTTTTTCTAGTCCCCTGGTCCTAGACGCTGGAATCTGGACAAAGGGCCTAAGCCTGAGCTAAGGATTAGAGACTGATCACCTCCTCTTGGAAAAGAACTCGAATTCTGGTTCTGTTCTGGTGTGATTTCTGGTAGGGCCGAGTTCTAGTCCTCCCTGGAGGCCTAGGGTAAAGTCCCGTAACACTTGGGTATCTGCAGGTGGCAGGAGACGTCTGTAAGGCCACCCCTTTTGCTCCCCGACCCTGCCTTCTCCCCCTTCTTCTTTCAACCTGGCTTCCTTTCCTCCCTTTGAAATCTTTGAAGACCTGGGATATTTTCATTTGGTCTTTTAGTATTGGATCTGAAGCTCTGTGACTCTATAGGAGGTTTTCTGAGAGACTGTATTGTATTTAAGGGAGTGTCTGATGAGGACTGCCAGGCTTATATGTGTGTTTTAACTCTGTGTTCTGTGTTGTGATTTTGATGGCCATTTTGCTTTGTCTGGCCACTATTTGGTTTAGACCTGCAGCCATTTTTTTAGAACTTGATTTTTTTCCCCTGTGCCTTGGGACCACAACTCTCAGGAACACTTATCTAGACCATCTCTAATTCCTGAGAGTGAGGGAAAAATGGGGAAAAGCCTTTAAAATTTTTATTTATTCCAGCTGTTTTTATAAACTAGTGAATTTTATATTGTAATATCTAATTCATGACCAAGCTTAGAAAATTAAGCTGGATCTTGTGTTGTGTATGTCTAAATATGTCTCAGTATGTCTTTGTCTTTGGATAATATATTTGAGATTAATTTGTAAATTAGCTCTATTTAATTGGCTTAAAGAAAAGTAAGCACTAACAAATCAAATAATTCTAAATTAAATGATAAATTTCGTATTCATGTGAACTGAGAAATATTCAATATTAAATATCTGATATTAATGTTTGTTAGTTGACCTAATATAGACATGTCCTAAAGCAATTAACATTAAGTAGAATATTTTCATTGTACCTAGGTGTAATATAAGTTAAATATTATCGTATCTGTTACAAGTTTGTCAACAAGGAGATTACCTTAAGTGTAGAAACTTCTAAAAAAAATGTAAGTGAGATATGAGCTTTTAGATAAACTCTATTAGGGATAATTATGCTTTAGGAATATCTGTCTAAAATAGTCTCTTCAGACTGGGGTAACTTGAATTTTGCTGGGTTGTGCTAAACTAAGTGTTGGAAGTCTATTGAATAGTTACATCATTTCCAAATAAAATAAAATTTTGAAACATTTAGTACTAAATACTTATTTCCTTTTACAGAAAAACTAAAGAGATTTGGGGCTATAAATGAATGCTTGGTGCCATCCTAAAATGTTCTAAGAAAGCAAGTGTTTCAGAAATTATCACTGGTATTTATGCTCACCAATTGACAAAATGTTAATATAAACGTTAGTTCTTGGTTGCTAAAGGAAAGTAGAAAGTATATTTTCAGTAAAAAAAAAAAAAAAAGGTATGATAAAATACTAAAAAGAGCTATACATGATCAGGATTCCTAATTCCTGTAATCCTGTAAATTCCTAAAATTGGATTACAATTAGTTATATAAGTGGATTTTGTCAGGAATGACACAGCCCTAGGAAAACTGGTTAGAGCCAACTAGGTCCAAGATGGTGGAGTAGACTTCCACTAGACCTTGAGCTTCTATATATAAGCCCACTGTGACATATCAACAAGCTAAATGATATATACATCAACATTGACTAAATCTGACCAAATGTTATAAACCCTTTTAATTGATATTTTTGACAAAACTTCCTAAATTGAATCATTTTGAAGTTCCTTTGATTCTCGCTAACTTTGGGGTGCTTCAGAGGGCCCCTGAAACATCCCAAAGACAGACATTAAACTAATTGTGTTTATTTGGTTGGTTAAATTACATGAAAAATATTATCAAATGAGTAATAAATCCTCTCATGTTATAATGCACGGTAAATATTACTAATATAGTTATTCTAGAAATTATATAGGAGAAGGCAATGGCACCCCACTCCAGTACTCTTGCCTGGAAAATCCCATGGACAGAGGAGCCTGGAAGGCTGCAGTCCATGAGGTCGCTGAGGGTCGGACACGACTGAGCGACTTCACTTTCACTTTTCTCTTTCATGCATTGGAGAAGGAAATGGCAACCCACTCCAGTGTTCTTGCCTGGAGAATCCCAGGGATGGGGGAGCCTGGTGGGCTTTCGTCTATGGGATCACACAGAGTTGGACACGACTGAAGTGACTTGGCAGCAGCAGCAGCAGCAGAAATTATATGGAATTCTTAACATTCTGATATGTTCTGGTGTTGTAATAGAAAACCTGATGACTTTACAGAAGTTAACAAAAGGACTGAATGAACCAGCGGATATGCTTGTAACTTTTATGGTTTCTATCTGAAAAATTACAGGTTTGAATTTTGTGTTTTCCGGGAGTAGGGAAAACCTTCCTCTCAAACTAATTATGACAATAATTTGGTAAAATTATATGTTATAAACAAAACAATTATATTTTCTATCTGACTCCTCCAGAAATTGGAAACTCTTAGGTTTCCAGTAAGTTTATCAAATGAGTTAGGAAGATTATCTCACTAACAGATACAAAAATCTCAAGGAATTTTTGAGACCTTTAAAAGGGAAGAATTCACCTAGATTTGTCAGGTGAAATCTGTGATGAGCCTTTGGAGTAAGTTTCCCAGCTCTGTTTTATTTTAAAACTCAGTCTGAGACTCTATAAATGTTCACTAAAATAAAAACTCTATGATTAATTATGGTTATATAAATCATCAGGCCAAAATTAGTGACAGAAGACCTATTTTGCAAACAAACTAGCCTTAATTTGGTTGTATTTGATAGAAATGAGGGTAATTTTAGGGAGAAAAAGATGTTTCAATAAATGTTAAATCCCAGTTTGTTAATGGAGGTCTGTGTCTAGTAAGACTCATTTCTTGGATAGTTCTTTGTTGTTATGCGATATTAATGTAAAATTTAATTGAATTCTTAAAGACCACCCTAAGTTTGTTTCTAAAGCTTATCTCAGTAATCTATCTTTGGATGAAGATCAGATGCCTCATGACCTGCAACCAGGACTGGAAAAATACATAATGTAAGGGACTGTCTCCAACCTGGATGGAAAGACTTTTTTTAAACAGGTACTCTTAACTAGCTCATGCACATTGAAACTGAAGGAAAATTGACACAACTTGGTGACTGAACAACACATGCATTAGATAGCTAGTAATCTGTAAAGGAGATCAGCCCTGGGTGTTCTTTGGAAGGAATGATGCTAAAACTGAAACTCCAGTACTTTGGCCACCTCATGCGAAGAGTTGACTCATTGGAAAAGACTCTGATGCTGGGAGGGATTGGGGACGACAGAGGATGAGATGGCTGGATGGCATCACTGACTTGATGGACATGAGTTTGAGTTGAACTCTGGGAGATGGTGATGGACAGGGAGGCCTGGCGTGCTGCGATTCATGGGGTCACAAAGAATCAGACATTATTGAGCGACTGAACTGAACTGACTGAATCTGTATATGGGAATAAAGATTTCAGCAACTATATAAAAAATTATATTATTAATATAATATTTATGCCATTGAGATAAGATATATAAAAATTGCTTAATAAAGTATCTTGTTATAAAATCTTAATAATTATATATGCTTATGCATTAATTTTTATACCTGATTAGATAAATAATAAATATGTTTATCTTTATATACATATTAATCACATAGTCATGGTTTTCTAGACTGTAGATGATATAACTTATCAGCTAAAGAAATACTGATTTTCATAATAAATATTTTGTTTTAGTTAATTTATTCCTTTGGACAGAATAGGGGAAGGAGAGGGTAGGAAGAATTGAGAGAGTTGCACAGGCACATATACATTACCATATGTAATATAGATAGCCAGTGGAAATTTGCTGTATGATGCAGGGAGCTCAAATCAGATGCTCTGTGACAGTGATAACTTAGGGGGTAGAATGGGGTGGGAGGTGGCAAAGAGATTCAAGAGGGAAGGAACAAATGTATACCCATGGCTGCTTCATGTTGATGTATGGCAGAGACCAACACAATATTCTAAAGCAAGTATCCTCAAAATAAAAAATAGAATTTAATAAAAATCAATGATAGTATTAAAGGATGGCTTAAAATATTTAACTTGCTTATGCCCATAGTATTTTATTGAATTAAGATGAAATCTGGTTTTGATGTTATCATTAGCCAATCACAAAATTAAATTGTACAAAAGAATTATATAAAGAAAATAAAGGAATCCATTCAAAGACAATCACAGTTTCAGAGCATAAAATATTTGAAAAGTTCACTAATTATAGATATTATTTATGAATATCATCATTGTGAATACATTTGAAGAAAGACTACACTTCTGATTTAAAGTATATGAAACATATTTTAAAATACCAAATGTTTTTGTGTCTAAAAATTTTGTTCCTAGGTATGGTGGCTGAAGAATTGTATAAAATAAGGAAATATATCTTTTTGTCATATTTATTTTATTTTGTATCAGGGAATGATAAAGTATAAGAATTAAATGTACATAGCCCATAAGTTAACTTGCCTCTTACTCTAAAGTTTCATGTGAAAGTAGTGGAAGTTTAGTCACTCAGTTGTGTCCAACTCTTTGAGAACCCATTGACTGTAGCCTGCCAACCTTTCTCTGTCCATGGAATTCTCCATGCAAGAATACTGGAGTGGGTAACCATTTCTTTCTCCAGGGAATCTTCCCAAACCAGCGATCAAACCTGGCTTTCCTGCATTGTAGGCAGATTCTTTACCATCTGAACCACCAGGAATTGAGAGTAAATAATCATAATCTGTATTTTGAAGTTTTACTTGATTTTGTTAATCTGTTACTGGTTAATTTGTTACAGTTTTATTTCTCTATTTCCTAAAATAAGCTTAAAGAAGTAGAAACATGAAAAGAACCAGTAGCTTTTTTTTAAGAGTCATAAAACAAAGCAGTTTTAATATACAGTAGGCAAAGAAAAAATTATGTAAAACAATGATAATTCAGCTTTTATACTTTAAGAGAAACATAATATTGTCCTATAGATGTTGTAGTTCAAGTCATCATTCACAGGAATTTTATAGGAATTAAAAAATAACTATAAGAGTAAAAAGAAACAAAAGTCACAATATGTTTTTTTCTATACTACTCATTAAAATCATTAAAAATAAATATGCATGTTTTTTTCCTTTTGACTGAAAAATATCCCAATAAAACTAATGATGATTTCCATAATCCCTTTCATACCAACATTATATTTAAAATTAAAGGCTACAGTAAACTACTAAATCTTACCCATTAGTCTAAATGAATCAATCAGGTTTTAGTCATCATTCAAGGTTATAAAATGTAGAAATTAGTAGAAGACAAAATACTGTCTTTGAATGCAGACAATGTTAAAACTTCTTTATAAGCCTTTACTAATCAAAAGAAAATTAGGAATAAAAATAGACTTCAATGAATTTTATTCTTTAGGTGATTTATCACTAGAAGCAGAACTTCTTTTCAATTGAATACAGTAATGAAAAGTAGGTGTATTGTCACAAACTCATTGATCTTTTCTTAACTAGTAAATTAAATCTTCACTAGTAGCAACAAAATAAAGATTTTTCTTCTAAGGTTGCTTATATATTTCTACTTTATTTTAGCTGTCTCTCAAATTTTTGTATTCATGGGAAGCAAAATAGTTGTTGATGCTCCTGTGTATTAAACTACATATTAAGAAAACACATTATATTGTATTAGGAAACATAAGTGTGTCTGGTATCATCAAGAAATGGTTTCTGATACATATGTTTTTATATTACATTTTTTCATCCTTTTGTGCATTTTAGATACCTATTGATTAAAATTTATTTTACATACATTGTGTTTTTTGTTAGATTTTGATGTTTATTTCATTTTTGCTTTAACTTTCATCAGTAGATTTTATTGCTACACATGTGATCTGAATCCAGGAGTAATTAGAGCATGTTTCAAATATGCCACTTAATATATTAAGTGTGAATTTTAAAGGGAAAATTGTATGAGCAACATAGTAACTGTACCACATAGAAATTCAAATGTTCTATTAGGATGTAAAGTGGTAAGAAAATAAATACTTTGGGAACATGTCCATAAACAAATGAGGTTTGTTCTTTTTTTTCCTGTTTGTGCAAAACAAATTAGGAAAACAGTCAATGTCTCTTTTCCAGTAACATTTGCTCTCTGCACCAAATTTATGTCTAGATATTTACTTGGCTTGTATCATCCTCAGGAGATGTGGCTTATTAGAGCCACTTGGATGGAAGTCTTATGAATATAATGACAATTGTTTATTTTCCCCAAAGAACAACTTCCTAATGATTTTTATTCAGCTCTGAAGTATTAAAATGACAAGTTCAGTTCCAGATGAGAGTTTTTAAGTTTTTTTCAGCTATTCTAATATGTTTTATAGGATAAATGTCAATTTTTCTGACCTAAGTAGATGTTTAGAAGCAGATCAATTATTTTGATATGAATGTTGTCTGCTTCACTGATGCCTCACACAAGTATGAATAACAATTTGAAGCTATTGGATCAATATCAAACACGTTTATTTGTAGTAGGAAGACAAATACAGACATGTATATTTTGATACTATAGATCCAATTATCTTTAATTTAGTTAATAGTAACTGCTATTTAATTTTATTTTTTAAATTTAATTTAATTTAAATTTAAGTTAATACCCTGCTTATTTAACTTATATGCAGAGTACATCATGCAAAATGCTGGACTGGATGAAGCATAAGCTGGAATCAAGATTGCCGGGAGAAATATCAATAACCTCAGATATGCAGATGACACCACCCTTATGGCAGAAAGCAAAGAGGAACTAAAGAGCCTCTTGATGAAAGTGAAAGAGGAGAGTGAAAATGTTGGCTTAAAACTCAACATTCAGAAAACTAAGATCATGGCATCTGGTCCCATCACTTCATGGCAAATAGATGGGGAAACAGTGGCTGACTTTATTTTGGGAGGCTACAAAATCACTGCAGATGGTGATTGCAGCCATGAAATTAAAATAAACTTACTCCTTTGAAGGAAAGTTATGACCAACCTAGACAGCATATTAACAAGCAGAGACATTACTTTGCTAACAAAGGTCCATCTAGTTAAAGCTATGTTTTTTTTCAGTAGTCACGTATGGATGTGAGAGTTGAACTATAAAGAAAGCTGAGTGCTGAAGAATTGATGCTTTTGAACTGTGGTGTTGGAGAAGACTCTTGAGAGTCCCTTGGACTGCAAGGAGATCCAACCAGTCCATCCTAAAGGAAATCAGTCCTGAATATTCATTGGAAAGACTGATGTTGAAGCTGAAACTCTAATACTTTGGCCACCTGATGTGAAGAACTGACTCATTGGCTGCAATCACCATCTGCAGTGATTTTGGAGCCTCCCAAAATAAAGTCTGCCACTGTTTTCCCATCTATTTGCCATGAAGTGATGGGACCGGATGCCATGATCTTAGTTTCTGAATGTTGAGTTTTAAGCCAACATTTTCACTCTCCTTTCACTTTCATCAAGAGGCACTTTAGTTCTTCTTCCCTGATGCTGGGAAAGATTGAAGGCTGGAGGATAAGGGGATGACAGAGGATGAGATGGTTGGATGGCAACACCGACTTGATGGACATGAGTTTGAGTAAACTCCGGGAGTTGGTGATGGACAGGGAAGCCTGGCATGCTTCGATCCATGGGGTCGCAAAGAGTCTGACAGGACTGAGCGACTGAATTGAACTGACCTGAAAGAATACTTAGAAAACATTTTGCGTGCATGCTCAGTAGCTTCAGTCATGTCTGGTTCTTTGCAATCCCATGGGCTGTAGCCCACCAAGCTCCCGTATCCATGCGATTCTCCAGGCAAGAATACTGGAGTGTATTACTAGACCCTCCTCCAAGGGATCTTCCCCACCCATGGATTAAACCTGAGTCTCCTGCATTGTAGGCAGATTCTTTATGGGTGAGCCAACAGGGAAGCCCAGAAAACATTTTAATCAGGCTCAATTGTAAGTGTAAGTGTTTATGCATTTGGGTGTGTATTCATGTTTATGCATGACTCTGTAAAGCATACCGAAATAACGTATTAATAACAAGCCCAACAGGTGAATTTTACGGCAGTAATCAAAATATTTGTTTAAGGATTGGCATTAAATTAGTTTCTACTTTTTGTTTTACTAATAGAATTACCAGTGACCCCTCCTCCTCATCAGCCCCCTGAAACCTGAAAACACTTTTAACTTTTATAACTGCCCTGTTGATGCTACTTCTTGCTTTGTTTTCCATTTTAGGCACCTTCTATCAACAACTCACCAGGACAGTAAAGAATTTAGCACTTTCTCCTCTCCCTACTCTAATAACCATGGACAACCTTTCTACTTTTTCCTCCTAATTTTATTTTATTTTAATGTAGGTTTAAAAAACCCCAGATTTTGACCATGTAGATACTATTCACATCACAGTTACATAATGTTTCTTATTGTATGTAACCTACCTTTTTAATTTTTCCTGGCAGTAAGTTTGCTTGGACTTCTTATAGCTGTTATTTTTGTTGTTATTATTGCTTATTCATCTGAATCTCTCCCCCAGCTGTCTAAATCTTCCCTCAAAATGATCTGACATAGCAGGTATTCTATCAGTTTTCTCTTTTTGGAGAAATTTTTCACAGAGATCTCCACTGTGCTCAGATTTGGCCTGTTCTGTGTCTGACACACAGCCGTTCTCCTTGTTTCCCCTACACTATTATGCGGGGAATGTCCATTTCCTCTTATTTAAACCTCTCATTTCTCTCTCTCTCTCTGTGTATTTCTTTCTTGGTATCCACTACTGTTTTTGTGGACGACATCCTTTAGTAGTTTTCTGAGAAATGATGCATGAAAATTAATGTTTTGAGACCTTGAGTGTTTAACAAATTATTTAATCTATGCTTGCATTTGACCGACACTTTGCAGACAGAATTCTAGACTAAGTAGCAGGGTAGAACAACTTGAGGGAGTAGGAAGATCTGGACTTGTCTTCTCCCATGGACATATTGAGGAAGGAGGCAGATGTCACCCCTTTCCCCATGAGGGTAAAGCAATTGGAGATTCATTCTCTATTGACTGAAATTCCAAGATGAGAATAGCAGAAAATTAAGGGAGGTTGGGCCCTGCCCTGGAGAAGGCAATGGCCCCCACTCCAGTACTCTTGCCTGGAAAATCCCATGGATGGAGGAGCCTGGTAGGCTGAAGTCCATGGAGTCGCTAAGAGTCGGACACGACTGAACGACTTCACTTTCACTTTTCACTTTCATGCATTGGAGAAAGAAATGGCAACCCACTCCAGTATTCCTGCCTGGAGAATCCCAGGGATGGGGGAGCCTGTTGGTCTGCCATCTATGGGGTTGCACAGAGTCGGACACAACTGAAGCGACTTAGCAGCAGCAGCAGGGCCCTGCCCAGATCACATATCTCTCATTCCTCAAATCAGGAGACCTCCCCAATCATTCACGTGCAGAAAAGTCTCCTTGCAAGCCAATGGGGGATCAATGTCAAGTGATGCTCTACCCAGAGGCCTTTGCAGTAGAATTCATTTTGGCTAAGAGATGCATGCACAAACATGGAAGGATCCTGAGATATACCAAATGAACTGTGAACCAGGCAAATCAAAATGATTGGCCAAAGGAAAATCAGAAAAAAATTCTCCGACATAATTATTTAAACTCCCACGAGGGCTCAACTCAGGGATTTTCCCTCTGAGTCTGTCCATGTGCTTATCCCCATGTATCATACTCTTTTTCCTCTTTACAAATACTTTACTTGCTTCACTACTTTCTGTCTTTGTGGAAATTCTTTTTTGCAAAGATGAAGGGCCAGGGCAGCTAGGATTTGGTTCTTTCACCACCATGACCCAGCCTTAATCTCTGGTTGGGAGCCTAAGCCCTACTCCTACCTGAAATCAATACCAAAATGACAACTTCAATTGGAGAAACTATCTCTGAGAATGACCTGAAGACTAGCAGAAAAAATATTCCACAACTAAAGATTTTTTAAAAGCCACACTGAGATGGACAGGAGGGGCAAAGACAGTCTGGACAGGACTCACACTCCCAGTGCTGTGACCCACAGGTGGGAAACATACCACAATCCTGGAGGCCTTCCCTGAGGAGCAAAGGCTCAGAACCCCTGCACTGGGCTTCCCAGGCTGGGGGACCTGCACCAGAAAGTTGAGTCCCCCAACTTTCTGGGTTTAACCAAATTAACCTTTGGCTTCTTTCAACATCTTGATACTTGCACAGCTGGGCCTTCCCTAGCTCTTATTCATTAACTATTCTGTTCTTTCCATCACAAACATTTATCACCTGTAGATAGATTTCTGTAGATATATGTTTATATCTTTGCCTTAAAAAAATTGTGGCTTGTGGAAACATCTGAATTTGGTAGAAAATAAGTGCTATTCAAAAATTCTAATCCCTTCTGGGTTTTGGTGTTTTCAACCTGATAACTTTACTGCCCTGCCTCATCCCTAAAAGTATGCACAAACTTTCATACTCCTAAAAGTTTACCATGGCTGGACTCACTTTTATTATCACCCACTGTAATGAGTACTTAGTGGACTCTTGTAATGTGGGAAATTGTTTTTCAACTTTTGAAAACTGTACTGAGTTATTTTATTAGTACTTTTCCCCATCCTTTTTCTCTTTTTTTGAAAGTCAATAATTCAGATATTGGAACTCCTAGATGAATACACTCATTAGCTTAATGTTTCTCTTCTAGTTCTCACTTTTTTGTCTCTTTGCTTTTCTTCCTGGGAACTATTCTCATTTACCTTCTGACATTTTATTGCAATCCTGTGCTGAACCATACTAGAGCTGAAACAAAAGAAAAAAAAAATCAATAATACCTATATTGCCTTTATTTTTAAAATTATTTTGTTAACTTGAGATTTAAGCATTAATTTTAAAATATTTTATTAAAATGTACTTTGTTTGGATTACTGAGTTGATTGCTGTACCCATACCTTCAACACTCAAAGCTTCATTTGATTCACCCTAGTCTCATCTCTGTTTAATGCCAGTTGCCATATATTCTCTCTCAGAGCAAAGTACACCTGGTGCTGGATAAAGCCTTTTGTGTTTCATGCACTGAGTTATTAATCCAAACCAAGGACATGATGGCTACTATAACAGAATTATGATTTAAAAAATCAAACTTTAAAAAATATGAAAACAAAAACTGGAGGAAATTGAGATGATTAATAAAATAGGATTTCAAAATAAACTAAAAATCTGACTTAATTAGAAAGACATGAAGACATTGCCACAAATAACTGGGTGCTATTTTCAAAACACAGACAGTTCAGAGAACTAACAGTTCCTCAGTGTTAATAACTTCTAATTTTTCTTCTATCCTACCCCATCATTTATCCCAACAGTCAGAGATATCTTGTGCTTCAAATAACTAAGACTTTGGGGAATTCTGCAGGATGAGGTCAATTACATTAGTTCTTGCCTTTCCCCATTGTTGGCTTCAGGTTTATTTTTCTGATGTGTTTGTTATTTACCTCTAACCCAGAGATTTCCCAGCTTGCAAAGTATTGTTGCATTGTTCTCAACTCCCAATCTCCCTGACCTAAAAGTCTGTGTCTTGAAATGAAAATAAAACTGTCATTTCATTAGAGTTCGAGGATGGGAAAAAAGCAGAGGTAAGTGTCCAGTCTACCATCTTTATCTAAAATTTCCTTTTTAAGCATTTTTTGGGTTTGTAAGATACTAGTCATTACCAGCACAGAAACAAAATGAAATGAGTCAACATTCTACAGTGAAGCTTAAGATGTATAAAACATAACCATTTTCTAGCAGTGGTTTTCTGTGTATCAGGTACTATACTCTTTAGTGAGTATACAATGTTTTAAAAATTATAGACATAACACTGAGCCTTATTTTTACTCTGAAATGTGTTATAATGGGGAAAATCTCAAGGTGCTATGCATACAACCAGAAGGAAGTTTGACTCTAGCTTGGTGTTCAGGGAAAGCCCAGAAGAGATGACATCTAAGTCAAGTCATAAAAAAAAAAAAAAAAGTAAGAACAAGGTAATGAAATATGATAAAGAATGGAGAGGGGCAGCTTCAGCTAAATACAACACTAATGCACTGCATTAAATACATCAGAGAAAAGAGGAGAAGTGAAAGGCAATAGAGAAAAGGAAAGGTATACCCATTTGAATGCAGAGTTGCAAAGAATAGCAAGGAGAGATAAGAAAGACTTCCTCAGTGATCAATGCAAAGAAATAGAGGAAAACAACAGAATGGGAAAGACTAGAGATCTCTTCAAGAAAATTAGAGATACCAAGGGAACATTTCATGCAAAGATTGGCTTAATACAGGACAGAAATGGTATGGACCTAACAGAAGCAGAAGACATTAAGAAGAGGTGGCAAGAATACACAGAAGAACTATACAAAAAAGATCTTCACGACCCAGATAATCATGATGGTGTGATCACTGACCTAGAGCCAGACATCCTGGAATGCAAAGTCAAGTGGGCCTTACGAAGCATCACTATGAACAAAGCTAGTGGAGGTGATGGAATTCCAGTTGAGCTATTTCAAATCCTAAAAGATGATGATGTGAAAATGCTGCACCCAATATGCTAGCAAATTTGGAAAACTCAGCAGTGGCCACAGGACTGGAAAAGGTCAGTTTTCATTCCAATCCCAAAGAAAGGCAATGCCAAAGAATGCTTAAACTACCGCATAATTGCACTCTTCCCACATGCTAGTAAAGTAATGCTCAAAATTTTCCAAGCCAGGCTTCAACAGTACCTGAACTGTGAAGTTCCAGATGTTCAAGCTGGATTTAGAAAAGGCAGAGGAACCAGAGATCAAATTGCCAACATCTATTGGGTCACTGAAAAAGCACGAGAGTTCCTGAAAAACATCTATTTCTGCTTTATTGACTATGCCAAAGCCTTTGATTGTGTGGATCACAACAAACTGTGGAAAATTCTTCAAAAGATGGGAATACCAGACCACCTGACCTGCCTCTTGAGAAATCTGTATGCAGGTCAGGAAGCAACAGTTAGAATTTGACATGGAACAACAGACTGGTTCCAAATAGGGAAAGCAGTACAACAAGACTGTTTATTGTCACCCTGCTTATTGAACTTGTATGCAGAGTACATCATGAGAAATGCTGGGCTGGATGAAGTACAAACTGGAATCAAGATTGCCAGAATAAATATCGATAACCTCAGATACGCAGATAACACCACCCTTATGGCAGAAAGTGAAGAGGTACTGAAGTGCCTCTTGATGAAACTGAAAGAGGAGAATGAAAAAATTGGCTTAAAACTCAACATTCAGAAAACGAAGATCATGGCATCTGGTCCCATCACTTCATGGCAAATAGATGGGGAAACAGTGGCAGACTTTATTTTTTTGGACTCCAAAATCACTGCAGATGGTGACTGCAGCCATGAAATTAAAAGATGCTTGCTCGTTGGAAGAAAAGTTATGGCCAACCTAGACAGCATATTAAAAAGGAGATACATTACTTTGCCAACAAAGGTCTGTCTAGTCAAGGCTATGGTTTTTCCAGTAGTCATGTATGGATGTGAGAGTTGGACTATAAAGAAAGCTGAGCACCGAAGAATTGATGCTTTTGAACTGTGGTGTTGGAGAAGACTCTTGAGATTCCTTTGGACAGCAAGGAGATCCAACCAGTCCATCCTAAAGGAAATCAATCCTGAATATTCATTGAAAGGACTGATGTTGAACCTGAAATTCCAATACTTGGCCACCTATGCGAAGAACTGACTCGTTGAAAAGACCCTGATGCTGGGAAAGATTGATGGCAAGAGGAGAAAGCAATGGCAGAGAATGAGGTGGTTAAATGGCATTACCGACTTGATGGACATAAGTTTGAGTAACCTCTGGGAGTTGGTGATGGACAGGGAAGGCTGGTGTGCTTCAGTCCATGGGACCAGAGTCGGACACGACTGAGAGACTGAACAGAACTGAGCTAAATGCCACAATCCTAATGCAGTGCTTAACTTGGCATTTCAATCTAATTGTTTTCTGCCAAAATTTTTCCCTTACATGTCTTTGTGTGTGTGTGATTAAGTAACCCTTCCATACCCTATTAAAATAATTAATATAATGAAGATTTTGACATATACTTTTTAAATTAAAGGGCATGGGAGTCATGGTCTAAGGTACAAAAGGTAAGAATAATTACATTGGGAGTGAACATTGAAGAACAAGGACATAGCCTAAATAGCTCTTTTTCCTTCTATGTGTATAATCACACAAGTATGTCTATTCTCCTAGAACAATATTTTGGTGTTTAACATGAATGGTATTTATTCTGGCTATTCTCTTCTCACTTTTCTATTATACAATTAAGCACTTACTCTATTACTCTTGAGAATATTTTGCTCTGAGTCAATGACACCCAAATTGAAATCAGTCTTTTTTTTCTCCCCAAGCTAGAAGGAAACATGAGGATAGAGATGTTTCCTTTAGGAATTATGATCATTTTTATAACTGAAAAGATGATGGCTTTGAAGATTTAGGAACTTGGTTAAGGATAGTATTACATTGATATTTTCCATTTTCCTATTATCAGTAAATATTTTAAACCTTTATTACTTTCTTTCAGTTTTGATGTCTCCACAAGGACCTTATACAAATAGTTTGTAGAACAAAGAATATTGATACTCTAGACCTTAATGATATTTGTGTTTGAAACTAGATTTTGGCTTCTCACAGAATTATTTTTTCAATGTGTAAAGTGAAACATTGACCTATAATGTCCCTATTAGTTGCAGATTTCAAAATATGGCTTTCAATTATTTACTCATGCCTTAAAGTCTCTCATTTAAATATGATATGCATACCCTGACTTAATTTTTATCTTGTAATCTTTCAAATGCCTTTCTGCATAAAATAATGTCTGGGTGGTGTTTTTAATTCAATTACTGTGGGTGAGTATTAAAAAACTATTGAATCAAATTGGAAAAATTTTAAACAAATATTTTAATTTATAATTAGTAATTATTATAATACTATAATTACTATAAGAATTTTTTCAGTTAATGCTTTGATTATTTAGTATTCATTGTGGGAAATAAATACCACCAGCTGAAACCCAGAGAATGGACTTGAAGTTGAAGTGAAGCGGGAAACAAGGCTTTAATAACTGCCTTCCAGGACCTGGTGTTTGATGGGCAGGCACACTGAGTCCTTCAATAAGCAATTTCTACCCTAGCATTCAAGTCCGTCAGTCCCTCACTGGCTCAGTACTATGGAATTAATGATCTTCCCGATGTCACGTAGGTTTATTTGCTCCCTCTTTATGGGCTGGCTTCTCCTTGACATCTTGTTTCCTCCTTTCCTGAGTACCTACTCCCATGCTTATGTTTTGAATTCACCAATAGAATGAGCCCCTGTGAAAATCCTAGGCATCCTACCCACCTTTTGTTTGCCAGAACTTTTCAGTTTTGGAACCCTTACTGTTACTACATCAGTAAGCTGTGAGGCAAGTTTGGCTGGAAGTAATTTTTCCACTCAAAACCAGACACTCTTGAAAATGGAACACTTTTTTTTTTTTTTTAATTTCCTACCTGTACTTAATGAGAAAAAATTATAGACAAAGTAGACATTAAGACAGAGGATTAACAGACACCAAAGAAATATTTCATAGTGATAAAAGGGGTCAATTCATTTAGAAGACATAACAAACTCAATTATATATGTACTTAATAGCAAAATTTTGAAATACATGGGACAAAAATTGAAAGAATTGAAGAAATAATCTATACTTTTGCATGGAGATTTTAACAGTTTTGATAATTGAAAGCAACATAAAAAAAATCAACCTATAAAATTATCAGCTTGTATTAACTAATTGATATTAAAGCACTATTTCCCAAACTGTGAGATATATATTCTTTTTAGTACATAGAGCAATCACCATATAGTGGACTATAAAACAACTCCCAATAAACTTCAAATAATTAAAGAGTGTACAGTATACTATTTTACCACAAAGCTATTAATTAGGAACCAAAAAAAAAAAAACTCCAAATAATTAGAAATTACAGATTAAACTTGCAAATAATCCACAGTTCAAAGAAGAAAACAAAGAATTTGGATGTCATTTCAAACTGTACACTAATGAAAGCAGACCATGCCAAAAGTCATGTAACAGTTTAAGCAGCACATGGAGAAAATACGGTGTGTTTAAATTGGTGAAGTACAGAAATAATAATCTAATCTCCTACATTTAAAAGATGGAAAACAAAACCTATTTAAAATTCAAAAAGATTAAAAGAAAGGAAAATTAATATCAATGAATTTGAAAATAAAAAGTGTTTAAAAACCAACAAAGTTAAAGATATTTGAAAAGGTTAATAAAATTATTATATCATTACCCATATTTGTGGAAAACAAAGAAGGGTAAATTCAAAATAACAATATTAAGAATGAGGCAAATAATACTACAGATTAACCAGCAATAAAATTTTATAATATTTCAAAATAGTATTTTATGAATAATTTTATATAAATAGATGCAATGATTTAGAAAAAAATAGGAAAATTTTCTGAAAGACATAAATTGCCATAACTGATGTAAAGTAATAAAGATAAACTGAATATCCCTTTCTCTATTGAGGAAATTTGGAGTAGGAAATGGCAACCTACTCCAGTATTCTTGCCTGGAGAATCCCATTGACAGAGGAGCCTGTTGGGCTACAGTCCTTGGGGTTGCAAAGAATCAGACACAACTGAGCCACTGAACACACAAACACACTGAGGAAATTACATTTCAAACTTTTCCATAAAGAAAATTCTAAGCTATTAAAATAGCTCTTTAAGTAGCTATTCCAGTGAATTTTATCAATTACTTGAAGAAGAAATAGGACAGAAACTTAGAAAATAGAAGAAAAGAAACCCTTTCAAAGCTTGTTTTATATTTTGACACCAAAAGATATAAAGACTTGAAAGGAATTAATAATCCAGTATTTCTTGTAAATATAAACACAAAATTTTTAAAGACAGTATTAGCAAATCATGTCCAGTCATATATATGAAGGAGGCTGAAGGATATGAAGCATGATCATCAATTGGAATATATTCCAGGAATGCAAGACTGGTTTAGCAGTCAGAAATTAATCAGTGGAAATTGCCATATATATAATATAGACAAGACAAATAATAAGATCGTCCAAAAAAGTGCAGAAAAAAATATTTCAAATGCAGCACTCATTCATGATAAAGCCTTTTATTTATTTTTTTAATTTTATTTTATTTTTAAACTTTACATAATTGTATTAGTTTTGCCAAATATCAAACCCTAGGAAGACAGCAGAACTCTCTCCATCTCATCAAAAATATATGTGCTGCTGGGAAAGACGGCAGCATAAGAAGGGGGTGACAGAGGAAGAGATGGTTGGATGGCATCATGGACTCAATGAACATGAGTTTGAGTAAACTCCAGGAGATAGTGAAAGACAGGAAAGCCTGGCATGCTGCAGTCCACGGGGTTGCAAAGAGTTGGACCCGACTTGATGACCAAACAACAAGAAAGAGAGTAGAACTCTCAATTCCATTAAGAATATATGTGAAAACTAAAATCATATTTTTAGTGTTTCTCTTCTACCATTTAGAATATTACTAAAAAATTTGTTTTCATAATTTCTGCTTAATGTTGTAATGGAAGTCCTAGCTAAATTGGACAAAGAAATAAAAATACAAAAGTTGGCATAAAAAACTTAATATCAGATAATATGCCTGTGTTTACAGAGAAGCCTCCAGAATCTACTTAGGGTAATTATTTGGAGTAATAAGTAAATTTAGCAAGCTCACAGGATACAGATTGGTATAAAAAATGATTGCATATATTTCTATATACTAGCAATGAGAAATAAACTTTTTAAAATGTTTCCATTAATGATAGTATCAACATATATGAAGTAGAAATAAATCTAACAAATATGTGTAGGATCTCTCTTATGAAAAGTAGGAACTGCTTCAGAGAGAAATAAAATAAGACCTAAATAAAGGGAGAGCTATGTTATCTTTATAAATGAGAACACTTAATATTTTTAAGATGTCAGATTTTCTGATTTGTTAGCTTTAATACAATTTCAGTCAAAATATCAAGGGAATATTAACTAATTCTAAGATGAAATGGAAAAGAATCTGGAATACTCATAATAATCTTGAAAATGAAAACATTTGGTAGAGTTATACTAACATTTCAAAACTTGCTGTTAATCTGCAGTATGTCCATAGCATAGTTTAAGAATTTAATAATACACAAAAAGATCAATAGAACAATAAAAATCTCAGTTATTTTCAATTAATTTTGGAACAAGGCCTGAGCTAACTCAATGGGGAAGAAAAGTATTTATGAAATGATGCTGGAATTAACTGGATATTTGTATTTAAAAATTATTGTTGATCTCTACTTTCTCAATACAAAAGTTATTTAGCTGGTTCATAGGACTAAACATAAAGCTAGCAGTAAAAAAATTTTAGGAGAAAATATGGAGAATAACTTTGTGATCTTGAAATATGCCAAGATTCTTAAATAGTTAAAAAATAACAAAAAATAAAGATTGCATTTACTTTCCTACTGCAAATGCTTTCAGAAAATGATACTGTAAATTTGTATTGAGGCAACATAGAATCATGGAAAGATCATGGCCTTGAAATAAGGATTACCTAGTTGAACTAATTTGGTAAATACTGAGTTAAACACCAACAAATTTATTAATGCAAGAATTTGTCATAGTTTTAGTAGGCTATTGTGATTTTTCATTTCTAAAACAGGTACTTGATACAATATTTGCCAAGTTTATTTGAAATTATCAATCACAAAAAAGAAAATAATCACAAAATTCCTATTTATATCTTGCATTGTATGTGCTATAAAGAATGCATTTAGGGAAGTAATCAGTTACAAGTATCTTGGTTTTTTAATCATCAAGGTCTAATTGAACACTTTGACTTTTGAACAAATGAATATATTTATAAAACAGAAAGTAGAGTCACAGATATAGAAAATATACTTACAGTTACTAAGGCATAAGGGTGGGAGGGATAAATTGGGAGATTGGGATTGACTGACATATATACACTAAAACTGATAACTAATAAGGACCTACTGTAGACCACAGGGAACTCAACTTAATACTCTTTAATGGCCTATATGGGAAAAGAATCTTAAAAAAGAATGGTTATATGTATATGTATAACTGATTCACTTGCCATATGCCTGAAACCAACACAATATTGTAAATCAACTATACTCCAATAAAAAGTAAAACAAATAAACAAACATCAGTTAGAGTGTAAAAAGACATTTGGTTTCTCTTTTCTTATTAATATTTTACAAGTTATCATTCTTATGAGTTTTCCCCCAAGTGTTTCTCTGAAAGATATGCCCTTCATTTGTTTGTTGTTTAGTCACTAAGTTTTCTTTGACTCTTCCGTGACTTCATGGGCCACAGCCTGCCAACTCCTCTGTCCACAGGATTTCCCAGGCAAGAATACTGGAGTAGGTTGCCGTTTCCTTCTCCAGGGTATCTTCCTGACCCAAGGATTGAACCTGCATCTCTGGCATTGCAGGCAGATTCTTTACTGCTGAGCAATCAGGGAAGCCTTTCATTACTGCTGTTTTATTTCATGTTTCCTTGCTTTATGAGTTTATTGAGTATTTGTTAAAGTCATTAGTAATTTCTATACATGACACTGACTTCTCCTCTAATGTATTTTGTCAAATAAAGCCAGATTAAGTGGTGCACATTTATCTATTCAGACATGCAGACAGACAAACCCCCCTGTGTGTGTTAAGGCATACATGTAAATATGTGCATGTATACAAATGTACAGCACAAACAAAAGGGAGATCTTATATTACCTAATGCCAAATTCTTCTGTGTAAACTATCATCCAAAATAATCACATTCTTATTTTTTATATGCTTCTAAGATAATAAGAGATTGAACATGATCCAAGGACATAACTATATGCCAACAAAATCCTTATCTCTTAAACTAATGTTTAATCTTCCACAATCTTGTCCTAATCTACTTTCAGATATAACTTCGATCCATAACATCTATCAAACAACTTAATATATCCCTTACATTTAGTTGATATACCTGGTGAAATGAGCAACTAATTCTTACAAAACACCTTCTATGTGCCTCTTCTTATGCTATTCCCTGTGCCAAGAATTCCTTCAGCTTTCTTCAAAGATTAGTGTCAAATCAACCTCTGCAATACGCTGGTGTTATTTCCCTCAGCTGAAAATGAACTCTAATTCTGCCGAATGTTATTAACATTTTCAACTTCTGTTCTACAATATTTTTAAAAGTATAAATGGAATTTTCTGACTATAAATATTGATTTTATGAGGTGAGAGTTAACCATTTACAATAATAAATCTCCTAGACCTCTGCACAGTTTCACACATAGACGATTCTCAATAAGTGCTTGTAAAATAAATGGGTGTTTCTAAAAATCATAGATATTTTTGCTTCTCTTTAAACTATTTTAAAAATAGCCACAGAAAAATTTGTAATTATTCTAAGACAATATTAGCTATGGATTCCATGGCATTAATATCTAATAGGTTTTTGTAGGCTTCAGTTGTGTTGTGTGGAAGGTACTGTGTCAAGCTTGCCAACTTCTCTATTTGTATAGGATATGAATTTGAAGTTATTTTGTTAAATAAACCAGTAATTATATAACTTTTTTACTATGTATATAATATATACATTATATTTCTTATATTCTTATTTATGGAATTATTTTGTTTTATGATATGACTTTATTCACTCAACAAATTTTATTGACTGTTTATTATATCAAGGCACGATCCTAGACACTTGAAATTATACTTAGTTTTGTAGAAGAGATACAAACAAGTATATAATATTCTTTTGCTCTCAATATATATAGCATATTATCTATATAATTCATATTTATAAAATATAGGGGAAATACTTAAATATTATGGCAAATGTTATGAGATCAAAGAAGTCTATAAGAGATTAAGACTAGATTAGACTATTAGAAAATATTTTTTTGAAGAGATACATTAAAGTTGTGTAAGCAGAGTCTGAAATATGGGGAATTACCACATGAAGAATAGACAAAAAGTATGGCTATTATTGAGAAGATAAGAAATAACAAATGTTGGAGAGTATGTAGGAAACAGGAATCTTCATACACTGTAGATAGGACTATCAAATAGTGAAGTCATGGAAAATAGTTATGGAGATTCCTCAAAATATTAAGAATAGAACTATAATATGATGCAGCTATTCCACTTCTGGGCAACAAGGAAATACTAATTCAAAAAGATATACATACCCCTATGCTCACTGCACCATTATTTAAAATAGTCAAGATGTGGAAACAACATAAGTGTCCATAAATAAAACAATAGATAAAGAAGCTGTGGTATATTTATGCAATAGAATACTACTCAGCCATAAAAAGAATGAAATCCTTCCACTTGCCACAACATGGATGAACCTTAAAGGAATAATGCTAAGTGAAATAACTCAGACAAAAAAATACAAATATCTTGTGATTTCACTTATAAGTCAAATCTAAAAAAAATAAATAAACACATAGATACAGAGATAAGATTAGTAATTATCTAAGGGGAAGGAATTTGAGAGTAGGCAAAATAAGCAAATCAGGCTCAACGAGTGGAGTAGGATTATAATTAGACTTCTGGTGGTGATTTCTCTGTTGTGTATAGAGATGTTAAATTATAATTCTGTGCACCTGAAATATATCATTAAAAAATTAATAACAAAAACAGGACAGAGGAAAAACTGATGATAGATACAGAAAAATGTCTAAAATTACCATTATAATCTAAGCAGCAAAATGCTTGTTAGATCCTTTAAATGTCTCTAACAAAATGGTTCATTTTAATTACTCTCAAAGTAATGTGAATTTAGTCTGTACTTTAAAAGATTTTTCTTAAAAGAAATTAAGAAAATATCTCATAGAGAGGCATATAATAGATTTTAATAAACATATGGGAAATTTAAAGTTTACACATTGTTTTATTGTCTATAGACAAAATAGAATGGGGAGAAGGGAGCAGAAACATGCATAATCATGTGTACTTTGTTTATAGTATAATAGCATTTTTTTCCTTAATTTCATGAACTACTTTTCTTTCTTTTCCGCTCCCCCAAAGTGCTTAGTAGACTATTTTGAAATCTTAAAATAATATTCTTTTTTTTTTCTCTAATTTTATTTTATTTTAAACTTTACATAATTGTATTAGTTTTGCCAAATATCAAATGAATCCGCCACAGGTATACATGTGTTCCCCATCCCGAACCCTCCTCCTCCTCCCTCCCCATACCATCCTCTGGGCCGTCCCAGTGCACCAGCCCCAAGCATCTAGCATCATGCATCGAACCTGACTGCAACTCGTTTCCTACATGATATTTTACATGTTTCATTGCCATTCTCCCAAATCTTCCCACCCTCTCCCTCTCCCACAGAGTCCATAAGACTGTTCTATACATCAGTGTCTCTTTGCTGTCTCGTACACCGGGTTATTGTTACCATCTTTCTAAATTCCATATATATGCGTTAGTATACTGTATTTATGGTACATATACACAATGGAGTATTACTCAGCCATTAAAAAGAATACATTTGAATCAGTTCTGATGAGGTGGATGAAACTGGAGCCTATTATACAGAGTGAAGTAAGCCAGAAGGAAAAAATAATATTCTTAAATATATTTATTTAACACTCCTGTTTATTAGGAGGCCTTACAAGATTTTAAGATCACAGCTGAATTTGAGGACTGTGAAGTTTGAAGAATATTTTATTTGAATATTATGAATTATGCATAAATGACCTATTGGTTCCTACAGTAATAGCCTAATTATGCTTTAACTCATTAATAAGAAAATTCCAGTTTTATTATTAAATGTTCCACATGTTTACAACTAGGACAAAATCAAAAGACTTATACCATAAAAAGGTAGCATAAAGTCATCATGTTCATTCAGTTGTAAGAGCTTTCATTTTGCTACTTCATGAAATGATCAAGCTTTTTGTTCTTTTTTTTTGAACTGTGATACAGAAGAAACAATTTTAAATTAAAAAAATAAAACCTCTCAATTTATATTGCCAATTTACACACTGTTAAGACTGTTGCCATGCATGCTAAAAACACTTTAGAAAGATTTCACAGTTTGCTCTCATTTGACTACTTCTTTGTCATTTATTGACTTAATTTTACACAAAATGGAGCACAGTTAAAAACCCAAGGGAAGATATTAGGCTTTAGTTTTATGTACCCCATCATGGAAATAATGAAACAAAGAATGGGGTTTTTTGGTTTTGTTCTTGAAACACTATCTCTCTCATTTTCCAAGTTATGCCATTTTCTTTCAAAATATATAGAGTAATAAGGTAGAATTGCCACAGTAGAAAACAATATTTTAAATGGGAAAACTCTTTGTTTCCTAAAGTCTTTCTTTCATGAGACCTGTTGCAAATCAACTGTGCATTTTTTTTTTAACTATACAGTTATGCAGTTAAGTACACATCCCTGTGTTTCAATAAATAAAGGAGCCACAGAAATACACTCATCAAGAGTAAGGCTATTATAGGGAAACATACCTGTACTCAATTATCAGAATAAATGACTGTGCTAACAGCAGAAAGGTTGATTAATTTTTTGTTACAAACACTTGCATATTAATAGATAAATTTTTGTCAATCTCTTTGATGTTGAAATTTTGCAAGAGATCATCTTACATATGTTCACACTACCAGCCTTCTAACAGATAAAAATTCAGTAGTGAGAGGTTATATGAATCAAGCATGCACCATCCCATAGCACAGGTCTGACGACCCCTGAATGTGACCTGCTCCCGGAGGAAACCAATTTAATGCTTCATCGCACACAGAGCGGTATGTATGAATCACAAAACCTCCAGATAAATTAGTGACAGGTACATCTGAATAGGATTCCTTCTAAGTCGCTTATCTGCAGCCAGGCAAGCTTGTTTCACGCTCACTTTCAAAGATAAAGCCACATGGCATGTTTCCTTGGCAGATTCTCACAAAGCAAACAGCCCCCATCGTCCATTATTGGCGGAAAGATTCCCTTATTATTTCAGGTACTGTACGCTGTGACAGCAAATGGGGCAAAGTGAAAACTACCTGCCAGCTGAGAAATTCATCAGCTGATACCAGGCCTTAGGTCTTCCCTAACTTTCATAAGCTCTGTGCCTCTCCTCTTTACTTTTATTTTTGACAGTTCTGATACCCTAGAGTTGTAGCCATGGCAAAGTGCAAGAAAAAACAGCCGGTTATCAAAGACGACTTATCAGAAGCCAACAGGAGAAGAGATGCCAACAGTTAGTCAGTAACTCAAAGATCTGTGGCCGAACAAGGAAGAAAGATGCACCTATCTTTTTTATCTTGAAACAACTCCTTATTCCATTTGAAAAAACTCAGAGAAAATCTGAGACACTAAATATATACTCTAAGTACTTAGGGATAATAATCATAGAGATGATGAAAAAATAATTTATGCATAAAATAGCATGGGAAATGTTTATTTGTAATGGAATATATTTATATATTTTATCAGCCATAAATAAATTGGACTATTAAAACTATATAAAGCTATATGCTTTAAATTAAATATCAATGAAAGCACAAATATATTATCTTATTCAAAGTTAAGTATCTACTGATTACTAGAATTCCTTAAATTGATATGAAGACATATCAGTTCTTACTTTCTATACCTCTTATAGTCCAGACTTAACACTTGAATCAAGACTCTCATTATATATCTTCATAAGTGCCATGTCTTATTACAAGGGCAGCAATATAGCATAGAATTCAATAGTATAAATCAGCAGGACTCACGTTTTAGGTTCTGTCGATGGTCCTTCTCATGCAAAATCAGGGTTGTGCTTTCTGGGTGAGTCTGTGTTAAACCAAAATAACAAAAATCTTAGTTTCCCATGCACTGCCACTTAGAATGCATGCAAATAAACCCCCAGTTAGTCAAGGAGAAAAAAATTTCATTAAAGCTACTGATTTGTAAATTTGGTCCTTTCAAATGTAGATAATGTTCACCCCTCCCTTCCCCCCATACCTTAGTAAAATTTCTGCCCAATGAACTCATTACTGTAGAAACTCAACTATGGGTATGGTCAGTTAATGAAATTCAAGTCTGAGATTAACCTCTATAAACATGCACATGGTTGGGCTTCTGGAATTGGGAGAGAAAAGGGTGATGCTGGAAAGGAAAAAAAATAAACAACAACATATGATTTAAAGAATGTACAATATGAGTTTGAGCAGGTTCTGGGAGTTGGTGATGGACAGGGAAGTCCAGCATGCTGCAGTTCATGGGGTCCCAAAGAGTCGGCCATGACTGAGCTATTGAACTAAACTGAGCAATATGATATATATAGCTAAATTAAATTAACTGCTATCCTATACTTCAAATGATTCATAAAATTCTTAATGTCCAAAAAATGAAAGCAAAACTACTTTGAAAACATAACCAATACCATATTTAATGACACTTTGGGGAATATTAATGTAGCTATTAAGTTTACCTTCTTTGAAATTACACAGGTTTAATTAGATTAGATATATGTTCTTTACAGCCACAATAATTTAAGCAATATTAAACACCATTTAAAATTGTTTGTGCTCTAACCAAGGACTATGTTTATATTGAGTTATTTACTTACAATGCACTCTAACATCATCAGTAATTTCTTAGAAACTACAGTATTTGAGAACTAAAATATTCAACCAAAACATTAATCTACTTGTGAAGTACTGTATTATAATAATGGTAGTTTATTTTTATGACTTAGAAAAATATGCAAATGTAATCAGAACAATTAGTTTGAATATTTTAAAAGCAAATGTCATGTGTGTATCTAAACTCTATAAATACAAAGTCATGTAAAAGTTATCAATCAGTACATGTCACACTTTTGTTTTTTTTAACTGTAGGATGGAGTGGTCAAAATTTCTGATTTATTATCCGTTTATTTAACAAATAGATCTTGACTAAGCTGGCCTTACAATTCCCCTTGGCTTCACTAAACTTTACACAAGTTTCTTCCTGACCTCCCTTTTCTCAGAGCATTTACTTTAAGCTTGCAGTTGTGAATTATTGCTCTGGCCCTTTGAGATCTTTTCCCAATGTCCCACCAGTTTTAACAACCCAGGAATGTCTTTCTCAAAGACTTAGGAGCCATTCTTTTGAGATGTAATCATCAAGAAAGATAGCACCTCTATCGCCCAGTTTTTACATGTGGATCTGAGCCTAATAATAAGCAGTAGTGACGAGCACAAATGACCTCACCACATTGACTAACCTCTCAACATCTTCTAGTAGTTTTTCACCAGCTCATCCCAACCTTTAAAAAGTCCTTACCCTGTATTTCAGCAGACTTAATTAAGTTCAATATCTCCCCCTTTTGCAATAGTCTGAAGAAAGTCTTCCTTGTCTAACTCCATCTGTTGCATTTCCCTTTTTATCCTCAAGCATTTATTATGTGCCAATACAGTAGTAATTCAGTGGTATAGAAGGTGGACACTTACTTGTCTTAATAGAACCTACAGTCTAGTTGGGAAACTGAGATATCTAAATTGATTCTTAGAATGTGATCAAACTATAACTGTGTGAACAGAATGGGGCACCATATAAAAGTGGTAAGAAAGTGAAGTTGCTCAGTCATGTCCGACTCTTTGCAACCCCATGGACTTTAGCCTAACAGGCTCTTTCATCCATGGGATTTTCTAGGCGAGAGTTCTGGAGTGGGTTATCATTTCTTTTTCCAGGACTTCCTGACTCAGGGATGGAACACAGGTCACCTGCATTGCAGGCAGACACTTTACTGTCTGAGCCACGTGGCGTAGATAATAAAAAGTGTAACAAAACAAGTGCCATTGAAGTTTTTACTTCATACTTCTATGAGGTATCACTCAGGGAAATTGCATAAGGGAAAATGCCCCGGGAAGAGAGTCCAGCATGTGTGAAAGTTGAGAGACAAAATAAACATTTCAGTGCAAAGAAAATAACATCAGAAGGTCTGCATTGTACACAGTGATGTAGGAGGGGGCAGGAAATGAGGCTGAGATGTAGCAAAAAGAAGATAAGAAAAGGAATTTAATCATATAGTTCATTTTTCTTCTAATCAACATGTTATGGAGAGGTAATACAACTTAAGTTCAATGGCAAGGGCTCTGGTATCAGACTCTCAGGCTTTGAACTGTCTCTATCTCTTGTAAATTATATGATTTATGCAAGTAGTCTAAATTCTCTTACCATCAGTTTCCCCATTTCATAAATGAATATATTAAAAATATTCACTTCATGAGATTTTGTGAGGATTAAAAGAAAAATTGTAGATAAAATATTCAGTACAAGCCTTGAAAGTGAAAGTTGCTCAGTCATGTCTGACTCTTTGTGATCCCATGGATATACAGTCCATGAAATTCTCCAGGCCAGAACACTGGAGTCGGTAGCCTTTCCCTTCTCCAAGGGATCTTCCCAATCCATGTATCAAACCCAGGTCTCCCGCATTGCAGGCAGCTTCTTTACCAGTTGAGCCACCACGGAAACCCAGCACAAGCTTTAGGACATGAAAATGATCAATGGTGATGATGATGAAAAAGACAATGATAGTCACCTATGATGATATCAATGATGAGGGCCAGTCAAGAGTCAGAGAATTTTCTAAAGAAAAGAGAAACTGAAGCATTTTAAAAATAGAGAACTATGATCAAGTTTACATTTTGAACTAGCATTCTGATTAGTTAGAAGAATGTTTCTAAAGTTGAAAAGTGAATGCTGTACTCTCTGTTTGGATGAACTACGTAGTAGATGTCTTTGTGATTGTCAGCTGGTATGTTTTATAAGGGGAGTTTGTTTCGTCACACAAATCATATGTCACCTCCAGTATATCTAAAATGCAATAGTAATCATAAGAGAAAGAGTTAATATGTATTTTAGCATATTTATTTATCAGATACTGCTTTTTGCTACTTACATGTATGAATTCATTTATAGATAATATTGTTATTCTTCTCTTACACATGAAAAAATTAGAGCAAATAGAAGTTCAGTAATTTGCCCAGTCCACATAGCATATGGAGAGCACAGATTCAAACCAGATAGTCTGGATCCAGAACTTTTATCCTTAAGCCCTGTGTGAATAGTGCTGTAATAGAGTAGTTTTAGAGTACCTGGAGCTTAGAGAGATATAATAAATCTCTACTATAATCTAAGAGGATATTAAAGATCAAAGAATTTTGGTGCAAAAGGAGAAAAACTATTTTAGCAAGGTAGAAAGCACAAAGCAGATAAAATCAGAGTAACTTAAAAAAATAGAAAGACATATTTCAGGTAGATTTTAAAGAATGAATTGGATATCTGTCTCCCTGAAAATCAAACATAGTCTATTTTAAAGAAAAATCTGTAATTATACTTATTTTTTTGTCTTCCCAACTAGATATGATTATTCCATTTCCTAAATTCATTTGTATTAGTATTTGCAAAACATATATAAAAATGTTTATCCATCTCAGATAAATCTACAATCAGCAACACTCTGATGGATTTCTATTATACCTAAATAAAAATCTAAAATTCACACTCCTTCTTATGGCCTCTCTGATTATAGTTTGTGTATGCACGCACACACACACACATACACACACACACACTCACATACACAGAACATGCCATGTCCAAGATACTCCAGGCATAATAGTTTTGATTTCCCTTAAACACATAGATCAGATCAGTCGCTCAGTCATGTCCTACCCTTTGTGACCCCATGAATCTCAGCACGCCAGGCCTCCCTGTCTATCACCAACTCCCGGAGTTCACTCAGACTCATGTCCATCAAGTCAGTGATGCCATCCAGCCATCTCATCCTCTGTCGTCCCCTTCTCCTCCTGCCCCCAATCCCTCCCAGCATCAGAGTCTTTTCCAATGAGTCAACTCTTCTCATGAGGTGGCCAAAGTACTGGAGTTTCAGCTTTAGCATCATTCCTTCCAAAGAAATCCCAGGGCTGATCTCCTTCAGAATGGACTGGTTGGATCTCCTTGCAGTCCAAGGGACTCTCAAGAGTCTTCTCCAACACCACAGTTCAAAAGCATCAATTCTTTGGCACTCAGCCTTCTTCACAGTCCTTCTTTGCTAGTAACAAATCTTACATTATCAGATCTTTCTCACATGTTTCTCTGTCCACTTTCTACCTCATTTTAGAATATCCTTTAAGAAATATGCAGTGCCTTTTTTAGGGTTGACAATTATTCTTTGCTAAAGACATTTTGTTGTTGAGAGAATTGTACCTGCTGTTTCATTCCTAGCCCTGCTACACTCCCCACTTCCTTTAATACTATCTGATGGTGATGAGTTTCTCTCTTTTCTAGCAAGTGCCACAGATTGCATTCTATATGTGCTTCTAACGTTATTGACAAAATTATTGCCAGTTTTAGGTCCCTCAAGGGGCAGAGGCCTTGTTTGTTTTTATATTATAATTTATCCTGTAGGAACTCAGAATACACCACCTTGTCATATGCCACTTTTGAATATGGATTATTCTGAGCTGAAGGTAATTGAGAATCAAAAGACCCAGAAAGAAGCCTTCTCAGAACTTTCCTTCTGTAACTAAAGACAGAAACTTCAGAGAAATGAGGACTGCCCAAAATCCTTTCTCTGTGAGATTTTTATGGCCATGAAGAAGATGGAGAATCAACATTAAGACAAGTCATCACCAAAAATAAAACAAAATCAAAAATGAAAACCCACAAAACAAACAAAAAGCTTACTAAAATAGCCTTTACTTTCCATTAATTTCCCCTTATATTTACCCTCCCAGAAGCCCAAATTTCCCTTTCTTTGTCTAGCCCACAATGTATTCCCTTTTATTAAAAATATAAGCTTCCAAGTCTAACCATTGCTTGGGAATCCACTTCTTTTCTAGGGAGGCTTCAAACACATAAAAATAAAATAAATCTGTTTAACTTGTTTTTTGTCAATTTAATTTGAGAGTCCCAGTGTTAAACCTTATAGGGTAGAGTAAAAGTTTTTTTCTTCTGCTACTATCTCCAGCACCTAAAGCAATGCCAGACTCAATAAATATCTGATGAATAAATGATGTGGAATTGGCAGGAACCATGCATTTGGAGCAACTGATTCATAGAAATCAGCAAATGAAAACTGTCTATTGAAATTATCAAATTTTAAGAAAGGTTGGTGCAAACAGACTATCTTCATCATCATGACTGTTTCCAGAAGTTAGATGAGGGCCAAATGCAAACAACCCAGATAATAACCACAAATATAGACAGACAGCTAGACAGATAGATACAGAGATAGCTCAGGTGAGACTGAGATAAAAAGTTCTGGGCTGCTTGGCAGTTTTGTGGTCATCAAAGAACCAGAAACGCTTCTGATTATCCACGCAAAGCAAATGATTTCCACCTTTAAGTTGTTTGGAATATTGTTACTTCAATCCCAGCATTTTCAGGTTTCAGGAAGCAGAAAATAAGAAGGGAAGGATGCAAAAATGACACAGCCACTAGCTTTAGAAGGACTGTTATAAAGAGCTATACTAGAAACTGACTTATAACTTCAACTTATATCTTATGTGAAACACTTTCAGAGCTGAAACTGACTAACTATATTTAGATGATTATATTGCCACCTTAAACAATGAAATAATCCATTAGTAAGGTAAATGGAAGAAACACAGTTTTTCTTTCCTCTTATGAAAAGTATCCATTTTTAATTATGTCATACAACTGTCTTGTTTTTACTGAGATAAGTAAGTCTTGGCAAAATAATTTTTATTACATATTTTCCTTTAAATTTACTGCACCAACACTAAACAAGGGAATCTCAGGACTTAAATTGAACTCATGGTTTGAAATATCAAGAACTGTGAATTTATAATAGCAAGTACAAAGATAAACCTAAAGTACCTTCCGGATACACATATGAAGATGAAAGATTCGCTTTTATAATCTGTCTGCTTTCAAATACTTCTCATCAGCACTTGATGAAACTTCGTCTTACCTATCACCAGTCCCTGACCACCTTCTTTTCAACTCTAATGAAACTTCATTCAATCATTTCTTGGTGTTAAAGCTACTGAAGCTAAGGGGCTTCCCAGGTGGTACAGGGGTGAAGAATCTGCCTGCCAATGCAGGAGATGCAAGAGGCACAGGTTCAATCCCTGGGTCAGGAAGATCCAATGGCATAGGAAATGGCAACCACTCTAGTATTCTTCCCTGGAT
This sequence comes from Bos javanicus, assembly GCF_032452875.1. Classification (NCBI taxonomy): domain Eukaryota; kingdom Metazoa; phylum Chordata; class Mammalia; order Artiodactyla; family Bovidae; genus Bos; species Bos javanicus. Next base: position 16,573,212 of record NC_083872.1, read on the forward strand.
CATTCTAAGGACAGAGGAGTCTGGTGGGCTACAGTTCTTGGGGTTGCAGAGAGACAGACAGGACTGAGAAAGCAGGCACTGAAGCTAAATCTAGCTGAAGGGATGCATTCATTCTTATTTGTCTTTTAAATCATTTTTTTAGGTGTATGTGTTCTTACATTTTAGTTGAATGCTTGCTGTTTTCACTGTTCTTTTTACACCAAACAATGAATCCATACAGTGATGACCTGTATTGAGAGAAGTTTGGCAACTGTACCATTTCTTCATTCTGTTTCTTTTGCTAAATTTTCCTGATATCTATTCCACACTGAAAACAGAATTATCTTCCAGAATAAAATGAGAATTGCAGATTCTCCAATTTACCCCTATATCCTCTTTTCCCCAAACATAGCCTGAATTTTAAAGACAATCTCTTCAAGAAAATTGAACAGATAGCGTAAAAAAAATAAATAAATAAAATAAATCAAGGAAATAACCTTTTAAGAAGGATATGGGTTCTGTCACTAAGTTTGAGATGTCTGTTCAAAGAAAAAGTGAATATAATTTGAAAAGAAACTATATTTGCACTCTTACTTTTAAATCCATTTTAGTGTTTTGTGTTAAAGTTATTTTTATTCTCAAAAGAGAATTTGTTTTAAATTGATTAGGTAAGGCCCTGAGAACTAAAAGGTTACTTTTTTTTTTTTTTCCACTCCTTGACAGTTTTGCTATTCCAAAGAAGAAAAGTTTACCTGTCTCCACTCCCCCAAAATAAACTGACTTTGAAAAATAGCACTTTAAATGTTTTTGCCAAACGTTGTTAAGACAGTTAAACAAAATTAAATTCTTTTTCTCTACTATTTCTTGTTAGCCTTTTAGAAGTATCAGAAAGCTTCCAATTGATTGTACCTTATATACATTGAATAGAGACTACCCAGCTGTGTTTTAAAATACCTAAAATACAAAAGGCTTAATTGAGAAAATGTCACTTCTTCTAAGTGTTAAATAGTCAGCAATAAAGCTGTCTATTTCCTCAGTGAGTATGTCTGTATAAGGTTGACGGCGGGATAACTTCTAAAGGACCAAGCATAAGATTTCCCAAGAGAAGGCTACTGTCCATTGGATTAATTATGTGACATCTTTGGCTATCAAATAACAGCTTGCTTCTATTTAGTTTGTGATTATTGGGATAATTATTTATAGGTGCATACATCTCTTTTAGCTTAAAAATCTCTTTCAGTTCTAGAAAAATTCCTAAGGAGAATACTAATGAAATCATGAAAAATATTCCATTACTTATGCATCATAATCTCAGACTTTCATTTTTTTTCTTTTGAAACGTTTAACACAAAATATTTTAGACATACGAATATAATTACCACATATTCATTCAAGGTAATATAATCATTTTTTTAAATGTAAGAACATCATTCATAAAATTGTGACTGGCCTTAAGTTTCCTCCTCACTCCAGCTTTACTGAGATAAATAATTGACAAAATTAGTATATACTTAAATTTACAATGTGATAGTTTGATGTGCATATGCATTGTTAAATTAGTACTTCAATCAAGCTAATTAACATATCCACAGACTCACAGTTATTATTTGTGTGTGTGTGTGATGAAAATATTAAAGATCTAACCTCTTAGGAAATTTTAGGTAACAAAAGTAGTATTGTTAACTGTGGTTATCACTTGGTATATTAGATCTCCAGAATTTATTCATGCTACTTAATGGAAAGTTTGTAACATCTGACTAATATCTATGATCTCCATTTCCAGTTGTTAGGCAGTTAGAATAGGAAAAAGGAGTCTAGAATGGCGGTGGCTAAAAGACAAGGAAGGGAAAAATCCACAAAATAGAACAAAGGAAGGTCCAAGGCCCAGAATGAGGACCTCAGGTAGAACAAACAGCACTCCTGGCTAGCTCAGTTTACTTACGGCAGGCCCAGGGGGAGGAGAAAAAACATATAAAAAGAGGAGCCAAAGGGCTCCTCTCTCTCTTCTCTTCTCGTCTTTTGGATCAGCATGTCCTCACACCTCGAGGACGTATTTTCCTTTATTTTCTAAATAAAACTGAGCTGTAACACGAAGCTGTAACACTGATCTGTCCTAGAGCTGTGACACAGTCTATCCGAGGGCTGTAATGCTGGTCTATCATTTCAAATTTTTGTTGTAAGGAGACAGAACCGAGGAAATTACACACTCTCCCGACATCTATCATGCCATGACTCCAATTTAACCGAGCTGAGACAACCTCTGTGCGGCCCCTGCAAAGAGGAGGCCAAGCACAGCAGGAACCCAACTCAGCAAAAGCTCCCACAGTGGAAGTGGAACATGAAGAAAACCCAGCACAGGGTGGGTGATAAGAAGCCCAGTGTGCTGGAAACCAACTGGGACAGCAAAAAACAAACTCAGCAGAAAGCTCATGCAGCTCAGTCTCAGATTCCAGAAGACCTCCGGTTAAGATAGGACGTCCTCATTCCTATGGCTGGAAGGACATATGCCTTAATTCCTTTACAATCTCTTAATTCTTTTACAGTCTTAAATTGTAATCTTAATTCCTTTACAATCTTAATTCCTTTACAATCTCTCCTTCCTTATTTCCTTGAAACCCCCATCCCCCCCCCCCCCCCTCCCCGGGAGTGGCAGTGGGTGCAATTGAGGGATTCTGGAGAGGCTACTCCTCAGTGTGTCCTGAAGGATCCGCTATCCTCTGCACTCTAGTAGCTGTTACCCAAGCCGGTGGGGGTTCTTCTGTCCTTAATCTTCTTTGTGCCAAGGATCAGGCCAATGAAAACTATGAGCACAGGTCAGCTATTTAGCAGATTTTCTGGCAGGTTATGAAGGGGATTCCTTGGCACGTTTTTCCCACTGCTTTTTCTTTCTGTCCTTCAGCTCCTCTCTCCTGGGACTTGAGCCCAGCCAAAATCCACGATGCCTGTCTTCAGGACCTAATGAAGCTCAGGCTCTGATGTCTCATTGCAAATATTCAGTTAGAGACACAGAGATAGGTAAGAGGTGGACTTGTTTGGATTCAGAGAGAAACACACTCCACAGGGTGTGGGCCATTGCAGGGGGCAAGTGCTTTGGCCATGGAATGTAGTGTGGCTAGTTTTTGCTCTTGGGTGAATTCATATGCTAATGAGAGGGAGAATCATCCCAACCATTGGGGAACCACCCACTCCTTCATCTTTTGACAGTGCCTTGGAACTGTCCTGCCACCTGGGTGTGTCATCTAGCTTGCAGATTGGGGATCAAGGTTTAGTTGAATTTGATTTGTCATCTTGGACCCAATTGATTTTAATCAGTTTATGTTATGCCCTTGTGCTATGTCATTCTTTCAAAAGCTGTGCCCTGCCCCCTTCCCTCCTGTTTCATGCTCTTTTCCTGAGCCCTGTCCAGGCCCACAGTGTTGCCTCTACAATCTTCTGGAAGGACAACCAGAAAATAGCTGGCCCTTGAGAGGTAAATACTGTATAATATCCAATCCCTCTAGATAATCAGGCCTTCATCTTCCATGCTTCCTACAACATGTGCAACATCAGCATCTCAGTGAACCTGCTAGGGCGGGAGACAGGCACACAATGCCTGCGAGAAGTCCATCTGCTGACATCTCTTCAAAGGCAATTGGGCTTTCAGGGATAATGTTTGCCACTTTGGAAGTTAGCCCTGCAGGCCAATTGGGCCCAAATCCTTACCACCCTTCTTCTAAAGTTACAAACATAATCCCCCACCCCCATCACCAAATCAAATCTCCACTCCACTTTTATGGAACATCTGGTCATCTGGTCTGTTGCCTCTTATCAGTTTGTTCTTAAGCCAGTTACTAACTCCTACAACCAAGACCCTTCCCCCTTGTAGGCAACATTGCTCCACCCCACTTACTATTAAAATACTCTTAATTCCCCTAACAGGATCAGATAACCCACTCCTTTGTCATTACTTCTGTTATTACCTAAAGTGGGTCTATGACAATAAAATGTTTACCATTGGAAACACTCTAAGCTGCTCTTATGGAGGACTAGGGGAGGAAATCAGTGACTTACATTTCCTTAGAGCAGTAAGAGGATAAGGCTTATGACTGTTTCACCAGGTTTCCAGTCTCAGGGCACAGCCTTGGATTGCTTTACATCATGATATCTATTACCATCTGCGGTGAACAAACTGGCAATGGGTTAAAATTACAACCCCTTAATCCTACCCAGCACTGGTCACACTGGAGACCTTGGGGATGCCCAACTGTAGTCCAGGGGTCCCAGGAGGTCGACCTGCCTTGACTTGTCTAGGGATCTGGTCCTCAAAAAGTTGTCATGCCTCAACCTGTTTGGGGATCCGCCAGTCCAGGGGTCCCAGGAGGTCATTACACCTCGACCTGCCCAGGGACTCAGTTCTCAGGAGGCCGACCTGCCTCAACCTGCCTAGGATTTGATCTCCAGGAGGCTGTCATGCCTCAGCTTTCCTGGGGATCTGCACCCTGACCCAGGAATGCCTGGTTCTCAGGTTGCAACGGTACTGGGTAGGATAAGCCTCAAAAAGGCTCACCTCTTAAGGAAGTCCACCCATGGAAATTGAAGGAGGCCTATTAGTTTTTTCTTTTCCTTTCTTTCTCTTTTCTTTTCCTCCCTGTCATGACTGTGTTTCATGGGAAATAACCAATCCACTTCCCAGCAGACACCCTTGAGATGCATCCTTGATAACTGGAAACTGTTCGATCCTCTAACTCTAAGGAGAAGTCACTTAAAATCCTTTTGTGCCACTATGTGGCCACAGTATCCTCTGGGGGACAAGGAACACTGGCCTGAGGATAGAAGTTTAAATTTCAATATCATCCTGCAGCTAGAATTATTCTGCAAAAGAAAAGGGAAATGGACAGAGATCCCCTATGTCCAAATTTTCTTCCAACTAAGAGATATGAAGGAACTCTGTTTTAAGTACAGGATTATTGTATGCCCTAAAAGTGAGCCTACTAGGCAAACGGTGTTAGGCACAAGCAACCAAGAGAAGGAACCGTTCTCCCCTCCCCTCGTGAAGGCTCACCTTCCACAGCTCCCGAGTTGCCTGGGGCTCCTTCCTTGTATGCAAATGTGCCCCCATATCTAGAAGCATCCCCTCAAAAAGCCAACATGAGTATGTCCCTTAGTTGAAACTGCAGGAGAATTCGGACCAACTTGGGTCCATAAGCCTTTCTCCCTCTTAGAACTAAGACAGATCAAACAAGACCTGGGAAGCTATACAGATGACCCAGGCAAATATATAGATACATTCCAACACATTACCTTGGCCTTTGACTTGACATGGAAGGACATCATGGTCATATTTAGTCAAACTTTATCTGACCCTGAGCATCCCAGGGTCTTAAAGGAAGCCCGAAGGTATGCAATGGGGCTTCACATGTCAAGCGATAAATACCCAGTAGGGGAAATTGCAGTCCCTCCTCAGATCCTAATTGGAATTATAATGATCCTGAGCATGATCCCTGGGAAAGGGATCATATTCTGACCTGTGTGAAGGAAGGACTGAAAGCAGCCCAGCAAAAAGTAATCAGCTATGCCCAGGTCTCAGCAATAACTCAGGAGCCCAACGAGAACCCCACTGCCTTTCTGGAAAGGCTAAAAGAAGCCCTTCAAAAGTTTACCGATCTGGACTTTGCCACCAGGTACTTCAGCCCAATTAGCTGAGCTCATAGCCCTGACTTGAGCTTTAGAGCTGGGAAAAGGAAAAAGAGTAGCCATTTACACTGACTCCAAGTATGCCTTTCTGATGCTACATGCACATGCTGCTATTTGGAAAGAAAGAGGACAAGTGACCACCCAAGGGTCCCCAATCAAATATGGTGATCAAATCCTTAGACTCTTGGAGGCAGTTCATCTACCTGCTGAGGTTTCAGTCTCCCACTGTAAAGGACACCAAAAAGGGAGCATGAGGGAAGTGGCATGAGGGAACCAAGCAGCTGATCAGGCAGCTAAAAGAGCAGCATTACAGAACAATGACCTAATAGGGGTTGCCACCTTAGTTCCACAGACTAATTTGCCAGAAATTCCTTTGTATACTGAAGATGAGACTCTTAAAGCTAAGAATGAGGGCTTTCAAGATCATATGAGGTGGTTCCAAAAGGAGGGACACCTTTTTCTGCCTAGGAACCTCCAGTGGAAGTTGGTTAACTCCTTACAAGCCACCACTCATTTAGGGGAGAAGGCCCTCCAAAGATTACTGGAAAGGTCCTTCAGAGGAACAGGCCTCCAAACGACTATAAGGCAGGTGGTCTTCTCTTGTTATACTTGCCAATTAAACAACCCCCAAGGATCTCAAAGACCACAGTTGGCCCAGCCTACCCAGCAACGTGGGACCTATCCAGGAACGAACTGGCAGATGGACTTCACCCAGATGCCAGTTTCTCAAGAGTATAAATACCTGTTAGTTATGATTGATACATCGTGGGGTTATGGACTGAAGGGTTTCCAACCTGGACTAAGAAAGTTGAGCAGGTGGTAAAAAACTGCTCCATGACATCATTCTGAGATTTGGCCTGCCTAGGTCATTACAAAGTTACAAGGGGACATTACTTATTATCTCCATTGTGCCTGGAGGCCTCAGTCTTCAAGAAAAGTAGAAAGAGCCAACCAATTCTTAAAATCAGTGATTAAAAAAAAGATAACCCAGGAGACCTCCCTGAGATGGAAGGATGCTTTACCAATAGCTCTCCTCTGCACCCTTATTACCCCTAAGGAACAGTTTGGTCTTAATCCTTATGAGATGCTATATGGGAGACCTTTTGTTTATGTCAATGACCTCTTCCTAGATCCAGAGGCTCAGAGCCTCCAGCCTTATACTATGGCCATTGGTCAATTCCAACAGGATATATGCTGTGTGGTGTAAACCAGGACCCAAAAGATTCTAAGGAGTCACCACTATATAGTCCAGGGACTCAAGTCCTAATTAAAGTATGGAAAGATGGGTCCCTAAAGGCTCAACTCCAGCTCACATGGAATACAGCCCCATGTAATACTTTCTACCCTCACAGCAGTCAAGTTACCAACATGACTCCTGGATTCACTACTCAAGAGTCAAGCCATAGAAAAAAACAGAAGAGGACACTCAATACCTGTGAGCCCCTGGGATATCTCAGATACCTATTCAGAACTCCAAAGAGTGCCATTCTAATGAACACCCCCAAAATCTAGTTTCTGGGGATAAGATTTCTCAGGACAGCTCTAAAAAGCCAACACAGCTTCGCAGGGGTTGTACTCCAAAACAGACAGGAGATAGATCTTCTGATCCCTGAACGAGGGACTTGAGCCATCTTGGTGATGGAAATTTGGAGTTGGCTAATGCCCCTACTTGTCCTTGTTATACCATATTGATGCTGCTTGTGATTGCTCCATGTATTATCAATCGTCTAACCTGTTTTGTCTCTGCCCAGGTCAACAAGCTACAGCATGCAGTGCCAGTTCAACAAGGATATATAGAACTACAGCCAACCACGGAAAACATCACTCACCCTTAGATGGACCCCACTATAAGGACGCTGAGGCCTGAGACTAGCAAGAGGGGGAGGCCTAATGCCCCTCACCATCCCAGTTCAGCAGGAAGTAGCCAGAGAGAGCTTGACGCCCCTATTCCCAAGAAATTGGGCCTCCCATCTCTTGAAGGGGGAATGTTAGGTAGTTAGAATAGGAAAAAAGGTGTCCAGAATGGTGGTGGCTAAAAGACAAGGAAGGGAAAAATCCACAAAAATAGAACAAAGGAAGGTCCGAGGACCAGAATGAGGACTTCAGGTAGAACAAACAGTTCTCCTGGCTAGCCCAATTTACATATGGCAGGCCCAGGGGAAGGAGAAAAAACATATAAAAAGAGGAGCCAAAGGGCTGGGGATGTCTCTCTCTATCTTCTCTTCTCGTCTTTTGTGTTAGCATGCCCTCACACCTCAAGGACTTTTTTTCCCTTTATTTTCTAAATAAAACTGAGCTTTAACACGGAGCTGTGACACTGATCTGTCCAAGAGCTGTGACATGGGTCTGTTTGAGGGCTGTAATGCTTGTCCATTGCTTCAAATTTTTGTTGTGATGAGATAGAACCAAGAAAATTACACATGCCCCTGACACCGGTAACCACCATTATATCTTCTACTTGTATATGAGTTTGACATTTTCAGCTTCCACATGTAAGTGAAATTATACAGTATTTATCTTTTTGTGCTGAGCCTATTTCACTTGTCAATATGTCCTCAGTTTAGTTCAGTTCAGTCATTCAGTCATGTCTGACTCTTTGCGACCCCATGGACTGTAGCACACCAGGCTTCCCTGTCCATAACCAACTCCCAGAGCTTGCTCAAACTCATGTCCATCAAGTTGGTGATGCCATCCAACCATCTCATCCTCTGTCGTACCCTTCTCTTCCTGACTTCAATTTTCCCCAGCATCAGGGTCTTTTCTAAGGAATCAGTTCTTTGCATCAGGTAGCCAAAGTATTGGAGCTTTAGCTTCAGCATCAGTCCTCTCAAAGAATATTCAGGACTGATTTCCTTTAGGATTGACTGGTTGGATCTTCTTGCAGTCCAAGGGACTCTCAAGAGTCTTCTCCAACAATACAGTTCAAAAGCATGAATTCTTCGGTGTTTAGCTTTCTTTATAGTCTGACTCTCACATCTATACAAGACTACTGTCCTACAGGCTTATATATGTCATCACAAATGATAGGATTTCTTACTTTTATAAAGCTGAATAATAAATACTTTACTGTATATTATGTCCCATTTCATTGCATGATGTGGACACATGCACACACATATGACTTTTCCTCATTTGTTGATGGACATCTAGATTGTTTCCATGCAATAGCTAATATAAACACTACAATCAACATGAAAGTACAAAAATCTTTTCAAGATAATGATTTTGTGTTTGGAGATATATATTCAGAATTTCTGAATCACATGCTAGCTCTATTTTTAATTTCTTAAGGAATTTTCATATTGTTTTTCATAATGGGTATACCAATTATGGGGCTTCCTAGGTGGTGCTAGTGATAAAGAACCTTCCTGCCAGTGAAGAAGACATAAGATACTCGTGTTCAATCCCTGAGTCAGAAAGATCCCCTGGAGGAGGACATGCAATGCACTCCAGTATTTTAGCCTGGAGAATCCCAATGACAGAAGAGCCTTTCGGGCTACAGTCCAAAGGATCATGTAGAACTGGACACCACTGAAACCACTTAGCATGCACACATGCACATACCAATTATATTTCCATCCAACAGTGCACAAAGGTTTCCTTTTTTCCCTATCTTGCCAACTCTTACTACCTTTTGACTTTTTAAGAATAGTTATCTTGTCGTCACATCCAAGTTTGTGTGTGCAACACCGTGAGGACAAATAAACCGAAACATCAATTTACAGCTGAGAGAGCTTTACTGCAGGGCATCAAGCAAGCAAAAGGGCATCTCACACTCAAAAGACCACTCCTTGATGGTTTCTAGAGAAGGGTTTTTAAAGGCAAAATCTGGGATGAGGGCTTGAGGGCTGCAGGTTGTGTGACTTTCTTCTGATTGATTTTTATTGCTATATCGGGGTGATATCTCCAGAATCTCAACCTTCTGTCCCAATCTATCTAGGGCCTCCTTGCTTGTGGTCAGCACGTAGTCACCATCCTCCACTTTCATGTTTTATATTGTCTTTATTCACTTGGGAGTTACATATTCTCTACTACTTTACATGAATGTTCAGTCACTTCAGTTGTATCCAGCTCTTTGGCACCCCATGGATCGTAGCCCACGAGGTTTCTTTATCCATGGAATTTCCTGGGCAAGAACACTAAAGCGGGTTGCTCTGCCCTCCTCCAGTGGATCTTCCTGTCCCAGGGATCAAACCTGAGACTCCTGCATTGCAGGCAAATTTTTTACTGTTGAGCCACCAGGGAAGCCCAGTGACCCTATTACTTTAGTTACTAGTAAACTGAAATTTGCAAATTGTAGTCAACTAAATCTCAAGTTACTTCAGTATCTTTCCCTGCTTTAGCATATTCCAAGAACCAGAAAAACAAAAGAACTACCTATTTCATGTAGTTTGGTATTAACATGACTTCTAACTTATAAATGTCCTGCTACTAATCAGTATGGTTGTTTTGGTTATATATATATATTTATCTTTTATTTTAGTCAAAACATTTACTAATTTATTTGCTTGCTATTACTTTGTGTTCATTTTTTCTTTCTGTGTTATTACCAACTATAGTACAAATTTATATGGCTTTTGAATAAAGACCTTAATATATTTTTCAGAGCTTTTAAAATAATATTTTTATTTTGACCTCACCATCTTTTTTCCTCTTCTGTTCCAACTTCTCATCAATACTTATTTATGAGAATTGACTATCAACAAGGCACATGTTAGTTAGGGCTTGCAGTGAATACAAGAGCACAAAAAATACACAAATATATTCCTCTGGTCTTCACCAAGCTTAGCTTTAGCTGGGAACAACGTTGTGTGCTCTTCACTCTTCACTAGTCAGTAAATTACCAAAAGAAAGAGAATTTCTCTCCACTATCTTCCTGATACAGAGTTTCCGATTGATTGTTACTTTCCTCAGACATTTGAAGATACTGGGTATTAAGGATTCTATTTCCTGAGAAGTCAGCTATTTTTAAAATTCTAATATCTTTAAAAATAATATATAATTTCTCTTGAATATTCTCTTATTTTGCAGACTTATTGAGTTTAGATGTGACTCTCTTGCCTTTGTTTTCTGGTGAAGATAACATTTGATTCTTTAACCTGAGAATTTATTAGTTTATCTATTCTGGGGACCCTTCTGCAATTATAACTTTGAATATTGCTTTTCACACATTATCTCTCTCTGGAAATTCCTTTACTTATACGTTGGCACTTCTAATTCTATTTTGTGTATTTCCCAACCTTTTTCCACCATATGTTTTGTGCTTTAGTTCTCTATGCTGAATATTTTAAATTCTCTAAAATCTCAATTACATTTTTTAATCTTTATTTTATTTTTTTTTACTTTACAATATTGGTTTTGTCAATTACATTTTTTAAAATCTCAATTACATTTAAACAATCTATTTAGATATGTTTGATCTGTTGTTTATCAATGAAGGTTTTATTTTATTGACTATGTATGCCATTGCTAAAAGTTCTATTTAATCATTTTTCAGACATGTTCTTTTCTCTCCAAGCCAAATTGTTGTCATTATGTGTGAGTTTAAATTTTCCTTTTATTCCTTTAAACATAAAATGCTTCCTGATTTCAGTTTCTTTCAAACTTGTTAATGATTTTAGAGGATATAGTCCTTCATTTATTCTTTAATCTCATTCTGTCTCTTGATTTGGACATTTTTATTGTGAATCTTTTTAAGTGTTGTACAGTTGCATGAACCTGGGGGATATAAGAATGGTTCTCTTCTGGTATTTTTTGCATTTGTTTCTCTCCTGAATTTCAGGGCTTTCACTAAATGAAGGTCCATTTGTCATTATTGATTTTGTTGTTATTTTTGCTGTTGATCCCTTGGATTCAAACGTGCACATTATATAGATGTGTGTGTGTGTGTGTGTGTGTGTGTGTGTGCATGTGTGTATTTAAATTATGGAGAAGGAAATGGCAACCCACTCCAGTATTCTTGCCTGGAGAACCCCATGGACATAAGAGCCTGGTGTGCTATAGTACATGGGGTTGCAAAGAGTTGGACACAACTTTAGCAACTGAACAAGTGTGTGTATATATATTAGAACTTGGTACCTAGTAAATGTTGTAAACTTTTGCTGCCAAATTTTCTCCATTCTATTCTGAGCTTTCAAAACATAGCACATTCAGAAAGTATGTCTGACTCGTATCATACCTGGCTATCAGCTTCAACTGTATCAGTTCAAATGTTACTGCTCTAGCCACAAGTTCCTTCTCTGTTTGTGACACCTGGGAGTTTCCCTTTTATTTCTTCTTTTTTAATTCAGCTATTTACTATTCAGTTTAAGGTAGTTTGTCCAATACTGTCAAGTGTTCACGGCAACAGTGAGAGGTACATATTGAATCAGAACATGATGTTGACAGGCCAAGAATTGCATATGGCTCTAAGACCAAACCATTCCTTTCTCCTCTCTTTTATAAAATAAATTTGATGAGTTCTGTTTTGGAGTTTTGGAATTCAACTTACTTAAAGTAAAGTTATATATTATCCTCTTTCAGCAACATTGACAATATATAAAATAGAATGTTTAATGCACTTCTGTAGTTTTATCTTAGGTAACACATTTTTTTTTCTTGCTGATTTGAAAAGTAACTACAACATGTCTGCTGTTCAATTTAAAGCACTGTCTATTTTATAATTTTAATAGACTCTTCATCTTTTAGATTCTTTCATGGTATTTGATTCACTTTGTGGCCACAGCTTTAGTAGTGTTTTCTGTGATCTAGAAAGATCTAGCCTAGGCTGCTGACTGGTAACATTCTGGATCTTAATAGCTTCCTCTTCCTTTTCTAATTTTTGTGTCTTAAGTCTTAAACAAAATAGTGGCCTATTCTTTTGTATTTACTATTTCTCTGTTAGACAACAGTAGTGTCATATATGATACATAAATTACTGATTTATTAGAAATTAGTTACTAATTTAGGATGTCCTAATTTATTAGAAATTAGGACATCAATAAGAAACTTAGTTTCCCCTTTATTCCACAGTGATTATTGAGTGTTGACTTTGTAACATTTACTGAGCTAAAAGTGAGGTGGGCTTTACAACCAAAAATGAAGAGGTAATGACATAGTGTTCAGTTCAGTTCAGTTCAGTTCATTCTCTCAGTCATGTCGACTCTTTGCGACCCCATGAATTGCAGCACGCCAGGCCTCCCTGTCCATCACCAACTCCTGGAGTTCACTCAAACTCACATTCATCAAGTCGGTGATGCCATCCAGCCATCTCATCCTCTGTTGTCCCCTTCTCCTCCTGCCCCCAATCCCTCGCAGCATCAGAGTCTTTTCCAATGAGTCAACTCTTCGCATGAGGTGGCCAAAGTACTGGAGTTTCAGCTTTAGCATCATTCCTTCCAAAGAAATTCCAGGGCTGATCTCCTTCAGAATGGACTGGTTGGATCTCCTTGCAGTCCAAGGGACTCTCAAGAATCTTCTCCAACACCACAGTTCAAAAGCATTAATTCTTCGGCACTCAGCTTTCTTCACAGTCCAACTCTCACATCCATACATGACCACAGGAAACCCATAGCCTTGACTAGACAAATCTTTTTTGGCAAAGTAATGTCTCTGCTTTTCAATATTCTTTCTAGGTTGGTCATAAATTTCCTTCCAAGGAGTAAACGTCTTTTAATTTCATGGCTGCAGTGATTTTGGAGCCCCCAAAAATGAAGTCTGACACTGTTTCCCCATCTATTTCCCATGAAGTGATGGGACCGGACGCCATGATCTTCATTTTCTGAATGTTGAGCTTTAAGCCAACTTTTTCACTCTCCACTTTCACCTTCATCAAGAGGCTTTTTAGTTCCTCTTCACTTTCTGCCATAAGGGCGGTGTCATCTGCATATCTGAGATTATTGATATTTCTCCCGGCAATCTTGATTCCCGCTTGTGCATCTTCCAGTCCAGCGTTTCTCATGATGTATTCTGCATATAAGTTAAATAAACAGGGTGACAATATAGAGCCTTGATGTACTCCTTTTCCTATTTGGAACCAGTCTGCTTTTCCACGTCCAGTTCTAACTGTTGCTTCCTGACCTGCACACAGGTTTCTCAAAAGGCAGGTCAAGTGGTCTGGTATTCCCATCTCTTTCAGAATTTTCCACAGTTTATTGGGATCCACACAGTCAAAGGCTTTGGCATAGTCAATAAAACAGAAATAGATGTTCTTCTGGAACTCTCTTGCTTTTTCAGTGATCCAGCAGATGTTGGCAATTTGATCTCTGGTTCCTCTGCCTTTTCTAAACCAGCTTGAATATCTGGAAGTTCACGGTTCACGTCTTGCTGAAGCCTGGGTTGGAGAATTTTGAGCATTACTTTACTTGCGTGTGAGATGAGTGCAATTGTGCAGTAGTTTGAGCATTCTTTGACATTGCCTTGATATAGTGTTAGATTCTAGAATAATGACATATTATGAGAATAAAGAGCAGGACATCCTATTTATACAGGGAGTGACAAGGAAGTCTTCCACAGGGTTTGATACTTGCACTCAGAATTGAAAGATAAATAGAAATGTTCAGCTTGAGGAAGCAACATGTACAAAACATCAAACATCAAGGAGTGAATAAACATGATGGGTAAGAAAAATATAAGCACTGAATTTAACTGAACTGTATGCTATATGTGACAACTTGGCTGGTGATGAGCTTCAGTGAGCTGCCAGATGTAAGCAGTTATCAGATCTTGAATAACTTTGTTTCTATTAAAGGAGCTGAATCTCCTTTAGGAAGTAATGGAGGATAGATGGGTCCTAACAAAGGAAGCAACTTTTCTAGATATACAGAGTTGAAAGGTAAGTGTTAGGGCAGTGTAGAGTACTAAGGGCAAAATGCCCAATGAATGATTCTTATCACATCATGGTGGGCTCTACTGCTTCTCAGTATTTGTTTTTCTGCTTGCCACTTTTTCTGCTTAATATCCAAACGTTCTTTGAGTCAATATGCATGCATAATTCCTCAGGTACGTTTATTTCAGTAGTACTGATTGATTATGTCTAATGACACGCATTGTGCTGCTACTGCTGCTAAGTCACTTCAGTTGTGTCCGACTCTGTGCGACCCCATAGACGGCAGCCCATCAGGCTCCCCCATCCCTGGGATTCTCCAGGCAAGAAAACTGGAGTGCATTGCCATTTCCTTCTCCAATGCATGAAAGTGAAAAGTGAAAGTAAAGTCACTCAGTTGTGTCCGACCCTCAGCGACCCCATGGACTGCAGCCCAACAGGCTCCTCCATCCATGGAATTTTCCAGGCAGGAGTACTGGAGTGGGGTGCCATTGCCTTCTCCATGCATTGTGCTAAGTCTTAGAAATAATAAGATAAATAAGACAGGTTTCCTGTTTTCAGTGATTACTGCTTTACTGAGGGAGGGTAGTCCCTTTAAATAGCATGACTTCACAAAAGTATGCAAAGTTGTGTGTGTGTGTGTGTGTATGTGTGTGAGAGAGAAAGAGAGAGAGAAAAAGAAAGAAAAAGTAGGATCTTAGAGCACCTGACTTAGGAACTATTTCCTGTAAGTAAAAAAAAAAAAAACAAAAAAATTACACTGAGCCTTACAAGATTAATAAAGTTTCGAAAGGTGCTTACTTCCCTTGGGCTAGTATTACTTACTGCTCCAGTTAAAGAGGAGCAAATATTCTAAAAGTCTTCTTCCTTTCCTTCCTGCCCTTTACCTCCACATCCTAAATCTTTTTTTAAATTTATTTTTAATTGGAGGATAACTGCATTACAATATTGTGTTCATCTCTGCCATGCATCAGCAAGAATCAGCCATAGGATAAGTATATCCCCTTACCTCATGAACCTCCCTCCCACCCCATCCCACCTCTTTAGGTTGTCACAGAGCAGCAGATTGTCATACAGCAAATTGCCACTAATTTTACATATGGTAATATATATGTTTCCATGCTACTCTCTCATATCCTAAATCTTTACAGTCACTAGGACTCTCTATCCAGCCTTGTCATTATGAAGGGGGAAAGCTGTAACTTGGACTTTTTTCTCAAATTCCACTCTTCATTTCCTTCCCACTCTCTCTGGTCCTCTACCATCTCTTACTTAAACTTTGGTAACTATCTCACTCCAGGACAATCAATCTTCCATACTGCTGCTAGAGGGAGCTTTCCAAAAGATAAATTTTTCTCTTAATGTTCCCTTGGTAAAAATAAATAAATAAATAAAATAAAACAACCACAGAAGCATTTGGCAGTCTCCTGCTGCATTTTGGGAGAAGTTCAAAACTCTGAGCAGGTCAAAGGACACATCTCACTGGTGATGGTGACTCACCTCATCAGCAAGGCTACTGTCTTTTCCTTTACTTTTAAATCCTTCACATTTTTTTAAAATATACTATTCATAAAGCTTTCCTTCCTACCCTGAAGGTAGAATTTAGAATTATAGTACTTTTCTCTTTGCATGAAATTACTTATGTTATTTTTCTTTACTTGACTGTGAATAATTAAAGGTGGGGAATGTATTTTATTCATCTTTGAGTCCGCGGTACTTGGCAAAGTTCCTGGCCTAGTTTTTGTTGTGTTGAAAGTACACAATACTGTTTGAAGTGAATTAAATAAAAATAAATTAACCCAGAGTTGAGAACAAGACCTAGAAGTTAAATAAGACAATAAATCATGAAAGAAACATTCTTTTGGAAAGCAGAGATGTTAAGAATGTTTCTGTGGAATACCTCTGTACTTAAGTATTCAATGTTTGCCTTTGGGCTTTTCAAAGTTAAACAAGATTTTTTCCCAAGTCCATTAAATGATTTTTAGAAAACAAATTTAACAAAATATAATGAGTAGAATAAATTTTATCTACAGTAACCGTATTATTAGGCTTTTACAAAGTGTCAATTTAATTCAATTCAGAGCACTGAATGTTTGTATTGCTATCCTCTTCTTTATTTGAATTCAGAAGATATCGGTTCATGTGTTTTATTATTTTTAATATGACATCAAGACACTCCAGGGTACATTTTATTATTCCATTTATTCATGCCTAGGGTACATTTTGAGCTATAAACCTAAAGGCTAAGTGCTTTAACCACCCAAATCATGTATTAGTGGATCAATAAAATATACCCTGGAGTATCTTAATCTTATAAAATGTCTCCAAATTCTTATTGATAAGAGCAATTAATCTCTAACAAAACTAATACTTTAAAATCACATATTCTATTCTTACCTATTATATACATTATATAAATAAAGAACAATGGCAGTTTTTTATTTGGATACTTTTAGAGAAATGATGAATTATGCAATCCATCTACTGAAAGAATAGGACATACTTCTCCTCTGAAAGCTGCTATGGATACACAACCCAAGTTTATGTGAAGTATTTTATGTTTGTATATGGTCATTCCTTGGATAGTGGCAATCCAAAACAGAGGAATTAGACAATGGAGTGTTGCATTTAATCAAATATATTTGATAAACTGTGACTTGCCATGTACTTCAAACAATCTTACATTCAATTACAATGGATTGCCTCAACCTCTATTTCTTATTATGGTTTTTCCTCTGCCTGTGTTTAGTACCACGTTTTCTTCTGTTACTAGATTTAGCACACCAGGGCATTAATTTGTATATTATAGATGCTCAACAAATATGCAGTTTAAATGATAGAATAGCTATATTGCTAAACAAACTCATATTCCATTTTGGAAGTTATTGAATTATAAATGAAATTAAGTACACATAAATACACACATATGCAATATGAATAACTAATTATTAAAATAAAATTACCATAAAAGGCAAGAGAAGACAATTATTTATATAACTTTTAGTGTCAACAGTATTTATATGTTAACTCATTTAATTTTCACTGTAAAACTAAATGCTAAGCCTTATTAGACCTTTATAAATGATGAGAAGCCTAAGGCCAAGAGATACTAAGAACATTGTTCATGTTAATAACTAATAGTACTAAGATTCAAGAGGAAGCAGATCTGAAATGTACATGATCTCAACACCATTTTTATTTTCACTGTAACATTACTAAACTAAATGTTTTCAGTTCTTCAGACTTTGTTTAACAAAACTGACTCAACTTTAAGGATTCAGATATCAGTCTGGGGCTGATCCTATTGTAAGCATTTATCATAATTGTTCAATGATGGATATGGTGAAAGTGTAATAGACAGAATAAATCTATGCCATTCTTATTATATACAGTTCATGTTGAATTTTTGTTTTGTTTTTGTCTTCCTCATATGTAGCTCAAAAGAAGAAATGTATAATATTTCTGTGTATTTCCAGACTAAATATTGATTATAGGCAAAAATGCCATCACAAAAGAAAACATTATTTTTGGAAGTGATAGAGTTCTCTATTGTGCATGGAGTTAATGAACCATATTAGAGCAGATTTGAACAGCTGAGAAAAATCACAGTGCATGAGTCAATAAGACAGGAACTAAGCGTTTTTCATGGATAACAACTACTGAACAACTTAATCTGTGTCCTTTCTGCCCCATTTTCACTGACCTGCTTGTCAACATCTTGTCATTAATTTATTCAGTGAAATCTTCACATTGACAACCACTGGTTTACATAGTTGTAAATTTTATTCATGCACTCAACAAATAATAGTTTGAGTTTTTAGTAGGTTTCAAATCTTGTATTAGGGTGTGATGATGTGATGTCAAAAGTAAAAAAAAAAAAAAAAAACAAAACTATTACTTTACCACTGAGGAACAATGTCAAGATTATTCTGCTTTTTGTAAAAAGGGTAGAAAAGATATAGGAAAGAATACATATTAAAAAAATGAGATGCATTACCACAGAGTGCAGGGTTCAGTGGGGTAAAGTAAAAATACACTGTCTGTTGAAGCCAGATTACAGAGTGTTTAAATTTCATGCAAAAGATTTGAATTTAACTCACAGATGAAGGACCTTGATTTCTGGAAGAGCATGCTGAAGATGATGATGTGGTGAGAATAATTTTGTAACCACACATAAGGTAATATATGTAGCACTCAGAAGACTTTATTGTATATCCAATAGGTGCTAGCTACAGTCCCATAAAGAGAACAGAGTCTCCACAGGCACTTAAAGGGGATTATATTCTTTGATGAGTTTAGAGAATAACAGCAAAAGAGATCAGTTGTCATTTATTAAATACTATTGGCAAAAAAAGAATAGGTTGGATTTATATTTATATCTTACTACTTATTACATTTTTATAAATGAAGACATTAACCCCAGTTAAACGAATTACCAAGCTGAGATTTGAAATGAGGCATTTCTGGCCATACATCTCAGTTTTACCATGCATATGCCCTGCAATAAGAAAATGGAGCACGCCTTCAGATTTTGTGCAGTGGTTTTCTGTTTCATGGTGTACTGGTGAGGGCTTACTGCTCATAATGATAGAAACTATAATTATTAAAGATATTAAAAATAGAACTAAGTTAGTATTATAGGCATGAATTAATAAAGCCTCCACTGCAGACAGCATGTTAAAAATTAAGACTACTGCTTAAAGGCACATTTAGGTCATGGGGAAACTGAGGGGAAGGCATAGAGATTTCCCATATGCTTCCTGCCTCCACATATTTATAGCTTCCCCTATGATCAACATCTCTGACTGGAGTTGTGTGTTTGCTACAATTGATGAAACATATTGACGTATTTCATCACACAAGTCCATAGTTTATTAGGGTTCACTCTTGTTAGATATGTTGTAGACACATATCTATTATTTTGGTATCATACAGAGTATTTTCACTGCCCCTCTCATCCTCTGTACTTCACTTATTCATTCCTCATCATCCCAATTCCTGAAAACCACTAAATTTTTACTGTTTCCATATTTTTGCTTCTTCCACAATGTCATGTCATAGAGTTGAAATCATACAGTATATAACCTTTTCAGATCATCTTCTTTCACTTAGTAATATGCATTTAATATTCCTCTATGTCTTTTCATAGGTTGATAGCTCATTTCTTTTTAGTGCTGGACAATGTTCTATTGTCTGGATGTTCTAGAGTTTAATTATCATTCATCTCCTCAAGGACATCTTTTGATTGCGTCCTAGTTTTTGGCAATTGTGCATAAAGTTGCTATAATATCCATGTGCATGCTTCTGTGTGAACATAAATTTTCAGTTTATTTAAGTAAATACCAGTGAGTACAACTGTTAGACGGCATGGTAAGAATAGGTGTAGCTTTGTAAGAAACCACCAGAAAGTCTTCCAACGTGACTCCGCCATTTTACATACTCACTAGCAATGAATGAAGGTTCCTATTGTTCTATATCCTTGTTAGCATGTGGTGTGACTGTCAGTGTTCTGAATTTTGGCCATTCCAATAATTGTGTACAGTATACCTCAGGGATAGTGTGAGTTTGATTGCAGACCACCACAATACAGCAAACATTATAATAAAGTGAGTGATACGGATTTTTTTCTATTATTAGTGCATACAAATATTATGTTAGTACAATTCAGCCTATTAGTTTTTCAATAGAATTATGTGTAAGAAACCATGTAAATACTTAAAAAATACTTTATTGCTAAAATACACAAAAATCATTAGTAACATCAAAAATCACTGACCAGAGATTACTATAACAAATATAATAATAATGAAAAAGTGAAATAGTGTGAGAATTACCAAAACATGACATAGAGACACACAGTGAACAAAAGCTGTTGAAAAAATGTTATTGATAGACTTGCTGAACACCGAGCTGCCATGAACCTTCAATATGTATTAAAGAACACAATATCTTCAAAATGTAATAAACACAGATTTTGTCACTACATAATGATCAAAGGATCAATCCAAGAAGAAGATATAACAATTATAAATATATATCCACCCAACATGGGAGCACCGCAGTATGTAAGACAAATCCTAACAAGTATGAAAGGAGAAATTAACAATAACACAATAATAGTGGGAGACTTTAATACCCCACTCACACTTATGGACAGATCAACTAAACAGAAAATTAACAAGGAAAAAAAAAAAAAAACATGTATCTATAAAGTTCACTAAAGCAAAGCACAGTAAAATGAGGTATGGCAATAAAAGGCGTTAAATTTATCAAAAAAAAAAATAATAAAGTGCTGAAAAATTTTAAAAAAAAAAGAAATGATGAGGAAGTATCTTTGGCTATGATAGTATATTCTTATGCATGTAACTCACTTCACTTTGAATATGCTTAGAAGTCTGGAATTTGCTATATAGTCCATGGAATTCTCCAGGCCAGGATACTGAAATGGGTAGCCATTCCCTTCTCCAGGGCATCTTCCCAATGCAGGGATAGAACCCAGGTCTCCCTCATTGCAGGCAGACGCTTTACCCTCTGAGCCACCAGGGAAGCCCTTGCATACAATAAGGGCATCTAAATAAAGGATGCTTATTCTAACATTTAAAAATGTTTGTGGCCCATTTTAGACAGAAACCTTTAAAATATAAAAATTGGCTTCACTATCTCTTTATGTAAAGCCTGACTGCTAATATAGATTTGCCTTGACTCATGGGCATCACCATGGGTGACCTTAATCACACTGAACCTTAGGGCCTTTTGAGTGGGTAGGGCCATATAGCCCCAAACTACCTTGAGGTTCATATCGGCTTTTTATACTTTTCCTGTTTTTGTCTCAGTGTCAGAACACACTTGGGTTAACCAGGGGACCTTGAAAATGTTACTATTTATCCTCTGTGAGCTTCAGTTTATCTCTCTGTAAAATGGGTCTAATAATTAAGCATTGAGAAGTTTAAGTGAGGTCATATATATAAATCTTAACATAGTATTTGAACCATTGTTAACACCCCATACATTTTAACTCTTATTTTAATTATTGCACCATTGAGGAAAACAAAACAAAACAAAAAGAACACAATATCTGCAAAATGTAATAAACACAGATTTTGTTGTTCAGATGCCCAGTCATGTCCAACTCTTTGTGATTCCATGGACTGCTGCGTGCCAGACCTCCGTGTCCCTCACCATCTCCCAAAGTTTGCCCAAGTTCGTGACCATTGCATCGGTGATGCCATCAGCCATCCCATCCTCTGATGTCCACTTCTCCTTCTGCCCTAAATTTTTCCCAGCACTGGGGACTTTACCAAGGAGTTGGCTATTAGCATCTGCTGTTGCTGCTGCTGCTGCTAAGCTGCTTCAGTCATGTCCAACCCTGTGCAACTCCATAGACGGCAGCCCACCAGGCTCCCCGTCCCTGGGATTCTCCAGGCAAGAACACTAGAGTGGGTGCATCAGATGACCAAAATACTGGAGATTCAGCTTCAACATTATTTCTTCCAATGAGTATTCAGGATTGATTTCCCTTAAGATTGACTGGTCTGATCTCCTTGCTGTCCAACGGACTTTCCAGAGCCTTCTCCAGCACCACAGATCAAATGCATCAATTCTTTGGCATTCTGCCTTCTTTATGACCCAGTTCTCACAACTGTACATGACCACTGGGAAAACCATTGTTTTGACTATACAGACCTTTGTCAGCAGAGTAATGTCTCTGGTTTCCAACACACTATGTAGGTTTGTCACAGCTTTCCTGCCAAGAAGCAATCATCCTCTGATTTTAAGGCTGGAGTCACCATCCAACAATGATTTTTGAACCCAAAAAGAGGAAATCTGTCCCTACTACCACATTTCCCCTTCTATTTGCCATAAAGTAATGGGGCCAGATGCCATGATCTTGTTATTATTATTATTTTTTAAGCTGGCTCTTTCACTCTCTTCCTTCACCCTCATCAAGAGGCTCTTCAGTTCCTCTTCACTTTCTGCCACTAGAGTGGTATCATCCATATATCTGAGGTTGTTGATATTTCTCCCACCTATCTTGATTCCAGCTTGTAACTCATCCAGCCCAGCATTGCTCATGATTGCTCAGGATATTTAGGTTAAACAATCAGCATGACAGCAGACAGCCCTGTTGTACTCCTTTCTCAATCGTGTACCAATCAGTTGTTCCATACAAGGTTCTAACTGTTGTTTCTTGACCCGCATACACGTTTCTCAGGTGCTAGGTAAGATGGTGTGATATTCCCATCTCTTTAAGAGCTTTCCACAGTTTGTTATGATCCACACAGTCAAAGGCTTTAGTGTAGTCAACGAAACAGAAGTAGATATTTTTCTGGAATCTACTTGCTTTCCCTTGCAAGGGAATAAACACAGTATGTCTGTGCATTACTAAACTATTTCATTGTTGTTTTAATTTATATTTTCTTAATGACATATGCTGTGGGTTATCTTTTCTTATTTATATTTGTCAACTACATATCCTCAGACTTCCCTTGTGGCTCAGTGGATAAAGAATCCACCTGCAATGAGAGAGACCTGGGTTTGATACCTGGGTTAGAAAGATCCCCTGGAGAAGGGAAAGGCTACCCAGTCCAGGATTCTGGCCTGGAGAATTCCATGAAATGTATCGTCCATGGGATTGGAAAGAGTGGGACACAATTGAGGGACTTTCACTTTCACTTTCTTTCACATATCTTCTTTGATGAGGTGTCTGTTAAGCTCTTTGGCCCATCTTCTAATCAGATTGCTAATTTTCTTATTTGAATTTTAAGAGTTCCTTGTACTTCAGTCCTTTATCAGATGTGGCTTTTACAAATATTTTCTCCATGTCTGTGATTTTTGTTATTGTCTTATTATTGTCTTTTGTAAAGGAGAAATTGTTTTGTTTCAATAATTCCAAATTATTAATTAATAATTTTATGAATTGTGTCTTTGGTATTGTGTCTAAAAAATCATCACCATACTGATGTCTATCTAAAGTTTTCTCCTGAATGGATGTCCAGTTGTTCCAGTATTATTTGTGAAATGTCTGTCTTTGCTCCATTTTATTGTCATTTTCCTTTGTCAAAGATCAGCTTTGACAGATTCAGTTCAGTTCAGTCGCTCAGTCGTGTCCGACTCTTTGCGACCCCATGAATTGCAGCACACCAGGCCTGCCTGTCCATCACCAACTCCTGGAGTTCACTCAAACTCATGTCCATCGAGTCGGTGATGCCATCCAGCCATCTCATCCTCTGTTGTCCCCTTCTCCTCCTGCCTCCAATCCCTCCCAGCATCAGAGTCTTTTCCAATGAGTCAACTCTTCGCATGAGGTGAGCAAAGTACTGGAGTTTCAGCTTTAGCATGATTCTTTCCAAAGAAATCCCAGGGCTGATCTCCTTCAGAATGGACTGGTTGGATCTCCTTATAGTCCAAGGGACTCTCAAGAGTCTTCTCCAACACCACAGTTCAAAAGCATCAATTCTTTGGTGCTCAGCTTTCTTCACAGTCCAACTCTCACATCCATACATGACTACTGGAAAAACCATAGCCTTGACTAGTAATCCAAGCCTATGCCCCAACCAGTAATGCTGTAGAAGCTGAAGTTGAATGGTTTTGTGAAGACCTACAAGACCTTTTAGAACTAACACCCAAAAAAAGAGGTCCTTTTTATTACAGGGGACTGGAATGCAAAAGTAGGAAGTCAAGAAATACCTGGAGTAACAGGCAAATTTGGCCTTGGAATATGAAATGAAGCAGGGCAAAGGCTAATAGAGTTTTGCCAAGAGAACACACTGGTCATACCAAACACCCTCTTCCAACAACACAAGAGAAGACCCTACACATGGACATCACCGGATGGTCAACACTGAAATCAGATTGGTTATATTCTTTGCAGCCAAAGATGGAGAAGCTCTATACAGTCAGCAAAAACAAGACCGGAAGCTGACTGTGGCTTAGATCATGAACTCCTTATTTGACAAATTAGGAAGATCTGTATTCTAGGCTCTCTATTCAGTTCCACTGATCTATTTGTTTATACTTTTGCCAGTTCCACCTTGTATTGTTTAATGCTGATTTTCAGTGAGTCTTGAAGTCAAGTGTTCTTCAACACTGTGTTGCCTTTTCTGGGTCTTTTGTTGTTGTTCAGTCTGACTTTTTGTGACCCTATGGACTGCAGCAAGTCAGGCCTCCCTGTTCTTCACCATCTTCACTATTTCCTGGAATTTGCTCAATCTCATGGACACTGAGTTGATGATGTCATCCAACCATCTCATCTTGTATTGTTGCCTTCTGCTCCTGCCCTCAATCTTTCCCAGCATTAGGGTCTTTTCCAATGAGTCAGCTCTTCACATCAGGGGGCCAGTGTACTGGAGCTTCAGCTTTAGTATCAGTCCCTCCAATGAATATTTAGCACTGATTTCTTTTAGGATTAACTGGTTGGATCTCCTTGCTGTCCAAGGGACTCTCAAGAGTCTTTTCCAGCACCACAGTTCAAAAGCATCAATTCTTTGGCACTAAGCCTTTTTTTATAGTCCAACTCTCACATCTGTGCATGACTACTGGAAAAACCATAGCTTTGACTATTTGGACCTTTGCCAGCAGGAGGTGCAGATGTGGTTTGATCTATGTATCAGGAAGATTCCCTGAAGCAGGGCATGGTAACCCACTCCAGTATTCTTGCCTGGAGAATCCCATGGACAGAGGATGCTGGTGGGCTGCAGTCCATGGAGCTGCAAAGAGTTGGATACAACTGAAGTGACTTAGCACACACGTGCACATGTATTTACTTATTTATATTAAGTTGCTAATATATATGAGATTGTTTTTAATTTCAAATCTCATCTGTTGCTGGTATATGGGAAAGTGGTTAACCTTTTTACACTGACCTTGGATCTTGCAACTTTGGTATAATCATTTACTAATTCCAGGAGGGTTTTTTTGTTTGTTTGTTTTAATTGATTAAAAAAAATTTTTTTTTTCTACATAAACAGTCATGTCCTCTGTGAACAAATCAGTTTATTTCTACCTTCCCAATTCTTTTCTCCCCACTCTTCTTTCTCTCTCTCCCCTTCTCTTTCTTTTCCGTCCCCTCCCTTCTTTCCTCTCTCTCTCTCTCTCTTTTTATCGTACTAGAATATCTTATCTTGTACCTGATAGGTACAAGTGGGAAAGGTTTGAGTTTCTCACTATTCAGTATGACGTCAGCTGTGCATTTTTTGTAATTATTCTTTACCAGTTTTGAGAAAGTTCTCTTCTATCTCTATTTTATTAAGATTTTTTTCTTATGAATTACTTTCAAATTCATCAATTTTTTTTCTTTCATCTATTGATATTATCACATGATTTTCCTTTTTTAGTCTGTTGATGTGATAGAGTAAATTAATTATGTTTCCAGTGTCGAACCAATCTTGTATATCTGGGATAAACTGCACTTAATTGTGTTGTATAATTCCTTTTATATGTTGTTAGATTTAAATTTTCAATATTTTCCTGAATATTTTTCATCTATATTTATGAGAGATACTGGTATGTAATTTATTTATTGAAAAAATTGCTACTTTTAAGCATTTTTGGGGTAACATATATAATCTATAGAAAATAATAGGCTTCTTTTTGTTTAAAATAGATAAAATTAATTAAAATTTTACGTTCAACCACCATGATTTAAAACTTGCTCATTCCTACTATAATTTTCAATGATCTCATCTCTGTCATTGTATCTTTTTTTCGTCTGACATTCTTTAATGAAGGATTTCATTTTCTCTGACTTAGCATAAGATGTTCTTATTAAATATACTCCTTTAACATCCCAAGGCAAATTCATAAACAAATCATTGAATCATTGCATGGAAAAATGTACGGGGACCCACAGATGGCATTTCGTAGGAGGAATAGTACAGTCAAGTTATTATTCTAGTCTTTTACTCAGTGTTTTCTAAATGTGCTGGTTGCCTAGATATTGCTGGATAGGCTAAAGACTATAAATGAATAGGCCTAGTACAATTATTTTTTACATGATTCATTTTTCTTTCTTTTTTGTGATAACACTGACTAATGTGCTGTAACACTAGAATATGTTTAAGTCTGTTCTGCTTAATAATTCCTGATCTACATCACAATTCACATTCTCCTGTAAAGTAGAAAATGCTAAGAAATAGAGCTATTACAGAAGGCTTTCGTGATATTGGATACATTGAAAAAAATGGAAGAAATTCATCAGTTTTCTGAAATGCTGTTTTATCTAGCCTTCCTTTCTCTAAATTAAAAAGACTTACTCTCTTAATTTTTAACAGAAAAAAAAACAGAACTGTTCTGCTAATTGGAATTATTACCTAAGCAATAATTCTACATATTGGGTTGACAAAATTTTGCTTGCGTTTTTCCTTAACATCTTACAGAAAAACCCTGAACAAACTTTTTGGCCAACCCAACATATTGGAATACTGTATATATAATTTCAGAGATGAAAAACATTATGAATGCTAAAACAGGACAATGAGTATGATTTTACTCAGCAGAAGTTAAGTACCATGAAGGCACAGACTTCTGTCTTCAAGCAGGGCTGTTTCTTCAGCACCTAAAATAGTAAATGGATGAAAAATCATGATGAGACTAAACCTAAGCACTATATCAAATAGAAAGTACTAAGCCACTTTTATGAATTATTTCATTGTATCCTCATGAAAACAAAATAAGGTCTGTCCCATGATTATTAGTTTATGATCGAGCTTAAAAGAGTTCAAACATTTCACTCAAATTTATAAACTAATATATGAAGAGGCAAGGAATCAAATATAAATTGTGAATATATTCTGCCTTTAAGAGCATAAGATTTACTTAATCTCTGTTATCCACGTCACACTAAAGTGTAACAAAATACTTACAGATTCTCATTTCCTTTTTATAACAGCATAATCAAGATGGCAATCAGGTTGTGCTTTGGTGCTGCTAAGTCATGTCCGACTCTTTGCCACCCCATGGACTGTAACCTGCCAGGCTACTCTGTCCATGGGATTTTCCAGGTAAGAATACTAGAGTGGGTTGCCATTTCCTTCTCACTGGATCTTTCCAACTCAGGGATTGAACCCATATCTCCTGTACTGCAGGCAGATTCTTTACTGACTGAGCCACCAGGAAAGCCCACCAATCACATTAATCAGATTAATATAAAACTAACTTCCTATTTAAGGATTAGTGCTCTGAGTAGGACAGAATCTCAACCCCTGTGTAAATTAATAGCTGCTACACTTCTTTCCTATGGCTTCTTCTTTGCAGCTTCTCACAATCAGCTCCCCTGTTCTCCTACCTGTATGGATATTTGTCAATGGTTCTACTCAGTAATCTGCTATCTTTTAGATTCACAGTGTCAATTTTTAACAATTTTTGACTCACTTAATTTCTCCTAACCCCCTGTCCTTTTCCTCATGTACTCCCACATGGGGAAGTCATTCCCCATGTCTAATAAGAAAAATATTTTGAAATTGTATGCTACCATTTAAAACACAACTGGAGAAAATGTTTTAACTGTTTTTTTTTTTTTGCATACTTTCCTACAGTATTCCACAGCATGGTATAGCATTTCTTTTGTGTGTGTGTGTGTGTGGATTTACATTCTTTTTTTTTTTTTTATTTTTTAACTTTACAATATTGTATTGGTTTTGCCATCTATTAACATGAATCCACCACAAGTATACACATGTTCCCCATCCTGAACCCTCCTCCCTCCTCCCTCCCCATACCATTCCTCTGGGTTGTCCCAGTGCACCAGCCCCGAGCATCCAGTATCCTGCATAGAACCTGGACTGGCGACTCATTTCATATATGATATTATACATGTTTCAAAGCCATTCTCCCAAATCATCCCACCCTCTTCCTCTCCCACAGAGTCCAAAAGACTGTTCTATACATCAGTGTCTCTTTTGCTGTCTCGTATACAGGGTTATTGTTACCATCTTTCTAAATTCCATATATATGCATTAGTATAGCATTTCTTAAAACTGTGCTGAAGCAATGGATCTGGCAGAGAGTTACATAACTTTTAACTGGTGACTGGCATGACGATCTAAAACAATTAAAACAACAATGAAATGAAATACTTTAATGTGTGTGTGAAGGGGGATGTCTCTTCAGTCATTTCAGGTATGTCCAACTCTTTGAAACCCTATGGACTATAGCCTACCCCCGGGGCTCCTCTGTCCATGGGGATTTTCCAGGCAAGAATACTGCAGTGGGTTGCCATGCCCTTTTCCAGGGGATCTTCCAGACCCAGGGATTGAACCTGTGTCTCTTACATCTCCTGCATTGGCAGGCGGGTTCTTTACCACCAGCACAATCTGGGAAGCCCTAAACAAAGTAACCTATGTATTTCAGTTCATTTGGTCATTTTCCCCTGGTGGTTCAGAGGAAAAAGAATCCACCTGCAATACAGGGACCCAGATTTGATCACTGGATCAGGATGATCCCCTGGAGAAGGGAAAGGCAACCCACTCTAGTATTCCTTCCTGGAGATTTCCATGGACAGAGGAGCCTGGCTGGCTACAGTCCATGGGGTTGCAAAGTGTTGGACACAATTGAAAGACTAACACAACATAATGAAATGATTTCCTGGAGCATAAACCCTATGCCTTCCACCTCTAAAATTATAACTTTCAAATCCATCTAAAT
The DNA here is from genome assembly GCF_032452875.1 of Bos javanicus. NCBI lineage: Eukaryota > Metazoa > Chordata > Mammalia > Artiodactyla > Bovidae > Bos > Bos javanicus. The sequence continues at coordinate 16,602,307 of NC_083872.1, forward strand.
ATTCCTCTCTTAGTATCTGTTCTTTACTATGAGCCTTGTTCATGTCATGTCACAATTAGAGAAATAAACTCCTAATTAGTTGCTCATCTCAACTCCTCCCTTCCAGTTGGATACCAGAGTGATTTTATAAAAAAATAAAAATATTAGCCTGAATCTCACTTTTCTAAGTCCTTCATGGGTTGTTCATCATTTATAAGTTAAAACTGAATGGCTCATGCACAGCGTATATGACCTTTCATGATCAGAGTCACCACATATTGCCACTTTCACATCTGGCCACTCACCACTATCTACAGTCCACTCCAGCCACAGGTCATGACTTAAAATTCACCATGAACTTTGTGGGATTGAACCTGTTCATCTGCTGCTCCTCCTGCCTGTATGCCATGTTGCCTCTACTCACATCTGTCTTGCTTAGATCCTTTCACTTACTTGGCTAGTTCCTTCACATGGCTGAAAATTAAATCTGGATGGCACCTCCTCACAGTATCTTTTTAATCTTGCATGTGGCTTAGGTGTGCATCCATCGTGCTCTCTCTCAACTGTGTAGGAACAATATTGTTCCTATCCATCAATACTTATTTTGGAGAATCAGCTATGTACAAAGCTCTGTGTTAGTCCCCCAAAACTCAAGGGATACAGTGAAAAGCAGGTGGTTGCATGGCCTGTCCTCACAGAACATAGTGTAGCTGAGAAGAATCTGCATTTGCCTATTTTCTTCCACTGTGCAGTAAACTTTGAAGCTGTGGGACCTCCCTTTGATCCTCAGGCTCCTAGTCACCGGCATATACAGATAGTGCTCACTGGTGAATGAACTTCCTTGTCCTGTGTGGAGTATTCTCCATTCATTTTCAGGACTTCACCGTCATAGGGAAACATATTTCATTTTGAAAGATTACCTCAGGTTCACACTCTGAAACAGAATTATGTACATGGCTTCTTCCTCTTCTTTGCAATTACATTGTTTCTGCTTATTTCAAAGTTTGTCCCATGTGGTGATTAAAGGCAAAAAATGATAAGAAATTGCTTAAGTTCAAACAACCTTTGGATTACTATTCTCAAAGGAAAAAAAAAATCACTATAGAATAAAGTTGATAATGTTTAAAAGATCTTGGTGGACCTCAGGAAAATATTAATAAAAATTGGATTACATCATTGTATATGCCACGGATTCCCATGTGGCACAGTGGTAAAGAATCTGCCTGCCAATGCAGGAGATGCAAGAGACACAGGATGGCCCGTGGGTCATGAAGATTCCCTGGAATGGGAAAGGCAACCCATTCCAGTATTCTTGCCTGGAAAATTATTTGGACAGAGGAGCCTGGCAAGAGCTACAGTCCATGAGGTTGCAAAAGAATTGGACACGACTGAGCATGCCATGTCATGTATGCCACGGTATATGCCAAGTGTTGAGAGGAATTCTCTTTTTCTACTTGAATTTTTAAATACATAATGCAAATATATTCATAAAATGCTCAACTTAGCTATTGTGTTTGCATAGTTATTTAAATATATCACTTTACATAAATTTCCTCCCAGAAGTCTAAACTACCAAATGATTAAAATTTGAAGAGAGTTGCATGGATAAAATTTATCATATTTGTTCCTCATTTTATATAAATTGGCTTAAATATTGTTTCAATTTTATGAATATTATCTAATGGCAATATTTCAGGCACTATAATGAGCTTCTTTCCCTTCTAACAGATTCTTTCTCAAAACAAAATACAAATAGTTGTCTGAATTAATTCTTTCATGTCTTGAAGAACTTCCAAATGATTGTAAGTCCACAGCAATAAAAATTTTACTGCCTACTTACTTGCTAGTCATAATCTCCCCAGAGGTAATGATTGTGCATCTTTTGAATTCAAGATTCATATAAGTTAATATTCAGGGCATCCTCTTTTTCTTAATATTATTACAATCTATGTGTGAGTGTGCATCTACATATATATTACTAGATATATATGAGTGTGTGTGTATATATATCTATATGTATACACTCACATATGGATTGTCATAGTAGTAAGAAATGTGTATTTTTATTTCACCAATGTATAATATCTATACTATTATTATCAATTTAGAATTAAATATGTATAATACTTATAACCACATTATTTTGACTTTTTTAGTTCAAGAAATTTTGAGAATATTTATGCTTAGATTATATTTTATTTCTATATTTATATTCTGAATTTATGATTTTTATATCTATAAATAAATCCATGGGCTATATACAAGGAGCAACTGAGGAAGGGAGCACAGTAAAAATCTACTTAACAAATGTCCAATGGCATTATTTATAAATTCTGCCAATTGGTTATTTTATCTAAAATGTGCAATAAAATGGGAAAATATTAAGTTAATGGATTCAATAACAAGCCATTATTACCAGAGATGTAGTGTGACTTTTGCAGCCCAAAGATTATAGCTGAGCAAAAGAAGGGGAAAGAAGTAGATCATCCATTACATTGAGCAGTTAATGATATTTTATTGCATTATTTATCAAATACTGTGAATGTTATTTGTAGCTGCAAGCTTGACCTTAGCTAATCATAATTTGATGAATGTATATATTGCAAAAGCACCATGACAAAATGCCCTATTGTTTTACGAAGCAGGAACATGAACTAGTATTATGAAATTCAGTAGGAGTGCAGTTTCAAGATATTAATGCTAGGCACTTAATGTGCAAGACCAAATAGATGCTTATAATTCAGACTTGGGTGCTGAAATTTCTTTCTCCTTCAGTAATATAAATATTCAAAACATTTATCTTAAATGATTTCTGCAAAGCATTTTTATAAATGCAGCAGGAAGACAGTAATAATAATATATTATTAAAATATTAGATTTTGTATTCTATCAGAAAAATGTGGAAAAGTCAGAAGCTTTTACCATGTTATTTATGAATTTGTATTTAATTAGATTTGAATATATGTTTTGGAGCAGAAAATATGAATGTGATAAAGAAACCAATACTTACTGCATAATTTTTAATTTTATCATCCTCTAGGAAAGGAAATGTACTATGATTTCCAACAGGAGAACAGTTACTTCATTTTGCATGTATTTTTTAAAGTTTTGGAATGAGAAGTTAGCTCATTAGGATTCTTTATTTTCATATGAAAAGTAATATTGGTGGCAATGAAGTAATATTTTAAAGAGCAAATATAATTTTTAAAGCAGTTCCTAGACTTCAAATCATGAAACTTACTTTATACATGAGCCTCCTAGATTTATCAGAGGTGATAATAGAAATTATATAAGAACTGCCTCCCAATTAAGAAATATATCCACTGAAACACACTATCACTGAAACTTGATGATTAATAAACTTCTTAGTTTCATTTCTAAATGTGAGATTTATCTTTTCCCTCTAGATATGCAAAGAACATGAAAGGTATAAGGTGAGTCTCACTGAAGCTGTTGAGTCTAAATATAAAATATTAACATTTCACAACTTGTTATGTCTAATGCTGAGGGTTTTTTCTTCCAAAATATGATTGTTAAATTCTGTATTATTTCCAAATGAATGTTATATGTGATTAATGAAATTATTATTTAATAAATGGTCGCTTTTTCTCTTTTCTCTCAAGTTATAGTATACTTCCTCATAACAAAGAGGTGGGTATGTGACTTGCTTTAGCCACATGAAAGAAACACAAGAGTGTAGATATCTTCAATGCACTTATGCAGTTTGATTTGATTATGTCCTCCTGGGATCCTCTGGGAGAGAGCATTCAGTCCATTATCAGCTGGACATTCAACCTGGCTCCAGACTCATGATGCAAACTCAATGAAATAGATTTGGACACAATTGAGATTCTGGAATCACGCTCAGTTGAACCACAGACTGATGTAGAATCACTGAACTGATTCCAATAGAATTCCACAGAGCCACAGTTGACTCATAGATTTGTGACTTTATTGTAAGCCAGAATATTAAAAAAAAATTTTTTTTTATAATACAGCATTATCACTCTGTAGTTTAGAAATATATGACTTTCTGGAGTATTATTGTTAAGAGACTATTACATTTTCTTAACTACTGTAGTTAAGAAACATTTTTGTTAATTAAATTCATATTTTAAGGTTTAATATTTTATATTTTATTGTTGGGTAATAGGTTAATAATTATTGTCTAATTTAGGCAAATATTTATGGGAAATAAATAAAATAGCAGAAATGTTTCAGATTACAATGTACAAAATTTAACTAACATTTTAAAACAAGATAACATAATCTATGTGTATTTTATCATTGCAGTCTCCAAAGAATAATGCTTTTGAGGACACATTTATGTTTAATACAGAGATAGCAAATGTTTTCAAATGCCAGCTTCGAAGCCAAACTTTGAATCATTGCCCAATAAATAGGTCCCCCCAAAATGGTGACCGATATAAACAGTTTTTTCTTTACATGTATTTCCTAACTGATAAACAGGTAAATCAATCCAATTCTGTACTTTAAAAGTTTTAGTTATAAATAACAACAAAAAATAGTTAGAAAACAAGGGATTAGAACTTTATATAAGAAAATAAAGCTCAAGAAGACTGACATCAGACACTAAGATGTAGAAATTCACATGGTAAAACAAGAAGGTGATCTCATGTGTTCTGATTCAGACCAATGGACTGTAGCCCTCGAGACTCCTCTTTCCATGGGATTCCCCAGGCAAGAATACTGGAGAGGGTTGCCGTTTCCTTCTCCAGGGGATGCCTCTGATCCAGGGATTGAACCCATGTCTCCTGAATTGGCAGCTGGATTCTTTACCGCTGAGCTACCAGGGAAGCCCCCAATAATGAGCAGATGCGTGTATAAATAGGTCTTCCCTGGTGGCTCAGCGGTAAAGAATCCGCCTGCACTGCGGGAGGCGCAGGAGCTGCATGTTGGATCCCTGGGTCGGGAAGATCTCCTGGAGGAGGGTATGGCAACCCACTCCAGTATTCTTGCCTGGATAAACCCATGGACAGAGGAGCCTGGCATATATAAATATGCTTATCTCTTTAGAGAGAAGAAATAGCATTGATTTCTGGATTAAAGGAAGTTGTATGTGTGTCTGATAAGGTCTAGTAGTAATAGTCAACGAGGAAGTTGGTATCTTAATATAATCAATCAAAAATTGGCATTTATAAGTAGCCGTGGAGCAAAGTTCATTTGTGCTTTACTATAAGTTCTGCTACATATTAGCAGTGTTTAATGAGTAAGTTATCAATCCTCTTTATATCCTGGTTTTATTGCCAATAAAATGGGGATAATAAAACCCTGTCTTATAGTATTGTGATTATTATTAAATAATATGTATCTAAAAGGTAAGCAAAAGGTTTGGCAATAGAGATACCAAGACAAAAGTTATGTTCTTATAGAGGAAGAGCAAGTAACTAGGGAATTTCTGTAAGTGGTTAAGTGCCCTAAGGAGCACTAAGGAGCCTAAGGAGCACACAGTGCAACAAAAACCACAAAGGAGAATATTTAATCATGACAAGGTATTGAGAGGAGACTTTGAGAGCGAATGACACTCCCTGAGTTAAAGAATGTATAGGAGCTAGGCATGCAAGATAGTTGAAACTGTGAAGTCAAATTGCTCAGTTTTTGGTATATGCAATAAACATCCAATAAATACATGATTGATAAATATAAATATAAATATAATAAATATGTATTAATGATTTAAGATTTTACATATTGACAAAATTTAGAAATTATCATTGTTGAGAAAACATCCTATAACTTGTATAATATAGATAAGCTTATTGCAAAAAATCTAAATAAATTTGATACATAGGTGATTTGCATTTTTAAGGTTTCACTGCTATTTTTGAAGTGTTTCAATACACAATTAACTGAAAAAATATTTGCTTGTTTAAAGTATTCACATATATATGCAAACGTGAATTTAACAAAACCTAGATAGTCAAATTTCCCAGGTAAAGCATTATTATATTTCTAGCTTTTTGGAAAATTAAACAAAAAACATTTATGTAACTTTGTTTTACTTATCATTAAAATTAGGCAGTATATATTTTCTAAATTTGTTTGGATAAGTAAATGTTCTTATTTTACTCTCCAGAGATTGCTGTGGCAAGTGTCCTTTTTGTGGAAAGCTATAGAATCTCATAGAAAATCTCTAAATTATTGTATGCATTACCTCTAAGTTACAATATATCTAACACCTGAGGTTCTTTAGGATTGGAAGCAATGCAAGATATCATGCAGTCCAAAGCCATCGTTTCAGAGACGAGAAAATTAAAGTTTGGCGAGATGAAACAATAAAACACAATTAACCAACAAAAGTTGGAACCTAATATTTTCTTCTCTATTATCTGTTAAAGTTAATCAAATCATTAACTTATTTCCTTCTAGGATATGGCAGATACTGTTGGTCATCTACCCAAGACCAATCTTCCTTTTCCCGTGATAAACAATAAATGAATTTATTCTCTGGTTGCCAAGAGAATGAATCACGGATGTCCTGATTACTGGTTCTCAACAGATGGCAGCAGTGTTCCTCCAAGAAATATGAAGAATGATGTTGGCTGTCGTGATTAGCTACAAGCATTTAGTGCTTAGGGATCCAGGGACAGTCCTACACTATGAAGAATTGCCTCATCCAGAATGCCAGTGTTACCAGTTGGAAACAATGGCTAAACGAATCACGGTGATCTTGTCCCACTGTGCCAGGAAGGAGTACAGGGATGGGCATGTTCAGACCAAATACCCAGTTCAGACCAAATGAAACAGAAAGTGAAGTCTGTCATAGATTTCAGTGATTTTTCTCCCTGAAATAAAGAAAGAGATAGTCCTGTGAAGACAACTCATCTTTTCTCCCAGAATCTGCCTCATTTTTGTGTGCACTCTCCTCACAGGATAAGGTAGATGGAGCTGAACAGCCACGATGCGATGATGAGGTCTCTAACATGATAATGAAAGTGTGACAGAAAAGGGGAGAAAAGTCACTAAATGAATGCAAGGAATACATACCTCTGTATTTCTCAGTTAACAAAAAAACATAGCCATTTGGTTATGTGATGTTGGTTATGGTATCTGTCATTTGCTCTGACACAATAGATATCTTGGGTAAATTTGTTGTTTGGAAATAAGATATGTAAACATTGTTTAGCTGTTGTTAAGCCATTCTAATTTATTGCTTGTTTTAAAAAAAAAGCTGTGAACTTTACTGATATTAGGCCCCTGAATATTTTCCTGGGTCCATGTTTGATTGTGTTCTTTTCTTTTATGTGAAGAAAGAAAATATCATTTCACTATTTATTGACTACACTAAAGCCTTTGACTATGTGGATCACAACAAACTGTGGAAAATTTTTAAAGAGTTAGGAATACAAGACCACCTTACCTGCGTGCTAAGAAACCTGTATGCAAGTCAAGAAGCAGTAGTGAGAACTGTACATGGAAAAACAGACCTGTTCAAAACTGGGAAAGGGGTATGTATGACAAAGCTGTATATTGTCACCCTGCTTATTTAACTTCTCTGCAGAGTACATCATGAGAAACGCTGGGCTGGATGATTCACAAGCTAGAATCAAGATTGGGGGAGAAATATCAACATCCTCAGATACACAGATAATACCACCCTTATGGCAGAAAGTGAATAGGAACTAAAGAGCCTCTAAATGAGGGTGAAAGAGGAGAGTGAAAAAGCTGGCTTAAAACTCAACATTCAAAACACTAAGATCATGGCATACAGTCCCATCACTTCATGGCAAATAGAATGGGAAACAGTGGAAACAGTGGCAAACTTTATTTTCTTGGGCTCCAAAATTGCTGCAGACAGTGACTGCAGGCTTGAAATTAAAAGACGCTTGCTTCTTGAAGGGAAAGCTATGACAAACCTAGACAATATATTAAAAGACAGAGAAATCACTTTGCCAACAAAGGTCTATACAGTCAAAGCTATGGTTGGTCCAGTAGTCATGTATGTATGTGAAAGTTGGATCATAAAGAAAGTTGAGTTTCAAAGAATTGATGGTTTCAAACTGTGGTGATGAAGAAGACTCTTGAGATTCCCTTGGACAGCAAGGAGATTCAATCAGTCAATCCTAAAAGAAATCAACCCTGAAACTCTACTACATTTGCCACCTAATATGAAGAACCGACTCACTGGAAAAGATCCTGGTGCTGGGAAAGCCTGAGGACAGGAGGAGAAGGACAAGACAGAGGATGAGATGATTGGATGATGTCACTGACTCAATGGACATGAGTTTTGAGCAAACTCTGGGAAATAGTGAAAGACAGGAAGCCTGACGTGCTGCAGTTCATGGAGGTCACAGAGTCGAACATGGAGTCAGTCACAGAGTCAGTCCAGTGTCACAGAGTCACACAGTGACTGAAGAACAACAATTTAAAGGACAATGTGGGAGTACATTCTTAAGTCCCTTCCTCCTCACTTTTATCAATATTCTCTTGCCAAGAAACAATATGTCTAAGAGCTTAAAAAATAAAAATATAATCTTTAGGATGATAAATAGGGACATTAAATAATTTAGTAAAGTGATGTAAGATTAAACAAAAACTTGTACATAATAAATGACTTCCAGAAAACAGAGAATCCAACTAATTTAGATACTAAAAGTTTATAATTTGAGTTCTAAACAGTTTCTTTCTCACATATGAGAAAATCTTGCTAAATTTTAGAGCTGAAAAAAAGATCACTATTTTTAACAATATTTTATTACTTTTTATTTTATATTACTTTATTTTATTAATCATAACATTAAAATATTAATATTTTATTAATTTATCATACAGTTCATGATTTACTTATATTTCCCAATCAATTTAAGTACTCATAACAAAAAATGTCATAAATAGTTAAACTGATACACATTCAACACATTTTAAAAATCTGCTTCAACACAAACACATAAAATGGAAACTACTCTACATACCTCAGAAGTGTCTACTACCCAACATGTTAGAAAGCACTGAGCTTAATTATTAAGCTTAGGTTAAAATTCCAAAACTATATTCAAGGGAAATCTTTCAGTAAAATTTGTGCCTTGCTATGCATAGTCAACCAAAGTATCACTGAGATCTTGTATTTTTAATGCACAGTGGTCTTTTGGATGTACAAGTCAATGCACATTGACTATAATACCATAGTAAGTCCTTGATTTTCTTTTCCTTGAAATGTACAACATAGTCTTAAAGTGAGTGCCTTCACAACATACATCTGTTTTTTGTGTGCTTGTTGGTAGTAATATGTGTTGTGTAATGTGCTAACAATATGTCTCAAAGTTTCACAAAAATAATTTGCTATCACAAATAGATCATTAGTCAAAAATGGAACAGAAAAGTATTAAGTGGAAATACAGTCTAATTGTAACTTCACATATTATATGCTGGAAATTTTTAATTAGTATATTTTCCTGTAACTAATTCTCTTCACCCATATTTAAATGTAAATTATTGATTTGTGCTTATTTTGCTATTTTTTCCTAAGAATAATTTCTCTAGATAATAACTAGTATTAAACAATGTTTTTGATTCTATGATGACCAGATACTGTAAAATGAAGAGTAAATGTAAAATGAGTAAAAGAGTAAAAGGTACATCTTTATTTTCAACTCCTGGATCTAAAAAAATAGAAGTATTTTTGATTCATTTGGGATATAGTTTTAAATATTGATGCCTAGCTCACATTCCAAAAATTCTAATTAATTGTTTCAGAATGAAGCATGTCTGCATGCTTTTTAAAAGCATTCCAGGTGATTCTTATGCATTGCCAAATTGAGAATCTTTACAAAAAACCTATTCATTTATAATCATTCATGTATATAAATAAGTGCTTTTATGCTGCAAGTCTAAAGAATTTGAAAGCATAAAAGACTTGAAGATTATCAAGTTTCACACATCTTAAAAGATTGATTTTCCTTTGTACCTTTCAGTGAAAGGATATTGTCGTATTTGACTACCAGCAGGAAATTAACTCTATTGGCAATTGTCTAGTGCCCATTATTCAGCTCACATCACATTTCTATGGAAAGCTGTTATCCATATATGAAACATCTTTTCCTCCAAATGCCATAGGTTTGTGTCTCACTGGAGGAGTAGGCAGCATGCCAGAAAGCAAGAAGTGGCAGATGAGGTAGAGAGAGATGAAGCTATGATATCATGTTACACACTTTGTTACTGTGAAATTAATTATCCCATTAGAGTAAAGAAACTAACATTAATTGGCTCCATTCATGAAAGATTAAAGCAGGTTTGTAGCAATTTGTAATAAAAAATATCTTTGTGACACTGTACTCTGTGGTTTTCCAGCAGTTATCTTTACCTACTTATTTTATGTCATTCTGGCTAGTCTTTTCTCTCTCTCTCATTTTTTTTTTTTTTTAAACTCACAGATGTTCCTTGGCATGTACTCATTAATTGCTCTACAGGAGCATTTTTCAAAGTACGTATACTAATTAAATAATTTTCTATTAAAGAAAAAAAAAAAAAAAAAATTTAAAAAAGAAAAAAAAGAAAAAAGAAAACCACTTGTATCCAAGCTACCAAAACCTACATATTTAAAAGCTTCATTCACATATAATGAATACAAATTCTCAAGGATTGATGGCTGCTTAAAAGTTATTATTATATTGACTATTATACTTGCTAATCTTTTAATACACTATTCTCCTTAGCAGTATCAAATTGCCCACTATCATTTCTGAACTGATTCAAAATACAGAAGAGTTTCATGGGGAGCAGGAAATGGGTTCCTTCCTTTATGTCCCCAGCAACTAGTATGGTCCTTTTTCATATTAATATATATATGTACAGAATAAAGGGATGGCTCAATAAAACAATCAGCTTCATGTTCATTTAAGCTCAAAGATAACTGAGTATGTCCACATTCAAAATTCTGTTTTAAACATCTTTATATTCACCATTTTCCACAATTTACATGTTTATGCATCATTTTCACCTCTCTCTGAGATTTTCCCCTGACTTTTTGCCACCAATTAAAGGGGTTTCCCTGGTGGCTCAGAGGGTAAAGCATCTGCTCGCATTGCAGGAGACCTGGGTTCAATCGGAGACCTGGGTTCAATCGGAGACCTGGGTTCAATCCCTGGGTCGGGAAGATCCCCTGGAGAAGGAAATGGCAACCCACTCCAGTATTCTTGCCTGGAAAATCCCATGGAAGGAGAAGCCTAGTAGGTTACACAGTCCATGGGGTCCCAAAGAGTCGGATATGACTGAACGACTTCACTTTGACTTTTTTGAAAGGTTCATAAAGGAGCCCATGGGCCCATTCAAACTAATATCTATATCTAATGTCTATTTTATTTCTATTAGCAAGAAGGAAAATGATGGGATAAACTGTACTTGCAGATGATATGATTCAGTTCAGTTCAGTTGCTCAGTCGTGTCCGACTCTTTGCAACCCCATGAATTGCAGCACGCCAGGCCTCCCTGTCCATCACCAACTCCGATTACTTATGTAGAAAATACCAAGAAATCTACAAAAAGCTCATAGAACTAAAAAGTACGTTCAAGTGATGTGAGATAAACATACAGAAATAAATTATATTTCTATACACTAGCATGTGGACACTGAAGTTAAAAATACACCATTGATAATAGAGGAGGTTATACATATGTGGGAGCAATAAATATATGGGAAATCTTTATATCTTCCACTCAGTTTTGTTGAGAACCTTAAATTTTTCTAAAAAAAATAAAAAGTCTTCAATTACAAAAGTACCACTTAATAACTGTTCAAAAATATTTAGGTATAAGGACAAGATGTGCACAGATTTTATACAATAAAATTATACAAGACTACTGAAAGAAAAAAAGATGCAAAAAAGTGGAGAGAACTATTATAATATTATTCTAAAATTGATAAGGAAAGAGACACTGATGTATAGAACAGTCTTTTGGACTCTGTGGGAGAGGGAGAGGGTGGGATGATTTGGGAGAATGGCATTGAAAAATGTATAATATCATATATGAAATGAGTTGCCAGTCTTGATTCGATGCATGATACTGGATGCTCGGGGCTGGTGCACTGGGACGACCCAGAGGGATGGTATGGGGAGGGAGGAGGGTTCAGGATGGGGAACACATGTATACCTGTGACGGATTCATTTCGATATATGGCAGAACCAATACAATATTGTAGAGTTTAAAAATAAAATTAAATTAAACAAAAATAAAATTGATAAGGAAAGATATAAGAGCCCAAATGTCTAAAATGATTTTGAAAAAGAACAATTAAATGGGAAAAAACTAGTCCATTGATATCAAGATTTAATATATAAGTGCAATAATCAAAGTTACAGACTGGAATAGGGATAGACAAAGATCAATGGAACAGAATAGACAGCCCAGAAATAATCCTCATAAACATATCTCACCCAAAGTGTTAGTCACTCAGTCATGTCCAACTCTGAGATCCCATGGACTGGAGCCTGCCAAGCTCCTCTGTCCATGGGATTCTCCAGGCAAGAATACTGGAGTGGGCTGCCATTTCCTTCTCCAGGGGATCTTCCTGATCTAGGGATGGAACCTGAGTCTCCTGCATTGCAGGAGAATTCTTCACTAAGCCATCAGGGAAGCCCATCAAGTTTTTACAAAACTGAAAAAACAATTTAACGAAGGAAAGTTTGGCTTTTCAACAAATGGTTGAACAGCTTGACATACACCGACACCTCCTGCCCCCTATCCCCCCCAAAATTAAATTCTGACCTAAGTCTTATATCTTGAAAAAAATTTAACTTTACGTGGAAATGTAAGATATGAAACAAACTGTAAAATCTTTAGAAAAAAAATAGAATGTAGGTAAGCATATTTGGAATCTAGGACTAGTCAAAAAGTTCTTAGGTTTGACACTAAAAGGATGATGAACAAAACAAAATATTGATAAACTGGGCTTAACCTAAATTAAATACTTTTGCTCTGTAAAATTACTTACTAAGAGGAAGAGACATTTGAAAGTGAAAGAAAATATATGCCAAGCACCTATCCAACAAAACCATAGTATCTAAAATATATATAGAACTCTCAAAACTCAGTAGTAAAAAACAAGCAATCCTATCAGAATATGAGCCAATGACACTAAGAGACATTTCACTGAACACTATATGCAAATGGCAAATAAGCATGTAAAATAAGCAAATAGGCTAATGATGCTCAATATCATTAGCAGTTAGAGAAAAGCAAGTTATATTAGTACATTCCTGTCAGAATGGCTAAAATGCAAAAAAAACAGAACCAAATGCTGGCGAGGATACAGCAAAATTAATCATTCGTACATTGTTGGTAGGAAAAAACTAGTACAGGCTATCTGGAAATTGGTTTGGCATTTACTTTAAAAACTAGACATGTAACTACCACACACCAAGCAATTAAATCTTATGCATTTAATAGAGAAATTAAGATCTAAGTTTATAAAAATAAGTTCTACATGAATGTGTTATCAGATTTATTTATAATTTTTAATCCAGGATCTATTAACAAGCAAGTAAACAAATAAGGTATAGCTTTAACGTGAGTGTGTGCATGTATGCTAAGTTGCTGCAGTCATGTCTGACCCTAAGGACTGTAGCCTGCAAGGCTCCTCTGTCCATGGGATTCTCCAGGCAAAAATAGTGGAGTGGTTGCCGCGCCCTCTTCCTGGGAATCTTCCTAACCCAGGGATGGAACCCACGTCTCCTATGTCTCCTGCACTGGCAAGCACAGTGTATTAACCAGTTATTTTAAATTCCTGGCCTGATAATTCCAACATCCCTGCTATATCTGAGTCTAGTTTTGATGCTTGCTCTTCCTCTTCAAAATGTGTGTTTATTAAAATTTTATTTATTTTACTTTTTAGTATACCTTGTAATTATTCTTAAAAGCCAGACATATTAATAATACACTGGGTAAAAAGAACTACTATAAATAATCCTTTAGCAATGTGACTGTATGTTATGTGAGCAAGGGGACCATTCTTTAATCGCTACCTGGGAAGCCCTTTAATGTGAGTACTTAGCAACAAAAAAAAATAAACTATTGATGCATGGAGCAACCTTGTTGAATCTCCAGGGAGTTAATGCTGAATTTAAAAAGTCAATTCCAAATGGAAATATACTGCATTATTCAGTTTATATTAATACAACATTCTTAAAAGGAAAAAATTATATCATTGAGAACCGATCAGTGTTTATCATAGGATAAATCCAGAGTGGGAATTAGAGGGAAGTGTATTTGGCTATCAATAGTAATATCCCTGCTGCTGCTGCTGCTAAGTTGCTTCAGTCGTGTCCGACTCTGTGCGACCCCATAGATGGCAGCCCACCAGGCTCCCCGGTCCCTGGGATTCTCCAGGCAAGAACAGTGGAGTGGGTTGCCATTTCCTTCTCCAATGCATGAAAGTGAAAAGTGAAAGTGAAGTCGTTCAGTCATGTCTGATCCTTAGCGACCCCATGGACTGCAGCGCACCAGGCTCCTCCGTCCATGGGATTTTCCAGGCAAGAGTACTGGAGTGGGGTGCCATTGCCTTCTCCAAGTAATATCCCTACTGTGATATTTTTTTCAGGATGTCACAATTGGGCAACCAATACATGATATCTCTCTCTATTACTATGTAACTCCATGAAATCTAAATTTCTCAAAATTAATTTTTAATTAAAGAAAAGTGCATCAGAGGTTTGACACTGAAATAAAAAAGGGTTTTAGAGTCTTGAAGAAATAGTCCATTATAAAGAAAATGTGTAGCCTGAAACAGTTGAAAGGACACCAACTGTGTATAAACTTTGACAATCCTTTCAGGTGAATTATTTTTTATTAATAATTTTATTGGTGTATAGTTGATTATAATGTGTCAGTTTCTGCTATACAGCAAACAGAAGCAATTACAAATATATACAAATATTCAGTCTCTTTTAGATTCTTTTCTCATATAGTTCATCACAGAGTATTGAGTAGCGTCCCTTGTGCTATACAGTAGGTCCTTATTAGTTATCTATATGTATTATACATATATGCAATATATATATATATATATATATTCCTCATGTTGTACAATATATTTTTGTACAATTTTTACACCTGCTAGCTTGTACCTTATGATCTCCTATCCCTATATTTCTCCTCACCACTTCCCTTTCCTCATTTTTCACCACTAGTTTGCTCTCTGTATCTGTGTCTGTGTCTTTTTGTTATATTCATTAATTTGTTTTATTTTTTAGATTTCACTTATAAGTGATATCATGCAGTATTTATCTTTCTCTGACTTATTTCATTCAGCATAATGTTCTCCAAGTCCCTCCTTGTTGCCACAAATGGCTAAATGTCATTTCTTTTTATAGCAGAGTAGTATGCCATCCCGTCTTCTTTATTCATTAGTTGAAGGGTACTTAGGTTGCATTCATATCTCAGCACTTGTAAATAATGCTGTTATAAACATTCGGGTGCATGTTGGTCTTCAAATCAGTTTTTTGGGTTTTTTTTTGGGGGGGTGGCAGGTATATAACCAGGAGTGAAATTGCTGGGTCATATGTTAGTTCTAGTTTTAGCTTTTTGAGAAACATCCATACTGTTTTCCACAGTGGCTGCGCCAGTTCACAATGCCACCAACAGCATACAAGGGATCCCATTTTTGCACATCTTCTCCAACTCTATTCATTTGTGTTCTTTCTAATTTTTTTTTTATTTACTTTCTTTATTTTTGGCTATTCTGGGTCTTCATTGCTGCATGGACTTTTCTCTAGTTACAGAAAACAGAACTTTTTGTTGCACTACGTGGGCTCCTTTTGTTGCAGAGCATAGCCTCTAGGGCACGTGGCCTTCAGCAGTTGTGACACGTGGGCTCAGTAGTTGTGGTTCTTGGGGGTCCAGAGTATAGGCTCAACAGATGTGGTCCATGATGTGTGTTCTTTTTGATGACAGCCATTCTGAGAGGAGTGAAGTGATATCTCATTGTGGTTTTGATTTGCATTTCCCTGCTGATTACTGATGTTGAGCATCTGTTTACATGCTGTTGGCCATTTTCATTTCCTCTTTGGAAAAAAATGGTCTATTAAGTTCTACTGTCTCTCTCTCTTTTTTTTTTTTTTATGTTGAGGTGCATGAGCTGTTTATAAAAGTGACATATTAACCCTTTATTGGATATATCATTTGCAAATATTTCCTACTGTTCTGTAGGGTATCTTTTCATTTTGTCAGTGGTTAAGTTTAATTAGGTCCCATTTCTTTATTTTGTTTTTATTTTCTCTGGTTTAGGACATAGATCCAAAAATATATTGCTGTGATTTATGTCCCAAACTGTTCTGCCTATGTTTTTCTCTAGAAGTTTTAGAGTATCTGGTCTTGTACTTAGGTCTAATCCATTTTCAGGCTGTTTTTGTGTATGTTGTTAGAGAATGTTCTAATTTCATTCTTCTACATGTATCTGTCCAGTTTTCCCAGCACCACTATTGCAGAGACTGTCTTTTCTCCATTGTATCTTCTTGCTTCCTTTGTCATAGATTAGTTGACAGATGTGTGGGTTTATTTCTCAACTTTCTATCCTGTACCATTGATCTATGTGTCTTGTTTTGTGTCAGTACGATACTATTTTGATGGCTACAGTGTTGTAGCATACTTTGAAGTCAGGGATGATGATTCCTCCAGCTCTTTTCCACTTTCTCAAGACTGTTTTGTTTTTTCAGGGTCTTTTGCATTTCAATACAAATTTAAAAACTAATTGTTCTAGCTTTGTAAGAATGCTATTGGTATTTTGATGGAGGTTATAGTTTGCCTTGGGTAATATGGTCATCTTAACAATATTAACTCTGTCAACCCAAGAGCATGGTATAGATTTCCATCTTGTGTCATCTTCATTGTCTTTAGTCAGAGTCTTATAGCTTTTGGAATGCAGGTCTTTCTCCTCCTTATGTGTGCTTAGTTGCACAGCCATGTCTGACTCTTGAGACCTCATAGACTGTAGCCTGCCAGGCTCCTCTGTCCATGGCATTCTCCAGGCAAGAATTCTGGAGAGGGTTACCATTTCCTTTTCCAGGGGATCTTCCCGACCCAGGAATCAAACCTGAGTCTCCTGCATTGCAGGCAGGCTCTTTACTGACTAAGCTATGAGGGAAGCCTTAGATAGGTTATTCCCAGATATTTTATTCTTTCTGATGTGATGGTAAATGAGATTATTTCCTTAATTTCAGTTTCTGATAGCTTGCTATTAGTGTATAGAAATGCAACATATTTCTGTAACTTTGTATCCTACAATTTTATCATATTTATTGATGAATTCTAAAAGTTTTCTGGTGGCCTTTTTAGAATTTCCTATGTATAGTATCATGTTATCTGTAAACAGTAACAGTTTTACTTATTCCTTTCCAACTTCGACTCCTTTTCTTATTCTTTTCTGACTGCTACTGTGAGGACTTCCAAAAGTCATGACGAGTGAGCATTTTTGTCTTGTTCTTGATCTTAGAGGGAATGCTTTTGGATTTTCACCAATGAGAATGATGTTAGCTGTGATTATGTCATATATGGACTTTATTATGTTGAAGTATGTTCCCTCTAAACCCTCTTTATGGAGAGTTTTTATCATAAGTGGATGCTGAATTTTGTCAAAAGCTTTTTCTGCATCTATTGAGATGATCATGATTTTTATTCATTTGTTAAAATGGTATATCATAGATTTATTTTCAAATATTTTAAAATCCTTGCATCCCTGGGAAAATGCCATTTGATTATGGTGTACAATACTCTTAATGTATTGTTTGATTCAGTTTGCTAATATTTTGTCAAGGATATTTGCATCTGTGTTCATCAGTGATATTGGTTTACAATTTTCTTTTTTCTTTTTGGGTCTAGTTCAGAGTGATGCTGACCTCATAAAATCATATCTTTAATTAGAAAAACTTACCTGCACTTCACTAGGCTGAAATAGTTTTGTAACAGTTAATGAGTTTATTTCAAAGCAAACTAAAGGTTTATAAACTCTTATCATTTTGTTAAATTCATTTACCATAACTTACTTTTATTTTTAAAGCATTTTTGTTGGAGTATAAATCAACTGATTTTCAGCATTGTTAGTTTCAGGTGTACAGCAAAGTCAATCAGTTATATCTCTACTCTTTTTTATGTTATTTTCCCATATACCATACCTTGACATTTAGCATTTTATAGTTTAATGATGACCAAAGACATTAGTGCTTAAGATTTGCAAGTAAATAGTACTTAGTACTATTTTATTAGATGTAAAAACCAAAGTAACTTACTTACTACACAAAATTTTAAAGGTGATTTAATTTATTTAAATAAAATTATCTTTTTCTTTGTTTATGATATATTCAACATGCAAACACTTAAAAATAGAGTTTTTATTTTATTCACATATTTTCTATCAATTTTATTATGTGTAAGAAAATGTTACTTATAGAGAACAAATTTAGACCTAATTTATTTAACATTGTGATTTAAAATGTGATAGAATTTAATATCTTTATTAAAGCATGTTTATAGGGCATATACAAAGCATCTTTTCTTAGTATTATAATTTTGGGTGTTATATACCAGATTGCAATTGAAGATGCTATTTAAGATAATAAATGCTCTTAGGATATAACTCAATGGTGTAAAGAAATAATTTCATCACATTTTACTATTCTTATTTACTGTGAAATATTATGAGAATATTGAGTAGGCAGAGTTCAGTATTCTTGAGGAAGAAAAAAAAGTTTGGGTAAAGTTTTTATTTGCTTAAAAATGCACTCCATTCTGATTCAGGAAGATTAATAACATTTTACAGTGGAGGTTCCTAGACTTGAATATTGCCTTTTAAGTTTAGTCACTTTGCTATTTGGTTTAACAATTCCCTCAGGTGCAATTGGATACAGTGTCATAAAACTGTTTATTCTGTATGAATTTGTGAATAAATCACACCCCTCACTACTCTGTAAGGTCCATTTAGTACACACTTGGTAGAAAGACAATGTTTTTCCAAGAAGATGAAGACATATCGTAGCATTATATCTGCCATAAGGTTTAAACCCAACACAGAAATTTATAGCTGCTTTTTTTTCTTTTTTGGAAGCACAGTGTAGTCAAGCATTAAATGTATAGTTAACAGATATCCAATAGTCACAAGAGACTTGACAGCCTAAATTACTTAGTTATAATGAAGATAAATAGCAATCCAAACATGGGTACATATTGCACCCTGCAATGCAATTGACTTTAATGTTGTTGCCAGGCAACTTCCCAGGATAGATTAAAAATACTTCCTGTAAGTTGATGGTAACAAGAAACACACACACACACACACACACACACACACACTTGCAGGAATGACCAAACTCTTATGTTTTAAAAAATAGTGTGACCAGGCTTCTCTGGTGGTTCAAGTGGTAAAGAATCTGCC
This sequence comes from Bos javanicus, assembly GCF_032452875.1. Lineage (NCBI taxonomy): Eukaryota > Metazoa > Chordata > Mammalia > Artiodactyla > Bovidae > Bos > Bos javanicus. The sequence continues at coordinate 16,621,664 of NC_083872.1, forward strand.
TGCCAATGCAGGAGCTATGGATTTGATCCCTGATCTGGTGAAGATCCCTCATGGAGAGCAAATAAGTCCATGCACCACAACTATTGAGCCTCTGCTCCAGAGTCCGGGAGTCCCAACTATTCAGCCCACCTGCTGCAACTACTGAAGCCTGCTTGCCCCAGAGCCTTGCTCCACATAAAGAGAAGCTACTGCCATGAGAAGCCTGCACACAGCAGTTAGAGAGTAGCTGCCCGCTACCACAACTAGAAAACAAAAAAGCCCACACAGCAACAATGACCCAGCGCAGCCAGAAATAAATACACAAATAAAATTAAAACAAATACTGTGACCATAAAATGTATTTGAATACATATGTGGGTGACATCAAAATGAAATTGTTTTATAAAATATATGCTCCTTGGGGTGAGCCTTTAATAGATATATGACCTATCCATAGACTTTCAGTCACTCAAAATTTAAAGGGTAAAACGATTTATTTTCTGGGAAGAAGTGAGTGTTATTAGGGGATTTATATCACTGTTTTAGGAGATTTTGGTAGAGAAAATATTAACTTGAACAAACTGAAATAATCTTTTTTTTCCTAATCATTCATATAAGGGGAATATATGAAATGGTATGCACAAAACTTCTTACATATTTGAGATTTATTTTTTATTTTTATTTTATTTATTTTTTGCTTTCCTAATTGGTTTATCATAGCTAGGTTCTTTTTTTTTTTTTCTTTTTTTTTCCCTTTAATAGAAAATTATTTAATTAGTATACATGTGTTCCCCATCCTGAACCCTCTTCCCTCCTCCCTCCCCACACCATCCCTCTGGGTTGTCCCAGTGCACCAGCCCTAAGCATCCAGCATCGTGCATTGAACCTGGACTGGCATCTCGTTTCATACATGACGTTTCACATGTTTCAATGCCATTCTCCCAAATCTTCCCACCCTCTCCCTCTCCCACAGAGTCCATAAGACTGTTCTATACATCAGTGTCTCTTTCGCTGTCTCGTATACAGGGTTATCGTTACCATCTTTCTAAATTCCATATATATGCGTTAGTATACTGTATTGGTGTTTTTCCTTCTGGCTTACTTCACTCTGTATAATAGGCTCCAGTTTCATCCACCTCATTAGAACTGATTCAAATGTATTCTTTTTAATGGCTGAGTAATACTCCATTGTGTATATGTACCACAGCTTTCTTATCCATAGAAATTAAGGAAACAATTCCATTCACCATTGCAACGAAAAGAATAAAATACTTAGGAATATATCTACCTAAAGAAACTAAAGACCTATATATAGAAAACTATAAAACACTGGTGAAAGAAATCAAACAGAACACTAATAGATGGAGAAATATACCATGTTCATGGATTGGAAGAATCAATATAGTGAAAATGTGTATACTACCCAAAGCAATTTATAGATTCAATGCAATCCCTATCAAGCTACCAACAGTATTCTTCACAGAGCTAGAACAAATAATTTCACAATTTGTATGGAAATACAAAAAACCTCGAATAGCCAAAGCGATCTTGAGAAAGAAAAATGGAACTGGAGGAATCAACCTACCTGACTTCAGGCTCTACTACAAAGCCACAGTTATCAAGACAGTATGGTACTGGCACAAAGACAGAAATATAGATCAATGGAACAAAATAGAAAGCCCAGAGATAAATCCACGCACATATGGACACCTTATCTTTGACAAAGGAGGCAAGAATATACAATGGATTAAAGACAATCTCTTTAATAAGTGGTGCTGGGAAATCTGGTCAACCACTTGTAAAAGAATGAAACTAGAACACTTTCTAACACCATATACAAAAATAAACTCAAAATGGATTAAAGATCTCAACGTAAGACCAGAAACTATAAAACTCCTAGAGGAGAACATAGGCAAAACACTCTCCGACATACATCACAGCAGGATCCTCTATGATCCACCTCCCAGAATATTGGAAATAAAAGTAAAAATAAACAAATGGGACCTAATTAAACTTAAAAGCTTCTGCACATCAAAGGAAACTATTAGCAAGGTGAAAACATAGCTAGGTTCTCTTTCTGGAATAGACTATCACTGAAAGAAGAATTATAAGAAATTTTGATAGGTAGGGATATATCAAAAATAAATCCTACAATATTTGACTCTTAACAAATCAAGCTTATTAAACTATTTATTTTTCTTTTTCCTCTTTGAAGAAACACCTAAATTGAGCTCACTATTTGCACTGTTATTTGAAAGATAAAACTGTAGTCCCCATTTTCCTGGAATAAAATGCCCATTTTAGACCCTTGATTATTTCTTCTGTCATCTAAATAGTATCTGGAGAAGAAAATGGCAACTGACTCCAATATTCTTGCCTGGAAAATCCTATGGCTGGAGGAGCTTGATGGGATACAGTCCATGGTGTTGCAGAGTCGAACATGACTGAGCAACTTCACTAAACAGTATATAGCTATTTTTTTTAAAGTTTCAGAGTCTTCTTCCAGAATGGTTTATATATTTTTTAGGTTCAGTCATTCAGTGAATTTGTATAAAGATTGGGAAAAGACTTTAGACATTTTCTTTCTAATATATTTTCCTTTGATGCCCACAAGTGTGTTTGCTAGTTGGGCTGCAGAGCTGAAGTAGAGAAAGTAGGACTAAGCTTATGAATAGAAACAGTTAACATATAAGAAAGAGCGAGAGCAAAGGATTCCACTTCATTACATGCTCTGTCATGGGCTCAGTTCTACAATACTGTTTCCATTGTTATTGTTGTTTAGTTGCTAAGTGGGATCCAATTCTTATGACTCAATGAAGTGTGGCCTGCCTCGTTACTGTTTCCATTCAGTTAAGTTCAGTTGCTCAGCCATGTCTGGGTCTTTGCGACCCCATGGGCTGCAGGACACAAGGCTTCCCTGTTCATCACCAACTCCCGGGGCTTACTCAGACTCATGTCCATCAAGTCAGTGATGCTATCTACCATCTCATCCTTGGTTGTCCCCTTCTTCTCCTGCCTTCAATCTTTCCCAGCATCAGGGTCTTTTCAAATGACTCAGATCTTCGCATCAGGTGGCAAAGGATTGGAGTTTCAGCTTCAGCATCAGTCCTTCCAAAGAATATTTAGGACTGATTTCCTTTAGGATAGACTGGTTGGATCTCCTTGCAATCCAAGGGATTCTAAAGAGTCTTCTCTGACACCACAGTTCAAAAGCATCAATTCTTTAGCACTCAATTTCTTCATAGTCCACCTCTCACATCCATACATGACTACTAGAAAAACCGTGGCTTTGACTACACGGACTTTTGTTGGCAAAGTAATATCTCTGCTTTTAATATGCTGTCTAGGTTGGTCACAACCTGCAGTGATTTTGGAGCCCCCCCAAGTAAAATCTGCCACTATTTCCACTGTTTCCCATCTATTTGCCATGAAGTGATGGGACCAGATGCCATGATCTTAGTTTTCTGAATGTTTAGTTTTAAGCCAATTTTTTCACTCTACTCTTTCACTTTCGTCAAGAGGCACTTTAGTTCTTCGCTTTCTGCCATAAGGGTGGTCTCATCTGCATATCTCAGGTTATTGATATTTCTCCTGGTAATCTCAATTCCAGCTTGTGCTTCATCCAGCCTGGCATTTCCCATGATGTACTCTGCATATAAGTTAAATATACAGAGTGAAAATATGCAGACTTGATGTACTCCTTTCCCGATTTGGAACCAGTCTGTTGTTCCACGTCCAGTTCTAACTATTGCTTCTTGACCTGCATACAGATTTCTCAGGAGGCAGGTAAGGTGGTATGGTATTCCCATCTCTTGAAGAATTTTCCACAGTTTGTTGTGATCCACATAGTCAAAGGCTTTGGCATAGTCAATAAAGCAGAAGTAGATGTTTTTCTGGAACTCTCTTGCTTTTTTAATGATCCAGTAGATGTTTGCAATTTGATCTCTGGTTCCTCTGCCTTTTCTAAATCCAGCTTGAACATCTGGAAGTTCATGGTTCATGTACTGTTGAAGTCTAGCTTGGAGAATTTTGAGCATTACTTTGCTAATGTATGAGATGAGTTCAATAATGGGGTAGTTTGAGCATTCTTTGGCATTGCCTTTCTTTAGGATTGGAATGAAAACTGATCCTTTCCAGTCCTGTGGCCACTGCTGAGTTTTCCAAGGTATATTTAGTGCAGCACTTTCACAGCATCATCTTTTAGGATTTGAAATAGCTCAACTGGGTTTCCATCACCTCCACTAGCTTTGTTCATAGTGATGTCTTTTAAGGCCCACTTTGCATTCCAGGATGTCTGGCTCTAGGTGAGTGATCACACTATTGTGGTTATTGTGTTTCTGTTAGGTCACTTTATTTCTTGAAATTAGTTAATGCAAATATTAATGAAGAATTACTCGAAGTTTATTCACTGGGACAACCAAATATACTGTGTTCTATCAACTGTACTAAATTCTAGAAACAATAACAACACGAATAATATGCCATGATAGAAGAAACTAAAAAATCCAAAGATAAAATATTAATAATAATAATTCAAATTAGCATTTATAGAATGCTTGTGTATTCTGGGCACTTAAGATTTTTACATGTATCATATCATTTGATCATTAAAACAAGCCTTTAAATGTTATTCTTTTTATTCATAATTTGCAAGAAAATAGGAGCATGAACATTTAAAATTTTAAGAAAGACCCCAGAATGGCAGAACTATTTCATAAATTTATCTTACTTCATAGTATAATGAATTAGTATAAAACATTTTAGTCATGAAATGTGACTGTTCCTATTTTGTTAGATTGATAACCATTTACAGTGATGTGCAAGATGCACTTCAGATCTAGTATGGAGGCAAAGAGACGGGTTGTGGAGCCATTGTAAGATCCCAGATATAAGTTCAAGTATTAAAAAACTACTTGAAATAAGAATAGAGAGGTTGCAAAATAATTATAGAACTAAAATTAATGTGGAAGGTGCTGTTGAAGAAGAGGAAACAGTGAAGAATGACTTGACTTTTCTAGAATTTGGCCAAAACTCTAAGTGAAAAGGTGATAACAAGAAGCAAAGAAGATTGTTCATAGGCGAAAGAATAAAATGAAATGTCAGACCTGAAGACAGAATGCCTAATATTTGAATACAAGCTTTTGAAAATCAGCAGAGCATTCATAGCTAGAAACACCAGTTTGCAAATGACAAATTGCTGGAATTATGTTCTAAATTAGGTGGGAAGGAATGAGATCTATAGCCTGAGAGGTATGGATGGTAGATTGAAACGGTGTGCAAGTTCTCTTCTGAGAGTTTTTGTTTCAGCATTAATGGAAAAAGAGGAGGCAGCTTAATGGTAGGAGACAGGGGTGGTGTGGGAGATTTGAACAGATCAGAGATGTTATAAAAGAACAGATTTATGAGAGTAATTTTTCTTGAAAATGCAGTAAGACCATGTCATACCAAGGGGCCCATCTAAATTATGCTCATGAATTGATTATGAAACCAGTCAGGAAAGTGCAATTTCTATCTGCTCCTTCAGTTCCCCATTTGGTCATGAAGGTTAGATTTAACCTGGTTGGAACTTGACCAAGTTAGTATAACAGAAGTCGTGAGGAACAGGAAGGAGGAATGGAGGAGGAAGAGGGCAGAGGGAGGGCAGGAGAGAAAGAAACTTAGAGACAGAGAGAGAGAAACATTTTTGTTCAGTAATGTCTATACTAACCAGATCTGCACATTAATGGTAGTTAACAGCAGTTTTAACTGTCTCAAACAAGAAAGCATTTCAAGGAGGAAACTTTTCAAGAAAATGATCAATGAAATTCAAAAGTTTTTTTGTTTTAATTTCTTTTACAAGTATTTAAGGAAAAATTTGAATGGATAAGAAGAGAGAAAAAGGTAAAACAAATAATTTGTTAATTTCCATGCAGCTAAATAAATTTTAAGAATCAAAACCTTGAGCTAAATTGACTATTGTGAGAAAATCTGGAGCTTCTAAGAATGGATTTTAATTAGCATTAGACAAATTCTCAGACCAGGAAATCATATGCATCAATCGAAAAACTGTACAGAAAAATAGATTCTTGCTTTTCATTATTCCCCTCACTAACACAGTGTTTACAATATTGTACTTGTTCAGCAAAATGTAGCAAGTTAATCCTATTCTCATAAGAATAATTTCAAACCCAAGAGTCTCCTTTATAAAATGCTAGGCACATATTAGCTACTTTTTATTGATTTAGACAATATATGAGTTGTCAAAAAAAAAATCTCATTTTTTAGAGCTGTAACAAAATTTCCTTAACTGTAGATGTTTGAAAACAACCATTAGTCACTTTTTTGAGCAAAAATAAATTTAGTCCATGTTGAAGATCTATAATCCTAATCACGGTGTCTTTTCTGGTTTTTCTGACTAGGTACCTTAATGGCTGACTGCTCAATAGGTGCTACAAGTGTACTTGTTATAGGGCTGTCTCGCTTTGAACCAGATGGGGAGAACTGCTTATTAATTCAAGCTACATTTCCCAAACTGACATTTCCCTAATTTAATCAGCAGAAGTAGTAGCTATTTGAAGCTGAATTCAGTGTAATAAATGATTGTTCATTTTATAGGCCAAATGCTCCTTCTCCCTACAAAGCAAATTTAACCCATAATGTGACTGAGTTCTAGTTGTACTGCCACACATAAGAATTTATAACAATGATCTATGGCAAGATGCATCTTGAGTTTCAGTTGGTGAAACGGAAAGTAGGCAAAGATATCTGTTCTTTATGTCCCCACCCTAGCAGCAGTGATGGATGAGTAATCTAGGTGAAAATTGTGGGGAGGAAAAGAAATGGATGAAAGCCACGGTGACACTGGACCCTGATGAAATGTTTATGCTTCAAATCTAGCAAGACAGAATTACTTCACTACATCAGAAAGTCTGATTTCTAGAAGAGGGCACAGTAGCCTTCAGGTGTTCTAACCGGGGCAAATTTGGAAAGGCCTCTTGAATGACATGGATATCAGACTTCTTTTCCTCAATTACCACTCATTCTACATTTATTAATCTCCACAGTACACTAGATATTATGGTAATAACTACACATAAAAAGATAAATACAACATGATGCCTGTGAGGAGAGGGGGTAAATGGGGAGAGGCGATAATAAGGTTGAAGGCATATAAATACATACACATGTAGCATATTTTAAGAAGTGAAGGAACATGAGTTTGGAGTGGTAGACAAGCTGCATAGTATTTAATATCTTGATAGCAATCTAAGTTTAGAGTTTGTTACCAGTAGACAATGGTGAGTTCATAATAACCGAAGATTTTAGTAGCCAAGGAATGATATCTTAATATTTGAGTTTTAGAAAAATCATCCTGGCACAACTGTGAAAGGATTAATGAGTATACACACCTTTGAAGCAGGCAATCTGTTACATTAGTTAATAAAGAATAAGATGAAAGACAGAGGAAGAGATGATTGGATGGCATCACTGAATCAATAGACATGAGTTTGAGCAAATTCTGGGAAATGGTGAAGGACAGGGAAGGCTGGCATGTTGCAGTCCATGGGGCCACAAAGAGCTGGACGTGACTGAGCAAATAAACAACAACAACAAGGAAAGAAAATGAAACAGAATAGTAAAGTGGACAATTAGGATCCCATGAAAGATGAAGGTGTTATTTGCTTTTGTCTGGCTCTTTGTGACCCCATGGACCGTAGCCCATCAGATATCTCTATCCATGGAATTCTCCAGGCAAGAATAGTGGAGTGGGTTGTCATTCTCTTCTCAAGGAGATCTTCTTAATCCAGGGATTGAACCTGGGTCTCTTGCATTGCTGGCAGATTCTTTACCAAGTGAGCCACTAGAGAAGCCCAGGCTCTCATAGGAAAGTTTTTTTTTTTTTTTTTTTTGGTATTGAGGAATATGTACACAAATATTTATGCTAAGGGAAAAAAAATCCAAAAGAGACAGAGATTGATAATGCACTAAGAAAGATAATATTAACTAAATCAAGATTGCTAATCAAAAGTGAAAGTGTTAGCTGGTCAGTCGTATCCAATTCTTTGCTACTCCATGGACTGTAGCCTGCCAGGCTCCTCTGTCTAGAGAATTTTCCAGGCAAGAATACTAGAGTGAGTTGCCATTGCCTTCTCTAGGGGATCTTCCCAACCTAGCAATTGAACCAGGGTCTCCTACAATGTAGGTGGACTCTTTACTGTTTGAACCACCAGAGAACAGATATAAAACCAGTGGGAAGCATATCTTATTAGAAGAGAAAAATAGATATTCTTCTAGGGTTGAAATAAATGTGTTATAGCTTTTCCAGATAAGTTGTCTTGTGGGGGGTGGGGGGGGTGGATGAATTTACCTTCTGAGGTTAAAATTTTCCTTTACAAACCAGTATTTTATTTAATCATGAATTAAGCTTATCTTGAAATGGTAGAGGACTTAGAGAAAATGCTGAAGGTTTTTAAATGACTAAGGAGAGACCAGAAGAGGGGCCAGCTATAATATCAAGAATTACTGATGAATGGCAGTGATTACCCAGTTGAAGACTGACACTACACTTGGGTAGTGGTAGCTGCCTTAAAAGTTTCAAAATTGCCTCTAGAACTCTATAGTCACATATGTGCAAAAGAAAAGAAGGGCTTTTGCCAGATTTGGGGGAAGGAAGGTGTTTTTTTTTTTTTTTTTTGGATGGAGTATCAGTCTTTGCTACAGAAAACAAAAACCAGATTGGATATTTTAACAGAGGGAATTTAATAGATGGATTGGTAATGGTTTAAGGGCTAAGAAGCCTAAACTGACAGTGAGCCAACCCAGAGATTAGTAATGGTAGGAAGGTGTTACTATTCCTAGAGCTGAAAGGATCCAGGGAGGAAATAGTGTTACCTGAGCCCAGAGAGTGGGGCTGCTCAGTGGGAGATAGAACTGTGATGAAGACTGCCAGTGAGAGCTGGAACTCTGGAAGGGAGGTGACTACTGCTAGAAATGCCATCTGAGGGCAACGCTAGGGATGGAGAAGCTCCCTGACTTTTCTACTGCTCCTGCCCAGTCTTTACCAAAGCCACTCACTGACAACTTGCCTGGAAGCCAATTGTCAGAGGAAGCTGGGAACTAGAAGTCCCCTGTGATGTAAAACAGAGATGGGGCTGGGCAGCAAGAATGGATCTGAAAGGCAATAAATCCTGACTTTAAATGTGGGTATTTGTGCATATTTTTTGATTAATAAATGCTTGACTCTGAAAATAACTAATTATTTGTATAATTCTATAATTTGAATGACATATTTATAGACAGTATATGATATTGATAATTTTATTGTCACTTTAGAGTATGTATAGTCCAGAGAGGAATACAGACGGATTTCTTGATAACACTTATAAAGGCAATTGTGATGATCATTATTAGACCCAGGCTTTAAAGAGTGCTTACTATATCACACAATTTACAAGAACTTTCTCATTTATTTCTGTAAAACAAACAAAACTTAGAAGTTGCTGCAAATATTATGTAGCCCATTCACATCCCAGAACTTTTATTATTAATCACTATACTATTTGAGAAAATTACATAATTATATAGTCAAAGCTCATACATTCACTGAACTAACTCCTTGCCTTTGTTAAAACAGAAGAAGCCATTTTAAAGGATTTTGATAAAACATTCTATGATCTTAATTTTCTCATTTCAAATCTACTTGTAACTAGAGACAGACTGATTGATCAGAACATATGACTCGTGAGCCATAAATATAAACAAACTTAAGTCCAGGAGAATAGTTGATGGATTGCCTCAGTATTTAACACAAAACAGACAATGAATAATTATTCATTTTTTTTTAGAAAAATGAGTTCACAAATGTTTAATATTTAGAGAATACTGCAAGGAACTGAGTACATCAGACACTGATTATAAAAAGAAGAGCTAGTAAAGAAAAACAAATTAAAAAAAAAAAGTAAAGCTTCAGGTAAGATAATGAAGAAAAGGGTATTAGAAAGATTGTAAATACAACTGGGAAAAGGAAGAAAATTGATTGGATTTTGCCAAGAAACTATTTATGACTCTGTAAAATAATGCTGATAGAAGGTTGAGGCCAAATCTTCTGCTGAAATGACTTTTCAGAAAATCCCATTTTTTTGTCCATCAGAACAATTGTCAGATCTCTCTAGTTTTAGGAGTTGTTAAGATTATTGCAAAAAGGTTTACATTAGAGAACAGTCTTTTTTTTTTTTTTCAAAATATTGCACTTACTAGATACTGTATTTCAATCAAATGTATTTATAGAAATCATGAGGGAAACAAAAACTATTTTTTTCTTCATATTTCAAAGCTTCATGATCTATTACATAATTACTATCTAAATATGGGGAAAATGCAGAATTTTATTAAATTGTACAATTTCTTGTACCTAAATTAAGAGGATTTAGGTACAAATCCTCTTTGTTGTTCAGTTGCTAAGTCATGTCCGACTCTTTGTGACCCCATGGACTGTTGCCCTTCAGAGATTTTTCCAGGCAAGAATACTGCAGTGGGTTGCCATTTCCCTCTCTAGGGGATCTTCCTGACCTAAGGATCAAATCAGCGTCTCCTGTATTAGCAGAGATTCTTTATCACTGAGCCACCTGGAAAGGCTTTAACCTTACAGGTCTGTTAAAATTCCCTGCTGAAAGTCTTCCATTTCAAACCCAAAGGCTTGGATCCAGTAATATTATAAAGGAGCAAAAGAAACCTATATATTTTTTTCAGCTTCTCTGTGTGTGTGTGTATACATATATAATGTAAATGTAGTCATATATAAACTATATAAAGTCACATGAACACTTTTGCAGCTAAGCCAGTTTTCCAGCTTCCTATACCAAGGAATGAAGTGAGAGCCTTATTCTGAATTTTTAAAGGAGAATAGAAGAGAATAAGGGTGACATTTTAGTCTTAGGAAATGAACCACAGGGAATAGGAAAGTCAGAATCCACACAGATCAATGATCGGTAATACTTATAAATTTAAGTGGAGATGAATGGATAAAGCCATTTTAGTTCATGTAGTTGTCTTGCAGTAGTTGGTTAATTAAAAAAAAGAAAAGAAAATGAGCCCTGAATGCTCAAGGAATCAATGTGATTGTGCTAGTGTAATAGTGTGTGGTGGTATGGAAGGAATAAAGTTCATTCAGGTGGCTTCCCTAGTAGTTCAGCTGGTAAAGAATCTGCCTACAATTCAGGAGACCCCAGTTCAATTCCTGGGTCAGGAAGATCTGCTGGAGAATGGATAGGCTACCCACTCAAGTATTCTTGGACTTCCTGGTGGTTCAGATGGTAAAGAATCCACCTTCAATGTGGGAGACCTGGGTTCAGTCAATGGGTTGGGGAAGATCCCCTGGAGAAGAGAATGGCTACCCATTCCCAGTCCAGTATTCCCAGTCCAGTATTCTGGCCTGGAGAATTTCATGGACAGTGGAGCCTGGTAGGCTACAGTCCATGAGGTTGCTAAGAGTTAGACACGACTGAGACACAACCAAGAAACTTTCACTTCACTTAAGGGAATTGTTGTAGGACATGGTAAACCAGGACTGGAGATTGCTTTGTATGTATGCCTTGAGTGGAGAGGCAAATATGAAGTCAAGTGTGATAGAAAAAGTTGCCCATACTTCATACAAATATAAATATCTTCCCTTTAGTGAAGGAATTGCCAATAAAGCCACATTTTTTTTAAGTTAACTGTTTTGTTTGCTTGTGAAACTCTGGATTATTCATGTAGCCTTCATGAAAATATGCTTTGTAAGAGTTTACTGTTTAACCTAATTCATAGGTGACTTCCCTATAGCTCAGAAGGTAAAGAATCTGCCTACAACGAAACAGACCTGGGTTCAGTTCCTGAGTCTGCAAAATCTTCTGGAGTAGGAAATGGCAACCCACTCCACTATTCTTGGCTGGAGAATCCTGTGGACAGAGGACCCTGGCAGGCTACAGCCCATGGGGTCACAAAAAGCAACATATGCTGGATATATTTGACATGATGGGATGTTATATGGGACATATTGTATGGGATTTATATTTTTTTCTCCTTAGATCTGAAACTATGTTCTTTCTAAAAGTATCAGGCTTCTTGACAAATTGGGAAATATTATTTTGGAATAAAATTTTTTAAAAGGCTATTCAAAATAAAATTACTACTGTAGAAGATAGATTTTAGGAATCAAAATAATAAGCCTCAGTTGAATTCAAAATATAAAGCCTAATGATAGATCCAAAATCACTGCAGATGGTGACTGCAGCCATGAAATTAAAAGACGCTTACTCCTTGGAAGAAAAGTTATGACCAACCTAGATAGCATATTCAAAAGCAGAGACATTACTTTGCCAACAAAGGTTCATCTAATCAAGGCTATGGTTTTTCCTGTGGTCATGTATGGATGTGAGAGTTGGACTGTGAAGAAGGCTGAGCACTGAAGAATTGATGCTTTTGAACTGTGGTGTTGGAGAAGACTCTTGAGAGTCCCTTGGACTGCAAGGGGATCCAACCAGTCCATTCTGAAGGAGATCAGCCCTGGGTGTTCTTTGGAAGGAATGATGCTAAAGCTGAAACTCCAGTACTTTGGCCACCTCATGCGAAGAGTTGACTCATTGGAAAAATACTGTGATGCTGGGAGGGATTGGGGGCAGGAGGAGAATGGGACGACAGAGGATGAGATGGCTGGATGGCATCACTGACTCAATGGACGTGAGTCTGAGTGAACTCCAGGAGCTGGTGATGGACAGGGAGGCCTGGCGTGTTGTGATTCATAGGGTCGCAAAGAGTCGGACACGACTGAGTGACTGAAATGAACTGAACTGAACTAAATGATAGATTTGATTAATGTAAATATAACAACAGTGGTTTTTCCAGTAGTCATCAATGAATGTGAGAGTTAGATCATAAAGAAGGATGAGCACTGAAGAATCTAAGCTTTCAAATTGCAGTGCTGGAGAAGACTTTTGAGAGTCACTTGGACTGCAAGAAGATCAAATCATTCAATCCTAAAGGAAGTCAACCCTTAATATTCATAAGAAGGACTGATACTGAAGCTGAGGCTTCAACCTGATGTGAAGAGGTGTCTCATTGAAAAAGTCAATCTTTCCCTGATGCTGAGAAAGACTGAAGTAAAGGGGAAAGGGGAAGTGGAGGATGAGATGGTTAGATAGCATTACCAACTCAATGACATGAATTTGAACAAACTCTGGGAGATAACCAAGGACAGAGGAGCCTAAGGTCTACAGGGTTGCAAAGAGTTGGAAATGACTTAGCAACTGAACAACAATTTTGGGTAGCAAATCCTATTAATAAATTTTCTGCTGCTGCTGCTGCCAAGTTGCTTCAGTCGTGTCTGACTCTGTGCGACCCCATAGATGGCAGCCCACCAGGCTACCCTGTCCCTGGGATTCTCAAGGCAAGAACACTGGAGTGGGTTGCCATTTCCTTCTCCAATGCATGAAAGTGAAAAGTGAAAGTGAAGTTGCTCAGTCGTGTCCGACTCTTCACGACCCCATGGACTGCAGCCCACCAGGCTCCTCCGTCCATTGGATTTTCCAGGCAAGAGTACTGGAGTGGGGTGCCATTGCCTTCTCCCAATAAATTCTCTAAATTTGAGCAAAATTTATGGTCCCACAAAATAGGCTGGGCTAAGATTTAGCAGTTTGTAATATGAAATCGGAAAAAGGAATGGCAATCCACTTCAGTACTCTTGCCTGGAAAATCCCATGGACGGAGCAGCCTGGTAGGCTGCAGTCCATGGGGTCACAAAGAGTCAGACACGACTGAGCGACTTCACTTTCACTTTTCACTTTCATGCATTGGAGAAGGAAATGGCAACCCACTCCACTGTTCTTGCCTGGAGAATCCCAGGGATGGGGGAGCCTGGTGGGCTGCCGTCTATGGGGTCGCGCAGAGTCGGACGCGATTGAAGCAACTTAGCAGTAGCAATATGAAATCACTCTCTAGATGAATTCCAAACATTATGTCTCTCCCTTTCTGAGAAATAAACCATAAAAACATTCAAAATACCCTACAAGTCACATTGTAATTTGTGCCATATAACAATTTGCATTCAAAATCACTGATAGTTTATAACAACTCTAGGAATATAATGCAAGGCCACATGGCCTATAGCTTGAACAATTTAGCCTTGTGGATAATTCTTTACATAATAAATGTTTCTGGTAAAATCTGAATCACAGCCAACTCAATGTTAGGTTAAAGCTCTGAATATACCGTCAACTTGGTAGACATTTCATTTTTTTTTTCCCCTTCGAGTGAACCAGACAAAATGTAATTTGGGTCAGAATCTGAACAGCTCTTTTGGATAAAACATATCTCAAACTTGAGTCTTCTTTGTCCTTGTTTTAAGTGTCTCTCCATGGCTGACATAGGAGAAAGCTTTTTATGAAGTATTGTTAATGATCAAATACTCAATTATACTAAAAAGTGTTTAGGACGTGTCAGTGATTAGAGTATCACCTATACCCTTGCTGATGTAGTGACTATGACATTTAGATGACCTGATATTGGGCCCTTAGTTACATTTATCAAATCTATCATTAGTCTTTAAATTTTGAATTCGACTGAGTCTTATTACCTTGGTTCTCAAAATCTGTCTTCTGCATGTAGTAACTTTATTCTGAATGACCTTTAGAGAGATTTTATTCCAAAAATCATATTTCAGAATTTATCAAGAAGCCTTTTCCAAACCTAAAATTAAGGAGAAAAAAATATAAACCCCATACAGCATATCCCATATAACATCCCATAATGTCAAATGTATCTGGCATAGATTTAAGGAAACATGTAAATACAGAGTATGCACAGAAATCATGTTTTAATCTGTAAATCATTCACAAGAATCACTCTTAAATAACAGTATATGGACAAGATTCGTGCAGAGAAAAACACTAAGGTTACTAAAGGTTAGGTACAAAATATGATTTTTCTTGAATGGAGGCTTAGAATTGGAATTTCTTTCAGAGATAGAAGGATACATAATGGCAGAATGATGACAATCAAGGACTCTCAGAACTATGATAAATGGAGACAGATTTTATAATAAACATTCTACCATTTAAACACTCTTCTCAAATCTGCTTTTCAACTATCCCTATCGCTCCTTTATCCTACTCTCATGCTGGCTTAAACATAGTTAACTGAAGTACAAAATTCTATCAGCAGATATATAGCTAATGTTCAAAACCTTGGAACTGTGAGAAGCCCTGGGTAGCTGCCTTAACCATTAAAAATGGAATTTAAGGGAAACCAATTTCTTTTCCAAACTTACTCACAGATCAGTTAAAAGAACATCAATATCTCTGAAAGAGTCATGCATTTGGAAAAATAGCATTTTTCAACTCTTGACAATCTTAAAAATTGCTGTAGCATATAGAAACACAAACATATCAATAGCTTTGGTTGTAAGAGTGCAATAGAGCCTAAATATTCTGACCAACGAGTAACTTCTGTGTCCAAGAAGTAGTATTTTTAAATCAATTTTTATGCCCATGGTAACTCCCATTTAGAAATGATACATAAAATTTGTATTTTCTCTTTATAAAATGATATAGGTCAATAGTTGGTTAATGTTACAAAGCTCTACCAGGATATTGCAAAACAATAATTTGACGTACAGGCAATTAGGTTCAGTTTCTTTATGGTATTCTGAAGAATGTTGCCTTTTTTTGGGAAGAAAGTAAAGGATCTTGGTTACATTGACAGACCAGCTTTTCTGCAGTAGATCCCTCTAGCAAAGGCTTAATATATCTGATTTGTCAAAGTCATCACTCCTGCTAATCTCTCCCACCAGTGTGAAATGCTGAGAGCTATCACCTATACATTTTCTTGTGCAGTGCAGAGAGAAAGATGGAAAATGGGCAGAGAGTAATCAGCACAAACATCAAAATAAATGGCCTTTTAGAGCACAGTTATGAGAAAAATTCAAGAAAAATTAGTTACCGTATTCTATGAGATTCTTTTTGCAGCTCTCTCTTTGCCACTGCTGTTTGCTTGAATGTAAATTACTCCTAATTTTACTATTTTAGTAAGTTAATGAACATTTTAAGACTACACAAATATTTCCCAGTTAGTGTCAAATGTTATGTGTTTTATTGCATTATGTAGTCAGAGTGGGGTAAATAAAGTAATATTAAATGTCAAATACTTTTAAAGCTTTAAAGCATTATTATTGTCATTGTCATTTAACCTGAAATAACATTATTTAAGCCATAGTTTTAACAATATATCATTCTAAAATATTCTATTTAAATTAAAAAAATACCTTTGGGAAGTTTCAGAAAACATCAGGCAAACAAATTTGTTTTTAATTCTATCAGCACACATCAGTTCAGTCATGTCTGACTCTTTGTGACCCCACGGATGGCAACACGCCAGGCTTCTGTGTCCATCACCAACTCCCTGAGCTTGCTCAAATTCATGTCCATCGATTCGGTGATGCCATCCAACCATCTCATTCTCTGTCGTCCCCTTCTCCTCCTGCCTTCAATCTTTCCCAGCATCAGGGTCTTTTCCAACGAGTCGGCTCTTCGCATCAGGTGGCCAAAGTACTGGGGCTTCACAGTCATTCCAATGAATATTCAGGGTTTATTTCCTTTAGGATTGACTGGTTTGTTTGATATTATTACATTTGAGGATCAGCTTTCAAGTTTTAGGGCTTCCCTGGTGGCTTAGAGGTTAAAGCGTCTGCCTGGAATGTGGGAGACCTGGGTTCAATCCCTGGGTTGGGAAGATACCCTGGAGAAGGAAATGGCAACCCACTCTGGTACTCTTGCCTGGAGAATCCCATGGAGGGAGGAGCTGGTAGGCTACAGTCCATGGGGTCGCAAAGTGTCGGACACGACTGAGCGACTTCACTTTCACTTTCTTTTCAAGTTTTCCTTTATTATGATTGATTTACCAAATAATTAATATTTGATAGTCATAACTAAGAAATATCTGATTGTTCTAGGTTCCTAAATCATTGAAGTCAACTGATTCACGAGTGATACTGGCTAGGTATGAACATCATCATCATCATTACAAATACAGTATAATCTCTTATGCCAAGCACAAGATTCTAAAGATCATATTTATTAAATCTTTTAATTCTTATAACTGTTGAACACATATCCATTGCATATATGATAAATCTGGGCATGTAGAGATAAAGTAACTTGTTCAAAGTGATGCAGCCACTAAGTGGTTAAAACCTGAACTCAAGCTCAGTCAACAAAGCAGTGGCTCCAAATGTCTTGGTTTGAACATTACACCAAGCACGCTTTCACCATACTTTAAGAAGAATAAGAAATGCACTAGCCCAGTACTTTCAAACCTGTTGCAAATATTAAACCTGTTTTTGATGATTTAGATCCTGACTGTGGCACACTTTAGGTAGTGCTGAGTCCATTCTTTCAGATCTGTAGTGTCTTGCACCAAATACCAAAGAAAATTATGTGATGATCCTATGCCAATGAGAATATTAAAGTACTGGATGCATATAACTTCATCAATACCTTGGAGTTTTGCAAGGTCAATTGAAGGGTATTAAACTTGCATTTGTTTAACTGAGTTTACTTCTGATTGTAGAGGGATTTTACAACTTATTTTCTGTCTCTGTATAATTTAAATGTGTTAATAAAGTTAATGATTGTAATAGTAATAATCTATACCTATATCAATAACTATATACTCTATTTCTTAGTATGCTCACTAATGAGAGTAATAATCTACACATATATCAATATCTGAGGTTTTCCATGTGGCGCTAGTGACAAGGAAGCATCTGCTAATGTAGGAGACATAAGAGATGTGGGTTTGATCCTAGGGTTGGAAAATCCCCTGACGGAGGTCACAGCAACCCACTCCAGTATTCCTGCCTGGAGAATTCCACGGACAGAGGAGCCTGGAGGGCTACAGTCCAAAGGGTCTCAAAGAATCAGACATGACTGAAGCAACTTAGCACACACTCTCGTAATAATAACTATATACTCTATTTGATGGTAAAACCTTTTCTTCTTTCCATAATAGAAGCAAGCTATGTAAATGTAATACACATTTTTAAATTCTAATGAGGATCTTTCACTTTGAAACTACCATATATTCAATATTAGAGGGATACCACCTATTTAGTGCTCATCTAGATAGGTAATATAGTACCTGCCTCTTCACTACTCTGAATGTGGGCTCCATCATTGCCAGTGATTCTCTGGATATTTTCTATTTCAGCAGTCTTCTTGGAGTATTAGTGTACATTTTCATCTGAAGAGAATAGAGAACCTTATGCTGCCACTCCTTCACCCTTTGACTCAAAGGCTGTAGCCTTATTACTAAACATTGAGAACAGTAGAAGAGGAAACATATCATCACAATAAAATTCTAATAATTATGATTTATTGATCATTTGTTAAGACACCAGGCACTATATTAAATATGCATATCATTTCAGACTATATTCACATATAAAGTATAACGATCATATGTAGAATAAACAAGTATCAACTACCTTAACACAGATAAGGAAACAAAGGCTTAGGAATTTTAGACAACCTGCCCAGGGTTAAACAGCTAACCTCGGCAGCAGAAATGGTTCTGGGATTAAGTCCCTGCTCCTAATAAGCACTTCTTTCAGTGCTGTATGGAAACATATCTATACCTGTAAGGCGTAAATAAAAATATCTTTTTCTGTAATTGTCCTATTTGAGTATCTGTGCCTTATTTATTTATTTATTAACAGCTTTATTGAGATGTAACCGACATGCAAAGAACTGCACGTATTTAATGGCTCTGTGCCTTGTTAATATCAGCTGACGGGGGCTGAAGGTATTGAGAAATAAAGGAAAACGGCAGCTTTGGGATCCTACTCTTAAAGCTTTATTCTGTGTATTTCTAGGAAAGAAGAGGGTGTGTTTCCTAAGGAGGTGTCACCTTATCCCTTGGTGTGCAGATTGGATGCTCTCGTTCTAGATTTCTTTGTGGAATGGTATGCAGTATAAATGGAGAAGGCAATGGCACCCCACTCCAGCACTCTTGCCTGGAAAATCCCATGGATGGAAGAGCCTGGTAGGTTGCAGTCTATGGGGTCGCTAAGGGTTGGACACGACTGAGCGATTTCACTTTGACTTCTCACTTTCATGCATTGGAGAAGGAAATGGCAACCCAATCCAGTGTTCTTGCCTGGAGAATCCCTGGGACGGGGGAGCCTGGTCGGCTGCCGTCTATGGGGTTGCACAGAGTCGGACACGACTGAAGTGACTTAGCAGCAGCATGCAGTATAAATTGACATGTACTCCACACTTATATCCAAGATTTGAATCATCCACTACTGGAAAGGTAAGGAGTACTATACACTGTATCATTATAATGCCATATCAATACACTGACAATGTTTCAACATATTAAAATAATTTTCTGCTTTTCACTTTCCATCCCTTCAAAATGAAGAGTTTCTAACACCTCAGAGCCTGTGTTTGGCCAATTGAAGTATTTTTCTAATTAAATTATAGAAAAATTTGGTTCTCTCAGACCCCTAACACACACACACACACATACACACACGCACACTTACACACTTGCTCCCATATCATTAGTAGTAATATTTTTAGATATAAAATAATAGAAAATTTTGTTCCATTTATATTGGTGGAAGTGAAATACATGATCCTCACACATGTTTTAAAATGTCACAAAAGTGAAACTTTTTGCCCATATAGAATATTTAAATCTAATATATTATAAAATTACAATGTCAAATTATACCTAATATGGTTATAGAAATGGGAAAAGTATGCATTATACATAATTCATGACTGAATTTTGATTATCTCACTAAATTCTATAAAAATCGATGCTATTATCTCCATGTTAGAGAAGAGGAAATGTAGTTGTCAAGGGTTTAGGTTACATGTTAGGTTTCTCACAACTGGTGGGTGTTGCAACTGGGATTTGAACTAAGGTTACCTGATCCTCACATACTTGTTTTTAACTGTGCATCTACAGAGAACAAGCTGGGAGCATAACAAAAAAAAATTTCTGAAGGTAGGCCTCAGTTTCATCATCGCTTGTTCAGAAAGTGTTGCAAAATCCTGTTTCTGTCATCTTGATGGTACAGTAAAGAACTAGGCATCAAGATCTTGGTACTAAAACATCCTGATTTTTTTTTATTTAATAGTAAATGTAATTCAAGTAATGAGAGAAGTAATTCAAGTTTTTACAGTCATTTACTTTTCAGAGTATAAAATCAATAACATTTCATCAAAAGTATATTTAATATCTAACACATCTAATATAGGAGACTCCATCTACCCATCTAGCTCTCAGCAATCTGTTTATTATATATGTATTTGTACAATTAAATAACTGGGACATTTTTATTTTAAATCTTAAAAAGTAATTATCAGCTATAAAATTAAAGTTAAATATAGTATAAAGTTCTATATTTGGCATCAGACTTTTTCTGCTCCAAACAATGAACTACATAATTTAATTCACAACCAAGTTAAATTTCGGATTTTAAAAATATATTACTGAAGGATAAATAGGATATGAGATTTTAAATCCTACATCAACTACCGATCTATTTTTTTCTTTTTTAGGAATAATTTTAGACTAACTCTTTTTGGTCACCTCAAGTCATCATCCATACATTTATATGTGGTTTTTCAGGTTAAACTAGGTTAAAGAAGAGATGATTTGATGTACTTGGTATTCAACAAAATTTAAGTTTTAACCATTACTTGAAAGAAAAGTTATAATTTCCTTGCAACTGCAATATCTATAATTCCAAATATCTGCACATATGATTTCTCTGACTTTCCATACAGTTCCATTCAAAATCCTACTAACATTTTTAAATAACTGTTAAAACTTTTTACTCCATCTTTGCTGTAACCTATAAGAGAGTAATTGTTTTATATCTGTCTACTGAATAAACTGAGGTTCAATCAATTAAGGTAATTTTACCAAGATTTCTAAATCAGTAAGAGTGAAAAATAGAGTCTAGTATAAAAAGTACAGTCTTCTGTCTCTGCTTCCAAGACTTGCTGACTAAAGCATGAAACCCTTCTCAGTCTTTACCTCTGTGTCCACAAATGAACATCACCAGGATCAGCAGCTCCAGCCTTCACAGAATGTTACCCTCAGCCTGACCTCCAGTTGTTATTCTGGATGCTTCTTTATGTTCTTGGTCCTTGAAATACATCCTCTGTCTTGCATAATAGAACTATAGGGATTTTCAGACAGTGTTCCATGAAGCTTTTGGGGCTATATTCAGATTGTACTACAGTTATATTTGAAAATAAAAGATGCTTTTAAAATCTCAATATCATTCCTAAATATTTACAAACTTCATCCTAATGAGTCAAATGCTTTGAAGTTTTTCTCATCCTGAAACAACAAACTAATGAATCCAAAATTATGTTATGCCAGCATAATTTAGATATTTTAAGGAGAAAATATATTTTAAAAAATAGGCATGGCTCTTTCCTAATGTTACATTTGCTCTGGGGGACTTCAAACATTGTGTATTGTGAAAATGGTAAGTCCACATACAGTACTGATACCATTCCACGTCCCCTCTATAGATTTCAGAGTGTTACTCTCCGTTCAATTTCTGATAAAGGGTCTGCCACCACTGATTCTTGTTCTATTTCCGGTTATCTTTAGCTTGTAGTCTTCATTTTCCATTCTCTGATACAAAACTCCCTAAGGCAAACAGTCTTTTATAAATATACAAGCTTCCCTTGCTTCTTTTCAAAAACTTCTTTGAATATATTTTCCAAATCTATTTCTAATCAAAGAGATGTTATGGAAATGGAAAAAAATGAACCAGGTGTGAGAGACCTTGAGAAAGAGAAATTGCATAACTTAACAGTTGATTATAGGGCGCTGTGTCAGTCATATGGGCCTTTCCAGGTGGCTCAGTGGTAAAGAATCTGCCTGCCAATGCAGGAGACGCATGAGAGGCTAGTTTGATCCCTGGGCGGGGAAGATCTCCTGGAGAAGGAACTGGCAGTGCACTCCAGTATTCTTGCCTGGCAAATTCCATGGACAGAGGAGCCTGATGGGCTGCAGTCCAGGAGGTAGCAAAGAGTTGGACATGACTGAGCAGCTGAGCACCAATGCATGTCTGTCATACAAGACAGAGGAAAAGAATATGATAATATTTAGGGACAGACTGACAGTGGGAGTGATGGCTATTAAAATCATGGTGGCAAAATGGTTAGTGCAATGGTAACCTAATAAAAATATTAGGAATGGAAGAAATTATGCTTGCCTTCTGAGAATTATCACATAAAGACAATTGTTAGTGCATATCTGAAATATAAAAAAATACTTCAAAAGAATAGTGACTAACCTGTTTGTAGTAATATGTGCCAGGCATTCTTGTAGCTATTATTTATTTTTCTTATTTAATCTTAAATCATTTTATAGAGATGGAAATGCTATGTTCATTACAATGATGAGGGAGTTTATCTTCCTTGCCTAAATTCACAAATAGAGGTGGAAGAACTAAAATAAAGTTTGTCAAACACAGGACCTTGCAACCATAGCAACCAGCCTTGCCTGAAGAATTGAAAGTAACAAATGAAAACAATTTCCAAGTTACTTATAGAGATCAATTTTATTTTCTTGTCATGATATAGAGTATTTTCTCACAAAAGATACATGAATTAATGAGAATAAAAATTCCAGCCTTTTATAAAACTTTTCTATTAAATGTCATAGGTTTCTTTAATATACTGTGTGTATGAGTGTGTGTGTGTGTGTGTGTGTGTGTGTGTGTGTATGTGTGTGTGTATCAGTTAGTGTTGGACATAAAGTGTCAATGTTAACTAAATAATGTTATGAGTGTTTTTTACATGTCACAATAATTACATAATGGACCATCCCGCAAAAGAATAGCCATGGTTATCAACGTAGAATAATCGCAGTGTTTTTTCTGTTAATACCCCACACTTACTGCACTGTGTTAAACCTAGTGTCCCTTAGTCTAATAGACAATAAATAATCAAGTAAATAATAAAATATCAAGTAGAGAAAGTGTGGTGATGGTATATAGAGTGACCACAGGAGAGGGAAGCTACAGCAATCTTTCTGAGGAGGTGATATTTGAGGTATATAGATAAATGAGGGAGTTTTCAGTAAGGATATCTGCCTTAAAAAATTTTAAGCCAAACCTACTTATGCACACCTAAAGATCATTTGTCAGCTTATTAACTGTCCTAGAGAAAAAACACCCCATGTTCCCTGCTATCAGAAATACTCCTAAAGATGTTAGAATCCCTCTCTTGGTCTCTATGATCCAGCTTAACTCATTTGAACAGAAATCAGTTGTTATATCTTCCTGAGTTGTGCTCATCTGATCCTATAAAAACTGCTAACAAACTTTTAAGTTTATCTATCAGTGGATCACACATAATAACAAATTTATCTGTCAAGAATCTGTTGTATGGGGTTAACCACATTTGAAAGAAATACAGAAAAAAAAAAAAGAAAACTCTTTATAATTCCTAGAATATAGTCTGAATTTTAAAGACACAAGGAAACTTAGAATTATCATATTTGTATTAACACCAGAAATTATGCACCTAGGAAAGTCAAGTCAAAGCAATATAAAGCATGTCTATGATGGATAGAGATCAATCTAAATATCAGAGTACATGTTATACACACACAGACACACATACGCACTCATGCTAACCTTTTTATTTTCACTGATATATCATATAATCCTTTTATTTTCTTCTAGAGACAGATTTAGCTCTGTGCTCAGTGTCTTTCTCTTCCTTTCTTCTAACCTGCAGTTGATTAAAGTTTCCTTGACCTCTTATTTCCCATGCTGAAATTTTCACTATTTCAGAGTAGGTTGTTTTCACTCATTAGTTGCAAGTCACTATCCCCCTTCCAGTAATTTCTCATCATATCTGCATTATCGCTAGTCTTATTTCTCTGTAATGTTTTATTCTAGGTAAATGTCCAAATACTGTAATATCTGAAGGTATTTACTCTATAATTATTAATATTAAAAAGCAAGTTATATTTGCTTTTAAGTGAATTCTATTTTGAAATATATTCCTAGAATAATGGTTGAAGCAATTAATTTTTCTCCCTGTTTATTGTAACCCAAAAGAGCTTAATTGATATAACTTCCATATCTATATATTTCTTTTCAGATGTTGCTTCTTAATTTGGTTAAAAATTCTCCACCAGGAATCTTTGCTTGAATTTCACAGACCTCAAAACAAAGATAACCACATCAGCATTTGCACCATTTCTCATATGTTGACTCATTGTGTATTATTTATTTTGTCAAAAGTTAAGAATATCTTATTAATACAATAATAAAAAATCTGTTTATTCTACTTGCTTCATATGCTTTCTCTATTTTGATTAATTTGTTTATCTAAAGAAATAGTTAATATATGAAACAAGACAGTGATGTTCAGTAGTAAAATAAAAAATAGAAACATGGTACATTTTAATTAAATATTGTTTACAATAGAGGGTATTTTATTGGCTGACCCAAAATATAATATGCTTGTTGGGTATGTCTCCATTTTATCAAAGGGTGAACATAGCTCTTGGTACATTTCACTGTAAGATAGCTGATATTTCAAAATGTGTTTAAATGTGAGTGATGAAGGTCATAGAGAAAGGGAGGGAGGGAAAGAGAAAACAAGGAGAGGTGTATGAGGCCCATGACTGAGTTTTGTAGCCCTTTTAAACATATGGTCCAGTAAAAGAGAAAGAATAGAAAAAGAAACCACCAAAAAGTAGGAAAATCAAATACATTTATAAAAATGTGGAATCGGGGAATTAAAGGTTGATATGTTTCAAAAAGGACTGAATAGTCAACCTTTATATACTAGTGGGAAAGCAACATGAGAACTGAAAAGTGTCCAGTGGATTTATCAACAAGAAAGTCAAGTGGCTACCTGAGAAGGTTTGGAAGAGGCATGAAGGTAGAGTGAGATTGAAGAGAAGTGGAGGTAGAGCGGGTCATGAAAGTGGTATCTAAAAACAAAAACGCCTTTGAGAAGTTTGTGAATACAGGCAGAAATATGGGTGCAGTTAGAGGGGAATGTGCCATCCCAGCCATGAATTCGTAGCAATAGAGAGTTAACACAGACTTCCAGTGGGAAGGATTTTATGGAGAAAATAAAACTGATGATTAGAAGAGATTTGACTTGCCTGAGGTGACTACCCCAGAAGTCAGCAGCAGAGGAGAGGATGAACACTGATAGAAGTTCAGGGCTTTCCAGGATTGGGAACACATGTACACCCGTGGAGGATTCATGTTGATGTATGGCAAAACCAATACAATATTGTAAAGTAATTAGCCTCTAATTAAAATAAATAAATTTAAATTAAAAAAAAAAAAGAAAAGTGGAAAGAGAAGAATGGGTGTAGATTGAAGTAAGCTTTTTATATTTGGAGGTAAAAGAACATGAGGAGACCCTACCAGATGACATCTACTTTCCCAGTGAAACAGAAGGAAAGTCTGTCATCTGAAGGAAATGAAAAGAAGGGAAAGATATATCTAACAAGTAAAGAGTAGACTTTGAAAACAATGTCTGGAAGGAGAGAATGAGTAACAAAGGTGTATATGAAGTAAGACATTTGCATGCTGTTCATAAACTTCAACCCTTTCCCTGCAATTTGGAAAACTCAGCAGTGGCCACAGGACTGAAAAAGGTCAGTTTTCATTCCAATCCCAAAGAAAGGCAATACCAAAGAATGCTCAAACTACCGCACAAATGCACTCATCTCACATGCTAGTATGGAGAAGGCAATGGCACCCCATTCCAGGACTCTTGCTTGGAAAATCCCGTGGACGGAGGAGCCTGTTAGGCTGCAATCCATGGGGTAGCTAAGAGTCAGACCTGACTGAGTGACTTCACTTTCACTTTTCACTTTCACGCATTGGAGAAGGAAATGGCAACCCACTCCAGCGTTCTTGCCTGGAGAATCCCAGGGACGGGCGAGCCTGGTGGGCTGCCATCTATGGGGTCGCACAGAATCGGACACGACTGAAGTGACTTAGCATAGCACATGCTAGTAAAGTAATGCTCAAATTCTCCAAGCCAGGCTTCAGCAATATGTGAACTGTGAACTTCCAGATGT
This sequence comes from Bos javanicus, assembly GCF_032452875.1. Taxonomy (NCBI): domain Eukaryota; kingdom Metazoa; phylum Chordata; class Mammalia; order Artiodactyla; family Bovidae; genus Bos; species Bos javanicus. The sequence continues at coordinate 16,647,755 of NC_083872.1, forward strand.
TCAAGATGGTTTTAGAAAAGGCAGAGGAACCAGAGATCAAATTGCCAACATCTGCTGGATCATTGAAAAAGCAAAAGAGTTCCAGAAAAAACATCTATTTCAGCTTTATTGACTATACCAAAGCCTTTGACTTTGTGGATCACAATAAACTGTGGAAAATTCTGAAAGAGATGGGGATACCAGATCATCTGACCTGCCTCTTGAGAAACCTATATGCAGATCAGGAAGCAACGGTTAGAACTAGACATGGAACAACAGACTGGTTCCAAATAGGAAAAGGAGTACGTCAAGGCTGTATATTCTCACCCTGCTTATTTAACTTCTATGCAGAATACATTATGAGAAATGCTGGGCTGGAAGAAGCACAAGCTGGAATCAAGATTGCCGGAAAAAATATCAATAACCTCAGATATGCAGATGACACCACCCTTGTGGCAGAAAGTGAAGAGGAACTCAAAAGCCTCTTGATGAAAGTGAAAGTGGAGAGTGAAAAAGTTGGCTTAAAGCTCAACATTCAGAAAATGAAGATCATGGCATCTGGTCCCATCACTTCATGGCAAATAGATGGGGAAACAGTGGAAATAGTGTCAGACTTTATTTTTGGGGCTCCAAAATCACTGTAGATAGTGATTGTCTCCAAGAAATTAAAAGACACTTACTCCTTGGAAGGAAAGTTTGACCAACCTAGATAGCATATTCAAAAGCAGAGACATTACTTTGCCAACAAAGGTCCGTCTAGTCAAGGCTATGGTTTTTTCAGTGGTCATGTGGATGTGAGAGTTGGACTATGAAGAAAGCTGAGCACCAAAGAATTGATGCTTTTGAACTGTGGTGTTGGAGAAGACTCTTGAGAGTCCCTTGGACTGTAAGGAGATCCAACCAGTCCATTCTAAAGGAGACCAGTCCTGGGTGATCTTTGGAAGGAATGATGCTAAAGCTGAAACTCTAATAGTTTGGCCACCTCATGTGAAGAGTTGACTCATTGGAAAAGACTTTCATGCTGGGAGGGATTGAAGGCTGAGGAGAAGGAGACGACAGAGGATGAGGTGGCTGGATGGCATCACCGACTCGATGGTCATGAGTTAGAGTAAACCCCGGGAGTTGGTGATGGACAGGGAGGCCTGGCATGCTGCGATTCATGGGGTCACATAGAGTCGGACACAACTGAGTGACTGAACTGAATTGAACTTTCTCCACAATAATAAACTGATAAGAGCTGGTGCACTGGGATATCCCAGAGGGACGGTATGGGGAGGGAGGAAGGAGGAGGGTTCAGGATGGGGAACACATGTATACCTGTGGCAGATTCATTTTGATATATGGCAAAACCAATACAATTATTGTAAAGTTAAAAAAATAAAATAAAAAGAATATTTCAAGAGGGAAGGGATAACTTTACCTGAAGTGAGCATGAGCTGTGCTGGGAAGACATCACTATACAAAGTAGCCTCTCCTCTGAGCTATAAAGAATGCATAAAACCTGGACACCAGACAATAGAAAAGCCATGTTCTTGGCATAAATAGCAAAAGTAAAGGGATAAAGGTGAAATATTCTGGGACGTCCTGCTGTGCTATACTCATCAGGGAGTACACGTGTCATATATTTGCTTTCTTTTCTGACTTGTGAAATTGAGTGTGTGCATGTGATAAATATAATTTCTAAAGGTAAAGGTAATAATGAAACTCTCTGTATATATATTTACATATATATATATACTTTTTGCTGTTGTTGTTGCCTGCTGCAGGTGCCTAAGGGCAACACACAGTTTTTAAGAGGGCAAAAACCACAGAATGTTAACTGAATTATTGATATTGTTATTCTTTTATTAACTATAAGGACCTATGGTGATATAATTTTTCTTTGGCCTAAGCTCCCCTTTAGACCAGACTCTCTTTCAGGGGCAGGACTGCTTTATATTTCTTTTACTACAATGTACACAGCACAAGTACTTAAAATGGGTTGTATTCAATAGATGCGTAGTTTAAAAGAGGATAAAAGGGGAAAATCGCATTGCAACAGTAGTTTGGGATCATATATTAAAGGCTCACATTCTTTTTTAACCTGAAAAGTTCTCATTGCCTTTATTGTTGTCCCTGACTCTTCCTGATGCTGCATGTAAAATACTCTCACTTAGTTTTCCTATGATAAAACCTCAATACAAATTATTTTCAAGTACATCTGTTGAATCATTCTTAATCTACATGTGTTATACATTACATTTCTTTAATAAGCTGCATATTTATTCTCCTTGATCTTAAGGAAGGTGGATATTCAATAAATACTTATTAAAATGATCAAATGAACATGAATATTTATTAGTGACTTATTAGAGCTACATGTGCAATCAGGGTGGTATCATTAGCATATCTGAGGTTATTGGCTATTATGATTCCAACTTGTGATTCACCCAATTCAGCATTTCACATGATGTACTTTGCATGTAAGTTAAATAAACAGGGTGACAAGATACAGCCTTGACACATTCCTTTGTCCAGTTCTAAATGTAGCTTCTTGACCTGCATACAGATTTCTCAGGAGGCAGATAAGGTGGTATGGTATTCTCATCTCTTTAAGAATTTTCCAGTTTGCTATGATCCACACAGTTAAAGGCTCTGGTGTAGTCAATAAAGCAGAAGTAGATTATTTTCCAGAACTCTCTTCTTTTTTCTATGATCTAACAGATGCTGACAATTTGATCTCTGGTTCCTCTGCCTTTTCTAAATCCAGCTTGAATATCTGGAAGTTCTTGATAGATGTACTATTGAAGCCTCACTTGGGAGTTTTGAGCATTACTTTGCTAGTGTGTGAGATGAGTGTAACTTTGCAGTAGTTTGAAAATTCTTTAACATTGTCTTTCTTTTGGATTGGAATGAAAACTGACCTTTTCCAGTCCTGTGGCCACTGCTGAGTTTTCTAAATTTGCTGGCATATTGAGTGCAACACTTTAATTGTATCTTCTTTTAGGATTTGAAATAGCTCAATTGGAATTCCATCACCTCCACTAGCTTTGTTCATAGCTATGTTTCCTAAAGCCCACTTGACTTTGCATTCCAGGATGTCTGCTCTAAGTGAGTGATCACACCATTGTGGTTACCTGCATCATGAAGATCTTTTTTGTATAGTTCTGTGCATTCTTGCCACCTCTTCTCAATGTCTTCTGCTTCTCTTAGGTCGATACTCTTTCTGTCTTTTATTGTGCCTGTCCTTGCATGAAATGTTCTCTTGGTATCTCTAATTTTTTTGAAGAGATCTCTAGTCTTTCCCATTCTATTGTTTTCCTTTATTTCTTTGCATTGATCACTGAGGAATACTTTCTTATCTGTCCTCGTTATTCTTTGGAACTCTGCATTCAGATGGGTATATATTTCCTTTTCTCCCTTGTCTTTCATTTCTTTTCTCAGCTATTTTTAAGACCTCCTCAGAAAACCATTTTGTCTTTTTACATTTCTTTCTTGAGGATGGTCTTGATCACTGCCCCCTGTACAATGTCATGAGTCTCTGTTTATAGTTTTTCAGGCACCCTATCAGATCTAATCCCTTGAATCTATTGTCACTTCCACTGTATACCTGTAAGGGATTTGATTTAGGTCATACCTGAATGGTCTACTGGTTTTCCCTACTTTCTTCCATTTAAGTCTAAAGTTTTCAATAAGGAGTTCATGATCTGAGCCACAGTCAGCTCCTGGTCTTGTTTTTGCTGACTGTATAGAGCTTCTTCTTCTTCGGCTGCAAAGAAAATAATATATCTGATTTTTCAATTCTGATTTTTCATTTCTGCCTTATGGCAGAAAGTGAAGAGGAACTAAAAAGCCTCTGGATGAAGGTGAAAGAAGAGAGTGAAAAAGCTGGCTTAGAACTCAACATTCAGAAAACTAAGATCATGGCATCTGTTCCCAATACTTCATGTCAAATAGATAGGGAAAGAATGGAATTTGTGACAGACAGAAAGCTGAGAACTGAAGAATTGATGCTTTTGAACTGTGGTGTTGGAGAAGACTCTTCAGAGTCCCTTGGACTGCAAGGAGATGCAACCAGTCCATCCTAAGGAAATCAGTCCTGAATATTCATTGGAAGGACTGATGCTGAAGCTGAAACTCCAATCCTTTGGCCACCTGATGTGAAGAACTGACTCATTTGAAAAGACGCTGATGCTGGGAAAGATTGAACATGGGAGGAGAAGAGGATGACAGAGGATGAGATGATTGGATGGCACCACTGACTCGATGGACATGAGTTTGAGCAATCTCCAGGAATCTGTGATAGATAGGGAAGCTTGGTGTGCTGCAGTCCATGGGGTTGAAAAAAGTCCGACACGACTGAGCGCCTGAACTTTAACTGTATAGTGACATTACCAGTTGCTACATCTTTGAAGCTGGGAGCACAACTCTGGAATAAAGTCTTAAAAAATTTCATATTCATATTTCATGGGTACTTATATAGTCACAGATATATTCAAACTACTGGAAATTACAAAGTTCACCTTAAAACATAGATTTAGCATTCAATGCAGCTGACTGGTTTTAAAGTCTTTTTGATATTTAATGCATCTTTTTCTGAACAAATGCTTACCAAGAAAATGATGATTTACATGAATGCAAACTTAGAATTATTAGTTTCTGTGGGAATCATATTACTATAATGAATAAATCTGCCATTATCTTATCTTAAATTAAGAGTGCATATATCAAATATTTGTATATATTCATGTGTGTATATGCATATGCATATATTGATATACTCCACTGTTTCCTGTCATTTTAGACAGACATGAATTCAAGGAGAATTAATAACAGGGAGTTTTTTTTTTTCTGGAAATACCAAAGCACATTACAGATAAAAGGAATTATTATTAAAAACAAAACCTTATATTCTGTACATACATGTGCATTTATATTATTTAGAGCTAAAGTGAATAATGCGATAAGTAGACAAACTCACCCAGCATTACTATCCCCAGTTTTTCCAATTTTTAAAATGAAAAAAAAAGTTAGAGTGGGCTGGAAATGCTTGCAAGTAAACCCAGACATCAATTTGGTTGGGTTCTTGAAGCTTTATGGTGATGAGCTTCAGAGCATTAATAACAACACTGGTCAGGGGAAAATTTATATATGGATTCACTCTCAGCCACAGTGTCAGAGTGCTGACTTTTTTCCTTTTGTCCTGACCAGGAGATCTAGAGTATAAAACACAAAATAACACCACATTTCATTCTGCAAACGAGTACTTTAAGACTCCCCTACCTCCAGTACAAATTTAACATGTGCAGTATGACTTAGTGTTCCAGTTTTATTTCACTATAACATACAGGCAAAAAGCATCATGAAAAAACAGTTCAAAAGAAAAGGAAACATTTTATGACTTGTTACACAGAATAGCTTCTCCACTCCCTGACCACATTATGGTTTAAAAGGATTTCTTATCAAACTCTCACCACTGCAAAGAAAAAGAAAGCTCCTTTTACCAGAGTGAAATAAAGCTTCAACCTTGCTATAACGTTTTCTGCAGCTCGTGTTTGAAAAGACAGACCCAAAGCCCCTTTGTGCATATGACTGATCTGGGTGATCTCCAGTCTCTGCACACACACACACACAACACACAACACAAAAAACCAGTGTAACTGTCTCTCAAAAAAGTGTTATAAATGTTTCTGATGATGGTACTTGCATGTTGAATCTAGTCACTGTTACCCTGGTAGACTTTTTTCTAAACAGGCCAATTGATGTTGCGTCTTTCAAATACTCGCTGTTTGATTTCCTCTATTCATTGCTGATATTAGTGTCTTTAAAGAAACCATAAAATTATGAGTGTCAGTTATACTATTAATACTATGTCAATATCTTTGGGTTCTGAAAATGTGGTTCAAGATTTTTTTAAAAAGCATTTTTAATCAATATGGCATCGACAAATAAATTTACTTGGTATCGGTATGTCTTCATTTTAAACTGGACAATATTCGGTCTATTATTTATATGTTAAGGGAAACCAATATTATTAGGTCTCTATGGATGTGAGAGTTGGACTGTGAAGAAGGCTGAGCACCGAAGAATGGATGCTTTTGAACTGTGGTGTTGGAGAAGACTCTTGAGAGTCCCTTGGAGTGCAAGGAGATCCAACCAGTCCATTCTGAAGGAGATCAGCCCTGGGTGTTCTTTGGAAGGAATGATGCTAAAGCTGAAACTCCTGTACTTTGGCCACCTCATGCGAAGAGTTGGCTCATTGGAAAAGACTCTCTAATGCTGAGAGAGACTGGGGGCAAGAGGAGAAGGGGACGACAGATGATGAAATGGCTGGATGGCATCACTGACTCGATGGACGTGAGTCTGAGTGAACTCCGGGAGTTGGTGATGGACAGGGAGGCCTGGCATGCTGCGATTCATGGGGTCGCAAAGAGTCGGACATGACTGAGCGACTGATCTGATCTGATCTGATAATTCACAATTTGATCAAAATCAAGTGACCTATCACGTCTCTGCTCTGCACAGAAACCATACCGATAATGCATACAATTTACCTTAGAATCTGAGGCTAACTCTCTTGGATTTTTAAGTTTTGTTAAATGTCCCACTATTCCTCTGCTGAGACCTCCAAAGGGGTCCAAACACAATCATATCCTTCAATTTTTATGATAGCAATGAAGGGGTTAAACAGCCTGGACTTTTTTTCTTATTTTTTAAAATTTAAACATTTATAGGAGCATTAACTGATCGTAACTATGAGTGGCGTATATCTGTTACCAAGAAAAAGTGAACACTAGATCAAAAAATAAGCCTCAATATAAAACAGTCTCAAACTGTATCATTTCTAACAATATGTGAGCCATACATCAATCTTACAACTACATGAGTATGTGATCTTTGCTTTTCTTCCCATGAGTATAAGGTCTGGTTAACAGTAATCAATCAGCAGTGCCACCTTTTGAAAAATATGAATTAACTGCATAGAAGGTTGCAGGGTTATTTTGCATTTTCATATTTGAAAGGTTATTTTTCATCATACAAATTAAACAAATATACCAAAATAATTTACAACTATACAAATTATAATTGTATAAAGGTCTAAAAATTACAAATGATAATTTATAAGATATGTCTCCTAGAATTATGTAAAAATCTAGATATTCTACATGCGTAAAATTCTATGTATTTCTGAGTCTTTAAAAGTAAAATCTTTAACTAAATTTAAGGAACCTAAACCCTTGAAAGCAGAACATTCCTTATTTTTATCTGTAGATACCAATGCCATTTAAAAATTTAATTATAATTCAGAATACTACAGATGGATATACATATACTACCCTTCCAAGAACACAGACGGCTTATCTTCTCATTATGTTACTTAGAGAGGCAGAGTGTGGAGGAAGAAGCCCTTCATACTTATTTTAAGGTTCGTATCTGTGAACAATTATCTCATTTGCCTTTACAAAATTTTCCACTAACATATTCTCATTTAATTCTTTCATCAGAATAATGAAGAGGGCGTTAAGTTTCTCCATTTCACACATGAGAAAAATAAGGTTCATAAAAAAGAAATGATTTGACAAATTAGTAAATTCTTAAAGATAGGATCTTCTGATGTTGTTCAACTAAGTCTTAAACCACTTTTTCTAAAACAGTATTTGCAAGATTTAAAAAAAAAAAGTTTTTGCTTTCAGTTTTTTCCCAGTGGAATTGCTGAATCATATGGTAGTTCTAATTTTAATTTTCTGAGGAGCATCCAGATTGTTTTCTATAGTGACTGTACCAATTTACATTCCCATTAATAGTATACTAGGATTCCCTTTTTACCAAATCCTTGCCAACACCTGCTGTTTCTTATCCTATTGACAATAACCATTCTGATAGGTGTGAGGTGACACTCTTCAAAAAGATATATGCATTACAATATTCATAGTATCATTATTTAAAATAACCAAGCTATGAAAGCAATCTAATAAACAGATGAAGGGATAAAGATATACATATATACGCAACAGAATATTAGCCACAAAAAGAATGGAATTTTCCAGTTTACAACAAAACGGATGAACCTGGATACTGTTGCACTTATTGAAATAAATCGGAGAAAGGCAACTATTGTTATGTTTTCACTTATGTCTGGAATTAAAAAAAAAGTAGAAGAATAAAAGGAACAACACACAAACAGACTCACAGAGAACAAACTAGGTGGTTACTGAAGGGGAGAAGTGTGGGAGGAGGCGGGGATAGGTGAAGGAGATCAAGAGGTGCAAACTATGAGGTATAAAATAAATGTTACAGAGATACAATATACAACACAGGGAAACAGCCAATACTGGAGTATAGTCTACAAAAATATCAAATCACTATGTTGTACACCTGAAGCTAATATAATACTGTAAGTCAACTACATTTTGATCTTAAAAAAAAAAAAACAAAAATTTTATGAGATAAAAAAGTTTATGTGATTTAGCCTGCTGATGTGAAATGTGAAACATTTGGAGAATTATAATGTCTCTGCAGCTGTAATACACTGAAGAAACAAAAGGTCTCTTCTGTACATAATGACTTTGGAAATGATTAGCAAATGAACGTTGAAAAGATAATTTCTTGTGATTTAATTTAAGCATTTTTTAAAAAATTTAAGAATTACCTATTAAATATCTACTAGGTAACAGATTCCTTTTTAAGTTTTTAGGATAAAATAGTGAACAAGATAAGTATGTCCCCTTTCTTTATGTCACTTTCTATCTTCTTAATTACAATGGACAGAATTGACCTAAGTTGTCCTCACTGAGAAAATAGTAATCACTATATGCGGCTACTGCTGCTAAGTCGCTTCAGTCATGTCCAACTCTGTGCGACCACATAGACGGCAGCCCACCAGGCTCCCCCGTCAACGGGATTCTCCAGGCAAGAACACTGGAGTGGGTTGCCATTTCCTTCTCCAGTGCATGAAAGTGAAAAGTGAAAGTGAAGTCGCTCAGTCATGTCCGACCCTTTTTGGGACCCCATGGCCTGCAGCCCACCAAGCTCCCCCATCCATCAGATTTTCCAGGCAAGAGTACTGGAGTGGGGAGCCATTGCCTTCTCCAATTCACCTAATCCACTCTAACCATCTACCAAACTCCTCTGAACTATAACCATGAACTCTTCTAGATGCTCAGAGAACTTTTCGCTTGCTAATCTCTCATTCACATCATTTCTCCCTTCTAAACTGAATCATTCTCATCATTTAAAGCTGTTTTAACATTTTCCTGTATTTAGAGATAAAACCCTCCCACCAACAATGTATTTCTTCAATTTAATATACTCAAACTCTCCTGTGTCAATATAGTTCTTCATTTGAAAATATCACAAAAGATCTTTTTCACTTTTCAATTCCTTCTCAATTAACTCTTATAGAGCCCATACTCATGAGTCATTAAAATAAATCTCATTTTACCTAATCAATCAATAGTTTCTGAACTTGGTTTACTAACTCCTTACGGAAGCTCTGTTTCCTATTGGCTTTAGTGAGATGCCATATGCTTGAGATGTTTATCACAATTTCCAGACCTTCCATTTTAGGTTCATTTGCTGGCTTGTCCTCCTTTACCTGAATACTACTACTTTGTTGATACTGAAATACATTTTCTTCTCAGTCTATACTTGTCCTGTAGGTGTTCTCATTCAGGTCCATGGCTTTATTATCTATATCCTTTTGGTTATCAAAATTACATCTGAAATCTCCACTGTAATCCAAAGGAGATTCTCCATCTGCTTACTGATGTCAACTCTTGCCTGTCTATCATGTATTTTTAAATTCAACATGACCAAAACAAAGCAATTGATTCTACCATGCCTTCGCAGTTGTTGCCTCTCTCCAGTTTGTTTGGTTGTTTTCTATTTGTAAAATTTACCAATTGTTTAAGCTAAAAACAAAAGGTAGTTTTAATTTTATTTTTATTATGTTAAAAATGCATAACAAAAAATTTACCATCTTAATCATTTTTAAGTTTGATAGTGTTAAGTATATTCACACTATTGTACAACCAACTCTAGAACTTTTTTCATCTTGCAAAACCAAAACTCTGTTCAGTAAACAACAGCTCCCCAATAGTAATGGCCCATTGATACATGCAATTATATAGAGCAATGTCTAAGTAATTATACTCAATGAAAGAAGTGAAATAAAATGAGTACATACTGCATGATTTAATTCATATAAATTCTAAAAATGTAAACTAATTCATAGTGACAGAAAGCAGATTAGTTGATGTGTGGAGACTAGAAATGGGGTAATAGAGCTTAGGAATAGTCAAGGGTCATAAGGAACCTTTTGTGGGTAAAAGATGAGTTCATTATCTTGATTGTCTTGGCAGTTTCATGAGTCTATCAGGAGATCTTCCCGACCCAGGGATTGAAACTGGGTCTCCCGCATTGTAGGCAGACGCTTTACCATCTAAGCCACCAGGGAAGTCCTATAAATACATAAAAACTAATCAACTTGCACACTTTAAATATGGATAGAGCAATTCATGGCAATTATGTTGCAATAACCTTTGTAGTTGGAGAAGGCAATGGCACCCCACTCCAGAACTTTTGCCTGGAAAATCCCATGGATGGAGAAGCCTGGTAGGCTGCAGTCCATGGGGTCGCTAAGAGTTGGACATGACTGAGCAACTTCGCTTTCACTTTTCACTTTCATGCATTGGAGAAGGAAATGGCAACCCACTCCAGTGTTCTTGCCTGGAGAATCCCAGGGACGGGGGAGCCTGGTGGATGCCGTCTATGGGGTCACACAGAGTCGGACACGACTGAAGTGACTTAGCATAGCATAGCATAACCTTTATAGTAAACATATTCATAAAACTCATGAAGTTAACAAGAAAAATACATTCAATCTAATACTTTAAGGCAAAAATAATTGTACAGGCACTCCATGCAAAACAATGTCCAAACAGCAAATACCAAGTGAAAGTGTGATCAACAGTATTTCTTATCAGGGAAATGCATGATCAACTTATTGAAAAAAAATATCTAAAACATTATTTCAGGATTTGGGAAGAGTGTGAAACAAGTGGAACTCTTATATAAGATATTGTTTAGCAAACTGGCTCAAGTACTTTGAAAACCTGTCAGTATACACTGAAGCTGAAAATATATTTATCCTATAACCCAATAACCACAATTCTAATTGCATAATCAAAAAATATAAGAAAATGGGAACAGAAGGTATACATTATATTGTTTTCAGGAACTCTTTGCAATAGCAGAAAGTTGAAAACTATACAAACTTTGTCCATCAGCAGTAAAATAGATAAATGTGTTTCAGATTATTCATGTAATATAATAAAATCTGTCAATGAGAATTAACTATTGCTAAACATGACAACACGGGTGAGTCTCTTTAATATAATGTTGAGAAAAGGTGTGACACACAAAATGTGTTATCTTTTATAATTACATTTATATAGGCTTCAGAAATGGTCAAAAATAATTTATGGTAATAGAGGTCAGCTTACTTGGTATCTTGTGGCTAAACTGAAGATAACTAGGAAGATGTATGAAATGGTTTACTGAAATACTGGTAATATTTTCTTTTCTATTCAGTTCAGTTCAGTCACTTAGTCATGTCTGACTCTTTGCAACCCCATGAATTGCAGCACGCCAGGCCTCCCTGTTCATCACCAACTCCCAGAGTCCACTCAAACTCACGTCCATTGAGTTGGTGATGCCATCCAGCCATCTCATCCTCTATTGTCCCCTTCTCCTCCAGCCCCCAATCCCTCCCAGTATCAGAGTCTTTTCCAATGAGTCAATTCTTCGAATGAGGTGGCCAAAGTCTTGGAGTTTCAGCTTTAGCATCATTCCTTCCAAAGAACACCCAGGACTGATCTCCTTTAGAATGGACTGGTTGGATCTCCTTGCAGTCCAAGGGACTCTCAAGAGTCTTCTCCAACACCACAGTTCAAAAGCATCAATTCTTCAGTGCTTAGCTTTCTTCACAGTCCAACTCTCACATCCATACATGACCACTGGAAAAACCATAGCCTTGACTAGACGGACCTTTGTTGGCAAAGTAACGTCTCTGCTTTTGAATATGCTACCTAGGTTGGTCATAACTTTCCTTCCAAGGAGTAAGCGTCTTTTAATTTCATGGCTGCAGTCACCATCTGCAGTGATTTTGGAGCCCAGAAAAATAAAGTCTGACACTGTTTCCACTGTTTCCCCTTCTATTTCCCATGAAGTGATGGGACCAGATGCCATGATCTTCGTTTTCTGAATGTTGAGCTTTAAGCCAACTTTTTCACTCTCCTCTTTCACTTTCATCAAGAGACTTTTTAGTTCCTCTTCACTTTCTGCCATAAGGGTGGTGGTGTCATCTGCACATCTGAGGTGATTGTTATTTCTCCTGGCAACCTTGATTCCAGCTTGTGCTTCTTCCAGTCCAGTGTTTCTCATGATGTACTCTGCATATAAGTTAAATAAGCATGGTGACAATATACAGCCTTGACGTACTCCTTTTCCTATTTGGAACCAGTCTGTTGTTCCATGTCCAGTTCTAACTGTTGCTTCCTGACCTGCCTATAGGTTTCTCAAGAGGCAGGTCAGGTGGTCTGGTATTCCCATCTCTTTCAGAATTTTCCATAGTTTATTATGATCCACACAGTCAAAGGCTTTGGCATAGTGACTAAAGCAGAAATAGATGTTTTTCTGGAACTCTCTTGCTTTTTCAATGATCCAATTTGATCTCTGGTTCCTCTTCCTTTTCTAAAACTATCTTGAACATCTAAAAGTTCACGGTTCATATATTGCTGAAGCCTGGCTTGGAGAATTTTGAGCATTACTTTACTAGCATGTGAGATGAGTGCAGTTGTTTATATTTATAGAGATATGGTGCCTGTGAAAATTTACTGAGTCATTAACTTAAGAGTTTGTACTTTTCTAGATATGTGTGTTTCAAAAATATTTATATATATATGTACACACATATATGTGTTTACAAATATGTATATATGTATATATATGTATACACAAAAATATATAATAAAATCATATGATATATGTTCTTTAGAATTTTAGAGGTTGTGAAAACACACTGCTAAGATATAGGCCATTTTGTCCTGATAATGAAAACAATCATACAGATAAGGTTAAAATGTTCCTGTAGGAAAATAGCCATGTGAATAATCATATTTATCCCTGGAAGGATGTTACAGATGACATTGTCAAGGTAAATAATACATTTACTTTTTCAAAATAATATACTAGTATAGCACAGGTATTACTCTGTATTCATTTTTCATTACCTTTTTATAAAACTTCTTGAGATTCCGACAGAGAAAAAACTTGCTTTTGTGGACAGATTTACAAAATCAATGTCTTAGAAAAAGGAGAAACATAAAACAGTGCCTTATCATTTGTATAATCTTGATGATTTTTCCTCAAGTTACTAATTTGAACTTTATGTACTGTTTTCTATATTATCTACTGTTCACATAATAAGATGAAAACTGCTATCATGGCTTAAATTAATCATGTAACTCACTCTTCTGATATATATGAATGCGATTAGCTATGGTGGAAAAGTGTGTCTATCACACTGATAACAAAATATGTTTGACTATATGTAAATTTTTATGACTTTTTTATTCTTTCTATGCTAAATTTTTCCCATCTATCAAAAGGAGATAGTAGCACTCATTTTCTTGATTGATTGTAAAGAGACAATAAAATAAAAACTGTGAAATGCCTAGAACAGACCTTACATATTGGAAATGAAAGCACTGTATGCAAACCTACGAGTTCAATTCCAATCTAAACATTTACCATTATCAGATCATACACTAGTAAGAAGATGGCTTGTTTGGTTATTCATCACTAGTGTTTTACATAATAGATAAATTTGAAATAGAATGATACAAATGAATAAAGAGATGAATAATACCAAGGAGAACATAGTGTAGAATAGTGGCCCTAAAACAACAACAGTATTCCAAAGGGCACCTTTTCTCTGAATAAGCAGAATTCTGTTTATACAATTGTGACTGAACACTTAGGTCTAAGTTAAAAAGAATAACTGGAAACACCACAGCCATAACTTAAAATAACAAAACTGTGTCAATAGAGTCACAAAATTTGAGATTATTAATTACTAAGTTAATCACAAAGTCAGTAAACTGCACAAGAATCAGTTATAGGTAAAAAGTAGACAAGTTTAATGGAATTGCTTTCAACAATAACCCCATGGATTGACCAGAGTCTGAGTTCATTGTAACTCTTCTTGCTTTAAGCAGACTTGGTCTCCTTCAAAATGTCCTTAGAAGAAAATGGGATCTCTTTAAATAGTGAGAAGACCAAGAAAAAACAAAAGAGAGAAAAAAGAAAATACATAAGAAAAATAAAAGCAGTGAGGAGTAAGAAAAAAATATATAAATAAAATTCCATTGAGGGTTATGTCTTTACTAATTTTGTGGGGTATGATATATATATGCCATGACATTATATCAACTTAGTATTTCAGAATATATGTATATGACTAATCATCTCATAGTTAAGTCATTTAACATTGTATTATCTCTCCCTGAGAGTAAAATACTTTTTTGTGATATTTCATACAATTAAAAAAAAAATCCAGATTATGTCAGAGAGTAGTAGATTAACAATATGCTGCAAAGGGATTCGGAACAGAAGTGTTGACTGTAAAGGGCATATTTTAAAATGAAGAAACTTAATGAAACTTAAAATGAAGTATCAAAATGTGGAGGTTGTTATACAGTGGCATACATTTGTCAAAACTCATTAAATATGTACTTGAAATGGTTATATTTTATATTTTATTGTTTAAACCATATCTCAATAAAATTATTAATACTAACAAAAATTATTAGGGCTAGGTCAGAAAAAGTAAAAAAGTTGAATTTCAGATGGATCACAATAGTAGTGTACAACTCCAAAAAATTGCTTTTTACAAATGGAAATGGTGCACAAGAAGTTATGAAACACACTGGTCCTTTATGCCATACTTTGTTCTTTCATATCATTTAGAACTCTATATTTTCTATGAAACATTTGTCAGATGCACACTCTTTTCCCTTTATCTCATTTGCATAGATTCCAAAATTTAAACTAGGTATGTACAAAACTGTACTTGTATAAAAAGCTTATGATAATGATTTTCTAATCAGCTATAATAAACTCCTTCAAAATAAATAAGCTAGTCTTCATATTAGTTTTAAAAATTTTAAACAAACACATAATAGTATGTAACAACATTGAGTATCACTGTAAAATAAAACATTAAAAAGTGGCAAGTGAAAAAAAAGATAAATGAATACTGAATTTGAATGGCAATTGTCACAGTTAATACTGCTTCTTTTTTCCTTTTTTTAATCCCTTTTTTTCTTCTGACTTTTCTCTCACAATCAAATCCTTCTTCTTGCTGCATTTTCTTCTTTCTTCTGTCTAGTTTTCCTCATTACTGTAGCAGCTAATATTTATTGAATCCTTCTGATTAGACAGGTGCTAGCTTGACTGCTTTACACAGTATAATACATTATTTTCTTTCTTTTGTCTGTATATCTCATTCTTTATTAGGTCCTTCAGTTTTCACTTTAAAAGTAATTTATCTCCCTTAGTTTCAGTTACACTTTGGGATATCAATAAACTTTCACATGTAACATCTAACAAATAAACTCTTCAGAAGAAAACGTCAAGACAATGAGAAGACAAGTAGCTAGAAAACAGGGAGAAAATATTTTTACAAGACACTTCTGAGAAAGGATTATTATCTAAAATATACAAATAACTCTTAAAATTCACTAGAGAGAACCAAGTGGATTAAAAAGTAGGCAAAAAACTTTAATAACAAATACCTAAACAAAGAGTATAGACAGATGGCAAATAAGCATAGGAAAAGATGCTCCATATCATACGACATCCGGAAAATGCAAATTAAAAGAAATTTGACAATACCAAATACTGGCAAGGATGTAGAGCAACAGGAGTTCTCATATATTGCTGATAGAAATGCAAAATGGTACAGCAATGTTGGAAGACAGTTAGATGGCATTTTACAAAACTAAACATACCTTTGGCATATAATCCAGCAACCTTCCTTGGTATTTATCTAAAGGATTTAAAAACTTATGTCCAAACAAAAACCTGCACACAGATATTTACAGCACCTTTAACTATAATTGCTAAACCTTGGAATTAACCAAAATGTCCTTTAATAAGTGAATGTATGATAAAAAAAATAAAACCGTGGTACATCCATGCAATAGAATGTTATTAACATATTGTGCTAAAATTAAGCCATGAAAAGACATAATTTTAAATACATATTACCAAGTGAAATAAGTCAATTTGAAAAAACTACACACTGTCCAATTCCAATTATATGACATTCTGGAAAATTCATTGAGACTGTGAAACTACAGAGTTAGGGGGAAAAAAAAAAAGATCAGTATTTAGGGGAAGGGCCAAAGGGTGAACAAGTGAGCACAAAGGATTTTTAGGGCAGAGAAAATTTTTTGTATGATATCATACTGATGAATATGTGCCATTGTACATTTCTCCAAACCCACAGAATGTAAAACACCAAGAATGGCCACAGTGTAAACTATGGATTTGGGGGTGATAATGCTATATCAGTGTAGCTTCATCAGTTGTAACAAATATACACCTCCAGTGGGGGATGTTGATAATGGAGGATGCTAAGTAAATGTGGGGACAAACAGCATATATGAAAAATCTCTGTACCTTCTACTCAATTTTCTTGTGATCATAAAACTGTTATAAAAATAAAATCTTAATTTGAAAAAGATAATTAAAAAATAAAACCACATAAGAATGTGCACAATTCTTAACTATATAGCTTGATGAATTTTTACAAACTTAACATATTTATTGATCTGGTTTTTAACAGATCAAATTATAGAATATTTCCAGGAGCATGAAATCTTGCCTTATGGTCCCTTCCAGGCATCAATCTTCCCCACGATCCTGCAGTAACCACTTATTTTACTTCTGTTATCATAGACTAACTTCATCTGCTTTTGAAACTTTTAATACTGGAATAACACCATATATAATGCATGTTATATATGTATTATATGCATTTAAATAAAATGTGGCAGATATTTAAAACATCATTTTTTCATTTTTACTTTATTGAGGTTATATTTGTTGTACACCAGATGATTTTATAAAGAATGTGAGTCAGCTGTCAAACTCAATCTCATTTAGTTCCTTTGAAAAGAAGATGCCTTTCCCTTGGGCTCCTTATAAAGATTTTCTGTGTTCATTTTTTCAGGAGTTTTTATATGAAGTAGCTAGAGGTTCTTCTCATTTTTGATTTTTATAGTTTCTTCAATCTCATTCTTTTGTCATCCTCTGTCGTCCCCTTCTCCTCCTGCCCCTAATCCCTCCCAGCATCAGAGTCTTCTCCAATGAGTCAACTCATCGCATGAGGTAGCCAAAGTACTGGAGTTTCAGCTTTAGCATCATTCCTTCCAAAGAAATCCCAGGGCTGATCTCCTTCAGAATGGACTGGTTGGATCTCCTTGCAGTTCAAGGGACTCTCAAGAGTCTTCTCCAACACTACAGTTCAAAAGCATCAATTCTTCAGCGCTCAGCCTTCTTTACAGTCCAACTCTCACTTCCATACATGACCACAGGAAAAACCATAGCCTTGAGTAGACAAATCTTTGTTGGCAAAGTAATGTCTCTGCTTTTGAATATGCTCTCTAGGTTGGTCATAACTTTTCTTCCAAGGAGTAAGCATCTTTTAATTTCATGGCAGCAGTCACCATCTGCAGTGATTTTGGAGCCCCAAAAAAGTAAGTCTGACACTGTTTCCACTGTTTCCCCATCTATTTCCCATGAAGTGATGGGACCATGGATGCCATGATCTTTGTTTTCTGAATGTTGAGCTTTAAGCCAACATTTTCACTCTCTACTTTCACTTTCATCAAGAGGCTTTTTAGTTCCTCTTCACTTTCTGCCATAAGGGTGGTGTCATCTGCATATCTGAGGTTATTGATATTTCTCCCGGCAATCTTGATTCCAGATTGTGCTTCTTCCAGCCCAGCATTTCTCATGATATACTCTGCATATAAGTTAAATAAGCAGGGTGACAATATACAGCCTTGACGTACTCCTTTTCCTATTTGGAACCAGTCTGTTGTTCCATGTCCAGTTCTAACTGTTGCTTCCTAAACTGCATACAGATTTCTCAAGAGGCAGGTCAGGTGGTCTGGTATTCCCATCTCTTTCAGAATATATCATACTTTATACTAAAAGTACATACTTATATATGTACTCATTTATGTAACTACATATAAGCAAAGAGATAGATGATGAAGATATTACTACACAAATGCCACATAGATTGTATTGGCGCAACAATTTGAACATATATATATATATATATTTTTTTTTTTTAATATCAGCAGTGAAATGAATAAAATAGTCACTGAGAACCTAAGTGTTTTCAGCACCAGGGCAGTAAGCAAAGAAATTCAATGACATGGAAAACAATTTAAAAATGGCAGTAGTGGTTTGGTTTTCTAAAATCACAAATTCATAAAAGGAACGAACTTTCCAAAGTCTGAAGGCATTCATGTGAAATATATTACAAGGAAGTTCAAGTTCTAACATTGAGGTATTTTATCTCATACATTTTATGTTGTTTCTGTCTCAACATGTTTCTGCATCCCCTTGTCTCTCTTAACACATCTCTTCTTATATATTTCTAGACCAATAAACAGTACAAAGGGCCTGGTACTGTTTTTGAGTTGATGACTGAGTTATTTTATTACACTGGCTTTAATGCTGTTTTCAGATTACCTGCTTGGCTGATTATGAGTCCTCTTATCCATTATTTAACTGAAAATACCCTTTCATCATTTTTTGAATCTATAGCTTCAGAAAAAAATTAAAAATAAGGAGTAGTAAATGTGTTTGAATGAAAAGGGATTAATTTCTGATATATTTGATTATCAAATAACTCAGCCACAAAAGCAGAATGTCCTTCAAAGACATGTCCCAACTATTCAACAGAATTCTGTCTTTCCAACAACCCAGGGTATATATACTAATACAGTAATTGAATCATTCTTTGTGAGAGAAATACTTATTTGAGACAAGTTTTGCTCCTCTGGATGAGGTTGACCCTGGTTCAATTCCTTTTACCAAACTGAAAGTTTTATTGCTTTCATATTATTTTACTGGAGAAACGGGACTTTTTTTAAACCTCTTACTATTTCTGAAACTATTTCTGAAAGTAAAAAACACACACAAAAGTAAGGCTCTTCCTTCATAGGAACAATGAATTGTTCCTAAAGAGAATTCTCTGAAAATCTGATTTTAGAAAATAATCAGATGAAAAGCATCATTTAAAAGTTCCCACTTTTACGTTTTTCCTTCTGGCTATACAGTATACTAACGCATATATATGGAATTTAGAAAGATGGTCACAATAACCCGGTGTACGAGACAGCAAAAGAGACACTGATGTATAGAACAGTCTTATGGACTCTGTGGGAGAGGGAGAGGGTGGGAAGATTTGGGAGAATGACATTGAAACATGTAAAATATCATGTAAGAAACGAGTTGCCAGTCCAGGTTCGTTACACAATACTGGATGCTTGGGGCTAGTGCACTGGGACGACCCAGAGGATGGTATAGGGTTCAGGATGGGGAACACATGTATACCTGTGGCGGATTCATTTTGATATTTGGCAAAACTAATACAATTATGTAAAGTTTAAAAATAAAATAAAATTTAAAAAAAATTAAAAAAAAAAGTTCCCACTTTTACGTTTGAAAGGACTGAATATGCATCCATATAAAATCACAAAACCATATAATCTTAACATTGCAAATATGCAAGTAAAGTCACATATCCATGCTTGCAGGCCAAAAAAAAAAGAGGATAACTTTACATATTAAATTAACTTAAAATGGTGTTTTTAAGTCTAAAATTAATAGTATATAGCTTTCAGACACCCAGGTACATTCCTATCCTTATTGGCAAAGTCAGGCATTGTTCTTTTCCTCAGCACCCTGCCAGAAAGGACATGTTTCAACAATAGCTAAGATTTATAATGAATTGAGTTCTACATATTAAGAGTTTTGATAGTGCAATATAATCCTGATAAAAAGTTCACAAAACAGAGGTAGAGTTTAATTTGTTTTAAAATTTTGACTCAGAATATGTCTACTTCAGCCAACTTCTATTTAATCTTTTTACTGAGGAAAACTTGGGGGGCAGGCAAATTCACCTGCACAGGTAGAGGATACTAGAATGACACTTGAGGGAAGTTAAGTAGATCAAGCAGAAAATGAACATCTGAAAATTACATAATGCAAAATCTTGTAAGAATCCTGTAGTATCTTAGCTCTTTATCTTATGCCCTATCAGAAATGTCTGTTAGAACTTTTACCACAGTCTGGTAAAATAGTGGTTCCACTATCAGTCTATTAATAGGCATTCAGCTACCTTCATAAGAAACAGCTGGAGAGCATTTTCAAAACTCAGATTCCTGGATTCCTAGATCCTACTGCAGATTGATTGTATTGGCATCTCAGGTATATATAGTATTAATATATTGGGAAACCCCTATTTCAGTGAACTTAAGTGACTATGACAGTCGTTAATTATAGAATATATTAAATATATATATATATATAATAGAAAACTAAGACAGGATTATAATTTTAGAAGAGATTCAATTAAAAAAAATTCCCTTGAATTATTAAATCTAATAGACCATCATTTCATCTCAAGAAAATAAAACAATTTCGTAATTGGCATACTACTTACAGTACTATAACACTTTCTTGCCCAATTTTAGCATACCTGTTTTCATTATTTAACTTCCATTACTTACTTTCTCAAAGCACATAACTAAGTAGTGGAAGAGAAATGCAAATTAATACTCAATCCTACTGACCTATTTGAAAAATGCATAAAGCCCAGGATTAAAATGATCATTTAAAAATAATAGATTTTTCTGCTTGTCTCTATGAAGTGGTCAATTTTACTTTTGAATACATTTATTTCAGTTAAGCCATACCAAACCCTGGAAGAAAAGCAATCTGATTTATGGCTATCAATCTGCTTTCAGGTCATGATAAAAAGAATATATATATGTGGGAGATCGCTTGATTTGGAAAGTCATTTTCAGTATAGTTTAGTTGAAATGTCATCCTAGCTTTAAAGGAAAAGAAAATAGCATGTTAATTTATTCAGCCAGAGAGAATTCTGGTCACAGATCTTAGACTGTAGGGGCTATAGCTGATGATGATTCTGTTAGCAATTACTCCGATTCCCATCTGCTAAATGATATCTCTAGGAAAATCAAGGTTCTGTTTTAGCAGAACTTTGTCAAATTATGAAAAATACAATAAAAATAATAAAGAAAATAACAGATTCAGTATGCAATAACCTAGGTGAATATCTACTGCCATAATACTATAAAAATATTTTTTAAATAGTAATTTTAAAGACCTAGAATTTTAAAGTCAGAAAATATTAGATTTTTTAACACCAATATAAAACAAAGAACAAAATTAAAAGAAAAAATATTACTAACAGGAAGCACAGAAAATAACTCATAAAGCTCTGAATAGAATATTACCCTTATAGGATGGGAGAAGGCAATGGCAACCCACTCCAGTACTCTTGCCTGAAAAATCCATAGTATAGTAATATGCTATTTGCTACCTATTTTAGCAGCTACCTTAGATGCATTTTAGAATATGCTTAAAAATACTTACAATCATTAGAGACTGTGAAACTAAAACATGCCTCATTTTTGTGTTTATTTTATTCCACATCCCCATCCAGATTTTTCGTCTTTACTGCCTTGATTGCCTGAGTGTCCCTACAGTCCTTGCCATTCCTTCCCTAAAATCTCTTAGAAATGCAACCAGCCTCTTTCTTAGCAATGTCAGATTCCCCGTTTCCCAGTTCTCAGTACAGTATCATCATGAATCTCTCAACCTTGTTGTTGTTATGTCTTATTTGCATTTAGTATTTATATACATGAGGGCAGTCATAAATTTCCACTTATGGGCATGGAACAGGAAGGAAGAAAACAGTTACTCACTGGGTGCACAATATGTGCGTGTCAGTATGTGAGATTATTTCATGCACATTCAATCTCCTCTTCATGACTCAGGAAGGACACACTTAAGACTGGAAAAGCCATAAACAGGTATGATCTATATATGTGTAATGAGTAGCAGCGAGCTCTTTCAGAGTGAGAAAAATGTAAAAAATGGGAAAACAGTAATTATCTTATATACTGATTCCTGCAGGCAAATTTTTCTTCTCTTTTTATGGAAGTTATTTAAGAAAATATTTTTTAATAATGTGTAGAATACTTTTGGAATGTATGAACAACAAAGCCAGGCTATTTAACTTTAGCTTCAGTTTTAGAGATGGTCATGAAAACAGTGAGGAATGTTTTCAGATTCCACTTCAAATGACTTTTTGGTTTTCTAAAAAAAATATTTTCACATATCACCACAACTTCATCACCACACTAAATTCTTAGAGAAGTAGAAAAATAGTACAATATTTGAAAACATATCCCAACATATACATATATCTATAATTACATAACTATATATCATATAAACATAAATCTATATCATAAAACATATTTATATCATAAATTATTATACTAACAGAATATGTTAATAATACATTTAAATAAATACACAACTGGAACTTTTAGAAGAATAAGATAGACTTTAAAGCCAAATATTAATAAAGATAGCTCTATGTGATCATTAAGGTGATATATTTCTAAAGTGGGCCTTAAGTATTCTGTACCTGATGTAACATTCCCTTCCCTTAAGTATGACTATGACAGGAACATCACAGCAGTGCTTAGGTTGCAAATCAGTTCACTTTGAATTAAACAAAAGGGAGATTATCCTCGGTGGGTCTTCAGATGATACCTTAAAAGAAAGTGAACCCTCACAAGACTATCTCCTGATTATTTGGAGAAAGCAAATTGCCATGTTGTAAATTTATCCAAAAGCAAATTGCCCCATCTAAAGGAAATGCAGGTGATCTCTAGGAGCTAAAAACAGACTCTGGCCAACAGTTAGAATGGAAATGAGGACCTCACTCACACAGTCACAAGGAAATGAAATCTGCAAACAACTAGTTATGTTTGAAGAAAATCTCAAGCCGCTAGATGAGAACTGCACCGTGATACCTTCATGTCAGCCTGAAAACACCTGAGCAGAAGAGCCTACATCTATATATAAAGACCCACATGGTTCCTGGGTCTAAGTAAATCTAACTTGAGTTAAGGAGAAGCATCCACAACTTTATCCACATAAATAAACCCCCTTTGGACTTCCCTGGTGGCTCAGACAGTAACGTGTCTGCCTACAATGATGGAGATTGATCCCAGGGTTCGTTCAATCCCTGGGTTGGGAAGATCCCCTGGAGAAGGAAGTGGCAACCCACTCCAGTACTCTTGCCTGGAAAATCCCATGGATGGAGAATCCTAGTAGGCTACCATCCATGGGGTCGCAAAGAGTCAGATACAACTGAGCAACTTCGCTTTCTTTTCTTTAAACCCCATTTGCTTGTCCTCCCTTCCTCTACTCTCACCCCAGGATACTAAGGAAATGGAGGCTTAGAGAGGTTAATAACTTACTGAGTAAATACTATGTAACACCAACAATTATATAAAGAACCTACTCTTCAGAAGCTTCCTATTTTAAAATGTTTATTCCTTATATTTTATGATTTTTAGACATCTTTATTTATTTAGATACTGACATTGTACTTTGAAGACTTGTAATTCTAGTTCTTCAGTCCTAGAAATATTGTGAGCGATAAAGCAGCTGAATTTGTATGAAATATACCTGTTTTCTAAACACTTCAACCTCTTGGGCTGGAGTGATAACAGGAGAAAAAGGCAAACATCCTATATTGAATCTATGCTGCCTTAATTGAATAGATAAACACTTTTGGGGGTTTCATTATGGAATATAGAAAATGAAGTACACCACCAATGTATAGGGAGTTAAATTGTCATGTTTAAAACAAAAATAGAAGACAATACTTTACAAATAACATTTTTTTTGCAAAAATTCATATATTGTTTTATTTTTTTTAAACTTAACATGTTTATTTATTTTTTACTTTACAATATTGTATTGGTTTTGCCATACATCAACATGCATCCATCACAGGTGTACACGTGTTCCCCATCCTGAACCCCCCTCCCACCTTCTTCCCCATACCATCCCTCTGGGTCATCCCAGTGCACCAGCCCCAAGCTTCCTGTATCCTGCATGGAACCTGGACTGGTGATTCGTTGCGAGACAGCAAAAGAGACACAGATATATAGAATAGTCTTTTGGACTCTGTGGGAGAGGGAGGGGCCGGATGATTTGGGAGAATGGCATTAAAACATGTACAAATAACATTTTTAAACCTGATACTTAGTAGATTTTCTGGTAGAATTTCTATGACCCCTTTTTTGAACTACTTCCTGTGGTCTTATAATATTTTTGCCACATTGCAGGATAGTGAGTGTGTGTGTCTATATGTGTTTGTATGTGTAAGGTTTATGTTTATCTTTAACAATAGAAAATAGCACATTATGGATTGTCTATATCTGAAGATAACTCAGACATAAGTAGTAAAATATAATCTGTTAGGTTTTTCTTTCCTTGAGCAATGTATTTTGTGAATAAAGGTTTTGGGAGCCACCAGTATAATTCAAGGATATTAAGCTGTTAATTTTTTGTCCTTGCCATTTTAAAAAATATTATCACTAAATTACATCAGTAAACAAGGTGATGGCCGCAATAGCACACATTACTAACTACACTTTAATGAGAATTATGTCTCATTCTTTTCAGAGGGTGAGGATAAACGTTATTTTAACACAGTGCAAAAGAGTTGGAAAGTTCTGGCATATTTTTTGGTCACTTCTCATTTCCCATACCGCTTAGAATATAAAATATACATATTTGTTATGCCTCATATCCTTTACATGGATGTAGTTCTCTAGAAAATTATAGGTCCCAAACCCTTTCAAGTGTTTATTATGGGGAATGGATATTGAGTAACAAGCAGCACTAGAGCACATATTTTATGTTTCTTTTTGATTATTTTCACAGTAACTTCCCAATGCAGGTAGGTTAAAAAAGGCATGTTTGTTAAATTTTAAAGTGTCTTCTTGCCGAAGATTATATGGATGACTATTCTTTAATTAGGCTCAGTAAACAATTCTTTTGGTAGGACTTTATGCCTCAATGCAAAGACTCCAAAGCAAAATCAATAAAAGCTCACAAAGTGCACTCAGAATTCTATTAGGGACCCAAATATTCATTATTTTGGACTTCATAGAATTTTGTGACTTCTTTAAAGAAATTAAAATCCATTCAAGAACAGTTCAACAAAATGAACAAAAGAGAAATTATAGTTTGTAAATGAAATTCATTACTGAAAAAAATCAATATTTTTCTATAGTAAAGACTTGACCTTCCAGTGCCATAACAAAAAGTCACAGAGCGTGAAACTCTCTGTCAGGGATAAGCAGGCTTTCTCCTTTATTATTTCTTTTTGCAACATAAGGGAGCCCCATGCCAGCTGCATGCAGCATTACTTCATGGGTATATAAATGTATTTAAATCATTTATATTTACATTTTACAAATGTAATAGGGAAATGTGTTCTTTTGTATCCACAGCTTAAGAGTTGAAACAGATGGTGAAAGGCTCAGTTTAAAATAATATGAGCATTAAAATAACTGGTACTGCATGCATTCCTTAATATAACAGAAGTTTAGTTCACTAGAAAATGGGCTTGTGACTTTCTGGAATATATTACACATAATGTGTTTTCAGCAATAGTTGTTCTACATGAGGAAATACACTGTTAGGATTTACTCCTAAGAGTTTTCAAACTTAAAAAAAAATGTAGCCATTTATCCAATAAATATTTACTGAGCATCTGTTATTTTCAGGCACTGTGCTTAGAAATGAATTGCTTATAAAGGTGAATAAGACATGGTCCCTGCCTTTATGATGAGATCATGATCTGGTAGAAAGGATGCAGACAGAAGACAGAAAACACTGACAACAAACAGAGCATCTGGAGCACCTCTATATGCAGTGAATGGAGTTGTGGCATTTTCAGGCCTTCCAGGATCTAGACTTACAACTCTGATAGTTGCTCCAAATTGGCCATCGAGCCAACTCTATAAGGTCAGGAGCCTAGGAGATATTTTGCTCTATTTTGTAGACAGTGACAACTGAGAAGAAATTAATGGCCATGCATTCACTATGTAGTTTTCATCAAAATATGTAAAAAAAATTAGTTAAAAAATAAAACACAAACATTTGAAAAATAAAAACTTTTCATGTAATGGAAATCTGTATTAGTATCTTTCTTGGGATCTCATCTTGCATTTATCTTGCCTGGAGTAGATTATTTCTGTCATATCTTTTCAACAATTTTGAACTAGGCTTAAGTTTTATTTGGGGTTTTTCTGGGGGCTCAGATGGTAAAGAATCTGCCTGCAATGAGGGAGACCCAGCTTCAATCCCTGGGTTGGGAAGATCCCATGGAGAAAGGCATGGGCGATCCCTCCAGGAATCTTGCCTGGAGAATTTCAAGGACAGAGGAGCCTGGTGGGCTACAGTCCATGTTGTTGCAAAGAGCTGGACACGACTGAGCTAGTAACATTTTCACTTTAAGTTTTATTCAGTTTTCTATAGTTCCTGGAATACTTCTGGAATTTCCTTTGCTTCTAGGTTTTTCTATGTGGTATTGCCCTTGCCAGGGACAGTCCATCCCTATTATCCTTTTGGGACTTAGTCTTTGCAAGCGCCCATTTATCCACCAGTACTTGACTTTTTCAGGTATATCTTCCCCGACATAAATTAGGCTAGATTCACCTGAAACACCTTCATATTGAAAGTTTTTCCTCTAAGAATGTTCATCTTACTTGGTTTTTAATTCTTTGCTTAATATTCACCATGTGTAGCAGGAATGCAAACATAATAATTATGTGCTTAATGGATATAGCAAAAAAGAAAAGCATTGTATACTCTCCCTCTTAGATTAAGTTAAATGCTATCTTATTTGGCTAATTTTCTCTTGTATCTGTATGTATTGGGACAGTGATCTGCCAACATTGATAGGTAGAAATAAAGGCAAAACATAGGGTATAAAATGCATAGTAAAATAGTTTATTTAAATCAGTATATCATAATCTTTCTGGTAACTTACTAATTATATCCAGTTCTTTATGCTATTTCAGAAATGTTTTTGTTGCTTAAGAAATCAGAACCACAGAGCTAATGAGTTTTTAATTTAGCCAACCTTCTCTCTGGGCACTTTTTAAGCTTGGTTCATCATCTAGTTTATTCACAGGTGTTGCCATACTATAAGATGGTACGACTGGGAGATAGTTTTGCATTATTTTTTCCATGATACCTCATTGATGAGTTTGAGCAAAGTTTATTAGGTCATTTGGAGAATATGCAGTAGTTTAACCCCATAGAATATCATACAGGGCTGGTGCTCAGTCTTCTGCTAATCAAATGAAATTCTCTAAAGTTACAGGCAAACTGTTTACTTAAACATTACAGAATCATTTGCAGTATTTAAGTAAGAACAAACAAGCAGTGGGAATAGAGAAAACTACATCTGTACTTCTTAAAGTGATTTTATATTAAAAACAGTGAATATGGAAGTCATGATCATTCAAATATGTGCACCTGCTTATATTTGATTGTAACATCAGCCTTTCAAATAACCATCTATACTCAATATACACCTAATTCATTTGCACTAAAATTTTACTTTGATGATTGTACATTCAATTTTCTGCAGATATTCTTAGAGAAAATGTTTAGGAACATAAGTCCTCAAGATATTACCCTTCAAAATTTGTAAAAGCAAAATAAGCCTATCTCTTCAAATATATTGTTTTTTTTTTTTTTCAAAATAAGTACTTATTTGTTTACTCAATTAATTTCTCCACATAGAGAATGTATCCTGTAAAGTTCTTGATACTGAATTAACATTCATATTGGGCTTTCCCTGGTGGCTTAGTGTTAAAGAATCCACCTACCAATGCAGGAGACTTGAGTTTGATTAAAGGGTTGGGAATATCCCCTGGAGAAGGAAATGGCAACCAACTCCAGTATTTTTGCCTGGAGAATCCCATGGACAGAGGAACCTGGTGGACTACAGTCCATTATATTGCAAAGAGTCAGACACAACTGAGCTACTAAGCAACAACAACATTCATATAAAGAACATTACTGCTCCCCTTTTATTGAAAAAATACAGATTAATTATTTATTGAATACAAACACTATTTAACTCTTGGCAAACCTACAAGATTGATTTGGGTCAGCTTAATATTCATATGTGAATAATATATTTTATTTATACATATATTGTACTATATAAAACACTTCAATGTCCACAATATTTTGTTGGGTCATTTAGCAACTCTTTGATATAAGCAGTGGAATTACTGTTTACCTTGTACTGCAGGTGAGCAAACTGAGGTTCATGACAGTAAGATGATTAGCACAAGGTAAGTAGCTAGTAACTGAGGGAGTGAAGGATCAGCTCTGGGTTTTCTGTATCAAGGACCTGGACTCTTTCTACTGAAAACATACTTTCATTTCTATGTGATGCTAAGTATTTGAAAAGTCATATTATTTCTACTTATTTCTACAAAATTCAAAGTTGTGCAGTTTTCACTAATCTGCAGAAATTTATATGAATTTACCAAATTGTAAGACATCAATATTTTTTCATATATTTTATTCACATATATGGGCAACAAGGCTTTGTTATGGCTAATGCTTTTTGAGCTGATATAAAAACTGGTAATTCCCCCTAATTTCATTAACGCAACTACAGATTATTTCCCATTATTCCTTGAGGCCCCACTTGACCAAAGACTAGCTCTGGGTCAGTGAAAGTAAATGAAAGCAACATGCTCAACTTCCCATATATGTCCTTAAAAGAAAAATAAAACCTTTTTTTATTTCCCTTCCCCAAAGACTTAGTGTGTCCATGCTGTGAGAGTCAGAGTAGCTCTTCTATGCTGAGAGAAGGAAGTTCCATGTTGAGGTTGGCAGTACAACAGAGTACGATGAAGTAGGAGCACATGAGCCTTTAGAGAAATTTTACAATATATACTTTCACACTGTAAAATAAGTTCTGTATTTTATAATCAATGTTCTGTTTGGACCTTTGTAATAACATTCCAAGTCCATAATTTAAATTACTACATACACATATGTAATAATTCAAAAATAGAGTTAATTCAGAATTCTATTTTTATATGCTTTAATTTTATTTTGTAACATATGTTTACAATTAAATATATTTTTTGTAACTAAATATATATTTTAGATAGATAGCTAAATGAATAAACAATAACTGAAAACAGCTTTCTATTCAGTACAGGTATGTTTATCTTTTCTACTATCAATTTAAATAATGTTTCCAGACTTCTCTGTAATATTAGAGAGAAAGGGAAATAGTCTCTTTTAATTCAGGGAAATCTAAATGTACCCTAGCTCTTGAGCCAAAACTGAATGCATGGAAGATTGGCAAAGCTCAAATTAAGTTAAATAAAACATAGCTTAGTTTTCTATTTAATCAGAATAGCAATAATTTAAGAATTCAGAATAGCTTTAATTTAAGCTATTGTGTTTCTCCACATTATTAAATGACCAATAGTTCTGCATTCCTAGTTCTTCTATTCACTACCTATATTCATTTCTATTTTCTATCTATACAGTGGCATGTCTTAAATATATATGCACAGCCATAAAGTATTTCCTTAACTCAAAATTCATATACCCTATTGTCTACTTGACACTTTGACTAAACATATTCAAAGCTAGAATACTAAATCCTTCCACCCTAAAATAAAACATGCTACACGTACAGCCTTCCTCATGGCAGCTAATGATGATCCCGTCCTTATAGTTTTACTGTTCAAGAAATGTATAGCCAAAAACATTGGGGTTGTTTTTGTCTTCTTTTCCTTCATACTGACTGTTTAGTCTATCATAAAACCTTCTTACCTCTATTTTTTTAAAAATTGATGTATAATTGATTTACAATATTATGTTAGTCTCATGTGTACAAATAATGATCCAATATATTATAGGTTATACTCAGTTTAAAGTTATTATAAAATAACAGCATACTTCCCCATTGTATACAATATATCCTTTTGCTTATCTATTTTATATAGAGTAGTCTCTATCTCTTAATCCTATACTCCTATCTTGAAAGCGAAGGTGGCAGTTGCTCAGTCCTGTACGGCTCTTTGTGACCCCATGCACTGTAGTCCACCAGGCTCCTCTGTCCATGGAATCTCCCAGGCAAGAATACTGGAATGGGTTGCCATACCCTTCTCCAGGGGATCTTTTCGACCCAAGCATTGAACCTGGGTCTCCTGCATTGCAGGCAGATTCTTTTCCATCTGAGCCACCAGGGAACTCTATTTTAAGTGCTTTTCTAGAATACAATCATTCAATTTTCTTTCGTAGCATTGTGCTCAATAAGGCATCACACCTTCCTAGATTTCTTCCATAGCCTCATAACTTATCTCTCTGCTACAACTGTCCCCATTCTCATGTAGGTATATATTTTACATATATATAAAATTATGTATAAACACACACACATAAACTCAGGAACCTGTGATGTCTTTCAAAAATGTAAGTTGTATCATGTTAATTTCCTCTGTTCAACATACTATGATTGCTTCTCCCTTTATTTAAAAGTCCAAGTCCTTGAAATACCTTATCTATAAGGCCTTATATAACCATATCCCTTGCTATTTTTCCAATATCCTCTTCCACAAATCTTCCCTGTCCTAAGTTCTAGTCACACTGGCTTCCTTGCTGTTTCACAGATACTTTAGTCACACTCCCATCTTAGTGCTTTCTCCCATCGAGAAAAATTAGGGTAAGGGTTAGGTTAGTGCTTTACTCTAGCTTTTTCTCTGTCTGGTGTGCCTTTTCCCAATATACTTATTTCATTACCTACTTCAGCCTGTCAAGTATTTGTTAGAAAGTTATGCTTTCAATAAATAGTGTTCTTAATACAATAATTCATCCCCAACTTCCCATCTGTATTCCAGACTCTCTCCATCTTCTTTCCATAACAAATATCCTCTTCTTGTATAAAATTAATTATTCATTTTAATTATTTATTGTCTATTTCCTTTCTCTTTCTTATGGTCAGGGGATTTGTTTAGTTTGTTGTCTGACATGTCTCATGTACCTCAGACACACTGTATCCGCCAAAATATATTTATTGAAATACTAAACACCTGATGCATTTGAGTAATAGTAATATTCATTTAAAGTATATAATATCAGTTAATCTTGTGAACTTCCTGATGTTCAAGCTGGTTTTAGAAAAGGCAGAGGAACATTTACTTCTGCTTTATTGACTATGCCAAAGCCTTTGACTGTGTGGATCACAATAAACTGTGGAAAATTCTGAAAGAGATGGGAATACCAGACCACCTGATCTGCCTCTTGAGAAATCTGTATGCAGGTCAGGAAGCAACAGTTAGAACTGGACATGGAAAAACAGACTGGTTCCAAATAGGAAATGGAGTATGTCAAGGCTGTATACTGTCACCCTGCTTATTTAACTTATATGCAGAGTACATCATGAGAAACACTTGGCTGGAAGAAGCACAATCTGGAATCAAGATTGCCAGGAGAAATATCAATAACCTCAGATATGCAGATGACACCACCCTTATGGCAGAAAGTGAGGAGGAACTACAAAGCCTCTTGATGAAAGTGAAAGTGGAGAGTGAAAATGTTGGCTTAAAGCTCAACATTCAGAAAACTAAGATCATGGCATCTGGTCCCATCACTTCATGGGAAATAGATGGGGAAACAGTGGAAACAGTGTCAGACTTACTTTTTGGGGCTCCAAAATCACTGCAGATGGTGACTGCAGCCATGAAATTAAAAGACACTTACTCCTTGGATGAAAAGTTATGACCAACCTAGATAGCATATTCAAAAGCAGAGACAGCACTTTGCCAACAAAGGTCCGTCTAGTCAAGGCTATGGTTTTTCCTGTGGTCATGTATGGATATGAGAGTTGGACTGTGAAGAAAGCTGAGTGCTGAAGAATTGATGCTTTTGAAGTGTGGTGTTGGAGAAGACTCTTGAGAGTCCCTTGGACTGCAAGGAGATCCAACCAGTCCATTCTGAAGGAGATCAGCCCTGGGTGTTCTTTGGAAGGAATGAAGCTAAAGCTGAAACTCCAGTACTTTGGCCACCTCATGCAAAGAGTTGACTCATTGGAAAAGACTCTGATGCTGGGAGGGATTGGGGGCAGGAGGAGAAGGCGATGACAGAGGATGAGATGGCTGGATGGCATCACTGACTCGATGGACATGACTCTGAGTGAACTCCAGGAGTTGGTGATGGACAGGGAGGCCTGGCGTGCTGCAATTCATGGGGTCGCAAAGAGTCGGACACGACTGAACGACTGAGCTGAACTGAACTGAATCTTGTGGTAGGCAGTTTCTAAGATGGTGTCCAGTGATACCTGCTTTCTGATACTTACATCCTTGTATAATCCCTCACCTTAAGTGTAGGCTGGACTTAGGGACTTGTTTTAATGGATAGAAGATGTCAATGTGGTGGACCGTCATTTCTGTCATTAAGTTACAGGTGATTGTGCCTTCTGTTTTGCTAGTGTTCTATATCTTATTGGCCTCTCTCATCCTCTCTTCCTTACTTTCCCTGATGTATTAAGGTTCCATGTTATGTGATCCTCTGTGGAGAGGTACCCATGGGAAGAAACTGAAGGAGTCCTCTGACCAACAATTAGCAACTAGACTCTTGTAACAATCAGCATGGAACTGAAATCCTGCCATGCAAATGGGGTAAGAAATGGTCATGCAAATAAGATAAGAAATTATTTTTCCATGTTGAGCCTTGATATGACTGCATCATCATGGGAACCTAATGGCCCACTTGAACACACCTGGATTCCTGACCCATAGAAACTGTGAGACAAAAAATGCTTTTTTAAACCACTAATCTTTGAGATTAATTGTTACACAAGAGTAAATTACTAAAATAATTCTCAACATGAAAATGTATGTTTGCATAAAGACCAAATTGTCCTATAGGAACTTTGGAAACAGAGTGTTTAGTTTTTCTTCCAATGTAAAGTTTATATCTAGTGAAGGCATACCTCAACTTTTAACCCACATCAGGGTAATGCCAACTCATATTCACCATCTTGTCTTGTGCTTTTCTGCTAATCAGACCTAAACATAAATCTTAAAAGTTAAATATAGTGTTTAAATTTTCAGTGTTCTATTGTCTCTTTTAGCTGCTCATGTATAAAAATTATATAAAACATAAATACTACTTAAAACTTATGCTAAGTTATAGTACTTCCCTCTTTTCATAGTCCTTTGCTTCCCTGATGGTTCAGATGGTAAACAATCTGCATTCAATGCCGGAGACCCAGGTTTGATCCTGAGTTGGGAAGATCCCCTGGAGAAGAGAATGGCTACCCACTCAGTATTCTGGCCTGGAGAATTCTATGGACAGAGAAGCCTGGCAGGCTTCAGTCCATGGGGTCACAATGAGTCAGACATGACTGACAGACTAACATTTTAAAGGTTCCAAAGGTGACTTTCATTAGCGATAAAATACTCAAAATATGTAGCCATATGCAAGCGTGCCTCACCTCTTCTTACTTTTAAAGTAATTCTCTATTTACAACTGGCATTCAGATCAATTAGTTGACTTTCAACGTCTCTTTATCATTTAACAAAATTTTATAAAAGAAATGCACATCAGATAATACTTCTGAACAACAGTTTAAGAACAACACTATTTAAATTATGACCTACCTCAGAAAGCACATGTACATTCTTAGAAAATGCAGTGATTTTTCAATTAAGTACGGTGTTCTGGACATAAAATCAAACTTAAATAAAGAGATGGCATTCTGTTTTCTCACTCTGACCCTGAGAGATTAGCCAATCCAAAATCTTTGTGAAATTCTATTCCCTGATCTAAACAAGGAGCATCTGGTTTCCTTACTCTTTGGAGTCCTTCCTAATACCAGATCTATGGTTTTATAGGACTTTGCAACTATGTTTAGAACTATTATCTCTCAGTCAGTTCAGTTCAGTTCAGTCCCTCAGTCGTGTCCGACTCTCTGCGACCCCATGAATCGCAGCACGCCAGGCCTCCTTGTCCATCTCCCGGAGTTCACTCAGACTCACATCCTTTGAGTCAGTGATGCCATCCAGCCATCTCATCCTCTGTCGTCCCCTTCTCCTCCTGCCCCCAGGATGTGAAATTCTAGAGCACATGGATAATCTCTGAATGCTTTTTTCTAACACTAAACATATCTCAATTATCGAAATTAAAGTAAATTAAAAATAACTACAACTTACTGGCCCTATCTCCATCAGTCATGCTTTCTTACTAATTAAACTCAAACTAAGTTCCTCCAAAAAGCTATAAGCCTACCTAAAGGACCATAATTTCCTGGTGGCTCAGATGGTGACGAATCTGCCTGCAATGCAGAGCCCAGGGTTCGATCTCTGAATTACGAAGATCCCCTGGAGAAGGGAATGGTTACGCACTCTAGTATTCTTGCCTGGAAAATCCCATGGACAGAGAAGCCCGGTAGGCTACAGTCCATGGGGTTGCAAAGAGTCAGACAAGACTGAGCAACTTGCATTTTCACTTTCAAACTCCAAATAAGTTCCTCCAAAAAGTTACAAGACTAACTAAAGGACCATAATTTCCAGTCTTTACATCTAGAGATGACCAATAGGTGTCTCCCAGGAGAAGTACTTAAATAAAACTGACTCAATTGGGAACTGAACTCTTTTGATTGTCTCTTTCTTTTTACTTCTCTGAAGTTCAGATATGACAGCAGGACTTCATCTTGGGTGACAGCTGAACTTGAGGAGGAAGGAATTGCATGGTGAAGATGAAGTAAGCTAGCTTATCCTTCACCCCACTAAATGTGGATCTATGAACCGTGGCCAAATTTTTATAAGTGTGAGAGAAATTTTTTTCATGTGATTTACTTGCTTTTCACTTTATGAACTGTACCTATTTTAAACTGAATCATATCTCTATCTAATTTAAATACTTTAGGGATCAATGCAGAAAATACACTGACCATTTAGACCTAATTCAATAGTCAAAGTCATAATTTACATCATGTTATGAATGTTTGCAATTTTATAGCTTTTCTCTTTTATGACATATGCATTACAGTTGTTATTGAAATAATGATATATTAAAATAATTTCCTGTCATTTAAATCCATATATTCTTATCAAAATAATAGCATACCTTTAGTTCACTTTTCTTTCTTTATCTCCCTACATATGTATATGTATAATTGTGTATGTATATTCACACACTCATAAATACAAATATAAACAAATACATGCACATATTTCATTTGTATTATTCTTAAATTCTTGGGAAGGGAAAACGTTATTAAAATGACATGGATTTCTCTTCAGACACTAAAGACAGCCAGAAAATAATGGAAGATCATCTTTAAAGCTCTGAAAGAAAAGAACCATTTTTGTTCTATATTCAATAACAACAAAAATATTTCAGAAAATAAAGAAAAAATAAGGAGAATCTCAGATAAAGAAAAACTTGAAGTATTTATTTCCAGAAAACCCAATCTAAAAGAAATGCTATAGGAAATTCCTCAGGCAAAAGGAAAATCTAAATCTCCATGAATGAAGGACGACCAATAGAAATGGTAAGCATATGGATAAAAATAATTATTTTTCTACTATGAGGTTCTTTAAAATATATATAAATAGTGAGAAGAAAAATAGGGTAGAATTTTCTATGTATGCACACATCATACATATGATCACGGAAACCTAGATTGATATATGATCATGGAAACCTAGATCGATAGGGGAGGGTAATGTGACCTATATGGTTATAAGTCTTCTAAGTTTAATTGAGGTAGTACTTCGTTAACTCTGGATAAACTGTGATAATTTACATATGCATATTGTAATTCCTAGAGGAAACTGAAAAAATACAAAGGTCTACAGCTAAAAAGCCAATAATTACTTAAAATAGTAATTAAATATATTCAAATAAGAAAGGAAAAAAAGGAAAATCAAGGGGTAAAATTAGAATATACACTGTACAAAATATAGTATTTGAAATAACAAACCATAAAGTCTGGACTTGAAGATGAGCAAGTGATGCAAGAAAATTTTGGAGGGAATTATGACAGGCACAGAATGGAAGCCTCAGTGCAGATGAGTGAGCCCTTAACGTAATGTAGGAGACAGAAGCTGAATTGGGGAGACAGCAAATTATGGTGAGCAAACAGGATACTGCCTTTTGTTAACTATTATTCACAAGCACTGTAATTTATCTACTATTTACCAAAATGCTATGAATCATAGAAGTGCTTTTTCCAGATACCTAATTTAGTTATGATATTTCTAATGACTATAATATTAGCCAATTTTTAATATAGTATTCTACATTGCAAGCATTTGGAGTATAATGTTTAAGTAACAAGATTTTTTTTGTATTTTTCTGTATGTTGCAGAAAGTTTCATATAACAGACTTTGCTTCCTGGTAAAATTAATTCTCTAATTTAAAAAAAAATTCCATTAATAAAACTAATGATACAATATGCTTATGCTATGCTTAGTCACTCAGTCGTGTGACCCCATAGACTGCAGCCCACCTGGCCCCTCTGTCCATGGGGATTGTCCAGGCAAGAATACTGGAGTAGATTGCCATGCCCTCCTCCAAGAGATCTTCTCAACCCAGGGATCGAACCCAGGTCTCCAGCATTGCAGGCAGATTCTTTACCATCTGAGCCACCAGGGAAGCCCCAGTGATACAATGGGCTGGGATAAAGTGATGACCTCGAAAGCTTTTGCTTCTACACTCTTTTCTTTCTGTGTGTATGCCTTCAGCAGTAATAGGCATTCTTGAACTATTACTGCTAGTATTCTGGTTTTCTAGAAAACTGAATCATCAGGTTCAGGAAAAGACTTAACATTGTTTACATAGGATTTTCAGTAAATTGGCTTAAGGCGAGTGCCTAAGGAAGTGTAAGATCTTTAGCAACTATGTTCATGAGTAGTCAGAGGACTTTTTTGCCTTATATCTGGATACACCATTGCTTCTCAGGTACCAAACATTGTGAAAGTCTCATCTTCAGCTAAGTGTGGTATTAAACTCAATTAACATTTTGTATTCATTAATGAAACCCCATATAAGAAAAATGAAGCTGTAATTTTTTTCATCCACCAATATGTAAATTATTTTCATGTTTTATTCCATAGCTAAAATCTAACTAAAAAGATTTTTCTTCCTGGTTACAAGTTCTAAGAGTACTACACCTAGTAATTTTAACATGATATATTCTGGAGAACATGAACTTGTAACAAATAATTTTAGTACAGATTAAGATTTTTGAAGCTTTAAGTTCTCTATTAGAAAGTAATTTTTATATAGTCTTGTAAAATAACCATTGCTTAAGGGATCCACAAAGGTAAGCTTTCAGTCAAAAAATAATTCAGGTCTCAGTTAAAAATGGAGAAAAAAGTAGTAACTGAAAGACTTTTCCAGTGAAACAAATTGTGCTACTGGCTAGTAGATAAGTAGCTATAACCAAGAGAAAAAGAGGGAGAGGAGAAGAAGGTAGATATTAATAAGTTTTCCTATAAGTAGGAATGAAAGAAAGTCTCAAAAAAATCTGAGATGATACCTATGTAAGAGGCAATGACAAACTATGGGTAAATCAAACTATGGGTAATCTGAATATAGACTGTACCTTAACTTATTTTCAGAAAAGAGGCAAAAGGTCAGGACTTGAGAGCTGGAGACTTAATTTAGTGCCAATGTCATAGAAAGTGCTTATTTTCCAGATAAAGCAAAAGGCTGTGGCTGTGTAACCTTGGGTCAGAAAATCAAACTCCCTAAGATTTAAAACTCCACAGCTATTGCAATCATGATAGAAGATGCTTTAAAACTCTCCTTTGGGGGCAAACTAACTATTTTTACCAGCCACCAAGTAAAACAACTCCTAAATGAGAGAGGCCATTTATGGATGTCTGATCAAAGACTCCTCAGATATCAAGTAATGCTGATGGAAAATTCAGGCCTCACTATATCCCCTTATGAGGTTCTTAACCCAGCCACCCTCCTACCTACCCCTGAGGGCTCTCTCCCATTTCACTCTTGTCTAGAAACCTTGGACCACTGGACAAAACCCCGAGAGGGATTGTCTGAAGATCCTTGGACCAATCCTGAGGAAATCTGGTACACTGATGGAAGCATCTTTGTCTTGGATGGAAAAAGAAGAGCCGGGTATGCAGTAGTCTTCAATTTTGAGACCATAGAGGCTAAGCCTCTGCCACCAGGTACTTCAGCCCAATTAGCTGAGCTCATAGCCCTGACTCGAGCTTTAGAGCTGGGAAAAGGAAAAAGGATAGCCATTTACACTGACTCCAAGTATGCCTTTCTGGTGCTACATGCACATGTGGCTATTTGGAAAGAAAGGGGCCACTTGACCACCTGAGGGTCCCCAATCAAATATGGTGATCATATTCTTCGACTCTTGGAGGCAGTCCATCTGCCCACTGAGGTTTCAGTCTTCCACTATAAAGGACACCAAAAAGGGAACACGGAAGTGGCACGAGGGAACCAAGCAGCTGATCAGGCAGCTAGGAGAGCAGCATTACAGAACCATGACCTAATAGGGATTGCCACCTTAGTTGCACAGACTAATTTGCCAGAAACTCCTTCATATACTGAAGGTGAGACTCTTAAAGCTAAGAGTGAGGGCTTTCAAAAAGATCATATGGGGTGGTTCCAAAAGGAGGGACTCCTTTTTCTGCCTGGAAACCTCCAATGGAAGTTGGTTAACTCCTTACATGCCACTACTCATTTAGGAGAAAAGGCCC
The DNA here is from genome assembly GCF_032452875.1 of Bos javanicus. NCBI lineage: Eukaryota > Metazoa > Chordata > Mammalia > Artiodactyla > Bovidae > Bos > Bos javanicus. Next base: position 16,686,725 of record NC_083872.1, read on the forward strand.
TCCAAAGATTACTAGAAAGGTCCTTCAGAGGAACAGGCCTCCAAACAACTATAAGACAGGTGGTCTCCTCTTGTCCCATTTGCCAAATAAACAATCCCCAAGGAGCTCGAAGACCCCAGCTAGCCCAGCCCATACAACGACGTGGGGCCTACCCAGGAGAGGACTGGCAGATGGACTTCACCCAGATGCCAGTTTCTCAAGGGTATAAATACCTATTAGTCATGATAGATATATTCACAGGAGGGACTGAAGGCTTTCCCACCCGGACTGAGAAGGCTAAGGAGGTGGTAAAAAAACTGCTCCATGAAATCATTCCAAGATTTGGTCTGCCCAGGTCATTACAAAGTGACAATGGGACATCATTTACTTCTAAGGTCACCCAAGGGGTCTCGAAAGCACTGGGCATTACTTATTATCTCCATTGTGCCTGGAGGCCTCAATCTTCAGGAAAAGTAGAAAGAGCCAATCAATTCCTAAAATCAGCGATAAAAAAGATAACCCAGGAGACCTCCCTGGGATGGAAGGAGGCTTTACCAATAGCTCTCCTCTGCACCCGCATTGCCCCTAAGGAACAGGTTGGTCTTAGTCCTTATGAGATGCTATATGGGAGACCTTTTGTTTATGTCAATGACCTCTTCCTAGATCCAGAGGTTCAGACCCTCCAGTCTTATACCATGGCCACTGGGCAATTCCAACAGGATATACGCTTGTGGGGTATGAACCAGGACCCCAAAGACTCTAAAGAGTCACCACTATATGCTCCAGGAACTCAAGTCCTAATTAAAGTCTGGAAAGATGGGCCCCCAAAGGCTCAACTCCAGCCCACATGGAAGGGCCCCTACCCTGTAATACTTTCTACCCCTACAGCAGTCAAGGTACCAGGACATGACTCCTGGATTCACTACTCATGAGTCAAGCCATGGAAGAAAACAGAAGAGGACACTTGATACACCTGTGAGCCCCTGGGAGGTCTCAGATACCTATTAAGAACTACAAATGAGTGTCATTCTAATGAACACCCCCAAAGTCTGGTTTCTGGGGATAAAATTTCTCAGGATAACTCTAAGGAGCCAACACAGCTTGACAGACACTGTACTCCAAAACAGACAGGAGATAGATCTTCTGATCCCTGAACAAGGAGGGACTTGAGCTATCCTGGCAATGTGAATTTAAAATTGATCAATGTCCCTACTAGTCTTTGTTAGGCTATATTGATGATGCTTATGATTATTCCATGTACTATCAATTGTCTAACCTGTTTTGTCTCTGCCCAGGTCAACCAGCTACAACATGCAGTGCCAGTTCAACAAAGATATAAAACTACAGCTGACCACGGAAAATATCATACACCCTTGGACACCACTATAAGGACTCTGAGGCTTGAGACTATCAAGAGGCGGAGGCCCAATACCCCTCGCCACCCCAGTTCAGCAGGAAGTAGCCAGAAAGATCTCGACACCCCTATTCCCAAGGAATTGGCCCTCCCATTTCTTGAGGGGGGAATGTTAGGTAGGTAGAATAGGGAAAAGGAGTCCAAAATGGCGGTGGCTAAAAGACAAGGAAGGTCCAAGGACCAGAGTGAAGACTTCAGGCAGAACAAACAGAACAAACAGCACTCCTGGCTAAGCCCAATTTGCAAAGGGCAGGCCCAGGTGGAGGGAAAAAACATAAGAGGAGCCAAAGAGCTTTCTCTCGGACTCTCTCTCCCGCGTGTGTGCGCTCTTTTCTCTCTCTCTCTCTCTCTCCTGCCATCTTCTAAATAAAATAGAGCTGTAACACTGAAAAAAAAAAAAAAAAAACCCAAACTCCACCTTCAGACTAACTTCCCCCACTAGTGGATTAGATTCATACATGGTGGGATATTCAAAAAATAAAATGCTATGCATCTCTTATAAAAGAAGTTCTGCCTCAAATGAGTTTTTATAGAAAGATTCCTAGTGTAAAATGACAAATATAGGTTCCTGAGCAATGCTCACTTTATATATCCACTTTTTCTATGGAAGACAGGCTACCCTAGTAGCTGAGTTTGTAAAGAATCTGCCTGCAATGCAGGAGTTCAATTCAGTTCAGTCTCTCAGTCATGTCTGACTCTTTGCGATCCCATGAATCGCAGCACGCCAGGCCTCCCTGTCCATCACCAACTCCCAGAGTTCAAACTCATGTCCATCGAGTTGGTGATGCCATCCAGCCATATCATCCTCTGTCGTCCCCTTCTCCTCCTGCCCCCAATCCTTCCCAGCATCACAGTCTTTTCCAATGAGTCAACTCTTTGCAAGAGGTGGCCAAAGTACTGGAGTTTCAGCTTTAGCATCATTCCTTCCAAAGAAATCCCAGGGATAATCTCCTTTAGAATGGACTGGTTGGATCTGCTTGCAGTCCAAGGGACTCTCAAGAGTCTTCTCCAACACTACAGTTCAAAAGCATCAATTCTTTGGTGCTCAGCTTTCTTCACAGTCCAACTCTCACATCCATATATGACTACTGGAAAAACCATAGCCTTGACTAGACGGATCTTTGTTGGCAAAGTAATGTCTCTACTTTTCAATATCCTATCCAGGCTGGTCAAACTTTCCTTCCAAGGAGTAAGCGTCTTTTAATTTCATGGCTGCAGTCACCATCTGTAGTGATTTTGGAGCCCCAGAAAAATAAAGTCTGACACTGTTTCCACTGTTTCCCCATCTATTTCCCATGAAGTGATGGGACCAGATGCCATGATCTTCGTTTTCTGAATGTTGAGCCTTAAGCCAACTTTTTCACTCTCTTCTTTCACTTTCATCAAGAGGCTTTTGAGTTCTTCTTCACTTTCTGCGATAAGGGTGGTGTCATCTGCATATCTGAGGTTATTCATATTTCTCCTGGCAATCTTGATTCCGCTTGTGCATCTTCCAGCCCAGCGTTTCTCATGATGTACTCTGTATATAAGTTAAATAAGCAGGGTGACAATATACAGCCTTGACGTGTTCCTTTTCCTATTTAGAACCAGTCTGTGGTTCCATGTCCAGTTCTAACTGCTGCTTCCTGACCTGCATATAGGTTTCTCAAGAGGCAGGTCAGGTGGTCTGGTATTCCCAACTCTTTCAGAATTTTCCACAGTTTATTGTGATCCACACAGTCAAAGGCTTGGGCATAGTCAATAAAGCAGAAATAGATGTTTTTCTGGAACTCTCTCGCTTTTTCAATGATCCAGCAGATGTTGGCAATTTGATTTCTGATTCCTCTGCCTTTTCTAAAACCAGCTTGAACATCTGGAAGTTCACGGTTCACGTATGGCTGAAGGCTGACTTGGAGAATTTTGAGCATTACTTCATTAGCGTGTGAGATGAATGCAATTGTGCGGTAGTTTGAGCATCCTTTGGCATTGCCTTTCTTTGGGATTGGAATGAAAACAGCTTTTTCCAGTCCTGTGGCCACTTCTGAGTTTTCCAAATTTGCTGGCATATTGAGTGCATCACTTTCACAGCATCATCTTTCAGGATTTGAAATAACTATCACCCCCAAAAGATGTCCTTTTTATTATAGGGGAGTGGAAATCAAAAGTAGGAAGTCAAGAAACACCTGGAGTAACAGGCAAATTTGGTCTTGGAATACAGAATGAAGCAGGGCGAAGGCTAATAGAGTTTTGCCAAGAGAACGCACTGGTCATAGCAAACACCCTGTTCCAACAACACAAGAGAAGACTCTACACAGGGACATCACCAGATGGTCAACACTGAAATCAGATTGATTATGTTCTTTGCAGTCAAAGATAGAGAAGCTCTACACAGTCAGCAAAAACAAGACCGGGAGCTGACTATGGCTCAGATCATGAGCTCCTTATTGCCAAATTCAGACTTAAATGGAAGAAAGTAGGGAAAAACCACTAGCCCATTCAGGTATGACCTAAATCAAATTCCTTATGATTATACAGTGGAAGTGAGAAATAGATTTAAGGGACTAGATCTGATAGAGTGCCTGATGAACTATGGACTGAGGTTCGTGACATTGTACAGGAGACAGGCATCAAGACCATCCCCATGGAAAAGAAATGCAAAAAAGCAAAATAGCTGTCTGGGGAGGCCTTATAAATAGCTGTGAAAGAAGAGAAGCAAAAAGCAAAGGAGATAAGGAAAGATATAAGCATCTGAATGCAGAGTTCCAAAGAATAGCAAGAAGAGATAAGAAAACCCTCCTCAGCAATCAATGCAAAGAGAGGAAAATAACAGAATTGGGAAGACTAGAGATCTCTTCAAGAAAATTAAAGATACCAAGGGAACATTTCATGCAAAGATGGGTTCAATAAAGGACAGAAATGGTATGGACCTAACAGAAGCAGAAGGTATTCAGAAGAGGTGACAAGAAGACACAGAAGAACGGTATAAAAAAGATCTTCATGACCAAGATAATCACGATGGTGTGATCACTCACCTAGAGCAGATATCCTGGAATGTGAAGTCACGTGGGCCTTAGAAAGAAAGCATCACTATGAACAAAGCTAGTGGAGATGATGGTATTCCAGTTGAGCTATTTCAAATCCTGAAAGATGATGCTGTTTAAGTGATGCACTCAATGTGCCTGCAAATTTGAAAAACTCAGCAGTGGCAATGCAGGAGACCCCGGTTCAATCCTTGGGTTGGGAAGATCCCCTGGAGAAGGAAATGTCAACCCACTCCAGTACTCTTGCCTGGGGAATTCCATGGAGAGATGACCTGGCAGGCTACAGTGCATAGGATCACACAGACATGCCTGTACGACTAACTTTCCCTTTCCCCTTTTCTATGGAAGAAAATCTGCTAACACATATATATAAAGAATCTGAAAAAAAGAGAGAAAAACAAAAACTCTCAAGATTTGAGAAAGAGATTCTTTGCTCATGCATGCCATATGTTTCTGGTACTTACTTTTCAAAGATGACACTTCGAGGGAGATATGGAGACAACAATGTTATAACTAAAAAAAAATCTTGAACCTGTCATTAAAAAAGACACAATTTGGAATAAGAAGTCCAAGAATCTTCCATTTACTGGCTTCAGGAGCACTGAGAAACTTTGTAAAGCAGTGTTAGGAGGATTAATTAAAAGAACAAAATAGTCCTTAACAGTATTATTTTTAAAAGGTTAGAAATTCCATTCACTACATCATTTATTATTGAACTTTACATTAATATATTCTTAATTTGTTTTTCTAAGATAAAGGCATACTCATTCCTTTCTGTTTTAATGAATAAAGTCTACCTTTAACACATAATTACAAGTGGGAAGAAATACTAGACATTTCAGATGTGACAATGGGCCTTTTCATATCAAATATACTGAAGCATGATAGTTCACAAAATCTGTTTCAGCCTATGGAGAATTCATATAAAATGATCTACTGTTCAACAGAAACCAGAAATTTCTATCAATGGATAAAGTGAAAAACAAGATTGTGCTATAGCTTTTTTTCCCCTGTGCTGCTATACAATATCATACTCTTCTGATCTTCTCCCAGGGTCTCTCCAGGATAGACTATAATAATGAGATCTCTTTCTTTAGCAAACAGAAAGTCAGGGACAGAAATGTTTAAGCCTCCCTCTTGACTGGAAGTAATTAAGTATCTAAATTATAAATACACATTCATGTCTGGGGAGGTTAAACCGCTTTTATGAACTGCTTCACTGACAAAAACTCTCCATTTTAGTGAAGAAGATTCACACTGTAGCTATTCAGATTTATTTTTCTAACATGAAGGCCCATTGTTTAATAGTAAACAGAAAGGTCTCCCATAGAGACATATGGGGATGTGGTCAGATTAATGTTGAATTCAAAATTATGCATATTTTGCACCTTATCTTTGCACTTTGCTGAGATATGAACTACTTCATTAATGTGGTTGTTTCTTTCCCTGTACTGCAGAAATTAAATAAAATGTGGGTTCTTTCATTTCTAACTAGTCATTAGTTAAAATACAACATAAAAATCATGTCCTCAAACACCTATTAACTGATCAAACATCCTAAAAGAACAATAAAAATAAGAAAAGTTAGAAATTAAGCTTTTAATTGCATATATGTTACTATGCATTTTGAAAAATAATAAACCATATAACAGGAATAAAATAACTTAAAAATTCAACTCAAAGTCAGAATGCTTGTTTTTAAATTCTAGTAATCATACTTGCTATATAACTATTGTTAAACTTGTTAAAACAGCTTCTTCAACTGAAAAATGGGAATAAAATTCACTAACTCAAAGGTTTGTTAGTACTTGGCATAATCTTCAGGACATAATATGTATTCTATAAATCATTGCTAAATGGAATTTGGATACAGAATAATCACAGAAAAATAATTGTTTGGTGTACTGGAAACATAATGATAAAAAAAGAATTTATATATTCCTTCAAAATGGACCCACATTTAAGCTTCACAGAGAATAATTTTCACAGAATAATTTAATATAACATTGATGACTTGAAATCTTGCCATTTGAAACAACAAGGATAGACCTTGAGTGTATTATGCTAAATGAAATGAGTCAGTTGGAGAAAGACAGGTACCATATGATTTCATTCACATGTAGAATATAAAACAACTGATTAGCTAACAAACTAAAGCTAAGTAAGTGAAAAAACTGAAAAAAGCAAAAAAAAAAAAAAAAAAAAACACACACACACACACACACAAAGAGAAGAGGGTAGTGGTTACCAGAGGGTGAGGGGCCAGGATGAGGGTGCAAAGTGACTAAAGGGAAACAACCCTATGGTGATAAATGGAAAATAAACTTTTGGTGGTCAGCACAGTATAGGGTATACAAAAAAGTGGGAATGTAAAGTTGTAAAAATAAAACTTATATAATGCTATAAATCAATGTTACCTCAATTTCTAAATATATAAACAATCAATTGATAAAACTTATGTCTTATAAAAACATAACAACTATTTGGGCTGGGTAATTTCACATATATAATATATATAATGAAATATATATGTTATTTTAATCTATTCATTTTTATTAAATGGACTATATATGTATTAATATATAGTATATGGTGCTGATGGTTTAGTTGCTAAGTCATGTCCAACTCTTATGACCATGTGGACTGTAGCCTGCCAGGCTGCTCTGTCCACAGAATTTTTCAGGCAAGAATATGGCAGTGGGCTAAATTTCCTTCTCCAAGTATAGAGTATATACAACACTATATACATATTACATATGATATATATAATAATAAATTGCTATTCATTAACTTGAAAATATTTATTTAAGAAGGCATATTGTCTGAGGCAGAGTCTATATATTATAAAAAGGTATGCAGTTTTTTTTTTTTTTTTAATTTCTCTGGTTGTATATAGACTTAAATTGAAGAAAGTAGGGAAAACCACTAGACCATTCAGGTATGACCTAAATCAAATCACTTATGATTATACAGTGGAAGGGAGAAATAGATTTAAGGGCCTAGATCTGATAGATAGAGTGCCTGATGAACTATGGAATGAGGTTTGTGACACTGTACAGGAGACAGGGATCAAGACCATTCCCATAGAAAAGAAATGCAAAAAAGCAAAATGGCTGTCTGGGGAGGCCTTACAAAGAGCTGTGAAAAGAAGAGAAGTGAAAAGCAAAGGAGAAAAGGAAAGATATAAACATCTGAATGCAGAGTTCCAAAGAATAGCAAGAAGAGATAAGAAAGCCTTCTTCAGCGATCAATGCAAAGAAATAGAGGAAAACAACAGAATGGGAAAGACTAGGGATCTCTTCAAGAAAATCAGAGATACCAAAGGAATATTTCATGCAAAGATGAGCTCAATAAAGGACAGAAATGGTATGGACCTAACAGAAGCAGAAGATATTAAGAAGAGATGGCAAGAATACACAGAAGAACTGTACAAAAAAGATCTTCATGACCCAGATAATCACAAGGATGTGATCACTGACCTAGAGCCAGACATCCTGGAATGTGAAGTCAAATGGGCCTTAGAAAGCATCACTACAAACAAAGCTAGTGGAGGTGATAGAATTCCAGTTGAGCTATTCCAAATCCTGAAAGATGATGCTGTAAAAGTGATGCACTCAATATGCCAGCAAATTTGGAAAACTCAGCAGTGGCCACAGGACTGGAAAAGGTCAGTTTTCATTCCAATCCGAAAGAAAGGCAATGCCAAAGAATGTTCAAACTACCGCACAATTGTACTCATCTCACACGCTAGTAAAGTAATGCTCAAAATTCTCCAAGCCAGGCTTCAGCAATATGTGAACCGTGAACTTGCTGATGTTCAAGCTGGTTTTAAAAAAGGCAGAAGAACCAGAGATCTAATTGCCAACATCTGCTGGATCATTGAAAAAGCAAGAGAGTTCCAGAAAAACATCTATTTCTGCTTTATTGACTACATCAAAGCCTTTGACTGTGTGGATCACAATAAACTGTGGAAAATTCTGAAAGAGATGGGAATACCAGACCACCTTATCTGCCTCTTGAGAAATTTGTATGCCGGTCAGGAAGCAACAGTTAGAACTGGACATGGAACAACAGACTGGTTCCAAATAGGAAACGGAGTTCGTCAAGGCTGTATATTGTCATCCTGTTTATTTAACTTATATGCAGAGTACATCATGAGAAACGCTGGACTGGAAGAAACACAAACTGGAATCAAGACTGCTGGGAGAAATATCAATAACCTCAGATATGCAGATGACACCACCCTTATGGTAGAAAGTGAAGAGGAACTCAAAAGCCTCTTGATGAAAGTGAAAGTGGAGAGTGAAAACGTTGGCTTAAAGCTCAACATTCAGAAAACAAAGATCATGGCATCCGGTCCCACCACTTCATGGGAAATAGATGGGGAAACAGTGGAAACAGGGTCAGACTTTATTTTTCTGGGCTCCAAAATCACTACAGATGGTGACTGCAGCCATGAAATTAAAAGACGCTTACTCCTTGGATGAAAAGTTATGACCAACCTACATAGCATATTCAAAAGCAGAGGCATTACTTTTCCAACAAAGGTTCGTCTAGTCAAGGCTATGGTTTTTCCTGTGGTCATGTATGGATGTGAGAGTTGGACTGTGAAGAAGGCTGCGTGCCAAAGAATTGATGCTTTTGAAGTGTGGTGTTGGAGAAGACTCTTGAGAGTCCCTTGGACTGCAAGGAGATCCAACCAGTCCATTCTGAAGGAGATCAGCCCTGGCATTTCTTTGGAAGGAATGATGCTAAAGCTGAAACTCCAGTACTTTGGCCACCTCATGAGAAGAGTTGACTCCTTGGAAAAGACTCTGATGCTGGGAGGGATTGGGGGCTGGAGGAGAAGGGGACGACAGATGATGAGATGGCTGGATGGCATCACTGACTTGATGGACGTGAGTCTCAGTGATCTCCGGGAGTTGTTGATGTACAGGGAGGCCTGGCATGCTGCGATTCATGGGGTCGCAAAGAGTCAGACACGTGAGTGACTGATCTGATCTGATCTATTTCTTTAAATAATAAACATCTATTTTCTAAAATATACGGCTCAGTGTTGCTCTAAACATTTTATTTGAACAGAAAAGCAGCAGATAGGAAATTGGAGAACTGATATTTTGGGTACTGCTTTTATGGAAATCTCTCAAGAGGACAGGAATGGGCGAATGCAATTCAGATAACAATTATATCTATTACTGTGGGAAGAATCTCTTAGAAGAAATGGAGTAGCCCTCACAGTCAAAAAAAGAGTCTGAAATTCAGTAGTTGGGTACAGTTTCAAAAACAACAGAATGATCATGGTTCCTTTCCAAGCAAACCATTCCATATCACAGTAATCCAAGTCTATGCCCCAACCACTAATTTGAAGCCCAAGAAGTTGAAGTTGACTGGCTCTATGAAGACATACAAGACCTTCTAGAACTAATGCCAAAAAATATGTCCTTGTTATCATAGGAGATTTGAAGGCAAAAGTAGGAAGTCAAGAGATACCTGGAGTAACAGGGAAGTTTGGTCAGCAGTACAAAATGAAGTGGGACAAAGGCAAAGTATGACAGAGTTTTACCAAGAGAATGTGCTGGCCATAGCAAACACCCTCTTTCAAAAACACAAGACAAGTCTAGATGTAGACATCACCAGATGGTCAATAGCAAAATCAGATGGATTATATTCTTTGTAGCCAAAGATGGCAAAGCTCTACAGTGCAAAAACAAGACCAGGAGCTGACTATGGCTCAGATCATGAACTCCTTGTTGGAAAATTCAGACTTAAATTGAAGAAAGTAGTGAAAACCACTAGACCATTCAGTTATGATCTAAATCAAATAACTTATGATTATACAATGGAAGTGATAAATAGATTCAAGGGATCAGATCTGACAGAGTGCCTGAAGAACTACTGAGGAGGTTCATGACATTGTACAGGAGGCAGTGATCAAGACCTTCCCCAAGAGAAAGAAATGCAAAGAGGCAAAATGGTTTTCTGAGGACGTCTTACAATTAGTTGAGAAAGGATAGAAGTGAAAGGCAAAGGAAAAAAGGAAAGATAAACTCTTCTGAATGTAGACTTACAGAGAATAGCAAGGAGAAATAAGAAAGTTTGTTTGTTTGTTTGTTTTAAGTGAACAGTGCAAAGAAATAGAGGAAAACAATAGAATGGGAAGGGCTAGATATTTCTTCAAAAAAGTTAGAGATACCAAGGGAACATTTCTTGCAAAGATAGGCACAATCAAGGACAGAAACAGTATGGGCCTCAGAGAAGCAGAAGATATTAAGAAGAGGTGGTAAGAATACACAGAACTGTACAGAAAAAAGATCTTAATGACCTGGAGAGCCACAGTGGTTTGATTACTCACCTAGAGCCGGACATTCAGGATTGTGAAGTCAAGTGGGCCTTAGGAAGCTTCACCAGGAGCAAAATTAGTGGAGGTGATGGAATTCCAGTTGAGCTATTTCAAATCCTAAAGGATGATGCTGTGAAAGTGCTGCACTCAATATGCCAGGAAAATTTGTAAACTCAGCCGTGGCCACAGGACTGGAAAAGGTGTTTTCATCCCATTCATAAAGAAGGGCAATGCCAAAAATATTTAAACTAACACACATTTGCACTAATTTCACATGCTAGAAAAGTAATGCTCAAAATCCTTCAAGCTAGGCTTCAACAGAATGTGAATTGAGAATTTTCAGATGTTCAAGCTGGATTTACAAAAGGCATTGGAATCAGAGATCAAATTGCCAACATCCATTGGAGCATAGAAAAAACTAGATAATTTTAGAAAATGCATCTACTTCTGCTTTATTGACTATGCCAAAGCTTTTGACTGTGTGGATCACAACAAACTGCGGAAAATTCTGAAAGAGATGGGAATACCAGACCACCTGACCTGCCTCTTGGAAAACCTGTATGCAGGTCAAGAAGCAACAGTTAGAACCGGACATGGAACAACAGACTGGTTCAAAATTAGCAAAGGAGTATGTCAAGGCTGTATACTGTTGCCCTGCTTATTTAACTTATATTCAGAGTACATTATGCAAAATGTTGGACTGGATGAAGCACAGGCTGGAATCAAGATTGCTGGAAGAAATATCAATAACCTAAGAAATGCAGAAGACATCACACTTATGGCAAAAAATGAAGAGGAACTAAAGAGCCTCTTGATGAAGTTGAAAGAGTTGAGTGAAAAAGCTGACTTAAAACTCAACATTCAAAAAATGAAGGTCATAGCATCTGGTTCCATCACCTTGTGGCAAATAGATGTGGAAATAATGGAAACAGTGACAGACTTTATTTTCTTGGGCTCCAAAATCACTGCAGATGATGACTGCAGCCATGAAATGAAAAGATGCTTGCTTCTTGGAAGAAAAGCAATGACAAGCCTAGACAGTATATTAAAAAGCAGAGACATTACTTTGCTGATAAAGGTCTGTATAGTCAGAGTTATGGTTTTTCCATTAGTCATGTATGAATGTGAGAGCTGGACAATAAAAAAGGCTGAGCGCTGAAGATGATTCTTTTAAACTGTGGTTGGTGGTAAAGAAGACTCGAGAGTCCCTTGGACAGCAAAGAGATCAAACGAGTCAGATTTCCTAAAGGAAATCAGTCCTGAATATTCATTGGAATGACTGAATGCTGAAGCTGAAGCTCCAGTACTTCTGCCACCTGATGTGAAGAGTGGACTTATTTTAAAAGACCCTGCTGCTGCAAAAGATAGAAGGCAGGAGCAGAAGGTTGGATGGTATCAGGGAGGATGAGATGGTTGGATGGCATCACCAACTCAACAGACATGAGTCTGAGCAAACTCCAGGAGATGGCGAAGGACAGGGAAGCCTGGCATGCTGCAGTCCACAGGGTCACAGAGAGTCGGACAAGACTGAGTAGCTGAACAACAACTCTTTAATAGGCATGCTAAAATACAAAAGGACAAAACCACCTGCGGTAAAGTAACTGTCATGATTTTTACACTATTAGACCACCAGCAATTGCAGAAATCTTTGGACAGTAATAGAAGTGTTATGAGTGAGTGAGTGAGTGAAGCCACTCAGTCGTGTCTGACTCTTTGCGATCCCATGTAGCCTACCAGGCTCCTCCCTCCATGGTATTCTCCAGGCAAGAGTACTGCAGTGGGTTGCCATTTCCTTCTCCAGGGGATCTTCCCGACCCAGGGATCAAACCCTGGTCTCCCGCATGCAAGCAGATGCTTTAACCTCTGAGCCACCAGGGAAGCCAGAAGTGTTACAGACAAATTCTAAAGAAATTCACATTGATTTGTTTATCTTCTCAAAGGTCACATACTATGTTAACCTTATTTTTTTCTTATACTTTAAGTATTTTGAGCAATAATAACTATTACCAAATCTGATTTAGATGGTAAAAGGAATGATTAGCAGATAACTATGGTGATAGAGAATATTCATTGTCTGTCATGAGTAATCTCCAGCCAGTTAAGGGCACCCTTAATAAGTGAAATGATTTTCATTATTTGTATTTTAAGTTTCTCACTACACACACACACACATACACACACACAAACACACATCTGCTTTTTAGGGAACAGAATTAATAAATGTAAAGTTGTATTTATACTCCAAAAGAATTGTTATGTCATCACCAGATTTTATTAGGATATTTCTACTCTTACTTATAAGTATTAGAGCAAAGCTATTCTGATTTTATATACAATTTTAATCAGCTTCATGAAAATTACAATCTGCAAATATGCTAGAGTGAGAAAATTTATAAATGTTATCACATTCCAGTGAAAATCCTTTGAAAATAGAATCCAAATGCTTCAGTCAGTTCAGTACTTTATTCTTAGCAGATAGTCAGAGTTATAACATTTTCTACAGTAATGAACTTGACCAAGTGAATGTATATTTTTAAATTTAAAATAAACTCAGGATAAGTATAATCTCATAAGAAATGATGGAAGAGTCAAAGGATTTGAGTTTACATAAGTATGATAACAATGATTTCCATTTCTATCTTCTTGATTCATATCTATGTTCAAAAGAATTCCAAACTTATTCTCAAGACAGGGTCTAGGAAGAAACGCATTGTTTGTAAATATAGGATTTTCAGAGCATTTTCTTATTTAGAAGGGATCAGATTTTCAAAACCCATTTTCTCAGGTTCTTGGAGCCTATAGCTTTTTACTGATTTAGTTGAGATGATTGCAGAGACCAATAAAGAGGTCTGGTAAAGTTACAGTAATGTATGAAATTTATATTTTTGTTACATCACAGAATTTACAATTTTAGCTTTTATGTGTGTGTGTGTGTGTGTGTATATATATATATGTTTTAGCTAGAGAATGTACATTTGTGATGCTTATCTTGATAATTATACTTGTTTAGGAATTTGAAAGGAGAAATTAGGGTCATATACTAATGTTTCATTCATGTATATCTTAGGTATTAACCCTCATAGTATATGCTTAACACCATTTCCTCAGATCCAGGGAATCATTGTCTTAAGCTATAATTTCTGCCACCTACTCTGCCAGCTTCAGGGGTTCCCTAATCAGCCTAGGACTTGAAGGGCAGGGGTTTAATAATTGTATAAACCCCTTTTCATATACAATTATGTTTATAATTGACGTGTTTATAATTGAGGGGTTACTTTTGTACATTTGCTGTTGTTGCTCAGTCACTCAGTCATGACTGACTCTTCGGGACCCCATGGACCACAGCATGTCAGGCTTCCCTGTCCATCACTAACTCCTGGAGTCTACTAAAACTCATCTCCATTGAGTCGGTGATGCCATCCAACCATCTCATCCTCTGTCGTCCCCTTCTCCTCCTGCCTTCAATCTTTCCCAGCATCAGGGTCTTTTCAAATGAGTCAGCTCTTCGCATCAGGTGACCAAAGAATTGGAGTTTCAGCTTCAGCATCAGTGCTTCCAATGAAGACTAAGGACTGATCTCCTTTAGAAAGGACTGGTTGGATCTTCTTGAAGTCCAAAGGACTCTCAAGAGTCTTCTCCAACACCACAGTTCAAAAGCATCAATTCTTCAGTGCTCAGCTTTCTTTATAGACCAACTCTTACATCTATACATGACTACTAGAAAAACCATAGACTTGAGGAGATGGACCTTTATAGACAAAGTGATGTCTCTGCTTTTTAATATGCTGTCTATGTTGGTCATAACTTTCTTGCCAAGGAGTAAGCGTCTTTTAATTTCATGCTTGCAGTCACCATTTGCAGTGATTTTGGAGCCTCCCACCCCAAAAAACAAAAGTCAGCCACTGTATCAAATCTTTCCCAATCTATTTGCCATGAAGTGATGGGACCAGATGTCATGAACTTAGCTTTTTGAATGTTATGCTTTAAGCCAAGTTTTTCACTCTCCTCTTTCACTTTCAAGAGGCTCTTTAGTTCTTCACTTTCTGCCATAAGGGTGGTGTCATCTGCCTATCTGAGGTTACTGATATTTCTCCCAGCTATCTTGATTCCAGCTTGTGCTTCATCTAGCCCAGCATTTTTCATGATGTATTCTGTCTGCATACAAATTAAATAAGCAGGTGACAATATATAGCCTTGATGTACTCCTTTTCCCTTTTGTATTCAGTCTGTTGTTCCATGTCCAGTTTTAACTGTTGCTTCCTGACCTGCATACAGATTTCTCAAGAGGCAGGTCAAGTGGTCTGGTATTCCCATCTCTTTCAGAATTTTCCACAGTTTATTGTGATCCACACAGTCAAAGGCTTTGGCATAGTCAATAAAGCAGAAATAGATGTTTTTCTGGAACTCTCTTGCTTTTTCCATGATCCAGCGGATGTTGAAGATTTGATATCTGGTCCCTCTACTTTCTCTAAAACCAGCTTGCACATCTGGAAGTCTACGGTTCATGTATTGCTGAAGCCTAGCTTGGAGAATTTTGAGCATTACTTTGCTAGCCTGTGAGATGAGTGCAATTGTGAAGTAGTTTGAGCATTCTTTGGCATTGCCTATCTTTGGGATTGGAATGAAAACTGACCTTTTCCAGTCTTGTGCCCACTGCTGAGATTTCCAAATTTGCTGGCATATTGAGTGCAGCACATTCACAGCATCATCTTTTAGGATTTGAAATAGCTCAACTGGAATTCCATCACCTCCACTAGCTTTGTTCATAGTGATGCTTCCTAAGTCCCACTTGACTTCACATTCCAGGATGTCTGGCTCTAGGTGAGTGATCACACCATCGTGATTATCTTGGTTGTGAAGATCTTTTTTGTATAGTTCTGTGTATTCTTACCACCTCTTCTTAATATCTTCTGCTTGTATTATGTACATACCATTTATGTCCTTTATTGAGCCCATCTTTGCATGAAATATTCCTTTGGTATCTCTAGTTTTCTGGAAGAGATCTCTGGTCTTTCCCATTCTGTTGTTTTCCTCTATTTCTTTGCACTGACCACTGAGGAAGGCTTTCTTTTCTCTCCGTGCTATTCTTTGGAACTCTGCATTCAAATGGGTATCTTTCCTTTTCTCCTTTACTTTTCATTTCTCTTCTTTTCACAACTATTTGTAAGACCTCCTCAGACGGCCATTTTGCTTTTTTGCATTTCTTTTTCTTGGGGATGGTCTTGATCCCTGTCTCCTATACAATGACACGAACCTCTGTCCATAGTTCATCAGGCACTCTATCTATCAGATCTAGTCCCTTAAATCTATTTCTCACTTCCACTGTATAATCATAAGGAATTTGATTTAGGTCATACCTGAATGGTGTAGTGGTTTTCCCTACTTTCTTCAATTTAAGTCTGAATTTGACAATAAGGAGTTCATGATCTGAGCCACAGTCAGCTCCTGGTCTTGTTTTTGGTGACTGTATAGAGCTTCTCCATCTTTGACTTCAAAGAATATAATCAATCTGATTTCATTGTTGACCATCTGGTGATGTCCGTGTGTAGAGTCTTCTCTTGTGTTGTTGGAACAGGGTGTTTGCTATGACCAGTGCTTTCTCTTGGCAAAACTATATTAGCCTTTGCCCTGCTTCATTCTTACTCCAAGTCCCAGTTTGCCTATTTCTCCAGGTATTTCTTGACTTCCTACTTTTGCATTCCAGTCCCCTATAATGAAAAGGACATCTTTTTGGTGTTAGTTCTAAAAGGTCTTGTAGGTCTTCATAGAACCATTCAACTTCAGCTACTTCAGCATTACTGGTTGGGGCATAAAGTTGGATTACCCTGATATTGAATGGAGGTTTGCCTTTGAAATGAACAGAGATCATTCTGTCATTTTTGAGATTGCATCCAAGTACTGCATTTTGGACTCTTTTTTTGACTATGATGGCTACTCCATTTCTTCTAAGGGATTCTTGCCCACGGTAGTAGATATAATGTTCATCTGAATTAAATTTACCTATTCCAGGCCATTTTTCGTTTGCTGATTCCTAAAATGTCGATGTTCACTATTGCCATTTCCTGTTTGATCACTTCCAATTGGCCTTGATTCATGGACCTAAGATTCCAGGTTCTTAAGCAATGTTGCTCTTTACGGCATCAGAACTTGCTTCTATCACCAGTCACATCCACAACTGGGTGTTGTTACTGCTTTGGCTCCATCTCTTCATTCTTTCTGGAGTTATTTCTCCACTGATCTCCAGTAGCATATTGGGCACCTACTGACCTAGTGATCTGAATATATTCATGTATATATTGATACACAGAAGTTGAAGACATTTTGTCTACTTTGATTGAGATGGAACAAAAAAATAGAATATGATTCTCCATTAACAGAGGTTCAAGTTTAATTCTAAAAATATGCTTAAAAAATACTTGTTAAAATCATCATTTGATTACTGTGTGGTATTCATATTCTAAATTAAAAATTAAGATTCTTCAGGAAAAAAAATCAATAGGAGTTTTGGAGCCCAGGGTTCTTAAAAATGTACATTTCAGCTAGTGATATGTCGAGAGGAGAAAATTAAGGGTTTCAAGTGTGAAAGTCAGGACAATGTACTTTTTTTCATCAGACAACAAGGACTCATTGGTAGTTTTGAGAGTGATTCTTTTATTTTCTGAATCAATCCACTCCTTCATTCTCATATGGTACTTTTTTTATTTTAGTGACTTCAATCTTTAGCAGACAGTGTAAGTCTCATGCTTGGTTTATTTTTTGCCTTAATCATCCATGCCTTTTTGACCTTTTTCCATGGTCTCATGAATGATCTCTTATGAAATGTAAGTCTAATAAATTCATTTCTGTGCTTAAAATTCTAAACAGTCTTTCCCTGAACACAGAATGAAATCCACTCTTTGTGG
This sequence comes from Bos javanicus, assembly GCF_032452875.1. Classification (NCBI taxonomy): domain Eukaryota; kingdom Metazoa; phylum Chordata; class Mammalia; order Artiodactyla; family Bovidae; genus Bos; species Bos javanicus. The sequence continues at coordinate 16,704,380 of NC_083872.1, forward strand.
TCCTGTCTATTCTTCTCAGCTTACCTCTCATTCCCATGCACTCTATGCTTATAAACAAATTGGATACCGTAGTTTCATAAACATAACGTATCAGTGTTCCTTATGTGTCTGCAACACTTAGAAAGCCTTTCCACTTCACTTTCTCATTTGCTTATGACAACCATTTCTTCTTTCAAGATTCGGGTAAAACTTTGTTTCTTCTGGAAACCATTTCTAAACTTTCTCCTCATTTAAAAACAATTAACAACTCATTTACATATATTACCACAGTACTTTCTTTACACTTCAAAAGTAAACTTTGTCATTTTAATTGGTCATTTACTTGTCTATTTCGGAGAAGGCAATGGCAGCCCACTCCAGTACTCTCGCCTGGAAAATCCCATGGACGGAGGAGCCTGGTGGGCTGCAGTCCATGGGGTCGCTAAGAGTCAGACATGACTGAGCAACTTCACTTTCACTTTTCCTTTCCTGCATTGGAGAAGGAAATGGCAACCCACTCCAGTGTTCTTGCCTGGAGAATCCCAGGGACGGGGGAGCCTGGTGGGCTGCCGTCTATGGGGTCACACAGAGTCGGACACGACTGAAGTGACTTAGCAGCTTAGCAGCACTTGTCTATTTCTCATACAAGAATGTGGATTTTTGTCTGGACTGTCATTGTAGTCCCCAGTAAATCGTACATTTCTAGATAGTAAGTGCTCTAGATAATAAATGCTCAATAATATTGAATATATGAATAAAAAAGACAAAATAAAATGTTAGAAGCTTTTTGTGATAGAACTTAACTTGAAATTGATGAGACAGAGGAATTAATTGCAAAATGGTAGCCATGCTGACTTATCTTCCATTTTTCTATCTGATTTTCTTTCAAGGGATATTTTTTCTCATACTTCTGTTGTGACTAGGTTATTGTCTTTACACTTATTGTGAATTAATTTCAGTTATTACTTCATGATAGCATCCTATGTAACACCATCCATCGAAAATGTCCCCCAGCATTACACTAACTGGTTAAAATGACATTGCTAATGTGCCCAACACAAAGCCCTGCATTTTGGAGAATCTTATTTTCTACCAAAGTCTCTTTGTCCAACTCATTATATCTGAGTAATTTCTCCTTCCCTTTTCCCCATGAAAAACAAGGAGAGGAACAAGACTGTCTAAAATATATTAAAGAATAAATGATCGATTTAAGTCTGTGTCATGTCACTCAGAACTATACATAGGCTATAAATGCTTTATTCATTCATCCACTCAGAAGTGCAGAGAATATGGCAGCCACTATGCTAACCCACTGGAATTTAACAATTAATAAGATACTTTATATGTCTGTGTCAAATAGTTTGTAGCATAATATTTGAAGTAAAAAAAAAAGAAATCATTAACATAATTATCAAAGACCCTGTGCTTGGAATTTCCTTAAAACATTAGTACCAGACTAAATATTGAAAGCTCCTAGGATAGTGTCTGGAACTTAGACTCTTGCTTTCTAGTCCCACTTAAAATTCTCTGAAAAAGGTCCATAGTTTAAGAACGGTAGCTCTGGTACTCACAATCAGTCTAGAATTTTAATACGTTTTTAATAGATTAAAAGCACTTAAGTTGTAGTTTGTAATAGAAAAAAAATGTACAATCAAACACTGCTTTTCATTTTAAATGAAAAAAGGAGAACAAATTTAAAATACTGCATTTATTTGCTAATGTAGATCAATAATTCTCAAACTCATCGTATTATTTGACCTTTATTTATTTGACCTTTTACAGAGATCAAAATTAAAAGAATATAGGTCTAAAGTACTACTGGATGCAAGGCAGTCTAAGTTTGTGGGCTCCAAGTAAAAAAACAAAAAAGAAGGAAACTTTGTAAGAGAAGAATAACATACTTCAGAATCAGAAGATCTGTCCCAGATCTAATTGATAGCTAGAGAATAAGTACTTATGTTTGCTACTTTATAATGGGAATAATACAAATTCACAGATACATTGTCAATAATTAAGATGTTAAAATATCCATCCTACATAAAAAAGCACTAAAGTAAATTCCTTATTTTTCATCGTATAATATTGTTTAAGTTATGAAATCTAATAAAGTTTCCTAAAGCTAAGACTATGACCTCTAATATAATTTTATAAATTTAAAAGAAAGCCAGTTAAAGTTACTATTTTCACTGAGTCCAGTGAGTAGACCCTAGGAGTCCCTGCCAAGAGCCTAGCTGTGCTGAATTAATCCATCTTCAGATGTGTGGCCTCAGCTAAACAGTTTTAACATTTAAAATAGGCACATCTCTCAGATGGAGGACCAATATCATCAAATACTCACAAGAGTCTTGTGAATAAACTGAGATTCCAGATCATGTTTTAATTTATAACAAGAACTATGACAGAAGGACAGGAATACTTCTGTGTCACAGCCAGGGATTTCTCTCCCTGTAGGATGATTAGATGATGATTTCTTAAAAAATAATTGGTGTCAGCTGGTTGGTTCCATTGTTTAAGGGATCATTTTTCTGTGAAAGGGATCTGTTATCTCAGGGACTCTTGTCCCTAAGTAGGATATTATTAGATACTGAGACATAATTCTTCCTTTGCACCCCCAACTCTACATTCTTATACATGTATTCATCCCTTGAATAGATCCAGTTAGGTCTTACTCAGCCTTGGAAATTATTTTTCCTCAAAAGGTGACATTGCATGTCAGATTTCATTCTCTACATTACTTGAACTCTCAGGAGATGGTCTTTATTTCTTATTCTTAAGTTTCAGAGTGGTTATTTGGCTGTCAAAAAATTATCACATTTACAAAACAGTTATTCCTGAATTGTGATGTCCAGCATTACAGTCCAGAAGTTCTAAATTTTCCAAGAACTGATTACATTAATATGTGGCACAAGAAATATCTGAAGATTTTCTAGTTTCAAACTACCTCAGAGTAAATGTCAATAAATTAACATTTTGTCATTTTTAAGGTAGCTTGACTTTTATGGCAGTTGAAAGTACAAATACAGTTACAAACAAAACAACAAAGAAAATCAAGATTTCTGTATTATTTTAAATATCATCATTTCCTGAGCAGTTTTCTTTGAGATTTACTTTATTTTATATTTATTTCTCTAATTTCACTAGATAGAAGGATAGAGATCATTTTGTTTACATATGCATCAAGACTAAATTTATTTTAAATCAACGGTACATTTTTAGAAAATGAAAACAAATATATTTTGAACAATTAAATTATTTGTAAATTAGACAAATCCATTAGGAATGAACTTAGAATTGAAATAATTATAATGCCTGCTTTAATTCACAATTCATGGTGCTGCTGCTGCTGCTAAGTCGCTTCAGTCGTGTCCGACTCTGTGCAACCCCATAGACGGCAGCCCATCAGGCTCCTCTGTCCCCGGGATTCTCCAGGCAAGAACACTGGAGTGGGTTGCCATTTCCTTCCCCAATGCATCAAAGTGAAAAGTGAAAGTGAAGTCGCTCAGTCGTGTCCGACTCTAGCGATCCCATGGACGGCAGCCTACCAGGCTCCTCCGTCCATGAGATTTTCTAGGCAAAAGTACTGGAGTGGGGTGCCATTGCCTTCTCCGTCACAATTCATAGGCTACAAATTAAGAATGACAGAATTATTTGAAATCAATGGTGACTTCAGAATGATGTAAATTAGTAATCCCACAAATCGCTAGACTTTTCTTTCTCCCAATACCCAAAGTAAGAAAATTTAATTTTTCTTGACATTTTAGACATTTTATTTCCAACAGTATGGAAGTTAATACGGAAGTTATATTTCCAATAATATGGTAAGTTTCAGTTGTCTCCAGTCCTTTGATGTTTTTCTCCTAATGCAAATCATCATTCTAAAATCCTCGAGGAAACATGTTACCTCTCATTTGAATATTATTCTCAGTGACAACATTCTTTCCACACTTTTTTCAAATAACAGCCGTTTTTAACATTAAGAAATATCAAGGTCTACCACTCCATACAAATGTAGCTATACCGGCTACTGTAAAAAGTATAATAAAATGAGTAATACCTTAAAATGGATACTCTCTAAAATACTTTAATAATACTCTAAAATACCTCCATGGTATTAAAATCTTTAATATTTTAGTTAGGAATAGTCTAAGATACTTTTATTGTATTTTAGCAACAAAAATATAAATATGTATTTGCAAATTAGCATCTGTATATATGGAACAAAATTTGTTTAGCTACAGAAAACTTTAATACTGCTTTTGAGTTGTGTTTGATATACCATAAAATGTATTCACTGTAAGTATAAAACTGACACATTTTGGTAAATTTATACAGCCATAGTAACCACCACTACAATCAAGATATAAAACATTTAATTCATGTTAAAAAGTACCTTTGTGCCTCTTTACAATCATGGATGCCCTCTAACCCTTTAATCTCTTTGCCAGGTATGCTTTGCAAATATTTTATTTCAAAAGGTTTGCCTATTTTTAAACTATGTCATCCAAAGATCAAAAATAGTAATTTTAATAATATGCAGTTATCCATTTTGTTCTGTAATAATTTGGGCCGCTTGGGTCATATTCAAACAAACAAACAAAAACTTTGCCTAACCTAATTCTAGAAATTTTCACATATTTATTTAGAAGCTCTCATCTACAGAATAAAATCCAAACACTTATTTAAAATAAGACTCTCAGATTTTGGTTCACTTCATTTTTGCCTTTTCAGTCATATCTCTTCCTCTCTATAGCATGTACACAATCTCTAGTTTTATTAAACTAAATTCATACACACTTATCAAATTGTTTCAAAAGACTGATCATTTAAAAAATTAGAGTATTAGAGAAAAAATATTTTAGAAACTTTTGGCATCTGAGAATAGAAAATATTTTAAAATGAAAACACAAATAGCACAAATCAGAAAATATAATAGAAAGAACAAGAATTTTAAAATTAAAAATTAAAACAAAAGTGAAGATAAGGAGAAAATATTTTAACATAAAGCTTTAGTTTAGAAAATATAAATTATTTTGACATAGGAGTAACAAAAAGAGAATTGAAATTAAATAAATTGTTAGCAATGAAAATAAGCAGTTCACAGAAGGAAAATAAAGAATTCCTTGAAAGTATAAACTATACTCAAATTTACATTAACTAGAGATAATTTAATCGGAAGTAATAATAAGATAATGACTGCATAAACATCTGAGGACAAAGTTGAAAGGCCTAATATTACCAAGAGTTGGAGAGAGTGAAGATGGAAGCTGTTTCTAATAAATTTGAATATATACACATTTAATGTTCTAGTAATTATACTGCTAATAATATGCACTAAAGTTACTCATGAAAAATGCTCAGGCTAAATGCTAGGGTTTCTTTAAAAACTATATATTTACATATCAACAGATAAAGAAACAGATATTCTCTTAAGAGGTAAAACTAGAAGTTTAATTATTAAACTCAACTTAATAAAAATCTAAAGCCTCCATTATCTGCATATCAGTTTTTCCTGAGAAAAGAAAAAAAGAAATGGGACCCACGGAGGTACGGAGAGGAAATTCTCATGGGGATGACGAGAGGCACAGAGGACAGGCCCAACCACAATGGAACAAGATAAAGTTAAATGGAGAATTGAAAAATAGAAGTCAATAATTAAATTTACCACACTTGAAGCAAATGTGAGAAATGTCAATATTTATGCATCCTGGTTTGGGGATGGTTGGTAGGGGGCGGGAGGGTGTCCATATTACTTTTCTTTTGCTTTTCTGTGTTTTAAAACTACTTTCAAATTTTAAAATTAACTATAGTATAATTAGTTATTAAGCTACAACATCTTTCATAATTTTACACACTTTTTTTTTTAACAGATTTACTGTCTGAATTTATATTAATCTTTCAAAATAAAACTGAATTGCTTTGTGAAACATCTTCCCTTTCCCGTTGTAGGCCCTTATTAACCTTGTTATTTTTAAAGAAATTCATGTGCACATTATTCTTATTTTATCACTTACACTGCTTTGTTCCAGTACCTAATTCCGCTGTCTCCTATCACTAAGTCAAGTTCCTTGATAGTAGAAAGTAGTTCCTATATATAAATATATGCTATGCTATGCTATGCTAAGTCACTTCAGTCATGTCCGACTCTGTGTGACCCCATAGACGGCAGCCCACCAGGCTCCCCCGTCCCTGGGATTCTCCAGGCAAGAGCACTGGAGTGGGTTGCCATTTCCTTCTCCAATGCATGATAGTGAAAAGTGAAAGTGAAGTCACTCAGTCGTGTCCTACTCTTAGAGACCCCATGGACTGCAGCCTTACCAGGCTCCTCCGTCCATGGGATTTTCCAGGCAAGAGTACTGGAGTAGGGTGCCAGTGCCTTCTCCGATATAAATACATAGTTGAATGTATTACCTAGCATGGTGAAGCTTACATAACTGTTCATAAATGTAGATCCTTTCTCTATTTTAGGCATTTTAGGTAAACAGGCCAACTTTCCCAAACTTGCTTGTGTGTAAGTGTGGCTGTATAACTAAGTTTCAGAAAGTGAGTAAAAATTATGTGAAACACTTCCAAGTTGGTTCTTAAAAAATTTCCTATTGTTTCCTTCTCTGGCTAATGATGATCCACAGTGAAGGCAAGAGTGGAAGGAGCCTTGAATGCTCTTCTGCTAACTACCACATGAATAAGAAAACTTTAAATTGACTCGATCTCTCAGATATTCAAGACTATTTCTTATTTTACTTATCCTACTTGCCTAGTAATTTCTCATAAAAGCCATTCAATAAATGGATGCATATAATAAAAATAATTAGATTACTGGCAATACACCTGAAAGAGAAAATGAACTCTCTGAGGAAAATATTGAGATTCACTTTCTCAATGTTTTTTTCTTTTTTTTTTTTCTTTTATTGTGGCTACGAGAGCCACGTGCAGGCGCAGCAGTTGAAGGTGAGGGTGGGGACGGGCGTGAGCAGACTGCAGGGCGCTGAGATCCCGAGTGGTGTGCAGAAAGACTGCGTGAGCAGCACAGGTGCCCCTGCACGACCTGTGAAAACCCCACCCCCTCCCCGCCCACCAGATCCTTATAAGGCAGCCTCAATGTTTTTAAAGTAAAGTACATGATACAGAGATATGAGTGTCAATATACAAAATTATGAGGTAATAAATATCATTTTTTCAGGATTTTAAAAAATGTCTGTGAAAATAAGATAAATGTGTTTTTTTGTTATTCATTCATTAAAAATGTGTTTTCAAGAAATGAAAGCTATGTATTTGAAAAATGGTTAACAATCCTGATTGCAAGAAAGTCACACAATAAATATTTGTATATATATGAAGTTCTATTTAAAGGTAAACACTGATTATGGAAAAACACTTCTTTAGCTAATTGGCTCAGTGTAATTGGGTTCGCCATTTAGCCATTTAAAAACTTTCATCATTAAATGCTTTTAAATATTTTATGAATCATGTAATTGCTCTGAGTAATTTTGTAAGCACTGTAGTTCATGCTAGAAAAGGTATCTGCTACCGTATGGGTCTCTCATAAAATCATATTTATAAAGCTTTTAAAATAATCTTAGCAGACAGATTTAATTTGAGTATATATTATTAGGTTTATTTTCAAAGTGAAAAAAATTATCAAATTTTATCTCCTCCATTTACCGTCTTGAATTAAGGGTACTAAAAATTTAAACACATATTGCATAGCTTTTTAAATATCAGCTATTACCAAAATTCAAGTATTTCTGAGAAAATCCAGGTGCCTGTAATTGCTGAGGATTTAGTTAGCTGCAATTATTTTGAATTCAAAATGCACACTTTCTTATAATTGATTTTAAATTGCTTGATTCCTTCCTGCATTATTTATGTCATTAACAAAACCAACTTGCCACTAAAGAAATAATCCAAAGAATTAAGCTTTGATACATTTGCCTCTTAGGAATATATACCTATGAACCATGTTATTTCAAAATTAGAGCAGCCAGGTTTTTGCTTTGACCAGGAGAAGAGAAAGTGAATATAAAAACTGCCTTTATCAATGTTTTGTGTAACAGCAACTGAATAAAAATATTTAATAGAATTTAATGGAAATATTTATTATTTTCATTGTTAAATATATTTCTAATATTTACTTCCAGTACACAGAAACTACTCAAATCCCTCTTTTCCAGGAATGGATTCTGATGCTCTGTCCTAAATCACACTAAACACTTTTATCTCTAGATAGTAACACTAGAAGCTGTAAGAGATATCAATAAGTTTCAGGACTCCCCCAGAATATGCTGGAATCGTTTTCATAATAATCAATAACTTTATAGAGCTTCCAGGATGCACAATTATGTTTCTTCTGTAAAATTTCATATTCTTTCCACAAAATACCTTTTCATGAAGTTTAATGTGCTGTGCTGTGCTTAGTCACTCCTTACTGTCCAACTCTTTGTGACCCCATGGACTGTCCACCAGGCTCCTCTCTCCACGGGAACTCTCCGGTGAGAATACTAGGGTGGGAATCTTCCCAACCCAGGGATGGAACCCAGGTCTCCTGCATTGCAGGCAGATTCTTTACTGTCTAATCTAATAGTGACCCACTGAGCGACTGAACTGAACTGAACTGAACTGAATCCTAATCAGCATGGTGATGAAAAAACTAGCTCTTTCATCATTATCAGGTTTTTAATTTCCTTATGAAATCATTGGGCTTCCCTGATAGCTCAGCTGGTAAAGAATCTGCCTGCAATGCATGAGACCTTGGTTTGATTCCTGGGTTGGGAAGATCCTCTGGAGAAGGGATAGGGTATTCACTCCACTATTCTTAGGCTTTCCTTGTGGCTCAGCTGGTAAAGAATCCACCTGCAATGTGGGAGACCTGGGTTCAGTTCCCGGGTTGGGAAGATCCCCTGGAGAAGGGAAAAGCTACCTACTCCAGTATTCTGGCCTGGAGAATTCCATGGACTGTGTAGCCCATGGGGTCACAAAGAGTCGGATATGACCCAGCGACTTTCACTTCACTTTATGAAATCCTCAGCTTGTAAATATTAAATCATCTTCTGTTTTTGAATAATCTATTTCGGTCTTTTCCTGTGATTGCCTTATTCATCATTACACTAGTAGAACTTTTTTTTTTTTTTTGTATTTTCATTGTAAGCATCAATTCCTTTTTTCTAGTACAAAACCACCATAACTTTCTGGGGCATGTTATGTACAAACTGGTTTGAATTTTTAAAAATCCCTCATCATGGCTATTACCTTAGGGTAGACAGACAACCTAATCAGAGTTATATATGTACATATATATAAAACACAGAAAACAGAGAAAATCAAACCTCCACAGCCATATTGCTTCTATGATAGGAGAATCTGTCTCAGACTGAGCAAAGTAAGCAAAGTAAAAAAAACAATCTCTCTAAAACAAATGATTGTTTTAGAAGCCATGACTCAGATTAAAAACAAAGCTGATTTTTTATGAAAGCAGAGATGTAATGAAGAAAAAACAGCAAAATGGGAGCCCATGAAGAGGTTCTGTTTCTGAATCTTGGTCAAGAGTGAGAGTTGCTGAAGCTTTGTGAACATGGACGATCTAAACTTACATTTTCAGAAAATGGCTGGTAATTCTGTTATTGCAATTCAAGGGAGAAAAAATCCTGACTCACTTTGGATCAACAGTGATATGGCAGACCATTAGTGGACCTTGTGAAATGCAGTATACTCCAAGAGAATGGTTCTCAGGCCCATCCTGTTTTCCCACTGGAGAGACTAGTCTTACTGCCTGATCATGCCCTTCTTGGGAAAGGAGTCTCAGTGTACTGTGTGTTCTTATCTCATATTAATAACACATATCTAAATACTTTTTAATGGCTGCAAAAATGTCCACTGTGTGAATGCTCTTTTTATTACCTGTCTCCTTTTATTGGATATTTGTGTTCTTTCTGAGACATTACAAGGATAACAGTGGCTATTGGTGTTCCTGCTCAAAAGAGTTTCCCTACTACTTGTTCAGTTCTAATTTGATGGGGATATGGGAGAAAGTTCTTCCTTTTTGTTCCATCTCCACATAAGTCCCATTAAGACGGGCTAACAAAGACTAGTACTGTTCAAGTGTAAGATTTTCAAGTGACCAGTTGATAGTAGAAGGCAGGTCCTAAGTCCCTTCTGCTTTGCTCACTGGTCTCCTCTAGACATTCTCCAACTCCATTTCATTTTGATTTGAAATTTATGCACTTGAAAATGCTGAATTTAAAAGTTATACAGATTTCTTTACTGTATACTATAGAATTCTCTGAGACTTTAATAGACTAAATGTGAATTAGGGATCTTTGAATCATGTGTAGAATATGAAGAGTTTTTCCACCCTTCTTACCATCAAGTACTTTCTCACATATTTCCTTCTCTGTTTTCAAGAAAATATAGTTTGGTAAAAAATGCTGCCGTATATTAAATTCTTATAAACATTTGCAAAAAAAAAAAAACAATCTCTCTTGTTCTTAAGGCAAAAATATTTGAAGTCATTTTCAATCTTCATTTTTTTTTAATATCCTGGAACTTACTGCCAGACTCATCTTAAAAGACATACCAAAAATAACTATTTGCCATCATTATACCCAAATAGTCAGTCAATACCATGTATGTCTTAACTAATATAACAGCTTCCTAATAATTCTCATTTTTCTATTCATAGAATAATTTATTTCACACAGCAACTATAAACCAGAACTTCTGCTTTTGACTATGATGCAAGAACTTTTATTAAAATAACATGCTCCTATGAGCAAACTCACATCCATCTAGTCGGTGATGCCATCCAGCCATCTCATCCTCTGTTGTCCCCTTCTCCTCCTGCCCCCAATCCCTCCCAGCATCAGGATCTTTTCCAATGAGTCAATTCTTTGCATGAGGTGGCCAAAGTACTGGAGTTTCAGCTTTAGCATCATTCCTTCCAAAGAACACCTAGGACTGATCTCCTTTAGAATGGACTTGTTGGATCTCCTTGCAGTCCAAGGGACTCTCAAGAGTCTTCTCCAACACCACACTTCAAAAGCATCAATTCTTCAGCGCTCAGCTTTCTTCACAGTCCAACTCTCACATCCATACATGACCACAGGAAAAACCATAGCCTTGACTAGACAGACCTTTGTTGGCAAAGTAATGTCTCTGCTTTTGAATATGCTATCTAGGTTGGTCATAACTTTCCTTCCAAGGAGTAAACGTCTTTTAATTTCATGGCTGCAGTCACCATCTGCAGTGGTTTTGGAGCCCCAGAAAATAAAGTCTGACACTGTTTCCACTGTTTCCCCATCTATTTCCCATGAAGTGATGGGACCAGATGCCATGATCTTCGTTTTCTGAATGTTGAGCTTTAAGCCAATTTTTTCACTCTCCTCTTTCACTTTCATCAAGAGGGTTTTTAGTATCACTTCACTTTCTGCCATAAGGGTGGTGTCATCTGCATATCTGAGGTTATTGATATTTCTCCCGGCAATCTTGATTCCAGCTTGTGCTTCTTCCAGTCCAGCGTTTCTCATGATGTATTCTGCATATTAGTTAAATAAGCAGGGTGACCTCCGGGAGTTGATGATGGACAGGGAGGCCTGGTGTGCTGCAATTCATGGGGTCGCAAAGAGTCAGACACGACTGAGTGACTGAACTGACTGATGAGCATGTAGAGAATATAATAAATAGACTAAAAGAAAACTTACTGCTCCAGAGAGCATCTTCTGCCAGTACAGAGAAGTAGGAATTTTATTCTTTTTTCCATTAGGGCTTTCCAATTTCTAAGGCCTAGAGATCAAGTAGAAAACAGTCTGCTTTTTATTAACATATAAAAATCTGCACAGTGCTTATAAAGCTTAGAGGCTTAAATATGTGTGTGTGTGTATGTGGGTTTGTGTGCCAAATAGAATGAGCACAGCAAACTAAATCCAAAAATCTAGAAGGAAGGAAATACTGAAGATAAGATTTATTTATATAATAAACTCCTAGCAAAATCAATCAAACAGAGAAGAGATTATAAACATTAGGGATAAAGAAAACACATAAATAAATGTTCTAGAGCCTAACTATAGAGAGATTATGAAAAATCAGTCCAATAATTTAAATTTTATATGAAATGGAAAAAGTCCTTTAAAAAACAAAACATAATAAAACTGACACAAGAAAATAGGGAAGATATGGGTGGATCTTTAAGGAAAGTAATCCATTAATACAAATAATTCCACAAATAAAATGCTCTATCATTAATTTTCTCAAACAGTTGAGGAAGAAAGAACCCATCAATATCATATAAATTCTTTAAGACATAAGAAAAGTAAGACACACTGTTTATTTCAATCAATGGTGCCAGTAGAACCTACTTATTGACACGGAATAGAGCCATTACAACAAATGAAAATTATAAGCCAGCATCTTGTATGAATATAAACACAAAAATATCAAATACTAATAAGCTGAATTGAACAAAATGTAAAAATATGTTACAATCAAATTAGATTTATTCCTTCAATGCAAATTTAATTTATCATTTGAAAAATGAGCCAAAGCAAGTCATTAAATTGAAAGAATAAAAGAGAAAAAAATGGATGAAGAAAAGTCTTTTGATTAAAAATTCAAATCCTTATTATAATTAAATAATTTTAAAATAACTAGAAAATTAAAAATAGGCAGTACTTTCTTAATATAAAAGTCTACTTAGGAAAAATGAGCTTTAAAGAAATGTCATACTTAATGATGTACTATTGAATATTTGTTTTATAACTTTAGGAATAGACAATAATGTCTAAATTGAGAGACAAATCTCCACAGGTTTTTTCAGGACTTTCTTTTTTTTTTTATGTTTGTCTATTGTACACTGCCTTGAATAGGGTTAAGAAACTGGCCTATGCAGTCACCAGATTTGTGAATAACCTTTGTTATAGTACTGTGGTGGAAAGGATGGTCTCTTAAAAATGGAATTTATTTGTCTATTCATACAGAAAAAAATAAATAATATTAATTTCTACATCATCACATAAACAAAGATAGATTATAATTATATGGCATAAGAAAGAACTTTTTAAAAGAGAGGGAAAAACTTCTATTAACATAGAAAAATAACTTCATTACATTGTTATAGAGGGGAAAAGTCATAAACAGAAAACAAAACAATTATAAAACGATATGACAAATTGGAATTTGTCATATTGGAATTCCATTTGACAAATTAGAATTAAAATTAAGGTTGACAAAAATACCACTAAAATAATGAAAAATAATCCATACAGGATACCTTTCAATATGTAAATGGATAAGCAGGCTGTTTATCACTTGATGGATGTAGACATTTTTTGGAATGGAATATTATTCAGTAATAAAAGTCAATCAGCTACTAAGCCACAGAAAGACTAGGAGGGATATAAATGGTTATTGTTAAGTGAAAGAAGCCAGACTGAAAAGGCTAAATACTTTGTGATTCCAAGTATATGACATCTGGAATTCCAAGACAAAACTATAGGGACAGTAAAGGATCAGTGGTTTCCAGAAGTTTGGGGATGGGCAGGAAGGGTCAATAGGTGGAACACAGGGGGTTTTAGGGCAGTGAATCTATTCTGTATGATACTGTAATGGCAGATACATGATGGTGTACATTTGACAAAATCCATAAACCAGTACAACACAAAAAGTGAACCTTCTTATAAACTATGAACTTTACTTAATAATACTGTATTAATGTTGTTCCCCAACTGTAAAATTTGTATCACAGTAATGAAATCATGCAACACAGATTGGGACTTGAAACCACACACCGTGACTCAAACCTGGCGAAAATCCACATTGGGATTTGACGCCACAGTCTTTAACTGAGATCACACTCATGGTCTCAGGACTTCAGTGAAGTTCAGGCTCTTGATGTCTCATTGCAGGAAGGATTCAATGAGAGACAAAGGGATAGATAAGAAGTAAATTTATTTACAGAGAAACATGCTCCACAGACTGTGGGCCATCTCAGAAGAGGTCTTAAAGTATATCATGGTCAGTTTTTACAGGTAAGTCCATGGGCTAATGAGTAGGAAGATTATTCCAGCTCTTGTATGTAGTATTATTCTTTAGAGCATCTTCCATCACCAATTCCATCCACTGCTGAGTGTTGTTTTTGCTTTGGCTCCATCTCTTCATTCTTTCTGGAGTTATTTCTCCATTTTTCTCCAGTAGCATATTGGGCACCTACAGATGTGGGGGGTTCATCTTTCAGTGTCATATCTTTTTGCCTTTTCATACAGTTCATCAGGTTCTCAAGGCAAGAATACTGAAGTGGTTTGCCATTCCCTTCTCCACTGGGCCAGAAGATAGAGGAAGGGTGTCTAAATCTACTCCTTCATAACAGTAATAAAAACACTAGAAAAAATGCTCAGTTTTTTCCCCCAAAATTCTGTAAATGAACTAGATTCTTGGAGTGTTCAATCAAGAAAAATATCAGAATAAGGTAGAAAGGTGAGTTCTATGGCATTTTAATTAGTCCTATTCCCATCTTGCTCAGCTTCACAGTAGCTTTGAAGACCAACAGTTTTACCATCATGGTAGCCAGGAAAACCAGCAGCTTCAGAATCACTGGAGGGAACACAAAGTGTTTGAAGTCTCCAAAAACTAAATCCCTAGAAAACTGTCATCATGAGACATGCAGAAAGTGCAAACAAGAATAAAGGCTGAGGCAGATTGTCAACCGCTGTCTGAGTGCTGAAAGCATACACCACACATACACACACTGCACTGGAATCAAGATTAAGAGAATTACTAGTTCAAGGCATTTAAGGAAATTTCTAATTACCAGTTGACCCCTAAGCTAACTGAGAAGAGACTTCTGTGGGCACACAGGACAAAAAAAAAGACTGAATAGAATTAGTTCAATAAAGTCATTAAATAAATAAACAGCAAAAACAAAAACCCTGGGCAGGAGAAATGTAACTTCCAGAGTTTCCACCTTATTATTAAACTCCAGTTTTCAATTAAAAATTCTGAGATGTACAAAGAAACAGGAAAGTATAGCATATGCACTAGAAAAAGCAGTCAAGTCAAATGATCCCTGAGAAAACCAGACTAGGAAATATTTTATATAAGCTATTTTAAATACGTTCAATAATGAAAGGAAACCATGTTTAAGATACTAAAGGAAAATATGAAGATGATATCTATCAAATGAAAGAATATCACTAAAGAGATAAAATTATTTTAAAAATAGAAATACTAGAGTTTAAAAGTATAAAAGTAAAAATGAAATATACACTGGAGAGGTCCAATAGTTAATTTGAAGTGGCAGAAAAAGGACTCAGAAAATCTGAAAGTAAACAGTTTATTAATCATAAGATAAGACATTATGAAAGAGCAGAACAGGCTTACTAATCCAGTGCAAAAATAGCTTGAGAAAGTCAGGAAAGGAGATTGACTTGGTGTTTTTATGGTAGAGAGAGCTGGGTCAGGAGTAGGGTTCCCTTACATATGGGGTTTTAACTTTTCGCTGCTGCTAAAGGAGAATCTCGACCTTCTTAGCAACTTGCTAAGATATGAAGCAAAACGGGGAGCTAAAGAAGTAGGACTTAAAAATTATCACTATACATAAAATGATGGAGTCAGAATTTCATTACACTTGGAATAAAGACTTTTAGATCACACACTGTGGGTTCAATAAAAGAACAAAAATCGACAGTGTTCACTTCATCAAGCTTAAACACTTTTGCTCTTCAAAACAAACTTCTAAGAAAATGAAACTCAAGTCACAAACTAGGAATTCTAAATATATATTTAATAGACTTGTCCAAAATTAATACTTTTTATAAATCAATAAAAAGACAACATAAGTAAAGAAATAGGTCAGAGGTTTTTTTTTTGGTTTGTTTGTTTGATTTTTTAAAGAAATAGATCAATTTTAAATGGTTCACAGAAGAAACTATACAAATAGTTAGTAGTCACATGAAATATACTCAACCTCATTTCATGAATGAAATGAAAATTAACACAACAATGAGATATCTCTATCCATCCTTCATACTAGCTAAAATCAGAAAAACTCAATAGTAAGTACTGAAGAGGATGGGGCGGCACCGGTAGTCTCAAACATTTAACGAAAGAAATGAGAAATGACACAGCCAATTTGGCAAATCATTTGGGAGCTCCTAATAAAATTAAAGATATACTTACATTTTGACCCATCTTAGCATTAACCCAAGAGAAATTAAATCATATTTGCTCACAGAAACTTGCATAATAATTTTTATATCAAATTTATTCAGTATGGTCCCACTTGGAAACAAATGTCCATCAAGAAGTAAATTTGCAATTCAGTGTGGTTTATTCATTCAATGTAATCCTATTCAGTAATAAAAATAAGCTATTGATAGAGACAACAAAATGGATGAATCAAGAAAATAAGCTGCTCACAATAAGCCAGATATAAAAGAGCACATACCTAATGATTCCAGTTTATCTGACATTTCAGAAAACACAAATCTAATACAGAATGAAAGTAAATAGACAGTTGGCTGATCTTAGAACAGGAAAGAAGGTAGGTACTGTCTGTGAGAGAATAGCAAAAGACTTTTTGATGAAAATAAAAAGTTTTATAAATAAATTGTTGTGCTTACTCAGGTACATGAATTGGTTATAAAAGTGAAAGAGTTAGTTGCTCAGTTGTGTCCGACTCTGGGATCCCATGGACTGTAACTTGCCATGCTCCTCTGTTCATTGGATTCTCCAAGCAATAATACTGGAATGCATTGCTATTCCCTTCTCCAGGGGATCGTCCCAACCCAGGGATTGAATCCAGGTCTCCCACATTGCAGGCAGATGACTTTTTAATTTAAAGAAAAAAATTTATAAATAAATTGTGCTTACTCAGGTGTGTGAATTGGTTCAGTTCAGTTCAGTCGCTCAGTCGTGTCCAACTCTTTGCAACCCCATGAACTGCAGCACGCCAGGCCTCCCTGTCTATCACCAACTTCTGGAGTTCACCCAAACCCATGTCCATTGAGTCGGTGATGCCATCCAGCCATTGCATCCTCTGTCATCCCCTTTTCCTGCCTCCAATCCCTCCCAGCATGAGTCTTTTCCAAAGAGTCAACTCTTTGCATGAGGTGGCCAAAGTATTGGAGTTTCAGCTTTAATATCAGTCCTTCCAATAAACACCCAGGATTGATCTCCTTTAGAATGGACTGGTTGGATCTCCTTACAGTCCAAGGGACTCTCATCAAAATGTTTACTGAAAATATATTTGACCACATAAAAATTATGCCTCACTTAAGTTATTAAAGATAACATCACCCAACATACTATAATTTTATTTTCTATAAAATATTACTCTCTTACTAAGGGAATAAGACTTAAGAAATGGTTTTGAAAATACATAGAATAATCAATGTATATCTTTTTATGAGATCAAAATTAAAGCAAGATTATTATTGTGAATAAGGAAATTATAGTGACAGCCTGAAGAATGCATGACCAACAAACCAATTGCTAACTTTATTGTACTGACAATTTCATGCTTTTTTTCTGAAACAGGAAATTTTATATCTGTAAATATTTAGTAGGGCTTTCTGGGTGACTCAGTGGTAAAAAAATTCTGTCTGCCAATGCAGGAGACTTGGGTTCAGTCCCTGGGTGGGGAAGATCCCCTGGAGAAGGAAATAGTAACCTATTCCAGTATATTTGCCTGGGAAATCCCATGGACAGAGGAGCCAGTTGGGCTTTAGTCCAAGTGGTTGCAAAGAGGTGGACGTGACTTTAGCAACAACAAAGTATGTAATGATCTTTAAGTCAAATATGTATTTGACTTTCTAGGAAATATAAATGCTCAAAAGACAGATTTAAACATTATCTTTTGTCCCTTTCTAGGTATTCATGCTAAATAAGAATACACAGTATTAAAATGTAAATTGTCTTTAGCTTAGAAAATTTGTTGAAAATACATTTTATTGTGCATCCTGTTGCTATTAAATTGTTATTCATTTTGCTGATGAGTGGTAGGAAGATAATTTCATTAATAACTTAAACTTACAAAAATTAAACAAAACCTATTACTATGGGAAATATATTTATCATTCTTGGAGAAATATCATCATAAATATTCCATCCCTGGTCCTAAGACTTTGGTGTATCCTTCAGTCATTTTATTCACATATTTTCCTTTTCACTACTCACTTAACTCTTTATTAACTTGTGATTCTGTTTTTGACAACTATTAATGGAAGCTATTACATGAAAGCAATGTGAGCAACATTAATTCATATTACAAGGAATTTCAGTATAAAAAACAAAACTCTCTTCAAGTTTGATAAGACAAACAGACCAGTGTTAGAGTAGGAAACACATTATTTTTCTTCTTTGGTTTGCTAGGCTTGATGATGATCCAAAGGGACAAGTGCATTGGATATACAAACTTGCACTTGGCTCCATAAAATACTGTTTTCAATTCCTGATTATGTGCTTAGGGAGAAATGCCTCCACTCATGAAGTTTGCGTGCAGATGAATAAAATCTGCTTTAGGAATAAATGCCATTGCTCTGTTCAGATAGAAAGCAATTTGCTGTACCTGAGGAGCATACCATTATTACTGAGATGCAGGAGCAGCCCACCTTCTCCTTTTCTCTCGGGACATGAAAGGTAATACAATATATTCTTAGGTAACGGATTTCTTGCCTATTTAATGCATGTTGCCAGACATCAGCCTTGCTCCAATATCTGGCAAAAAGTCATTTGCGAGAAGAATCTTTGGAGACTTAAGGACCATAAAGGCAATGATTAATTACCTTAGCACCAAGTCAGTTGCACTATCAACCACCACTTAAATGATACCTCAGTTCTAGTGCACAGCATTTGTTTTGTTGCCTCTTATCATTTCACCACCTACCTTGACTCATCGGTCCCCTAACTGGCTTCTTTTTGTATTATTCTATGGCCGACCTTGAGTGCAGTACTTTCACAGCATCATCTTTTAGGATTTGAAATAGCTCAACTGGAATTCCATCACCTCCATTAGCTTTGTTTGTAGTGATGCTTCCTAAGGCCCACTTGACTTCACATTACAGGGTGTCTGGCTCTAGGTGAGTGATCACATCATTGTGATTATCTGGGTCATGGAGATCTTTTTTGTACAGTTCTTCTGTGTATTCTTGCCTCCTTGTCTTAATCTTCTTCTTCTGTAAAGTCCGTACCATGTCAGTCCATTATGATGCTCATCTTTGCATGAAATGTTCCCTTGGTATCTCTGATTTTCTTGAAGAGATCTCTAGTCTTTCCCATTCTATTGTTTTCCTTAATGTCTTTGCGCTGAGTGCTGAGGAAGGCTTTCTTATCTCTCCCTGCTATTCTTTGGAACTCTGCATTCAAATGGGTATATCTTTCCTTTTTTCCTTTGCCTTTTGCTTCTCTTAGTTTCAAAACTATTTGTAAGGCCTCCTCAGACAACCACTTTGCCTTTTTGCATTTCTTTCTCTTGGGGATGGTCTTGATCCCTGCCTCCTGTACAATGTCACAAACCTCTGTCCAGAGTTCTCCAGGCACTCTGTTTATCAGATCTAATCCCTTGAATCTATTTGCCACTTCTACTGTATAATCATAAGGGATTTGGTTTAGGTCATACTTTAATGGTCTAGTGGTTTTCCCTTCTTTCTTCAATTTAAGTCTGAACTTGACAATAAGGAGTTCATGATCTGAGCCACAGTCAGCTCCTGGTCTTGTTTTTGTTGGTCAAAAACAAGTTAGTATAGAGCTTCTCCATCTTTGGCCGCAAAGAATATAATCAATCTGATTTTAGTATTGACCATCTGATGATGTCCCTGTGTAGAGTCTTCTCTTGTGTTGTTGGAAAGGGTGTTTGTTATGACCAGTGTGTTCTCTTGGCAAAACTCTGTTAGCCTTTGTCCTGCTTTGTTTTGTACTCCACGGCCAAATTTACTGGTTTACTACAATATCTCTTGACTTCCTACTTTTGCATTCCAGTCCCCTATAATGAAGAGGACATCTTTTTTGGGTGTTAGTTCTAAAAGGTCTTGTAGGTCTTCATAGAACTGCTCAGCTTCTTCAGCATTACTGATCAGGGCATAGACTTGGATTACTGTGATATTGAATGGTTTGCCTTGGAAATGAACAGAGATCATTCTGTCGTTTTTGAGATTGCATCCAAGTACTGCATTTTGGACTCTTTTGTTGACTATAATGGCTACTCCATTTCTTCTAAGGGACTCTTGGCCACAGTAGTAGATATAATGGACATCTGAATTAAATTCACCCATTCCAGTCAATTTTAGTTCACTGATTCCTAATATGTCAATGTTCACTCTTGCCATCTCCTGTTTGACCAGCTCCAATTTGCCTTGATCCATGGACCTAACATTCCCGATTCCTAGGCAATATTGCTCTTTATAGCATTGGATTTTACTTCCACCACCTGTAACATCTACTACTGGGTTTTGTTTTTGCTTTAGCTCCATCTCTTCATTCTTTCTGGAGTTATTTCTCCACTCTTCTTCAGTAGCACATTGGGCACCTACTGACCTGAGGAGTTTATCTTTCAGTGTCAAACCTTTTTGCCTTATCATATTTTTCATGGGGTTCTCAAGGCAAGAATACTGAAGTGGTTTGCCATTCCCTTCTCCAGTTGGACCATGTTTTGTCAGAACTGTCCTCCATGACCCATCCGTCTTGGGTGGCCCTACACAGCATGGCTCATAGTTTCACTGAACTAGGCAAAGCTGTGATCCATGTGATCAGTTTGGTTAGTTTTCTCTTATTGTGGTTTTCATTCTGTTTGCCCTCTGATGGATAAGGATAAGAGGTTTATGGAAGTTTCCTGATGGGAGAGACTGATTGAAGGGGAAACTGTCTTGTTCTGATGAGTGTTCTGATGAGTTCAGTAAATCTTTAATCCATTTTTCTCCTGATGGGCAGGGTTGTGTTCGCTCCCTGTTGCTTGACCTGAGGCCAAACTATGGTGGAGTTAATGAAGGTAATAATGACCTCCTTCAAAAGGTCCCATGGACACACTGCTGCACTCAGTGCCTCTGACCCTGAAGCAGGCCTCCACTGACCCATGCCTCCATGGGAGACTCCAGGACACTCATGTGCATGTCTGGGTCAGTATCTTGTGGGGTCACTGCTCCTTTCTCTTGGGTCCTGGTGTGCACAAGGTTTTGTTTGTGCCCTCCAAGAACCTGTTTCCCCAGTCCTGTGTAAGTTCTGGTGGTTCTTGGTGGGTTTTTAAAAGCATATATCAGTTTAAAAAAGCATTCATCTTTCAATAGGCATTTTAATAGCCTGAACAGTTTCACATAACAAGAATTTTGCTCACTTTTCCCCTTTTGTGAATGATCCCTTTGGAAGAGGAATCATCGCTCTGTTAATGGTTTCAATATCACTTGCTTTTCAATCTTCTTGAAGAAAATAATATGCATTCTATGAGGGCTATAACCATGCTAACTAGACACAATATGTAGCACGTGATACATATTGTTTATACAAATAGAAACATCCAAGTCCTAACATAATTAATGCATAAGAGTTTGCAAATTTTCAATCTTCTAATTTCTGAAATCTCTTTAATGCTATTAGGGATAATGATAACTTCCCCTTCATGACTTTCAAAGAGAGAGGGTCACCTTTTAAGTACTCAGGGAAGAAGTAAATTCATCTTCAGAGAAAAAAAAAGAGCACTAAGAATGAATTTTTTTTCCCCTACAATATCAAATGACTCGTGCGACATTGGTTTTGTTGCAAACATGCCTTATAAACTATTTCAGACCTGAGAGTCCTTCTATTGCAATTTGACGGATGCTGCCAGTTAGCATGAGATTTGTCCACCATTTCCCCGACTTTTAACATTCTAAATTAGATTATTCAAATGTGCTCTCAAAGAGGTTACCCCTGGAAACCACTCTTAGGCTTCATGGGGTTTAGAATAGCCTGACTGCTGACTGGTTTTAGCCTCAGGGAATATCTCACCCAGGCACAGCAGTCTCCAATGACTACCAATTTGCTTCCCAGTGAGATAGGAGGTATTGCCTGCAGTTATAAATGCGGTATATGTAAAGGGCTTCACTGTTTACTGATTGCCCTTTCCTTCATTCACAGTTAAGACAAGGAAGACAATCAATTGAAGGTTTAAAATTTAACTCTCAAACTACTCAAGTTTAAGATTTTTATATTCAAGACACTTTTTTTTCAAACATTCTACCCCATTACAGAATTGTGGAACTCAGAAGAGAAGATTTTTTGTTGTTTTGGTTTTTCCTCTTGCCTTTCTTTTTCAGATTTCTTCCTTCAGGTACCATAATAGGGAAAATATTTCACTCACATCATTTTTTATTTTAATTACTTTTGAAATTAAATGTTTCAGTTAATATTTATTAAGAGTTTTGCTCTTATAGCTTTTGGTAGCAGCTCAAACTTTCAAATTAAAACAAATAATAAATTTTCTGACAAATGTGAAATTCACAGTGTCCTGGCATACCAGTTAACAGAACTTGAACAACTAGCTTCATAAATTGTTAAATGGATTATTCGGCCCTATGCTGCTGCTAAGTTGCCTCAGTCGTGTCCAACTCTGTGCAACCCCATAGACAGAAACCCACCAGGGTCCCCCATCCCTGCAATTCTCTAGGCAAGAACACTGGAGTGGGTTGCCATTTCCTTCTCCAATGCATGAAAGTGAAAAGTGAAAGGGAAGTTGCTCAGTCGTGTCGGACTCTTAGTGACCCCATGGACTGCAGCCTACCAAGCTCTGTCTTCCATGGGATTTTCCAGGCAAGAGTACTGGAGTGGGGTGCCATCGCCTTCTCCGATACAGCCCTATACAACCATCTAATTGGTGAATGGCAAATCAACATAATTTTATTAACGCTTGAACTTCTACTTAGAAAAAAATAATGTTACTTTTATGGTTTCTTTAACTTAGAATAGGATAAATTTTTAGCCATTACAGTAAGGAACTGAAGTCTCTGTACTTTAGATGAGCCTAAGAAGAAAAAGTGGAGAAGGCGATGGCATCCCACTCCAGTACTCTTGTCTGGAAAATCCCATGGATGGAGGAGTCTGGTAGGCAGCAGTCCGTGGGGTCCCAAAGAGTTGGACATGGCTGAGTGACTTCAATTTCACTTTCACTTTTCACTTTCATGCATTGGAGAAGGAAATGGCAACCCACTCCAGTGTTCTTGCCTGGAGAATCCCAGGGATGGCAGAGCCTGGTGGGCTGCCGTCTATGGGGTCGCAAAGAGTAGGACACGACTGAAGCAACTTAGCAGCAGCAGCAGCAGCAGCAGCAAGAAGGAAAAGAAGCTAAAAATTATATTTAAGGGAAGAGAACTGCAATAACCAGCAGTAATATTGATTGTACCCTGTAGATTGGGTTGTACACTAAAATGCTTGTAACTTTAAGAGTTCAGCAATGTAGATATTTGTAAATTTAAGCAATAGTATGGATTTGATAACTACACATTGGGTACACTCCTAATAAAGCTGCATCATAAAAGCTGACTATCTTTGGATTACCATATTTTGATTAATATGGATGATATTTTATGCATTTGTTTCTTGTAAACAACTTACTGCTTGATCCTGTTTCATTATTAAAATAGTCATTGTATTTCTAAACCTTGTTTTCTCAAGTTTCCTCACATAGTGATTTAGATAGAGTTGGCCTTGGTCTATCAGTTCCATCAAGTTGGTAGATTAATAAATGATGCAACATTGGTAATTATGGAGATCCATTACTAAGTTGTAGGCTAAGCCTTTAACATGCACTATTTAATTTTATTTTCACATCAAATAGAAATGATTAATATCATTTATAGATAAGAACGGAGAAGGCAATGGCACCCCACTCCAATACTTTTGCCTGTAAAATCCCATGGATGGAGGAGCCTGGTAGGCTGCAATCCATGGGGTTGCTAAGAGTCAGACACGACTAAGCAACTTCGCTTTCACTTTTCACTTTCATGCATTGGAGAAGGAAATGGCAACCCACTCCAGTGTTCTTGCCTGGAGAATCCCAGGGACGGAGGAGCCTGGTGGCTGCCGTCTATGGGGGTCACACAGAGTCGGACATGACTGAAGTGACTTACCATAGCATAGATAAGAAATCTGAACCTCAGAGGGGTCATATAATTTTCCCAAATTCATATAATCATGAGAGATTGTGTCAGAATATGAACACAGTCAGTTTAGATTCCAGAGTTTCAACTTTTAAACATCTTGTTCTATTGCTCCTAGTTCTGGTAGAATAAATGTCTGCAAAATAGTCAGATGAACATATGTTCATTAACCATTGAATCTTGGGGCTGGAGAAGACCTTGACATGTTCCAGTCTCAAGTCTAATAACTTTCCCTGTAATCACAACAAGGTTGTCACCCAATCCTCAAACATCTACTCACTGAAGGTCTCACTAGCTCCAAGTGTGGCTCATTCAGTGGAGAAAGAGTTAGTTGAACTGTTCAAAAGTTATTTTTCATAATTATTTTTGGTCTACTTGCACCTCTCTTCAGAATATCCTAGGCCATCTCTTTTAACCTGAAGGAGGACTTTTCTCATTTCAGGCTCTCTTAACATTTGCTGAGGATCTGCAATATACTAGGCAAAAGCTTTATTCCATAAATATTATCTCATTTATTCTTCACCATAATTATATGAAGTAAATTTTATTATTTTCTTTAGAAAGGCTAAGAGAAATTAAATAATTGGACAATGGCTATAGAACAAATAAATGGCAGAACTCAGAAAGTACCTATATCTTCTGACTCCAAATCCATTTCACCCTAGAATGTAATTCTTACCAATTTATAACAATAAATTTTGATTTACAATAGATGTATTTATAATTCCCATTCATTTTCTATTTTTAGCTGTACTGCCTATATTTTAGCATTATTTTTATGAACTTAAATAGTTTCCTTGATCTAGCAATTTGTTTATATTCTGCTTTAGGTGTGCAAATAACTTAAGCTAGCTCTGACTCCTCAATTGAAATATGACCATTCAAATAAATTCTTCAGTCAAATTGATTTCTCTTTTTTATCTTCGAGAGTAAAACCCATATGAAGGGAATAATTAGGAAAGATTTATGTAGAATAAATTCTAAATATTATGCAATCAACCCTGAACTAAAAGGACACTGTGAAAACAAGGCAAAAATCAAATGAGGAAATATTCTAAATACATAATTTACAGGGGACATATTTTTAGTCTAATTATTCATATCATAGTAATTATGTTGCCTTGGAAACATCTTTAATATGTTTGTTTAAACTAATATCACTTGCCAATTGCCCATTTATTTAATGCATAGGGGAATGACTTATTTTAACTCAATAAAGGAAACATGAAACATTATGGAATTTTAACCAATATTTATGTTATGCATTATTGTTATTATTTTATGACTTGTAAGATGAAAGTGAAAGTGGAGAGTGAAAAAGTTGGCTTAAAGCTCAACATTCAGAAAAAAAAGATCATGGCATCTGGTCCCATCACTTCATGGGAAATAGATGGGGAAACAGTGGAAACAGTGTCAGACTTTATTTTTCTGGGCTCCAAAATCACTGCAGATGATGAGTGCAGCCATGAAATTAAAAGACACTTACTCCTTGGAAGGAAAGTTATGACCAGCCTAGATAGCATATTGAAAAGCAGAGATATTACTTTGCCAACAAAGGTCCGTCTAGTCAAGGCTATGGTTTTTCCTGTGGTCATGTATGGATGTGAGAGTTGGACTGTGAAGAAAGCTGAGCACCAAAGAGTTGATGCTTTTGAACTGTGGTGTTGGAGAAGACTCTTGAGAGTCCCTTGGACTGCAAGGAGATCCAACCAGTCCATTCTGAAGGAGATCAGCCCTAGGATTTCTTTGGAAGGAATGATGCTAAAGCTGAAACTCCAGTACTTTGGCCACCTCATCTGAAGAGTTGACTATTGGAAAAGACTCTGATGCTGGGAGGGATTGGGGGCAGGAGGAGAAGGGGACGACAGATGATGAAATGGCTGGATGGCATCACTGACTCGATGGATGTGAGTCTGAGTGAACTCCAGGAGTTGGTGATGGTCAGGGAGGCCTGGCGTGGTGCGATTCATGGGGTCGCAAAGAGTCAGACACGACTGAGCGACTGAACTGAACTGAATTATGAATTAACTTAAAGTGATTATATTAGGTCATAATTTTCTTTATCAATAGTTGTCTCATAAAAGGATAATTCAATCTGATTTTCAGCATCAGTGTCAACCCATTATGTATTAAAGTTCTTAAGATTCTTTGTTCACAACATGTAGGTATAGCTCTCATGCAAGAAGATGTAACATTTGATTCACTCAGCTTCTTCATCCCCATATCTTAAGGCCAACAAATTAGAAATAATTGTTAGATTCAAGCCATGTAATCAGACTACATAACATTTGAGATACTTTTTTGTCAGTTTGCCAAAAAAGAATTTTAGTGAGTGATACATTACACCATAAAAATCCTCCTTCAACAGGCCTTTTAATGATGATAAATAAAGAACTTCTGCAAATCCAAGCAATTAATCCTTCTGAAGCATTCCACTGAAATCACTAATAAGCTACCCAGAAAGGCAAATGCACACATTAATTATTCTTTTGTGAATTCAAGCTTGGGATTGCCACATTTCTTTCTCTATCCTTAAGAACAGTTAGTTTCATTAATAATTACATTTCCTTAAGCCTTT
The DNA here is from genome assembly GCF_032452875.1 of Bos javanicus. NCBI lineage: Eukaryota > Metazoa > Chordata > Mammalia > Artiodactyla > Bovidae > Bos > Bos javanicus. Next base: position 16,731,038 of record NC_083872.1, read on the forward strand.
ATTTAAAGTTGGAATTTGAAAGAGTGGTGTAAAAATAAAATCATATAATAAAATAAACATAAAGTTATTTTAGATATTTCATTGTTAATCTTCTTGGAGTTTTTCTTTGAGGAAATGCCTATGAAGTCATATTCTTAATAAAAATGGAATTTACAGAAATATAACTACAAATAAATATTTGAAAACTGAAAAAAAAATAATGAGCAGTATATACATGAAAAGCGAAAATTATCTGACTACATTAAAAGGACCATCCATGTCAAGTTTACACAATCTCATGGAATTGGCAAACTGATCTTTAATTTATTTACCATGTTAAGAATGTACCATTTGGAACTTCTCTGGTGGTCCAGTGGTTGAGAATCTGCCTGCCAGTACAGGAGACACAGGTTCAATTCCCTGGTTCAGGAAGATTCTGTGTGGGGTAACTAAGCCCATGCACCACAAGTACTGAAGTCCGGGCACCCTACAGCATGTACTCCACAATAAGAGAAGCCATCACAATGAGAAGCCTGTACCTTGCAGTGAAGAGCTGCCCCAAAGCTGCAGCTGAAAAATCCAGGCAACAAAGATCCAGTGTGGCCGAAATATAAACAAATTTTTTTTAAAACATGCACTGTTTAATACCATCAATGCTGCCTTCCAATGAGGAAATTGTGTTATGCAAAGAAAAAGGAAAACATATTACTAGATACTGCAACATACATGACTATTACAATTCATTATACAGCTAATATGAATTCCCAAGTTCATAAAGGACATAGTCCTTGGGTCTAACCTTTGGAAGTACAAGTGACAGGTATGCTTGTTAAAACATAATCCTTAGTGGAAGCATAGTAACCTGATCATAGGTTATCAATATCTGTTTTGAAAAAAAGAAAATAATATTTTATAAGCTATAGTAACATAAAATTATTCAATTGGAAGTGAATAAAAATTATTCAATTGGAAGTGAGTCTTTAGTTGACAATTTACTGTATATTAAACAAAAATATTGCAAAAGACTCATGCTGGGAGGGATTGGGGGCAGGAGGAAAAGAGGACGACAGAGGATGAGATGGCTGGATGGCATCACTGACTCGATGGACGTGAGTTTGAGTGAACTCCGGGAGTTGGTGATGGACAGGGAGGCCTGGCATGCTGCAATTCATGGGGTCACAAAGAGTTGGACACGACTGAGCAACTGAACTGAACTGAACTGAAACAAAAATAAGAATATAAAGCTACTCTATGATCCTGTAATTCCACTCTTGTGCCTATATCTGGAGAATAACATAATTTTAAAAAGATACATACATACCAATATTCATAACAGCACTATTTACAATAGCTAAGACATGGAATCAACCTAAATATCCATTGACAGATAAATGGAAAAAGGAGATATGATACACGACACATGTATACACAATGGAATATTACTAATCCATTAAAAAGAATGAAATAATGCCATTCACAGCAATATAGATGGAGCTAAAGTTTATCATACCAAGTGTAGAAAGCCAGACAAAGACAAATATCATATGATATAGCTTACATGTGAAATCCTCCCCCCAAAATCATACAAATGAACTTATGTAAGAAACAGAAATAGATCCACAGACATAGAAAACAAAATTAGAGTTACCATAGGGGAAATGGTAAAGAAGGATAAATTAGGAGTTTGGGATTAACATATACACACTACTATATATAATAAATAACCAACAAGGACCTACAGTACAGAACAGAGAACTATATTCAATATTTTGCAATAATGTATAACAAAAACCTGAAAAAGAATAAATAGATATATAACTGAATAACTGTACTATTTTGCTTGAAACTAACACAACATTGTAAATCAACTATATTTCTATAAACACAACTTGAAAAAAAGAATGATGAACCATGTATACTGAAGATTAGAAGTAAAATAAGAAAACTTTAAATATTTGGGCAACGAGAAATGGGTTACTACTAGAGAAATAAAACCTAACTGAGGCCAATAGACAATGTAACAATCTCTAGAGAGTTTCCACCTGAAAATATGGTGATTCAATAATTTCCTACCCAACAACGTTGTCATTCACAGACAAATTTATAGAAAATACATCACCCATGTGCCTTTTTCTTGACAGTAAAATCAAAATGAAATATTCAAATATTATTTATATATATATAGTATATAGACACAAGATAAAAGGGAATCAACAATGAAAGTTTTCTTAATGTTATCATGGTTAAGAAAATGAATGTTCCTGTAATAGTAAATGAGACAGTATATTGCTAACTCTCATTAAGAGATCGACAGCCATAAATTTTGTTAATAAAAATAGAGATCTGTATAACTCATAATAAATGAAGTTACTTTTTCATTACTGGAAATAATGCTGTTCATCTGAGCACAGAAACTAGCCCCCTGCATACATGCACACACACACACATGCACATGTGTGCGCACACACACACCCCTATAGCCTGCTGATTTCTGGAAAATCCTAACTAATACACACAACAAAGAATTAAATAACTGTTTTGCCCCAGATGTCCTTGGTGGCTGTCTTAAAAACATTGATAAAAGTGTCTATACATCAACAAATTTTTTAATTGAAAAATAAATGGCAATGAATGAAAGTACCTATAGTCTGTACTGGAAAATCAAGTCAACTGCTTTGTTAAAAATAACATTGTTTAATACAAATCTATATTTCAATACAATGCCTAAGATTATAGGTGAAAGTGATGAAACCACTATAAAATAACATTTATAATAATTTACAGAAATTGTACAGACCTAACAGAAGCAAAAGATATTAAGAAGTGGCAAGAATACACAGAAGAACTATACAAAAAAGATATTCATGACCCAGATAATGACGATGGTGTTGATCACTCACCTAAAGTCAGACATCCTGGAATTGAAGTCAAGTGGGCCTTAGGAAGCATCACTACAAACAAAGCTAGTGGAGGTGATAGAACTCCAGTTGAGCTATTTCAAATCCTAAAAGATGATGCTGTGAAAGTGCTGCATTCAATATGCCAGCAAATCTGGAAAACTCAGAAGTGGGCACAGGACTGGAAAAGGTCAGTTTTCATTCCAATCCCAAAGAAAGGCAATGTCAAAGAATATTCAAACTACCACACAACTGTATTTATCTCACACACTAGCAAAGTAATACTCAAAATTCTCCAAACCAGGCTTCAACAGTATATGAACTATGAACTTTCAGATGTTTAAGGTAGGTTTAGAAAAGGCAGAGGAACCAGAGATCAAATTGCCAACATCTGTTGGATCATGGAAAAAGCAAGAGAGTTCCAGAAAAACATCTATTTCTGCTTTATTGACTATGCCAAAGCCTTTGACTGTATAGATCACAAAAAACTGTGGAGAATTCTGAAAGAGATGGGAATACCAGACCACCAGAGCTATCTCCTGAGAAATCTGTATGCAGGTCAGGAAGCAACAGTTAGAACTAGATGTGGAAGAGCAGATTGGTTCCAAATCAGGAAAGGAGTATATCAAGGCTGCATATTGTCACCCTGCTTATTTAACTTATATGCAGAGTACATCATGCAAAATACCAGGCTGGATGAAGCACAGGCTGGAATCAAGATTTCCAGAAGTATCAGTAACCTTAGATATGCAGATGATACCACCTTTATGGAGAAGTAAAGAAGAACTAAAGAGGAGAGTGAAATGTTGGCTTAAAACTCAAGATTCAGAAAACTAAGATCATGGCATCTGGTCCCATCACTTCATGGTAAATAGATGGGGAAACAATGGAAATAGTGAGAGACTTTATTTTTTTGGGCTCCAAAATCACTGCAGATGGTGACTGTAGCCATGAAATTAAAAGACAATTGCTCCTTGGAAGAAAAGCTATGACCAACCTAGACAGCATATTAAAAACCAGAGACATTACTTTGCCAACAAAGGTCCATCTAGTCAAAGCTTTGGTTTTTCCAGTAGTCACATATGGATGTGAGAGTTGGACTATAAAGAAAGCTGAGCACCAAAGAACTGATGCTTTTGAACTGTGGTGTTGGACAAGACTCTTGAGAGTCCCTTGGACTGCAAGAAGATCCAACCAGTCCATCCTGAAAGAAATCAATCCTGAATATTCATCGGAAGGACTGATGCTGAAGCTGAAACTCCAAAACTTTGGCCACCTCATGCAAAGAACTGACTCCCTAATGCTGGGAAAGATTGAAGGCAGGAGGAGAAGGGCATGAGAGAGGATGAGACGGTTGGATGGCATCACTGACTCAATGGACTTGAGTTTGAGTAAGTTCTGAGTGTTGGTTGATGGCCAGCAAAGCCTGGCATGCTGCAGTCAATGGGGTGGCAAAGAGTCAGACACGACTGAGTGACTGAACTGAACTGACAATTACCATCAAATGCATACGTAGATTTTTATAATTACATCATTTATAAAATTTTGATTTCCTGATGTTTTGATAGTCTTAATCTTCACTTTTGTGAATTTCTAGTTTTTGTTTTGTTTTGTTTGTTTTTAAGTTAGTTGGTTCGTTTATTCATTATTGTTTTCTATATCTTTGTTTGATGACATGAGTAAAGTGTGGGTGTGCAATCTTCAGGACGAGTTGGCAAGTCAGAGACCCAGGAGAGCTGATAGTGTGTATTTTCAGTTCGGAGGATAGCAGGAACTAATATTTTAGTGCAAATTCAAAGGCACGAAAAAGCTAGAGTCTCAGTTTGAAGGCCATTGGGTAGGAAGAGTTCTCTTTTATTGGAGGAGGATCAGGCCTTGAGGTTCGTGATAAACCTTTAACTGACTGAATTAAGGCCATACACTATAGGGACAGCTTTATTTAGTTTACCATTTTAAATGTTAATCTTATTCCTGAACTCTTCACAAATTGAATTTTGATTAAATAATTGGGCACCCTGTGGCCCAGTGACACTTACACATAATATTAACCATTACACTGCAGAAGGTTTTCTTATGTGTTGGAGGATGTTTGGCATCAACTCTAGCCTCTAAATACTCCTCTTACTCAGATGTGACAACAAAACAACAACAAAAGGTTTCTAAGCATTTTAAATGTCCTCCAGGTGAAGAAAAGTTTCTGGTTGATAGCTAGTCATATATCATTGTCTTTAATCTTCATAACAGATTTGCTAGGAAAATTTCATTATCATTATATAAATGAGAATTTGAGGATCAGAAATAACTAGATAATGTGGCTAATGCTGCAAATCCAATAGAGTTATGAAACTAGTATTTAAATTCATGTCTAATTCCAGACTGCATTCTATTTTCAGTACGTCAGGCTCTCCAACTGGCAATTGAAAGTTGAATTGCAAGCTCAGGACTGATTCGCCAAGAAATATAGGTTGAGTCAACATAGTGTACAGAAGGCAGTTGAATCCATACTTTTGGACGATAAATTTCATTCACTTAGGAAAAGCAGTATCATTATTAAAGAAGAAAAATTACTTTCTGTCAGAAAATATGAGATCTTAGAATTCCTGATGGATTTAGTGGCCCATGTAAACCAACTCAACTACCTGAATCAAAACATCATTGTGGTAATATTTATGTCATCGATCTCTGCTGATTGCCAGATGTCTTATTCCTACTGTGAAATATTCATGATAAAATTATTTCCTCCAGAAAGTTTGTGTGTTTATATGCCTGGTGGAATTTATTAACACATGACCACAAATTAATTTATTGGCCTAATAAAATATTACCTAATAAAAAAATAGGTTTGACCTTAATATGAAATAAGTAATTTTTAGGTGTGCATAATAAATGTAAGATGAGCTGTTCTGGGGAGAGATAAAGGTAAGCATAAGAAAACCTATCTCCATTCTGAACAAAAGTAAGTAAAATGGATGAGATTCTATGATTTTTCAATATCCTGCCCTATTCCCACAAAATTAAGATAAATAAGAGAACTGCCTAGGGTTTTGCTTATAATCTGTGATAACTATCCTCCAAGATGATTTCCAATTATTTTTTCCATCTGGTATCCATTTCCTTGAGTAGTTCTCTACTGAAGAGAATTGACTTGTGGAACAAACAGGACATTATAGGAATAACAGAGTATGACTTCTGAATCTAGGTCCTTAAGGTGATCGTAGCTTCCCCCAGGCCTTCTTTTGGATGACTCACTCTGAGGAAACCAGCTACACTAAACATAATGAGGAACTTGAGATTTCCTACCAACAATTAGCACTCATTTGCCAGGCAAGTAAGCGAGCCATATAGGAAGCAGATATACCAGTCCAAGTTAATTATCATATGACTGCATCCATGCCAACATCTTGACTGGCCCTCATGAGAAACTCAGAGCTAGAATTACTTAGCTAAATTATTCTTAAATTTGTGACACTGAGAAACCATGGAGTGATAAATGTTTATTGCTCTTTTAAACTACATTTTGAGGTAATTTTTTAGGCAGCAATAAATAATACATAAATAATAAGTAAAACATCCATTTAGAAGTACACTGGGGTAGGGAGGAACATCAAAAATATTTAAGTAGTCATATTTTTCTTTGGTCTATTTTCACCATAAATATGGAAACTAAGATTTCAAGGTTGAAATACAAAAGCTATCATAGAGTTGCTTTCTAAGGCATTTTTAATTGAACCTGTCTATGACTCCACTTGGAGAAGGCAATGGCACCCCACTCTAGTACTCTTGCCTGGAAAATCCCATGGATAGAGGAGCCTGGTGGGCCACAGTCCATGGGTCGCTAAGAGTCAGACACAACTGAGCGACTTCACTTTCACTTTTCACTTTCATGCATTAGAGAAGGAAATGGCAACCCACTCCGGTGTTCTTGCCTGAGAATCCCAGGGACGGGGGAGCCTGGTGGGCTGCCGTCTATGGGGTCCCACAGAGTCGGACATGACTGAAGCGACTTAGCAGCAGCAGCAGCAGCATGACTCCACTAAGTGTACTAGTCGAGTCAACTGTCATTGACATTCAGTTGCTAAGTCATGTCCTGCTCTTTGCAATCCTGTGAAGTGCAGCACTCCAGGCTTCCCTGTCCTTCACTGTCTCCCAGAGTTTGCTCAAACTCATGTCCACTAAGTTGGTGAGGCCATCCAACCATCTTATCCTCTGTTGCTCCATTCTCTTCCTGCCCTCAATATTTCCCAGAATCAGGGTGTTTTCTAGTGAATTAGCTCTTGGCACGGAGAAGGCAATGGCACCCCACTCCAGTACTCTTGCCTGGAAAATCTCATGGATGGAGGAGCCTGGTAGGCTGCAGTCCATGCGGTTGCTAAAGAGTCGGACACAACTGAGCGACTTCACTTTCACTTTTCACTTTCATGCATTGGAGAAGGAAATGGCAATCCACTCCGGTGTTCTTCCCTGGAGAATCCCAGGGAAGGGGGAGCCTGGTGGGCTGCTGTCTATGGGGTCGCACAGAGTCGGACACTATTAAAGCGACTTAGCAGCAGCAGCAGCAGCAGCTCTTTGCAAAGGAGCCCAAACACTGGGAACGACTGACATAGGATATTTGAAAATAAAATAAATATACTTAATCTTCCCAATCCTTCATGCTTTTCTCAATAGGGAGATAAACCATTACAGTGTAGGGGAAAATGCTTCCAAAAAATTCTCCAACTGGAAAATTCTAAAATTATGTGAATTATCAGTTCACATAAAATTAGACTAAATTTATAAAAGACAGCCAGAATTTGAGCATCATGTAATTTGCAATCAATTGAGCTTTTTGATGACTATTAAACACTAGATGGTGGATTATGCAAGAGTTCAAAAACTGATTAAAAAGTTCAAAATTATTTCCCAAAGTGAGTGAAAGTGAAGTCGCTCAGTCGTGTCCGACTCTTAGCGACCCCATGGACTTCAGCCTACCAGGCTTCTCCGTCCATGGGATTTTCCAGGCAAGAGTACTGGGTGGGTGCCATTGCCTTCTCCATATTTCCCAAACAAATTCATTGATTTTATTGATATTCATTTAACTTGAAGCAGTCCATATGTAAACACTACTGTATTTTCAACTTATAAAATAGGCAGCTTTAATGAGAAATTAAAGTACATTGATCAATTGCTCAAGAAGTCTAAATTTTATGAAAGAGTTGTAACAAACCCAGTGAAACTATACATTAATATAATTTTATGTAAGTCAAATTATATTTTAAGCTATATGTCACTCTGTCAACAGCTATTATAAATGATAGTAAGTTAATGATAACCTTTGAAAGGCATATATTTGTAACGGTTTAAAAATATGTTTCAGCAATGGATGTCAACAATGGATGCTAACTGATTCATTCCCCAACCAGATTTTCACTCTCATCTTAAGTTTTATGATCTTTAACTCTTTAAAGACAAATCAATATGGGTCTTTCAGGCAATGCAATTACTATAGTTGCTTTTGGTTTAAGTTTTTGTAGAGATTTCATTACCGTGTAGGTAACCCAAATTTTTATTGAAATATCCCTAATGATATAGATTAAAAAAAAAACAAAATCAATATTTTTTTTCATAAAAACATGACCTTTAAACCTTTGCAAGTGTCTGAGGGGGATTTTCACTAACTAGAACAGAGTTCTCAAAGTGTGGTCTCTGAACCACCAGCACTCGCATTACCTGGGCATCTGTTGTGAATGTAAACTGCTGGACCCCAATCTAGACATACAGAATGTGAAACCTCATAGAGAGGCCTCAGCAATCTTTGAAAAAGTCATCCATGTGGTTCAAAAAATGGTAAAGATTGAGTACAAATGAGAACATTGAAACAACAACAATACTGTACACAATCAAAGCTATTAATGCTTGTTGGCAAAAAAAAAAAAAAAAAAAGAAAAGAAAATCTTACATTCCAGAAATAAATAGGAAGACGTTTTGGCTCAGAAATTCAGAAATACAGAAACTTTTACTCCAGCCACAATGTCCCTGTGATTTCGCAGGTAAGAATACTGGAGTGGGCTGCCATTTCCTTGTCCAGGAGATGTTCCTGAACCAGGGATCAAACCTGTGTCTTCTGTATTGGCAGGCAGATTGTTTACCACTGAGCCACCAGGGAAGCCAAGTAAGAATAAAGGCAAACCTAATGTCTTACATGCCAGAGACTCACACAAGCTTAAGAAAACTTTATTAAAACAATGACCAAAGACCTCTGTTGCATCATGAAACAATCTAATAATTTTAATCAAATTTTAGTTTTTAAACCTTAACTTGATTTTTGCTGCAGGTATGTTCAAACAGACAGCTCATTATCTTTCTTCTCAATACCCCAAAATATCTTCAATGCTCCTTTCCTGTGTCCCTATGAAGGGGTCCTTCCCTTACCACACTTTATTCTTGGCCATTTAGTTATCTCTATTTTTTTCCACAAAACTTAAAGGAGTGTGATATACATTTTTGTGTGTCTTATTATTTAATATATATATTTTTCCTCCCACAGTTTCTTCAGAGCAGTGTCCCTGTCTTTTTTCTTTATATCAAGTATCTGGAAACTAGATTAGTGCCTGATATGTTGCAGAAAATTCTTAAAGAGATGGGAATACCAGAATACCTTAACTGATTCCTGAGAAAGCTGTGTGCAGGTCAAGAAGCAACAGCTGACCTGGACATGGAACAATGGACTGGTTCAAATGGGAAATGAGTATATCAAGGCTGTATATTATCACCCTACTTATTCAACTTATACACAGAGTTTATCTCACGAAATGCCAGGCTGGATGAAGTACAAGCTGGAATCAAGATTGCTGGGATAAACATCAATAACCTCAGATATGCAGACGACACCACCCCTATGGCAGAAAGTGAAGAGGAACTAAAGAGATTCTTGATTAAAGTGAAAGAGGAGAGTGAAAAAGCTGGCTTAAAAATCAATATTCAAAAAAACAAAGATCATGGCATCCAGTCCCACCACTTCATGACAAATAGAAGGGGAAAAAATGGAAACATGACAGACTTTATTTTCTTGGGCTTCAAAAGCATGGTGGAAAGTGACTACAGCCATGAAATTAAAAGATGCTTCCTCCTTGGAAGAAAAGCTGTGATAAATCTAAACTGTGTAATAAAAAGCATAGATATCACTTCCGGGACAAAGGTCTGTATAGTCAAAGCTATGGTTTTTTCAGTAGTCACATATGGATGTGAGAGTTGGACCATAAAGCAGGCTGAGTGCTGATGAATTGATGCTTTTGAACTGTGGTTTTGGAGAAGACCTTTGAAAGTTCCTTGGACAGCAAGATGATTGAACCAGTTCATCCTAAAGGAAATCACACCAGAATATACATTGGAAAGACTGATGCTGTAGCTGAAGCTCCAATCCTTTGGCCACCTGATGCGAAGAGCTGACTCACTAGAAAAGACCCTGATGGTAGGAAAGACTGAGAGCAATAACAGTGGATTAGATGGTTGGATGGCATCACTGACTCAATGGACATGAGTTTGAGCCTACTCTGAGAAATAGTGAAGGACAGGGAAGGCTGGTGTGCTACAGTCCATGGGGTTGCAAAGGGTCAGAGACGACTGAGCAACTGAAAAACAACAGCATTGTAGACAGAATAAATATGTGTGGAATGAAGGAACAAATGAGGTGAATAAATGCTTGGCTTGTCTGTCTCACTTTTCACTGAGTTCTTCTGAACTATTATTGTATTGGACACGTGGTGGGAATTCAACAAATTTTGGGTCAATTAAAAATTTTGCTAATTTATTGAGACTACTTTTCCCTGTCTTAACTTTCCTTTACATTAAAAAAATTAAAGTTATAGATATTTAGTGATTTATACATACTGAAATAGTTTTGCCCCTTTATGTGATTTCTTTCTAAAATTCTGACCTGACCCTGACAAATTTCACGTTTCTACTTTTTTATAAGCCTTGAAGCCTCCCTGATTAACACATAGACAGAAGGCTCTGACTGCAAACAGATGTAAGAGAAATTATCATAAAATTTGAGATGTTTCCTTATTTTGTTCTTCTTTATTATTTTAAAAGATATGTTATCCAATTTATAGGATTTTAGAAATAAAGTAATGGGACTAAAAGTATGTTGTTTGGCCAGGCATAATATTAAGCACTTTATAATGTTCCGAAATAATTTTTAATCCTCCCTTTTTATAATACAGGAAAATAAGTGTCTGAAAATATTGATAATTTGTCTAAGGTGAAGTCATCAGTATGTTTTACATCTAAGAAATTTACTTAAGTCTATTTGATTCCTCTAACAGATGAGTTATTTCTTTCTGTGTAATAACTCTAGTGCCTTAGAACAGTCAACATTCGATACTTTCTACAATTCCATCATATGTATCACTGATGGTTCTTTCAGTCTAGGCTGGATTCTAGATTCTAGCTCATTTCTATTGTCAGTTGGTGGCTTGCCTGACTCCGCACAGCATAGTATAAACCTCACTCACAGGCCCAGCCGTTGGCCATCAACCACAGTGCGTCAGTTCTTTCTTTTTTACATGGACTTTCCATCAGGCTGGCTCAGGCTGTTCATGTGATTATATCAGAATTCCAAGTTCAAAAAGAGAGCAAGCCCCAGTACATGCTTTTCAACTTCTGCCTGCATCATGTTTGAGATCTCATTGACATAAAGAACACATTAAACTCGGAATGATTGTAATTATGTCATATGGCAGAGCCTAGAAAAGAAAGGAGACACTTTCTAGTTTTTAGAATAAGGTCTGAATTGTGTTTTTATCCAAATAATTTCAATTGCACATACTCAAGATACAATTAAATTCCTGGATGTATAACTGAGAAGACATCCAATATACTCATGGAAGGAGACTAAATGTTGATAATTATTTGTTTGGAGACATATATAATTACTCAAAAATATGTTTAATCTATTCATTTACATTTTAATAAAAATTTACAAAACTTATGCTGACATACTTTCTTAGTTAAATGATTTGGACCCTAATTTATTTTTCTATAATAGTGTATACTTCATTTTCATAAGGACTGTCATATGTTTCCAAAAGTTTATGAAAAATAGTAATTGAGGAGTGAAAACCATTCTATAGTCAAAAGAGTTGTTGATTAAAATATATCCCCTATACAAACGTTTTGGTTGGTGGTCAGTCAGTATGCTTGAGAACATAGTATAACATGAAAACCTTTCAGTGCTTTATTTCTGATGTATACAATGTATTTTTGCTATACCAAGTACAGTAAGAGTAGAGTTAGAACACCATATATTAAATAGAGCATCACTTGGCCAGTCAAATCAATGTTTGAAAGCAGGACACAACTTGATGTGAAGAAGACATAAAAGTCTTAGCACAGCATTATGGAGAAGGAAGACAAACGCTTATTTACTGAAACTTGAAAACAGATTACCTTATTAGTGAATAGCATCACATTATCAGATAACTGTTATATTCACACAGGTATATTATCTGTTTCTACTTTTACTTTTTATATTGTTGATTTATTTGGCTTTGCTGGGTCTTAGTTGTCACATTTGGGCTCTTTAGTCACAGCATGCAAAATCCCCTGACAAGGGATAGAACCCAGGACCCCTAAATTGGGAGCATAGAGTCTTAGCCACTGGACCACCGGGGAAGCACCTGTTTCTACTTTTATATTCACCATGCAACTCTTTTTGTATTTAACAATGATTGCTTTATAATTACTGTTAACTTGTTTCAACTCATTTTAAGCCTGTTAATTTTTTCTAGTGAGTCTCCAAAAATTCCAGATCTAGAATGTGCTTTGAACTTAGAAAGATTAATAAACATCTTTCTATCTGGATCTAAAAGGATAAATTAGGTAATGATCATTTAATTTACATATCTCTTTGTCACAATATTCTTTCCAATAGCCATCCTCTGTCATATTAAAATATAAATTGGTTTATAAATGATGATTTATACACTTGCCTAAAGAGTAATACAACTTATTGACATGAAGACTGAATTGCAAACCTCATTAAATATCAATCCATTTTTCTCAAATAGGTGCAGTGATAATTGGATAATATATTATGATTTTTTTTCTAAAATGGTTTATATTATATGGTAACTTTGATAATCAAGGTAGATGCTATATCACAAAATATTTATTTCAACTAGAACTTGGTCTATAGTTCAATATTGTTTGAATAATTTTACATAACCACAGGCTGTGTCTTTTCTAAATAAAGCACATATTTGATAGTACATCTTCTTGCCAGATCAGATGACAAGCAATATTCAAATCACAAAATCCTCTTATATAAACAGGCTGTTACTGTAGTGCCAGATTATGACTTTTCAGTTACCATATGTTTCTAAATGTTTATTTAGGATTTTAGAAACAGTGTAGCCTTTTCCTGAAAGCAATCAAATAAAATAAACCTTTATTTTGGTAATATTTGAAAGCACAAATGCTAGAAAGTAGATGAAAAATGATCTTTAAATCTCAGCTTGATAGAATAGAATTATAGTATTTTGACCAGAGAAAAATGAAATGTACTTGAAAAAACATCTAGGCACACAATTAATATAAAAAAATAAAGGTAGTAAGAACAGTGTCACCAGAAGAACATTTCTGTTTCTTTTATGAAAGTGTCAGTGTACAGCAACGATACTGGAAGCTTCAAACTGCTTTCATTAAAAAAACAGTTTTCAGAGGGCTTTCTTTTTTCTCAATGCATAATATAAAATTGTCAGAGATATCTTAAGATCTATGCCATGTTTTCTACAATGAAATTAATTAAAGGAATAGATCCCAGTGCTCATGACAGTGACCTCTTTGAATCAGGGTTATATTCCTATTTTGATCATATCCGAAGTACAGAATTCTGGAATAGTATAATCTAACTGTACTTAAGTTTGAAGCTTGTTTATGTACTTGGCTTTCTTCTTCCATATTGTATCTAGTACTCAGTAGTTTCCATCATTGTTCCTTAAAAAGAACTCTTTACATTTTTTTTCTTGCCTAAATTGTGAAACAGTTTTATCACCATTAATCACTGTATCTTAAAGTGGAAAAGAAAAAATGTTTAAATATTCATATATTATTTCATATATCTAATAGCCATAGATACGGGATAAGGAGGGGAATGCTTGGTTTTTTAATTGCATCTCTGCATGAGCACAAACATTATAAGAGCAGGTTTTTTTATTTTTCGGTGAAGGAAAAAAATGGAACCATTTTGAAAATGTTTTTCTGAACATTCTTGAATATACAAAATGCTTCTTTTATAGTTTTCAAGTCATGCTAGCCTTTGACTTAAAAGTCAGAAAATTAAGCAAAGACAAATAAAAAATATATTTTAGGAAAAAATTTATATGATTAATGACTACCTTCTGTGAAAGTCTATTTACTATAAAACTTTAAAAAAAATTCCTTTTTCTCTAATTTGTAAATACATGGACACATGTATATTTATCTGAAAAGAAATTCTGGATTCAGAAACTGAAATATCACAGAAGCCTTCCAAAATAATGGATGGGGATACTCATAGCTAAGAAGGCATCCCTAAAAAGTCAGTGTCTAGAGGCCACATGAAAATGATATGCTAAGAACAGAAATGTTATTTTATATATGGTAATGCATATATGTCAATTCCAAGTTAACCCTTCTCATCACCCAGGCTTGGTAACAATAAGTTTGTTCTCACCATCTGTGACTCTGTTTTGTAAATAAGTTCATTTGTACCATTTTTTCAGATTCCACATATAAGTGATACCATATAATATTGCCTTTCTCTGTCTGACTTAATTCACTCAGTATGACAATCACAAAGTCCATCATATTGCTGCAAATACCATCATTTCATTCTTTTTTATGACTAATGTTCCACAGTATATATGTACTACATCTTCTTTATCCATTCATCTGCCAATGGACATATATGCATAACTCATTCATTTTGCTGTACAGCAGAAACTAATAGAACATTGTAAATCAATTATACTCCAATAAAAATTAATTTAAAAATCAAAAAAAAAAATTAGAGATGCTGGAGAAAAGGCGTGAGGAAAACAGAGCAGACTGAGTATATGGCAATATTTCTGCAATTTTAACTTAAAGAAATTGTGAACACATTTCAAGCAATAAAAGGCATTTGGTCATCACTGATTTATTTGCTAAAAATTAACTTTACCCAAGGATATTAAATAAGAAAATGCAGTTTTTGATTGATTTTCCATAAACCACAATTTTCTATTTTTCATTTTATTTTCAGTTTACTATAATGATTTTCATCAGGTTCAATATCTTTCTTTGTCAATTTTAGTATAAAATTTCATATATCAGTATTTTTTTCTTGCTTATGTCAAATTTTTATAACTATAGCCTTTGCCGAAGTGAGGCTGCTTTTCCTTCTATTTCCTCTTCATTATCTTCCTATCCTCTGCTCTCTCTTCTGTCCTTTTATTCTTATCAAGTCCAATATTCCTGACTCATTTCTAACAAATAAAAATGTTACAAGAAATTATAATCTCTATTAGGGCAGGAATTTATGGACACTTTGTCCAATGACTTAGTTGCTTCTGCTTCTATAAATGTCTGTCACAGAAAGCAGTTAAAGCTATTCAGCAAATTTCAATTACATACCATATATGACAGTGTACAGTTTAAACTTGTGTCAGTTTCATGTTATTTCCCCACAAAGTAAATACATATTTGATAACTTTTATCTATGTTTTAGAGCAGAGTTAATCTGAAACACAATACAGGTAAAATACCACAAAGTAGTGGATTAAACTCACTAGGGTGAAAACACCCTAAGTTTTGCTAAGGCATGTCTGAATAGGCCAATCTAACCAGAAAGAGAAATGAATACATGACTTTCCCTGTTTTCTGGGGGAAGAATGTATTTATCACATATTTCAGAATACATTAAGATGCTTCATAGGACAGGACACTTTCTCTGCTGAAAGTGCTCCCTATACAATACTTTGGTTGACTTTTTCTTATACTTCAGATCTCAGTTCAAATGCCAATTTTGAGAGAATTCTATTCTCATTTTCCCAAATAAAGAAATTTCCTACTTCCTTGTTATTTTCCATTACTTGATATCTTCAGATTACTATATTAATAAATGCACGCACAGATACTTATACATGCACACATGTGTATGTTTGGTTTATAGTGATGCCTTCCACAGATCAGATCAGATCAGTTGCTCAGTCGTGTCCGACTCTTTGCGACCCCATGAATCGCAGCATGCCAGGCCTCCCTGTCCATCACCAACTCCCGGAGTTCACTCAGACACACGTCCATCGAGTCAGTGATGCCATCTAGCCATCTCATCCTCTGTCATCCCCTTCTACTCCTGCCCCCAATCCCTCCCAGCATCAGAGTCTTTTCCAATGAGTCAACTCTTCTCAGGAGGTGGCCAAAGTACTGGAGTTTCAGCTTTAGCATCATTCCTTCCAAAGAAATTCCAGGGCTGATCTCCTTCAGAATGGACTGGTTGGATCTCCTTGCAGTTCAAGGGACTCTCAAGAGTCTTCTCCAACACCACAGTTCAAAAGCATCAATTCTTTGGCGCTCAGCCTTCTTCACAGACCAACTCTCACATCCATACATGACCACTGGAAAAAAACAGCCTTGACTAGACGAACCTTTGTTGGCAAAGTAATGTCTCTGCTTTTGAATATGCTATCTAGGTTGGTCATAACTTTCCTTCCAAGGAGTAAGTGTCTTTTAATTTCATGGCTGCAGTCACCATCTGTAGTGACTTTGGAGCCCAGAAAAATGAAGTCTGACACTGTTTCCACTGTTTCCCCATCTATTTCCCATGAAGTGGTGGGACCGGATGCCATGATCTTTGTTTTCTGTATGTTGAGCTTTAAGCCAACTTTTTCACTTTCACTTTCACTTTCATCAAGAGGCTTTTGATTTCCTCTTCACTGTACAAAAAAGATCTTCACAACCCAGATAATCTAAATGGTGTGATCACTGACCTAGAGCCAGAAATCCTGGAATGTGAAGCCAAGTGGGCCTTAGAAAGCATCACTACAAACAAAGCTAGTGGAGGTGATGGCATTCTAGTTGAGCTATTCCAAATCCTGAAAGATGATGCTGTGAAAGTGCTGCACTCAATACGCCAGCAAATTTTGAAAACTCAGCAGTGGCCACAGGACTGGAAAAGGTCAGTTTTCTTTCCAATCCCAAAGAAAGGCAATGCCAAAGAATGCTCAAACTACTGCACAATTGCACTCATATCACATGCTAGTAAAGTAATGCTCAAAATTCTCCAAGCCAGGCTTCAGCAATGTGTGAACCGTGAATTTCTTGATGTTCAAGCTGGTTTTAGAAAAGGCAGAGGAACCAGAGATCAAATTGCCAACATCTGCTGGATCATAGAAAAAGCAAGACAGTTCCAGAAAAACATCTATTTCTACTTTATTGACTATGCCAAAGCCTTTGACTGTGTGGATCACAATAAACTGTGGAAAATTCTGAAAGAGATGGGAATACCAGACCACCTGATCTGCCTCTTGAGAAATGTGTATGCAGGTCAGGAAGCAACAGTTAGAACTGGACATGGAACAACAGACTGGTTCCAAATAGGAAAAGGAGTTTGTCAAGGCTGTATATTGTGACCCTGTTTATTTATCTTATATGCAGAGTACATCATGAGAAACGCTGGACTGAAAGAAACAAGCTGGAATCAAGATTGCCAGGAGAAATATCAATAACCTCAGATATGTAGATGACACCACCCTTATGGCAGAAAGTGAAGAGGAACTCAAAAGTCTCTTGATGAAAGTGAAAGTGGAGAAAGAAAAAGTTGGTTTAAACCTCAACATACAGAAAACGAAGATCATGGCATCTACAAGTTAAAATTATGAAGGTCATACAGAATCATTTTCTGCTTATTTCGGTTGTATCCTCAGCATCTATATAATGGATGGTCAAATGAAATTATGGTAAGAAAGTGAAGAAAGCACACTTAAGTTGAAACAAGCTCCACACTGGTGAAGTTGTCTTTAATGAGCTATTTTTCCTTTGATGCTAACAATGTAGAAGGTACTCAACTAATATTTATTGGTTTGAATCAAGAGGCCCCCAATAGTATCATCTCTTAAGGGGGTCTATTTCTTTGGTATATTTCTCTTGGGTAAAAATATAATAACTTCCTAATTAAAAGTTTCTCCTTCTTTCTCTCTTAATTGCCTTTCGTTGGTCTGCAATTCTCTAAAGCTACAGCAAACCCCCAAATAATTATGTCTGGATCATGGAATGAATTGCAGCCTATCTTAATGGTCTACTGTGGAGAATGTGAAATAAAGAGCATCAGCCAGTTGAAAACTTAGTCAAGATCTAAATCAAGGTATGTTGTTGTTCAGTTGCTAAGTTGTGTCTGAATCTTTGTGACACCGTGAACTGCAGTACAATAGGTTTCCCTGTCCTTTGCTATCTCCTAGAGTTTGCTCAAACATGTGCGTTGCATCAGAGATGCCATCCGACGATCTTATCCTCTGTTGCCCTCGTTGCCTTCTACCCTCAATCTTTCCGATAGATAACGCATAAAAAGCAAATCCTGCACCAACGTTGAAAGTGAAAGTCACTCAGTCGTGTCTGACCCTTTGTGACCCCATGGACTATTCAGCCCATGGAATTCTCCAGGCCAGAATACTGGAATGGGTAAACTTTCCCTTCTCCAGGGGATCTTCCCAACACAGGGATCAAATCAGCCACATTGAGTTTAATTCAAATCCTGGCTCTTACTATCATCACATGGGTGCATATGTACTGAGTCACTTTAGTCATGTCAGACTCTTTGCAATCCTATGGACTATAGCCCACCAAGCTCCTCTGTCCATGGGGATTCTCCAGGAGAGAATACTGGACTGGGTTGCCATGCCCTCCTCCAGGGGGTCTTCCTGACCAAGGAATCGAACTATCATCTCTTATGTCTCCTATGTCTACTGCATTGGCAGGTGGGTTCTTTACCACTAGCACCACATGGTAAGTGCCCCTCCTATCATTAGATATAAAATTTTCAGCAACTTAATTTGGTCACATGTTGTACCATAGTCTTCTCTGTAAAATGTTATAGTAGCTACTCATACATATTTAGTGAATATTAAGTAACTTTATGGGGCTTCCCTGGTGGGGAACTTTATAGATAGTTGGTAGCAGCGGCCATGAGGAGATACCCCATGTCCAAGGTAAGGAGCAGTGGCTGTGCTTTGCTGGAGCAGCCATGAAGAGATACCTCACATCCAAGGTAAGAGAAATCCCAGGAAGATGGTAAGCATGGAGAGAGGGCATCAGAGGGCAGAAAGACTGAAAGCACAATCACAGAAAACTAACCAATCTAATCACATGGACCACAGCCTTGTCTAACTCAATGAAACTAAGCTATACCATGTAGAGCCTCCAAAGAAGGACAGGTCATGGTGGAGAGTTCTGACAAAATGTGCTCCACTAGAGAAGGGAATGGCAAACCACCTCAGTATTCTTGCCTTGAGGACTCATGAACTGTATGAAAAGGTAAAAATATAGGATGCTGAAAGATACACCCCAGGTCGGTAGGTGCCCAATAAGCTACTGGAGATGAGTGGAGAAATAACTCAAGAAAGAATGAAGAGATGGAGCCAAAGTGAAAACAACACCCAGCTGCGGATGTGACTGGTGATGGAAGTAAAGTCCAATGCTGTACAGAGTAATATTGCATAGGAACCTGGAATGTTAGGTCCATGAATCAAGGCAAATTGGAAGAGGTCAAACAGGAGATGGCAAGAGTGAACATTGACATTTTAGGAATCAGTGAACTAAAATGGTAACTATGATGACCATTATATCTACTACTGTGGGCAAGAATCCCTTAGAAGAAATGGAGTAGCCATCACAGTCAACAGGAGTCTGAAATGCAGTACTATAATGCAATCTCAAAAACGATATAAAAAAAAAAAAGATATAATGAACTCTTCATTTCCAAGGCAAACCATTCAATATCACAGTAATCCAAATCTATGCCCAGATCAGTAATGTTGAGAAGCTGAAGTTGAACGGTTCTATGAAGACCTGCAAGACCTTTTAGAACTAACACCCAAAAAGATATCCTGTTCATTATAGGGGACTGGAATGCAAAAGTAGGAAGTCAAGAAACACCTGGAGTAACAGGCAAATTTGGCCTTCAAGTACAGAATGAAGCAGGGAAAAAGCTAGTGAGTTTTGCCAAGATGTCACTGGTCACAAAAAACACCCTCTTCCAACAACACAAGACTCTACACATGTACATCACAAAATGGCCAACACCAAAATCAGATTGATTATATTCTTTGCAGCCAAAGATGGAGAAGCTCTATACAGTCAGCAAAAACAAGACTGGGAACTGACTGTGGCTCAGATCATGAACTCCTTATTGCAACATTCAGACTTAAATTGAAGAAAGTAGGGAAAACCACTAGACCATTCAGGTATGACCTAAATCAAATCCCTTACAATTATACTAGTGGAAGTGAGGGATTAGATCTGATAGACAGAGTGCCTGATGAACTATGGAAGGAGGTTTGTGATACTTTATAGGAGACAGAAATCAAGACCATCATCAAGAAAAAGAAATGCAAAAAAGCAAAATGGCTATCCGAGGAGGCCTTACAAATAGTTGTGAAAAGAAGGGAAGCGAAAGCAAAGAAGAAAAGGAAAGATATACCCATCTGAATCCAGACTTCCAAAGAATAGCAAGGAGAGATAAGAAAGCCTTCCTCAGTGATCAATGCAAAGAAATAGAGGAAAACAACAGAATGGGAAAGACTAGAGATCTCTTCAAGAAAATTAGAGATACCAAGGAAACATTTCATACAAAGATGGGCTCAATAAAGGACAGAAATGGTATGGACCTCACAGAAGCAGATGTTAAGAAGAGGTGGCAAGAATACACAGAAGAACTGTACAAAAAAGATCTTCATGACCCATATAATCACGATGGTGTGATCACTCACCCAGAGCCAGACATCCTGGAATGTGAAGTCAAGTGGGACTTAGGAAGCATCACTATGAACAAAGCTAGTGGAGGTGATGGAATTCCAGTAGAACTATTTCAAATTCTAAAAGGTGATGCTGTGTAAGTGCTGTACTCAATATGCCAGAAAATTTGGAAAACTCAGCAGTGGGCACAGGACTGGAAAAGGTCAGTTTTCATTGCAATCCCAAAGAAAGACAATGGCAAAGAATGCTCAAACTACTCCACAATTGAACTCATCTCACAGGCTAGCAAAGTAATGCTTAAATTCTCCAAGCTAGGCTTCAGCAGTACATGAATCGTGAACTTCCAGATGTTCAAGCTAGTTTTACAAAAGGCAGAGGAACCAGAGACAAATTGCCAGCATCCCCTGGATCATCAAAAAAAGCAAGAGAGTTCCAGAAAAACATCTATTTCTGCTTTATTGACTATGCCAAAGCCTTTGATGGTATGGATCACAACAAACTATGTAAAATTCTGAAACAGATGGGAATACCAGAACACCTGACCTGCCTCTTGAGAAATCTATATGCAGGTCAGGAAGCAACAGTTAGAACTGGACATGGAACAACAGACTGGTTCCAAATAGGAAAAGAAGTACATCAAGGCTATATATGGTCACCCTGTTTATTTAACTTATATGCAGAGTACATCATGAGAAACCCTGGGTTGGAAGAAGCACAAGCTGGAATCAAGATTGCTAGGAGAAATATCAATAACCTCAGATATGCAGATGATACCACACTTATATCAGACAGTGAAGAGGAACTAAAAAGCCTCTTGAGGAAAGTGAAAGAGGAGAGTGAAAAAGTTAGCTTAAAGCTCAGCATTCAGAAAACGAAGATCATGGCATCTGGTCCCATCACTTCAGGGCAAATAGATGGGGAAACAGTGGAAACAGTGACAGACTTTATTTTGGGGGGCTCCAAAATCACTTCAGATGGTGATTGCTGCCATGAAATTAAAAGATGCTTACTCCTTGGAAGGAAATTTATGACCAACCTAGATAGCATATTCAAAAGCAGAGGTATTACTTTGCCAACAAAGGTCCATCTAGTCAAGGCTATGGTTTTTCCAGTGGGCATGTATGGATGTGAGAGTTGGACTGTGAAGAAAGCTGAGCACTGAAGAATTGATGCTTTTGAACTGTGGTGTTGGAGAAGACTCTTGAGAGTCCCTTGGACTGCAAGGAGGTCCAACCAGTCCATCCTAAAGGAGATCAGTCTTGGGTGTTCATTGGAAGGACTGATGCTGAGGCTAAAACTCCAATACTTTGGCCACCTCATGTGAAGAGTTGAGTCATTGGAAAAGACCTTGATGCTGGGAGGGATTGGGGGCAGGAGGAGAAGGGGTTGACAGAGGATGAGATATGTGGATGGCATCACCGACTCGATAGACCTGAGTTTGAGTGAACTCCAGGAGTAGTGATGGACAGGGAGGCCTGGCGTGTTGTGATTCATGGGGTCGCAAGGAGTCGTACATGACTGAGTGACTGAACTGAACTGAACCAGGAGTTGGTGATGGAAAGGTCAGCCTGGCATGCTGCAGTCCATGGGGTCACAAAGAATTGGACATGAGTGAGGGACTGAACTGATATAGATAAATGTATTAATAAAGACTTTGACTGTGTGGATCACAAGAAACTATGAAATATTCTTCAAGGAATGGGAAGACCAGAACACTTTATCTGATTCCTGAGAAATCCACATGCAGGGCAAGAAGAAGAGTTAGAATCAATCATGGAACAATGGACTGTTTCCAAATTGGGAAAAGCATACATCAAGGCTGTATATTTTCACCCTCTTTATTTAAGATCTATGCAGAGTTTATTATGTGAAATGCCAGGCTGAATGAAATGCTCAAGCTGGAATCAAGATTGCTGGTAGAAATATCAATAAACTCAGATATGCAGATGGCATCACCCGTATTGCAGAAGGCAAAGAGGAACTAAAGAGCATCTTGATGAAGGTGAAAGAGTAGAGTGAAAAAGTTGACTTAAAACTCAACACTGAAAAAACAATCATGGCATGTGGTTCCATCACTTCATGGCAAATAGGTGGGGAGAAAATGCAAACAGTGACAGACTTTATTTTCTTGGGCTCCAAAATCACTGTGGATGGTGACTGCAACAATGAAATTAAAAGAAGCTTGTTCCCAAAGGAAAAGCTATGACAAACCTATATAGAGCATACTAAAAAAGCAGAGACATTACTTTATCTACAAAGGCCCTTATCAAAGCTATGGCTTTTCCAGTAGTATGGATGTGAGTATTGGACCATAAAGAAGGCTAGCTCTGAAGAACTGATACTTTCAAACTGTGGTGCTAAACAAGACTGTTGAGAGTGCCTTGGACTGCAAGGAGATCAACCAGTCCATCCTAAAGGAAATCAACTGAATTTTCATTGGAAGGAATGATGCTGAATCTGAAGCTCCAATACTTTGGCCACCTGACTTGAAGAGCCAACTCATTGAAAAATACCCTGATGCTGGGAAAGATTGAAGGCAGGAGGAGAAAGGGAAGATGGGGGATAAGATGGTAGATGGCCTCACTGACTCAATGGACATGAGTTTGAGTGAACTCCAGGAAATGGTGAAGGACAGGGATGCTTGGTGTACTGCAGTCCATGGGATTGCAAAGAGTTGGACACGACTGAGGCACTGAACAAGAACAACGGTATCTATTACTTTTAAATTTATACTCCAAGAAGGAAACTTCTAGAAAAAGACTGGAGGAAGTTAATTCTGAGGGAGAAGTCTGACCATCTTATAACCTGGCTCTACTATATTATCTATACATTAATAACAGTTTCTAGTTTTTAAACTTCTGTTTATCTTAGTTTATCTGTGAAATTGATATTATAGTAATGCTGCCTACTTCATAGGGATTTTATTAATTACTATATGAAAGCTACTAAAACAGTGCCAAGTACATAGTGACACTCTTAAAAAGTGAGCTATGTTGATAGTGCTGCTGCTCTTGATCCTAGAAAGGCATCAAAAGTACATGGCAAAGTTTGAAGGGTAGTGTGGTAAGATTACTGGTCAATTTTTATTTTTGACTTTATGAATACTTTTAATGTAGTGTTTATAAAACCTTTTATTTCTAGATAAAAAAGGAAATATTTGTGCATGAAACTTTTCTGACTGCCAATGTTTCATTAGAAAGAATCATACATTTATTCATTAATGTATCTTACTAGATTCCTTTCAAATTCATTTAGTTATTAAGTTCAATTGCCATTTGCACCAGTTGGCTTATGGTTGGAAGTATGATGAGACTTTCTTGTTAATCTGAAGAGGCTACTTTAAAGTCCATTCATTACAATTTTAGATTTGATGATGCTTTATTTCCCTACTGGAAAAACTATATTCTTTTTTCCCTTATTACAAAAATTTTTAACATTACTTCTAGCTAGAAATTTAGATGATGAATGGCAACTTCAAGTTAAAATAGGGTAGGTATAAAAAATGAAAAAAGAATATGAAGGGAGATATAAATTAAAGTCTTTGTAAAATAAGTTATTGATTTCTAGAAGGTTGCTAGGCAACCATTACGAAGAAAATTGCATAAACACTTCTCTTGATTTTAATGAGTTGCTTAAAAAATATGTACTAGTACGATGCATATTCTTGTTTAATATTAGCCATAATCTTTTTTCTTAGTGATAAAGAATACTAAAATACTAAACATTTGCTTTTTTACATATCATATTATCTAGGTTAGTACTTCTATAAAGTAATTTGAAAGCTTGCATACCAGTACATAATTATCAGGAAAAATCACTTAAGGTTATTTTTATATCTAATCCATGGCAATAAAGTTGCCGTCCAGTCAGCAAAACCTTGGTATGACCTTTATTCCGTTCAGAAAATTCCATTAATTCTAATTGTTGCAGACTTAATGAAAGTGTGATTCAATATTCTCTAACTGACCTTGGACCATTTCCTTTAAGGGGCAACCATGTGACCAATAAAGATATATGAGTCATTTTGACTTTAAATATTTAAACTCACACATACCTTAAATTCTAAACAAAAGGAAAATAAAATTATCTTGTATTTATCAAGTTTTGTAAGACTCCAGCATAAACCTCTAAAGCGTATAACTAAACCAAACATTTACACATTTGTGTGTGTTTCTGTGTTTTGTTTTTAAGATAAGAGAGTTTTGGCTATGCTGAAGGTAGAAAGAGGTTGAAAAACACGAAAAACACCACTTTTTTTATTATTTCCATAGAATTAGTTTCACATGCTCCTAAAACCTTGTTTATTATTCTCTATATTTTTAAAATTGTATTTTACATATTACAGTTTAACAAAATTCTTTACTTAACCTGAAAACTTGCTTCTTCCTGACAACACCAGCTCCTTTAAGCTCCCTTAATATAAGCTCACTTATATTTTCACTGACAGTGTTGTAGCCAAGCGTTCTGGGAAACAAACTCACTCAGAAGGACAATGCAGATAGTGGAGTGCAGTTTATTACACCAGCGGGCCCAAGGCAGAGTCTCCTCTTAGCCAAGGACCCCGACCAGCATTTGCGAAAAATCTTCTCTACCCCATGTGTATGTGTCTGAACCCACCACTCCAAATTCCTTGAGACTTACATAAACCAAGGAAAATACAATCCCAATAACCCCATCATTCACGTGTTATCTGCTGAAACAGTTAAACAATTGGCCAATAATCAATAAGCCTGAGGTTACTCTCCGATAGGTACGGAAAAATTTATGGCCTATCTGGAGGGGGTCTTATCCTTCTGTTGTCATTTTCATAAGCACTAAACACAGACTTCAGAGTCCATTGGAGAGGTGGCTGAGCATGATCAGCATGAACAGGCCTAAGATGGAGTCCAGGCCCTATGAATTCCCTCTTCAAAAGAACTTTGATAATAGAGTTTCACAATGCCAGCTAGCTCTCTCAAACTAAAGCATTACTGCTTAACAAGCTCACTTTAAGAAATGTTAATTTGAAGCTTGTCTTCCAGTTGTATCATCCTTTATAATTTCATTCATCTAAACATAAATTTATTTGAGATCACTGGCCTCCAGGTTAATAAGAAAATAAAGACAGCCAGCCAGTGAGAAATATCCAGAATTTCTTTGTGCCCTACTCATTCATAGAACACTTCATGTTCATACCCATTCTTCCACTCCTTTCCATCTCAGCATTAAATGCCTCTTCCACTTAATGTAACTCACATCTCAAGGAACTTCAATTTGTTTCTTCCCTGTTTTTTGTGTTTTTCAACCTCTTTCTCTCTACCTTCAACAGAGCCAATGCTCTCTTATCTTAAAAACTCAATGCACATAAACACACAAACACACAAAAATGCCAAATGTTGAGGCAACCCAATGACCCTCTCTATCAAATATTTCTATTATGTATTTTTAAAAAGTAAAACTATCTTTGCTTCCATTGCTGATCCTTAGATCATCTCTGAGCCACTGCTGCATGTCCTCTGTCTCTGATATACCACTGAAATTGCTTTGAATGAGCTCTCAAGCAATCGCCTATCTGTTAAATTCAACAAACCTTTTCCTCTAAAGGTTAACACTTAATATTTGTTACTTCTTCCTGTTTGGGAATCTCTCCTCCTTTGTATGCCATAATGCCTTTCACCCCTAATTCTCACCATCCTATCTTTCTATCCTTTTTCATGATGTGTATCTTCTTCTGTTACCTCACATTTTGTTGCTATTGTTTAGTCATGTCTCACTCTTTTGTGACCCCATGGAATATAGCCCACCAAGTTCCTTATTAATCATGGATATTTCCAGAAATTCTACGTGATTCTATCTCCTTTTCAGCTTTCACCTGGGGAAGATCTTATT
Source organism: Bos javanicus (assembly GCF_032452875.1). NCBI lineage: Eukaryota > Metazoa > Chordata > Mammalia > Artiodactyla > Bovidae > Bos > Bos javanicus. The sequence continues at coordinate 16,757,746 of NC_083872.1, forward strand.
AATTTGTGTAGTTTCATCACATGTACTAAGCACTCTCAAACAATGTTGCTAGCCAAATTCTCTTCTTCACCCCAAGATACCTCTCCTCACTGTCCAAATCAAACTTGACATTTCTATATTAGTTTCCTACTGCTGTTGCAATAAATTGTCACAAACTCAGTGGTTCAAATCATACTTCTCTTAAAATTCTGGACTCTGTATCTCTTTTGTAGGTTTTGGCAGAGAATGTCTTTCCTTGTCTTTTCCTGCTTTTGGAGACAACCTGAATTCCTTGGTTTATGGCTCCTTCCTCTATCTTCAAAGCCAGAAGTGAAACATCTTTAAATTTCTATCTTTATCTGATCTGATGCTATTGTCATATTTTTATTTGACTTTCCAGCCTTCCTTTTTCTCTTCTAAATGCCCCTGTTATTACATTATATACCACCTTAATGTTATTGTTGTTGTTTAGTCACTAAGTCATGTGTGACTCTTTGAGATCCCATTAACTGCAGCATATTAGGCTCCCCTGTCCTCCAATGCCTCCTGGAGTTTGCCCAAATTCATGTCCATTGAATTAGTGATATTATCTAACCATCCCATTGTCTTTAAAATTCAATATAAATATGTTAATTTTGATATCATTAATCACACATGCAAAATCCCTTGTGCCATGTCAAGTAACATATTCACAAGTCCAGGGATTAGAATAAAGGATATTTTGGAACCATTACTCTGCTAGCTACAATATCCAAAACAGAAACCTAAATATTTATTTATATTATTATAACTATTGTTATTTTTTTAAAAGGATTCTACCATATACCAGTGTTTCTCAACCTCAGAGATAGCTTGACTGACAATTCTTTGTCATTGGGTTAGGGATAAGAGGGCATTGTGTGCATTACAGAATGTTCAATAGCATCCCTGTCTTCTGTTTAAGATATTAGTAGCACCCTTCCCTAGCTATGACAACCAAAAATGTTTCCAGGTGTTATCAAATCACGTGGGACCAAATTGTGCCCAGCTGAAAATCACTACCTTAAACCTTTTTCCTCCTTTCTCTTCATAAGTCAGTGACATGAACCATCATCTACCCAATTCTGAAGCAGGAACCTGGAAGTTCATCTTAACATTTTCCCTGCACAGGGGGGATCAGTGGTCACCAGGTGCTGTCATTCCTATTTCCTTACTCTTCACCACTGACTTTCCTTTCCCCTCACCCGGATTATCACAATACATTTCTAAGCATTGTTCCTGACTTCACTACAGTCTGCTTTATTTTATTTTTTCTGAATTGTCTTCTAGGTCTCATGCAGCTGTTGCTTTTCCTAAACTTTCCTTGTTTAGGAAAGTTTAGGCCCTAATGTTCAGTCTATCAATTCTTTAAAACTTACTTTTGTTGTTTGGTTCATAGCAGAGGTTATGATAGAATACTAATGACATTTTTGCTGTCTTCTACTTGGTCTATAAGAGGACATGGTGTTTTACAAGCACCATCTCCATTAGGTTTACTATGCTTTAGAGGTTTTGTTATGCTTATTATTTGTGTACTTAAAAAAGTAGAAAAATCTCTTAACCAAAAAAGCTTTTGAAACCAAAGGAAAAATTCTAAGTCCAGTTACAATATTGTTTCTGTATCTCTATTGGTTCATACTATCTAGTCATTGAATTTCCATTTAGTGTAAGTTACTTTCAAGTGGACAAAGTTGACAAAAATGATATTAAATTTTCAAAATAAAAAATAGCCCTAATGTACACTTTAATTATAACCAACATTATTTCTTTAATACCAATTAAGTATTTTTTCATCAGTTTATCATGATTTTAGAATTGTAATAAACCTACTGTTTTTATTTTAACCCACTGCACAAACTAAGAGCAATGCTTCTACTCTTAATTAAGGTGATATTTTTCTGATATACCTCACTGTTTCCCTGTGAATGAATAACAATTGAGTCCAGGTAAATAAAAAAAAGAACAAAGTTCAACTATTCAAGAATAAATATTTCAAGTTGCGCTAGTGAGATCTTCATATTTCCAGCTCTTCAATTAGCTTTATTTTAGTAAGTATTCTCCTAAAAAGAAAATCAGTTTAGAAACAGATAAATGGAAAACAAGAGGAAGACCAATGGAAATAAAATTAGAGCAAAATAAAGTTAAAGACTCAGGAGTTGAGTTCTTTGTTATAAATATTGTTTTCCTAGAAGCAAACAAGTTTTCCCAGGCAAAAAATAATAATAATAGTTTTGATACCTGAACTGAATTCTTATTGAATAACATGATAAAATATTTTTCAAGTGAGTTTTTACAGAATAAAACTTTCTACACCTATAGGCATGTCTTAGCAGGAAGACGTACACAGCTTCAAAACCCTATCTTAAAACACATCATTTCCATATAATAGAACTTGTTTAAATGCAGTATAAACTTTAGTCCATATACAATAGCTCCAATTTTACCCATATCCATATATTACTTCAAAGTTATTTGCTTAATAATTTCCTTTAATTTGAATCACTCTTTTCTATCTTCATTTTATTAGTAATATTCATTGATCCATCAATTTGGTATGTTAGTTTTATTTTTCACTGTATTTTAAATGGAAATAATTTTTAATTTTAAAATATATTTTATATATATATACATTATATAAATGTATATAAATTTATATTTTGTACACATTTTATATACAAAATATATTTGTGATTCACTGTCCTTTTGCCAATAGTGTATTAAGTACAAGAAAGGCATACATATTAAAACATGCATTAAATAAAAACTTGAAGAGGTATCAAAATTGGAAATCAAAATAATTGAACTTGTGATGGAGTGTTGCCTACCTACTCTCTGAAAAAATCCTTGGATAGATTAGGATTATGTGGTAAATTCTTCCTAAATAGAATGTGTGTGTTTGTGCATATGAATGTGTGTGTACACACATGTATTATTTGTGTTATCACATTTAATTGTACATAGGAATGAAAAAAAAAGTGAGTTAACTATTAAAAGCTTTAATTTTAGCTAAATAAGAAACTCAAAGATTATCTCCTCATTTCTGCTAAAATGTTAAATGTTCTTCTGTAAGTTTAAGGTCAAAGAGATAAAATAAAGATGAAACACTTATATTTCTACCTAGATTTTCAGAGGCCCTTTCAAGCAGACAGTTCCATTAAATGTGCAGTTATAAATCCTATTTAAAATAACTCACTTTAAGTTTTATATTATCTGTAGATTTTTTTTACTTTTATCAATAAAACCATGGCCCTTTTAAAAACTTACAGTGATAATTTTTGGTATTCCATAATGCCATTTCAATCATACCTTACTGCACAGAGCAAGAATGGATACTTTTTCCTTGTTCCCCACATTAAAGTAGATAAAGAGACTTTCTGAACTTGAAGAATACTTTTATTTTAAATATTAGTTTCTACAACTTGAACAATATGTAGACTAAAATAAATTCAGGGTGACATTTTAAAATAATATACATACATATTCTTGGTTCAAAATAAAAAATGTAAATCAAATTAGTCAATGTTTTACTTGTAAATACTTTCACAACTTCTGGGAATAAACTTTATCTACTTCCTCTCCTTCACATCCTATTCCTTTTGTTTGAATCAGTCATACAACTATGTGGTTTCTATAAGCAATATATTCCCCAAATTTTGCTCTACTCCTTTACTGTTTTTCTTATTACTGTATGATTCTGATTATATCGCTCCATTGTTCAAAACATTTTAAGAATGCCATTGAAGGACACACTTTTTATTTTTGTATCTGTCCACCTTCATATTTGCATCTCCCACAACTTGCTTATATGTATCCTATGCAGACATCCTGAACTACTTTCTCTCCTCCACTATGCCCTGCTCACCCATGTGGCCTTATTCTTTTAGTAGACCATCTCTTTATTTATAATGTCTTCCCCCCAGCTTGTTTTATTTCCTTGCATAAACTCTAATTATTGTGCAGAACAGCTCAATGTCAGCTCCACTCTTAGGTTGACACTGGCTCTCCCACATGTAGTCAAATAGTGTTCTGTGCTCTTCCTCATGTGTATTAACAAATCATATCTCAATCTCAATCTCTCTCTGTCCCCTCCTTGCTCTATCTCTCCCAAGAACAGTGAACACTTGAGGGAAAAGATTTGCATATTTCCTAATTTAACCATCAAAAGCATGATATATAGATATCAAATACATGTCAGCATCCAAAAAAGAATGCTAGCTTTTTTTTTTTTTAGAATGTTAGTTTGTTATATATATCTTCCCCCAAACATAGTCTCTAACCTCATAAGAACAGAGGCTATAATAACAACTTCAGTTCAGTTCAGTTCAGTCACTCAGTTGTGTCTGACTTCTTGCGACCCCATGAATCGCAGCAAGCCAGGCCTCCCTGTCCATCACCAACTCCTGGGGTTCACCCAAACTCACATGCATCGAGTCGGTGATGCCATCCAGCCATCTCATCCTCTGTCGTCCACTTCTCCTCCTGCCCCCAATCCCTCCCAGCATCAGGGTCTTTTCCAATGAGTCAACTCTTCACATGAGGTGGCCAAAGTATTGGAGTTTCAGCTTCAGCATCAGTCCTTCCAATGAACACCCAGGACTGGTCTCCCTTAGAATGGACTGGTTGGATCTCCTTGGAGTCCAAGGGACTCTCAAGAGTTTTCTCCAACACCACAGCTCAAAAGAAATTCAATCCTTTGGTGCTCAGTTTTCTTCACAGTCCAACTCTCACATCCATATATGACCACTGGAAAAACCATGGCCTTCACTAGACGGACCTTTGTTGGCAAAGTAATATCTCTGCTTTTTAACATGCTATCTGAAGAACAAACAACCATGCTATCTAGGTTGGTCATAACTTTCCTTCCAAGTAGTAAGTGTCTTTTAATTTCATGGCTGAAATTACCATCTTCAGTGATTTTGGAGCCCCAAAAAATAAAGTCTGACACTGTTTCCACTGTTTCCCCATCTATTTCCCATGAAGTGATGGGACCAGATGTCATGATCTTCATTTTCTGAATGTTGTTGAGCTTTAAGCCAACTTTTTCACTCTCCTCTTTCACTTTCATGAAGAAGCTTTTTAGTTCCTCTTCACTTTCTGCCATAAGGATGGTGTCATCTGCATATCTGAGGTTATTGATATTTCTCCCGGCAATCTTGATTCCAGCTTGTGCTTCTTCCAGCCCAGTGTTTCTCATGATGTACTCTGCATATGTTAAACAAGCAGGGTGAGAATATACAGGCTTGACGTACTCCTTTTCCTATTTGGAACCAGTCTGTTGTTCCATGTCCAGTTCTCAAGAGGCAGGTCAGGTGGTCTGGTATTCCCATCTCTTTCAGAATTTTCCACAGTTTATTGTGATCCACACAGTCAAAGGCTTTGGCATAGTCAATAAAGCAGAAATAGATGTTTTTCTGGAACTCTCTTGCTTTATCAATGATCCAGCAGATGTTGGCAATTTGATCTCTGGTTCCTTTTCCTTTTCTAAAACCAGCTTGAACATCTCGAAGTTCACAGTTCATGTATTGCTGAAGCCTGGCTTGGAGAATTTTGAGCATTACTTTACTAGCGTGTGGGATGAGTGCAATTGTGTGGTAGTTTGAGCATTTTTTGATATTACCTTTCTATAGGATTGGAATGAAAACTGACCTTTTCCAGTCCTGTGGCCACTGCTGAGTTTTCCAAATTTGCTGGCATATTGAGTGCAGCACTTTCACAGCATCATCTTTCAGGATTTGAAGTAGCTTAACTGGAATTCCATCACCTCCACTAGCTTTGTTCGTAGCGATGCTTTCTAAGGCCCACTTGACTTCACATTCCAGGATGTCTGGCTCTAGGTGATTGATCACACCATCGTGATTATCTGGGTCATGGAGATCTTTTACATACATCTGTTTCTTTATTAGTACCTAGAAATACCTAACTTGTCAGACTGATAGAATAAACAAAATATCACAGTTTGATACATGGTAAGTGTGAAAGAAATTCTATTTTATTATCCAGTTATACTACTACATGTAATTTTTATACACAAAATACAATTACAGAATGACAAAGAACTAAAAGCGTTATTGAAAGTTGAGCATTTTTTTTTCATTTTTATCTATAAGAAAACCAAGGCACAGTGGAGTTAAGTAATTTGCCTATGATTCTGCAGTGCAGGGTTATGAAAGAGAACTAGGGTCCATTTTTTTGAGTAATCTATGGATTTTATGCACTCTCATACATTTGTTAGCTCAGCTGGAAAAGAATCTGCCTGCAAAGCAGGAGACCCTGGTTCAATTCCTGGGTCTGGAAGATCCACTGGAAGGGAGAGGCTACCCAATCCAGTATTCTTGGGCTTCCCTGGGCTTAGAAGGTAAAGAATCTGCCCACAATGTGGGAGATGTGGGTTTGATCCAAGGATTGGGAAGATCCCCTGGAGAAGAAAATGGCTACACAGTCCAGTATTCTAGCCTGGAAAATTCCATGGACTGTATAGTCCATGGGGTCACAAAGAGTTGAATACCAGTGAATGACTTTCACTTCACTTCATATATGTGTGTGTTCAGTTCACTTCACTTCAGTCGCTCAGTCGTGTCTGACTCTTTGCGACCCCATGAATCGCAGCACACCAGGCCTTGCTGTCCATCACCAACTCCTGGAGTTCACCCAGACTCACGTCCATCGAATCAGTAATGCCATCCAGCCATCCCACCCTCTGTCGTCACCTTTTCCTCCTGCCCCCAATCCCTCCCAGCATCAGAGTCTTTTCCAATGAGTCAATTCTTCGCATGAGGTGGCCAAAGTACTGGAGTTTCAGCTTTAGCATCATTCCTTCCAAAGAAATCCCAGGGCTGATCTTCAGAATGGACTGGTGGGATCTCATTGCAGTCCAAGGGACTCTCAAGAGTCTTCTCCAGCACCACAGTTCAAAAGCATCAATTCTTCGGCGCTCAGCCTTCTTCAGAGTCCAAATCTCATATCCATACATGACCACTGGAAAAACCATAGCCTTGACTAGATGGACCTTTGTTGGCAAAGTAATGTCTCTGCTTTTCAATATGCTATCTAGGTTGGTCATAACTTTTCTTCCTAGGAGTAAGAGTCATTTAATTTCATTGCTGCAATTACCATCTGCAGTGATTGTGTGTATGTGTGTGTGTGTGTATATTTGCATGTCTAATATACATATAGAGCATGTATATGTATATGTATAATATACATGCTTAGCTGTATATTATAGCTCAGCTATTCCCTGGTAGCTTAGCTGGTAAAGAAACCACCTGCAATGCAGGAGACCCAAGTTCAATTCCTAGGTCAGGAAGATCCCTTGGAGAAGGGGACAGCTACCCACTCCAGTATTCGGGCCAGGAGACTTCAATAGACTGTATAGTCCATGGGATTGCAAAGAGTCGGACATGACTGAGCAACTTTCACTTTCATTCCATATGTGTATGAGCATGTCTAATATCTTCTTTTCCTTACCCCTGATATTTCTCATATCTTCCAGTAATAATTAGGATAGAGAAATACAGGTATCAGAATTTCTATAGATGTGTGTGCATATGCTCAGTGGTGTCCAACTCTCTGCAACCATATGGACCATTAGGCTCCTCTGTCCATGGAATTTCCAGGCAAGAATACTGGAATGGGTTCCCATTTCCCATGCCAGAGGATCTTCCTGGCCGAGGAATTGAAACTATGTCTCTTGCATCTTCTGCAGTGGCAGGCGGCTTCTTTACCACTATGCCACCTGGGAAGCCCATGTCTATAGATAGATAGATATAATAGATAGAGTTGGGATCCACCTCCTCAGAATACCTCCATGCATACAGCTTCTGTTCCAGATAAAGCTGGAAAAGATATTTCCTTTGATTCCCAAAGTACCCAATGACAACTCCAAGTTTATCACCTACCATATGAACTACTACTAACTGGTTAGTAATTAAATGATCATTATTGATGAAATATACTTATTGATTGACATATACTTACTGATATTTGAGTGTCAACACCTGACACAGGGCCTCAGACAGCACAGATATTCAAATAGTTATTGTTGGATCTAAACTCCAGAATACATTTTCTAACCCCAAACCACAATTCCCTAATTTCTTTTACAATGAAATTATCCTCTTAATCTTATAATAATATCTTCAGCCATTATGTGTGAAACCTGTTGGATTCCTCTTTTGTGCATGCTAAAATATTTAAGGCTAGTGATGTATATATACACATAAATACAGCTGTATGATTAAATCTCACATAGGACTTAGTAATCATATTATTTGGTTCATAAAGAGTGAAGTGAATGCACTTAGTCATATATGCTGCTTATTTGATTAAAAATTGTCTTCATTTAAGTTAATAATAACTGCCTTCATTGACTGAGCAATTAGTGTATACTAGGCAAGTGTATTTATAATTGCATTGAATCTTTGCCACTTTTCTATTATTATCTTATTTTTATTGGTGAGGTATTTGAATATTAAATCAGTTAGACAATATGCATAATATTACTCATTTTTTTCTAAAGCTCATCTTTGATTAACACTCTTAGTTACTAAGGTGACAAAGTGATTATATCTATAGGTGTTTGAAATATTCCATTGTGTTACATCAGTAAATTGGCTTTCTAGCTCACTCCAAAGCCATAGCCTTAGGCTACCCAGGGTAGCCTTATCTTTCCTTTAGCAACACACAACATACACATGATACACACACACAATTTGTCTGACTTCATCTCCTCCTATCCATTCCCTATTCGTCCATAGTACCCTATTCATCTGTAGATTCTTTGTCCTTCTTCAAACGCTCCAGACTCACTCTTGTCTCATGGTTTACATTTTTCAGCCTTAATTACTCATATAGATATCTGCATGATAATTTGATCTATTTTAGTATCTAATGAAATTTTATCAGTGACTGTCTGCATTTCAAGAGCAGCCCCACCTTCATAATAGCCCCACTATTATGCTTATCTGCTGTATTTTCATCCATAGCACTTTTTATCATGGGATACAATTTGCTAAAAAATATATATATATGTCCTTTCTCTAGATTATAGCTTCATATGGATAAGAATTTTTGTCTATTTGGCCTACCACTATATTCTTATAGCAAGGTCGATGTTTGGCTCAGAGTAGATGCTCAAATAATACTTGAGAATTAATAAGTACAAACAAAATGCATAAAGTCCATAAAATTTTACAGAAGAAATAGTTATCAGCACAGAATTGATTACAAATAGCAGCTACACAATTAACCAATAATATGACCTTAGCAGTCAGACACACTTAAATTTAAAATCTTTTTATCTCTTATTTTCTATACCACCATGGTGGGCTGGTTAGTATGATCTTCAAGGCTTGTATCTGCTAAGTTAAAATGCTAATAATTCTTTCACAGCCTTATTTTGGGTAGAGTTAGTGACATTTCCCTCTTTCTTTCCTACACCCAGTTAGGGTAATACACACATATGTAAAGGTAAAGCAAAAATGGAATTTATCTTCCAAACCAGAACTCATTAAGAGTGACAGTGTGCACTATTTATAATTATAGTGGGATGACAACTACAAATCAGTATGGCTCCGAGCAAAACAGAATGTAGTCTACCTAATAGGAAGACATACATGCAGATATCAAAATGGATTCAAAGCACATCAAGTGTGCTGGGCTTAGTGGATTAGCACTTGGTGTCATTTGCATTGTGTCCAGAGGCTGGAAAACTAAACACATTTCCTAAGACTCTCTTTCACTTAGGTTTCTGAGCATGCATTAGGTTTTGCCAGTTACCTGCAGAGTGTGAGATGTAGAAGGCAGAAGTATAGGAGAGATCATTTCTCCTTCCCTTTAGTTGTTCCTGTGAGAAGCACAGAATTGTAGAGATCTCCCACAGCAGAAGACTGTGTCTGCTCCTTCTGTGGTTCTTTTTTCTTTTTTAATTTATTTTTTTAATTAATTAATTTTTTATTGAAGGATAATTGCATTACAGAATTTTGTTGTTTTCTGTCAAACCTCAACATGAATCAGCCATAGGTGTATATAGATATATATCCCCTCCCTTCTGAACCTCCCTCCCATCTCCCTGCCCACCCAATCCCTCTAAGTCAACACAGAGCCCTTGTTTTATTTTCCTGAGCCATACAGCAAATCCCTGCTAGCTATCCACTTTACATATGGTAATGTAAATTTCCATGTTACTCTCCATACATCTCACCCTCTCCCCATGTCCACAAAGGTATCCCTATGTCTATTTCTCCATTGCTGCCCTGTAAATAAATTCTTCAGTTCCATTTTCTTAGACTCCGTATATGTGCATTAGAATATGATATTTATCTTTCTCTTTCTGACTTACTTCACGCTGTATAATAGGTTCTAGGTTCATCTACCTCATCAGAACTAACTCAAAGGCAGTCCTTCTTATGGCTGAGTAATATTCCATTGTGTATATGTACCCAACTTCTTTATCCATTCATCTGCTGATGGACATCTAGGTTGCTTCCATGTTCTAGCTATTGTAAATAGTGCTGCAATGAACAATGGGACACATGTGTCTTTTTCAATTTTGGTTTCTTCAGGGTATATGCCAAGGAGTGGGATTGCTGGGTCATATGGTGGTTGTATTCCTAGCTTTTTAAGGAATCTCCATACTGTCTTCCATAGTGGATGTATCACTTTACATCCCCACCAACAGTGCAAGAGTGTTCCCGTTTCTCCACATCCTCTCCAGAATTTGTCATTTGCAGACTTTTTGATGATGACCATTCTGACTGGTGTGAATTGATATCTCATCGTCACTTTGATTTGCAGTTCTCTAATAATGAGTGATGTTGAGCATCTTTTCATGTGTTTGACAGCCATCTTTATGTCTTCTTTGGAGAAATGTCTACCCAGGTCTTTTCCCCATTTTCAATTGGGTTGTTTTTCTGCTATTGTTGTTTCCTGGTGGCTCAGAGGATAAAGCATCTGCCTGCAAGGCAGGAGACCCAGGTTCTATCCCTGGGTTGGGAAGATCCCCTGGAGAAGGAAATGGCAACCCACTCCAGTATTCTTGCCTGGAGAATCCCATAGTCCACTGGGTCGCAAAGAGTTGGGCACGACTGAGCAACTTCACTTTCACTTTCTGGTATTGAGTTGTATGAGCTGCTTGTATATTTTGGAAATTAACCCTTTGTCAGTTGTTTCATTTGCTATTATTTTCTCCCATTATGAGGGTTGTCTTTTCACCTTGCTTATAGTTTCCTTTGCTGCGCAAAAGCTTCTAAATTTAATCAGGTCCCACTTATTTACTTTTATTTCTATTTTCATCACTCTAGGAGTTGGGTCATAGAGGATGTTGCTTTGATTTATGCCATCAATTGTTCTGCCTATGTTTTATTCTAAGAGTTTTATACTTTCTGGTCTTACATTTAGGTCTGTAATCCAGTTTGAGTTTATCTTTGTGAATGGTGTTAGGAAGTGTTCTAATTTCATTCTTTTACATGTGGCTATCCAGTTTTCCCAGCACCATTTATTGAAGAGGAGTCTTATCCCCATTGTATATTCTCGCCTCCTTTGTCAAAAATAAGGCACCCATAGGCACATGGGTTTATTTCTGGGCTTTCTATCTTGTTCCCGTGGTCTATATCTCTGTTTTTGTGCCAAAACACCATACTGTTTTGATGACTGCAGCTTTGTAGTATAATCTGAAGTCAGGAAGGTTGATTCCTCCAGATACATTCTTCTTTCTCAAGACTGCTTTCTCTATTCAGGGTCTTTTGTGTTTCCATATTAATTGTGAAATTTTTTGTTCTAGTTCTGTGAAAAATGCCATTGGTAATTTGATAGGGATCACATTGAATCTGCAGATTGTGTTTGATAGTATAGTCATGTTCACAATATTGATTTTTCCTACCAAGGAACATGTAATATCTCTCTATCTGTTTAAGTCATCTTTGATTTCTTTCCTTAGTGTCTTATAATTTTCTGTGTACAGTACTTTTATCTCCTTAAGTAAGTTTATTCCTAGATATTTAATTATTTTTGTTGCAATGGTGAATGGATTGATTCTTTAATTTCTATTTCTGATTTTTAACTGTTAGTATATAGAACTTCAAATGATTTCTGTGTATTGATTTTGTATCCTGCAACCATGCTAAATTCACTGATTAGCTCTAGTAATTAATTTTCTGATATTATCTTTAGGGTTTTCTATGTACAGTATCATGCCATCTGCAAACAGTGAGGGCTTTACTTCTTCTTTTCTGATCTGGATTCCTTTTATTTCTTTTTCTTCTCTGATTCCTGTAGCTAGGACTTCCAGAACTATGTTGAATAATAGTGGTGAAAGTGGACACCCTTGTCTTGTTCCTGATCTTAGGGGGAATGCTTTCAGTTCTTCACCACTGAGAATAATGTTTGCTGTAGGCTTATCATATACGGCCTTTACTATGTTGAGTTAGGTTCCTTCTATGCCCATTTTTTGAAGAGCTTTAATCATAAATGGGTGATGAATTTTGTCAAAGGCTTTTTCTGTATCTATTGAGATTATTATATGATTTTTATCTTTTAATTTTTTAATATGGCATATCACATTGTTTGATGTGTATATTGAAGAATCCTTCTGTGGTTCTTGAGAGGAAGGCACTGCACTGGTGGCTTCCAGGTCCTGGATTCTAGCCATGGTAGTATCTTCTTAAAGTCAGACAGAGATTAAAGCTCTCTAGCAAGCTAGTTCTGCATAGAGTAGCTCTGAGTGTTAGGCCTAGAGGCCCTTTGAGTGATCAGTAAACATCTGAGTTCTCTTATCAAATTTCTTTCTGCCAGTAATTGCTTGGGCAGCTGTTCCCTGCAACTGAAAGCTAACAAACCAAGATGTACCACACGGCCTCCTAATTTACAGTGTTGCTTCTCTAATTAACGCAAGTACAATATTTTCATAAGTGGTCTTAGCTGATCTGCTTAAACATATGGTATACTAATGAATGTTGAAATATGTCTTAACTTCAGTCGTAGATCTAGAAGAATTATCACTTTCTCTAACCGGTAGCCCCTCAGGAGGTTTTACTTCAGATATGGCTGTTACAAATAAATATTTCTGGAGAAATATATGACCTGTCAAATTACATCAAAAAACTACACAGGTTCATGGGCATTCTTGTCTAAACAGTTTTTCTAATGTACAAAATACAAAACTACAAATTAAGCCAAGTTGTTAACAATTAACTGGATGCATTGTGTTGCCTAGACAAAACTATGCCCACCTTCTAGAAAGTCAGCATAATATGTCCACAGGAACAATCTTTAATTATTAGTTACCTCAGGCCACCCCTTTATTAATGGGAAATAATAGGATCAGTATCTTAATAGGTTTTCTGGGGTAAGTATCTATGATAAATAGGAACTTTTGCTTATATCCTCAAGTTCTTAGGTCATCATAATGCAAATTAATTAAGGTCTTTTCATAAGCCAATATATGTATTTGCTTTTGTTTATATGAGAGATGCTCAGAGAGCATTATTTGTTAACTATAGTATAAGATTGAAGTAAAAATAGATCATATACAATGTTTTCAGATTTTCATGGGTGAGAAAAATGTTGCATCTGTGGATAGAAATGAGTCTTCAAGAAACAGTTTATATTTTTGTGATTCATAGTGATGTAAAATGAGCAAAACTTTAGCAATTCAATAATTCAGTAAAATATTTCAGCCTTAGGTGAAGCTGAGCCAATGAGAACGTATTACAGTTTATGCTAAGATTCCAGAGTCAGGAAAACAAAGCTGTTTTGGGCCAAATTGCTTGGCTTCAAGATTGAATGAAATCCATTTATGCCTATACTCTGATTACGAATATGCAAAATTCATGAATTCAAACAGACAGCAGTTGGAAGGGAACAGAAATGTCACTGCAGTTGATTTCATAGAATGGTAGAATTTGGAAGATCTTAATTTTGTTTTCAGGCTAGTTGTTGTTTCAATAAACATCAATAAAAAGTATAGTGAATTAAACTTCTCTCTAGTCTTTTATCCCAGAAGGTAACTCTGCTGATATTGGAATATTTACTATGTACTAAAGCAAATATCCAGAGAAGGCAATGGCACCCCACTCCAGTACTCTTGCTTGGAAAATCCCATGGACGGAGGAGCCTGATAGGCTGCAGTCCATGGGTCGCTAAAAGTCGGACATGACTGAGCGACTTCACTTTCACTTTTCACTTTCATGCATTAGAGAAGGAAATGGCAACCCACTCCATTGTTCTTGCCTGGAGAATCCCAGGGACAGGTGAGCCTCCTGGGCTGCTGCCTATGGGGTCGCACAGAGTCGGACACGACTGAAGCGACTTAGCAGCAGCAGCAAAGCAAATATCTGAGATAGACAATCTAGTAGAGTATTCTCGATCCTCTTGATACCTAAACTGCTGATTAAATTATGCTTAATAAATGAAGTCCCAAGAACACAGAGCAAATGACTCCCTGACTATAACTGACGATGGCAGAACTAACAAATGTGACCCCAACAGCAGTCCAATTCTGAGAAGTTAATCAAACAAATCAATTAAAATGAGGCATTTGAAGTTTAGAACTTTTTTTACAGTTAAAAACTACATAAATAATAACATACTACTTGTCTTGGCATATAAACACAGATAAGAAAATGGCATAAACTGGGCAAGAATATGAAAGGGAAAATAAGGACAATAAAATTGTATTAAATTGCCTCTGGGTTATACAAACTATTTCAAATATTCAATGGCTTCTTTCATATAAAATTTTAGAAAATCAAAATCAGAATATTTCCTTTCTAACAAGTTTCCAGAAAGTTTATGTTTTAAAAGCATTATGCCTCCAGGACTATATATTTCACATGAAATACTAAGAAACTAGAGAACAAAGTAAAAGACCCCTGGGGACTTCAGATCTCATAGATTTAGTTTAAAATGTTTTTTGAGGAAGTGAGTTTCCAATAAAGGGATGTTCGGGCTATCAAAATATCTACTGAAAAGAAAGCAAATGAAATATTCAATAACTTTTCTCTCAATAACAAAAGTAATAAAGAAAACCATTGGCAGCAGTACCCCATTTCAAAGGTAAAACTCCTTCCAGCCCAAGCTCTTTGTTTTTTCTCTCTTTATATCAGTGATGCTATCTGCCATTGAATAACTGAAATATATTCATCAGGGTCAACATATGTGCTAATAAATACTAACATCAGCTTTCAAGCTTTGCATTTGGCAAGTTTAACACTGTACTTAGTACTAAAAAGCTTAACTATTCCTTCATTTAATTTTGTAAGCCATTTTAGCTTATTTAAGCATTCTTTCTGTGAAAATATACTCTGTACATGTGTTCAATTATCCTTCATGAATAGTTCAAAAAGTCAAGAATTAAAATTAACATAAAATTATGTGCATAAAGTGGTTTACTATTCTCCAATGTGGAAACTATATTTAAAAGACATTTGTTATATTCTTAGAAAACTCTTAGACTTTCTTAATGTATTCAATCTTCAATATTCAGAGGGCATTTAAAATTATTTAGCAGCTTCTGCTGCTGCTAAGTTGCATCAGTCGTGTCTGACTCTGTGCGATCCCATAAATGGCAGCCCACCAGGCTCCTCTGTCCCTGGGATTCTCCAGGCAAGAACACTGGAGTGGGTTGCCATTTCCTTCCCCAATGCATGCATGTATGCTACGTAGCTTCAGTTGTGTCTGACTCTGTGTGACCCCATGGACAGCAGCCCACCAGGTTCCCCTGTCCACAAGATTCTCCAGGCAAGAATAGTGGAGTGGGTTGCCATTTCCTTCTCCAATTTAGCAACTAGATTTCAAATAAGATTTCTTTACCTTATACTACCAACAAAAGAGCAATATGGGTTTAATATGTATCATTTTGAGATGAAAAAAAAAATACAAGTCAAGCATTCTCAGTAGATAACTTGGTTCATGTAATAGATAATCAAAAGAGAAAAATATTAAACTCAAATATTTTATGAATTACTTAAAAATTCAACAGATATCCATTAATGGATTGAATAACATGTATTTATAAAACAGATGAAACAGAAACAAGACACAGAGGAATAGTGTCTTGCTTATTAGAATAGAAAAAAAAAGTAAGACACAACTGCAATGGGGAATTCAGAAATCTCAATAGGAATTACATTACAAAACGCTACAATATTTTTAATGGAATGTGGCCATGTAATTAAACATTTAATTATGTCTTCTTTCACTCAGCATTCACAATCTTAGACATTTTTCAATGAAGATAAATTACCAAATTTTGTAAAGACAGGTAAAAGTAGGAAGGTCCTTGCAATTTTTCTTTCATATTCTTAAATTGGTGTATCTATACATTTAATTTCTGTAATAGTAGCACATTGTACCAATGCCAACAATACAGAAATATGAGGTATGAGAAAATTCTCTTCTATTTAAATTCCATTTCTTACTAAAAGCAGAGTAACAATTTGGAAGATATGCTATTCAATTTTTTATAGAAGCACAACACTTTTTTTAAAGAAATAAAAATAGAAAAACAGTGTTCTATACTTTGCTTTTCTTACTTAGCAATGCATTTTTCTCAAAATAAATATATAAAAATTTATATATTTTTAATATAAAAATATTATACTGATGGATATTGGGATTTTTCTGCTTTTCTACTGATGGATATTGGGATTTTTTTTTCTACTTATTTCAAATAAAGTATTGTATAATACAAATCCATTTACCACATTATTTCTGTGTAATGACACCCTCAATTTCTACTGGATAAGGCCCATATAGTGGTTTGATGAGTGTGTACACTTTAATGTTTAAAAACGCTGCTAGACAAATTCCACAAAGTTTGAAGTGATGTCCAGTTCCACTGGGTAGAGCTAATAGTTGTGCCACATCCTTGGCTGCACTGATTATAATCAACCTTTCATATTTCTATCATCCTAATTTTTTTTTAAGTTTTCAGTGTTTCAATCACCTTGTCCTTGATGATTAGTGAAGTGGAACATATTTTCATCAGAAGCCCATTTGTATTTTTTCTTCTGTGAATTTCCTAACTATATTCCATGCTAGCTTTTCTTGTGGCAGTTACTTTATTTCATTAATGTGCATAACTTTGGGTGTAAAGTAGAAATATTAAATTTTTATGTATTAAATATCACAAATATAAAGTTAAACCATATGCATTTGTCAATTTGTGACAATATTTGATCTACCAAATGTGATCAAGTACAGTTTACTCAAATATTTTATTTTAGTCTATGATTCTGTCATTTGTCTTTGCTTATAGTTTCTTTACCACACAAATATGCAATATTATGTAATCTGTACTTTAATGTTAATATTACATTTATGTTTAATACTATTATAGTTTTAAATATAATATTTATATATAAATATAAAATATAATAATTTTTAAATGGGCTTCCCTGGTGGCTCAGATGGTAAAGAATCAGCCTACAATATGGGGACCTGGATTTGATCCCTTGGTTGGGAAGATTCTCTGGAGAAGGGAAAGGCTACCCACTCTAGTATTCTGACCTGGAGAACTCCATGGATTGTACAATTCATGGAGTCGCAAAGAGTCAGACACAACTAAACAACTTTCATTTCAATGAATGGTTTTAAAATATTATTATAATATTAAAATTAAATGTATTTAATTTTGATATTATTATAGTTTAAGCTTCATATATAGTATTAAATGGGACTTTTTCTTTCTTTCAAAGAGATGGCTGTTTTTAGTTCTTCAAAGTTAATTCACTATTAATAAATTTCAACTTATCTACAGAACTGGAAAAATGATTCTAATCAATAATTCTTTCATGGTTCTAGAGTTAATTTAACATTTAGAAATTATCGAAATATAATTTGAATAAATAAGTTTTGTTTTACTTTTCTTATGATTAAAACTTCTATATATTGTGAAATGCAAAACGATCACTAAGTTGAAATTTTAAAATACCATACTGTTAGCACAAACCACATTAATTATATATGCTAAATGATGGTTTGGTCTTAAGTTAAAGTACCATTTGCAGTGGTAAGATGATACTGATGACTATACCTCCTTTTCTTATGGAACTGTCTTCTTCATAATTCCATGGATCATGTAATGGCCCTATTCTCAGCTTCTTTGGCTTATGAAACCTATACTCAATCTACAGAATCCTGTGCTATCATGGTCACTTGTCTGTATGGCTTCATGAAGACCATCTCCATGACTTTTCAACAGTCTCCTGTTTTAAAATAACACTATATGGAAATAACATGTTTCCAAGTATAAACAATTGTCCAAAATGACATGGTTATTCAGTGATTCAGAACGTTTCTCTATTTTATTGTTCATATTGGAACAAAAGATACAAAATGAGAAATTTATTGTAGAGAACTTCTAAAAACATGGAAATAAGCTCAGGGAACACTGTAGAACACTTATGCACAGGCTTCTTTCTCATTGTTTTGCAGTTGCTAAGTCACATTGTGATCCACATAGTCAAAGGCTTTAGCATAGTCAGTGAAGTAGATGTTTTTCTGGAATTTTTGCTTTTGCTATGATCCAACGGATGTTGGCAATTTGATTTCAATTTTTGTGTATTTGTTTGCTATTAATTATTGTGGTAGTTTTCTTGAAATAAAATGACTGAGGTCTGACCCCTAGGCTCACTGAAGTAGCATTTGATAAAACTGTACAAAAGATTAATACGGCCATCATAGAGGAGAACAAGAAGTGAGGTTAAAAGGAAACAGTCAATGCAGCACTTGTAATATTTCACATAAGAATGCAAAATATAAAACCAGTTTTCATAATATATATTTATATTTTCTATAATTCTAAAAACCTACTTTTTTTTTCTTTTTGTGTTGAGTTGCCTCCTAATTGTTGTTCAGTCATTAAGTCATGTCTGACTCTGTGAACCCATAGACTGCAGAATGCCAAACTTCCATGTCCTTCATCATCTCCTGGACTTGCTCAAACTCATGTGCATTGAGTCAGCGATGCCATCCAATGATCTCATCCTCTGTCATCCCGTACTCCTCTTGCCTTCAATCTTTCCCAGCATTAGGGTCTTTTCTAATGAATCAGCTCTTTGCATCAGGTGGCCAAAGTATTGGAGCTTCAGCTTCAGCATCAGTCCTTCCAATGAATATTCAGGACTGAGTTCCTTTAGTATTGACTGGTTTGATCTCCTTGCAGTCCAAGGGACTCTCAAGAGTCTTCTCCAACTCCACAGTTCAAAAGCATCAATTCCACGCTTAGTCTTCTTCAAGGTCCAACTTTCACATCCGAACATAATTACTGGAAAAACCATAGCTTTGACTAGACAGACCTTTGTCAGCAAAGCAATGTTTCTGCTTTTAAATACACTGTCTAGGTTTGTCATAGCTTGTCTTCTAAGGAACAAGTGTCTTTTAATTTCGTAGCCACAGTCACCATCTGCAGATTTTGAAGGCCCCTAAAATGAAGTTTGTCACTGTTTCTACATTTTCCCCATCTATTTGCTATGAAGTGATGGAACTGTATGCCATGATTTTAGTGTTTTGAATGTAGAGTTTTAAGCCAGGTTTTTCTCTCTCCTCCTTCACCTTCATCAAGAGGCTCTTTAGTTCCTCTTTGCTTTCTGTTATTAAAGTGGTATTATCTGAATATCTGAAGTTGTTAATATTTCTCCTGGCAATCCTGATTCCAGGTTGTGATTCACCCAGCCCAGAATTTTGTACAATGTACTCTGCATATAAGTTAAATAAGCAGGGTGACAATATACAGCACTGACACGCTCCTTTTCCAATTTTGAACCAGTCTATTGTTCCCTGTCCATTTCTAACTGTTGCTTCTTGACCTGCATACAGGTTTCTCAGGAGGCAGGTAAGGTTGTCTGATAATTCCATCTCTTTAAGAATTCTCCAATTTGTTGTGATTCTCACAGTCAATGGCTTTCTTATAGTCAGTAAAACAGAAGAAGATTTTTTTTTTGTTTGGAATTCCCCTGCTTTTTCCATGGTCCAATGGATGTTGGCAACTTAATCTCTGGTTGCTCAGCTTTTTCTAAATCCAGGTTGTATAACTGGAAGTTCTCTGCTAACATACTGTTGAAGCCTAGCTTGAAGGATTTTTGAGCACTGCCATGCTAGCAAGTCAAATGAATGCTGTTGTATGGCAGTCAGAACATTCTTTGGCATTGCCCTTCTTTGGGACTGGAATGAAAACAGACCTTTTCCAGTCCTGTGGCCACTGCTGAGTTTTCCAAATTTGCTGGCATAGTGAGTGCAGCACTTTAACAGCATCTGCATTTAGTATTTGAAATAGCTCAGCTGGAATTCCATCACATCCACTGGCTTTGTTTGTAATAATGCTTCCATAAGACATCCTGGAATGTGAAGTCAAGTGGGCCTTAGAAAGCATCAGTATGAACAAAGCTAGTGGAGATAATGGAATTCCAGTTGAGCTATTTCATATCCTGAAAGATCATGCTGTGAAAGTGCTACATTCAATACGCCAGCAAATTTTGAAAACTCAGCAGTGGCCACAGGACTGGAAAAGGTCAGTTTTCATTCCAATCCCTAAGAAAGGCAATGCCAAAGAATGCTCAAACTACTGCACAATTGCACTCATCTCACACGTTAGTAAAGTAATGCTTAAAATTCCCCAAGCCAGGCTTCAGCAATATGTGAACTGTGAACTTCCAGATGTTCAAGCTGGTTTTAGAAAAGGCAGAGGAACCAGAGATCAAATTGCCAACATCCACTGGATCATGGAAAAAGCAAGAGAGTTCCAGAAAAACATCTATTTCTGCTTTATTGACTATGCCAAAGCCTTTGACTGTGTGGATCACAATAAACTGTGGAAAATTCTGAAAGAGATGGGAATACCAGACCACCTGACCTGCCTCTTGAGAAACCTGTATGCAGGTCAGGAAGCAACAGTTAGAACTGGACATGGAACCACAGACTAGTTCCAAATAGGAAAAGGAGTACGTCAAGGCTGTATATTGTCACCCTGCTTATTTAACTTTTATGCAGAGTACATCATGAGAAACACTGGGCTGGAAGAAGCACAAGCTGGAATCAAGATTGCTGGCAGAAATATCAATAACCTCAGATATGCAGATGACATCACCCTTATGGCAGAAAGTGAAGAGGAACTAAAAAGCCTCTTGAGGAAGGTGAAAGAGGAGAGTGAAAAAGTTGGCTTACAACTCAACATTCAGAAAACAAAAATCATGGCATCTGGTCCCATCACTTCATGGGAAATAGATGGGGAAACAGTGGAAACAGTGACAGACTTTATTTTTCTGGGCTCCAAAATCACTGCAGATGGTGACTGCAGCCATGAAATTAAAAGATGCTTACTCCTTGGAAGGATAGTTATGACCAACCTAGATAGCATATTGAAAAGCAGAGACATTACTTGGCCAACAAAGGTCCGTCTAGTCAAGGCTATGGTTTTTGCAGTGGTCATGTATGGATGTGAGAGTTGGACTGTGAAGAAGGCTGAGCACTGAAGAATTGATGTTTTTGAACTGTGGTGTTGGAGAAGACTCTTGAGAGTCCCTTGGGCTGCAAGGAGATCCAACCAGTCCATTCTAACGGAGATCAGTCCTGGGTGTTCTTTGGAAGGAATGATGCTAAAGCTGAAACTCCAGTACTTTGGCCACCTCATGAGAAAAGTTGACTCATTGGAAAAGACCCCGATGCTGGGAGGGATTGGGGGTAGGAGGAGAAGGGGATGACAGAGGATGAGATGGCTGGATGGCATCACCAACTCGATGAATGTGAGTTTGAGTGAACTCCGGGAGTTGGTGATGGACAGGGAGGCCTGGCATGCTGCAATTCATGGGGTCATGAAGAGTCGGATATGACTGAGCGACTGAACTGAACTGAACTGAAGGCCCACTTGATTTTACTTACAGGATGTCTGACTCTATGTGCACGACCATGCCATCTTTTTCATTACCTTTAAGAAAGGTCTACAGTACAGCTATACAGAAGAAAAACTGGCTGACGTGTCTATTTCACTAGCAATATGCAGACATTCTGCTAGGGGATCTGTAAACTTGATTCTCATAAATCTTACATATGCACATTAATCATAATCATTTACCAAAGATGAAATTTAAACTCAGAGAAATATTAACAACTGCAGCATTATTAGGCAGACTTCAGTTTCATACTTAAGTGCATCTTTATCAAACCCCAGTCTCTGCTCCCAGCCCTGTGGCAATGACTTTCAGGTATCTACTATTTACCTGTTCCTGCTCGCTACATATGGCTTCATTTCACTTCTTTCATATTGGCTGAAAAATGTTAGAAGGGAGAACCACCTTAGTGAAGAAATGAGCCTATGGCATTCCATGTTAATTCCAAAGCTCTTTCAAAATCCTGCCAATAATTTAGCTGTTTTCCCCCATACATATTTGTGAAAAGAATTTTAAACATGCTTTGTTATAATTAACAGCAATATGATTATGCAGATGGCCTAAACCTACACAGGCACACAACAAAGTGACATAAATGTAGAAACAAACAAACAAAAAAACTGAGGGGAGTCAGACTGGCATGTTTAATTCCCTGAGTTTTAACCTAAATTGGATTCAGTGATACTTTCAGCAAAACTCCCTCCTGCTTTACACCTGAAAGCAGATGGAGGCAGATTGCATCATGAGTTCAGTCCTTTCAAATTACAATAGTTTATGATGCTCATCTGCATTTTAATCAGATACAAAGGATTTATTTCTGAAATGCATGAAGGAAGCTAATTTTTAGTACCTAGAAATGCATCAGAGAGTTTATAGCTAGTAGAGTAAAATAGGTTGCACATTTTTATTAATAATTTTGTATCTATCTCTCTTGAGTATATTAAATTACAGTGATAGATGTGTCAGTAGTTTTATTAAAAGATGTCCATAATCCTTTCAAAATAAGGATAGAGAAGTGTTTTCATACTCAAAAAGCATTTTTATTATAACTTAACTCCTATTTGGAAAGGAGTTAAATTTGGAATCTGGTTTAATAAAATAATTTAAGGTATGTTTTATTCTAATAAACTGTTATGTAGATAAAAATGTTAAGTATTGCATCATTTTATTCTGCCCCACCTTTTTTTTGAGGGCATCACTATCACCACAATCTGAAGTTCCTGCAGGGTTCTCAGAATCTACTTACTATAGGTTTCTACTCCAATCTGTCAATGGCAGGCACATGGTCAAGATTTGGAAAGTGGAAGAGATGACATAAATGGCTGATATCTTTTTTCTTAACTCTCTTAAACTTCCCTGACTCCATCACAATTTCTGATTCCTTAGTTTTTCCAAAGATTATATATTGTGATTCTTTTCAATGCTTTAATACTTTTATCTAAAATATGTTGAATGACTTCTCTTCTGGCCAAACAATGTCTATATCCACTATTGGTGACTCGGGGCATGCATAGTAGTCATTTATGAAAACAAAGTAACCAGCAATATTGAGAAGATTTTAATTACATAATACAACTCTTCATTAACCTTGTATTTTCATAAACTTTCCATGGTGAAGTTAACTTCTTCCTGTGCTCTTTTAATTCTCAACATAGGTTCCTTTGTGAGTGTGTGTGTAAATCTAGTTTCCTTGATTTTCTAGAAATTTTTTCATTGCCTCTAAGTTATCTAATTTATT
Organism: Bos javanicus; assembly: GCF_032452875.1. Lineage (NCBI taxonomy): Eukaryota > Metazoa > Chordata > Mammalia > Artiodactyla > Bovidae > Bos > Bos javanicus. The sequence goes on from NC_083872.1 coordinate 16,781,359, forward strand.
GGCATACAATTGCTTATAGTATTCTTAGTATTTTTTTATAACACTTTTTATTTCAGCGAAGCTATAGTAATGTTTCTTCTCTCATTCCTGGTTCTAGGAGCTTAAGTCTTCTCTGTTTCTTAGAGAATCCAGCTACAAGTTTGTCAATTTTTCAAAAATCTTTTCAAAAATGAGCTTTTATTGAAACATGTAAAATATCATGTATGAAATGAGATGCCAGTCCAGGTTCGATGAACGATACTGGATGCTTGGGGCTAGTGCACTGGGATGACCCAGAGGGATGGTATGGGAAGGGGGAAGGGAGGAGGGTTCAGGATGGGGAACACATGTATACCTGTGATGGATTCATTTTGATATTTGGCAAAACTAATACAATTATGTAAAGTTTAAAAATAAAATAAAATTAAAAAAAATTTCTAAGCATAAAGGAATAAATAGATTTGATTACATTAACACAATAATGTGTTCATAAAATGGCATTAAAATTGAAAGATAATTTAGTTGGGTAAAGATATTTGTCATAATCAGTAAAGAATGTTTATTTATCATTTGTATCTAACATTTCAATCAAAATCAAATATTTAGAAAAGACACAGTGTTATCATTTTAATAAATTTCAACACAATAAACATACAAGGTAATATTTTGAAAAATCAAAAAAAAAATGAGCTTTTGATTTTACTGATTTTTCTCTATTGTTTTTCTATTTCATTCCTTACACGTGCATGCTCAGTCACTTCAGTCATGTCTGACTCTTTGTGACCACATGGATTGTAGCCCACCAGCCTCCCCTGCCTAGGGGATTTTTCAGGCAAGAATACTGGAGTAGGTTGCCATATTTCATTAAGATAACTCTAATTTTTATCCTTTACATCCTCTGCTGGCTTTAACTTTCTCTTCTTTTTAATGTCAGGTTGAAGTTTAGGATTTGATTTGATACCTTCCTTTTCTAACATAGACATTTAGAGCTATAAATTTCCCTCTAAGCACTGCTTTAACTGCACTCTAAAAGTTTTTGTTGTTGTTGTTTTTGCACTGTGTCTTCAATTTCATCAATCTCAAAATATTTTCTAATTTCATTTGTGATTTATTCTTTGATCCATCTGTTTGGGAGTATGTTATTTGATTTCCACATATTTGTAAGATTCCCAAATTTATTTCTAATAATTTAGTTTTAGTTTCATACTACTATTATCAGGCACTGCTGCTGCTGCTAAGTCTCTTCAGTCGTGTCCGACTCTGTGCGACCCCATAGACGGCAGCCCACCAGGCTCCCCGTCCCTGGGATTCTCCAGGCAAGAACACCGGAGTGGGTTGCCATTTCCTCCTCCAGTGCATGAAAGTGAAAAGTGAAAGTGAAGTCGCTTAGTCGTTCCCGACTCTTAGCGACCCCATGGACTGCAGCCTACCAGGCTCCTCCATCAATGGGATTTTCCAGGCAAGAGTACTGGAGTGGGGTGCCATTGCCTTCTCCATATCAGGCACTACACTTTTAAAATAATTTCTACCCTTTTAAAAATATTTAAATGTGTTTTTTGTTTGTTTGTTTGTTTTAGTACATGGTATCTCTTGGTGAATGTTCCATGTGTTGTTGATAAGAACATGCATTTGGCTCTTGTTGGATAGTATAGTCTATAAATTTTCACTAGGTCTATTTGATAGGAATTTGAAGTCTCTGTTCCATACTCTGCTTCTCTCTCTGGGGTAAAGTCTGTGGAGCTGAGGTGGATGAAGGTGGGAAGAACGGCCTGCTTCTCTCTGAGGGATACTTTCACTATAAGGTAGTGAGAGCTTGGTACATGAGGAGGTGGCATCTACAGATCTTCTAGGTTTGCCTTTCTCAGCATGAATCCCCCACCACCAAAGCTGGAACAAGGGTATTTGGGGCTCCAGATTATTCAGCAGTGCCACATCCAACATACATCTTCTGTCCCATGATTAAGGACTGAGCAATAGAAGGGTATCCCCACCTCTCAGCTCTATTCACCCAGAACTTAGCCTCAGGAATAGGTAGCTAGGGGAAGGATGAGAAATTATTATGTCCTGCTTTCCTGAGAAAACAGCTTTACTAACCAGGAGTCAGGGAGAGAGAAAGCCCTGGATTTTTGATTATGTTAACTTGGAGTGGAGTTACATATCACTAAGCTGTGATAAATAGAGATGGTATGGGTCTTAGTTCAAATACCACAGAATCACATTCTCAATCAAATTTAGATTTCCTTAAATAAGTGTCTCTTCATCTTCTGTAAGCCCACAGAGTCTGATACTTCGTAAACATTTGTATTTTGCATATTTTCATCTGTAGTTTTTAATATAGCAGTCATGACTACCAGGTCTACCACCAGAAAAAGAGACCTGACTTTTTATTTTGAAATTTTATACTGTGAGGCACAATCTAAATTATTACCAATAATAATGAAAGTATTATCAAGGATTTTTTAAAATATCCTGTCTTTAAATACTCAGATTGATGTGAAAGAATTAAAAATAATGTACTTGGGACACTACTAAAGAGCCTACCATAGGCTACTGGAGACATCTACCTGTGGACTCCTTAACTGGCCCATGGGCATACTAACATCTCACATGCCTCTTCTACTCCTTAATGGCTGGCTGCCATCCTGAGCTCCTGTGGACACCAGAGTGAGCCTTTGCAGATGGCTAGTAAGCAAATGCAGAAAGGCAGACTAGCTCTCTGGGGTTAGAAGATACAAAGCCTAGGAAAGAATAAACAACAGACTCACAACACCTGGCCTGAATTTGTGAGATTGAGAGAAGGCATACAATCTTAAGAATCCCACTACCACCACCACCACCATTCCTGACTCAAGAGGGAACAAGAAGTGTGGGGCAGGCATATTCTTGGAAAAGATCTGTGGAAGTCTCAAAACCCCTAGATAGAGAAACAGGTGAAGGTAACTCTCTTCTGAAGCCAGAAAGTAATAACTGGAGGAGTTAACCTCTTCTTCAAATGTGAAAACAGCAAATGAAAGACTTCAAGAAACACAAAAAGTAAAGGAAACATGACACTACCAAATGAATATTATAAATGTACCTAATCCCTCAAAAATGGAGGCTTATGAGTTGAAGGAAGAAAGCTTAAAATGATTGTCTTAAGGAAACTCAGAAAGGTAAAAGAATACCCACATAAAAAAAATCAAGAAAATATTATATGAACAAAATGAGATTCAACAGAGACAATAATTAAAAAACAAAAATTCCACATAAAAAATACAACTTAAGAACTGAAAAATGCAATAGAGAGCATCGACAGCAGACTTGAACAAGCAGGAGAGAGATTCTATCAACTTGAAGATAGGACGTTTGAAATTTTTCAGAGAAGAAGAGTGTAAGAGAATTTTAAAAAGTAAAACAAACAAACAAATAAAAAGCAGGTTAGTTATAGGACATCATCACAAGAAATGATATTCTTATTATGGCATCCCAAAAAGAGTACATAGAGAAAATTGGCAGAACAGTTATTTAAAGAAACAATGGCCAAATACTTCTGAAAGCTGGAGAAAGATATGGTAATTCAGGTACACAAAAACATAACACCCCATACAGGTTTGACCAACGGAGGACTTCTCTGAGATGCATTATAATAAAATTGTTCAAAATCAAAGACAAAGTGAGAATTTTGAATTCAGCAAGAGAAAAAAAGAAAGAAAGAAAAACCTTATTCCATACAATGGAATTTCAAACAGCTATCAATAGATTTCTCAGGCAAAATTTTGCAGATCAAGAGACAGTGGGATGATATATTCAAAGTGCTAAATGGAAAAACAAAACCCAAACAAACAGCTTGCCAACTAAGAATACTTTACCTGGCAAAAGTGTCCTACAAAATGAGAGAAAACTTTTCAAGACAAACAGAGGAAAGAGAGTTAATCACCACTAGACCTCTTGTCCTATAAGAAATACTAAAAAGAGTTCTTTAATCTGAAATGAAATGATAATTACCCACATGAAAACATATGGACATATAAAATACACTAGATTGGGTTATTAGGTTATGTATATGGTCAAATTTAGAATATTCTAATGCCATAATAGTATGGTAATATGTAGATCACTGAACTCAACTACAAATGTTAAAAGATAATGGTATGAAAATTGCTATAGCTATAATAATTTATTAATAGATACACAAAATAATATGTAAATTATAATATAAAAAATACAAATAGGGAGGATTAACAGGGTACAGATTTTGTTGGTGATTAAATTATTATCAGGTTTCCCTGGTGGCTCAAATGGTAAAGAATCCGCCTGCAATGCATGAGACACAGGTTTGACCCCTGGGTCAGGAAGAAACCCTGGAGAAAGAATGGCTACCCACGCCAGTGGTCTTGCTTGTAGAATCCCATTGACAGAGCACCCATGTAGCCTGGCAAGCTATAGTCCATGGGGTTGCAAAGAGTTGGACAGGACTGAGTGACTAAGTACACACACACACTCACACACACACAAATTATTAGCAGCTTAAAATAGAATGTTACAACAATATTTTATGTAAGCTTCACAGTGACCACAAACCAAATACCTACAGTAAATGCACAAAAGAAAAAGATATCAATGTGTGAAACTACAGAGAATCACCAAGTCACAAAGGAAGACAGTAAGAGGAATAAACGAAAACAAACAAACAAACAAACAGGAAACAGTTCGTAAGATGGCAATAATAAGTATTTACGTATCAACACCTTATTTCCCACTGTAAAATTTTCTCCTTCCTTTGCTGCAGGAGAACTTGCACACTACTTGCCATGGTTACAGACCCTGAATTGCAATTTTCTGCTTATCCCAAATAAACTCATATTTGCTTGAGAAATAACTGAAAGTCTATTCATTTCAGGTTAATAATATATAAATACAAAGTCTATTTGTCATAAATTAGCCATGAATTATACTTCCTTATATCCTGATAAAACTAGGAAGAGCTAGTCTTTAAGACTTAATAAAGAAAAAAACTACCCTTCTTTTAAATTATTATGGTAAAAATTGTTAAAAGTTTCTTTTTATCACAAAATTTAAGCAGGTTGTATAGTAATTATTTACACATATGCTATGATTATCATATAAGCTTATTAAGTAAATTTATTTTCTTAACTCTCCCTAAACCACTCTAAATCGGAGAAGGCAATGGCACCCCACTCCAGTACTCTTGCCTGGAAAATCCCATGGACGGAGGAACCTGGTGGGCCGCAGTCCATGGGGTCGCTAAGAGTCGGACACGACTGAGAGACTTCAATTTCACTTTTCACTTTTATGTATTGGAGAAGGAAATGGCAACCCACTCCAGTATTCTTGCCTGGAGAATCCCAGGGATGGGGAGCCTGGTGGGCTGCCATCTATGGGGTCGCACAGAGTCGGACACAACTGAAGCGACTTAGCAGCAGCAGCAGCAGCATAGTGATTTTTCCAAAATAACAAAATTTAATCCTTTTCCTAATAAGACTAAAACTCTTGTTTAGTGCCTTGTTTAGTTCAATGCCTCCATGGTATGTAGTGGATAAAACTTAAATTCCCTGTGGGGAAAGGCCTAATGGTTATCTCTTTTGGTTTTTATTGTCATGTTCAAATATATTAACACAATAAAATAAGCACCATACATTTTGTGTACATTTTGTTTACCCAAGGAATACTAGACACATTGAAGTAAGTAAATAAATATCTGCTGACAGATGAAAGAATCTGTGAATAGTGGAAAAGCAGATATGTTTCTCTTGAAGAAAGTACAGTATATAAAAACAGTATAAATATACTTTTCCTTCTTCACTGCATACAAACTGCTAAAAGTAGCAAGAGGTGAGGGTTATCTTTCTATTTCTGTCAATATACCTAGTCTTGAAATCAAGTTATACTTAGTAGCCTTGGAAACTTGGGCAAGACCCATAGATTCTGTCAGTCTATTTTCTCACCTGTAAAATACAAATAAAAGTATGTATTTCGCAGAGAGTTGACTAAATTAATGTAGGTAAAGTATGTAAATTTATTCACATAGTGCCTGGCACATTATGTGAATTTAAAACTGCTGGCTATTATTATGATTTTCTTTTTGCTATATATGAATACTGTAATTTCAATTCTAGTTCTTCAATGGAAAAGTACCTCATTTGCTGAAATAAATACCTATCTACAAATGTATGATAACTGAACCCAAATGAGATCAAATATTTTAAACCATTATGAATATTTTGACTGAGCTTGAAAAATTAATAATGATAAGTGAGACAAGTGTGGTTGATAATTGTTGCTATTTGTCAAATAGTGGGAACTTATATTGTTATAGTGCTCCAGAGTTTAAAGTTCAGTGTCACATTGAGCTTAAGGCAAGGGGGGTTGGAGTAGATATTGGAAGACTGGGACAAAAAGAAGTTAAATGACATTCTAAGTTCACAGATAAAGAAGTTGGTTCTTCCCATAACAGAATATTGTTAGTTTTAGAAATACAGAATTAAAAATAGCAGACAGTAACTTTGGAGAGAAATAAAGGGAAACTAATAGTTTTACATAAGGTCTTCTAAATATATTCATTCAAAGGTAAATACCAAGGACTGGGCACTTTTCCATGGGCTCAGCCCTCTCTGTTGCTGTGGACAGCAACACAGACAGGGTTTCTTTCCTCTCTGAGCTTACAGTAGTGCAGGAGATACACAATAAAGCAAACTAAATTCATATCATTCTGTACGTGATGAGTTTAAAGAAAGCAGCAAACAAGTTGCCAAGCAAAACGGGGCACAGATGGGGTAAATGGAACTTTACTTGCTCTAGAGGAGACAATAAGGGAATGTTACCAGCTAGAGGTGAAATTTAAGCTAAGATATGGATGAGAAGGAGACAAAGGAGGACAAGCAAGGAGAACATTTCAGACCAAGACAGATAGTTATGAGAAGAGCTTTGTGTTGGGATATATACTGGCTACTGTCAAACAACTGAATGCCTGCTAACATAATGATGAGACTGGAGAGAGGGGCCCAGACTGAGCCTGGGGGAGCAGGTTGGAAGTGTAGCAGATCAATGACAGTGAGAAATTATGATTTTATTTTCAATTTGATGGAGGCCAGTTAATGTTTTTAAACAGGACAATGGCATGACCTCATTTACCTTATAAAAAGGCCATTTTGAAGAGAAACTACATGAGCCATAAAAGAATGTTAGTGGGGAAATTTATTCAGGAGGTTTTTGTGGTTCTTTTGAGTGTTAGATTTGTTTCTGACCTGGACTAGGATCAGGGGTGAGGTTAGATGAAGTGGAGAGAGGTAAATAAAAGAGAGAGATGCTTAGGAGGAAACAATGACAGACTATCTCCATGGACTTGGAGTTATGGAATGAGGAAAGGGGAAGAATGAGTAATGACTACTATTTTTTTTTTTTAATTTGAGGATAATGCCATTTACTGATTGGGACACATGGTAAAAAATAGAGCCATGACATGAAGAGGACTTAAATTGAGATGGCAAAGGCAATATATAATTTATCATCGAAACAGGCATACTTTTGAGAGAGATAGAAGGGACTCTCAGTAATTACTGCAGGGCAGTTGGCACAAAAGGACGGCCATCCTAGAGATAAGTAATGCTAATAGGGAAAAGAAAGAATAATAGCCAATAACAATGAAACGCTTCATGCCAAGATCATACTTTATTTACATGTCCATTAATATATCTCTTCCCAGACCTCACTGTATCTATAGACATTTTGCAGATGAGAATACCAGCAGAGAGAAATAACTTGTACAGGTCACAAGGCTAGAGAAGTACTGGCACTGGGCTGGCATCTCCAATACCCCATCTCTGGCCCCTGAGCTCTTTGTTGTAGTTCAGCTGCTAAGTAATGTCCTACTCTTTGAACTCTTAACCAGTAAATATCATGGCTCTTCACAAGACCCCCAAATTATTCAAATTCTGTTGGAAATATTTTTCCTGTCATTTGAACCTTTAATATTATGTCTCCCTAACAATCTTCCTTCTCACATTCGTGGACAGCAAATAAGGTTTTCAGCACCAGGAAAACTTCTTCAAGTTCTTAATTAAGAGAAATAGTTCTTTGGTATTACTTTACTACTTGTAATGAGTTGACTTAATGAAGATTGCAGTAATTATAAATGACAGAAACTTATTCTATAAGGAAAAAAAATTATTGGAAAAATAGCCGAGCTCAACACAGAATCCCAAAAACAGTTAAGAAAATACACTCCAGCTGGATTGAGTCAAAATGATGAAAGCTGAAGGAACCACAATCACTGGGGATGGGAGACCTCCCGTCAGTGCTGCTTTTATCAAAACTCAACTCTATTTCCTTGCCAGGTCTCTCCATTCAAGGTTTAAAATTATCAAGAGAGATAATCTAATGTCCTGGCTTTGGTATACCCCTGGATCATTCAGCTAGGGCTGGAGATACAAGACTTTAAATGAGGCCTGAGTCTTTGAATTGGGGCCTTTTTCAGAGAATGGGGAATTTCTATATGACAGAACTTCAACCCAATTGGCATCTCCTACATTCTGCCATATAGAGGTTGTTCACATACACGCGCATACTCGTGCACACACACACACACACACACCCCTCTCTAGTTATTCTCCTCTATCCAAAATGTACCTGCCTAACACAATTCGACCCTTCTACACAGGCACTCTTCTTACAAAAGAGGAGGTAAATGGAAGTCAACAGTCAGCTACTCTAGTTAGAGGGGACATAGTGTGCCTTTAAATTATCCAGTAGAGCCAACTGTCCTCAAATTCCATCTCAATATTCAAAAACTTTAAAAAGAAAAATTTAACACCTTGTCTGTATTATATAATAAAAATGAGAAGAATAAATGCATAAAATATGTACTATTTTATTCAACATGGAAAAATTTCTCAAATCGAGAAAACAAAAACCATTTTGTCGTAATGTATACCAGTGTCACAAAACCATAAGAGCGTATATCTCTTCCCTTCTCAACTTCTTTGCCTTCAGCTCTTATTTCAGTTGACAGGGGTAGAAGTATTTCTCTTTGGGGGATTCCTTTCTAAGACCATTAGCTAACTGTATAGTACCAGTATAAGAATTAAACTTTATGGACTATTAATTCTGATGCTAAAACATATTACTACATGGATTCTGCCCCATTTATTTTGATTAAGGGACGTTGTTTCAAAGGATATTCTGAATCCTGAAAAATACCTGTCAATCCTCACAAGGTGTGGTTTGCTTTTAACTGACCATTTAGTTGAATTTTCAATGTTTCATTCTATTGTATAAGGTTAGATGCTTTTGGATTAAATGAGGTTGGTAAGAAGAGTTGATACTTATGAAGCTGGTTCCTAACTTTTGTACAGACACATATCTTGGTCAGTTTCAGGGATGGGAGTTTTTTTTTTGCTATTAAAAACATGATTTTCTTAATCTATAAATTGTGATCAATATTTTTCACCTATTTAATAAGTACTTAATTTTTTGATATTTACACATGATCACTGCCATTTACTGAATTGGTTATACTGACCATAAAGTTATTATTATGATAACCTTCAAAAATATTTTGAACCAATCAAACATATTTCTAGTCTCTGAGTTTTTCTGAGAATCTATTTCTAGAACTGACTCAATTTTTAATTTGAACTATCTCCCAAAAAGTCATTTATATTTAACTATTGTTATCCTGAATGTAATACAGTTCTTGGATTAGGGCTATACATGTAGGAAAACTGGATAAAGATAAGTACTTCTGGAAGTTCTGACCACTTGACCACTTGAAGGAAGTCCTTTTTGAGTAAAAGCATGGCAACTATATACTATATGTAGACACGAGAAAAATAGGAACCCTGAATATTAGTGTCTTTAATCTGCATTTCTGTACCACTGGAATTAGTACAATGTGGCACAGAGGAAACATACTTCCATTTTATAAACTTTAAGTCATTATTTTTCTTTCATATCACCTTAAATGCCTTAGGGTATGCAGATCTGTAAAAGAAAAACAAAAACATAGATTCCCATCCTTTTCTGTCACTCCTTTCTAATTATCAGTGAACTAAATAGAGTGCCAGATATTTGGGATTTCATTTGGCTTGTGTGGTTCCCCTCACAAGGTAGAGCTGAGTATAAGCAGTTTGTGCTGCCAAATGAGAGCAGCTCAGTCCCTGCTGTTGCTGTTGCTCAGTCCCTAAGTCGTGTCTGACTCTTTGTGATTCCCATAGATTGCAGCATGCCAGGCTTGCCTGTCCTTCACTATCTCCTAGAGTTTTCTCAAATTCATGTCCATTGAGTCAGTGATGCCATCTAATCATCCCATCCTCTGTTGCTCCCCTCTCCTTTTGCCTTCAATCTTTTCCAGCATTAGGGTTTTTCCAATGAGTCAGCCATTCACATTATGTGGTCAAAGTGTTGGCACTTCAGCTTCAGCAACAGCCCTTCAGGTGAATATTCAATGTTGATTTCCTTTAGGATTGACTGGTTTAATCTCTTTGCTATCCAAGGGACTCTCAAGAGTCTTTTCCAGCATGACAGTTCAAAAGCATCAATTCTTAGGTGCTTAGTCTTCTTTATGGTCCAACTCTCACATCAGTACATGACTATTGGAAAAGGCATAGCTTTCACTATACAGACTTTTGTCAGCAAAGTGATGCCTCTGCTTTTTAATATGCTGTCTAGGTTGGTCACAGCATTCCTTCCAAGCAACAAGTGGCTTTTAATTTCATGGTTATAGTTACCATCCACAATGATTTTGAAGCCCAAGAAAATAAAATCTGTCACTGCTTCCACTTTTTCCTCTTCTATCTTCCATGAGATGATGGGACCAGATGCCATGATCTTAGTTTTTATGAGTGTTGAGTTTTAAACTAGCTTTTTTACTCTCCTCATTCACTTTCATCAAGAGGCTAGTTTCTGTTCACTTTTTGCACTAGAGTCCTACTAGCTCATTCAGAAAACACAGCTGTGCATGTTACCTCAGAATGTCTGCCTCAAAAAAGATGCATTTTAACAGTTATTACCTTCACTGGAATTCAGTGTTACGTGATAAAAAGCAAACAACTACCAGCATTGCCAGAAAGAAAGAAAAAAATAATACATTACTTTAGATGAAGCAAACCTTTAGACACTGAATCTCTGTTCACTTGAAGATCACTCTGACACATGGTTTCTAGACTGATTTCCTCACTTATGATGCATATGTGGCTTTATACATATATACATGTATAAAGTTAAGTGCTGCACTCATTATGCCAGCAAATTTGGAAAACTCAACAGTGGTCACAGGACTGGTTAAAGTCAGTTTTCATTCCATCCCAAAGAAAGGAAATGTCAAAGAATGTTCAAATTACCATACAATTGCACTCATTTCACATGCTAGCAAGATTATGCTCAAAATTCTTCAGTAGTACATGAACAAAGAACTTCCAGATATACAGGCTGGATTTAGAAAAGGAAGAGGAACCAGTGATCAAATTGCAAACATAGAAAAAGCAAGGGAATTCCAAAGAAACATCTACTTCTGCTTCACTGACTATGCTAAAGTTTCTAACTGTGTATGTCACACAAACTATTCTTAATGAAATGGGAATACCAGACCACATTATCATACAGGACCTCTATGCAGGACAAGAAGCAACAGTTAGAACTGGACATTGAACAACAGACTGGTTCAAAATAGGGAAAAGAATACGTCAAGGCTGTATATTGTCACCCTGCTTATTTAACTTCTATGCAAAGTACATCATGAGAAACGCTGGGCTGGATGAAGCTGGAATCAAGATTGCTGGGAGAAATGTCAACAACCTCAGATATGCAGACATTACCACTTTAATGGTAGAAAGTGAAGAGGAACTAAATAGTCTCTTGATGAAAATGAAAGAGGGGAGCGAAAAAGCTGTCTTAAAACTCAACATTCAAAAAACAAAGATCATAACACCCAGTCCTATCAATTCAAGTCAAATAGATGGGGAAAATGTGGAAACAGTGTCAGGTTTCATTTCCTTGGGCTCCAAAATCAACATAGATGGTGACAGCAGCCGTGGAATTAAAAGATGCTTGGTCCTTGGAAGAATAGCTATGACAAAACTAGGCAGTGTATTAAAAAATAGAGACATCACTTTGTCGACAAAGTTCCATATAGTCAAAGTTATGTTTATTCCAGGAGTCATGTATGGATATGAGTGTCGGACCATAAGAAGGCTGCTGCTGCTGCTGCTCCTGCTAAGTTGCTTCAGTCGTGTCTGACTCTGTGCGACGCCATAGATGGCAGCCCACCAGGCTCCTCCATCCCTGGGACTCTCCAGGCAAGAACACTGGAGTGGGTTGCCATTTCCTTCTCCAATGATGAAAGTGAAAAGTGAAAGTGAAGTCACACAGTCATGTCCGACTCTTCACGACCCCATGGACTGCAGCCTACCAGGCTCCTCCGTCCATGGGATTTTTCAGGCAAGAGTACTGGAGTGGGTTCCCATTATGCTTTTGAACTGCAATGTTGGGGAAGACTCTTAAGAGTCCCCTGGACAGCAAGGAGATCAAACCAGTCAGTCCTAAAGGAAATCAACTCTGAATATTCATTGGAAGGACTGATGTTGAAGCTGAAGCTCCAAAATTTTGGCCACCTGATATGAAGAACTGACTCATTGGAAAAGATCCTGATACTGGAAAAGATGGAAGACAGGAGAAGGGGATGATAGAGGATGAGATGGTTGCATTGCAACCATGGACTCAATGGACATGAGTTTGAGCAAACTCAAGGAGATAGTGAAGGACAGGGGAGCCTGGCATTTGCAGTCCTTGGGGTCTCAAAGAATCAAACACAACTTAGGGACTGAACAACAACAAAGGCTTTAATACAAATGATAGTAGTTTTTCTATATTAATAGAAATGATTTTATTTACCTAATAGCTTTAACAGTGGAAATAGTGGCTGACTGTATTTTTTTGGGAGGGTTCCAAAATCTTTGCAGATGGTGACTGAAGCTATGAAATTATAAGACACTTACTCCTTGGAAGGAAAGTTATGACCAACCTAGACAGCATATTAAAAAGCAGAGACATTACTTTGCCAACAAAAGTCCATCTAGTCAAGGCTATGGTTTTTCCAGTGGTCATGTATGGGTGTGAGAGTTGGACTGTGAAGAAAGCTGAGTGCCAAAGAATTGATGCTTTTGAACTGTGGTATTGGAGAAGACTCTTGAGAGTCCCTTGGACTGCAAGGAGATCCAACCAGTCCATCCTAAAGGAGATCAGTCCTGGGTGTTCACTTGAAGGACTGATGCTGAAGCTGAAACTCCAATACTTTTGGCCACCTGATGTGAAGAGCTGACTCATTTGAAAAGACTCTGATGCTGGGAAAGATTTAAGGTGGGAGGAGAAGGGGACGACAGAGGATGAAATGGTTGGATGGCATCACTGACTCAATGGACATGAGGTTGGGTGAACTCCGGGAGTTGGTGATGGATAGAGAAGCCTGGCATGCTGCAGTCCATGGGGTCACAAAGAGTTGGACACCACTGAGCAACTGAACTGGACTGAATAGTTTTAAATAATAAAGTATGTTGGGGAAAATTCATTTGGTAACCTTGTAACAAAATTAAAGGAATTCAAGATAATAGCTATCTCTATGGGGGCAAAGTAGATAAAGTTGAGGTAGAATATACAGGAGAGAAGGCAATGGCACCCTACTCCAGTACTCTTGCCTGGAGAATCCCATGGATAGAGGAGCCTGGTAGGCTGCAGTCCATGGAGTCACAAAGAGTCAGACATGACTGAACGACTTCACTTTCACTTTTCACTTGCATGCATTGGAGAAGGAACTGGCAACCCACTCCAGTGTTCTTGCCTGGAGAATCCCAGGGATGGCGGAGCCTGGTGGGCTGCCGTCTATGGGGTTGCACAGAGTCAGAGACGACAAGTGACTTAGCAGCAGCAGCGGCAGAATATACAGGAACCTTAAAAGATTTATGACCTCTATTCTATAAATTGTATTATGGATACACAGAAGCCTATTTTATTATTAATATTTATGATGACATTTTAGTTTTTAGAATATTTTATAAATTATGTAGACATTTTGTATATGCAATAATGTTTAACTTTTTTTTTCATTTCAATTTTCTTTATTTTGCCAGTGTGGATTTTCTCCATTTCAAAAGTTTGAAAAATTTATATCGTCAGTTCTGTTAGTCTTTTCATTTATAGTTCCTGATGTACTTGGTTAAGAAGATCTTCTGTACCACAAGATTATAACAATGTTCTCTTATATTTTCTTCTACTAGATATACAATGTGTTCTTGTTATTTTAAATACTTTATTTCCTTTTAGAGCAGATTTTAAAAGTTCACAGTAAAATGGAGAGAAAAATACTGAGCTTTCTCATATGCCTCCTGCCTCCATACATGCACTACATCCCTCATTATCAACATCCCTCTTCCAAATGGTACATTTTTTTTAAATCAAGGATGAACTTACATGACACCCAATGTCTATAGTTTACATTAATGTTCACTTTTCCTGTTCTTTATTCTGAGTTTGGACAAATGTATAATGACTTGTGTTTATCATTATAACATATATGGTATATTTTCACTGCTCTGTGCTCCACCTAGTCATGCTCATTCCCACCCCGCAGTGGCTATTTTTTAAATCATTTTAACCATCACTTTTTTGAACTAATCTTGGCCCAATAGATATTAGGCAATGAATACAAAACTAAGCATTAAAATATGCTAAATATTTAAGCTGAATTCTCTCATCATTAAAAATTCATGTTAGAGTATGTATGACATCCTGAATTAAATTCAGTCTTGCTTAAAAAATATGGTGAATATCTCCTGCCTCTCTTTGGAGTTTGTACCTCCCTTTGTCATGTTAGTAACAAAATTTACACTAGCAAGACATTATTCTTAGCCACACAAGATTTCTTCTATGCACAAATTTACTTCATGTTCAGAAAACAATGTGAATGGTGGTGCTGAAATATGCTAAATCAAATTTACGAACATCTGTATCCTCTATTATGCAAAGGATATGATTAGAAAGAAAAAAAAAACAGAAGGGTGAAATTAGAAGAAGAGATAGTCTTTGAAAACCTACTTAAGTAGATTTTTATTTGACATGATCTATTTTTGTTCTTGCCTGGAGAATCCCAGGGACGGGGAGCCTGGTGGGCTGCCGTCTATGGGATCGCACAGAGTCGAACACGACTGAAGTGACTTAGCATAGCAGCATTTTTGTTTGATATGATCCATCATTCTAACTTCTCTTGGATGCTCTTTCTCATGAATTATCCCTGATATTGAAGCTTACTAAAGTAGATTGAGTTGTAGCACCTATTCTATACTCACAAACCATCAATACTTTACTATGGATTCTATATTCAGTTCAGGAGATATTAATTTGAGGTTAATATGTCTTCTATAATTTTCTATGTTAGATGAAAACTGAAAATACGATGCAAACGTAATCCCTACCTTCAATTTATTAATAACTGATGAAAAAACAAATATGGGAACTTAATTATCACATCATATGATAAAATCAAATAATGGAAAGAGATGCAAAGGAGGTGTATGAGGTAAGGAAATTTTATAAAAAGATCTAAAAAGACAGGAAAAATTAAAAGGATAAATAAAATGTAATCTTTTAAGCTATAAAAATGTGCCTGTATTTTAGCAATATATATATATATCTCAAAACTCTTCCTAAACTTTATAGAGGAAAAAACTTTACTCCACTAAATTAAATGCCATATTTTAATAAAACAATTTGTGGGGAAAAAACCCAACTTGAATTACATTCCCAGTACAATTGGGAGAATTTCATAATTATGTGAAGACTATTTGAAATGTGCTTTAACTGTTCTGATGTTGAAAGGAACAATAAAGGTATCAGGACGCTGCCCTTGGTATGAGACTTCACTGGGCTTTCTACTCTTTTCTCAAATACTTTTCCACAGTGTATTCTATTTTTAGCTTTTGTTTTCATCTACTGCTGTATGATGAATCAGAAAACAGTTGGAAATCTTAAATTGCACTCATGCTGAAGAACAGAGTTGCAGGATGTGCACCATAATGGTAACAATAAAATAACACAACAAAATTTTGAATTAGCATTCACATGTATGAAGTGACAAGAATATAGTATTCCTCATTGGAAAAGCATGCAAAATAATTGGCAAAATTGATAGACAGATTACTCAAGAGTTCAGATTCTTTAGTATTGTTGATTCCGATGACAATAACAATGTCAGAGAAGTTCAAGATGAAGGAAATGTCAGAAGAAAATGAGCTGGCAAAACAGTTGTCTTTCAAAGCAAGCCTGAGAAGCTTCACAAAATCAAGATTCAAGCTATGCTCATGTTATGGATGGACTCTTTGTATCTGCCCAAATTTTATATTTTGGAGGCTTAAGCCCAAAGGTGACAGTTTTTGGAATTGGAGCCTTGGGAAGTAATTCAATTCAGTTCAGTTGCTCAGTCATGTCTGACTCTTTGCGACCCCATGAACCACAGCATGCCAGGCCTCCCTGTCCATCACCAACTCCCGGAATTTACTCAAATTCATGTCCAGTGAGTCCGTGATGCCATCCAACCATCTCATCTTCTGTCTCCCCTCCTCCTCCTGCCTTCAATGTTTCCCAACATCAGGGTCTTTTCAAATGAGTCAGCTCTTTGCATCAGGTGGCCAAAATATTGGAGTTTCAGCTTCAACATCAGTCCTTCCAATGAATACTCAGGACTGATTTCCTTTAGGATGGACTGGTTGGATCTCCTTGCAGTCCAAAGATATGCGGGTGGTACCCTCATGATGGGATAAATGTCCTTGTAAAGAAGATGGAGATCAGAACACTCTGTCCCTCACTTTGTGTATACAAAGAAAGTCATATAAGATGTAGGCTGTCCATGAGTCAGGAAGAAGGCCATCACTAAAAATCAAATCTCCTGGCATTTTGATCTTGCCTTGGACTTCTCATCCTCCAGAACTGTGAGAAACAAATGTCTTTTGATTAAGTCTTATGATCTATGATATTGTGTTATAGCAGCCTGAGACAGCTCATAAAACAAACAAACAAACAAAAAAAAAACAGTGGAAGCCACATTTATCTCTCTGTGAAGAAATGCTATTTTCCTGCTCTATTAAAAAATAATCAAAATAAACAAAAATGTTGATGTTGATGAGTATTCAATACTGATGAAACAGTATTCTCTGGTAGGTTTATCTTTCAGGAGAAGATAACCATCTTTATATGGTTATGAAGTTGTTCCAGTTGGCTGGCTCTACTTATATAGGTACTTGTGTTAATAATATTATGTTAAATAAGTCTATCATGTATTCTAAAAAATGCATTTACTCAAAGGAATAACCAAAAGAAAATTGTCTGTAAATTCTCAAAGCCTACTTGATAAGGGAGAGTCTTTGAGAATTATGTACAAGCTTATCTCTGCCCCTTAAGTTTAACAAATCTTACAAACAAGGTACTAAACATTTTTGACCTCTTAACATTCAGCCAGGAATGTGGAATGCAACCCTACTATCCACATAGTTTTTCTCCCCTCCAAATATAAAATTGCATCTATAACCCATGGACCATATGTTTAGTATCTATGAGATTTTCACAGTCATCAAAAGTTATTATTCTCAATAATCTATGCAAAACATGGTCCAGGGTACAGATGTCAAGCAAGAAGCTTTACTAAAATGTTTTGGAAAATTTTGACATACAAAAAGGTTTTATAACTTATCAACTGAATATGGCATTTTTTTTCTAAATCAATGCCAAGAAATATAATAAGATACTAACGCCACACTTTGTGGTTAATTTAAAAGGTTTTGTCAAAGTGGTTGAGGATAGAGTGAAAATTATTGTTTCTGAAGAGGGATGTTAACTTTGAAGAGGTTGATGAAAAAGAAGCTAGAGAGTTCTTGAAATCTCATGTAGGGAAATTAACAGCCACACTTGTTCAGTGTATGACCCTCATTTGAAGAAGATGGAGTGATGACAATTTTAAGAGGTGCAGTCAAACCACAGGTGACATATATGTACTGTGACAAAATATGTAGGTCACACAAATATAATGCTAACCAATAATCCTAAATGTGTCAGCTAGAAAACGAAAAGTCCTCTTTAAAATATTGTATGATATCTCTCAGGACGATAGTTCAGATTCTCCAGGAAGCAGACGCCAGGCAGTAATTAAAAAGGCAACACATTTATTGAAACAACTGTGAGAGTCAAGGGATGGGGATGCATGCTTGGTTAGGTAGTACCTTCAGACCACAATGCAGGTCTTATATGTGTGATGAGGAAGAGGAAGAAAAGGAAGGAAGACTGAGCAGGCACAGTTTCAGACTCTGAGAAAGCCTTGGGCAGCTGATGAGTAGAGGAGTCACAGAGCAGAGATTTCCTGTTGGAGGCACTGTACACGGTCAGAAATGGCTGAGGCTGGTAAGTACCCTTGCTGTGCACACTCATGAGTGAGAAGCAGCATGAAGTTTGCTGTTCTGTCATCTCTACAGCAGCAACATATATAGCAGGAAAAGCATAGGGAAACTGTGTCAGTTATCTGGGTCTAATATTTGCCTGAAGTTTCCCCTTCATCATCTACTTTCTCTGCATGTCACCTTCAGTGATTCATCCACTGACTCAGTCAATACTCCTTGCTTCTACTATGGCATTTTTTTCACTATTAATCTCAATTAATAATTGTTTGATATAAAAAATCACTTTCAATTTAATTTTCTGAATCCTCTCAATAAATTTATTATATTTTATTTATAGTACTTTATAATTCAAAAGTATAAATTTTGTATTACAGAATCATATGTAAAGTAAAGTATTTTGAATGCAATTTTTGATGCCCATATTAATCTTCAGATATCAAAAGCTCAAAATGTTATATTCTTTATGTGTTATTATGATGATAGTTTGATACATACATAGATATTTTTAAATCATTAAGAAATTAATTTGTTATTTTGGACTTATGTGGGAAATTGACAGGGAAAATGCTGTCATTATTGGTTTAAAGGTCTTTGGCAACTTGGAGGAGCTCTTAAATTTTAGGGAGTTTCACTTTAGGATAGTTTCAAACTTTTAAACATCTCATCTTAAAGCCTTTATCCACTCCACCAGTTAATCTGATCTACTATTTCATATTTTATCCCATATTAATACTGAAGAGATTGCACAGTTATCTGAAAGCCTTATTATACCTCACATCTGCGTTTCATTAGTTATGTTACTCTTTAGTGTTAGTAACACTAGAATGTTCCCAATTAGCCTTCTTCTTCCTCAACCTGGTTAAGTCACACACATACACAAAGCCTTGGCTTAACTATCCCTTATCCTAGCTGGCTGCACATTCTCTTCCATTCTTCATGCTCTGTAGGTGTCTGCTATATATTTATCCTACTCCTTAGTTTTTGAGGTCAAGAACAAAGACTTACTCTTTATGTTCTAAAGAAGACTGAATCAAATGTTCTAAAAAAGACTGAATTAAAATGGTAGATGTGCCATATCAGAAAAAAAAATCAAACTTTTTTTGAGAAGAAAAGTTTAATTGTAGAAGAAATTCTCACAAAAATCACTATCTCTTATTGCATTAAAATTCTACAAAGCTGTTATAAAACTACAAATCCTGCTGTAACTAACGTTCTCTTTTTTAATCTAAAGTGTTTATCAAATGAATTAGATTTTATGAATCAATGCATTTACATTTCCTTCATAATACCTGACCAAATATTACTACATGATTTGTAACTGTTCATTTTTCTCTAAAAGGATTAATTATATAATCTTTTTAACTGTAATTGATATATAAGTTAATAATGTGAACTTCCACAGTAATATTTCTAAATTAAAAGAGTCACTCAGGGATAATTGAATGCTTTTAAAGTAATATTTGAAGATGATTCTATCAATTAATATAAAATCTCTCCTGTTGATTAAAATTGTTGAAAATTAAAATTACTTAATATATATTTCATATATATGGTATCTCTAAATGTATAATCACAAAAGAAATTACACCTGTATTTTTCAATTATTTTCATTTATTTTATATGTTTAATCTGCTTATCTTAATGTTTGGATATGGTGGCAATGATTCTGACAGGGTGGGTAGTGAGACTTAGTTAGTCGGGAAATATGAGATGCTCCAAAGTTGTTGTATACATGTCAGAATTGGCAAAATATCTACTTTCTACAAGGAATAAAAGGTTGTATTTCACAGTTATGATGCAATTACATTGTTATTTCACAGCTGTCAAAAAGCATAGTCTTGAAATATGACTTTTTAAAGTATGTACCTAAAAAACTTTTTCAACATTTTATCAAAGAATATTATAGAGATTCTACAACTATTACAACTGGAAACACTTTAAAAAGTAAGTTAGCCAATATTTTATATGATTCTCAATAGAATAAAAAATTCTGTATTCTAGATTCAATGGGTATTACACAGCCTTATGTGTATGTATGTATATAAACAAATCATATAAAGTAAGCTTACAAAATTATAGATATGTAGTCTAACAAAGCAAAAAAAAAACTAAAGATCAATTGGAAAAAGACATTTAAAGCACAATTGTTGTTGTTTAGTTGCTAAGTTGTGTCTGACTCTTTTGCAACCACATGGACTGCAGCCCACCAGACTCCTCTGTCCAGAGATTTTCCAGGCAAGAATATTGGAGTGGGTTGCTATCTCCTTATCCAGGAGATCTTTTGGACCCAGGGATTGAACTCATATCTCATGCATTGGCAGGTGGGTTCCTTACCACTGAGCTACCAGGGAAGCCCCTTAAAACATAGTAAGGAATGTTTATTTCTTGAACTGTTTTTTACAACCCTCATCAACCAAGAGTGTAAAGTTTTAGTTGCTCAGTCATGTCTAACTCTGTGAGACCCCATGGACAGTAGCCCACCAGGCTCCTCTGTCCATGGAATTCTCCAGGCAAGGATACTGGAGTAGGTAGTTATCCCCTTCTCCAGGGGATCTTTCCAACCCAGAGATCAAACCCAGGTCTCCTGCATTGTAGGCAGATTCTTTACTATTTGAGTCTCCAGGGAAAGTAAAAGATATATAGCAATACAACATAAAAAGGCACATGAAGAGATTGGTGTGTCAAATAGTTAGCAAAACATTTGGGAAATAGCTAGAACTAAATGAATAGTAACTAGTATCATGGCAATTCAAGAGACCCAGGAAACCAGGGTTCAATCCCTGGCTGGAAAGATCTCTTGGAGAAGGGAATGACCACCCACTCCAATATTCCTGCCTAGAAAATTCCAAATACAGAGGAACAGAGGTGCAAAGGGATTATAAATGAGTACAAAATGAATAGAAATCAAGCTGATTTAAGTGTGCAAATGTTTGCCACAACACCCTCTACAATTGCTAAAAATCAAATGCAGAGTAAGCTCTGAACTTCCTATACAAAGAGAAAGAAGCATAATTAGATCAAAGATACATTGCCCATGATGTAAAATCTAGACTAGATTGTTAGATCCAGGCAATATTTTTGGGTTCTAAATTCTAACACATAATGCCAGTGGGTTACTATGTTAGGCTATTTGGTAATGAGTAGATCACATCTTCTATGGCATACCTAAAATAGTGCTATTGTGGTGAGCAGACTCTAAGATGGAATTAAAGTAAAAAGGGAGTAATAAAAATATAAAAGGCCACCTAAAATTATTCCTGATTTACCACATTAAAAAGAATTCAACTTGTGAAAAAATTATTTACATATAATAATAATAAATTAATGTGTAACATTTATAAAAGTATCAATAGATAAAGTTTTTTTAATGGACTAATATAATTTAGCTCACAAATGCTTCCTTTTTCTAATTCTATTTCTGAACAAATATCCACTGAAAACTATTATCTTGCACCATTTCCTTGAAGTGATAAAGAGAACTAATAGTGGAAAAACAGTACTAAAACTCAATAGCTCATCTTGTTTCATGTTTTCCTGAGAAATCCAGCTTTGCATTTTAAGAGGAAATTAGCTTGATATTTTTGTGTGTTGGAAGGATGTTCAATAAACTAACATGATTTGGAAGAAAAAAGTTGACTCTATTTTAAGCAGAAATGGAGGCTTATAGACCAAATCATATTTAAGGAACATTAATCCCGTGAGATATTATGCAATTTTTAGATATGAAAAACTGGGGAATCACAAGTCACATTATCAAATCCCTGACTTAGTGAAATTACTGGAGAAATTAAATTTTAGGATTCCTGCAAATATATTATCTCAGTATTTTTTCAAATCCATGTAAAACACTATAGTTGAAACTAGATCAGACTCAAAGTGGTTAGAGAGAAACACAGCTAGAGAATGAATAAACATAAAAAATAATGAACAGTAAAATTTACCATTGAGAGAAACTCTTGTACAATTCTAGGTATAAAATATGCCTGAAATATTTTATTTAAGCTTGATCTTTTAAGCCATTTTCCAGAAAGAAACTTGTAAAATCTCTACAAAATTCTGGTTAGCTGTATTATTTAAATTCATACTCTTTATACTTTTCACAAGTAAAGATATGAACAGAATAGTTTATATGGTAATGTTTCAGACCTGAAACTAGCATTCATAGAGGACTAGAGTAATGATTTGATAGAATTTAAAGTATCTCCAGCTTGTGAGACTTACATGCTCGATTTATAGTTTCTAGGTCTAGTCTTAAGAACTCCTACTGTAACTGAAAACAAATTGCTATCTTTCATTTACATTTGGGATTGTTGAATAGATATCTGTCTTTTGCAAAAGAATGATTCTGAATTAGAGAAATCCATAATTTATTAGATCATCTTTTATAATAAAACTTTTGTTAAAAGTAAAAGCAGCATAAATATAATTAAATATCTATAAACATAATAGTTGAATTAAAATCTTCATATCAATAAGAACAAAGGGAGTGGGGAAGAGCAGCTTTTGACATATGTGTGGACATTTCATAAATTTACTTCATATATGATTTACTGTTTGATGATCAGAAAATATATTATTTCAGTTTTGATCCTGTTGGAATACTAAAAACATAAAAATCCTGTTAAAATGAGATTTTTACATCAATCATCAACTCATTTTTCCCTGTATGCTTTATTCCACTTGTGTGAACTGGCTTGTATAAGTTGACAGGGCTTTTTTTTTTTTTTCCCCTTCCTCAAGTTCAATGAAAACTGTTTTCTCTCAAAATGTTTGTCACAACCTTTTGACACACAAAAACCCAGAGAGAAAAAAGTAAACAAAGGTATATACACATCTATCAATCTTTTGATATTACAAACTGTTCAGACAGGGGCATAGTTGTTTTGAAGACCAGCAGATGGACATCAATTTTTCACTTCTAGGTCACCTACACTAAGTTCATGTAGCAAGAACATGTAATGTTTTACTCAATTCTTGGGAATATGTCACTGAAGAAGATATAAATCAGCAAGAAATAATAACTTTATCAAATTAACAAGATATAATTCATTGATTAAATAATTATAGTAATGTACTATCTTTTAAACTATATAATATCCAATTAACCTAAAGAACCTGCTTCCCCTCATAAACTGAACCAGATCAGCCTAGTTAGTTAACACCTGATAAAAAATCTGAGAAACACAATTTTATATTGCCCAACAATTTTCTATGTTAAATACCAAATTATTAGACAATTCACAGATATTAAAAATATTTTAAAGGAATAAAAATTTAGATAAAAATACAACTGTATGGAAAAGATGTTTGTTTCTGCCCAAGATGGTAATAAGTGATTTATCCTCTTATTTGAGATAAATAAATATCTGGTTAAAATACTTAAAGGAATGAGTTTTAGATATTGGCACCATAGGCGGTACAGGACACTGATCTCTGAACAAGGAGATATTAAAGAGCTAAACCATAGGAATGCCCATATCTTACTACATTGAGAAGTATCCATGTCCTACTATGAGCAAAGGGAAATTAAGCCAAGCCTGGGATTTTCCTTAAAGATGAGAAGATCAAGGTAGGAATCCAGGGAGAGAAGACAGTAAATCCTTCAGTTTAAGGCATTTCATAAAATCTCTGGAAAATCATTACATGATCATTAGCACAAATGAAGTTGAGATTTTGCAACCACAGGTAATAAATGAATACAAACGTAAAAAAAAAAAAAAAAAGGGCCAGAAAAGTCATTAAATAATCAAAAAACAGCAACACACAGAAAATAAAACAATAAAACTAATAAGTACATTAATGGGGAAGAATAGAGGTGGGGCAAATCTAACTTTCAGAGTTACCACATTGTACTTTGTAAATTTCCAGCTTTCAACAATAAGACAGGTTATGAGATACACATAGAAAGAAGAAAATATGACCCACACACAGTGAAAAAAAGAAAAACACTCTATATAAGTGGTCCATAAAGAGGCAAATATGATTAATTTAATTTTTTAAATGATTATATATACTATATGTTCCAAGAATTAAAGGAGACCATGACTAAAGAATTGAAAGGATTCATGAAAACAAGATGGAAACAAATATAGAATACCAATAAAGACACATAAATTATAAAAATATACTAGGTAATAATTCGGAGAAGGCAATGGCACCCCACTCCAGTACTCTTGCCTGAAAAATCCCATGGACGGAGGAGCCTGGTAGGCTGCAGTCCATGGGGTCGCTAAGAGTTGGACACGACTGAAGGACTTCACTTTCACTTTTCACTTTATGCATTGGAGAAGGAAATGGCAACCAACTCCAGTGTTCTTGCCTGGAGTATCCCAGGGACAGGGGAGCCTGGTGGGCTGCCGTCTATGGAGTCGCACAGAGTCGGACACGACTGAAGCGACTTAGCAGCAGCAGGTAATAATTCTGGAATTAAAAAGGAATATTATATAAATTTTTATAAAGTTCAGTAGAGGAGTTCAAGCATAGGCATGAGCTGGTAGAAAAAGAAAATCAGCAAACTTAACGATAGGCCAACTGATAAAATTCAGACTGAGAAACAAAAATAAAAGAGAACAACAGGGGAAAAAAATGAACAGAACATGAAACCTGTAGGACATTAATAAATTTATCAATATAGACATAATGGGAGTCCATGAAGGAGAGGAGAGAAGGGAGAAATAAAAATATGTGAAGATTGTCTTACTCTGGGCTATTATTACCAAATACCATAGACTCAGTAGCTTATATACAATAGAAATTTATCTTCTCATAGTTCTGGAGGCTGAAATGTTCAAGAACAAAGTACTAGGAGATTTTTTGTCTGGTGACAATCTTCCTTAGTTTGTAGACAGTCATCTTCTCGCTGTATCCTCAAATGGTAGAAGGGACAAGTGTGCTATCTGGGATCTTTTATAAGGGCACTAATCCTACTCATGAGGGCTCTGATTTTATATTTAATCACTGGCCAAAGACTTCATTTCAAAATACCATCACATTGTGGATTAGGTTTCAACACATGAATTTTAGGGGAGACAACATTCAGTCCATGGAAGAGATATAATGGCTAAACCACCATCCAAATTCAAAGGCAAATATTATCTTAACACCCAGGAAGCTTAAGAAACTCCAAGAAAGTCACATCTAGGTATATCATAGATAAATGTAGAAAGCTAAAGTCAAAAAATAGTCTAAAAATAGAAACAGAAAAACAATCACATACAATGAATCCTCAGTAAGATTAACTATTTGTCCCTTATTAGAGGGCTTTCCTTGTAGCTCAGTTGGTAAAGAATCTACCTGCAATGCAGGAGACCAGAGTTCGATTCTTCTGTTGGGAAGATCCCCTGGAGAAGGAAATGGCAACTCACTCCAGTATTCTTGCCTGCAGAATCCCATGGACACAGGAGCCTGGCAGACAGCAGTCCATGGGGTTGCAAGAGTCAGACACAACTTAGCAACTAAACCACCCCCTCTTATTAGAAACCATAGAGGCAGAAGGATGAGATATTCAAAGTATTGAAGGAGAAAGATTTTCAACTGAGATTTTAACCCAGCCAAACTATCATACTAATATGAAGGGGAAATTAGGCATTCGTGGTTAAACAAAAACAGAGAGTATCTATATGTTCACAGAAAAACTTGTGCATGAATTATTCATGAAAAATAAAAAGTGAAAGTGTTAGTCGCTCAGTTGTGCCCAACTCTTTGCAGCCCAATGGGCAATATTTCTGAGGCTCCTCTGTCCATAGAATCTTCCAGGCAAGAATACTGGAATGGGTAGCCATTCCCTTCTCCAGGAGATCATCCTGACCCAGGGATAAAACTTGGGTCTCCTGCATTGCAGGCAGATGCTTTACGATCTGAGCCATGAGTATTATTCATAGTAGCCCCAAATAGGATATAACCTAAATATTCATCAATAGTTAAATGGATAGACAAAATGGAATATATCCATACAATAGATTATTTGCAACTAAATGGAGCAGCATATTGATAAATACTGTAGCATAAATGACCCTTGAAAATGCTACAACTACCAAAAAAGACAATAATTGAAAAAAATCACATATGATACAATTTACGCATTGTGTCCTTAATAAGTAAGTCTACAGAAACACAAAGTAGATTAATGGTTGTCATCAACTGGGGTAAGAAGAGTATCAGGTCTGATGGCTTGAGTATGGAGTTTCTTTTCATAGTAATGAAAATACTCCAAAATTAGCTATGATGCTTTCACAATTCAGTATCCTAAAAACTAATGAACTGTACACTTTAAAAAGGTAAATTTTATTATATGTGAATTATACCTTAATAAAACTATCATAAAAATCCTCTCTGTCCCCTCCAAAAATATTAAATAAAGCATTTTCCAGCTTTTCAAAAACTGAAAGAATTTACCAGAAGCAGACCTATATATATATACACACACATATATATTGCATATATATATACACTATATATTGTATATAATATTGTATATTGTATATGCAATATATACTATATATATATTTTTATATATTATATACTATATATGTTGTATATATATTGTGTATATATATATAAATATATATATATGTATAAATGAATATTAGATTATGTCATTCAGGGAAGAAAAATGACACTACATGGAAATCTGAATTAATACAAAGAAATGAAGAGTTTAAATTGGAGCCACCCAATTTTAGTCCCTTAAAAATGCTAGGAGTGCTTTTTCTACAGCATTTTATATATAAATGTGTCACTTCTACATTTCTGCAAACTTAATAGACCTTTCAAAACACACCTGAGTCAGCAGAGAAAATCTATTTTTTAAAAAATTCTAACATTATCTTTTTTTTGGTGGGAGGGTGGTGTGTAGCATATGAGAATCTTAGATCCTTGACCAGAGCTTGAATCTGCACCCCTGCAGTGGAGGTAGAGAGTCTTAACCACTGGACAACCAGGGAAGTCCCCCTAAAATTATCTTTTAAAGTTTCAAAGCAAACAAAAAATAATATATATGTTGTGGAGTTCACAATATAGTGAGAAATAAATCACACAACAATAGTACAAAGAGTGGCAAGGTGGATATTGAAAGATACTATTTAAGTACTACATCTGAAGTGGTAAATTGTACTCTACATGTCCTGGGCTAAGATAAGCATTTTATCAATGCTAAAGTAATGACCAAAAACAATACAACAAAAATTATATCTATTAAGTCAACATTGAAAGCAAAGACAATTATTAAAACATCCTTGATTAATCAAAAAAAAGCATTAAAAGTAGGAAAAGGAGAAGCAGAAACAGATGACAGAAAAGTAAAACTAACAGAAATGTGGTACATATAAATATTTCCTTCTGTGTTTGCTCAGTCATGTCCGACTCTTTGCAACCCCATGGACTATAGCTCACGAGGCTCCTCTATCCATGGGATTATCTTATTCAGGTAGGAATACTGGAGGGGGTTGCCATTTCCTCCTCTAGGGGAATTTTCCTGACCCAGGGATTGAACCTGCATCTTCTATGTCTCCTGCATTGGCAGGTAGATTCTTTAGCATTGAAACATCTGATACCTATATAAATAATAATGTTAAGTTAAATGGACAAAATGTCTCAGTTAAATGGAAGAATGCCAGGTTGAATAACAAAGTAAGACCCTACTACTTAACCATGGATAAAGAGTAAATGTTGACATTTGCATGATAGGTATGAATCTTCAGGGCACTGTGCTAAGTGAAATAAATTAGTCTATTTTAAATAAAAAGATACAGATAATTAAAAGCAAAAGATGGAAGAACACGACCATGAATTAAAATTGCTTTATATGACTTTACTTTTCATTCAGTTCAGTTCAGTTCAGTTGCTCAGTCGTGTCCGACTCTCTGCGACCCCATGAATCTCAGCATTCCAGGCCTCCCTGTCCATCACCAACCCCAGGAGTTCACTCAGACTCATGTCCATCGAGTCAGTGATGCCATCCAGCCATCTCATCCTCTGTCATCCCCTTCTCCTTCTGGCCCCCAGTCCCTCCCAGCATCAGGGTCTTTTCCAATGAGTCAACACTTCTCATGAGCTGGCCAAAGTATTGAAGTTTCAGCCTCAGCATCAGTCCTTCCAATGAACACCCAGGACTGGTCTCCTTTAGGATGGACTGGTTGAATCTCCTTGCAGTCCCAGGGACTCTCAAGAGTCTTCTCCAACACCACAGTTCAAAAGCATCAATTCTTCGGCGCTCAACTTTCTTCACAGTCCAACTCTCACACCCATACATGACCACAGGAAAAACCATAACCTTGACTAGATGGACCTTTGTTGGCAAAGTAATGTCTCTGCTTTTTCAATATGTTATCTAGGTTGGTCATAACTTTCCTTCCAAGGAATAAGCGTCTTTTAATTTCATGGCTGCAATCCCCATCTGCAGTGATTTTGGAGCCCAAAAAAATAAAGTCTGACACTGTTTCCACTGTTTCCCCATCTATTTCCCATGAAGTGATGGGACCAGATGCCATGATCTTTGTTTTCTGAATGTTGAGCTTTAAGCCAACTTTTTCATTCTCCTCTTTCACTTTCATCAAGAGGCTTTTGAGTTCCTCTTCACTTTCTGCCATAAGAGTGGTGTCATCTGCATATCTGAGGTTATTGATATTTCTCCTGGCAATCTTGATTCCAGCTTGTGCTTCTTCCAGTCCAGCGTTTCTCATGATGTACTCTGCATGTAAGTTAAATAAGCAGAGTGACAATATATAGCCTTGACGTACTCCTTTTCCTATTTGGAACCAGTCTGTGGTTCCATGTCCAGTTCTAACTGTTGCTTCCTGACCTGCATATAGGTTTCTCAAGAGGCAGGTCAGGTGGTCTGGTATTCCCATCTCTTTCAGAATTTTCCACCATTTATTGTGATCCAAACAGTCAAAGGCTTTGGCATAGTCAATAAAGCAGAAATAGATGTTTTTCTGGAACCGTCTTGATTTTTTGGTGATCCAGTGGATGTTGGCAATTTGATCTCTGGTTCCTCTGCCTTTTCTAAGGACAATGCAGAAGCATGCTGGCTGCAAGGGACCGCGAAGAAGCGAGGCCGAGAGGAGCTACCCTATGCCTGAGGTCAGGGACGGCGGCTGAGAGGAGCAACCCCATGTCCAAGGAGCAGCGGCTGTGCGGGTGCAGGAGGGCCGAGAGGAGCTACTCCAAATTCAAGGTTGGGAGGAGCGACCTTGTCCATTGTAAGGAGCAGCGGCTGCGCTTTGCTGGAGCAGTCGTGAAGAGATACCCGACGTCCAAGGTAAGAGAAATCCAAGTGAGACGGTAGGTGTTGCAAGAGGATATCAGAGGGCAGACACACTGAAACCATAATCACAGAAAACTAGCCAATCTGATCACACGGACCGCAGCCTTGTCTAACTCAGTGAAACTAAGCCATGACATGTGGAGCCACCCAAGACGGACAGGTCATGGTGGAGAGGTCTGAGAGAATGTGGTCCACTGGAGAAGGGAATGGCAAACCACTTCAGTATTCTTGCCTTGAGAACCCCATGAACAGTATGAAAAGGCAAAATGATAGGATATTGAAAGAGGAACTCCCCTTTCATGAGAAACGCTGGACTGGAAGAAGCACAAGCTGGAATCAAGATTACCAGGAGAAATATCAATAACCTCAGATATGCAGATGGCACCACCCTTATGGCAGAAAGTGAAGAGGAACTAAAAAGCCTCTTGATGAAAGTGAAAGAGGAGAGTGAAAAGGTTGGCTTAAAGCTCAACATTCAGATGTAGGTAGGTGCCCAATATGCTACAGGAGATCAGTGGAGAAGTAACTCCAGAAAGAATGAAGGGATGGAGCAAAGCAAAAACAATACCCAGTTGTGGATGTGACTGATGATAGAAGCAAGATCCAATGCTCTAAAGAGCAATATTGCTTAGGAACCTGGAATATTAGGTCCATGAATCACGGCAAATTGGAAGTGTTCAAACAGGAGATGGCAAGAGTGAACGTGCACATTCTAGGAATCAGTGAACTAAAATGGACTGGAATGGGTGAATTTAACTCAGATGACCGTTATATCTACTACTGTGGGCAGGAATCCCTTAGAAGAAATGGAGGAGCCATCATGGTCAACAAAAGAGTCTGAAATGCAGTACTTGGATGAAATCTCAAAAACAACAGAATGATCTCTGTTCATTTCCAAGGCAAACCATTCAATATTACAGTGATCCAAGCCTATGCTCCAACCAGTAACGCTGAAGAAGCTGAAGTTGAATGGTTCTATGAAGACCTACAAGACCTTTTAGAACTAACACCCAAAAAAGATGTCCTTTTCATTATAGGGCACTGAAAAGCTAAATTAGGAAGTCAAGAAACACCTGGAGTAACAGGCAAATTTGGCCTTGGAATACGGAATGAAGCAGGGCAAAGGGTAATAGAGTTTTGCCAAGAGAACTCACTGGTCATAGCAAACACCCTCTTCCGACAACACAAGAGAGGACTCTACAGATGGACATCACCAGATTACTTTTCATTACTTTACACCAAATAAAGTAATGAATTAAAATTATTACACACAAAAAATTATGTTTTGAAGGAGACTTTGTTCTATCTAGGCCTCTAAGAATCAAATATATATAAAAATGCATAAACAGAAAATAAAATTAAATGCATTGTGTGCATGAAAAGTAACTAGTTCGCTTCCTGAAGTATTTCTTAAATTTCAAATAAAGAGCAAAATCTTAAAGCACTTTCTTAAAAAAGAATTATCCCCAAATAGATGAAATGAAGTTGAGTAAAGTAATTTTGACTCTCTCCAAAGCAGACAATCTTAATATGCTCTAATTTTATTACACAACTTGTGTTGTTGTGATTATAGCTATTTTTACTCTACTGTGGCTCAGATGGTAAAAATTTCGCCTGGTATGTGGGAGACCCAGGTTCTATCCTTGGATCGGGAAAATCCCCTGGAGAAGGGGATGACAACCCACTCCAGTACTCCTGCCTGAAGAATTCCATGGACACAGGAGTCTGGAGGGCTACAGTCCATGGGGTCCTAAAGAGTCAGGCAAGACTGAGTGACTAACACTTTCACGTTCATGCATTCAGAGCAAAGGCCTTAATCTGAAGTAACCCAGGCTAGAGTTTTAATTCCAGCTGTACAGTGTACTCGTTCAGGCAAATTACTAGATCTTTCTGATATTTCCTGGTATTAGTGTTAGGATTATAAACACCAAATAATTAGTAAAACATTTGGGAAGTAGTTAGAACTAAATGAATAGTAACTAGTATTGTGCCAATGCAGGAAATGCAGGAGACCAGGGTTCAATCCCTGGGTTGGAAAGATCCCCTGGAAAGGGAATGGCTACCCACTCCAGTATTCTTCCATAGAAAATTCCATAGACAGAGGAGTCTGGTGGGCTAAAGTTCATCAAGTCACAAAGAGTTGGATACAACTGAGTGTGTGTGTGCATGTGCACGCGCGCTCACACACACACACACACACACAAACACACAGTCTTAAAGCATTGGAAAATTGGGATTTAATTTCTAAGGTATAGTACTGACACAAGAGTTTTATTACTGTACTGCATACTGTAAGTGTACCTTCCAGTTTATATAGACATATCAAATATTTATTAATAAGCTTTAAATGGATAATACATCACATTTTATGAGGTGAATTATTTTGTATTCTATCAGAGATGATTGTAACGGAAGGTAATAAATTATATTTAAAAATTTATTATTCCAGGGGGGAGGAGCCAAGATGGCAGAGGAGTAGGACGGGGAGAACACTTTCTCCCCCACAAATTCATCAAAAGAGCATTTAAACGTCGAGTAAATTCCACAAAACAACTTCTGAATGCCGGCAGAAGACATCAGGCACCCAGAAATCAATTCAACTCTTCGAAAGGAGGTAGGAAAAAATATAAAAGACAAAAAAGAGACAAAAGAGGGAGGGACGGAGTTCCGTCCGTCCCGGGAAGGGAGTCTTAAAAAGAGAGAAGTTTCCAAACACCAGGAAACCTTCTCACTGCCGAATCTGTGCCGAGCTTTGGAAGCACAGAGGGCAACATAACAGGGAGAAAAAATAAATAAACAATTAAAACTCGAAGATTGCGAGTCCTACGGTAACTCCCCCAGTGGAGAAGCAGCGCAGACGCCTGCACGCGCCATTAGCAAGCGGGGGCTGGGCAGGGAGGTGCAGCACGGGCTGCATCGCTTAGAGTAAGAATCTGGCCTGAATACCCTGAACACTATCTGAGCGAAATAATTTGGGCTAGCAAACCAGACTGTGGGATATCTACCACGCGAAAAGCCAGCCCCAACCTAAGACACCGCCAGGCCTGAGCACAGAACAAAGAATTGAACAGAGATAGCTGGCTGCAGACCTTCCCCCTCCGGTGATAGGCAGCCAGAGCCGGAAGGGGGCAATCGCAGCCCCAGAGAGACATTATCTATAAAACTGTAAGCAGGCTTCTTTGCTAACTAAAACTTCTTGGGGGTCTGGACGGTTAACATCTGCCTGAGAAGGTACGCTGGTTTTACACCCTGATAACCGAGTGGCGGGGAGGCGATAAGTCGCAGCATTGGCGCTCGCCAAACACCTCATCACTTGAGCTGCTCAGACCTGGGAAGAGCACAAAACGCAGGCCCAACTGAGTCTGCGCCTCTGAGGACTACCCGAGTGCCTGAACCTGAGCGGCTTGGACCTGGGAGGTACATGCAACCCAGGGCCAGCCTCGGATTGTTCCCGGCGGAACAACCTAGA
The DNA here is from genome assembly GCF_032452875.1 of Bos javanicus. Lineage (NCBI taxonomy): Eukaryota > Metazoa > Chordata > Mammalia > Artiodactyla > Bovidae > Bos > Bos javanicus. The sequence continues at coordinate 16,814,498 of NC_083872.1, forward strand.
GCCCGAGCAGTGTGGGCAGGGAGGCTACACGCGCCGTGAGCGGGGGCAGACCCAGTGTGGCTGAGGCACTGCGAGCGCACGCCCGTGTTATTTGTTTGCAGCATCCCTCCCTCCCTCCCCACAGCGCGACTGAACAAAGAGAAGAAATACAGCTCCACCCATCAGAACACCGACACAAGCTTCCCTAACCAGGAAACCTTGACAAGCCACCTGTACAAACCCACACACAGCGAAGAAAAGCCACAATAAACAGAACTCCACAAACTGCCAGAATACAGAAAGGACACCCCAAACTCAGCAATTTAAACAAGATGAAGAGACAGAGGAATAGCCAGCAGATAAAGGAACAGGATAAATGCCCACCAAACCAAACAAAAGAGGAAGAGATAGGGAATCTACCTGATAAAGAATTCCGAATAATGATAGTGAAATTGATCCAAAATCTTGAAATTAAAACTGGAATCACAGATAAATAGCTTGGAGACAAGGATTGAGAAGATGCAAGAAAGGTTTAACAAGGACCTAGAAGAAATAAAAAAGAGTCAATATATAATGAATAATGCAATAAATGAAATTAAAAACACTCTGGAGGCAACAAATAGTAGAATAACAGAGGCAGAAGATAGGATTAGTGAATTAGAAGATAGAATGGTAGAAATAAATGAATCAGAGAGAATAAAAGAAAAACGAATTAAAAGAAATGAGGACAATCTCAGAGACCTCCAGGACAATATTAAACGCTACAACATTCGAATCATAGGGGTTCCAGAAGAAGAAGACAAAAAGAAAGACCATGAGAAAATACTTGAGGAGATAATAGTTGAAAACTTCCCTAAACTGGGGAAGGAAATAATCACCCAAGTCCAAGAAACCCAGAGAGTCCCAAACAGGATAAACCCAAGGTGAAACACCCCAAGACACATATTAATCAAATTAACAAAGATCAAACACAAGGAACAAGTATTAAAAGCAGCAAGGGAAAAACAACAAATAACACACAAGGGAATTCCCATAAGGATAACAGCTGATCTTTCAATAGAAACTCTTCAAGCCAGGAGGGAATGGCAAGACGTACTTAAAATGATGAAAGAAAATAACCTACAGCCCAGATTATTGTACCCAGCAAGGATTTCATTCAAGTATGAAGGAGAAATCAAAAACTTCTCAGACAAGCAAAAGCTGAGAGAATTCTGCACCACCAAACCAGCTCTCCAACAAATACTAAAGGATATTCTCTAGACAGGAAACACAAAAATGGTGTATAAATTCGAACCCCAAACAATAAAGTAAATGGCAACGGGATCATAAATATCAGTAATTACCTTAAACGTAAATGGGTTGAATGCCCCAACCAAAAGACAAAGACTGGCTGAATGGATACAAAAACAAGACCCCTACATATGTTGTCTACAGGAGACCCACCTCAAAACAGGGGACACATACAGACTGAAAGTGAAGGGCTGGAAAAAGATTTTCCATGCAGATAGGGACCAAAAGAAAGCAGGAGTAGCAATACTCATATCAGATAAAATAGACTTTAAAACAAAGGCTGTGAAAAGAGACAAAGAAGGTCACTACATAAATATGCACCCAACACGGGAGCACCGCAGTATGTAAGACAAATGTTAACAAGTATGAAAGGAGAAATTAACAATAACACAATAATAGTGGGAGACTTTAATACCCCACTCACACCTATGGATAGATCAACTAAACAGAAAATTAACAAGGAAACACAAACTTTAAACGATACAATAGACCAGTTAGACCTAATTGATATCTGTAGGACATTTCATCCCAAAACAATGAATTTCACCTTTTTCTCAAGCGCACATGGAACCTTCTCCAGGATAGATCACATCCTGGGCCGTAAAGCTAGCCTTGGTAAATTCAAAAAAATAGAAATCATTCCAAGCATCTTTTCTGACCACAATGCAGTAAGATTAGATCTCAATTACAGGAGAAAAACTATTAAAAATTCCAATATATGGAGGTTGAACAACACGCTGCTGAATAACCAACAAATCACAGAAGAAATCAAAAAAGAAATCAAAATTTGCATAGAAACGAATGAAAATGAAAACACAACAACCCAAAACCTGTGGGACACGGTAAAAGCAGTCCTAAGGGGAAAGTTCATAGCAATACAGGCACACCTCAAGAAACAAGAAAAAAGTCAAATAAATAACCTAACTCTACACCTAAAGCAACTAGAAAAGGAAGAAATGAAGAACCCCAGGGTTAGCAGAAGGAAAGAAATCTTAAAAATTAGAGCAGAAATAAATGCAAAAGAAACAAAAGAGACCACAGCAAAAATCAACAAAGCCAAAAGCTGGTTCTTTGAAAGGATAAATAAAATTGACAAACCATTAGCCAGACTCATCAAGAAACAAAGGGAGAAAAATCAAATCAATAAAATTAGAAACGAAAATGGAGAGATCACAACAGACAACACAGAAATACAAAGGATCATAAGAGACTACTATCAACAATTATATGCCAATAAAATGGACAACGAGGAAGAAATGGACAAATTCTTAGAAAAGTACAACTTTCCAAAACTCGACCAGGAAGAAATAGAAAATCTTAACAGACCCATCACAAGCACAGAATTGAAACTGTAATCAAAAATCTTCCAGCAAACAAAAGCCCAGGTCCAGACGGCTTCACAGCTGAATTCTACCAAAAATTTAGAGAAGAGCTAACACCTATCCTGCTCAAACTCTTCCAGAAAATTGCAGAGGAAGGTAAACTTCCAAACTCATTCTATGAGGCCACCATCACCCTAATACCAAAACCTGACAAAGATCCCACAAAAAAAGAAAACTACAGGCCAATATCACTGATGAACATAGATGCAAAAATCCTTAACAAAATTCTAGCAATCAGAATCCAACAACACATTAAAAAGATCATACACCATGACCAAGTGGGCTTTATCCCAGGGATGCAAGGATTCTTCAATATCCGCAAATCAATCAATGTAATACACCACATTAACAAATTGAAAAATAAAAACCATATGATTATCTCAATAGATGCAGAGAAAGCCTTTGACAAAATTCAACACCCATTTATGATAAAAACTCTCCAGAAAGCAGGAATAGAAGGAACATACTCAACATAATAAAAGCTATATATGACAAACCCACAGCAAACATTATCCTCAATGGTGAAAAATTGAAAGCATTTCCTCTAAAGTCAGGAACAAGACAAGGGTGCCCACTTTCACCATTACTATTCAACATAGTTTTGGAAGTTTTGGCCACAGCAATCAGAGCAGAAAAAGAAATAAAAGGAATCCAAATTGGAAAAGAAGAAGTAAAACTCTCACTATTTGCAGATGACATGATCCTCTACATATAAAACCCTAAAGACTCCACCAGAAAATTACTAGAACTAATCAATGATTATAGTAAAGTTGCAGGATATAAAATCAACACACAGAAATCCCTTGCATTCCTATACACTAATAATGAGAAAACAGAAAGAGAAATTAAGGAAACAATTCCATTCACCATTGCAACGAAAAGAATAAAATACTTAGGAATATATCTACCTAAAGAAACTAAAGACCTATATATAGAAAACTATAAAACACTGGTGAAAGAAATCAGAGAGGACACTAATAGATGGAGAAATATACCATGTTCATGGATTGGAAGAATCAATATTGTGAAAATGAGTATACTACCCAAAGCAATTTATAGATTCAATGCAATCCCTATCAAGCTACCAACAGTATTCTTCACAGAGCTAGAACAAATAATTTCACAATTTGTATGGAAATACAAAAAACCTCGAATAGCCAAAGCGATCTTGAGAAAGAAGAATGGAACTGGAGGAATCAACCTACCTGACTTCAGGCTCTACTACAAAGCCACAGTTATCAAGACAGTATGGTACTGGCACAAAGACAGAAATATAGATCAATGGAACAAAATAGAAAGCCCAGAGATAAATCCACGCACATATGGACACCTTATCTTTGACAAAGGAGGCAAGAATATACAATGGATTAAAGACAATCTCTTTAACAAGTGGTGCTGGGAAATCTGGTCAACCACTTGTAAAAGAATGAAACTAGAACACTTTCTAACACCATATACAAAAATAAACTCAAAATGAATTAAAGATCTCAACGTAAGACCAGAAACTATAAAACTCCTAGAGGAGAACATAGGCAAACCACTCTCTGACATACATCACAGCAGGATCCTCTATGACCCACCTCCCAGAATATTGGAAATAAAAGCAAAAATAAACAAATGGGACCTAATTAAACTTAAAAGCTTCTGCACATCAAAGGAAACTATTAGCAAGGTGAAAAGACAGCCTTCAGAATGGGAGAAAATAATAGCAAATGAAGCAACCGACAAACAACTAATCTCAAAAATATACAAGCAACTCCTACAGCTCAACTCCAGAAAAATAAATGACCCAATCAAAAAATGGGCCAAAGATCTAAATAGACATTTCTCCAAAGAAGACATACAGATGGCTAACAAACACATGAAAAGATGCTCAACATCACTGATTATCAGAGAAATGCAAATCAAAACCACTATGAGGTACCATTTCACACCAGTCAGAATGGCTGCGATCCAAAAGTCTACAAATAATAAATGCTGGAGAGGGTGTGGAGAAAAGGGAACCCTCTTACACTGTTGGTGGGAATGCAAACTAGTACAGCCACTATGGAGAACAGTGTGGGGATTCCTTAAAAAACTGGAAATAGAACTGCCTTATGATCCAGCAATCCCACTGCTGGGTATACACACTGAGGAAACCAGAAGGGAAAGAGACACGTGTACCCCAATGTTCATCGCAGCACTGTTTATAATAGCCAGGACATGGAAGCAACCTAGATGTCCATGAGCAGATGAATGGATAAGAAAGCTATGGTACATATACACAATTGAGTATTACTCAGCCATTAAAAAGAATACATTTGAATCAGTTCTAATAGGTGGATGAAACTGGAGCCTATTATACAGAGTGAAGTAAGCCAGAAGGAAAAACACCAATACAGTATACTAACGCATATATATGGAATTTAGAAAGATGGTAACGATAACCCTGTATACGAGACAGCAAAAGAGACACTGATGTATAGAACAGTCTTATGGACTCTGTGGGAGAGGGAGAGGGTGGGAAGATTTGGGAGAATGGCATTGAAACATGTAAAATATCATGTATGAAACGAGATGCCAGTCCAGGTTCAATGCACGATACTGGATGCTTGGGGCTGGTGCACTGGGACGACCCAGAGGGATGGTATGGGGAGGGAGGAGGGAGGAGGGTTCAGGATGGGGAACACATGTATACCTGTGGCGGATTCATTTTGATATTTGGCAAAACTAATACAATTATGTAAAGTTTAAAAATAAAATAAAATTAATTAATAAAAAAAAAAAGACAAAAAAAATTTATTATTCCAGATTTTTAGCTAAGAGGACAGAAGACATAATGGAATGTTGGCAATGAGTGATATGATTATTTCCCTTCCCATCTATGCTATTATTATAATGTTTTAAATTCTATGAACATGCTGCTGCTGCTGCTGCTGCTAAGTCACTTCAGTCGTGTCCGACTTTGTGCGACCCCATAGACGGCAGCCCACCAGGCTCCCCGTCCCTGGGATTCTCCAGGCAAGAACACTGGAGTGGGTTGCCGTTTCCTTCTCCAATGCATGAAAGTGAAGTATCTCAGTCGTGTCCGACTCTTCGCGTTCCCATGTACTGCAGCCTACCAGGTTCCTCTGTCCATGGGATTTTCCAGGCAAGAGTACTGGAGTGGGGTTTGTTGTTATTCAGTCATGTCCAACTCTTTGCAACCCCATGACCTGCATGTCAGGCTTCCCAGTCTCTCACAATCTCCTGGAGTTTGCTCAATGTTATGTGCCGAGGTCCAGCCCCGGCTGATCCAGGGTATTCGAAAGGGAGACGGCGTCAGTGACTATTTATTTATTTATTCATCAAAGATATAAAGAATAATAGAATGAGGATAGCTCAGTAGAAAAATTCAGTGGAGAAAAGAAGCTGAGTAGTTTGGTTTATGCGGAAAATCAATATAACCCGTGACACCAGGTTAGCTCTGACCACGGAGGCCGCAGGCGCCCTCTCGAATAGCGGAAGGTGCCCCACCTTAGACACCTTCTTAAGTGAGTCTTAGAAGCCCAGGCAAATAAATGGTCACAGAGGATATCCGCACTCCAGATGGAGACTCAGCTGGAAATTGAAGGGAAGAATGACATGGGGAGACCAAGCTTTGGTGAGCATGGCCCGTAGCTTTATTTTCAACAGGGGCTTTTATACCCTAAGTTACACATAGAGGATAATAGGGGATGCAAAGTCAGCAGTCTTTGATCCTTATCAAAAACCAGGGTTTCTTTCCTGCAAATTTATCGTATACAAATGGTTTAGGTGATTTATATCATCTTCTGGCCAGAAGGCCTATTAACATTTTATGGCTCTTGACAAAGACTAATCAACCATAAGACTTATTTTCTCTAAGAGTAATTATTTTAAGGTTTGGCGCCATCTTCCGAAGATAAAATTGCATTCCTATAGGGCGGATGTGTAATGGGTTTACAACAAAGGAAAGAATTTATTACCTTAAGGGTCTAAAGTTACTAACACCAAGGCCACTACTTATTTTTTCTACATACCAACTACATTAATTAATACACATTCAAGGATACAATTCAGAGGATGTGAAAACTTGGCAACAAGCATTGGCTCATCAATGAAATCTTTTACCAGTTTTATTCTGACAGTTTCTAACTCTCTGAGAGGCTCTAAGCTATTTGAACATCTTAAGCTTCCCGTGCCTCTCAAGGCTGGGAGACTGTAAACAATAGTATGCATAGCTGTAGGAGTCCGGGTAAATTTGTCAGGCGAGGTGAGAGCCATCTGAGGGGTTTGGATTTAAACACTCCTTTAATTGGAGCTGTAAGTTAACTCTTTGACAGAGAAAGCGAGATGGTGGTAGGGGACAGCCCCCAGTAAAGTCAGAGGTGAGAGCACAAAGCAATAAAGTAGGCAGACTCTGGTTTTTGGGGGTAGATGCTTGAGAATATCCGGGGGGACTCCTGAGGCTCGATCCCACCTTTGCGTATGCCGAGCCTCCTTCCTCATGACCTTTGTTACGAGTGGAATGTCTCTCGCCGGCTCCCGGCAGTTATGTCCATTGATTTGGCGTTGCAATCCAACCATCTCTTCCTCTGTCGTCCCCTTCTCCTCCTGCCTTCAATCTTTCCTAGTATGAGGGTCTTTTTCAAAGAGTTGGCTCTTCGCATCATTAGCTAATTCTAAAACATATACTTAGGTTGTATGCACTAGCTCTTTTTTTCCAGTCATTTCAAGAACTATAGATGATTTCCACAGGAACTGCCTTTTCTCTTTAGACTTGTGGTGGTGGTTTAGTCAACAAGTCATGTCTGACTCTTGAGAACCCATGAACTGTAGCCCTCCAGGCTCCTCTGTCCATAGGATTTTCCAGGCAAGAATACTGGAGTTGGTTGTAATTTCCTTATCCAGGGAATCTCCCCAACCCAGGGATCAAACCCATATCTCTTGCACTGCAGGCAGATTATTTTTTTTTAATTTTATTTTATTTTTAAACTTTACAATATTGTGTTAGTTTTGCCAAATATCAAAATGAATCCGCCACAGGTATACCTGTGTTCCCCATCCTGAACCCTCCTCCCTCCTCCCTCCCCATACCATCCCTCTGGGTCATCCCAGTGCATCAGCCCCAAGCATCCAGTATCGTGCATCAAACCTGGACTGGCAACTCTTTACATATATGATATTATACATGCTTCAATCTTCTCAGCATCTTCTAAATCTCAAAGTTGGGGGCACATTTTGAAGTGAGTAGCCAAATACTGTGATAAAAATCCTCTCAAATGTTTATTATTAATAAAATAAAACAATTTAGTCTGAATTTTCCCCTTTAAGATTCAATAAAACTGCCAGTGATCCCAATTATAATTAAATATTATAGTGAAAATTTGCAAAACTTCTGTCAAAATTTTAGCTTTGTGACTATTTAACATTGTGTCAGTTTAGTTGAAAAATGTGTTAAGTGGGTATTTAAACCTGTAGTAATTTGGCTCTTACTATGCTCGTATTAAAATGTTAGCTTCACCTAAAACCCAATGCACAAAGTGTTGGACACAACTAAGCAACTGAGCACACACAAACTAGGTCTTAAAATTAAATCATATTGTGCTATTTAGCCATCATAGTAGGAGTGGATCTGAGAAGCTGAGGGGCGAAATGAAATCCCTAGATGATTAAGATGCCCTGTAATTCCATATACAATGTGTGAATTCCTTCACTTTATCCAAGGTGTTTCTTACAGTTGTAATGAGCAATGGGCAAAATATAAATATACCTTTCCATAGATGTTCCTAACTCACTGAGGTGGAAAAAAAAAAGGAAAAGGGGAAAAAATGTCTGGTGAACCTAATTAAAAGGAACTTATTCTGACTATATATGGAGATATAAAAAATAAGAAAATATTCTTAACAGTCTTGTTGAGAATTAGGAAATAATTCACCTTTAGAGGACATAATATATTTGTAGCCTAATAGCAGTTCTGATTATTTAATAGTAAATGTTCTATCTTTCTCTGTGTTAATTCAAGATCATAGACACTTATTTTCATCTTTTCTTTGTCCAGATGTCACTTGGGTTCAGGTCCTATGATAGTTCTACCACTTACTAGCTATGTAAACTTAATGAAGTTATTTAAGCTATACTTCAGTAATATCTGAAATAATAAAAAATAATAATACTGAATTCATAAGATTCTTTTCAAATGTATTAATTATTGTTTTGCAACAAATTATTATAAATTTAGCAGATTGAAACAAATGTATTTATTATCTGGTAGTTTCTGTACGTCAGGAGTTAGGACAAAATTCTTATGTTCAGATTCGCATAGGCTACAATCAAGATTTTGGTCTAGTTGCGTTCCTTTCTGGAGTTTGATGCCCTCTTCAAAGCTCATGTGATGGTTAGCTAATTTACTGCCTTAGGTTTGTAAGAGTAAAGTCCTTGTTTCCTTGCTGACTCTCTGAAACCATTCTCAGTTATTGGAAGCTCTCTCACAGGCCGTCTGATAATATAGTAACGTACTTATTAAAGGCTAGCTGGAGAATCTTTTATTCCTGTCTCCTAAGATGGAATCTTGCCATAAAGGCAAGGAGATTATGTAAACCTGTGACTTAGTAAGATTAAGAGACTCAGGGAGAGTATGTCTAATATATAAGGATTAATTTACCTAATACAGGTAAACATGAATAATCCTGCTTGGCAAAAGCATGGTCTCAATAATTTTAGCTCATAGCTACTATGGCTGTTGTAACCTAATAAAATTTTCTACTCTCTATAATATGCCTTTGATTGCCTTATGAATTCAGTTGCTTCAACTGTTAGGCTGCCTTAAAAGTTCCCTTGTGGTCTTCTCTAAGTTTTTCCTTTTCTGAGCCAGCAGTCACACTTTTTCTTTATGCATCTAAATTGTTATCACAAAGGTGATGATGACTGATGAGAATACACTGAGAGATAAATTAAACAAGAGTCTTTAATAAGTACAAAATGTACAATAATTCACCTTATTCATCTTATGAACAGCCAGACTGTGGATCATGATGTTATGCATCCCCTGGGAAGTCAAATGTCAAATTTAGGAGTTCATAAAAGTGACCTACTCAGGGTCTTTGATCAGTGGAATAAAAAGAGAGGGTTAAATCTTTGTAGCCATTCCCAAGCAATTGATGGCACAGAGCCATTCCAGCCAATATGTGCCTGCTCAGTCAGTCATATGTCATATGTCAATTACAAGCATTTAATGTGAATATATCTTTCTGTATAAACATTCACATTCATTACTCTTATAAGCATGGTAACCTGTCTGTGGGCTTCCCTGGTGGCTCAGCAGTAAAGAATCTGCCTGCAAAGCAGGAGACCCAGGTACCATCCCTATCATGAACATCCCCTGGAGAAGGGATTGGCTACCCACTCCAGTATTCTCAGCTGGGAAATCTCATGGACAGAGGAGCCTAGTGGTCTACAGTCCACGGGGTCACAAAGAGTCAGACACAACTGAGTGACTGCTGCTGCTAAACACCATATAAATCTGTCTGTAAAGTACTAAACAGGTACCATTACCGTTAGTCGCTCAGTCATGTCCAACTCTTTGCAACCCCATAGACTGTGGCTCACTAGGCTTCTCTGTCCATGGGATTCTCCAGGCAAGAATACTGGAGTGGATTGCCATTCCCTTCTCCAAAAGAGCCTATGGGTAGGAAGAAAAATGCTCTTTACGAGTAATTTGGGGTTGTCGGACTTCCCCCCTGACTCCCTCCACCTCTCGTGCTGGCACAGAAAAACTCAGTGTTGAACTAACTAAATTAGAAGGAGTTAAGGGAATTTCCTGGGGGTCCAAAGGTTAAGATTTTGCACTTCCACTGAAGGGGTGCAAGCTCCATCCCTCGTCTGGGAACCAAGATCCCACATGCTGCTTGGTGTACCACCCACTCCCCACAAAAAGGAGGGAGTTAAAAGTTTTCTGATCTTTTTCCTGACTACAGTTTCTACTTCTGGATACAATATACTTAGATATTTCAAAAATATATTTTAATGAAGATTACCAGAGTCAGGATTTCAATGGTGTATCATTTAACTTTTTCTTGGAAAAAAACTTTTGCCCCCAAATCTCCAACCCTCTGATCACCCCCAACTTGTGACAGCCACGGCACTTAAACAAGTAGTTTAGGCTAAATTGGGTTGTAGGTGACTGGCCCAGTGGTTTTCCCTGAAGCTCTTTCATAACTAGGATTTCTTGCCCCTTGAAATTCAATTCTCAAACACATCCCTTGGCTTACAATTTTCTATAGTTACCACTTTAATTCATCAGCCTTTTATTTATAAGCTTTCTACAATAAAGACAATATCCCTTTTAACATTCCAAACATATTTTATTACTATGTCAATACATACATGAATTATCCAATGGGGTAATTAGTTTGGGGGAAATAGTAGTAGGTCAATAAACTAGAGTTTACTATTCTCCTTGACAGAGTTTCATTTTGTCTAATCAACTGAATAATTTGTTCTTCACCTTTTTGTAAGAACATGTATTTCTTTTAAAACTAGATTGATTTGCTGATTTGTGACTTTATCTTCAACCATGTGTAACTTGGACAATTGCTTTCTACATTTTGTAAAGCTAGAGTGTATCATTTCAAGTTACCAATGTTAATCAGTTACACAGCCAATATTACCAAAATACTTATTTCATGTGCACTCGCTCTATCCTACAATACACCCATAATTATAACACTGTCATAAGTAATTTGTTCACATCAAGGGTTGGTCATTATTAAAGATATTTCCTTTCCAGAAATATCCTCTTTTTTGACCCTTGTGCCAGGTAGAAAGAGGATTATACACAAGAGATCAAGTTTCAGTGATTACAAGCCAAAATAGTTCTGGGGTAAAAACCACTTGACTCATTATAGAAGGACACTTCTGTAAAGAAATGAGAGGCAAAATAGTTTTCATTAATTACAGATCACTGACTGCCCATAAGCATTTTCCTCTGATCTTCTACACTCTGGATTATTCTTACTAATTGAATACTGAACAGAAATATGTATTCATGCTACTGAAATTGCTAGAAAGCTGTACTGTGTTACACTTTTTATATTTTCAAGTACTCTGAACTCTATACCATTTTCTTTCTTTCTTTCTTTCTTTCTTTTTTTGGCCTGGTATTCTAGGATTTCATAATATACAATTCTGATTTAATTTATGTTAACATAATAAAAATCTCTCCCTGAGTGAATAACCACAAATTATTTCAGTGTTTGAGTTCTAGTCAAGTAGCACCAAATTTTGAGGATATAATTAGATCAGATTTATAAAGCTTCCTTCCTCTCCAGAACTCAATTTCTGAAACAAAATCTTCTCAAGACTTTCTCTGCTTTATGACACTTTTTTCCTTTCCATTACTTAATTTTCAAATATATTATATATATCTTGTTGAGATTCCCTCAGGTCAGTTAAAATGACACCCAAATTTTATTCCCTATAATCACCTGACCAATGAGTTTTAAGCCTCAATAAATGTTTTCCCCATAAATCATATAAACTCATAACCTACCAAAACTATTTGAATCACTATCATTTCTTCTCATAGGAGCAGACAGATCTCATCCTCATTATCTACATAAACCTTGGTCTGATAAGACTACAGAAACTTTCATAATTCCTATCTCTATAGTATAGAACTTTAGATAATCTCTTCTTTCTGTGTTCAATTTTTTATTTTTTTCTGATCAAATGATGAAGAAGTTGTACCATTTGTAAATAATTAATTTCAGTGAACACGCAAACATAGCTAAATAGACAACGTCTAGTTTGATCTTTTAAGACTTACTTTTTCTTTGTTCAACTTCTTTGGTCCTTTATTCCATTAACTGTCTTAGCTTCTGATGCTAAGAAACATTAAGGACAAGGGGAGAAGCGGGTAACAGAGGATGAAATGGTTGTATGGCATCACCAACTCAATGGACATGAGTTTGAACAAACTCCAGGAGATAGTGAAGGACAGGGAAGCCTGGCCTGTTGCCGTCCATGGGGTTGCTGAAAACAACTCCCATCTATAAACCCCTTACATTTTGCTTTGAATCTGACAAAGAATCAATGCACAAAATGACTGTATATACTGGAGAAAATGGAAATGGGCTCTTAAGGCATGTGTTAGCCTCTTGTTTCAGGGACCCAGTATCTTCCTTAAAATGTCAGTTCAATTTAATTAGAGAGCTTTATTTATCAGCAATTTCCTTATAAGAAAGCCTTTCTAATATCACCCAACACATTTATTCATCTCTCAAAGTGATGTTAGCACACATAGAGTCCCTGTTATGGAGACTGAATGTTGTTTTCCTTCAAAATTCATATATCAAAGCACCAACCCTCAGTGTGGTGGCATTTAGAGATGGAAACTTTAGGACATAAGTAGGGGTAGATGAGGTCATGAAGGTGGGATCCTCATGATGCTATTAGTGTCCTTAAACAAAAAGAACTAGGTAGCTTTCTCCTTTTCTTTTGCAGTGAGGGAAGACCATTAGAGCACACACAGTGAAGACAGTCATTCACAAGCTAAGAAGATAACACTCAACAGGAACCAAAATGACCAGAATCTTTAATCTTAGACTTTCTAACCTCCAAAACTGTAAGAAATGACTTTCTATCATTTAAGCTATTATACCTGTGGAATTTTTGTTACTGATATCTGAGATGACCTACAGGGTTTTCAAAAATATTTATAAATATACTTTGAGATTTTGCAAAATTCAAATATAACCCAGTAAATATTGGAGTCCAGACTTCTTCCCTTATGGCTCAGTGGTAAAGAATCTGCCTGCCATAGCAGGAGTCACAGGTTCAATCTCTGGGTTGGGAAAATCCCCTGGAGTAGAAAATGGCAACCCACTCCAGTATTCTTGCCTGGGAAATCCCATGGACACAGGAGCCTGGAGGGCTACAGTCCAAGGGGTCACAAAGAGTCCAACACAACTTGGAGACTAAACAACAGCAACAATAAAAGTATTGGAGTAGTCCAAAAATAAAAATAAATTACTAGAGACAATTACACCTCAATAAAAATGGGACAAAATAAAATAACCAAAAACAAATTTTAAGAAATGAATTAATAAATTACTAGATGTTTCTAGCAACTCCAACCTATTATTTTTCCCTTTGTTAAGTTATTGGATCTTTATAAGCCAATTCTACTCAGTCTTTTAAGCTTCCATCAGTTTTTAAACTATTTTTTCTTTGAATTTAAGAATTCTCATATAGTTAATATAGTTGAGTACCTTTCATGATACTATCATCAATTCCAAGCCATCTGACACCAGTTGATTACAGTAGGTATCCTTGAAGAAACATCATGAAAAATTATTGCATATCTAACCAAAGACAAATGGGGTTTAAATTTCCTCTGCAATACAGTTGTAAAGAGAAAAAAATAAAGTTTCTGTGTTTTCATCTTCTTTGTGCCTTTGCTCAGGTTTTACTTATATTTGTTTGTCAGGTCCTAGAATATTAATTGTTCATGGCAAAGTCTACAAATACACAAATGAAATCTTGAATGAATCTGTCAAAGTTCCATGCCTTTCATAGTTGAATTATAATTAGTAGATATATATTTTTATTCTGTTTGCCCAGAAGCCTTTTGTTCTTCCAAACTTTCAGTATGATTACTTTCACTCCCTTGATATCAGAAAACGATTTTCCCACCTACTATAGTCATGAATCTAGTAGGTGGTCACCAGTTATAGTATCTCACTGCCCTCCTCACAATTGATTCTTCAAGCATCTAACCATTGTATAAGTTACCGTGTGTTTGTGTGTAAGATACTCTTGATTGACATATCCAACATTTCAATTCGTTTCTGCTACCTGTCTTCACTTTAGGGGTAGAAAAAGTTACATAACTCTTTTTTAAATGGAAAAAGTCCTATAAAGGTGAAAATTTATATTTTACTTCTTAGAGAAAATTTTGGTAGATTATTACATTAGAGCCAGTTAGGATGTATATAACACATAGCCAAAATGTTTGATTTTAGTGGTTATAGGAGTCCTTGAGTAGATATGGCAAGTGACTGAAAAGTGTCGTATTTTTTTTTAATGATACTGAAAAAGGTCTATTTGATTTAATTAGAGGCAAATATATCTTAAATTTTCTCTAATTTAAGATTTTATTTTGGGCCGTCCATTCATTCACTGTATTGGTTCTGGCAATAGATATTAATTGAACATCTACTTTGTGCAAAGCTCTATTTTAGGATACATGCTAAGTAAAACAGATAACAAACTTTTACCAAGTGTTTGTTAGGTATCAGGCTATTCTAAATGCTTTCCATATTGTTAGGTGGTTAGAATAGGAAAAGAAGTCCAAACTGGCGATGGCTAAAAGACAAAGAAAGGGAAAAGCCTGTGAAAATGGAACAAAAAGAAAATCCAAGGACTGGAATGAGAACCTCAGGTGAAACAAACAGCCCTCCTGGCTAGCCCAGTTTACATAGGTTAGGTTCAGGGGAAGGAGACAAAGTATATAAAAAGAGAAGCCAAGACTGAGCCTCTCCCTTTTGGGTCAGCCTGCCCTCATGCCTGGAGGGTGTACTATCCTGTGCTTGCCAAATAAAACTGAGCTGTAACAGAGCTGTAACACTGGTCCACAGTTTCAAATCTTTGTTGCAGTGAGACAGAATGAAGGAAATTACCTACTCCCCCAACATATCTGGTGCTGTGACTTGAGTTTAGCCTGGCTGAAACAACCTCAGGTTGGCCCCAGTGAGGCAGAGACCAAGCAAAGAAAAAGAACAACTTGGCGAAAGTTCATGTGTTGGAAGCTGAACGCAAAGGAAACCCAGTACAGTGGAAGTGACAAGAAGCCTAGCATTTTAGAAAATGGGACAACAAAAACAAACTCAGCAAAAAGCTCACACAGCTCAGTATCAGATTCCAGAAGACCTCTGGCTCAGCTGGGAGGTCCTTGCCCCATGGCTGGAAGGACATATGGCTAACAAACTTTTCATTCCTCTACAATCTCTTGTTTCTTGTTTCCTTGAAGCCCCTGTGCACCAGGCAAGCAGCAGTGGGTGAAATTGAGGGACTCTGGCAGCGGCTACTCCCCAGTGTGTCCTGAAGGCTCCAATATCTGCTGCACCCTAGTAGCTCTTGCCCAAGTAGATGAGCGTTCTTCTGCTTTTAACCTCCTTTGTGCCAAGAATCAGGCCAATGAAAATTGTGGGCACAGGTCAGGCATTTAGCAGTTTTTCCAGCAAGCTATGAGAGGGGTTCCTTGGCATGTTTTCCCCACTGCTTTTTCTTCCCATCCTTCACCTCCTCTCCCCATCAATGACACTGTTTACAAAGTATTGGGCAGTTCATCATCTTTCCATTTCTTAAAGTTGTGTTTGAAACAGTTTATCAAATATTGGAACTCAAACCTATGTGGCAGGGACTCTGTGCTATGCTTAGTCACTCAGTCATGTACAACTGGGACTTGAGCCCAGCCAAAATCTACAATGCCTGGTATCAGGACCTAAAGAAGCTCATATTCTTGATGTCCCTTTGCTAAAAGAAGTCAGTGAGAGAGACAGCACTAGGCAAGAGGTAGATTTGTTCAGATTCAGAGAAGCACAGTCCACAGAGGGTGTGCCATCACAGAGGGTGTATGTGGTGGCCATGAAATGTGGTTTGGTTAGTTTTTGTGAGCTGGGTGATTTCATATGCTAATGAGTGGGAGGGTCATTCCAACCATTGGGGAACCACCCACTCCTTGGTCTTTTGATAGTGTTTTGGAACTGTCATGGCACCTCTGGGTGTGTCATTTAGCTTGCAGATTGAGGATTAAGGTTTAGTTGAATTTGACTTGTCCATCATCATCATCTTGGACCCATTTGATTTTGATCAGTTAATGTTATGCCCTTAGGCTATGTCATTCTGTCAAAAGTTGTGTCCTGTCCTCTTCCCTCCTGTTTCATGTTCTTTTCCTGAGCCCTGTCCAGGCCCACAAAGTTGCCTCTACAATATTCTGGAGGGACAACAAGAAAATAGCTGGTCATTGGGAGGGAAATACTGTATGATATCCAATCCCTCTAGATATTCAGCCTTCATCTTCCATGTTTCCTACAACATGTGCAACAACAGCATCTCTCAGTGAAACTGCTAGGGTGGGAGACAGGCACACTATGTCTGCGAGAAGTCCATATGTTGGTGGCATCCCTTGAAGGGCAATTGGACTTCCAGGGATAATGTTTGCCACTTTGGGTGTTAGTTCTGCGGGCCGTTTGGGCCCAAACCCTTACCACACTTCTCCTAAAGTTACAAACATATCCCCAGATCAAATTTCCACTCCACTTTTATGGAACATCTGGTCTGTTGCCTCTTATCAATTTGTTCTTAGGCCACTTACTAACTCCTACAACCAGGACCCTGCCCCCTTGGAGGCAACATAACCCACTACACTTATTATTATAATACTCTTAATGCCCCTAACAGGACCAGATAACCCACTCCTTTGTCATTACTTCTGTTATTACCTTGTGTGTCATTACTTTGCCAACAAAGGTCCATCTAGTCAAGGCTATGGTTTTTCCAGTGGTCATATATGCATGTGAGAGTTGGACTGTGAAGAAAGCTGAGCACAGAAGAATTGATGCTTTTGAACTGTGGTGTTGGAGAAGACTCCTGAGAGTCCCTTGGACTACAAGGATATCCAACCAGTCCATCCTAAAGGAGATCAATCCTGGGTGTTCATTTGAAGGACTGATGCTGAAGCTGAAACTCCAATATTTTGGCAACCTCATGTGAAGAGTTGACTCATTGGAAAAGACCCTGATGCTGGAAGAGATTGGGGGCAGGAGGAGAGGGGATGACAGAGGATGAGATGGCTGGATGGCATCACCGACTCAACGGAAATGAGTTTGGGTAAACTATGGGAGTTGGTGATGGACAGGGAGGCCTGGAGTGCTGCAGTTCATGGGGTCACAAAGAGTCAGACACGACTGAGCGACTGAACTGAACTGAACTGAAAGTGGGTCTATGACAATGAAATGTTTACCACTGGAAACACCCTAAACTGCTCTTATGGATGACTAGGGGAAGAAATCAGTGACTTACATTCCTTCAGAGCAATAAAAGGATAAGGCTTATGACTGTTTAACCAGGTTCCCAGTCTCAGGGCACAGGCTTGGGTTGCTTTACATTCTGGTATCTATCCCTGTCTGTGGTGGACAAAACAACAATGAGTTAAGATTACAACCTCTTAATCCTACCCAGCACTGGCCATGCTAGAGACTTTGGGGATGCCCAACTCCAGCCAGTGGAGAAGGCAATGGCAACCCACTCCAGTACTCTTGCCTGGAAAATCCCATGGACAGAGGGGCCTGGTAGGCTGCAGTCCATGGGGTCGCACAGAGTCAGATACAACTGAAGCAACTTAGCAGCAACTCCAGCCAGGGGTGCCAGGAGGTTGGCCTGCCTCAACCTGCCTAGGGATCTGGTCATCGGGAGGTTGTCATGCCTCAACCTGCTTAGGGATCTGTCAGTCCAGGGGTCCCAGGAGGTCGACATGCCTCGACCTGCCCAAGGACCCAATTCTCGGGAGGCCGACCTTCCTTGACCTGCCTAGGGATTCAATCTTCAGGAGGCTGTCATGCCTCAACCTGCCTGGGGAGGCCCAGCTCTCAGGTAGCAACAGTAGGTTGGATAGGATAAGCTTCAGAAAGACTCACCCATGAAGATGTCCACCCATGGAAATAGAAGGAAGCCTATTGTGGGATTCAGCAATAACTCAGGAGTCCAACAAGAGCCCCATTGTCTTTCTGGAAAGTCTAAGAGAGGCCCTCCAAAAGTTTATAAATCTGGACTTGGACACTAATGAGGGACAGGTGATTTTAAAGGACAAATTCCTGTCCCAATGTGCATCAGACATCAAGATAAAGTTACAACAGCTTTAGGACCCTGATGCCTGTTTAGATGAGATGGTCCAGACAGCCATCAATACCTTTTATAACAGAGAACAGGAGAAGGAGGCCAAAGCCCAGGAAAGGGAAAGAAGGAAAGAGATAAGGGCACGCCTAGCTGCTGGTTGCCTTCCAGGGAAGCCCTATGGTAAACCTCGAGTCCTTGAAGGACAAGGCAGGAAGAAAATGCCTAATCTATAGACAGGTGGGACATTGGAGCAAAGTGTGTCCAAACCATGGCAAGTCTCCTAAAATGGCTTGCTACAAATACCATCAATTGGAACATTGAGTGGCAGTCTGCCCTCGGGACTCAAGAGCCTAAAAGTCAAGCATCAAGCCTTCCCTCACGATGATTCAAGAGGACTGAATTGGCCCCTTTCAGTCACCCCATCTGTCACAGATAACCACCACAGGACTAGATCCAAGGGTGCAACTGGATGTGGCAGGTAAGTCCGAGAATTTCTTGGTTGACACAGGGGCAACTCTGTGCTGACCTCCTGACCTCCTGCTCCAAATCTTCTCCTCCAAAATCAGTACCATTTTGGGTGATACAAGAAAAAGAATTACAAAAAGATTCACCCAAGTTCTTCTTTGTTAGTGGGATGGACAAATATTTTTCCTCCAGTTTCTGGTGGTCGCTGAGTGTCCTACTTCCTTCTTGGGAAGAGATCTTTCCCTGCCTTTGAAATCTTGCAGCTATTGATGTTCTGATAGAGGATTCTTTAAAACTCTCTCATGGGGGCAAACTAACTATTTTTACCAGCCACCAAGTGAAACAATGCCTGAATTGGAGAGGCCATTTATGGATGTCTGATCAAAGCATCCTCAGATATCAAGAGTGATGATGGAAAATCCAGACCTGACTATATCCCCTTGTGAGGTTCTTAACTCAGCCACCTTCCTGCCTACCCCCGAGGACTCTCTCCCCTTTCACTCCTGTATAGAAACCTTGGACCACTGGACAAAACTCCGAGAGGGAATGTCAGAAGATCCTCTGACCAACCCTGAGGAAATCTGGTACACTGATGGAAGCAGTCTTGAATGGAAAAGGAAGAGCCAGATATGCAATAGTCTCCAATTATGAGACCATAGCAGCTAAACCTTTACCACCAGGTACTTTAGCCCAATTGGCTAAGCTCATAGCCCTGACTCAAGCTTTAGAGCTGGAGAAAAGGAAAAAGAGTAGCCATTTACACTGACTCCAAGTATGTCTTTCTGGTGCTACATGCACATGCTGCTATTTGGAAAGAAAGAGGCCAATTGACCACCCAAGGGTCCCCAATCAAATACAGTGACCAAATCCTTAGGCTCTTGGAGGCAGTCCATCTGCCCACTGAGGTTTCAGTCTCCCATTGTAAATGAAACCCAAAAGGGAGCACGGAAGTGGTATGAGGGAACCAAGCAGCTGATCAGGCAGCTAAGAGAGCAGCATAACAGAACAATGACCTAATAGGGGTTGCCACCCTAGTCCCACAGACCAATTTGCCAGAAACTCCTTCCTATACTGAAGGTGAGACTCTTAAATCTGAGAGTGAAGGCTTTCGAGAAGGTCATATGGGGTGGTTCCAAAAGAAGGGATGCCTTTTTCTGCCTGGGAACCTCCAGTGGAACTTAGTTAACTCCTTACATGCCACCACTCATTTAGGGGAGAAGGCCCTCCAAAGATTACTAGAAAGGTTCTTCAGAGGAACAGGCCTCCAAATGACTGTAAGACAAGTGGTCTCCTCTTGCCGCATTTGCCAATTAAACAAACATCAAGGAGCTCAAAGACCCCAGCTGGCCCAACCCATACAATGGTGTGGGAACTACCCAGGAGAGGCCTGGCAGATGGACTTCACCCAGATGCCAATTTCTCAAGGGTAAAAATACCTACTAGTCATGATAGATACATTCACAGGATGGATTGAAGGCTTTCCCACTCAGACTGAGAAGGTTGAGGATTTGGTTTAAAAAAAAAAAAACAAAAAACTTCTCTATGAAATCATTCCAAGATTTGGTCTGCTCAGGTCATTGCAAAGTGACAATGGGACATCATTTACTTCTCAGGCTACCCAAGGGGCCTCTAAAGCATTGGACATTACTTACTATCTCCATAGTGCCTAGAGGCCTCCGTCTTCAGGAAAAGTAGAAAGAGCCAACCAATTCTTAAAATCAGCAATTAAAAAAAAAAAAAAAAAAGACCCAGGAGACCTCCCTGGGATGGAAGGAGGCTTTACGAATAGCTCTCCTCCACATCCATATTGCCCCTAAGGAACACCTTGGTCTTAGTCCTCATGAGATGCTATATGGGAGACCTTTTGTTTATGTCAATGACCTCTTCCTAGATCCAGAGGCTCAGACTCTCCAGTTTTATACCATGGCTATTGGGCAGTTTCAACAAGTTAAAAGCTTGTGGGTATCAACCAGGACCCAATCAATTCTAAAGGGCCACCACTATATGCTCCAGGGACTAAAGTCCTAACTAAAGTCTGGAAAGATAGGTCCCCAAAGGTTCACATCCAGCCCACATGGAAGGGCCCCTACTCTGTAATACTTTCTACCCCCACAGTAATCAAGGTACCAGCACACAACTCTTGGATTCACTACACACAAGTCAAGTGTGGAAGAAAAAGAAGAGGACACTCAATACACCTGTGAGCCCCTGGAGATCTCAGATACCTATTCAGGATTACAAATGAGTACCATTCTAATGAATACCCCCAGAATTAAGATTCTGGGGATAAGATTTCTCACGATAGCTTTAAAAAGCCAACATAGCTTGGCAGACGTTGTACTCCAAAATATATGGGAAATAGATCTCCTGATCCCTGAACAAGGAGGGACTTTATCCATCTTGAATGAGATGTGGTTCCTCAGTAAATACCTCCAGTTAGGTTAAAGAAAGTGTCACAATCCTTAAGAAAAACATTCAGATCCTATGGGATCTCAAAGAATGAGCTGGACAGTTCTCCAGGTGGCTACAATCTCTCTTTGGGGGATCCTTCTCCTGGCGAAGGGGAATTTGGAGTTGGCTAATGCCCCTACTAATCCCTGTTAGCACCATATTGATGCTGCTTATGATTGCTCCTTGTATTGTCAATTGTCGAACCCATTTTCTTTCTGCCCAGGTCAACAAGCTACAACATGCAGTGCCAGTTCAACAAGGATATATAAGATTACACCTGACCATGGAAAATATCACTCACACTTAGATAAACAACACTATAAGGATTCTGAGGTTTGAGACTAGCAAGAGGAGGAGGTCCAATGGCTCTCACTGTCCCAGCTCAGCAGGAAGTACCCAGAGAGACCTCAATGTCCCTGTTCCCAAAGAACTGGCCTCCCATCTTTTGAGGGAGGAATGTTAAGTAGTTAGAACAGAAAAAGGAGTCCAAAATGGTAGTGACTAAAAGACAAAGAAAGGGAAAAGCCCGTGAAAATGGAACAAAAGAAAATCCGAGGACTGGTATGAGAACCTCAGGTGAAAGAAACAGCCCTCCTGGCTAGCCCAATTTATATAGGCCAGACTCAGGGGGAGGAGATAAAACATACAAAAAGAGGAGCCAAGATTGAGCCTATCCTTTTTGGGTCAGCCAGCCCTCATGCCTGGAGGGTATACTATCCTGTGCTTTCCAAATAAAACTGAACTGCAATCAAGCTGTAACATTGGCCCAGTTTCCTTGTTGCGGCAAGACAGAACCAAGGAAATTGCACACTCCCCCAATAATATGTTAGTAAAGTCAATTGTCACACAATTCTGAGTTATGTAAAAAATGCTGTCCCCATTTCAAACACTAGGAAATTGACAAAGAGTTTAGATTTATTGCATCAATTAACAATTAAAGGAACCATGATTAGTACCTAAGAAATCTTATTACAGAAACTATATGTAACCATTAGCAATGTTTTATAATGAATAAATATTAAGACTATATTAAAGTACGTTCTCCTTGAGCATATTGTATATTATGAAAATGTGTTTTTCTCTAAGGCCTAAAGCCATATTCTACTTTATTTCTGTGCTATAGTCATACCTCTATTATAACATTCATTAAGTGGGATTCAGGACTTCTCCCGTGGCTCAGATGGTAAAGAAACTGCGTGCAATGCAGGAGACCTGGGTTTGATCCCTGAACTGGGAAGATCCCCTGGAGAAGGAAATGGCAATTCACTCCAGTATTCTTGCCTGGAGAATTCCAAGGATGGAGGAGCCTGGCGGGCCACAGTCCATGGGGTTGTAAAGAATTGGACACAATTGAGCCACTAACACTTTCACTTTTATGTGGGATTCAGTTATTGATTTTCTTTTCCCAGTTATTCATGGTAAATTCCTTGAGAGCCCTAAAATTCTTCCCATCACAGTGCAAGATGACGTAAAACCATGGAGAAGATTATTTCGCATACATTAGTATTATAAAGAAAAAGCAGTTTGAATATCCTAAGAACCACTTTGGCCCTGTTTATCTATATACAATTCCAGTCTCTTCACCTTTTGATCTACTCTGCTTTCTATTGCACAATGTCATTCACCAAAATTATTTTGACTTATTTAGCATAAAATGATATTTTGGTTTCTTGTAAAAATTCATCTGATAATGAAAGAGAAATGTCAAAACAATTAGACTGTTTCGATGTGTCAATTTACATTTTACATCAATCAATTCATTCCTCAGTTTAATACTAATTTTATTTCATCACAAGACTCTCAAAGGATCATCTAAAGTGGATAATTTTGCAAATAGCTGTCAATAAGAGCAGTTTGTAGAAGCATTTTATATTGCTGCTTTGGGGCCATTGTTGGTGGACAAAAAAGCAAAACTTTTGTATGGATTATGAAGACAATTCAGGTGAAACAATAAAGAGGAAATAAAAAGTTCACCTATCAAAGATAGAAAAATGCGAATGGAGGCAGCCAGAATCATAGCAATGATATATTTATTTGATTTGAAGAAATAAAAATTTAAAAAAAAGATTTAAGTTTTTGAACCTTAAAAATTACCTCTTTCTAGATCAGTTAGTGCAATGAACTAAATGTGTCCCCCCCAAAATTCATATGTTGAAATGCTAACTCCCAATGTGATAGTATTAAGAGGTAGGATCTTTCAAAGGTAATTCAGTCATGAAGGTGGGGACCGCATGAATGAGATTAGTGCCATTATAAAAGAGAATCCAGAGAGCTCTTTTGCTTTTCCCTTACCATGTGAGAATACTAAAGAACGCTACCTGATAACCAGGAAGCCGTATCTCAACAAGCTCAACAAACACTAGATCTGCCAGTATCTTGATCCTGAACTTTGCAGTGTTCAGAAGTGTGAGAAATAAAAGTTTTGTAAGCCACCAGGTGAATGGTGGGTGGTTTTTTGTTTTGTTTTGTTTTTAAATAGAAGATTAAACTGACTAAGATATACAGAATGATTTTTTAAAAAACATTCAGTGTAATAGTTCTCATAATATATGTCTGTACATTGTATGTTCATTTAAAATTTCTCACCACATCCGGGGAAAACCAACTAAAAATATTGCATAAGAGGGATCCCATAGTTGTTAATGTTTTCTAATTCTTTAATTTTAGTTTTGATTGGAATCAGTAACTCAAAATTTTCCAACACTAAAATAGAAAATTTAGCAACATCAAGGCTTTAAAATTATGTGGTCACTTTTCTCCACTAACTGGCTTCCTGTGCTAACAAGTAGATTAACTAGTGACAGACTGCCAGATATATGTCCTGACATTTTATTCAACACATTATAGTTATATATAGTTATAATTATTTTTTCAAATAAATGTAGTTTGTGGTCACCCTTCTTTTTTGTTGTTTTTTTAGCTCTGCTCCATTTTGTCTCTTTTTAATTATTCAAAAATATAGTTTTACTCACTTTTCAGGAAAGTATTTCATATTCCATTAGGACAGGTTTGAATAATCACTACTCACCATTTATTCTCAAGTTAAAACCACTAATAGTATAACTACCTATAAACACTAGAGTAGTTTTGATTGAATAAAGCTTATATAGAAACATGTCAAACTTAATAGTAGTCCTAAAATAAATGGGCAGCTATTTCAAGCTGCTTATAACACTAAATTTCAAGAATTCTAAGGTGAAGCACTGATCTTTGCTAGATTCATATGAGAAGAAAGAATGATAGCACTGATTTTGATTGCTTTCCTCTGGCTGACTGAAGAAACAGAACAGAAAAGTATTACAAAATTCTACAGGCAACCATGCTTAGCTGGGGACAGAACTGCTGTGATAAAGTCAGAAAGGCAGGTAGTCAGTAAATCAGCAGAAAATGTCTATGAAAAGCAAAAGGAAACACATATCCCTCACAAAAAATAAATAATAAAATTTTAAAAAAATTAATAGAGAAATCATCAGTTTAAGTAATTTATATATAAGAAAAATTGCCAGTGGTTCTAGGTATGGCTTTTGAGATATTTTGCTTGTTTTAAAGACAACTGTAATAAAATAATAGGTATCAGTCAATAAAAGATTCTGTCAACAAGAAGTTGTTTGGATCAGGAAGAACATATCTTGATTACAAGCTGTTAACACTTAAGAATACAAGACTATACATATAACTGATTCACTTTGATATTCAGCAGAAACTAACACAATACTGCAAAGCAAGTATACACCAATAAAAACAAAATTAAAATAAATATTTTTTAAAATACAAAAATATAATGAGAATGATGAAAAAATATATAGTTTCATTATTATTTTGACTCAAAAAAGAAGAATAATTATATAGAAATGAGAAATAAGTGCTGTGAAAAAAGTGATGGGAAATTACATAGACAAGAATCTGAGGTATGGATAAGAAGAAAGCTGTTTAACCTATAATTTAAAAATTCTTGGATGTGAGTTTCTCATGACATGTCTCTTGCTGGTATACTTATGACCAAATGTACGTGAATGTACTTTGCCTCATCAGCCTTGCCCACTGATAAACCTGCATAGAAAAAAATTCTAAAGGTAGAGAGCTAGACAGCTATGAAGCAGTTAGGAGAATAGCTACCTCAGTAATAGGGAAAATGGTTATGGTTAGAAAATAACATGACAAAATAGTAATTCTGAGTATTGGTAAACTAAAGGTTACAACCACTAACATCCCACTAAAAAATAGGATTTTAATAACTAAATGGAAATTGATATTGTTGCTATAGGACACCTAAAAAGGTGTCAGGATACCTAGTTATACAAGTTACTGCAAATCTGACATTAGAGACATTATTCAAACCCTTTTGACAGTCAACCTCATGTTTTTGGTTTTGTGTTGTTTTGTTTCTTTCCCTTTCCATCTTAGATGACATAACTTATCACATCATTATTGGTCTGGTAACGCTACACATTTTAAATGTTTTTAAATGTATGTGTAGCTCAGTTTCCATTCCATTCCCAAAGAAGGGCAACGACAAAGAATGTTCAAACTACTACAATTGCATTCATTTTGCACACAAGTAAGGTTATGCTCAAAATCCTTCAAGTTTAGGCTTCAGCAGTATATGAGCTGAGAACGTCCAGATGTACAAGCTGAGTTTCAAAGAAGCAGAAGAACCAGAAATCAAATTTGCAACACTCGCTGGATTGTGTAGAAAGCAAGGGAGTTCCAGAAAAACATATACTTCTGCTTCATTGACTACAATGAAGCCTTTGACTGTGTGTGGATCACAACAAATTGTGGGAAATTCTTAAAGAGATGGGAATACCAGACCACCTTACCTGTCTCCTGAGAAACCTTTATGCAGGTCTAGAAGCAACATTTAGACCTGGACACAGGACAACTGACTGGTTCAAAACTGGCAAAGAAGTATGACAAGGCTGTATACTATAATCTTGCTAATTTAACTTACATGCAAGTACATCATGTGCAATGGTGAGCTGGATGAATCACAAGCTGGAATCAAGATTGCAGGGAGAAATATCAACAATCTTAGATATGCAGATGATACTACTCTAATGGCAGAAAAAGAAGACGGACTAAAGAGCCTCTTGATGAAAGAGGAGAGTGAAAAAACTTGCTTGAAACTCAACATTCATATAACCAAATCATGGCATTTGGTTCTATCACTTAATGGCAAATAAAAGGGGGAAAAAGTGAAAGCAATGACAGATTTTCATTTCATGGGCTCAAAAATCACTGCGGATGGTGACTGCAGCCATGAAGTTAAAAGATGCTTGCTCCCTGGAAGGAAAACTATAGCAAACCTAGACAGCATATTAAAAGCAAATACATCGCTTTGCTGACAAAAGTCAATATAATCAAAGCTATGTTTTCTTTCCAGTAGTCATGTATGGATGTGAGAGTTGGTCCATAAAGATGGTTGAGTTTCAAAGAATTGATGCTTTTGAACTGTGGTGCTGAATAAGACTCTCCTAGAGAGTCCCTTTGACTGTAAGGAGATCAAATCAGTTAATCCTAAAGGAAGTCAACTCTGAATATTCACTGGAAGGGCTGTAGCTAAAGCTGAACTGCTAGTATTTTGGCCACCTGCTATGAAGAACCAACTCATTGGAAAAGACCCTGATGCTGGGAAAGATCGAAGGCAAAGGCAGGAAGAGCGGCAGAGGATGAGACGGTTAGATAGCATCAGCAACTCAGTGGACATGAATTTGAGTCAACTCTGGGAGATAGTAGAGGAAACAGGAGCCTGGCATGCTTCAATCCATGGAGTCATAGAGTTGGACATGACTTAGTAACTAAACAACAACAGAAACAATAACAGTATGTGCATATCTATTCCTCTATTTCTATGTCTATGAGATGCCACATCCTTACTAGAATGACTATAATAAAAAATACAGAATATAACATGTTGATGAGGACATAAAAAAATTTGAACCATCATACACTGCTGCTTAGGAATGTAAAATAGTGCAGGAACTTTGAAAACTGTTTTGGGAGTCTTAAAAATTTCAATGTAATCTTACACTATGACTCAGGAATTCTACTTCTAAATATTAACCTTCAAAATGTAAGCCTGTGTGTATTGAGAAAAAATACACAAAAATATTCATTGCATTGCTCTCACAATCCAAAGTTCATCAATTTAAAATGAATAGACTATGTAATATATTTAGTATGAATGAAAATGAATGAATTACATATATAAAAATGAAGGAATCTCGTTTCAAAATTTCTATGAATGTAAGTAAGCTAGACAGTTTTTTTCAGTTTAATTAAAAATACATGCAAATCTAACCTATGGTTTTAGAAGTCTTGATCTCTAAGTAAGTGTACAAAGAAGGGAACACAGATAAGAAATTCTCATGGGCTAATGAGTAGCAACAAAAATTATGTTCTATATCTTGAGTTTGGTGGTGCTTACACAATCACTGAGCTGACCAGTTATGATTTCTGCATTATCTGTGTCTTGTACCTCTCTCTATATATATATATTTTTAATACATCAACAAATAAATATACACACATGAACCTATATTTGTAAATAATTACCAAACTTGTATCCATAAATTATATAATACATGATACTAATATACACATATTAACTTATGAATGCATCATACAGATATGATATAGAAAATATAGATATTATTTAAAACTACAAATAAAAATCCAAAAAATTGGATCAAACACAATCTTTAGCAGTGCTAATCTCTGTGTATTGGCCCAAGATGGGGAATAGAGATTTACTGCTTAGTCTCAAAACATTACATTTTTATTTTACTAAGTTCATTCATGTATTATTTATATAATGCTTAAATGCAAAATTATGTGTTAAATATATTTTTTTCTCATTTATGCTTTTGTAATTATAAAGTTTAAATCATTTCAATGTAACCTGTGGCCATTATTGAAGGAATGATTTGTGGTAAAAATCAGTCACCTGTGTCAAGGCATTTTTGGACAATGAACAATATTCAGCAAGCAATAAAGTGAAATCTTGGTATTAATTTTTATTCCTATCTGCTGTACATGCTAAAATCTGCAAACTTTAAGATCTCAGCACATTTTTAAGGTATTTGGGGCTATAAAATTACATGGAAGACTTTCTCTCATAAATCTGTTTTTAAATTTTACAACTCAATATTTTATGATCCTACACCAGTCTATATGGCAGATACTTTCTACATTTCATTCATCTTGACAGCAGTGCCCTTTTACTTATTTTCAAAAGTGAAATCTAATCTCCTCAGAATGTTCAAAACAATATTGTTCAGTGTGATTCTAGTTATTTTTTTCCTTCTCAAAATAGGTAATGATATGTATAGCATGCTCGTTGGTCCTATTCCACAATTATCAGAATTTCCCAAAAGTATTCTCTTTTCCTATCTGTATATTTGGTCAAGTCCCAATTAGTTTTACTTAGAACTATGGACAATATTTTTTTTGGAGTCTTATGAGTTTAGTTTAAAAGCAACATTGAAGATGAAAAATACCATTTCTTTTGATTGAATGTAGCATTATTTCTAAGGTTTCCCTGTGAGATAATTGAGATAATAGGAGAAATTTCATCAAGGCCTTTAAGATTTCTACTAATAAGAAAAATGTGAGAGTGGACAATATTTAACCAAAATCTATTTGCCAAGCAGGACTGGCAAGAAAAGTGGTAAATATCTATAGTTAGAAATTAGAGTAAAGTAGGTTTTCATCTGAATATTACTATTTTGGTTTTCATGTATATTGCCTGGTATAAACAAAAATCACCTAATTTATTCAATAACTATTCATTGGCATGAACTATATTTCAGATATTTCATGAGTTATGGGAAGATAGTAGGATATATTGAATGTCTACTTAGAAATACTATGAAAACATGGCTGTAAAACATACTTTCTATGAGATCTCAAAATTCCAGAAATAGCTATTATAATTCAATCTAACTACAGGTCAGTCGAAGAATTGATGCTTTTGAACTGTGGTGTTGGAGAAGACTCTTGAGAGTCCCTTGGACTGCAAAGATATCCAACCAGTCTATTCTGAAGGAGATCAGCCCTGGGATTTCTTTGGAAGGAATGATGCTAAAGCTGAAATTCCAGTACTTTGGCCACCTCATGTGAAGAGTTGACTCATTGGAAAAGACTCTGATGCTGGGAGGGATTGGGGGCAGGAGGAGAAGGGACGACAGAGGATGAGATGGCTGGATGGCATCACTGACTTGATGGACATGACTCAATGAACTCTGGGAGTTGGTGATGGACAGGGAAGCCTGGCGTGCTGTGATTCATGGGGTCGCAAAGAGTCGGACATGACTGAGCAACTGAACTGAACTGAACTGAACAGGTCAGTCACAAATACTCCTGAAAAAAGGACATTGAAGATGCCAATAAGGGCATCTCATTTCTATTTAATCTTGTGGTTTAGTTTATGACACATTTATATGGCCCTGACCATATTATATTCCATTTTACCTTATTTTCTATAAATATGTTCTATATTTTACTTGTTATTTACCTTAAAATTCACTGTGCTAGATGGCAAAAATGATAACACCTTTCTTCCATCCCTGTATTTACACTCTACAATATGACCTTGAAATTCCTCGAATTAAAAGGTGAAGGGTAGGTATATCTCTGCTCCTCAGATTTTTTGACTTGGCTGTGTGAATTTGTTTGACCAGTGGGAATTTAGCCAAAGTGACACTAGCAAAGCCTTTCGAAACACTTGATCATTAAGGCTTGCTCTCTTACTCTTGACAACCCAAGGACAATGGTGTTATTAAGCATGAATTAGCTGCACACAAGATGAAAGAGCTATGGAAAAGCATGTCTCCCTAACCCAAGTATCCCAGCTATTCCATTGAGACCAGTCCCCAGGTGACCCACCAGTCTACTGCAGTCCATGAATAAGCCCAGGAGAGAAGAGAGAAAAACTTTCCAGTCACTCAAAGAATCACGAAGAACAAAAACTTGGTTTCATTTTAAATTACTAATTTTTGATGTGGTTTTGTACAACAAAACCCAACTAATACAAATACTTTGCTTCTTGTATATATCATCATTCAGCATTTTTAAAAAAGTAAAATCAAGTCAAACTTAAACTTTACTTTCTCAAGGCATCAAGGAATTTTGGCTTCACAAAATCGATAAATCCAGAGACAACTAGGTTTATATGTAAATTAATCAAGGTTTCAAATGAAACCCATCAACAGGACATGATTTTTCTCTTTTCTCAACTTTGTACCTTTGTCATATTTTTTTTCCCCTAAAATCTATTTTGCCCATTTTAGTCTTCTACTCCAAAAGAAAAAGAAGAAAGTGTATTTTTCAAGAAGAGAAAAATGTATGGGTGGAAGAAGAGGAGGCTGTTTGGCAACATCCCCAGGACCTTTGAGAGCACTACAATGTGAAAGACATTGTTCGCTTCAAACATACTGAGAACTCATAGTTAGACACTTTTGTGTGAACTATGGATATTGAACCCAAAACACATATACTTGTAGTCACATTTACCCAGGGCATTTTAATTCAGTCATAAGCCATATCGTGGATCCAGGGTAAATAATTTGTATAATCTTTTAAATTAGTTTTGACTTTGATTAATTCTTAAAAATTAAATAAAATTATAAATACTACCGATTTTTGTGTTTAAAATTGTTCTCTATAGCTATTTGTTTCTATATATACTCTGAAATGTGTAGTTCTTGATTTCACTGCATGCTTTTTAAAGACATCCATTACAACAAATTTTATTTAGGTCCTTTCTATGGTAAATCCTGCTATATTTATACAGACAAATAACAACTAGAACTTTTTTTTTTTTCAATTTTCAGTTGTATAAAAACAAAAACAATATCTATCAGGTGGCCTTTCCTAAACAACTGCTTGCTCTTCATGTATCTAATATTTAGATTTAAGCATCTTGTGAGAGACAACAAAAATGTTATTTCCTCTAGAAAACATCCTTGACGAAGAACCAAAATGAAGGAAATAGTAATATTAAACTAAAAACCTGATTTTATTTAAACCTAAGAGCCATTATTTAATAGATTCTTTTAAAACATTGAATGAAAAGTCCTACAATTAGCAAAATATTTATAATACATCTGTGGGCTACTGATAATTTACACACATCAAAATTTCTGCCCAGTATATTTTAGGTCAATTGTTTTAAAGCACTATACTATTTTAAACAATTAAAATATTTTAAAATATTAATAATGCTGTAAGAATGTTAAAGTCTGTAGGACAACTCTTGCCAGACTTTTCCTCCTGCAATGCACCATCAGTCTGGAAAATTGAAAATAGTCAAGGTTTGCTAAATAACTGCTGCAGACTATAATTCTTCATTAAGTCATGCTTTTGGAGTTATAAACTTTAATATACTTTTTCATGGCATTCTACATTTTACAATAGTTTCTCCCTTCATCATATACTTCTTTAACAACACTGGGTATATTTGTCACTAATAAGTGGCTTTATGTTTAGAAAAAAAAAATCTAAATAAATCCTCCACTTACTCTGCAATGAAGAATTACATCAGAAAGCACATTAATACTCACACTAAGCTCATAGCTCTGCCAAGTTTATTTTTCTGGATGTCCAGATGTAACTGCACTTTTGCTTCCGTAGGATTCTATGCTACACACTCTACATATGGACTTAAAAATCAACCTCTTTATTACAAAAGTAGCTTCATTGATAAGGCAAAAATATTTCAATGTACCCCTTTCCATAATACAATAACAAATGTGTCTTGAAAGGTCTATTAAGTTTGCAGAAATGTAGAAATGACACATTTATATATAAAATACTGTAGAAAAAGCACTCCTAGCATTTTTAAGGGGCTAAAATTGGGTGGCTCCGATTTAAACTCTTGCTTCACTGTGAATTATGATCCCCTTGTCTTCTAGTGGCTCTAGACCTTGAAAGTAGATGTCTGTATTATTATACATTATCCAAGATTCTTCCAAAGAGTGAACTGGAGAAGAAAAATAGTCCATCTTCAGTCCCCAGCAAAGCCCTCATTGACTTAAGAGAAATATATCAAAGTAAAAGGGATTGGTCTATTACTGCTTTAAGCCCCTCATGCTTCACAAAGGGATTTGCTAAATACTTTCATGAGGACTGCAAGTGTACTGCCAAAGGGGCTTCAGAAAGCCACTGAACCTTTCGGTGATTGAAATGTACTGTTCTGCTGCAATGAATTAACATAATTGGAGTCAGGACTACATGTTTTTATAGGAGCTGATTATGTGCAGTTCCAATAGTATCATTACTTTAGCCTGTCTTATCCTTAAGGGCATAAGAAGACTTGGAAATGGGCTTTAAATATGATAGTTTCTCTGCAGGTGAGCAAGTCTTTGGTGAGAGGTACAACAGCTATAATTTGTAAAGTGCAGTTGGTGGCATTTAACATTCTAACTATATGTAATATTAAGATGTGTTAAGAAGTAATATATTTTGTGCACTATCTACCTTAGGAAAAAGTTCCAACCCATCTATTTTATAATAATCTACTAGAGAAGCATAGGGCTTTTCTTCATGGTATATTAACCAAATGGAATATTAGGATAATTGAGGCCAGAATCCATATTGCTGCAGATACATTTACCTTAAAAAAAATCACTGGTAGACACAATATCAATAAAGAGCTGAATGTCACATGTAGACACATATTAAGTAGCTAAATAAATTAAAAAAAAAAACAATCATTTAAGTTTCATATATAGTAGCTTAGTCATTAATGTCTTCATGGAACTGTTTAGTTCAAAGACCCATATGACACCTAACTCCATTATAAAACGGAATTTTTTAATTGATAATTTTAAATTGATATACTTAAGTATGGGCTTGCTTATTACTCTCAAGCAGATAAATAACTATGAAAACAAAATAAAAAATACCCAATTTATTTCCCTCCCCACAAATGCCTAATTCACTGTGTAAAAAACATGGTTTCTCAAATACATCCTTTTAGTCCAGGAAATAGAAACTTCAATTAATGATCCCACATTTTCCTAGATGGTAAGTGGGCATTAAATAAAAAATCACTGGATTTCATTTAGAGTTAACACTACAATCAATGAGCCGATGAATGCCAAATTATGGAACAGTATAATAGCTGAGTAATTTAGATTCATAGAAAAAGAATATGAATTACAGAAAATATATTAAGGCTATATTTAAAGTAAATGCAGTTAATCAAGTAAAACTCTTAAAAAAGTATCTATTTGAGACTGTGACTCAATGATTGAGCGAAAGTGGATAAAGAGGAGTTTAACTGAGAAGCAAGCCAGGCCAGTTGTTTGAAGACACATATGATTGCTTTTGAAATATTTTCAGATAGTCATAACTCCTTAACAAATACTATTCTTGCAAATAATTTGTAGTGCTCACTTTTATGGTAATCATCATCTCTTCTTCCAGACATTCTCTTTCAAACTTCAGTTGATCATAATCAGCACAATGACAATGAATATAGGAGAAATGCACACAAAATTCTTATTTTAAATAATGATCATGGATACTAATAATTACCTATGTATGTATTCCTTTACCCCATAGACATATTTTATGCTTTGGAATACTTAAAAGTTAACTATAACATAATTGCCCGGTCCCATATGATTTTTTTTGCTTCAAGTTTCTTGGTAAAGATCCCAGTTGCCCTCTCCCTAGATAACATACCCATCCTAATCTCAGTCAAGGGAGAGGATAGAGACATCTGGGAAAAAACACTTCATCTAGTCTGAGAGAATCATTTTGGTTTTCTTCTTGGAGTTTCGAATGCTGATAGAGAATGAGTAGTAAAATGTAAATATCAGTGTTGAGTGTCCATATGATTGATACCATTGTCAGTAGCTACGATGGCTAAAATAATGAATGTTTAATTAAAAATTCTGGAAAACAAAAATGAAACACTCTGCCTAAGAAACCAGTTTCCAGAGGGAAAAATCAAACAAATGTATGCAGAGATGAGATGAAAAGACTCGATGCCCCTTAAGAGATGAAAAGACTGCAAACTTATTCTTTTATTGTGAACACAATGTATTTCTTGTAATTCATTCCTTTCTGTCTCCCATATTATAATATATTCATAATCTTAAACTCACTTGAGTAGTATCTATTACTTTATAATAAAAATATCCATGATTATAATTCTGCCTTAACAAAGATAATAATATGTAAATTTATGTTATTTTTGAGTCCTAATAACTTTTCACTACAAACAAAGCTAGTGGAGGTGATGGAATTCCAGTTGAGCCATTTCAAATCCTGAAAGATGATGCTGTGAAAGTGCTACACTCAATATGCCAGCAAATTTGGAAAACTCAGCAGTGGCCACAGGACTGGAAAAAGTCAGTTTTCATTCCAATCCCAAAGAAAGGCAATGCCAAAGAATGCTCAAACTACCGCACAATTGCACTCATCTCACGTGCTAGTAAAGTAATGCTCAAAATTCTCCAAGCCAGGCTTCAGCAATGTGTGAACCGTGAACTTCCAGATGTTCAAGCTGGTTTTAGAAAAGGCAGAGGAACCAGAGATCAAGTTGCCAACATCCACTGGATCATGGGAAAAGCAAGAGAGTTCCAGAAAAACATCTATTTCTGCTTTATTGACTATGCCAAAGCCTTTGTGTGGATCACAATAAACTGGAAAATTCTGAAAAAGATGGGCATACAAGACGATCTGACCTGCCTCTTGAGAAACCTATACGCAGGTCAGGAAGCAACAGTTAGAACTGGACATGGAACAACAGACTGGTTCTAAATAGGAAAAGGAGTTCGTCAAGGCTGTATATTGTCACCCTGTTTATTTAACTTCTATGCAGAGTACATCATGAGAAATGCTGGGCTGGAAGAAGCACAAGCTGGAATCAAGATTACCAGGAGAAATATCACTAACCTCAGATATGCAGAAAGTGAAAGAGGAGAGTGAAAAAGTTGGCTTAAAGCTCAACATTCAGAAAACTGAGATCATGGCATCCGGTCCCATCACTTCATGGGAAATAGATGGGGAAACAGTGGAAACAGTGTCAGACTTTATTTTGGGGGGCTCCAAAATCACTGCAGATGGTGATTGCAGCCATGAAATTAAAAAATGCTTACTCCTTGGAAGGAAAGTTATGACCAACCTAGATAGCATATTAAAAAGCAGAGATATTACTTTGCCAACAAAGGTCCATCTAGTCAAGGCTATGGTTTTTCCAGTGGTCATGTATGGATGTGCGAGTTGGACTGTGAAGAAAGCTGAGCACCGAAGAATTGATGCTTTTGAACTGTGGTATTGGAGAAGACTCTTGAGAGTCCCTTGGACTGCAAGGAAATCCAACCAGTCCATTCTGAAGGAGATCAGTGCTGGGTGTTCATTGGAAGGACTGATGCTAAAGCCGAAACTCCAATACTTTGGCCACCTCACGTGAAGAGTTGACTCACTGGAAAAGACCCTGATTCTAGGAGGGATTGGGGGCAGGAGGAGAAGGGGATGACAGAAGATGAGATGGCTGGATGGCATCACTGACTCGATGCACGTGAGTTTGAGTGAACTCCGGGAGTTGGTGATGGACAGGGAGGCTTGGTGTGCTGAGATTCATTGGATCGCACAGAGTTGGACTCGACTGAGCGACTGAACTGAACTGAACTGAACTCTTTTCTAGAAAGATAAAAGTTATATTAACTACTTTTGACTGTTGACATTTAAATTGGAAATTCTTCGATATTTTGCTTTTTCAGTGTACAGTAGAATTATCTTTGAAACAAAAGAATATTATAATGCTAACTTTTTTCATTTGAAATGCAACCATTTACATTTGTAATACTTAAATTTTAGTGTATGCAGTTTAAGTATAGTAATATAAAAATTTATCTTTCATATAATTTTCTAGGTACCCAGGGAATCAAGAGTAGTCCAACTGAATGGCTTCATTCAGAGATCCAAGTTGGCAGTTACTTCTCTCCTCAAAAGTGTTTTTCCACTCTGTGTCTAAGGTAGCATTTATAGGAGTCTCCACCCCAGAGCCAGTGGAATGGAATGAGGAGTAAAATGAATGACAAGCAATTTCATTTTATGGAAATAACATGAAAGGTGCACATAGCACATGTGCTCACATTCCTATAGCAGGGACTTCATCAGTTGGTTGTACCAAACTGTCTGGGCGGTCTTTCAGCTTTAGCCATGCGCTGACAGACTATGAGTGCGTGCTCAGTTCTGTTCAACTCTTTGCAACTCCATGGACTGTAGCCATGAGACTTCTCCATCCACGGAATTTTTCAGGCAAGAATATGGGAGTTGCCATTTCCTACTCCAGGAGGTCTTCCCTACCCAGGGACTGAACCCACATCTCTTGAGTCTCCTGCATTGGCAGGCAGATTCTTTATCACTGCATCATCTGGGAAGCCTCCTGCTTTAGCCATAGGACCTGCTAAATCCAGGGGAAAATCTTCTGTTGTAATCTGTTTGTACATATGTTTTCTTGATAACAAAAAGGGTTAGAAACCCTATGTTGGCAGAAGCCATCATACCAGGATTTTATCAAGATTTAATTAAGTATTTTTCACTCATTTAAATGTATTCTATTAATGAATAAGCATAAATTTAGAAATGTATTTTAGTGTAGTAAAATATTAAATAAAATGTTTAATTATCTTAAAGGCCAATCTTTCTCGGTGCACATTTTCTTTGGAATTATGACACTACTGTAATTTTGTATTTTAATAATAAATGTGCTTTAAAATAAATAATAAAACCACACTAATACAAAATAGGGTGAGCTGCCATTTTTGGCATAATGTTCTAAGAAAATTTTGATATTAGAGTACATTAAGGAGGAAAATGTCTATATTTTCAAAATCACTACAGTTCCAAGTTTTTAATCACTGATGAACAAAGACTTATGGCTTCAGAGAAAGTGGAGAAAGTAAAAATGAGATGGTGTTTCCTGGATTAGAAAGGTTTCGATTCTCCATTTCATTTACACTGATTACATCAGACACAGAGACTAAAGTCTGAAAATTGTGGCTGATGTGGGAAAGATAGGAAAAACTCTAAAGTAGAAATTAGAGCCTAATGGGAAGTAAATTTGAGTTGTTTTTTAAAGCAGTGGAAATCAGTTTTCTTTTTAAATCTTAGAAAAGCAGAATGATATAAAAACCATTAAAACAGAAAAACACGCATGACCTATGTACCAGCAGCAATATGTGTCACTTCAGTTCAAGAGAAGGTTTTAGTTTTAAGCTTCAGATGTTTCAAAGGAAAACAAAAATCTCCATTTGGATTTTGGAGTCAGTATAAAGATTAGCTTTTCAAATAAGTATAGTTTTATATTCTATACCTGGCCTCTTTATGGAAGTTTTCTTCCTTTTAGCTATAAGAATATAGGTTTAGAATCCTGAATTCTTTTCCAGAAATGTCATTATAGCTACATATTTGGGCAAGGCCTTATTTCCCTGTGTGTATATGTATGTATATGAATATATATGTGTGTGTGTATATATATATATATATATATATACATGAATACATACATATGAATATATATGTATATACCCTTAAATGATACATTGATAAGTTCTGTTTTTCTCTTTGGCATATTTATTAAAAATGCTGCATCATATTGTGGATGAGTTTTGCGATGGAGATAGAAAAACCCTTAGCTAAGGAGGAAACATTTTTTTTCAGATCACCAATTACTTGCAGTTTTTGTGGAAGGCAGGATAAATTATATAACATAAGTAAAATTTTGCATGAAGTATAAGAAAATGTAATAAGTCTGTGACTGCACCCATCTTTGTCAGCTTTTGCTCTTGACCTGCACAGATCTTGTAATGCTATTGAGTTCTCAATTGTTATTCTTCCTTTTCCCACTCCAGCTCCTTGCAACTTCAAAAGCTCTGGTTTTACCAGAGACCACACATTTTTTTGTGGTTGTTTTTACCACACATTTCACCAAAGACACTGCACACTGAAAATCCTTTGATACCTTTTTGTGCCTTCTAAATCTTTCTCTCTTCAGTGTACACCCCCCACCAGAACTCAGTACCGAGGCTTTCTTCTCACGCCTCCCCTCTCACAGCAATTATGACCCCAATGTAACTTCATCTCACAATGTGAATGTCACATTCTATGACATAAAATTTTGTTCAGCCAAATGTATTTTGCCTAGTATTTCTCAAACCAGCTTCTGTGGTAG
This sequence comes from Bos javanicus, assembly GCF_032452875.1. Lineage (NCBI taxonomy): Eukaryota > Metazoa > Chordata > Mammalia > Artiodactyla > Bovidae > Bos > Bos javanicus. Next base: position 16,853,132 of record NC_083872.1, read on the forward strand.
AAGTAGGAGAGTGTGTGACTTGGTTCATTGTACCATAGGTAGAATTTTTTTTTTTTTTGATAGGTAGAATATTAAACAACCTACTTTCACTGGACTATGCATGCTCATATTTACCCCCTGATTATAAGGAGTAATGGTTAAGAGAACAAATTCTAAAGCCATATTGCTTGGTTTAAAATCCTAACTCTTCCATTCACTAGTGAGGTAACCTAAGTGTTCTCTGTTAGTACTAGTACTGAATTGTTGAAGCAGAGGGCAATGGAAAAACTCAGTGAAGTAGAGCTGAGTTTTAACCCTGGCCCTGATTCTTACTGGTGTGAGCTGGGAAAAATCACTTGCTATCATTGAAAATTTCTTCATAAGAGAATATGGGAAAATATAAGCTTAGCAAGGAAACGGGTACATATAAACCTTGCTTTATATTTGGATTGGTGATTACACACATACACACACATGCCACTTAATAAATGGTAGTTACTACTGTCTTCAGTAGGAACTAAGAATGAAAAACTAAGAGAAGTGGGAGATACAACAAAAATTAAGTAACAGTAAAAAAAAAATGCAAGGAGGTTAAGGGTTAACATTCATTTAACAAATATTTTCTGTCTGTCTATAAGTTCCTGCCACAAAGCTGAGCATTAGACCATGAACAGCATTAGACTTTGTCCTTTACTCTTATTCAGCTCATTCTCCGTGTTCTCTAGGAATAGTCTAAAAACTGTAAAATAAAAAGGTGTGGCCTTTCATTGCTTATAGAAGCAATCTGGAAAAGAGATAAAGGAGAAAAGTATAGTCTTATTAATACAGTTTTTAGATAATCTTAGACAAATCATTAGAACTACTTAGAGGTATAATAAAAAGTAACAAACAACTTTTTATGGTCAATCATAATATATTACTGATAAGTTTATTGACATATATACTTTTGAAAATCAGTCAGAAGATTATTTCAACATGAAGAAAGTGAGTTGTGTGCATCTGCGTACTTGCATACTTAGTCATGCCCAACTTTTTGTGACTCCATGTCCATGGGATTTTTCCAGGCAAAAATACAAGAGTGGGTTGCCATTTCCTCCTCCAAGGAATCTTCCTGACCCAGGGATGGAACCCGTGTCTCATTTGTCTCCTGCTATGGCAGGCAGATTCTTTACCTCTTGAGCCTCAGGGAAGCCTGAGAGTGAGTATGTTTAACTCTAAAAGCATTTTAACAAAAGCAGTATCTTATGAATAATTTGCATACTTGGAAGCTTTAAGATCAATACTGAAAAAAGGAAAATCAGATGTCAACAAAGGAGAGATACTAGAGACCTGAGATGCTAGCAAATCCTTGACTGTGAGTCTTCAAACCCCTGATGATTTATTTCTGAATCAACATTCTTGGCTGATTCAGAAAAAGCATTAAAAAAAGAGCCACATGAAGATTATGTTCCGAAACTGGAATATTTCAGACATGTATACTGGAACTGTTCACAATATTTCACCATTTCTTTGATTTAATATTCAAAATTGATATAATGATTTCAGAAAACACTTCCAGAATAGAGCCAAGTGTGAAAGATATTTCACAAGTGGAAAATAAACTGAACTGTGTGATTTTTTTGTGAAGTAATGGAGCAAGTATATATTTTGATATTCAGGTCAGTGTGCTATTAGCCTAGAGTGCCTTTGCTTTTCAAACTCAACACCCAAGAGCTTTGTTAACTTCTTTCTAACTGTTAACTTCTTTTCTAACAAACAGAGCTTTGTTAAAGATTTCCAAACATATTTAAAATCATGTTTGGTTTCTCCTTTTAATTTTAGTATTTGAAAATATTTTTAAAGTACTTCTATTTTAGCCAGTTTAGAACCACTTAACACAGGAAATCCCGATTAATTGTAGTATTCTAAAAATATATGTGTATAGGTTTGTGTGTGTGTGTGTGTGTGTGTGTGGAGAGAGACAGAAAGAGATTTCAAAGGGAAAAAAATCATAATCACACTGACCAATTTTTCCTAGATATTGAGATATAGAGAGCTAATTTCTTTATCTTCTGCTGAATTCTCTTTTTGAGAATTCATGAACAAAAGGGGGCAAAAATTATGTAAAGAGGAAATATGGTCATACAAATCAATACATTGAACATGACTGAAGGAATATGCATGAAACAGATAAATTTTTGAGTTAAGGGAATAAATTCTATCTTCTCAGTATAATACATAGACATAAAACAATGGAAGAAAGAGAGGGATAATGAAGAGTCCTTGAGGGTCTCAGGTAGCACTTCTAAACAGCTAATTTGAGGATACAGAAAAGAAATAAATGGGAACCAACCAGAAAATTGGGAGGAAGTTAAAGTAGGAATTAAATGCTGAGAAATCTGGAAAACTATGAAATTGGCAAATAAAACAAAAAGTTTTGTTATTTAAGATCTATTAAATTGATAAGTTGCTGCAACTCTAATCAAGAGAGAAAACACATTTATGAAATTTGGAATGAAAACAATTATAACTAGAATGGGACCAATTAGAAAATATAAGAATATTATGAATAATTCTATGCTAGTAAATTTACTGGATGATTTTATTAAAAATGCAGCTGAAAAATATAGTCACTAGAATTCTAATACAACAAAGAAAATTAAAATATAGTGAAATATAATACTGAAAGAGCACCATGCTCAAGATTTTCATAAAATAAGAACACTTAATAACCTGCAAACAGTGTTCCCCAGACTTGCTGACTGCTATGATATCAGGTAACCTTATATAAGCTATTCATTACCTTTACAATATTCTATAAAATATATAGCCTACTTTTTAGAATCTGGAGTAAAACATTAAAAATTATTTTTTGGAAATTTGAAAAGTAGACTTTTTAGATTAAGGAAAGATCACATTTACTCAAAGCAGAATGTCAATACATCCAATATGAGATTATGCACCTACACAATTTTCATTAAAGTATTTATATGAAGTTTAATTTTTATATAATATTGAATTCAATTTATATTGATTCATAAATACTGTCTCCACATAATCAGAAGAAATTTTACAAAAGGATCAATTAAGTAGCAAGGGCTTGAATAAGACTTTCTTGAGTGGCAAAATCAGATCTGAAAAAAATATTTCATCAAAACCCAACCTTGAAGATATTTTGTTTAAAACACAAAGCTTAGACTAAGTTTCAAGAGAGAGAAGTACTTAAGGAAGCGCCTGTCCTCTTGTCTGTTCAAATCATCATTCACTAGGATAATTATTATTTGGAAATGTGCCTGATTCATTTTCCTCACATGCTAACTGTGCATGGGATGGCATATCACAGCAATTACTGTCAAGAGAATTACTATTAAAAGAATCATTTCATTTCCCCTGTACTTATAGTGTTTTCACTTAAAACAGAAAGAATAAAAGTAGTCATTCTGTGCCTGCTATGGAGTGATCTGCCCCTAAAATCCTTACAGCTCCCTCTGTATTTCTTTCAGGTCTTGCTAATCAAATATCACGTTCTCATTAAAGATTTTCTTTTATACTTGTGTTAGGCTGCATTTTTGTTTACAACTACCTACTATCCCAGGATATTCTTGCCCAGTTGACTTCAGGTTTGGTCATGTGACTTGTTTTGTTCAATATGTGAGAAGATAAGTGACACACATATTTTCACAAGCAGAAACTTTAAGCATCTTCACATTGTTACTATCATCTCACTTCCCTCTGTCTAAATGCCTGTAATGATCTTTGTAGAAGCTGCTCTGTCAACCTGGGCTCCAGAGGAAGACATGAAAAAGAGCCATGCTTGACCTGTGATTCATGTGAAGTGTTATCAATAATTAAACTGATATTATAACAAACCTTGAAAATTTGCAGTTTTATTGATATCACATTATAATATACCCTATTTTCAGGGACACACCACCTCATACGATTTTTTTTTCATACCATTTTTTAATTTTCAACATATACATCTATATTTGTTTCTTGTCTGTTATTTTCATCCCTAAGAATATAAGCTTTATGAGGGTAGGGACTTTATTCTTCTCCTTGTTGAATCCCAGCACCTAGTTTAGTGACTATAGTAACTATTAGCCAGATGGAAGACACATGGAAGGAGGAAGGGCATTGCAAGCTAAAGTGCAAATCTCCCCAAAATGTCAGAGGAGAAATACAAGGTGCTGAATTGTATCAACTTTATTTAGCTTTTCCAGTCAGAGGAAGAAAATGAATCAAAGTGGGAAGGAAAGGAAATTGGAGAACTAGGTTATCTATTATAATTATCTATGAAGTTTGGAAATACTTAGGAGAGTAACATCACAAAGTAATTTGTTTGAACAGGGGGAGTTAATAATAACATAGAGATGTATTAACTGTAATACAGGAGTGGAGTGATGGGAAATATGATAGTAAAAGTTAAAGAGAACTATGAAGAATATAGGAATAACAAATGTAAAGAAAAACTAAAAATACAAAACAGCACTAGCACTAACATAACAGACCCAAGGAAGAGATGCAGCTCCTTCCCCCAATTCTCCCACCTTCTATCCAAGATGGAGACATAGACCTCATTTGAAGGCATGGTTCTAGTTCATTGCGTGGCAGAGAAGTTACTATGGTACTGCACCTGTAGAACTTGCTGGAAATATGTCCTCTAAGATGTGAGAAAGCTGTTGACTTAGCAGTGTCTTACTGAGGCACTCTGCTATAAAAATACCTATGAAAGTATAAAGTGAAATTCTGGTTGCTATGAACCACAAGACTGGGTGATGAAGAAACCAGCTAATGCCACCACATCAGAACAATGAAGAAAATTATTTTCTCTTACAGCATCTGTCCAACATCCTCTACTGCCAAAGCTTAAGATCATTCCAACTTGAGAAGATAATTAAAGGCCCTGGATAATTTTCACAGATCAGGCAATACGGAATGAATCTGGAGTCAAGAGGCAATATTTGGTAACTATCAGGTCAGGTGAAAGATTCTGATGATCATTCTAAGAAAAGGGGCATAATACCTTTGACAGATATAGAGCCATTAACAAGGCAGATTTAACAGATTTGATAACAATTGGATATGGAATTGAAGAGGAAAGAAGAGTAAAGACTCTTGCACTTCCATCAGGGATTATTGGTTCCCTGAGGTGTGAAATTCAAGAAGAAATGATCCCTTGGAGCCTCATCAAGAAGAGTGATGGGGAAGGAAGGAAGTAAAGTTGTAGACACACTGGATTAAAGATATGTGTTCAATATCTAGATGGAAGTAGACTATGGGTAATTGAATACAAAGATCTGGAGCTCAGGAGAGAGATTCAAACACATGCAGATTTTACATTTCCTATTTAAAATAATTGTTAAAGACCTGATACAGATATCAGCAGAGAGTTGCTAGGTAATATAGTATGAGTTGGATTATAAAAACCAAGAGGGAAAAGAATGAAAATAGAAAGCTGCCAAAGACAGGTACCCTAGAAAACATTAGTATTTAATGCCCTCTAGTTCTCTTAGTTTCTGCCAGTTAGGATGCTTAGTACCAAGTATTCTCTTTATAATGTCAGGAATTATACAGCACATGGAGAGTTTATCCTAATTGGGACATTCCATACATTTTTATATCTTCTTTTTCTGAACTATGGCAAACTATAGCATATGTGCTCTAGTACCTAAACCCAATAGTTACCCACAGTGTAGACAATAGACTTTTATAATTTCTCATATAATGACTGAATGATGTGAACTAGCAGGGAGCAACATCATCTTAATAAATCAAGAGAGATATCTGCATAGGGATTTATAGCTCTAGACAGAATTAACTGGCTCTCCCAGTGTGGGATTTCTTGAGGAAACATTTATAAATTGGTTAGAAGATCCCTTGGGGAAGTCAATGGTGTTAGAAAGCCTGTGGACAAGAAGGCCCACTGTCTCCCCTTCTGAGTACACCTGCTTTGGGCTCTTTCCTTATTACCATCAGAGTAGTCACAGCTCTGTCAATAATAATGAAAGCAAAAATTGTAAAGGAAAACAAGAAGAGAGGAACAGAAGAAGTGCCAAATGAAAATTAATAAGAAAAAAAGATTTAAAAAAAGAAAAAAAAGATAAAAGTAAAACTGATTTTTCAGAGCAAAATATAATAAAATATTAAGAAGTAATTTTAAACAAGTAAACATAAATAAAAAATAAAATACATAACCAAAGTCAAAAGTTAAGGCAATGAGATTTACTAACCATTATAACAAAAGCAATACACATTTTACAGTGTGAAAGAAGTGAAAAAATTTTAAAATCCTCAGCAAAATATTAATATGAACATACAAATTAATAACAATTATAAAATATAAAACTATAAGTCTATAAGCTAGGAAAATTTTAAAAACATATTTTCTAAAATGACAAAAATACTAGTTGATGAAATAAATACTAAAGACATAGAGGGAAGTCCAAGGTGACTTTATGAAATACATTCAAATAGTAGGCTGACAGGATAAAAATGACTAAATCAAACATAAGTAGGGCAGGGATTTGAATTCTCACTGTCTTTTATGTATCTGATTTCTGGTGTATCGTCCACCACCTTGAACTAACTTGGCCTAATCAATCTGAATAATGGCCTGCAGGCATATGGTCTTGCTACTTCAGCCTTCATTTCAAATCAGAGAAACATGAAGACCCCAGCCACCTATCCAGACATTCAGTGCTCTCAGAAACCCCAACAGTCTCAGAAATGGAGAAAGGGGAGATTTACTCATACATATTATAAGTCATTAGTGCATACGAAGCATAATTACAGAATAATACTGTTGGGAAAAAAAGTGAAAACATAAAGAATGAAAAAAAAAAAAAAAAGAATCCCTGGCAGTTAGTTCTGACATAGCTTATGGTGGAAAATTCCTATCTGTGTATTATATACTTATCTCAAAATGACTTAATTAATTTCTAGGTAATTTCCCTATGAACATTGTAAGCAAAGCAGTTTAGGCAGTGACCTATGTGCAATTTCAATTATTGACTCATGTTTTTGCCATGATTTAATAAATCACAGGAGCATTTATGATGTTAGAGTGAAATAAAATGTTTCAACATTATAAAGTTGTGGGTATGTACCTTAATTTTGCTCTAAGCTGCTTAAGAGTTTTACCCTCTACTATATCATGTCCCATAGGATACAATGTGTAAGCAAGGGTAGAATGTGTCTTGCAGGGCTATATTGAAGATTAAAAATAATACAAATGAACATCTAGCAAAGAGAGTGAATTACACTCCTCATTTTTGTTGTTACACTTAAAGCTACTGAGTTTGGACTGTAGCCTACCACACTCCTCCATCCATGGGATTTTCCAGACAAGGGTACTGGAGTGTGTTGCGATATCCTTCTCCAGGGAATCTTCCTGACCCAGGGATTGAACCCAGGTCTCCTGCATTGTAGGCAGACGCTTTACCATCTGAGCCACCAGGGAAGTCTTAAATAAGTTAAAATAAGTTCTGTGCTAATTCATTTAGTCAACTGTCTTTTGCATTAGTACATTCTTATTCAGTAGCTAGTGTTGTCAAATCAATTGGTCAGATGACCGTTCTTAAAAAGATAAGGGGACATGGCAAGTCAGACAGAACAGGGGCATAGCACATGTGGAAGTTAGTTATTTAGCACAATAGGATTTGCCTTTAAGGTAAGAAAAGTTGTTTTAAGTATCATTGATTTTTACTTGGAAAATGTGTCCTATTGATTTTTCCATCTAGACCCTTAACTATGGCTTTTAATATACCATTCTTATCTATAATGATGACCAATGGAAATGATGGTTCAGGTAGGGAAAGGGTAAAACTAGGCTTTAAGAAATACTACCTAAAAGGGCTCCCTACTACACACACATGATTGTACTTCAAAGTGCTACTTATTTCTATAGTGGGAAATAAGGGTCTTAGCTTTTTGAAACCATGTGGCAAGTATAAAAAGTAAGCAACTGAATTTGCTGTTTCCAAATATCTATGCTTTGGGGCAAATAATTCCTGGGTTTCTGCCAGAAATAAAGTTCAATTATTTGGAGGAGCTGGTTGTTTGAATTTCTGTATTTCTTTTAATCAGGCTTTGTTTCTCCCAGCTGTCATTAGTTGGTTCTACTTTATTACACTTTGAGACGTGGCATTCACGCTTTTGGAAATGCATTTATTCAGTCAGTGTAAGAAACAAACAATAACAAAACTGCTGGAATTCTGAAGAACATTGCTTATCATTTGGCATTGTACAGTCAATATTCGTTGTGCTTCAAAGAACCTACTTCTACAGTGTTACCCAGTGTAGCCTCTGTAGACAATGCCTACCATTCCTTTCTCTGTGCATCTTTCCTACTTTTCTTTCTTATCTCTCTTTCTTTTACTCTCTCCTTTCTTTACTTTCTTTCTTTTCCCTTACTCTGTCCTCCCTTTTCTCCCGTATTTCCTTCCTCTTTTCTGGCTTTCTTCTATCTTGTTTTCATTCAAATTTAAAAGCTCCAAAGAAATAATTTACATAAAACTTCAATATTTGTGGAAAAGGATTTTCAAGAAATAAAGTTTATTATTTGAACAGAATAGAATGAAATTGCAAGGACAATTATGTTAACATGATAATAAATATGATTCTTTATTTCAATAGCTTATGATTTTAGCTTTGCACCATGAAACGATCTCCTCTTAAGCAAATCTTAAGTTCTCTGGGAATTTTCAGATTCATTTATCAATAGAATATTTTAGTTAAGAGTACTAAATTTATCTTTTCCCAGACATTGATTATTGCCTGAAAGGAAGAAAGGTTACAAGAACAAAAAAAAAGCATGTAATATCTGGACAAGTTATTAAACCATAGAATATTGAATTTATTATCATTCACAATATTAAAATTTTAACTATGAGGTTTAAGATATTCCTTAAAATATATTCTATAGAAGAAAAATCCCAAGTTTATGCATTAACATATTAGTTAACTAAGTAGTATCATTTATATAAGCTGTTTTGGATAAAGTCAGACACCTATTATTCAAATATTGTTGGCCATTTAGTCTTCCCTGATGGTTCAGCTGATAAAGAATCCACCTGCAATGCAGGAGGCCTGGGTTCAATCCCTGGGTTTAGAAGATCCCCTGTAGAAGGGAACAGCTATCCACTCCAGTATTCTGGCCTGGAGAATTCTATGCATTGTATAGTCCATGGGGTCAACAAAGAGTTGGACATGCTTGAGTGACTTTCACTTTCACTTTTCAGCCCTCATTGTATGCTTGATGAACACTGAGATAATGTAAATTACTTGTGGTCAAACAGCAACAATTTACTCCTTTTCCTCTATCAGTCTGGTGGCCCTTTATTTTTTTTTTTTAATTGGATATACTGTCTTTAAGAAGATGGCATACCAGAATTGAAAGAGACACGTGTACCCCAATGTTCATTGCAGCACTGTTTATAATAGCCAGGACATGGAAGCAACCTAGATGTCCATCAGCAGATGAATGGATAAGAAAGCTGTGGTACATATACACAATGGAGTATTACTCAGCCATTAAAAAGAACACATTTGAATCAGTTCTAATGAGGTGGATGAAACTGGGGCCTATTATACAGAGTGAAGTAAGTCAGAAAGAAAAACATCAATATAGTATACTAATGCATACATATGGAATTTAGAAACATGGTAACAATAACCCTGTATACGAGACAGCAAAAGAGACACTGATGTATAGAACAGTCTTTTGGATTCTGTGGGAGAGGGAGAGGGTGGGATGATTTGGGAGAATGGCATTGAAATATGTATAATATCATATGTGAAATGAGTTGCCAGTCCAGGTTCGATGCAAGATACTGGATGCTTGGGGCTGGTGCACTGGGACGACCCAGAGGGATGGTATGGGGAGGGAGGAGGGTTCAGGATGGGGAACACATGTATACCTGTGGCAGATTCATTTTGATATATGGCAAAACCAATACAATATTGTAAAGTTAAATAAAATTAAATTAAAAAAAAAGATGGCATACAAAATTGGCTTATTTAAATTAAGAGGTAAGTAGAAGAGTCAGGCAATGAGATCACCTTCCAATACAAGTAGGAGTTGTATGTGGAATACGGTAGTCAGTGGGAGGCTAGCTTCTGGTGAGGTGACAAAATTTTAATGGATTTGAAAAGCAATTCTCTGTCCCTCTACAATTTCATTCTGCATAACTCTAGGGGAAAGGTAAAACAACTTGAACCTATTACAGAGAAGTGATTATGGCATAAACTTTAAACAGGCTTGATGTACCTGTTTGGAACTATGGTGAGGGAAGGGTATGAGTGTCAAAAAGAGTGATTCTCAAGGAACTAATTTTCCCAAAATTAAAGCAAAATTAAAGATTATTAATTATACAGTCTAAGGTTGAATTTATTTATTCTTGCATATTTATTTAAAAACAAATCGTTAGGAGTGAATTTCAAAGGAAGTAGTTCAAAAAGAGTAATAATTATTTATGTATCTGGTTATTTCCTCTAATCTTCAGCAGTCTTCCCATTCAAAGAAACAGAACATTTAAAAAGGCATACTATACAAAGTTACCTTTTTTTTTTTTTTTTGGACCAATGAAACTGTAAAAGTGATGATCAAAACTGTGGATCTTCAGAAAAGCTTGAGGCGATTTTGGATTCAAACATTTTATTAAAAAAAAAAAAAACAGACTTTCTTTCTCACATAGTGCACCAACTGTGAGGAGATACCCCACATCCAAGAACAAAGGAGAAGCTCCAGCAAATGGTAGGAGGGGAAAAATCATGTTTAGAATCAAACCCCATACCCTCTAGAAACGCTCAGAGTGCTCAAACAAACCTTGTTTGCACCAGGACCCAGAGACCCCACAAAGCCTGAGACAGGCTGTGTTTGAGTGTTTCCTGTGGAGGTACAGCTCAGCAGTGGACTGCTGCAGGGGCAGAGGCTCTGGGTACAGCAGACCTGGGTATGGCATAAGCCCTCTTGGAGAAGGTCACCATTAATAACGCCATAGAGCCATCAGAACTTAAACAGGACTGGGAAACAAACTCTTGGTGGGCAAAAACAGAACCTTGTGTGCACCAGGACCCAGGAAAAAGGAGCAGTGAGCCCACAAGAGACTGAGCCAGACTTGCCTGAAAGTGTCCAGGAGTCTCCGGTGGAGGCGTGGGTCAGTGGTGGCCTGCTGCAGGGCTAGGAACACTGAGTGTAGCAGTGCATGCATGGGACCTTTTGAAGGAAGTCACCATTATCTTCATTACTCCCACCATAGTTTGGCCCCAGGTAAATAACAGGCAGTGAACATAGCCATACCCATTAACAGAAAATTGGATTAAAGATTTAATGAACATGGCCCTGCCCATCAGAACAAGACCCAATTTCCCCCTCAGTCAGTCTCTCCCATCAGGAGGCTTCCATAAGCCTCATACTTTTCTCCATCAGAGGGCAGACAGACTGAAAACCACAATCGCAGGAAACTAACCAATCTGATTACATGGACCGCAGCCTTGTCTAACTCAGTGAAACTATGAACCATGCCGTGTAGAGCCACCCAAATGGACAGGTCATGGTGGAGAGTTCTGACTTCTCCATGTGGTCCACTGGGGAAGGGAAAGGCAAACCACTTCAGTATTCTTGCCTTGAGAACCCCATGAACTGTATGAAAAGGAAAAATGATAGGACACTGAAAGATGAACTCCCCAGGTCGGTAGGTGCCCAATATGATACAGGAGATCAGTAAAGAAATAACTCCAGAAAGAATGAAGAGACAGAGTCAAAGCAAAAATAACACCCAGTTGTGGATATGATGGGTGATGGAAGTAAAGTTTGAGGATGTAAAGAGCAACACTGCATAGGAACTAAGGAATGTCAGGTCCATGAATCAAGGCAAATTGGAACTGATCAAACAGGAGATGGCAAGAGTGAACACTGACATTTTAGGAATCAGCGAACTAAAATGGACTGGAATGGGTGAATTTAACTCATATGACCATTATATCTACTACTGTGGGCAAGAATCCCTTAGAAGAAATGGAGTAGCCATCATAGTCAACAAGAGTCCAAAATGCAGTACTTGGAGGCAATCTCAAAATGACAGAATGAACTCAGTTTGTTTCCAACATAAACCATTCAATATCACAGTAATCCAAGTCAATGCCCCAACTGGTAACACTGAAGAAGCTGAAGTTGAACGATTCTATGAAGACCTACAAGATTTTCTAGAACTAACACCCAAAAAAGATGTCCTCTTCATTATAGGGGACTGGAATGCAAAAGTAGGAAGTCAAGAAACACCTGGAGTAACAGGCAAATTTGGCCTTGGAGTACAAAATGAAGCAGAGCAAAGGCAAATAGTGTTTTGCCAAGAGAACACACTAGTCATAGCAAACACCCTCTTCTAACAACACAAGAGAAGACTCTACACATGGACATCACCAGATGGTCAACACAAAAATCAGATTGATTATATTCTTTGCAGCCAAAGATGGAGAAGTTCTATACAGTCAGCAAAAATAAGACCAGGAACTGACTCTGGCACAGACCATGAGCTCCTTATTGACAAATTCAGACTTAAATTGAAGAAACTAGGGAAAACCATTAGACCATTCAGGTATGACCTAAATCAAATCCCTTATGATTATACAGTGGAAGTAAGAAATAGATTTAAGGGACTAGATATGATAGAATGACTGAAGAAATATGGGTGGAGGTTCGTGTCATTGTACATGAGACAGTGATCAAGACCATCCCCAAGAAAAAGAAATGCAAAAAAAGCAAAATGGATGTCTAAGGAGGCCCTACAGGCAGCTGAGAAAAGAAGAGGAGCTAAAGGCAAAGGAGAAAAAGAAAGATATACCCATTTGAATGCAGAGTTCCAAAGAATAGCACGGAAAGATAAGAAAGCTCTCCTCAGCGATCAATGCAAAGAGATAGAGGAAAACAATAGAATACGAAAGACTAGAGATCTCTTCAAGAAAATTAGAGATACCAAGGGAATATTTCATGCAAAGATAGTCATAATAAAGGACAGAAATGGCATGGACCTAACAGAAGCAGAAGATATTAAGAAGTGGTGTCAAGAATATATGGAAGAATGATACAGAAAAGATCTTCACGACCCAAATAATCACGATGGTGCGATCAACAACCTAGACCCAGACATCCTGGAATGAGAAGTCAAGTGGGCCTTAGGAAGCATCACTACGAACAAAGCTAGTGGACGTGATAGAATTCCAGTTGGGCTATTATTTCAAGTCTTCAAAGATCATGCTGTGAACATGCTACACTCAATATGCCAGCCCATCTGGAAAACTCAGCAGTGGCCACAGGACTGGAAAAGGTCAGTTTTCATTCCAATCCCTAAGAAAGGCAATGCCAAAGAATGCTCAAACTACCACACAATTGCACTCATCTCACACGCTAGCAAAATAATGCTCAAAATTCTCCAAGGCAGGCTTCAACAGTATGTGAACTGTGAACTTCCAGATGTTTAAGCTGGATTTAGAAAAGGCAGAGGAACCAGATATCAAATTCCCAACATCCACTGGATCACTGAAAAAGCAAGACAGTTCTAGGAAAACATCTACCTTTGCTTTATTGACTATGCCAAAGCCTTTGCCTGTATGGATTGCAACATACTATGGAAAATTCTTACAGAGATGGGAATACCAGACCACTTGACCTGCCTCTTGAGAAATCTGTATGCAGGTCGAGAAGCAGCAGTTAGAAGTGGACACGGAACAGCAGACTGGTTCCAAATAGGGAAAGGAGTACGTCAAGGCTGTATATTGTCACCCTACTTATTTAACTTACATGCAGAGTACATCATGAGAAATGCTGGGCTGGAGGAAGCACAAGCTGGAATCAAGATTGCCAGGAGAAATATCAATAACCTCAGATATGCAGATGAAACCACCCTTATAGAAGAAAGTGAAGAAAAACTAAAGAGCCTCTTGAAAGTGAAAGAGGAGAGGAAAAAAATTGGCTTATAACTCTACATTTAGAAAACTAAGACCATGGCATCTGGACCCATCACTTCTTGGAAAATAGATGGGGAAACAATGGAAACAGTGATTGACTTTATTTTTTTGGTTTCCCAAATCACTGCAGATGGTGACTGCAGCCATGAAATTAAAAGACACTTGCTCCTTGGAAGAAAAGTTATGACCAAACTAGACAGCATAATAAAAAGCAGAGACATTACTTTGCCAACAAAGGTCCATCTAGTCAAAGCTATAGTTTTTCCAGTGGTCATGTTTGGATGTGAGAGTTTGACTATAAAGAATGCTGAGCATCAAAGTATTGATGCTTTTGAATTGTGGTGTTGGATAAGACTCTTGATGGTCCCTTGGACTTCAAGGAGATCCAACGGGTCCATCCTAAAGGAAATCAATCCTGAGTATTCATTAGAAGGACTGATGCTGAAGCTGAAACTCCAATCCTTTGGCCACCTGATATGAAGAACTGACTCACTGGAAAAGACCCTGATGCTGGAAAAGACTGAGGGCAGGAGGAAAAGGGGATGACAGAGGATGATATGGCTGAATTGCATCCCCAACTCAATGGACATGAGTTTGAGTAAACTCCAGGAGTTGGTGATGGACAAGGAGGCCTGGCGTGCTGCAGTCCATGGGGCTGCAAAGAGTCGGACATGACTAAGTGACTGAACTGAACTGAACTGCACCTGTTTTTGCTTACTATGTCACAAAGTTAATATGCATGCAATAAGATCTCTAAAGCAGACAAGTAGATCATAACCAGTCACAAACCTTCAATTTTGCCCTGAAGACCTGCACTCTGGCACCAGTAGTCTAATTCCTCTTACAGCTCTAATATCAGCAGTGTCATTTAAATTCGCACACTTAAATATGATATTAACAGTATTTATTCTCAGAAAACCTGGTAACTATAAATGAACCTTTGTTAAATCCTTGGATCTTCAACCACATAAATCCTTTTCTAAAGCAATCAGTAATCCATTCAACCTTAAAATATTATTGATGTGGCATGCTATATTTACAAAGCATTCTATTTTTTCACAATACCTTTTCCTTAACATCTTCTGGCATTTTATTCCTTGCTCTTTTTTGAAAGAAAATTGGAGAAAAATAGGATCTAACATTACTGAGTATTATTACTTTATTAATCTTCATTTTCTATAGACTCTCTCATCTTCTCTGACACGATTCACCCACAAAATTATTATTTTATGAAAAGCAACAAGAATTATAACAAGGGATACCTTTGTTTCTCCAGAAGTGTTTTGGTAATTAGAAACATGAAGACAGCTTTGTTCTCTAAGAACACTTCTGAGGAAAATGTTTCAAGCATATTTTTCTGAGCTGTCATGACTTAGTACACCAACCAGTCTTCATGACATGCTCTGAATCAGATATCCCTAAGTAATAAAGCAGCAGTTTTTCCTCCAAACTAATGTTTGCCAAACCTTTATCAGTATAATAAACATTAAACAGATCATATGAGTTGAAAAAAGACACTAGTTCTTAAAATGATATTATCTCCATTCAAATTAATTTTAACAGAGCTGAAGTCAATTTCTCCTAGCAGATACAGCTGTCATCAGAATCAACAGTAGCTGGTACTGAATGATCTGTTACCTAGTGGTTAAGAGATGCACTATACGCATTTGGGAAGCTTTTGATCATGTTATATGTGGAATTTGATCTATGCTACCACTTGATGCCTATTTCTTATATTTTATTAAATGTCCGTAGTACAAAGAGATCAAGTATAGCTATTTAGTATAGTCTATAAAATGTGCACAGTGGAGATTTTTAATTTTTTTGGCCACATACAAAGTAAAATCTTAAGAGGGAAAGTATATGACCTAAGAGCAAAGTTTGGTTTAATAGGTAAGAACAGAATCACTGGGAAATCACAAGAAAGACTTGTAGTAGTAAAGGGAGATGAAGAAGCTCACATGTCATGCAGCAGACACGCTCGATCTGTAGAAACAACACAACAGCCAAGGGAAAACCCAGGTCACTGTGTAAATGACTGGGATTTCATTTTGATCCAGTAGGACAACTGGTTAGCACACAAAGACCTGGACTTAAAAATCATGCAAATCACTAGAATCTGTACTCTTTTTGGTTTGTTTGTTTTATTTTTTCCTTTTTGAATAATCAAGTGAACTGATAGTATAAGGAAAAGAGATTTCAATGTCTAAACCAGGTGTCAGTAGATGTTTTCCATAAAGATTCAGATATAAATATCTTAGGCTGTATAGGCCTTTCAATTTCTGTTACAATTACTCAAATTTATCCTTGCAGTGTGAATGCAACCATAAGCAATACATAAACAAATGAACATGGCCATGTGTTAAGGTGCTTCATTTGTGTCCAAACTTCACGAACCAATGGACGGAAGCCCACCCATGGGGCTCCTCTGTTCATGGGACATTCCACGCAAGAATACTGTAATATTGTAATGCCAGCCCTTCTCCAGAGGATCTTCCTGACCTAGGGCTCAAATCTGCATCTCTTACATCTCCTGCATTGGCAGGCAAGCTCTTTACCACTAGTGTCACCTGGGATACCCTAATAAAGCTTTATGGACACAAATTTGAATATTCATATAGTACAAAATGGACAGAGGAGCTTCGTGGGCTACAGTTAACGGGGTTGCAAAGAGTCAGACACGACTGAGCAACTAAGCACAGCACAACACATGGTAGAAACTATTCTTTTTCTTCAACCATTTAAAACCATGTAAAAACTTTTTAAGTTCTCAGAATTCACAAAGACACTGGCCAGCTGTGACCTATGGGCTGTAGCTGCTGGCTCACAATCTAGAGAAATATTATAAAACCTATGTTATAAGTGAGCATGTTGGATGCTGGGAATATACAAAACAATAGCATCAACAACTTGAAATAGTCTCAGTTTTTCTGACACAAGAGCCTGTGACTTAATTTAGTGACAAAAAAGAACTTAAATTTGGCAGCTTGTCCTAGGACACTTTCTATTTGTTTGTACTTGCTCCAACTACTATAACCACTGTTATAAAACTATCTGAGGGACTAGATGGATATTTTTAAATACTTAGCTATGTCTTATTCTGCGAAATACACATAGATAATGTAAGTCTGAGAAATGGAAAAATGTGTCTTATTATATGATAGTTATTTGAATTTCAGGCTGTAGTGCCAAGACGAAAGTAGCATATTTAATTTTAAAGAACACTTAACATTTTAAGGTAGTATGTGCCATGGTTAAGGGAATGTTTTATAGAAACAGATTGTGTAGACATAAGTCAAAATTCTCATATTTATTACCATGTGACTTTGAACAGGTTACTTTCATAAACTTTTGCCTTAGTTTATTTATCTACAAAATGGAGATATTCCATAGGGTTTTTTTTTTTTTTTTTTGAGTTCACTTATATAAAATGCTTAGGAAAAGGACTGACACAAAGTAAGCCTTATAAAGTTTGGTTTGCTATCATTGCCAGAAGCACCCTCTCATGTCTAATTTCTTCTTTCTCAGAAAGTCCTTTTGTGTAAGCAAATAATAAATCCCCCCGAAGCACACACATAAACACATGATTTTGGTTGGCATGATAAATTAAGTGATCCAGATAAACTTCCTTTAGATGAAATTTAACACTTATCTTGATCAGCCATCACTATAACACCAATGTCCTAGCTATATTCTTTATTTCAATATGAATAATAGAACTTATTTTAAAATATAAAAGAATATTTAATCTCTTAGAGGGTATAATAGAGATGAAGTTATATCTTACACTGAATAGACATTTAAATGGTTAGTTTAAGTATATGGGTTTAAGCAAAATCAATTACCTTTAATTACACTGAAAATTTTGCCTGAAAGGACTTGGATAATTTTATTTTATTGACAGGTTATTCTTCCTCTTATTTAAATGACTCAGTATTCTGATAAAAATATGTGCATTTCTAATTTTAGTATAATATTTATATTTATTCTACATCAAAATTCATTAAGAGAGGTTATGAATACAAGCAATGGCCCCCTAACTTTCATAGACATGAGTTAGTCTTATTGGTAAGGTATTTCAATGAATAGTGAATAAAACTAGAAGAAAATAACAGAAGGGGAAAGACTAGAGATCTCTTCAGGAAAACTGGTGATTCAAGGGAACATTTCAACCAGGACAGAAACAATAGAGACCTAGTAAATGCTAAAGGAATCAAGAAGAGATGGAAAGAATACATGGAAGAACTGCACAAAAAAGATCTTAATGACTCATATTACTGTGGTCAGTCACCCAGAGCCAGACATTCTGGACTATGAAGTCAAGTGGGCCTTAGGAAGCACTGCTATTAATAAAGCTAGTGGATGTGGTGGAATTCCAGTAGAGCTATTCAAAACCCCATAGGATGATGCTATCAAGGTGTTGCATTCAATATGTCATCAAATCTGGAAGACCCTGCAGTGGCCACAGGACTGGAAGATTCAATCCTCATTCCAATTCCCAGGAAGGGTAGTACTAAAGAATGTTCAACCCATCAGACAATTGCACTCATCTCCCATGCCAGTAAGGTCATACTTTATCATAAATGGATGTTGAATTTTGTCAAAGGCTTTCTCTGCATCTATTGAGATAATCATATGGTTTTTATTTTTCAATTTGTTAATGTGGTGTATTACATTGATTGATTTACGGATATTGAAGAATTCTTGCATCCCTGGGATAAAGCTCACTTGGTCATGGTGTATGATCTTTTTAATGTGTTGTTGGATTCTGATTGCTAAACTTTTGTTAAGGATTTTTTCATCTATGTTCATCAGTGATATTGGCCTGTAGTTTTCTTTTTTTGTGGCATCTTTGTCAGGTTTTGGTATTAGGGTGATGGTGACCATGTCATAGAATGAGTTTGGAAGTTTACCTTCCTCTGCAATTTTCTGGAAGAGTTTGAGTAGGATAGGTGTTAGCTCTTCTCTAAATTTTTGGTAGAATTCAGCTGTGAAGCTGTCTGGACCTGAGCTTTTGTTTGCTGGAAGATTTTTGATTACAGTTTCAATTTCCGTGCTTGTGATGGGTCTGTTAAGATTTTCTATTTCTTCTGGTTCAGTTTTGGAAAGTTGTACTTTTCTAAGAATTTGTCCATTTCTTCCACGTTGTCCATTTTATTGGCATATAATTGCTGATAGTAGTCTCTTATGATCCTTTGTATTTCTGTGTTGTCTGTTGTGATCTCTCCATTTTCATTTCTAATTTTATTGATTTGATTTTTCTTCCTTTGTTTCTTGATGAGTCTGGCTAATGGTTTGTCAATTTTATTTATCTTCTTAAAGAACCAGCTTTTGGCTTTGTTGATTTTTGCTATGGTCTCTTTTGTTTCTTTTGCATTTATTTCTGCCCTAATTTTTAAGATTTCTTTACTTCTACTAACCCTTCTACTAACAAGAAAAAAGTCAAATAAATAACCTAACTCTACACCTAAAGCAACTAGAAAAGGAAGAAATGAAGAACCCCAAGGTCATACTTTAAATCTTACATGTTAGGCTTCAGCATTATGTGAACTAAGAACTTCTAGATGTCCAAGCTGGGCTTAGAAAAGGCAAAGGAATCAGAGATCAAATCATCAACGTTCGCTGGATCACAGAGAAAGCAAGGGAATTCCAGCAAAACATCTACCTCTGTTTCATTGACTACACTAAAGCCTTTGACTGTGTGGATCACAACAAACTATGGAAAACTCTTGAAGAGATGGGAATACCAGACCATCCTACCTGTCTTCTGAGAAACCTGTATGCAAGTCAAAAAGCAACAATTAGAACCCTGTATGGAGCAACTGACTGGCTCAAGACTGAAAAAGGAGTATGGCAGGGCTGTCTGCTGTCACCCTGTCTGTTTAACATATATGCAGAGCACATCATGAGAAATGCCAGGCTGGATGAGTTAAAGCTGGAATCAAGAGGGGTGGGAGAAACATCAACAACCTCAGATATGTAGATGATACCACTCTTAATGGCAGAAACCAAAGAAGAACTGAAGAGTCTCTGAATGAGGGTGAAGGAGAGTGAAATAGCAGGCTTAAAACTAAACATTAGAAAAACTAAGATCATAGCATCCAGCTGCATTGCTGCTGAAGCTGCTAAGTCGCTTCAGTTGTGTCTGACTCTGTGCGACCCCATAGATGGCAGCTCAACAGGCTCCCCCATCCCTGGGATTCTCCAGGCAAGAACACTGGAGTGGGTTGCCATTTCTTTCTCCAATGCATGAAAGTGAAAAGTGAAAGTGAAGTTGCTCAGTTGTGTCTGACTCTTAGCCACCCCATGGACTGCAGCCCACCAGGCTCCTCCATCCATGGGATTTTCCAGGCAAGAGTACTGGAGTGGGGTGCCATTGCCTTCTCTGGCTCCATTACTTCATGGTAATTAGAAGGGGAAATTGTGGAAGTAGTGACATATTTCCTCTTCTTGTGCTCTTTTTTCACTGTGGATGGTGCCTGCAGCCATGAAATCAGAAAGTGATTGCTTCTGGGCAGGAAAGCTGTGACAAACCTAGACAGTTTGTTGAAAAGCAAAGACATTACTCTGACAACAAAGGTCCACGTAATCAAGGCTATGGTTTCCCCAGTGGTCACATACGGTCCTGATAGCTGGGCTGTAAAGAAGACTGAGCACCAAACAATTGATGCCTTCAAACTGTGGTACTGAAGCAGACTCCTGAAAGTCCCTTGGACAGCGAGGAGATCAAACCAGTCAATCTTAAGGGAAATAAACTGAATACTTATTGGAAGGGGTGATGCTGAAGCTACAATATTTTGGTCATCTGATGAGAAAAGCGGACTCACTGGAAAAGTCTCTGATGCTGGGAAAGATTGAGTGCAGACGTTGAACAGGGCATGAGAGGATGAGATGACTGGATGACATAACCGATGCAATGGGTGTGAACTTGGGCAAACTTCAGGAGATGGTGAGAGACAAGAAGGCCTGGCATGCTGCAATCTATGGGGTCGCAAAGAGTTGGACACAGCTTGGTTACTGAACATTTATTTCAATAATTGGGTTGTAGTTTTCAGATTAAAATATTTATATATGGTACTTGACAGCACTGCCACTAAAGTATAAAACATTTTATCATCTTGTACCATTTTAAAAATAAATTCTAAAATGAATGCTTACATTTTAACATTATACAAAATCCAATTTTTGAGATACAACTAATAAAGCAACCACAAAAACAAAACATAGTAAAAATCCAGATAAACCACAAAATGCAGATATATATATACATGGGGCTTGCCAGGTGGTGCGAGTGGTAAAGAATCCACCTGCCAATTCAGGAGAAACAGGTTTGATTTCTGGGTCAGGGAGATCCCCTGGAGGAAGACATGGAAACCCACTCCAGTATTTTGCCTGAAAAATCCCATAGACAGAGAAGTCTGGCAGGCTACAATCAATGGGGTCATCAATGGGGTCACAAAGAGTCAGACACAACTGAGCAACTGAGCATACAAACACACACACACACACACACATACATATGATACACACATTCTTTTGTCCAGTTTCCTATATCCTTTTCAGAACAGAAATGGATATAAATATTTACACAAAACACACTTAACCTAAATTTATCTTTTTTTAACCTATTAGCTATCTGTTAATCTTACTGTCCTTAGGTGATAGAACTTAAAAGATTTAAAAAGAATTTAAAGCTTATGCTGTGTCTTTAAGACTGTGCTGAAAATACAGGTCATAGAATTTGCATGCAAAGTTTGCATTGTTAGTCCAAGTCTCTTGCCCACTATACAAGAGATGACCTGTATTAAATTACACTACAGCATAATCTGATGATGACATTTTTGTCTGACATGATTGGGGAATACATATACTGAATTTTTCAAAAGTAGAAATTGACTTTTGGGTCCCTGAGAAACATTTACTTTAATCATTTTCTTGATAGAAATCTTCTGGAAGACTATTAACACTTCCTTACATTCTTAAAAAGAGGCGACTGAAGGGAATTTGCTCTTATCTTGATCATTTACAGCCTCCATCTTGAATATCCATCATAGCCTGTGGTAATGCCTCACCTGTCAAGCTTTCAGCTGTCAAGGTCTGCCATCATCCTACTTGCCTCTAAAAGCTTTCTGTTCCAATTCCTCTCAATGACTCTGGGTCAGAGAACCAGACGACCAAGGCTTTAAAGATTATATGTAAAGATCCTAAGTTTCCTAACTATAAAGTTGCTATACCAGACCTGTAGTTTCTCAATACTGACTGCATATTTGAATTACTTGGGGACCATTAAAAATAAATAAATAAACACTGCTCAGATTCCACAACAGATTCTGTTTAATAGATGTGAAATGGAGCTTCACCATTGGTATTTTCAAAATGCCCCTAAAATGTTATGCTTGCTCTATTTTGTTTTTCAGCCAGGTTTGTGATAGCAGTAGATAATGTATAAAATATCTTTAAATCTGAAATATATTGTTTTCACAGTTACAAGAACCAGTAAATCTCTAAATGAAGGTCTAAACCCTATACTCTATTTAGTTTCTGGCTAAGTAGAATATATATATGTGTGTGTGTTTGTGTGTCTGTGTCTGTGTGTGCGTGCTCAGTTGCTCAGTAGGGTCTGACTCTTTGCAACCGCAGGGACTGTGGCACACCATGCTCCTCTATCCATGGGATTCTCCGGGCAATAGTACTGGAATGGGTTGCCATTTCCCCCTCCAGGGGATACTCCAGACCCAGGGATTGAACCTGCAGCTCCTGCATTGGCAGACACGTACTTTATCACTGAACCACCTGGAAAGCCCATACATATGTATACACACAGATATAGGTATGTGTGTATATACATATATACACACACACACACACACATGTATATACATATACATATATATATATATACTCACATGTGTGTGTGTGTGTGTGTATATACATATATTTCTTCAAGTCATCATTTGAAACTAGTATACAGTTCTGCATAGTTAGGTAAAGTCTTCCTATTTTCATCAAAACTACTCAGTATTTCCTCTCTAATTTTTAAAATTACCCTCCACATATCTCCAACTAAATTCTTAGATTTAGGTTGCAAAAACTTAAGCAATGAATGTAGCAATCTAACACTTTGAAAGTGTCCCCATATATATAATTTTATATCTTTAATATTACAACAAATTATTTTGACAATAATCTTCCCTTCTTTCCTTGACAACTTTTTATTTCTATTGCTATGTGTTCCCTATTCACAGATAGAGGAAAACAAAACAAAAAATCTTCTATTTCAATGGAGTTCATAGGTGAATATGAAAAAAAGCAACAAGCAAGCAGACAGCTGTGATTTATGTGCTAGAGATATTGTAGATTACTGTAACAGTACAGATTGGGTGCAACTAAACCAACCTGGCAAAGATAATGACTCCTAGAGGAAGTTAAGGTTGAATTTAATCTTGAAAAACCCATCCAGGTAAAGAAGGAAAGGGTCAGAGGAAAGACACTATCAGAAGAAAAATATGTGCCACTTTAAAAAGATTTATCAGTATAGAATACTCTGGGGGATTTCAAGCATGGATTAGATATGAGTGTTGGGTAGAAAAAAAAAAGAACAAAATATAAAAAGTTGAGTCTTAAAGAAGCAGTTAGTTTGGAGCTAGTGTATGGAGGAACCTAAATGTCCTATCAAATATGTAACATTTTTAGTATAATCACAATAGGAGGGCACTGAAGAATCTTAATGTACAATCTAAACACATAAGTAATTCACATTTCATGGCAAAACATTCAAACAGGATTGTTATTTAACTATATTACCATTTATGCATTTTTACAAAATAATGACACACCCTGGGTGAGTAACCATTTGGAAGTAACCATTTGGAAGTCATTGTAATAATCATGAATAATCAATAATCATTTATCTTTTTGGAGAATCTATGTAGATGGATTTGCTATTTATAAACACTGAGGCATGCAACAGAGGAGTAAAACTGAAGAGAATGGAAAAGATAATTTTTACTTCATCTTGTTGATGCTGATAATGATATAGTCAATTAAATATATTCCATATGTATATATTGCTTCCCTGGTGGCTCAGATGGTAAAGAGTCCGCCTGTAACGCAGGAGACCTGGGTTTGATCCTGGGTCAGGAAGACCCCCTGGAGGAGGGCATGGCAACCCACTCCAGTATTCTTGCCTGGAGAATCCCATGGACAGAGGAGGCTGGCGGGCTGCAGTCCATGGGGTCGCAAAGAGTCGGGCACGACTGAGTGAATAAGCGCAGCACATAGGTATATACTGAAACCACGTACAAGCCTCTGTGTCCTTGTATTCTGAAGTGAAACGCTGACTCAAGAGTTAATGATTGGAAAATGTGAAGATGCATAAACCAAGAAGAGCTCTTGGGCTGGGAAACCGGTGACAGTTTAGACTATAATCCTGCCACATAGCAGAATCACCAAACTCCCAGTTCCCTGAAAGATACAAATACAGGCCTGACATACATTCTTAAGTCATTTTTTACAGGAAACAGATGACCCCACCAGATGAAAACTGATGACCACAAGAACACAGACCCTGGACTGTTTGAAACAAGAAGATTGGTGATGCTAGAAGCTTCACCTTGATGCCAAAGCATCCAAGAACTGTCTATGAGCTGATAACGCCCTGCTCCTTGAATACTATGAAACACCTCACTATCTCTCCAGGCTGGGTCACACACTCTTGAGCACATTAGCCTGCTGTGGTCCCTTTTGCCTGGCAAAGAAATAAAAGCTATTCTTTTCTACTTCACTCAAAACTCTATCTTCATGTTTCTATTTGGCACTGCGAACACAGGCTGAGTTTCAGCAACAATACTAAGGACCTGAACCCAAGAGAGAAAGACAGCATATGAACATGAAGAAACAAGTCCACAGGGTATTTGACACTATAGTTTTATAAAGTGAATATAGAGATTGAGATTAAAGGACAGAATTCTCAAAAGCATAAATATTTAATACGCAGGTGAAGGGACACAGCTCCGTAAAAGGTGAAGAAGAAATAACTAGAAAGGTAAGAGAAAAATCAAGGGAGACCAATATTAGGGAATCTCCAATAGGATACTGTTTCCAGATTGTGAGTTGTGAGGAATATCAAATGTTGTACAACTGTGGAGAGACTGTTTATAGCGACAGAGCAGAGGAGAACAGCCAGAATGC
Organism: Bos javanicus; assembly: GCF_032452875.1. Lineage (NCBI taxonomy): Eukaryota > Metazoa > Chordata > Mammalia > Artiodactyla > Bovidae > Bos > Bos javanicus. The sequence continues at coordinate 16,878,248 of NC_083872.1, forward strand.
TGAGAGTTGAGAAATAAACAGCATGTGAAGTAGTGTATTTTTTTTTCTTAAAAGATATGTTCTACATGTACTTAGTTATAGGTTTTTCAAACAATATTTAATTGCATAATTTCTTATTTGAGAAACTATATAGTCACTATAATGGCCTTCTTGAATTCAATAAAAACAGTTACTTTCTTCTTCCATCAATCTTTGAGATCACCTAACTTCACTTATCTCAAGGAATTTCAATAAACCTCCTGTTCAGTCACCAATATCCTGCTGGTTATTAGACTGCAAATTCCCACTTTGGGAGTTAACAATAACTACATCTCTCATTTTCTTCGTAAAATTCTGATCAATGTCTATAGAGCTTTTGCACAATGGCTACTCAAGAAAAAAAAAAAAAACAAAAAAAAAAAAAAAAAAAAATTCTTATTAGATTTACTCTTCTGTTTAGTTAAAGAGTCAGGAGTGATGTTGAATTTTCCTAATTCCATTTCATTTGGAACAATAGTTATAACACTATACATGAAGATAAACTCAAAATGGATTAAAGACCTAAATGTAAGAGCAGAAACTATAAAACTCTTAGAGGAAAACACAGGTCAGGAATATCCCCTGGAGAAGGAAATGGCAACACACTCCACTATCCTTGTGTAGAGAATTCCATGGACAGAGGAGCCTGGTAGACTACTGGGAACAACAAGTTAATAGGTTTCACATTAACTTAATTTTCTGGTGATTAAATAGCTAATGGGATAGTGGTCAAAAGTAAAAATACTAAGATAGGTGCAATACCAATGAAATTATTAATTGATTCATGTTAATTTCCAATAAACCACTTTTTATGCTTTAGAAAGTAAAAGATTGGAACTATTAAACATAAGAAAACATTAGTCTTCTCCCTAAAGTCTAAATACCGAAGTTTTCCATTGTTAAGCTCTTGGATCTCATTCTTCTTTCATTGCATTCTTTTTCTCAGAAAAAGAATCCTGTCCCATGCCTTTAAATATTAAATGTATGCTGATGACTTTCTAATTTATATCACCAGTTCTGAACTCAACCTGAGTTCCAGATTTCCTTGTACTTCAGCCAACTTGATTATTCTGTCTACATAATGAGAATTTCAAATATCTAAAACAGAACTCCTGATTTCTACCCCACATAGAATAAATGAAACAAAACAATCCATTCCTTCCTTTAGCTTACTCATTTCCAGAAATAGTAACAGTATCCTCACAGATGCTTGGCCAAAAGCATCAGACTCAAGCTTTATTCTTCAGTTTCCCTACCCTATGCCCATGTGCAATGGCTCAAGGAGCCTATTGGCTGTCATTTCTATCACCATCTGGAGAAGGAAATGGCAACCCACTCCAGAAATCCTGCCTAGGAAATCCCATAGACAGAGGAGCCTGTAGGGCTATGGTCCACAGGATCACAAGAGAGTCAGACACAACTTAGCAAACCTGGTTCTGGTAGTGTCATTTACCATCTATCTACCTCAAAACACCCGAAGCCACCCTGTTTCTTGTTCTGCTTTCCTTAACAGCTTTTCTAAGCACTATAGCCATTATGATCTTTTCTAACACAAAACATATTCATGTCTTCTTACTAAAAATTTCTCCAAAAGCTTCCAAAGATAATTAGCATAAAACCTAAATACTCAACCTTGACCCACAACCCTTTACTCTATGGCCTTTTCATGGTTTTTAAATATGCCAAGATTATTCCTTCTTTGGGCCTTTGAAAGTAAGGTTTCTTTTGTATAGAATACCCTCACCTTATTCAGGAATTTGAAAAACTGTCACTTATTCAGAGTGTTCTTCCTTCTTCCTAGATCTTGCTATCTCTTGCTATATATTGATTCTGAACTTGTATATAGATAGATAGATAGATAGATACAGTTTTTATTTCTTACCATCTCCTCTACTAAACATATACTTCATTAAGACAGAGAATCTGACCATATACTATATCTGACCATATAGTATGTTGAAAAGCATTTAACATGCTCTAGGGGATCCTTGGAAGGAAAGTTATGACCAACCTAGATAACATATTCAAAAGCAGAGACATTACTTTGCCAACAAATGTCTGTCTAGTCAAGGCTATGGTTTTTCCAGTAGTCATGTATGGATGGAAGAGTTGGACTGTGAAGACAGCTGAGTGCTGAAGAATTGATGCTTTTGAACTGTGGTGTTGGAGAAGACTCTTGAGAGTCCCTTGGACTGCAAGGAGATCGAACCAGTCCGTTCTAAAGGAGATTAGCCCTGGATGTTGTTTGGAAGGAATGATGCTAAAGCTGAAACTCCAGTACTTTGGCCACCTCACGCGAAGAGTTGACTCATTGGAAAAGACTCTGTTGCTGGGAGGGGATTGGGGGCAAGAGGAGAAGGGGACGACAGAGGATGAGATGGCTGGATGGCATCACTGACTCGATGGACATGAGTTTGAATGAGCTCTGGGAGTTGGTGATGGACAGGGAGGCCTGGTGTGCTGCGATTCATGGGGTCGCAAAGAGTCGGACATGACTGAGTGACTGAACTGAACTGATCTGAACTGAGGGGATCTATGGAGAAGGAAATGGCAACCCACTCCAATATTCTTGCCTGGAGAATCCCACGGACAAAGGAGCCTGATGGGCTACCGTCCACAGAGTAGCACAGAGTTGGACACAACTGAAGTGACTTAGCAGGCACACATGCAGGGCATTTATAAATATTGTTAGAAGAGTGATTTCACGACGGCACACTGCATTTGAAGACTGCTAACCTACTCTTAATAACATGTCAGTGGTTGGATTACAGTTTTTAAAATTTACAACTGGGAATTGTATAATGCATTGCATTTTATGAAGTAATCTCACAGGTTATCTCATATGATCATCCATAAACAGAGTTAAGTATCTTCAATTTACAAATGAGGAGAAAGGGGCTAAAAAAGGTAGAGGAACTTTCCGCAGGATCCACATCTCATTAGTTGTTGGGGCCAGGGAGGAGGAATCCCATACCTGATGGATTTCTTGATGTTATACAACCTCCTAGGCTGAGTTTCAGGAATAATGTGTAATTGTTTTGTGCTCCTTCCAATATAAAAGATACATTGAGAATAATTCTTAACCATATGGTTAAATAGTTTTCCAGAGAAAACTGCATTTTTAAAAAGCAAGTTCTTCAAATAACTTATCCTGTAAGTAAACAAGGACTTAGAGACAAAACAGCAATTAGCTTACCTAATTTTCCTAGTGTAGTGTAGAAGATAAGTTATATTCATTGCTAGGGTGTGCTGAAGGCAAATTAATAACTAGGCATTCAAGTTAGAATGAGATTGATATTATTAAATGGGGTAGGAAAACCATTAGGCATAACATGAATTTTAAGAATCTACATTATATTTCAATTCATTTCTTCTTTCAATGGCTATGAATTAAAAACTGTTTGAGTGCAAGGCTTCAGGAGGAAACAGGAAAAGAAAGCAACCTTATTTGTTATATATCAGCAAGCCCTGTTTTTCTGGTGTATGATACATCATGCTCATGGGATTGCTTGTGCATTCTGTTTCCAAGATGATGGTAATTTATTTCAAGACCTCTTTAGCATACTTATTTAAATAAAATTTATGAGAAATGACCTATTTCTTATCAAGAAGAAAATAAACACTACTTAGAAGTCCTGTGATATATGTGGTTTATGTACAGATACTCTATTATCCGTGCAATATTTTAGCATCATATCTCTTAAAATTTAGATTTCATTAGGAATTTATCAGTAATAGCCTCTATAATATCCATGCCAGGACTAAAAAGATTGCCAGATTTAAAATTATATACTATATATCAGAAAAGGTGTAAATTATAGTTTGATTTAAAGAAGGCAGATCTCTTATGACAATTACTTTACAGGCTATGACATTTTCAATCTTGTTACATGAGCTTTTCCTTTCTGCACAGTATATTTACATTGAAAGCTTACATATATTGTGCCCTGAGAGTTCAAGTAGTTAGATTTTATTTTAATTGTAAATGATAATATCATGTAAACTCACTCATCAACACCTGCAAGCTCATTGAGTACTATATTATTTGCTAGGAATAAAAAGATGAATAATAAATGATCAATTCTGTAGTGAAAACTATACCTGAGTAAGACAAGCAACAATTTTCATGTGGTATGGTTTTCCATACCTGCTGAGAAAGCAGGTATATTCTGGCTCATTTAATAATTATAGTTTTTGTCATTAATTAACACCTTAGAAATCTGATCTACAAACTTTATGAAGTTTGCATGATTCAAGCATGAAAAACTGATTCATTCTCAGTTTCAAGAAAGAAAATCAACTTTCTGACCTTTCACAGCTGAGTTCTAGAACCTGGAGAGTGGAAATTTACTGGAGAAAGAAGACTTAAAATCCAAGCAATTTTCCCTGCTAGTACTGTTATTCCACCTCACCATCTTCAGAGCATAATCAACATGTATATAGTTCAAAATGGGAGAGTGAAAAATGGTAGAATGATCCAAAATACCCTTACCTAGATTGTAAACACCAATTTCAGATTTTTAAATTTGAGTCTGAATATACATAAAACAGAATGAAAAATATAAGTTGTTGAAAATGCGGTTCTAGTGGTTAAATTTTATTAGGGGTAAACCCTGGCAATAGATAGGAACAATTTTAAATGGCATAGAATTTTATTTTTATTTTAAATACGCTATTTCATTTAATCTTATAAAAATTATTAGTTGAGTCAGAGTAAAGAGGAAAATTGTTTAAGAAAAAAAGTTAAGAGACTCACCTCCTGTTTATTGACATGGTACACTCAATGAGAGAAAAACCTTATTCTTACTTTTCTTTGTGTTTCCAGTGCCTTGTAGTCCAATTTAAATATAAATATTTGAATGATAAAATAAATTTCTGAGGTTATAGACATAATTTACAACAATGAAGGCTTTCTAATGTCAAAGTTCTTAGATAGATAATAGATATCTATCTATCTTAGCCTTCCCCGGTGGTTCAGTGGTCAAGAATTTGCCTGCCAATGCAGGAAATGCATGAGAGAAGGGCTCAATTCCTGGTTGAGGAAGATTCCCTGGAGGAGGAAATGGCAACCCACTCCAGTATTTTTTCTTGGAGAAACCCACGGACAGAGGAACCTCGCAGGCTTCAGTCTGTCCATAGGGTCACAAAGAGTGGGACACAAATGAGCACACAGACTCTTTTACAGGGTCATCAATCCCATTCATGAAGGTTCCATCCTTATGATCTACTTATATCTTATGTGGAAGCAAGCAGCAGCCTTAACACTTACTTAGAAAAATCACCATAAAAGGATGAAATGTTTTTTAGGGAGATTTTGGAATGTTTCAGGGTAGTTCAAGAAACCTTGTTTTAGCCTTGAAATAAACCTCAGACAATTAATGTGCATCTTGGTCAGTTCAAGCTTCTGTAAGAAATTGTCATGGACTGGGTGGCTTATAAACAACATAAACTTATATCTCACAGTTCTTGAATCTGGGAAGTCCAAGAGGAAGACTCAGGAAAATTCAGTACTTAGTGAAAACCCACTTCCTGGTTCACAGCTAGTCATCTTCTCCCTACATTCTCACATGGTGAAAGGGGCAAGAGAGCTCTTGAGGTCTCTTTTACAGGGTCATTAACCTCATTCATGAAAGTTTGATCCTTCTGATCTACTCACCAACCCAAAGTTTCCACTGCCTAATACTATTACATTGGGGGTTAGTACTTCAAAATGTGGATTTCGGGTAAAATCTATAAAGTGAAAATGCTAGTCGCTAGTTGTGTCCTACTCTTTGCAACCCTATGAACTATATCCCTCCGGGCTCCTCTGTCCATGGATTCTCCAGGCAAGAATGATGGAGTGGGTTGCCATTCCCTCCTCCAGGGGATCTTCCCAACCTAGGGATCCAACCCAGGTCTCCCTCATTGCAGGCAGATTCTTTACCTAAACAAACATTTAATCTGTCAGTTCAGTTAAGTTCAGTTGCTCAGTCGTGTCCAACTCTTTGCCACCCTATGAATTGCAGCACGCCAGGCCTCCCGGTCCATCACCAACTCCCAGAGTTCACACAAACCCATGTCCATCGAGTTGGTAATGCCATCCAACCATCTCATCCTCTGTCGTTCCCTTCTCCTCCTGCCCTCAATCTTTCCCAGCATCAGGGTCTTTTCAAATGAGTCAGCTCTTCACATCAGGTGGCCAAAGTACTAGAGTTTCAGCTTCAACATCAGTCCTTCCAATGAACACCCAGACTGATCTTCTTTAGGATTGACAGGTTGGATCTCCTTGCAGTCCAAAGGACTCTCATGAGTCTTATCCAACACCACAGTTCAAAAGCATCCATTCTTCAGCACTCAGCTTTCCTTATAGTCCAACTCTCACATCCATACACGACCACAGGAGAAACCATAGCCTTGACTAGACGAACCTTTGTTGGCAAAGTAATGTCTCTGCTTTTCAATATGCTGTCTAGGTTGGTCATAACTTTCCTTCCAAGGAGTAAGCATCTTTTAATTTCATGGCTGCAGTCACCATCTACAGTGATTTTAGAGCCCAGAAAAATAAAGTCTAACACTGTTTCCACTGTTTCCCCATCTATTTCCCATGAAGTGATGGGACCGGATGCCATGATTTTAATCTTCTGAATGTTGACCTTTAAGCCAACTTTTTCACTCTCCTCTTTCACTTTCATCAAGAGGCTCTTTAGTTCTTCTTCACTTTCTGCCATAAGGGTGGTGTCATCTACATATCTGAGGTTATTGATATTTCTCCCAGCAATCTTGATTCCAGCTTGTGCTTCTTCCAGCCCAATGTTTCTCATGATGTACTCTGCATATAAGTTAAATAAGCAGGATGACAATATACAGCCTTGACATACTCCTTTCCCAATTTGGAACCAGTCTGTTGTTCCATGTCCAGTTCTAACTATTGCTTCCTGACCTGCATACAGGTTTCTCAAGAGGCAGGTCAGGTGGTATGGTATTCCCATCTCTTTCAGAAGTTTCCACAGTTTATTGTGATCCACACAGTCAAAGTTAATCTGTAACAATGAGTAAGATACAAAACCATTTTTCTTTTTTCTGAACCATTAAATAAGATCTGTATTTAAAAGCAACCTTGAACTTTTTCACAGACAAGTGGTATATTTAGCTCTAGCTATGTGTGAAACTCCATGGACTACAGCCATGCTCCTCCATCCATGGAATTCTCCAAGTAAGAATACTGGCAGTAGTCGTTCCCTTCTCCAATGGGTCTTCCTGACCAAGGGATCAAAACTGGGTCTCCTGTGTTCAGATTCTTTACCATCTGAGCCACTAGGGAAGCCCTTTTCATATTAAACAGTAGTAATTCAAGATCTCTTCATAACAACTAGAAGTGGGAGGCTGTACTAAACAAAAGATAAGTTGCTGGCCATATTACAAAGTGATGTGTTATGCTTCCATTTTAATACATTCAAAATATCTGATTTCAATATGAAAGAAATTATTAATAGTATAAAATGCATTTGCACACATCACAGAGAATGAGTCCACAGCCAGTAAGGAGAAAGATTATTAAACATATTTTACAACAGAGCTGTTTCCAGTTTAAAAAGTTGGACTTGGATCAAGTTTTGTCTCTGGTTATAATTTTAGGAGATATGAGGAAGAATGATTTTGTCTGAACTCCCCTAGGAGCATCTCCCATATTTAAAACATTGACATTTAATCAATTTTCTTTATTATGGAGGTCTAGCAACTAAAATGATTGTTCCAATGTTCCCCATTTTGCTGGGTCAGAAGAACAGAGTGGATTTTAAGAAAGTAGGCTCCAGGATCATGAGAGGCTAGATATGAGACTTGGCTCTGTAACTGCTGGCTATGCAACTTAGGGTAAATTTGATAATATCTTGTGTCTTAGTTTACATATGAAATGGACATAAGGATCCTTCATAGAGTTATAAGGATTAATCAAACTATGATAAAAATAATACTTAGAGCTCTATTTAGCACAGAGGAAAGATCTAATAAAAATAGTTAATTATTTGCTCATCTCTCTATGTGAACTTAAATTTTCCAAATCATAAAGCAAATCTCAGGAAATTTTCCAGAGATTCTGACTTCTATATTGTCTATAAGCATCCTAACATCTTCAACTTTATACTTGCTTAGTTTAAATCTTACTATCTATCCTTTTAGGTACTCCACCAACCCGCACCCCCTACTAACTATACTTGTTGTACCTACTCTTCTACCAGAAACTCAACATTTGTTAAATCTAAGCTGAATTATGTGCTCCTGTGAAGATAAACGAGGCTGGAGAAATATTCAACACCATGCTAATTTGTCTCATGCTAAATCTATAGTCACAGAAGTGAAGTGTGCCCCTAGCCCTGCTATGATAATCCTATCACATTTTCCTAGTGGCTTTTCTCTCCTATTCATTTGAGCACTTGTTCATACATTTTCTTTTCTGCACACTTAGAATCCTTCCCTTTCTTATGCTCTGATAAACTTGCTTTTTTAGTGATTAGGGGGAAAATCAAAAGTAATAAATTTTTCTGTCCTTCAGTTCAGTTCACTTCAGTCGCTCAGTTGTGTCCGACTCTTTGCAACCCCATTAATCGCAGCACACCAGGCCTCCCTCTCCATCACCAACTCCCAGAGTTCACCCAGACTCACGTCCATCAAGTCAGTGATACCATCCAGCCATCTCATCCTCTGTCGTTCCCTTCTCCTCCTGCCCCTAATCCCTCCCAGCATCAGAGTCTTTTCCAATGAGTCAACTCTTCACATGAGGTGACCAAAGTACTGGAGTTTCAGCTTTAGCATCATTGCTTCCAAAGAAATCCCAGGGCTGACCTCCTTTGGAATGGACTGGTTGGATCTCTTTGCAGTCCAAGGGACTCTCAAGAGTCTTCTCCAACACCACAGTTCAAAAGCATCAATTCTTCGGCGCTCAGCCTTCTTCACAGTCCAACTCTCACATCCATACATGACCACAGGAAAAACTATAGCCTTGACTAGACAGACATTTGTTGGCAAAGTAATGTCTCTGCTTTTGAATATGCTATCTAGGTTGGTCATAACTTTCCTTCCAAGGAGTAAGCGTCTTTAAAACCTCACAAAACCACAGCCCCAGCAATTCCTACATCTGTACCCATATGCTTCTTTTCTAGTTATTGCAGCTGGTGAACTGACTTCTGTCTTATCTGATGCTAACCACCACTTATGCCCTGCATTTCATATTCTTAGTCATGAAATGTCCTTTTGTAAAATTTCCCCTTTCTTTCTGACATTATCAGGTTTTCCCTATCAGCAGAATTTTTTTTCTAATTTCCTAACTTAATTAAAAATGAAAACATCCTATATCATTCCAGCAACTCCCCAACTGCCTGCTGCATTATAGGAAACTGCTCAACTAGATTGTCTGTATTTGTTGCCTGTGTTTCTTTTCCCTTTCTTGAAAATTTTTATGTTTATAATTTATAATGTCCTTCCTGTCCCCTGTCTGTAACTAATTTTTTAAGATCCCCTATGATTAACACATCACCAAGTCCCATAGACATTTCTCAATTTATATACTTTATGATTTAAAACAGATCATTACTTGATATTTCCATATTAATTTCTTACTGACACTCTAAGTGGTTTCTGAGACATTCCACACTTCTACTCATCCACTTACGTCTCCGGAAACAGCTTTTCATTCTCTTTTCTTGTTTATGATTTTGATCTCAACCTCTAAACACTGGAGTTCCCAGACCTCAATCTTGTAATCACTTTCCTTTTCTACCTATCATAGTCTTTGGTCTCATTAAGGTGAGCAGTTTTTTTTTTTTTTTTTTTTATCATTTATACTAAAAATCGCTGGACTGGAAGAAACACAAACTGGAATCAAGATTGCCAGGAGAAATATCAATAACCTCAGATATGCAGATGACAACAACTGGAATCAAGATTGCCAGGAGAAATATCAATAACCTCAGATATGCAGATGACACCACCCTTACTGGCAGAAAGTGAAGAGGAACTCAAAAGCCTCTTGATGAAAGCATGAAATAGATGGGGAATAGAGTGGGGAAACAGTGTAAATAGGGCCAAAAACTGCAGATGGTGACTGCAGCCATGAAACTAAAAGACGCTTACTCCTTGGAAGGAAAGTTATGACCAACCTAGACAGCATTTTAAAGAGCAGAGACAATACTTTGCCAACAAAGCTCCATCTAGTCAAGGGTATTGTTTTTCCAGTGGTCATGAATGGATGTGAGAGTTGGACTGTGAAGAAAGCTGAGAGCTGAATAATTGATGCTTTGAACTGTGGTTTGTAGAAGATTTTTGAGAGTCCCTTGGACTACAAGGAGATCCAACCAGTCTATCCTAAAGGAGATCAGTCCTGGGTGTTCATTGGAAGGACTGATGTTGAAGCTGAAACTCTAATACTTTGGCCATCTGATGTGGAAAGCTGACTCATTTGAACAGAACCTGATGCTGGGAAAGATTGAGGGCAGGAGGAGAAGGGGACGACCAAGGATTAGATGGTTGGATGGCATCACTGACACAATGGACATGGGTTTTGGTGGACTCTGGGAGTTGGTGATGGACAGGGAGGCCTGGTGTGCTGCGGCTCATGGGGTCGCAAAGAGTCGGACATGACTGAGAGACAGAACTGAAACTAAAAATTCTGTAATGTATGTATTTCAACCCATGTAATTCTCATTAATTCTAGACTTCTATATTCAATTATCTATATGGTATTTCAAATTGAATATATTTGACCATATACGTTGATCTTCAACAACTCCTAAACCCATTCTTCATTTTTACCGTAATAAATGACAAGATTCTTTCTCAGTCATTCAAGCCCCAAACCTTAGAGGCAACTTGATCACTTTATCTTCTATTCCACTCCTTACTCAGTCCATCTATAGCTATTAGTACTTCCAATTACTGATGGAAGGAAACAGAAAATCCAAACAAATATACATTATTTTGTCACATTGATTATTCTGAGTTAAAGTCACTCAAGAAAGAGCTGGTGCAAGTGGGAAAGTTTGGCTTTCCTTCATCTCCCAGAAAACAGGAAATAAATGTACCAGGTGGAAGGTATCCTCCCTGTACCAGGGGGATAGAGAGCATCTTTATTACCAGAAATAGGGAATTTAAAGCGGAGAAAGTTGTATATACAAACATTAATACTTCTTCACTAACTTACTATCCCAAGCTCCTTTGTCTTGTCAGTTCTTTATAAATGCATTGTTTCCTTGTCTAAAAAGTATAAAAGCTGCCTGCATTCTCTGAGTTTCACTTTTTATGGGGCTCCCATACATACAAAATTTGTTTTTCTCCTGTTAATTTGTTTTATGTCAATTTTTTAGACCAGCCAAATGACCTAGAAGGGAAGAATGAAAGTTTTTTTTTTTTTCCCCCACCCATACACTGGCAATGAAAAATTAGCATGTTTCATAACAACACTTTTGAAAGCAAGGCCTTCCCTGGTGTTATATGGTAAAGAATCTGCCTGCAATGCGAAAAACCTGGGTTCAATCCCTGGGTTGGGAAAATCCCCTGGAGAAGGGAAAGGCTACCCACTTCAGAATTCTGGCCTGGAGAATTTCATGGACTGTATAGTTCATGAGGTTGCAAAGAGTCAGACACCACTAAGTGACTTTCACTTTCTTGAAAGTAAGGCATAGTGGAGCTACTGTTGCATGAGAAGTAGCAGGGTAAGGATCAGGGAGAGGAGACAAGCCAAAGGAAGGAAGCCCTTCCCTCCACACTGTGGATTCTGAAAGGAGCAGATGAGATGCTGAGACAGATGAGCAGAGCTTCCGTGGTGTAAATGTACTAAGTTGTCAATGAGGTACCAAGCCCTGTACAGTTGAAAATCTTTGTATAACTTATGCGCTCCCCCGGTGGCTTCAGTGGTTTAAAAAAATAAAAATAAAAAACTGTTTGCCAATGCAGGAGACAGAAGAGACATGGGTTGGATCTCTGGGTGGGGAAGACCCTCTGAAGGAGGGGATTCCAACCCACTCCAGTATTCTTGCCTGGAGAATTTCATGGACAGAGGGGCCTGGAAGGCTAAGGTCCATAGGGTTGCAAAGAGTCGGACACAACTGAAGCAACTTAGCACACACACATGCACACATGTGTAACTTACAGTTGGCATTCAAATATATGTGGTTCCTCCATATCCATGGTTCTGCATCTGTGGATCAACCAACCTAACATATCATGTTGGACTATAGTATTTATTGAAAAAAATTGGCATGTATGTGGACCTGCACAGTTTGAAACCTTGTTGTTCAAGAGTCAAATGCATTATATTGGAAAATAGAAAGATTCTGATAGAAGTATGAAGAGAAATATAAAAGGAAAGAAAATTGCAAAAGATATGTGTGTCACAGGAGAATGATCAAATATATTTGCAACTCTGGTCCTAGTAAAAGGAGGAGAAAGATAATGGAGCAAAAACAATAAAGAAGGAATATTGGAGAATTTTTGAAGATAAAAGACACATTAAGTCCATGAGGCAAATGGCATAACTACAAAGAAAACTATACCAGTTATATTATAAAACTATGTCTTTATATGTATACAAAAGAATTAATGGGAATTCCCTGGTTGTTCACGGGTTAGGACTCTGCTCTCACTGCTGAGGGCATGAGTTCAATCCCTGTTCAGGGAGCTAAATTCCACAAGTTGTGCAGTATGCACCCCCCCCCAAAAAAAAAGAATCATCAAAAATATATCAACTGCTTAGAAACAAATTGATGAAAACCGTGCAAGACCTATACACAAAAATTAAATTATTGAGAATTATCAGAAACATAAATACATGGAAAGACATATCATGATACAGATGGAAAGATCCAATTTGTAAAGAGTTCTTTTCTTACCTGTTTCTTTTAAATTCAATGCAATCATAATAAAACCCCTGCATAAGTGGGAGGAAAATTGAATACTTATGGAAATGAAAAGTGCCACAAATACCTAAGACCACTGTGAAGAAGAAAAATAAAATCAGAAGATAACCACCATAGATACCAGGATTTACTGGGGTAATGTCAGCAAGATGGCAGAATAAGAAGTTCCTTCTCTCCATGGACACACAGATTCAACAATGCACAGAGAAATCCAGAAAACAGTTGACAGACTCTACACTCTGGATAAACACAAAACAATCACACTGATGCTGATAATAAAATGCAAGATACAATCTTTCCATAATTCCTTTCTTCTAGTAAGCTGTCATGAGAATGGAAGGAAACTCCCAGCTTCTCCTGAGGAGAGATGGAAAGACTGGACTGCCTCCAAGGGTTTGGAGTTTAGAACTTACTTTGTTAGTGTGTGTGTGTGTTTGTTTGTTTTTTTTTTTTTTGCTTGCGGGGAGATCCCCAGGAGCAGAGTTCAGTCTTGCCAGCCTCTGAGTACTGAAAGGATCCAAGATATTCTAGACACCTGAGGGTCAATAAAACAAATGGTGGCTTGGAGATGAAATCTCCCACCAGAACTTCTTCCCCCATGTCAGCAAAACCCCCTACCCTTGGCTAATTCCTAGAAAGGAGAGAGAGTCTAATATACACACAGCATTCAGATTTTTCTGGGGCCAGTCTCAGAGTATGGAGGGGACCAGGCATACTTTTGAAACTGAAGTCTCCTGAGAACAGAAAAATTAGGTCAAGGTATGCTGTTGCCCAAGAAGACCTGTGGGATATCAGATATCAGAGACAGCAAGATGACAAGTTCCCTCCAAAAACAAAAGAAACTGAAAAATCTCTACAGTTGAGATTTTATTCATACAAGTCCAGAGAAGACACAAATATAGAGGTTTGAGAGACCCCAAATTTCTGGCTGGGTAGATTGTTGAAGACTGGGAAAGGGGGTACAGCCTCCAGAGAAAACAATAGAAGTTTCCTCATAAAATTAAAAATAAAACTATCACTGATCTAGAAACCCCATTTCTGTGTATTCATCTGAAAGAATTGAAATTGGGATAATGAAAAAGATACAGTGTTGCAGTACTGTGTTCATCACTGCATTATTCACAATAGTCAAGATGTGAAGGCAATCTAAATGTTCATTGATCAGTAAGTTGATAAATAAAATGTGGTATATACACATAATGGGATTCATTAAATCCCATTTAATGTGTACAAATTCATTAAATTGTACACACTAGCAATTTGGCCTTAAAAAAGAAGGAAATCCTGCCATATGCAACAACGCAGATGAACCTTGAGGACAGAATACTAAGTAAGACAATTCCCAGTCCCAGAGTACAAGTACTGCATGATTCCACTTATATTAGGTTATCTAATATATCAAATACATAGAAGCAATGAGTAGAATGATGGCAGTCAGGAGCTTGGGGGAGGGGTATATGGGGAGTAGCTGTTCAGTGTATATAAGTTTTGGTTATTGCAGAATCAATAAGTAATAGGTCTGCTGTACACTATCATGGCTATAGTTAACAATACTGTCCTGTATACTTAAAAACTTAAGAGGGTAAATCTCATGTTAAGTGATGTTACTACATTAAAAAAAAAAAAAGATTTATTATTAATTTGCAGTAACTAAGAAAGAATGGAAATGGCACAAGCATTTTTAAAATTAGAATAGAGACGCCAGAATCAGATCCACCCAAGTACAGTCCTTTGCTTTGGAAAGAAGTGAAACTGCTGAGCTGTGGGAGAAAGGATGATCTTCTCAAAAAGAGCTCTGCCTTACCTTCCTACCTGAGAAGGGGTTTAGAATGCAGGGAATTTGTTGAGGAGTTTGCTTGAGACCAACATGTGAGTCAGGGAAGGACATGAAACATGATTGGGCAAGGGGAAGAAACAGAACCAGAGTGTAAGTCCAATAATAACCTCAAATGAGCCCCTTCCATGGCATTCCATAGAACTTTCAGAGTGGACCTCCAGTACACCAAGGTGGCCACGTCTTTACACTCTTGTTTCAACCTGTAATCCAGGCAGATGTATAATATAGGGTGCAGTAGAACTCTGCAATTGAACTAATCCCTGAAGGAACTGACATCTGAAGCCTTCTGTGATAACATTCCCAGCAGATGAAACATCTCAAGAAGAGATACCTGGCGGGCTCATCAGGGGACCCACCTAATCTGCTTTTTTTTTTTTTTTCATATGATTTGTTAGTTTGTTATTTTTTAGCTTGTCATTTGTTAGTGAGTTAGATTTGTCACTTATACAATGACTGAGTCACTGATTGATTTATAAACATAAGGAGGAAAAGGACTTCATCTCTTGGTCACTCTTTCTGTAATAAGAACAACTGTGTTAAAACCAGTGCTCAAGAAATATATATATATTTTTAGATGATGAATGAAACTGAAAAATTAGAGAAAGTTATGATATTTCTGTATTTTTACAAATATGTTTTATCTAAATCCAACCTCCTTTGATTCCAGATGAAGTTAGATTTAATCTCCAGTTATGAAATGAGCAATTAAATGTAATCTAATCTAAATAATTTAATCTCCAGGTCTGACATGATCATTAAACAACCCAGGGGTTGGGGCACCAACCTCCTGCAGAGTCAAGATTGTGACTTAACAGCAAAGTCAGATCATGTAGTGTTATAGTATTGACTACTAGAAAAAATTCATGTGTAAGTGGACCTGCTCAGTTCAAATCTGTGTAATTCAAAGGTCAGCTGTATTAGCTAACTGACCTTGGGCATATAGACTAATTTCTTTGGTGAAAAAACTTGATTTGGTGTTCACTTCAGTTCAGTCACTCAGTCGTGTTGGACTCTTTCCAACCCCATGAATCACAGCACACCAGGCCTCCCAGCCCATCACCACCTCCAGCGTTCACCCAAACTCATGTCCATCAAGTCGGTGATGCCATCAAGCCATCTCATCTTCTGTTGTCCCTTTCTCCTTCTGCCCCTAATCCTTCCCAGGATCAAGGTCTTTTCTAATGAGTCAACTCTTTGCATGAGGTGGCCAAAGTATTGGAATTTCAGCTTCAGCATCAGTCCTTCCAATGAACACCCAGGACTGATCTCCTTTAGGATGGACTGGTTGGACCTCCTTGCAGTCCAGGGACTCTCAAGAGTCTTCTCCAACACCACAGTTCAAAGGCATCAATTCTTCGGTGCTCAGTTTTCTTTATAGTCCAACTCTCACATCCATACATGACCATTGGAAAAACCAGAGCCTTGACAAGATGGACTTTTGTTGGCTAAGTAATATCTCTGCTTTTCAATATGCTATCTAGGTTGGTCATAACTTTCCTTCCAAGGAGTAAGTGTCTTTTAAACTCAAGGCTGCAGCCACCATCCACCATGATTTTGGAGCCCCCAAAAATAAAGTCTGACACTTTTTCCACTGTTTCCCCATCTATTTTCCATGAAGTGATGGGACCAGATGCCATGATCTTCGTTTTCTGAATGCTGAGCTTTAAGCCAACTTTTTCACTCTCCTCTTTCACTTTCATCAAGAGGCTTTTAGTTCCTCTTCACTTTCTGCCATAAGGATGGTGTCATCTGCATATCTGAAGTTATTGATATTTCTCCCAACAATCTTGATTCCAACTTGTGCTTCTTGCAGCCCAGAGTTTCTCATGATTTACTCTGCATATAATTTAAATAAGCAGGGTTACAATATACAGCCTTGACGTACTCCTTTCCCAATTTGGAACCAGTCTGTTGTTCCATGTCCAGTTCTAACTGTTGCTTCCTGACCTGCATATAGGTTTCTCAAAAGGAAGGTCAGGTGGTCTGGTATTCCCATCTCTTTCAGAATTTTCCACAGTTTATTGTGATCCACGCAGTCAAAGGCTTTGGCATAGTCAATAAAGTAGAAATAGATGTTTTTCTGGAACTCTCTTGCTTTTTCCATGATCCAGCAGATGTTGGCAATTTGATCTCTGGTTCCTCTGCTTTTTCTAAAACCAGCTTGAACATCTAGAAGTTCACAGTTCATGTATTGCTGAAGTCTGGCTTGGAGAATTTTGAGCATTACTTTACTAGCACGTGAGATGAGTGCAATTGTGTGGTAGTTTGAGCATTCTTTGGCATTGCCTTTCTTTGGGATTGGAATGAAAACTGACCTTTTCAAGTCCTGTGGCCACTGCTGAGTTTTCCAAATTTGCTGGCATATTGAGTGCATCACTTTCACAGCATCATCTTTCAGGATTTGAAATAGCTCAACTAGAATTTCATCACTTCCACTAGCTTTGTTCACAGTGATGCTTCCTAAGGCCCACTTGACTTCACATTCCAGGATGTCTGGCTCTAGGTGAATGATCACACCATCGTGATTATCTGGGTCATGATGATCTTTTTTGTACAGTTTTTCTGTGTATTCTTGCCACCTCTTCTTAATATCTTCTGCTTCTGTTAGGTCCATACCATTTCTGTCCTTTATCGAGCCCATCTTTGCATGAAATGTTCCCTTAGTATCTCTAATTTTCTTGAAGAGATCTCTAGTCTTTCCCATTCTGTTGTTTTCCTCTATTTCTTTGCACTGATCGCTGAGGAAGGTTTTCTTAACTCTCCTTGCTATTCTTTGGAACTCTGCATTCAGATGCTTATATCTTTCCTTTTCTCTTTTGCTTTTCCCTTTTCTTCTTTTGACAGCTATTTGTAAGGCCTCCTCAGAACAGACATTTTGCTTTTTTGCATTTCTTTTCCATGGGGATGGTCTTGATCCCTGTCTCCTGTGCAATGTCATGAACCTCCGTCTATAGTTCATCAGGCACTCTATCAGACCTAGTCCCTTAAATCTATTTCTCACTTCCACTGTATAATCATAAGGGATTTGATTTAGGTCATACCTGAGTGGTCTAGTGGTTTTCCCCACTTTTTTCAATTTAAGTCTGAATTTGGCAATAAGGAGTTCATGATCTAAGCCACAGTTAGCTCCAGTCTTGTTTTTTTCTGACGTAGAGATAAAAAAATAAAATATCCTTGTAAAACATTTATGTAATACTTATAATCATTAGCAGCAAAGAAAATGTTATAATTAATATTAAAGAAAGGCAAATAATTTTACTCTGCCATCAACCCCTAATTGATCATATTTAATCTCAACATTGTAAATATGGGGAGAAATGTTTGATTTTGGCTTATTTCAAATGGAGAAATGTTTGATTTTGGCTTATTTCAAATGTAAGACACTTTTTTTTGTCCCATCCAGGAATCATGTCTGACACGAAGTCCTGTGAAGTTCTGTTCATTTTGTTTTGAAAACTCTTTGGTTAGTTTCTCTCTTTTACCAATAAATGCTAATGTCTGACAGCCTTAGCTGTCAGAAATGGCATCCATTACCTTCAGCTCCTTTTCTGAAACTTATAATTAAAAAAAATATGCTTCTTTTCTGGGTCTTATTTGTAGGAGAGAGGAGAATACTTAATAACATATAGCTTCTAGATGCTTCTGTCACAGGCAGTGTTTCCTAATTTCCATATTAAATTGATTGAAGAATTGTTGTTCTACCTTTCCATCTCTTTCTTACTGAATATTAAATCAGATATTTCAATTTCCTTTTCCCTGATTTTAGGTACTCCCTCTACCTCAATTACTCTTTGCAAGCTAGTCATTTTCTCTACTTTCATCATACTTTTTATAAATGGGTTTTCTTAAGCATTTAAAATAGATTTTGAATATGACAACATAGAAAAATATCATTAAAACTAGATTCCTTAACATCACTTTTCTTTAGAATTTTCAAATGAGTACACTTTAACCAAAGCTGCAAAAATATTTAGAATGAGGTATCAGAAAATGGGAATCACATTTATTTTTATAACACCTGCAAAGACAGAACATTGTGAATGGCTTAATGATTTTTTTTTCTGTAGATTGATGATAAATCAAATGAGATACCTCTTTCAATATTTACTTTTATATCATGCATAAACAATCAAAGCATTCAAAATCAGGGTCACTTTCAAAAATGACTGTGGTGTTCCATTCCAGTAAGATTTGAATTCTTAAGAGTTACATATCAAAAAGAAATTGTTGGTCAAAATATGAGATTTGGTTGAACAAAATTCTGTAAAATAGAATGATTAAGTAAAATGCAGAATGGCCTTCTCAAGTACTGCTGCTGCTAAGTCGCTTCAGTCGTGTCCGACTCTGTTCGACCTCATAGACAGCAGCCCACCAGGCTCCCCCTTCCCTGGGATTCTCCAGGCAAGAACACTGGAGTGGGTTGCCATTTCCTTCTCCAATGCATGAAAGTGAAAAGTGAAAGTGAAGTCGTTCAGTCGTGTCAGACTGGTAGCGACCCCATGGACTGCAGCTCACCAGGCTCCTCCATCCATGGGATTTTCCAGGCAAGAGTACTGAAGTGGGGTGCCATTGCCTTCTCCATCTCAAGTACTACTCTACCATATATCAGTTTATTTGAGAAAATGTTTTCGAGAGAAGGTTTTAAGAAACAGTATTCTGGTAGCAAACCCATCCCTTTCTGAAGGTGGATGCAAAAGATTCAGTGAAAGGACTTTGCTAGTTCCAGTGCCATTTGTACAACCGTCCCATTTGTAAGAAAGAAATGCAACCAGCTATTTCAGTTAATGCATTAAACTCAAATTCACTTTCTATATTCTAAACTATAGTCTCCACACAACCTTCCAATTTTTATTTAGCTTCCTCTATGGGTCTGCTGACATTAACAATAACACTGGTGATGTGGTATTCTGATTAAATAACATCATTTATGTGAGCCAACAGACTGGTTCCAAATAGGGAAAGGAGTTCGTCAAGGCTGTATATTGTCACCCTGCTTATTTAACTTATATGCAGAGTACATCATGAGAAACGCTGGACTGGAAGAAACACAAGCTGAAATCAAGATTGCAGGGAGAAATATCAATAACCTGATATGCAGATGACACCACCCTTTAGGCAGAAAGTGAAGAGAAACTAAAAAGCCTCTTGATGAAGGTGAAAGTGGAGAGTGAAAGAGTTGGCTTAAAGCTCAACATTCAGGAAATGAAGATCATGGCATCTGGTCCCATCACTTCATGGGAAATAGATGGGGAAACAGTGGAAACAGTGTCAGACTTTATTTTTCTGGGCTCCAAAATCACTGCAGATGGCGACTGCAGCCATGAAATTAAAAGACACTTACTCCTTGGAAGGAAAGTTATGACCAACCTAGACAGCATATTCAAAAACAGAGACATTACTTTGCCAACAAAGGTTCGTCTAGTCAAGGCTATGGTTTTTCCTGTGGTCATGTATGGATGTGAGAGTTGGACTGTGAAGAAGGCTGAGCACTGACGAATTGATGCTTTTGAACTGTGGTGTTGGAGAAGACTCTTGAGAGTCCCTTGGACTGCAAGGAGATCCAACCAGTCCATTCTGAAGGAGAACAGCCCTGGGATTTCTTTGGAAGGAATGATGCTAAAGCTGAAACTCCAGTACTTTGGCCACCTCATGTGAAGAGTTGACTCATTGGAAAAGACTCTGATGCTGGGAGGGATTGGGGGCAAGAGGAGAAGGGGACAACAGAGGATGAGATGGCTGGATGGCATCACTGACTTGATGGACGTGAGTCTGAGTGAACTCCAGGAGTTGGTGATGGACAGGGAGGCCTGGTGTGCTGTGATTCATGGGGTCACAAAGAGTCGGACACTACTGAGCCACTGATCTGATCTGATACAGAGAGAAATCTTCTTTCATTGTGCAGAACAAATCATATTTTGAGACTAAGGAAGAAGACTAAATTCTGGACTGTAGTATATTCACCAAATAAATGTTAGGAGACAATTTGTGACTAAACAACTTTCTCTGTCTTTTTTCTCTGACCCATTATTTAATTTCCTTATATTTTACATAAGGTAGTTGATAAACTCTTATTGTTCTGAATTAAAATAGGACAAGTGTTAATGTAGTAATTCCCATGTACAAGAAATAATATCTTTTGTTGGCAATTCAGCCAGTCCTCTGGGAAGTTCCATGCACTAACATAAGTGACTGGTAACGTAAAAATCAAGACCTGGTGAGCAGTATGGGTTACTATTTCCCACAAGTAGTAGCCAGAGACTGTTGACAACTTTCTCCTGTTTATAGTCTCATGATCTATTAATGCAATTTACATTTGTGATCTTGTCACTTCACCATTTGTATATGCTGGGTGTTTCCACAAACTTGATTATATGATGATATTAAAGTAGAAGAGCAAGGAGTCATATATAGTTGGAAAAATAGCAACCTCAAGTTTACCAAGTCCAAACTTCTCATTCTATAGGACCCTAGGGAATAGAAATAATATTTCCAGATTCCTATGGCATGAGACAAAGTTGCACCTAGAAAACTCAGAGTAAGAATATATCCTTCAAGGAGCTACACAAATAAGGTGTCATCCACAGAGTTTCCCACAGATTCTTCCCTTTCAAAACTTGTTGCCAGTGCAGATAGTTTCCTCTACAAAAACAAACAACCTGTCCACTCTCATCAAAATACTAAAAAAAGTCCATTATAAATTTTATGTAAATATAAATGTGTTATTAAAATCTAAACAAGAATGATTCTATACTTGAATGACTATGATAATGACAAACTACAATGATGAAGGTGATGATAAAGATAATGCTAATTCATTATAATTAATTAAATACTAAAGGTTATATATGATATAAAACTCTCTACCCTGTCCTTAAATTCTATTTGTCAATTAACATCATTTTTCAGAATTGCCTTTCTCCCATGATATATCTTGGATACCACAAATAAGTCTGTCTTTATTCTTTATTTTTTTTTTTATTTATTTATTTTTGTCTTCATTCTTTAAACAAACTTAATATTCTATTGAAGAGATGTATCAAAATTTATCCAAACCTGTTCTTTATTCACCATATTTATGTGAATTTTAGCCTTAGTTCTTTACCAATAGTGCAATAATGAATATAGCTTTACAAGTCTGCCCAACATGTTAATTGGATAAATTCCTATCAGTGATGTCCGTGCAACATTTAAAGCTGGAGGAAAAAATCTGCAGCACATGTGACAAAAGATTAAATTTTTTTTAATGGAGTTGAGTTTTCACAAACAAAAAAAGAGAAGAATCCATGTGAATATTTTTTTTTACATGTATTTTTTTTTCTTTATTAGGTATACATGTGTTCCCCATCCTGAACCCTCCTCCCTCCTCCCTCCCCATACCATCCCTCTGGGTCGTCCCAGTGCACCAGCCCCAAGCATCCAGTATCCTGCATTGAACCTGGACTGGCATCTCGTTTCATACATGATATTTTACATGTTTCAATGCCATTCTCCCAAATCTTCCCACCCTCTCCCTCTCCCACAGAGTCCATAAGACTGTTCTATACATCAGTGTCTCTTTTGCTGTCTCGTACACAGGGTTATTGTTACCATCTTTCTAAATTCCATATATATGCATTATTATACTGTATTGGTGTTTTTCCTTCTGGCTTACTTCACTCTGTATAATAGGCTCCAGTTTCATCCACCTCATTAGAACTGATTCAAATGTGTTCTTTTTAATGGCTAAGTAATACTCCATTGTGTATATGTACCACAGCTTTCTTTATCCATTCATCTGCTGATGGACATCTAGGTTGCTTCCATGTCCTGGCTATTATAAACAGTGCTGCGATGAACATTGGGGTACACGTGTCTCTTTCCCTTCTGGTTTCCTCAGTGTGTATGCCCAGCAGTGGGATTGCTGGATCATAAGGCAGTTCTATTTCCATGTGAATAATGTAAAACCAGTGTGAATAGATTCATAAAAGCACCACAAACAAATGGCTAATAAAACTAGGAAAATTATTTAAACTCATTCATCCTGAAATAAGTATACATTTTTTACAAACGTGTTCTGTTTTGCTTTTACACCTAACAGCTTGACACAGACAAAAACATTTGTCATCACTGAGCAATGGTAGTCAGGTGGTCATAGTGGTTCTCTTACACTGTAAAGTGCACATAATGTAATACAACCTTTTTGCAGAGTGATATGGAAATATCTATACATAATTACAATTATTACATTTAATTGAGCTTTACTGGGACTTTAAAAAAATGTTCTTTGGAAGAGTGAAAAAACCATTTTAAAGTTGCTGAAATGTGAAACGCATGCCCTAGGTATGTACAGTTGGGTTATGTGACAGGGTTTTCTGTTGATTTATATATGAGTCCCACCTAAGTTCATTTCAATCACATTTAGTTTATTCACTTGGTTTCATTCTGAAGGAATGAATTCATTCTGATCATTTTGTCTGTGGTTGAGAAAATTGAACTCTTAACAGATTGCAGTCCCAGAAGAAATTGCCTAGTATTAGAGCTGCAAGTAATTGCTAAACTCCCACGTGCCTCAGGGGAGAAAGTATGTCCTTGATTAGAAAAACACGCAAGGAAAAAAGAAGCAGTAAGCACATAGTTAATGGGCAAGATAGCATTCTCTGTTAAGTGCTTTAGAGCAACAAAGCTTATTCTTCTCCATTTTTGATAATTAGAGGATTAATTTATATTTCAAAAGAAATGTTAAAATTCTAATCATTCTTCATCATTAAGTAGGGATCCTATATCTTCTCATTAGCATACAGAAGGCAAATTTAATTCAAATAAGGTAGATAAATAAATAAAACCAAGGGACTTATTTAAATTCATTTGATATATAATTCTAAATTGTATACTTCTGAAAACACTGCCAGAAATGAAATAAGATAGTTTACTGTTCAATTATGATGGATTCTACAGTCAGAAAATCAATATGCTGCAGCAATATAAGCACTTAGATTGTTTCTTGTGTACCAGAGAGTATTATTTCCATGTATTTCAAAAGGGAAAAGAAAATGTATTTTTCCATCTATTCCCTGTATTTCTGATTATATTTACCATAAATAGGTATATAATTTATATACTAACTTGGGTCATCAGAGTATGTGTGTGTGTGTGTGTGTGTGTGTATGTGTGTGTATGTATATATATATATATATATATTACATTGGATATTACATTACTATGGCAGAGTTAATTTTATATGTTTTCTAATATGTATATATGCTTTAAGCTTTGCTATTTATTCATGATCAAAACAACTATTTTTCTCTGTTTACTAATAACTGTGAAGAAACACTGAAGAGAGCCAAAAAAGCAGGTAACAAAGACAAAATGCAAAGTTAAAGTACATCTATATAAATATGCCCATATTGGACCAGGTGAGTAGTATCTGACAGGTATATAGTTAAAGAAAGTCAAGTTAATATTTAGAAAACTGTGCATCATAAAAGTTTTTATTAAATATCTAGTGCAGGCATATAAAGTGTTCAGTTCAGTACAGTCGCTCAGTTGTGTCTGACTCTTTGCGGCCCCATGAATTGCAGCACACCAGGCCTCTCTGTCCATCACCAACTTCCGCAGTCTACTCAAACTCATGTCCAGCGAGTCAGTGATGACATCAAGCCATCTCATCCTCTGTCATCCCCTTCTCCTCCTGCCCCCAATCCCTCCCAGCATCAGGGTCTTTTCCAATGAGTCAGCTCTTCACATGAGGTGGCCAAAGTATTGGAGTTTCAGCTTCTACATCAGTCCTTCCAATGAACACCCAGGACTGATCTCCATTAGGATGGACTGGTTGGACCTCGTTGCAGTCCAAGGGACTCTCAAGAGTCTTCTCCAACACCACAGTTCAAAGGCATCAATTCTTCGGTGCTCAGCTTTCTTCACAGTCCCACTCTCACATCCATACATGACCACTGGAAAAACCATAGCTTTGACTAGATGAACTTCTGTAGTCAAAGTAATGTCTCTGCTTTTTAATATGCTATCTAGAAAGGTCATAACTTTCCTTCCAAGGAGTAAGTGTCTTTTAACTTATTGGGTGCAATCATATATGCAGTGATTTTGGAGCACCCAAAAATAAAATCTGACACTGTTTCACTGTTTCCCCATCTATTTCCCATAAAGTAATGGGACTGGATGCCATGAACTTAGTTTTCTGAATGCTGAGCTTTAAGCCAACCTTTTCACTCTCCTATTTCACTTTCATCAAGAGGCTTTTTAGTTCCTCTTCACTTTCTGCCATAAGGGTGGTATCATCTGCATATCTGAGGTTATTGATATTTCTTCTGGCAATCTTGATTTCAGTTCTGCTTCTCCCAGCCCAGTGTTTCTCATGATATACTCTGTATATAAGTTAAATAAGCAGGATGACAATATATAGACTTAACATACTCCTTTTCTTATTTGGAAGCAGTCTGTGGTTCCATGTCCAGTTCTAACTATTGCTTATTGACCTGCATATAGGGTTCTGAAGGGGCAGGTCAGGTGGTCTGGTATTCCCATCTCTTTCAGAATTTCCCACAGTTTATTGTGATCCACACAGTCAAAGGCTTTGGCATAGTCAATAAAGTAGAAATAGATGTTTTTCTGGAACTCTCTTGCTTTTTCCATGATCCAGTGGATGTTGGCAATTTGATCTCTGGTTCCTCTGCCTTTTCTAAAACCAGCTTGAACATCTCAAGTTCATGGTTCACATATTGCTGAAGCCTGGCTTGGAGAATTTTGAGCATTAATTTACTAGCATGTGAGATGAGTGCAATTGTGCGGTAGTTTGAGCATTCTTTGGCATTGCCTTTCTTTGGGATTGGAATGAAAACTGACCTTTTCCAGTCCTGTGGCCACTGCTGAGTTTTCCAAATTTTCTGGCATATTTAGTGCAGCATTTTCACAGCATCATCTTTCAGAATCTGAAATATCTCAACTGGAATTCCATCACCTCCACTAGCTTTGTTCACAGTGATGCTTTCTAAGGCCCACTTGACTTCACATTCCAGGATGTCTGGCTCTAGGTGAGTGATCACACCATCGTGATTTTCTGGGTCATGAAGATCTTTTTTGTACAGTTCTTCTGTGTATTCTTGCCACCTCTTCTTAATATCTTCTGCTTCTGTAAGGTCCATACCATTTCTGTCCTTTATCGAGCCCATCTTTGCATGAAATGTTCCTTTGGTATCTCTAATTTTCTTGAAGAGATCTCCAGTATTTCCCATTTTGTTGTTTTCCTCTATTTCTTTGCATTGATCCCTGAGGAAGGTTTTCTTATCTCTCCTTGCTATTCTTTGGAATTCTGCGTTCAGATGCTTATATCTTTCCTTTTCTCCTTTGCTTTTTGCTTCTCTTCTTTTCACAGCTATTTGTAAGGCCTCCTCAGCAGCCATTTTGCTTTTTTGCATTTCTTTTCCATGGGGATGGTCTTGATCCCCATCGTCTGTACAATGTCACGAACTTCCATCCATAGTTCATCAGGCACTCTGTCTATCAGATCTAGTCCCTTAAATCCATTTCTCACTTCCACTGTATAATCGTAAGGGATTTGATTTAGGTCATACCTGAAGGGTGTAATAGTTTTCCCTGCTGCTGCTGCAGTTAATTCGCTTCAGTTATGTCCAACTCTGTGTGACCCCACAGACGGCAGCCCACCAGGCTCTCCCGTCCCTGGGATTCTCCAGGCAAGAACACTGGAGTGGGTTGCCATTTCCTTTTCCAATGCATGAAAGTGAAAAGTGAAAGTGAAGTCGCTCAGTCGTGTCTGACTCTTAGCGACCCCATGGACTGCAGCCCACCAGGCTCTTCCATCCATGGGATTTTCCAGGCAAGAGTACTGGAATGGGGTACCATTGCCTTCTCCAATGGTTTTCCCTACTTTCTTCAATTTAAGTCTGAATTTGGCAACAAGGAGCTCATGATCTGAGCCACAGTCAGCTCCCAGTCTTGTTTTTGTTGACTCTATAGAGCTTCTCCATCTGTGGTTGCAAAGAATATAATCAACCTGATTTCAGTGATAACAATCCTGTCATGTCCATGTGTAGAATTTTCTCTTGTGTTGTTGAAGAGGGTGTATGTTATGACCAGTGCATTCTCTTTGCAAAACTCTATTAGCCTTTTCCCTGCTTCATTCTGTACTCCAAGGCCAAATTTGCCTGTTACTCCAGGTGTTTCTTGACTTCCTACTTTTGCATTCCAGTCCCATATAATGAAAAGGACATCTTTTTGGGGTGTTAGTTCTAAAAGGTTTTGTAGGTCTTCATAGAACCGTTCAACTTCAGCTTCTTCAGTGTTACTGGTTGGAGCATAGGCTTGTATAAAGTGTTTAAGCATATCAAAAAATTCTCTCAAGGAAAAAGTTAACCATTCCTAGAAGAGTCAAAATCTTTTATGATAAATAGCTAAACCACTCTTACAATTTTTCTAAATTAAAAAAATATAATAACAATAATCAAAGCAACAATTGCCAAAGCAATAGCCAAAAGAGTTACACATATAAAAGTTAAATTACTGACAAATACTATTTTTTGTCAATGGGGCCACTAAAATGTAAGATATACACAGAAACTTCAGGTAAAGAAAAATAAAGCTTTTCACAGATATGTTTTTGTGCCCTAACTTAATACATCTCAAGATGGCATCCTAATCTTACTTTTTCTAGGTAAGATAAAGAAAAAAATGACAAAAGCATACAGATATGTTAATGTAACAGAGCAGGACCCTATGTAAAGAAAATCAACCCTGAATATTCATTGGAAGGCTGATGATGAAGCTGAAGCTCCAGTACTTTGGCCACCTAATGAGAAGAGCTGACTCATTAGAATAGACCTTGATGCTGAGAAAGATTAAGAGCAAGAGAAGGTGGCAACAGAGGATGAGATGATTGGATGGCATCACTGACTAAATAGACATGAGTTTGAAAAAACTCTGGGAGACAGTGAAGGACAGGGAAGCCTGGTCCTGCAGTCCATGGAGTCGCAGAGAGTTGGACATGACTTAGTGACTAGTGACTGAACAACAAAGGACACTAGGGGGTCTTCCCAGCACAGACCCCTCCCTCCACGTCTTCCACTTGCCCCTTGTTTGCAGAAGAGCTATAATCTTCCAGGTCTCCCCTGAGTCACAGAAGTCTGGCTCATGAATTGATCATTCTAAGGATGTAAACATGTATTGAGAAAAACAGTAGCTGGGCTTGAAGAACTTGTAAAAATTTAAATGGTGAATGAGCCATATGTCAGTCACAGAATCTTTAGCTTCTCTTTGAAGTACCTAGGTAACAGTATCTGATGCACATTTCCTGAATTGTTTCACTGATCCTAAAACCTTCACCAAATGGAAGAAGTTAACTATTTGATGATGATGAACACCTTGCCCTCAGACCTACTGAAACCTGGGGATTGATGTTAACCCCTGTAATACCACCCTGTTACCTTCATCAACTAATCAGGGAACTGTGCACAAGCTGATCACACACCCCGTGACACGCCTCCCTCACACTGCTTTTCACACTGCTTCCCTGAGACCCAGCAAGTAGTTAGGGCTTTATGAGCCTTAGCTGCCCCAGACTCTTTGTCTGCTTCCTTACATCAACGCTGCACTTTCCTTCACCACAACTCAGTGTCAGTGGGTTGGCTTTACTGAATGTGGGCAAGTGGACCCAAGTTTGGTTTGGTAACATTAATATGAAGAGAGTTACACCTATATTCACAGTGATAGAAGTAAAAGGGGTGTTTCAATTAAACTAGAAAGTATATGTTGTGCTCAGTCATGTCCGAGTGTTTGCAACCCCATGGACTGTAGCCTGCCAGGCTCCTCTGTCCATGGACTTTTCCAGGAAACAATACTGGATTGGGTGCCATTTCTTCTTCTAGAGGATCTTCTGGGCCCAGGGATCAGACCTGAGTCTCCTGCATTGGTAATTAAATTCTATACCACTGAACCACCTAGGAAGCCCAGAAACTATATGACTACAACTTTAATTTGGCCTGATTCAATAAATTAAAAAAGATAAGACTTTCCTTGTTACTGCAAATATTATTCATTCAAAAAAATTTGGTTAAAAAAACTAACATTATATAGTACATTGTATATAATATCTAATGTAATCCTTCCAAAAATCATCTTATAAAATGATTTGAGAAGTGACAAAACTGAGCTTTATTGATATTAGGAAACTTCTTCAACAGTATACAAGTTGTTGTTCAGTTATCATGTCTGACTTTTTGTAACCCCATGGACTGCAGCAAACCAGATAGAAAGTAACAAAAGTAAATTTAATAGAAAATCTATTAAGAAATTTAATAAAAATTAAATAAAGTAAAAAGCTACCAATCCTCTAGATCATTCCTGTTGTCTCAGTATTTTAAATAAAGACCAGTCTTTGCTATTGTATTCTTCAGGGTCTTCTATGCATTTTGGCCATGGACAAGATGATTTTAAAAGAAAAAAATCCAAATACTTCAAATAGTTAATTAAGAAAGTCAAGCCTCTTCATTACTAAATTCTCAAAGGCTTTCTTTTTGTTATATTTATTAGTCATAGTTATTGGTTTGTAAGCAACAGACTCTAACTCTAATTTAAGATGAAGGATATAAGTATTGCAAAGATATCAAGTGCTCTCAAAATTTATGACACACTTAGAAAAAGCAAGTAGCAAGGAAGCTCTAGAAGGAAATATTTGAGACATTGGTTTGGTCAAACCACTTCAAGGTCAATACAGAAAAAACAACCTTCCATAAGCAACAATCACAACGGTTAAGTTACATTGATTTTTAAGTGGATTCAAGGCTCTGTCATAAGTGCTCCACTTAAGTTACTTCATTTCATTACTTAGAAAACTATTAAAAAGTTATTATTGTTATCCTCCCTTTGAATATCTTCTCTGTGTTTTTGGAGAACAAGTATTACCTTGTCAGGAGAAAACACCTTTCCCGACTTATGTTATGAGTCAGCCCTCTAGTTGTATTGCACTAAAAAGATTGGAATGACCCTCCAGTTCCTAGTATGTGAGGAAGTACTCACCACAACACAAAATGGGATGCCTGAATACAATTAGAAATGAGTTTCTGTATGATGGATAATAAAATATGTTTATTACACCTAACTTCCAAATTATTCTATAATTTTTGTTAACATATATAGCAAAAACTAGAGCAAATGTTTCAGTAATTTTATGTGTTCATTACTGTACTAGTAAACGCTTATTGTTTGGTTAGTCACTAAGTCATGTTTGACTTTTTTGTGAACCCATGGACTGTAGTACAGCAGGCTCCTCTGTCCATGGAATTTTCTAGGCAAGAATACCAGAGTGGATAGCCATTTCCTTCTCCAGGGGATCTTCCAGACCCAGAGATTGAACCCGTGTCTCCTGCATTGGAAGGTGGATTCTTTACCACTTTAAAACACAGGTTATAACACTATATAAGAATGGTTAAAACAAAGGTTGTAAAGTATCTAGGTTTTGTGCTGGGCATTTAAGCTATTTCCTTCAGTTCTAACAATCACCCTATGAGACAGATTCTGTTATCCAACATTTGTTGACAAGAACTTGATTGTTGACAGTGAAATCAATTTTCTTTCTTTCAATTTCACACTAATAGAACAGAGCTTTGAATCCAGGTAAATAGGATGCTGGGCCTGTGTGAAGAACCATGATACATGATTTAATACTTCTGAGACTTAAATGCTTTCAGGAATAACAAAATAAACATACCTGCTGTAACAATCCTATTAGAGAAGATAATATGTTTCATCCTTTGTGTTGTCTCATTCACACTGAGCAGCCTCTTGTTTTAGGTGACTTCCTGTGTTATTGCCTGAGGTTCTCACATTGTAAGCAGAATTAGAATTTAAAACCTTTATGGTAGAGTAGTGCAGGCCTATCCTTCAGACCCATCCAATCATATTCAATCAGAGAGATCTTTACTTTGGTTCTGGGACACGTTGGAGGCTTATGAAGAAAATCATTGGCTTTTCTGGAAGTGTCTCTGTTTTTGAAGCACTGATCCTGCCAGCATAAACTTCAAACACTGATGCTTCAGTGTTCTAAGAATCTGTGAACTATATACTCTCTTTTTCTTGCTTAATTTCTGCTTAAATTAACTAGAGTGGATAGCTTTATTTGCCTCTAAGAAGCTGTATTAACCAAGTGATGGCACATCATTAAATGCTACAATTTATGATACACACTATTAAGGAATGTTTCTTGTGGGGTCACTGCTCCTTTCTTCTGGAGAAAGTCCTGGTGCACACAAGTTTTCCTCCACCATAGTTTGGCCTCAGGTCAAGCAACAGGGAGGGAAAATTGCCCCGTCCATCACAGAAAATTGGATTAAAGATTTACTGAACAGGGATCGGCCCATCAGAACAAGACCCAGTTTCCCCCTCAGTCAGTCTCTCCAATCAGAAAGCTTCCATAAGCCTCTTATCTTTATCCATCAAAGGGCAGACAGAATGAAAACCACAATCACAGAAAACTAACCAAACTTCTTGTCTTGGGAACCCCATGAACAGAATGAAAAGGCAAAAAGGTATGACACTGGAAGATGAACTCCCCAGGTCGGTAGGTGCCCCATATGCTACTGGAGATCAGTGCAGAAATAACTTCAGGAAGAATGAAGAGACAGAGCCAAAACAAAAAGAACACCCAGTTGTGGATGAGACGGGTGATGTAAGTAAAATCTGATGCTGTAAAGAGGAATATTGCATAGGAACCTGGAATGTTAGGTCTATGAAACAAGGCAAATTGTAAGTGGTCAAACAGGAGATGGCAAGAGTAAACATCGACATTTTAGGAATCAGCAAACTAAAATGAACTGGAATGGGTGAATGTAACTCAGATGTCCATTATATCTACTACTGTGGCCAAGAGTCCCTTAGAAGAAATGGAGTAGCCATGATAGTCAACAAAAGAGTCCTGAATGCAGTACCTGGATGCAGTCTCAAAACGACAGAATGATCTCTGTTCGTTTCCAAGGCAAACCATTCAGTATCACAGTTAAGTCTATGCCCTGATCAGTAATGCTAAAGAATCCTTTAGAATGGACAGGTTGGATCTCCTTGAAGTCCAAAGGAATCTCCAGAGTCTTCTCCAACACCACAGCTCAAAAGTATCAATTATTCGGCACTCAGCTTTCTTTAGAGTCCAACTCTCATATCCATACATGACTACTGGAAAAACAATAGCTTTGACTATAGTAGCCTAGGAAATAAAGCAAGCACCTCAATATGTCTCCTGTTTCAGGGACTGGCACATTTACTTTCCAAAGCTGAAACACACTGGATCTCCATATGATAAGTAAGAAGAGCAAAAGCACCAGACTATATTGTTCTTTTGAAGTGTCTATTTGACAGAAATGTCCTTTGCTCATTATATTTTATATTTCCAGAATATGTGCATATTGGTAGTAATAAATATGTGTTGCACTTTTATATCTACAAGCAGATATGCTAAGAAAAATGTTGATCTTTATGAACCATAAGAGAAGATTATTTTATCACAGCTATAGTAGATTTATGGTTATTTACATTATGAACATTTTTTAAAGTTATTCATAATTACAGATCCTGGATCTTAAAGGGACTTTGAGTGTTTTATAGATCCACTTACAAACACTTTCAAAGAGACAGGTATGTATGTATATGCATACATCATCAGAGAAGTAAATTTTAGAACAGCACTTTACCTATTTCTGTATTAATATTCCATTTGGTATAAAGTTCTCACACATATGCACACAAAATCCTAATTCTGTAAGTTGAGCCCACTTTCTTTTTTCTGATATTAGTGATAACTGAGAGTTATTAATCACTGACCTATATAAAACTTCCCTTCAAATAAAAATTATGGTTATGACATTACTGCTTTTTAAAGAATGTTAGTCGCTGAGTTGTATCCAACTCTTTGGGATCCCATGGACTGTAGCCTGCCAGGCTCCTCTGTCCATGGAATTCTCTAGGCAAGAACACTGGGGTGGGTTGCCATTCCCTTCTCCAGGGGATCTTCCTGACCCAGGGATTGAA
This sequence comes from Bos javanicus, assembly GCF_032452875.1. Classification (NCBI taxonomy): domain Eukaryota; kingdom Metazoa; phylum Chordata; class Mammalia; order Artiodactyla; family Bovidae; genus Bos; species Bos javanicus. The sequence goes on from NC_083872.1 coordinate 16,911,014, forward strand.
CCCAGGTCTTTTGCATTGCAGGCAAATACTCCAACTTACATTACAATTGAAAAAGCAAAAAAGGCATAAGAGTAGCCAAAATATGTATTAAAAACATTCAACTTCATTAATTGTCTATATAGCAAATTAAAATAAAAATAAGTTGCTGCTTTTTACAATCAAATTGGATACCTGTGATTGGATTCCCTTTTCCTCTGCTGATAAAGTTGTGGTAAATAATCGTGAACATCTAATGTGGATAATAAGACATTACATAATCTTTCTAGAAAGAAATTTCTCAAAACGTATTTGTAATCACTGTCTCCTTGGCTCCACTTCTATCTACAACATTCTGTGTTAAATCAACTTCCTTAAACTGTTTTAATTTTCTTCTGCCTTAAATCAAAAGTTAAACCTGAGAATAATTTAGGAATTTTCTCACTTCTAAAGGAAAAAATCTAGCAGAAAGGGAAAAGATGAAAGAGTCAAAAAAGGGTTAAAATGTGTCCAAGGTAACATCTGTTCCTAGATCTTGCCACAGTATTGCCCCCTACCAGTTGGCACAAGTGTTGGGGTGGATTAACTTTGAACATTAGCCTCAAAACTTTTAATAACTGGGAGATGACAATATTAGCCTAAAGAATAGAATATGGGAAGAGTCCCAAAGCAGGTCTTTCACAGAATTTGGAAATACAGTTGATGCTTGAACAACAAGGGGTTGGGACACCAACCCTCCATGTTCAAATGTAACTTATAGTTTACATATTTATCCAAGGATCCTCTGCACCTGCAGTTTCACAGATCCTTAGTTTCAGACAATTTTAGTAAGTACTATAGTATTTACCACAGGGGAGGAAAAAAAAAACAAAAAACTGGTGTATAAGTGGACCCAAGCAGTTTAACCTCATGTTGTTCAAAGGATCAACTATAAGAACTAAGGTGAATTCAAAATTTGTGTATAGATGGTCACAGGACTGTTATGTTATACTCGTGAAAACATGGATATTGCTTATTGTCATTTCAGGGATTCAAATGTTTGTCCAGTTCTAGATGATACCTATTAATTTGGAACAAAACATAGAAGGAGGAAAAAATAGAAACTGGATAGGATTTTATCTCACAAACTTAGTTATTGAAATTAGCATTTTCATATTTAAAATTGCTAATATCTCAAATTATGCAAACATGAACAGTTTTGAAAATTTGGTATATTTATAACTCTGTCAGGGCCCAGTGAACAATCTGAGTGGCCCAGTGCAAAATGAAAATGTGGGGCTCCTAGCTAAAATATTATTAAGAATTTCAAGACAGCAACAGCAGAACCACAGATTAAGGATGGTGTCCTTCTAAGTGTGTGACCCTGTTTCAACTTCATAAGTCACATGCCCATCCATGAAGCCTGCCCAGCCCTGAGAATGGATACTACATTTTTAAATGGAGAAGTTTTCTATCCTGATATATTATCATAAACTGGATATAGCTTCTCATATTGTATAAGTACCTACTTATAAAGTTCTTTACTCCAAATTTGTAGTTTTTATCCATTTATAAAATTAAATGGATAAAATTCAGTACTTTACCCATTTATAAAATTAAAATAAGATAATTTAAAAAAACAGATTTAAGATTTTAGTTGAAAAAAAATGTTTGGAGAACTAAAGAACTTAAAAATGCATTATATATTGAAAATATATCCAATGTTTTTTAAAGTTTAAGCATTTTAAAATGCATAAATAGAAAATTTATTCTTTTTCATCTTATAACAATAAAATATATCTCAATTCAAGAAAAAATAAAATGATGATATAGGAAAAACATTTTCCAAAATTAAGATGTTTACTAGTTCCTGATCCATGAAAAAAACAATCAATATTTGACCACAATAAATTTAAAAACATCTTCATAGTGTATATGCCCAAAGCAAAAACTCACTAGAGTTTAGCGTATTCAGTGTTTTAGGCTGCATATTATCATCACAGAATAAATGAGTCATTTGAAGGATGCAGTTATATCCAACATTTCATGAGTTAATATTTCAGTTGAGGAAGCTATTTGAGTTATCTGATGTCACTGTGACTCACAGCAAAATCATTATTTTTGACAACTGGAATTTCTTTGAGCATTAATCACTGAAATTGGGTATAGAACATAGTAGTTCTTTTTTTTTTTTCCCCAGATTTTCTTCTTTTAGCCACAACATAAGCAAAATTAACTTTGAAAGAAATGAGAATGGAGTATACTGCTTCTTCTATTCAGGTATCCAGAAGGAAAAGCTCCCTTGAGTTTTCACATGAAAGGTGGCTGTCAGTTGTAGACAGTACTTGCCTACCTTGATTCCCTTCCCTAATAGAGTCTATATGTTTCCACAACCCAATATATACTGATCTATAGCCATTACATCAAAAAAATGAAAAGGCATCTTCCCACCATGAGAGTAATAAAGAGTGCTGATAAAATTGTTTGGCAGAAAGAGATTTTGTTAAAAGGTTAGCAGTACAACACTTTAGTCTGTAAGTAACTGCCAACTATTTACTCTGAAAAATCTCTGTAGAACAAGTTTTCATTTGATTTAATTACTGTGAAATGTTCCACTCAAATACATAAGGCTACAAAACACACACACATGACATGTACGGTATGATATTTGGCAGTTCTGCTTCTGGTGAAAAAAAGAATACTGCCATTAACCAATGGCTTCTTTTGTACAATAGATGGTTTAAATGCTGTTTTTTTTTTTTTTTCCTTTTTTTTTAAGGCTATGGTTAATATAAAGGTACCTCTGACACTGTATAAATCCCTTTGTGAACATCATTGATTTTGATGAATCGGTTCATTTTTCCCCTTTCAAATGACAATATGTTCCCAGCATCTGTCAAACATTTTAACCAACAAGTATTATGTTGACCCTATCCTCTGAAGATACAATATCTTATTCTGAAAATTTTAATTAATATTCTTGGGTTATCATATGATAAAAATGCATTTGTTATAGCCAAAGGCTTATAAGGGGGTAACATCTCTTAAATATATTAGTATTTATGGTGTACCTCCACTATAAAGGGATGCCTATATACAAAACACATACACAAGCTTCTTTTGTGTGTGTATATATATAAAGAGAGAGAAAAATATATATATATATAATTTATATGTGTATATACATATATTTGTATATATATATATGTCAACTTGGAAGATTCTAGCTTTAGAAAAAGATAGTTTTATCAAAATGATGAAAGCATGCAATGAATAATTCTCTACATGTTAGCTATTGAGAAAGCGTATATATATAATACAAGAAAAGTTATCATAAGATATGCCAAAAAGGCATCACCACCTCAATGGCCATGAGACTGAGCAAACTCCAGGAGACAGTGAAGAACAAAGAAGCCTAGCATGCTGCAGTCCATGGGGTTGCAAAGAGTCAGACATGACTTAGTGATGAAATAACAATATCAAAAAAGATTTAATAGAAAAAAATGCTTAATATAAGCAATAACATTAGAATGTTGGTATCAACTGATTTGATCAAAGGAGAATGAAATAGCAGGAAATTGAAGCCTGGGAAATATACACACATAGAGGAAGGAGAGAAAAGATAATTTAGTCAGAGAGAACACCTAGGAAAATATGCCATATAGTTCTCATTCAATCATCCAGTTTATCAATCATGTGTTTGTTCATTTATTTCATCATTTATTGACTGATTTATCAAGTTATTGAGCCCTACTTTGTCAAAAGCACTGTGATCTACTAAGATCTATGACAAGAGTTGAGAACAAAATATAAGCCAAACAGAAATAAATAAAAATAAGGATTTTAAAAAATATTTTGCATACAAAATAGTCTTAGTTACTGTAGAAGTAGGCTATGGAAGATACATGTACACACAGTGAGTAGGTTGCACTGTATCTGTGAGTCATTATAACATTATAGAAATTACATATCCAGAACAACAGAACTAAATTTCTATTAAAAAATAAATCTGATAGACATCCACCAGACAAAGAAATATACATATTCCAGAGAGAGACAAGTTGGGGAATGAAGTGTCTTGCTCCTTCATGATTTTTTGTTTGTTTTCCATAGCACAGGTTAGTATTTCGCTATTCTTATTTGTCATGGCTTTTCTGTTTCTATTAGAGGGGTTGTACCTTGGGAACAAATGCTCCAATGTTCTCAGTGTTGTTTGCAGCATCTACCTCTGATATGATACATTAAATCCACACTGTGCTTGTGTGCTAAGTCACTTCAGTTGTGTCCAACTCTTTGCAACCCTATCAACTACAGCCCACCAGGCTCCTCTGACCATGGAATTCTCCAGACAAGAATACTGAAGTGGGTCACCATGCCCTCCTCCAGGGGATCTTCCAGGCCCAGGAATCAAACTCTTTATCTCCTGCATTCCCTGTATTGACAGGTGGGTTCTTTACCACTAATGCCACCTGGGAAACCCACATCCTCCCTAAATATATAGAAAAGAGGATGAATGGAAAGAGTTAGAGAGGGGGGCAGAAAGGAAAGAAGAATGGAGAGAGAGAAGAAAGGAAGGAAAAATCTAAAGGCACTATTTCAGAATCTATTAAAATACTCTAGATATGTTATGAATTGAATAAGATAGCTACAGTCAAAAGTGAATAAAAAAGTACCAGTATTTTTTCCTATCATCTGACATATTTGACAAATAATCCATGAAGTTTTAAGTTTTCATAAGTCACATGAAAATTTACCTCACTATATTAGAGTCAAACCTTAAATAATTACATATAATAATTTATAAATTGTTCCTTTACTTGAAAAACTATAATAATGTTAATAATAATAACATTTAAATTGATTTGAAGATGTTCATTCACACACAAAACTTTTTAAAGAGTTCACCTTGTTTCTCTTTGGGGTATGTGAGAACACAAAAGCACTGGAAAAATAAATGAATATCACAGAATCATAAAATTGCAGATCCAGGTTTCATTCTCAAATCTGCCACATTTCAAAACATAGGCTTTTACATATTACTCCTCTGTTCATTTATTTTGAATAAATGATAAGAAACCATTTTGATAAACAGCATGCCATCTAATTCTGCTGTTAAATAGTAACTGTGCTTCATGAATTCACTCTAATATTATCTTTTTGATTCCTCTTATTGGTGTACATTAATCTTTGAAAGCAAATGTGACAAAACCTAAATTATCTCATCTCATTTAGCATCTTGCCCTTGCAAGAAAGAGAGCAACAATAAAATGAAAATCAGTTACAGAAGGGCTAATGTACTGGCATGCCAGATCTCTCCAGCTTTACCATTCCTTACTTCCTGAAAAATGAAAGAGGTAAACCCATCTACAAGTTATAAATAGTTTACAAATCAATTTATATGTCATTACACCATGTAAAGTTTGTAAAAAGGAGAAAATTGATTTAATCTATTTGAATGCTCTATGCAAAGAATGTCCTATTCCTCTGATAAGTGGTAACTGTCACCTGATAATAGACACATGCCTTATAATAGTGACATGCCAATTACCAAGAAAAAGATAACACCTTGTATATTTGAAAGTTCAGTCCATTATATGATCAAGCACTAGCTTACTTAGACTTCTAGTAGAAATAATACTATGGTGTACTGGGAGCATAGGGGAATTCCTTGTCAATTAAACAGGTAGTTAATACTTCTCACCACCTATCATTGTATACTACACACCCTGATGTTTTCATTGTTCTGCTGATAGATTTTCACTGTCCCATTGTAAAAAAGAATTTCGCTAATTTCCTCACATTTAGGACAATCAGCATTTGAAACAGAACTGTTAGGAGACAATGGCACCATTAAGGGCTTCCCAGGTGGCACAGTAGTAAAGAATCCCCCTGCCAATGCAGGAGACACAAGAGACATGGGTTTGATCCCTGGGTTGGGAAGATCCCCTGGAAAAGGAAATGGCAACCCGCTCCAGTATCCTTGTCTGGAAAACTCCATGACAGAGGAGCCTGCTGGGCTACAGTCCTTTGGGCAACAAAGAGTCGGACATGACTGAGCAGAGCACAATGGCATCATTATTAGGTGTAAGATGGAAACAAAATCAATTCATTCACTTTCTTTTTGGCCAACCTTCTCTGGACAAGCTTAGAAAAAAAGGTAAACAATTAGAGAAAAAGGTAAACTAGTAATTATAATTATCCTAAGAACTGTAATTCAGAAAGAAATGTTTGAAATAAATCTAATAATTTACAACAAAGGGACGGCGGGGCCTGGTGGGCTGCCGTCTATGGGGTGGCACAGAGTCAGACACGACTGAAGCGACTTAGCAGCAGCAGCAGTATACAGAGCCCCTGAAGTGGCTTACGTAAGTATATGGATTCAATTAAAGTGAAAAATCAGAACTATGTTAGTAGTTTAAAATACTCATACTATAGGAGAAAACAATTCTTACTAAAACCTAAAGTCTCCTCACTTCAAATCCTGTTTGTTTTTTTTTTCCATGAATAATTATTCTGATAGTGTTTACTTTGAATTGTAAGTTGCCATGCAATTAGTAGCACCAGAATTTGAAGAGGTACGTTGTCCTGTCAGAAACGCACAACATAGCTCATTAGTATCAATTAGCAATTGTTTCTTGGTAAGTATTTTTAAAAGCTCAAATGTTAAATTGTGGGGTTATCTGGGGGACAAAACTCATCTCTTGACTAACCATCAGTTTCTAAAATTATTTGTTTTTACTGAAATGATAGAAAATAACATGAAAAATCAGCTGAAGCATGAAAGAAGAGATTAAAAAATTGCCAGAAGCAAGTAAAACAATTAGTCAAGGTAACCATCAATAATCACATACCTTAATTGAACTCTAATTCTATGTATTTACAAAAGTATGTATAGCATGCAAATTTGATAATTTTGCAAACAGAACATTTATTTCTAGAATATACTTGTTTCAAAACTGTCTCTATGGTTATTATTAGAGGGCTTGGTGTAAATTCTTTGCCATTTAAGCTAAAATGTTTCATATTCTTTTCTTGTCTAGGATTTCTTTTTCTCCTACCATTCTCCATTCTTTCCTGAAATTTATGTAATCAGTGATTCTTAACTACGAAAGATTTTGTCTCTCCTGGATATGTCTGGAGACACTTACAGTAGTCACAACTTGGGAGGTTCTATACCTTTGGCATCTAGTGAAAACAGAGCAGGGATTCTGCGAAACATTTGATACAACACAGAGAAACTCCTCATAACAAAAATTATTGAACCCCAAATGTCCATAGTGCTGCTATCAGGGATCTTGATCTAAACCACAGTCATAAAATAAAGTCTGTAACTAGTTTATTTTTCATGTATTTTTCTAAAGAAAAAAAAAATCTCTAGATTGTTGTTGTTGTTCTGATTATCTATTACTGTGTTAATAGCCCAAAATAGTGGCTGGAACCAAGAGCATCATTTATTTTGTTCATGAATCCAGCACTCCACTGGGTTCTGCTACAACACTTGAGTAGCTGGTACAGAGCTGGAAATATGCAAACAATGGGTGCCAGAACAGTTGGGGTTGCTGGCTAGTCATCTCTTCTTCCTGTGTATGGTTTGTCCACCTGATATCTCCTTGTAGTGACATCAGCTCAAGAAAGACTGGCGCAGTCGCAATGTCCTGTCCAGGTTCTAGGAGAGCTGATATAAGCCCCCTCAGTTCTTGAACTGGTGAGTGTCAAAGAACTTGCAGGCACAGTCCACCTTCTTTCCATAAAGTATTTACCATTTTTACTTGCAAAGTACATCTACTGTCTCTCAGGATCCCCAAATATCTCATATATTATAGCCTCAGACTCAGGCCCAATTGCAGCGTCTTGTATATATCAGATTTGGGCAGAGACGAGGCTCTATGGGTGTTGTTCTTTCACTACTGTTTGGCTCAGTCTGAAGACCTGTGAACTGAAGAGACAAGCTATCTCCCCACCATACAGCCAACACATACCAGTGGTTCAGCTACGGGATGACTGCTCTATACTCTCTCATTCAAAACATTGGGTATACCATAAAGTTCATTCAGGTTTTTCACAATACAGAAGAACCCAAACAAACTTTTTGGCCAACCAATAAAACAAATGGAAGCCAGAGTCACTGATTCATAGCATTTCTGAAATACAGCTCAGTTCTTATTGCCAGTTTATTGATAACAGCTTAGTCTTATTGCCTAGAAATGTTTTTCCACAATACTTGGATTTACTTTCTGGGTCCTGATTTTGGTTTCTGATTTGGCCTCTTTTTTTTTTGTAAAGAAATTGTGTTTGCATCTGAACATTTTCTCAGCCTGATTCCAGTCCATAGAAATTCTGGAGTCTAAATCTTATAATTTTATAGTGTCTCTGTCCTTTCAGTCTCATCTGGTTAAATTTTCTTTAAAATTATGTGGGGTCTTTTGTGTGAATTGATTTATGATTCTTCCAATTAGAGAAAATATACTATCACAGATTTATCTTGGGAAAGGTCATTTCTAACTTAGAATATATTGGCAGACATTACTGAGAAGATTTTAGGTCACAAACAATGACATAATAACGCTGTTTCTATTCATATCTCAGCTTTGCATTACTCTGTTTCTTTAGAGTAGCAATCAGGGACAAAGGCAGTGATCTAACTTGGATTATTCACACACCCTAAACCAATCTGTCTGACCAACAGCACAGTGAACTTTAATTATATATGAGACCCGAATAATATGTCTCTGATTCCAGTCTTGGAATTATGAAGGGATGCAATCTGGGCCCTCACCTATTAACAAACATGGAATGAACAGTTATTTTAGTGGAAGAGATATGGTGTTCATATGAAAAATATGGGTTCACCATATTTCTGTATATGCTGACAATAAGCACATTCTGATTCTTGAGAAGAATATGGAGATATATATACTGCATTGAGGTTTACTTCATGTTCCAGGCTTTTACAAAAATTTATACATTGATAGCCTTATCACATAGTGTTTATCCATTAATTTATATAACGCTTGACTGAGAAAGTTGGCTTCTGTCATTCTTTGAATTTTGAGAATATCATAAAAAGAATGTTGCAATGTTTATTACTACTTTTTAGCAATCCATAATTAAACACTTAAAATATTATTATAATCTCTTAAATTCTCTAGAGAATAAAAAAGTGAAATATAACAACTGCAATTAAGTTCCCTGGTAAATATGCAAAAAGTATATAATTCAATTTCTCATCTCTGAAAATATTTCTGAAATTGAATGTCTGCTAATTGTGTATGTGTATGTCTTAACCAATTTAGGTAAAGATTAAAAGAGAATACAAAAGGAAGTCAAGATCCTATGGCGTTTTAGGGAATTGAGGCCTCTATGTAAGTATATGTAAGCTTTTCCTTTACCTGGAGATGTACTTGTTCTACAAGGTGCATTGTAGATTTGTAAATTTGACTTTTATAAGATGCTGAAAAAAATCCAAATCTCAATAAAAATAAATATTCACAGGTTTCATCATATATATGATTTTTGAAAATGTGAAATCTATTATGATTCAAAATACACACTTTGGTATTAATTACAATTTAAAATAGTTAGTGGAAAATTAGCACCCCAACTATTCATTATTGTCTTAAAGTCATGAATTGATTATATGTGAAGTGTGAAATGCAACAATTTTTATGACCTCTTGACACCACTGACCCTTCTCAAATTCTGAAGCCCTATGAAGTTGAATTTTGAAAGAATTACAGACATCCTAATAATATTCTGAAATTAATCTTTATTTATTAATGTGTTACAAAACTAGGTGAATCTAAAGCTTTAAATTTGTTTCTATCACTTCCAGAGCTACCTTTTGGGGCCTCTACTTTCTCTGGTCTAATATCTTATGGGGAGTATTTAAGTAGTCATTTTACACATAAATTTTATATATACATTTATATATGTATATAAAAATTTTAATAATTATTATAATAATGACCCAAACTTTTCTACCTTACATGCAGTAACAATAGTCACAAAATATTTATGTGACTTCAGAAAGAAAATATCAACATGTGCTCATTTGTAAAAACAGAAATGCTCTTGGTGAAATGTCATTTTAATAACATGAATATAAACAAATTACTTTTAAATTACTGAAAATTTTAAAATAAACATTGACTTTAAAAGAATCTCTGATAGTCATTAATAAAGACTAATGACATAAAAGTCAAATTTCATGAATCTTGTGACGTTATCTAGAACTTTACATTTTGTATACTGTGCAAAGAGATTGAGGAATCTAGAGTATATAATAATTTTTCTTTTTTTCCCATTTTTTAATGAATAAGAGAGTATGTGAAAAGTAATCATTACTTAATTGTTTCTCCATTGGTACTTACTAGTTTTCTGAATCTCTGGAAATTACACAATATGGCTATAAATCGCAATGATTTTGAGTTAAATTATATCAGACAAAAGATTCCACAAGAAATCAGATAGACACAGAGATTTAAATCACCAACTCCCTTCTTATCCAGTATACCCCTGTGCAAGAGCCACACCTGTGCCCAAAATATTTTGAACAAATATTATGACTTTCTAAGAAGATGGTGAAAAATGCCATCTCAACAACTTCCTTTACAAAATTAAAACAGATTCTAGTTGCGTCAAATGCATAAAATATCTGTTTTTTTTCCCTGCATGTTTAGGAATTAACCCTTTATTTTACTTCTATGAAGAAATATGATAGAAATCATTTGAATAGTTAAGGGAACATATAATCATACTCCAAAACTTTCATAGAAGAACGTCAGTATCTAAAGATTACAGATTCCTTCTAACAATACAAGTGAATATACAGTTTTGGTTCATCTCAAGTTTTTAAATAATCATAACAGAAACATCATTTATCACTTGACAAAAGACAGTTTGAAATATCTAAAATCTGAGTGATATCATGTCATAACTATACTTTAAAAATTATAAACTCAATATATTAAATTAGATCCTGAGGAAGTAATATGAAACCACATCAACTTTATTTTCTATAGCAACATTTTCATTAATTAAGATACTAACTTAAGAGAAAACTAAGATAGTATGTCAATTTTCAAGCAGCAAATCAGACAAAGACCCAAAAATATAAAGTACCCATCTGAATAAAATTTCTGTGTAAATTTATGTTTGACCACATGAGTCTGACTAGTATATTTTATGTGCCTGAGTTGCTTCTGGATTCACTGGCAATAAGAAATGTGTCTGCCCACATTAAACAAAACACTTGGTTTCTTTTACTAGACAAAGGGAATGACAGAATTTAAATATTTTCTCTCATTTTTCCTGTAGATTCTAGCAACACAACCTTGTCAAGAGCTTGACTATAATAAATCATTAATCCGGGTGTTTGTGTATATAAATACAAGTGTATGTATGTATATACATATATATATATATATATATATATATATACAGTAAGAAATTTAAGATTGCCTATAATTCAATCCCCTGGAATTGGTCATTGTTAGTATGTGGATCTACACATACACATTATTCTGTTTTCACTGTTTAATGTGTATAATATATATTGTCAAATCTTACTTAATAGCAATTGAATAAAATTTAATAGATATATAATAAAGAAACAAATACCACTTTGCATTGGTGGCTTTATCTAATTATTGATGATTTGAAATTAATTTGAAAATGTAAAAGTAGAATTAAGAAGGTGTAAAATTCAAAATATGATAGCAAAAATATTCCTAAATCAAACTATTTGAATATTCATGATAGAATATAGCTGTCTTAAAAATATGTTTCCCTTTGGAATAAAATCCTAAATCCTGCATGTGGAAATTATAATGTGAGTTATAGCTTAACACACTTAGAGTCAAAAATATTGAAAGGCTCCACTGCAATCACATCTCCAAATTCACTTTTCTTCATTTCACTTTTCTTGAACCTTTGAGCCCTATTTTTATCTTTGATAGGGTTAAATCCAAGTTGTTAACACTTCAGTAGACTAAGTGCCTAAAATAAAGTCTCAACATACAAAACATGATTCACAGTTTCAGAATAGTACATAGTACTTACCCATCCAAGAAGGATATAACAGAAGCTGAGAAGCTGTCAAAGAGAAAAATGTCAGAAGGATTAATAAATCATATTGCTATAACATGATGATGCGAATTGAAAACAGCTATGTAAAAATAGGTAGCTAGCAGTCAGATGGCTTGGCTTCTTTTAGCCTTGGTAGTAGTACATTTATCTTCTGTTATGCACTGGTAAGAAGCTGGCAAGCTTGGTATATATAAACATTACTGAAAGATGTTATGATTGGCTTGGATCCAGAAAATGTGCTCTAACATTACCATTAGCTATCACAGATCTTAAATATCACTGGAAATGATTGAACAGGCAAAAAAAGACAATAACGGGAAGAAAAATTAAGAGTATAATTAGGAATAAAATGTCTTTTCAACATTTTATGACATATGACAAATTTTATGTCACTTCTAACATAAGAATTTTAAAATAATTTAATAAAATCTAAATGTTCATGTGGTTCATAAGAACAAAGTGAGCACATTGCTATGCACGGGAAAGAAATATCTAAAACAAGGGATTATTGAATATGATTTTTTACTCTTTTATGGTTTTAATGTTTCTTAGAAACTAATTTTCCTAATGTCTTTTCCCTGTTGTATATGAAAGCTGCTATACTGTTATTTTACTGTCAATTATCTGTGACCCTATATAAAAAATGGCACAACAAAACTAAATAAAGAACCAAAAATATAATTTAAAAAATTAATTAATTGTCAATCTGCAGGCAATGAAACAGAAGCTTTTGAGAAAGTCAGACATTAACTTGGCTGTGATGAATTTCATTTGGTTTGGTGATTTAACAATGATCACAGACTTAGGGCAGTTTATTAATCAATAAACTCAACTGAAATAAAATTAGCCACATATGTAAAATAAAACACAAATAAAATGTGTATAATGAAATGTTTTTATAAGTACCATAATGAGGGATTTTAAAAAATTTTAGCCCATTAATATAATTCTACCTTGTATTGCCTAAATTAATAGCTCTTATTTATTAAATACGTATTTTAAACATAGTCAAGAAGAAAATTAAGATTGGCGATAATCCTATTTCCTGGACATATGTGGAGATAGCCACATATTAACAACATGTTAATATGTGGATTTACATGCATCTGTTCTTTTTCCCATGTTTTATTAGAAGAAATCAAAATAAAACTGCACTTACCAAAAATAGCATCTATAGATATAAAAATGAATGTTCACTATGAACCCACTTAAGGAATGAATATTGTTTTCTGTATTTTGTCAGATTTTTTCATGTATATACCAACATATTTTAACATTATTCTCTCATGTACAAACATATTCATACATATGGCTATAAGTATAAAACACATTATTTTATAACTCACCTTTTGCCATAACACTGTATCTTAAATATCTTTCAATATCAGTTAAAACACATACAATTATTTAATGATTATATACTTGTAATGATTTAATTATACTTGTAATATACTTGTAATGATTGTAATTTAATGATTATATACTCTGATGCTGGGAGGGATTGGGGGCAGGAGGAGAAGGGGACGACAGAGGATGAGACGGCTGGATGGCATCACTGACTTGATGGCCATGAGTCTGGGTGAACTCCAGGAGTTGGTGATGGACAGGGAGGCCTGGTGTGCTGTGGTTTATGGGGTCGCAAAGAGTCGGACACAACTGAGCGACTGACCTGATCTGATACTTGTAATGAAAGAGTAAAAATGATTAATTCATATATGGACTTTTTTTTCATATATGGACTTTTGAAAATAGAATATTTCTGCAATTAACAAGAATTGATTATTAAGTTAACTTGTATAGCTAAAACAAGACTAAACTGGTTTTTCAGGAAAACAAGGGAAAAGGCCTTAAGAAGAATTTGTCAGGTATGATTTGTAATCACAGATGTTATCATCAAGAAAATAATATTGTGTAAGTAAGGAAGTATAGGACTTACTCAGCAGAAGGAAGGTCTAACAGGTTTAATTCTGAATAGAATACAGCTGAAAAATGAATATTAGGAGATTAATTCTAAAGTAGTAGATTTTCTTAAACTAATGCTGAATGACATTCATTTGAAAAAGAGATTTTTAATCTCCTAATAGGGGCTTCCCTGGTGGCTCAGATCGTAAAGAATCTGCCTGATATGGGGGGAACCTAGGTTCAATTCCTGGGTCGGGAAGATCCCCTGGAAAAGGAAATGACATTCCACTCTAGTATTCTTGCCTAGAAAATTCCATGGACTGAGGAGCCAAGTGGGCTATAGCCGAAGGGGTCTCGACTCTTTGTCGGACATGACTGATCAACTAACACTTTCACTTTCAATCTCATAATAAAGCCTTGAAAACATGTGATACATCACTTCCATCTATTTAACATTCATGAAATCATTACCTAAAATATCAACAGAGATCTGCATTAGTTTTTCCCCGTGTTGCTTTTTTTCCTTTGTAATTTAAAATATTCACTGTATACATACTTCAATAGCTGGTTGTTTTACTGTTGTTCCTAATAGCACCTTTTGAAATGATATGCTTTTGCTGTTCCACTAAAATTCATAAAAATAAATTACCTCTTGATTTTTTTAGATTAATCATGGAATAGTCTTTGTTAAATCTCAGATGATTGAAAAATAAATCACATGTGCCTCAAATATTCTTTGAAGCACAAGCATTGCAAATTGACATTACAGTGTGGATTTTTCATCTTGACAGCTTATCATAGAAGCCAAGTTGCCCCAGATTTTCTTTCTTTAAAGAACAGGTTAAAACTTGTCAAACATAAAGAATGAAACATAAGACTTGTTTATTGCTGCAAAGCAATCAACCCATGGATCAGATGCTATATGAGATTTATTTCCATTGCAACTGGATAGCTTGAAAATTTGAGCCATTAAAATTAGTGGTAATTTTGCTCTTTTCAAGGACCCAAGATAAAGGAATTTTATTCAAAGAAACAATTGCACTTTGGCATGTTCTAAGTGTGGAAAAACAGCTACAACACACACAAGAAGAACCTCATATATAGTCTTTTCAGAGCACAGACACAAAACATATTTTCCAGTGTTATTTGATTAACCATGAATGTTTTTGCAAATAAAAATCTCAGTGTTATACTTGTTTTGTAAATACAGTAGTAAAATAAAATGAATCAACCCAAATATATGCTAAAACGCTTAGTCTAAGGAATAGTATCACCTTGCAAATATATGCTGTGTTGCCAAAACAAAAGTAGGATGAGCATTTATATTTTCCTGTGTATGCATGTGTGCTAAGTTGTTTCAGTCATGTCCAACTCTTTGTGACCCTATGGCTGTAGTATGCAAGGCTCCTCTGTCCATGGGATTCTCCAGGCAAGAATACTGGAGTGGGTTGCCATGCCCTCCTCCAAGGTTCTTCCAAACCCAGGAAATGAACCCAGGTCCCCCACATTGCAGGCAGATTCTTTACTGTCTAATCTAATAGTGACCCACTAAAGAGTCCCTTGGACTGCAAGGAGATCCAACCAGTCCATTATAAAGGAGATCAGCCCTGGGATTTCTTTGGAAGGAATGATGCTAAAGCTGAAACTCTAGTACTTTGGCCACCTCATGCGAAGAGTTGATTCATTGGAAAAGACTCTGATGCTGGGAGGGATTGGGGGCAGGGGGAGAAGGGGATGACAGAGGATGAGATGGTTGGATGGCATCACTGGCTCGATGGACATGAGTCTGAGTGAACTCCGGGAGTTGGTGATGGACAGGGAGGTCTGGCGTGCTGCGATTCATGGGGTCTCAAAGAGTCCGACACGACCAAGCGACTGAACTGAACTTAACTGAATCTTAATCAGCATGGTAATGCTAATTTTTCAACTTTACCTCCTGCAGTTCTCCTATATAAATTCTCTAGCTTAGAAAACTAGCCCTTTCATCATCACTGGGTCTAAAATTTTCTTTTGAAATCCTCAACACATAAACATTGAATCTTTTTCTGTTTTTGAATAGCCCATTTCTATCTTTTCCTGTGATTGTTTTATTCATCATTATACAAGTAGAACTTTTCTTTTTCTTTTTTTCATTTTCATTGTAAGCATCCATTCATTTTCTCTAGTACAAAACCACCATAACTTTGTGGGAACATGTTGCCGTAACAAAAGTAGGATGAGAATTTATATTCTCCTGTGCATGTATGCCAAGTCATTTCAGTTCAGTTCAGCTGCTCAGTCATGTCCGACTCTTTGCAACCCCATAAACCGCAGCACACCAGGCCTCTCTGTCCATCACCAACTCCCGGAGTTCACCCAGACTCACGTCCATCGAATCAGTAATGCCATCCAGCCATCCCACCCTCTGTCGTCCCCTTCTCCTCTTGCCCCCAATCCCTCCTAGCGTCAGAGTCTTTTCCAATGTGTCAACTCTCCGCATGAGGTGGCCAAAGTATTGGAGTTTCAGCTTTAGCATCATTCCTTCCAAAGAACAACCAGGGCTGATCTCCTCTAGAATGGACTGATTGGATTTCCTTGCAGTCCAAGGGACTCTCAAGAGTCTTCTCCAATACAACAGTTCAAAAGCATTAATTCTTCGGCACTCAGCTTTCTTCACAGTCCAATTCTCACATCCATACATGACCACAGGAAAAACAATAGCCTTGACTAGACGGACCTTTGTTGGCAAAGTAATGTCTCTGCTTTTCAACATGCTATCTAGGTTGGTCATAACTTTTCTTCCAAGGAGTAAGCATCTTAATTTCATGGCTGCAATCACCATCTGCAGTGATTTTGGAGCCCAAAAAAATAAAGTCTGACACTGTTTCCCCATCTATTTCCCATGAAGTGATGGGACCGGATGCCATGATCTTCATTTTCTGAAAGTTGAGTTTTAAGCCAACTTTGTCATTCTCCTCTTTCACTTTCATCAGGAGGCTTTTTAGTTCCTCTTCACTTTCTGCCGTAAGGGTGGTGTCATCTGCATATCTGAGGTTATTGAGATTTCTCCCGGCAATCTTGATTCCAGCTTGTGCTTCTTCCAGCCCAACATTTCTCTTGATATACTCTGCATATAAGTTAAATAAGCAGGGTGACAATATATAGCCTTGACGTACTCCTTTTCCTATTTGGAATCAGCCTGTTGTTCTGTGTCCAGTTCTAACTGTTGCTTCCTGACCTGCATATAGGTTTCTCAAGAGGCAGGTCAGGTGGTCTGGTATTCCCATCTCTTTTAGATTTTTCCACAGTTTATTGTGATCCACACAGTCAAAGGCTTTGGCATAGTCAATAAAGCAGAAATATATGTTTTTCTGGAACTCTCTTGCTTTTTTGATGATCCAGTGGATGTTGGCAATTTGATCTCTGGTTCCTCTGCCTTTTCTTAAAAACCAGCTAGACCATCTGAAAGTTCACGGTTCACATATTGCTGAAGCCTGGCTTGGAGAATTTTAAGCATTACTTTACTAACGTCTGAGATGAATGCAATTGTGCAATAGTTTGAGCATTCTTTGGCATTGCCTTTCTTTAGGATTGGAATGAAGACTGACATTTTCCAGTCCTGTGGCCACTGCTGAGTTTTCCAATTTTGCTGGCATATTGAGTGCAGCACTTTCACAGCATCATCTTTCAGGATTTGGAATAGCTCAACTGAAATTCCATCACCTCTACTAGCTTTGTTCATAGTGGTGCTTTCTAAGGCCCACTTGACTTCACATTCCAGGATGTCTGGCTCTAGGTGAGTGATCACATCATTGTGATTATCTTGGTTGTGAAGATCTTTTTGTACAGGTCTTCTGTGTATTCTTGCCATCTCTTCTTAATATCTTCTGCTTCTGTTAGGTCCATACCATTTCTGTCCTTTATCGAGCCCATCTTTGCATGAAATATTCCCTTGGTATCTCTAATTTTCTTGAAGAGATCTCTAGTCTTTCCCATTGTTTTGTTTTCTTCCATCTCTTTGCATTGATCGCTGAGGAAGGTTTTCTTATCTCTCCTTGCTATTCTTTGGAACTTTGCATTCAGATGTTTATGTTTTTCCTTTTCTCCTTTTCTCCAAGTCATTTCAGTCATGTCCAACTCTTTGTGACATATGGATGGTAGTCTGCCAGGCTCCTCTGTCCATGGGATTTTCCAGGCAAGAATACTCGACTGGGTTGCCATGCCCTCCTCCAGGGAATCTTTCTTACCCAAGAATGAAATGCATGTTTTCTACATCTCCTGCATTGAAAAGTGGATTGTTTACCCTTACCTGGGAAGTCCATATTCTCCTGTAAAATGTATACAGAGTCAGAGAAAAAGACAAGGACTTCATGCTGTTGCAGAATGTGTATATTCCAGTAAAGGCAAACTTCATTAAAATATTATTTTGCTTTTAGTGTGGGAGTTAGTCTCTGCATGTGCCATGATCAGAAAATATCTTGGGGACAGAGGATTAAATAGCATATCATAAATATAGTAAAAGTGAGACAGATGCTACGTTAGGGATTATGATCATGATCCTCCTCTTTTTTTTTAAGTACTTTTGTTATACCAGATAATATTTAATAAACTATTGCTATCTAATAAGTTTATCTGGAGAATAAATGCTATTCTTAATCTCCAGATAAGTTCACCTTATTTAGTCCTCCACAGCAATGCTACAAAGTAATGTTTATTCCTTTCTACTCTAGATGAGAGAAGACTGAGGCCTACAGAGAAAGTGGTTTACCTTTGGTCCACTATCTAGTGAGTGTAAGTCAGAAATAAATTGAGATCGTCTGTCTCCAGTGACTGTTCTTTTGATTTTTAGATAGATGGCCATGATAACCTGTTTGGTAGAAGTTTTAGAATTACTATAGAATTTTCATGTTTATGATCTCATTTCCCACTTATAACCATTATATTCAATCTAGAGAGTGGTCATTATTTTATATAACAGAAACACTAAAATATTTTTTTTTTTAATAGTAATTTTAGGATTGGGTCCAGAGTTTATAAGATCAGTTAAGGCTTCTATTGAAAACCCTATCACTCAGTCAGGCTTTTTTTGTACTGCCCTGCAAATGTTCACCCTCCTCGAAGAAGACACCCAAATAAATCTCTTGCATGCAAGTGTTTATGTGAGTCTGTTTCTAGGGACCCTGACCTAAAAGAATAGTTTCAATATCAAACCATTTTCTCGAGACCTTTGTTAAGTCTTCTCAGTTAAGTTAACTTAACTGAAGTTAAGTCTTTAGTCCTTTGTTAAGTCTTCCCTGGTGGCTCAGATGGTAAAGAATCTGCCTGCCATTCAGCAGACCTGGGTTGAATCCCTGGGTTGAGAAGATTCCCTGGAGGAGGGCATGGCAACCCACTCCAGTATTCTTGCCTGGAGAATCCCATGGACAGAGGAGCCTGGGGGTTGCAAAGAGTTGGACATGACTGAGCAGCTAATACACACACGATTTCTGGAGACTCTAGCTTGTGATGCCTTGTTTCTTTGGGTATTTTGTTTTTATTATAAATTTATATTTCTTAAAATTTTATTTGTGGTAATTATTTGTGGCTTAGACTGCAAACAGGTTATTCAAAAGAAAATTTACAATTGTTTCTGTCAGGTGACTGGGGGCTATATCAACCTATGATCACTGCAGTACTGCAATGAAGTTTTTCACATCACATAATTCAGGATACAGTCCTATATTAGGATTGTTTTCAACTAGAATGATCATTTTCCCCTGCCATTCAGCACTATTACTAGAATTCGAGATAGAAATAACATCTTGTAACACTATCCAGAAATGTACATTTATATATATTTTACACTTAAATCAAGGGACTGGCCAATTTGGTGGATGCTAGTTTTATATTCTTTTAGCCTTCCTAATTTAAGCAACTCTTGGCTTTATCTCTCTGTTCTCTGTGTTCTGTAAATCTATGAAAATTAAGCTCAAATTCACTAAAGTTTGCAATTACTCTCAAAATGGAAGTTAGCATTCTACTTACCACTTTTCTCTTTTCATTTAGTTTTGCCTTAGAGTATTCCTTACTTTCTACTTAGCTCATCAATGCTCAAAATGTGTTAATATACTCAGCATTTATAATATTAATATTTTCCCCAAGCCAAAGAGATAGGTATATTACCCATTCTGCCAGGCTATAGAATTGTAAGTTTCTTCCTCTAATCTTCATAAAATATCTTGACTTTTAACATGTAGTCCTTTTTCCCCCCAAAAAGCAAGCTGAGATAAAGTGAAAAGAGAAACCAACATGTAAATTTACCTACATGGTAAATTCCTGGGTTCTGTTTTAATGAAAGCTATCTTACTGATAAAACAAACAAAGAGTTGGAGGAATAAAAAGACTAAATCCCTCTTTCTCTTTATTAGAATAAAAAGAATACTTGTTTGCTTTGCTACAGAGAAATGTTGAACAATGTATTGAACAGAAGCATTTACACCCTGGTTTAGGCCTAAAGGGAAGTTTTATGACTCTCTTTTCTGCTCTTAAATCAATATGAAGTAAAAGGGATATTTACAGAAGGTACTAAATGGTTTGAAGTTCCAGGAATAAAGAATGCATTCACTCTTAAGCTTTTCTGAAATAATGTGAGAAAAAATACAATTTTAGGATTCCCCAGTAACCCACTGAAAATAGGAGTCAGAGGGTTGAGAGATTTCTTTGCTCCTAGAGAAGGAGAAGGCACAAGGCAGCCATAGCAAGTCTCCTGTGGCCCCTGAGTAACAAGATAAAACAACAGGATTTCCTTTGTCACTGATAACAAGACACTTGGCTGAGAAAGAGAAAACAGACAGATGTTGAAGGGATCTGTGGTCATGATGAGAGTAAATTATAACAAAGAGCTGTGCAGGATGTATGTCAAGAAACCAAGTGGGAATAGAAAAACCTCAACAGATGCCAATGTGGTGAGGAGAGGGGACCTGATTGTACATTGCAACAGATGTCAGTGTAGGACAAAGGAAGGCTGAAGCCCAGATGTCTCACCATCTGATATTGTATTATGAAAACTTTTCAGAAATTAAATCTATCCAGGAAGAAAGGATACGACTTTTGGACATGACTGAGCGACTTCATTTTCACTTTTCACTTTCATGCATTGGCAAAGGAAATGGCAACCCATTACAGTGTTTTTGCCTGGAGAATCCCAGGGACCGGGGAGCCTGGTGGGCTGCTGTCTATGGGGTCACACAGAGTCGGACATGACTGAAGCGACTTAGCAGTAGCAGGAAGAAAGGAAGGAGGGGGAAGAGCAACTCTGATTTGACTGAATTAAAACCTGGCCTTGGGAATACCCTGAAGCAATTAAATTCACTTAGACTTGATTCAGTTAACATTTTTTCACTATCAAGCAGAATGGTAACTCACAAGCTAAATCTGGTTATGATAAATTTAATCTAATGGCACATTATATTATCACTTGAATTTTAGAGCCTGAGGATATGTATCCACTATACACCCTCTTGATCTCCACAAAGATCTATCAGGAAGAAAGTAGTGATCAACTGTGTAAAACACGGCTGCCAACTAACTTAGGATGGAAACATGGTGAATTCAGCAATAAGTTCTTGATCAGTGACCCTGGAAGCAGAATCCTAGAAAGACAAGGGTAGAAAAATCAGCTAGAAGGTAAAAAAATTGAATTAATATATGTAAAACACACACATGCACACAACTCTTGAAAAACTTATTATGAAGGGAAATAGGAAACAAAAAACAGATTAAAATAGTATCTAAAGGGGCATATGAGGTCAAGGAAAGTCTTGTTTTGTTTTATTTAAGATTATAGATATTAGATCATGTTTGACTGATCAGAGAAAATATATAGGACAAATCAAGAAATTGAATATAACAGGAGACAGCCAGAAGTGTGGCAGGAACAAAGAAATACATGTGGAGGGACTGGATTTAAATTGGAGCAATGCTTTCTTCATTGTAATGGGAACAGGAGGCATTAGGACAGTGTTTAGAAATAGTAGCAAAAATACTAAGTAGTTGCTATCTGGAGTTTTCACTCTGGGAAGATGTGAAGCCATAGGCTTGTGATTAGTGGAGGAAAAAAAGAAGCCAAGATTTAAGTAGAGTGGATAAATGAGATTTCATAGTGGAAACAGACAGAGTCAAACTTTCTGGAGATACACTGTTTCTTGAATTAATTGTGCGAAGTTCATTTGAGTTTGGTGAATATGTAACTTTAGTACTTCTGGTATAGAGCTTGATGTTTAGCTGTTGGGATACAGGCACAAAGATGGATCTGCCCAAAGCTGCATCTTGACAAGTGTGTATGAAATTAGAGCAAGGGAGACAAGAATATTTTTAAAAGAGTGATAGTAAATATGGTACAACCAGAAAGAGAAGTCAGGCATGGAGGAAGACTGTAAAAGTCAAAGGCAACTGATGAGTAGTGAAACAACTGGAGATCAATAACTTGGGCACCTTCTCATTAAAGCTGCTTTGAAATGGTGGTAACTGTTAGGGTGCTTAGCTGTTTAAATTATCAACGTGTTGAAACAAGTAACCAGAAGGTCCGTAAATGTCCTGTCTCAGAAAGGGAGGACACGTGGAAGAGCACACCACCCAGAGTTAAAATCTGATGAGCAAAAGAGGGACCAATAGTCTGAGAGTAGCATGGGTGAGTCCTAATTTTAAGGAACCTATTCTGTATAAATTGTATTTAATTTTCAAACAAATGCAAATATCTTTGAACATTAAAAAAAAAAAATTCATTTTCGGAACGGGTTGCCTGTAAGGAGTCAGTCACTGGAAATGTTCAAATAGAGACTGGTTTATTATTAGTTATATTGTGAAGAGACTTCAACACATAAAAAATTTAGATTATATGATCTCTGAAGTATCTTCCTACTTCAAGATTATTTCTGAATCTGAATGTTTATGCATCCACTATTCATTATTTTCTTTTTCTCTAAAGTTCAATCACAAGCAAACTTGACTATATCCTAAAATCTTCCTAAAATTCTTCTCCCTAGAATGTTTAGGTGTTAACTTAAACCTAGTTATTTCCCGATGACATTTATCCTTCTACAAAAGAAGTCTGAGACTTAAAGTAGGGTAAGTGCCCTTTATGTATTCATCATCCTATTCCAGACAATCGTATATCCTTCCTCTATAAAACACCTCCTTTTGTTGCTATCATCTAAAAATCACCTAGGTCACCTCTTTTATTTTCCTTACTGGTTAGCTCCTGGCTTACTTAACTATCTCCAAAACCACTTCTGTAGTGGTGAATTCAAACTCCAAGACCTAGCCTCTTCATTCTTCTCAGTCATCTTGGTCCCCACTCTAATTCCCAAAATCACTCTACAATAGCACATATGACTTTGTCTTTACCAACCACAATCACTCTCCTCAAACCTCGATTTCAAACATTAGTTGTTGTTCACTGTCATTATTCAGTCACTAAGTCATACCTGACTCTCTGCCACCCCATAAACTGCAGCACACGTCTTCCTTGTCCTTCACTATTTCCCAGAGCTTGCTCCAACTCATATCCACTGAGTCGGTTATGCTATCCAACCATCTCATCCTCTGTCACCCTTTCTCCTTCTGCCCTCAATCTTTCCCAGCATCAGGATCTTTTCCAGTGAGTTAGCTCTTTGAATCAATGTGCCCAAAGTATTGTAGCTTCAGCATCAGTCCTTCCAAGCATCTTTTAATTTTGTGGCTGTAGTCACCATTAAACAAAGCTTACTACAATTTTCTATCTTTCCAGTTCACTCCCTTAAAAAGTCAATATACAACAATAGTATGAAGCCAGAGAGACTTTACCATTTTTATTTATCTCACCCCTCAATCTGCACTTCTCTTACCAAACTTATATTTTACTGTTAATCATTATAAAATCAATCACTTAACTGCAGCATGAACTCCTTTTTTTAAACTATATTTGTTTACTCTTCACTCTTTAGGCTAAACCAGAACCATAGTTAAATCCAATTCTCCATCTTCCGCACACCTGTACCTACCCCACTGGAGCAGCCTGGAGGAAATTCCAAACTACCTAGATGTACATTAATAAGCTCATGAGCACTGACTCAAAACTATATTTCCCTAGTCCATTCACTCTTTTCTGTGCTATAGGACTATGTTATACCACACCCTTTGCCTCAAACTTGTCCTCTTTTTCCATTTTTAGCTTGTGACCATTCTTTCTATGTTACTAAAAAATAACCAGGAAAAAAAAGAGAGAGAAATGTCATTCACCACCTGCCCCTTCACATCTATTTCTTGCATTGCTGCTTGAATATTCCAACTTCTCTTCTGTTATTAGGATGGACTGCATTCCAAGTAAACACACTTTTCTCACTATGTGCTCAATTCCATCCTTCTTTCTTTCTTAAGGACATTGCTCTAGCAATTTTCCCTTTTATCCTCCCTTGATCTTTCAGTCTATTTTAAATGAGAAGCCAGCATGATCCCAGAAAAACTTAAGTTACATTTGTACTCCACTCTGCCTAAAAGGCTTTAACTGATAATTGTTTTACCTCTCGATTTAATGATGAAATCTTTGATTTTACCTGTAAAACCACATATAATGTAATTCCTGACTCCCTCACAGACCTCATCCACCACAGTTCTTCTCCTTATTCTTCCTCATTCCTCCTCCATAATTTTCAAATGTGCCAACTGCTCACCCACCATCAGGTATCTGCCCTTACTACTGTCTTTGCCTGGGATGCTCTTCCCACACATATTTGCATTTCCTTCAGATCCTTATTTTAAAAATTCCCATTTTCAGTGAGACATTCTGGCTTACTAATTTAGAAATTTCACCCCATCTTTTACACTTAATATCACTCTACCCTGCCCTTTTCTTTTTTTACCACTTATCTCATTTTAGTATAAGGCATAGTGTACACCTTCTCTCCTAATGTCTTAGTTTGTGTACATAAGTATATCTGCACAGTGCATCTCCTAGAGAATTCTGTCTTTATAATGAAATGCCAATGAATGTTTTATTAACATTTATATATTTAGTTTCTTAGTTTTTAGAAAATATCAGAAAAACCACAATGTCTTGATGGTCTTCCATAAAGAAGTTTTCTCTTGAAAAGAAATGTCAATCCTATTTTATTCTTAATTACATGAAGTCAAAACAAGTAACTTTAACACATACACTTCATATCTGTTCTTTGGATCCACATAGTTTTTAAGCCAATATTATTGCCTCTGAAAATATTAATATAAATGATTTTAAAAACTGTTCCATAATATAACATTTTATTTTATTTTAGGTTGTTCTAAGTTATCATACATAAAAATATTATGGGTTGCATGATCTTCTTTTGTCTTTTATGGGTATGAAACATATTCCTTTTTACAATAAAACATTGAATGAAATAATTTTCTCCCCTTTTAACATAACAGTCACTAAATAAAACAAATATTGAATAAGTTAAAAAGAACAACAACAATAAACTTTCCCTCAATGAGTTTCTCAAGGATTTAACTGTCAAATTTCTCTTCTTGTTCTAAATGATGTCTTAGAAATACCACGTTAAAAATTGGGAAACCAATGTGCTTTATTTGATGCAATTTAAAATATCTAAAGAGTAAATAATGTTTGAAGACTGTGTTATATAAATGGCAAAATAAAACTTACTTTTAACTTAGAATACAAAAGGACGACCCAGGAACAGTGCCTGAATCAAGGCAGAGAAATTATCCTTGAAGATGTCAGATATTTTACACTCACGAAAGTGGCTTTGCTATACACAATGATTGGAGAAGGAAATGGTAACCTACTCCAGTATCCCTGCCTGGAGAATCCCCATGGACAGAGGAGACTGTCAGGCTGCAGTCCAGGGGGTTGCAAAGTCGGACATGACTGAGCGACTAAGCAGCAGCAGCATACACAATGATTCATTTGATTTTATTCCTACACAACTGCATGAGGTTCTCACTTCATCTAAGGACTCTTGCAATTCTGCTGCTGCTGCTGCTAAGTCGCTTCAGTCGTGTCCGACTGTGTGCGACCCCATTGACAGCAGCCCACCAGGCTCCCCCGTCCCTGGGGTTCTCCAGGCAAGAACACTGGAGTGGGTTGCCGTTTCCTTCTCCAATGCATGAAAGTGAAAAGTGAAAGTGAAGCCGCTCAGTTGTGCTGACTCTTAGCGACCCCATGGACTGCAGCCTACCAGGCTCCTCCATCCTTGGGGTTCTCCAGGCAAGACCACTGGAGTGGGTTGCCATTTCCTTCTCCAATGCATGAAAGTGATAAGTGAAAGGAAAGTCTTTCAGTCGTGTCTGACTCTTAGCGACCCCATGGACTGCAGCCTACCAGGCTCCTCCGTCCATGGGATTTTCCAGGCAAGAGTACTGGAGTGGGGTGCCCTTGCCTTCTTTGCTTGCAATTCTGAGATTCTTCTTTTCAATAAAAAGCCCCATAAGATTACTAATTAGGGAACCATATATAAACATCAGCATTGATTTATTCTTTTATAGTTTTTCAAGTATATATTTAAAAGTAATTCAACATAATACCTTTCAATTTTTTTTCCTATGTTTAATTGAACAAAATGTTCTCCTCATCTTTGAATATTTATCTTTACTAAGGTTTATCCTTTTATTTATTTTGGCAATTAATGAGTGCAGTTACTATATTCTTCTCTTTATTCATTTGATGTACTTATCCTGAATTTATTCTTAATTGTGCTGTGTTCTTGGGTCTTCTTGTCGGCTTAAGTTTATTTATTAAGCATTCACACATGATTTATCTCAAACTGTACACTCCCTTCTAAAATTTTCAGAAGCCTAAAAAAGCATAATACTGATTAGCTAAAACTGAGAACACAAATCTTATTGGAAGATTATATTATTTGTCAATAAATTCTTCCTTTCTTTCAAGTGACTGGCAAGATTTATTTATAGTGTACTTTATAAGAAACAAACAACAAAACAAAATGAAATGAAACAAACAAACAAAAACAGAAACTTCAATTAAATAAAGTCAGGAGACCAGAAGGGTGAGTTCTCACAATCTGCCATGATAGCAGAGCCCAACAGGGAGAAGACTCTTCTTTCCTAGCAAGGGGCCAGCCAAAGAGAAGCCCTGGACTGTGTTTGCCTTAGCCCTCCCAACTTCCTTTTTCACTTTCTCAAACTGTTCTTCCCTGGTCATGATACAGACTAACATATGACTTTCCATAGTTACAGACTGTGAAATGCAACTCTCGGCTAATGCCAAGGAAACTCACCTTTTCTGGAGAAATATCTGCTGTCTATTTATTTTAGGTTAAAAACTTCCATAAATAGTATCAGATAGCCACGTGACTCGATTTAACCAATGGAAAAGTGACAGACTGTCATTACTGAGTTGGCACCTTAACAGAGTAACACTATGTATTTCTGCTTCCACTTCTTCCGCTGAAAATGCTTCCTCCGAAAAACCCTTTGTTGCTTCAGCCAGAATATCAGAATGAAAACACATGGACCAAAAGCTTGTGGTCCAGTTTAGCATAGCATATCCCAGTTGAGACAGCTGACCTGTAGGCAACTGAGGTTTAAAGAAATAATTGTTTTAAGTCATTGAGGTTTGGGTGCAAATGTTTGTTATGCAGGATTATCACAGCAGAAAAAGGACTAATATTCCTTAGCAGAGAAAGTGAACACTTATTCAGAGACTTTTATACAATTGCTAAAAAAATACAGAAAGATAGTAACCACTCTAGAACATTATTAATAAAAATAGCATTGAATCTTTCAACTTCATAAATAGTGTGCATAGATGATGAGTTATTTGCAAAGTCAAGGTATAACATTTTACCTATAAATATTTAATCACCTAAGGGAAAAGCTCAATTGTACAGAAAAAATATATATATATATACACATAAATACATACATATATACGTACAAGGCGATGGCACCCCACTCCAGTACTCTTGCCTGGAAAATCCCATGGATGGAGGAGGCTGCTAGGCTACCCTCCATGGGGCCGCTAAGAGTCGGTCACGACTGAGCGACTGAGCGACTTCACTTTCACTTTTCACTTTCATGCATTGGAGAAGGAAATGGCAACCCACTCCAGTGTTCTTGCCTGGAGAATCCCAGGGACAGAGGAGCCTGGTGGGCTTCCGTTTAGGGGGTTGCACAGAGTTGGACACGACTGACGAGACGTAGCAGCATACATACATATGTGTGTGTTTCATTCAGGTGTCTTTTTCAGATCACTCTTTGGTTCCCATTCACATACCATTGGTATTATAGATTCAGTGCACAGAGTAATAGGGAAATAGTCATATTTTTTTAAAATTTTAGTATTAGGAGAATGTAAGAAAATGTATTACTCGGTTATATACTGCCTAAAATGTATCACATATTTCAGTGATTTAATAATGTATGGTGTGTATACATTCTATGTTTTGAAGGGTTAATATGTCTCAGGGGAAGATGAGGTTTCCCTTGAAGAGATTATATTGCACATTTGATGTAAATGACAGGTTTAGCACAAAATAAGATGTTTCACATAAGGTTTCTGGCTTTGAAATTTCTGGGTCTCAAGTTCCTGCTTTTCTAATTAGCTCTATAGAATGAAAATAAAGGGTCACAAAGATGAAGCACAAAGAAAATAACCAAGACGTCACCTTAATTTTATGCATTGTTAAATGAAGCTAAGATTCTTCCGAGTTCATAAAGTTCATTAGATCTCCAAATCAAATATTCATCCCGATGGAAAGTTTACATGGCTCAAAATAGCCTGGAGTTAAAACTCCCCTGTGGGTCCTCCCCATCATTCTATGCAAAACAAAGAACTCTCTCTTGGGAAGAAAAAAATGGACATTAAGGTTAATTACACCCAGCTCCCATCCGGTCCCAGCCTCTGGCCGATCTCCAGAATTCTTTGCCCCAGCCATTTAAGAGATAACTACTCCAAACAACCTTGGAGAACAGGCCTCCTTATGACAGATTTCCACATATATGCCTATATATACTTTTCTTGGGTTAGTGCTGCTGCTGCTGCTAAGTCACTTCAGTCGTGTCCGACTCTGTGCAGCAGCTCACTAATCTAACTGCTGCCCCTTCTCGCCTCATTAAAGGTGATCTGTTCCTGTAAAGTGCCAGTCTCGTTCTTTTTCCAAACCTCGCCTTCTCTAACTACCTTACCCTACACATCCCAAATACTTCTTTTCACTTCCATTTCTATAGAAATTCTAGTCAGACATCTGACTTCTGCGATACTTGTCAGACATGTACAGTTAACAAGTCTAAACAGCTCTACCATCTCCAGGTAAGTGTGGTCCTTTTATTTTTTACTCTATTAAGTAGCTGTTAAATATTAAGTAGGATGAACATTGGTATCAGCAAGGATTACAACAGGAAACAATGTCAGTTTCAAATGTAGTACTTTAGGAGACTTCAATACAAGATCAGTTAATAAACATGACAGATTCAAAAAGTAAGGACCATATTGAAGCACCCAGAGCTAAGCAGAAGCAGGGAGTCCTCAACATTAGTTGACCCAGAGAGGCAGGAGGAGAGACAACTTATGAAACAGAATGGCCTGAAGTGGGTCTGTAGCAGCTACAAAGGAGTATTGATCAACAGAAACTGTGGACTTCTGTAGAGGAACTCAGAAAAGGGCAATCCGTGACCAGGTAGAGAGACAACCACGTACCAAGTATCTCTACTTCACTCTCCTGACACACCCTTTCCCATTACGGCTTCTATTAACCAGATTCCACAGGAGGCTAGGGTTAAAGAAAAGGTCATTGACGAAGTTAGTAAAAGTTGGTCTTCTGGTGCCAGAGTTGGGTGGTGAGTTTGAAAATTAGATATGGAGAGGTAAAGTATCCCTAACATATCCATCCAGGGTTTCAAGACAGAAGCAACAGAATCCTTTTAGATCTCTCACTCTCCTTCACCCAGCCTAGACTCAAAAGACATTTTGTTATATTTAAAACTCAAAAGGAACTCTGCCTCTCCATGGGGTGGTACAATGGATTGAAGTAACCTCTGGTTGTGAATTACCCGCCAGCTGCCTAATTTCTTAAAATTAGGTAAAAAATCAGAAGCGATTTAGACATCTCATCTTGTATTTTTAACTATTTTGATGTAGCTTTATTATGAAACAGGATTTTCTGAGCATAACAAAGCCAGTTGTTAATCTGTAAATGTGGATGACTGTGTATCTTTGTAGGAACTCTCTGAGATTCTATATGGGAAGACTTGTGTCTTTAAAAACAAAGTAATTAAGTCAAGGCCGCACATCTGAGGCTCCTCCATCAAAAAATGAACAATTTCATGAGAGTGAGATGAATCCTTCAATTAAAATAAAAAAAGACAGGAAACAATCAGCTATAAATACATATAAGATTTGGGCTGAAATGACTCACAGAAGAACCGTGAAGCAAGTGCATTTTGTATGCACTAGCCTTCATTTCCCTTAAGAATTCCTGGGCAATGAAGAGAATGTACCTGTAGGTAATTACTGAGCTGGAGAAATAGTAAGGCTGTTCACCCAACCTTCTCTTCCCTAGAGGGTAGTTAGAGCTACACCCTATGGGGCAGAGAGGAAAGGGTGTACCACCTGTGTTACACCTGTATAAAATAAAAATATTTTTAACAGGCTCTTCACCACCTACTGAAGCCATTCCATCTTTTAAAATGGTCCAGACTTACTAAATTGTACAAAGAAAACCATATATATATATATTCATATTCAAATGGTCATGCAAATGAAGCAGTTTACATCGGGAGAATGAAGAAATTTCCTATTTCTGTGGAACCAAAGTATTTCCAAGAACTAAAGAGATATTTGACAGAAATGAAGTTCCAACGTCAGAAAATATTCACATACTTCTACGCATGCAATTTATGTTTTACATTTGGGATTTTGA
Organism: Bos javanicus; assembly: GCF_032452875.1. Classification (NCBI taxonomy): domain Eukaryota; kingdom Metazoa; phylum Chordata; class Mammalia; order Artiodactyla; family Bovidae; genus Bos; species Bos javanicus. The sequence goes on from NC_083872.1 coordinate 16,941,829, forward strand.
TATTGGAGTCCAAGCTTCACAATATAATAGATACAAGTTCTTACAGTATAAATAAGTAAATATGTAAAGGAAATATGAACAACAAATTTATACATTATCCTTGAAAATAGATGAATTCCTGAGATATCTGCCCTTAAGACCAAATTGTGAAAAGCAAATGTTTCTCTAGTGCTTAACCAGTGCCTACAACACATACTTTTGGAATGATACTGAATGGATGGATGGATGCTTGGATTCATGGATGAATTACTAAATGGATTAATACATTTGGCTCCATAAAGTGTCTTCTTTTTCATAAAAATGCCAAAATATAAATGGAGAGCCACTGTCTCTGGTAATGTTTCAGAATCAAGAAATACTCTGATAGGTTATCCCTATGTGAATCAATGAAGATTTTTCAGTGGCAGAAACAGAAATCTAATGTCAGAAAGTTAAACTAGACAAAGATTTGAGATATCTTTATTTATTTATTTGCTTTAATGAGGCAGAATTGCAGAGCTGTCTGCTCCTGGAGAAGAGAAAGCAACTGTTCTCTGGAGTGGCTTTTGCTCTATGACTCTCTCTCTCTCTCTGAGTCACTTCAGTCCTATCCAACTCTTTGTGACCCTATGGACTGTAGCCCACCAGGCTTCTCTGTCCATGGGAATTCTCCAAGCAAGAATACTGGAGTGGGTTGCCGTGCCCTCCTCCAGGGGATCTTCCAGAGCCAGGGATCAAACCCAGGTCTCTTATACCTACCTGCATTGGCAGGCGGGTTCTTTACCACTAGCGCCACCTGGGAAGTCTTAAGACTCTTTAGGGACTGTTATTAGGGTTACTTCTAGTTCACTTCTCCCTTTTCATGTACTCTGCTCAAGGGAAGCTAATGTCTCCACTTTCCAGTGGAAAGAGTCAAGGCAGTAAAATTCTGTCTGTGCTGACCACATTTTTCTTGCTCTCTTAGACTTGCCCATTCCAAGGTACAGCTTGTACTTCACAGCGTTAGTGTTTAACTGTGGGCCCTCTAAATCACTTTCCACAAGGCAAACAGAGGGAATTTTGAAGCAGAAATCTTACCGTGTTCACTTTTCCTAAAAACCCTTCAGTGGGCCAGAATAGTGTCTCTAAAGAGAACCCAAATACCTTACTAGACCCTCCAAGACTGTTGATCTGTTCTCTGTGTTTCTCAGGAGCCCATAATTATCATGTTGAGGTGAGAAAAATTACCTACTGTAAGGGACTGTCCCTGTAACGAAATCTTCCCCCACACCTCAGTCATTCAGACATGCGGAAATATTTCCAGAGATTTCTAAATGTCGGTGACTGGAGAATCTCTTCACTTTATACGACTTCTCACTAAAGTACTGAATTTCCACCAATAGTGAATTATCCAGAGTTCATTTAATAGGCAACATTTTCTTTTACTTTACATGCATTTACATGCTCCTTACTCTTCTGGATCTTTAATTTCCACAGATCTAATTAGAGCAAGACCAAAAGATATCATTTTAGATATCATCTTCTCAGTGCCCCCTCAAATGCAGATTTCATATCCTCTCTAGGTTCTATCAAAACACCTTATACTTGCCCTGCATATGATACTTTAAAAATATCACATGACCTAATTACTTATCTCATCTGCTACATTCAGAGCTATTTGAAAGTGAAAAAAGAAAAATGACCTATTTAGAATTGTGCCCTCCATTCCCAACCTATGATAGACTTACCAGGTACTGGTGTATACTAGGTACTTAAACATAAATGAATAGCTGAGGGTGACACTACACTTGAAACTAGATGACCTGATTTTGAATCTGTACTCCAGTACAAGCTGCTTAAATTTCATAGCATCCTCTGATATCCCCTACCCTGCAGGATTTCAATGAGGATTAGATGAGGAAATGTATGTAAAGTCTCTTTAAATACTGATTTCCAGCTATGATTATTTTAAATTTAAACTGTAATTTTCTAAATGTTAGTAAAAACGCTGTTAAGCCTTAAGGTTCATTTTCCTAAAAGGCTTAAAAACTTTCTGAACTCTGGAGCTTGTTAGAGAATTTAAATGGCTGTCCAACTAGGCATATATTTTAAAACAATTAGTCAATTCAACTATTTAATCAGCCTGTACTTGTGTGAAGGTTGTTTCAATTCACACCAAAGTAGTTACTCATAATGTTCACAGGTACCAATTTCACAATTATTTCTCCTTACGACTACATTTTTTTCCAAGTCTTCTGACATTTTTTGCTTTAAAATTGGGCAAAATATAGCTATACTATGAGAAATAAAATAGCCTGTGGACAGTTGTGCATTAAGAAAGGTTTTAGCACAATATATTTTGTCCTCCTCAGAGCAAATTTCTCTACAATTTTCTCTTAATTAGTATAATTGATAACAGTTATACAGAAATCTGGCATTTTAATCATGCAGATATGTCTTTTGCTGTCTAACATGAAATTAAAATCCGCCAGCAGTCTTTTACTTTCAGTGGAAGCTGGAAAGGAAATTAGAGCTGTTAATAAATGGCTGATATGTTCAATATGAAAGATCACAGACCTAGGTCACATACATAGGGAAGGTATGGCACAAAACTGACAAACAGGGAGAAAAACTCCTATCCACACAATGAACTGGGAATCCTGAAATCTTTAATAATATGCTCTATAACACATGTTACCCAAGATTTTTAATTTGATTAACATCAATTCTTATGTAGATTTAAAAACAAACAGAACCCACACCCTATATTACTCACTGCCGTTTCATTTATCAATTTAGCAATTGATATAGGGCTAAGGAGATATACAAACATTACTTTGACCATGCATTTTATAGATTACAAAACTGTTATTTTGATTTATTAATATGCTAAACAGTAATACCAAATGTATGACTATCAAGCACACTCATTAGATGCTGTCATCAGCTCATTTTCAGAGAATATGGGCAGTTAGAAATGTTACAAACAGTTCTGATCATAGAATTGCCTTAGACAGGCATGATGATCTCTGCATAATATCAAGAATCTATCATTATAGAAACTGGAAGAAGGACAAAGAATCAAGTATTCAACATTTTATTTTCGGATCTCTATTCTTTAGTGAAAGCAGAATCACTAGAGATTTTGGTTCATGTTTCTAGCATGCCAATCTCTTCAAGGGTATAGGATTTTAAGATTTGGGAATCACACGAGTGAAAATATTAGATGAAGTTGTGACTGAATGAGAGTACTGAGGAGCAATGTATAGAAAGAAGAGAGAGGAGTTCTGAGGACAGAATGGAAGTCAGAGTAGGGGGAGGAATAGTCAGGGTCAGAAATATATTGTATAATTTTATGTAAGCCAAAGAAGAATAGAAAAGGAAATGGTAATCACTGAGAACCTACAGAGATCTCAAGAAGTGGAAAATGTGTACCGCAAAATGTAGCTAGGGTCAAAATATTTTTCTTAATGTTTACAAAGCTATACCTTACAAAATCTCCATCAAGAAATGGAGAAAATTAAGAATTTTAATTATATCACTAGAAAAGTCAGGCAAAGCAAGCTGACAGTTGTTCACATTTATTTATTAATAATTTAAAGTGTCAGGGCTTCCTTGGTGGTCCAGTAGTTAAGAATCTGCCTTGCAATGCAGGGGACACCAGTTTGATCCCTGGTCTGGGAAGATTCTCTGGGAACCAAAGATTAAATTGCCAACATCTGTTGGATCATAGAAAAAGCAAAGGAATTCCAGAAAAACATCTGCTTTACTGACTATGCTAAAGCCTTTGACTGTGTGGATCACAACAAACTGTAGAAAATTCTTAAAGATATGGAAATGTCAGATCATCTTACCTGTCTCCTGAGAAATATGTATGTAGGTCAAGAAGCAACAGTTAGAACTAGACATGGAACAAAGGACTGGTTCCAAACTGGGAGAGGAGTACGTTAAGGTTATATATTGTCACCCTGCTTATTTAACTTATATGCAGAGTACATTGTGCGAAATGCCATGATGTATGAAGCACAGGCTGGAATCAAGATTGCCAGGAGAAATATCAATAACCTCAGATATACAGATGATACCACCCTTATGGCAGAAAGTGAAGAGGAACAAAGAGCCTCTTGATGAAAGTGAAAGAGGAGAGGGAAAAAGCTGGCTTAAAATTCAACATTCAAAAAACTAAGGTCATGGCATCTGGTCCCATCACTTCATGGGAAATAGATGGGGAAACAGTGGAAACAGTGATAGACTTTCTTTTCTTGGGTTCCGAAGTCACTGTAGCCATGAAATTAAAAGACACTTGATTCTTGGAAGAAAAGCTATGACCAACCTAGACAGCATATTAAAAAGCAGAGACATTACTTTGCCAACAAAAGTTCATCTAGTCAAAGCTATGGTTTTTCCAATAGTCCTGTATGCATATGAGAGTTGGACCATAAAGAAGGCTGAATATCAAAGAATTGATGCTTTTGAACTGTGGTGTTGGAGACGACTTTTGAGCATCCCTTGGACTACAAGGAGATCAAACCAGTCAATCATAAAGGAATTCAGTCCTAATATGCATTGGAAGGAGTGATGCTGAAACTGAGGTTCTAATACTTTGGCCACCTGATGTGAAGAGCCGACTCACTGGAAAATATCCTGAGCTGGGAAGGATTGAAAGGCAAGAGGAGAAGTGGTCAACAGAGAATGAGATGGTTGGATGGCATCACTGCCTCAATGGACATGAATTTGAGCAGGCTCTGGGAGATGGCGAAGGACAGGGAATCTTGACCAGCTACAGTCCATGGGCTCTCAAAGAGTTGGACACGACTGAGTGACTGAACAACTGGAAAGATTCCACATGCCCCTGGGCACGTAAGCCTGTGCACTTCATCTACTGAGCCTGTGCTCTAGAACCCATGAGCTGCAATTACTGAGTCCACTTGCTGGAACTACTAAAGCCCAAGCACCTAGAGCCAGCATTCCACAACAGGAGAAGCCATGTCAATGAAAAGCCAGCACACCGCAACTAGAGAGTAACCCCTGCTCTCCGAAATTAAAGAAAGCCCACATGCAACAAAGACCCAACACAGCTAAAAATTAAAAAATAAAATAAAAAATTAAAGCTTTGAGCATTTACTTATAAATTTTAAGTTGGCGGAATATGCATTTTCTTTCAGCCTTTTCTTCTTTAATTATACCCAAATTTCTTGAAAAAGTAAAAGTGCTACTTAGTTATTTCTGACTCTGTGACCCCAGGGACTGTAGCCCACCAGGCTCCTCTGGCCATGGAATTCTCCAGGCAAGAATACTGGAGTGGGTAGCCATTCCCTTCTCCAGGGCATCTTCCAGATCCAGGGATTGAACTCAGGTCTCCCGTTTTGTAGGTAGACTCTACCATGTGAGCCCCCAAGGAAGCCTTCTGAAAAGATAATTGACACTTAACTGCTTTGTCTTCCTTCTAGTCTCTCATTATGGAACTCACTCAATCTGGTTTACACATAATAAACCTCGTCAACTCTCTTTCAGTTTAGATGAGCTTGCCATCAAATGTAGCTGCAAACAAACATGTTTAGAGCAATCTTAAGAGCAACTAGGTATCTTGAATGGCAGCTTTTCTCAATACTTAGATAATTCTCTCTTTATCTTCCATTCTAAGTAACAGGCTTGCTCTTTTTATATTTAATTCAATGCTTAATGTTATATAGAAACAACCTATGTCAACACACAAACTCTTAAGCACTTTAACAATGTGTCTTTTATTTTATTTTTTATCATATTAATTGGCATAAAATACATAGTAATGCAAAACCTATAACTTCATTCAATTATTTTATAAAGAAACAATAACTCTCATTGAATGCAAAGTACTAGCTTTCCTCTGATGTGATTTTTCCATTTTAAAGACAATCTTAATGGTTTAATCCTCCAAGGATCATAAAATTGGTAAGAAAAAGAATGAAGTAAAGAATTACTAAAGTTTAGTGTATCAGATTTCAAAAATATTCTCTGATTTTAAAAAGTAGCATCCTTAAGTCTTTTTAAATTAAATAAATAATGTTAGACAAACATGACTTCCATATCAAAAATCTTGGTTAAGTAGGCTGGGGCAACACTATATTACATGGCAAAGACCATTGAGTGAAACTCAAAACTCATGACTCTCAGGGCATAAAATCCTAAGGATATCTATCCATTTGAAGAAAGATTTCCAAGCTCCTGAGCAGAGATTCAAAATGAAGTCAGTACCATTGTATCACATGTATGTTAAGAGCTACTGAGAATACACATATATTTGGACTTAATATTGATAATCAATGCTTATTCAGTTCAATTATAGGAACAATTTTGGTCATCTTGAAGCCCACAGCGTACATAGCATACAGTTTGAGCATAGTAGTAGTAGGAGTCACCATATTTGTTGGACTGTTGATTTTCTCCTCTTGGTTCCCATGTGAGTAAATTGAGATGAAGTATATATTGTCAAAACTTCATAAATGGGAAGTATCCCACAGACAGAGGAGCCTCTCAGGCTACAGTCCATGGGGTTACAAAGAGTCAGACATGACTGAGCAGACAAATGGCAGCAGCCTCTTTGAAAAGGGTCTATTGAAAGATAGGAGAAATAATTTGGTATAAGTAGGGTTCTAGTAACTCTAACCAAATGCAGTCAATCCTTATATAAATGCTTAAGTAGAGCCTCATAGAAAAGTAACATGTCTCCCAAGAAGTAAAATAGCTCAGTTGAAAAAGCTGTAACTGCTCATCACTTTTATAACAGAGGTCCCAGTCTCAAGGATGCTGATTCAGTCAATAAGACTGGGCCTCTTATTATTAAAATTATTCCCTTATTTTTTTAAATTGAGGTAACACTGGTTTATAACATTGTATATGTTTCACACATACAACACTGTAGCTTGACTTCTGAATATGCTATAGCATGCTCACCATCAAAAATCTAGGTTACGAAAATTATACTTTGTTAAAATTATTTCTCATAGTTCTGGAAAATAGGAAGTTCAAGATCAAGATTAGGTTCCTATTGAGAGCCCTCTTCCTGTTATACAGAAGGCTGCCTTCTTGTTGCAGTGTACATGGGCTTCTTTGGCATATCTAGAGAGAGAACACAAGCAAGATCTCTGATTTCTTCTTGTGAGGGCACTAGTGGTAATTCCATCTTGAGGGCCTCAACCTCATCTAAACCTAATTATCTTCTAAATGCCCCACCTCTAAAAGACATAACATTAGGGATTGGAGCTTAAACATATGAATTTGAGGGAAGACACAATTCATTTCACAGTAATAAATAAAACCCCCTCTCCAAACCACACTAATTACCCATTTTCCTTGGAATTCTATACCTCTTTAAATATTATCATATATTTTGTTTTATTTGATTTTAACAGCCATTATATCGAGCATATAGACCAAGTATCATATTACTGTTTTTAATAGAAAGAAAATTAAAAAAAAAAAAAAAACACCTAAAACTAAAAAGCTAAATGCTGCTCACCAAATACTGTCAGTAGGAACTATTTTCTATAATTTATCACATCATTATAATCTTGCTATACCACATCACTACAACATATCTTCATATCCATGAAAGAAAGGACTATTTACTGGTACGGAATACAGAGTATAGGGACAGCTGAAATAAATACTTTTTAGTTTTGGCATTTCTATTGGTTTACCCTCAAAGCACTGAAAGATAATTGTTCTAAAAACTAAGTAGTAATTAGGTTTCTGGTGAACCAAAATGCCAGCTTCACTTCAATTTGAAAATAAAGTAATGGTAATAAGCCTTGGCCAAACTAAATTGTTATATTAATATTGACATTGATTGATTTATCTAAAAGTTATGATCAGAATAGTTCTCAGTAAATCTATTTGAAATACATGCAAAAATACCCTAAAATGTATTTTGCGCACTGTACTAATGTATATTTGCCCCAAGCAAGGGGGGAAACTGCTGTAATGGAGATAATTTGAAATTTAAACAGAAAATTATGTTTTAATTAAATGCCTGCAATAAAATCCAGCAGGCTAAACATACTGAAGAGGCGCTTTTAAATAGTATGCATGTCTGTAAGTACAGGGACCTGGATTTGCATGTACTCCATCCACTTTTTCTCAAGGTTCATCATTGGAACCCTTTGTTCTCTCGTGCTATGAGAATAATTTACAGTGCTGCCTACAAATGTGATACCTGCATACAGCTTAATATTTTTAATATCAGGATTATTCTTTTTAGTGTATGTATTTTGCTTTAAAAATATAAAAGATAGTAAAAAATGGAACTGTTCACTTGCTACAATCGAGACAGCTCACTGTGATATGACATAACCCTGTGATTCTTGTCTTCCCAATGACTTTAACCCCAACGCATTAAAAATAACTGTTCTGCCTGACAGTAAGCAGTAATTCAGTTTCCAATTCAGCTAAAACCATGCTTCACCTCAGTTTTAACAGCTGAAATTCTTATGTCTTGTATGGGTCATATCTGGTCACTTTAAAAACCACTTAAATTCAGTTACTATGGAACCAATGGATATCATATATTGTATCCCTAGGGTGAACTGAAAAATATGTAGGAAAAACACCTTTCTCAAAGACTTCTTTTCAAAATTTCCAAAGAACATTTTATATTGAGACTTTTTACATTTATCTTGCAATAGGTGGGAGAGTTTCTACTGACACTCAACAAACCGTTTCAGTTACACACGTTTCCTTTGGTTTTTACATCAGGATCACAAAAATAGGCTTCTTTAAAACTTTATGATCATATACAACTAAAGGGGGGCTTCCCAGGAGGTGCTAGTGGTAAAGAACCTACCTGCCAATGCAGGAGACCTATGAGACACCAGGTTCAATCCCTGGATTAGGGAAGATCCCCTGGAGGAGGGCATGTCAACTCACTCCAGTATTCTTGCCTGGAGAATCTCATGGACAGGGGAGCCTGGCAGGATACAGTCCACAGAGTTGCATAGAGTGGGACACAACTGAAGCGACTTAGCATGCACACATGCATGCATCGCTAACGGATTTGCCAGACCAAGTTGGCAGCTTATCACAGAAACACATATTTGGATACAGAAATTTTGTTTTGCCACAAACTGTTAGAAAAAACGCTAGTGCACTATTTTCATTTCTAAGTGCTTTTTAAAGAAATAACTTTAACATTTACTTAGGTAAATTCTTAGGTACAATTGTTATTACTTTACTTTTTTGTAAACTTACCAAATTCTTACACAACTTTTTGTGCTAAATTCATTTATTAATCATCTCTCCCCATGATAGATAAGGAAACTGAGGCACAGATAGACTCAGGAAATTTTAAAAATTCATTCAGATGGTAAGTGACAAAATCAAAATTCAAAGACAGGCTCTTTGGTTCTGGAGATTTCTCTGTGTACTCATATTTACACACTGCTATAACTCTCAAATTCAAACAAATCATAAACGGTAGATATTTCACAGGGAAAATCGGTAATTCTAAGAATCACATCATACGTCTCCACAAGAGCTCACTTTCCTTGCATAGCCTTTATGTCTCTAATATAACATACTTTGAGTTTTCCTGAATACAAACCTAAGCAAAGCACTGTACTGGTGACAGATTTAGAATAAAATATAAGGACTTACTCATATTTCTTAGCTTACAGATGAAAAGGTAAGCATCTTTTCAAAATAGCAAATGGTAAATGTAAAATGAATGATCACAATAATAAACTCTATGAGAATTCATAATGGTTGGAGCCGCCACTTTCATCCAAGACGGAGTATTAAGGACTTTCTTGCTTGAAACAATCAAAGGGGAAAAAAATCCAACACAAATATTAATATATTCTACAGTGTTCAAGACATCAGGTGAGGAAGGGGAGTGATCCCTGAGAAATGAGAACCAAAATAGTGATTTTCACACTGGAAATAAGAAACAAAGTGGTACATCCCACACTGCTTCAGCTTACTGAGAGTATTGCCTAGGCCACAGCAAAAGGAGGAGGATCCAGTTGGACTCGTAAAGATTCCCTGAACTAGGGACATTTTGCTGAAAGTACTCAGTTTAGGGGAGAAAACTAATACAGCAACATGTAATGAATCTTGAAATAATTATAAGGAGTGAAGAAAGGTAGACAAAGGAGTATAGTATATAACTCCACTTACATAAAATTTTGGATCAAGCATACTTATTTTGACAGCAGATCACTGATTACCTGGGGAAGGTCAGTGCAAAGAAGATGTATAGGGAAGGATTACACAAGGGCATGAGGCAACTTTTGGGAGTGATGGATATATTCACTACCTTAATTTTAGTCATATTTTCACAGGTGTATAAATATGTCACTAATTACCAAATTGTACACTCAAAATATGTGTAATATATTCAATTATACCTCAAGAAAAATAAAACATTTCTGGCGTGGGCATAATGTTTTAGGAAAGTTGGATCTGAGAAATGGTCCTTGTTAAGAGCATGTTTGTATCTCCTCAAAATTCATGTGTTCAAACCCCAACCCCTAAGAGGACAATGGGACCTCTGGGAAGTAATGAGTTATGAGGATGAAGCTCTATGATGGGGTTATAGTGTCCTTATAATAAGAGAAAAAAAAAAATTTGTCTTTCTCTCGCATCTCCATGTGAGGACACAGCCAGAAGACCGTCACCTATAAATCAGAAAGAGAGCATTCACCAGAATCCAGCCATGCAGGCATGCTGATCTTGAAATCCCAGCCTCCAGAACAGTGAAAAATAAATGTCTGTGGTTTAATTCATCCAGTCTATGGTAATTTGTTATAGCAGTCTAAGTTGATTAAGATAGTTTTCATTGAATGATGGCATTTAATAAAAGAAAATAAAAAGAAAATTGTATACTCTGCTTGGTGAATGTTACATGCAAGCAACAGTATATTGTTTTTAAAGGTCTGTAACTTGATTAATTTGGCTTGAATATTAGTTAATTTGGGTCATATGAGAGACAGAACAGAAGGCGTTTGAGATTAAATATCATTATGGAATAACTACAATTATCTACAGACGCTGTGTTTTCTGTTGCTGCATAACAATGACCACAAATCTGGTGCTTAGAACAATGCAAATTTATTATTTCACGGTTTCCATGGGTCAGGAATCAGCATGAGTGTATTAGTTTCCTATTATGGTTACAATAAATCACCAGAAACTTAGTTGCTTAATACAACAAAAATTTATATTCGTTATGTTTATGGAGATAGAAACCTGAAGTCAATTTCACTAAACTAAAGCTGAGGTGTCAGCTGAGCTTGGCAAGGCTGTTTCCTGCTGCATGCTTTCAGGGGAGATGCCATTACCTCTTTTTTGTTTCTGTTGCTTCCTGTATTCCTTGGTTTGTGGCCCTTTCCTCTGTTCTCAAACTGTATCACTCCACTCTCTGTTTCCACTTTTGTACTATCTTCTGTTCTCTTGATTTTCTTGCCTCTCTCTCCTAAGAACCTTTGCATCTAGTGCCCACTGGGGTAATCTTTTAAAAAACATTTCCTCTTGTTTATCAATTTATTTATAGAATATCACTCTCCAAAATGCAAAATAAATGTGAAGTCAGCACAGAATTGTGAAAAGAATGCACACAGGACACATGGTCTGCCCCGGGGCTGCTGACTGTTTCTTGCTGGAAGATGAAGTCATCCCTTTAATGCTGAGATTGCTGCCTATTTCTTCTTGCTTAGAGCTTCTGCGCACATGCTTCTGTTCTGTCCCTTAATAGTGAACTTAGCTTATGGTGTTCTTTTTTCCCACTTTCTTCAACAAATGAGGCATTTGGGACTTTTGACTCACTCTTCTGAAAATGTTTTTGTGTGTGTGTGATCTGAGACCGTTTCATCATTGATTTATTTGGCCATGCATTTGACAATAGATAGCTCCCATTGGATAATGTGGGCCAATCTCCCATTTTAAGAAAATTAACTGAATTACTCCTGCAAAGTCATTTTGCATTTAGGGTAATATCATAGGAGAAGAAATGGCAAACCCCTCCAGTATTCTTGCCTGGAAAATCCATGGACAGAGAATCCTGGCGGGCTGCAGTCTATGGGGTCACAAACAGGTGAACATGACCGAGTGGACAAAACACATAGGTTCCAGGGATTAATGCATGTTATCTTTGAGGCACTGTCATTTAGCCTACCACAGTGGATTTGCTAGGTGGCACCCCACTCCAGTACTCTTGCCTGGAAAATCCCATGGACGGGGAGCCTGGTAGGCTGCAGCCCATGGGGTCGCTAAGAATCGGACACGACTGAGCTACTTCACTTTCACTTTTCATTTTAATGCATTGGAGAAGGAAATGGCAACCCACTCCAGTGTTCTTGCCTGGAGAGTCCCAGGGGTGGTGGAGCCTGGTGGGCTGCCATCTATGGGGTCGCACAGAGTCGGACACGACTGAAGCGACTTAGCAGCAGCAGCAGCAGTGTTCAGGTCTGAACAGGCAGAATTCGTGGTGATGGCTAGGGTGTCAACTCTTCCAAGAGGCCACAGGTCTTGTTGCAACCTCATTCGGGTTGTTGACAAAATTAAGACTCAGATTTCTCACTTGCTTCCAGCTGCGGGAGTCAGTATCAGCAGCTAGAGGCCATCCTTGTGACCTGGCAGCATGACTCTGTCACATGAGGCAGCTCAGTTTTTGAAACCAGCAAGAGAAAACATTTTCTGTTATTATGACAATTGGTAACTTACATCACCTTAGTTCTGTGGTACTCAGCATTTTCCCTCAGTTAAGTAAGTTATGAAAAAGCCTTTGAATATTTCATTATATATTTTAGGAAAAATCAGAAACCTTTTGTAAGGTACTTTCAACATTTAAATATCTTGTTTAAAATCTCTTGTTTAAAGTCTCCACACATGCTGACAAATAAACAATGAAAATGTTTCCAAAGTGGAAAAACACATCAGCGTAAAGCAGTAGCAGGTTCAAAGTAGACAAATAAGCTACCTTGATGATGCTCACTGCTCTTTTCTCCCATTTCCAAATGAAAAGCAAGTGGAAAAAATCCTAGTCTGCAGGTGTTCGGTATAAATAAAATACTGATATGTTTCTGCTCTCTATAGAATTTATGCTTCTTCAGGGCATTTTGTTACAAAATGTACATTATTGAATTTCCTGATACTTTGAGAAGAATGGATAAAATATGACAAAATAAGCTTATCTTAAGTCATTGTCATTGGTTCAAAAAAAGCATAATGAAATACATCCTCATGTTCATGTTTAATTTTATGTAAACCACAAAGAGAAATTATCAAGAGAAAAACATCAAGCATGATTCAAAACACAAATTTATATATAAATAATAAGGGGAAACAGCAAAAGTGAGCTCTATCTCTCTGGCTCCCAAACAAAATAATGAATCTATTCTCTCATTTTTAATTAACTTTTGCCTTTAAAGGGTTTATCGGAAGGTAGATAGGATAATCACTCTACAATTTATTCCTTTCAGAATGGTATTCCTATATAGCATTTTTTAAAATTATAACCATATCTAAATCTATACTGATTGTACGTAGGCCTTATTTGATATCTCATTTATATTCTCTACTGGATTTTAATTACTATTTTGCATATATATTACACGTCAAAATAAATTATGGACTAAAGGGAGAAATTATATTTGTTTTTTCACTAGTGTCCATATACATGCTTTGAATACTACCAAAAATAATTTATAATGATTCTGTAGATAATTTTAATACATTTGATTATTTCACACAGTTTTAAGCATTTTGTAATATAGGCATGCATTTTCATTGATAGAGGATCAGACATTCCAACTTGCACTCAATAATATACATAATTATGTATATGTGTGTTATATATGGTGTATCTTCTGGAGAAGGAAATGGCAACCCACTCCAGTGTCCTTGCCTTCTTGCTGGGATATCCTATGGACAGAGGAGACTAGCAGGCCACAGTCCACAAGGTCACAAAAGAGTAGGACATGACTTAGCAACTAAACAACAACAACAACAAATGGTATATCTGCAAAACGCCTGCACAAAGTAATTGATCTATAATTGGCAGCTATAACTACACTTATAGATCAACTCACCTAGGATTTAAGGTTTTTATATCTAAAACACAGTAAGAATAATGATGTTATTTGCTACATCCTGTTGGATTCTGTGTTCAGCAGTTGGTGGTATTTTTTTTATGATCTGAAGAGTATAAATTAGCCTATATTCCCAAACAAAGAAAAAATTTTTGTAGCCCATTGGTCTTCTATAAGCAAACAGAAGGGGAAACAAAGCACAGTTTCATTATAAATTTCAATTTATGGTGATAACAATAGTATGTGCATCAAAAGTATCTGCATTAATGTACCTTAATGAGAAATTTGGGAGAAGGCAATGGCAACCCACTCCAGTACTCTTGCCTGGAAAATCCTATCAGCGGAGTAGCCTAGTAGGCTGCAGTCGATGGGGGCGCTGAGTCGGACACGACTGGGCGACTTCACTTTCACTTTTCACTTTCATGCATTGGAGAAGGAAATGGCAATCCACTCCACTGTTCTTGCCTGGAGAATCCCAGGGACAGGGGAGCCTGGTGGGCTGCCGTCTATGGGGTCGCACAGAGTTGGACACGACTGAAGCAACAACAGCAGCAGCAGCAGCAGCAATGAGAAATTTATATTGATACAAATTTTTAACTCTCTGAGAACATATTTTTGGTTTATAGTAATTACATATTTTGTTTTTCACTCAAGGCCATGGGGGTGAGGGGGTGCACCCCCCTGGTGGGATAGCAGACATGACTGCCACCCTACTGGGCTGAGAGGACAGAGCACTGATCCAGAGTTATTCCAGAACCTTAAAATCGAATGGAAATTCCCTTGATAGTTCTGGGTCTTCCCTGATGGGTCAGAAGGTAAAGAATCTTCCTGCAAGGCAGGGGACTTTAGTTCCAACCCTGGGTTGGGAAGATCCCCTGGAAAAGGAAATGGTAACCCACTCCAGTCTTCTTGCCTGGAAAATTCAATGGATAGAGGAACCTGATGGGCTACAGTTCATAGGGTTGCAGAGTCAGACGTGACTGGGCCACTTTCAGTTTTCTGTTCTTCCTTGGGATCATTAACCCTTTTTTCTTTTCTGATTTCTTCAATTTGAAGTGAAAGTGTGTATCATATGCCTATCTCAGCATTGTATTTTAATAATAAAGGCCCTATCTGGTTCACAGTGTCATAGGTGAGGAGACATTTTCCTTCAGGATGAATCATACCTCAAGTCTCAGTCATAGCTGATGTGCATGATATTTAGAGGAGACTTTGGACTTAGATTTATTTCTGGAATAGGTCAAGATTTTGGGGTCTTTTGGGATGAGGTAAACGTGCTTAGCATTTGTGAAGGTGTAATATTTAAGGTGTCAAAGGGTGGAGTACAGTGGAGTTAATTGTATCCCTCTAAAATTCCTTTGCTGAAGTTCTAAC
This sequence comes from Bos javanicus, assembly GCF_032452875.1. Classification (NCBI taxonomy): domain Eukaryota; kingdom Metazoa; phylum Chordata; class Mammalia; order Artiodactyla; family Bovidae; genus Bos; species Bos javanicus. The sequence goes on from NC_083872.1 coordinate 16,957,224, forward strand.
TCCTAATGCCTCAGAATGTGACCATATTTGGAGATAACAGAGATATTGAAATTAAAATGAGGTCATTTTTGTAAACCCTAATCTAGTAGGGTTAGGAAAAGGAAATTTGAACAGACGTGTACAGAGGGAAGATGATGTGGAGATACAGGGAGAAGACAGCCATCTATAAGCCAAGGATGGAGGCCTGGAATACGAGCCTTCCCTTTTGCCTATCAACAAGAAGCAACCCAGCTGACACTTTGATTTTGGGTTTAGAATCTCTGGGAATATAACAAAAGAAATTTCTCTTGTTTAATCCATTCAGTCTGTTATACTCTGTTATGGTGGCACCAGAAAACAGACAAATCAACTGACTCAAACACTTCCTAAAATGTCCCCTATTATTGAGTAGGAAAAAGAAACAGTAAATTTGGTCATTTACAAGCACAGTGGGCCTTGTGATTCTATTGTATCAGTTCAGTTCAGTTTAGTCGCTCAGTCGTGTCCGACTCTTTGTGAACCCATGAACTGTAGCCGCCAGGCCTCCCTGTCCATCACCATCTCCCGGAGTTCACTCAAACTCACGTCCATCGAGTCAGTGATGCCATCCAGCCATCTCATCCTCTGTTGTCCCCTTCTTCTCCTGCCCCCAATTCCTCTCAGCATCAGAGTCTTTTCCAGTGAGTCAACTCTTCCATTGAGGTGGCCAAAGCACTGGAGTTTCAGCTTTACCATTATTCCTTCCAAAGAAATCCCAGGGCTGATCTCCTTCAGAATGGACTGGTTGGATCTCCTTGCAGTCCAAGGGACTCTCAAGAGTCTTCTCCAACACCACAGTTCAAAAGCATCAATTCTTCAGCGCTCAGCTTTCTTCATAGTCCAACTCTCGCATCCATACATGACCACTGGAAAAACCATAGCCTTGACTAAACAGACCTTTGTTGGCCAAGTAATGTCTCTGCTTTTGAATATGCTATCTAGGTTGGTCATAACTTTCCTTCCATGGAGTAAGCGTCTTTTAATTTCATAGCTGCAGTCACCATCTGCAGTGATTTTGGAGCCCCAAAAGATAAAATCTGACACTGTTTCCACTGTTTCCCCATATAATAAATCTAATAATACTTATTCATATATTTTAACTACTTGTTCATAATAGAAATTGTATAGGCACATATCCTTATGAATAGATTTTGAGCTTCTTCAGGGGAAGAACATTTTAAACTCTTATTTATATTTATACATAATATAGCATATTATAATAATATGCATCTATGGTATTTCATGTTTGAAAAAAATAAATAATTAAATATATATTAATTTATTTATATTAGACTATTAACTCTATTTGTCCAAAACATAATATTTTAACACATCCAAGTTAAATAAAAACAACTTCTAAAGTGCTTTTTTTGTTGTTGTTTTTGTTAAACTCTTAACTCTTATCCAAGCAACTAAACATAAGAGAAGGGAAACAAGCAAATAGTTAAATACAGAGGCATCTGATATACTTCCTTGAAAAGTTATACACCCCACAGTTGGGCTTGATTCTACTTTCAAATGTTTATAATTATGCTATTCTCATGTTTTTCTCCTTTTGAAAAGAGAAATCATGTTTGCGTCCATTCTGTTTGTATCTGAAATAATTCACTACATTTATCAATTTATTTCCAATTAGCTTTCCTTAACCTAAAATATCATTCTTTATTACTACAAAAGTTTCATTTTTATTTTAATGAGTTTTAAATATTTCAAGACATTTTGCAGAAAGTAACTATTCAGGCACTATCATGCTTTATCTTAATAAGAACATTAATTTGATGACTGAAAATAAAGTTGGATATATAATGAGGTCTCATGAGTACATAACTTTGTAATAAAGTAACACCCAGAAGACAAACAATTCTGGGAAATAAGAGAAATACTGATGAGAAAAGAATCAACATAATTGCTTATCTGTATGTCAAGTAAACTTAAATAGAAAAAATTTTTGGTGTTTAATTTTTTAATATACTTTAAAATTTGATATAAATATACCAGAACCTTAACTTATAAAAACCATACATTTAATTATGAAAGACAGTAGACCTTTAACATAAACTCTTTGGAACTTCATGGACTGTAGCCCACCAGGCTCCTTTGTCCATGAACTTCTCCAGGTTATGACTACTGGGGTGGGTAGCCATTTCCTTTTCTAGGAGATCTTTCTGACCCAGGGATGGAACCTGGGTCTCCTGCATTGCAGGCAGATTCTTTACCACTGAACCATCTGGGAAGCCCTTAACATAAACATAAACATAAAATGTCTGTTTAGTAGAGCTGCAAATAACTCTCTAAAATAGTTTGCTCAGACAAACATTCCTCATGTGGATTAGCAAACTGGTTAGTCGCCTCTCTGTCTCCCTAACTGGGGAATGTTTAGAATGAACTTAACTATTCTACCAAACATAGCAAGAACTATGCAATTTAACACAAAACCATGTGGATAAACCATGTGAAAGTGAAAAGTGAAAGTGAAGCCACTCAATCGTGTCTGACTCTCTGCGACCCCATAGACTGTAGCCTACCAGGCTCCTCTGTCCATGGGATTTTCCAGGCAAGAATACTGGAGTGGGCCACCATTTCCTCCTTCAGGAGATCTTCCCGACCCAGGGATTGAACCCAGGTCTCCCGCATTGTAGGCAGATATTTTACCGTCTGAGCCATAAACCATGTAATTTAACACAAAAACATGTGGATAAACCATGACACCACCCTTATGGCAGAAAGCAAAGAAGAACTAAAGAGCCTCTTGATGAAAGTGAAAGAGGAGAGTGAAAAAGTAGGCTTAAAACTCAACATTCGGAAAACTAAGTTCATGGCATCCAGTCCCATCACTTCTCAGCAAATAGATGAGTAACAATCGAAACAGTGACAGACTTTATTTTTGGGGGCCTCCAAAATCACTGCAGATGGTAGCTGCAGACATGAAATTAAAAGGCACTTGCTCCTTGGAAGAAAAGTTATGACCAAACTAGACAGCGTATTAAAAAGCAGAGACGTTACTTTGCCAACAAATGTCCATCTAGTCAAAGCTATGGTTTTTCCAGTAGTCATATATAGATGTGAAAGTTGGACTATAAAGAAAGCTGAGCACCAAAGAATTGATGCTTTTGAACTGTGGTGCTGGAAAAGACTCCTGTGAGTACCTTGGACTGCAAGAGGATCAAACCAGTCTATCCTAAAAGAAATCAGTCCTGAATATTTATTGGAAGGACTGGTGCTGAAGCTGAAACTCCAGTACTTTGGCTACCTGATGGGAAGAACTGACTCACTGGAAAAGACCCTGATGCTGGGAAAGATTGAAGGTGGGAGCAGAAGGGGACAACAGAGGATGAGATGGTTGGATGGCATCACTGACCTGATGGACATGAGTTTCAGTAAGCTCTAGGAGTTGGTGATGGACAGAGAAGCCTGGGATGCTGCATTCCATGGGGTGATGAAGAGTCAGACAGGACTGAGCAACTGAACTGAACTGATGTGGATAATGTAAGAGCATCCATTCATTTTTTCATTCATACATATAATTAGCATATACAACAATTATCCATACTATATAAAGTGAAAGAAAGTGAAGTCGTTCAGTCGTGGTAAATAATAATAATTATTTTCCAGAACTAAGTAGCTGAATATATAAATGCAAATTCCTAATACAGTGTTTTACACATGTTAGATTACTTCTCTCCCATTCTTCTTTTGTGTCTGAATCAAGTGAGACACATGAATATCTTTTTAGAAAGATGATTATTAAGACACAGCCAAAAATATCAATTATGAAAAGATACAGTTTCTTTCTGACTGGTCATTATCCACATAAAACAAATTATATTTTAAAACTTGCCTACTCGACTAACTAAAACATATAGCCAACTAAAATTATACCTAGAAGCTATCTTGGTTTTCACATAAATATATAACTTTAGAGGATTAACTTAACTAGTTCTGTAAGATTAACATATGAAATTCAATGGTAAATTGCCAAATCACAATGTTACTTTGTGTTTAGTGATGTGACCCAATCCCTCTTATTAAATTCAAATATAAGCTTAGTTTAATGCTTCAAAAATAGTTTGGTACATTTACCATGGTTACAAAAACATTCTTGCTGATGTATTCCAATGAGGAGCCTGTGAATTGTCATCTCTGCTTGGTTACAGTGTTGACACTTGCTAGAAGAATATCTAATTTGCTCACAGATAATTTATCAGACTTGGACTGATTTACCTCTTTCATGGGTTGTTTTGGCAGATCAAAAAGTATGCTGGCTTGCTTGGTGTCTGGCTTGAGTCATTGATGGATATGTAAGAGATAATGAATAAAAAGCAGCCAGAGCCTGTGAATTTTGTGACTGGAAAAGTTCCAAGCAGTCTTTGGCACAGATGTCCTCTTAATCAAGGGTGTTAGCTTTGGAAAGCCAGGGAGCTGGGATCGGGGGCCATCAGAAGAGGAATATGTAGTGAAGAAAGCTTGTGCCTTTCATTTTAAGAGTAAATGCAAAAATTTTAGTTTCTCCTATTACTGGTCCACTCCAGAGGTTCTTTGAAATATACTTTCAACTGCTTTCTGTGTCTTTGAAATAGGAGAACAACCTTAAGTCATAAAGGAAGCACTGATAAAATGAGGAAAAAAAATGGTTTTACTGGGATGTCTCCAATATATTTTAAAATAAATTCTCCATGTGTAACTCAAAATTTTGAATTTTGAATAATACTCAGCAACCAGCCTCTCTAGTAATGATTTCTTTAAAATTAATCCCATTATATTTTTTCTTATCCCTTTACCTCTGTAGGGAGGAAAATAGGATGAGCATGGCCTGCGGATCCAGATGAACTAAGATTCAAATCCTGGCTCCAAAACTTATTCATCAAGAAAAATGAATCAAACCCACTTCTCTCACAAAATATCTTTTTGCCATAGTACAATGAAGATAATACCATCCTCACAGAAGAGATGAAGGATAAAGAAAATGTATGTACATCCTCAAGATCAATTTCAAAAGTCCTAATGTTGAAGAGTATTTGCAATTTTCTATCATAACACAAGTGTGGGTTTGTGTGTACATGCACATGTGTGAGAAAAAAAAAATGAGAGTGAGGCAGTAAAAGAGATAATCTGCATAAAGATAGAAAAGATGGCTATTTTAGAAAACACATAACATGCATTTCACAAAAGACAGCAAAGACTATAGTATATTCTTCGTTAAATGTCTCTATACTAAAATTTAATTGAATGAAAGCTGGTGGAAGAGAGACAAATAAATTTAAGAAACACTAAGTTCGTTGGCATCTAAATAAAGCCAAACAAGCATACATCAAAATTTAACAATGTAAACTTGACACCTGAAAAATATTCCCATGGTTAATTTGACAACCATATAAGAAAAGAGGCACCTACTATATTCAAAATGAGCAAAGATGACCTATTTTCTTACATTTGTCACTAACATCCTCACTGCTGTTAAGCTTGTTAGTGACAAATAACAAGGGAAAGGTCACAGCCTTATGTGATTTGAGTCAGCCCAGTTTTGAAATTACACACTTACCAATGCTGAGTACAGGATCTCTAGGAGGCTTCTTTCCTACCAAACACAAGTCTTTTACTTTTATATTTTCAAAACTTTAAAATACTATGCAACAGAATGTATTATTTACAGAGACATACACTGATACTATTAGTTTTCTAGTCAATAAAATCTAAATGATTTTAATAAAATACAAAGATCAACTAAATGTCTAAATAACTAGTTCAATATAAAACAGTTACTACTGCAAAACAAAAACTAAATGAAATAAAAATAACCTCTCTTAAAAGAACAGAATGGGAGCCTTTTTTATTTCTCCTGGTCTTAAGTATATAATATAGCCTGGCGGGAAAAACAAAGTATAGTATATATACATTTCCAGAGAACACACAGCTAGGAAGTAGTTTAGCTGTCAGGGATTACAATGTAGTCATGCTTATTTCTAAAATCAAGGCTCTTTTCTCTACATCATTCTGCATTCTGATTACCTCATACAGAAGACAAATTATAAAATGATTAAAAAAGTGAAGGAAAACAATCACAGTTGAAGCAATTTCCTTGTGAATTTTGTGGAAATAATATCACCTTTCAATATAGATCATCAAAATAGTATAATGGTTTTAATAAAAGGTAATGTCTATTTTTTATTGTGTGCTCAAATTAATGCAATAGAGCTTTCTTACAAAACATTAAAAAAAGAATGTCAATTCTCCATTAATTTATTTATTACCTGATTATATATGGCCTCAAAACTTTAAAATAAATGTTTATTAAACAATAATATATTCATTTTTGTGTTGCCTAAGACTTCAATGTTAACATTAAATCCCTTCTCCAAAGGATCGTCCTGATCCAGGGATCAAATCCGGGTCTCCTGCATTGCAGGCAAATTCTTTACCCCTGCGCCACCAGGGAAGCCCTAAAGTTAGGATACATTAACAGTTCTCTAAGTACGAAGTCGTGAATGTTGAATCTTAGGTCATCATCAGAAATTTTAAAAAGTAGACAGAGTATTAAGATGTTAACACAGCACCCTTAACTTAGAAAAATGACAATAACAAAGAAAACCCATGACAGTATGAAAGTGTACAGGTTTTCAAAATCATATTTCTCTTTACCTCATGATATTATGGTAATGATTCAGTTGAATTGTAAAGTCCTTATAGGAAATTAAGTTGGTGTGACTAAATGATGTGCTATTTTTTTCATTTGACAAACACTTTAGAGGACCTTATTTTGAACAAGGCATTGTTTCAGGCTGTGAGGATACAGTGGTCAAAAAAAATAAATAAATAAATACAACTCTGTCCTCTAGGAAATTCCATTCTCATGATATAATCTTTGACAGTATACTTCTCAATATTCAGTAATTTACATCCCACATTCTTTTCTTCCTATGAGATAAATCTAGAGTTGTGCCCTTTAAAGTGGTTATTAAGGTTAAATGAAATCGTAAGGGTGGGTCCCTAATTTGATAAGACTGGTATCCTATTTAGAAAATGAAGAGACACCAGATATTCCCCCGTCCTTCTGCATGCACACAAAGGAAAAGTCAATTGAGGACACAGAGACAAGATGGTTATCCAAAAGCCAGGAAGAGGGGTCTCACCAGAAACCAGCATCTTGACAGTAGACTTCCAGTTTCCAGAATAGTGAAAAAACTTAATTTCTTGTTTAACTCACAAGGTCTCTAGGCCAAGAAGTCTAATTTAAAACAGACTAGCTAAGGACTGTGCTTTTATATTCTTCTGAATGATCTGTTATCTTAATATGATCTATTTTAGATGTGAAATGGAAATAAGTTTCACGAATCCTGTTAACATATCAATTGTAATCTTAAGAATACTGGTAATATATCAATAATTTAGAGTACACTGTATTAACCAGAGAAACCTTTGACTTCATGATCATCTTGGCTTTTACCATAAGTGAAGATACCAGTCTTTTGTGATGCTATAGTTACATATACAGTTTTTTAACATGTAAAGAAAGGCCACAAGATTAGAAGACAATATAAATCCAGAAGCAGGCACATAAAGAAAGTCTAACTGATAAAAAGCAAATAATTATTATGAATGTCATATATTCATATAGTTTAACATAAATGAAAAAGAGTAAGGTCACATACATAGCTCAATTATATCCCCAAACCTAGAGAAAGTCATAAAAATATTAACATAAATATCCTTCCTACTTTGTACTCCAAGTTTCTTATATCTTCCCTTCAAGAAAATTACAATTGCCATTTTATTATTATTCACATGATTCTTTCATTATTGCCTGTCTCACCATTGGACAATAATATCCAGACTTAATTTCTCTGTTTTCTTTCCATTGTATCCAATTTTTTAAAAAAATTTTAATGTAAATTAAATGCAAAATATTCTAAATACCTAACTTCTCTATCTTCCATTGGTCCTGTCAGTTTTGTGTTATGGAGAATGAACTGAGAAGCTTCATTCATTTTCTTTCATAATGAAAGTAGTATCAAATTGTATTCACCTTAATCATTTATGAGTAAAAATAGATACACTTATGAAATTCAAATACTATGTTAAAGACAATCAATCTAGTCTTCAAACTGGCTAGGAATAAATTAGTAGTACTGATTGTCAAATACTTTGGAGTATAAAGTTGTTCTTTAATACTGTAAGGGTAAAAAGCTTTATTAAAATTCCTTTTAATGCAGGAGAAACGACTCCAATGCTATGAACTATTCCTTGAGGTGATTCCGTACCTTATCAAATTTGATGACAACTTGGTGATAGGGCAACAGACAACTATAATGAAGGTCTTGATCTTCGTCCCCACTTTTACCTCCTTTCCAACATTTAACTGAAAGATTCCTAATAGTGATTAATTGCCTAATCAGGACATTCATCACAATTAAATGATGCTATAGTCCATGTACTACGACATTAGGAACAGACTTTTTCTGTAGCAACTTTTCCTACCAGCTAACAACCACAAGAACTGTCTCTAGAGAAGTTTGGGAAGAGATGACAAGAGAGAATTTCTGTGACTAGATCATTGTCTCAAAATCAGTATGCAGAGCACATGGAACCCAAAGGATTTATTAATCAATTCACTATTCTTGAAAACAGAAAGTTCTGTCTGTGTATTGACAGTTGGGCTCAATACAGAGAACATAAATTAGTAAGCAAAAGAAATGCCATGCACAATTTCAGGAAATTCATATTCTAACCAAGAAGGGGAAAAATAACCACGTGCTTCTAAAGGGAAGTGGAATTGCAACCATATCAACATTTATGATGACAGAGACAATAGCATGGGCAAAACCTTTCATTAAATGAGTGAATAAATGAATCAATGAATGTAACAGTGGGTAACAGAGACTCAAAGTAGCCTAGTTGAGCTGGAGTAGACTGGCCCTGTAGGAGGCTATAAGAGGAAGTGGAGACTGAGTTTATCACACGTTCTTTCTAATTGAACCTTGGAAAAAAGGAAAGACATTGGAGGTCAGTGTCTGTTCACACACTTTAAAGTGTAAGGGGTATATCACGAAGTGTAAGAGAGAAGGGAAAGTGTAAGAGAGAAGGGAAAGTGTAAGTGAAAGTCACTCAGTCATGTCCGACTCTTTGTGACCCCATGGACTATACAGTCCATGGAATTCTTCAGGACAAAATACTGGAGTGGGTAGCCTTTCCCTTCTCCAGAGGGTCTTCCCAACTCGGGAATTGAGCCCAGGTTGCCTGCATTGCAGGCGGATTCTTTACCAGCTGAATCACAGGGGAAGCCCAAGAGAGAAGGGGGAATACAAAATTTGTGTTTTGAAAAAATAATTCATGCAGCACTGTAGAGAAAGGGAAATTTAGGTGAAGGGAGCGTAGGGAGACTTAGGCGGATATGGGAAAACAGTTATTAAGCACTTGAAGTTACTCAGATCTGGGTTGTCTACTCAATGCATCATATGGATTTGGAATAATAATTGTTTGTTAAATGCTAAAATAATTTGTATGCCCTTCTTTACAGGTAAAGTAGTATTAGCTGCTACTAATAACTTTATAAATACAGTGGCTAAATTAACAGCTATTTCATGTATTGTTTATCATTTAAATATGAGAAAACTAAGCTATCATAATTGTCTGTCTCTATTTGCTGGAGAAATGAATGCAGTATATTGATTCCAAGATAATGAACAGCAGTATCCCCTCCCTCCAAAACCAAAATAGCTATTCTTTATTTTGTGCATTTTCTCTGTTACTTAATAATTACCAAATTGATAGTTTAATAAGAAACATTGAAGTATTTCAAACAGTAAAATCTATAGAAAATGCTAATTAAATTACTATGAACTGAATCCCTGTGAAATCCACGCTAATACCCTTATCCCCATTGTAGTAGTGTATTTGGAGATGGGGGATATGGGAAGTAATTAGATCCTAAGTTTAGAGCCTTCAGGATAGGATTAGTGTCCTTGTAAGAAGAGGCAGAAAAGAGCTTGCTTCCTTTCTTTCCCTCAGCCAAATAAAGATATGACGAGAAAATCGTTTTCTTCACATTAGGAAGAGGGCCCTTACCAGACTGTACATTTGCTAGTGCCTTGATCTTGAACTTCTCAGACTCTAGAACCATGATAAATACATGTTGTTTATACCACCCAGTCTATGGTGTATTTCCTATAGCCTCCCAAGTTGCTTATGTTTACAGTGTAAGACAACAGAGTATACATAACATATGTTCAGTTAAGTTCATGCATTACAAATTAGATAAATGCGTTTAAGAATTAATTTTAAATCTTCAGAGAAAATCAAATTCTATGCAGGAAAGTACAGATGTTATGAAAATTATACATAGGATAGGTAAGTCACACAGTTTTTGAAATATCAAATGTAAAATCTATCAAGACAATTTATTTTTGTGTTTTAGTGAAAATAATATCTGTTATTCAATAAAAAGTAACTGAGGTGATATAAAATAAAATGTTATTTTATTATCACAATATTAAGTAAGGGTGTTATTATTTCAATAACTGATACTAAAATTGTCTGCTAATTCACAAAAATTATGATCTAATTTTATATTACCATGATACAAGATAGCATTGAAAAAAAGCTTGGACTATTTGAAGTACTCCAGTTTTCTCTCTTTTCCTCTGGTGATTGAAAGTACATTACAAAATGACCAAGGAGTATTAACACTTAAAGTATGCAACTTAAATTCTTATTTTTCAGGCTTTTCAGACCACTTAGCAAAGACCTCCAACATCTGACAAACTGCTTCTCTGCTTTCTCAATCTGTAGCACTATAATTCTCCCCTTACAGCCCTTTAAGATTTATAACCAACATTCACACCTGCTAAAGGCAGTCAAATGTTGCATGTTATGATGAAAAAGGATGAATAGAACATTATCCTTGCATTCTGAAAATTTAGAAAAGCAGTAGGTGGAGACTGGTAGGAAAATAGTAGACTAAATTCAACATGGTACTATTTAAAATAATGTATCAAGTGACGTGAAGAACAGATAAGGAAGTGACTGATTTTGTAGGGAATGCAGTGCATGCTCAAGAATAGCTTTTAATAAAAGAAGTACCTAAGAATTAGGTTTCAATATTCATTTTTATTTTTTGTTTCAGGAAAAAGAACAAGGTGAAGATGCCAAGTACCTACACATGTTGGTGTGATCGGAACACCTATTACAATTGGTCAAAGGTTTCATTTCTCACAAAATACACTAAGTTTTCTTTTACCTCCAATCCTCTGCACAAACTTTTTTTTTTCCTGAAATACCATTTATAATTTCTCCCCCAAAGTCTGTATCAAATCTAAATCAAAACAGCTGGAAATACCCATTAGCCTGGTGCCCTTTTAAAGACATCTTATATTTGAGCTCCACTGCCCCCTCAATCTCTGAATTTCTAAGCAACAGTCTTCTGAATTATATTAACCCTGTCCATGTATTCCTAAGCTTGTACTCTGTCATATATATCTAATTAGTCAGTAAAAACACTGATAATTTTAAAATACTATGTAAAATGCTATGCACAGAGAAGTTCTAAACAAATATTTTTTTCATTTAAGTCTTTTTTTTTTTTTTTTTAAAATTTTATTTTATTTTTAAACTTTACATAATTGTATTAGTTTTGCCAAATATCAAAATGAATCTGCCAAAGGTATACATGTGTTCCCCATCCTGAACCCTCCTCCCTCCTCCCTTCCCATACCATCCCTCTGGGTCCTCCCAGTGCACTAGCCCCAAGCATCCAGTATCGTGCATCGAACCTGGACTGGCAACTCATTTCTTACATGATATTTTACATGTTTCAATGTCATTCTCCCAAATCTCCCGACCCTCTCCCTCTTCCACAAAGTCCATAAGACTGATCTATACATCAGTGTCTCTTTTGCTGTCTCGTACACCGGGTTATTGTTACCATCTTTCTAAATTCCATATATATGTGTTAGTGTACTGTATTGATGTTTTTCATTCTGGCTTACTTCACTCTGTATAATAGGCTCCAGTTTCATCCACCTCATTAGAACTGATTCAAATGTATTCTTTTTAATGGCTGAATAATACTCCATTGTGTATATGTACCACTGCTTTCTTATCCATTCATCTGCTGATGGACATCTAGGTTGCTTCCATGTCCTGGCTATTATAAACAGTGCTGCGATGAACACTGGGGTACACGTGTCTCTTTCCCTTCTGGTTTCCTTAGTGTGTATGCCCAGCAGTGGGATTGCTGGATCATAAGGCAGTTCTATTTCCAGTTTTTTAAGGAATCTCCACACTGTTCTCCATAGTGGCTGTACTAGTTTGCATTCCCACCAACAGTGTAAGAGGGTTCCCTTTTCTCCACACCCTCTCCAGCATTTATTATTTGTAGACTTTTGGATCGCAGCCATTCTGAGTGGTGTGAAATGGTACCTCATAGTGGTTTTGATTTGCATTTCTCTGATAATGAGTGATGTTGAGCATCTTTTCATGTATTTGAACAGTAAATTCACCTTAGAATTATACTTCTCAGCTCTAAACCTTAGACCTACTAACATGCATGCTTGTCAAAAACTGTCTGTCTATGTGTGTTTCTCTCTTCCCATCTACCCCCAGCATCCTGGCACACGTTCCTGTCCTAGCCTGCGATACCCTTACTTCCAACCGTCTGACATATTCCTAGGAGTTTATCAAACATTAATATAGACATTTTCTTTCTTCCCATAAGTCTCCTTATCCCCCAACATCCATCAGATATCACACTTCAATGTTTATATATAACTTAATAATACACCTCTATCAGAGCACTTAAGACTCCACATTACAATTCTCTTCTTACTTTCTTGTCTCATTTTGGGGAAAGAGACTGGAGACTGTTTATTTTGTATCCCTAAATATTTGTTTGCAGTGATGCTTAAGTTTTAACTTAAAAAAAAAAAAAGAAGCCTTGAAACACATGGCTATAATTTGAATGTACTGATGCAAAAGCTATTCTAGATACAGGAAACAACAAAATGCAGTTGAAAATGTAGGAAAATATGGTTTATAATAGGGGATAGAAAGGAGTTCTGCTATGCTGGAATGTAGGCTTAATAAAAGAAAATAGTTAAGAGATGAGTGAAACAATTTATAAATGAATACTGCATTCATTATGGAATGTTATGGAAATGGTTCATGTGTAAACAGAACTAGAAATCCAGGCTGTGATTAAAGCAGGAGACTCTAGAAATTTGTGTCATTAAAATCAATTTATCAATCAATAAGCAGAGGAAGATAAAATTATGAGTGAGGCACTGATGTATTTAATAAAGGCTACAGTGGGAAGAATCTATGTGCAGAGAGACTATTAGCAGAAATAATAACAGAATGTGGACTGACAAAGTAAGACTGGGATACCAGGGAAGACAGAGACAGGAGGGCTTGTGAAGGCTGAACTGTAAAGATTTGGCAACCGAGGATCTACTATTCGGGCTTTTCAGGTAGTACTAGTGGTAAAGAACCCTCCTGCCAAGCAGGAGATATAAGAGATGTGGATTTGATCCCTGGGTCAGGAAGATCCCCTGAAGGAGGGCAATATTGGAGCAACTCACTCCAATATTCTTGTTGGAGAATCCCATGGACAAAGGAGCCTGGTGGGCTACAGCCCATAGGGTCGCAAAGAGTCAGACACGACTGTAGTGACTTAATATGCACGTGCCAGTGACCGACTGTTCATTCAATAATGTGTTTGCTCTAGGCACAATATTACTTGCTATGAAAAATTTTAGGTAAATATAGATCATGCTCTCAATAAGTTTAAGTAAGAATAGGAAAAGAGCTGTGAAGAAAAAGGAATTTAAGCTCAAACTTGAAAGGAAGAATTTAAATAGATCATATGAAATTATGATCTATCATGCTGCTACTGCTGCTAAGTTGCTTCAGTCGTGTCCGACTCTGTGCGACCCCATGGACGGCAGCCCACCAGGCTCCCCGTCCCTGGGATTCTCCAGGCAAGAACACTGGAGTGGGTTGCCATTTCCTTCTCCAATGCATGAAAGTGAAAAAATAAAGTGAAGCCGCTCAGTCATATCCAACTCCTAGCGACCCCATGGACTGCAGCCTACCAGAGATCCATGGGATTTTCCAGGCAAGAGTACTGGAGTGGGGTGCCATTGCCTTCTCCAATGATCTATCATAGATCGTATCTATCATAGATCCTATCATTCAAGGGATAGGAAAATCCTATAAAAGCTACCAAAGTTACCAAGGTGGGATTGATTGTGTTTAGAATGAAGAATGATATCTGCAGTTTGGACTGAGTATGTGTGATGGGTAGATAAATTAAATGAGATGAGGATTAAAGAAAAGATTAGGCTTATGAAGGAATGAGACCTTAATATGTCAGACTGATGATTTGTTAGGTATTTTATCTCTTGTTTGGGGATCTCTTGCCTGTTTTTATATTATTTGATTCTTTTTTTATTTTTGTGTAAGATCATGCTAGATTATCTTCTGAAAATATCTCTTTTCATGAAGGGCCATTGTGACCCTCTGTCCCAGGAATCTAAATGTTACTCAGTGACACAGGCCAGTAAATGGGAGGAGCTGAAGCTCACCAATCACAGTGTCATGGACAGAGTATCCTCTCATTTCTTCACACTTCCCTGTGTTCTGTTCTTTCCACTAGCGGGTGGTTTTGCTTTTCCTTTTGGCCTATGAATTACTAAGAATCCTTTCAATAAATTGCTCGTTTCCCCAAAGTAAGCTAGAGTTGACTTCTGTTACTTAAAAGCAAAGTGCCTTTATTCAGAAACCAACAGAATTATATTATACAAGCCTCTCACATAAGTGTCTGACGAAAACATTTTATTTCACATACGTAGTTTTCAAAGAAAGAATGAAAAATCAAAAGATCTGTCCAGTGAAAGAGTAACTGTAGTACTGATGTTATTTCAAGGCATCATTATGTGGAAAACTGTGCTACATTTGAAAGACATCATAAATCCATGTACAAAGTAATTGTTACTTAGAAAGTGTTCCTGAAAAGAATAAATTCCCCATGACTTTGTAGCCAGTCCATACAATCAACAATTTATATTAAGCAAGCCAGAATTAGATTATCCTTGAAGAGCTTGAAGAAGGTATTTTCAATTACTTGAAAATGTGTAGCTGGCACACACACAAAAAATAGCATTCACATTCAAGTAGTTTTGTATGAAAGAATAAAAGGTTAAGAGTAAAAACTAAAAGCAGGACAGACTCAAGACAAAAGCAATAAAAATTTCAGGATAAAAATTTTTCATAAGTTAAAATGTTTTATATGTCAGGTATCCATCAAATCTCTCACATTAAACGACAACAACTTTTACTACTAACAGATGAAAAATATTTAGAAACTGTGTGGCAAAATCTATTCTAAACACTATGTGAACTCTCCTATTTATGTTTGGCAAGATTGCTATGGATTCTGATCACATATGAACAGATAACCTGACCCACAATCGTTTAACCAAAAATAGGACATTCTGCTCACATATGCAGAATTTTCTGGAAGTTTGGCCTGAAAGGAAAATTCATGGGCTTAAAAGCTATTAAAAAATTTAGTTTCAGCTTCTCACTTTGAACCTCCTCACTTTCACTAGTTGTCACTGTAACCCTTCATGATCAAGGATGGCTATATAAATCCAGCTGGACACTATGAACTCAAAGTCTAACAGAAAGAGTAATTTCTTGCCCTTCAACATATTAATGTCTTGACTTGATTCTCATTGTCTAAATTGAACGGCATTCATTCCTGACACAATCAGGAAGACATGTTGAAATCAGAAAGACAAAATAGATACAGACTCACACACAAAGAAAACACAAAGTAAAATATTTGTAGTTATCAAAGAAGACAGGGAGGTGGTGAAGGGATAAATCAGGAGTATGGGATTAACAGATACATACCACCATATATAAAATATAGAAACAACAAAGGATTTACTCTATGGCACAGGGAATAATATTTAATGTATTGTAATAATCTATAGGGCTTCATAGGTACCACCAGTGATAAACAGTCCACCTGCCAATGCAGAGACACAGGAGACACAGGTTCAATTCTTGGGTCAGGAAGATCATCTGGAGGAGGAAATGGCAACCCACTCCAGTATTCTTGCCTGGAAAATCCCATGGGCAGAGGAGCCTGGTGGGCTACTGTCTATGGGATCACAAAGAGTCGGTCACGACTGAACATAAGCATACACACAATAATCTACAATGAAAAACAATCTAAAAAATGATATATATGTAACTGAATCACTTTGCTGTACATTTGAAACTAACACAATATTGTAGACTGTACTTCAGTGAAAAAGCAGTTGTCAGGCTCCAAAGCACACGAAGTAGCCATTATCCAATTTGACCCTTGAACAATGTGGGTTAAGGGTGCTGATGCTATTGCATAGTTGAAAATCCACATGTAACTGATAATCCTCCTTATATGTTGCTTCTCCATATCCTCAATTCCTTACCCAGGGTTTCAAATAATGTGTATCATAAAGCACTGTAGTATTTAGTACTGAAAAAAAATCTACTTTTAAGTGGACCTGTGAGGTTCAAACTCTCAAGGGTCTGCTGCTCAAGGATCAATTGTACTGTACACTCATATCCTCCAAGGAGAGGATAATAAGGACACTCTTTTGCTAACCACATATGATGAAAGTAGTCATAATAGAAAACCTGAGGTGAGATTTTCCAGGAGGTAAGAAAACTGAGGCACAAAAAAGTTAAACAACTGTTCTGAAGTGACTAACCAGTCAATGGTTGAGCTAAAATTCAGACTAGATCTATCTGATGGTAGAGTTGGAATCCTAATTACTGGACTATGTAAATCATGTTATGACCGCTATTAAATATAATTGTACACAGCTAAGTTGACCGGAAATTTGGAGTGCTTTACCTTGATGAATTTTTATTTCTTCCATTAATCATGTTCCCTAACAGTCTATGACTTTGCATAAGTTTCCCAACCCAGGGATAAGACAGCAGGTCAGTGCTGACTGAAATAAAAAACACAGTGATTGACTAGATTTAAGTTTCAATGGGTACTTTTATGTTGGTCTTGTTTCTTTTTAAATGGATACTAAGACAATGATCTTAAAATGTGGACTGTACTAAAAAAAAAGTGATGAAGTTATGTTCCATGAGCTTCTATTCACATATCAAGAACCAATCTTTACAGACTAAATCATCAATTTTGTTCCATAACTTTGAAGGGACATTATGAATACTGACACAATTTGCAACACTATTAATACTGACTGAGAAGAAGTTACTTATGATGTAGAAAAATCATGCCACAGGGAAAGATGTAATGGCAAGTCCAAGAATATCAATACAAGACTCTGCTACATGCTAATTAGATTCAATCTTTAGTAATGAGTTCTAAGTATCCATATTTTTTGAATAATTGCTATTTTTTTTAATGTTAAGTCAGTGTTGATAAAGATTGCTCTAGGAAAAAAAAAAGATATTACATAACAAATTACCATAGCAAGTAGGCAACAGCATTACTAGGAAGTTTCCAGGGAGATGAGTCTGAGGAAACTCTTCTAACTTTATAGCTTAAACAGAGCCTAGAAGGATCCAGAAGTCCCTGTGTGCTCCAGTTAGGTGCTCCGAGGGCTAAAGAATAAGTCAAGAGTAGGAGTAGGACCAAACGATCCCTGAATTTGGGGGTTTAATAAATAAGACAAATGACCAGGACCATAGATAGACACCAATAAGAGGTGTGGAAAAATCACTCTGAAAAGCCAGAGAGGATAAATATTTTGCCAAGGTCAATCCAGGTTCAAGAACAGAGGAGTCACTCAACATATATTCAGAACATCATATGTAGCTTGAGATCCAACATGATCTTAAAAGGAACAGAACATCATGAAAGTTGAGCACTTGAGCATTTACAAATATGAGAATTGTTAAGCTTAAACAATGCTACTTTAATGTTTTTTTGTTATTTATTTATTTTTTTTACATATCAGGTGAATGTATTTTTCTTTTTTTTACCTATCAGGGTTAAAGACTTGAAACATCACTTTTTACAGATAATTAAACACTTTATTTCCTGTGCAGATTTAAATGGAAGTATGTTCATATTTTGTTCAGTTTATATAATTTTAAAGGTTCTTTTTTACCTCTTTGGATTTTTTTACTTTTTCTTCTCCATTTTAGAAGTTATGCTATAGCTAGGTTTACAACTAGAACGAAAGCAAATTTTCAGATAAGACATCCTTTTTTCAGCTATTATTTCCAGAAGCTTAAACCCACTGAGGGGATTTTACAAAGTGCCTCTGAGGAAACTATACAGAGAGAGAAGCAGCAGAATTTGCCTGATGGAGAGGTGGTTGATCTGCAGGCTGGGAAAAGAGCACGTATGAACTGCAAGTACAGAAGGAAAGGAGAAGTAGGTTTTGGAGATACTTAAAATCAGCATAAGAAGAGGGGTCAAAACACCCAAATGGAGTCAGTTGAACAGTGCTTACAGAGAAAGCGAGACATAGCAATTTATGCTTGCAAGTGTTGACAAAGATTCTTATATACACAGTTGACAGGGAAATAGCTCAAAATTTCCAGACCTAGTGAAGGTCTCATAGGTGACCAAGGCAGTAATTCTGTCTGGTCTGGTAAGATCAAAAGCCCAGTTAAAATGAGATCAATTTAAAGGAAATAAAATTCAGTTCATTATATATCTAGCTACTATTCATACCTACTACACAAAATGTTAAGTTTATATTGATGGACTAAGTTCATAAATATTCACTAAGATCTTCAATAACCATTGATTGTTTAAGACATTAAGTATATAATAAAAATGGGCTTCCCAGGTGACTCAGAGGTAAAGAATTCATATGCCAAGCAGGAGACACAGATTCAATCCCTGGGTCAAGAAGATCCCATGGAGAAGGAAATAACAATCTACTCCAGTATTCTTGCCTGGGAAATCCAGTGGCAAGGAGGAGCTTGATGGGCTACAGAGGAGCCAGATAGGCTACAGTCCATGAGGTTGCAAAGAGACAGACATGACTTAGTGACTAAACAATAACAATATAATAAAACATATTCTTGAGCAAAATATTGAGAGATGAATGAGACACTTGCACAGAAAGATGAGCCAACGCACATTCAGATTTACTAGGAAATGGGCTGCTATCATGGATTTCATCAGAAATGAGTTAACAACCACCCCTGGTATTTCCACATAAACATATTATTCTCCTAATATACCCACATATAGAAGTCAGATCATTAACAAATATTAAGTCACAATTAAAAACATTTTTGAACAAATATACAAACTCACACAATGTACAAATTTGTGCATTTTAGAAAAATGGCTGAAATACTTTTTTCCTGCTAAAATTTAATTGCCTGGGAAAACTAATTAATAATGAAAGTCTAAGGATATTTCATCTCTCCAACTTTGCAGCTACTTCAGGTTTCACAACACATTCTATCATTTATCTGTTAGAAAATAACTCATATTTGTCTTCAAACTTTAAAATCTGACATATTTAATTGCCTGGTCAAATCTGGATTTGATTAACAATTGTTTTAAAGGTAATCATTCAGAAGTTCATTTTTTTTAGTTTAATTTTGCACAGTGCTATCTAAAGATGTTACTGCTGTTCAGAGGAGTGTATCATTACTCAGAAAGGAAGTGATTTATTGAGTAATTAAAGCTAACTAAATCTATACCAACTCGATGCAAATTATAAGTGAATAGTAACTTGGTCTGAGCTCTGCAATCTTTGTTAAATGTAAAGGACAATTTATTTTGCTACTATTAGTACTTCTAATCCTGTTGGGTTTTACTAAACAGTTTCTTTAGTTGTAGATTTATGTTTGCTTTCTAAGAAAAAGTTAGACACTAAAAATATGAGTATTTTCACTGAAATTAGGCACAGTGACAGAAAAAATATTGGATGATTTTAAAACTCTGAATAAAATAGTAATTCAAAATTATACACACATTCATTTACTTTCAGTTAACACACACTTCTGAGTACACATTTATCTACCTGTCAATGTTTTCTATAAATACATAATAGTAAATGTGTATTGATACAACATGGAGAAGGAAATGGCACCCCACTCCAGTACTCTTGCCTGGAAAATCCCATGGACGGAGGAGTCTGGTAGGCTATAGTCTATGGGGTCGCAAAGAGTCGGACCCGACTGAGCGACTTCACTCACTCATTGATACAACATACAAATGGTCATAATTTTATTAATTCCATTTTCTACTCATTAAGTGGTTAACAATGCAAATATTTGAACTTCCTTCTCCCTGTTATAATTTTCAGCTTGCTGCTGATGCTGCAAAGTCGCTTCAGTCGTGTCCAATTCTGTGCGACTCCATAGACGGCAGCCCACCAGCCTTCCCCATCCCTGGGATTCTCCAGGCAAGAACACTGGAGTGGGTGGCCATTTCCTTCTCCAATGCATGAAAGTGAAAAGTGAAAGTGAAGTTGCTCAGTCGTGTCCGACTCCTAGTGACCCCATGGACTGCAGCCTACCAGGCTTCTCTGTCCATGGAGTTTTCCAGGCAAAAGTACTGGAGTGGGGTGCCATTGCCAGTGTCTACTATTTTTTATAAATTAAGCTGAATTAAAAACTAAAACATAAATAGCATCTGCATAAATGCACAAAAACATAAATAAACATCTGCAAATGTTACAGAGTTGGAAAACTTCCACATATTGTTAGCAATAAAAAATGTGAAAAAATTATATGAATAGGCAAGTGAGAGATGCATGAATGTTTGGGTTTATATTTCCATTTATGTATAACACCATAAACTCAAACAAATATTAAAGAATGTATATACATTTATACAGATAAACAACTATAGAAATTATACTATTACTTTGGCATAATAAAAATCATAAAGTAAAAAATTTGCAACAATAGAAAGTGACTATTTGCATGTTTAGAGTTATAATAGAATTTTGTGCAAAAATATAACTACTACCGTTTTTATATAAATCATTCAAATTTTTAAAAACTGTGTTTCTTTTATAATTAAGAGAATTATTTTCTAATAGAAACTCACATGATTATTTTCTAATTGTGATTTGTTTATCATGGTTTTCATTTAATGTAAGAACAATAATGAGTTTGGGCTTCCGTGGTGGCTCAGATGGTAAAGCGTCTGCCTGCAATGCAGAAGACCCAGGTTCAGTCCCTGGGTTGGGAAGATTCCCTGGAGAAGGAAATGGCAACCCACTCCAAGTACTCTTGACTGGAAAATCCCATGGATGGAGCAGCCTGGTAGGCTGTAGTCCATGCGGTTGCAAAAAGTCCGACACAACTGAGTGACTTCATGTTCACTTTCATAACAAGAAAAGATGAAGAAATAAACTGTGTGCCATTGAACAGTTACACTTCCACTAGACTTAAATTTGTGAAATTCTGATACAATATTTCTCAACAACATTCTAGTGTCTTCTCCACAAAAATAACACAAGTTATATCTACAATATCGGGTATACTATAATAAAACTTCTTTCATCTAATCTTTAGCATTATATTAATAGTAGCCCCCTAAATTGATATTCAATTTTTAAAATTCAACTTAATTTTCTTTTCAATTTGTGGACCCAAGCTTAAATATAGTACTGAGTCAAAAGACTTAGGAATTAAGTATGTTTGAGATAGGGATGGAGGGATTAGGAGAGGAGGGAGAAAGAGACTGGATGTAGCTGAATCATCCCTGATTATTATAAATCATTGCTCGATATAAGCCAACTTTTAACCCTCCACTGCCCTACAAGACTTCTCTAGGGATTCTTACATTCATCTTAAAAAATTTGGTGCCTGCTTTTCTAAATATGTGGGCTATATAGAATTTCACAGGTATTTCTCGTTTAGATTTAAACCACAGTCTATTGGAGATCTTCATATGAAGCCTCCAAAACTCTTCAAAACCAAGTTTGAAAGCAGAATCATATATTGCCATATGGAAAATTATAAACAGAATCATTGAGACCGTGCTATTTTTAAGGATATCAAAAAACAGATCTTCATGTGAACTTTTAAACAAATACGATATGCTGGTTCAAATAGTTTTTGCTGACCCTGAGCATGAGGGAAAAAGTAAATGTGCAAGTTTGCCAGTTGAATTACTTGGTTACGAGTACAATCACTTTTATATAGGAAAATGTGTCTGCTAACTAACCTGACCTTTAAGCTGCTCTGTATTTTGCAATTTTTTCTCATCTCTGCAGTATCATACTTTTGTACTATCAGCTGCACTAAATTACAGTCATACATGCTAGTAACTCTATTACCCTGTGATTTCATTATCTTCTTTCTTCCTTTCTTTTTTTTTTTCTGCATTAATGCTTAGAGCACATACTAAATGCCATTTCTAGTACTCATGGTATAGTGAGAAATAAATACAAAACACACCCTCACATTATTTGCAGAAGCAGGATTCATGGCGTAACCATGAGGAATGTGGAAAGGAAACAAAGAGGGGTTTGGCTTCTGGACAGCAAAAAAAAAAAAAAAAAAAAAAAAGACCTCTTTTGGTCTAATAAAGTGAGTGAAAACCCCAATCCTGATTTGGTATCGTTACCTGAGATCACTCTTCTTGTGCAAAGGGAAGAAAGTGCAGGTTGAGAAAAATTACAGCTGTTGAAACTGGTTCTTCTCTTTCTCCATCATACATCTCATCTGTTTTACCTCCTTTCTTCTATATGTTTTGTCCCTTCTTATCTATTGACTTCTCCCCCACAGGCTCTGAGCATTCTCAAGCGCCTCCATAACGAAAAAAAAAAAAAAGCTGGCATATAATACTGCAGCCTAAGACAACAACAATTATATTTTCTTATAGCTATCTCACAAATTTTCTTACAATTTATACTTCCTTACATCCCATTCAATTCTCATTTCACTACCTCTGGCTTCTAAATTCATCATATAACTATTTTTTCACCGGTAGCTCAGCTGGTTGAGAATCTGTATGCAGTTCAGGAGACCTGGGTTCCATCCCTAGGTTGGGCAGATACACTGGAGAAGGGAAAGGCTACCCACTCCAGTATTCTGGCCTGTGTAGTCCATGGGGTTGTAAAGAGTCAGACACGACTGAGCGACTATCACTTTCACACATATGAAAGTCAACAATAGCCAAATGCAACAGATACTTCTTTCAGTTGAATTTACTAAATACCCCAGAATCATTGGCTATGCTTTTTAAATGTATTTTTCATACATCCATTGCTGCCATGGAGACTGCAGGGTCTCATCACTTCCTAGTTTATCTGCTTTCCTTTGGAAATTTCTTATCTTTAAATACACAGTATATATATATGCCCTCTAACCCTCTTTTAATTTTTTAGAAAATTTAAACTGTTCTCTTGAATTTGATTAATGAAAATAAGCTTATAATATATTGTCCATTGAAATAAAGCACTTTATTAACAAAATTTTCAAGTTTGAAAACCTTGACCCTTGTATAACCTCTCATCCTCTGATGTTCTTTATTGTAGTTACTGATAACCAAGTCACTCAAGGTAGATCTTGGGGAATCAAAATGCTTCAATCTGTTGAAGTCTTTATTCAATCCTACAACCTATTGATTGCTAAACTCACATATATTTATCTCTTACACGGTTTTGAATAGATTTATTCATCTTTATCACCATGCCATTTATTTATATTCTCTTTATCATTTGAATGTGTACATAACTTACTCATAACTATAACTCTAATAGCTGCCAAGGTGTAAATCGCATTATATCTTAGTCTCTTTGGGCACTATAAAAAATATATCAGGAAATGGGTGATTTACAAACAACAGAAATTTATTTTTTCAATTTTCTTGAGACTAGAACAAGGTGCCAGCATGGTCAGGTGAGAACTTTAGAATCTCAGACTTTTTCTTATATATTTGTATATGATGGAAGGATTAAGGGATCTCTGTGGGGTCTCTTTTATAAGAGCACTAATTCCATGCATGAGGGATCCGCTCTCATGACCTAAGCATCTCCCAGAGGCCCAATCAACCCATTGGGCTCTAGAGTTTCAGAATGTAAATTGTGAGGGGATATAAACATGCAGACCATAATATCTTTTCTCTATATCATAACAACTTAGTGGCTTCCTCTGTCAGGATAACTGACCAGATCCTTTCCATGACACATGAAACCATCACACACTACATGTCCATGAAGCCCATGCTGCTAACACGTTAGGATGAAACACAAAACTGCCTTTATTAACCATAATGCACACATTATTTAATCTTGTTAATTTTTATTCACAATTATGACTGTACTCCATTCTTTTTTGAATTTCCACTGTTTAATCTGCCAGGAATGTTCTTTCCACCTCCCTTGATGAGTATACTTCCTAATTAATGTTCTACATTAAAATATGGCTAGGTATTATTCTCCACTCCAGTACTCTTGCCTGGAAAATCCCATGGGCGGAGGAGCCTGGTAGGCTGCAGTCCATGGGGTCGCGAAGAGTCGGACACGACTGAGCAACTTCACTTTCACTTTTCACTTTCATGCATTGGAGAAGGAAACGGCAACCCACTCCAGTGTTCTTGCCTGGAGAATCCCAGGGACGGGGGAGCTTGGTGGGCTGCCGTCTATGGGGTCACACAGAGTCGGACACGACTGAAATGACTTAGCAGCAGGTATCATTGCCTGAGAACCCATTTCATGCTCTCCCTCTCCCCCTACACAGACTGAATAAACCTAGATATTGCCCAGGCTTAGTCAAGAGCATTTCTTTTTTTCATTCACTTCTAAAGTTTATAATTTTATATGAGAGTATTTCCTAGTATACTCTGAATTCCTCTGGGTGCAGTGATTTAACATTATTTATCTTTATTTTTCTTCCTGCATAGCAGTTGTTATAAATAAATATATATATAGGGCTCCTAAATATAAGCAACGTGTATAGAAAAGCCAGCACAATTTGTTTTGCTTTCTTTCAGAGAAAGTGAAAAAATGCATAAAGTATATCATTGTAATAAAGGTTGAGTGGTGGGAACTTAAAATACTGGTTATTCCTTGGCATTTTAAAAATATATATCCTATTTTACATTAATTGGTCATCATGTTACCAATTGGTTATAGATACCAAGTCTTGAGGAATTAAAAAGTGAATGTTTTGTAAAAGTCAAGTTATTTTATTAAATTTAGCAATGTTTTCTTTTTTAATGTATAAGAACCAAGTGATCTAGGTGTTGCTAAAGCTTAAAAAACTTCAGCAAGAGTAGGACAAGCTGTTAAACCAGAATCACTTTATAGGAAAGATCTGTGTTTAAATAATTCAATTTGCCTAGAAGAATTTGTGCAACAATTCAAAAAACCAGTGACTAATTAATTAACAAAGTTTGAAGTATATTAAGAAGAAGTTTAGAATATGAAAATCAATAGGGATAAAATGATTAGATTTGATTTTCATAAATGTAGCCTAGATATTTGGAATACTTATCTTTTATCATCCCTGACAACTCCTTATCTTCTTTTGCCCTCACTAGCATGATCAATATGAATTGTTCTTTTATTTTTTTTTAAATGATTTCTGCTTGCTATAATCTGCATATAATCACTGCATCATGTAAATCACCTGAATTCAAATTTGAGTATAACCACAGCAAAATTTGAAGAAATGTTTGTTACAGTGTTTGATATAAACACTTTTTTAAATTGAAGTATAGGTGATTTACACTGTGGTTAGTTTCTGGTGTACAGTAAAGTGATTCAGTTATTCACATACATGCATACTCTTTTCCATTATGGCTTCTTATAGTATATTGGATATAGTTCCCTGTACTATACTAGGACCTTGATTTATATATATTCATATGTAGTAGCTTGTACTTGCTAATCCCAAACTCCTAATTTACTCCTCCACAACTTTCCTTTCCCCTATCATACCCGTAAATTATTTACTATGTCTGTGAGTCTATTTGTTTCATAAATAAGTTCATTTGTGTCATAGTTCAGATTCCACATATAAGTGATATTATATGGTGTTTGTCCTCCTTTGATTTACTTCATTTAGCATGATAATCTCTAGGTCCATCCATCTTGCTGCAAATGGCATTTATTTTTTTTATAGCTGAGTATTATCCTGTTGTGTGTGTGTGTGTGTGTGTGTGTGTGTATCTTCTTCATCCATTCATCTGTCGATGAACATTTAGATTGTTCTATGTCTTGGCTATTGTAAATAGTGCTGCTATGAATATTGGTATGCATGTATCTTTCTAATTATAGTTTTCTCTGAATATATGCCCAGGAGTAGGATTGCTAGATCATATGTCGGCTCTATTTTTAGTTTCTCAAGGAACCTCCATAATGTTTTCCATAATGGCTGCAACAATTTACTTTCCCACCAATACTGCAGGAGGGTTCGTTTTTCTTCACACCATCTCCATCATTTGTTATTTGTAGATGTTTTAATGATGGCCATTCTGGCTGATGGGAGGTGGTACCTCATTGTAGTTTTGATTTGTATTTCTCTAATAATTAGCATTGTTGTACGTCTTTTCATGTTCCCACTGGCCATTTCTATATTTTCTTTGGAGAAATGTCTATTCAGATTTTCTGTCTCTTTTTTGACTGGGTTGTTGGACTTTTTTATATTGAGTTGTAGAAGCTTTTAGATATTTCGGAGATTGATCCCTAGACAATTGCATCATTTGCGAATATTTTCTCCCAGTCTGTAGACTGTCTTTTCAGTCTGTTTCTGGTTTCCTTTGTTGTGGAAAAGCTTATAAGCTTGATTAGTTCCCATTTGTTTATTTTTGCTTTTATTTCCATTGCTTTGGGTCACTGATCTAAGGAAACATTGCTGTCATTTACATTAAAGACTGTTTTGTCTTATTCTAGGAGTTTTTGGTGCTGTGTCTTATATTTAAGTATTCAAGTCATCTATAGTTTACTTTTGTGTAAACTTTTACTTTTGTGTATGGTGTGAAGGTGTGGTCTAACTTCCTTGATTCAAATGAAGCTGTCCAGCTTTTCCAACACCACTTGTTGAAGAGACAAGAGACCTTGTATATTCTTGCCACTTTTGTCAAAGATTAATTCACCATAGGTGTGTGGACTTATTTCTGGGCTCGCTATTGTATTCCGCCGATCCATATGTTTGTTTTGGGCTGATACCATGCTGTTTTGATTATTGTAGATTTGTAGTATTGTTTGAAGTCCTGGTGTATTATGCCTTTAGCTTTGTTCTTCCTCTTCAGGACTGCTTTGGTAATTTGGGGGTTTTATGGTCTCATATAAATTTTATGATTATAT
Organism: Bos javanicus; assembly: GCF_032452875.1. Classification (NCBI taxonomy): domain Eukaryota; kingdom Metazoa; phylum Chordata; class Mammalia; order Artiodactyla; family Bovidae; genus Bos; species Bos javanicus. Next base: position 16,984,508 of record NC_083872.1, read on the forward strand.
GTTCTAGTTCTGTGAAAAATGTCCTGGGAATTTTAAAGGGATTACATTAAACATTAGATTGCTTCAGTTAGTATGGTCATTTTAATGGTATTTATTCTTCCAATCCAAGGGCATGAGAGATCTTTCCATTCTATTGAATCATCTGAAGATGACTGAAAGGATTGAAAGGCTTCCCTGGTGGTTCACCAGTAAAGAATCTGCCTTCAATGCAGGAGACCACCTATTATGCAGGAGATATAGGTTAAATCCCTGGGTTGTGAAGATCCCCTGGAGAAGGAAATGGCAACCCATTCCAACATTCTTGCTCTGAAAATCCCATGGACAGAGGAGCTGGGCAGGCTACAGTCCATGGAGTCACAAGAGTTGGACATGGCTTAGCGACTACACCACCACAGTTTCCTTTATCAACATCTTATAGCTCATGACATATTAATCTTCCACCTCCTTGGCCAGGTTATTCATAAGTGTTTTATTTCTCTCTCTCTCTTTTTTTTTTTTTTGACATGATTTTAAGAGGATTTTTTTTTTTTACATTCCTTTTCTGATATTCCATTGTTGGTGTAAAGAAATGCAACAGATTTCTGTATGTTAATCTTTTGTCATGCTACCTTACTGAATTTGTTTATCAGTTTTAGGAGTTTGTGTTGGAATCTTCAGGGTTTTCTGTATATAATTTATGTCATCTTCATATGATAACACTTTTACCTGTTCTCTTCCAATTTAGAAACTTTTATTTCTTTTCTTATCTGCTTGCTGTGTCCAGGACTTCACTTCATGGCAAACAGATAGGGAAACAATGGAAACAGTGACAGACTTTATTTTTTCGGGCTCCAGGATCACTGCAGATGGTGACTACAGCCATGAAATTAAAAGACACTTGCTCTTTAGAAGAAAAGCTATGACAAACCTAGACAGCATATTAAAAAAAAGAGACCTTACTTTGCCACCAAAGTCCATCTAATCAAAACTATGGTTTCTCCAGTAGTCATGTATAGACATGAGAGTTGGACCATAAGGAAAGCTGAGCACTAAAGAACTGATGCTTTTGAACTGTGGTGTTGGAGAAGGCTCTTGAGAGTCCCTTGGACTGCAAGGAGATCAAACCAGTGAATTGAAAAAGAAATCAGTCCTGAATAGTCATTGGAAGGACTGATGCTAAAGCTGAAGCTCAAATACTGTGTCTACCTGATGTGAAGAACTGACTCCTTAGAAAGACCTTGATGCTGGGAAAGATTGAAGGCAGGAGGAGGAGGGATGGCAGAGGATGAAATGGTTGGATAGTATCACCAACTCAATGAAGATGAGTTTGAGCAAGCTCTGGGAGGTAGTGATGGATTGGGAAGCCTGACATGCTGCAGTCCATCGGGTCGCAAAAAATCAGACATGACTGAGCAACTTGAACTGAATCTTCTGATATGGATACTTTACTTCTTTTTTTGTCTGCTTGCTGTGTCTAGGACATAATACTATATTGAAAAAAGTCCTGAGACTGGGCATATTGTCTTATTTCAGATTTTGCAGGAAAGCTTTCAACTTTTCACTGTTGAGTTATATACTGGCTATAGGTTTGTCATAAGTAGTTTTTATTATGTTGATGTGTTTCCTCTATACCCGCTTTGGTAAGTTTTTATCATGAAAGGATGTTGAATTTTATCAAATTCTTTTTCTACTTCCATTGAGATGATCATGTAGTTTTTGTCTTTTGTTGATGTGTTTTATGACATTGTTTGATTTGTGTATGTTGAAACATTCTTGTTACCCTGGATAATTCCAACTTGATCATGCCGCGTGATTTTTTCATGTGTTGCTGGATTCAGTTTGCTAATATTTTTTGAGAATATCTGTACTTACATTAATCAAAGATATTACATATAATTTTTTGGTACTATCTGATATAAAATTTTAAAAAGATCATTTAGTTGAGTTCCTACAATATAAGATAATTTAAAACAAAATGCAATCATGTTGGTCATTTAAGTTACATGCAGCAATATTTGTAACATTCTTAACACATGTATCCACACTATGGGCAAAGCTAAGTTATAGGAAAGATCACATATAATATATTCTTCACTCTTAAAGTAGATTCTAGTATTGTTCTGTCATCTGAGACACTCTTTAAATTATAAAACCTATGTCTGTAACATAAATAATGTTTTAAAAGAAAGCTGATAAAATGATAACTTAAAGAACATTTATGAGGTGGCAATTATTTTTAACTGAAACCTCTGCAATATCCATGTACTAAATGCTTTTCAAAGAGTATTCTTTCTAGGTCTGAGGCCTTGAAGCACTATTGAAATCAGAAGAATATTTCTGTTATTATTATTCAAAGCAGTGTTCAGTATGAGAACCAGGAGACATATTTACTCACTTACTGAATTTCATTATGCATAATTTATATTTGGTGCATATTTTAATATTATATTGAAAGTAAATATGTCCCATAAGGATTCAATTTCACAAAGTCTCATTTTATTTTCTTAGATTAGTATATTTAAATTATCAGCATGATCTCTTTGGCTTTTATCTCATATTATGGAGACTCAACAAAGTGATCTTTTTAAAAGACTGTATCAAACATACCAGACATTTCTCAAATTGTTGATGTCATATTAAAATTTTAATTCAGATAACTTACAATACACACTTGGATGCAGATCATTACTATTTTTTTTTTTTTGTGGCATACAAGAATGCAAAATTCAGACCATAACTATAAGAAACAAGAAGAGAAAAGGAAAGTGAGTCATTTACTTCCTCAGTGAATATTTACTGAACAACTAGTTTTGGGTACTTCCTGAGTCTACACTAGTAGCAAAACAAAGAAGGAAAGAAACAAAAAAATCTAACAAAAACTGAAAATGTAAGCTCCCTAGTAGGGAGAGTAAAGAACAGAGAGACAATTTTAAGAATCAACAGGTAATATATATAATATGTTGTTGCTATTGTTAGCTGTTAAGTCGTGTCAGACTCTTCGTGACCCCATAGGTTGTAGCCTGTCAGTCTTCTTTGTCTATAGGATTTTCTTAGGCAAGAATATTGGGGGATCTTTAAAACCCAGGGATCAAACCTCCATCTCCTGTATTGCAGGGTGATTCTTTACCGGTGAGCCATTTAGGAAGCAACCCAAGATTAATAACAGAACCATAATCAAGATCATAGAGAATATTTTGTAAGCAAAGCTGCATAATAACAAGTCAAAGATGACAATTTTTAAGCATTACAAGGAAATTTAAGAAAGCATATTTAAATAGTTTATAGATAAAAGTATGTTTAGCACAGCTTACAAAGATAATTTAGTAAACTAAACAGCTATGAAAAATCATGGATAAAAAATAAAAATGAATAATGAAAATGCATGGAAACTAGAATGAGAAGGCCTGATAAAATAGGAATTAGAAAAAATGGGTAAGGTAATTTTGATAAAGGTAACAATCACAGATATGCAAGAACTGATCAAATTCTTGCCTAGTCAAGTTAAGAAACACAACAGCTCCTGAGTAGAATGTATCTACAGCTAGTCACGAAATAGGAAATGGTAAACCTCAAAAGAATAAAAAGTCTTAAAGCTGAAGAGAAAAACAAATACCATATTCAAAAAAGCAGAAACAACTGGATTTTCAGAAATTCAAAATAAATGGAACAATTATCCTCAGGAGTTGAAAGGCCCATTCTAGAATTTAAAATCTATTGAAGAAAATGAGTAAAATATGACTAACAGAAAATAGTAGCAAAACACAGATCTGATAAAGGACCTGAATCTAGAAAACATAATGAATTATTGCAATGCAATAATGAAACATCAATCCAAACAACACTCTTAAAAATGAACAAAATATTTGAATAGACACCACACCAAAATAATTATATGAATGGCAAATAAGCATATGAGTAAATGCTCACTGAAGAAATGCAAATTAACACCACAATTGGATCCAACTACACACCCACTGGAACTGCTGAAACTGAAGCATCTGAAAATAGTGTTGACAAGCATATATTGGAACTGAAAATTCACACACTGCAGGTGCGAATGTAAAATGATACAATTCCTTTGGAAAACAGAAAACTTAGATTTACATGGTTACTGTCTTTTTCTAAATAGATGAGGAAATGCATATTTCATATTTCAGACTTACTACAAGTCATCGAAAGGCTTAAATATGTATTAACTCAATATGTTTTATTACCCACAGCAACTTCCATTTAAAAAAGGAAGCCAAAATTAGAGTCAAAATAATTCCCAAGTCCTCATGGTAGGAAAGTGGTACAGACATGATATGAACTTTATTTTTAACTGTGACATGATATACAGTTTTATATTTAATCAAATTTTCAACAGCTGCAAATTTTTCTCAGGTGTCAAAGAACCCAAAATCCATAAAACTCACTACACTAAAGATTATGTGAATTTATTATTTCTGTATAAATTTATAATACTAAAATTTCTCAAATTATCCAGTGCAAAATACTAGTTTCTTAGGCTGTCAACAGGTGGTACGTGAATAAAAGGGTACTGTGACCAATCTACTTAGGAAAAACCAAGATAAACAATATAAAAGATCCTTCTTTTTTGTTAGACTTCTAACATTTTCCTTATGCTAATTAATGAACAAATTAACAAAACATATAGTAGGCAGCAAATCCTATTTGGATTTTACTACAAAGAATATATTTTCTTTTCTGGATGAACCAACTTACAAGGAGTAACTTAGCACTAATTCAGAATATTTGCATAGAACATTAAATAGAGTTCCAACCATGTTTGGTTCAGTGAACAAAAATATGGAAATATCCAATGGTGATATATCCTCAGTTACATTAGAGCTTTAAAGGAGACAAGAAACAAGCAGCAATTCTCAGTTCATATGGGAAATCTTTCTTTAAGCCATGTATTCTCTGTGGTAACTCTTAAATGGGGTTAAACATGAAGAAATAAGGCATTCAATAAAAATTTAATTATCTAACTTATGCATTAAAAATGAATAAATATGCAATACATTAAAAGAAAATTTTAATAGTGGGAAAGATCCCAAAAGTCCTCAAAGAGTTTGGAATTTGTTCTTCTACCATGATGAAATTCCAGCCAGTTTAAAAGTGCTTGACCAGGTACCTTGCAAATGTGCGTGGGCTATGCTGATGAATGAATAAGGAATGGGTCAATCACTGAGGACAAAATAAAGTAACAATTTTAAATGCAGTAGGGAAAATTTTATTATAGGTTTAAGCTATTTTCCTGTTTATAGTAGTAGAAAACTGCAATGTGAGTGAGTGTTTAGAGCTACTGGGCATTTAGCTCAGTGGCTGATTTAGCCTAGTGCCTAATAAATATTTGAAGAGAGTTAAAAAGAAGTACCGAAAAAAAGTTTTAAATTGCTGGCTTTGATTTTAAGATATAATGAAGAAGGCAACTGGTACATTCTTACAATTACATGATCTACTCATTTCAACTATCATGTATAAACATAAGGAGCAAAATGGTATATATTATACATAGATAAGAAAGCAAATAGAATTAAATGCTAGCAATAAAATTTTCATTTTGTTTGATAGTGGGAGTGGAGGAAAGCAATCAAAATATGAAAATGGCTTTGAAGTTTACAAACTTGATTGAATTATGTATGTTCATTTTCACCAGGGAAACCCTGGCTCAGTTAATTCTCTTTTTAAGTCTCACCAAATTTTAGTGATGATGCTCAAGGTCCTGGGAAGATAAGACATTTGAGGTAGAATCAAATTAAGCTGCAGAGAGGGCAAGATGTTACCCTGGATATTTGGTGCTATAAGAGACAGACCTCTGCCTAGGCATAAATTGGTCTTCTAACAGAATTATCTACAAGATTAAAAAAGCTCTAGATGACCAAAATCTATCTCCATCCACAGTTTGCATACCTTGTCTTTCCCCTCCTACTCACACAGCTCACAGCCCTTCTTATAGTAGGCACAAAAATATATATATTTGTTGAATAAGTATTTATTAAAATGATATGTGGAGTAGTATGTATGTAAACTCACAATTTGCCAAGCAGATAGAGTTTGTACTTCCTGGAATTTTCCATACATATTCCTTAAGAATGATAAACCCTGTGGTATCTTCTTTGTGAAGTCTTTCTCATATGATCTTCTTTGACATTTCTTAAACTAAGAACACTACAGTGTGATATTAGTGACTTTATAGGAAAAGTAAACTTCTATTATAATTTATGAATTACTTCAGGAGATGAAGAGAAAAGGAAAGGTTTGAAAAAGAGCTGAAAAATCAGGCATTGAACAGGAATATAAACTGATACAACTTGGGGGAAACAGTGGTTTGAAAAACCATATTCATTATGTTCAAAATTATAATTCTAAGTATTCCTCTCAGCAAAACATTTCTGGAAACTAAGATATGTCAAAATATTAAAAGGAACTTTACTAAAATATTGTTTATAATAGTGAAAAACAGGACACACTCTGCATGTATATAAATAAGAGCAAGGAATAATGAATTATGGAATATCTATTGACTGAAATATGCTATCGAAATTAAGAGGAAATAAATCAATGTGTAATAATTCAGAAGAATTGTTGGGAAAATACTAAATCAACAATATAGTTCCTATCTCATAATATTATTTAAATAAAGCTAATATTTTTTTAAACACACAAAGTAATATTAAATAAAATCTATTGCCACTCCTATATGAATATGAATGTTTAAAAATGGACAGAAACTTCATATCTGGAAAATGGGGAGAGAAGCTGACTGCTTTATGCAGCTGGGATAATTTAAGAATATTATACATTTTAAAGAGAAATACAGCCATGTTCTATCGATGCAATATTAATGCATACACAGGAAAAGACAAGGAGTAAATATGTCAAAATATTAACTGTGGATAAGCCCAGGAAATTGGTCTATGAGCACTTGTTTTTATTTTTACTGTTTTCATATTTTTCAAAATCCTAAAAGAGGAAAAAAGGGATAGTTATTAATTACTCTGATAATCTCCCTCATCTGCCATTCAGCAATTCAATGAGGATATAACTTGTGAAAGACTGACTTTCATCTTAAGTTAGATAAAAGGGGTTTGAAAAGGAAGAAGGGTAAGTTACAGAAGTAAAAGGCAGCAGAAAGAGAAGTGGATGCCCTAAGAATCTGTAAGAATAGGCAACCCTCTTGAGGAAATAATGAGATGTCGAGGGGAAAGTTAGAGTAAAATAAGTCAACAAGTTACACATAAAATCTAGAAAGATTACTATTATAGAAGATGGGGGCCCGTGACGTTTGATGAACATGGAGGAATTCCCTAACTCAGTTTTGTATATGGAGCATGGCAGGAACATCAAAAAACATTTTAAACAAAAGGTGGTGCTGGAGTTGAGACTAAAAGAGAATTAGAAATTAGCCAGGCTATCCTGAGGTGCAGAAGGTACAAAGGGACAAGAGAACAAAAGAAAATTTTTAAACTGACTGAGTTTCTTAAGAAGAGGCGATAAGTCTTGATTTCTCTGCCACAGCTCCAAATAGAGCAGAAAAAGAAATTTAATATTTTTTATTAATGAATCAAAGAACTAGATGACCATCTATTACATATTGTTTTCTATTTGCAAATTGAGGATAATACTGGTCATGTGAGCCAAACAAAAACACTTTTAAGAATCACAAAATTATATTTCTTGGTGTACAAGGAATAGCCTATTTCAAATTTAACTTACTGCATGTGAAGTTTTAACTATGTAACTTAACTCAGAGAAATGCCAATGTTTTGAACACAGCAGCCTTTCAAATTTATATGTGCTTTAAATATGCTCTTTGATAAAAAAAAAAATCCATTCAAGTTGTTTTGTAATAGCCAAAAGTGAATTTCAAGGCATTTTAATATCAGTTGTAAAACAGGTGTGAAGTGAAAAAGGGAAAGTCGCTCAGTCATGTCCAACTCTTTGTGACCCCATGGACTACAGTCCACAGAATTCTCCAGGCCAAAGTACTGGAGTGGGTAGCCTTTCCCTTCTCCAGGGGCTCTTTCCAACCCAGGAATCAAATCCAGGTCTCCCGCATTGAAGGAGGACTCTTTACCAGCTGACCCACAAGGGAAGCCCAAGAATACTAGAGTGAGCAGCCTATTCCTTCTTCAGCAGCTCTTCCTGATCCAGGAATCAAACTGGGGTCTCCTGCACTGCAGGCGGATTTTTTACCAACTGAGCTATCAGGGAAGCCACCAGAAAATAGATACGCTATTCTTATTTTTGAATACATGAAAGTAAAAGTAAAATAAAAAATAGAATTGGAGTTTTTAATTCTTTAAATATTGAATGCTTTAGATCATTTTGGCAAAATTAATTCTTATTCTGGTAGTATTGGCAATAAAATTCTATTTTTATACAATCATAATAATTATTTGTATATAGAAATTATTAATAGTATTGATTAAAATAAAGCTTTCCTTCATGAATTTATCTGCAATAATCAGAAAGGATTTTAAAAGTCTTTCAAATACTGCTTTTAGTTACTAGAATGAAGTTAGATAATATTATGTATTTTCTTAAAAATATCTATTATTTGTATACATTTGAAGTAACTGTTTTAGATTTGCAAAATAACTAAACCCTGAACAATGCAAATATAACAAAAGAAAAATAAAAAATAATCAGAAACTATACCACACAGAGGGGCTACACTTTATTATTATTCCATTTCACACAAATGGCAGCTCACATTTATTCAGTATTTTTCCTCCAATTGTGTTCTGAAAATTATGGTTTTTCAATTAGTATAGGTTTATAGTATTACCTTCAATGCTTGTGTATTATCTGAGCTATGTTGAACACATAATTTACTTACCCTCCTTTATGCTAATGAACATTTAGGTTGATTCCAAAGTTTCTGTTAATATAAAATGAAGCTACTTGGACACACATTTTCCATATTTGTGTGATACTTCCTTAGTATAAAATCTTAGAAGTGAGTTGCTATTTCAAAAGAAACTGCGCTAAGCTCAGCCATCATTTACAAAAGGAAGTTTTTTCCCCTGACTTTCTCATAGGTTGAACCACGTGTCCCTACTACATACTCCTATCGTGGCCCTGCCGATTTATATTTCTGCACTAATGTCTAATATGTTATGTGTCACTCCTTATAGGCACCAGAAGGGCAGGGGCTAGACACTATTTTATATTCTCAATAATTAGCTTTTAATAAGTATTTGTTGCTTTGCATGATTGCTGCTGACAGAATATAAAGATATAGATTTACAAGTATTAGCATCATTACAAAACACTTTGGCTATAAAATGGTTGTGGGATGTTGTAAAGGCTCTAAAGATTTTCTGAGCTATATCTGGTATGAAGCTACCCCATACTGGGAAGAATTTGAACTGCTTTATCTAACAGACATAAACACATAATTAAAGAAATAAATAATATCAGTAATAATTAGTATGAACAATATAAATATTCATGGCTCACTATAGTCAGAATTACTCTCTAAATAATTTCTAGTATAGAATTTTATCACACTCACAAAATCAGATACAAATGAATCTCTTATAACACATATTCACAAAATTTTTTGATCTTTTGCCTTTCTTAAAATTATTATGTCTAGGTGTACCAAAACTAGGTGCTATGTACTGAACTATGTCTTGGCAGAATTTATATGTTGAAGCCCTAACCCCTATTGATGGCATTTGAAGGCGGAGTTTGGGAAGTAATTAGGTTTAGGTGAGGCCGTAGGTGTGAGGCACTCATCATGGGATTAGGTCCTTTATAAGAAGAGACATCAGAGAGGAGCCTGGGTAAGACGGTTCAGTCAGTCATTATGAGAAATACTATGGAGATTCTTTAAAAAATTAAAAACAGACCTACCACATGATTCAGCTATCTTATTTCTGGGTATATATCCATAGCAAATGAAAATAGGATATCAAAAAGATACATGCACTCCCATGTTAATTGCCGTATTATTCACAAGAGCTGAGATATGGAAATAGCCTAATGCATTAGCTAATAGATGAACGGAGAAAGGATAGATCCCCGAACTTATTCATCTTCAACTACAAGTATGTACCCTTTGCCAAGCCTCTCCCCAAATTCCCCACCCTCTGGTAACCATAATTCTACTCTCTATTTCAATGAACTCAACCTTTTTAAGATTCCACACATAAATATCAGGCACTAGTTGTCTTTCTTTGTAAAATCAGTATTTTCTTTGTCATGGATGAATAATACTTCACTGCACTGTGTGTGTGTGTGTGTGTGTGTGTGTGTGTATGTGAACACATATAGCAATATTGAGCTTGTGTATTTCAATACAGCGGAATGCAACTGCAGTAAGATGGATAGAAGGACAACTACAAGAATGGAATCTGCACACACAAAAAAATCAATTGAAAAGTGTGGGATAAACTTAAAAGACAACATTCAGTTGATGGGTCATTAATGTAGAAGAATAATGGATGCTGTGTGGATCACCACAAACTGTGGGAAATTTTTTTTTAATTTTTTTATAATTTATTCATTTTTTATTGAAGGATAATTGCTTTACAGAATTTTTCTGTTTTCTGTCAAACCTCAACATGAATCAGCCATAGATATACATATATCCCCTCCCTTTTGAAGCTCCCTCCCAGCTCCCTCCCCATCCCATCCTCTAGATTGATACAGAGCCACTGTTTTGAGTTTCCTGAGTCATAGAGCAAATTTCATTGGCAATCTATTTTACATATGGTAATGTAAGTTTCCATGTTACCCTTTCCATACATCTCACCCTCTCCTCCCCTCTTCCCATGTCCATAAGTCTATTCTCTATGTCTCTTTCTCCACTGCTGCCCTATAAGTAAATTCTTCAGTACCATTTTTCTAGATTCCATGTATATGTGTTAGAATACGGTATTTATCTTTCTCTTTCTGACTCACTTCACCATATAATAGGTTCTGGGTTCATCCACCTCATTAGAAGTGACTCAAATGTGTTCCTTTTTATGGCTGAGTAGTATTCCATTGTTTATCTGTACCATGACTTCTTTACTCATTCATCTGTCAATGAACATCTAGGTTGCTTCCATGTTCTAGCATTTGTAAATAGTGCTGCAATGAACAATGGGGTACATGTGTCTTTTTCAATTTTGGTTTGTTCAGGGTATATTCCTAGGAGTGGGATTGCTGGGTCATATGCTGGCTTTATTCCTAGTTTTTTAAGGAATCTCCATACTGTCTTCCATAGTGCCTGTATCACTTTACATTCCCACCAACAGTGCAAGAGTATTTCAGTTTCTCCACACCCTCTCCAGCATTTATTATTTGTAGACTTTTGATGATGTCCATATATGTAGGTCAGGAAGCAACAGTTAGAACTGGACATGGAATCACAGACCGGTTCCAAATAGAAAAAGGAGTACGTCAAGGCTGTACATTGTCACTCTGCTTATTTAACTTATATGCAGAGTACATGATGAGAAACGCTGGGCTATAAAAAGCACAAGCTGGAATCAAGATTGCCAGGAGAAATATAAATAATCTCATATATGCAGATGACACCACCCTTATGGCAGAAAGTGAAGTGGAACTTGAAAGCCTCTTGATGAAAATGAAAGAGGAGACTGAAAACGTTGGCTTAAAGCTCAACATTCAGAAAACTAAGATCATGGCATCTGGTCCCATCACTTCATGGGAAGTAGATGGGGAAACAGTGGAAGCAGTGTCAGACTTTATTTTTGGGGGCTCCAAAATCACTGCAGATGGTGATTGCAGCCATGAAATTAAAAGATGCTTACTCCTTGGAAGGAAAGTTATGACCAACCTAGATAGCATATTAAAAGGCAGAGACATTACTTTCCCAACAAAGGTCCATCTAGTCAAGGCTATGGTTTTTCCAGTGGTCATGTATGGATGTGAGAGTTGGACCATGAAGAAAGCTGAGCGCCAAAGAATTGATGCTTTTGAACTGTGGTGTTGGAGAAGACTCTTGCGAGTCCCTGGACTGCAAGGAGATCCAACCAGTCCATTCTAAAGGAGATCAGTCCTCGGTGTTCATTGGAAGGACTGATGCTAAAGCTGAAACTCCAAAACTTTGGTCACCTCATGTGAAGATTTGACTCATTGTAAAAGACTCTGTTGCTGGGAGGGATTGGGGGCAGGAGGAGAAGGGGATGACAGAGGATGAGATGGCTGGATGGCATCACTGACTCGATGGACATGAGTTCTGGCAAACTCTGGGAGTTGGTGATGGACAGGGATGCCTGGCCTGCTGCGGTTCATGGGGTCGTAGAAAGTTGGACACGACTGAGTGACTGAACTGAACTGAACTGATTCTGACCAGGGTGAGGTGATATCTCATTGTAAATTTGATTTGCATTTCTCTAATAATGAGTGATGTTGAGCACATATTTTCGTGTGTTTGCTAGCCATCTGTATGTCTTCTTTGGAGAAATGTCTGTTTAGGTCTTTTTCCCACTTTTTGATTGGGTTGTTTGTTTTTCTGGTATTGAGTTGTATGAGCCACTTGTATATTTTGGAAGTTAATCATCTGCCAGTTGTTCCATTTGCTCTTATTTTCTCCCACTCTGAGGGATGCCTTTCAACCTTGCTTATAGTTTCCTTTGCTGTGCAAAAGCTTTTAAGTTTAATCATGCCCCATTTGTTTACTTTTGTTTTTATTTCCATTTTTCTATCAGGTTGGTCATAGAGGATCTTGCTTTGATTTATGTCATCGAGTGTTCTGCCTATGTCTTCCTCTAATAGTTTTACAGTTTCTGGTCTTACACTTTGGTCTTTAATCCATTTTGAGTTACCTTTGTGTATGGTGTTAGGAGGTGTTCTAATTTCATTCTTTCACATTTAGCTGTCCAGTTTTCCCAGCACCATTTATTGAATGGCTGTGTTTGCCCCATTGTTTATTCTTGCCTCCTTTGTCAAAAATAAGGTATCCATAGGTGCATGGATTTATTTCAAGGCTTTCTATATTGTTGCATTGGTCTATATTTCTGTTATTGTGCCAGTACCATACTGTCTTAATGACTATAGCTTTGTAGTATAATCTGAAGCCAGGAAGGTTGATTCCTCCATCTCCATTCTTCTTTCTCAAGACTGCTTTTGCTATTTGGGGTCTTTTGTATTTCCATATGAATCATGAAATCTTTTGTTCTAGTTCTGTGAAAAATGCCATTGGTAATTTGACAGGGAATGCATTAAATCTGCAGATTGCATTTGGTAATATAGTCATTTTTATATATTGATTCTTCCTACCCAGGAACATGGACTATCTCTCCATCTGTTTATGTCATCTTTGATTTCTTTCAATAGAGTCTTACAATTTTCTGTGTTCTTTTGTCTCCTTAGGTAAGTTTATTCCTAGATATTTAATTCTTATTGGTGCAATGGTGAATGGGATTGATTCCTTAATTTCTCTTTCTGATTTTTCATTGTTAGAATATAGAAATACAAGTGATTTCTGTGTATTAATTTTGTGCCCTGAATCCTTGCTATATTCTTTGATTATCTCTAGTAACTTTCTGATAACTGTAGTAACTGTTAGCTCTAGTAACTATCTCTAGGGTTTTCTATGTACAGTATCATGTCATCTGCAAACAGTGTGAGCTTTTCTTCTTTTCTGGATTCATTTTATTTCATTTTCTTCTCTGATTGCTGTAGCTAGGACTTCCAGAACTATGTTGAATAACAGTGGTGAAAGTGGACACCCTTGTCTTGTTCCTGATCTTAGGGGGAATATTTTCAGTTTTTCCCCAAGGAGAATAATGTTTGCTCTGGACTTATCATATATGGCCTTTACTATGTTGAGGTAGGTTCCTTCTATGCCCATTTTTTGAAGAGTTTTAATCATAAATGGGTGCTGAATTTTGTCAAAGGCTTTTTCTGCATCTATTGAGATTATCATATGTGTTTTATCTATCAATTTGTTAATATGGTATATCACATTGATTGATTTGCATATATTGAAGAATCCTTGCATCCCTGGAATAAATCTAACTTGATCGTGGTGTATGAGCTTTTTGATATGTTCCTGAATTTTGTTAGCTAAAATTTTGTTAAGCAGTTTTGCATCTATATTCATCAGTGATATTGGCCTGTAGTTTTCTTTTTTGTGTGTTGTTTTTGTCTGATTTTGTTATCAGGATGATGGTGACCTCATAGAATGAATTTGGAAGTGTTCCTTCCTCTGCAATTCTTTGAAAGAGTTTTAGAAGGATAGGCATTAGCTCTTCTCTAAATGTTTGACAGAATTCTCCTGTGAAGCCATCTGGTCCTGGGCTTTTGTTTTTGGGAGATTTTTGATCACAGCTTCAACTTCCATGTTTGTAACTGGGTGGTTCATAATTTCTTTTTCTTCCTGGTTCAGTCTTGGAAGATTGAATTTTTCTAAGAATCTGTCCATTTCTTTCAGGTTATTTATTTTATTGCCATATAGTTGTTCATAATAGTCTCTTATACTCCTTTATCTCTGCATTGTCTGTTGTAACCTCTCCTTTTTCACTTCTAATTCTCTCTTTTTTCCTTGATGAGTCTGGCTAAAGGTTTGTCAATTTTGTTTATCTTCTCAAAGAACCAGATTTTAGTTTTATTAATCTTTACTATTGGTTCTTTCATTTCTTTTTCATGTATTTCTGCTCAGATCTTATTATTTCTTTCCTTCTACTAATTTTGGGATTTTTTGTTGTTTTTGTTCTTCTTCTTTTTCCAGTTGTTTTAGGTGTAAATTTAGGTTGTCTATTTGATGTTTTTCTTATTTCTTGAGGTAGGATTGTATTGCTATAAACTTCCCTTTAGAACTGTTTTTGCTGTATCCCATAGGTCTTGAGTTGTTGTGTTTGCACTGTCATTTGTTTCTAGATTATATTTAATTTCCTTTTTGATGTCTTCAGTAATCTGTTGGTTATTTAGAAACATGTTGCTTAATCTCCACGTGTTCGTGTTTCTAACTCTTTTTTTCTTGTAATTGATATCTAGTCTCATAGCATTGTGCTCACAGAAGATGTTTGATATGATTTCAATTTTCCTAAATTTATTGAGGTTTGATTTGTGATCCCAGATGTTTTCTATCCTGGAAGAATGTTTCATGTGCACTTGAGAAGAAGGTGTACTCTTATGCATTTGATTGGAATGTCCTGAAGATATCAATTAGATCCATCTCATCTAATGTATCATTTAAGACTTGTGTTTCCCTTTTAATTTTCTGTTTTGATGACCTTCCACTGTTGTGAGTGGGGTATTAAAGTCTCCTACTATTATTGTGTTAATGTCAATTTCTCCTTGTACATCTGTAAGCATTTGTCTTATGTATTGAAGTGCTCCTATGGTGTGGGCATAGATATTTAAATTGAAGAAAGTAGGGAAAACCACTAGACCATTAAGGTATGACCTAAATTAAATCCCTTATGATTATACAGTAGAAGTGATAAATAGATTTAAGGGCCTAGATCTGATAGATAGAGTGCCTGATGAACTATGGAATGACGTTCATGACATTGTGGAGGAGACACAGATCAAGACCATCCCCATGGAAAAGAAATGCAAAAAAGCAAAATGGCTGTCTGGGGAGGCCTTACAAATAGCTGTGAAAAGAAGACAAGTGAAAAGCAAAGGAGAAAATGAAAGGTATAAACATCTGAATGCAGAGTTCCAAAGAATAGCAAGAAGAGATAAGAAAGCCTTCTTCAGCGATCAATGCAAAGAAACAGAGGAAAACAACAGAATGGGAAAGATTAGGGATCTCTTCAAGAAAATCAGACATACCAAAGGAACATTTCATGCAAAGATGGGCTCGATAAAGGACAGAAATGGTATGGACCTAACAGAAGCAGAAGATATTAAGAAGAATTGGCAAAAATACACAGAAGAACTGTACAAAAAAGATCTTCACGACCCAGATAATCATGATGGTGTGATCACTGACCTAGAGCCAGACATCCTGGAATGTGAAGTCAAGTGGGCCTTAGAAAGCATCACTATGAACAAAGCTAGTGGAGGTGATGGAATTCCAGTTGAGCTATTTGAAATCCTGAAAGATGATGCTGTGAAAGTGCTGCACTCAATATGCCAGCACGTTTGGAAAACTCAGCAGTGGCCACAGGACTAGAAAAGGTCAGTTTTCATTCCAATCCCAAAGAAAGGCAATGTCAAAGAATGCGCAAACTACCATACAATTGCACTCATCTCACACGCTAGTAAAATAATGCTCAAAATTCTCCAAGCCAGGCTTCAGCAATATGTGAACCATGAACTTCCTGATGTTCAAGCTGGTTTTAGAAAAGGCAGAGGAACCAGAGATCAAATTGCCAACATCCGCTGGATCATGGAAAAAGCAAGAGAGTTCCAGAAAAACATCTATTTCTGCTTTATTGACTATGCCAAAGCCTTTGACTGTGTGGATCACAATAAACTGTGGAAAATACTGAAAGTGATGGGAATACCAGACCACCTGATCTGCCTCTTGAGAAATTTGTATGCAGGTCAGGAAGCAACAGTTAGAACTGGACATGGAACAACAGACTGGTTCCAAATAGGAAAAGGAGTTCATCAAGCCTGTATATTGTCACCCTGTTTATTTAACTTATATGCAGAGTACATCATGAGAAACACTGGACTGGAAGAAACACAAGCTGGAATCAAGATTGCCGGGAGAAACATCAATAACCTCAAATATGCAGATGACAGCATCCTTATGGCAGAAAGTGAAGAGGAACTACAAAGCCTCTTGACGAAAGTGAAAGCGGAGAGTGAAAAAGTTGGCTTAAAGCTCAACATTCAGAAAATGAAGATCATGGCATCTGGTCCCATCACTTCATGGGAAATAGATGGGGAAACAGTGGAAAAGTGTCAGACTTTATTTTTCTGGTTTCCAAAATCACGACAGGTGGTGACTGCAGCCATGAAATTAAAAGACACTTACTCCTTGGAAGGAAAGTTATGACCAACCTAGATATGCAACCTAGATAGCATATTCAAAAGCAGAGACATTACTTTGCCAACAAAAGTTTGTCTAGTCAAGGCTATGGTTTTTCCTGTGATCATGTATGGATGTGAGAGTTGGACTGTGAAGAAGGCTGAGGGCTGAAGAATTGATGCTTTTGAACTGTGGTGTTGGAGAAGACTTGAGAGTCCCTTGGACTGCAAGGAGATCCAACCAGTCCATTCTGAAGGAGATCAGCCCTGGAATTTCTTTGGAAGGGATGATGCTAAAGCTGAAACTCCGGTACTTTGGCCACCTCATGCGAAGAGTTGACTCATTGGAAAAGACCCTGATGCTGGGAGGGATTGGGGGCAAGAGGAGAAGGGGACGACAGAGGATGAGATGGCTGGATGGCATCACTGACTCGATGGATGTGAGTCTCAGTGAACTCCAGGAGTTGGTGATGGACAGGGAGGCCTGGCATGCTGCGATTCATGGGGTCAGAAAGAGTCAGACACGACTGAGCGACTGACCTGATCTGATCTTATGTCTTCCTCTTGGATTGATCTCGTGATCATTATGTAGTGTCGTTCCTTGTGTCTTGTAATCTTCTTTATTTTAAGGTCTATTTTGACTGATTTGAGGATTGCTACTCCAGCATTTTTTTGCTTCCAATTTGCATGGAATATATTTTTCCATCCTCTTACTTTCAGTCTATATGTGTTTTAGGTCTGGAGTGCGTTTCTTATAGACAGAATATATATGGGTCTTGTTTTTGTATCCACTCAGCCAGTCTGTGTCTTTTGGTTGGAGCATTTACTCTATTTACATTCAAAGTAATTATTGATACATATGTTACTATTGCCATTTTCTTAATTGATTGGGGTGATTTTGTAGATCTTTTTCTTCTCTTGTATTTCTTGGCTATATAAGTCCTTTTAACATTTGTTGTAAAGCTAGTTTGGTGGTACTGAATTCTCTTAACTTTTGCTTGTCTGTAAAGCTTTTTATTTCTCCATCAATTTTGAATGAGATCCTTGCCAGGTACAGTAATCTTGGTGGCAGATTTTTTTCCTTTTAGTACTTTAAATATATACTGCTATTCCATTCTGGCCCACAGAGTTTCTGCTGAAAAATAAGCTATTAAGTGTATGGGGTTTCCCTTGTATGTTACTTGTTGCTTCTCCCTTTCTGCTTTTAATATTATTTATTTATTTAGTCTGTGATTAGTATGTGTCTTGGCATGTTTCTCCTTGAGTTTATCCTGTATGGGACTCTTTGTGCCTCTTGGACTTGACTGACTATTTCCTTTACCATGTTGGGGAAATTTTCAACTATAATGGCTTCAAAAATTTTCTCATACCCTTTCTTTTTCTCTTCTTCTGGGACTCCTATAATTCAAATGTTAGTGCATTTGATATGGTCCCAGAGGTCTCTGAGATTGTCCTCAGTTCTTTTCATTCTTTTTACTTTATTCTGCTCTTCAGAAGTTATTTCCACCATTTTATCTTGCAGCTCACTGATTTGTTCTTCTGCTTCAGATATTCTGCTATTGATTCCTTCTAGAGTATTTTTAATTTCAGTAATTGTGTTGTTTGTCTCTGTATGTTTATTCCTTAATTCTTTGTTAATTGATTCTTGGATTTTTTCCATTATGTTTTCAAGGTTTTTGATCCTTTACTATCATTATTCTGAATTATTTTTCAGGGAGTTTGCCTATTTCTTCTTCATTTATTTGGACTTCTGTGTTCCTAGTTTGTTCCTTCATTTATGCATTATTTCTCTGCCTTTTCAATATATTTTTTTAAGTTATTATGTTTGAAGTCTCCTTATCCCAGGCTTTGAGGAAAGTTGAATTCTTTCCTTGAGGAAGGTTGAATTCTTTCTTCCTTTTGGTTTCTTCCCTCCTAAGGTTGGTACAATGGTTTGTGTGAGCTTTGCATAGGGTGAGATTTGGGCTGAGTTTTTGTTTGCTTGTTTATTTGTTTGTTTTTCCTCTGATAGGTAAGGCTGAGTGAGGTGGTAATCCTGTCTCCTGATTATTGGGTTTGTATTTTTGTTGGCTCAGATGGTAAAGCGTCTGTCTACAATGTGAGAGACCTGGGTTCGATCCCTGGGTTGGAAAGATTCCCTGGAGAAGGAAATGGCTTCCCACTCCAGTACTCTTGCCTTGAAAATCCCATGGACAGAGGAGCTTGGTGCAGGCTACTACCCGTGGGGTCACAAAGAGTCAGGCACGACTGAGTGACTTCACTTTCTTTTTCTTTGTTGTTCAGATGAGTCATCCTGCAGAGGTTGCTACTGGTGGCTGGGTGATGCCGGGTCTTAGAGTCAAGTGGTTTCCCTTGTGTGAGTTCTCACTATTTGATGCTCCCTAGGATTAGTTCTCTGGTAGTCTAGGGTTTTGGAGTCAGTGATCCCACTCCAATGCCCAGGGCTTTGTTTCTGCTATGTATGTGATCTTCAGCAAACTGCTTAATGTTGCTAAACCTCATCTTCATCAGCAGCAAAGCACAGATTGAAAATATCTCCTAGTTCTTCACAGAGTGTTCAGTTGTCAAGGCATTAATGAAGTCTGTGTGAAGAATTCTAATTCAGAATTATTTTTCCCTGAGGTACTTAAGGCCCCGCACAGCATATCATGATTATGTTGGCAATTGCTTTCCATAACTGTTGGTTTCCTTGGATGGAATCACATCTCTGGAGACTGGGCAGGCTTGGGTCCCAAGGCTGGATTGTTGTGGGGCTCAGCTTCCTAGGAGGATGTGGCAGGCAGAGTGATCCCACAATGTTCCTGGAGTGCCTCTTGCCCTCTACAAGAGCCCTCAATCTGTATCACACTGAACCCTGGATCCAGGAGACAGACTTGAGTGCTTCACCGCCTATCTTCTTCCTGGTTGATCTCTCAATCCAAACTGTGGGAAATTCTTAAAGAGATGAGAATACCAGACCACCTTACCTGTCTCCTGAGAAACCAGGATGCAGGTCAAGAAGCCACAGTTAGAATTTTACATAGAACAACTTACTGGCTCAAAGTTGGTAAAGGAATATGACAAAGTTGTATACTGACACCTTATTTAACTGATATGCAGACTACATCATGTGTAATATCAGGCTGGATGAATTACAAGTTGGAATCAAGACTTCTGAGAGAAATATCAACAACCAGATATGCAGATGATACCACTATAATGTCAGAAAGTGAAGAACTAAAATGTTTCTTGATGAATGAGAAAGAGGAGAGTGAAAAAGCTAGCTTAAAACTCAACATTCAGAAGATGAAGGTCATGGCATCCTATTACTTCATGACAAATAGAAGGAAAATGTGAGAGCAGTGACAGATTTCCTTTTTAGGGGCTCAAAAATCACTGCAGACAGTGACTGTAGCCATGAAATTAAGATGCTTGTCCTCAGAAGGAAAACTAGGACACACCTAGACAGCATATTAAAAAGCAAAGATATCACTTTGCTGACAAAGGTCTGTATAGTCAAAGCTATGGTATTTATGCTTTTTCTCATAGTTGTGTACAGATATAAGAGTTGGATCATAAAAAACGCTGAGTGCCAAAGAACTGATACTTTCAAATTGTGGTGCTGGAGAAGATTCTTAAGAGTCCCTTGGACTACAAGGAGACCAATTCTGAATATTCATTGGAAGGACTGAAGGACTGGTTCTGAAGCTCCAATGCTTTGGCTACCTGATGCAAAGAGCTGACTCATTGGAAAATACCTTGATGAAGGCAAAAGGAGAAGAGGGCAGCAGAGGATGAGATGTTTCAATAGTATAATGCACTCAATGGACATGAGTTTGAGCAAACTCTGGGAGACAGTGAAGTATATATGGGAGCCTGGCATGCTGTAGTCCATGGGGTTGCAAAGAGTCAGTCACAACTTAGCGACTGAAAAACAACAACAAAAAATGGAATCTTAGACAGGTCTAGGCAAAGTTAAAAAACCTACTAATCATGATACAGCTTTTGAAATTCAGTTTAAAAGATTATTTGAAATAAATGAATAAAAGAAGCAACACAAGTATCAGAGTAACAGAAGATAATTTTGTGACAGAGAAGACTCTAACATGGTTATTAAAGAGGTATTATTGACTTGCACTTAGAAAGATCTTTGCAGAAATGTGGTTTTTAAAAAATCTGAGATTCTAGGTGGACCCAGCTATGTGAACAAAAATATAAAAGTTGAAAAGTGCAGGCTATGCTTGAATCAGTATGTCTGATTATATAGAGAGATATACAGATATATATTAAACTGGCTAAGAGTCACAGTTCAGTTCAGTTCAGTCACTCAGTCGTGTCCGACTCTTTGCGACCCCATGAATAGCAGCACACCAGGCCTCCCTGTCCATCACCAACTCCCGGAGTTCACCCAAACTCATGTCCATCAAGTCAGTGATGCCATCCAGCCATCTCATCCTCTGTCGTCCCCTTCTCCTCCTGCCCCAATCCCTCCCAGCATCAGAGTCTTCTCCAATGAGTCAACTCTTCGCAGTTCTACATTAAATTATTCTCCATCACTTATAAACAATACTTAATTTCTCTTTCCCCAATTCCTTTATCTGTAAAATAAACATAATTATACTAACAGTTGAGTTTTAAAGGTAAATAAATACTTTTAACATTCTTAGAAGAAAACCTGGTAAATAACATAAATTATTAACTGATTATTAGTATGTCAGAAAGAATGCTATATTAATAAACAGAAAACAGTAAAGAAAAAAAAAGTCCAATAACATATCTTATTTCCAACATGATATAATACATCTATAAAGGTCAGACATTATTCTAGATATGAACATTAAAGAAGAAGAAAAAACAATCACTGTCCTCAAAGAACTTATACTGAAATAAAGGAGAGAGGACAAAATATAAAAGCAAGCATTTCAGGCTCACAGTACCAGATGGAAGATCTTTAACTCACCTCCTCTATGAACACAGAGAATTCATACCTATGTGTAGAATGATTCCTCCTGAAGAAGCACTGAGATCTGACAGAACAGCTTTTATATAGCAAACAATAGAAATGGGCAGAAGAGAGGAAGACGTGGCATCCATAGGACCCCAGTACTGACTTGGAGACCTGCAGTGGGGAAACAGCACTGAGGGGCCTGTGTGTAAACTCACTCACACTGGGGCAAAAAACAGCCAACAAAAAAGAAAAGAAAAGATACAGATTTTAGGTTTGCTGCTACTACTAAGTCGCTTCAGTCGTGTCCGACTCTGTGCGACCCCATAGATGGCAGCCCACCAAGCTCCCCCATCCCTGGGATTCTCCTGGCAAGAACACTGGAGTGGGTTGCCATTTCCTTCTCCAATGCAGGAAAGTGAAAAGTGAAAGTGAAGTTGCTCAGTCGTGTCCGACTCCTAGCAACCCCATGGACTGCAGCCCACCAGGCTCCTCTGTCCATGGGATTTGCCAGGCGAGAGTTATTGGAGTGCGGTGTCATTGCCTTCTCCGATTTAAAGGGCACCTAAACAATACATGAAGGAAATCATTACACTAACCCTAGAGCATCTGCCACACAAGAAGGGGAGTGGTGAAACTCCACCATTTAGGTGTACCCCTCTCTCTTGATGGCACAAGTGAGAATATGGCCCCAAAATTCTAGCTGGCCTGCCAGAGATACCCCAAGCCCCTGCCCTATTTCAACTTCAGCCATTCCCCAAAAGGCAGCCCTGGCAGCACACCCATAAATCACCCCAGGCGATGCCCACTCCAGCTCCAGCCATCCAACCAAAGTAGCCCTGACACAGTGAGTGCCCTGATACTTCCTGACCTGTACCCACTCTAGTTCTGGTCTTTCTGCCCAAGCTGCCAGAACACACAGTGTACACAAGGATGCTCTTACATAAGAAAGCCAATAGTGGTATAATTTGAACCCCATTAAAAAAATAGAAATAATGGAACAAACCTAATATATTATGCAAAAGAGAGCTTTAAACTGCTCTATTTAATATATTAAAAAGAAGGTATCATACCTTAGAGAAAAAAAAGTCATCCCAAATTGTCAACACTGGAGTGTACCCTAGTAAAACTGTATGAATTGTGTGAAGCACTGACTACACTCAGGTGCTCAATCATGTCCAACTCTTTTGTGACCCCATGGTTTCACCAGGTTCCTCTGTCCATGAGATTATCCTGGCAAAAATACTGTAGTGGGTCACTGCTGCCTTCTCCAGGGGATCTTCCTGATCCAGGGATCAAACTCATGTCTCCTGCAACCCCTGCATTGGCAAGTGGATTTTTTAACACTGAGAAAACTGAGAAATCCTAATAAAATTGCATGCATGCATGCTAAGTCACAGCAGTTGTGTTTAGCTTTTTGAGACCCTATGGATTGCGACCCACCAGGCTTTTCTGTCCATGGGATTTTCCAGGCAAGAATACTAGCGTGGGTTGGCATGCCTTCCTCCAGGGGATCTTCCCAACCCAGGGATCCAAGCCGGGACTGAAGCAGCATCTCATTATGCCTCCTGCATTGGCAGGCACTAGTAAAATTACTTGACATCAAACATAAAAATTCCATAAAAAGATGCTATAGGCAGTTAGGCAAGAAAAAAAAAATCTTATTGAAAAAAAAGGTTAATCTCAGAATTCTTTTAACGAGTCTTCATTATGAGAATAATATGTAAAAATACTCAAGGAAAGAAACTATGAAACAAGGCATTTATTTGAGTCAAATAATATTTCAGAACAAAAGCAATAAATATTTTCTATGAATTGTTTCCTATACAGGTACTAATCAGCCAATCAAAAGATTATTAGGAAAACCCCAGGTAGTCAGCACCTGTGAAGGTATTTTACATATTTATCTACTGATGTAAGATTAAAACAAATGTGGGGAGTTTGGAGTGAAGAATTAAAAAAGTATGTTCAATGAAGAAATGATATAAACAGCATAGTGGAGAAAAGAGAATAAAGAAAGCAGGAGGTATACTCATTCTTCACTTTTCTGATAATAGTTTTTCTGATAATATCAAAAAGATGGAACTCATAAACATTTCTCAAATTATTACATTTAAATTGGATAACACAACACTGTAATTATGCTCTAATAAAAGTTAATTAAAATAAATATATTGGCTAAAGTAAAATTTTAAAAGAGGAAATTTTCACATTGGAATTTAAATGTGAAAGTGTACTTTCTGCTATATATAAGAGATAAACCTTCAGCAAAATGATTCATAAAGATTTCTTAAACATGCATAAGTGTAGGCAATTCAAACATAAAGAAGCAGAGTCCATTATATGAATAATAAACAAGTGTAAATTCTGGCCACAAAGAATCTACAGTGACAAATCAGGGGTCCTTATATCATTAAAGGGTATAAGTAACACTGGATCAAATAGTTATGAATATGTACATATAAAACAAGCAGTTTGAAATGCATACACAAATCTATAGGGAATACAAGGAGAAAAAATACACTATTAGAGAATATTTAATTTCACCTCTCTGGACCTTTAATATATCAAGGGGGCACAGAATACTTAAAGCATAAATTATATATTGTTTTAATAAATGATGGCGCTAAGTCTCAAACGCATCATCACTGCTTCCAGAGAATAAGCTTTTTATCAGCATCCTATAGTGTGCTAATAGCATGACTCTTGAACAGGAGATGAAAATCTCTCTTCTGATTAAAACAAGAAATGAGAGTTGCTGGAGGTTTAACAGGAAAAAAAAAAAAAAACTATTAAAACATTTTTCTGAGAGAGCAATGGACTGCATTAATGAGAAGGTTAGTGTGATTGGCAATAGCACTGAGAGACTACTTCAGGTCACTTAGAATGATACGGAGTTTCTTGATGGTTCCAAGAATCCAGGCACAGAAAGTGAGCCAGAGAAGTTATCCAGATTATCACTATGTCTTGCTCTTACTGTGACTCCTGGGTGTTTCATCTCCACCCCTGGGCTTCATTCTCTCATATTGCTCTCTGCAAAGTGCTTTGTTCTGTCCCATTTGCATATAGCCAATTTGTGGCTGGCAAATTCTGCTGTACTTGACTACACAGTTTTCACACCAAATTAAGATTAATTAGAATTTGTATAACTCTACCCTAGATTCTAGGGAAAGAGAATCTTATTTCTGTAATTCAGGTCCTGAGGTCATATTTAGCCCATACTAATCTGGTGGGATGCAAGGCAGCATCAGCTTTAAAAAATAAATAAATAAATGAATAAAAAGTATGGCTGCAATTGAGGAACCTCAAAATTCTACTGTAAGTATCTCACATCTTGGCCATTTGGTAATTTAAGCTACTTATTCAAGTGAAATTTAAAAAGTATCCCCAAAGTATTCTTGATCTATCCATGCCTTCAATAATGTCATTGCAATAGTTTTTGTTTAAATGATGCCTGAGGAGTAAAACCTAACAATGTCTTTCTACCTAAACACTTCATTCCATTTTCCACCCCTCCATGGATACCTAAGGATCATAATGAAAAGAATCCCTTAGAAATAGCATTTTGCGGTAGTGAGCATGGGTCAGAATGGGACAGTTCCTGCAGGGCTCTCCTTAGGCCAATGTACTACAACATTTACAGTTTGTTTCTGGAGACCAGCAACTGAGTTAAACTGAAACATACAGGGAATGGGGTACAGTCTGCCAAATCTCAAGTGAAATGTTATTTTGTAGTTTTACAATTTTAGCCAATGTTTATTTTTTCTAAAATATAAGGCACAATAAAATTTCCATTTCAGTTCAAAAAGAAAAATTCCAAAGCCAAGCAAAGAAACTCTAGTCATTTCTGTTACGAATTCTTTGCATTTATATGATAACCAAGAGAATATAGTACTTAATTTTTTTTAGAAAAGCAGTTCAAATTATAGTAGATGACAAAATTGAACAATATAATTCATAGAACTAAAAAAGATTTCATGGTAATAAAATATACAAGACATTTATTTACTTATTGGAAAACTAGTTGGTATGACAGCACTTTCAATTGATCCAACTAAAGTCTGGGCCATTTTGAAAGCAGAAAGAGCCTAGGTTGCATTTACAATATCCAGGAGAATAACGATGAAAATCAGAGCATTAGATCCAAAATTTGCATTTCTGGTGCAATTATATGCTCAGTCACTCAGTCGTTACCATCTCTTTGCAACCACATGGACTGCACCTGGACTTCCATGATAGATCAGTTGGTAAAGAATCCACCTGCAATGCAGGAGACCCTGGTTTGATTCCTGGGTCAGGAAGATCTGCTGGAGAAGGAATAGGCTACCCACTCCAGTATTCTCAGACTGTACTCTGCCAGACTCCACTGTCTATGGGATCTTCCAGGCAAGAATACTGGAGACGGTTGCCATTTCTACTCCAGCAGATCTCCCTGACCCAGCAATTGAATCTGCAAATTCAGAGTCTCCTGCACTGGCAGGAGGAATCTTCACCACTACATAACCTGGAAGGCCCATGGTACAATCAGAGATGTGGTCCAAAATCTTACAAAACAGAAAAACATTTGCATTCTCTTAAATAACATATGCATAGTTTCTTCTTTATATTTTATTGAATAAATATTTTACAGAGTTTTATGTAAATAGAAATTTCTAGTATATTAAAGTGTCAACTACCTACCATGTCAGAATCAAAGGTAAGAAGCCATGACTACAGTTCTAGTAGTCAGAGTTGAAGGTGTAGCAAAGTGTAAAACTACCCAGTCTGAATAACTACAGAAAAAAAAAAAAAAAAAGGTGAAGGAAAATAATAAAACTTAAAAGATGAAAAAAGAAAAGTATTTTGGGAGAATGTGAATTTCACACATTAAACTACTAAAAAGTATTGCAGTAAACCATATCTTTGGTTTTCTGACTCATTGTGAGTAGCAGAAAAAAAATAAATCCACTTAGAAGCAAATAAATTTGGCTTCATACATAACTATTTCAAAATAAAGACAGGGTCCCATGTCAATGGGTCACAAACAAATGATTTAGAAATCTCATCATGAAGTATAAGCCTCCAAGAAAGATTCACAAGCTCTTTGGAACATGGGTAAAAACAGATAATGACAGGAACCATAGAGATAATCCGGCTAACATATAGGTGGCCTCAGTCAGACATATGACTTGAAAATAGATATCTAAACTGTTTTCATTAAGTTCAGTTCAGTTCAGTTGCTCAGTCATGTCCAACTCTTTGCGATCACATGAATTGCAGCACGCCAGGCCTACCTGTCCATCACCAACTCACGGACTTCACTCAAACTCATGTCCATTGAGTCGGTGATGCAATCCAGCCATCTCATCCTCTGTGTTCCCCTTCTCCTCCTGCCCTCAATCACTCCCAGTAACAGTCTTTTCCAATGAATAAACTTTTCCTGTGAGGTGGCCAAAGTATTGGACTTTCAGCTTCAGCATCAGTTCTTCAAATGAACACCCAGGACTGATCTCCTTCAGAATGGACTGGTGGGATTTCCTTGCAGTCCAAGGGACTCTCAAGAGTATTCTCCAACACCACAGTTCAAAAGCATCAATTCTTCAGCGCTCAGCTGTCTTCACAGTCCAACTCTCACATCCATACATGACCACAGAAAAAACCATAGTCTTGACTAGATGGACCTTTGTTAGCAAAGTAATGTCTCTGCTTTTTAATATGCTATTTAGGTTGGCCATAACTTTCCTTCCAAGGAGTAAGCGTCTTTTAATTTCATGGCTGCAATCACCATCTGCAGTGATTTTGGAGGACCAAAAAATGAAGTCTGACACTGCTTCCACTGTTTCCCCATCTACTTCCCATGAAGTGATGGGACCAGATGCCATGAACTTAGTTTTCTGAATGTTGAGCTTAAAGGCAACTTTTTCACTCTCCTCTTTCACTTTCATCAAGAGGCTCTTTAGCTCCTCTTCACTTTCTGCCATAAGGGTGGTGTCATCTGCATATCTGAGGTTATTGATATTTCTCCCAGCAATCTTGATTCCAGCTTGTGCTTCTTCCAGTCCAGCGTTTCTCATGATGTACTCTGTAAGCAGGGTGACAAAATACAGCCTCGACATACTCCTTTTTCTATTTGAAACCAGTCTGTGATTCCGTGTCCAGTTCTAACTGTTGCTTCCTGACCTGCAAATAGGTTTCTCAAGAGGCAGGTCAGGTGGTCTGGTATTCCCATCTCTTTCAGAATTTCCCACAGTTCATTTTGATCCACACTGTCAAAGGCTTTGGCATAGTCAATAAAGCAGAAATAGATGTTTTTCTGGAACTCTCTTGCTTTTTCCATGATCCAGCAGATGTTGGCAATTTGGTCTCTGGTTCCTTTGCCTTTTCTAAAACCAGCTTGAACATCTGGAAGTTCACAGTTCACGTACTGCTGAAGTCTGGCTTGGAGAATTTTGAGCATTACTTTAGTAGCGTGTGAGATGAGTGCAATTGTGCGGTAGTTTGAGCATTCTTTGCCATTGTCTTTCTTTGGGATTGGAATGAAACTGACATTTTCCAGCACTGTGGTCACTGCTGAGTTTTCTAAATTTGCTGGCATATTGAGTGCAGCACTTTCATAGCATCATCTTTCAGGATTTCAAATAGCTCAACTGGAATTCCTTCACCTCCACTAGCTTTGTTTGTAGTGATGCTTTCTAAGGCCCACTTGACCTCACATTCCAGAATGTCTGGCTCTGGGTGAGTGATCACACCATCATGATTATCTGGGTCATGAAGATCTTTTATGTACAGTTCTTCTGTTTATTATTTCCACCTCTTCTTAATATCTTCTGCTTCTGTTAGGTCCATACTGTTTCTGTCCTTTATCAAGCCCATCTTTGCATGAACAGTTCCCTTGGTATCTCTAATTTTCTTGAAGAGATCTCTAGTCTTTCCTGTTTTGTTGTTTTCCTCTATTTCTTTGCATTGATTGCTGAGGAAGGCTTTCTTATCTCTCCTTGCTATTCTTTGGCACTCTGCATTCATATGCTTATATCTTTCCTTTTTTCCTTTGCTTTTTGCTTCTTTTCTTTTCACAGCTATTAGTAAGTCCTCTCCCAACGTTCATTTTGCTTTTTTGCATTTCTTTTCAATGGGAATGGTCTTGATCCCTGTCTCCTGTACAATGTCATGAACCTCAGTCCATAGTTCATCAGGCACTCTATCTATCAGATCTAGTCCCTTAAATCTATTTCTCACTTCCACTGTATATTTATAAGGGATTTGATTTAGGTCATACCTGAATGGTCTAGTGGTTTTCCCAATTTCTTCAATTTAAGTCTGATTTTGGCAATAAGGAGTTTATGATCTGAGCCACAGTCAGCTCTTGGTCTTGTTTTTGCTGACTGTATAAAGTTTCTCCATCTTTGGCTGCAAAGAGTATAAGCAAACAGATTTTGGTGTTGAACATCTGGTGATGTCCATGTGTAGAGTCTTCTCTTGTTTTGTTGGAAGAGGGTGTTTGCTATGACCAGTTAGTTCTCTTAGCAAAACTCTATTAGCCTTTGCCCTGCTCCATTCCATACTCCAAGGCCAAATTTGCCTGTTACTCCAGGTGTTTCTTGACTTCCTCCTTTTGCATTCCTTTCCCCAATAATGAAAAGGATATGCTTTTTGGGTGTTCTAAAAGGTCTTGTAAGTCTTCATAGAACCGTTAAACTTCACCTTCTTCAGCATTACTGGTTGGGGCATAGGCTTGGATCACTGTGATATTGAATGGTTTGCCTTGGAAACGAACAGAGATCATTCTGTCGTTTTTTAGATTGCATCCAAGTACTGCAATTTGGACCTTTTGTTGACCATGATGGCTACTCCATTTCTTCTAAGGGATTCCTGCCCACAGTAGTAGATATAATGGTCATCTGAGTTAAATTCACCTGCTCAGTCCATTTTAGTTTGCTGATTCCTAGAATGTCCACATTCACTCTTGCCATCTCCTGTTTGACCACTTCCAATTTGCCTTGATTCATGGACCTACCATTCCAGGTTCCTATGCAATATTGCTCTTTACAGCATCGGACCTTGCTTCTATCACCAGTCACATCCACAACTGGGTATTGTTTTTGCTTTGGCTCCATCCCTTCATTCTTTCTCGAGTTATTTCTCCACTGATCTCCAGTAGCATATTGGGCACCTACCAAACTGGGGAGTTTCCCTTTCAGTATCCTATCATTTTGCCTTTTCATACTGTTCATGGGGTTCTCAAGGCAAGAATACTGAAGTGGTTTGCCATTCCTTTCTCCAGTGCACCACATTCTGTCAGACCATGACCCATCCATCTTGGGTGGCCCCACACGACATGGCTTAGACATGAGTTAGACAAGGCTGTGGTCCGTGTGATCAGATTGACTACCTAACTAATTTCATTAAGTTAGGAAACTCTAAATACCAAAACTTATACAGCTCTCACATAGTGATTCATGGTAGTCAAGATTAAGCATTAAAAACTTATTGCAATAGAAAAAAAATGCATTTAAAATGGAAAATATGTTACCAACAAAAGGTTCGTTAAAATTATCTACACACTATACACTTTATATATATACACTATATTTCTCTAATAGCTTATTCATTCAGAAAACATTTAAACTGTTACAAGAACTCTTTTTCTACCTTCAGTAGGAATATAACAAGCAATAAGCTGGATTAAGAAGAGGCAGAGGAACCAGAGATCAAATTGCCAATATCCGCTGGATCATGGAAAAGGCAAGATAGTTCCATAAAAATATCCATTTCTGCTTTATTGACTATGCCAAAGCCTTTGACCGTGTATATCACAACAAACTGTGGAAAGTTCTTAAAGAGATGGGGATACCAGACCACCAGCATCATGAGAAATCTGTATGCAGGTCAGGAAGCAACAATACTGGATATGGAACAACAGACTGGTTCCAAATTGGGAAAGAAGTACGTCAAGGCTCAATACGGTCACTCTGCTTATTTAATTTATATGCAGAGTACATCATGCAAAATACTGGGCTGAATGAAGGAAAAGCTGGAATCAAGATTGCTGGAAGAAATATCAATAACTTCAGATATGTAAATGATACCACTCTTATGGCAGAAAGTGAAGAATAACTAAAGAGTCTCTTGATGAAAGTGAAAAAGGAGAGTAAACAAGTTGGCTTAAAATGTAACATTCAGAAAAGTAAGATCATGGCACCTAGTCCATCACTTCATGGCAAATAAATGGGGAAACAATGATAGACTTTATTTGGGGGGTTCCAAAATCACTGTAGATGGTGACTGCAGCCATGAAATTAAAAGACACTTGCTCCTTGGAAGAAAAGCTATTACCAATCTAGACAGCATATTAAAAAGCAGAGACATTACTTTCCCAACAAGGGTCTATCTAGTCAAAGCTATAGTTTTTCCATTAGTCATGTATGGATATTAGAGTTGGACTATAAAGAAAGCTGAGAACTGAAGAATTGATGCTTTTGAACTCTGGTGTTGGAGAAGACTCTTGAGAGTGTCTTAGACTTCAAGGAAATCCAAGCAGTCAATCCTACAGTAAATCAGCCCTGAATATTCATTGGAAGGAGTGATGCTGGTAGCTGAAACTGGAATATTTTGGCCACCTGATGCAAAGAACTGACTCCTTGGAGAAGACTCCGATGCTGGGAAAGACTGAAGGTAGGAAGAGAAGGGCACAACACAGGATGAGATGGTTGGATAGCATCGCTGACTTGATGGACATGAGTTTGAGCAAGCTCCAAGTGTTGGTGATGATCAGGGAAGCCTGGTGTGCTGCAGTCCATGGGTCGCAAAGAGTCAGACATGACTGAGTGACTGAACTAACTACCTAATAATATTTAAAAAGTAGTCTGTGTATTTATAATTTATATTGCTGTTTTGAGATATACTATATATCAGTAACCTCAGATATGCAGATGACACCACCCTTATGGCAGAAAGTGAAGAGGAACTACAAAGCCTCTGGATGAAAGTGAAAGTGGAGAGTGAAAAAGTTGGCTTAAAGCTCAATATTCAGAAAACAAAGATCATGGCATCCGGTCCCATCACTTCATGGGAAATAGATGGGGAAACAGTGGAAACAGTGTCAGACTTTCTTTTTTGGGCTCCAAAATCACTGCAGATGGTGAATGCAGCCATGAAATTAAAAGATGCTTACTCCTTGGAAGGAAAGTTATGATCAACCTAGATAGCATATTCAAAAGCAGAGACATTACTTTGCCAACAAAGGTCTGTCTCGTCAAGGCTATGGTTTTTCCTGTGGTCATGTATGGATGTGAGAGTTGGATTGTGAAGAAGGCTGAGTGCCGAAGAATTGATGCTTTTGAACTGTGGTGTTGGAGAAGACTCTTGAGAGTCCCTTGGACTGCAAGGAGATCCAACCAGTCCATTCTAAAGGAGATCAGCCCTGGGATTTCCTTGGAAGGAATGATGCTAAAGCTGGAACTCCAGTGCTTTGGCCACCTCATGCGAAGAGTTGACTCATTTAAAAGACTCTGATGCTGGGAGGGATTAGGGGAAGGAGGAGAAGGGGATGACAGAGGATGAGATGGCTGGATGGCATCACTGACTCGATGGACGTGAGTCTGAGTGAATTCTGGGAGTTGGTGATGGACAGGAAAGCCTGGCATGCTGCTATTCATGGGGTCACAAAGAGTCGGACACGACTGAGTGACTGAACTGATATACATAAAGCAAGTAAATAAGATTATGTATATTGAAACAAGTACCCTAGGTTTTGGGGGAGAGAATATATCATTTTGCATTGCCTAAATGTAGACATTTTTAGGAATTAGCAAACTAAAATGAACTGGAATGGGTCCATTTAACTCAGATTACCATTATATCTATTACTCTGGGCAAGAATCCCTTAGAACAAATCGAGCAGCCATCATAGTCAACAAAAGAGTCTGAAATGCAGTATTTTTATGCAGTCTCCAAAATGACAGAATAATCTCTGTTTGTTTTCAAGGCAAACCATACAATATCACAGTAATCCAAGTCTATGCCCCAACTAGTAATGCTGAAGAAGCTGAAGTTGAACAGTTTTATGAAGACCGACAAGACCTTTTACATCTAACAACCCCAAAAGATGTCCTTTTCATTATAGGGGACTGGAATGCAAAGTAGTAAATCAAGAAACACCTGGAGTAACAGGCAAATTTGGCCTTGGAGTACGGAATGAAGCAGGGCAAAGGCTAAGAGAGTTTTGCCAAATAACGCACTGGTCATAGCAAACACCTTCTTCCAACACAAGAGAAGACTCTACACATGGACATCACCAGAAGGTCAACACCAAAATCTGTTTGCTTATACTCTTCGCAGCCAAAGATGGAGAAGCTCTATACAGTCAGCAAAAACAAGACCAAGAGCCGACTGTGGCTTAGATCATGAACTCCTTATTGCCAAATTCAGACTTAAATTGAAGAAAGTAGGGAAAACCAGTAGACCATTCAGGTATGACTGAAATCAAATCCCTTACAATTATACAGTGGAAGTGAGAAATAAATTTACAGGACTAGATCTGATAGAGTGCCTGTTGAACTATGGATGGAGGTTCATGACATTCTATAGGAGACAGGGATCAAGACCATCCCCAAGAAAAGGAAATACAAAAAAGCAAAATGGCTGTCTGAGGAGGCATTACAACTGCACTGAAATACACTTCTAAATACAAAATTTTTATGAAATTTGTTAGCTTTGCTTCATTCATGGTTTTTAGAAAAGGAGCCCTGTAAACTTCAACACAGAATAAATTAAGCTGAACATTAGTTTCCATGCACACATTCATGGTATGAATAGAGACTCTAGAAAATTAAGCACAATCTTCACTCTTTGACAGTGAACAACTCCAAAAACTAAACTAGGAGACAATCCATATATACATTATCTGATTAAAAAAGAAATGTAATTATTGTATGCCCAAGTAGCAAGCTATTATTTGGCAATGAAAAGGAGCTGCAACATGGATGAACCTCAAAAACAGTAGGCTAAGTGAAAGAAGCTATATACATAAGACTGTGTCTAATTCCATTTATTTGAAATGTCCACAATAAGCAAATTAGAGACAGAAAATAGATTTGAAGTAGTCTTGCATTGGGGTAAGAAAGGAGAGTGACTCTAAGTACACGACAAGATTTCTCTTTATGGAGATGGAAATGTTCTAAAACTGGATTGTGGTGATAGCTGCACATAACAGTAAATGTGCAAAAAGCAACTGAACACTTAAAATGGATCAATTTTATGGTATATAAATTCAGTTCAGTTCAGTCACTCAATCTTCTCCGACTCTCTGAGACCCCATGGACTGAAGCATTCCAGGCCTTCCTGTCCATCACCAACTCCTGGTGTTTACCCAAACTCATGTTTTGAGTTGGTGATGCCATCCAACCATCTCATACTCTGTCATCCCTTTCTTCTCCCATCTTCTATCTTTCCCAGCATCAGGGTCTTTTCAAAGGAGTTAGCTCTTCACATCAGGTGGCCAAAGTATTGGAATTTCAGCTTCAACATCAGTCCTTCCAATGAACACTCAGGACTGATCTCCTTGAGGATGGACAGGTTGGATTGCCTTGCAGTCCAAGGGACTCTCAAGAGTCTTCACCAACACCACAGTTCAAAAGCATCAATTCTTCAGTGCTCAACTTTCTTTACAGTCCAATTCTCACACCCATACATGACTACTGGAAAAACCATAGCCTTGACTAGATGGACCTTTGTTGGCAAAGTAATGTCTCTGCTTTTTAATATGCTGTCTAGGTTGGTCATAACTTTCCTGCCAAGGAGTAAGTGTCTTTTAATTTCATGACTGCAATCACCATCTGCAGTGATTTTGGAGTCCAAAAAAATAATGTCTGCACTGTTTCCATCTCTATTTGCCATGAAGTGATGGGACTGGATGCATGATCTTAGTTTTCTGAATGTTGAGTTTTTAGCCAACTCTTTCTACTCTCCTCTTTCACTTTTATCAAGGGGCTCTCCAGTTCTTCGCATCAGGTGGCCAAAGGATTGGATGTTTCAGCTTCAGCATCAGTCCTTGCACTGGATATTAAAGACTGATTAGGATGGATTGGTTGGATCTCCTTGCAGTCCAGGGGAATCTCAAGAGTCTTCAATACCACCACAGTTCAAAACTATCAGTTCCTCAGTGCTCAGCATTCTTTATAGTCCAACTCTCACATCCATACATGACTACTGGAAAAACCTTAGATTTGACTAGATGGAGTACTGCCAGCAAAATAATGTCTCTGCTTTTTAATATGCTGTCTAGGTTGGTCATGGCTTTTCTTCCAAGGAGCAAGCATCTTTTAATTTCATGGTTGCAGTCACCATCTGCAGTGATTTTGGAGCCCAAGAAAAGCTTCTGAGTTTCCATTGTTTCCCCATCTATTTGCCATGAAGAGATGGGACTGGATGCATGATCTTAGTTTTCTGAATGTTGAGTTTTAAGCCAACTTTTTCCATTCTCCTCTTTTACTTTCATCAAGAGGCTCTTTAGCTCCTCTTCACTTTCTTCCATAAGGGTGGTGTCATCTGCATATGAAGATATTGATATTTCTCCCTGAAATCTTGATTCCAGCTCGTGCTTCATCCGGCCCAGCATTTCTCATGATGTAGTCTGCATATAAGTTAAATAAGCAGGGTGACAAAATACAGCCTTGACGTACTCCTTTCCTGATTTGGAACCAGTCTGATGTTCCATGTCCAGTTCTAACTGTTGCTTCCTGACATGCAAACAGATTTCTCAAGAGGCAGGTCAGGTAGTCTCTTTCCCATCTCTTTCAGAATTTTCCATAGTTTGTTGTTATCTGCACAGCCAAAGGCTTTGGAATAGTCAATAAAGCAGAAATAGATGTTTTTCTGGAACTCTCTTGCTTTTTTGATGATCCAGTGGATACTGGCAATTTGATCTCTTGTTCCTCTGCCTTTTCTAAAATCAGCTTGAACATCTGGAAGTTCACGGTTTATGTACTGTTGAAGCCTGGCTTGGAGGTATATAAATTATACCTCAATAAAGATGTTTAAAATGGTTTTATCATATAACCATGTGTGCTTTTCAGAGATTAAAGTAAAAAGGAATATACCTCCTCACCAAAAGCAACCTCATAGGAAAACACAAATCTCAACTTTGTTTGTATTAACTTGTAAAGTACCAGATGTGGTGCACAATGGTAGTTTTAAAAAAATATAAATGATTATTTAACCTTTCAATAATTTATTATGCCCACCTACCACTGAAACTAAAGAATAGTTACAAATATGAGCAAGATATTGCATACAAGGTATTTATTTAACAATAATATTCTAACACATGCATTTAAATATATAGTCCATATATATATGTATATATATACTTCCAAGACTCTAAAAGATACTGCTAAATAATTAGTAGACTCTGCCATTCTTTAAACATTCTTACAATTTTAAAATATTTTGAACAATTGAGTAGCTATTAATATTTCAAATAAATCTACAGTTAATTATAAAGTGATAATCAAAAATTTCTACAAAACTTTAAAAGGTCGACACATGTTCATTCAAGCTATTATCATTCCATTCAATCATGGAAGCATTATATTTCTTTTCTCAATTTATTGCTGCAAAAATTATCAAGTGCATTTATAATTTAGAAGTAATTTCAGTGACCCAAAGCAAAAGACTGAGGCTAAAATAATTGCTTGACATTAATAATGTTTTTCAGGCACAAGTGTTTTATTCTTTTGTTTGTTATAATTGTTGTCACTTCCTCTAGAGAAAGAAAATTGATCATTTCCTAATCTGAATTCTGACTTGTCTATTATATTACAGAGCTTGAAAAGAGCTTAAGGTAACCTTTCAACAGGAATCTCAAAATAACTTGACTATTTTTGTTTGTTTCTCTTACCCAAAGAAAGAAATATCAGATAAAGGGAATGACAAACAGTTCACCTATGTATCTATGATTCATCTCTGTAGTGGGAAAAATGCATAGATGAATATGATTCAAAAATGTCCTTTAATAAGCAATAAAAATGGCTTATTCTTGAATTTTGCCTCATGAATGTAAAGGCAGCATTCTAGTATACAGTGTCTCTATACACCAACAACTACATTTACATCTATGCCTTTCAGTGGCCAGACCTACCTGTCCATGTTAGACATGGGTCTGAGCCTCAGACTTTTGTCTGTTTGATATCTCTGTGTCTGTATCTGCCAGTCTGTGCTTACCTTCCCATCTATTCAGCCAATTCCCACTGTGGTATGTTTCTGGCTGGCTGGCTGTTTGCCTGTTCCTTATATTGGTCTACTATCCCTGTCTCATTGTCAGCTCTTACTGTCAATCTGTCTTTGTCTGTCAGCCTGTTCCTATTTGCCAATCTGTTGGACTGTGCATATTGCTTTGTAGGTATGTGTCTATCTATCCTTGTTGCTGTTGTTCAGTTGCCCAGTAGTGTTGGACTCTTTGTGACCTCACGGACTGCAGCACGCCAGGCTTCTCTGTCTCTCACCATCTCCTGAAGTTGACCAAGTTCACGTCCATTGTATCGGTGATGCTATCCAGCCATCTCATCCCTCTGCTTCTTCTGCTCTCAGTCTTTGCCAGGAACAGGGACTTTTCCAGTGAGTCAGCTGTTCACCTTGGGTGACTAAAACACTGGAGAATCAGCTTTGGCATCAGTTCTGCCAGTGTGTATCCAGGGTTGATTTCCTTTAAGACTGACTGGTTTGATCTCCTTGTTGTCTGTATGTAGCTATGGGCAAATTAAGGTTTTTCTCTTAGTGTAGATTTAGTCTATACCCTGTGGTCTATATGGGCATTTACCAAAGGTTTAGAGATAGCTATTAGGGGTCACAAAAGGAAAACAAGACTTGCAGCTAAAGATAAATACAACTGTTCTCATTTGCAAATGAGATTACATAATAAGATAAACTCTTCAGAGAATTTCTGTTATGTGTATCCCAGTTCCCAACATTATTCTCAAGATCTAGCCCATCCCTATCCCCACTGACAACCTAGAAATAATTATTTTCTTTTCAGTGTTAATCTTCATTTCTTCAGATAAATTCCACCAATTCTCCTAAAGACTTCATTTTCCTAGAATATTCCCCACTTTGACCTCAAGGGCATAATCCAAGGGAGAAAACAAATCCCTGGCATGATATTTTATAACACATGGATTTTTTGTAAGGAGTAACTTTAAGTAAAAGCAGGGTGGTAGAGAGTTGTAAAGTAATCCAGGGTGGGATTTATTGCTCTA
Source organism: Bos javanicus (assembly GCF_032452875.1). Classification (NCBI taxonomy): domain Eukaryota; kingdom Metazoa; phylum Chordata; class Mammalia; order Artiodactyla; family Bovidae; genus Bos; species Bos javanicus. Next base: position 17,022,542 of record NC_083872.1, read on the forward strand.
ATTTCTATATATTTCAGGGTCCACTTACTGGTGAGAAGATGCTTTTCAATATATTGCTTTGAACTAAAGATCTGTATTTCAAGTCTTCTATGGAGAGCTCCATTTAAAAAAATGCAGATAAACATGACAATCACAGACATGCACACAAATACCTTCATACATATATTCACGTGTCTACTCACATACTTCTTAAAGATAAATAAAACAATTTTTAGAGAGACTAAATATAAATGCATACTTAAAAATAATTTAAAAAAAAGAGAGGGGCCACAGTTATCCACCAGTCCCATTGAAAATATGTGAAGGCATTTTATTTTAGGTTTGCTCTACAATAACTAGGAATCTACCAGAGCCTAAAATAACAGGGCCTATTATAATAAACTCTTAAACAATAAGTGTTTTATTAATGTTCTTCATGTAAAGAAACCTATACTTTAATTACTAGAAATTATAGCTAAAAGCTGGAAATAGCTTTTTTTTTTTTTAACATTGATTCACTTTGGCATGTGACTGACAGCCTTCCACTTAATTATGATTACATTTCTTTAGTAGGAACAGGAACATAAACAACAAGGATTCAATTGTGCAAACAGGGTGATGGAAGAATAATTTATGAAGTAGGTCAGCTGTCCTTACATCACAAGGGAGTGCTGGCCTACTTTTCTTTTCAAAGATGTTCTACCAATTCAAATTTGGCTAGAAAATACATTTCAGTTCTATACAAACACTGAAAATATATCACATGTATTGATGAAATTAAAAAGGACAACCTAGGTACACAACATATGTTTCTTAAAATTAAAGCAGAATTGCCACCTGGCAAAGTTTTCACTCAAACAGGTTCTTATACAAACACATTCAAATCTACTACCTGTTGATACTGTTAAAATAACCAGAAATAATGGAGCATGTATAACCGTTTGTCAGTTTAGTTTTTCATGGATTTCTGCATCTAACAGGGATTACTAAAATAAGCATATTAACATATTCACATGCAAAATTAAATATAAATTTCCTGTGTTTCAAAATTGTACCATTTTGTTCTTTAGATTTGTCTAACAATAAAACTAGTTTTTTTAAATCCATACTCTCTCACTATATATTTTAAGGAGAAAAAAAGTCCTAAATCATATTGTCTATAAGAAAAGACACACAGAAATAACATAACTAGAGAACCACCATACCTACTTCATTCACATAAAATGTAGGATTAAAATAAGCACTGTATCATTCCCCCTGTCTTTCACCTGAATTGCTACTTGATAAGTACTTTCCCAACATTTTCATAGCTGTTTCTAGAGTAAACATGAAACTCTGCCATAATCTGAGAGCCATCATGGTAGAGTGGTTACATGACAGACTCTGGGCCACAGATCCTATATCCAAACATTTACAAGTCATCTAAGTTATTTATGCTAAATACCCATGGCAGTTGTTTCTTCTGTATGTGTTCCAATTTCCTTATCTGTAAAATGATTATAACAGCAGTTACTTTGCAAGATTGTTGGTAGGATAATCATGAAAAAATGTATGTTAAGTGTTTAGAATAGCTTACAGATGTACTCAACAAGTGCAAACTGCTATTATTATTATATATATATTTTTCAGATGCTGTTCTACCACTAGGACTTGAAAGGGCCATTTCAGAGTGAAGGTAAAATACTATAATCAAAATACTTTTTCATTAACTTGAGGTATTTGGAAGAATTTTAGCAGAAGGAAAGGGCCAAGGTACATTTTTAGGCTAAAAATCAGTGATGCCCTGTAAACTATCACATGCAAGAACATGGAAGTTAGGACTATCTTTTGCCCAAACTTTGGAAGGCTTTGAAAGATCTCTTGTTTTCTAGAAAAAGGGTTGGGAAACTGTGCTTATGGACAAATATGGCCCCTAAGAACATTTGTTTTTATTGGTTCTCTGTTTTGCATTACATTTTTAAAGCATGAATAGGGAGAAGGGAAGGAGGAAAAGGAAGGATATATGACAGAAACTTCATGGGGTCCACAAAGTCTAACATGTTTGCTACTGCTACTGCTAGGTCACTTCAGTCGTGTCCGATTCTGTGCGACCCCATAGACGGCAGCCCACCAGGCTCCCCACTCCCTGGGATTCTCCAGGCAAGAACACTGGAGTGGGTTGCCATTTCCTTCTCCAATGCATGAAAGTGAAAAGTGAAAGTGAAGTCGCTCAGTCGTGTCCGACTCCTAGCGACCCCATGGACTGCAGCCCACCAGGCTCCTCTGTCCATGGGATTTGCCAGGCAAGAGTACTGGAGTGGGGTGCCATTGCCTTCTCCCCTAACATGTTTACCTGTATTAATTTACTAGGGTTGCCATAACAAAGTACCATACACCACAGACTGGGTGGCTAAAGGAACAGAGTAGTTTTTTCTCTCACAATTATAAGATAGAAGTTGAGATCAAGTTTCAGGGGGGTTGATTTCTTCCAGGGCTTCTCTCCTTGGCTTATAGATAGCCATCTTTTCCCAGTGTCTTGTGTGAATCTATGCCCAAATTTCCTCTTCTTATTGAGACACCTGTCATATTTGATTAGGAATCACCCTAGTGACCTGACGTTAACTTAATTATATCTCTAAAAAATTCTATCTCCATATGTAGCCACATTACAAGGTACTGGAATAACTCCCAGTAAGCTTATGAATTTTGAAAGTCTCTCAGTCGTGTTTGACCTTTTTGAACCCATGGACTTCAGCCTGCCAGGCTCCCCTGCCCATGAAATTCTCCAGGCAAGAATACTGGAATGGGTTGCCATTATGAATTTTAGGGAGAGATAATTCAGCTGATAATTCTTATTAGTACACCTTTCATAGAAGAAAGCCTCCACTCTAGAAGCCTGTGGTAGTTGTATCTGCCACAAGACAACCATGTTTTCTTTCTGCTTCCTTTATACAAAATAGACATCAGGAGAGAATTACTAAGCTTACGAATTTACTAGGAAAAAAACATCTCAAGGGACTGTGGCTAAGCTTTTTAAGGTTAGGTCAAAGGAGTAGGGATTAGTAAACAAGAATATTTACTCGGAGGAAGCTAGATGTAGGAGAAATATGTAGGTGAACATGAATTTGGGACCTTCCCCCTGGGACCCCTCCCCCACCAAAGGTAGCCTGATAACCTAACTGAATAACTGGAAACCCAATATCAGGAGTGGGTGTGCAGATGGTGATGTCATAAGAGAAACAGTAATACTTATTACCATTTATTAGCATAGTTGACCCTTGAAAAACTTGGGGCCTAGGAATACCAGCCCTCAAAGCAATAAAAAATATGCATATAACTTACAGTGAAGCCTCCCATATACATGGAGGAAGTTTCCTTCATATCTTCAGTTCCACTTTCTTGGATTTAACAAACCATGGATCATGTAGTACGGTAGTATTTACTAATAAAAATAGATCTACATATAAGTGGACCTGTGTAGTTCAAATTCGTGTTGTTTGAGGATCAACTCTGTACTTATGAACAAGTCCCTGTAATACTATTTTACAATATTGTCATGTATTCTACACCACCATGTGACCATTATTATTATTCTTACACACATGCATTAGAAATTAGAAAACTGAGTTGAAATTAGAATATAGATTCTAATCTCCTTTAAGTACTGGGCCAAAATATCTGAAATTGACAATGAAAACAATAGAACTTCAAGGGTCATCTGGAAAACGAAGTCAGATACCCAAACCTTCACCTTCTCCTTACTGACAAGTAAATTCACAGATATAAAACAGGATTGGTACAACAGACCCTGACCAAAAAACAAAAAAAGAAGAATAGTTTCTCAGCAGGTACTTGCTTTTGCATCCACATTTTGATCTAGTTAGAATGTTGTCATGCACTTTGAAAATAATTACTTGGTGGTTCCTTTTTATAAGAAGACTTTTATACATCTATTTCCAAATTCCAATACAAATCCAGATATATACAGATATATAAGACCAATTTATATTATGCTTAATTTTCCTCTCTATATAATTTAGGATATTAAAGTAGGCTTTCTGTACATGCTTAATTCAATATGAAATGTATCTGAGAAATTCAGACTCAGGATTTTTCAGCAGTCTTGTCACCTAAAGAAAACAGCTTCTAGCTTGGATTTGCATCCTATTTTTGTAAAGATTCAGACTCACAGTTAAGGTCAACATCTGGCTGGATTTAATATTTGCATTTTAACATTTTCACTCTCATTAAAAATTGTTTAGCATTTTTTCAAAGCAAAAGCTATCTTTTATTTTAATAAAAGTTTTCATATATTTGTTCCATGAGGGGTGGATTTGCATGCTTGAACTACCATATGCAGTTGGAATTTGAGGCCATCTCACTAGACAAGTCATTATAGCAAAGTAAATGCAAATGAAAGGGGCAAAGGGCACATTAAAATGAGCAAGAGGATTTAGTGTTTTGTCTTCTATTTCCATATCTTTTGGGACAAGGGAAAAGTGGGAAAATGAGATATAGTTCTATCTTTTTTCTCCAGTAAATCATGATTTATTTAGCAATTTGAAAGCCATGGGGAATATGCCAACTAATTTCTCAAACTAATCTTGAATTTAGTAATTTTGCTTTAGCAACTTTATAGAGAACTTTAGTGCCAAGTAATAACCACATAACCAATGCATTATTTTGATTACTAAAACTGTATAACAAATGAACATATGCATATACACACATCATTGAAGAAAGAGTCACACTGATTTCAAATGGAACATTCTGTATGTGAAATTATAATAAAAACAGGTACTGTTTATCAAGCATATGTTGTGCACAAACTCTGTGTTTGTTACTTAATGTGCCTGATCTTTACTACCCGCAAGAATCTAAAAAGTAGACACCATTATACCACCGATGAGACAGAGGTATGGAGGAGATGATTAACCTACACAGATTTGCTTAACAGATTTAAACCTAGTTTGTCTTACCTACAATTCAGTGTTCTGTCTTCAGTGACACTTTAACATATAAAACAGAGTTAAGGGAGAATTTGAAAACATCTGGATGACTAGTCTGGAATCTTCAGTAAAGGTGGATGAAAATTATTGACTGAATATAGGACTGTCCATGCCTTACACGCATATAAGTAGCTACTAAAGAGTCAGGTGTAATTGCTTTCCTCTGTGGGCACCAATTAGAAATCTTGAATATTAATAAACTGGCTGATTTGTGAGAAATATCAGTATGTATTTTCTTTCTACATATGCTTTTAAGCACCAAACATTTCATGGGCACTCAATAAATATTAAATATTTAACAGCAGCTAATAAAATGAAATTATGGCAATATATTTTACAATTAACTCATCATAAGATGAAATAAAAAACAAATTTTAGCACTAGACCTGGAAGATGAGCAGATTTAGATAGCCGAATAAGTGAATGAACCCTCTAGGGAGGTAAAAGACCTTAACATGTTGCAGTAGAAAAAGTTAACAGGAGGTTAAAACAAAACAAAAAAATTCCAATCTGAAAAATGAAACTCCTCCTCCTTATTTTCAGATTTGTTATATTCATCTAACATCTAAAATGTAAATTAAGGGATATATTTCTAAGCTGTTGTCATTTCTGCCCCATACTCAAACATGAAGTGAATATATTTCATTATTTATTGGTATTATCTTACTCTAAAAGAACATAAAGTATGTTCCCTTATATTTTTCCCTTACTTATGCCCTCTTTTGCACACAGTCTGAGATTTTCAGAAATGCTAATTGTGATAATAATTTTAAAAGAATGTTAAAAAATGTTAAATTACATTATCCTTTGGCATACAAAACTCAGTGAATGATGAAAATGAGACTCCGAAGTGTATGCAGTTTCAGAGAGCACATTTCTGGAAATTTAAATTAGAGATACAAGCTATTGGGCAGAAATCAGGCTGGAAGCAAGCTCACTTTTTTTTCTTAAGTGAGTGGAGAAAAAATGTTCCATAAAAGAGAGAGAAAACTTGTAAAATGGAGCAATCCATAGGGAAACCTTAATTTAAGCCCCTATTTCTCAATTCTTGGAAGATTAATGAAAAAAGAAGCACTTAAACATACTCTTTGAGGACTCTATCTCCTTTTTCATTTCCACTTTTGGCTTTTTACAATCCCTCTGAGGATAAGAGAGAATGAACTTAAAGTTGCTATTTGGGTGACTCATTCCTTCTCTGTTTCCTTTAAGCTTCTAATAGTCTCTGGAATGCTCCAAAGAAATTAGAACACATTTAACAAGTGCTTTCCTGAAGTTCAGCCACCATTTCCTCTCAAGTCTGTGATTAACCCATTGATGGGTCCACGAAGTCTGTGCAACAGTCCACAAATCCTATGCTGCAGGTCACATGCACTGCTACTCTACCTACCCTAATAGTCATTCCTGACATGGAAAAATATCAAAGCCACAGTAGGTCTCACTGAGTGAATTCACACAATAATAAATCACTTAGATGCGTCAAAAGCCCTCATACAATATTTTAAAATATTTCTTCAGTTTTCATAAACTCACTGTCATTACTACGTGCTTACTTTCTGTCTTACATTCCCACCCACTCTGACATAGAACAACCCCCTACAAATACATTCTTAACTTTCAGGAACCATGCATGGAAGTCACCCCTTTCTGTTTTAATATTTCACAGTTAGATTCTAGTTTAGGATAAGGTTTTCTCTATTTTTATTAGTTTAATAAACATTCAGAAGTTTGTCAGCTTTTAAAATTTTACTCTGCTAGTTTCATGTTTTCTATAAATGTATTGAGGCTTTCACTTCACAGAACAAAGTTGGATAATAAATCTTTATAGTATGTGTATTTAACTAAAATTAAAGCAATTTATCTTAGTATGATGATTCCAAACTCAAAAATATAGAGCTGAAAGTCAACAAAGTACACTGATATAATATTCTCAGGAATACTTCTGCTAGAGTTTCTTTAAATACTCTTGTCATTCATATATTCAAATGTCATAAGCATCCACAACATCAAAACCAATAGCAGCATTTGAGACAAAGTTTTGTATTTTGGAATACATGGATAAAATATCATGATTATGTAAAAAGAATAAAACATGTATAAGGTTAAGTAAGTTTCCAAAGTCTTATTCCCCTTTATTATATAGTGCAGCTATAAAAGAAAATCCTCAAGAGAATTCATATGAACTTATGATAATGAAGCCTGCAGCACGGTTTGTTTTTGTTTTGCCTGTTTTTGCTGATAATGCAATTCAAACTATACCCTACTAATCTTTAGTACAGGAATCAGATAATTCACCTATAAACATGCAGCCATAAAGTGTCATTCTTTAGTCAATACAGACTAAGATCTTTCTCTTTTTCACAGGTTTGGCTCCCCAGCTCATTAGATCATTACCTGATAAACAGGAAAAGGGTAATGAATTGAGAAAATAACTACGTACCTTCAGAGAAAACCTGCCCGATAACAACAATCCATTAGAAAACTGGCAATATCCTCTGATCTATTGCCCGCAAAGCTATGACTTGATGGAGAGTTTCATTCCCTGGGCTCAGTTCTCCAGAAGAAAATCAGCACAATTTAAATATTTCTTGGAATGTGACAGCTCTCTAGATCTCCGGTTGCATTCTGTTCCCTAGGGACGACAATCTGGTGTTCCTGTGTGCATAGAGCAGTGAAGATGAATTGAATACGCTTGAGATAAATTAGGAATGGCTAAGTTAAAACTGTCTCTGCTCCAGACTCTCTCATCTGCAGTCTGTAAGCCTGTTTTTCTGTGAAAAAGCTAGATGGCAGGCTGCCTCAGTAAGTTCTTCCTAAGCGACACAGAGCATTTTCAATGAAGAAAAATTCTCCCATTATCTAAGCTAATGTGACTGCTGCTAAATCTAGTTTTTAAAGTGTCTACTGGCATGGAATTCATTTTCACTATTGCTTTCTTTCAAACTACAGTCTGGAATCCATACTATCCTCATATATACATTTCTATCTGAGAGAAACATGTAAAGTTTTTAGCTAACATATTAAATCATATCCCTTTTTGCAGTTTTAAGAATCATTCATGTATAGGGAATGTCCTCTTTATGTCCTAAAACCACTGTATTGAATTTTATAATATTTAGATGGTTTTGTTTTAAATTACAGTACTGAAGATAGATAAATGTATTTTTATTAACACTTATTACTTGTTGCAATATAGAAGTATATCATTTTTAAACATTACTTAAAATGCAGAAGTTAGATAAAAATAAACAAAGGGAATGTAGATCCTTAATATGTGACCACAGGCATAAATATTGACTTTGAATATCCTCCTAAAAGAAATAACATGTTCCCAATAAAACCAAGTTGCATAAATTATTCCCTTCTAAATAAAAGCAAGTGATTTTTGAATTCTGTTTCAGTTGAATGATATGTTGTGATATGACAATTCCTTGTAAATTAGAAAATTATTTTAGAATTTTAATAATATTCTGGAATGAGAGATAGAACACTTTATTTGGAATATTAGCAACACACAAAACATAAGAGGAAGGATCATTGGAATTTTCAGTTCCATTTCTTTATTTGGAATCTCTGTATGAAACAATATTCATATTTTAAAAAAGCATTTAAAAAGCATCATAATCCATTGATATATGGATGTCTCATAAATGTTGGCTAAACTATAGAACTTCATTTTTCTGTAACTTTCTACATGGCATTCTCTAATGCTCTATGACTAATTATTTGATAGATAAGCAAGTTGTTGCTTCCACAGCAAGAATGGGGTGTACATATATATATAGAAAGGGAGGCAATGACAATATAGTCATCTGCAAACCAACAGAAGAAGTAAATGAACATTTTTATTTTCTCTCCACCCATCCTGTAGCTACAGCTGATCACTTTATTCAGGAAGGTGGAAGGGAGAAGAAACAGGAGGACAAAATAAAACATCACATAGAAAATGCCTCCAAGCCCTTCTCTCTCTCTTCAGAAGTGGAAATTCTGTAGATATTTCTGAGGAGAAAGCATAGGGGAGTTGGAAAGAAGCAGCCTCAGCATCCCAGGTGTTTAGTGCTCAATATGCATAAAACAAATGAAAAAAAGATAAAAGTTTTGTTTGGAGATAAAACTATCTCCAATATTGAAGATATTTTTATATCTCCAAGATTTTTGTATCTCCAAAGATATCTCCAATAACCAATAGTTGATTGAAAATCCAACTACACTGCACAAATGTGCATTGCACATCCCAACTAATGTAATAGATAATTATAGTAATAAAGTAGGCCACGCTTTTAGGAAATTCAGATGTCCCTTTCCACTTAGAAACTGCCCATTTTACTAGCACTATACTGCAGTGATAAATTCAGGGTTATAAACAGTAAAATATGAGTGATGCCTAAATTATTCTTGGAATATTACGAATTGGCTCTTGTAGGAAGTAACATTTAGAAAAGGCCAAGAGAGCCTTGGTTAAAAAGTTACAGAATATTTCCAGGCACTGAGAACAAAGCCCAAAGGGAAATATGCATATCACATTTGGATAAGTGAAACAATTCAGTTTGGCTTGAGTGTAGAGTGAGGTATGAAGGACATGGCAGGAGATGAGTCCTTTATATTATATAAAGGAGTTTGGACTTCTCTTTGATAGTTCCTAAATGGGACGGATAAATAATCAATATATTACAAAAAGATTACTCTCATATCACAGTAGTCAGGTAAAAAGTATTCAGTTCAGTGCAGTTGCTCAGTCATGTCCGACTCTGCAATCACATGGACTGCAGCATTTCAGGCCTCCCTGTCCATCACCAACTCCCAGAGTTTACCCAAACTCATGTCCATCGAGATGGTGATGCCAACTCAATCCAACCATCTCATCCTTCTCCTCCAACCTTCAATCTTTCCCAGCATCAGGGTCTTTTCAAATGAGTCAGTTCTTTGCATCACGTGGCCAAAATATTGGAGTTTCAGCTTCAGCATCAGTCCTTCCCATGAATATTCAGGACTGATTTCCTTTAGGATGGACTGGTTGGATCTCCTTGCAGTCCAAGGGACTCTCAAGAGTCTTCTCCAACACCACAGTTCAAAAGCATCAATTCTTCAGCGCTCAGCTTTTTTCATAGTCCAACTCTCACATCCATACATGACTACTGGAAAAACCATAGCTTTGACTAGAGAGACCTTTGTTGAGAAAGTAACATCTCTGCTTTTTAATAGGCTGTCTAGGTTGGTCATGGAGAAGGCAATGGCACCCCACTCCAGTACTCTTACCTGGAAAATCCCATGGACAGAGGAGCCTGGTAGGCTGCAGTCCATGGGTCGCTGAGGGTCGGACATGACTTAACTTTCATTTTTCACTTTCATGCATTGGAGAAGGAAATGGCAAACCACTCCAGTGTTCTTGCCTGGAGAATCCCAGGGAGTGGGGAGCCTGGTGGGCTGCCATCTATGGGGTCACACAGAGTCGAACACGACTGAAACGACTTAGCAGCAGCAGGTTCGTCATAGGAGTAAGCGTCTGCCAAGGAGTAAGCGTCTTTTAATTTCATGGCTGCAGTCAACATCTGCAGTGATTTTGGAGTCCAAATAAAATAAAGTCTGCCACTGTTTCTCCATCTACTTGCCATGAAGTGATGGGGCCAGACGCCATGATCTTAGTTTCCAAATGTTGAGTTTTAAGCCAACTTTTTCACTCTCCTTCACTTTCATCAGGAGGCTCTTTAGTTCTTCTATTTTTGCCACAGGGGTGCTGTCATCTTTATATCCGAGGTTATTGATATTTCTCCCGGCAATCTTGATTCCAGCTTGTGCTTCTTCCAGTCCAATGTTTCTCATGATGTACTCTGCATGTAAGTTAAATAAGCAAGGTGACAATATGCAGGCTTGATGTACTCTTTTCCCAGTTTGGAACCAGTCTGTTGTTTCAATTTCAGTTCTAACTGTTGCTTCTTGACCTGCATACAGATTTCTCAAGAGGCAGGTCAGGTGGTCTGCTTTTCCCATCTCTTTCAGAATTTTCCACAGGTGGTTGTGATCCACACAGTCAAAGGTTTTGGCATAGTCAGTAAAGTAGATGTTTTTTCTGGAACTCTCTTGCTTTTTTGATGATCCAACGGATATTGGCAGTTTGATTTCTGGTTCCTTTGCCTTTTCTAAATCCAGCTTGAACATCTGGAAGTTCACGGTTCACATACTGTTGAAGTCTGGCTTGGAGAATTTTGAGCATTACTTTGAGCGTCTGAGATGAGTACAAATGTGTGTTAGTTTGAGCATTCTTTGGCATTGCCTTTCTTTGGGATTGGAATGAAACCACACACCTAGTTAGCCAAGCTAGACCCTTAGTGTGTGTGTGCCAAGCTGCTTCAGCTGTGTTCAACTCTTTGTGACCCAATGGACTGTAGTCTGCCAGGCTCCTCTGTCTATGGGATTCTCCAGGCAAGAATACTGGAGTAGCCTGCCATGTCCTCCTCCAGGGTATCTTACATCTTGTGCATTGCGTGGCCTGCACTCGCAGGGGCTTCTTTACCAGTAGCACTACCTGGGAACCCCTTTCTTAGTAGTCAAAGGATTCACCTCCTCTTTCTTTACTTCTAATATCCTGTTTGTATCCAGGAACTAGGATCCCAATAAAAAATGGTTCAAATTGGGAAAGGAGTATATTATGGCTGTATATTGTCATTCTGCACAATTAATCTATATGCAGAGTACATCATGCAAAATACTGGGGTGGATGAAGCTCAAGCTGAAATTAAGTTGCTGGGAGAAATATACATAATCTCAGATATGCAGATGATACCACCATAATGGCAGAAAACAATGAGGAACTAAAAAGCCTCTTGAAGGTGAAATAGGAGAGTGAAAAAGCTTCTTAAACAACAGCATTCAAAAAACTAAGATCATGGCATCTGGTCCTATAACTTCATGGCAAATAGATGTGGAAAAAATGGAAGCAGTGAGATTATTTTCATGGGCTTCAAAATCACTGCACACAGTGACTGCAGCCATGAAATTAAACGATGTTTGCTTCTTGAAAGAAAAACTATGACAAATCTAGACAGCATATTAAAAAGCAGAGACATTACTTTGCCAGCAAAGGTTGGTATTGTGAACGCTATAGTTTTTCCAGTAGTCATGTACAGATAATGAGAGTTTGACCATAAAGAAGGCTGAATGCTGAAGAATTGATGCTTTTGAACTGTGGTGTTGGAGAGGACTCTTGAGAGTCCCTTGAACTGCAAGGAGATCCAACCAGTCAATCCTAAAGGAAATCAGCCCAGAATATTCACTGGAAGGACTGATCCTGAGGCTCTATCTGATGCAAAGAACTGACTCATTTGAAAAGACCCTGATGCTGGGAAAGATTGAAGGCAGGAGGAGAAGGGACAACAGATGATGAGATGGTTGGATAGCATCATCAACTCAGTGGACATGAGTTTGGTTGACTCTGGGAGATGGTAGGAGACAGGGAAACCTGGCATGCTGCAGTCCATGGGGTCATATATTGTCAGACACAACTGAGATACTGAACAACTACAAGAAAGGATCCTGCATGCTCTGTGGCATGGCAAAAAAAAAGTTAAAAAAGATGACACACAAAAAAATGTCTGAGAATAAAAAATAATATATAAAAATAAGCCAGTCACAAAAGGACAAATTCTGAGATTCTTCCTATATGAGGTACTTAAATTAGTCAAATTCATAGAGATACAAAGAAGGATGGTGGTTGTCAGAACTGGATGAGGTAGGAATATTACTATAATGAGTATGGAGCTTCATTGTGAAGATTAAGAAGTTCTGGAGATGAATATATTACTCTTTATCTTAAAATAATGGAATAAAGACATTAATTTTCTTGGGTTAATAATGCAGATATCTAAACACAAACATAAGTTGTATTGCTTCTTAGAAAAGAATGGTAGAAAAATCTGAATACAAATATTAAGAAGAATAAAATACATAAATCCACCATTGTTAACATTTTAAGATCTATCTTTCCTTCCAATCTCTCTCTATTGAGAAAAACATATGTATGAAATATGTATACACATATAAGGATTTATATATACATACATTTATAAATTCCTTTGTATGGTGGCTCAGAGGTTAAAGCATCTGCCTGCAATACGGGAGACCTGGGCTTGATCCTTGGTTCTGGAAGATCCCCTGGAGAAGGAAATGGCAATCCACTCCAGTATTCTTGACTGGAGAATCCCATGAACAGAGGAGCTTGGTGGCTACAGTCCATGGGGTCGCAAAGAGTCAGACATGACTGAGCGACTTCACTCACTCACTTTGTATACATATAAAAGTTCTTTGTATGTACAAGGAGCATATGCATACACACAGAATCTCAGCTGTTCAAGATGAAATGAGTTCTAGAGATTGATCACTCAACTATCTGAATGTATGTAACACTACTGAAGTATACTCTAAAAATGACTAAGGTGGTAATTTTATGTTGTTGCAATTTAAAAATAATAATAAATACATTTTAAAGAATGTTTTCTGTGGAAATATGAATTTTAAAAATTATTACAAAAATATGTGATATTTAAAAAACAAGAGTCAATTCATATTAACACTATAAATTATAATCTATATGAAAGAAATTTAATTCAGCTATTTCCTACAAGTAAGCATCTTTTTCTTTTGTAAATTCAAATTTTACCAAGTAAAAATTAGTTAACTTTTATTAATTTTTTTTTTATTCAAAGTAAAATGTTCTTGACAATTATATTAAATTTGGCAGTATGTTATGTTATACATTATAACCTGGACTGAAGAGCATAAATTCAAGTATGTGGAGTATTCAAGAAAGCTGAAATATGAATATTTCAAAGACCCCATCAAGAGATCCAATGATAGAAACCTCACAAGTAGCTTAAGGCAAAAGACATGGGAGATGTCTTAAGTTTCTTTAAACATGTGAACCCTGACTTTGAAAAAAAAATTTCAATAGGATTAGCAAACCATATTTTGTTTCTTCAAAAATAAATGAGTTTCTCATTTATTCTTTATAATCAAACACTAAAGAGCTTCAGCCCAGTTTCCTAGTCAAAAGTTATTACTGATTTCCATGAAAATAGAGTACTTATAAATGACTTGAGAAAAATGTAATACTAATCCTATTAGGACTGACATCTCTGATTCAAGGAAATTCAATTTTATTATAAACAATAAACTGTTCTGTCAGAAAATATTATTTTAAAATTGTTAAACTACTTGAAAGCATTTTTAAATCAGTGTTAAATATTTTATAAGGTAAGTAAAACACAACTTAAGAGTTCATTTAGACTGCACTGAGAAATAATACTCCTTTGCAGGTACCCAAGCTTTAATAAAGCACCAAATAAAAAATAAACAACATAATTCTTCAATTAAAATAAATGTATATAGGAAATTGTGGCAATCAATTTCCAATCCAAATGATCTGAGTTGGTTCTAGCCTTCAGAATTGCTGTCTGCTATATATGTCATATAGGAACACTTTGATATATTTCTGCGTACAAATAAATTACTTGAAATAGTTTATATATCAATAAGGCTTTTGTTAGATGAAAGCTTTAAAATCAATTATGAAAGATATTCAGCTACATTTTTAACTCTAAAGTGACAATTACAACATATGTCATCAGATTTGTTGTCAAAACAGTGAACACTCTACTGTAAACCTTTAAAAATGTAATATTTTTATGATCTATGTTCTTTTATGATTCAAAAAGTATTTGAATCAATTTTCAAAGTTAAAATAATATAATGTATAACAGAGAACTATGAACTTCAGGCAGACAAAATAATACAATTTCAAATAAAAGTATGTCAAGGCCATACTCAAGGCCAAAAGACTTGGAATGATGTCTTGTTATTATAAGCAGAAAATTTGGGAAATATGCAAAAGTTTATTTTTCTATGGAGAGTGGAGAAAATATTAAAAATTATACACCAATAGCCAACTTTATTGGATCTTCTCCCAGACTGGTGAGAAAGCTAAGTGTGATAATAGAAAGCAATATATTCTGCCCTCTTGAGAAATAACTGTACGAAGGATTTCTAGACAACTATTTCATAGTATTTTCTAACATTTTGGCATATTTGTAAGGCTCCAGTGAAATATAGGACATGTGATATCTTTTGTGGGGTGTAACTTAAAACAGCATACATTTAAATTTACGAAAGAACTGTAGAGGTCATGTACTTCAAACCCTTTTTCTTTATTTCCTAGTTTGTTTTCTTCTCTGAATTCAGCGATTATTTTTAGTTCAATACTCATCCCACCATATCATACTATGCCTTCATCTATGAAAAACCTGGAAATATTAATATATTTACTTAGTATTTTCCAGCCAAGCAAAAATTTTAGTAATTATACTGAATCATTGTGTAAGGCAATCCAGGTGATAAAGTAAGAAAAATACTATGCCTATAAAAAGGTGAAAGTGTTAGTCATTCAGCCATGTCCAACTCTTCAGGACCCCATTGACTGCAGCCTGCCAGGCTCCGATATCCATGGAATTCTCCAGGCAAGAATACTGGAGTAGGAAGCCATTTCCTTCTCCAGGGGATCATCTGTACCCTGGAGCCGAACCTGGCTCTCTTGCATTGAAGGTAGATTCTTTACCATCTGAGCCACCAGAGAAGGTCCATTCCTCTAAGACCATAGAACAAATCAGTAGGAATGCTTAAAACTGATCAAAATAGACAAAAAAAAAAAAAAATGTACACAAGGCAAAACATGATACGACATAAGAGAGTTATAAACAAAGAACACCTGTGACTCTACTTGTGTTTGGTAAATCAGCCCATTTGTATCCTTTTTTAGATTTCATGTATAAGCAATATCATATTTGTCTTTCTGTGTCCAACTTATTTCACTCAGTATGACAACTCTAGGTCCATCCGTAATGCTGCAAATGGCATTATTTTATTCTTTTTTATTGCTCAGTTATAGTCCATTGTATATATGTACCACATCTTTATCCATTCCTCTGTTGGACATTCAGGTTGCTTACACATATTGGCTATTGTAAATAGTACTGCAGTGAACACTGAGTTACATATATCTTTTTGAATTATGGTTTTCTCTGGATGTATGCCTAGGAATGGGATTGCTGGGTCATGTGGTAGTTCTGTTTTTAGTTTTTTAAGGAGGCTCCATATTGTTTCTATAGTGGCTATACCAATTTACATTCCCACAAATGACTTTATTTACAAAAAAATCTGGGAGACTGGGGTTGACATATACACACTCTACTATATATAAAATGCATAACTAATTATCTGTAATGACCTATATGGGAAAGAACCTAAACAACAAAAAAGAGTGAATATATATATATGAATATGCATAACTGATTCACTTTGCTGTACATCTAAAAATAACACATTTTGAATTGACTATAATATTAAAAAAAAGAAGAAAAAATAATAAAATGAGGACCTCAGACCAAAAAACAACCCAAAAAAAGTCCCATTTTTTATCCAAGTCTTCTGAAAATAAAATCCCTAATTTGCTGCTTGTCTGAAAATGAAAAATAAAATACACAAAGAACAATTAAGAATTGATGGCAAGGATTTGGTAGTCACCAAATATATTTTGAAGAACCAAATCTGATAAGAAATTAGAATTACTTCATAACAATAGATAGTTATATTCTACTTAAAAGAGCAAGGTCAAATCTATTCTTCAGCACCAGTAGAGTGAAGAAACACTGTATATTAGGAAAAATCTTATTCAGTCTCTTGAAAATAGCCAATGTAAAACACACAATGGCATGGCAACTATTAAAATGTTTCTAGTTCTCCAGCATATTTTCAAAATCCAACAGCCGGTGAACAATATAAAAAGGCCTTTAGAAAGCTATACGAAAGTTCTCAAATGTGGGAGCTATCTCTAGAAATTAGACAACTGGATATGCCAGTGACTGCATGCAACACTTTGCAACTTCACAACAGTATCAACTTTGAATTACATAGTTGGTTTAATGAAATATGCCAAAACTAGAATCATCATGGCAATTTTAAAAGCTATCTATGGAGAACAGTGTGGAGATTCCTTAAAAAACTGGAAATAGAACTGCCTTATGATCCAGCAATCCCACTGCTGGGCATACACACTGAGGAAACCAGAAGGGAAAGAGACACATGTACCCCAATGTTCATCACAGCACTGTTTATAATAGCCAGGACATGGAAGCAACCTAGATGTCCATCAGCAGATGAATGGATAAGAAAGCTCTGGTACATATACACAATGGACTATTACTCAGCCATTAAAAAGAATACATTTGAATCAGTTCTAATGAGGTGGATGAAACTGGAGCCTATTATACAGAGTGAAGTAAGCCAGAAAGAAAAACACCAATACAGTATAATAACGCATATATATGGAATTTAGAATGATGGTAACAATAACCCTATGTACGAGACAGCAAAAGAGACACTGATGTATAGAATAGTCTTATGGACTCTGTTGGAGAGGGAGAGGGTGGGAAGATTTTGGAGAATGGCATTAAAACATGTATAATATCATGTATGAAACGAGTTGCCAGTCCAGGTTTGATGCATGATACTGGATGCTTGGGGCTAGTGCACTGGGATAACCCAGAGAGAGGGTATGGGGAGGGAGGAGGGAGGAGGATTCAGGATGGGGAACACAGGTATACCTGTGGCGGATTCATTTCGATATTTGGCAAAACCAATACAATATTGTAAAGTTTAAAAATAAAATAAAATTAAAAAAAAAAAGCTATCTAATGAAAAAGAGTACATGGCATACAAGGAGTTTATGCTCTCTAGATTCTTCATTTTAACTATGAGTACACTACCAAGTTATCATTCTAAATGTTTTAATATGTTTACAGGTAGTTTCAATTATTATCCCAATAATTCCAAATTCAATTTTATTGGCAATATACACTAAACCTATTATTAGTTGAAATTTTCCAAAATACCCTTATTAACATTGTTCTCTCAAGAAATAAATACTTGTTATCTTTAAAAATTAAATAAATATGATGTAGCCATAATAAAAAAAATTGGGAAGGTACGCCACATTCAAAGCCACCTTACAGATATCTAGAATGCTTAATTTGTTACTAATATATGCAAAATATTCAAAATATTAAAACTATAAGGCTACTTCCTAATTTTATTAAAAAGATGATTCTAAATATACATAATATAACATTATATACTTCATATTTTAGAAAAGTTCTAAATTTTCAGAAAAATTGTAAAGATTTTATTTTATTATTTTTTTAGCATGTCTAAATTTTATTTTTAAACTTTACATAATTTGTATTAGTTTTGCCAAATATCAAAATGAATCCATCACAGGTATACATGTGCTCCCCATCCTGAACCCTCCTCCCTCCTCCCTCCCCATACCATCCCTCTGGGTCGTCCCAGTGCACTAGCCCCAAGCATCCAGTATCGTGCATCGAACCTGGACTGGCATCTTGTTTCATACATGATATTTTACATGTTTCAATGCCATTCTCCCAAATCTTCCCACCCTCTCCCTCTCCCACAGAGTCCATAAGACTGTTCCATACATCAGTGTCACTTTTGCTGTCTCGTACACAGGGTTACTGTTATCATCTTTCTAAATTCCATATATATGCGTTAGTATACTGTATTTATGTTTTTCCTTCTGGCTTACTTCACTCTGTATAATAGGCTCCAGTTTCATCCACCTCATTAGAACTGATTCAAATGTATTCTTTTTAATGGCTGAGTAATAGTCCATTGTGTATATGTACCACAGCTTTCTTTATCCATTCATCTGCTGATGGACATCTAGGTTGCTTCCATGTCCTGGCTATTATAAACAGTGCTGCGATGAACATTGGGGTACACGTGTCTCTTTCCCTTCTGGTTTCCTCAGGTGTATGCCCAGCAGTGGGATTGCTGGACCATAAGGCAGTTTTATTTCCAGTTTTTTAAGGAATCTCCACACTGTTCTCCATAGTGGCTGTACTAGTTTGCATTCCCACCAACAGTGTAAGAGGGTTCCCTTTCCTCCACACCCTCTCCAACATTTATTATTTGTAGACTTTTGGATCGCAGCCATTCTGACTGGTGTGAAATGGTACCTCATAGTGGTCTTGATTTGCATTTCTCTGATAATGAGTGATGTTGAGCATCTTTTCATGTGTTTGTTAGCCATCTGTATGTCTTCTTTGGATAAATGTCTATTTAGTTCTTTGGCCCATTTTTTGATTGGGTCATTTATTTTTCTGGAGTTGAGCTGGAGGAGTTGTTTGTATATTTTTGAGATTAGTTGTTTGTCAGTTGCTTCATTTGCTATTATTTTCTCCCATTCTGAAGGCTGTCTTTTCACCTTGCTGATAGTTTCCTTTGATGGGCAGAAGCTTTTAAGGTTAATTAGGTCCCATTTGTTTATTTTTGCTTTTATTTTCGATATTCTGGGAGGTGGGTCATAGAGGATCCTGCTGTGATGTATGTCAGAGAGTGTTTTGCCTATGTTCTCTTCTAGGAGTTTTATAGTTTCTGGTCTTATGTTTAGATCTTTAATCCATTTTGAGTTTATTTTTGTGTATGGTGTTAGAAAGTGTTCTAGTTTCATTCTTTTACAAGTGGTTGACCAGTTTTCCCAGCACCGCTTGTTAAAGAGATAGTCTTTAATCCATTGTATATTCTTGCCTCCTTTGTCAAAGATAAGGTGTCCATATGTGCATGGATTTATCTCTGGGCTTTCTATTTTGTTCCATTGATCTATATTTCTGTCTTTGTGCCAGTACGATACTGTCTTGATAACTGTGGCTTTGTAGTAAAGCCTGAAGTCAGGTAGGTTGATTCCTCCAGTTCCATTCTTCTTTCTCAAGATCGCTTTGGCTATTCGAGGTTTTTTGTTTTTCCATACAAATTGTGAAATTATTTGTTCTAGCTCTGTGAAGAATACTGTTGGTAGCTTGATAGGGATTGCATTGAATCTATAGATTGCTTTGGGTAGTATACTCATTTTCACTATATTGATTCTTCCAATCCATGAACATGGTATATTTCTCCATCTATTAGTGTCCTCTTTGATTTCTTTCACCAGTGTTTTATAGTTTTCTATATATAGGTCTTTAGTTTCTTTAGGTAGATATATTCCTAAGTATTTTATTCTTTCTGTTGCAATGGTGAATGGAATTGTTTCCTTCATTTCTCTTTCTGTTTTCTCATTATTAGTGTATAGGAATGCAAGGGATTTCTGTGTGTTGATTTTATATCCTGCAACTTTACTATAGTCATTGATTAGTTCTAGTAATTTTCTGGTGGAGTCTTTAGGGTTTTCTATGTAGAGGATCATGTCATCTGCAAATAGTGAGAGTTTTACCTCTTCTTTTCCAATTTGGATTCCTTTTATTTCTTTTTCTGCTCTGATTGCTGTGGCCAAAACTTGCAAAACTATGTTGAATAGTAATGGTGAAAGTGGGCACCCTTGTCTTGTTCCCGACTTTAGAGGAAATGTTTTCAATTTTTCACCATTGAGGATAATGTTTGCTGTGGGTTTGTCATATATAGCTTTTATTATGTTGAGGTATGTTCCTTCTTTTCCTGCTTTCTGGAGAGTTTTTATCATAAATGGGTGTTGATTTTTGTCAAAGGCTTTCTCTGCATCTATTGAGATAATCATATGGTTTTTATTTTTCAATTTGTTAATGTGGTGTATTACATTGATTGATTTGCAGATATTGAAGAATCCTTGCATCCCTGGGATAAAGCCCACTTGATCATGATGTATGATCTTTTTAATGTGTTGTTGGATTCTGGTTGCTAGAATTTTGTTAAGGATTTTTGCATCTATGTTCATCAGTGATATTGGCCTGTAGTTTTCTTTTTTTGTGGCATCTTTGTCAGGTTTTGGTATTAGGGTGATGGTGGCCTCATAGAATGAGTTTGGAAGTTTACCTTCCTCTGCAATTTTCTGGAAGAGTTTGAGCAGGATAGGTGTTAGCTCTTCTCTAAATTTTTGGTAGAATTCAGCTGTGAAGCCGTCTGGACCTCGGCTTTTGTTTGCTGGAAGATTTTTGATTACAGTTTCAATTTCCATGCTTGTGATGGGTCTGTTAAGATTTACTATTTCTTCCTGGTTCAGTTTTGGAAAGTTGTACTTTTCTAAGAATTTGTCCATTTCTTCCACGTTGTCCATTTTATTGGCATATAATTGTTGATAGTAGTCTCTTATGATCCTTTGTATTTCTGTGTTGTCTGTTGTGATCTCTCCATTTTCGTTTCTAATTTTGTTGATTTGATTTTTCTCCCTTTGTTTCTTGATGAGTCTGGCTAATGGTTTGTCAATTTTATTTCCTTTCAAAGAACCAGCTTTTGGTTTTGTTGATTTTTGCTATGGTCTCTTGTTTCTTTTGCATTTATTTCTGCTCTAATTTTTAAGATTTCTTTCCTTCTACTAACCCTGGGGTTCTTCATTTCTTCCTTTTCTAGTTGCTTTAGGTGTAGAGTTAGGTTATTTATTTTACTTTTTTCTTGTTTCTTGAGGTGTGCCTGTATTGCTATGAACTTTCCCCTTAGGACTGCTTTTACCGTGTCCCACAGGTTTTGGGTTGTTGTGTTTTCATTTTCATTCGTTTCTATGCAAATTTTGATTTCTTTTTTGATTTCTTCTGTGATTTGTTGGTTATTCAGCAGCGTGTTGTTCAGCCTCCATATGTTGGAATTTTTTATCGTTTTTCTCCTGTAATTGAGATCTAATCTTACTGCATTGTGGTCAGAAAAGATGCTTGGGATGATTTCTATTTTTTTGAATTTACCAAGGCTAGCTTTATGGCCCAGGATGTGATCTATCCTGGAGAAGGTTCCATGTGCGCTTGAGAAAAAGGTGAAATTCATTGTTTGGGGATGAAATGTCCTATAGATATCAATTAGGTCTAACTGGTCTATTGTATCATTTAAAGTTTGTGTTTCCTTGTTAATTTTCTGTTTAGTTGATCTATCCATAGGTGTGAGTGGGGTATTAAAGTCTCCCACTATTATTGTGTTATTGTTAATTTCTCCTTTCATACTTGTTAGCATTTGTCTTACATACTGTGGTGCTCCCGTGTTGGGTGCATATATATTTATAATTGTTATATCTTCTTATTGGATTGATCCTTTGATCATTATGTAGTGACCTTCTTTGTCTCTCTTCACAGCCTTTGTTTTAAAGTCTATTTTATCTGATATGAGTATTGCTACTCCTGCTTTCTTTTGGTCCCTATTTGCATGGAAAATCTTTTTCCAGCCCTTCACTTTCAGTCTGTATGTGTCCCCTGTTTTGAGGTGGGTCTCTTGTAGACAACATATGTAGGGTTCTTGTTTTTGCATCCATTCAGCCAGTCTTTGTCTTTTGGTTGGGGCATTCAACCCATTTACGTTTAAGGTAATTACTGATAAGTATGATCCCGTTGCCATTTACTTTATTGTTTGGGGTTCGAACTTATACACCGTTTTTGTGTTTCCTGTCTAGAGAATATCCTTTAGTATTTGTTGGAGAGCTGGTTTGGTGGTGCAGAATTCTCTCAGCTTTTGCTTGTCTGAAAAGCTTTTGATTTCTCCTTCATACTTGAATGAAATCCTTGCTGGGTACAATAATCTGGGCTGTAGGTTATTTTCTTTCATCATTTTAAGTATGTCTTGCCATTCCCTCCTGGCTTGAAGAGTTTCTATTGAAAGATCAGCTGTTATCCTTATGGGAATTCCCTTGTGTGTTATTTGTTGTTTTTCCCTTGCTGCTTTTAATATTTGTTCCTTGTGTTTGATCTTTGTTAATTTGATTAATATGTGTCTTGGGGTGTTTCATCTTGGGTTTATCCTGTTTGGGACTCTCTGGGTCTCTTGGACTTGGGTGATCATTTCCTTCCCCATTTTAGGGAAGTTTTCAACTATTATCTCCTCAAGTATTTTCTCATGGTCTTTCTTTTTGTCTTCTTCTTCTGGGACCCCTATGATTCGAATGTTGTAGCATTTAATATTGTCCTGGAGGTCTCTGAGATTGTCCTCATTTCTTTTAATTCGTTTTTCTTTTATCCTCTCTGATTCATTTATTTCTACCATTCTATCTTCTAATTCACTAATCCTATCTTCTGCCTCTGTTATTCTACTATTTGTTGCCTCCAGACTGTTTTTAATTTCATTTATTGCATTATTCACTTTATACTATCTTTTATTTCTTCTAGGTCCTTGTTAAACCTTTCTTGCATCTTCTCAGTCTTAGTCTCCAAGCTATTTATCTGTGATTCCATTTTGATTTCAAGATTTTGGATCAATTTCACTATCATTATTCGGAATTCTTTATCAGGTAGATTCCCTATCTCTTCCTCTTTGGTTTGGTTTGGTGGGCTTTTATCTTGTTCCTTTATCTGCTGGGTATTCCTCTGTCTCTTCATCTTGTTTAAATTGCTGAGTTTGGGGTGTCCTTTCTATATTCTGGCAGTTTGTGGAGTTCTTTTTATTGTGGCTTTTCCTCGCTGTGTGTGGGTTTGTACAGGTGGCTTGTCAAGGTTTCCTGGTTAGGGAAGCTTGTGTCGGTGTTCTGGTGGGTGTCCAGTAATGAGTTATGAGATTACTATGGTTTTGGGGTGACTTTGGGCAGCTTGTATCTTGAAGCTCAGGGCTGTGCTCCTTTGTTGCTGAAGAATTTGCTTGGTATGTCTTCCCTGGAACTTGTTAGCCCTTGTGTGGTGCTTGGTTTCAGTGTCGGTTTGGAGGCGTTTGATGAGCTCCTGTCAATTAATGTTCCTTGGAGTCAGGAGTTCCCTGGAGTCAGGGTTTGGACTTAAGCCTCCTGCTTCCAGTTATCGGTCTTATTTTTACAGTAGTTTCAAAACTTCTTCTATACAGCACCATTGATAAAACATCTACTTTAAAGATGAAAAGTTTCTCTACTGTGAGGGTCACTCAGAGAGGTTCACAGCGTTACATGGAGAAGAGAAGAGGGAGGAGGGAGTTAGAGGTGACCCAATTGAGATGAGGTGGAATCAATAGTGGAGAGAGTGGGGTAGCCAGTAGTCACTTCCTTATGTGCACTCCACAACTGGACCAGTCAGAGATGTTCACAGAGTTATACAGAGAAGAGAAGAAGGAGGAAGGAGACAGAGGTGGCCAGAGGGATAAAAGGGGGGAATGAAAAGGATGGAGACAGATCCAGCCAGTAATCAGTTCCCTAAGTGTTCTCCACCATCTGGAACACACATAAATTCACAGAGTTGGGTAGAGTGGAGAGGGGTTAGGGAGGAGACACAGGCGACCTGGTGGAGAAAAAGGAGAGTCCAAAGGGAGAGAGAGCAGTCAAGCCAGTAATCTCGCTCCGTAGTGAAAAATGGGTCCTGAACAATGGGTTCTTAAAGGTACAAAATTGGTAACAAATACATAAAAGCAAAAATTAAAAATCTAGAGTAGAGTTTGGAGTTTCAAAAATACGATGCTAAAGAAAAGAAGAAGGAAAATAAAGAGAGAAAAAACGAGCAAAGAAAAACAAACAAGGTCGCGAAAATTATAAAGAAAATACAGGTACAAAATTGATAACTAATACCAAAAAGCAAAAATTAAAAATCTAGAGTAGAGTTTGGAATTTCAAAATTACAATGTTAAAAAAAAGGAAGAAGAAACATAAAGAGAGAAAACAAACAACAAAAACAATGTCGCAAAAATTATAAAGAAAATACAGGTACAAATTTGATATAAAATACCAAAAAGCATAAATTAAAAATCTAGAGTAGAGTTTGGAATTTCCGATATACAATGTTATATGAAAGAAGAAGAGAATGAAACAGAAAAAAAAAAAGTCACAGAAATTATTAAAAAAAACTGTAGGTACAAAATTGATAACATATACCAAAAAGCTAAAATTAAAAAACTAGAGTAGAGTTTGGAATTTCAAAAATACAATGTTAAAGAAAAGAAGAAGAAGAAGAAAAAAAAAAAGGTCAAAAAATTATAAAATATATATATTAAGTTTGCTGAAGAAGAAAAAAAATAGGGTCTTTTTTTTTTTTTTTTTTGCAAAGTAATAGGTTATAAAAGTGAAAATTAAAGGAACAATAGAGGACTTAAAAAAATTTTTTTTTAATTAAAAAAAAAAAGAAAGAAAGAAAGAATGATCGTAAAAATAGTAAAAATATATCTAGGACTTTCTCTGGTTTTGTTGTATGGTGGGTTCAGTTCATTTTTGGCTAGTTCCTTGGTCCGACTTATATTTCTGAAGATCTATAGGCCCCTTCCTATGTAGTCCGTAGTAACCACGGGGTTTTAATCTATTGCCTGTAGCTTCCAAGGCGTTTCCCTCTGTTATAACTTCTTCTGTTTGCTGGTCTCTTCAGTGTCTGGCTTCCGCCCTGACACAAAGGGGATGGTGGGGGAAACTTTTTTTTTTTTTTTTTTAGGCTCACTTGTTCAGTCGCGCTGTGGGGAGGGAGGGAGGGATGCTGCAAACAAATAACACTGGCGTGCGCTCGCAGTGCCTCAGCCACACTGGGTCTGCCCCTGCTCACGGCGCGTGTAGCCTCCCTGCCCTCACTGCTCGGGCTCTAGGTTGTTCCGCCAAGAACAATCCGAGGCCGGCCCTGGGCTGCATGTACCTCCCAGGTCCAAGCCACTCAGGTTCAGGCACTCGGGTAGTCCTCAGAGGCGCAGACTCAGTTGGGCCTGCATTTTGTGCTCTTCCCAGGTCCGAGCAGCTCAGGTGATGAGGTGTTTGGCGAATGCCAATGCTGCGACTTATCGCCTCCCCGCCACTCAGTTATCTGGGTGTAAAACCGGCGCACCTTCTCAGGCAGATGTTGACCATCCAGACCCCCAAGAAGTTTTAGTTAGCAAAGAAGCCTGCTTACAGTTTTATAGATAATGTCTCTCTGGGGCTGCGATTGCCCCCTTCCGGCTCTGGCTGCCTGTTACCAGAGGGGGAAGGTCTGCAGCCGGCTATCTCTGTTCAGTCCTTTGTTCCGTGTGCGGGCCTGGCGGTGTCTTAGGTTGGGGCTGGCTTTTCGCGTGGTAGATATCCCACAGTCTGGTTTGCTAGCCCAAATTATTTTGCTCAGATAGTGCTCAGGGTATTCAGGCCAGATTCTTACTCTCAGCGATGCATCCCGCGCTGCACCTCCCTGCCCAGCCCCCGCTTGCTAATGGCGTGTGCAGGCGTCTGCGCTGCTTCTCCGCTGGGGGAGTTACCGTAGGGCTCGCAATCTGCGAGTTTTAATTGTTTATTTTTTCTCCCTTTTATGTTGCCCTCTGTGCTTCCAAAGCTCGGCACAGATTCGGCAGTGAGAAGGTTTCCTGGTGTTTGGAAACTTCTCTCTTTTTAAGACTCCCTTCCCGGGACGGAACTCCGTCCCTCCCTCTTTGTCTCTTTTTTTTTTGTCTTTTATATTTTTTTCCTACCTCCTTTCGAAGAGTTGGGTTGCTTTTCTGGGTGCCTGATGTCCTCTGCCGGCATTCAGAAGTTGTTTTGTGGAATTTACTCGATGTTTAAATGCTCTTTTGATGAATTTGTGGGGGAGAAAGTGTTCTCCCCGTCCTACTCCTCCGCCATCTTGGCTCCTCCCTCAGAAAAATTGTAAAGGTTTTAGTTTCCATATACCTTCTCAACTAATTTCACTATAATTAAAATCTTAAATTAATATGGTATGATCTTCAAAATTAAGGAACCAATATTGATACATTAACTAAATTGTATAATCTATTCAGATTTCTTTCATTTTTAAACTAATTTTTTTTTTCCTGAAACACCACACTTCACATGTTTTTTTGTGTCTCTTTAGGCTTCTTTTGTTTGTGACAGTTTCTCCTATTTTCTTTGATTTTGATGATCTTAAGGGTTTTGAGGAATACTGGTCAGATATTTTGAACAATGTCCTTCAATTGGGATTTGTCTAATGTTTTTTCTCATGATATGTCTTGGCTTATGGGTTTTTCATACCAAGAGTGCACAGGATAGACATGACTTGTCACTGTTGATGTTGAATTTGATTAGTTGGCAGAAATAGTGTTAGTCAAGTTTCTCCACTATAGAGTTAATTTTTTAATAATGCTTCTTCTCATATTGACCTCTTTGGAATGAAGTTACTATAGTCAGCTCATTTTTAGGGAATGAGGCATTACTCTTCCCTAGCTTGAAATTAGAGTACACAAATTATCTGGAAATTTTCTGTTTATTTAGCTGTCTCCATTTTTTTAGCTAATCATTTTTATCAGTATAGACTCAAACACTTGTTTTAAGGTTTGGGCTATAATCCAATACTACTTTATTTTGTTGATCAAACTGTCCAGCTTTGAACATTGGGAACATTTTAGTAGGCCTTCTGTGTCCTGTCATACTCCCATTGTGAGGGTTTTTTTGAGAACTTATTTTTTGCAAATATAAAATGCCCTAGATTAATTTACATATTTCCTATTCCATCCTACAGTCAGCCATTTACCCAAGGATTGCTGGTTCTGTTTATTGAGATTGTTATTAAGAAACCAATATCTAGATTCTAAGGGTGCTCACTGTTACTGGGGTTTTCTTGTTTCTTAGCTCCCTGAGCTGGTAGAGCAAGGAAATATATGCATGTCTACTAATCCATGTATAAGCAAATACTGATAAATATTTCTATATGTAACAATCTATATTTGCTATAGATGACTTTACACTGATTCCTTCCTCTCTCTATGACCTTAGTCTATCACACTTCCACCTGCTCCAAGTACTGAAATCTTTGCTTATCTGTCAACTCCAAATACAGTCATGATAATTTTGGTACCTATCATAAGTCAGCTATATACTAAATTGTTTAGATTCATTACACATGAGTAGTGGTATCAGAATTATTAACATGCACTCCCTATAGAAACAAATGTATTATCTAAAGTACAGTTGCTGCTGCTAAGTCACTTCAGTCATGTCCGACTCTGTGTGACCCCATAGACGTCAGTCAGCCCACGAGGCTCCCCCATCCCTGGGATTCTCCAGGCAAGAACACTGGAGTGGGTTGCCATTTCTTTCTCCAATGCAGGAAAGTGCTCCAAAAGTACAGTGCTTATACACAAATTCTAATCACCTCTGAAGTTACTTCGGTCAGCATCTTTTTCCTCCCCCTCTCTTTCTGTGAGACTGTTACATGCTTTTGTAATGAGTTAGAGTGTTTATCCGGAGAAGGCAATGGCACCCCACTCCACTACTCTTGCCTGGAAAATTCCATGGATGGAGGAGCCTGGTAGGCTGCAGTCCATGGGGTCGCTAAGAGTCGGACACGACTGAGTGACTTCACTTTCACTTTCACTTTCATGCATTGGAGAAGGAAATGGCAACCCACTCCAGTGTTCTTGCCTGGAGAATCCCAGGGACGGGGGAGCCTGGCGGGCTGCCGTCTATGGGGTCACACAGAGTCGGACATGACTGAAGTGACTTAGCAGCAGTAGAGTGTTTATAACTTTCTCAATCCATCCTGAGATGCTTGACCTTCCTCACAAATTTTATATTTGCATATATTAGGCTTCACTCTGTGTAGTAAATTTCTATGTTCTTTGGAAATGTATAGTAACATGTATCCACCATTAACTACTTATAAAAAATAGTTTAACAGTCCAGAAATAACACTGCTGCATCTCTTCAACTCTACAATTCCTCTTGAGAACCAAGAAACTATGCTGTTTCTATAGTCTATAATTTTGCCTTTCCCAAAATATCAAATTAGAAACCTATAGCATACATCCTTCTGTTACTAGCACATTTCATTTTGCAGTATGCTTCTAAAATTCAGTAATTTCTTTTCATGGTTTAACAGTTTATTCCTTTCTATTGAGAATAATATTTCAATATATTGAGGCACTCACAATATGTCTATCCATTCAATACCTATTAGAGGACATATTCGTTGCTTCCAGTTTGTGTTGATTATGAATAAAACTTCTATAAATATTTATGTAATAGTTTTCTTGGGACATAATTTTTCAAATCAGTTAGCTAAATACCAAGAAGTATGATTGATGGATTATATAATAAAATTATGCTTAGCTTTGTAAGAAACTGTAGTACAGTCTTCCAAAGTAGCCACTAGAAATGAAAGAACGAATTTTTGCTGTTTACACCCTCATTAGCATTTTTAAATTTTTTGAAATTTAGCCATTCTAGTATTTGTGTGTTAGTACCTCATTGTTGCTTTAATTGGCAATGCCCTAATGACAAACGATAGTAAGCATTTTTCTAATGTGCTTGTTCACCATCTGTATATCTTCTTTACTAAAGATGTCCATTCAGATCTTCTGCCCATTTTTAAATCGGGCTGTTTATTTTCTTACTGTGGATTTTTAGGACTTCTTTACATATTTTGGCTAAAAATTATCAGATATGTGTTTTGAAAATGTTTTCTCCCAATGTTTGCTTTGTTGCTTTATTATTATAACAGTGTATTCCTCAGAGCATATATGTATTTAATGTTAATAAATAACAGCATCATTTATTCATAACCACAGATTATGCTTTGGTGTTATAAGCTAAAATCTCATTGATTGATCTGTATATATTTTATCTTGTAGGTTATCTTTTTCTTGCCTTTTAGCATGCCTTGTAATATTTGGTAAAATACCATTATGATATAAGGGGGTAATAGGAAGTGGGGCGATTAGGTTAATATCAAGTTCTGTATTTCTCTAGTCCTGTAAAGTCTCAAGAGAATTTTTATTGGCTCTTCACCGTAAGATCCTGGTGGAGCACCTGAGAGAAAAAGCTATAAGCACTGCTTCCAAAGCTGTAGTCCCATGCGTTTCTCACAACTCAAGCTTGTTTACCTTCAGCCTCCAATAGCTCACCAAAATTGCCATCTACATGTTCCTACCACGTATAGCTCCAAAGGGAAGTTCACCTTGGCTGTGATCTCAACATTTACTCTCTTTCCACATTTCAGGGTGGTGGTGTGTCCTACAATTTCATTTATCAGAAGATTCAATGAAAGTTCTTCTTTCGCATTTTGTTCAGTTTTTGTTGTTGTTTTAAGGACAGGGGTGACAACTTTTAAGATCTTTTCTTGCATGTTTGAGCTGAAACTGTAAGTCCTTCTGTTTTATTTTTTTTAATCACTAAATAAATGCTTTAAATCATTAAATACATGCTTTAGATTTCAGATTATAGAATTGTTGCTAGAATGCAATATCAGAATAAAATCTCTCTGTATTGAGATTTTAAAAATTTATGACGGAATAAAAAGCAAATGAGTAATAAAAGGTGAAATAATAAGAAACGGAATGGTTACAAATTCTAAGAATGTGATTTGAATTTAAAGAAATTATATATGGTAATAATTTTTCTATGCAAGATAACTCACCCAATTTCGTCAATCATTATTTTCATTTTGTGTTCTCATGTTAACATGAGTAATAGCCTATACAGTAAAATAGATATTAGTCTGTTAAAGAAAATGGTTTCAAAAAGATCCGTCATGTTTTGTTTTGATCTATATGAAAAACTGTATTAATATGTAATTCTACATATATACTATAATTATCTGCTAAACAGATTATATAAGATGCAAAAAGCATGGCCATTTTAAAGAAATTGAATTTTAATGGAACTCTCAGACATGCACATTTTACACACTTCCCTTTAAGTCACAGCCTATGCAGAGGTATAGTTATCAGTAAGCAACAGCAGGCACTAGCATACTGTACTGTACAAGTTGGTGCACAATACTTGTTAAAATACTCAAAAATACTAGTGTTACTTGCTACTGTCATCACTAACAATGAGAACATCATGTCAAAAAGGTCTCCAGAAATGTTTTTGTCTCTTAAATAAGGCTTCTACCTAATATCACCTTTTATTATTTATAAGTATTTGTGACTGGGTGATCAGCCGCTTCAATCATGCCTGACTCTCGGCAACCCTATGGACTAGAGCCCGCCAGGGTCCTCTGTCCATGGGATTCTCTGGGCAAGAAAACTGGAGTGGATTGTCACGTTCTCCTCCAAGGGATCTTCCCAACTCAGGGATGGAACTTGAGTCTCCTGTGTCTCCTATATAGCAGGTGGGTTCTTTACCTCTAAGCCACCAGGGAAGCCCATGTATATGCACACTGAGTGATGACTATGTTCCATGTAAAGGTTATACACAATTTCTCAGCATTAAATAATACAAAAATAAGCTTTTCTCATATAGTTTATACTCCAGTGTAGACAAATTCTCTTCTCATCTAATATTAGCCTTCTTTACATTGCAAAAATTGTTTACAGCTAATTTCTAGCATCCAGTCATTCTCAGGAAGAAACATGAGGTGGAATTCAATCTTGTCTCCAGTCCACCTTTTCATAAATGTGTGTAATAAAGGTTTTGGAACTAAGATATTCAATGCTGAAGTGGCTACAGCAGGATCTACCCACTATTTTTATGACTTCAAATAGCAAAGAAATTTTACTTTAAATGCAAATAAAGCAATTTGCTTACATTTTATATTTAAAATATAATGCTTTCACTAATAAGGACTCCAAATAAAAATGAAAGTTCAGTTAAACACCCAACATGAGTGAAGAGAGATGATTGCAGTCAAATGGTATCCCATTCATTTGTTTTTGCACTCTATACATGTAAAGGAATTTTGTGCTGTGGGCTTCTGGTGACCTTCTAGGTCTTAAATGGGATGAGGAGCCAAGAAACTTGGAATAGGCATATTTTTGGAGTTTGAAACTAAAGGAGTAATTTAATGTACACCACAATATTTAGTGAAATAATAGATTTGTACTAAGAAAAGCAAATTCAAATAGACCAAACAAGACTGGATTATGATGAAGAGGAGTTTTCAAGTGCAAAGATGGGTTAGGCTACAGTCCCTTCTTCTTACACTCCTGCTTACCACTGCCAGCTTGAAAGTATGTAAGTTTTAAAGGAGTTAAAAGGAGTAAAGAGTAACTAATCCTCACTCATTTTCCACACTCATTCTGAAGCAGCTGCATAATAATCTTTAAATCCTTGACATTACTTGATTATGCAGTTTAATTAGCACAACACTCATTGCTAAATATTAGAAGTATTTCGTCTCATGTCTCATACCTCTTCTCAAATTATGTCTCTGAATGCCCTAGTTTTTTTTATAACAATCAATTAAGCACAGTGCTAATCATATACAGAAAAAAATCTTTATTTATTTTTTAAAGTATATTATTTTTCAGTTTCATCAGATTCATCATTCAAAATTTAATACTGTGTTGTTCAAAAATAATTTTAAAGCCAGTATATGGCATGTGATGTTTTTGATAAATTATATGTGAGTATATCTAGGTGGCATCACATGATTATAACTGTATATATATAAAGGACTCTTATAAGCCACAAGATTATGAAACTTACTGAAATATTTTAAGATCACATGTCAGAAATAATTATATTTCTAGTAAGTACTAGATTTTACATAGACAAAAATTGTATTATATAGAAGTATATGTTAACTGTATGACAGTAGCTGTCAGTAACATATATGCACATGTAAGAGTGCATTTATATATATTTATCCATACACACATATAAAAAATTCAACAATATATGCAGTTAATATATGATACATTGAATTTCACCTATGACTTCAGGATTCACCTCTAGTTGACTAAAAATGTAATTCTAAAAATATTTCATTTTATTAAAGTGGGTAAAAATATATTAAATTGGGCTTTCCCTGGTGGCTCAGTGGTAAGGAACCCACCTGCCAATGTAGGAGACATGGGTTCAATCCCTGGGTCAAGAAGATACCCTGGAGAAGGAAATGGCAACCCATTCCAGTGTTCTTACCTGGGAAATCCCATGTACAGAAGGGCCTAGTGGGCTACAGTCCCTGGGGTCACAAAAGAGTTGGACACAACTTAGAGACCAAAACAACAACATACATTAAATTAACACTCAAATTATTTTTATCACTTAAACTCCAAGTTGTTCCTGAAAGGAACTTTCCATCAGATATAACGTTACATTTTGTGGTAAGTTTAACTTATATTTTAAATCATTACTCTTTCTTTCAAACCAAATATTATTATTTTGTGTATTTTTATTGTTTATTTTGCTAAGTATACCACTGCAGCTAAAAAATAAATATTATTTATTTTATAATATGGTTCATTAATTCTTAAGGATATATTAGCATTAGTTGCTCAGTTATGTCCAACTCTTTGCAACCATGTGGACTGTAGCCTGGCAGGCTCTTTTGTCCATGGAATTCTCCAGGCAAGAATCCTGGAAAGGGTTGTCATTCCCTCTCCAGGGGATCTTCCCGACCCACGGTTCGAACCCAGGCCTCCTGCATTACAGGCAGATTCTTTACTGTCTGAGCCACCAGGGAAGCCCTTAAAGATAGGTTTAGATGTTTTAGACCTTTATGGACCATAAAGAATGCTGAGCACTAAAGATTTGATGCTTTCAAATTGTGGTGCTGGAGAAGACTCTTGAGAGTCCCTTGGACAGCAAGGAGGTCAAACTAGTCAATCCTAAAGGAAATCAAGCCTGAGTTGGAAAGACTCAGGCTGAAGCTGAAGTTCCAATATTTTGGTCACCTGATGCAAAGACTCAATTCATTGGAAAAGACCCTGATGCTGGAAAAGATTGAGGGCAAGAGGAGAAGCGGGACAGAGGATGAGATGGTTAGACAGCCTCACCAACTCAATGGACATGAATTTGAGCAAATTCCAGGAAAAAATGGAGAACAGAGGGGCCTGGTGTGCTGCAGCCCATGGGGTCTCAAAGAGTCAGACATGACTTAGCCACTGAACAACAACAGCCAAACACTCACATCCCATATTGTTATTCTTTATAAGTTCTAAAGCTTTTTCCCTTAGAGTTAATTTAACTAAAAGCATTTAAAAAGCATGTGATGGTGGGGGAGGACACTAATAAAAACTGTTTTTGTGCTAATTCTGCCTTTTACAGATTGTTTTTATACTTATTACTTATGAGAGAAGTCTGGATTGCCCTTTCTCATCTAGCTCTGTATATCTGGAGTGTAAATAGTTGTTTTTGTTTAGCAGGGCTTCTCACAGGTTAGAGAAACATTGAAGAGTACAAGGCGAGAAGTGTGGTATGACAAAATGAGATTCACAGAGTAACAGAGATAGATAACGTTCAAAAGCTCCTTTAAACAAGTTACACCCCATAAAAGCACTCCCTTATTAAACATAATTCATAGCAATTTTCTAAGTTTTCATAACCAAAATGTATTGGCAATGATATAAAAATTCAAAATTCAATCACTCCAATCCTATGACTGGGTTTCCCAGGTTTCTCAGTTGTAAAGAATCTGCCTGCCAGTGCAGGAGATGTGGGATCAATCCCTGGGTCAGGAAGACCTCCTAGAGAAGGAAATGCAACCCACTCCAGTATTCTTGCCTAGGAAATACCATGGATGGCACAGCCTGGTGAGCTACAATCCATGGGGTTGCAAAAGTGTTGGACACCACTTAGTAATTAAAAAACAAACAAACAAAAAATCCTATTACTATAGTATCCATGCTTGTAGTAAACACAATTCTACAATCCTGCTACTATTGTGCTAAGGAACAGCCATATATTTAGGAGCCAACATAGAGTAAGAGCCTTATTTTTCCACTAGTGAAATAACACATAGGTTTACCTTTGAAAGTACTCTCATTTGGCACTACAGACACAGAGCATGTATGATTTCTAACAAATGTTGTCTACCTATCAGTCTAAAGAAATAAACTGTGTGTGTGCATTCCTTCCCATACTCGGTGATTTGTTCCAGTCAAATCGTATTACCATATCCAGAAGGATTCTTTAGCACATGTAGAACAATTTTATTGCTAGAACAAGTAATATTTTGAAAATTGTTTCCTCTATCCACCCCCACATCTGTCACCCACAAAGCCCAGATAACTTCTTTCACGAAAGTCAGCATGACATATTTTTTTGTGGGAGTTCACATAGCAGTTTTCTCAAACAATGTGTTAGTCCATCTGATTTATCCTGCTTCATTTCTAGTAATTTCTTTACAACCCAAGTCAGATTTCTAGCCCCAAATTTACTCATTTAAACAGACCAATTTTATCTAAACCTATGACTATTTCACTAAAGAAAAATACATGTATAGGTAAGAGGATTTTTTGTTAGATACCCATACATGAATAATAATAATCATACATTTCCAAAGTTACAATGAAAACTTGTTTATAATCAAAATTGATTATTTCTTAAACTATAATGACATCTTTCCATGTCTCAAGGAAAAAAATGGATACACGGTTCTTTTTATTGAAGTGAGGGTCTTCCCTGATAGCTCAGTTAGTAAAGAATCCACCTGCAATGGAGGAGACCCCAATTTAATTCCCAGGTCTGGAAGATCCGCTGGAGAAGGGATAGGCTAACCACTCCAGTGGATAATGCTGGATCCCACCAAAAAAGATACCCCACATCCCAAGGCAAAGGAGAAGCCCCAGCAAGATGGTAGGAGGGGTGAAATCACGTTTAGAGTCAAACCCCATACCGACCAGAGATGCTAGGAGGGCTCAAACCAAACCTCATGTGCACCAGGAGACCCCACAGTTCTGAGTGAGACCTGCCTTTCAGGGTTTTTCTGTCTCCTGTGAAGTTATGGTTCAGCAGAGCCCTGCCGCAGGGGCAGGGGCTCTGGATGAATCAGATGTGGGTGTGGCATAAGACCTCTTGGAGGGGGTAGCCATTAACTCCACCATAGAGCCGACAGAAATTACAGTCAACAAAAACAAGACCCAGAGCTGACTGTGGCTCAGATCATGAATTCCTTATTGCCAAATTCAGACTTAAATTGAAGAAAGTAGGGAAAAACACTAGACCATTCAGGTATGACTGAAATCAAATCCCTTATGATTATACAGTGAAAGTGACAAATAGTTTCAAGTGACTAGATCTCATAGAGTGCATGAAGAACTATGGACAGAGGTTTGTGACATTGTACAGGAGGCAGTGATCAAGACAATCCCCAAGAAAAAGAAATGCAAACAAGAAAAATGGTTGTCTGAGGAGGCCTTACAAATAGCTGAGAAAAGAAGAGAAGAAAAAGACAAAGGAGAAAAGGAAAAATATATCCATATGAATGCAGAGTTCCCAAGAATAGCAAGGAGAGATAAGAAAGCCTTCCTCAGTGATCAATGCAAAGAAATAGAGGAAAATAATAGAATGGGAAAGACTAGAGATCTCTTCCGGAAAATTAGAGATAACAAGAGAACATTTCATGCAAAGATAGGTACAATAAAGGACAGAAATGGTATGGAACTAACAGAAGCAAAAAGAAGAGATGGAAAGAATACACAGAAGAATGTACAAAAAAGATCTTCATGATCCAGATAACCATGATGGTGTGACCACTCATCTAGAGCCAGATATCCTGGAATGTGAAGTCATGTGGGCCTTAGGAAGCATCACTACGTCAAAGCTAGTGGAGGTGATAGAACTCCAATTGAGCTATTTCAAATCCTAAAAGATGATGCTGTGAAAGTGCTGCACTCAATATGCCAGCACATTTGGAAAACTCAGCAGTGGCCACAGGACTGGAAAAGGTCTGTTTTCATTCCAATCACAAAGAAAGGCAATGCCAAAGAATGTTCAAACTACTGCACAATTGCACTGTTGCCTGGAAAATCCCATGGACGGAAGAGCCTGGTAGGCTGCAGTCCATGAGGTCGCACAGAGTCGGACACGACTGAGCAACTTCACTTTCACTTTTCACTATCATGCATTGGAGAAGGAAATGGCAACCCACTCGTGTTCTCGCCTGGAGAACCCCAGGGACGGAGGAGCCTGTTGGGCTGCCGTCTATGGGGTCACACAGAGTCGGACACGACTGAAGTGACTTAGCAGCAGTAGCACATGCTAGTAAAGCAATGCTCAAAATTCTCCAAGCCAGGCTTCAGTAGAACGTGAATTGGGAAATTCCAGATGCTCAAGATGAATTTAGAAAAGCCAGAGGTATTAGATGTCAAATTGTCAACATCTGTTGGATCATCAAAAAAGCAAGGGAGTTCTAGAAAAAACATCTACTTCTGCTTTATTGACTACATTAAAGCCTTTGACTGTGTGGATCACAACAAACTGTAGAAAATTCAGAAAGATATGGGAATACCAGACCACCTGATCTGTCTCCTGAGAGGTCTATATGCAGATCAAGAAGCAACAGTTAGAACTGGACATGGAACAGAGTGGTTCAAAACTGGGAAAGGAGTACATCAAGGCTGTATTGTCACCCCGCTTATTTAATTTATATGCAGAGCACACCATGAGAAATATGTGCTGTTTGAAGCACAAGCTGGAATAAAGATTGCTGGGAGAAATATCAATAACCTCAAATGTGCAGTTGACACCACCCTTATAGCAGAAAGCAAAGAATTAAAGATCCTCTTGATGAAAGTGAAAGAGGAGAGTGAAAAAGTTGGTTTAAAACTCAACATTTAGAAAACTAAGATCATGGCATCCAGTCCCATAACTTCATGGCAAATAAATGGGGAAACAATGGAAACAGTGACAGACTTTATTTTGGGGGATTCCAAATCACTGCAGATGCTTACTGCAGCCATGAAATTAAAAGCACTTGCTCCTTGGAGGAAAAGCTATGACCAAACTGGACAACATATAAAAAGCAGAGACATTACTTTGCCAGCAAAGGTCCGTCTAGTCAAAGCTATGGTTTTTCTAGTAGTCATGTATGGATGTGAGAGTTGGACTATAAAGAAACTAAGCACCGAAGAATTGATATTTTTGAACTGTGGTGTTGGAGGAGACACTTGAGAGTCCCTTGAAATGCACGGAGATCCAACCAGTTAATCCTAAAGGAAATCAGTCCTGAATATTCATTGGAAGGACTGATGCTGAAGCTGAAACTCCAATACTTTGGCCACCTGATGCGAAGAACTTACTCATTTGAAAAGACCCAGATGCTGGGAAAGATTGAAGGTAGGAGAAGGGGATGACCAAGGAGATGGTTGGATGGCATCACCGACTCAATGGACGAGTTTGAGTTCGCTCCCGAAGTTAGTGATAGACAGGGAAGCCTGGTGTGCTGCAGTCCATGGGGTCGCAAAGAGTCATACATGACTGAGTGACTGAACTGAATTGGTCATTTTATCATTATGATTACATGATAACTAGTGTTAAAAATGATTTTTCTTCAAATGCTCTTATAAATTAAATATATTAATTTTAAAGTTTTGAGGCAAGCATTTTTTATTTGTAACTCTATCTGACTTACTCCTTGACACTTATTTACTCGAAGGATGCTTACTCCTTGGCAGGAAAGTTATGACCAACCTAAAGTGAAAAGTGAAGTCGTTCAGTCGTATCTGACTCTTTGTGACCCCATGGACTGTAGCCTACCAGGCTCCTCTGTCCATGGGATTTTCCAGGCAATAGTACTGGAGTGGATTGCCATTTCCTTATCCAGGGGATCTTCCCGACCCAGGGATCGAACCCAGGTCTCCCGCATTGTAGACAGACGCTTTACCGTCTGAGCCACCAGGGAAGTCCATGACCAACCTAAACAGCATATTAAAAAGCAGAGACATTACTTTGTCTATAAAGGTCCTTCTAGTCAAGGCTATGGTTTTTCCAGTAGTCATGTATGTATGTTAGAGTTGGATTATAAAGAAAGCTGAGCACTGAAGAATTGATGCTTTTGAACTGTGGTGTTGGAGAAGACTCTTGAGAGTCCCTTGGACTGCAAGGAGATCCAACCAGTTCATCCTAAAGGAGATCAGTCCTGGGTGTTCACTGGAAGGACTGATGTTAAAGCTGAAACTCCAATACTTTGGCCACCTGATGTGAAGAGCTGACTCATTTGAAAAGACCGTGATGCTGGGAAAGATTCTGGGCAGGAGGAGAAGGGAACAGGATGGCATCACTGACTCGATGGACATGGGTTTGTGTGGACTCTGGGTGTTGGTGATGGACAGGGAGACCTGACATGCTGCAATACATGTGGTCGCAGAGTTGGACACAACTGAGCAACTGAACTGAACTGATACTTCAATGAAAATACTAAGAAAAAAATAAATTAAAAAATCCTGTCAAAATTATTATATTGCCTGTTTCCCTACTAGACTTAGAATTCAATCAGAAAAAAAAAAAAGTTGTTAAAAAACAAAACTAAACTAAACTAGGGTTTGATTCATCATTTCCTTCCAGCATTTAATATAAGCAGTAAGTGATCAAATGTATCGTGAAGGTCACAGACAATCCCACAACAACCAAGCACCGGACTAGAGGCCCAAAATACAACCCAGATAAATACCCATAGAAATTGGTGAATCACTGGAATACAGTCCATCTGCTTTGTGGAAACTGATTTTGTTCTAGCTCAGCAGCTGATACGTAATTCAACAACTGGAAAGGAAAATGTGAGTCTGTCAATATGGCAAGAGCCTTCTAACCCAAAAAGAAAATTCCAGGATAAGTGTGAGAGGAGATCAAATAAGTTACATATAGTAGAATAAAATTTTACTCACTGTAACACAAATGTTTCACTGGGGAAGGAGTTGTGGCAGGTGAAAAAAGACAGCTTTATTTAATTTCTATAGTGATCCCCTATTGCCCTCAAGACCCTAGTTCTGCTGATTCAACAGAACAAATCTGTCAAAATATGCTTTAAGGGGAAAAAAAAGAAAAAGATGTGTTATATTACACAATGGAATATTACTCAGTCATAAAAAGTACAAAATAATGCCATTTGCAGCACCATGGATACACCTAGAGATTGTCACACTGAGTGAAGTAAGTCAGTAACAGAAAGACAAATACCATATGGTATCACCAATTTGTGGAATTTAAAGAAAGGGTACAAATGAAGTTATTTACAAAACAGAAGTAGAGTCACAGATGTAGAAAACAAATTTATGTTCACCAAGACACAATGAGAGGGAGGATAAACTGGAAGATTGGGATTGACATATACACAGTACTATATATAACATAGATAACTAATAAGAACCTACTGTATAGCACAGGGAACTCTACTCTGCTCTGGAAAGGCCTATATGGGAAAAGAATCTAAAAAAAAAACAAAAAATAGTGGATATATGTGTATTATAACTGATTCATTTTGCAGTGTATCTGAAACTAACGCAACATTATAAATCTATTATACTCCAATATTAAAAAAAGAAATCTAAACTTCAACTTATATATGTAAACGTGAAAGAAAGTGAAAGTGAAAGTCATTCCATTGT
Source organism: Bos javanicus (assembly GCF_032452875.1). Taxonomy (NCBI): domain Eukaryota; kingdom Metazoa; phylum Chordata; class Mammalia; order Artiodactyla; family Bovidae; genus Bos; species Bos javanicus. The sequence continues at coordinate 17,062,648 of NC_083872.1, forward strand.
GTCCAGCTCTTTGTGACCCCATACACTATACACTCCTTGAAATTCTCTAGGTCAGAATACTGGAGTGGGTAGCCTATCCCTTCTCCAGCAGATCTTCCTGACCCAGGAATCTAACCGGAGTCTCCTGCACTGCAGGCAGATTCTTCACCAACTGAGCTGTCAGGGAAGGCCATATATAAACTTAACACTTTTAATTCCCCTTATCTATCATCATCTTTGCTAGCACAGGAAACAGAAGTATAGGACTTTCTACAAAGACGAAATGGAATCCAAACATACTCCTTTGGGTAGAAAGCTATGTATTTTCATTTCAAAAAGCAGTCTCAAACACAATAAACATGAACTAAGAAAAACAACATTTAAATTTAAAAAAACTCTGTGCCTAGTTTATTTATAAATGGCTATTCTACACATAATAAAATATGATTTGAAAACTTGGGAATTAGAATCAAATACTTATATTCTGTATTCATATAAGCTTTTAAAGGGTAATTATCTGCACTATTGTCTAATTAGAAATTTAAAGATACTCTACTTCATAACAGTTGAATGTAGTACAGCCAAATGAGCCTTCATTAAATCCAAGAATGATCAAAGTATTTTAAGTTCTGGACATAGTTAAGTGAATACTGAATTAATTATTCCTTCAAATAAAATCCCAAAGGATCTATAAAGCACTCTAAATATCTTCTCTTTTATCCTTTCTCCATTATCCACTTGAAACTTGGAAAATGTTTCACATTTAGTCATGCAGTAGCAAGTAATAAGCTAATCTTTAGAATTCAATGAGATAAGCAGTTGTTAATTTAAAGGATTTAATTCATTTTAACGTGATTTATTAATTGATAAGCTGTACAACAAAGATGTATGGCTTCCTAAAGTTCCAAAGAAGGTCATTTTCAAGTCTACATTGTTTTGTCTTTTTAAAAATATAATAACACCAACAACAAAACCAACATTAATTGCTATAGCTAAAATTTGACTCCTTCTCTATGACAGACACTATTTCAATTTTAAAATATATCACATATTATCAAACGTGCCATATCCTGCTTTTTACTAATTATGATCAAATTACACGTAGTAATATGCCCAAAGGTACAATTTGTTAAGATAAAGCAGCATTCAAACTTCAGCAGCCTGATTTGGAGTCTTGGATGTTACTCATTTTATTCTATGTTATCTGAACCTGGATCAGCTTTTGAAATACGAACTCATATATGCTGTATCCTTAGTGATCAAAAATAAATATTTCTATGGAAGTTAGAACAACTTGTAATAAATAAGGTGAAGTCACTCAGTTGTGTCTGATTCTTTGCAACCCCATGGACTGTAACCTACCAGGCTCCTCTGTCCATGGGATTTTCCAGGCAACAATACTGGAGTGAGTTGCCATTTCCTTCTCCAGGGGATCTTCGTGACCCAGGGATCAAACCCAGGTCTCCCACATTGCAGGCAGATGCTTTACCGTCTGAGTCACTAGAGAATAAATAAGGGCCATCACTATAGCAACGTAAGTGATTCTCACCAATCATAACCACCCACTGCCCTAATCCCAGATAAGAAAATGCTTATTTAGGTCTTTGGCCCATTTTTTGATTGGGGCATTTATTTTTCTGGAATTGAGCTGCAGGAGTTGCTTGTATATTTTTGAGATTAGTTGTTTGTCAGTTGCTTGATTTGCTATTATTTTCTCCCATTCTTAAGGCTGTCTTTTCACCTTGTTTATAGTTTCTTTTGTTGTGCAGAAGCTTTTAATTTTAATTAGATCCCACTTGTTTATTTTTGCTTTTATTTCCAATACTCTGGGAGGTGGGTCATAGAGGATCCTGCTGTGATGTATGTCTAAGAGTGTTTTGCCTATGTTCTCCTCTAAGAGTTTTATAGCTTCTGGTCTTATGTTTAGATCTTTAATCCATTTTGAGTTTATTTTTGTGTATGGTGTTAGAAAGTGTTCTAGTTTCATTCTTTTACAAGTGGTTGACCAGACATTTCTCCAGAGAAGACATACAGATGGCTAACAAACACATGAAAAGATGCTCAACATCACTCATTATCAGAGAAACGCAAATCAAAACCACAATGAGGTACCATTTCACGCCAGTCAGAATGGCTGCGATCCAAAAGTCTACAAGCAATAAATGCTGGAGAGGGTGTGGAGAAAAGGGAACCCTCTTACACTGTTGGTGGGAATGCAAACTAGTACAGCCACTATGGAGAACAGTGTGGAGATTCCTTAAAAAACTGGAAATAGAACTGCCTTATGACCCAGCAATCCCATTGCTGAGCATACACACCAAGGAAACCAGAAGGGAAAGAGACACGTGTACCCCAATGTTCATCGCAGCACTGTTTATAATAGCCATGACATGGAAGCAACCTAGATGCCCATCAGTAGATGAATGGATGAGAAAGCTGTGGTACATATACACAATGGAGTATTACTCAGCCATTAAAAACAATACATTTAAATCAGTTCTAATGAGGTGGATGAAACTGGAGCCTATTATACAGAGTGAAGTAAGCCAGAAAGAAAAACACCAATACAGTATACTAACACATATATATGGAATTTAGAAAGATGGTAATGACAACCCTGTATGTGAGACAGCAAAAGAGACACAGATGTATAGAACAGTCTTTTGGACTCTATGGGAAAGGGAGGGGGGGGCATGATTTTGGAGAATGGCATTAAAACATGTATAATATCATATAAGAAACAAATCGCCAGTCCAGGTTTGATGCAGGATACAGGAAGCTTGGGGCTGGTGCACTGGGATGACCCAGAGGGATGGTATGGGGAAGGAGGTGGGAGGGGGGGTTCAGGATGGGGAACACGTGTACACCCGTGGTGGATGCATGTTGATGTATGGCAAAACCAATACAATATTGTAAAGTAAAAAAAAAAAAAATAAATAATAATAATAATAAAAAGAAAAAAAAAGAAAATGCTTATTGAGGAACTTTATTATGAGTATTTAATATAAAATCACTTTTTTCATTTTTACAGACTTGTATTTAAAACTCTTTATTCTTCACCAGAATCTTATCACATTCTCTTCACCACAATATTGTGGGAATCAATGTATACTGTGATTTGTCCAAGGTCATAAAGCTCTTAATAAGTAAGAAATCAGAAACAAAAAATGAGACATTATCGCAAACCCAATGTTCTCTTTACTCTACCACACTGCTTCTTTCATTTGTGAAAATCTGCAACAATATTTTATTTCATAATCTCCATCAAAATTAGTCACATTCTTGGTTCATTTCAGTCAAGAAATTTTTAAGTCACCCATTAAAGAGAAAAGGTGTAGAAATGTCACAAAAATAATATGAAATTAACAGTGTAATATAGATAACTCAAGAAATATTTTTTTTAAAAGATTGAGGTAGAAAGCACAATGTAACATGACTTCAAGGCATTGGCTTGAAGGATTGTGACACAGATGATGATGACTAATAAAAAAAATCAAATTGGTGATTCCAACTGCACCTTTATGAATAAGCCAACATAATGGCCAAAATAATCTCATCTGAGGCGTGCAGGTACATAGATGTATGCATGTGTGTGTGAGAGAGAGGGAGACAGAGGGAGATTATAATACAAGTATCAGTTCAGTTCAGTTCAGTCGCTCAGTCGTGTCTGACTCTTTGCGACCCCATGAATCGCAGCACGCCAGGCCTCCCTGTCCATCACCAACTCCTGGAGTTCACCCAGACTCACGTCCACCGAGTCAGTGATGCCATCCAGCCATCTCATCCTCTGTCATCCCCTTTTCCTCCTGCCCCCAATTCCTCCCAGCATCAGAATTTTTCCAATGAGTCAACTCTTCGCATGAGGTGGCCAAAGTACTGGAGCTTCAGCTTTAGCATCATTCCCTCCAAAGAACACCCAGGGCTGATCTCGTTCAGAATGGACTGGTTGGATCTCCTTGCAGTCCAAGGGACTCTCAGAATACAATTATATATTATATTAAATAAAAATGTTCAATTATCAAACTAAGACATAATATAGAATTTCTTTTCAAAAGACACACAAAAACTATAAACTACTGGATGTTCTTAATGCATCTAGCAACTTAAAACAATTTAGTTTGTCAAATTGAAAAAGGCCTGCTGAGGCTGTTTTGGTCAAGATCCAACACATGCTATTAATACAAAATGAATAATCTTTTTGGAACATAACAAACTCTGACAAAAACTCAGATTTTTAGCAAAAATGACATATCTGTCTTTAGTGTGAGAAGAGAATATTATCATAGTACATAGTACAATGCTGCTGCTGCTAAGTCGCTTCAGTCGTGTCCAACTCTGTGCAACCCCATAGACGACTCTGTGCAACCCCATAGCTCCTCTGTCCATGGGATTTTCCAGGCAAGAGTACTGGAGTGGGGTGCCATCACCTTCTCTGACATAGCACAATAAAGATCCCATAAAATAAGAGGAGTTCAGTGTTCAAATAATTTAAAGCCCAAAGCCATGTTTATTTGGGCACCCCTTGCTAGCAAATGTTTTTAAAATATTCTAAATATGCAGAATTAAATATAGATTTTCCCATTTCTCTATCAGGCAAGTAAAGAAACATTTTCCTTTTTTTTTTCTCTCTCTCTTCTATTTCACTTCAAACTTTGTTGTGTCTACATAATTAACAACAGTCATAGGTTCTTTCTTCCCTTTTCACCTTGCTCTTTTCAAATCCGTTTCCCTCTTACATCCTTTATGGGGTAGCTCTTACTAAAATTTTGAATTGCTCCATGTAATTATTTATTTGATATGTTTCCTCACATAGAAAAAAGCAAAGTAGTTCTCCTTAATACTTCAATATGCCTGGTATAAAGTATATATTCACACATATTTGAAGAAATATGTTTGAAGTAATAAATTTGGTTTAGTATTTCCATTCATCTCTAAAAGATTATGTAGGAGGGTAGTAAAGTGTTCTAGATGATCAGGTCTTGACAGAAGCTCACGGCACTTCCAAAAAACATTAGTGGCAAAAAGAACTAAACAAAGTCAGAACATTCACATTGCCTTCATTATAGACAGGACACCATGGAGATCTGAGCATTTTTTCCACACTAATTTAGGTAACTCTTTCTTCTACATTAGCGGAGATATATTATATCTATATCTATATTACATCTATATTAGTTAAGATACACAGGGCACATATTACCTTGTCAAACTGAAAACTCGAATCCCCTGGAGTTCTAGCAAGAAGCAATTCAGGGTTTAGTAACAAACACAATTCATGCTGTTAGTTTGTTTCAATGGTTAAATTTTAAAAACAGATGACTGGTTGACTATTGGGAAATCAAAAAGAATATTTCAATGCAGTTAATTTGCTTTGACTATAAAAATAAGATGTTAGCATTAAAATAAAGTTTCTCCTTAAAAAATCTGATTGGATGATTCAATAAAAATCCAATCACCATTAAAATTATAATAAAATATTATAGTGATTTGAAAAACATAGTGTTTAATTAGAATTCAATAAATTCTGTGGTTGTTACTAGCCTGAGTCCATTCTATTCTTTCAAACAAGACTATAAATGGGTACATATGTACTGAAGAAAAATATTTTCCTACAAATTCTGTGGAAATTAGGTTACTGATTTTGTTAAAATAATTTCAGAAAAATGATGACATGAACTTAATATTAGGTCCTGTAAGTAACATCTGTTTTCTCCATAAATACCTTTAATAATTTTATGTGTTTTTTCTTAATAAAAGGAAAAAAGGGACTGTGATTAGGTATTACTCGAATTTTCATTTATATTTTTGTCTATAAGACAGGTGTACAATATAAATGAATGCAGGTATGTAATCAAATGACTTATAAGAAAATTTAATTAGTATGAAAAAGTTAACACATTGGGATTTATTTTTGATATTCTAATGATGTAAAATTGCATATTCCACCTACAGAATATATTCCAATTACAGGGTAATGAAGAAAAAACATTATTTGTTTCTCTCTTATACAGTGGTTCTTTCAGAAATGAATCATTTCTAACTAGCTTAGTAGTTAATTATCTTTTAAGAAGTGTATTTATGAGTTTTTTACATATTTCCTTTGAAAGGAAGAACTCAGGAGAGGGAAAAAATCTTTCTGGCCTCTTTCTCTTGGTCTATGGTATTTTTACTTCCTCTTCATGAGAGAAGTTGGAAATTTAAAGAGATACTTATTAGCTGGCATAAGTGTGACCAAAAGGTGTTGAAAGAGATCTTTCCTTTCTTTCTCTATGTGGAAGGATGTTGTGCTATTTCTCTGTTTCTCACATCCATCATTGTTCCCTCTACCATTAACAGTGAGCTATTCTATTTTTAGCTCACAAATTTTCTGGAAGAATAATCAGAGAGTAAGATCAAATTGGGTCTTTAAAATCTAGATACTTTTTTCCTAGGCAGGCTATCTAACTTTGCTATATTTCAATTTTAATATCTCACTAAGGAATACCTTTATGTTTACATATGAACTTTTCATTGAAATCCAAGATCACTTACAAAATCCATTAAGGCTTAACTTAAATGGAAAAAAAAAAAACACACTTTGGCCTTAACACAAATAAAAATATTAATTTATTTATAGAAATATATATATCTCCTCAGCTGTAAAAAGTCCAGCTGTTGTGATTCATTATTCATTGGTAGTAGAATTCTTGCTCTGCATAGATACAAATTAGAATCAATGAGTTATAGCTCTGGATCAAGTTTTATGCATCTGAATTACTAAATTTAGTAAAAATGAACATAGATATTAACCCCAAAGCTGACTTTAAAGAGAAGGTTTATTAAATAATTATTTCCTTTTGCTTTCAGCTTCCATAATGTATAATCAGAATATCAAGATTAATTAAGGCAGTCTACTGTGGTAGAATCAGAATTGGACTAAAAACTGAGAAAACCCAGTTTCTTATTATGGCTTTATTCTTGGCTAGTATTAGTTGAATGAGCACTTCTTTTTTCTGTAAACTGGACTCCAAGATACTGCCCTTGTCATCCCACTCAACATGTTTGCTCCCTTATTATTCATTCATTTAAATACTTGTTCAACAAATACTGACACCTTATTATCAGATGTTGTTCTTGGTGGTGGGGAAGCATGGAGCAGAAAGGAGGCAAGACCAGAGATGCTGCTTGTAAGTTCTCAGAAGTGACAATTTTAAAAATGTTGGAACAACTAGATAAAAAGGCAGGGTAAAACAGAAGCACAAAATAGGGAGAAATTTATACTCTAAGAGCTCTGGAAGACTTTCAAGAGAACTATTTCTAATGAACTTTCAATGCAAGAGTGTGGAGCAAAACTCTACAGAACTTAAGAGATCCAAAATGCTGAGGGTTGAAAGTCAGAAAGCGCATGGTTCATGCATGGACAATAAGAGTATAAAGTCTACAAGTGTAGAAAACTTTAACTATGAGCTTAACTAAAATTTTAATTTTCCTCCCGATAAACCCAGGCTATTAGAGATATTGTTTTAAAACCTCTTCTGAGTTCTTACAATTCAGAAGAAGGCTGTCTTATACTATAGTGGAATAAAGTTTACTGTGAACAATTTCATATGTTTTCATTTTCTTAAGATTCAGAAGTAAATCCTAAAAGAATGGAAGAATAAAAAGTAATTCAAACATTGTAAATGAAGGGATTCCTTGGCTTAGTAATACAACAATCCTGCCAATAATTGTGAAATAATAGACATTTATATATCCTCTGAATATTTTTTGCTGAATGTAGTCTATTGAAAGGCTATAATCTTGTACAGGTTATTAAAATAAACCATTTTTACAGCATTCCTTCCCAGCAACAGCTTTTTGAAGGCTTCCTCTGTTTCTCATAAGTAAGGATGGCAAACTTCCAAATTTGTAGCTTAACTTTCATTTTCTATGTCAGCAACATGTAGATTGTAAGAAGGCTTTGAAAGAATACACTAGTTAAGAACAAAGTCAACAATCCTCAGAAAAGGCAACCCAGTTTCAAGGAGAGCTGTTTAAACTCAGTGAACAGAGTCAGAACGCACTAGCTACGATTAGGCATATATCAAGCATGCATCTCACTGCACTGCAATGAAGACTGGGATATGAAGAAGGGGAAATAAAAAAGATTTGATCAGATATCTGTGTTCAACTCATCAACACACTTGAAAATGAGAACCACAGCTAAAATAACAAATGGTTAAGTGAAAGTGAAAATGTTAGTTGCTCAGTCATGTCTGAATCTTTGCAACCTCATGGACTGTAGCCCACTAGGCTACACTGTCCATGGAATGCTCCAGGCAAGAATACTGGAGTGGGTAGCCATTCACTTCTCCAGGAGATCTTCCTGACGGAAGGATCAAACTGGGGTCTTTACATTGCAGGCAGATTCCTTACCATCTCAGCCAACAAGGAAGACCCTGGAAGTACCAGAAAGTTGTTAGTAAACATATATTATGACCTATTTGATCCTGGAGCTTAAACTGATTAAATCTTCTGAATGACTTGATACAACGTAGAATCTGTTGAAAGTTAATATCAGTAATAATAATCATGGGCCTTATGTCTACCATTTAAGAACACCTAGCAGGTTACAGCAGAAGGCAATGGCAACGCACTCTGGTACTCTTGCCTGGAAAATCCCATGGATGGAGGAGCCTGGTAGGCTGCAGTCCATGGGGTCACTAAGAGTCCGACACAACTGAGCATCTTCACTTTCCCTTTTAACTTTCATGCATTGGAGAAGGAAATGGCAACCCACTCCAGTGTTCTTGCCTGGAGAATCCCAGGGACAGGGGAGCCTGGTGGGCTGCTGTCTATGGGATCACAGAGTCGGACGTGACTGAAGTGACTTGGCAGCAGCAGCAGCAGGTTACGGGCATTCCACTTGGTAATTGTCATTTGAAGTATTTTTTTTTTTTTTTTTAGTGTGACACTTTTATTTATTTATTTTTTTGACTTCACTTTCACTTTTCTTTTTTTTTTTTTTTTCCCCATCCTGAACCCTCCTCCCTCCTCCCTCCCCATACCATCCCTCTGGGTCGTCCCAGTGCACCAGCCCCAAGCATCCAGTATCGTGCATTGAACCTGGACTGGCATCTCGTTTCATACATGGTATTTTACATGTTTCAATGCCATTCTCCCAAATCTTCCCACCCTCTCCCTCTCCCACAGAGTCCATAACACTGTTCTATACATCAGTGTCTCTTTTGCTGTCTCGTATACAGGGTTATCGTTACCATCTTTCTAAATTCCATATATATGCGTTTTTTGATACAAGAGAAAAAATAAAGCTGCCTGCTCAAATTTGGGTAAAATGGGGCCTGCCATCATTAGCTCTTCCTGTAGAATTGCTTTAGGCCTAGGAAGACAGTTTTCTGCTTCCTGTTTCCTACACTAAGAATTCATCATATCTGAAGCTGTGCTTAAAACCAGTATCTCTGACGTATAATCCTAAAGCATTGGTTTCCATAGATTTTGAAATTTCTAGGAATAAAATAGCATGTATTTGTTCATTATCTTTTTACTGTAATCAAAAAACATCCACCGATTATTTTATTTCTTTCTTTGCCTCTTTTTCTACGAGAAGCGATTAGTTCATTACCTTAAATATGCTTCTTAAATTAGCAGTCTACTTAAATTGCTCATTAAATTGATGTTGCTGCTACTAAGTCGCTTCAGTCGTGTCTGAATATTATCTTTCCATTCTCTTTCCCATTTTCTGACCCAGATTTTTACTTTTCCTAACTTGCTCTAAAGTCAGCCTAAAATTGAGATGTGAAGTTAATCAGTAGTAAGCTTGCTAAAGCAATGATTATTAAAGAAAACCCTATTCATGTCACTTTCCATTTCATCATATGATAGAGGGCACAGATCCAGCATTCTGCTGTGGTGCAGACAGTGAAGGGGTGCATGACTATTCATTATTTATAAAAATAATTAAATTAAAATCCTTAATAATTAAAATAATTTAATTTAAATAGTAAATTAATAAAATATATTTTTTATTGTCACCAACAGTTTTAAACAATGTCAGTAACAAAATGCTTTTCCTTGTAGAAACCTGGTTTTAGTTAAGTACAAAAAATTTTCGTGGTTCCAATCAAGTTTAAAAAAGTATATGTGCTACCAATTCATATATTTTATCATTTGTCTTCTATTAAATAATGTATACTCTCTGAAGTTAATTCAGAGAACTTCCAGTTATACAGGGTATTCAGATATAGTCATTTCCTAAAATGAGTTTGTAAGGGTTTGTGATCATTTGAATTCCCTTGGGTATATTGTGTTGCCAATAAATACGGTACTACATATTACTGTTTTTCAAACATAGATTCAAAATAAAGTGATAGCATAGTGATTGCATTGATAACGAAACAAATTATTTCAAGGCTCTCATTATACATGACTGCTGGAAGTTTTGTTTTTTATCTTAAAATATAATTAGAGGAAAATAATCTGTAAATTCTGAAGTATACAATTTTTGTTTTTGTGTGTGCTCGGTTGTATCCGGGTGTTTGTGACCCCATGGACTGTAGCCCACCAGGCTCCTCTGTCCATGGGGATTTTCCAGGCAAGAATGCTGGAGTGGGCTGCCATGTCCTCCTCCAGGGATCTTCCCGACTCCGGGATCAAACCCAGGTCTCCCATATTGCAAGCAGATTATTTACTATCTGACTTACCAGGGAAGCCCTGTTTAGTAAATTTAAATTAGTTCACATATATCATGCTTTGTCAATTTCAGTAATGTTTAAAATTGAAAGGCATTCTTCTATTTTGTTATTATTTTGTTTAAAACCTAAAACAAACCATGAAAAGAAAATTTCAGACCATTGGAATAATTCAGAGTTACCCAAATTAAATATTTTATATTTGGACAATAAAATATATTGAGTAATTTATTAAAAATAAGTGATCTTTATATAAGTTGTAGCCAAAGGGTCAAATTTCACAATGTTTACTTAATATAAAACTGACTACATCATTTTTTTTTTCATTTCCTACAGGAATTTGGAGAAGACTGAAATCATATGTAGTATTATTCTGAAACCAATAACTAGTTTATAATTATTCTAAGTTTTGTAAAGAATTTTTAAATCAGGTACCTACACTCATCAATATGAAAGGACATCATTTTACTGGAGTACAACAAAGAGGGGAAAAAAAAAAAAACCAGAGGTAACTGAATCATTTCTGAATCTATCTTGCAAAATGTAATACATGAAATACTGCATAGTTAATGAAAATTTGTAGGAAATTCAGGCTTGCAAATCCCAACTATCCATACAGGAAACACTATTTAAATGATACAGGTGAAAGATGAAAATGAATCACTTTCTCTAATCCTTGATAATGTTTAAGAGAAAAGAAATATTACTGAGTCAATACAAATGCTATAGTGATAATAAAAATAAAGAGATGTTTTCAAAGATCAAGACTGATGAAAAGATATGGTAAGTGAAATTTTAGTGTAGGATGATGCCATTAGTTGATTAATAATGGTTTGAGATGATTGAGAGTTAACCTGGTTAAAAGCAGTAAATGACCTCATAATAAAGACAGTTGAATACTAATGAAAAGAATAAAAGAAAGAAGTCAAATTAATGGTTTCCATAGTGTTTATTTACATACACTTTTCGTATGGTAGAAAATGTTAACAGTTTGAATGTATGAACTGCTTGAAACTAAATAATTGGTTTTTTAAATCCATTTGTAGGTAATGAGACAAAAGGTTGAACATAGATGTTAAAAAATCACAGCAACACCTGATTAAAAGTGTACCCTAAAATCTCTGATCTTGAGATATTTGAATATCTATCTTCTTACAAAATAGATTCTAGCAACAGAACTGAAAACTATATATAAATGGGTAAAAAAAAAATGACTTTGTACATCTTATTTAGACTTAATTATGCTTTCAGGCAAAAAAAAATTTCTTTCCCTGTTAACAAAAAATATACATCATCAGCAAATAAAGGACATTTTGTTGATGTTGAAGGACTTAACTCTTAAATTATAACCCAAAGTTGAAAGAACATTTTGTAAGAATTAGTATGTTATTTTTTTCTGAATAGAGATTGATCCAAATAATTATATTCATCTTCTGGGAAATTACCTCAAAGAACAGATAGTTAAAGATATTAAAAATGCATAGTAGTTTGAAATTCTTAATAGTATTCCCAAAGCTTTATACTTTGACCATTTATACAAGCTGATCAGACACATCAATCTTAAAGATGGTCAAGGGATGAAAATGAAGGGTCAAGATGAAATAAAGGGATTAATTTTGAGCTTTCATTCTATTTCCCAGAAATTGCCTGAAACAAGTACACAATCATCAAGGATATGACAATGCTCTGTGGCCAATATGCATGATGATAATGAAGCAAAATGTCAAAAAAAATTATTTCAAATTCTCATTTGTCCTTTGAACACATTGTTCTCTAAAGAACAGAATTCACTCCTTTACAGGGATTTCCTCTGGTGATATTCCTGGAAGTGTGAAAAGTAAATCCATATTTTCCAGTTCCATCTTATCAATAGAAAATGCTACAGAATGTAGATATAACTACCAAAGACTTTCTTAAAAAGCAGAGTGCTCATTATGGAGCTGTGTGTACAAGAAAGATAAATTTTGAAAGTTAATTAAACCTATGATGTACCAAGTTAGCAAAAGGAAAATGAGGCACACTTCTGTTGTGCCCACACATGAGTTCAGATGTTACTTTCTGCTGTATTTGTCTTTTCCGAGTTATCTTTCAACTGAAGGTGAAATTTGAGATATAAATATTAAAAAGACATATATATAGCAAATAGCCAGAATAAGACTTGAATCACTTATAGGGAAATATCAAACTTTGAAAATTAATCCTTGAAGACTGGCTCACAGAAAAACACAGATAAAGCTGTTAACTTTGCAACAAGAAAATATAAGGAAATGAGTGTTTTTTGTGGGGGAAAAAATCAAATTTAGAAGAAAATTATCAAAAGAAATGGTAAAGGATAGTAGACTTATGTCATCAGAAAAATCAGATAGACAGGGCTTGAATGCCTCAATTATTTTTACTAACTACTACACAACTGTTTTCAGAGAAGGCAATGGCACCCCACTCCAGTATTCTTGCCTGGAAAATCCCATGGATGGAGGAGCCTGGTGCGCTGCAGTCCATGAGGTCGCTAAGAGTCAGATACAACTGAGCGACTTCACTTTGACTTTTCACTTTCATGCATTGGAGAAGGAAATGGCAACCCACTCCAGTGTTCTTGCCTGGAGAATCCCAGGGATGGGGTAGCCTGGTGGGCTGCCGTCTGTGGGATCGCACAGAGTTGGACACGACTGAAGCGACTTAGCAGCAGCAGCAACACACAACTGTTGTAAGTCAGTGGATCAAATGAAGCTGATGTACATTAACATTTAGTGATTTGTCTCTGAAGAAAATTTCAAACCTATTTTTACCAAATATAAGAGAACTGCATGATAAATTATGTGGCAAAGATATTTTTGGACTATAGAAATACTGAATATATGCTAGAGTCAGTTCTGAAGAAATGAAGATAGATATTGTGGAGATGTCTGTATTTTATTGAGAAATTTATCTTTTTATGAATCTCTGCTAAACTAATTATTGCATTTAAGAATTTTTCTTTTGGATAATAGTCACATACAAGTGAAACTCATTGAAAATAAAAATTCACAAAAATACTTCTGTCATGAATTAAATTGATCTGGCTATACTATTTACTAAACATTATTATGTAAAGAATATATATTTTAACTGCTAAGTTTGCAGACTGTAAGACTCAAAACTAAAATATGTTATCATTAATTACTGTGATAGATCACTATGTAGACATAAAACTGAGTTTTTATTATCTTTTATAAAAACTGATTCTTAAAGTGTTTTATTCACTTTAAAATAAAAGGTCATTTTGTTTTCCTTTGTGTGGTGATGTTTATTTTATATTATTAATATTTGTGTTTTTTACTGGCATTATTATAATTATAAAATTCAATTAAGGAAAAAATTCACTGTGTGCCCTTTTTGGGATCATTATTACTTATTTAATTTCATAATTATTTCAGAAAATAATTTCATCATGAAGGGAAGAGTATTAAAATGAGATTGGTTCTGAGAATCAGATACACTAGTATGCTGCGGCCTTTTGGATCATTAAAATCATTAAATCTTCTCCCAAAATTGTCTTTTATTAAACAACGTCTAACCCCAGTCTGGACTCGAGATAGCATTATTGTTCTAATTAGCTACTCTTGGACATGACTTGTACACTATTTTAAAGTCCTCTGGTTACAAAAACCAGATCCATGCAACCATCGTACAGCTTTTGCATTGAGAGCCTTGCTTTGAACTGAGGATCTTACAACATGAGTCCTCCCTAGAGCTTTTCTGATACTCTGTGTGGACTTCCATCTAGTCAGATTGCCTAAGTAGCCTGGAAGTAAAAGGAATCAATGTTAGCAGAGCCATCCTGGCCCAATGGGGAATAAAGAATATTGGACAAACACTTTTGTCTTTTGCCTTTAGGTGGACAATTCTGTGGTCCATTTTATAAGGTTCCTCAGAAGGTCCCAATGGAAAGGGATAATAGTTGCCTGCAAAGCAACCAAATCAATACCACACCCTCCGATTAGCTCTTCCTCCTCTGTCTCAGTCTCTGTGCCCTCTACTCTACCTCCTACCTTGGATCACATTCTGAAATATACTAGCCTCACTAGTTTATTTGACTAAACTAGCTTTGACTCAGGTTCTGGTTCCAGGGTGGACCTCAAGCTGTGGAACATTTAATGTATCATTTTGGCTGCACCACTCCTTAGAGGATGACTTGCATTAATTTACCAGACATAATCCATAAGGAAATATAACTGAGCAGAAACCTGTGGAGTCTTCCTGTGACAGACCTCTCCTCTGTATCCTCTGCTGTAGTTCCCCTATGAAGTATCCAGATAATAGTATCTCATGGACATTTCTTGAGTTTTTCAGATGCTAAAAACCACTACCAAGTGGATAAAAAACTTGACTACTTGATGATCATGAATAAACAACCCCAGAACTTCTGGAACCTAAGGACTGATAACGTTAATCACCCTGTTACCTCAACACCAACCGATCAGAGAACCATGCCTAAGTTGATCACATATCCTGGACACCCTTCCTCACCTTGCCTTTAAAAATGCTTTGCAGGAACCCATCAGGGGGTTCAGGGTCCTTTTGAGCATGAACCACTCATTCTCCTTTCATGGCCCTGAAATAAAGCTATCTCTGCTCCAAACTCCAAAGTTTCAGTTTGTGTGGCCTCACTGTGCATCAATCACATGAACTTGTGTTCAGTAACAATCACAAGGACATTCTTGCTTCTCTACCCAGAATAAAAGTTTATCTTGAGACTCACATGATCCTTTTTAAAGTTTTTGCGTTGATATGTTTAGTCATCCACCCTAAAGTCTGTCTAGACATTCTGTGACACAGCTGTGATAGCATTTAAATAGTTGCTGCTCAACTGCTGTTGTTACTGGATCTCAATCTGCTACACTGAGGTTTCATCTCCATTTTCTACTGGATCTCAGCTCCCTCTGAAGGAATTATCCCAGTTTGCTCTTTCAGCTTCTGTGTCCTTTGTTAGATCTGCATTTCTGCATTTCTAACATATCCAAATTCAGAAAAAATGTCTGATGAGAGAATGATAGAGATAAAAACTTTTATTACAGATATTAGTGAATTTGAAGAATGCAGCTTTTGGGTGTTTTAATAATGAGTTTCCTAGTAATACACTAGACCACTATTTCAATAGAGAAACTGAGATACAAATCAGAATGTAAGTTGAGCTGTCCACCAAACTGTCTGTTTGGGAGAAACTAAATATATTAAATCTATACCTATTTTTGCTGCCTTGTTTTCTCATTTTAATAATTATCTCAGGAAAATGGAAGCCCATCGGGTCATAGAGTTCTAATTTTGTCACAAGCAACAAGAATTATTTTTCAAATCTGAAAGTTTATTTTTTAAGAAAATATTTTATTTTCTAGACAGCCTGCTTTGAAAATGATAGGTTGGGGAATTCTCATTGGAACATAAAATGACTTATGTTTTCTCAAGTGGTTTCTTTCTTATTGCTTCTCTTGAACTCTATCCTAATCTTGATGTCCCTTTTTGCTTATAAATCACCTTTGTCTATGGGGATTTTGCAACTTTTGACTTTGGAAAAATCAGATCTATACTAAAAGAAAAATAGGAAAAGAAATAAATGTAAGAATACCTGTAGAGACATGAGTTAACCCTCAGCTGTCTAAAACTATGAATCAATGTAATAGATTCTTAAATTACATTTACTTCTTAAAATATTATTCAATCAGGTATTTTCTATAATAATATTAAATATGTATAAATACTAAGATAAAGTATTAGGACTAGAATTGATTTTCTTCATTGTCCTAAATTTGAGAAAGGTTCTTTTTTATATTAAGATGACTCCATCCTTATATTCATCCTTATAGCAGATTCCAATATTTTGCTAACTTTTTTTCTGTGTTTAATATTTCTTGCCATTTCCCCCTATATTTTAAATCTTAAATCAGCTAGTTCTTGACACTATGGTCAATTATTTTATTTCTCTACTTGGTATATTCTGTTTAACCACTTTCCCACCATTTTTTTCTAGATGCAAATCTAATCTACTAAAAATGAAGAGACCCCTCTCTGTCACCAGACCAATCTCATATACAAATAATGACAGGTTCTGGCTACAAGTCACTTGGCTTTGAAGAACCAAAATCATTTATGCTCATAGCTTAACTCCACTTTATCATGACTTCACTAATCTTATACTTACTCTTGTATTCCAGAAAACTTGCCCAGAAAGATGGAAAAGAAAGTGAAAGTGTAGTCTCTCAGTCATGTCCAACTCTTTGAGACCCCGTGGACTGTAACCGGCCAGGCTCTTCTGTCCCCAGGATTCTCCAGGCAAGAATACCGGAGTGGGTTGCCATTCCTTTCTCCAGGCGATCTTCCCAACACAGGGACTGAACCCAGGTCTCCCGAATTGCAGGGAGATTCTTTACCATCTGAGCCACCAGGGAAGCCATTGCAAATAACATTACTATTCCTTTCAGAATGAAAGGAATGAAAAACTTTAAGATGAACATCAGACAGCTAACTTTTAATAAATACACTTACATTGGAACATTTTTCTCAAAACCTTATATTTGCCCTATCCACTAATCTGTAACTATTATGTCATGAGCTAACACTAAACAACCCCTCCTATTAAAATACATGTCTTGAGCCATACCACCCCCAAACCTCATAAATATCTCAATTTTGCCTGTCCGCACTCTGAAACACTATTATGACATCTACAAGTAATTGATCTCATTTATCTTATCTTTCAACACATTGTTTTGGTAGAATTTAAAACTCTGAATGCTTTAAAACAACTGTGTTAAAATTATGTTTCTGAATCTTTTGTCCTTTTTTTTTTTTTTTTAAATACTAGAAGTGCAAAGTTTCCATTCTGCTGTAAGGAGACAAATCCCTATAAACTTCTTGTCTCTGTCTCTCTTCTGTGCAGAAGTATTACCAGTTTAATTTCATATTTCAAAATTGTTTATAAAGCAAATAGCCTTGGAAGTTAGAATCTTCCAGAACTGAGAGCATATTAGTTTGCTGCTCACATTAATAATGACAGTGCCTAGGGCAATGTTTGGATAAGTTTTCTAGAAGCCTCCTTGTAAATGATTGGCATTTTCCTACACTCAGTGTTTTCCTCTAACACAAACCACTGTGTACACAGGCATCACCTGGACCTTGTAATGTAAGTACGTGGGAATTAAGGTTTGGGAAACTACTGGTAAATGATATGACACTGACTACTGCTGGTGTTGTGAATCATAAAGTTCCCTTTGTCTCATGCAGTACATCAGTATACGTGAACTTGCATTTTTGCTGGTATACATGAACTTTTGGCAGACTAACTCATTAGCTTACACATAGGGTAAAATCTCAGACCCTTCACAGATGCTGATGTTGGTATGAAAGATGGCAGATTTAAAAGTAAATTCTTTGCTCTAGTGAGCTTAAATGTAAAATCTATTTTAGAAACTACATTTAATATCGTTAATGAACCACTCCACCCTAGCATGTAGAAGATTACTTTGATAGATTAACTAATTGCAACTATAATTTAATAATAATTATCTACAGGTCAAGCACTTTAAAATGTACTTTAGAGATGAAAGGTGACTTTATTTTCACAACAAATGGTGTGGTACATTTAGTTACCCAGATGTAAAGATATGGAAACTGATATTAAAAAGTACCTAGCATATTCAAAGTCATACAGGTGGTGATTGATTAGCACTCAGATCTAACATTAAAAGCCAAGTTGTCTACCCCAGTCTACACTGTAACTTCAGGGTCTCAGTTGAAACTAAACACTGGTATTGTTTAAATGTCAAAGGCTAGCTGACATTACCTTTTCCCTATATGAATAACATATTGAACTTGCTATTATCCAATAAGGAGTTGAAAACCAACTTGATAAAACAATTGAAAAGAAAAAGTCTGTATTAGAGGGGAAAAGAAATATCTTCTTTTCTACTAATCATAACCTTCTTTCCTTTTTTGTTTCTGAAATGTCATTAGCCTGACATCAGAATTATAGCTACAGCAGATAAAGCTGTATGAAGAATTTTGAAATCCAATGAATGACATTAAAACATATTTTAAATTGTGACAGTGTTAAAGAATGTCCTTAAAATCATAATCAGATAAGATCACAGGAAGAAAGCTGAATTCAATTAGGCAATAAATAAAAGTGGGACATTCCATCTACCAAAGCAGGCAGCTTTAAAAATGGTCCCACCTGTCTAATCAATGTCCTGGGAGGAACCCAGGCATATACCCAGTTCTTGTAAAGTGATTTCAAATTTATGAATGATAAATGGATATATTAATAATTACAAGAAACTCACTATAGCAAACAGTATAATGGTTTTTAATTTTCCACCAAGTAACCTCAGTATGCTATGCTATGCTAAGTACTTTAGTCGTGTCCAACTCTGTGTGACCCCATAGACGGCAGCCCACCAGGCTCCCGTGTCCCTGGGATTCTCCAGGCAAGAACACTGGAGTGGGTTGCCATTTCCTTCTCCAAGGCAGGAAAGTGAAAAGTGAAAGTGAAGTCGCTCAGTCATGTCTGACTCTTAGCGACCCCAGTATACCCACTAATAAATTAAGATAATTAAGATATAAAGACAGAGGAGTAAAAAAAAAGAGAAGCAAAAATCACTAATACTCCATTATTAAGTTTAGAAAAATCAGTGTATTTTTAATGAAAATGCTTGTGATATTTACGGGGAATGTAGTATATTTTAATTTTATTTTTAGTTTAAATGTCTATGATAATTTGGGTTTCTGTTAACATTAGTAGAATGCTAAGAAGATTTGATTTGCTAAATTGCAGTTTGTATTTTTTAAAAAAATTTAAGAGGTTTGGGAGAGATACTTCTGTTGACTTCTGAGTTTTCTCTGTCATGATTGTTAGACACCTACAAAGAAGCCTAAATATACCTAATACATAAATGCAAGTAAAATAGTTGAAAAAAACCCTGTTACTTAAATTTATAAGTGACTTTTACAACAGGAAAAACATTTAAAAATTATAAGTAGAATTTTTTAAAGTATTCTATTCTGTTCAGTTGAAACTATAATAGTTAAAGGTCTTGCTGGAAGCATTTTTTATTTGGTATGTAAGAAAACTATAAAATGAATTTTGTAAGTTGAACTTAAAGATTCTTACAACATTAAATTTATAAGTTAATAACTTGAATATAAATTTAATATACAAAATCATTATAGTTTCCAAATAATACCATTAAGTACATTTAATATATATAGGATTAATTTTATGCATTTATTTTGCATTGAAATATCTGAATATACAAAAGATGTTCATCCTAGTGCATATAATTTTGGTGTTAGAATATCTTCCTAGAGACTTTTTCCTATTAAGTAGCAGTTCTCTTTATCGCTGATATCGCTGTGCCTCGAAACTTTTTAAGCAGTAGACAATTCTAGACAATATCTTTTAATTGCCTTTATTATTTTACTTTTATTAATTGAAAGAGACATATTTCAAGAGTTCACACTTTAACTTACAGAAAAAATTTGATTTTTATATTTGCTCTTGCATCCTGTGACCTTTTTCTTATTAATTTAATCAGTTAAATATGGAATCTATTGTGTAAAAGCCTTGTTCACATTGCTTATGAGCTTTATACTGCTAATATGACTAATCAGGTATTCTGATATCAATGATAGTGTTACTTTTGTTTAATCATTATTTTTTGTTGCCCTATTTTATTCATTTTGGATTTCATTATAATTGCTAATAGAAATAGTTTTAGCTAGCACACCCATATTTTCTCAATATCAGGGGCAAAGCTTTCAATATTTTACCATTAACCATATATTGCTGTTTAAGACTAGAGGTATTTTCTAGTACTCTACCCACTTTGAAAATTCTGAACTCATTTTATTTTTTTTAGTTCCATTAAACTGCATTTTTAAAAAGGCCTGGCTTTCAGAGGCCCTTTTTGTGCTTTCTGGGCTACTGCACTGGAGAATTTAATCAGCAAATGTCTAAATAAGTATATAATTACTGAGGGTCATGATCATTTCTCTGAGCTGCCTTTTTTCCCCTATATATTGAGCTTTCAAGTCCTATTTCCTTTAAAGATTAGACTTCTAAATTCTGTATCCTGAGTTCTGTGAAATTTACAGAATCTATACTGATTCTCCTGCAACTAAAATGATGCTGTTTCCATTAGCATTAAGTCGGCCTCCCCAGCCCAGAAAGGTAGATTTGGATCTCAGTAAGTCTCTCTCTGTGCAGATTTTGACCTTTAAGTCCTGATTGCCATAGCAGCTCTCCAAAGTCTCAAAAAAATACATTTTTTAATCTAGGTAAACTTATAAATAATAATCTCTGCATTATTTACAACATTATTGTAAACTATTATGCTTTTATAACCAAAATAAAAATGTTTTATGTTTACCTATAACTTCGTGTTATTATCTAATTTTATTATAATTATAGTTTCTATCTGATAATTTCATTAGTTGAAGTACAGGAAGTTCAGATACCCCTTTCTATATTTTTTTCTGCTATATCTCCTTAATGACTGAATCATCAATCATATGGGTTTAAATACTGTACTATAAGCATAATTCTATTGATACTTCAGTTTATGTTTCATGTCTGGAAATGCTGTGTAATGTTGGATTAGGATTCATACATCCAACTATAATTTTGCTTCTGCTGGGCACCCAGTAGATCACTGGCTAGGGAATACTCTTTCTAATAATTTCAGCTCACACTGTCAAACTCTCCATATATTATGTAATTCAAATAGTTAAACCCACTTGACAATGGATCAATGTTATGAGGGGACTCATTTATTTTTTGATTTTTTTGTCAAAGGCCAGGCCAATTGATGAAAGGTTTCCTGATATCTACTTGCTTTGGTGATTGAATTTTATTTCTAATCCACACTTTCTGTTAGGTAGGAAGTTAGGCCTGGAAAAGGAGGGGTGGCCTAGCCAAAAAAGATTCAAGCTGATCTCTAAATTCCACCCCAGACACTCCCCAATGTAGCCCAGGAGAGCTCACAGATATGCTGCAAAATAACCACAAAAACTTTTCCAACATTGCAGTATATGCCCTAGGCACACAATGGATACAAACTCACCACAAGGGCTTCTCCAACTCTGGCACATGTGCCTTTGATGTGCAGCTGTGCCCTCAAGTGACCTCAGGCAGCCCAGAATCCATTATAGGTTCAAACATTCTGTACATGCATATATCTGATTATAACAGACTGAACTATAGGAAGCCTTGCTGAATAGAGCCTGTTGGGTCATTTGCGACTGTCAATTAAAACTATCATTCTATGTCCACCTAGGTGAATAAGTAAAAGCCCTGTCTTGAAAACCCCGTACCACATCATTCCTGTGTCAGTGCCTCTCTGGACTTGGTCCATCTCTCCCTTGAGGTGTTCTGTTCTTTCCTTAAAAAATTTATTTATGCCAAGGTAAGACCTCAGATTCTTCTTTGTGTTCTTACCAAGAACTGAGGCCCACGAGGAAGGGTCCTCTTTGACCTGCCTACCCATACACAATAACACTTTCTTTGAGGTTATAGCCTTCAGAAGGACTTGGCTATGTTGAAGATCTCTTTTCTAATTCTCTCCTAATGTGCAGACACTTTGTCAAGGCCTTTTTTCTCTCTATATATGGTCAGTAAAGCACAAATCTTAACTTTCATCCATCCTGTAAAATGCAAATTCCTGGGACTTCTAGGACTTCTGCAGAATTGTTTCCTTTGATTATGTTATTTTTATTAATTTAACACTGCTCATACTGAGATGATGCTGTTTATTTCTGTTACCTATACTTTGATACTTCCTAAATTTTAATGTACATCTTAACTCAGATGTTCATTAAAATTTATTTTTAGGTGTTCAAATCATAGCAGTTCCTACCAAAATACCAGAAATGGATGCTTGAAGGTGATACCTATACACACACTAAATAAATGGCATAGCACTATGCCATCTTAGAGACTGAAATAATCATTGTAGATCTTGTAGAAATTGAAATGAATGGACCAACATATCACAAATCAGATAACCTCCACAGTAGCCTGGAAACTATAAATTCCCACATTATTAAGTGATATGTGCAGTATTAAATCGGAGAAGGCAATGGCAACCCACTCCAGTATTCTTGTCTGGCAAATCCCATGGACGAGGAGCCTGGTGGGCTGCGGTCCATGGGGTCGCTACAAGTCCAGCACGACTGAGCGACTTCACTTTCACTTTTCACTTTCCTGCATTGGAAAAGGAAATGGCAACCCACTCCAGTGTTTTTGCCTGGAGAATCCCAGGGACGGGGAGCCTGGTAGGTTTCCGTCTATGGGGTTGCACAGAGTCAGACACGACTGAAGCAACTTAGCAGCAGCAGCAGCAGCAGTGTTAAACCAAGTATATAAATTGTGATTTATTCCTCATAAAATTTACTTGCAGCCTTAAAAACTCCCTTGCTGTTCAATTTAGAATTAAATATCCAGCTCATATTAAATGGGTAAAATTAGTTAAAATATTAAAGAAAGAACCACTATGACTGCAGGTCCAGTTTCAGAAGAAAGTCAAGCATCAGAAGAGAGTTTTCAAATGGAATACTGCAGGCAGGAGAGTTATTTCTGCAGCAGAGTCGAGTCTGCAAGGCTGCCCATAACTGTACTTTATCACAAAACACAGACTTGCATGGCTGAAAAAGATAGTGCTTCGATGCCAGACAGAAACTGTGTCGTGAGCTTGGCAGCACAGGCAAGCACTCTCAGCAAGAAAACGGACAAAAGTGTGGCAGCCTATTCACTTCCATAGGGAATGGATAAATAGCTAGGTGACTAAAAATAGACAATGCTGTGTTTTCTATTAATTGAAAATTAAGTAATGCCTATATTCCCACTTCTTTTTGATGAATATTAATCACTTCAGGCTAGTTTAAAACTAGGAGCTGCACTAAAATATCTATGGTGTACTGGAAAGTTGAAATTTTCTACATTTGCATTATTTAAACATAAGTTCCAAACCATTTTCATGTTTTTATACACTTTGTGTCATTCTAGGTAAATTTGTCTAAGTACATACACACATATGTACCTATGAATAAATATGCTGTATCTAGTTCAATTGTAAAAATAATTTTACTAGGATAAATTATTCAGACATATAAGCCACATGAATAATTTGTAAATCATGTCCTTTCCCAAGGAGAAATGGATTTTCAAGAAGAAATTCTATTTCAAACACTGTTAATTGTTTACTTTTCATTGTTAATGTACTCACATCTTCTAATGAAACAGCAAAGGAAAAATTATAATTACTATTAGTGACAGTATTAAGCAGATACTTCATTATTAAAGTTATTATATAAATATTTATTCACGATCTCTAATACATTCTAATGAAAATATTTTTAAAAGAATCATTTCAGCATCTTATCATGTTTGTGATTATTTCAATAGTATTTTTATATCTTTAAAGCACAGAATGAATGAGTAGTATCTAAAATCACATTATAACGCTAGAAATTTTAAGTACATCATTAAAAGATGATATGAACTGAAATGATTATCTTTCCAGTGAAAATCCTGCCAATGTATTTTTAAAACACTCTAATTTATAAGGGCTGTAAAACAAAATCTCAAGACATGGAATATGAGATTTTTGTCTTATTATTATTGAAAAATGCACTGTAACATTTAGCTGTCTATTTGTCAGTATTAAGTTTTCTATTCAAGGACACATGATTATTGGCTAAAGAATGAAAATATGAGCTTGGGTTATATACTGTATGTAATGTACTGACTGTAGAAAAAAATCCAATTCATATTTTTTAAAATTACCATAATTAGGTTCTCTATCCCAACAGTCATAAGCTACTTCATTCAATCACATTTTTTTGTTTGAAAAAACTTAGTCTCTGACCAGAGACAGCTAATATTATAATGGTTTGCTCAGTCTCTTCATATAAAATCACTTGGATTTATTGTGGCATTACTGAAGAGAAGCACTGTTTTAATATTCAATAGTCTGAATGCTGCTGCTGCTGCTGCTAAGTCGCTTCAGTCGTGTCCAACTTTGTGCGACCCCACCACAGAGTTGCAGCCCACCAGGCTCCTCCATCCCTGGGATTCTCCAGGCAAGAGTACTAGAGTGGGGTGCCATTGCCTTCTCCGAGTCTGAATGCTAAATCTATATAATTTTCATCCAGGCTCTGAACTTGTGTTCTTATAACCATAACTGACCATTTGCCTGAGCTACAGCTGCATGGAATCAAATGGTCACGACTTCAGAGGAAAAACAGAGAAAAAGTGAAAAAGTAAATACATCTTCATAATTGGTAATTATCTAACTTGCCTTTTGGGCCAAAAAGACATTTTCTTCCCCTTCCTTAAACACATTTATTTAAAATAGACTTTGAGATGTGACATCAGTCATTGTTCTGTGTATCTGCTTACAGAACAGACAGGTTGACAATGATGATGATAAGAAATATCTGGAATTGGCTGAGAAGCTAACTGCAGAAGACCAAAGCCTGTTATACAAATATTAGTTGATATGAGTTAGAGCATTAGCTAGTTTCATGATCTCATTGAACCTTTAAATATTATCATTACCCTTATTTACATTTGAAGGAAGTGAGGATTAGAAATGCTAAGTATATTGCCCAAAGTCATAAAGCTGATAAATGGGAGATTTACCATTCAAACTCAGACATCCTGAACTAGGGTGCAATTTTCATACTTATTCTCTACTAGTAGTTGGAATGGATCACTGTTTACTAAAGTTTTGGAAAAATACATGACTTAAGGAGTAGGTCATGCTATTTGCTGCTGCTGCTAAGTCGCTTCAGTCGTGTCCAACTCTTAGCGACCTCATGGACTGCCGCCTACCAGGCTCCTCCATCCATGGGATTTTTCAGGCAAGAGTACTGGAGTGGGGTGCCATTGCCTTCTCCGAAGTCATGCTGTTTAGAGGTGATGAAATGCTAGTGAAACATGTAACAGTGGAGCTGATAATTTGTAAAGAACATGTTGTGCATTAGAGAAGCAGCAGTTTTATAAAAGAATTGACAGTAGCCAATGAACTTGATGGAATTTAGGATTGTGGTTTGAAATTTCATAAAGTAAGGTAAAGAGTTTTCAAACAAATCAATGAATTGGAGAACATACAAAAGCTAAATAAAAACAGATATAAGTGAAATGTTATCTTCAGATCAGATCAGATCAGTCGCTCAGTCATGTCCGACTTTTGCGACCCCATGAATCGCAGCACGCCAGGCCTCCCTGTCCATCACCAACTCCCAGAGTTCACTGAGACTCACATCCATCGAGTCAGTGATGACAACCAGACATCTCATCCTCTGTCGTCCCCTTCTCCTCCTGCCCACAAACCCTCCCAGCATCAGAGTCTTTTCCAATGAGTCAACTCTTCACATGAGGTGGTCAAAGTACTGGAGTTTCAGCTTTACCATCATTCCTTCCAAAGACATCCCAGGGCTGATCTCTTTTAGAATGGACTGGATGGATCTCCTTGCAGTCCAAGGGACTCTCAAGAGTCTTCTCCAACACCACAGTTCAAAAGCATCAATTCTTCGGCACCCAGCCCTCTTCACAGACCAACTCTCACATCCATACATGACCACAGAAAAAACCATAGCCTTGACTAGACGAACCTTTGTTGGCAAAGTAATGTCTCTGCTTTTGAATATGCTATCTAGGTTTGTCATAACTTTCCTTCCAAGGAGTAAGAGTCTTTTAATTTCATGGCTGCAATCACCATCTGCAGTGATTCTGGAGCTCAGAAAAATAAAGTCTGACACTATTTTCATTGTTTCCCCATCTATTTCCCATGAAGTGATAGGACAGGATGCCATGATCTTCGTTTTCTGAATGTTGAGCTTTAAGCCAACTTTTTCACTCTCCACTTTCACTTTCATCAAGAGGCTTTTTAGTTCCTCTTCACTTTTTGCCATAAGGGTGGTGTCATCTGCATATCTGTGTTTACTGATATTTTTTCCGGCAATCTTGATTCCAGCTTGTGTTGTTTCCAGCCCAGTGTTTCTCAACATGTATTCTGAATATAAGTTAAATAAACAGGGTGACAATATACAGCCTTGATATACTCCTTTTCCTATTTGGAACCAGTCTGTTGTTCCATGTCCATTTTGAACTGTTGCTTCCTGACCTGCATACAAATTTCTCAAGAGGCAGATCAGGTGGTCTGGTATTCCCATCTCTTTCAGAATTTTCCACAGTTTATTGTGATCCACACAGTCAAAGGCTTTGGCATAGTCAATAAAGCAGAAATACATGCTTTTCTGGAACTCTCTTGCTTTTTCCATGATCCAGCGGATGTTGGCAATTTGATCTCTGGTTCCTCTGCCTTTTCTAAAACCAGCTTGAATATCAGGAAGTTCACCGTTCACAAATTGCTGAAGCCTGGCTTGGAGAATTTTGAGCATTACTTTACTAGCGTGTGAGATGAGTGCAATTGTGGGGTAGTTGGAGCATTCTTTGGCATTGCCTTTCTTTGGGATTGGAATGAAAACTGACCTTTTCCAGTCCTTGGCCACCGCTGAGTTTTCCAAACGTGCTGGCATATTGAGTGCAGCACTTTCACAGCATCATCTTTCAGGATATGGTATAGCTCAACTGGAATTCTATCATCTCCACTAGCTTTGTTCATAGTGATGCTTTCTAAGGCCCACTTGACTTCACATTCCAGAATATCTGGCTCTAGGTCAGTGATCACACCATCGTGATTATCTGGGCTGTGAAGATCTTTTTCAGACAGTTCTTCTGTGTATTCTTGCCATCTCTTCTTAATATCTTCTGCTTCTGTTAGGTCCATACCATTTCTGTCCTTTATCGAGCCCATCTTTGCATGAAATGTTCCTTTGGTATCTCTGATTTTCTTGAAGAGATCCCTAGTCTTTCCCATTCTGTTGTTTTCCTCTATTTCTTTGCATTGATCGCTGAAGAAGGCTTTCTTTTCTCTTCTTGCTGTTCTTTGGAACTCTGCATTCAGATCCTTATATCTTTCCTTTTCTCCTTTGCTTTTTGCTTCTCTTCTTTCCACAGCTATTTGTAAGGCCTCCCCAGACAGCCATTTTGCTTTTATGCATTTCTTTTCCATGGGGATGGTCTTGATCCCTGTCTCCTGTACAATGTCACGAACCTTATTCCATAGTTCATCAGGCACTCTGTCTATCAGATCTAGGCCCTTAAATCTATTTCTCACTTCCACTGTATAATCATAAAGGATTTGATTTAGGTCATACCTGAATGGTCTAGTGGTTTTCCCTACTTTCTTCAATTTAAGTCTGAATTTGGCAATAAGGAGTTCATGGTCTGAGCCACAGTCAGCTCCTGGTCTTGATTTTGTTGACTGTATAGAGCTTCTCCATCTTTGGCTGCAAAGAATGTAATCAATCTGATTTTGGTGTTGACCATCTGGTGATGTCCATGTACAGAGTCTTCTATTGTGTTGTTGGAAGAGGGCGTTTGTTATGACCAGTGCATTTTCTTGGCAAAACTCTATTAGTCTTTGCCCTGCTTCATTCCATATTCCAAGGCCGAATTTGCCTGTTACTCCAGGTATTTCTTGACTTCCTACTTTTGCATTCCAGTACCTTATAATGAAAAGGACATCTTTTTTGGGTGTTAGTTCTAAAAGGTCTTGTAGGTCTTCATAGAACCATTCAACTTCAGCTTCTTCAGCATAACTCGTTGGGGCATAGACTTGGATTACTGTGATATTGAATGGTTTGCCTTGGAAACAAACAGAGATCATTCTGTCATTTTTGAGATTGCATCCAAGTACTGCATTTCAGGCTTTTTTGTTGACCATGATGGCTACTCCTTTTCTTCTAAGGGATTCCTGCCCACAGTAGTAGATATAATGGTCATCTGAGTTAAATTCACCCATTCCGGTCCATTTCAGTTCGCTGATTCCTAGAATGTTGGCATTCACTCTTGCCGTCTCTTGTTTGACCACTTCCAATTTGCCTTGATTCATGGACCTGACATTCCAGGTTCCTATGCAATACTGCTCTTTACAGCATCGGACCTTGCTTCTATCACCAGTCACATCCACAGCTGGGTATTCTTTTTGCTTTGGCTCCAACCCTTCATTCTTTCTGGAGTTATTTCTCCACTCATCTCCAGTAGCATATTGGGTCCCTACTGACCTGGGGAGTTTCTCTTTCAGTATCCTATCATTTTGCCTTTTCATACTGTTCATGGGGTTCTCAAGGCAAGAATACTGAAGTGGTTTGCCATTCCCTTCTCCAGTGGACCACATTCTGTCAGATCTCTCCACCATGACCCGCCCATCTTAGGTTGCCCCATGGGCATGGCTTAGTTTCATTGAGTTAGACAAGACTGTGGTCCTAGTGTGATTAGATTGACTAGTTTTCTGTGAGTATGGTTTCATTGTGTCTGCCCTCTGATGCCCTCTTGCAACACCTACCGTCTTACTTGGGTTTCTCTTACCTTGGGCGTGGGGTATCTCTTCACGGCTGCTCCAGCAAAGCGCAGCCATTGCTCCTTACCTTGGACGAGGGGTATCTCCTCACTGCTGCCTTTCCTGACCTTCAACGTGGGATAGCTTCTCTAGGCCCTCCTGTGCCCACGCAGCCATGGCTCTTTGGACGTGGGGTTGCTAATAGAATAGTCGCAAAAGAAGGCTCCATAGCCATAAAAGACCACCCTCCTGACCTTTAAAAATTATCCCTCTGAATCAAAGGAAAGAGCAATATAGCAATCATTAGTTAAAATAAACATCTATATTCATTGTCTTGTCATTAAATTCAAGGCATGATGTTAAATAATAAGCCCACAAATTTATTTACAGAGTGACAAAATTATCCATCTGTATTTATATGAAAAATAGTTGATGGAGAAGCAATTTTATTATCTTATATATTCTGCAATTAAACTTTAAATCATAGTGATGTTTTTAAACAAAGAAAATAAGCAAAAATTGCCAATAGTTCAATTTAATTGACCCTAGTTAAACTACAGCATGTCAGTAAATGTAATTACACTATATTTTTCATGGCTTTACATTTCAAAATGCATTAAATGTTATTATTCGTTGTGGACATTTTATTCTCAGTAAGCTGATACTTATTTATGGCTTTTTATGAGTTAAATTAAACAACTACTAAATCTTTTCTAACATAATTTACTTGGATGGATTTGAAAAAGAAATTTTATAGTGATATAATATCTCCAGTGCCAGAAACATCATATAAAGAAATCTCTGTGTTATTAGATACAATCAAGTTTGTTTCTGGAATAACTGTATCATCTGAACACTTGAGAATTGTGTAGCTTTTCCCAATCTAATTTAACCTTATAGATATCAGACTTTTTATAGTTTTTCACCACTAATCCTCCCCAAGGAGTAGTATGAGTGTATCATAGGTCAGCAGAGATTGAAGAGTTCTTTAAAAATTTAAAGCTCCCTGAATTAAATTACTCTTGTATTTTTAGACTAAGCAATATTTCATTTTTACAATTTTATTGTAGAGTAATCAATTCCCCATGAAATTGACAATAAGCTTAGCTGTCACTTGTTTACTATCAAGGTGACAGTAAGGGTTGTCTCAAAACTAGGAAAATCAAGATCATTTAAATTTTAAGACTGTGGAGGGGAGATGTTCTGACCAAAAATATGGTTGTGGGTGCTTAATTGCATAATGCATTTGAGCTAAGCCATTGAAAATCCTAGTTAAAAATGCAAATATCTTTTGGATAAAAGAACACAAGACACATAGTAACAACAATACTCTTTTTAGTCACTCCTATACTAACACCATGAAAATGAAAATATAACTATCTGCATTTAATAGACAAAGTACAAAGGCTGAAGTTTATACAACACAAGAAATAAAGCGTCTGTAAAGCTTTCAAGAAATAAAGCTTCTTTCCTGTTTCAAATCACAGCAGTAGACCCTATGCCCCTTGGTATCTGTAGGGGATTGGTTCCAGATCCACAGTGAACACCAAAACCCACAGATGCTCAAGTCCTTTATATAAAATGGTGTAGTATTTGCATGTAACCTATGCATATCTTCCCACAGGCTTTAAATCATCTCTGAAATCTCAAAGTGTTAGTTGCTCAGTTGTGTTCAACTCTTTGTGACCTCTTGGACTGTAGCCCAACAGATTCCTCTGTCCACGAAATTCTCCAGGAAAAGAATATTGGAGTGGGATTTTCTTCTCCAGGGGATCTTCGTGACCCATGCATTGCAGGCAGATTCTTTACTGTCTGAGCCATCAGGAAAGCCCTTAAATCATCTCTCGATTACTTATAATATGAGTGCTCTGTTAAAGCTATACAGAGTTACCAATATGAAACAATTTCAAGTTTTGGCTTTGGGAAATTTATGGATTTTTAAAAATATTTTTGATCTGAGGATGGCTGAATCTGCAGATGTGGAAGCTGCAGATGAGGAAGGCCGACTATACATATGTTATGCTGCCTCTCACAATTTAATGACATCATTAGCTCTATATATCAGCATTAGTCATAAACAGAATTTCCCCTTGAACAACACAAGTTTTAACTGCACAGGTATACTTATAGGCAATTATTTTTTCGATAGTAAATTCTATAATACTACATGATCCTATAAGTTAGGAGTTTTCATCTGTGTAGAGGGTTGGCACCCCTAACCCTTGTATTGTTCAAGGGTCAGTGGAAAGAGATTCAATTTATTTGATATTTACAAAACTTACCATAGACATGTTTAAATAAAAGGAATATGCCAAAAGCACACTGGAAGCATAGAGAAGGGCATGATTAACTTGGTTTGAGGGTGGGGTCAATAAAGTCTTTAAAGGTCACTATTAGAGAGTAAATAAAATTTAAGGTAATGGAGGGGAAAACATGCTCAGAAAGAAATAGTACTCAGAACTGATTACTGGAAATGAGTAAAAATATAGGCAAAAGTCTACAGACTATAACGTGACACCCAAGAGGGCAGCATTCACTAATGTGATGCTTTATAGCAGGAATTGGAAAATTATGACCCTAATGATCTGAAACAAATAGTTATTTCTCCAGCAAAGATGGATTCATTCAAGATCAGCAAAGAATTGCATTCTGGGGTCTGCAACCATGGCAAGCCTCATGCAAATTTCCACACACAGCAAGGGAAGGAGAACACTTATATAGAGACAAAAAGGAGTTTGGGAGAGCTATAGCATAAAAGTGCATAACTTTTCATTGGCTAGGCCCTTGGAGGTGGGGTTAGGAGTCTTCTTCCTATTGAGTTGTCCTGTTGGAGCAGATTGTGAGAGCTCCTCCCTTCTGGTATATCAACTCTATGTAACTGAGGTTTCAGTTTATTAATTTTTTATAGCCCATAGGTCAAGTCCAGTCTGTGAACTGTTTTTATATTGTTCCATGAACTGATTAATTTTTACATTTTTAAAGACTATCAAAAAATCAAAGAATAGAGATATTCTATGGCACAAAATACCTAAACTATTTAGTCTCTGGTCTTTTAAAAACAAGAAGCTTGCCAAATCTATGTTTTTTATACAAGAGTTAAGGTTCTAAGAGAATCAGTGAGGAAATGGGACAGTTGGATCAAGGAAAAGGAAAAAGGAAAAAAATAATTCAAGGAAAAGGGTACAAGAACAAAATTAACCTATTTTGTAAGTATGTCTTATAAAGTAGGGATAAAAATAATAAAGAAGTCTTAAACATGAGCTCAGTTAAGGCAAAAAGAGATTCAAAAGAGGAAAATATTTTTTCTTTATCAAAGCTTTACTGTGTTGTACCAATAATGCTCAACATGCTATACTCACTTATTTCTCACCTGAGTTCCATACATATATATAGCCAATCATTCATTTCATATTTTTATTAAGATATCCAATCCATATATCCAAAATTATAATTATTCTATCTATCACTCCTCAAAGAGTCATACTCCAGTATTTAGCTTAGACAAGTGCTACCACCCAAATTTTTACATTAAATGTATCCCCAACAATTACTTCTTCTTTGTCCACATTTCCAAACAATCTTTAAATCCTGTTGATTTTGCCTATTAATACCTTTCATACCAATTTATATCTCTTCAATTCAAAACCAATTTCTTAGACTAACAGCAGACATCTTACCTTGATCACTGCATTTATCAGTGAACCTGTATAACTATTTTCACTCATATACTCTCCAATCCATTTGCAAAAAAAGAAAAGTTTTGAAATATACATTCTAGATAAAGGATTTATTATAGAATATATAAAGAAATCTCAGAACTCATTAATAAGAAAACAATTTTAAAAGGACAAACAACTTAGACACTTCACAATAAAAGATATAATCAGGCAAATCAGTATATGAAATGATGGTCAATATCACTACTCAGAGAAATTCAAATCAAAATGATAATCACAAAACACCCACTAGAATAACGATAAAGTGACTGACCTATCAAGTGTTTACAAGAATGGGGGACAACAGTAATTGTTATGTTTTGCTGTAGAAACACAAAATGACACATAACCGTAAAATGACAAAGTTACCGTAAAAAGTTCCCTTATCCTTTTGAAATTGATTCCCCCAGTAATAGGCTGAATGTTGAAGTCTTAACCCCCTCCAGTACCTCTGAATGTGACTGTATTGGAGATAAGACTTTTAAATAGGCAATTAGGTTAAAAAGAGGTCATATATATGAGCCCTAATCAAATATAACTGGCATGTTTAAAAGAAGAGGTGATTAGGATAGAGAAACACTCAGAAGGAAAACCATGTGCAGACAACTTTTTACGGTTTGGAGGTATCTTAGAGGATTAAGTGTATGTTATAGAATCTAGCAACCCCACTTCTAGGCATTTTTCTAAGTGAAATACATCCACATGTCAACAAAAAGCTATATCCAACCAATGGAGAATAGATGACAACACTGTGATACACTATAAAATCTCTTCACCAATAAAAAGGAAATATGAAGACAACAACAACATGAATGAATCTAAACCCATCAGAAGTAAAAACAGCTACATGCTTAATGCTATATATTGTTATCATTTCATTTACATGAAATTCAAGAAAGGTCAAAATTATGACCTTTAGATCCCATTGATTGCTTGGGCTTGAAAGTGAAAATGGATATATTATTAATAGTCTACTAGGGTTGCCATAACAAAGTACCACAGATTGGGAGGCTTAAAGAACAGAAATTATTTTCTCACAGTTCTGGAAGCTAGATGTTGGAGATTAAGGCATCATTGGCAGAGCTCATTTCCTCTGAGGCCTCTCACCTTGGTTTATAGACGTTCATCTTCTTCCTTTATCTGCACATGGTTTCCCTCTGAGTGTTTCTCTATCCTAATCACCTCTTCTTTTAAACATGCCAGTCGTATTTGATTAGGGCTCATATATATGACCTCATTTTAACCTAATTGCCTATTTAAAAGTCTTATCTCCAATACAGTCACTTTCAGAGGTACTGGAGGGGGTTAAGACTTCAACATTCAGCCTATTACTGGGGGAATCAATTTCAAAGGGATAAGGGAAATTTTTACGGTAATGAAAACTTTATAACACATTTGTGGTAGAGGTTACATGATTGGAAGCGATGATTAGAAGAGTATGCTATAGTTAAAAAGGGTGAGTTTTACTTTATGCATAATGTACTTCTGAAAGCTAAAAATACTTCAGGAGTCAAACTTTAAGGTTTCACCACTTTGAGTTAAGCTTTACTATAAAAAAGAAATGCTAGTTTGCATGTGAATGATGTCTTCTTAAGTATTTCATATATTTTTTTAATTGTCTAGATCAAAGACAATCTACATTTACCAGAAAGCATTAGACTTCTCTTTATTTTGGTTTACCATGAAGTCCTCTTTGTACTTGGTTCTCATTATAATATGTAAAAGTAAAGCACTTAGAAAATGCTCAATTTAAATAGGCTGAATTGCAGCAGATGTTCCTAAGACCCCTAGTTTGGGGTAACAAAGCAAATCAAAATTTTATTTCTCTCGATTTCTATAGCTTATCATCCACTTTCATAAACTTAGGGATTACAAATCCAATGAAATTGTCATTTCAGAAAAGGATGAAAATTGCCTGGATGTTTTCTCCTGTTCTCTCCTACATGTTCCCTGGTACCTTCTGGCTTTAGTGCCCTGGAGGTGGTCCTCTGATCATGCCAGTGCTGGCACTATCTACAGTAAGAAGAACCCTCAGGTCACTCTTCTCTCAGCCCATGGCTACTTATGAGAATTACAAGTCTAAGTTCCATAATCAGTCTATCCTTACTCCCTCCAAGAAACTCTTGCTAGAACTCCTGCATTGTTCAAATTGGTTGAGGCAGATTTTTAAATCAAGATTTTATAAATGTTGATTTTAAATTGTGGTAGGGCTCTAACTTTTATCCATACTCTGGGTTCAACTATGGTGATAACCACTTACTCAACACATCTCTATTACCTGTTAACATACCTCCCTTTCCTGGAAGCATGAATTAGTTCCCCCTTTTTAACATCTGAATTGTTTTTCCACTTTCTTTTTTCTATCTCCCAGCTACACCTTTTCCATATTCCCACAATCTAGCCACCTTTCCTCACATGATATGACTTGGGTAAGAGTTTACTTACCAGTTTCTTGCAACATCCAAGGAGTACAACTAAGAAAAGAGGGGGCTTAGAGTTCAATAAGTAATAGGATGGGTAAACTAGAAATCAGATATGTTGATGAGCATGAGGTAGATACTTATCAAGATTTTATCATCACATTACTGGATAAAGTTTATACATATATAGAACCCAGAATTGAGATGATGTGCTTGCAGGTCATTAAGAGATATCAATGCAGATTTTGCCATCCAGAAGAAATAAGCCTTTATAATGGGTAGGCTTCAAATAAGTAGAATAAGAGATGGAGGCTCTTTAAAGGAATCTAGGAGCAAACACCAGTCAGAGATTCAGACTGATAGCATCAAATTCCTGTCTTTAGAAAAGAAGGCCAAGTCACTGGGTAAGATTTAGGAAACAAACCCTCATTTGTATGGGTTAGTAAAAGGAGAGCAAAATTTCTGATCTCATGGGGTGGTGGTTTAACCACTCAGTCGTGTCCAATTCTTGTGACCCCATGGACTGTACTCAGCCAGGCTCCTCTGTCCATGGGATTCTCCAGGCAAGAATACTGGAATGGGTTGCCATTCCCTTCTCTGATCTCATAGGAACTAGAAAACTAGTAGACTTAACTACATTTCCTCACTTACCCTCACCCACACATTTTGAGAAAGAGCACTTTAACTATTGTAATATAATAGAAGCCTACTATAATAGCTTCTTTAAAATAGCTGAATCTTTTCTTATTAATCTCATTTTAAACATATTTCAAGAATGTCCTTCCACATATACTAATAAAACCCTACTGTTGGAGTCACATTTATGTTAGGCAAGAAAGAATCCCAGGAGTTTCTATTTAGGCAGTATTATGACATTATATTTAAACCTCTGCTTACTGCAGCTAAATAACTCAACTTCTTTTAAAGTCTTCTCTCATTACATAACCTACATCTTGCCCATAAAAAGGTTAAAAAATGAAAAATGATAACTTTAAAATGTCATGTACATAAGTTTGTATCCATTTTTTGTGTTTGTCTATAATTCATGCTGCAATATATTTTTCTATGAATGGATATGTTAAGATGTAACAAGTCAATCTTCTGTGATCTCTTTTTTTCCTTCATCTAAAAAGATTCCTAGGATAAAAGCTAGTAAATACTTATAGGAGAAATACATAAGGTTTGTTAATACAGGCATACTTCATTTCATTGTCCTTCTCTTTATTGCATTTTGTTGACATTTTATTTTTTACAAATTCAAAGTTTGTCACAACCCTATATCAGCACCATTTTTCCAATAGTATTTTCTTGCTTCATGTCTCCATGTCACATACAGTACTTCAAGTTCTTTCTTTAGTATTATATTTGTTATGGTGACCTGTGATCAGTAATATTTTATGTTACTATTGTAATTGGTTTTGTATTTATTTAGCCTTAAAGTATTTTTAATTATGGTATAAACATCCTATAGACATAATGCTATTGCATACTTAATACTGTAGTATCATATAAATATAACTTTTATATGCATTAGGAAACCAAAAAAGTTTGTGACTCATTTTATTGCAATATTCATTGTATTTCAGTGGTCTGGAGCCAAACTCATAAGATATCCAAGGTATGCTTATACTTAAAATACCCACTTGCAAGCACTATGCCTGCCTTATTAGTCACTGAAGAATAAAGAAAATATTTATATTTATGTGAGTATTATGTTTTTTTCTGTTTGTGTGACTATCACTTGCACAGTTGTGTGTATATATGACATTTCTTCGACTCACCACACTTTTTAAGGATACTCTTTCAAAAGTTTCTAATTTTTAGTTCCTCTACCTAAAAAGTAAATGAATTTGCATTCAAATTATCTAAGAGTATAAAATCTTAACTCTGTATACTTATATTTTTGTCAAACATGCATTAAAGATGAGCTAATCATTCTGGTGGGCTTCCATCTATGGGGTCACACAGAGTCAGACACGACTGAAGCGATTTAGCAGCAGCAGCAATCATTTATATATATATTTAAATGTTACTGTAAAATATGAAAGTTACCTAAAATTTTAAACAAATATAGTTCATTTTCTCAAAACAGTGACTGAGTTGGAATTTTTAGGCCAAAACTGTCATCACATTGATTATAGAATATAATTTATGTAATTTTTATACTGAGTCAGTTTTATCCAGTTCACACCCAAGAAAA
This sequence comes from Bos javanicus, assembly GCF_032452875.1. Lineage (NCBI taxonomy): Eukaryota > Metazoa > Chordata > Mammalia > Artiodactyla > Bovidae > Bos > Bos javanicus. The sequence goes on from NC_083872.1 coordinate 17,100,067, forward strand.
AAAGGGCTTTAGAGAAAAAGAATATACCAGAGTGTGTGTAAATTGATCCAATTATCCATGGGAATGTTTTTTTTTTGAGTAATACAATATATAGATATATGTAAAAATACATCATAAAAAAGTGACAGGTACAAATATTTATGTATAAGTATCCATGAACAATTGTTGATAATGACAAAGGAGCTGGAAATTATTTAAATGTTCATCAAAATGTAAATTGTTAATTAAATGGTCATATCGAAATGCTGATATTGTGCAGTTATCATCATTGCTAGATGTGTTGAGTGCACATAGAGAGAGTAGAAAAACATTAATGACCAACATAAATATGTTGGTTATATGTTGTTTATCATAAGTAGTTAATTATGTACATAAAACTTTAGAAACCTGAGCCATCTCTGGAGATTATGTCTTTGGAAGAGAGCTGATAATTAAGAAAACACAGAATGGTAAAGAAATACAAAGATATTTTCCTTGATAATAAACCTTGGGTCTCCTGACAGTGATTATTGTTGTTATCCAGAACACAAAGACAATTGTTTCCCAAAAAGAAATGTGGTATTCAAAACTTTAAAGAAATCGGTTGCTACTTATTCTAACACACACAAAGGCAGTGGAGAGTTTTTATGTATTCAAATGCAATTACCAACTTTCATCTCTCTCTCTCTATGTACAGATTCTGCTTGCTAATAACTGTAACTATTTTTTTTTTATTTTTCCATTGTCTTATCTATGTCTCTCTAATCACCACACTACTGAGTCTCATTTTTTGCATCTCACATTTAAATTTCTCCAGAGCAAGTGTCTGTTGGGGTTGAAAATTACCCACTAGTCTATTATTGTCAGAAGACATTCTCATCATGATGTCATGATCAGACAACGAATGCCTGATTATTCAAGTTTTGCTGCTAAGAGTTGTGTATAAACAATTAAAACCCATGAAACAAGATCATAGCAGAATATTTTTGTTCTACCATATTCTTTAAAAATTATTCTGTAGGTACCTCCTCTGCCCCTGGATAAAAACTTGGGCAAATGACATGATTTCCCAGAATCCTTCTAGGTGCTAGAAAATTCTAAATTACCTATGTCAGAAAACACAGCCTTGATTTAGAAATAATCTTATATGCATCCAAATATATCATTTTGCTGCAACCTGAAACTAATACAACATCATAAGTCAATTATATTTCACTACAAATAAAATTAAGTAACATGAGTGAATAAGTGCCATTTACTGATTCAAGAAAGATAGGGCAGGGAAGGCATAGAAATCAGTAATTTGCTTGGAATATGTTAAATTTATGCTATTATTTCAGGATCCAAGTAACTTCCGTAGCAACTAGGTAACTGGATATAGATTCTACAGTTTAGGAGAGAGGTCATTGATGGAGCTGTTAATTTAAAAGACATCAGTTTATAGATAACATTTCAAGCCAGAAATAGCCCAGAGAACAAGTAAAGGAAAAAAAGAGGGGGGAAGGGGTCTGAGAAACAAGTTTTGAGATACTCCAATACTTAGGAGTGTTGAAGGATGAAGATAGAGAGATGGAGAAGGAGAGAGAGCAGCCATGAGACAGAAAAATGGAGAGAATTTACTGTTCTTTGGGCCAAGAGAATAAAAGCATTTAAAGAAGAATAGAAAAGAAAGCAGCTATTTAAAAAGTCAGAGTCTCTATGATTTACAATTACATTCTTTAAAAAACAAAAAGCTACACGTATTTGCACATGTTCCATAGCTGTTCTCTTTCGTTTATTTGTGTTTCTTTTGTGTTTGCTTCATGTTGTCAGTTTCATCTGTGCTTTGGTTATCATTTAATAAGATGATTATGATAGCAATTTAGTTCGACATAGTGCTAAAGAAGAACCAGAGACTGATTTTTTTTTTTTTCTGTGATTCAGGGATCTGAAAAATTGTTGTTCATATGCATGGCTGGATTCTACAAATGCCTTTCAATACGGGGACCACAGAGGAAGAAACATTATGTAAAGATAACATTTGAAATAATGTCATCCATGCAAAGGCATACATAGGAGTTCACAAAGGAATAAATATACAAATTAGGAGGGGGACTTATAACATTTGAAAAGGGCAATACATTCATCTTTATTTAGTCTTTCTGTGAAGTAAAAGCAATCTATATTTTGATACATTTTCAGGTATGATGATGGAATATAAACAAGGAGAAAAACCAGCCTATTCCCGAAATGGCTATAAATCTTATATTTGATACATTTGAAAATATTGGAGACATGGCTTGAACTACTTGGAGAAGAACTCATTATCTTTATAATTATAGGCTTTTCTCTATTAATATGAATTTATTAGATGCTTAATGCCTTGTGTTGAATGAGTCATTAATGAAGCATACTTAATACAATTTGGCTGCTTCTAGACATAAATGCAGAGAAGGCAATGGCACCCCACTCCAGTACTCTTGCCTGGCAAATCCCATGGATGGAGGAGCCTGGTAGGCTGCAGTCCATGGGGTTGCTAAGAGTCAGACACGACTGAGCGACTTCACTTTCCCTTTTCACTTTTATGCATTGGAGAAGGAAATGGCAAACCACTCCAGTGTTCCTGCCTGGAGAATTCCAGGGACGGGGGAGCCTGGTAGGCTGCCATCTCTGGGGTCGCACAGAGTTGGACACGACTGATGCGACTTAGCAGCAGCAGCAGCAGACATAAATGATAGATACTCTTATGCCCAGACGTAGCTGAATTACTGCAGAAGTTACAGATTAAAATTGTCAAATATCTTTAAAATATTTTCTATGATTATCTGGCCCAAATCAGGAAATCTGGGTACAATTTAGACTGATAACTAAGTGGATGAAAGACACAGTAGATAACAACTTTTAGCTACAATAATCACACCAGTGGAGACACTCAGATACGGACCCACAGACCAGTTCTGCTGTCTAGAATGTAAGCATTTAGGACTCTTGTTATCACATTATTGTTTTGAGTCCTCAGGTCCAACACATTGGAGTTTTCATTTTTTCTTAGAAAACAGATTCATAATTTTGATGCCTCCCACTTTAAATTTTCATATGTATTTAATTTTTTAAACCAAACTTTTCACTAACAGCATAGAAAAATCAGAGTTGAGGTTGTTGCCCTGACAATAGAGTCCAGCATAAAATGTCATATGCTCTCTGGTTTCTATTATATAATTAACCTGTTTTTGTCCTATTAAAAATTTTAATAATAAAAATTTGATTTTTATTCTTAACCAATTTGTAAGTGATATTATTGGATGTCTTAAGGTACCAAACTAATTTGGTATGAAAAACAGTCCCCAGTAAGCTACAGTGATTTGACATTTGCCTTTCATAAAACAGGGTAAGTGGTATGAATGGACCCTGTTGCAAAATGTCTGCAGTTTTCCCACATGGTTTTGCCAATATTACACCCCTAATGGCACCCCACTCCAGTACTCTTGCCTGGAAAATCCCATGGACGGAGGGCCTGGTGGGCTGTAGTCCATGGGGTCGCTAAGAGTCTGACACGACTGAACAACTTCACTTTGACTTCTCACTTTCATGCATTGGAGAAGGAAATGGCAACCCACTCCAGTGTTCTTGCCTGGAGAATCCCAGGGACAGGGGAGCCTCGTGGGCTGCCGTCAGTGGGATCGCACAGAGTCAGACACGACTGAAGCGACTTAGCAGCAGCAGCAGCAGCAAGAGCAATTTATGAAGTTGTAGTTGGTTCGATTGTTCTTTTTCTTGTTTTCTCACAGAAAATGGGGTGTTAACAGCAATCATCATATTAACATTTTAGAGAATTAGAATAGAAAACAGATGAAATGGAGAATAAACAAATCATTTACACAAAATAAGAGAGAAGTAGTCCACCTCACTCTATTCATATTCCATTGATTCCACCTAATCATATGGCCATGCCTCATTAGGAGGAAAGGCAGGGAATACCTTTTTTAGCTTGGAAGTCAAGTGCATTTAAAAATATTTTGGTACAGGAGAAGGAGAGAATGGATTTTGTGGGGAAAAAACAGAAACATGCCACAAGGCTATCCGAGAGCCAATGATTTGATTACGTTTCTACTCCTAACCTCTTAAACCCAGGAGAGCTTATAGATAATAAATGTTAGTTATTTTAAGCTACTAAGGCCACAGTAATTTGTTAAGCAGCAGGAGATAACAAATACAAGCTCCTTCATATCTTGCCTCAGAGCCCCTTTCAATTACGTGTGGATATGCAAAGCTCTTTCAGCTTCAACTACTCTTCTCCATTAACTGGCCTTCTGCACTCTTTAGGGAGTACCTTTGACTTTCTGTTCTCTGCTCTGGCAGATGTGCTTATCTTCTCCCTGGTAATATAATGTATACCTTAAAGCTGTAGGTGATTTTTCTCTATTGTATTTTAGGGTTTATGGGTATACATTTTCAGTTAGCTTTTATTTTTGATGTTGTCCAAAAATTTTGAGATGAGGAGTCATATTTTCCTTTTTATACTCTCCATTCAACAAAGGAAATCAAAGACGTTAAAAAAACTATGTCACACTGCCATCTTCCAAGAATTGCTTTATGCATGTTGTTAAAATTCACCAGATCTTGCCAAATTGCTCTTCAGACTGGTATACTCACTAGATCTGCGGAAACCACGTTCAATTACTCAACACTCTTGGCAGCAGCAGGAAATGTCAGATTTTAATTTATTTTTTTCAGTTTGCTAGATGTAGGATAGTATCTAACTGTGGTTGGATTTTCATTTCCTTTCCTACTATATCTGTAGTCTTTAAAAAAGAAATGAACTTATTCATTGTTTCTCTCTCTTTTGAGCCATTTGTCTTTATTGATCTCAGTGATTATTCTATTTTGGAAATTAATGTTTGGTTATTAGATTCATTGTAAATATCTTTGCTAAGACTTCAGCTTTTGTTTTGATCTTTAATAATAAAAATATGTAGAAAAATTATCATAATGTTAAATTTATTCATATTTTATTTTAGATGTGTTCTGTTTGCTCCTTTTCAATATGTCTTCCCTTGTCTGTACTTATATTCTTCCAAATACTTTTTAAGTTTTGCTTTAAAATTCAGATTCTTAAAATGAAGTGGAATTGATACAAGTTCTGCATTTTTTAAATAATCATTTTATTTTTTAATTTATAATTTAATAAATCATTCTGATAGTTTATGAAAATGAAGCTTAATTAGTCAAAATTGAATTAATCTTCATCCAAGGTTCAATATGTATTATCATACATCTTGGTATAGGATGACACATTTTTTTAAATAGACTTTATTTTTTAAAGCAGTTTTAGGTTCACAGGAAAATTGAGAGGAAGTCTCAGAGAGCTCCCATTATATTCCCTACCCCACACATTTATATCTTGTTTCACTATCAACATTCTTTGGAAATTAACAGTGAAATCCTTTTCTTGACATTTTTCACCATCCCAAAGAGTTGTATATTTCTCAAAAGGGGTTTGTTTTCACTGGTCAGAAAAACTATTCATTTGTTTTTTATCATTTGCCAAAATGGTACTTTGGACTTTCAGGATTGTAGGACTACTGGGGTCAAATACAGCAGGTACTCAAGTGTTCAGTAATGGCCAATCTTAAGAATTTACTCATTTAGTAGAAATTTGTATTATCTTACACAATGTAAAGTTAGGAAGACATTTGGAAAATGTTTTATTAAAACTATAAAGCAACTTATAAAAGCATTAAACATTTTGAACAAGTCCACACAGGAGGGAAAAGTACTGAAAAATATTTTATGAATATCCTTTTTATGTTTTTTTCCTTCCCAAAGTGATTAGGTCTAGCCTGAAGGAAATTTGATTTCGGTTCCACATAAATCTGCATTAGTATATTAGTTTCAGAGTTTGAGGGTTTTTTCCTCTCTGCTTTTCCAGGAATAGATCAATGGTTTCTTAGAGGAATTCTGAAACGTATTATCTTACAAAAAACACATCAATTTGCTGCCCCGTTTAATTTTTTCTTATAGCCTTAGGCTAACTTACTGTGAATGGAGTAAACTTGATTATTTAGTATTGAGGATTGGTAATAACAGTTATAATTATAGGATATAAAGTCTTATTCATCTATCATTTATTTCAGAAATCACATTTTTCTAGAAATGCAATAATTTCACAGAACATTAAAATGGAAACAAATTATAAAATTGATTTAACACAGATAATTTTCTAAATAACATGTTGCTTTCATTGAAATTGGAACTGCTTCAAGGTTTTAAAACATTGGTCAATGCTTATTTTTGTGTTTGTTTCTTAGAACTCTTTATCTTTTATGTTGAAAATACAAGAGCCAATATGCTAAGTTGAGATGTTTCATATTTAAATTTTGGTTTAATATGATCAAGTCATTTTGTTCAAGAAAAAATCAGTAGGATTTTTATGTTTGCCATATATTGATGGATATATTAATTTTGTAAGAAATCTGTAGATTTTACTAAAAAAATCAGATCCACATGATCAAATATTTCTAGGAAGTACTGGAAAAATAAAGTCATAGTTTTTCAATGTAGTTCTTAATTGTCAAGTTTATCAGAAATGGTATTAAACCAATGTATATACCAACCTTTCAAAAGTAGGTTATAGAATGGTAACAATTTTTATTTCCCTAAAGTACTCAACTGTGTAATGTTACATAAGACTTGCTTCTTCTAGAAAAAGCTTTTGGAAAGTTATATGCTGTATTTGACAGGTAATCAAAATAATAGAGTAATTTGAAAATGTTGTATTGTTATTTAATATGCCAATGATCTGAAACTTGTTTTGTTCTTTAATACCATCTGCTTTGTATTATTCTCCTCTGGATATATATTTCTAATTTCATTTAAAGTAGATTTCACCATCTCCCATACTTAAGTTTTCTGTAAATTTTGTGTTATATTAAAGTGATAGGCTATGTATATTGTTGACCATGCATAATGTTAGTCACATGTTTATTGAGACCAAAGATACTTAAGTGAAGTGAAGTGGCTCAGTCATGTCAGACTCTTTGTGACCCCATGGACTGTAGCCTACCAGGCTCCTCAGTCCATGGAATTTTTCAGGCAAGAGTACTGGAGTGGGTTGCCATTTCCTTCTATAGGGGATCTTCCCAACCCAGGGATTGAACCCTGGTCTCCCACATTGCAGGCAGATGCTTTATCATCTGGGCCACTAGGGAAGCCCTTTGTATACTTAAGCAAAGGAGTATTAAAAATGTCATATATGGAGTAGTCCTACATACTTGACTACATACCTGTCAGCTTATAAACTGTGTTTTTTAAATAAAATTTTAATTTTAGAGCAGTTTTAAATAGAAAAAATCATAGGACAGTACAGAAAATTATTAACATCTTACATGTGTATGGTACGTTTGTTAGAATTAAAGAGCCAGTACTAATATATTATTACTAATGAAATACTTAGACTTTTTTTTTTTTAAGTTTTGTGCCAATATCCTTTTTCTGTTTCAGGATCTTATCCAGTATATCCACATTTATTAATCATGTCTCCTTAAGCATCTTTTGCCTTTGACAATTTCTGAATTTCCTTGCTCTTGATGGTCTCTCAATTTTCAAGGAGTATTAGCCAGGTAAATAATAGACTATCCTCCATCTGGAATTGTCGCCTATTTTTCATTTTGATTAGTTGAGAGTGCATGTTCAGTCATGGACTGCAGCCGCCAAGCTCCTCTGTCCATGGATTTTCTAGGCAAGAACTCTGGAGTGGATTGCCATGCCCTCCTCCAGGAGATCTTCCTGACCCAGGGATGAACCCACATCTCTTGTGTCTCCTGAACTGATAGGTGAATTCTTTACCACTGAGCCACCTGGGACTGGAGCCAAAGTGCCATTTCATCACATGGTATGTTAGGGGTCAAAACAAACAAACGAAAAGAAAAAAAACCAACTCTCCTGAGTGATTTAAAAGAATACCTCAAGCGTAAAGCACAGGACTTGGCACGCTGCTGCTAAGTCACTTCAGTCGTGTCTGACTCTGTGCGACCCCATGGACTGCAGCCTACCAGGTTCCTCCGCCCACGCGATTTTCCAGGCAAGAGTACTGGAGTGGGATGCCACTGCCTTCTCCGACTTAGCATAGTGGGTGTTAAATAACCGTACTGAACTGAAAGTGAATCAATGGACAGAAATGCTAATATCCCGGATGAAGCATCACACACTGTAAGATGTCAATCCTTGCCAAACTGATTTTTTTTAAAAGGAAGCAAATAGTGTAAAATATGAGGTTAGTTAGGTGACAGTCAGAGCCCTGAAGATGTAGATGACCTCAACTTTGGAATTTTAATAATTTCAATAGGATTTTTGGTTTATTTCTTTAAATTAGAAAATATAGTTAAGAACATTTTTTAAAACAAAGGAAACAAAGTGGGTGAAAAACCACTGCCACTGCTATATATTACAGCATTTTATGAAGTTAAAATAATTAAACCATGGGTACTAGAGTATGATTAAAAGAAAGAGTGGGAAAAAAAGGGGGTGCATGCATGCTAAGCCACTTCAGTTGTGTCCAACCCTTTGTGACTCTGTGGACTATAAGCCCAACAGGCTCCTCTGTCATGGGATTCTCCAGGCAAGAATACGGGAGTGGGTTGCCATGCCCTCCTCCAGGGGATTTTTCCAACCCAGGGATTGAACCTGTCCTTGTCTTTTAAGTCTCCTGCAGTGACAGGATAGTTCTTTACCACTAGTGCCACCTGGGAAGTACACTATCAAAATGACTTATTAGTACTGATGTGGACCTTGATCACCCAGCTGAAAGCATGTTTGTCAGATTTGCAGCTGCAGAGTTAACTCTTTTTTAGACCCATTTATGCTGCAGTCTGTATGGAAGTCACTGTGCATAGCTGGTACTTACTGGGAGGGAGTTATACTCCTCCTCCTTGAGGGTAGTATATCTGCATAAATTACTTGGAATTCTGAACAGATTTGTTTCTTTTCCTCCATTTATTATTTTTATTTCTTTAGGTAGACCAGTAGGAGCTTGTAGATATTTATTTTAGAGTGTGAGTACAATGCGATATCATAGTATTCATTGTGTTTCTCATGCTGTTGGCCGTTTGGAGCTCTGTTACTGGCTCCAATGTCCCTTTGTTATTCCCATCATTGTTCAAACTGTTCCTTTGTTTAGCATCTTCTTATGTTTTGACACTATAGGATACTCCAGGCTTATCTCCTAAATAGACTTTGCATAGAGTTGGCCATTTCTCTAAGAAGCCTTGTTCCTTTTATTTAAGAATGGAATTAGAAACATTAGTGTGGTGAGTACTCTTGTGCCACTGAGGCTTCTTTGTTTTAGGTCTTCTCAGCTGAAAGAAAGGAAATACATCTGCTTGTGTACACTAACTAGGTTATATACAGATATCTAGAAATACTTCTACATGTAACAATCTGTATAATTGAACACTGAGGCCTCCAACTTGAATCCATTACTACATGAATCATTCTACCCACTTCCCCATGCTTATCTGAAAATTCCACTGTGTGAGACACTTTATTTCTGCCATATACCATCCATTTGCTTAATTATTCAAATCTAAAGTAAGTAAATAGCAGTATCAGAACTGTTAACCCCATACACCATGAAAAATAATTACAGAAACTGTAATGGTTATATGCAGTTTTTGTTGTTGATGGTAATTTTTTGTCTTTAGCTTTATAGATTCCACTTGTTTCATAAATACATAGACCAGTGCATGTCCCTTAACTACTTCAGTGATGCTATTTCATACATTTATAATACAGATTGATGAGTCACATTTTTCACTCTATCCTGGAATCCTCCAATCTCCAAAATGATATTTTAAATTTGCATACATTAAGGTTCACTCTTTATGCTGTAAGATTCTATTAGTTCAGTTCAGTCGCTCAGTCATGTCCAACTCTTTGTGACCCCATGGACCTCAGCACACCAAGCTTCCCTGTCCATCACCAATTCCTGGAGACTACTCAAACTCATGTCTATCACATTGGTGATGCCATCCAATCATCTCATCCTCTGTCATCCCCTTCTCCTCCTGCCCTCAATCTTTCCCAACATCAGGGTCTTTTCCAATGAGTTGGTTATTCGCATCAGGTGGCCAAAGTACTGAAGTTTCAGCTTCTGCATCAGTCCTTCCAATGAATATTCAGGAGTGATTTCCTTTAGAATGGACTGATTGAATCTCCTTGCAGTCCAAGGAACTCTCAAGAGTCTTCTCCAACACCACAGTTCAAAAGCATGAATTCTTAGCCACTCAGCTTTCTTTACAGTCCAACTCTCACAGCTATACATGACCACTGGAAAAACCATAGCTTTCAAAGTGTAAAATTCTATGGATACAGGCTAATGCCTATTATCATATAAGCACTATTACAACATCATAAAGTATCATAAGAGGTAGTACTATACCCTAAAAAATCCCCTGAACGTTACCTATTCAAACTTTCCTTCTTTTATCTCAAATCCTTTGCAACCACTGACCTTTTTATCATCTATACTTTTTCCAGCATTTTGTACTCTAGTTGGAATCATATAGAACGGGGCACTTAGAGTCTTACTTCTTTCACTTAGAAATATGCATATAAGGTCCATCCATGTCTTTTTCTCTCCTGATAGCTCTTCTGTTATCCATCAGTTATAGTTTATTATCCATCAATCATGATTTTTTCAATCACAGTTCCTTAAAGAAAACAGAAGCCACTTGATATTCTCTACATATTAAATAATTTAATGTAAGGAAACTGGTGCTTTCACAGTACTAGGAAGAGCAAAGGAAGCAATCAGCTAGTTTAGAAGCTGTTTACAGCACCAAGATTTGTGTTTGACCAGATGCTATGAAAGGGCATTGCTAGTCTAAAGAATCTCTAGGAAACTGATAACAATTCTCTCAAACTGCAGGTTCTCAAATCCTCACTAGGTTGCTCTTGTGAATCTCATCTCTGCTCAGAAGTACATTTACTAATACCACAGGGGAAAAAAAGAAGAAGAAGAAAAACAAACACGACTCTTTCTTTTGTAATGCCTTCTAAATCTCTGGGAATTTCCTTTCTTAGGAAACTAATCCAGATTCTAGGAAAAGAGATTCCAGAAAATTTTGTTTCTCACTTTCTTCCATAGTTTTATAGATAATATAGAAGTGGGGTGATATTGAGTTGGTTAGTGATAATCCAGCATTAGAAGCTTAAAAAGTAGAGTAACTAAAAGAAAATTAGGGTGAAGTACTTAATCTCATATCTGCTATTCTGGCTTCTCTTGCATTATTATTTCCTCTGTATTTTCCATATTATTTCAGTCTCTGTTATTGGATGGGTCTTTTCGGTAGGTTATATACTTCCCATTGATACCTGGTTTTAATTTATTTTAGAGAATGTTATACTTTCCTTTGAAATTAGGGTATAAATGTGTATGTCTTTCACCTACTACATATCACCTGTATATAATTTTTAATTTCTTCTGTTAATATATAGGACATATGTGTGTAGGCTATTGAAGATGATACTGTGTTTTTGAGACATGTTTGGATTTAATATGCTAAAACACCCATAACCAGATGGAAAATCTTTCATTGTTAATCAGTCTATACTAGAGATCACAAAATACAAAGAATATACATGGAAAGAAAAATCACTAGATAAGGTAAATGAGATTTTTGTCTCTTAAACACTGTGAAAAACAGCTTCTAATTTATGATTATGAAACATGGATTGTTTTTCTTAAATATATATCCTTAATAATAAGGTACTGAGAAATTATTGCCACATGAAGAAAAGCCTAGAATAGGTAAATATAGAGAACACATTTTAATTTCTGACTTAGAAGATCATATTACCTACTCCTATAATTTTCATTGGCTCTGTATTTCCCATAAAAGTCTCCAGCACCTTTCTCTGGCCTTACTACATTATCCTAGCAGTTGGAAGGGGTGGAAGTATGTCATGGTAACAGTAGCACATATATAATTTAAAATTATATATTTTTGCTGTTTACAATCTGGTTGAGAAAATATGAAATAAACATGAAATTATTACATTTAACAATCAGATAATGCAAATAAATGCAAATGTAGTATATTTCAATAACATCTTAATCCTAGACTAGACTTAAAGGGATAAGGATTATGTTTTATTCATCTTTGTATTCTCAAGTCAAATACATTTATCAGACACATTTAGGTACTCATTAGATGACTGACTAATAAATCAATGTAGTGAATAAGACTTGTTTATTGGTACCATAAATTTAAAACAATCTAGCTTCTCCTTTAGAGGTTTTTTTTAAATTGCAAGATTTGGGGTAAGGATTGAAATGCTCTATTAGATCTCCTGTGAACTAAAGAGGATAAACTAAGTAGTCTGAACACAGGTCTAAATGATCAATAGGCTGCCATCTACTCTCTAATATAACCTGATTTTGTAAGTATTAAGTAGGATAGGTGAAATTTTTCCTTTTGACTTGGTCTGTTATTTTAACAGGTATTTATGATTTTCCTATTCATCTTAAGATCTCTTTTATTATATACTCTTTCCTTGTTCATGAATTTTGAGGGTGCTTTAAGTACATCAATGAGGAAGTGAAATAGTGGTATAGCTCACTTGTAATGTAAGATATTTGAAAAGAGAGTGAGCATAAACTGATGAGAACAAAGTGTTGAAATGGTGTGAAATGGACTGCTACCAAATGAAATTGGTGTAGGGAGGAGTGAGAGCCACCCTGAGTCCAGGAAAGGAAGTGAAGCATGATGGAAGTTGATGGAAGGTAATGGAGAAAAGAAGGGCATTAGCCTAACATTACCAAGGTGATTACCACACTCTGGTGCAAAATCATTCAGTGGAAACACCTTTCCCCATCTATTTCAATTTTCCATGCAATTGGTCATCTGACAGCTACAGTATAGCTTCCCAAGTTCCTTACTAAAGAGAGTTTTCTGAATAATTTCAGATGCATATTAGTAAGGGTCAAAGAACAAGAAATTAAAATTGCTCTGCTATTAATTTGTAAGAATGATGATCAAGCATGCATAATCTCTACTCAAAACAAATTTAGGGCTATTTCTTTATTCATTTTAGAGTCTATGTCAGAGTTGGTATTATGTCTGGAATTCGTTGCCTAGTTTTGGATTATGTCCACAATTGACAGTAAAAACTAAAATGCTTGCAAAGTGTTCTCAATTTTGTAAAAATCAATGAAAAAATTGGGAAAGTTCTTCTAAGCAAGGACAACTGAGAGACTGCTTTTGCAGAAGAAGGCCTGGATTTATCTTTCACATGATATCTTTGATGACGTGTGACGTTATATAGAGAGCTTTGTACACTAAGGCCATAGACAATAACTACCTCATTACCTGAAGAACAGATCGTATACAATGAATAATTACTTAGGCTATGAATATTTTCATCCACTACTTGGTACATGGCTGGATCAAATGATACTCTAAAAGGATGTTGTCAGACTAATGTTGATAAATTCCAGTTCGTATATTCCACAAGATTTTTGGAAAAAACACATATATGTAAGCTTTGACTTTTCTATCTAATTTGAAAATATCTCTTTATGTGGAAATAACCCCCAACAGGGAAATACGGGAAGAGTCTAAATATAATTTAACTTTTAAAAAGTCTCAAAAGTGAGGGATTAATTTGTCAGGCAGTTTTTGAATAACTGAAGTTTTTCCCTTTCCCTAGTTTTCTGAAAACTGCATGGACTGTATCATACAATGTCAGCTTTTAATAGTAGAACTCTTGTTTGGTGGGAAGCAACTCTGCTAATATGAGCCTGAATGAAGGATCAGTCATTTACTACCCAACCTGAACATATTGGGATGAACAGATATGCATGAAAATATTAAAGTGAGTATAACAATGCTCACAGCTATTGAAGAAAATGCTGAAAGTTTTCATATCTGTGCATAGAAAATTGATGAATTATTACAGAACATAGAAATTTCATAAAAATATTTAGCAGTTAAATATACAAACTGTTTTTCTTAGATTCTAGGGAAAAAAGTTGGCAGAAAAAAATATTATGCAATACCCAGAAAATAAGTATTTCAAAGTTATTTGAAATAACTATACTTAGTTATTTCAAAATTAACAATAACAGCCACTGAATAAAATTTAAAAGATACAGATAAAAGGAAAAATGAAAAGAATTTACCAATGTTACCAGTTACAGCTAAAACTTATAATATTTCCTTGTTATTGCAAAGCAAGAAGAGATAAGAAAGCCTTCTTCAGCTATCAATGCAAAGAAATAGAGGAAAACAACAGAATGGGAAAGACTAGAGATCTCTTCAAGAAAATCAGAGATACCAAGGGAACATTTCATGCAAAGATGGGCTCAATAAAGGACAGAAATGGTATGGACCTAACAGAAGCAGAAGATATTAAGAAGAGATGGCAAGAATACACAGAAGAACTGTATAAAAAAGATCTTCACGACCTAGATAATCACGATGGTGTGCTCACGGACCTAGAGCCAGATATCCTGGAATGTGAAGTCAAGTGGGCCTTAGAAAGCATCACTATGAACAAAGCTAGAGGAGGTGATGGAATTCCAGTTGAGCTATTTCAAATCCTGAAAGACGATGCTGTGAAAGTGCTGCACTCAATACGCCAGCAAATCTGGAAAACTCAGCAGTGGCCACAGGACTGGAAAAGGTCAGTTTTCATTCCAATCCCAAAGAAAGGCAATGCCAAAGAATGCTCAAACTACCACACAATTGAACTCATCTCACACGTTAGTAAAGTAATGCTCAAAATTCTTCAAGCCATGCTTCAGCAATATATGAACCGTGAACTTCCAGATGTTCAAGCGGGTTTTAGAAAAGACAGAGGAACCAGAGATCAAATTGCCAACATCCGCTGGATCATGGAAAAAGCAAGAGAGTTCCAGAAAAACATCTATTTCTGCTTTATTGACTATGCCAAAGCCTTTGACTGTGTGGATCACAATAAACTGTGGGAAATTCTGAAAGAGATGGGAATACCAGACCACCTGATCTGCCTCTTGAGAAATTTGTATGCAGGTCAGGAAGCAACAGTTCAAAATGGACATGGAACAACAGACTGGTTCCAAATAGGAAAAGGAGTATGTCAAAGCTGTATATTGTCACCCTGCTTATTTAACTTATATGCAGAATACATCATGAGAAACACTGGACTGGAAGAAACACAAGCTGGAATCAAGATTGCCGGGAGAAATATCAATAACCTCAGATATGCAGATGACACCACCCTTATGGCAGAAAGTGAAGAGGAACTAAAAAGCCTCTTGATGAAAGTGAAAGTGGAGAGTGAAAAAGTTGGCTTAAAGCTCAACATTCAGAAAACAAAGATCATGGCATCTGGTTCCATCACTTCATTGGAAATAAATGGGGAAACAGTGGAAACAGTGTCAGACTTTATTTTTGGGGGCTCCAAAATCACTGCAGATGGTGACTGCAGCCATGAAATTAAAAGACGCTTACTCCTTAGAAGGAAAGTTATGACCAACCTAGATAGCATATTCAAAACAGAGAAATTACTTTGCCAACAAAGGTCCATCTAGTCAAGGCTATGGTTTTTCCTGTGGTCATGTATGGATGTGAGAGTTGAACTGTGAAGAAGGCCGAGTGCCGAAGAACTGATGCTTTTGAACTGTGGTGTTGGAGAAGACTCTTGAGAGTCCCTTGGACTGCAAGGAGATCCAACCAGTCCATTCTGAAGGAGTTCAGCCCTGGGATTTCTTTGGAAGGAATGATGCTAAAGCTGAAACTTCAGTACTTTGGCCACCTCATGCGAAGAGTTGACTCATTGGAAAAGACTCTGATGCTGGGAGGGATTGGGGGCAGGAGGAGAAGGGGACGACAGAGGATGAGATGGCTGGATGGCATCACCGACTCGATGGACGTGAGTCTGGGTGAACTCCAGGAGTTGGTGATGGACATGGAGGCCTGGCATGCTGCGATTCATGGGGTCGCAAAGAGTCGGACATGACTGAGCGACTGAACTGAGAATATCTAGGCTATTTCTTTGTAAATTTAGTAGAAAACCCTTGGCAAATTAACATATTATGGTACTGTACTAGAAATATTTGTATGCTTCTGTTCAGGGCTTTTCTTCTGAACGAATTTTACTAAACCTTGGGACCTGGGCTGAGAGAAAAGCCTTACAACTTATACTATGATGGAATACCTATTTCATAGACATTTACCACTCCAGAGACATACATCTTTATTCAAGTAGGGATAAGATTTGAAACTATGTGGACATCCCCTTAGTTGTAAAGCTAGTGAAATTAGTCTTATCTTCCCAAGCTACATTGTTTATACTAGGGAGAAAAGGTTTCTCTCTCTGTCTCAAGAAAAAAAGAAGAAACAGCTGTTTCTCTTCTATTCAACTACTTAGATTAATCTTTTAAGAATTACTTGCCTGTAATACAAAATCCCATGCCTGCATAGTGATTTATAATCTCACCTCACATCATTTCACCAAAAGAGGAAATTGAGGTCTGAGGAGCTAGAATGATTACTTACTATAAACAAATAATAATCTTTTCTGCTCTAGAAATCTGTGTTTGTGATATATGTATATATTTCAACAGACGTTTTTGGTAAGAGCTGGACTTAATGATAGTCTTTTTTTTTGACAAAATCATTTCATTCACTTTTTAATGAATTTGTCAAATTCATTCTTTGTCAAGTAAACTATTTATTCTTCTTACTGAACTAATTACAGGGATAGTGTGAATGCGTGAAAAATAATAGTCACTATTGTTAAGCTCTCAGTCAGAGCCAAGTACTGGATTTAATACTTGGAATTTATTATATCATTTAAATTTTGTTACAACATTGCATCTTAGGCACTATTACTATCGCCTTTTTATAAAAGTGGGAATTCAACTTTAGGAAAGTTAAGTTAAGTCATCCAAAGTCACACAGTTATTTAATGATGAAAATGAGATCCTAAATTGATTTTGCACTATTCTATCTTTAATTTATCCATGCAACATCTGATAAGACATTGGTGCAACTATTGTTTTTACAGATATAAAAATGATATATTTGTGAGGAATAGATAAACTAAAGAAACATCCTGATATCCATTTTTCCCTATATAGTCACATTTCTCTTCATATTCCATAAAATGGTAAATACTGAATATAATGGCTTTTGAAGTGATTTCAAATTATGTTAATTTTAAAGTAATGTCCCCTATCCACCCTAAAACTTATGTCTTTCCAAATTTTCTTTCTTAATTAGAGGAATTAATACCCACTCAGTTAACCAACATGGAAGCACAGTACCCATTATTGTTTCTGGAAAAATTTTAATACTTTTAAATACTTGTGGGTTTGGAAGACATATACTAATTCTTTGATATTTTTTCATGGAATCTGTGAGTCTGGGGCATGCTCTGTATCTTCTTTGACAGTGAGATTGAGCAGAAATAAAGATATGCCAATATCTACCTTGGACCAGCAGCTTCCTCTTCCTGTTTCTTGAAACTGTTTTTGAAGCCCTCTCTCTCCATTTAAGGATCCTAACTACATTTCTGCAGTGATGCCATGAAACTTAGAGACCACATGAAGAGGAAAAGAGCTTCATGTAACCCCAGTCTTCCTGTCATCACAAATAACAGACTTGGTATATGAAAATAATCATGTTGGACTCTCCACACCATACAATGAACTAACTGAAATCATTGACAGATACCATTCAATGCTACATGAAGCAGAAAAATCATTCAAAAAAGAACTTCTGTAATTCTTAAGCTACAAAACTATGAACTATAATTAAATAATTAGTATTTCTGGGTCACTAAGTAAGTATAATTAATCATGTATCACTGAAGCCAGGCTATCTGTGTTCAAAGCTGATTATGCATATTGTTGGAATTTGAAAGTTATTTTGGTATGTTATGCTTCTCATCATCCCACATTCACACCTCATACTCAGCACATGAGCGAATCCCAATGTTATTAACTCAAAATATACCCTTAATTCAAGTTTCCCAATTATTTCTATCATTACTTTTGTGTTATAAACCACCATACTTTTGGTTTAGATTACCCCGGAAGCCATCTAATTCTTATCCCTGATTTCTTTCTTGACTTCTACTGCCACCATGTAAAGCAAATATGCATTAAAATATGTATTGGATAATTTACTGTTTTGCTCAAAAACTTCCACTGCTTCTTTTTCTCATTCAGAATAACGTTCAAATTCCTTAACAAGGCCTATAGCATCCTAGAAAATCTGGCCTCTTGTTATTCCTGTATCTAATTCCTTTTTCTTCTTCTTTCATTTACTTTTCAGACACACTGACTTGTTTGCTCTTCTTTATTCATTCTAAGTGTTTTTCTATCTTGGAGAAATTGCACTTGTCACTTCCTCTGCCTGGACTAGTCTAAGTGTTGTATGATTTTTCATTTTCTTTTTTAGTTAAATATTAACAGATATCTTCTGTGTCTATCATCCAAGAGATATCTATTATACCTTTGAATTTCTCAATCCACTTACTTTCTTTTCAAATACTGTTTCATATCCTGTCTTATTTGTTTATTGTTTCTTATTTCCATCCAAATATAATTTCCACAAGATAAGGAATTGTACCTGACTTCTTCACTGAGAGTGAAGTAAATATTATTTCTATGAAGGAATGGATTTTTTATATAAGAATAAAAACAGTAAAGGTTCATAAAATAAAGATCAAATATATCTGTCTTGACAAAATCATATGGCATTTGTCTTACCAAAAGAGCAAGAGTGATTTTATATATGTTATACTGGAAGTAATCTTGATACAACTGGCAAAGTTCAGTTCAGTTCAGTCGCTCCATTGTGTCTGACTCTTTGCGACCCCATGAATCGCAGCACGCCAGGCCTCCCTGTCCATCACCATCTCCCAGAGTTCACTCAAACTCATGTCCATCAAGTCGGTGATGCCATCCAGCCGTCTTATCCTCTGTCGTCCCCTTCTCCTCCTGTCCCCAATCCCTCCCAGCATCAGAGTCTTTTCCAATGGATCATCTCTTCACATGAGGTGGCCAAAGTACAAGAGTTTCAACTTTAGCATCATTCCTTACAAACACCACCCCGGGCTGATCTCCTTTAGAATGGATTGATTGGATCTCCTTGCAGTCCAAGGGACTCTCGAGTATTCTCCAACACCACAGTTCAAAAGCATCAATTCTTTGGCGCTCAGCTTTCTTCACAGTCCAACTCTCACATCCATACATGACCACAGGAAAAACCATAGTCTTGACTAGACGGACCTTTGTTGGCAAAATAATGTCTCTGCTTTTTAATATGCTGTCTAGGTTGGTCATAACTTTCCTTCCAAGCCAATCATATATTAATTGCACTGCCTTTATGTTATTCTTATTAGCCACTGTCATTGACCATAGAAGATACTGGACTCATAATATTCAGATTTGCACACATTCAGAATGTAAACTTTCATAAACTATGCTAATAAAACAGCTAATACTTTATTTAGAGAAGCCAAGTGCTCACAAAATAATATTTTAGAGCATTTGCAGAAATGCTGATGGTTCTCATATGAAGATATTTATTTCACATATAAGATGACTTTTTGCAAGCACATGACACCACCCTTATGGCAGTAAGTGAAGAACTAAACAGCCTCTTGATTAAAGTAAAAGAGGAGAGTGAAAAAGTTGGCTTAAAGCTCAACATTCAGAAAACGAAGATCATGGCATCTGGTCACATCACTTCATGGCAGATAGATGGGGAAACAGTGGAAACAGTGTCAGACTTTATTTTGGGGGCTCCAAAATCACTGCAGATGCTGACTGTAGCCATGAAATTAAAAGACGCTTACTCCTTGGAAGGAAAGTTATGACCAACCTAGATAGCATATTGAAAAGCAGAGACATTACTTTGCCAACAAAGGTCCGTCTAGTCAAGGCTATGGTTTTTCCAGTGGTCATGTATGGATGTGAGAGTTGGATTGTGAAGAAAGCTGAGCGCCAAAGAATTGATGCTTTTGAACTGTGGTGTTGGAGAATACCCGAGAGTCCCTTGGACTGCAAGGAGATCCAACCAATCCATATAAAGGAGATCAGTCCTGAGTGTTCTTTGGAAGGAATGATGCTAAAGCTGAAACTCCAGTACTTTGGCCACCTCATGCAAAGAGTTGACTCATTAGAAAAGACTCTGATGCTGGGAGAGATTGGGGGCAGGAGGAGAAGGGGACGACAGAGGATGAGATGGCTGGATGGCATTGCTGACTCCATGGACGTGAGTCTGAGTGAACTCCGGGAGTTGGTGATGGACAGGGAGTCCTGGTGTGCTGCAATTCATGGGGTCGATAAGAGTCGGACACGACTGAGCGACTGAACTGAACTGAAAGCACACATATTAAAAAATGGCATTTAGGGGTGGGATGGGGAGGGTGATGGGAGGGAGGTTCAAAAGGGAGGGGATATATGTGTATCTATGACTGATTCATGTTGAGGTTTGACAGAAAACAAAATTCTGTAAAGTAATTATCCTTCAATAAAAAATAATAAATGGCATTTAAATGGTGCACAGTCTAAATGGGTGGTTTATTCCTGCTGCTGTTCTTTTTATGGTATTAATATTTATTAGTTCATCTAGCCTACATTTTATATTTCTCAACTGCTATGAAAAGGCTTTAATTTTCCTTTGAAGTTTGGAAAGAGACAATTAAGAACCACAGGAATCAAGTACTTTGCTCTCCAAGAACAGCAGAGAAGGACTGTAATTTGACAAGTAAAGAAGCCTGGTTAAGGACACCCCACAGATTTGATTAAAACTTTCAAGATTAAATCTGTTCTTGTCTCTTTATGAAATTGGCATTGAAGAAAGAGCTACCATTTCCAGGGTATGATTTTACAAAGACTTATATAATTATATGCTATTCAAATATTGTCATTCAATAATACATCTCTGATTAGGAGGAAGAAAAAAAAAAAACAACTTGCACTGTTGAGCATGTGGGAAAAATATTATCTGGATTATATAATTGATAGCCTGTCCATAGATCAGGGATCAGGATGCATGCTGATATTTCAATTCCAAATACACTACATGAAAGATGGACTGCTCAATATATCTTTCATGTAAGAAGTTTATGAGGTTTCCTTAATAACTTACCAGGTCATGTAAGACCTTACTGTGTGAAATATCTGGCAATGCTTCATTTCAGATATACAACCGTGGCCATGCAACTCAATGTATCTAGGGAATGAAGTGTGATAGTTACGTTCATATTCTCACTAGCCCTTGTGCAAGAGAAGTAATTGCTTCTATTGTACCTTTGATCTTTTGTCCTGGTTAGTATTTCACTCTCCAGTAAATTAAATGATATACGTCCTGGAATAAATTGTAATAACCGGCATAATAATACCTTTTTTAATCCTGAGTTACACAATCTTTACTGTTCAATAAGTCAAATTAATGGAATTTATCTAAAGGATCCAACTCAATTAGATACATCATAATCCATCCTCCAAAGCAATCAACTCAAGGCATTATTATAATTATGCACCTATAGTATCAAATTACTGAAAACTCATACTTTGTGTATCCAACCGAAACTTTATGTAATAAGATCTCCTTCAGTTTATAAATACATGATCCCTTTGTTAAAAGGACAATAACATTGACCTTTTAACAGTAGAACATACATTTTCTTCTTTTTTTATTGAAATAGTGACAAACTTTCACTGCTTATTTGTAATCTTTGAAATGACAGAACTAGACATACTTTCAGATATAAGTTCTCAGGTCAGATTTTCTTCCCTCACTCCTAGTTTTAAACTGTTTTTAGCCCAAGGGCACTATCAATCAGACAGTATTCTTTCCAATGATGCTATATTCCATTCCGCCCTAGGACCTATGTGAATATTTTCCCTCTTCTGAATACCAGTTCTGACTTAAGTAATATTGAGTTGTGATTTTTTTTTTTTTCATTTAAACCAACTTTGGCAAATAAATTTGGAAAGGTGATGAGAAATGAATACCCTGCAAAGCAAGTTAGACTTCATAGAACAGAAAAAGGTCAATTTAAAATACATATTGTAAAGCTGTTAAATGTGCAAAGTATCTTATAAATACTATCTTTTGTTTGCATGGAAAATAAAGTGCATTACAAATAAGAGAGTAAAAGTAAAATTATCAAGTTACATTTAAACCTGGAACAATTAGAACAAGAAGGAAAATTAAACCTTGATAATTTAAGGAAAAACACAAACAAGATCTTTAAGGAAATAAAAGTACTTTACTTGAAATTTGAAGTGTTCAATGACAGTTTACAGGTATGAAAATGCCAGACTCAGTAGTAACTGAAAAAGTTGTATGGAGAATGAAACTGTGGAGGGTGAAACCAAAACAGATTGCTTAATGCTGGATATTATATTGGATGAGACAAGATGGCTCTTGTGTACATACTCATTCTACACCAATTGTTCAAAAGGTAACTGATTTTAGCATTTAAAAGACAGTCCTATTTTGCAGCCTTAGGCCATTACTTTAACTTGCCCTTCCTCAAGTTATTTGCTTACCAGTGCCTTCTCTATCAGTCGTTCCCCGTGGCTCAGATGGTAAACCGTCTGCCTACAATGAGGGAGACCCAGGTTCAATCCTTGGGTTTGGAAGATCCTCTGGAGAAGGAAATGGCAACCCACTCCAGTACTCTTGCCTGGAAAATCCCATGGACGGTGGAGTGTGATAGGCTACAGTCCATGGGGTATAGTTCTCTTCTGGTCTCTTTTCTATCTGATTGAATGTCATTCTTTAGAAATAGCTTTTGTTAAGGTATGTTGGTAATAAACGCATTCATTTTTTTTTTTTTTTGCTTAAAATACTCATTTTATTTCTATTTTTCAATATTTAGCCACATGTCTAATTTTATATAGATATTTCCACTTAGTGCTTTTAAGGTATTATTACCTTAGTAATAATTTTTGGCTTATGGCCAAAGTATTAAGTCTGTATAAATCTAATTGTCATAGCTTAAAATGAAATCTGTCTCCTCCCTTTCATTGTTTAAAATCTATATTTATGATTGTGAAAGTGAAAGTGTCAGTCAATCTGATCGTGTCCAACTCTCCAACCCCATGGACTGTAGCCCACCAGCGTCCTCTGTTCATGGAACTCCCCAGGCAAGAATACTGGAGTGGGTTGCCATTCCCTTCTCTAGGGGATCTTCCTGACCCAGAGATTGAACCCAGGTCTCTTGCATTGCAGGCAGTTTCTTTACTATTTTGTAATTATACCATGGTGGTACTATTCTCAATCAGTACCAAAAAGTGTAATATTTGTTCTAGCTATTTTGCTATGTAATAGAAGATCTAGTGGTTTCCACTTGTGTTTTCCTATGACATTGGATTTATTGTATGTGTCTGAAAGCCAACTGTCCCTTCAGCAAGTTGGTGAGTAAGACTGTGTATTCAGGAACTGGGGGTAAATCAAAGACCATCTAGCCTTATTGTAAAATGGATTCTGCTCACAACTCTATTGATTATTAGACTTTTATAATTCTCCTCTTTGTCAACAGATCACCTTGGAGTTTGGGGTACCCAGCGATTATTGTAAATGTATATTGCCTCAGCCAGTTTTGTTCTGAATTCACCTGAGGCACAGGCATCATCTTAAATGCTAAATATTTCTTTAAGGAAGCTGAGGAGAAATAGTTACAGCACATATTTGCTGCAAAACTACAATATAGTCCCTAAAGGAGATTCAGTCTTTACATCTTTTAAGACAAATTGCATGTGTGAATTGGCTCAAATCTGGAAATTTAATGTGGGACATTGATTTTTTCTATTATGGAAATTCATGTTAAATCTCTTCCAACAGATCTAGAATTTTTAGTAGACAGATTAAACAACATTTTACTAAGTTCAGTGACAACAAGGTCAACAAATTATATCACTGAATGCCTCAATTTGCTCTCCTGAATATTACTGTAATTTGCCTACTTTTTCCCCGGTGTGTAAGCTCTGTTACTTGAACTCTGGGGATTCCAGGGTCACATTGTCTCCCCACAAACCCCAGAAAACTCATTTCAATGCTGACATCTACTACTTTTGGAAAAGGAAATGGCAACCCACTCCAGTATTCTTGCCTGGAAAATACCATGGACAGAGGAACCTGGTGGGCTACAGTCCCTGGGATCACAAAGAGTCAGACAGGACTTGGTGACTAAACAACAACATCTACCACTGTAATCTTTAGCTTTCATAATACAGCCACTACAGACTTTTCTACAATGCTGGGGCTCTCCTCACTGATATATATATATTTTTTACTACATCAGTGATAAAGATATGTCTTATGAGTACTCAAATTTATATTGGTAGGGTGTGACTGAGCCTGTCACACATGACACACACTCAATTCCTAGCTGCCTAAGATTGAGAATTAATTCTTTCACATTACTGCCTTGTATCTTTATTGAATGTAAGCCACTACTGTTAATTTATCTTTATCCAGTGTTGTGATATTTATTTCCTGTTCTAACAACCTTAAGATACATGATCATTCATAATCCCAAAGTCTCGCCACCCTTCTCCAAGGTCAGTATCTGTCCTAAGTTGTCTTTACTGAGTATGAAGAAGCTAACCTCCACAAAAACAGAAGGAAAGCTTGCTTTTGTTGACAAGGGGACTCAGTGTCTTGAGACTTCAAATTATTTAGTCATTATGATTTCCTCAAATTCTCTCATTCCAAATTTCAGGTTCTTACTTTCTCTACAAAAAGGTCCTTATTTTTCAAATAAGAGACCCAGTGATGCTTTGAATTCAATGTGTTGTTAATTCTGTAAACCACAAGTTCTAATCCTGAGTCTGGTTTTCAGATCATTGTTTCCTGTGCTTACAGTGGATAAGATATCCTATTCAGTAGTACAGAAATTCTTTGATCTCTGATTTGTGTATTTCTAATCTTGAGTCTTTAATTTTATTTTTGCACACTCGTTAGTGCAGAAAGATGGCCAAACTTGTGCTCATGTTTATTATTTCTTTCATAGTATCCCAATAAAAAAGCCAGTTTGCTTCCCAAAGTGCTGCCTTCAAAGGCAATAAGTTAAATAATTAGTTTCATAACAGAAACTCCATGCCATAAACAATCAGTATACCATTGTCTGTTAGCAACATATTTATTACACCTTCCAATCTAAACCTGATTTAATCCATGGGCTTCCCAGGTGGCACCAGTGGTAAAGAATGTACCTGCCAATGTAGGAGATGTAAGAGACACGGGTTCAATCTCTGGGTCTAGAAAATGCCCTGGAGGAGGAAATGGCAAACCATTCCAGAGTTCTTGCCTGGAAAATCCCATGAACATAGGAGCCTGTTGGGCAACAGTCCATGGGGTCGCAATGAGTAGGACATGACTGAGCACACGTATACACAATTAAGTAAATAATCTCATATTTCTATCTTGTGCTTAACTTTCTAGGCAACTATTTCTTATACCAAATACTATATAATTTATGAAGCAGGAAAACAAAAACCAATGCAGATATTTTTAAAAGAGACATTTAGTATAGAAAACAGGTTTTCACACATGTTGCAAGAGGTAGAATATGCTTCTGAGGGTCTGAAATGGCTGATCTACATAACAACAGGGTCCCAAAAGTAGTAGGAATACTTAACCTCCATATATATCTTCATGTTCCAAATTATTTCCTTTAATTGTAAGAATCTATCTAGAATCCCCCTAGAAAGGAAATGGAGTTCATTTTTTTTTTTTTTAGCCTTTATGATTATAGGAAGTGCTTTGAATGAAAGGGAAGTTACTGAGTATCAACAAACTATATATGACTGAGTTCTCTAGGGTATAGGTTTTGGTAACAGCCACAGGACAGCCATTACATTTGTTCATGTTTCTACCACCTTCCTTTTCAGATTCTTATTTGATTCTGACCCTAGACACCTCTTTCTTTCTTGAAAGAGTATATGTATATGTAATCTCTCTCTCTCTTCTCTCTTCCCTCTGTCTTCTCTTTTTCCGTTTCTCTCTCTGCCCTCTCCTTTCCTCTTTCTCTATTGTTAAAAGATAAACTGAGGCATATTAAGAATTTTAAGAATATCTTTCAAATACTTCATCAGGTGTCAGCTGGAATGACAGCACATATTCCATGGCAGTATTCCACAACTCCACAGACACAAGAGGCACTCCCAAAGAGGCTCCTATGACATTACCCTCCCAAGATCCAGATTAACCAAAAGACAACCGAAAGAAAGACTTGGACAGTTCTGCCCAGGGCTGCCAACAAAATGACCCAGGCCGCCAAAGAATTGAAACCCACATTTCTGTCTGGCCATATTTTGGGGGGCTCCCAATTGGACAGTGGAGCTACCTGCACACATAGCAATCCGAGTGCCACAGGTAGGCAGAAATTTAAGTTTTCTGGACACAAAACGAGACCCGAAGGCAATGTCTGCCCTTGGGAGAGAACAGGTCGACACCAGGGGGTACCCGAAAGCAAATTCACAAGTCAAGATTCAAACACTGAATTCTTACACGGGCCTTTTGCCTGCCAATCTGAAAGGAAAGGACAACGTGAAAATTTCCCTTCTTCTCTCAACCAGGCATCACAGATAGAGACCTAGGACAGCTGACTTTGATAAGAATCCTTACCATTTGCTGTCTTCTGCCAGTCTCCCCAGAATTCTGCACACTCCAGAGCGAGTGGGGTGTGCCGGCGGGTTCATCCTGGTCACAAGTAACTGAAGAGGAGGAAAATAAGTTTTCCCCCTACTCTTTATTGTGAGTGCTCAGCTGAGACCCCCTTTTATTTGAGGCGTCTCATAAACAGCTAAACAGCTACGTTAAACGTTCTCCTCTGTGGCCGCTGTAATTCAGGATTATCGTGGGCAAGGTTAAAGTGCTTGTTCAGCCTCAAAACAAAATTAGGTTCACCTGACGCCTTACATTAGGCTCACTGCAGCGTCAGTCGGAACCAGTCCTGTTTCTAACTTGTCTGGAGTCTGAAGGTGAACCCGGCCCACTTTCTAAATCAGACTCGGTCAACCCTTAGGTCCGGTCTGTTTTTAAAGTCAGACCCAGTTCAAATCCAGCCAGTTTCTGCACCGAGTCTGGAAAAGAAACGCTCAAGTAAAGCCATGTTCCTAAGAAAAAAGCAGCAGAGTCCTGGAAAGGGCTGCACCCAGCACCTCCTGAGGCAGAAGAGGCCACGAGCTCCCTCGGGGTTCAGCAGGTACTGATTGCTCATTGCTCGCGGGGCTGTGGGCGGCGGGGGTGGGGGTGGGGTTCCTTCAGTGCCCACTTCTTGTTGTTACAAACAACTATTGAAATAAACTGAGGCGTATTACCTTTTTAAGACTGAGCAAAAATCTATTCGAATCAGGCAACATCCAATTTAGCAGGTAGACGGGGCTCTGGGGAGCTGTTCAAAATCAAACACTTTCATAGACATGAAGGAAAATAAAGGAGTCAAAAACTGGGTTGTTTATTACAAAGTTACTTTCTTTTAGGGAATGGCAGGAGGCCATCAGGAAGATGACCTCACCAAGGTGATTCCTGATTGACCTCTTTAAGGTTCCATTTCTGAGAGAGCCAAAACTCTTAAGTCTCCCGTTTGGTGACATGGGACTTAGCATAAGTAACTCCATTTTGGACCTATTGCCCTGTTTTTAACACGAATAGTATATATTCAAGCACATTTACAGAGTTTTGGCTATAGGTTTTCTTTATTATATTTGTTATCTATAACCAAGATTATTTTCATGGCAGTGAATCAAAATGCATGTTAATATTCCTGTGTGAGGAAATTGTGATGGGAGAGTTCCACTTAACTGCATCTTATCAGTATATGTCTAATCTAGAGTCGCAGAGTCAGACACGACTGAGCAACTGAACTGAATCTAGAGTCATCATCTGGCTCCACGACAGAACTGCTTTCACATCACAGATGCCACAATTACCACAATAAGGATATCAACTATCTCCAGGTTTAAGCATATTCCAAGTGATTGCATATGTGTGTTAGTTGTTGGGTCCTGTCTGCCTCTGCAGCCCCCTGGATGGTGGCCTGCCAGGCTCCTCTGTCCATGGAATTCTCCAGGCAAGAGTACTGAAGTGATTGCCATTTCTTTCTCCAGGAAATGTTGCCGACTCAGGGGTTGAACCCCTGGTTGCCTGCCTTGACAGGCAGATTCTTTACTGTTTGAGCCACCAGGGAAGCCCAAGTGATATAGTGGAAATAAAATCTACCACTCTATATATCCTTCATTTCTTCTTTCAGTAATAAACTTTGCCTGATTCTTTGGAATATAAGATCAAGAGAAAATAACTCCTGGCCTCAAAGCATTTACATTCTGTAGTGTTTGACAAATAAGTAAATGATTATCTGAAAATAAAATGAGACATTAGGAGAAGATCATGTATAGAGTGAACAGAAGAAAGATTCCTAACCTAGATGATGTAGTTTGTGGAAGATATTTGAGATGACCTTTTAGGGAGTTATACCTAAGCTGAATCTTAAAAGAGGACTTCTCTGGTGGCTCAGATGGTAAAGCGTCTGTCTACAATGTGAGAGATCTGGGTTGAGAAGATTCCCCGGAGAAAGAAATGGCAACCCACTCCAGTACTCTTGCCTTGAAAATCCCATGGACAGAGGAGCTTGGTGCAGGCTACTAACCATGGGGTCGCAAAGAGCTGGGCATGACTGAGCGACTTCACTTCAATACCTAATAGAGAGGGTCATGGTAAGTGCACTGCTCAATGTACTACTGAAGAGAAACTGCTATGTAGAACAGTTAAGAGCTCCAGCTGGCAACTACACATACCTGTGGATCAACTTCTGAGTTCCTACCAAAGTCACATTTCCCTCTGGGCTGTTCTCAGCTAATGATTAAGCATACAGGTTCTTTAGTACCGGTCTCTTTCTGCCAGATGTGGGATTCCTGGAATGACCAAGATTTGCTTAAATACTCCACATTGGTCTGCCTGAGACATTCTTAGAACTCTGCAGCTATCTGAATTACTTCCTACCCATTCCTTCCTTTTCCTTTCCTTTCACCAACATCATATTTATATTGTGATCTGAAGGCAATCTGCACTGCTCATTTTGTTATAATTTATCCTTTATAGGCATTCCTACCAGAAAGATCTATCATCTTCATACTGTTTCAGTATTGGCTTACAGAAAACACGAAGTGGCACAGCTAGTTCTGAGAATGTTTAGAGAAAGGGATTTTAAGAGTGGCTGATTTATGACCCCGTTGGTCATGTTCCAAGTTCATGTGAGACATGAGTAATCTCTGTCTCAAGGTGGTAGTCCGAAAGCTAAAGAGTTCAACATTTGGTGACCTGTGAAAGCATCCTGGTGAGCGGATACCCTGCCAATGTGATTATTCCAGCATTTGAAACATATGGGGGGAAATGACTGCCAGAAAAATATCCTATCCTAACGGAAGGATAATGCAAACACTGAGGTGGATTAACAGGTAAAGGTTATGTGTGAAATCCAGACAGTCTTTTCATAGCCATCATATTAATATGCAGCTGTCTTTCAGATAGCAGATATTCTTATCCAGATGTGAATACATGGGATTCATTATTTTCAATCAGTAATAATTAACCTTGAGTACAAATAATCTGTATTGGATAAGTAAAGTCAGAACATTTCATTGGCTCATAAGAGAAATTTTGTGGAATTTTGTCACAAGCTTTAAGAAATAATTTATTTTCTTAATTATGGACTAATCTCTCTATATATGGTGTGTGTGTGTGTATGTGTATGCATGTGCACACATTCTCACATACATGACATGTGCATGTGTATATAATTTGTTTATTTAACTTAGAATTAGTTTCCAGTATCTTATGTAAATGTTTGGTTACGAATCCATCATTCTGTATCACATATAATAAGAATAAGAAACAAAATGAGCTTAATCCATTCATGCTCAATATGGCTCTTCCTTAGAACTGTCATCAGATGTACTCAGAGCACACTAGGCTTTCCAGTGGTGCTAATGGTAAAGAACATGCCTGCTACTACAGGAGAAATAGAGATGTAGGTTTGATCCCTGGGTAGGGAAGATCATCTGGAGAAGGCCATGGCAACCCATTCCAGTATGCCTGGAGAATCCTATGGACAGAGGAACCTGGCTGGTTACAGTCCATGGAGTTGCAAACAGCCAGACATAACTGAAGCTACTACACACACGCACACATTCAGAGCACACCAATCTTCCATCTCAAGCTTAAAATCTCAGATGCTTGTCTACTTCTCTCCTAGCATCAGAGAGTATCCAAATCCTGTTGTACCCATCCCACCCCTGTGGGAAAACATAAGGCATATTGATTTTTTTGCATAGTTGTCTGATAACATCTAGTATGGAGAACTCTGGATTGGATTTCAGTGTGTGGAAAAATATTCCCAACAATGGAAATGTGAACAGTTACTAATAGACTATTATCTTTAGAAATTAACTTAAAGGAATCATTTTAGTAGTCAAAAAAAAACTATGCAATGACTGAAAATACTTTTTCCAAGTATTTTGTTGTAGTTAAAATATTACTTAATGATATATTTAGCTACCCTGGCCTTGATGAGGTGCAGCATAACTCCCACTCAAGTGAGGACTATGCTTAGTGATTTCATTCTAAAAGGTATGGCACGTAAAGGAGAAAAACAATGCAGTGGAGAAACCTCAGACACTACCCCAAACAACTGTGAACACAATGATATGTTAATATTATGTAGCTTTATAAGAAGATAATAATGTGATGAAACTGATACTTTACCTTTGTGATATTTCTCCCCTCTCCTCAAAAAAAAAAAAAAAAAAGTCAGAAAAGCCATAACCCCAGTCTAACTGCAAAAAACATCAAATAAATCCCAATTTAAGGGCATTCTACTGACCAGGAGTCTCCCAAACTATTGATATTGTAAGACACCAATTCTGAGATACTATTACTGCCTAAGTAGCCTAAGAAGACATAATGAATAATATAATATCTTATATGGGATCCAGGTACAGAACATCAGCTTTCAACTAAGGAAGGCTGAATACAGTATCAATATCATTAATTATAACAAACATATTATACTAATGAAGTAAAGTGAAAGTCACTCAGCTGTGTCTGACTCTTTGAGACCCCATGGACTATACAGTCCATGGAATTCTCTAGGCAAGAATCTACGCAGTAGCCTTTCCCTTCTCCAGGGGATCTTCCCAACCCAGGGATAGAACACAGGTCTCCTGCATTGCAGATGGATTCTTTACCATCTGAGCCACAAGAGAAGCCCAAGAATACTGGAGTGGGTAGACTATCCCTTCTCCAGCAGATCTTTCCAACCTAGGAATTGAACCGGGTCTCCTGCATTGCAGGTGGATTCTTTACCAACTGAGCTATCAGGGATACTACTATAAGATGTTAATAATAGGAGAAATAATGCAAATATATAGGCATTCTCAGTTCTATCTTCATAATTTTTTGTAAATCTAAACCTATTCTGTTATTTTAAAAACATTATTTACTAAGTTAATTAAATATATATCTCTGTAGCTTTTGCATAAACAGAACCATTATTTTCTATGATATAAAATAGAATAAAGGCATTGTAATAAATTCATGTTAATTTTAAATGAAACCTGCTTATAGAATTATAACATAGGGAGAACTTTACATTCAGCAAATATTCCCAATAAGTCAGAAAACATCACATTCCTTAGACATGAATTAGGAAAAGCTGTCTTTATCAATTACATGTTTATGATCTAAATGCACATCCTAAGCACAGTGTTTATATCATAACAAAAATATTCATATAAAATTTAATTTCAGTTATTACATTTGAAAAATATGTGAATTAGTGATAAAAACTTATTCTTCCATGCCACTTCAGTTCATCATTTTATTAAGTGACTGACTGTAAATATCTGCCTATGCTTAATTTTGAAAGTCTTCTCAACTCTTAGAAAACTCAATAAATTATAGTATATTTTGATCTGTGTATACTCTTTATAATAATTAGTCCAGGCTGTCAATATTATTTGCCACAAAATGGCAAAATATGCAATAGAGGATAATCTGTTCTAATAAACTATGGCCATTAAAATTTTAAGTATGAGTGGCAGGCAGTGCAATTTTACATGCATGACAAGGAATTATTCCTATTAATCATTGATATCAATACCCTTCATGCCACATAACCTTATTTTCAGGGTAACAAAAATCTACTTAGTATTTGTATCATTCAATACTGTCTGCTTATGTGGTAATCACATAAAACTCTAAAATTTCAGTTACTGAAAACAATTTCATTTTTTACAATGAAGATTCCACCTTGGGTCAGTTGGACGCTTTGCTCTACATCATCTTCATTCTCAACATCAGCTTTAAAGAATCTCCACTCTCTGGGATATTGTTTTCCACCATCTGAGAGAGAAGGAAGCAAAGTGGTGTTCACACCAATTTAATGTTCCTGGCTAGAATAATCCGTACTACTCCCAACAACATATGGTCAGCTCCAGTTACATGACCCTTCAGTGCAAGGGAGAATGTGTTCAGTTTCCCTAGATGGTTCTTGGCCTTGGTAATTCCCTAGAAGGATGCACAGAGCTCAGCATATAGTTGTATTCATGGCTAATATTTATTATAGTGAAAGGATACAAAGTAAAATCATCAAAATGAAAGGATGCATGGCATGCAGTCTAGCACAAGCTTCCAGGAGTCCTTCCTCGATGGAGTTACATAAGACACACTTAATTCCCCCAACCCTGAGTTGCAATGACACATGTGAACTATTGTATACCAGGGAAGTTAACGAGGGACTCAGTGTTCAGAGTTTTTGTTTGAGTGGTCACACAGGTACCCACTCCTTAAAGTTCCAGACTCAGAAAGGAAAAGGAAAGGTTCAGCATAACATCATTTTGTTTACTTAAAAGCCTAAACAGCAAATCATCCTTATCTGTTAATTGCTGGTTAGGAACACCTGAGAGCCAAGTCGGTGGATACCTGCCCAGGTCCAACCTTGTGAGCAATCCACTGTAAGGGTAGCAGTCTCAGGGGTGTTGGGTTTATTTTCCTCAGTGCAGGCAGTAAGAGACTTTAATCTCCACTGTACCCGAATAATGAGAGACTGAACTCAGAGAAGCATTAAAATCTCTTCTCTGCAGTTATTAATTGTAGCTCTAGGAAGAATTTAAGTATAACCATATGAATTTATAGTGTTTACATTTCTTTGAATAGTGTTTTAGCAAAATATAGTGAAATTTTTCAAGGAAAAACAAAAATATTTGGCAGAAAAAATTTTTCAAACAAGATTTAGATAAATTAATCAAAATGTGAGTTCACAGGAAATTTAACTTTAATATTTAATACTGTACAAGTAAACAAAAGGGAAGAAGAAGATAGGAAAATATCTAATGTGTTAAAAAATCTGTATCACTGTATTTTCATGTGCATATGCATAGAATATATACATATATTTATTTGCACATACATAGAATATTTTAAGAAGGATAGATATAATACTGGAAACAAATCTTGTGAAAGGAAGAAAGGGCTGGGATATGTAGTGATAGAGAAATTACTTGTCAATATATACAGTTTATTCTGTTTAATTTTTTATCCTCCTCATATATTAATTTTCAAATAAAATTGTTTTCTTAAGCTTACTGGGAAGGGTAAATGTGAAAATTCCTTCTGTATTTTCATAAAACCCTAGCGAAAGCTTTTTAATATTAGCTGGTATTGCTGCAAGAATAGATGAATAAAGAGAACTCATCAGCAAACCCCTAAACAGACAATATTAAATACATAAATTAAGGGAAGACAATACATAACATATGAATTCAAATTGTGGTATATGAGGATGTTAATAGAAGTTTGTATGTTCTTAGAAAAGTTAAAAGAATATCTTTCTGTGTCAACTTGCCGTTTATTTCCTGCATGTGTGCTAAATTGCTTCAGTCATGTCCAGCTCTTTATAATCCTATGGACTGTAGACTGCCAGACTCTGCTGTCCATGGGATTCTCCAGGCAAGAATACTGAGTGGGTTGCCATGCCCTCCTCCAGGGGATCTTCCCAACCCAGTGATGGAACCTGTATCTTATATCTCCTGGCAGGCCAGTTCTTTACACTAGTGCCACCTGGGAAGCCCTAGGCCCCTCAGAAATGCATCCTTGATATCAAATTTTAAATAATTCATCTGAAATATCATCAATAAATGTACTGGCATTACCCCTCTTAAAAAGATGTATTAGGCTGTGCCTTAGATCAGTATTAAATAAAGACATGTATTTTTCTTCTCATTTCCTTTTTTTCCCTCAAATTTTCTTATTCCCTAAGCAGAATCATCTCTCATACATGTCACCCTGTAGATAGACTCTTAAGGACTTGTATTCCCAATTATTTCCTTGAATTTATGTGCACATGTGTAAACCTCAGAGGTGGAAATAACACAAGCTAAGGTTGGTGATCTATGTTAAAATACCACACTCCCACCTTATAGAATAAACAGAGGTTCTGAAAATGATATTGTCCAACACTCGTGGGCTGCAGTGAAACAGAAACTCCATAATGCATAATTAGTAGGAATAGAATAAGCTAACATTTCTAGAGATTTATATGGCAATCTAAACACAGAGATGTTCATCTCAGGATTAATAATAAGAATGTAAGAAATAAAGAATAAATTAATAAAACTATTGGGTTTCAAATACTCATGAGGGCATATGTTATATACAATTAAAATAACAAAAAATAGAACGGGTAAAGTATATATTGTATCACAACTATAATAATGTTTTCTAGATTCCTTAATGCCACAGAAAATGATTAAATATCTAATGTTAATTTTGAAAATCAAATACACATTTTTATATGAAATCTGATCCAATTTAATTGCAAAAGATAGTATACTGTGGTTTAGGAATAAGAAATATTAGAAAAGAATAGTTATCATGTGGCAGTGATTTCCTTTCGGCCTTAGAATCATGAAGTTTTGTTTTATATGTACCTTTCTATACGTTTAAAACTATTTATAATAATGACATTACTTTTGAAAGTTAATATCATTAAAATGAAAGGAAAATTATTGTAGCACAAAATTATAGCTTTTACAATTGTAAGGAGTATAGCAATAAAGTTGATGAAGATTATGGCATTTAGAGAAAATATTAATAAAATGTGTGCTTCATTGACAGTTATCATTTCTATACACCATAGTGTCAGTAAATGCAACTTTTATTTATATAAAGTACTTTCTCTAGTTTTTACCATGTTCATTCATTTAGACTTAGTGATTTTCAAAATAAAAGTTAAAAATTGAACTATTTAAATAAGTTAAAAATAGT
Source organism: Bos javanicus (assembly GCF_032452875.1). NCBI lineage: Eukaryota > Metazoa > Chordata > Mammalia > Artiodactyla > Bovidae > Bos > Bos javanicus. Next base: position 17,135,361 of record NC_083872.1, read on the forward strand.
ATATCTACAAATACTACCCACAAATAATAAGAAACTAAAAAAAAAAATCAAAAGTAGTCTTATTAAAATGTATGCATGTTTAAGTATTTTACATATTAAATTCTTCCCTTGCAAATTAGGACTGCTGAATTATACCACCAAAGCTTCCTTCATACAAAGGCTGGAAATATTTAGACACTCCTCAATGCAATAATGGATTCTACTTTATAATCACCATAATAGGATAGGATGTAAACATGAAAATTCCCCCTCATCTGTTAGTTAATCATTACAAATTTTTGATTTGCTTTGAGGGTCACAATCTTTCCTTATAAAGGTTGAGATCATCTCTAAATCTCAGTACTCATTAGTCAGTGATGGATAAAAAGTGATTACAGTAAGGTAAATTAAATTCAACATAACGCACTTACCTTATTCTAAAATGTCTTAACATATTTAGAAATTTTTATCTTCTTTTCCTCCTGTCCCAACCACCTGACTGTGTTATGTGTTTTAAAACATAGATTGATATGTAGTGGGAAAGAGAGAAAAGAGAGAATCTCTGTCACTTCTCAGTGGTTAACAGAGGACAAACATCAGCAATAACAAGGAGTAAAAACATGTTTCATTGTGTTAGATAGCAGGGATATTCAGTTTGATGGAAAACTTAGGGGCCACAGTGTTTATGCTCTTTCATTAAGAAGAGAAAATGATGACACTGAACTCTGAACTTGGACCTGACATCTTCATCATTGATTTATAGTAGCGTCTGTGATGGGAAGGTCACCGTGCTGAATAAGCTTCTAATGTAGCTCAGGGAGAAGGTCATTTGTGCACACTGTAACTTCTCATCATTTTAGGAGCATAGAGAATTTGGAAACCAGAACTTGACATTTTCAGAGAATTATTACAGTGCTAAAGGGTTCAAAGTGTTTATGCTTGATACCTGGAAAATAAAGTGCTTCTTGCTCTGAAGTTTTCAAACAAGATTGCTGTACTAAAGTTTAATCAGCATTCCATCAAAACTACTCATGTGGAGCCTGAGGCTTAGATAACTTAATTTTAAAAGATTCCCATCCTTAGGCCTTTTGCAACAAAGGCAAATGAAAGTAGAATATTATAAACAGAAATTGTGGGTTTTTTTTTTCTAAAAATTTTCTCTTCAGCATGGCAAATATAAAGTGTCCACTGTTCCATTCCAATGCCTTCATTATATTGGTGATAGACTGCTAATCTCAGAAGATCCTCAGTCTAGAGTTCTGCAAACACACACACACACACACACACACCACATTACATTAAAATTAAAACTAAGTTTTCTTTCCAGAGTATGAGCAGCCATTTGCAACAGCTTTTCTGGCTACAGATATCAGCATAAAAATCAAAAGGTAATGAAGAGACAAAGATAATAAAAGAAATACAGAAATGATGGGAAGAGCTGTACTTTTTCTCTTCTTTGTGTTTCTTCTGATGTGTCTCCTAAAACTATGGGATTATTAATGAGACTTTTTTTTTCCTTCTATGCTGTTAAGTAATTTTTTCCCTGGTAAATTCCATGCTTTCTGGTTGACTAAAGTCCACAGTATCTTCTTACTATTAGATATTATGTTTTATTCATGTAACAGTACATCTTCTAGGTTATACTCTGGATTGTACCATATGATTACATATAGAATAAATGAACACTGTTGTTTCTTCAGTATGTCATTGGGCACATTTACAAATGTGCTTGTAAGAAAATTGCTAGAAGGAGAAAGTCTGACTCAAAGAATGTAGACATTTAAAATGTTTATAAATATTGTCAAGTTTTTTTTTCCTAATTTTATTTTATTTTAAAACTTTACATAATTGTATTCATTTTGCCAAATATCAAAATGAATCCACCACAGGTATACATGTGTTCCCCATCCTGAACCCTCTTCCCTCCTCCCTCCCCATACCATCCCTCTGGGTCGTCCCAGTGCACTAGCCCCAAGCATCCAGTATCGTGCATCGAACCTGGACTGGCAACTCGTTTCAATCCAAGTTGTACTCTTTTCTTTTTAATGCTGTGTAATATTCCATAGTTTGTATGTATCACATTTATTTATCCATTCACTGACTGAAGGGCTTATTATTCTTGATTGCTTCCAAGTTTTGGCAGTAACGAATAAAGTTTCTGTAAACGTGTACAAATTTGGGGGTGGACATAAGTTTGCAACTTGTTTGTGTAAATAATAAGGACTAGGATTGCTGGACTATATGGTAGGAGTTTTGCAAAAATTGGCTAAGTTATCCTCCAAAGTGCCCATACTATTTTGCACTCCCATCAGCAATGAATGATAGTTCCCATTGTTCAATATTCTTGTGTCTGGTGTTGCAGTGTTCCAGATTTTGGTGATTCTAGGTCACGAAGCAACAGTTAGAACTGGACATGGAACAATGGACAGGTTCAAAATTGGGAAAGGAGTACGTCAAGGCTGTATATTGTCACCCTGCTTATTTAACTTATATGCAGAGTACATCATGTGAAATGCCAAGCTGGATGAAGCATAAGCTGCAATCAAAAGTATGGGGAAAAATATCAATAACCTCAGATATGCAGATGACACCACCATTATGGCAGAAAGTGAGAAGGAACTAAAGAGCCTCTTGATGAAAGTGAAAGAGGAGAGTGAAAAAGTTGGCTTAAAACTCAACATTCAGAAAACAAAAATCATGGCATCCAGTCCCATCCCTTCAGGTCAAATAGATGGGGAAACAATGGAAACAGTGAGACTTTATTTTCTTGGGCTACAAAAATACTGTGGACAGTGACTGAAACCATGAAAGTAAAAGAGACACTTGCTCCTTGGAAGAAAAGCTATGACAAAACTAGAGAGTGTATTAAAAAGCCAAGACATTACTTTGTTGACAAACATCCATATAGTCAAAGCTATGGCTTTTCAAGAAGTCATGTATGGGTGTGACAGTTGGACAATAAAAAATGTTGAGCACTGAAGAACTGATGCCTTTGAACTATGGCGCTGGAGAAGACTCTTGAGAGTCCTTTGGACAGCAAAAAGATCAAATCAGTCAATCCTAAAGAAAATCAACCCTGAATAGTCATTGGAAGGACTGATGCTGAAGCTGAAGCTCCAATGCTCTGGCCACCTGACGTGAAGCGCCAGTTCATTGAAAAAAGCCCTGATGCTAGGAAAGATTGAAGGCAGGAGGCAAAGGGGTGACAGAGGATGAGATGGTTCGATGACATCACTGACTCAGTGGACATGAGTTTGAGAAAATCTGGAAGACAGTGAAGGACAGGGAAGCCTGGTGTGCTTCAGTCCATGTGGTCACAAAGAATCAGACATGACTTAGCGACTGAACAACAATAATAGATGTGTACTGATATTTCATTGTTGCTTAAATGGGTATTAATTTTCCCTTGATGCCATGTGATATGGAGCATTTTTCATATGTTTATTTATGTTTCTATTTTCAATGAAGATTTGCTGGGCAAGCAAACAACAGTGTAAGCAATACTTAGTCTAGGGAGACGATATATTTAAACTATTGTGCCTTTCTATCTAAAATCAGCATATAGCATTCTACTTGTCCATTCTACTTATACAGCCTACAATAATAGTTTTTTGTTTGTTTGCTTGTTTGTTTGTTTTTCACATAGAACTGGCACATTTCTTGGTGCATGTTATTCCTCTAGAGATTGATCTTTTTAAGTTGTTATTTTAAAAGAGCTCTTTTCTTTATATATATATATATATATATATATATATATATAAAGCTATGTCATATATGTATAAAACATTGGTTGTTGTTGTTCAGTCACTCAGTCGTGTCTGACTCTTTGCAATCCCATGGACTACAGCACACCAGATGTCCCTGTCTTTCACTATCTCCTGAAGTCTGCTCAAACTCATGTACGTTGAATCGATGATGCCATTCAAACATGTCATTCTCTGTCACCCCTTCTCCTCCTCCGTTCAATCTTGGTACACATACTCATACATATATAGGTGTCTGTGTATATAATTAATATATAGATTTTAGCATAATCAAAAACTTAAATTTTTTATTGTTATTATTTTCCAATTTTGATTAAACATGCTTCTTGTTCTTGCCTAGATAATCCTAGGGACAAGGGAGCCTGGTGGGCTGTTGTCTATGGGGTCACACAGAGTCAAACACGACTGAAGTGACTTAGCAGCAGCAGCAGCAGTGTCAACTCTGACACTTTCTAATAAAACATTTGATACAGAAAACCTGGTTTTAAAAGTAAGCTTGTCTGACTGAATTCAGAGCACTACAATTCACTAAGTACATGGCCTTGGGCAGAGAAAGTTACTGAACCTTCTCTGCGATTTAGTTTCCTCATAGATAAGATAATATGTTAATAATATCTACCTACTGAAAGAGTCATTAGGAAAGGGGATAGTCATGAAGATTAATTCTCAGAAAACTAATATACAATAAGTATCAAATGATTTTTATTTTTCTTATTACTAATACTAATACTTTGTCTCACTTTCCTAAAACTCCGTCCTTTTCAGTTTTTCATGAAAAAGATAAAATGTATAATTAGAGTGATTGGGAAAAAATTAAAACATTCCAAATGATTATAGTTGAATGCAATCATTGCTGAAAGGGAATAATAGACAAGTGCAGTTGAAAGCCAAATAAAGGATTAGTTCACTTTTTGAAGGTTCAGGAAACACTAGATAAAATGTGTGACATTTGAATGACCAATTTAAAAAAGGTAGATTTAAGCAAAATAGGTCAAGTTGGAAGTTTTCTGACTTGTTTCTTCAGCTTAAAGCAAAAGTGCAATTTTCTGAAAAAATCTGTAAAAGGTAATTAAGATGATACAACAGAAGTCGTCCACTTGATAATGGACATGAAATTCTTCATGTTTTCTAATCATCTTCTCTACTTAAAATATACAATAGATGTGCTTGAGATTTAAATGATGGAATTTGAATTTTCAAATACTTTGCAAATAGTATGTCAGAATTATCTACTCTGTTTAAAAGTGCTTATAATGGGAACTTTCACCAAATGAAAAAGAAAACTGCTTCATCAAGGTCTCTAGGTTAAGCACTAGAACAAACTGAGAGGTTGAAATTATGTTGAAAAGACCACATTTCATGCTACTAATGTCTGAGTGAAAAATAAAACAAATCGACTCCACATGACAATTTCCTTCTGCTTGGAGCAATTCTCATACCTGTCCTTCAGAGTGTCAGCCTGACCAGAAACAATGCAACTACTCCTGGGCTTGGGCCAAAAAATTATGGGATGTCTTAAAATGTTTTATTTGTCGGTTTAGTAATCTCAAGGCTATATTCCAAGAACAGGAACCCCCCAGAGAAGTGTCAGCCAGGCTATGAGAGAATATTTCCACTCTGTGGAAAATATTATTTCAAAAGGCCTTTATAAAAAGGGAAATAGAAACAAAGTAAAAAGGCAACATGGGTGGGGAAAAGGGATAGTAGAAAACTTTTTCTTTTAAAGTATCAATTGAAATAGAAAAAAGGTAGTATCTCTACTGTGCTTTTCATATCTATAAAATGTTACTATTTTTCATGTCTATGATACATGTCACAATAAAACAAAAAGAAAAATAAAAATCTTGGACTTTTTAGAATCCTGAAAGTTAAAAAATGAAATGAAAATCTGTCTAGCTTCTGAAAGGAAATTTTTATTAAACAGATATAATGTGGATATCATTTCAGAAATTCTCATGGTATTACATTTTACTAATTTAATAAAAATATTTAATGTCACCAAAGGTATTCACCAGCAGAACCCATTATTGATTGAAACATATAATATACAAAAACCTTCAAACCATGAACAGCATTTAAAAAAAATAAATAAAAGATTCTCAACCTAGAGCCAGATATCCTGCAATGTGAAATCAAGTGGGCCATAGGAAGCATCACTATGAACAAAGCTAGAGAAAGTGATGAAATTCCAGCTCAGCTATTTGAAATCCTAAAAGGTGATGCTGTTAAAGTGTTGCACTCAATATGTCAGCAAATTTGGGAAACTCAGCAGTGGCCACAGGACTGGAAAAGGTCATTTTTCATTCCAATCTGAAAGAAAGGCAATGCCAATGAATGTTCAAATTACCTTACAATTGTGCTCATTTGATATACATGTGTGGAAATGCTCAATTAGAGTTTACTGATAGGCTTCAGCAGTATGTGAACAGAGAACTTCCAGATGTACAAGCTGGATTTAAAATAGAAGAACCAGAGATTAAAGTGCCAACTTCTGTTGAGTCATGCAGAAATTCCAGAAAAGTATCTGCTTCACTGATTATGCTAAAGTCTTTCACTGTGTGAATCAAAAACAAAACAAACAAACAAAAAAAAAACTGGCAAATTCTTAAAGGGATGGGAATGCCAGACCATCTTACCTGTCTCCTGAGAAACCTGTATCACAACATCAAGTCTGTCACCCTGCTTATTTAACTTATATGCAGAGATGCAAAATGCCAGATTGGATGAATCACAAGGTGGAATGAAGATTGTCTGGAGAAATATCTACAACTTCATGTATACAGATGATGCCACTCTAAAGGCGGAAAGTGAAGAACTAAAGGGCCTCTTAATGAGGGTGAAGGAGGAGAGTGAGAAAGCTGGCTTAAAACTCAACATTTGAAACTCTAAGATCATGAAAGTCAGTTCCATAACTTCATGGCAAATAAATGAATAAAAAGTGGAAACAGTGACCATTTTTAAAAAAAATTTTGTTGGGCTCTAAAATCACTGTGGATGGTGACTGCAGTCATGAAAGTAAAAGATGCTTGCTCCTTGGAAAAAAAAGCTATGACAAACCTAGACAGCATATTAAAAAGCAGAGACTTCACTTCTCCAACAAAGGTCCATGTAGTCAGAACTATGGTTTTTCCAGTAGTCATGCATGGACGTGAGAGTTGAACCATAAAGAAGGGTGAGAGCTGAAGAATTTATGCTTTTGAAATGTGGTGCTGGAGAAGACTATTGAGAGTCCTCTGAACAGCAAAGAGATAAAACCAGTCAATCCTAAAGGAAATCAGTCCTGAATATTCTTTGGAAGTACTGATGCTGAAGCTCAAATACTTTGACCACCTGATGGGAAGTGTTGACTCACCTGAATAGACCCTGATGCTGGGAAAAATTGAGGGCAGGAGGAGAAGGGGGTGACAGAGGATAAGATGGTTGGATGGCATCATTGACTCAATGGACATGAATTTGGGCAAACTCCAGGAGATAGTGAAGGACTAGGGAAGACTGGTGTGCTGCAGTCCATGGGGTCATGAACAGTTGGACCTGGCTTAGCAACTGAATTACAACAAAAGAAGGCACAGAAGATAAGCAGAGATAATTTTCAAATCTACCTCTATCCATCAAAAAATTTTAGGATGTACTCAACACAAGATTGAGGGTTCTATTCATGTCATTAAATATGGTTATATACAAATAAAGATCAAAATTTATTCAGCTTAATTTTCTATTAAATTTTAATTGCATAAGTAACATACATCTTTTAAAATAAAAACAATAACAGTTTTAAAATAATAGAACAGCAATTAGATGGACTCAGATATTTTCATATCTTAAATGATGGTAAATGCTGGGTTATGGAAATTCATATTCATCATGGATTTTGTATCTTGGAAATTGGTATATTTGTCTTTGTTTATTAAATATAACACACTTTAGTGGGTATATAAAATAAATTGATTTGATAAATTCTTATCAATGAAACAATTTTCCATAATCATTAATTATTATGGTAAAATGTTTTTTATGAATTTCTGGTTCACTATTATAATTTTCTCATGCCATCAGCCATATATATGCAAATGTCCTTGGGAATCTCTGTAGTTTTCTATCATAGAGGATAGATAGCTCAAGCTTTTTACTTTAATGTCATATTTACTTAAAAATACCAAGATATATAGTAATTATTATTTCTAAGCATGCCAAAATATACTATTCCTCAATTATTATTAACATACTGGACCATACCCAGAGAAGATAAAACTTCCTTTTCTTTCTCATAAGTTCTTATCTATGGCATGGTGGTGGGATTTTTAGTCAAATGTAAAATGTTTGATCACTTAAAATATTTCTAGCCATACATTTCTGTATAATTATTTAAACAAAAATTTTGTCTTTTATTCCTCCCATGTATGAAAGAATCAGAGACTTTTATACCCTTGTGATGTCGGAGATAAGGGGTACCCTTTGGTAGGACTATGGATCCTCTCTTCTACACGTGACTGTTTTATTTTGAATGTCAGAAACGATTATTAATTCTTCATTTCTCTTTGCTTTCACACTCCAATGAATTTTACCCCTTCAAGTTAATAGGTTGTGAAGGCAATGGCACCCCACTCCAGTACTCTTGCCTGGAAAAGCCCATGGATGGAGGAGCCTGGTAGGCTGCAGTCCATGGGGTCGCTAAGAGTCGGACACGACTGAGCGACTTCACTTTCATTTTTCAGTTTTATGGATTGGAGAAGGAAATGGCAACCCACTCCAGTGTTCTTGCCTGGAGAATCCCAGGGATGGGGGAGCCTGGTGGGCTTCCATCTATGGGGTCGCACAGAGTCAGACACGACTGAAGCAACTTAGCAGCAGCAGCAGCATGTAGTAAATAAGTATATGGAAATGCACATTTTTTTCAAAGTTTGCATGTATATTGTTTTATACTTTTTAATGGGGCTTTCATCTCATTATTTAATGTGAGTCTACTATCAGTATGCAAAAGTAGCAGTAATACAAAGGAACTGAACCAAAGGTAAATGAATGTTATCCAAGCATCTATTATGTGATACTGGTGCTTTCACATCAAGAGCTAAAGAAGAAATACATCAAAAGAGCAAAATAAAAAATTTGGGCAAATTTACATAGTCTTATGGATAAAACAATAAAGAATACTCATAATTTAATAGAAGCCTCTCAATAAATTACATACTGATAGTGGTGAGAAAATAAAGAACAGCATTATGAACAAAGTAAACACATTCATTATAATAGTTTTATAATATCTAAGAATGCATTGCCTCAAATATATCTTTATTCCCTTAGGGATATTAATCTCAAATTATGCAAATTTCAAAGTACGTAATGAATGTTCCAGATTTATTCATTTCACAAACTGTTAATGTTGAACACTTAATATGCAATGCTTAAAGATAAGAGTTTTTAAAAGAAAATAATATATCTGTAGATATGAATCTCAGTCAAGAACTTTAAATGAAGACATACTGAATGTGTTTTAAAGTAAAAATTAATCAGAAGCATTTTAATTGAAAACGGACCTCTCTCAAGCATTGAAAATTTCAATTTAAAAATTAAGAACTGGGAAAGAGGGCATCCCTGGTGACTCAGTGGTAAATAATCCGCCTACCAGGGGGGCGGTCCTAAGATGATGAAGAAATAGGTCAGGGAGACCACTTTCTCCCCCACAAATTCATCAAAAGAACATTTGAACGCTGAAAAAATTCCACAAAACAACTTCTGAATGCTGGCAGAGGACATCAGGCACCTAGAAAGGCAGCCCATTGTCTTTGAAAGGAGGTAGGAAAAATATAAAAGACAAAAAAAGAGTCAAAAGAGGTAGGGATGGAGATTCATCCTGGGAAGGGAGTCTTTAAAAAGAGAGAAGTTTTCAAACACCAGGAAACACTCTCTCCAGCGGGTCTGTGGCAAGCCTTGGAATCTCAGAGGGCAAAATAACCGGCAGGAAAATAAATAATTAAACCCCACAGATTACATGCCTAGCAGCAACTTACAGTGGAGAAGCAGCCCAGACGCTCACATCCCCCACTAGCAAGTGAGGGCTCGACAGGGAGGTGTGGGCTGCATTGCATAGGGTAAGGACCGGACCTGAATACCCCGAGGGCAATCTGAAGGAACTAGCTTGAGATAGCAACCCAGACTGTGGGATAGCTATCCTGTGAAAAGCCCTAACCTGAGACACGGCACCCCACTCCAGTACTCTTGCCTGGAAAATCCCATGGACGGAGGAGCCTGGTAGGCTGCAGTCCATGGGGTTGCTAAGAGTTGGACACGACTGAGCAACTTCACTTTCACTTTTCACTTGCATGCATTGGAGAAGGAAATGGCAACCCACTCCAGTGTTCTTGCCTGGAGAATCTCAGGGATGGGGAGCCTGGTGGGCTGCCGTCTATGGGGTCCCACAGAGTCAGACACGACTGAAGCAATTTAGCAACAGCAGCAGCTCCTAAGATTACCTGATTACTAATAATTTTTGTGACCTTTTTAAAAAATATTTTATTTGGGGGAATCTAACCTCTACTCTAGATTTTTAATCTTTGCTTTTTGGTATTTGTTATCAACTTTGTACCTTTAAGAACCCAATCTTCAGTACCCATTTTCACTTTAGAGTGAGATTACTGGCTGGATTGCTCTCTCCCCCTTTGAACTCTCCTTTTCTCCACCAGGTCGCCTCTATCTCCTCCCTCCCCCTTCTCTTCTCTACCCAATTCTGTGAATCTCTTTGAGTGTTCCAGACTGTGGACAACACTTAGGGAACTGATTACTGGCTGGATCTATCTCTCGCCTTTTGGTTCCCCCTTTTCTCCTCCTGGCCACCTCTGCCTCCTTTCTCCCTCTTCTCTTCTCTGTGTAACTCCATGAACATCTCTGAGGGATCCAGACGGTGGAGAGCACATAGTGAATTGACTACTGGCTAGCTTGCTGTCTCCTCTTTTGACTCCCCCTCTTCTCCTCCTGGTCACCTCTATCTCCCTCCTCCCTATTCTCTTCTCCATGTAACTCTGTGAACCTCTCCAGGTGTCCCTCACTGTGGAGAAACTTTTCATCATTAACCCAAATGTTTTATCATCAATGCTGTATAGATGGAGAAGTCTTGAGACTACTGTAAGAATAAGACTGAAAACCAGAGGCAGGAGGCTTACATCCAAATCCTGAGAACACCATAGAACTCCTGACTCCAGGAACATTAATTGATAGGAGCTCATCAAACGTCTCCATACCTACACTGAAACCAAGCACCACCCAAGGGCCAACAAGTTCCAGAGCAAGACATACCACACAGAATTCTCTAGGAACACAGGAACATAGCCCTGAGCTTCAATATACAGGCTACCCAAAGTCACGCCAAACCCATTGACATCTTAAAACGCATTATTGGACACTTCATTGCACTCCAGAGAGAAGAAACCCAGCTCCACCCACCAGAACACAGACACAAACTTTCCTAACCAGGAAACATTGAAAAGCCACCCATCCAACCCCACCCATAGCAAGGAACCTCCACGATAAAGAGGAACCACAAACTGCCAGAATATACAAAGGCCACCCCAAACACAGCAATATAAACAATATGAAAAGGCAGAGAAATACCCAGCAGGTAAAGGAACAGGATAAACGCCCACCAAACCAAACAAAAGAGGAAGAGAGGGAATCTACCTGATAAAGAATTCCAAATAATGATAGTGAAAATGATCCAAAACCTTGAAAAAAATTGGAGTTACAGATAAATAGCCTGGAGACAAGGATTGAGAAGATGCAAAAAAGGTTTAACAAGGACCTAGAAGAAATAATACACAGAAGAAATGTACAAAAAAATGTCTTCACGAACAAGATAATCATGATGGTGTGATCAGCCACCTAGAGCCAGACATCCTACAATGTGAAGTCAAGTAGGCCTTAGAAAGCATCACTATGAACAAAGCTAATGGACGTGATGGAATTCCAGTTGAGCTATTTCAAATCCTGAAAGATGATGCTGTGAAAGTGCTGCACTCAATATGCCAGCAAATTTGGAAAACTCAGCAGTGGCCACAGGACTGGAAAAGGTCAGTTTTCATTCCAATCCCAAAGAAAGGCAATACCAAAGGATGCTCAAATACCACACAATTGCACCCATCTCACATGCTAGTAAAGTAATGCTAAAAATTCTCCAAGCCAGGCTTCAGCAATACATAAGCCGTGAACTTTCTGATGTTCAAGCTGGTTTTAGAAAGGCAGAGGAACCAGAGATCAAATTGCTAATGTCCACTGGATCATGGAAAAAGGAAGAGAGTTCCAGAAAAACATCTATTTCTGCTTTATTGACTATGCCAAAGCCTTTGACTGTGTGGATCACAATAAACTGTGGAAAATTCTGAAAGAGATGGGAATACCAGACGACCCGACCTGCCTCTTGAGAAATTTGTATGCAGGTCAGGAAGCAACAGTTAGAACTGGACATGGAACAAAAGACTGGTTCCAAATAGGAAAAGGAGTACATCAAGGCTGTATATTGTCATCCTGCTTATTTAACTCATATGCAGAGTACATGATGAGAAATGCTGGGTTGGAAGAAGCACAAACTGGAATCAAGATTGCCGGGAGAAATATCAATAATCTCAGATACGCAGATGACACCACCCTTATGGCAGAAAGTGAAGAGGAACTAAAAAGCCTCTTGATGAAAGTGAAAGAGAAGAGTGAAAACGTTGGCTTAAAGCTCAACATTCAGAAAACGAAGATCATGGCATCCGATCCCATCACTTCATGGGAAATAGATGGGGAAACAGTGGAAACAGTGTCAGACTTTATTTTTCTGGGCTCCAAAATCACTGCAGATGGTGATTGCAGCCATGAAATTAAAAGACACTTACTCCTTGGAAGGAAAGTTATGACCAACCTAGATAGCATATTGAAAAGCAGAGACAGGATGGGGAGCACGTGTATACCTGAAATTTTTTTAATTTTAAAAATAAAAAAAAAATAAATAAAAAAAAAAAAAAAGAAAAGCAGAGACATTACTTTGCCAACAAAGGTCCGTCTAGTCAAGCCGATGGTTTTTCCAGTGTTCATGTTTGAATGTGAGAGTTGGACTGTGAAGAAAGTTGAATGGCAAAGAATTGATGCTTTTGAACTGTTGGAGAAGACTCTTGAGAGTCCCTTGGATTGCAAGGAAATCCAACCAGTCCATCTTAAAGGAGATCAGTCCTGGGTGTTCTATGGAAGGACTGATGCTAAAGCTGAAACTCCATTACTTTGGCCACCTGATGCGAAGAGTTGACTCAATGGAAAAGACTCTGATGCTGGGAGGGATTGGGGGCAGGAGGAAAAGGGGACGACAGAGGATGAGATGGCTGGATGGCATCACTGACTCGATGGACATGAGTTTGGGTGAACTCCGGGAGTTGGTGATGGACAGGGAGGCCTGGCGTGCTGCAATTCATGGGGTCGCAAAGAGTTGGACGTGACTGAGTGACTGAACTGAAGTGATAAGAAATAAGAAAGAGTCAATATATAATGAATTATTCAATAAATGAGATCAAAAACACTCTGGAGGGAACCAACAGTAAAATAATAGAGACAGATGATAGGTATGTGAGGTATAAAATAGAATGGTATAAATAAATGAAACAGGAAAAAAGAAAGACAAGAAATAAGGACAACTTCAGAGACCTCTGGGACAACGTTAAATGCCCCAACATTTAAATCATAGGAGCCCCAGAAGAAGAAGACAAAAAGGAAGACCCTGAAAAATTACTTTAGGGGATAATAGTTGAAAACTTCCCTAAAATGGGGAAGGAAATAATCACCCAAGTCCAAGAAACCCAGAGAGTTCCAAACAGGATAAACCCAAGGTGAAACACCCCAGGACACACAAAAAAATAAAGTTAACAAAGAACAAATATTAAAAGCAGCAAGGGAAAAACAACAAATAACACACACGGAATTGGATAACACCTGATCTTTCAATAGAAACCTTTCAGGCCAGAAAGAAATGGCAGGACATACTTAAAGTGATGAAAGAAAATAACGTACGGCCCAGATTACTGTACCCAGCAAGGATCTCATTCAAATAAGAAGGAGAAATCAGATGCTTTACAGATAAGAAAAAGCTGAGAGAATTCAGCACCACCAAACCAGCTCTCCAACAAATGCTAAAAGATCTTCTCTAGATAGGAAACACCGAAAGGGTGTATAAACTCCAAACCAAAACAATAAAGTAAATGGCAACAGGATCATACTTATCAATAATTATCTTAAATGTAAATGGGTTGAATGCCCCAAACAAAAGACAAAGACTGGCTGAATGGATACAAAAGCAAAACCCCTATATATGTTGTCTGCAAGAGACCCACCTCAAAACAAGGGACACATACAGACTGAAAGTGAAGAGCTGGAAAAGATATTCCATGAAAATAGAGACTAAAAGAAAACACGAGTAGCAATACTCATATCAGATAAAATAGACTTTAAAACAAAGGCTGTGAAAAGAGATAAAGATGGACACTACATAATGATCAAAGGATCAATCCAAGAAGAAGATATAACAATTATAAATATATATGCACCAAACATAGGAGCACCACAATAAGACAAATGCTAACAAGTATGAAAGGGGAAATTAACAATAACATAATAATAGTGGGAGACTATAATACCCCACTCACACCTATGGATAGATCAACTAAACAGAAAATTAACAAGGAAACACAAACTTTAAATGATACACTAGACCAGTTAGACCTAATTGATATCTATAGGACATTTCACGCCAAAACAATGAATTTCATCTTTTTCTCAAGTGCACACGGAACCTTTTCCAGAGTAGATCACATCTTGGGCCATAAATTTAGCCTTGATAAATTAAAAAAAAAAAAATTGAAATCATTCCAAGTATTTCTTACACAATGTAGTAAGATTAGATGTCAATTACAGGAGAAAAACTATTAAAAATTCCAACTTATGGATGCTGAACAACACACTGCTGAATAACCCAACAAATCACAGAAGAAATCAAAAAAGAAATTAAAACATGCATAAAATGAATGAAAATGAAAACAAAACAACCTAAAACCTATGGGACACTGTAAAAGCAGTGCTAAAGGGAAGGTTCATAGCAATACAGGCTTACCTCAAGGAACAAGAAAAAAGTCAAATAAATAACCTAACTCTACACCTAAAGCAACTAGAAAAGGAAGAAATGAAGAACCCCAGGGTTAGTAGAAGTAAATAAATCGTAAAAATTAGGGCAGAAATTAATGTAAAAGAAACAAAAGAGACCATAGCAAAAATCAAGAAAGCCAAAAGCTGGTTCTTTGAGAAGATAAAAAAAAAAAAAAAAGTTGAGAAACCATTAGCCAGACTCATCAAGAAACAAAAGGAGAAAAATCAAATCAATAAAATCAGAGATGAAAATGGAGAGATCACAACAGACAACACACAAATACAAAGGATTATAAGAGACTACTATCAGCAACTATATGTCAATAAAATGGACAACTTGGAAGAAATGAACAAATTTTTAGAAAAGTACAACTTTCTAGAACTCAACCAGGAAGAAATAGAAAATCTTAACAGACCCATCACAAGCACGGAAATTGAAACTGTAATAAAAAATCTCCCAGCAAACAAAAGCCCAGGACCAGATGGCTTCACAGCTGAATTCTACCAAAAATTTAGTGAAGAGCTAACACCTATCCTACTCAAACTCTTCCAGAAAATTGCAGAGGAAAGTAAACTTCCAAATTCATTCTATGAGGCCACCATCACCCTAATACCAAAACCTGACAAAGATGCCACAAAAACAAAACAAAACAAACAAATAAAAAAAACTACAGGCCAATATCACTGATTAACATAGATGCAAAAATCCTTAACAAAATTCTAGCAAACAGAATCCTACAACACATTAAAAAGATCATACATCATGAACAAGTGGGCTTTATCCCAGGGAAACAAAGATTCTTCAATATCCACAAATCAATCAATGTAATACACCACATTAACAAATTAAAAAATAAAAACCATATAATTAACTCCATAGATGCAGAGAAAGCCTTTGACAAAATTCAACATACATTTATGATAAAAACCCTCCAGAAAGCAGGAATAGAAGGAACATACCTCAACATAATAAAAGCTATATATGACAAACCCACAGCAAACATTATCCTCAATGGTGAAAAATTGAAAGCATTTTCCCTAAAGTCAGGAATAAGACAAGGGTGCCCACTCTCACCAATACTATTCAACATAGTTTTGGCAGTTTTGACCACAGCAATCAGAACAGAAAAAAAATAAAATGAATCCAAATTGGAAAAGAAGAAGTAGATTATGTTTGCCAGTAACATGATCCTCTACATAGAAAACCCTAAAGACGCCACTAGAAAATTACTAGAGCTAATCAATGAATATAGTAAAGTTGCAGGATATAAAGTGAACACACAGAAATCCCTTGCATTGCTATACACTAACAATGAGAAAACAGAAAGAGAAATTAAGGAAACAATTCCATTCACCATTGCAACAAAAAGAATAAAATACGTAGGAATATATCTATCTAAAGAAACAAAAGACCTATATATAGAAAATTATAAAACATTGGTGAAAGAAATCAAAGAGGACAAAAATAGATGGAGAAATATACCATGTTCATGGATTGGAAGAATCAATATAGTGAAAATGAGTATACTACCCAAAGCAATCTATAGATTCAATGCAATCCCTATCAAGCTACTAACGATATTTTTCAGAAAACTAAAACAAATAATTTCACAATTTGTGTGTAAATACAAAACACCTCGAATAGTCAAAGCAATCTTGAGAAAGAAGAATGGAAATGGAGGAATCAACCTGCCTGATTTCAGTCTCTACTACAAAGCCACAGTCATCAAGACAGTATGGTACTGGCACAAAGACAGAAATATAGATCAATGGAACAAAATAGAAAGCCCAGAGATAAATCCACACACCGATGGACACCTTATCTTTGACAAATAAGGCAAGAATATACAATGGAGAAAAGACAATCTCTTTAACAAGTGGTGCTGGGAAAACTGGTCAACCACTTGTAAAAGAATGAAACTAGAACACTTTCCAACACCATACACAAAAATAAACTCAAAATGGATTAATGATCTAAACATAAGACCAGAAGCTATAAAACTCCTAGAGGAGAACATAGGCAAAACACTCTCTGACATACATCACAGCAGGATCCTTTATGACCCACCTCCCAGAATATTGGAAATAAAAGCAAAAATAAACAAATGGGACCTAATTAAACTTAAAAGCTTCTGCACAACAAAGGAAACTATAAGCAAGGTGAAAAGACACCCTTCAAAATGGGAGAAAATAATAGCAAATGAAGCAACTGACAAACTAATCTCAAAAATATACAAGCAACTCCTACAGCTCAACTCCAGAAAAATAAACGACCCAATCAAAAAGTGGGCCAAAGAACTAAACAGTCATTTCTCCAAAGAAGACATACAGATGGCTAACAGACACATGAAAAGATGCTCAACATCACTCTTTATCAGAGAAATGCAAATCAAAACCAGAATGAGGTACCATTTCACACCAGTCAGAATGGCTGCGATCCAAAAGTCTACAAACAACAAGTGCTGGAGATGGTGTGAAGAAAAGGGAACCCTCTTATACTGTCGGTGGGAATGCAAACTAGTACAGGCACTATGGAGAACAGTGTGGAGATTCCTTAAAAAACTGGAAATGGAACTGCCATATGACCCAGCAAATCCACTGCTGGACAGACACACTGAGGAAGCCAGAATTGAAAGAGATACGTGTACTCCAAAGTTCATGGCAGCACTGTTTATAATAGCCAGGACATGGAAGCAACCTAGATGTCCATCAGCAGACGAATGGATAATAAAGCTGTGGTACATATACACAATGGAGTATTACTCACCCATTTAAAAAATACATTTGAATCAGTTCTAATGAGGTGGATGAAACTGGAGCCTATTATACAGAGTGAAGTAAGCCAGAAAGAAAAACACCAATACAATATACTAACACATATATATGGAATTTAGAAAGATGGTAACGATGACCCTGTATGCGAGATAGCAAAAGAGACACAGAAGTATAGAACAGTCTTTTGGACTCTGCGGGAGAAGGCAAAAGTGAGATGATATGGGAGAATGGCATTGAAACGTGTATATTGTCATATGTGAAACGAATCACCAGTCTAGGTTCGATGCCTGATACAGGGTGCTCAGGGCTGGTGCACTGGGATGACCCAGAGGGATGGGATGGAGAGGGAGTTGGGAGGGGGGTTCAGGATGGGGAACACATGTACACCCATGGTGGGTTCATGTCAATGTATGGCAAAACCAATAGAATATTGTAAAGTAAAACAAATAAATAAATAAAAGTGAAAAAAAAAAAAAAAGAATCCACCTGCCAGTGCAGGAGATGTGGGTTTGACCCCTAGTCCAGGAAGATCCCAGAAGCCTTGGAGCTAGCTAGGCCTGAATGCCAGAACTTTGGAGCCAGTGATCTAACGTCCAAGAGCCACAACTACTGAGCCTGCATACCCTAGAGACCATGCTCAGTAATGAGAGAAGCCACCACAATGAGAAGACCATGTACTGCAACTAGAAAGTAGCCCCTGCTTGCTGCAACTTGAGCAAAGCCCATATAGCAACAACGACCAAGCACAGCGAATAGATAAATACATAAATGAATAAAATTATTTTAAAAAAGAACTGGGAAAGAGACAGTATCAAAGTAAGAAAGATAATGTTGCTTATGCTATGTCAGGAGCCGCGTTAGGCATTACTGACAAAACGGAGGTATGGCCCCCAACTCCCTCTCCTTGTCCCACAGGCACAGACCTGCAATGAAGGACTTAGGCCTTGTGATTCTGACTTGTTCTTTCCTTTCTTTGGTTGAGTTGGCTGGAAAGAATGTTAAGGTGCTTATTGTGCTTGAGAAAAGCATGAGAAAGCACAAAGCTTTCTGCAGTTGTGCCCAGAAAATAATCTATAAAATAACCTTTGACATTTGTTCAAGGATCTTTACAAAGAATGTCCCAGGACAAGCATGTAGGCTGCAGCTTGAGGCCATGGGAAGGATTATTATCTGAGACCTGTTTGTGAGGGAAATGTTTATGGCAATGGAAGTTTGCTGAGTTTGCTGCTGCTGCTAAGTCACTTCAGTTGTGTCCAGCTCTGTGAGACCCTATAGACAGCAGCCCACCAGGCTCCCCCGTCCCTGGGATTCTCCAGGCAAGAACACTGGAGTGGGTTGCCATTTCCTTCTCCAATGCATGAAAGTGAAAAGTGAAAGTGAAGTTGTTCAGTTGTGTCTGACTCCCAGCAACCCCCTGGACTTCAGCCTACCAGGCTCCTCTGCCCGTGGGATTTCCCAGGCAAGAGTACTGGAGTGGGGTGCCACTGCCTTCTCCTTGCTGAGTTTAGAGTTTAGGAATAATTAAGAATATCTAGAAGCCTTTTTAGGAGATAGTGATCTTAAGATGCTAGGGGCAAAAAGGATTTAGAAAGATAAGAAATAAACTGAGGAATGTGGCATGAGTTACAATGTAATCACAAGTTAAGTATAGGACACATAAGAGAAAGTAGATAACAGATAGTAAAACCTGAGAGAATAAAAATTCTGAGAGAATCGCTGAAGCAGGAACTCTGTTTGTAGGACAACAATGATTTCTGGAGACAATAAATCTGGGTGGGAAAAACTAAAAATGTCAAACCTCTGACCTAATGCTTTTGTCAAAGTCCAAAGAAAACCTGAAGCTTGAAATAAACATGTAGTTCCCTACTATGAGTCAGAGGCTACATCATCTGACTACACTGCTCACCCTTCAGGCTGATTCCCTGGCTGCTGGAGCTGGACTCAGGCAATGCTTTATTTCCAGATGTGGAAAAAGAATGCTGACTCCCCACCTCTAATTTGTGGATATAAAGAGTGTAAGTTACAAAAGTGGTTGTCATATACATTTGTCTTAAAATTTCTGAGACATTGAGAACTCTTCACAACCAAGATTGAGATAGAACTGTTCTTACTATATATAGTAATTGGAGACAGAATTCCATTGCACTACTGTTTAGAGAGGCATAAAAACTTCACTCCAGCTGTTGACAAATCACTTCTTCAAGGGACAGTTAAAGTAAAGAGCATAGGCTTAAGTTTTTCAGCCAAAGAATTAATGTTGCTATGAGAAATTTAGCAGTTTCAAGAATCATATGAGGTGAAGAAGAAGATGCAAATTATGATAAGGTACTGTTAGAAAATACTAATAGAGACTATATTTTAGCCAACATTAAGAGTTTGTTTATTTTAGAAAATTTTCTTCTGTTTTACCAATATCCTCTTTATAGAGAATGTTATATTTATATATTAGAATCTGTTTTATAAATTTTTGGCTTTATTGTTTATATAAAACAATATGTTATATAAACATGCCTACATTTACTGCATAGTAATGCATACCCTCAGGAAAAACCATAGCCTTGACTAGATGAAAATTTGTTGGCAAAGTAATGTCTCTGCTTTTGAATATGCTATCTAGTTGGTCATAACCTTCCTTCCAAGGAGTAAGTGTCTTTTAATTTCATGGCTGCAGTCACCATCTGCAGTGATTCTGGAGCCCCCAAAAATAAAGTCTGAGACTGTTTCCCCATCTATTTCCCATGAAGTGGTGGGACCAGAGGGCATGATCTTCGTTTTCTGAATGTTGAGCTTTAAGCCAACTTTTTCACTCTCCACTTTCACTTTCACCAGGAGGCTTTTTAGTTCCTCTTCACTTTCTGCCATAAGGGTGGTATCATCTGCATATCTGAGGTTATTGATATTTCTCCCGGCAATCTTGATTCCAGCTTGTGTTTCTTCCAGTCCAGCTTTTCTCATGATGTACTCTGCATATAAGTTAAATAAACAGGGTGACAATGTACAGCCTTGACGTACTCCTTTTCCTATTTGGAACCAGTCTGTTGTTCCATGTCCAGTTCTAACTGTTGCTTCCTGACCTGCATACAAAGTCCTCAAGAGACAGGCCAGGTGGTCTGGTATTCCCATCTCTTTCAGAATTTTCCACAGTTTATTGTGATCCACAGAGTCAAAGGCTTTGGCATAGTCAATAAAGCAGAAATAGATGTTTTTCTGGAACTCTCTTGCTTTTTCCATGATCCAGCAGATGTTGGCAATTTGATCTCTGGTTCCTCTGCCTTTTCTAAAGTCAGGTTGAACATCCAGGAAGTTCACAGTTCACATATTGCTGAACCCTAGCTTGGAGAATTTTGAGCATTACTTTTACTAAAGTGCGAAATGAGTGCAATTGTGCGGTAGTTTGAGCAATCTTTGGCATTGCCTTTCTTTGGGATTGGAATGAAAACTGACCTTTTCCAGTCCTGTGGCCACTGCTGAGTTTTCCAAACGTGCTGGCATATTGAGTGCAGCACTTTCACAGCATCATCTTTCAGGATTTGGAATGGCTCAACTGGAATTCCATCACCTCCACTAGCTTTGTTCATAGTGATGCTTTCTAAGGCCCACTTCACTTCACATTCTAGGATGTCTGGCTCTAGGTGAGTGATCACACCATCGTGATTATCTGGGTCTAGTCAAGGCTATGGTTTTTCCTGTGGTCATGTATGGATGTGAGAGTTGGACTGTGAAGAAGGCTGAGCACCGAAGAATTGATACTTTTGAACTGTGGTGTTGGAGAAGACTCTTGAGAGTCCCTTGGACTGCAAGGAGATCCATCCAGTCCATGAAGGAGATCAGCCCTGGGATTTCTTTGGAAGGAATGATTCTAAAGCTGAAACTCCAGTACTTTGGCCACCTCATGTAAAGAGTTGACTCATTGGAAAAGACTCTGATGCTGGGAGGGATTGGGGGCAGGAGGAGAAGGAGATGACAGAGGATGAGATGGCTGGATGGCATCACTGACTCGATGGATGTGAGTCTGAGTGAACTCTGGGAGTTGGTGACGGACAGGGAGGCCTGGCGTGCTGTGATTCATGGGGTCGCAAAGAGTCGGACACGACTGAACGACTGATCTGATCTGATCTGAATGCATACCCATGGGGTGATTCAGATGGTAAACAGTCTGCCTGGAATTCAGGACACCTGGGTTTAATCTCTGTGTTGGGAAAATCCCCTGAAGAAGGGCATGACAACCCATTCCAGTATTCTTGCCTGAAGCATCCCATGGACAGAGGAACATGGTGTGCTACAGTCCATGGGGTCATAAAGAGTTGGACAGAGCAGCGGCAGCAAGTAAAATGCAAGAGTTGATGTTTAACGGGTTATCTCTGTACATCTGGACACTGTACTTAATTTGTCCTTAAAATTTGAAACTGCATTGTCTTAGGAAGTCTTAGCATTTGGCTTTAATCATTTTAGTGTATACATTTATTTCTTTTCTGAACATTTTTAAATTAGCAATTTTTAATTAATGATTTTGACAAATTATTATGGCACAGTCTTAAATTTTTCTCTAAAAATTAGTAGATAATATATAGAAGTGAAATTATATTTAACATTACAATTTGTAAATTATATATCATATATATATATATATATATATATATATATATATATACATACATATACATATATGCCTGAAAATTCTGACACCAAGTGGATTCTTTATAAATACTAACATTTACCTCTGTACCATTTTGAATCTTGGGTAAAATCAACAAACCATAAATGGCCTCCTCTTTCTCTCTTTTTCCCTGAAATAATTATTTAAAACATAGCCTTGGTGATAGCAATTTTATAACTTAGTATGATTTTTGATGGAGAAGGCAATGGCACCCCACTCCAGTACTCTTGCCTAGAAAATCCTATGGATGGAGGAGCTTGGTAGGCTGCGGTCCATAGGGTCCCTAAGAGTCAGACACGACTGAGAGGCTTCACTTTCCCTTTTCACTTTCATGCACTGGAGAAGGAAATGGCAACCCACTCCAGTGTTCTTGCCTGGAGAATCCCAGGGATGGGGGAGCCTGGTGGGCTGCTGTCTTTGGGGTCGCACAGAGTCGGACACGAATGAAGCGACTTAGCAGCAGCAGTAGCATGATTTTTGAAATTATAACTCAAAAATATTATAGAGATATAACAATAAAAATTAAAATGTATAAAATCAATTATGAAGCTACTCATAATACATATAATTTCTCCACCCTATTTCATAAAATTATTCAGTCTCAGAAATTTCATCTAAATGCATGACAATTCAAGAGACTTGAATGTATGAAGAATAATTAAAATTCTGAAACTTGTTAAAGATTCCAGATTTTGTGACTTGATTATATACATTCATCATCAACATCATCATATCAGAGTAAATATGTGAGTATGCACATATATAGAATTCATTTTTTATAGTATGTGTCTGCATGTCTATATGTAAATAGTATGCAAGAAATCTTCTTACCTATTTTACATATATTGCTTCCTTTATTCCACAGTAGGTAATATTATTTTGCCTTTAGAGACAAGAGCATTGTGGTCCCAAAGGGTTAAATATTTGTTCAAGGTGATACAGCTATCTAATGGCAGCTATTCATTTTAAGTCTTTACAAAAATTATGGAAATTGCATTATAAAAATAAAAATACTATAAAATTGAAAGTCATGTTACTGATTCTCTCTGTTGCCATTGTTGAATAACAAGCCCAGTATAGATTGCAGTTTTCTAATCTGTAAAATGAGAAAATCATATTATATCATTATTGATGCTCTTTTTATCTATTGTAAGTCAATAATTTTAATTTTCTACATCATTTATGCATTCATACACTTATGCATTCATTCACTTTACTTTCACTTACTTAGATACTCACCCTGATCCAGTATGTTTTCTATTCAGTAGGGTATACTGACATGGCATTATCCACTTGGGATCACAATATATATACACAAGAGGCAAATATATTTTATACATTTTTAATATTTTTTAAATATAAAATATTTATATATTTTATATATTTATATCTAAT
Source organism: Bos javanicus (assembly GCF_032452875.1). NCBI lineage: Eukaryota > Metazoa > Chordata > Mammalia > Artiodactyla > Bovidae > Bos > Bos javanicus. The sequence continues at coordinate 17,159,085 of NC_083872.1, forward strand.
TATATCAGTAATTTCATTATTATAAATTAAGGTAAGTATTATAAGAACACAATACAGAATGGCAAAAAAGCATATAAAATCGGGACTAGTAATGGCTATACATGCCCAGGGATAAATAGATGAGCTATGAGCAGTGCCTACTATGAGGAGAATCATTACAATATGGAGATACTGTATAAAACAATGTATATTTTATATATATAAGCACCTTCTCACCCATTTACACACTTTTTTTGGTACCAAAGGCTTAATTTTAAAGCATCTAAAACCATTATTGGGCAGAATAGTTATGCTGTGGTAACAAACAACCTACAACCTTACCAAATATAAGACTAAAAGTTCGTTATTCCCTCATATGAAACGTCCATCCAGGAGCAGGTTGGGGATCTCCTTATCATTGCCAGTCAAGAACTCAGGCTTACACAGACTCCTTTTCAATATGTACATCCATGACAGGTGGAAGGGATCTGATGTCTACCAAGTAAAATGTCAGATCTCAAAAGCAGTTGCCTAGATATAATACATGTCACTTCCATTCTTATTTCACTGCTCAAAGAAACTTGCTTGTTCCGAGTTACCGTTAAATGAGGTGAGTGAGTGCAATCCTAGCATTCATCCAGAAGTAATAAATGTTTATAAACTTCCTGACTACTATCACAAAACACAGTCTATGTAGGAGCTTTGAAGAGGTGTAATATAAACTGTAATGAGGGTTTGAATAATCCACTAGTAATACTAGCGTGGGATCTGTTAGGAAAAGGAGTTGAGTTCTGTTTTGGGAAGTATCAGTTCAGTTCAGTCGCTCAGTCATGTTCAACTCTTTGCAAGCCCATGGGCTGCAGCATGCCAGGCCTCCCTATCCATCACCAACTCCTTGACTTACTCAAACTCAAGTCCATTGAGTCACTGATGCCATCCAACCATCTCATCCTCTGCCATCCCCTTCTTCTCTAGCTTTCAATCTTTCCCAGCATCAGGGTCTTTTCAAATGAGTCAGTTCTTTGCATCAGGTGGCCAAAGTATTGAAGCTTCAGCTTCAGCATCAGTCCTTCCAATGAATATTCAGGACTGATTTCCTTTAGGATGAACTGGTTGGATCTCCTTGCAGTCCAGGGGACTCTTAAGAGTCTTCTTCAACACCACATTTCAAAAGCATCAATTCTTTGGCGCTCAGCTTTCTTTACATTTGGGAAGTATATTAAACCCTATTTCTTTGAATATCTAAGTTCCATTATTTAAAATGTCCAGTTATCCACCTGATGGATACTTTATTTATTCTTTAGCCCCAAATCACATATCACTTCCTCTGCAAAGTCTTCCCAGATATTCTCCAAGCAGCAATAATCACTCACTCTCTGTGCAGTCTTTGTATGCTTTTCCTGGTTTGTATTCATCACACTTCACTTTGCCATTTGTTTATTTATCTGAACGAGACTGGATGACATGTTTGTTAGTAAAGAGACTATGCCCTGTTACTCTCTAAGACTTCACCAAGTGTCTCGATGAATAGCACACAGAAAATTTCCAATTCAGTTCAAATTATTGTATCCTGCAAGCCATGTGTTAAAAATGTGTATGTGGTTAGTTGATGAGAAAAGGGCATTAAATACTGGATAAAGATTGTGAGTCAGAACAGGATCAAAGGCTGTTCAGGAACTTGGTACAGATGATTCCAAAGAATGCTACTGCATCAGATGTATTAATTTTACAATCAGAACCACAGTACTTTGTATGGAAGAGGGTGAGTAGTTTTTTGAGGCAAGAGCAACTATTTAGATAAAGATTTAGAAACTAACTTATACTTTGTTGTATACTATTTGTTAATTGGAAATATTGACCTATTGAAGGAATTTCAAAATAGTGTTGAACATAAAAAAAAAAAAAGGATAACTCTTCTTAGTATTATTTGGAAAGCTCAATAACTCCAAAGAAAGCAGTTATATACATGTACTTTATGTGCATATAAATATATAAAAATGAAGTTTCTCTAGGCTGATCTCTTAGATGAATTTTCCATGTCTTTTAGTTAATGTTACCTCAAAATTAAAAATATGACAGTCTAAATAACCACAGACTGTAATATGTAAATAGGAGTTTTAACTCAATCATTGTTATATATGCAGAGCTGAGAAGAATAATGATGAAGCAACTTAGCATAATTACTCAATTGCATCAACAATCTTATTGAAAAGTAAGTTAATTCAATTTGGAGTTATTGGCCTGTAAGTTAAAATGAAAATAGTGGGGGAAGAAGATGTGCCTTTTCTAAGTTAAGGTGGCACATGTGTAAATGTTTTATCACAAAGGAGTATCTAATTTATTTAATTTTTATAAAAAAGTCATATCCTGTTTTTACCTGTAAACAATATTTATCATGCCTTTTGCTCTATTTTGGCAATAAGGAGTTCATGATCTGAGCCATCCTAGTCTTGTTTTTGCTGACTGTATAGATCTTCTCCATCTTTGGCTACAAAGAATATAATCAATCTGATTTCAGTATTGACATCTGGTGACAGCCATGTGTAGAGTCTTCTTTTGTATTGTTGGAAGAGGGCGTTTGCTATGACCAGTGCATTCTCTTGGCAAAACTCTATTATCCTTTGCCCTGCTTCATTCCGTACACCAAGGCCAAATTTGCCTGTTACTCCAGGTATCTCTTGAATTCCTACTTTTACATTCCAGTCCCCTATAATGAAAAGGACATCTTTTTTTGGGTGTTAGTTCTAGGAGGTCTTGTAGATCTTCACAGAACCATTCAACTTCAGATTCTTCAGCATCACTGGTCAGGGCATAGACTTGAATTACTGTGATATTGAATTGTTTGCCTTGAAAGTGAATAGAGATCATTCTGTTGTTTATGAGATTGAATCCAAGTACTGTATTCTGGATTCTTTTGTTTACAGTGAGGACTACTCCATGTCTTCAAAAGGATTCTTGCCCACAGTAGTAGATATAATGGTCATCTGAGTTAAATTCACCCACTCCAGTCCATTTTAGTTAGCTGATTCCTAAAATGTCGATGTTAACTCTTGCCATCTCCTGTTTGACCACTTCCAATTTGCCTTGATTTATGGACCTAAAATTCCAGGTTCCTATGCAATATTGCTCTACAGCATCAGACTTTACTTCTATTGCCAGTCACATCCACAACTGGGTGTTGTTTTTGTTTTGCTCCTTTTCTAGAGTTATTTCTCCACTGATCTCCCATATTGGATTTATTGGACACCCAATAACCTGGGTAGTTCATCTTGCAGTGTCCTAATGTTTTGCCTTTTCATTCTGTTCACGGAATTCTCAAGGCAAGAATACTGAAGTGGTTTGCCACTGCCTTTACCAAGCGACCATGTCCTTATTTCCAAATTCAGACTTAAATTGAAGAAATTAGGGAAAACCTCCAGATCATTCAGGTATGACCTAAATCAAATCCCTTATGATTATAGATGGAAGTGACAAATAGATTCAAGGGATTAGATCTGATAGAGTGCCTGAAGAACTATGGACAGAGGTTTATGAGATTGTACAGGAGGCAGTGATCAAGACCATCCCCAAGAAAAATGCAAAAAGGAAAAATGGTTTTCTGAGGAGGCCTTACAAATAGCTGAGAAAAGAGAAGCTAACAACAAAGGAGAAAAAGAAAGATATACCCATTTAAATGCAGAGTTCCAAAGAATAGCAAGGAGAGATAAGAAAGCCTTCCTCATTGATCAGATGCAAAGTAGTAGAGGAAAATAATAGAATGGGAAAGACTAGAGATCTCTTCAAGAAATTTAGAGATACCAAGGAAACATTTCATGCAAAGATGGGCTCAATAAAAGACAGAAATGGTATGGATCTAACAGAAGCAGAAGATATTAAGAAGAGGTGGCAAGAATACACAGAACTATACAAAAATGATCTTCATGACCCAGATAACTATGATGGTCTGACCACTCACCGAGCCAGACATCCTGGAATGTAAAGTCAAGTGGGCCTTAGGAAGCATCACTACGAACAAAGCTAGTGGAGGTGATGGAATTCCAGTTGAGTTATTTCAAATCCTAAAAGATGGTGCTGTGAAAGTGCTGCACTCAATACGCCAGCAAATTTGGAAAACTGAGCAGTGGCCACAGGAGTGGAAAAGGTCAGTGTTCATTCTAATCCCAAAGAAAGGAGTTGCCAAAGAATGTTCAAACTACTGCACAATTGCAGTAGCTTCACACACTACCTCACATGCTCATCTCACACGCTAGCAAATTAATGCTTAGAATTCTCCAAGCCAGTCTTTAACAGTATGTGAACCATGAACGTCCAGCTGTTCAAGCTGAATTTATAAAAGGCAGAGGAATCAAAGTTCAAATTGCCAATATTCATTGGATCATCGAAAAAGCAAGAGAGTTCCAAGAAAACATCTACTTCTGTTTTATTGACTATGCCAAAGCCTTTGTGTGTATCACAACAAACTGTGAAAATTCTTCAAGAGATGGGAATACCAGACCACCTTAACTGCCTCCTGAGAAGTCTGTATGCAGTTCAAGAAGCAACAATTAGAACTGGACATGGAACAACAGACTGGTTGCAAATCGGGAAAGGAGTACGACCAGGTTGTATTTTCACCCTGCTTATTTAACTTATATGCAGAGTACATTATGAGAAATGCCAGGCTGGATGAAGCACAAGCTGTAATCAAGATTGCTGGGAGGAATATCAATAACCTCATATATGTAGGTGACACCACCCTTATAGCAGAAAGTGAAGAAGAACTAGAGAGCCTCTTGATGAAAGTGAAAGAGGAGAGTGAAAAAGTTGGCTTAAAGCTCAACATTCATAAACTAAGATCATGGCATCTGGTCCCATCACTTTATGGCAAATAGATGGGGGAACAATGGATACAGTGAGAGACTTTATTTTTTGGGGCTCCAAAATCACTGCAGATGGTGACTGCAGCCATGAAATTAAAAGACGCTTGCTCTTTGGAAGACAAGTTATGATCAACCTAGACAGCATATTAAAAAGCAGAGACATTACTTTGTGAAAAATGTTCATCTAGTCAAAGCTATGGTTTTTCCAGTAGTCATGTATGGATTTGAGTTGTACTATAAAGAAAGCTGAGTGCTGAACAATTGATGCTTTTGAGCTGTGTTGTTGAAGACACTTGAGAGTCTCTGGTCCTGTAAGGAGATCCAAGCAGTCCATCCTAAAGGAAATCAGTCCTGATTATTCCTTGGAAGGACTGATGCTGAAGCTGAACCTCCAATACTTTGGCTAATTGATGCAAGGGACTGACTCCTTGGAAAAGACCCTGATGCTGGGAAAGATTGAAGGCTGGAGGAGAAGGGGTTGACAGAAGATGAGATGGTTGGATGGCATCACCAACTAGATGGACATGAGTTTGAGCACACTCCAGGTGTTGGTGATGGACAGGGAAGTCTGGCGTGCTGCAGTCCATGGGGTCCCAAGGATTCGGACACAACTGAGTGGCTGAGCTGAACTGAACTGGCTCTATTTTAAGAAAATTCTATTTAAAGTTAGAAGTGATATAGGTAAACTGTATTTTTAAAACACTACAAAAAGACTACTGGTCATTGAGAACATGGTTGAGATGACATAATTGGGAAGGAGATTGCTCTGAAAAAAGCTATCCTGGATTTAGTTATATCAACATCGTCACTGAAATGGAAGTAACTTTAGAATACTGTTCAAGAAACAGTGATAAGTAAAATGCAGTCAGGATAAAACAAATTTTAATCCTTTTAGTGTCTTCATAGAAAGAGCTAAGATTCATTTAGCTTATTTAAGAATGAGCTAAGTGCTTTATAAAACCTCTCTCACTTTATGAAAGACATTCAAATCTTAACTATGCTAAAATAGCTATGTCATTCCTGTGGCAGACAGTCATAAGCAAAAATGTTCGTAAAGAGGTGAAAAATCCTAAATCATTACTTTTCATGTAAAACAAATTGCTGGCTAGAAACTAAATTACATTTTAATGCAGATAATATGATTTTGTTAAGCCATGTCCAGTAGAAAAAGAATGATGGATACAAGGTGAAGTAAAACACACCTGCTTCCTTTAGGCACTTTGCAAAGTCCCTGAGGGAGACAGATGATCCAGTGTGGGACTAAACAAATGCAGTATATTTATTACAGACTGAGCTTTGGCTTCAAACTCCTTTGTACCTGCCCAAAATGGCGACTATAGTTGGAACACACAGACTTAACTTGGATCTTTAATCTCTGGATGAAACTAGAACCAAGTAGAGTCACTTCCCCCATGACCAATTTCTTTAGGTTCTCACCCCAGTTTGGCTCTCAAGATCTTACAGTTTTGTAGAAAAAGGGATAGAGAGAAAAAATTTCCTCAAGGAGGGGGGGAATATTTCTTAGGCATACAGCAGAAGATCCAGAAGTTCTAAAAAGTGTCAGAGACAAAAACCTATTTATTCAGGATTATACAATGAATATACATACACTATACTCATTCTTCTGCATGATATATAATTTTTGGCTTAAGGTATAAGGTAGACTATTATGGAATCAGATATCAGGTCACTCCTTCTCATTTAATTATTACTGAGTTGTTCTTTGATACGAATACTTTACTCTCTGTTTAAGGGATATAACAAAAATCTATGTTTACTAAGAATATGGTTTAAAACAGTGCTCAGAATAGATTCCCTGTGGGGGCAAAGGCTATTAATGCTTGTCACTTTACATAGTTATCTGTGCTTTTGCAAAACACAGAAGAGAATTTTATATTCCTTTAGGTTTATGATCCATTCTGAATTAACTTGTACATGGTGAGAGGAAAGGATATATACATCTCTGTGTGTGTTTCTCAGGTAGGATCTCAGCAGCCTTTATTATAGGGCTAATTTTGCCCCACTGCCGAGTGTCTTCTGAGTACACGACCCCATCCCCTCTGACTGTTTTCACCATGGCTCTTTCAGTGTGGAACTAAACTATTGACGACCCTTTGAAAACTCCATTGACTGTTCCTCGTGCTCCCATTCCCCATCCCAAAGCCTTGTGTTTCTTCACCCATGTTGCTGTTTTTTGCTCATTTGTAGATATGAGGATGAACTTGTAAAGAACCCAAGAACTCTCTCTCCTTGCAATTCTCTCCTCTCTGGGTCAGTTCTGCACACTCTAATTTTCTTGGCCTCCCAACTTTCCAATTTCTTAGAATTCCATCTCTGTCTCCTCCACTCAGGGAAACCAGTCAACTCTACCTTGATTCCACCTTCTTACTCTATGTCATAGGGATTTTCTACAGGCAGGATGTTGGGATATGACTGTGCTCAGCTCCTTTATTTTTTCCTCTTTCAGAAATTCCTGTCCTGTACTAAGTTTTGTACAATGTTTGAAAATTCCTGTTTCATATATTTTATGCATTTTTAATTGTTTAAGGAAGGAGTATAAATCTAGTGCACATTTTTGAATATTGGCTAAAAACTTGAATATTGGCTAAAAAATTCTGTCCTCTCTCTTTTTCCCTCTTTACATTTTATTTGCATAATTTTTGATGATTTATCTTAATTTATCTCCTCTCCCACAGCCCCCCGCCCCACAGTGTCCAATATTGTGATAGAATTCTTAAAGGAAGTTCTCACCTCTAATTTGTCTTTTTACTTGTGATATTTCTTTTACTCTTCTCTTTCAGACTTATATGTCTACTAAATTCAGCATTTCATGTTCTCTACCTTTTCCACTAGGTCCTTTAAGATGTTATTTGTCGTGATTTTAATCTGTGAATGATCATGTCTAACATCTTTATCATTCCAGACTCTGATTCTGCTGGCTATTTATTTGTGGGGTTTCTCCTTCTCCCCTTTCTCACCCTTGCCTGTCTCCCTTTCCCTCTTTTTCTCCTTCTCCTTCTTAATTTTTCTAGTATTTCTTTAAACAATTGCATGCTGATTATGGGGGGAAAAATGTAGCAAGTAAATATAATTTGGGCCAAGTAATTATACTACTTTTTGTTTGTTTGTTTTTCAAATAAGTAATGATGTTTGTTACCTAATAGACTCCATAGATAAAATAGTATGGTTTTTTATTATTGACAAATTTACCAGTATTGGAGCACATACTTTTAATCTCTTAGATTGGGGTGGGGAGGGGGGCTGCTCTTGCTACTTTGTTCTTAAACTATATGCCAAGGAGATCATAAGGCTTTTTTCTTTTCTTTTTAAAGGACTACTACTACAGTCCCAGATCTCAGTTTATAAACTTATAAAGAACACTGAAATATATATTAAATTATAGTCAATTGATAACCTACTAAATTTTGAGATTCTTGAATTATCAATGTCCTGTCTTTTCTATACAGCCCATAGTAATTTATCATACATGATCCAAAAGTGTTTTTGAAAACTAAATAACTAGTATAATAAAATTATATTATTAATTTATAGCAAATAATTTAATTAAGATTATGTTAAACAGAATGGCTGCAATATGTATAAGATAATCTATTAAAAGATAACATTATGGGAAATGGAAATATCAAAACCCAGAAACAGATGGCATGAATGTGGTATTTTTCCTAAAAATCAGAGAAAATGTTATTACCATTTGAGCAAATATTTAATAATTGTCTACTGTGTGGCAGACACAGATTAGGCATTTAAATGTTATGAAGATGAATAAGTCACACTTTTCTTTTAAGATGATGGGTAGATTATTTTTATTTCTATATCTTGGTGAATTACTAAATATATTCATAGTGTTCAGAGAAGGCAATGGCACCCCACTCCAGTACTCTTGCCTGGAAAATCCCATGGACAGAGGAGCCTGGTAGGCTGCAGGCCACGGGATCGCTAAGAGTCGGATACGACTGAGCGACTTCGCTTTCACTTTTCACTTTCATGCATTGGAGAAAGAAATGGAAACCCATCCAGTGTTCTTGTCTGGAGAATCCCAGGGATGGGGAAGCCTGCTGGGCTACCGTCTTTGGGCTGGCACAGAGTCGGACATGACTGAAGCGACTTAGCAACAGCAGCAGCATTGGTAATGTTCAGTTTTAAATTTAAAACTATTTTTTTCCATTTTTTGGCTAAAAGGCAAATTATATGCTTAGAAATATGCAGCTCTGCTTTTTTTAACTATATTTGTGTTCTGCTATCAACTTAAGGGGAGAAAATTATTTGATCTATTATTAAGTTGACATGTTCTCCAAGGGAAGAACAAAACTCTTATATTTTGGGAGTCATCTTATACTCCAATTGCCTTTTCTATGGGCTACTTTTATTTGCTGCTGCTGCTGCTAAGTCTCTTCAATCTTGTCCGACTCTGTGCGACCCCATAGATGGCAACCCACCAGGCTCCCCATTCTCTGGGATTCTAAAGCTATTTTTCTGTTATCCTAAGAAATCTACAAAATCACAGAGAAAACATATTACTCTCAGACTAAAATATGCTTTAAATCTTCTTTTTAAACATTTGATTTCATTAAACTTACATAAGTATATAAGATCAAAGTATTTTAGGGACAATTCTAATATGTACATTCAAATGTCGATTAATGATAATATTTGTGATAGGTTGTTTATCTTTGATCATGTAACAATAGTTTAGAAATTCCAATAATATAACGCAGAAATTTTGATGTTTATGATGTTATTAAATAACTGCCATATAATATTCTAAGCATAACATTTTAGATAATCAGATAATTTTTTCAAGAAGTAACTGAATGTATTTTATGCCTCATAACTCAATAGTAGATGATTGAAATATAAGCCCATCTATTTAACCAAAGATATTAAGCCTTTAGTGATAAAGTTATTCAAAAAATGCCATGGTACATTCTGATTTCTTCTACCTAATCTCTACCCCCAAATAAAGTTCTAGGGGAAAATCTCAAGTGAAAAGAGTATTGCTTTATGTTATTTGAGGACAAATAAACAGATTGTCTTCTGAAATGGTGTACAATTTTACTCTTTACTAAATAAATGAATATTTTGTTGTTATAAGTGCAATATTTAAATAAACACCTTACTACATATAAATATTTATATTAAGCCAGAATGAGGAAAGAATTAGATCAATTAGAAAGAAGGGTAAGTGGGATAATGTGACATAAGAGAAGACCAATATATTCTATCTGAAATTAAAATATGTAATTTAAAAAACAACTTCTACAATGAATGTTTTACGTTTTTCTTAAAATTATAGGAATCATTCAAAAATTAAGATTTACTGCAAAGAAGAAACATTTATCCTAAACTCAGCTAGTGTTTTCACTTCATAGTATTTTTTCCTCCATGAATTATACATAAAACTAAAATTAGTCTTTTTTATAAATGTAGATAGCCAATTATCCCTTCTTCTTTTAAGGAAAACAAAAGCAGGAATAGGAAAATATTAGATATAGAACTTGCAGTTTGAGCCAGTTCTAGAACCTTGCTTTTGCTGTTGTTCAGTCACTAAGTTGTGTCCTACTCTGCAACTCCATAAACTATAGCAAGACAGGCTTCCCCGTCCTTCACTATCTCCTGAAATTTGCTCACACTCATGTCCATTGAGTCGGTGATGCCATCCAACCATTTAATAAGAGTTAATAAGCTGTTTGTGAGGCAAGTTTTGCTGAGACAAAGAGGCGAGAGTTCAGGGGAGGCTCTTTCAATGGAAAAGTCTGGATGTCTATACCAGAGAAGCTCGGTAACTTGAGGTGGACAGAACCTTGCCAGAGTTTCAGTCCACCCTCTACTCAGCTAAAAGTCTGATTAAAGTTACCAGCCATCTTTCTATCTGCCAAGGAGAGCAAAGAGTGAAGGCTCCCTAAAGGAAAATAAATCAGCTAGTGCCTAACTTTATTATAAGCAATGTTTGGCATATCATTGAAAAAATCTCTGGGCATGCTGAAAGAGAGGACCATATGCAGTGACTCTGGGAGTTAGAGGAGTCTTGATTTGTAAATTTTGCTGATTTCTGTGGTTTAAACATTCATTCCATGAATGATTTCACACTATCAATATGAAGTTATTGAATGTAGACTTAGGAAGTGATGCTCATTAGCTGCACTCCCATGTGGGTATGAGCCAGTTCTAGAACCTCACTGTTGTTGTTCAGTCACTAAGTCATGTCCTACACTTTGTAACTCGATGGACTATAGCAAGCCAGGCTTCCCTGTCCTTCACTATCTCCTGGAATTTGCTCAAACTCATGTCCATTGAATCGGTGATGCCATCCAACCATTTCATCCTCTGTCTGACGCTTCTCCTCCTGTCCTCAGTCTTTCCCAGCATCGGGGTTTTTTTCCAGTGAGTCAGTTCTTTGCATCAGGTGGCCAAAGTATTAGAGCTTCAACTTCAGCATCAGTCCTTCCAATGAATATTCAAGATTGATTTCCTTTACTATTGACTGGTTTTTGCTCCTTGCAGTCCAAGTGACTCTCAAGAGTCTTCTCCAATACTACAATTTGAAAATCACCAATTCTTTGGTGCTCAGTCTTCTTTCTGGTCCAACACTAACATTCGTATATGACTACTGAAAATACCACAGCTTTGACTAGACAGAGTTTTGTCAGAAAATTGATGTCTCTCCTTTTTAGTATGCTGTATATGTTTGTCATAGCTTTCCTTCCAAGGAGCAAGTATCTTTTAATTTCATGCTGCAGTCACCATCCAAAGTGATTTTGGAGCCCAGGAAAATAAAATCTGTCACTGTTTCCACTTTTTCCCCTTATATTTGCCATGAAGTGATATGACTGGATGCCATGATCTTAGTTTTTTGAATACTGAGTTTTAAGCCAGCTTTTTCACTCTCCTCTTTCACCCTCAACAAGAAACTCTTTAGTTCCTCTTGATTTTCTGCCATTAGGATGATATCTGCATACCTGAGGTTGTTGATTTTTCTCCTGGGACTCTTGATTCCAGCTTTTGATTCATCCAACTCAGCATTTAGCATGATGTCCTCTGCATAGAAGATAAATCATCAGGGTGACCATATACCACCTTTTTGTACTCCTGTCCCAATTTTTATCCAGTCAGTTCTTTCATGTCTGGTTCTAACTGTTGCTTCTTGACCTTCATACAGGTTTCTCAGGAGACAGGTAAGGTGGTCTGGTATTCCCATCTCCTTAATAATTTCCACAGTTTGTTGTGATCCACACAGCTAAGGGCTTTATTGTAGTCAGTGAAGCAGATGTTTTTTCTGGAACTCCCTTGCTTTCTTTTCAGTCCAACGAATGTTGACAATTTGATCTCTGGTTCCTTCACGTCTTTGAAACCCAACTTGTATATGTGAAAGTTCTCAGTTCACATACTGCTGAAACCTAGCTTGGAGGATTTTGAGCATAACCTTGCTAGCATGTGAAATGAACACAATTGTATGGTAGTTTGAACATTCTTTGGCATTGCCCTTCTTTAGAATTGGAATGAAAACTGACCTTTTCCAATCCTGTGTCCCCTATTGAGTTTCCCAAATTTGCTGAAATATTGAGTGCAGCACTTTAACATCATCATCTTTGAGGATTTAAAATAGCCAGCTGGAATTCCATCACCTCCACTCACTTTGTTCGTAGTGATGCTTCCTATGGCCCATTGACTTTATATTCCAGGATGTTCAGCTCTAGATGAGTGACCCCACATCATCACCCAATTATCTGTGTCATTAAGACCTTTTAGTATAGGTCTTCTTTAGTATAGTATTCTTGCCACCTCGTCTTAATCTCTTCTGTTAGGTCCTTACCATTTCTGTCCTTTATTCTGCCCATCCTTCCATGAAATGTTCCATGAAATGACTGAGAACTTTCAGAGATACAATTTGGGTTTCAAAGATATAGAGGAACCAGAGATCAAACTGTCAACATTCGTTGGATTGAAGAGAAAGCAAGAGAGTTCCAGAAAAAAATATCTGCTTCACTGACTACAATAAAGCCCTTAGCTGTGTGGATCACAACAAACTGGGGAAATTATTAAAGAGATGGGAATACCAGACCACCTTACCTGTCTCCTGAGAAACCTGTGTGAGAAGACCAGCTCTCTGGTCTTCCCCATTCTATTGTTTTCCTCTATGTCTTTGCTTTGTTCATTTAAGAAGGTCTTCTTCTCCTTCTCCTTCTCCTGCTCATCTCTGGAACCCTGCATTAACTTGGATATATCCTTTTCTTTCTCCTTTACTTTTCACTTTTCTTCTTTCTTTCTCTCTCCTAAAAATAGGAGGCTATTTTTAAAGCCTCCTCAGACAAACACTTTGCCTTCTTGCACTATTTTTTCTTTGAGATGGTTTTGTACAGTGCTATGAACCTCTGTCCATAGTCCGTCACACATTCTGTCTACCAGATCTGATTCCCTGAATCTATTGATCACCTTCACTGTATACGGAGAAGGCAATGGCACCCCACTCCAGTACTCTTGCCTGGAAAGTCCTATGGATGGAGGAGCCTGGTAGGCTGCAGTCCATGGGGTCGCTGAGGGTTGGACACGACTGAGCGACTTCACTTTCACTTTTCACTTTCATGCATTGGAGAAGGAAATGGCAACCCACTCCAGTGTTCCTGCCTGGAGAATCCCAGGGATGGGGGAGCCTGGTGGGCTGCCGTCTATGGGGTCACACAGAGTCAGACATGACTGAAGCGACTTAGCAGCAGCCACTGTATAATCATATGGGGTCTGATATAGATCATACCTGAATGGCTTAGTGGTCTTCCCTACTTTTTTCAATTTAAGCCTGAATTTTTCAATACGGAGCTCATGATCTGAGCTACAGTCAGTTCCAGGTTTGTTTTTGCTGACTGTATAGAGCTTCTCTATCTTTGGCTACAAAGAACATAATCAGTCCAATTTTGATATTGATCATCTGGTATGTTCATGTGTAAAGTCATCTCTTGGGTTGTTGGAAAAGTGTTTGCCATGACCAGAATGTTCTCTTGATAAAACTGTGTTTGCCTTTTCCCTGCTTTATTTTGTATTCCAAGGCCAAACTTACCTGTTATTTCAGATATAACAAGTGACTAACTTCCTACTTTTCATTCTAATCCCTTATGAAGAAAAGGACATCTTTTTTTGGTGTTAGTTCTAGGTGTTGGAGGACTTCATCAAACCAGTTAGCTTCAGCTTCTTTGGCATTAATGGTTGGGGCATAGACTTGGATTACTGTTGATGTTGAATGGTTTTCCTTGGAAATGAACCTGATTATTCTGTCCTTTTTTTTTTTTTTTTTTGAAATTGCACACAAATACTGTATTTTAGGCTCTTTTGATGACTTTGAGGGCTACTCCATTTCTTTTAAGATATTCTTGCACCCAGTAGTAGATATAATGGTCATCTGAATTAAATTTGCCCATTCTTGTCCATTTTCATTCACAGATTCCTAAGATGTCAATATTCACTCTTGCAATCTGCTGCTTGACTATATCCAATTTACCTTGATTCATAGACTTAACACTCCAGGATCCTATTCAATATTGTTCTTTACAGCATTGGACATTACTTTCACCACCCGATCCATCTACAACTGAGCAACATTTCTGCTTTGGCCCAGCAACTTCATTCTTTCTGGAGCTATTAGTAATTGTCCTCTGCTCTTCCCTGGTTTGGCCACTTGATGCAAAGAACTGACTCATTGGAAAAGATCCTGATGCTGGAAAAGATTGAAGATGGGAGAACAGAATGACAGAGGATGAGATCACTGGATGACATCATCGACTCAAAGGATATGAGTTTGAGTAAACTCCAGGAGTTGGTGATGGACAGGGAGGCCTGGCATGCTGCAGTCCATGGGGTAGCAAAGAGTCGGATACACCTGAGCGACTGAACTGAACTTCCCTGGTAGCAAATTGGACACCTTATGACCTGGGGGTGTTTATCTTCCAGTGTCATATAGTTTTACCTTTTCATACTATTCATGAGGTTCTAAAGGCAAGAATACTGAAGTGGTTTGCCATTTCCTCCTCCAGGGGACTGCGTTTTTTCAGATCTCTCCACTATGATCCACCATCTTGTGTGACTCTGCAGGGCATGGCTTATAGCTTCATTGAGTTATACAAGCCCATTTTCTATGACAAAGCTGTGATCCATTAAGGGAAAAAATTAAAGGGAAATGAAAATAGAAAACATCAAAAATTTACTAGAACAAAAAAAATAATATTCATATTAAAAGTGAATATTCTTCACATTTTAGATCTGAAAAATAGAATGAATTAAATTAGACTTGATATTTGATTTTAATAAATAATAAATTCAGGATAAGATTAGAACATTTTAAATCAAATTCATAGGAAATATCCAAATTAAAGCACACAGGAAAATATAGAAAAATACTGGAAAATATAAATGTAAAAATCTAACCTATTTTTAATTGAAGCTCCATAAAATATTATGTCCTATAATATTGTGACAGTATCAAAAAGCTAACAGCTTTAAAAAAAGAAAAAAATTAAAATATTAACCCATATTAACTCAAGGACAATGTCATCTATAGCAAGGTGAATGAATATAAAGAATAGCCCATAATGACACCTTCTAGTAAACTGTAAAGAACAATACAGAAACTAAGCAATTTTTAAAAAAACAAGTGGAAAAAATATAAATATCATCTTCAAAAGAATAGGAAATATACTGATAAAAATATATGATTCATCAATAGAAGCAATGGAAGTCAACCATTCAATATTATTTGCCAATGTGTATTTTAAAGATTTTGTTCTTCTGTCTTCATTCATTCTCATATTCTTATCAGTCATCTATATCTTGTTGAAAAATATTTCAGCTGAGATCTCACTCTGGAGTATCATGCTGCATGTCCCTTCAGGCAATTCAAACATATACCTCTGGTCCTAAACTTAAGTTACTCATCCTCCCGATGTCCTATTCTAGAATTTCATCATGGCAATGATCTGTTAACCTTGCTGTTGAATTTTGAATGAATACCAAGTATCCATGAAGGCTTGCTTTTCACTACTAGATAAATTGTTTATGCTTTAGTTTCCCTCATTGCATTTGTTAATCATACCCCACCCTTTTCTGTCATAGCACTGCTAACTCTGTGTGTGATTACTAGATACATAACTCTCTCTCTCACTGCAATAGAAGGTTATAATCTCAAGGTTGATTGCTTCTGTGGGTAACATTATATGCCTAGATCTTAGCACAGTGTCTATTGCATTATTGGTTGTCAATATATATTTAAGGAATTAATGAATACTTCTTTGCTTCTACATGTATTCTTACAATAAGTTCCTTTTACCTAAATTTATCTGCATCTGTGACTTTCTTGCCATAAGATAAACCTAAGGACATGTTTGGTACCTGTCATTTTTCTCAAGTGTTATTCACTATTACTCCTAAGCCTCTGTCCCTACTACTTCCTCTCCTTGAAATGTCCTCCATATCTTTTTGCATTTAGGCCAGACTTTTTCATTATCTAAACATACCAGGATGTACCTTTTCCTTGAGGCATGCTTCAACTTTGTAAGTTTAGGGTAACTAGCTCTCTTTTCATGAACTAATATCAGTAGATTTCTCCTCTATTATAAACCATTGTCTATGAGATTGTAAATATGTTAAGGTAAAAACCATTACACTTGTGTTCAGGGTATAGACTTTGTAGTCAATAAGTATTTATTGAGTAAACATAAATGGCCAATTGGCTTTGAATCAGAGAAAATCATTCAATTATTCTTTTCACTGAAAAACATATGCCAGGTGTTTCAGAAATCAAAAGTCTCCATAGACATTATCTTTTAAGATTCATCTTACCACTTAAATCATATATTTAATAGATGAATTGATTAATTTATTCAACATCACATAATTGAGAAACTGAATATTTGTTAAACATCAGTTCTAGAAACTAAAAAGTACTGGTGTAGGCCCTAAGTGGGAAAAAAATGTTAGGTGTTGATCTGTAAATGAATATAACATGGAGTAGAAGCAGATGTTTGTGTCAACTAGAGAATTAACAATGATGAGGGAATATTCAAGTCCACTGTGAAGGAGAGTTAAACAGAGGCTTTGGGGAGAAGCACTGGTAAATTTGAGAGTCAAAAATTGGTTGTTTTCAAAATAAGAGGAAAAATAAATTATATGCATAGGGATTATATGCTTAAAGTAATGGAGAAACTGATTTAAAAAATTAAACACATTTAGAAAACGGTAGTTCTCTCAATAGGGTTTGGATTTAGCACATAATGAGAAAGAAATTACTTATTGGATATGTAGCTAAGGTAATAAGAGGCTACACTTCTTGTGTGCTAAATTGCTTAAGTCATGTCCAACTCTTTGCAATCCCATGGACTATAGCCCTCCAACCTCCTCTGTCCATGGGATTCTCCAGGCAAGAATACTGGAGTGGGCTGCCATGACCCCCTCCAGGGGATCTTCTTGGTCATGTGTTATGCCATGCTAAACGTACTGACTTTTCTGTGCAGGTAATAGAAAGTCTTTGTTAGGTTTTAAATAATGTAGTGATATAAAAATTAATGTAGAAAGAGTACTCTGTGGGCAGTATCTACATGTTGGAAAGCAGAGGCTAGGATAGAAAGATCAATTTAGAACAAATTCTGAGGATGATGGAGGATTGAACTGAAAAAATAAAAGTGCAGTGAGTTTGCAGTATAATTAAGCAAGACTCAGTTGCCTATTATGTATGAGCACCAGAAACGTATAAGTGAATAACAAGAGATTTCAGACTTAGCCAACATCATCTCGGGGCCCTCGATAGTAGTAGAGATAATGAGAGGCAGTGGAATGTGCAAATCTTGCTTTTATGTAAAGAAATCATCTGTGGTATTAATGAGTTAACAACTATCATGATTTCATAATATTGCTTATATTGTATTTTACTTGGTTTGGCTTCTATGAGTTTTTTAAAAAAGCTTAGGGAGAAAATAAAAATAAAAGTGATTCACTTTTATTCTCTCACAATGCTACTGTTGTTTCTCATGTGTTGCAAATAGAAATGTATAGCTCATCTTTGACCTCCTATCCCAGTGGAGAAGGAAGTGTGTTAAAGGAGCCAGCCAATATTCACAACTGCTGGTTGTAGGTATTCATTCTTATCTTTTCATTTTGAATTATCTTATGAGAAACTGACTAAAGAAATATTCCTACACTGGTCTTTACTATAAAATAGATCCAGAAAAAAGAGGGCAAAATAGTACCTTCTGGTTCAGTTCAGTTCAGTCACTCAGTTGTGTCCGACTCTTTGCGACCTCATGAACTGCAGCACGCCAGGCCTCCCTGTCCATCACCAACTCCTGGAGTTCACTCAAACTCATGTCCATCGAGTCAGTGATGCCATCCAGCCATCTCATCCTCTGTCGTCCCCTTCTCCTCCTGCCCCCAATCCCTCCCAGCATCAGAGTCTTTTCCAATGAGTCAGCTCTTCGCATGAGGCGGCCAAAGTATCGGAGTTTCAGCTTTAGCATTATTCCTTCCAAAGAACACCCAGGACTGATCTCCTTTAGAATGGACTGGTTGGATCTCCTTGCAGTCCAAGGGATTCTCGAGAGTCTTCTCCAACACCGCAGTTCAAAAACATCAATTCTTCGGCACTCAGCTTTCTTCACAGTCCAACTCTCACATCCATACATGACCACTGGAAAAACCATAGCCTTGACTAGATGGACCTTTGTTGGCAAAGTAATGTCTCTGCTTTTCAATATGCTATCTAGTTTGGTCATAACTTTCCTTCCAAGGAGTAAGCATCTTTTAATTTCATGGCTGCAATCACCATCTGCCATGATTTTGGAGCCAAAAAAATAAAGTCTGACTATAGTAACTATAACCGGAGTTTGCTTTCCCTAAGAGATAATGAAATGGCTGTTTGCTTCTGAAGATGAGATCCTTTGTCTTCTGTCCTTCCTCTGTCCCTCCATCCCTTCCTTCTTATTTCCTTTCCTTCCTCCCTTCTTTCATTGCTTCTTTCCTCACTCTCCACTCTCTCCTTCCTCCTTTCCTCTCTTTTTCTCCCTCTGTCTCTCTCCAAAGTTTTATAGGCATATGTCCTATTGTGCTTTAATGTAAAAGTTAATATTGAAATTGATAGTTACAGATGAATTTAGAAAACCAGCCAACCTAATACTGTTGGCGAACTTTAAAGACTAACAATAACAAACAATGAAATAATTTAATATTATCAACCTTTATTCTTTTAGCACTAACGCAAATTGTTCCTTGCATGTATGTTGCTAAGCAATGGCCTGAAAGTGTTTTTGTTGACCATAAGTGCATTTCTGTGTGGTCCCAAAAAGCATAGGCATTCCCTCAATCTTTTTTGAGCTATCATATTTTATTATCAAGCCATGCTTTCAAAATGGCAGAATTCTGTATAAATGAAAACACTATGTATGCTGTGCAAAAAATTTCATATGTTCTTCACAATTTCATTCCATCCAATAGTGATCTTGGCAGCACAATTATCATTAAAAGTACATATGAAATATGTAATCAAACTGAGTAGAGTCAGGAAAAACATTACTTTTAATATATGCTGAAAATAATCAGAAATATATATTTAAACAACTCAAGCACATGATAAGAATAATGTAGGAATTATATTATTCTTTAATTTGCTTATAAATTACTATATTATAAAATTATTATAAAAGTATAACATCAACATTGGATTAGCTGAAGAGGGGAGGACTAGAACCATGAAAAGAAACATATACTAATTTTCCCGGGAGAAATGGAAAAGGGGATGAAGATTGTCCATTATATGATAAAATGTAAGATCACCAGATCAAAAGTTCAGAGTTATCTAATACAGCAGCAGGATCTAGGGAGATTATATTTTAAAATTCAAAGTTATATTAAGGAACTGTATAGTATGCTCGTTGTACTATCTCAGGCATAAGAAAAGTGAACCACATGATTTCTTTCCTATAATATGTTAGTAAATAGAACTCAATGAGGAAATAAGAAATAAATCAAGTTGTTCTTATTTCATTCACTCTTTGTGAAGTTGAAGTCATGAAATTTGGCTTAGGGATTTAGGCTTATATATTCCTTAACCAATGGTAAATATGGCTTCTAATTCCATATTTTGAATATGTCATTATTATCCTTATGATTATACAGTGGAAGTGAGAATAGATTTACGGGACTAGATCTGATAGATAGAGTGCCTGATGAACTATGGAATGAGGTTTATGACATTGTCCAGGAGACAGGGATCAAGACATTCCCCATGGAAAAGAAATGCAAAAAAGCAAAATGGCTGTCTGAAGAGGCCTTACAAACAGCTATGAAAAGAAGAGAAGTGAAAAGCAAAGGAGAAAAGGAAAGATATAAACATCTGAATGCAGAGTTCCAAAGAATAGCAAGAAGAGATAAGAAATCCTTCCTCAGCGATCAATGCAAAGAAATAGAGGAAAACAACAGAATGGGAAACTCTAGGGATCTCTTCAAGAAAATCAGAGATACCAAAGGAATATTTCATGCAAAGATGGGCTCGATAAAGGACAGAAATGGTATGGAACTAACAGAAGCAGAAGATATTAAGGGGAGGTGGCAAGAATATGCAGAAAAACTATACAAAAAGATCTTGATGACCAAGATAATCATGATGGTGTGATCACTGACCTAGAGCCAGACATCCTGGAATGTGAAGTCAAGTGGGCCTTAGAAAGCATCACTAAGAACAAAGCTAGTGGAGGTGATGGAATTCCAGTTGAGCTATTCCAAATCCTGAAAGATGATGCTGTGAAAGTGCTGCACTCAATATGCCAGCAAATTTGGAAAACTCGGCAGTGGCCACAGGACTGGAAAAGGTCAGTTTTCATTCCAATCCCAAAGAAAGGCAATGCAAAAGAATGCTCAAACTACCCCACAATTGCACTCATCTCAGACACTGGTAAAGTAATGCTAAAAATTCTCCAAGCCAGGCTTCAGCAATATGTGAACCGTGAACTTCCTGATGTTCAAGCTGGTTTTAGAAAAGGCAGAGGAACCAGAGATCAAATTGCCAACATTTGCTTGATCATGGAAAAAGCAAGAGAGTTCCAGAAAAACATCTATTTCTGCTTTATTGACTATGCCAAATCTTTTGACTGTGTGGATCACAATAAACTGTGGAAAATTCTGAAAGAGATGGGAATACCAGACCACATGACCTGCCTCTTGAGAAACCTATATGCAGGTCAGGAAGCAACAGTTAGAACTGGACATGGAAGAACAGACTGGTTCCAAATAGGAAAAGGAGTACATCAAGGCTGTATATTGTCATCCTGCTTATTTAACTTCTATGCAGAGTACATCATGAGAAATGCTGGGCTGGAAGAAGCACAAGCTGGAATCAAGATTGCTGGGAGAAATATCAATAACCTCAGATATTCAGATGACACCACCCTTATGGCTGAAAGTGAGGAGGAACTAAAAAGCCTCTTGAGGAAAGTGAAAGAGGAGCGTGAAAAAGTTGGCTTAAAGCTCAACATTCAGAAAACGAAGATCATGGCATCCAGTCCCATCACTTCATGGGAAATAGATGGGGAAACAGTGGAAACAGTGTCAGACTTTATTTTGGGGGGCTCCAAAATCCCTGCAGATGGTGACTGCAGCCATGAAATTAAAAGACGCTTACTCCTTGGAAGAAAAGTTATGACCAACCTAGATAGCATATTCAAAAGCAGAGACATTACTTTACCAACAAAGGTCTGTCTAGTCAAGGCTATGGTTTTTCCAGTGGTCATGTATATATGTGAGAGTTGGACTGTGAAGAAAGCTGAGCGCTGAAGAATTGATGCTTTTGAACAGTGGTGTTGGAGAAGACTCTTAAGAGTCCCTAGGACTGCAAGAAGATCCAACCAGTCCATTCTGAAGGAGATCAGCCCTGGGATTTCTTTGGAGGGAATGATGCTGAAGCTGACCCTCCAGTAGTTTGGCCACGTCATGCAAAGAGTTGACTCATTGGAAAAGACTCTGATGCTAGGAGGGATTGGGGGCAGGAGGAGAATGGGACGACAGAGGATGAGATGGCTGGATGGCATCACTGAGTCAATGGATGTGAGTCTGAGTGAACTCCAGGAGTTGGTGATGGACAGGGAGACCTGACGTGCTGGGATTCATGGGGTCACAAAGAGTCGGACATGACTGATCAACTGAACTGAACTGATGACATGTTTCTTGAAGGAATGGATCCCAGAGATATATTGAATCACAGATACAAGTTTACTTAAGTATTGCAGCAAGTAGCATTTGAAGGTTTCTCTAATGCCTATTAAAATGTTTAATGAAAGAAAAAATAGATGACTATAACTAACACTGCTGAATGGGAAATAGGGAAGTTGTTAAGAGAATAAATCCTAAGAGTTCCATCACAAGGAAAAATATTTCCTTTTCTTTTTTTCTTTTGGCTTTGTTTTATGAGAAGATGGATTAACATATTAAGAACCTCTTGTGGTAATCATTTTGCAATACAGGTAAATCAAATCATCATGCTATACACCTTAGGTCTTACAATGATGCATGTCAATTATTTCTCAATAGAACTGGGAGAAAAATAATACAGATGGCTTATCTTTTGTTAAGGGAAGTCATACTGGGTAAAAATAAATGTCACATAACCATGTACAAAAAAAGCAGAAGTCACAATAAATCATTTTTAAAACATCTATGCCTAAACTACATTAACTGAAGTGAAATATCTAGGATATACATTGTAAGAGGTAATAGTAATTGAAACCGTTACAAAATATAACCTTCCAACTTTATTTTGCATTAATTTTTCCTTCCAGTTTTAATGAAATATGGTTGACACACAACACTGTATAAGTTTAAGGTGTACTGTGATCCTTTGACTTACATACATCAAGAACTGATTACTGCAATGCTTTTAGTAAATATATATCATTTCATGTAGATACAAAATAAAAGAAAAATATTTTACTTGTGATGGAACTCTTAGAATTTACTCTCTTTATAACTTTCAAATATAACATAAGTGTAAGTAAGTGAAAGTCTCTTAGCCGTGTCTGACTCTTTGCGACCCCAAGGACTATACAGTCCATGGAATTCTCCAGTGCTGAATACTGGAGTGGGTAGCCTTTCCCTTCTCCAGGGGATCTTCCCAACCCAGGGATTGAACCCAGGTCTCCTGGATTGCAGACAGATTCTTTACCAGCTGAGCCACAAAGAAGCCTATAACATAAAGGAGTGTTAAATATATTGATCAGGTTGTAACTTGAATCCCTAAGACATTTTAAATCTTACAACAATTCTCTTTCCTTCCCAACCTCCCACCTCTGAAAACAACAAGGAAGACCTCTTTTTCTACAAGATTGTTTTTTGAAGTATAATTGAACTACAGCATTGTGTTAGTTTCTGATACACAACATAGTGATTCAATATTTCTCTATATTATAAAATGATCACCACTGTAAGTCTAGTTACCATCTATCACCATACAGATGTATTACTGTATTATTGACAATATTCCTGTGCTGCACATTTCATCTTTGTGACTCATTTATTTTGTAGCTGAAAGTTTATATAGAGGTATAATTTCCCTCACCTATTTCATTCATCCCTCCCTCCCCATCTCCTCTGACAACCACCTGTTTGTTCTCTGTATATGTGACTCTGTTTCTGTTTTCTTATATTTGCTCATTCGTTTTGTTTTTTAGATTCTTATATCAGTCAGTTCAGTCGCTCAGTCATGTCCGACCCTTTGCGACCCCATGAACTGCAGCACGCCAGGCCTCACTGTCCATCACCAACTCCCGGAGTTCACTCAGACTCACATCCATCGAGTCAGTGATGCCATCCAGCCATCTCATCCTCTGTCGTCCCCTTCTCCTCCTGCCCCTAATCCCTCCCAGCATCAGAGTCTTTTCCAATGAGTCAACTCTTCACATGAGGTGGCCAAAGTACTGGAGTTTCAGCTTCAGCATCATTCCTTCCAAAGAATACCCAGGGCTGATCTCCTTTAGAATGGACTGGTTGGATCTCCTTGCAGTCCAAGGGACTCTCAAGAGTCCTCTCCAACACCACAGTTCAAAAGCATCAATTCTTTGGTGCTCAGCCTTCTTCACAGTCCACCTCTCACATCCATACATGACCACAGGAAAAACCATAGCCTTGAATAGACGGACCTTTTTTGGCAAAGTAAATTCTCTGTTTTTGAATATACTATCTAGTTTGGTCATAACTTTCCTTCCAAGGAGTAAGCGTCTTTTAATTTCATGGCTGCAATCACCATCTGCAGGGATTTTGAAGCCCAAAAGAGTAAAGTCTGACACTGTTTCCACTGTTTCCCCATCTATTTGCCATGAAGTGATGGGACCAGATGCCATGATCTTCGTTTTCTGAATGTTGAGCTTTAAGCCAACTTTTTCACTCTCCACTTTCACTTTCATCAAGAGGCTTTTCAGTTCCTCTTCACTTTCTGCCATAAGGGTGGTGTCATTTGCATATCTGAGATGATTGATATTTCTCCCGGCAATCTTGATTCCAGCTTGTGATTCTTCCAGCCCAGCATTTCTCATGATGTACTCTGCTGCTGCTGCTACTGCTGCTGCTAAGTCACTTCAGTCATGTCTGACTCTGTGCGACCCCATAGATGGCAGCCCACCAAGCTCCCCAGTCCCTGGGATTCTCCAGGCAAGAACACTGAAGTGTGCTGCCATTTCCTTCTCCAATGCATTAAAAGATGCTTACTCCTTGGAAGGAAAGTTATGACCAACCTAGACAGCATGTTGAAAAGCAGAGACATTACTTTGCCAACAAAGGTCCTTCTAGTTTTCCAGTGGTCATGTATGGATGTGAGAGTTGGACTGTGAAGAAAGCAGAGCGCCAAAGAACTGATGCTTTCAAACTGTGGTGTTGGAGAAGACTCTTGAGAGTCCCTTGGACTGAAAGTGAAGTCCCTCAGTCGTGTCTGACCCACAGTGACCCCATGGACTGTAGCCTTCCAGGCTCCTCCATCCATGGGATTTTCCAGGCAAGAGTACTGGAGTGGGAGGCCATTGCCTTCTCCATATGTACTCTGCATATAAGTTAAAATAGCAGGTGACAATATACAGCTTTGACATACTCCTTTTCCTATTTGGAACCAGTCTGTTGTTCCATGTCCAGTTCTAACTGTTGCTTCCTGACCTGCATATAGATTTCTCAAGAGGCAGGTCAGGTGGTCTGGGATTCCCATCTCTTTCAGAATTTCCCACAGTTTATTGTGATCCACACAGTCAAAGGCTTTGGCATAGCCAATAAAGCAGAAATAGATGTTTTTCTGGAACTTTCTTGCTTTTTCAATGATTCAGCGGATTTTTGCAATATGATCTGTGATTCCTCTGCCTTTTCTAAAACCAGCTGGAACATCTGGGAGTTCACTGTTCACAATTCTTATATAAGTGAAATCATATAGTATTTAGGTTTGTCTTTCAAGGAGTTGGAGCTCTAGAGTGTGACTTCTTAGATATCAATGTGCAGATTCTAGTCTTTGTTAACTTTTTTTACCTCTCTATGCCTTCTTTTCTTCATCTGTAAAGCAGATATAAAAAATTATATATATGATTATTATGCTAATTATAGGACATAATCTATGCAAAAGAACCAGATCCATAACAAGTGTATAATGCATGTTAGCTATTATTTTTATTATTACCCCAAATATTAGCCTTTGTTATTTATGTTTATTATTTGGTTTCCAAACTTTGAAAAAGTAAAAGAAGTTATTTTTTAAACAAAACTAAGAATTAGTTTTTGCAGTGAGCAGATTCTATGGAAGAGATGCATGTTAATTATTTGGTAAATGTAGTATCAACAGCATTTCTGTGTAATTTTTATTTGTAAAGTAAGATTATATACTTTTATATCCAATTAATTTTAATGCCATATTAATTGCAATCAATGTGGAAACATAATTTTTAATAGCTAATTGCTATTTTAAGTGGAGAAAGAGCCAGAGATTTATAATAAAACAGTGACTTAGACTTCCAGAAAAATTGCTTAAAATGCTGTGTATATAACATGAAGAAAAACTGAAAATGCAAATTTCCAAGGAAACAATGTGTTTAATACTAATTCTATGTATATCACTAGATAAAACCTTATAGAGCTTTTGCTGATAGGTCAAATTCATTACAAGTAGTAAAAGTGTGCTGAGGCTCTAGCATAAATGCATGTGATTATGATTAAAACATCCAAAGATGTTGAATAGATTAAATATATTAACATGTAATACTGTAGAAAGGCACAGAGGAGCATGCCTAAACACAAGCTATTTCATTTGCTTGGATAAATAGAATTCTTAATGCAGTAGAACCACAAATGATTGCAAGAGTAAATTTTACATTTCTTCCTAGATATTAAAAAGTTTGCATGAAATGAAGTTTCTTCCATGATTCGTATCAATTTGTAAGGTAGGCAACTCAGTTTGCCACAGGAAATATATCTTTATGAAGCATAACAAAATCCAATTTACCAGTAAAATCCATTTACATTAAAACCAAAGACTAATCTTCATGTAATCCTTTAATTGTACCATAATAATGAATGATGAATAGATACCTCTAGTGAGTACTTACTTATTCTGATTATTTTCAATTTTACTTGATAGAAATTATCTTCTACAGGAATGAAAAGGTATATGGAAAGGTCACATTACTTCTTGTAACCAGGAGACTTATTTAAGCTATACTAGTCCTGGGTGTTCATTTGAAGGACTGATGCTAAAGCTGAAACTCCAATACTTTGGCCACCTCATGCAAAGAGTTGACTCATTGGAAAAGACCCTGATGCTGGGAGGGATTGGGGGCAGGAGGAGAAGGAGACAACAGGGGATGAGATGGCTGGATGGTATCACTGACTTGATGGACGTGAGTTTGAGTAAACTCTGGGAGTTGGTGATAGACAGGGAGGCCTGGTGTGCTACGGTTCATGGGGTCACAGAGTCGGACACGACTGAGTGACTGAAATGAACTGAACTGATTAATGGAACAATAAAAGAATATTCACATTTTTGTAGGGTCATAGAGAATGTAACTGCATAATGATGTTTTTAAAACCTAATATGAAATATATAAAATCTTTCTAATTCCAAAAAAAATTCTCCTACACACTGACTGAATGTTGCTAAAAGTGTCACATTCCTGATGACTGTATAAAATTTTGTATACAGTGAAAATTTACAAAATCTTTCTAAAATTTATATTGAGATGTCAACTGACAAAAATAGTTAAGAAAACACTTAAGAACAAAGATGAGATTACACTATTAGATATTATACTTTATTATAAAGTTATTTACAATAACTTCCTGGAGAAGGAAATGGCAACCCACTCCAGTGTTCTTGCCTTGAGAATCCCAGGGACAGGTGAGCCTGGTGGGCTGCTGTCTATGGGGTCGCACAGAGTCGGACACGACTGAAGCAACTTAGCAGTAGCAGTAGCAGCATAAAGTTATAGCAGTTGATAGTTTTGAATGAGGAAATAATCTGACCTCATATTTGACTGTAAAAATATCACACTGACTCCATGTTAAAAATAAACTGAATAAGGACTGGGGCATATTATAGTAGAGCAGTTAGGATAACCAAAAAAGTAGAAGATGGTGATTTCTAGCATGGTAATATTAATACAGTTGATTAAATACATGATGACATTCTGATTATATTCTGAAGGTACAAGCAATAAAATTTGCAGATATAGTGAATATGCAATATAATAAAAGTGAAAAATAAGAGATATCTCCAAGTATTTTAACCTGAACATCAGGAAGCATAGAAGAGAGAACATGTGGTATTGGTGAAATGGATCAGAGTTACTTAGTTGTGGAGATAGTAGGTCCCAAGGAGAGGTTTAGTTGGGATATACAAATTGTGGTATTGAAACTATAGAAATAATAACTGTTATCATAATAAGTTTTCTGAAATATATGATTAATTTGGATTTTTTTTATTTATTGCAGATATCTGAGATCAGTTTGGATTAATATATTTTCATTTATATTTTAGGTTATAATCCAAAGCTACTTAATTTTATTGTTTAAATGCTTCTAGTTTTTCCAATTGGTAGATCTCTCATGTGCCCCTTTGATAGAGAATCACATTGGTGTTTATTCTTTTACTTTCTTTTCTGCTCATTTTTGGTTTTTCTTTTTATGCACTTCTGGCACTACAATATACTTTACATTCATCTGGTGCATTTTTTTACTACCAGAATCAGCCATTTCCCCAAAGAATCCTTGTTTCTTTTGCTGGAAAATTATATTAGGAATCAAGATATGGTTTTAGATGTGATCAATGTGATCCATTACTAAATGGATAGTAACTTGTTTATGCACACACACATAAACACATACACATTATCATTTGTATCTACATTATGCTACTCATGAGTTTATACTAATGTTGCTAGTTCTAATCTGTTACCACATGAATAAATCTAATGTTCCAGTCTTGCTTGCCAATTCTAATCTAGCCTTCCACTCTTGTTGCTAATTCTAATCTGTTACCAAATGAATAAATCTTACCTTCTGCTCTTGTTAATCTCCCTCCACCAAATGTGAGAAACCTGGCTCCCGCCATCATCATTTTGTACAAAATTGTTTAACTCTAATATGTATATCAGTTTGGAATTTTACCCCTATATGAAACAAGCTTGTTAACCACAGTATAGTGGTTTTGTACAGATTTTGGTATTGGTTTAAAAAAAAAAAATCTACATTGTTCAAAGTTACTTATGTCAGTAAGGTAGTTTCATATATTTTTAATATAGTTATACCACTTTTTTCACATTCTTCATTTCATTCTTTTATCTTTTGCCAGCATATCTCAAGTCATTGAATACACAGAGAGTTGCTATGTGTACTATAACATTATATATGTCTTTAAAAATAAATTACAATACTTTCAGTTCAGTTCAGTTCAGTTGCTCAGTCATGTCTGACTCTGCAGCCCCATGGACTGCAGCACACCAGGCCTCCCTGTCCATCACCAACTCCCAGAGTTCACTCAAACTCATGTCCATTGAGTCGGTGATGACCTCCACCCATCTCATCCTCTGTCGTCCACTTCTCCTCCTGCCCTCAGTCTTTCCAAGCATCAGGGTCTTTTCAAATGAGTCAGTTCTTTGCATCAGGTAGCCAAAATATTGGAGTTTCAGCTTCAACATCAGTCCTTCCAGTGAACACTCAGGACTGATTTCCTTTAGGATGGTCTGGTTGGATGTTCTTGCAGTCCAAGGGACTCCAAGAATCTTCTCCAACACCGCAGTTCAAAACAGCTCTCACATCCATACATGACCACTGGAAAATCCATAGCTTTGTCTAGATGGATTTTGTTGGCAAAGTAATGTCTCTGCTTTTTAATATGCTGTCTAGGTTGTCATAATTTTTCTTCTAAGGAGCAAGTGTCTTTTAATTTCATGATTATAATCACCATCTGCAGTGATTTTGGAGCCCCCCAAAATTAAATATGTCACTGTTTCCATTGCTTCCCCATCCATTTGCCATGAAGAAATGAGATCAGATGCTATGATGTTAGTTTTCTGAATGCTGAGTTTTAAGCCAGCTTTTTCACTCTCCTTTCACCTTCATCAAGAGGCTCTTTAGTTCTTCTTCACTTTCCGTTATAAGGGTTGTGTCATCTGTACATCTGAGGTTATTGATATTTCTCCCGGCAATCTTGATTCCAGCTTGTGCTTCATCAGCCCAGCATTTCTCATGAGATACCCACAAACCTGGTTACCAATGATATTTTTACCATGTCTATAGTTTTGTCTTTTTCAGGATGTCATATAAATGAAATAATACAGTATGTGGTCTTTCACATTTGCTTTCTTCACTTTGCAATATGCACTTAATATTCATGCATGTTATTTTGTGATTTGATAGCTCATTTCCTTTTATTACTGAATAATATCCTATTGTATCAGTTCAGTTCAGTCACTCAATCATATCCTACTCTTTGCAACCCCATGGCCTGCAGTATGCCAGGCCTCCCTGTCCATCACCAACTCCCATAGTTTACCCAAACTCATGTCCATTAAGTCAATGATGCCATCCAACCATCTCATCCTCTGTTGTCCCCTTCTCCTCTTGCCCTCAATCTTTCCCAGCATCAGGGTCTTTTCAAATAAGTCAGTTCTTCACATTAGGTGGCCAAATTATTGGAGTTTCAGCTTCAACATCAGTCCTTCCAATGAACATTCAGGACTGATTTCCTGATCCTATTGTATAGATGTATCAAATTATCCATTCACCTATTGAAAGGCATGTTAGTTGCGCCCAGTTTTTGGCAATTAACATTGAAGTTGCTACAAACATTCATGTCCTGGTCTTTTTGTGAATAATAAGCTTTCAAAAATAATTGGGTAAAAAACCTAGGCATGCAATTGCTAGATCCTGTGGCAAAACTATGTTTGAAAGTGAATGTGAAAGTCACTCAGTTGTGTCTGATTTTTGCAACCCCATGGACTATACAGTCCATGGAATTCTCCAGGCCAGAATACTGGGGGGGGGGTAGCCTTTTCCTTCTCCAGGGGATCTTCCCAACCCAGGGATCGAACCTAGGACTCCCGCATTGCAGGTGCATCCTTTGCCTGCTGAGCCACAAGGGAAGCCCCATGTTTACTATGTTTACCTCTAAAGTAAACTATGTTTACCTGTATAAGAAATTACCAAGCTGTCTTCCAAAGTGTCTGTCTTTTATCACTCTCACCAGCAATGAGTTCCTGGTGTTCTGCATCCTTGCTAGCAATTGGTACTATCAGTTTTTGTTTTTTTTTTTTTGTTTTTTTTCTTATTACTAGATATGTAGGAGCATTTCATTGTTATTTTGATTTAAAATTCCCTAATGAAAAATGATGTCGATTAGTATTTCATAGGTTTATTTGACCTTTGAATTTTTTGGGGTGAGGTGTCTGTACTAATATTTCCTATTATTAAAATTTTTATTGTTAATTTTTAAGAGTATTTTTGTATATCTTAGACACAAGTCCTTTATCAAATGTATATTTTGAAAGGTTTTTCTCTCAGTCTGTGGATTGTAATTTTTATTCTCTTAACAGTGTCTTTCACAAAGATGAAGTAGAATTTCAGAAGTCTAAAAATCTTTTATTTTGTCCCATCTCTGTCTCTTTCTACCAGTGTTTCTGCTGGTATAGTATTCCCAGGAACCTTGTTGGTCACCCATGTAATACATGAAGGGTCACACCATTGGGCAAGAGTTCTCTACAGATCCTTCCTGGATATACCAATCTGTAATCTTGGCTTCTGCTGAAATGGTTTATTAGAGCCAAACATGATATCCTTAATCTTTCAGTAAAAACCTTTCCAGCTATACCCTGGCCTTCCCTCCAGAGCATGCTTTTCCAAGGCTAAATTTCATAGTTTTAGCTAGGAAATTTAAATTTCCTCATTTCCTTTGCAATCTGGGTAGATTGAGAATTTCCCAAGTCACCAGATGTTTATTTTTGTTGGGAAATTCCTTCCTCAATTTATCTTGCTCTCACATTTTACTATAAGCACAGGGAGAAACCAGGCTGATAATTTCAACATTTTTCTTGGAAATCTCCTCAGCTAATTTTATCTATTACAAATTCTGCTTACCACTTAAAAGTGAAATAAATTCAACCAAGTTTAATGCTGCTTTATAACAGGAATTGCCATTCCTCCTGTCTCTAATAACACATTCCTCATTTCTTTTCGAACTCTCACCAGTCATCTTCAGTGCTCATGTTTTTAACCAGTCATCTCTTTAGGACAACCTAGAGAAGGCATGGCACCCCACTCCAGTACTCTTGCCTGGAAAATCCCATGGACGGAGGAGCCTGGTAGGCTGCAGACCATGGGGTCGTGAAGAGTCGGACACGACTGACCGACTTCACTTTCACTTTTCCCTTTCATGCATTGGAGAAGGAAATGGCAACCCACTCCAGTGTTCTTGCCTGGAGAATCCCAGGGATGGGGGAGCCTGGTAGGCTGCCATCTATGGGGTCACACAGACTCGGACATGACTGAAGCGACTTAGCAGCAGCAGACTTTTTCCATCATGTGCATCTAAATTCTCTCAGCCTCTTCTCATTGTCCAATTCCAAAGTCATTACAGGTTGATAAAAATTTGATATGGTAGCACTTCACTTACTAGTGACAGAGTGTGCATTAATTTCCTAGGGCAATCATAATAAATTATTATAAACTTGGTGACTTAAAACAACACAAACTTATCTTCTCATAATTTTGGAGGCCATAAGTCCAAAATCAACGTATCAATAGGGATGGTTCCTTTTGGGGACTCTTAGGGACAGTCTGTTCCATGCCTCTCTCCTAGATTCTGGTGACTGTCAGCATGTCTTGATTTTCCTGTTTTTAGATGTATCATATTAGCTTCTGTCTCCTTTAACTTATGAAACAAGCCATTGGCTTTAGGCCCCATACATAATCCTGAATGATCTCATCTCAGCATCCTTAACTTAATGACATAGTCAAGATCTTATTTTCAGATAAGACCACAGTCACATGTACCAGGGTTTAGCATTTGGACATACCCCTTTGAGGAAACTATTAATGCATTAAAATAACCAGTATAATTTCCTTCTTAACTGAAGAACTTTCTTATATATTTCTTGCAGGGTATGTCTGATGACAATGACCTCCCTTACTTTTTGTTTGTCAAAAATGGTCTTCAATGATTTTCAATTCTAAACTTACATTATGTATAGATAATATCCAAACCATAAAAAATAAATGCCCTTAAATCTTTGATACACACATGGTATGAATACCAAAAGTATTTAATATAGCAATGGTGGTGGTGGTGGTGGTTGAGTCGCTAAGTTGTTTCCGACTCTTGTGACTCCATGGAATGTATAGCCCACCAGGCTTCTCCATCCATGGGATTCTCCAGGCAAGAATACTGGAGTGGGTTGCCATTCCCTTCTCCAGGGGATCTTCCAGACCCAGGAATCAAACCCAGGTCTCCTGCATTACAGGCAGTTTCTTAACCCACCGAGCTATGAGGGAAGCCCCTAATAGAAAATTTTAAAAGAAATATGTGATGAGGAGGAAGATGATCATTATTATTATTTGGTTTCTGAGGTAATTTCAAGGACATGAAATTTAGGATACAGAGCCAACTTGACAAACTTAAACTTCTCACAATAACCTGCTATACCAAAAAATATTTCTCTTCAAGCTGTGGTATCAGGTAGGGAAATTAAAACTAAGATATATTGATTTCTTCAGTTTTATTCTATAAACTTTATATATTTCTATCATTAAATTTTTATTTTAAAAAGTTTTAACACTGAGAGTACTAAGAGGAGACAAGTTATTTTCATGTAAAAATAGATTCTTTGAGGTTTTTTTTTCTCCCATCCATGGCTTAAAGCTAATTTTCTGAAATAAGCCAAGAGAAAAAAATCACTTTTTTCAAACTGTTGAGCTCTGGGGAAAAACATTTTGATTATCATATTTGATTATATTAACATAAAAAAGTGTCTATCTATTTTAAAGTCAAAAAGCTTTGTTTTTCTCTAAAGTTAGTTATACCTCCAATATAAAATTTTATTTATGGTTTTTACTGTGTCAGTCAGCTATTGTCACAATGCCATTGCATAGAATCTACTCCAAAACAAAGATTCATGCATCAATAAACCTCTATATCAATATTCATGAATCTGAATGCAGCTACAGGATAGCACATTTAAGCTGAGCTCAGTTGTAAAGCTCTTCTTCATACCACAGGTTGATAGGGCTTGGCTTTTTCCTTACAAGTTCAGCTAAGTTAGACTTTGCATGTGTTATATTAACTGAAGGAAAGCCAGTGGAGCAAGAAATAAAGCCCATTCATGTAAGCATGTTTTTAACCCCTTACTCTGTCAGGCATATTATTATTAATGCTCAGTTGGCCAAAGCAAGTTACATGGAATGGAACACAGATTCAGAAACAGGCTTTAAGAATTGCCCAAATTAATTAAATCTACCATTGCCTACTCTTCATCATAATTATTTATGATTCTTCCACACACAAAGTTCACTCACCTGCTCTTTTCAAGATTTACTTATTGTTGCTTAGGATCTCACAATCTGTATCATGTTTGGAGTCAGTTATTATTATTAACCTATTAACTAAAAAGACACATTTTTCTCCACCCACATATCCAACATATGATTGTGGACTAGGGACAGAAAAGCTGCAATTAACACTTTACTTTGAAAAGAGAAATGGGAGATATACTGGAGCCTCTGATCTAGTAATTCTGAAATCCTGCTGGGAAAGCATCATCACGTACTCCCAATCTTGGGCTAGAAAATTTTCTTGACCAGAACCCAGATCTACTTACTCAAAGAGGCTGTTCTCTATGAATCTTTTCTTTTGCCTCCTGGCATTTTCTATTATTCTCTGCCTATAGTTAAGTGCAGGACCAGAGCTCTTTGTTTGTCTTGTTTGTTTTTAATATGGTGAACAAACAGGTGATATTCTCACAAATATAAGCTAAGCTAAGCTAAGTCACTTCAGTTGTGTCCGACTCTGTGCGACCCCATAGACAGCAGCCCACCAGGCTTTCCCGTCCCTGGGATTCTCCAGGCAAGAACACTGGAGTGGGTTGCCATTTCCTTCTCCTCTCACAAATATAGATCTCTCAAAATTTAGGTTTTTTTTAAAATAGATTCAAAACCAGTAAGCAATACGTGCCAAAGCCTCACCCACAAATACTTGAGGTGTTTTTCTTATCATGCTTTGTGGGACCATATACTTCACCATATCAGACGTGTGTTTATCTAGTTATAAGCATTTAATAGGCTCTACCCTATGTATATCAGAAGTCTTAACAAATGGTGGAGCAGCCAACCCCTAGGTTTTATTTGCTTTTACCCACAGGAAGTATTTTAAGGGTATATAGTTTTTGAGCTTTGCCCCAAGTCTGGATGTATCTTAAGTTTTGAATTATTATTGGCTGGAGAGAACAAAGATTAAAAAGATAAGTTTGATTATTTATTTTCAAATCTGTCATCTGTCAGCCTTTCTCAGTTCTTAGTAATACTTCTTAATTCTATTTGTAAACTAGCCTGTTCCTTGTTAAATCTCTTATAACAGTTTTCATAACTCCTGCTCTCTGGTCCCAAAGCCTATGCCATATATCTTAAATTTTTGTTATGGCTGTTTCTTCTAGGTGCCAATGTCTTGATCTGTCAGCTACTGACTCAAAAATGCTTAGTAACAATCCTTACCAAACCTCAGTTACATAAAACAATGATAAGAATTTATTCCCACATCATGGGTTGTACTGTTGTGAATCAGCTAACCAAGTTAGCCTTCACAGAGTGGCTCTACTTCAAACTGTAGCTCTCAATAGGCTGAGATTTTGACTATGTTGGGCTTAGATAGGCCCCACAAGTATTTATTCTGAGGATGAGGGTAAAATGATTCTTAGCTGTTTGAGGGTAAAATGTTCTTAGCTCTTCTCATGCGGAATCAGAAATGATAGGGCCCAAGCTCATCTATTCAGACTGGCTTAAAATTCCCCTGCCATTGCAACTGCTACCATCCCTTTGGTTAAAACAACCTCTATGTAAAGAGTGTGGCTACAGGGAGGCATATGCATAATTGGGAACCATCATGTTATCTGCCACAATAACATAATTAAATTTATGGTTATTGTTTAATTGTTATAAGTCTATTTTAATTTAATCACTAAGAAATTATAGACTACCTTGGAAATAATAAAACATTAAAGAAAATCTACTTGAGATTATGTTTGCAAACACACAAACTTGTTATCATTTAAGCATCATAAATAATTTGCCTACCAATTTACCTTTGAAAATATGTTCTCATTTAGGTAGGTTCTCAAATAGGTTCTCATTTTTAACCTTTGAATACTAACTCAATTCTTTCTTAATATATATGCACAAATTGAATCTCAAGGTCAATGCTACCTAAATAAATAAACATAGCACAGATTTTAAAATAGGTTTACTCATGATTATAGACCTTAGCTTGGAACTAGTTTTCCCTTTGGGCACTCTTTTGAGGAAGGTAGTGAAGAAATACATTGTCTTATTTTTGCTAACAGTCCTTTTCCCATTCACATATTTGATAATTATTCTCTTACCTTGTTTTGTCATTTTATCTTCTGCCATTTATCTACAAAGTATTCTCCCACTTTCTTTTGAAGGTGGAGTCATGGCAAATTTTTGTCATCTTTACCTCCACTCTGTAACTTTTCAATGAAGGTCTGGTGTCTCTAAAACTGAAAAACAGAGTATAGATGATCTGAAAAAGATGTGACCTCAGGCTTCTACACTGTTGCTTGCTTATACCTCTTGCTTTTCCAGGAACAGATGACAGAGCTATATCAAATAGTCACGGAAATTGGACTGTATCTTCTAATTTCCACAAAAAATATAATCTTCGGTCATTTTCCCACCCACAAATTAGAAATAAACAAAGATTCTTCTCTCTCCATATATTTATGTGCCCCTCCACTCCAAAATCTATAGGTTGGCACAGCACTCATTCTGTTTAATGACCACTGCTCTTGCTTTTTCTTTTCCACTGCCATAACAATCTGAAAGCTCTTGCAGTAACATTTTATTGAGTCTGGTGATCTGATTGTTTTTGCCCACACAGATCTTCAATAGTTAGCTGCTTATGAGGTCTCCAGGAATAAAATGGATGCACTATAAACTAAGGCCTTGTTTGGAGTATAAAACTAAAAAAATATCATTACATTATTATTATATTAATAATACCATTAAAATATCATTATTATATTAATAATAACAACAACAACATTGTATCTAATGTGACCAGTGTGAACTGAACCATCTGTAGTTATGGTCCCTGAGTAATTCCAGACTTAGGTCAGTTCAAAGACCTAAAGTCTCTTCATTGAGTGTAAGACTGATACATTGAGGGAGACATACATGTGAAGTACGTAGTTTGTATTTCCCTCTTTATCGCCCCTAAAAAGACTTACAGGAATTAAACAGTAGTGGTACAATAGGGGAAATGAAATACGTGGTCATTTTTCAGACTTTGAAAAACTGATACCTAGCAATCACAAACCCCTGTTGAATACAAATGCCAAGAGGGAAAAAGCTTTATGGGGATCAGGTGATAAGTAAAATTTTTTCTTGAATCCATTTCAGTGTTACAATGTATGTCAATATATATGCCTTTTGGTTCTTTCCTCAGTTCTTAACAGATTAATTAGAATAGAAATATGCAACCTTAGCCAAAAACCAATGTTGACTCTCAGATTACATTACAAAAAGCTATTACAAAAAGATAACCAAGTGCAAGACTATAGAACCTCACCCTCTCACATCAAAATAGTAAATTAAAACAGCACTGAATGCTTCTGTTTCTAGGTAGGTTCTGATAAATAACAGCAGGCCATGGTCTGCTTCAAAAACTAGCAAAAATTGTATATATCACAAAAAGAATATTTTCAAAGTAATGAGACAGCTGTGAAGGAAAGAAAATCTAGACTTAAAAAATTCCTGGGAGGAGCTAACTTTTCTTGGATGAGCTAATAAACTGCAGTCTTTTTAAGTCCCCTGTAGATAATTCACTGACTCTGGGCACAGGCTTAGCTGAGACTTAGCTCAAGCAGAGAGACTCTGCTGGAGGAAGGAGAAACCAGAAAATTTTCAGTTGACATGCAGAATTAAAATAACAAAGCAGAAAATTGAGGAGGCTCAAATGCTTGACCAGTTCTCTCCACAGGATGTCTTCTGAGTTCTGGGATCATGTGGGAGTCTGGGGAGTTATGAGAAATTTTCTGAAAGATAGACTGTAATGTCCTGCCATCCAGGGTGTTAACAAACAAAATCCTGCTGGGGGGAAGCAGCTATACTCTAGCACATGGCCAGAATCCCTTCAATATATTTTTCAGATTTTGAACCTCTGTGAGAAGGAGAATAATATGAAGCTTGGCTGGGAAATTCTGAAGACAAAGCTTAAAGTTTTATTTTTAAAAAACCTCAGAATTATCCTTTTCTTTTTTTGGCAACTATATCATTCTAACATTTCTAATAATAATGAAAACAGTCTTTGAACATTTTTCAAATATTTCCAAATAATTCTGAAGCTCCGATTTGCGAACAGCGCATGCATTACTAAAGGCAAGGCATCACCTTGCACCTGGCTTGGAGGCCACTAGAAAGTCACATGAACCACAAACAGATGCAGATCTCTGCTTTCTGTGGACACAGCGCTATTTCCTCCATCATCTTCTCAACACCTGCTATTCACTTGGTCTGAATGCTTTTCCCTCTTCATGTGCCTCAGCCCTTCTTAGTCTTAAGATTTTAGCTTGCTTGTCATATCTTCTAAGAAACTGTGACTGACCAGATTATTCGAGGCATTTTGATCCCTCATTTTCTGCTTATACATTCTGTTTATTTCCTTCTAATTGCATTTAACAATATACAGCTGATAGATATTTACTGAATTTTATATTCATTCTCTGGAGAAGGCAATGGCAACCCACTCTAGTCCTATTGCCTGGAAAATCCCATGAACGGAGGAGCCTGGTAGGCTGTAGTCCATGAGGTCGCTAAAGTCGGACACGACTGACCGACTTCACTTTCCCTTTTCACTTTCGTGCACTGAAGAAGGAAATGGCAACCCACTCCAGTGTTCTTGCCTGGAGAATCCCAGGGATGGGGGAGCCTGGTGGGCTGCCGTCTATGGGGTCCCACAGAGTCAGACACGACTGAAGCGACTTAGCAGCAGCAGCAGCAACATATTCACTAACAATTTTCCTCTCTTGAAAATTAGCTCCATGAAGTTAGGGATACTTTTTGTGTCTTTTTCTTTTGTATATGCCCACAACTCCTAGCAGGTACCACATAAACAATAGTCACTAAATAAATATTGGTTGAATTAACAAAATGAATCAAGTACTACTGTACAATATATTGGGTTGGCCAAAAAGTTCATCTGAGTTTTTCCGTAACTAACAAATGTTTTGGCCAAGCCCATATGTTGTGACAGCCATTATGCTAATTTCCACTTTATTTTTCCCATGTGCATTTTAGATGATTCTTGAACTTATCTGAGTTATAAGTTGTATTACTCTGTCCATGGAAGAAAACACATATTTATAAGTACAATATTATACTTATTACAATTCTATTAGAATTGTAACCTATATGAGTTCAACAGATGACACCACCCTTATGGAAGAAAGTGAAGAGACTCTAAAAAGCCTCTTGATGAAAGTGAAAGTAGAGAGTGAAAAAGTTGGCTTAAAGCTCAACATTCAGAAGACAAAGATCATGGCATCCGGTCCCATCACTTCATAGGAAATAGATGGGGAAACAGTGTCAGACTTTGTTTTTTGGGGCTCCAAAATCACTGCAGATAATGACTGCAGCCATGAAATTAAAAGACACTTACTCCTTGGAAGAAAAGTTATGACCAACCTAGATAGCATATTCAAAAGCAGAGACATTACTTTGCCAACAAAGGTCTGTCTAGTCAAGGCTAAGATTTTTCCAGTGGTCATGTATGGATGTGAGAGTTGGACTGTGAAGAAAGCTGAGCGCCAAAGAATTGATGCCTTTGAACTGTGGTGTTTGAGAAGAATCTTGAGAGTCCCTTGGACTGCAAGGAGATCCAACCAGTCCATCCTACAGGAGATCAGCCCTGGCATTTCTTTGGACGAAATGATGCTAAAGCTGAAACTCCAGTACTTTGGCCACCTCATGCAAAGAGTTGACTCATTGGAAAAGACTCTGATGCTGGGAGGGATTAGGGGCAGGAGGAGAAGGGGACGACAGAGGATGAGATGGCTGGATGGCATCACTGACTTGATGGACATGAGTCTGAGTGAAGTCCGGGAGTTGGTGATGGACAGGGAGGCCTGGCATACTGTGATTCATGGGGTCGCAAAGAGTCGGACACGACTGAGTGACTGAACTGAACTGAACTGAATCATACAATTAATTACACAACTTTTAGCATGATATTGGATTAAATAATGATTCTAGAAATAAATAGAACTGTCTGAATATCAGTGGTTATTTAACATAATACTATTTTTTACAATCTTATTAAACAAGCAAACACATAATTATATATTGTTTTAAATTATTTTCATTAAGATTAAAAAGCGATGCATTTTCTTTTAAATTTCATATTATAAATAAGAGATAATAGTATGTGGAATTTCAGTAGTGTTATTCATGACTGGGTGTCTGTTTACAGCTATCCCTTTGATAAATCAGTGGTAGGATTCTTTAGGCTGAGAAATTTAACATGATTAGTTCTCATTAATGTCAGAGTTAAGCTTTTCCCTTATAATAAGGACAGATCCATTCAAGTAAGGTTCTTGCAGAACCCAAATATCTGTCACACAGTGATTGTTTCCCGCACCATTAATTTTAGGTCAACTAACAGAATATTAAAGAAAAGTAGAACAATAATCTAAAGTTTAGAGGCTTAAAATCAAGTACATAAATTGAACAACTTTTGTGAAATAGGTACATATTAAAAATAATTTGTCTACTATATGTATTTGATTATACTTTTTAAATAGCATCATTTTATTTATATTGATATTAGAAATATTTATTCAATTTGAAAAGATTAGGAAATATACAAAAAAATAAATGCTAAAAAATAACCACCAACAAAACTGAAGCCCAGTGAAAATAACCATTCTCATGTTGGAATATTTCTTTTTTCCTCCTCTGTTGACATGCCTGAGTATGACCAAGACTCAATCACATCCTTAGGACTCTCATAAGCATTGTGGAAGGAAAACATCCAGGAATATAGACATTATGTTAAAAAAAAAAAATCAGGTTTGAGGCCTGGCATTATGATTTTGACATAAAAATATTGTGACTCATAGATTTGTGAAGGTTTAACAGACCAGGAATAAACTTCTTCATATCTTGCATTTTGCATGTTCAGCATTATAAATTAAATTAATATAAGAATATTTGAATCCAAGTCATTCTGAGGATTTCTGATTGTTTACAAAGAGGAGAATGTCCTTAAAAGATATGTATGCATACGAAAATTAAAATTTGACATATATTGAAAAATTAGCACCATGCAGGGTTGTAATTTCACACTTCTCTTATAAATTATGATGGGGAGTTTTTTTAAAAAAATATAGTATGATTATATTTTAATACAAAACCAACATACAAAACACCACAGTAAATTGACAGCAATAATATATGGTATTTCATTTGCACTACACTAAGACATTGATGGAGAAGGCAATGGCACCCCACTCCAGTACTCTTGCCTGGAAAATCCCACGGACAGAGGAGACTGGTGGGCCACAGTCCATGGGGTCGCTGGGAGTCGGACACTACTGAGTGAATTTACTTTCACTTTTCATGTTCATGCATTGGAGAAGGAGATGGAAACCCACTCCAGTGTTCTTGCCTGCAGAATCCCAGGGACGGGGGAGCCTGGTGGGCTGCCGTCTATGGGGTCTCACAGAGTCGGACACGACTGAAGCGACTTAGCAGCAGCAGCTGCAGCAAGACATTGATATACCAAGGAAAATGAAAAGAAAAAAAAAAAAGAGCAAAATGAAATAATGCAAGAGACTGGTGAGGACTAAGCATATATGATGGAGAATTTTTAAAAGAATTTTATCAGTTACAAATGCCATTCTTTCTTTTTCCTACTATAAGCTAGTTAATATGTGAAGACTTGAACTATATTAAATTTTGTAACATTTAATCATGAATCATCATTGGCTCATTTATGTTAAATATTTCTCAAATATGCATCAGTTATTTGATCATCTTTGGTCACTTTGTTACTTATGTTACAGCTTTCTATTAGGATACAAAGACTAGGTCTTGAGGCTGACCCTTTTGCCTTAAATTGGACTGTATGCCTCTTTGTTTATAATAGATCATAAAACAACTTGCAAAATATATTCTTTAAACAAACTAATGAACTTTGCTCTATCAGCATAGACACAATGAAGTGAGGTGTAGGAATGCTGAATTACTTAATGTTTATTAAAGACAATTTGCTATAAATATCTCACACCCTATATGCAACCAAAAAATTATAAATACATATATATTAGACAGAGATTTGTAATATTGTACAGTAGGTGGTGAACAAAGCCATCCCAAAGAAAAAGAAAAGCAAGAAGGTGAAGTGGTTACCTGAGAAGGCTTTATGAATAGTGAAAGAATGAAGAGATACAAAAAGGTAGGGAGAGAGGGAAAGGTACATCCAATTAAACGCAGAGTTTCAAAGAATAGCTAGAAGATATAGGAAGACCTTCTTCAATAAACAGTGCTTAATAATAGAAGAAAATAAAAAGTAAAGACTAGAGAGCTCTTCAGGAAAATTGGAAACATCAAGGGAGCTTTCCACCCAAAGACGGGCACAATAAAGGGTAAAAATGGAAGAGACCTAGTAGATGCTGAAGAGATTAAGAAGAGATGGAAAGAATACATGGAGAACAGTATAAAAAATATCTGAATGAACTGGATTGGTGTGGTGTGACTAACTACAATGGTGTGGTTAGTCACCCAGAGCCAGACATTCTAGAGAATGAAGTCAAGTGGGCCTTAAGAAGCACTGCTGTTAATAAAGCTAGTGGATGCAATGAAATTCTAGCAGAACTATTCAAATCCCTAAAGGATGATGCCATCAAGGTGTTGCATTCATTATGTCAGCAAAGCTGGAAGACCCAGAAGTGGTCACAGGACTGGAAAAGGTCAATCCTCATCCCAATTCCTAAGAAGGGTGATACCAAAGAATGTGCTAACCATTGGACAGTTGCACTGATCTCCCATGCTAGTAAGGTCATACATAAAATCTTGCATGCTAGGCTTTAGCATGATCTGAACCAAGATCTTCCAGATGTTCAAGCTGAGTTTAGAAAAGGAAGAGGAACTAGAGATCAAATTGCCAACATTCGCTGGATTATAGAAAGAGCAAGGGAATTTCAGAAAAACATCTATCTCTGTTTCATCAACTACTATGCAGCCTTTGACTGCATAGATCATGACAAACTGTGGAAAGCACTTAGAGAGATGGGAATACCAGACCATCTTACCTGTGTCCTGAGAAACCTGTATGCAGGTCAGGAGGCAACAGTTACAACCCTATGTGGAGCAACTGATGGTTTCAAGATCAAGAAAAGAGTATGACAGGGTTGTCTGCTATCACCCTGTTTGTTTAACTTATACGCTGAGCACATCATGAGAAATCCTGGGCTGGCTGGGTTGCAAGCCAGAATCAAGGCAGGTGGGAGAAGCATTAACAACCTCAGATATGCAGATGTTACTACTCTAATGGCAGAAAGAAAAAGGAACTAAAGAGTCTTTGGATGAGGGTGAAGGAGAAGAGTAAAAGAGCCGTCTTAAAACTAAATATTAAACAACAACAACAACAACTAAGATCATGGCATTTGGACCCATTATTGCATGGCACATACAAGGGGAAAAGGTGGAAGTTGTGACAAATTTCCTCTACTTGGGCTCCAAAATCACTGCAAATGGTGACTGAACCCATGAAATCAAAAGATGATTGCTTCTTGGCAGGAAAGTGATGACAAATCTAGACAGTGTGTTGAAAAGCTGAGGCATGACTCTGCTGACAAAGGTCTGTATAGACAAGGCTATGGTCTTCCCAGTGGTCACATACTCTTGTGAGAGCTGGACCATAAACAAAGTGGAATGCCAGAGAATTGATGCCTTTGAACTGTGATGCTGGAGAAGACTCTTGAGAGTCCCTTGGACAGCAAGGAGATTCAACTTATAAATCTTAAGGGAGATCAACCCAGACTATTCACTTGAAGGACTGATGCTAAAGCTGAAGCTCCAGTAGTTTGGTCATTTGATGCAAACAGACGAATCATCAGAATAGTCCCTCATGCTGGGAAAGATCAAGGGCAGAAGGAGAAGAGGGTGTCACAGGATGAGATGGCTAGATGACATCACTGATGCAATGAATATGAACTTGAGCAAACCCTGGGAGATAGTGTGGGACAGGGAGGTCTGGCAAACTACAGTCCATGGGGTGGTGAAGAGTTGGACATGACTGGGTGACTGATCAAAAACAAGTATATTAGTTGGATTAAAGATTTACTGAGCATGGTTCTGCCCATCAGAATAAGACCCAATTTCCCCCTCAATCAGTCTCTCCCATCAGGAAGCTTCCAGCAACCTCTTAATCTTCTGCATCCAAGGGAAGACAGACTGAAAGCCACAATCACAGCCTTGTCTATCTCAATGAAACTACAAGCCATGCAGTGTAGGGCCATCCAAGACTGGTGGGTCATGGTGGAGAATTCTGACAAAACCTGGTACACTAGAGAAAGGAATGGCAAAAAACTTCAGTATCCTTGCCTTGAGAACCCCATGAAGACTACGAAG
This sequence comes from Bos javanicus, assembly GCF_032452875.1. Lineage (NCBI taxonomy): Eukaryota > Metazoa > Chordata > Mammalia > Artiodactyla > Bovidae > Bos > Bos javanicus. The sequence continues at coordinate 17,203,331 of NC_083872.1, forward strand.
AGGCAAAAATATAGGACATTGAAAGATGAACTCCCCAGGTTTGTTGGTGCCCAATATACTTCTGGAGATCACTGGAGAAATAACTCCAGAACGAATAAAGAGATGGAGCTGAAGCAAAAACACCACCCCGTTGTAGATGTGACTGGTGATGGAAGCAAGGTCCAATGCTGTAAAGAGCAATATTGCATAGGAACCTGGAATGTTAGGTCTATGAATCAAGGCAAATTAGAAGTGATCAAACAGGAGAAGGCAAGAGTGAACATCAACATTTTAGGAATCAGCGAACTAAAATGGACTGGAATGGGTGAATTTAACTCAGATGACCATTATATCAACTACTGTGGGCAAGAATCCCTTAGAAGAAATGAAATAGCCCTCAAAATAGTCAACAAAAGAGTTCTAAATTCAGTACCTGGATTCAATCTCAAATATGACAGAATGATTTGTGTCATTTCCAAGGCAAACCATTCAATATTACAGTAATCAAAATCTATGCTCCAACCAGTAATGCTGAAGAAGCTGAAGTTGAACGATTCTAGGAAGACCTACAAGGCCTTCTAGAACTAACACCCAAAAAAGATGTCCTTTTCATTATAGGGGACTGGAATGCAAAAGTAGGAAGTCAAGAAACACCTGGAGTAACAGGCAAATTTGCCTTTGGAGTACAGAATGAAGCAGGGCAAAGGCTAATAGAGTTTTGCCAAGAGAATGCACTGGCCATAACAAACACCCTCTTCCAACAACACAAGGGAAGACTCTACACATGGACATCACCAGATGGTCAACACCAAAATTGATTATATTCTTTGAAACCAAAGATGGAGAAGCTCTATACAGTCAGCAAAAACAAAACCAGGAGATGACTGAGGCTCAGATCATGAACTCCTTATTGCCAAATTCAGACTTAAAGTGAAGAAAGTGGGGAAAACCACTAGGCCATTTAGGTATGACCTAAATCAAACCCCTTATGATTATACAGTGGAAGTGACAAATAAATTCAAGGGACTATTTGATAGACAGAGTTCCAGAAGAACTATGGATGGAGGTTTGTGAAATTTTTCAGAAGACAGAGATCAAGACCATCCCCAAGAAAAAGAAATATGAAAAAGCAAAATGGGTGTCTGAGAAGGCCTTATAAATAGTTGTGAAAAGAAGATAAGTGAAAAGCAAAGGAGAAAAGGAAAGATATACCCATCTGAATGCAGAGTTCCAAAGAACATCAAGGAGAGGTAAGAAAGCCTTTCTCAGTGACCAATGCAAAGACACAGAGGAAAACAATAGAATGGGAAAGACTAGAGATCTCTTCAGGAAAATTAGAGATACCAAGGGAACATTTCATGCAAAGAAGGGCACAATAAAGGACAGAAATGGTATGGACCTGACAGTAGCAAAAGATATTAAGAAGAGGTGGCAAAAATACATAGAACTATAAAAAATCACAACCCAGAAATCACAATAGTGTGATCACTCACCTAGAGCCAGACATCTGGAATGCAAAGTCAAGTGGGCCTTAGGAAGAATCCCTACAAACAAAGTTAGTGGACGTGATGGAATTCCAGTTGAGATATTTTGTATCCTAAAAGATGATACTGTGAAAATGCTGCACTCAATATGTCAGCAAACTTGGAAAACTCAGCAGCGGCCATAGGACTGGAAAAGGTCGGTTTTCATTCCAATTCCAAAGAAAGGAAATGCCAAAGAATGTTCAAGCTACCGCACAATTGCACTCATCTCACACACTAGCAAAGTAATGCTCAAAATTCTCCAAGCCAGGCTTCAACATTACTTGAACTGTGAACATCCTAATGTTCAAGCTGGATTTAGAAAATGCACAGGAACCAGAGATCAAATTGCCAACATCCACTGGATCATGGAAAAACAAGAGAGTTGCAGAAAAACATCTACTCTACTTTGTTGACTATGCCAAAGCCTTTGAATGTGTGGATCACAAGAAACTGTGCAAAATTCATAAGGAGATGGGAATACCAGACCATGTGACCTGCCTCCTGAGAAATCTGTATGCAGATCAAGAAACAACAGTTGGAACTAGACATGGAACAACAGAATGGTTCCAAATAGGAAAAGGAGTATGTCAAGGCTATATATTATACCCTGCTTATTTAAATTATGCAGAGTATATCATGAGAAACGGTGGGCTGGATGAAGCACAAGCTGGAATCAAGATTGCCGGGAGAAATATCAATAACCTCAGCTATGCAGATAATAGCACATTTATGGCAGAAAGTGAAGAACTAAAAGAGGCTCTTGATGAAGTGAAAGAAGAGAGCTAAAAATTTGGCTTAAAGCTCGAAATTCAGAAAACTAAGATCATGGCATCTGGTCCCATCACTTAATGACAAATAGATGAGGAAACAGTGGAAACAGTAACAGACTTTATTTTGGGGAGCTCCAAAATCATTGCAGATGGTGACTGCAGCCATGAAATTGAAAGACGCTTGCTCCTTGGAAGAAAAGCTATGACCAACCTAGAGAACATATTTAAAAGCAGAGACATTACTTTGCCAACAAAGTCTATCTAGTCAAAGCTATGGTTTTTCCAGTAGTCATGTGTGGATGTGAGAGTCGGATTATAAAGAAAGCTGAGTGCCAAAGAATTGATGCTTTTGTACTAAGGTGTTGGAGAAGACTCTTGAGAGTCCCTTGGACTGCAAGGAGTTCCAACCAGTCCATCCGAAAGGAAATCAGGCCTGAATATTCACTGGAAGGACTGATGCTGAAGCTGAAACTCCAATACTTTGGCCACCTGATGCGAAGAACTGACTCATTGGAAAAGATCCTGATACTGCGAAAGATTGAATGTGGGAGGAGAAGGGGACAACAGAGGATGGGAGGGTTGGATGGCATCACTGACTCAATGGACATGAGCTTCAGTAAACTCTGGGAGTTGGTGATAGATTGGGAGGCCTGGTGTGCTACAGTTCATGGGGTCACAAAGAGTCAGAGTCGACTGAGCGACTGAACTGAACTGAATTGATTTTTGATGCTTTTAAATAAGGAAGAGATAGACCATAATTATGAATATTTCACAAGAAAATAAACTCATCATTATTCACCATAGACTTTCCCACCAAAATATCAATCACATAACAGTGAATTCAGTATTGTATGACAGGAAAAGAGACATTACTTTACCAACAAAGTCTATCCAGTCAAAACTATGGTTTTTCCAGTAGTCATGTATGGTAGACTGCTTCACAGCTTCTCCACTAGATGTTAGTCACTGGTACAAGGTAGAACCCAATTGATTTTATGGAGTTGAACATTGTTTTGTTTTGGGACATGAACCTCTGTACCTCTGTAGAATTCTATACCTCTACCTCTAGGACAATCAAACGAAGAAGCTGAATGCATAGTTTAGAAATCAGGACTTAGGTAAATATTTGAGGTACAAAATAAGTGAAATAAAAGCTATATTTGGGATAATTAGAAAAAAAATGTAACAGTGATCTCAAACTGGTGGTTCTGCAGATGTGTTTTATTTGGTTAATGTAATGTTTAAAAAGTCAACATGTTTAATTTTAGGTATGCTTATATTCTCCAGTTAGGTAGGTTTTCCCACTCATGTGTTGTGCCTTACCATGATTGCCTTCACTAAATTATGTTATCTGCATGTCTACTGAAGTTACTTTTGTTCTTAAGCCTTGCTTAAGATGAAACAACAGGTAGTCTTAGGACTTGTTCTTGTTCAGTCGCTAAGTTGTGCCTGAATCTTTGCAACCCCATGGAAAGCAGCATGCCAGACTTCCCTGTCCTTCACTATCTCTTGGAGTTTGCTCAAGTTCATGTCCATTGAATCAGTAATGCTATCTAAATATTTCATCCTCTGCCACCCTTCTTTTGTCTTCAGTCTTTCCCAGCATCAGGGTCTTTTCCAGTGAGTTGACTCTTACCATCACATGGCCACAGTGTTGGAGTTTCAGCTTCAGCATCAATCCTTTCAATGAATATTCCAGGTTGTTTTCATTTTGGATTGACTGGTTTGATCTCCTCTCAAGTGTTCTCCAGCGCCACAGTTCAAAAGCATCAATTCTTCAGTGCTCAGCCTTCTCTCTGGTCTGACTCTCACATCCATGCATGACTACTGGAAAAACCACAGTTTTGACTATATGACTGTCAGAAAAGTGATATCTTTTCTTTTTTTAAATTTTCTTTTGTTTTATTTTTTTGCTTTATTTTTTTTAACTTTATAATATTGTATTAGTTTTGCCATACATCAACATGAATCCGCCACAGGTATACATGTGTTCCCCATCCCGAACCCTCCTCCCTCCTCCCTCTCCGTACCACCCTTCTGGGTCATCCCAGCGCACCAACCCCAAACATCCAGTATCGTGCATCAAACCTGGACTGGCGACTCGTTTCATGGGGATGATTTGGGAGAATGGCATTGAAACATATATAATATCTTTTCTTTTTAACATGCTGTCTAGGTTTGTCTTGACTTCCCTTCCAAAGAGCAAGGATCTTTCAATTTCAAAGCTGCAGTCACAGTATGCAGTGATTTTGGAGCCCAAGAAAATAAAATTTGTCACTGCTTCCTCTTTCTCCCCTTCTATTTGCCATGAAGCATTGGGAAATCCAAATTATATGCATTTGATTTGTGAACATAACATACTTGAGAACAAATCCTATCAAAATATCATATATATATGTGTGTATTTTATATATATATATACATATATACATATAGGTTGTTTAATTTCACATTAAAATTGACACTTTAATAAATACATTATATTTCTAAGGCTGCTGTAACAAAGTACCACAAACTAAGTGGCTTAAACAACAGAAAATGTTTGCCTCACAATTCTGGAGGCTGGAAATCTTAGACCAGGGTATTTATTGGCAGTTTTGGTGTCTTCTGAGGGCTGTAATAGGGAATCTGTTCCATCCTAGCTTCAGGTGGTTTGCTGGCAATCTTTGATGTTCCTTGGTGTACAGTAGTACAGCTTGATCTCTTCCTTCATCCTCACATGGCTTTTTTTTTTCCCTATGTGTGCTTCTGGGTCCAAATTTCCCCTCCTATAAGATTACCAGTATTATTGCCTTAGGGCCCACTGACCTCATCCTAAGAAATTACATTTTGAAAGGTCTTATTTCCAAAAAATATCACATTATGAGTTACTGATGGTTAGGCCATCAACTTATGAATGTGAAGGTCACACAATTCTTAACTATTGAATTCTAACCATAAGAATGAATTACAATAATAATGTCGTAGGAATGTCAATTTGCTTTAAACATTTCTAAGTGCTTCCTCTATTTTCTATACTTATTTCATGCCTAATCTGTGGTTAAGAATATGTAGATTGGTTCCAGGGCACAAAAGACACTGAGTATAGCACTGCTTACAAAAATAGGAAAAATATTTAAAACTCCAGAAGGATAGAAAGAATAAGTTACAATAAATATATCAGAAAGATATTTGCTTTGATATATTCAGAATACTTATTCTTTTATGAGTATCTTTTCTAGCTGTTGTCTCTAATTTCTGTTAGAAGCAATCATAGTAGCTTGGTGTTCTGTGATTCTTTCCTGTTTTTGAAATCCTGCCTACAGATTTTTACTTTCCCTGCTCAACTAGCCTTAGAGAAATCTTTGCTACATTAGCTTCTGACAAATCACTATTCACTGGAGATGGAAGCCACATTTCTGTTTCTTTGCTTAGCTTCTTCTAATGTAGCTTCATGCCTCTGAATGAGGAGCTGTTAATGGAGATTATTCTGAATTTGGGTCATTTTTCAGAGGTACTTTTTCAAAACTGGTAATATGAGTCACCCTGAAATGCCTTTCAGTCTGGTATAATTTCACTCTAGCAAAAATGTGTTTAAGTGTATGATGTATGCATAGTACTCTATTTTCCTGTTTACCTGTTTTCCTATTAATGACCCCTCTCAATCCAGAATTTTCTCTCCTATGAGGATAACAGAAAAAAAAAAAAAAGATTATAAAAGCACGTAATTTTTCCTTTAACTCAATCTGTCATGACTCAATTCTTCTTTAAAAGCATCTTTATACATAAAGTAATCAATTTTGTGTTTCAGACAAATATATATCTTTCATATAGTTATGGTGATTCAAAATTATTACTTTAAATCTTAAAAGGGCTATTGCAGAAATTATTAAAAATATTTTAGTGCTAAGGAGTAAAGTGTCCTACATAACATTGTAATATTCCAGTATCAAAAATGTAAAGTGACCTATCAGATCCATATTGAAATTTTAAAAAATTAACTAAAAAATAATTACTTGAATTACATCATAAAGTTGTATGAATAGTTGTAATGAGTACTTTCATTATATAAATGGTACAAATACCATTTTATAGGGAAATCTCATGAATATTTTTAAATAGTTACTATGCTAAGTCACTTCAGCCATGTCCGACTCTGTGCAACCCCGTAGACGGCAGCCCACCAGGCTCCCCCGTCCCTGGGATTCTCCAGGCAAGAACACTGGAGTGGGTTGCCATTTCCTTCTCCAAAATAGTTACTATATCATCCATTAATATAGCTTGCCAATATAGCTTGCCATATCAACCAATGGGACCATAAAAGAATAAACTGCTATTTTTTGTTAAAAAAACAAACTTAGTAGTGGTAGATAAATTATAAAAGAATACAAGAGCAGGTATTTTTCATAGTATGTCCAACTGTGCTGTCCCTTTGGCACTTTTGTTTGCAGTTTTGAAAATAACTATTGAATAATGTGATAACGTGATAAAAATAATGCAACCATATACTGTTCATAAATACGTTAAGAAAAAAATTAAAGCAAGTAAAATGCTTTTAATATATTGTAGACTCTGCTAAGAATATGAAATTTGGGACCAGATTGCCTATGTTCAAATCCTGACTTCCAATGATTTGCTTGTTGACTTGGTCAAATTATTTAATGTCTCTCTGTGACTTTAAGTCCTATTGTTTCAACTGTTGATTTTAAAAGAATGTAATTCACAATATAAATTATATCTTTACTTCATCAGTTATCTTCAGTGTATATAAAGTGCCACACAGATAAAAGTCAACTGCTTTTTAAGTCAGGTGGCCTGAAGGTATTAGCATAGAAAAGTGTATCTGTGAACTGAGCACCTACAGATAAGTGATAGAACATCCATTGTTTTGGCTCCCCAGTAATCTTTCTCTTTCTCTCTCTTCTACCCATACATTAGACAGTAATGACAACAGCACCTTCTTCATTACATGATGCAACCATCTTTCATGCAACTGAAGATATCCGACCATCTCCCAACATGAATGTTTTAAAATATAATGTATTAATGGAAAATGTGAAGTATAGTAAGGTCAAAAGATTGGGAAATGGTTGCCATTGAAAAGATCGTTTGTTGCAGTTCCCAAGATAAAAGAGAATAGCAAGCCATGGCCTGGGAAAAAGCCAGGCCATGCTGAGTTGGTCACTAAGCATATGGTAAGGGGGAAACTATGGACAAGAACTTTGTTTTCCTCAGGAAGTAATGGACAAGGATAAATAGGCTTAGAATTGGCTTTCAGGCTTTGATACATAGATGCTGTCCCTAATTGTCTGGTACCTGGTTCTGAGGTGATTAGGGCAGGTTTATAGTAACCAAGAATGTGAAAGCCCAATAAGAAAAGTGATTGGGAGTATGGATTCTGGATGGGTTGGTTAGTATTTGAAAAATCCCCCTGGAAGAGGACGCCTTTCCAAGAAGAGGCGTGACATGGAAGAGTCAGGAAATCAAACCATGGTGATGCATATCAAGTTGTCTAAAACCAGGCCTACTTGACACAGGCTTATAGGGCAAATATTAAAGCATCAAGCTTATCAGATCAGATCAGTCGCTCAGTCGTGTCCAACTCTTTGCGACCCCATGAATCGCAGCACGCCAGGCCTCCCTTCCATCACCAACTCCTGGAGTTCACTCAGACTCAGGTCCATCAAGTCAGTGATGCCATCCAGACATCTCATCCTCTGTCGTACCCTTCTCCTCCTGCCCCAATCCCTCCCAGCATCAGAGTCTTTTCCAATGAGTCAACTCTTCACATGAGGTGGCCAAAGTAATGGAGTTTCAGCTTCAGCATGATTCCTTCCAAAGAAATCCCAGGACTGATCTCCTTCAGAATGGACTGGTTGGATCTCCTTGCAGTCGAAGGGACTCTCAAGTCTTCTCCAACACCACAGTTTCAAAGCATCAATTCTTCGGTGCTCAGCCTTCTTTACAGTCCAACTCTCACATTCATACATGACCACTGGAAAAACCATAGCCTTGACTAGATGAACCTTTGTTGGCAAAGTAATGTCTCTGCTTTTGAATATGCTATCTAGTTGGTCATAACTTTGCTTCCAAGGAGTAAGCGTCTTTTAATTTCATGGCTGCATTCACCATCTGTAGTGATTTTGGAGCCCAGAAAAATAAAGTCTGAGTTTAGCTGACTGTTTCCCCGTCTATTTCCCATGAAGTGGTGGGACCGGATGCCATGATCTTTGTTTTCTGAATGTTGAGCTTTAAGCCAACTTTTTCACTCTCCACTTTCACTTTCATCAAGAGGCTTTTTAGTTCCTCTTCACTTTCTGCCATAAGGGTGGTGTCATCTGCATATCTGAGGTTATTGATATTTCTCCTGGCAATCTTGATTCCAGCTTGTGTTTCTTTCAGTCCAGCGTTTCTCATGATGTACTCTGCACATAAGTTAAATAAGCAGGGTGACAATATACAGCCTTGATGTACTCGTTTTCCTATTTGGAACCAGTCTGTTGTTCCATGTCCAGTTCTAACTGTTGCTTCCTGACCTGCATACAAATTTCTCAAGAGGCAGATCAGGTGTTCTGGTATTCCCATCTCTTTCAGAATTTCCCACAGTTTATTGTGATCCACACAGTCAAAGGCTTTGGCATAGTCAATAAAGCAGAAATACATGTTTTTCTGGAACTCTCTTGCTTTTTCTATGATCCAGTGGATGTTGGCAATTTGATCTCTGGTTCCTCTGCCTTTTCTAAAACCAGCTTGAACATCTGGAAGTTCACGGTTCACATATTGCTGAAGCCTGGCTTGGAGAATTTTGAGCATTACTTTAGTAGCGTGTGAAATGAGTGCAATTGTGCGGTAGTTTGAGCATTCTTTGGCATTGCCTTTCTTTGGGATTGGAATGAAAACTGACCTTTTCCAGTCCTGTGGCCACTGCTGAGTTTTCCAAATGTGCTGGCATATTGAATGCAGCACTTTCACAGCATCATCTTTCAGGATTTGGAATAGCTCAACTGGAATTCCATCACCTCCACTAGCTTTGTTCATAGTGATGCTTTCTAAGGCCCACTTGACTTCACATTCCAGGATGTCTGGTTCTAGGTCAGTGATCACACCATCGTGATTATCTGGGTCATGAAGATCTTTTTGCACAGTTCTTCTGTGTATTCTTGCCATCTCTTCTTAATATCTTCTGCTTCTTTTAGGTCCATACCACTTCTGTCCTTTATCGAGCTCATCTTTGCATGAAATGTTCCTTTGGTATCTCTGATTTTCTTGAAGAGATCCCTAGTCTTTCCCATTCTGTTGTTTTCCTCTATTTCTTTTCATTGATCAAGCTATAGAAGCTAGAAATCCTGTGTACATTGGGTCACAAGATAATCATAATTCTTAACTGTTGTAGTCACACTCACATCTGGATATTCTATAGCCTTAAACTAAGTTGCAAAAAAAAAAAAAAAAAAAGTCACTTCTCCTTATATAACATATTAGGACAATATAGATGTAAAAAGGAATAATGTTCCAGGACAAGTGAATATAAGAGACTGGTTCCAAATATTTCTGCTGTCTTTCTCACCTATTTTATGTCACTTTTCCTTCAACTTGCATTTTTTTGGTCAGAGGTCTTTAGTTAATTGTGTTACACAAACCCACATTCCCAAAGGCCTGAGTTTCAGTAGTATTGCCATTATGGAGTTGAAGATTTTTCACTAACTTTTATGTCTAGATCTGGATGTAGTAAGAGGCACATCCAGTGATTTTGAATTCTAACCATAATTCCAGCTGCCCCATGGTTATTTATTTATTGATATGCCAAAATGATAAGTAATTTAGAATACATATAAAATATGACATTGAGCTAGATGCTAAATATGAAGATTTGCCAAGAATAAACTAGTTCCTCAGAATGGGGTTGGCTATAAATATATAAAAACCTTCTGATTAATGGAAAGGGTAGAGTGATCACAACAACAAGAACAAGGAAAGAACAACAAAGACAATTGGGAAAGAACTGTAATTGAAATATTGTAACACTCAGAATGCACTGAAACTGTGCTCATGCTTAGAGGGTAGCAAGTGAATGTGGCCTTTTGGCTTTGAGATGGTCATGGTGTTCCAGCTTTACTCATAATTGATCATGCTGACTCCAGAGTGGAAAATAGATCAGAAGAGAAACAGTCTGAAAGCACAACACATGTACTCTTATTTATGAAGATCTTCAATATAATTTTCTTGTCTTCAATAAGATCTTCACTCACATTTATACATTCTAGCATGTAGTTTTCGATAAGTATCTTATCAAGCAATGGGGGTATATAGCTACTCATAGAAATGAAAGGATCTGATTGAGTATCATAGTTTATAGGTTCTAACGTCCAGTATTAGTATCTTTTTTTTTTTTTTTTTGATATCTGATCTTATTTATTTGTTACTCTTAGAACATCTCAGTTTTGACTGGACTCAGAAGTAGAAGCTCTCTTCTACAAGAGAGGACAGCCTCTGTCTCTTGGCAATCTGTTCCTGCCATTTTTCTTTGGCCTCTTTCATTCTCTTGGCCAAAAGTTTAGCATATTCTGCAGCCTCTTCTTTGTTTTTCTTAGTACGCTGTTTCTTCAGAGCAATACGCCGGCGTTTGTGCTGCAGAACTCGTGGAGTCACGAGATGCTGAATCTTGGGTGCTTTAGTCCTAGGTTTCTTACTGTCTTTGTTTAGGGGCTTTCGTACAACATATTGGCAGATATCATCTTCTTTAGAGAGACTGAAAAATTTGCGGATTCTCCTAGCTCTTTTTGGACCCAGGCGATGAGGCACTGAAGTATCAGTGAGTCCAGAAATATCCTTCTCCCCTTTTTTCACGATGACCGAATTGAGAACACTCAGATTGGCATCCACAATGCAACCCCATACAGATTTTTATGCTTTCTCTCTCCAGTCCTCCTTGGTCTGTAACAGGAATGTCCCTTACTCAATAGCAGGTGAACTTGGCCATGGGTCAAGACGCCCTGCTTCATGGGGAAACCCTGCTTATTGTTCCCGCCACTGATTCGGGCCACATAACCCTTCCATTCTTCACCCAGAGCATCAGCAACAACTTCTGTGGCCATATGCTTCTCGCAGAAGGTACGAAGTTTTCGTTCATTGTCCACTTCAATGAGCTTCTGGCAGCCAGTTGCTGGGAAAGAGATGTTCAGCTTCATTCTGAAGTGGTTGACAGCCTCCGAGGTGCCACAAAAAAGAGCCACTATTAGTATCTTTGAAGGTTTGGAAGGCAAGAAAAGGAACAAAGACCCCCAACAGTAAGAAGTAACAGTATACAATTTTCTCAAGCCACTCATAGTTGCAAATCACTTGATGTAACAAAGTTCTTTTTCTAGTATATGAGTGTGTACAGATTTTGTAAGCTGTATGTATAGATTCTGTATGATCTCTGGAGCAGGAAATGGCAACCTGCTCCAGTATTGTTGCCTGAAAATTCCATGAACAGAGGAGCCTGGCGGGCTACAATCCATGGGGTCACAGTCAACCACAACTGATCACCCATGTCTCTATTTAATAATATATGCTTCTGGTGTTTAGTCGCTCAGTCGTGTCTGACTCTTTGCGACACTGTGGACTGTTTCCTGCCAACTCCTCTGTCCATGGGATATTCCAGGCAAGAATAATGGAGTGGGTTGCCATTTCCTTCTCTAATAATACTATGTAATTAGTAGTAAAAGCTACCATGCATTGAAATGATATGGGATTAGCTATGTTTATTACATTACTTAATTTTCAAAGCAAGTTAATATTTCAGATGCTTTTCCAAAAGAGAAATGTGCGAAGTTTCTGAGACTGGAAGATCTAGAGAAGAACATTAGCTATTTTAAAATTATGTTTGGATCCTATGTTAATCTCAGTGCCTGTGAATTAGTGAAAAACATTTTTCTCCCTCGTTGCCATGTTAGTGCTTTCTGAATTCTAACCCCAAGTGCCTCAGACAACAAGACAACTCACTTTTTCTACCATTACTGTTTTATGATATATATGGTGGCCAAAGGCAGGGCCGGCATTGTGAAACTGACACTAGTTATACAATGCTATGTCTCATCCTGACTTCAGAGTCTTGAGTTTGTTCCATTATAAACCTCTGAGATCAGGAAAAAGTTCCTCCTCAATATTTTGCTAGAAATCCAGGGATCCCCTGGGGTTTTACATATGTCTTAAGAAGTAGAGGGAAGGCAAAATCTATAGTTGTCACGTGATTACTGAGCAAGATTCTGTTGAACTGGTGGGCATCCCTTATTGCTGCTGGTCAGTCAGAGTTGTGACTTTGGTAGCAAAAGGGATGGAATTTCACTTTGAGGTATGTGGCATGATAAACTGGCTGATAGCTGAACTAAAGAATTGAAGGATGAAAGCTCATAGTCAGGTAAAGACCTCTACCTAATGTAACTCCTCAAAATATTTAGTTATTCAGAGTGGTACCTCTCTTGGTCTACTTAACCACTACTTTATAGGAATCCCCACACCACATACCCTTTGCCACTCTTCTAGACTCAAGTCTTCACATTGTAGAGCCCAATTCATAAGCTGCCATGGATACTTTTCCTCTCATTTGGCCACTTATTCTTTATCCATCTATATCTATAAAGACCTTCTATTTTTCCACTATAGATTTTTAGGCAATATAATAAAAGTTGATTAAAAATTGACAAGTCAACCAACAAACAAACATTTAAATTTTTTTTTCAAACATAAGGAATAGTCGTTTTCAGATACATTCTGCAGGTAAGGCAGGTATATAGCAGTGCTGCTATGAAAATTTGAATCATTCCATAGCAGCAAGAAAAAATTTAAAAAATAAAAATACTGATTTTCACATTAGAATATATAATGTCCTGCAATAAATGCCTAGAATTCACTGATTCAGTCCTTCTAAGCTCTACATCTCCACATTTGGCTCTCAAATTATTCTCAGGAAAAAAATAGAGGTAAAATCAAGGAAAGGAGAGAGAAGGAAGAGAGACATAGCAGGAGTCTGTGACCTCAGCAAAATGTAATACATTACATTATGTATGGGCACAGTTGAGCTAATTCCAACAGATTTTAGGTCTTCTCATCCCTGCAAAGAACACTAGCCTATACTTAGCAGGTACATAAATGCTACAATAAAACATTTATGACCAAGTCCAGCTTAATCTCTAATCATGTATATTTATTTCAAATGTATTTCAATATGGGGTTTCTCTGGTAGCTCAGATGGTAAAGAATCCATCTGCATTGAAGGAGATCTGGGTTTGATCCCTGGGTAGGAAGATCCCCTGGAAAAGGGATTGGCTACCCACACCAATATTCTTGCCTGGAAAATTCCATGAACAGGAGCCTGGCAGGCTACAGTCCATAAAATCCCATGAAGAAAAGCTTGGTACCTTGAAGATGGTTAATAAATGAAATATGCGTATAACATAAAATTAGAAAGGAATAGTTTTGTTTTTCTTTAAACTTACACAGAGGTCTGATGTAGCCAGTCCAACATCAGACTAACAGCTGACTGAAATAATGAGTCTAAAATACTTATTTTGGAGCCTAGCGTAATAGAAGGATTTAAAATTTAACAAAGCAGGCATGTTTTTATTATGGAAAATAGACTCCAAAAATACCAAGAAAATCTCTGGAGAAAAAATTTATAGAATGCCTGTTTTAGGGGGCCAGAGAAACGAATCGCCAGTCCAGGTTCAATGCACCATACTGGATGCTTGGGGCTGGCTCACTGGGATGACCCAGAGGGATGGTACGGGGAGGGAGGAGAGAGAAGGGTATCTCATCCTCTGTCATCCCCTTCTCCTCCTGCCCTCAATCTTTCCCAGCATCAGAGTCTTTTCCAGTGAGTCAGCTCTTCGCATCACATGGCCAAAGTATTGGAGTTTCAGCTTCAACATCAGTCCTTCCAATGAAGACCCAGGACTGATCTCCTTTAGGATGGACTGGCTGGATCTCCTTGCAGTCCAAGGGACTCTCAAGAGTCTTCTCCAAACCACAGTTCAAAAGCATCAATTCTTCCACACTCAGCTTTCTTTATAGTCCAACTCTCGCATCCATACATGTCCACTGGAAAAACCATAGCCTTGACTAGATGGACCTTTGTTGGCAAAGTAATGTCTCTGCTTTTTAATATGCTGTCTAGGTTGGTCATAACTTTCCTTCCAAGAAGTAAGTGTCTTTTAATTTCATGGCTGCAGTCATCATCTGCAGTGATTTTGGAGCCCCCCAAAATAAAGTCTGACACTGTTTCCACTGTTTCCCAATCTATTTGCCATGAGGTGATGGGACCGGATGCCATGATCTTAGTTTTCTGAATGTTGAGCTTTAAGCCAACTTTTTCACTCTCCTCTATCACTTTCATCAAGAGGCTCTTTAGTTCTTCTTCACTTTCTGCCATAAGGGTGGTGTCATCTGCATGTTTTAGCACAAGTTTAATAGGATTATTGTCCTCTAACTTTCTCGTTTTACTATAATGTCATTCTCCTAGGAGTTTGGGACATAATTTAGACATAGAGACTTCAAGTTCTCAGAATATCTCTCCATCCTTAAGTGATATTTTCTCCAAAATTGTCTTCCATACATTCATTTAGCAAAACTCTAATTATCCTTTGAAACACAATTCAATATTATCCTTTACAATGGTATCCTATCATTTGCTGGTCAATTGTTTATTATGGCACTTATCACACTGTTAAAATTACTAGTTTACATGTATATCTCCTTTGGAAAGTTCTGGTTCTGAGTAAGTCAGATACTACATTTCATTGATCACAATTTCCCCAGATATTGTATTGAATCTCACTCCATACTGGGCACATAGTTGACATAAAATACAAATTTAAAGAATAAATGAAAACTTTATTTCACTGTAGCATAGAAACAGGTTCTGATATGAGTAGATTCATTTTATAGATGATGCTAAAGATAGAGAAATATAAAATAAAGATGAAAAGGTAATGAATACAACTATCATATTGATAGAGATCATAGATCTGCCTACATTTAAGTACATATTCCATGATATCCAGAGAACAGGGAGAGGGAAGAGATGGAAAACTATTACAAGTAATATAAGTGACAAAAATACCAGAAATTACTTCAGTGGTTCCAACCTTCAGCCCGTTTCCTCATCCCCATCCCCGAGAATAAAGGACTAAAGTAAATTATGAATGCCAAATTGTGGGAGGAACCACTACTTAACCAACAACACAGGTAATGGGTGGTCTTTGTGACTACCTTTTAGCTGTGTTTTATCTCTGATACTGAAGATGAACTTGTTCATGTATTTGACTGTGTCCTGCTTTGAGTGTCTATATTTGGACCATGATTCCCAAGACAACAAGGTCTGGGGGGTGAAGTATTGATACTTGCTACAACATGAATTATTTGAATTATTCCACAAAACATTATGCTAATTTAAAGAAGCCAGTCACAGAAAGTCGAATATGGTATGCAGACTGAAAGTAGATAAATGGTTGCTGGAGGAAGAGAGTGATGAAAGATGTTTAAAATTAGAAGTGATGATTGCATAACTGTGAATGCATTTTCTTTAAAGAAACACTGAATTCCCAAAAAAATAAGGTTTGGGGGATGAAGTATTGCTACCTGCTACACTTTAAAAGAATTAACTCTGTGATATATGAATTACATGTCAATTAAGCTGTTATAAAAATTGAGGGAAAGAAGTTTGGTGGATGATTAGACAATTGAAAACACTAGTTAAAATCAGAATTTGCAACAGGGGAGAAATAATGATATGTAGCATTCAAAGTTCTATATACCTTCTCACTAGTTTATGGAGCCTTCAACATTTCAAAGAATAATACATCAAAAGCCCTATGATTCCAATACTATAATATGTAAAAAAAAAAAAATAGCAAATTGTTTTAATCATTTCAAGAGTTTTAATATATAAAAGAAATAAGATATTTGACATTAATGTAAATGCCTTTTCAACCAAGAGCTGGGTCTGTATTTTTACTTTGTTGGAAACCAGAATTTTAAGAATTATTTTTAAGTAATATGCTTAAGTTATTTGATTCTCATCTATATACTTCTGATGATTTATTGGGCTATAAAAAGCACAAATAAGCCACCAATTATTAAAATTAATATCTCAAACTGCCAGTTAAGGTGCATGCATTGTGAAGGATAAAAATAATGCTCATTTAAAAAATGTAAAGATTAATAAAAACATTGCTATCAATCTATATTAGGAAAGGAAATGACAGCCCTTAAAGAAAACTATTTCTGTTACTGTGAGAATTTTGGAAAAATATTTAAATGCTTTAGTATAGTAATAAGAATAAGGAGAAACTTGACAATACCATTGGGAAAGAGACAAATACTTGACTTTTATTTTCTTTTCTTTCAGTTCTCTTAAAGAATTCATTTGGAATAAAAAAGGAAATCCTGTAGGATAAAATACAGAAGAATTAGTTAACTGAATTATATAAACCAAAATAAATTTTATTTTTATAGAGCAATAATATTGAAACACAGGAGCAAGAACTGTAGCAGTATCCTAAAACTCAGGTTAATTTTAATTTTGAGCTTCTATCTTTCCTGCCTGCTGAGAAACATAATTTTAGTCATTTGTAATATCTCTTAGTCTCTTCAAAGATGAGAATCAATCAAAACATTGGCATTTTAGTAGTCCAGAATAAGCCATCTCATATTAACCATGTGAATATCCATGTAAAAGCTATATTTTATAAAGTTCAAGGTAATAACTATTTTGAACACCTACTCTATTGTATAGCTCCAGTGTCTCAGGGTTCCACAGGCAGGCTGGTGTCAAAGTTCAGAGAAATGTCTGAGAGAGCTGAGACATGGGCAAAGACCATTTATCTATAGAAAATATCATTTGAAACACCCCACAGTCAACATGAATGTTCAGATCCAACACCTATCTAAGGCCTCAGTTTCAAGATGCCACAGGGAAAACTTCACAAGACCATTTGTGGTTTTGTCTAGTGTTAAAACATACATCATTTCTCTTTGAACTCTTTCAATTCATTGGCATTGTGAAATTCCATCTTATTCAGTTAACCATACGGTATTGTTGAATTCACTTAGCACTTCCGGAAAGCATGGTTCAGTTTTTCTTTCTTTTTTAACCCAAGTTCTCATGGCTTCCTTACCATCTGCAAATCCAAATTGGGGAATCTTCTAATCCAGGATTGAACCTACACTTGCTATGTCTTCTCATGGAGACAGAGAGATAATAGATAGATATAAATTGATTGATAGATGTAGATACAGATGTAGAAACAGATATTTTTCCTATTCAAGTACTTCTTCCTAGACACAAGTTTTGGCTTTTAGAGGAAAAAAAGGCAGGAAGAATCACAAGCTGTTTTTGCTCTTGTCACTTAAATTCATGAATTTGGAAAAGAAAAATGCTAATATACTATAATGTAGTATGACATGATGTGAAAGAAAGTGAAGTCGCTCAGTCGTGTCCGACTCTGCAACCCTATGGACTGTAGCCTACCAGGTTTCTCAGTCCATGATGTAGATATAAATAAATAATAAATTACTGTCTCAAAATATTGTCCACACTAGGCGAATTTATCTGAATAAAAACACTTTAGGCATGTATTAGGCTGTTCTCAATTTTTATAAATAATGAGCTTCCAAGAATATTTAAAAAGTGAATGCATAAGCAAAAAAATTATGTTTAATGAAAGATTTGTTTCTAATAAACAAAGCTTATTCTAATATCCATAATCAGCTTTTAAAATTCAAAGTTTTTGAATACATGTGTAATGTCGTATAGAATATTAAAATAAGTATTAAATAAAGTACTTTTAAAAACACAAAGTTTTATTATTTGAGTTAACTTGAAATTTACTAGGTTGAAAAATCCTAGTTCAATATTAAAGGAAAGCTTAACTTGGTGATTTTTGTAAAGGATTAATCAGAGAAGAAGAAAATATTCACATGGAGATTGTGTTGATTTTGATGAGTACTTAACATATTTTCTTAAATAAATTGTCAAGAAAATTTAAAGGCTAGATTTATTTTCTGTGAAAATAGTCTATTTGGTTTCAGCTCAGAGATGTAGAGAACTGAAAGAGGATTATCCTCTTCATTACATCATTGATAAGCCTGGACAAAGGGTACAATAATTCTTTTTCTTAAACCTCAGTTCAGTTCAGTTCAGTCACTCAGTTATGTTCTACTCTTTGCGACCCCATGAATTGCAGCACGCCAGGCCTCCCTATCCATCATCAACTCCGGAGTTCACTCAGACTCAGGTCCATCGAGTCAGTGATGCCATCCATCCATCTCATCCTCTGTCGTCCCCTTCTCCTTCTGCCCCCAATCCCTCCCAGCATCAGAGTCTTTTCCAATGAGTCAACTCTTCACATGAGGTCGCCAAAGTACTGGAGTTTCAGCTTTAGCATCATTCCTTCCAAAGAAATCCCAGGGCTGATCTCCTTCAGAATGGACTGGTTGGATCTCCTTGCAGTCCAAGGGACTCTCAAGAGTCTTCTCCAACACCACAATTCAAAAGCATCAATTCTTCGGTGCTCAGGCTTCTTCACATCCAACTCTCACATCCGTACATGACCACTGGAAAAACCATAGCCTTGACTGGACAGACCTTTGTTGGCAAAGTAATGTCTCTGCTTTTGAATATGCTATCTAGTTTGGTCATAACTTTGCTTCCAAGGAGTAAAGCGTCTTTTAATTTCATGGCTGCAGTCACCATCTGCAGTGATTTTGGAGCCCCCAAAATAAGGTCTGACACTGTTTCCACTGTTTCCCCATCTATTTCCCATGAAGTGATGGGACCAGATGCCATGATCTTTGTCTTCTGAAAGTTGAGCGTTAAGCCAACTTTTTCACTCTCCTCTTTCACTTTCATCAAGAGGCTTTATAGTTCCTCTTCACTTTCTGCCATAAGGGTGGTGTCATCTGCATATCTGAGGTAATTGATATTTCTCCCGGCAATCTTGATTCCAGCTTCTGCTTCTTCCAGCCCAGTGTTTCTCATGATGTACTCTGCACATAAGTTAAATAAGCAGGGTGACAATATATGGCCTTGACGTACTCGTTTTCCTATTTGGAACCAGTCTGTTGTTCCATGTCCAGTTCTAACTGTTGCTTCCTGACCTGCATATAGGTTTCTCAAGAGGCAGGTCAGGTGGTCTGGTATTCCCATCTCTTTCAGAATTTCCCACAGTTTATTGTGATCCACACAGTCAAAGGCTTTGGCATAGTCAATAAAGCAGAAATAGATGTTTTTCTGGAACTCTCTTGCTTTTTCCATGATCCAGCGGATGTTGGCAATTTGATCTCTGGTTCCTCTGCCTTTTCTAAAACCAGCTTGAATATCTGGAAGTTCACAGTTCACATATTGCTGAAGCCTGGCTTGGAGGATTTTGAGCATTACTTTACTAGCGTGTGAGACAAGTGCAATTGTGCGGTAGTTTGAGCATTCTTTGGCATTGCCTTTATTTGGGATTGGAATGAAAACTGACCTTTTCCAGTCCTGTGGCCACTGCTGAGTTTTCCAAATGTGCTGGCATATTGAGTGCAGCACTTTCACAGCATCATCTTTCAGGATTTGGAATGGCTCAACTGGAATTCCATCACCTCCACTAGCTTTGTTCATAGTGATGCTTTCTTTTTTTTTTTTAATTTTTTTAAAATTTTATTTTATTTTTAAACTTTACATAATTGTATTCATTTTGCCAAATATCAAAATGAATCCATCACAGGTATACATGTGCTCCCCATCCTGAACCCTCCTCCCTCCTCCCTCCCCATGCCATCCCTCTGGGTCGTCCCAGTGCACTAGCCCCAAGCATCCAGTATCGTGCATTGAACCTGGACTGGCATCTCGTTTCATACATGATATTTTACATGTTTCAATGCTATTCTCCCAAATCTTCCCACCCTCTCCCACAGAGTCCATAAGACTGTTCCATACATCAGTGTCTCTTTTGCTGTCTCGTACACAGGGTTATTGTTATCATCTTTCTAAATTCCATATATATGCGTTAGTATACTGTATTGGTGTTTTTCCTTCTGGCTTACTTCACTCTGTATAATAGGCTCCAGTTTAAGGCCCACTTGACTTCACATTCCAGGATGTCTGGCTTAGGTGAGTGATCACACCATCATGATTATCTGGGTCGTGAAGATCTTTTTTGTACAGTTCTTCTGTGTATTCTTGCCACCTCTTAATATCTTTTGTTTCTGTTAGGTCCATACCATTTCTGTCCTTTATCGAACCCATCTTTGCATGAATTGTTCCCTTGGTATCTCTAAATTTCTTGAAGAGATCTCTAGTCTTTCCCATTCTGTTTGCATTGATTGCTGAAGAAGGCTTTCTTATCTCTTCTTGCTATTCTTTGGAACTCTGCATTCAGATGCTTATATCTTTCCTCTTCTCCTTTGCTTTTCACTTCTCTTCCTTTCACAGCTATTTGTAATGCCTCCCCAGACAGCCATTTTGCTTTTTTGCATTTCTAGCACAGAACTAAAATTTCAGGGCAATTAAGTACCCTGAAACCTTGTGAAAGAGAGCCACTGGCAGCAAGAAACAGAACTGTCTCATTTGCTTACTTGGAATGGATAAGAAATACAAGTTAAAATTTTAAACAAATTGCTAAAGACCAAGTGTGGGCTAGACCAGTATGTAAAGGAAGCCCACTGGGGCTGAAGACCTGAAGGAGTCACAACCTTTTGCACAACCTCCTTGAACTCATATGGGAGATCACAATAAAAAAATCTGACAGAATCCAAGAGAGTTCTTTTCCTGGTACTGGTTGGGGCTATAGAACAGCATTAACTCTTGAAACCTAACCCAGATCCCACCTCCACTATTTCCCAATCAGACTAAGTAATTTCATCTGCAGAGAGAAAGCAAAAAAATCTGCTGCCTTAAGGCAGTTTTGGAAACTCACTACAGTGGATTGAAGGGAAGGTATTATACCAGTTCTAAGAAATAGCTTCCAGAAATAGAAGGGAATTAAAGAATCTCAACTTCTCTAAAATGCCAATTTTTTTTAATACCCAAACCAGACAGAACCATTAAAATAAAAGGTAACTACAGACAAATTTACCTTATGAAAATAGATGTAAAAATCCTCACCAAAATTTTAACATATTAAATTCAATACCATGTATAAGGGATAAAACATTACCACCAAGGATGATTCATCCCAGGAATGCAAAACAGGCTCATCATTTAAAAAATCAATGTAATTCTCCATATTAATAATTAAAGATGAATGCCATTCAGTTAATGAAAAAAAAATTTGAAAAAAATTCCACACTCATTTATGACAATTATACTTAGCAAACAATAAAGAGAATGACTTTACCATAATAAAGGATATACTTTTTCCCTAAGTTCAGGAAGAAGACAAGATGTTCACTGTTACCACTGCTATTCAACATCATACTAGAAGTTCAAGCCAGTGCAGTGAGAAAAAGAAAAAAATATAGATTGTAAAGAAAATTTAAATCTATTCACAGATCTTTTTTTAATATAAATAATTCCAAATTATCTACAAAGGCTAATGCATTTAAACATGTTAACCTAGGATATGAGATCAAGATACAAATCAATAGTATAGCCATAATCCTATATAGACAGGAATAGCACATTGTGATGTCCATACTGTCCAGTACCTGCTATGGCTCTTCTATTTTAAGGTATTAACTTCTTGAGTGTTTATTTTCCCATAGGAGTTTCACTACTACTATTTGTTGTTCTAGAAAACTCCTAACTTTGGTTGTTGACATTTGTATCGGGGTTAAATTATAGATGTGTGTGCTAAGTTGCTTCAGTCATGTCCGACTCTTTGCCAATGAACTGTAGCCTGCCAGGCTCCTCTGTCAATGGGATTCTCCAGACAAGAACATTGGAGTGGATTTCTGGGCCCTTCTCTAGGGTAAATTATGTATAAAAATACATTAATCCGTGAAGTAAGAGATTTTTGCCTTGAGACTGTGTTGATTTTGATAGATTCATATATTTTCTTAAGTAAACTGTACTTTTGTATTTAGGTTGTTTCTGGGATCAATGGATATGATATATCTGTACCAGAGATGATTAGATATATTAGAGAAATAAATTAATCAGATTCATCTTTATATCTTTAAGATGTTCAGTAAACTTATCAATGCACATAGGGTGACTTTCCATTAGTTTGAATATACTCATAAGACTTTCAGTAATATTTTTCTTACAGATTTTGCATATTAAAAAATATTGGAATATAGTTGCTTTACAATGTTGTGTTAGTTTCTGCTGCACAGCAAAGTGAGTCAGCTATATTCATACATATATCCCCTCTTTTTTGGCTTTTCTTTCCATTTAGGTCACACAGAGCATTGGGTAGAGTTCCCTGTGCTATACAGTAGGTTCTCATTAGTTATCTATTTTATACATAGTAGTGTATGCATGGGGCTTCCCTAGTGGCTCAGCAGTAAAGAATCCACCTGCAGTGCAGGACACTCAAGAGATGGGAGTTCAGTCCCTGGGTAAGGAAGATCCCCTGGAGGAGGGCATGGCAACCCATTCCAGTATTCTTGCCTGGAAAACCCACAGACAGAGGAGCCTGGCAAGCTACAGTCCATGGGGTAGCAGAGAGTCAGACGTGATTGAAGTGACTGAGCTAACTCACAGTGTAAACATGCCAGTCTCTACCTCCCAATTCATCCCACTCCCCATTCCCTCTTTGGTATCCAGACATTTTTTATCTATATTTGTGTCTCTATTTCTGCTTTGCAAATAGGTTCATCTGTACCATTTTTTTCTAGATTACACATTTATACATTAATATATCAATATTTGTTTTTCTTACTGACTTCATTCTGTATGACAGTCTCAATTGGAAAAAAAGTAAAACTATCACTATTTGCAGATGACACGATACTGTACATAGTACATGTCATAGATACTGTGCATAGAAAATCCTAAAGATGCCTCCAGAAAACTAATCAATGAATTTGGTAAAGTTGCAGGATACAAAATTAATGCTCAGAAATCTCTTGCATTCCTATACACTAACAACAAAAAATCAGAAAGAGAAATGAAGGAAACAATCCCATTCACCATTGCAACAAAAATAATAAAATACCTGGGAATAGATCTATCTCAAGAGGCAAAAAGATGTGTAGTTGGAAAACTATAAGGTACTGATGAAAGAAATCAAAATTGGCACATTTAAAAAATACTGATTCTTTGGCATCATATATTTTTATTGTTTTTACAATGTGTTTTTATCTTCCATTTTATCTTGTAACTGTTTGTGAAGGAAGTAGGACTGGGTAGAAGCAGCACCTGTGCTGTGATGCAGGCCTGACAAAGCCTCAACTTACCTGGTAGGGAGCTTGGCAGGTCTGCCTAGGATAGGACCTCAGACAGGTGCTTCTCTGCAGCTGAGGCAGATCCTGAGGTAGTGGAGCTGAAGCATATCTCATGAATGCATTCCCACAGTTGGGCTAAAAGTCTGCCTCTGAAAAGGATTTGAGTAGGGCATCTCTCTTCTTCACCTGGGAATCATGATTTGACATTGCACGAGGAAGCTGAGCATGAGCAGGAGTGAGCTAATAAAGGAGCCTTGAGGAAACACTGCACCAACAGAGGATGGAGAGTCTGAAATGTAGAATGAGAAGATTAGGAGTATTGGAGTTTTTTAAGGTAAATTTTGGAGATGTGTTCAAAATTTAAATGTGCAGAGATTGAAAAATATTGATTTATGGCACAAATGTTTTATTTTGCAAGTTTTTGACTCCATTTAAAAATGAGAAAGAATGTTAGAGTAGAATATGGGTTGGGGTGAAAAAAGTTTTTCTCAGGTCAATTGTCAGGAAAATCAAGTATATTAGAACATTAGGGGAAATATCCAGAATAAAGGAATAGGTTAAAGATACAGAGGAAATGGGAACTAGCTGAAGTGAGAAAAGTTCAAAGAGCCTCAAACCACATATGAGATAATTATTTTTTAAAGAATATTTAGGACACTATCTGGTGTGACTAAATAGATAAAAATGACTGCATCTCTAAGTAAGTTCATGGTGTTTGTGGCAATAGTTTAATGAAATATTTGTTGTGTTAAAAAGTCTAAGTCATTTACTGAAAATGAGGAAGAAACTGGAGGTTAAGTTGAAAGAACTTAGGGAAGCTCACCTCTGAGCTACAGCTGTGAAGACTGAGAGAGAAAGCTCAGAAGGGAAGTAGCAAGATTTCTGGGCTGTATTGAAAGCTGATCTAAGTTTGGAGCCACAGATGTATAATAACAGCAGTCTAGAGCTGTATTCGGAGAAGGCAATGGCAACCCACTCCAGTACTCTTGTCTGGAAAATCCCATGGACAGAGGAGCCTGGTGGGCTGCAGTCCATAGGGTCGCTAAGAGTCAGACATGACTGAGCGACTTCACTTTCCCTTTTCACTCTCATGCATTGGAGAAGGAAATGGCAACCCAATCCAGTGTTCTTGCCTGGAGAATCCTAGGGATGGGGGAGCCTGGTGGGCTGCCATTTATGGGGTCGCACAGAGTCGGACACGACTGAAGTGATTTAGCAGCAGAGCTGTATTGTCCAATACAGCAGCCAGTAGCCATCAGTGTCTAAATAATTCAGTTCCTTAGGTGCACTAGTCACATACCTACTGCTTACCAATGACTAGTGTGTTCTTTGTTGGACATAACAGATATGGGACATTTCCATCACTGCAGAAAATTCTACCAATCAGTCTTGATTCGAGTTGAGTCATGTGTCTGCAACGGTGTTCAGCAGCCCAGGAGCAACAGCTGAGAGTGCATACTTTTAAGCGGCTCCAGGCCTGCCATTATGTTTCCCTGGGCAGAACAGGAGATGGATGCTAAGACAAAACAAAAATGTGTCTTGTAAAGCCTAGTCTGCATATAGAGAGATAAGAATTGGAAAGCATTGATGCATTAGTGACACTTAAAGATGCCAAGGACTTTGGCATTTGATGAGGCTAAATAACAGAGAAAAAACTAGAAAGATACTACTCAGAGTGAGAAAAATTTAAGATTTCACAGGTGGCATTGTTCTTGTTGCAGACAAGCTCAGGCTATGCTGGAAGTGGATATAGATTTGTAGGTTCACTGGAGTTCAAACAGTCACAGAAACAGCAGAGGACAGAAAACAATTTGGGTGATGAGGTCACTTAAGATGATAAGTTTATAATATGTAGGTAAACAGTTTGATAAATGATAGACATAAAAAATAATAGAAATAATCAAGAGCGAAATGACCCTTAAAAAAATAGAGATGGAGAAACATATAGGTTTGGAAACCAACTTTAAGATTAGGTTTATGAACCAACCACATTGGTTATATTTCTATCATTGGTATGTTATCATTTCCCCTAAGTATGAATGAGAAAGTAACAGAGTAAATAAGAAAAACCATGAGCTGTGAAGCTAGAAAAACCTGGCTTCAAATCCCCGTTCTATATCGTTTACCTGACATTTAATTTCTGGTAAGATTATGCAATTTCACTAAGTGTACTTTCTTCCTCTTTGAAATGGCAATTATAATACTTCAAGAGCATCATGCAGATTTAACAAAATGAGGTATTGGCCCATCTCGTCCTTAGCCCTCTCCCTTTTACACTCTGCTCCAGTCTCATGCTATATTTCAATTCCTTGAAAATATTTATTTATTAACATCAAAGCCTTTGCATTTCTATATCAATTAAGGTTCTATCAGGGAAACAGAATCATAAGGATAAATATATAAAATACACATTTTTATTGCAAATAATTGGTTTACAAGACTGAAGACTGGCTAGGCAAGTCCAAAACTTGTAGGACAGGTCACTGGGAAGGGCAGGCTGGAAAGTCCTGGGCATGTGCTGACTCTGCAGTTCACAGGTGGAGTTTCTTCCTAGCAGAAGGAACTTCAGTTCTGCTACAAAGGTCTTTCAACTACTTGGATCAGGCCCACCGAAAAAATTGAAGATATTCTCCTTAAAGTAAACTGATAGTAGATGTTAATCACGTGTACTAAATAATTTCACACCAAGACTTAGATTAGTGAGTGGTCAAATAACTGGTGTTTGATTGAATAGCCTGAACAAATTGACACATAGAACTGACCATCACAACTCTTTAACTGAATGCCTGAAACATTTTGCCTCTTCCTCCTTGTACCTGAAGATTGAAGGCCTATGTAAATCTTTTCTGACTTCATATGTAACTTTCCACTTATTATAAATCTCAGCAACTATGGTTATTGCCTTTATATTTGTGACCATTTTTGTCTATTTGTTTTATTTCCTGTGTCCTACACTTCCCTTCAGGATGGAGATTATGCCTATCCAGTTCATTGATGTATTCCACATGTCTAACACTGAACTTGGCACATAGTAAACGGTAGAAGCCCAATGAATATTGAATAAAATGTCTGAAAAATAATAAACATTCAACTAATGTAGTTTCCAGCTTTCTCTATGAGCCAGACTTCATTGTATGATTAATAAATGAGTTAATGGATTATTTTTCTTTTTCCCTCCTCTGTCTTAAAAAAGAACTATTTGTAGGTTTCCTTACTATTTACTGACTATACATACAGACATCCATTATACCTTTTGCCTCCCAATATGTGTATGAAGGTAATTTAATTGAAAATGTTAACTATTTCATGTTGAGTCATAAAATGTTATACATTACACCTTAAACTTTTGGATTATTTATAAATTTACAGTCTATGTATTTTTAAATTCCATAAATGTGATTAGGTTGTACAGTTTTCAATGTACGGTTTACTTCCTTAATTTTCCTTTCTTTATTGTCTATCCATTAGCCGGTCACTTTTCATCTATCAGTATTACCACTGTCTACTTCTTTTCAATCCTGGAATGTGTTGTAAATGTATTTATCCATGATTACATAATTATAAGTAAATGCATATGGAATTATATCCAATTACATGCTGAGTCTGTTTTTTCAATAAGATCTTATAGAATCAATCATCTAATATAGATGTCATTTAACCCTTTTAGTAGCCGCATGAGAATATATGGTACCATCATTAAAGCATTTTCTCTATTTAAGATCATATCCTCTATTTCCATGTCTTAGCCCTACAATCCACTTTTCAACACATCCTGGAAACTTGCCTTACTTTTGTTTTGATAGGATATAACCAGGAGAATAATTGAGGGTAGCTTTCCAAATAAGCTATAAAAATCACAATTCTACCAACAATAATGTGTAAATTCTTGTCATTAATAGATCTTACACTTTTTAAGTCTGATTAATGTAAACTGATCATTTTATTTTACTTTGAATATTTGCATTTGTTTAGAAATTCTCTCTGTACCATTTAATATTTAATTGCACAGGTGTAAACGTAGATAAGTCTTTCATCTTTTAAAGGATGATTTAAAAACCATAATGCTTCACTTATCTTTAAGAATAATGCAGGTCCTTTTGGCTGTTAGTGTGTCTCATCTAGAGAAAGACTGGTGATTAAATTTGTCACATCCCTTAAAAAGTACTACAGGCCATGTTTGGCATGTGTGCTAGAAAAGTGGATAATTACGTGATTTTTCAATTTTTTTTTTTTCTGAAGACAAAAAAAGTTAAGTTAGTTTATTTGAAAATTAGACATTTTATGATATGTCATCAGAGAAGGCAATGGCACCCCACTCCAGTACTCTTGCCTGGAAAATCCCATGGACAGAGGAGCCTGGTAGGCCGCAGTCCATGGGGTCGCTAAGAGTCGGTTACGACTGAGCAACTTCACTTTCACTTTTCACTTTCATGCATTGGAGAAGGAAATGGCAACCCACTCCAGTGTTCTTGCCTGGAGAATCCCAGGGACGGGGGAGCCTGGCGGGCTGTCATCTATGGGGTCGCACAGAGTCGGACACGACTGAAGTGACTTAGCAGCAGCTTATCATAATATGATATGTCATATTATGAAACATACTGTATTATGTTTAAAAACTGAGTCATTTTGAAGCCAATAATGCATCTAAGCAAAACAAATATCACATCTTTTTTCATAAAATAGAAATATTTCCAAGATTGACAGAAGCCAATTTTTTTAAATGACAAAAGATAACTGAAGTTTTCTGCTTATATTAATTCTACTTGTTTTGGTAGAAGTATACATGTATTAAACTTGATTCTTTTAGTATTAGTAAATGTATATATTGTAGGAATAAGAAATCAGAAGAACACTTGCTTTGTTTTTTAACACATATGTGCTGGAAAATTTTTAAACAAAGGTCCAAGGATATTTCTCAGTTCTGGATATAACGATGCATTAATTTCATTGAGAGTTATTAGGCTTAAAGCTATGCTTGAGTATTCATTTCTGACACTAAATGCTTTTCTCTTTTGACTAAATAAATTATCAGAAACTGTAACTTGAACACATGGCTATGTTGCATAGTTACATCCAAGAACAATTTTTGTTGTT
Source organism: Bos javanicus (assembly GCF_032452875.1). Lineage (NCBI taxonomy): Eukaryota > Metazoa > Chordata > Mammalia > Artiodactyla > Bovidae > Bos > Bos javanicus. Next base: position 17,232,027 of record NC_083872.1, read on the forward strand.
AAATAAGATTATTGTGTCTTTTCTTCATCTAAAATATAAGATATATGCAAAATGTAAATTCATATTTTATACTTTAAAAACAAATTGCACTGAATTCTGGAAAACTTTTCTCAATTTACTTTGTCTCATTTCACTTACAAATTTGTACATATTTCAGACATTTTTCTCTTGTTGACAATATCTATAGTTGAATTTCTAATTGTGTCTAGAAAATGGCCCAAGATAGTCATACAATATGTCTGAATGTCTACATTTTACCTACATCCCACCCCAGGGTTGGGAGAAGGAAATGGCAAACCACTCCAGTGCTGTTACCTGGAAAATCCCATGGATGGAGGAGCCTGGTAGGCTGCAGTCCATGGGGTCACTAAGAGTCGGAGACGACTGAGTGACTTCACTTTCACTTTTCACTTTCATTCATTGGAGAAGGAAATGGCAACCCACTCCAGTATTCTCGCCTGGAGAATCCCAGGGACGGGGGAGCCTGGTGGGCTGCCGTCTATGGGGTCGCACAGAGTCAGACATGACTGAAGCGACTTGGCAGCAGCAGCAGCATCCCAGGGGTTACTAGTTGGTATGCAAATTCACATAGGTTTTTATCATTGGAATCAGTCAATAGGACACAGAAGATAATACAGTAATGATAGAAGTGAATGTGAGATTTGGGGCTAAAAGTAAGAGTATAGAAAAATTAATTTTGGATTTTGGCCCTCTCTGCACTCGAGTTCCCACAGCTATAATATGGCATGATGACTAAAGCCACATGAGAGTGTCATGTAAAATGCTATGAAGTCTCCTATTGCTGAAAGACATGTGTCATGTGTTATCCTTTGTGGCTAAAGTTATTTGTTCTTCAATATTCTGGGGTAGTAAATGTGGAACAATTTTGTTTGCTTCAGCCATTTTTTAAATATAATTAGAAAAGTGTTTAACAAACTTATGTCTGGGTTTTAATTTCCTTAAAAAGATCAAGAGACTCTGTCTTGATTGTCAAGAGATGTAAATTTGGTCTAATAATTGTTTTTCTTTGTTGCTGTTGTTCGGTCACTCAGTCGTGTCTGACTCTTTGCGACCCCTTTGGACTGCAGCATGCCAGGCTTACCTGTCCTTCACTATCTCCCAGAGTTTTCTCAAACTCATGTCCATTGAGTCGGTGATGCCATCCAACCATCTCTTCTTCTGTCACCCTCTTCTCATTCTGACCTCAATCTTTCCTAGCGTCAGGGTCATTCCCAATGAGTCAACTCTTCACATCCGATGGCCAAATTATTGAAGCTTCAGCATCAGTCCTTCCAATGAATATTCAGGGTTGCTCTCTTTAGGATTGACTAGTTTGATTTCCTTGCTGTCCAAGGGACTCTCAAGAGTCTTCTCCAGCACCACAGCTCAAAGGCATCAAGTCTTCAGCACTAAGCCTTCCTTGGGGTCTAACTCTCACATCCATACGTGACTACTGGAAAAACCACAGCTTTGAATATACAGATCTTTCTCAGCAAAGTGATGTCTCTGCTTTTTAATATGCTGTCTAGGTTCGTCATAGCTTTTCTTCCAAGGAGCAAGTGTCTTTAATTTCATGGCTTCAGTCACCATCCATGGTGATTTTGGATCCTAAGAAAATAAAGGCTGTCACTGTTTCCTTTGTTTCCCCATCTATTTGGCATGAAGTGATGGGACTGGATGCCATGATCTTAGTTTTTTGAAGTGAAAGTCGGTCAATTGTATCTGACTCTTTGCAACCCCATGTACACTCCATGGAATTCTCCAGGCCAGAATACTGGAGTGGGTAGCCTTTCCCTTCTCCAGGGGATCTTCCCAACCCAGGGATTGAACCCAGGTCTCCCACATTGCAGGTAGATTCCTTACCAGCTGAGCCACCAGGGAAGCCCAAGTTTTTTGAAGGTTGACATTTAAGCCAGATTTTTCACTCTCCTCTTTCACCTTCATTGAGAGGCTCTTTAGTTCCTCTTCACTAATGCCATTTGGGTCTTGTCATCTGCATATCTGAGGTTATTGATATTTCTCCAAGCAATCTTGATTTAAGCTTGTGATTAATCTAGTCTGGCATTTCATGTGATGTACTCTGCATATAATAAGCAGGGTGGCAATATACACCCTTGTAGTACTCCTTTCCTAATTTTTAACCAGTCCATTGTTCCATGTCTGGTTGTAACTGTTGTTTCTTGACCTGCATACAAATTTTGCAGGAGGCAAGTTAGGTGGCCTTGTATCCCCATGTCTTTGAAAATTTTCCAGTTTATTGTGATCCACACAGTCAAAGGTGTTAGTGTAGTCAATGAAGCAGAAGTTGATGTTTTCTGAAATTTTTATGTTTTTTCTATGATCCAACAAATGTAAACAACTTGATCTCTGATTTACCTTTTTGCTATTCTTATTTTACTAATTTTCATGAAATAAAATGGCTGAGTTCTGACCCCTAACCTCAATGAAGTAGCATTTGATAAAATTGTACAAAAGATTAATAAAGACATATAAAAGGAAAACAAGGAGTGAAGTTAAAAGGAGAAAAGTCAATGCTGCACTTGTAATTTTCACATTAGAAGGCAAAATGTAAAACAAGTTTTTATAAGCTTTTAACTATATTTTCTATAATTATAAAAGTCTACTTGTTTTCGTTTTTGTGTTGAGTTTCCTTGTAGCGAAAAAAAACCTATACTGCATTTTATGCAGGGAGCCTTACTCAAATGCTCATAGCAATAGCCTGCATTCTGTCTTCTTCCTAGATTCCTTTTCTTTATCATTATATTATTTATAAATTTTACTACCTCAATTTTTTATATTCTCAAAGTTGTTAGTATGAGAAATCAGTACCCTCAATGTGTACTGATGAATAAATATACCACAGATACAGTCTTTAACTGAGAGTGTCCACGGTCTAAGATAGAAGGAAATCTTTAAATTAGTATGTCTTTCAACCCTTTTCATATCACATTTTGCTTTTCCGACAACTTTAAACATAGAAAACTTGAAATATATCCATATAGGCACACATTATCTGCCATGTATATTGGTAGATTGCTGAAAATGTTCTGTGTTTATCTGCTTCACAATTTCTATGCTGGGTATGTAATGCACAAATTGCTATTGATTGTATACACTCTGTTTTCTGTGAAGGTGAGTAAAGAAAGACATAAAATAAAACATTTTTAGTTTTAAAATGCTGTATCAGGTGCCTTAATTTGCTGAAAATAAGACTAAATTAGAGTTTAAAATGAGAACATTGCTACCCTGTTCTTCTGGTAGCAATGCAGCATCCTAACAGCATGTAAGCCATCACAAGATTTAGAGCTCAACTCAATCAGTGGCAACAAAATTAGAAATAAATAGGAGAGGATCAATACAAACTGTTGTCTGGAATAATAAAACAATCCTTGGCTGCAAAAATCTATTTTATTTTTCTTTTAGCTAGGTGTTCTGGAAATATCTGTCCTAGCTCTTTAGACACTAAATCTCCTTTATTTATAAAAACAAAGAGGAGTCAATAGTGAATACTACATATTATATGTAACTATAAACATATATACACATGTATCTATATATATCAATATACATTAAAGACGAACTGACAGAACAATAGAGCATCTAGGAAATGGTTTTCATTATTAAAATTATAGTTAATTCAAATTGATAAAATGGTGTCAAATATATCAATGATATGGTAACTGGTTTTATTTTTTCTTGAATGTATTTTTTTCAAGTTTGAGTCTATGATGATATTTTTGCAAAGCTACTTACATAAGGAGCCTCTAATAAATGTTAATGTCAAGATATTTGACAGATCATGAAAAAATAAACAAAGGTTTCTCAGTACATTCTAAGATTTTTAAAGTGCTGGATCCAACTTAAAAGGAATTTTGTACTGACTGTTAAGTACTGGTCCCCTCCCTCCTGTGGCAGGGACCAGGATACAATACCGATGTGACTTCTCAGAATATTGGCTCCAGCTTCATCCTGAGAGGTCAGAATTAGTGCTTAGTGGAAGAACCGGCCATTTTTATGACTGTATCAAGGGATTAGTATTCGATCTTTTATGGTTGCATCTATATGATGGAGTCCTAAGTGGCAGACGTCACCATGTTGCTGCTCACTCACTAAAAGTCATGTCTGACTCTTTGCAACCCCATGGACTGTAGCATGCTAGACTCTGCTGTCCTTCACTGTCTCCTAGAGTTTTCTCAAACCGATATCCATTGATGCCATCCAACCACCTCACTCTCTGTCGCCCCCTTCTCCTCCCACCCTCAATCCTTCCCAATGTCAGGGTCTCTTCTGATGAGTCAGTTCTTCACACCTGGTGGGAAGAGCCTATCTGGTGCAAAGGCATGACCATTTCAGCTTCTTATTTCATAAAGAATCAAACATTCCCTTTGATAACAGAGGTGGGAATGGAGTCTTATTGTCCCTGACTTTCAATTGATCAGATTGAGTTATCATAAGCCATGAGCCCAAGTCATTTCAATAATAGTTCGAAGAAGAAAACCACCTTTTCTAGCAGGTCAATCATAAGATGATCAGTTGTAAGAATTTATCTTTCCTTTTCCTATTTTACTTGAAAATTACTTAACACATCTGGCTCTTAGGCATTAGTTAAAATGGGTGCTTTTCTGGGGTTTTACATGTAAATTAGAACTAGTGAAGAGATGGGACTATTCCCTTGAACATGCCTTTTGAAATCTTGATGTTACAGTGTATCTACCATAACCAAATATAACTTTAATTTCTATGAGAATAAAATACTTCTAAGTGGTGATTTTTTTAAGTCACATGAGGAAAATCTTTTCAAGTAAAGAGAATAGCATCACCAATGAATATAAATGTCTCTCAGCTTTTTAAGGAACATAAATATCAAATTTCTATTTCAAAGGTATCTTTTTTTCTCATGGGAATTGATCCTTTAGACAATTATTAGTCATTTTACTCTTGTACTTCTGTTTTAATTCAGACATTATCTGCAATTATAAACCTTTTTTTATTAATCATCCAACAATTGTTGTCTCATGCAAACACCTGCATGCAACTAAAATAGCCCTAAAAGTTATCCTTATTGCTTCAAAATATTTAAGTGTAAAATATCATATTTAGAGGGAAATTTTAGAACTCTTTTTCAAAAATTTTTTTGAAAATTTTGATTTATACTTTATATACATAAAAATAGAATGCCTTTTCTTAATTTTTAATAAAATATACAGACTATTCTGTTGGAGAAGGAAATGGCAACCCACTCCAGTGTTTTTTCCTGGAGAATCCCAGGGACAGGGGAGCCTGGTGGGCTGCTGTCTATAGGGTCACACAGAGTTGGACACGACTGAAGCGACTTAGCAGTAGCAGCAGCACAAACTATTCTGTAATACTTCATCTTTTTTTCATTAATTTCTACTGGATATACATTAAAAAATATAAAACCTTGAATATGTTCATTTAAATATCATTATAGACAGACTAGGGGACTTCCCTGGTGGCTCAGATGATAAAGAGTCTACCTGCCATGCAGGAGACCCAGGTATGATCCCTGGGTCAGGAAGATCCCCTGAAGAAGGGAATGGTGTTCCACTCCAGTATTTTTGCCCAGAGAATTCCCTGGACAGAAGAGCCTACAGTTACACTTGACTGAGTGGCTAAGACAGGGATGAGCTTAGCACACAGAATGCAAACATCCTGACGAAAACTACTATGAAAAACTATAGTCAGAGTGACTCTACTGGAATGGTAACTATTTCAATGCCAATTATTTTAAAGTATCAATCATTTACAGTACCTGATTTTTTTTTTTAAGTTTTCACAGAAGAAAATGTAAAATGCTTTTAAGGGTACAGTTTCATCTATCAGCATTTCTAATTTATGCATATAAAGTTCAAATGAGCTTCTGATTGAATCTACCAAACCCAGATGTATTTCAGTCATTTCAGTCACTTTGCCATTTTAATAGCTGGAAGTAATATAGGCAACAAAGTTTAATCAGTCCTCTCTATAGGCTAAGCTGTCTATGATAAAAGGAGAGAGACCCTACCATCTAATTATCACCTTAGATCTTTTGATGGTGAAGAAATATCACTGTTGTACCTCAAATATGGGTGGTAATGGAAAATAGCTGCTTCATTTTCTGTCCCTTTGCGATGTTACCTGGGACATCACCTCTTTCTCAACTGTTCAGAATTAGGTCACTGTAATCAGAGTTCTTAAAGACCATTTGCAAGGAATTCATTTTAAGGAAGAAAACAGAATTACCCAATGTCTTTAATGGAAATTCTGAAAATATGTAAAATAAAATTGTAAAATAGATTATTTTCAGAATATTATAATCTAGATGTACCTTTGATTCTCATTTTATTGGGTCCTAGAAGAGAAGAGGTTAAGCACTAAAAAAAAAATAAAGTTAGAGAAAAGGGTAGTTTCTTGCTGGTAACTTTAATTCTCTTTCCTTTGTAGAATTCTTGTTTTTGTTTTGCATTTTTTTTCATACAAGAAGGATTATATATGTGTTTCTACCTTTGTTTCAGACTTTGAAATGAATTTAGCAGCAGTCATGTGACTTCATTTTTTTCTTCTTTAATACATGTCATTTTTCATCATACATTAATTGTTTTTAAATGTAATATAAGTAAAACCAAACTGCGAGTACTCTGTTTTATTTAACATATTTGTATTTTGGTACTTTGCAGTAGTTCATATTTTTCATTTTATGTAATATATAAACTGCTTTTGCAGCTTACCACAACTTATTTACCTATTACACTGATAATGAATATTTGGATTTTTTCCTATATTTTTGCAATTATAAATAAATTGGAGAAGGGCATGGCAACCCACTCCAGTATTCTTGCTTGGAATCTCATGGGCAAATGAGCTTGGCCGGCTACAATCCATGGGGCTGCAAAAAGTCGGACATGACTGAAGCGACTTCAGTTCAGTTCAGTTCAGTTCAGTTCAGTCGCTCAGTCGTGTCCGACTCTTTGCGACCCCATGAATCGCAGCACGCCAGGCTTCCCTGTCCATCACCAACTCCCGGAGTTCACTCAAACTCATGTCCATCAAGTCGGTGATGCCATCCAGCCATCTCATCCACTGTCGTCCCCTTCTCCTCCTGCCCCGAATCCCTCCCAGCATCAGAGTCTTTTCCAATGAGTTAACTCTTTGCATGAGGTGGCCAAAGTACTGGAGTTTCAGCTTTAGCATCATTCCTTCCAAAGAACACCCAGGACTGATCTCCTTTAGAATGGACTGGTTGGATCTCCTTGCAGTCCAAGGGACTCTCAAGAGTCTTCTCCAACACCACAATTCAAAAACATCAATTCTTCAGCACTCAGCTTTCTTCACAGTCCAACTCTCGCATCCATACATGACCACTGGAAAAACCAAAGCCTTGACTAGACGGACCTTTGTTGGCAAAGTAATGTCTCTACTTTTTTTTTTTTTTTTTGATACTATATCTTTATTTTATCTTTTTATGATATTATACATGTTTTAATGCCGTTCTCCCAAATCATCCTCCCCTCCCTCTCCCACAGAGTCCAAAAGACTGTTCTATACATCTGCGTCTCTTTTGCTGTCTCGCATACAAGATTGTCATTACCATATTTCTAAATTCCATATATATGCGTTAGTATACTGTATTGGCGTTTTTCTTTCTGGCTTACTTCACTCTACTTTTGAACATGCTATCTAGGTTGGTCATAATTTTCCTTCCAAGGAGTAAGTGTCTTTTAATTTCATGGCTGCAATCATCATCTGCAGTGATTTTGGAGCCCAAAAAGCGACTTAGCACTGCACGTAAATTATAAATAAAACTGCTATGAATGTTTTAAGGTATATATTTTGCTGGATATTCACTCATTTTTTTAGGTATGTACCTAGAAATGGAATTACTTTATTTAATTTTAGTAGATATCATCAAACAATTTACCAATCTTTTGCTATTATAGTTATTCTATTACAATAGGTGTTTTCAAGTTTATTAATTCTAACTTTAGTTTCCAGACTGCACATTTCATCTAGAAAGTTTTTAATTTCAAATATTGTGTGTTTGAAGTTTTTAAATGTTCTTTCAATAATTTTTTGTAGATTGAAATTCTTTTTTTTTAAGTTGTCAAGATTTATATTTTTAAATGAGACTTATTTTTTTATTTTTTTTAATTTTATTTTATTTTTAAACTTTACATAATTGTATTAGTTTTGCCAAATATCAAAATGAATCCATCACAGGTATACATGTGCTCCCCATCCTGAACCCTCCTCCCTCCTCCCTCCCCATACCATCCCTCTGGGTCATCCCAGTGCACTATTTAAAACCTCTACCTTTAAAATTTGTCTTTTCTGAAATATATTATCAATATTTTAAAATTAATTGTTTGATTTCTCTATGTATCACCCAAGGATCTGTTTCCAGTCTTTTTGTTTTTCAATCATCTAGTCATAGATTTCTTCAGGCCTTTGCATTTTCAATAGTATCCCAGCTATTGTGGATAAAAACATTTTAGAAGATCTGGGTGATATTATTTTTAAAGCAAGGTTAATTTTTCTCCTGCCAGGTAAATAGTGGATCATGCTGGTACTCTCTTGGCTTGGTTCTATTGTCAGAGGACCATGATGCCACCACTGATAATCTGAATTAAAAACACAAAGTTGAAATTATTGTTTACAATATTAAGGAAGAATTTTGTTTGTTAGGCACATTCTTTACAAATGAATCTGAGAGACTCATTTATGGATTGGTAGGCTCTCAAGAGTCTTCTCCAACACCATAGTTCTAAAGCATCAATTCTTCAGTGCTCAGCTTTCTTCACAGTCCAACTCTCACATCTATACATGACCACTGGAAAAACCATAGCCTTGACTAGACAGACCTTTGTTGGCAAAGTAATGCTCTACTTTTCAATATGCTCTCTAGGTTGGTCATAACTTTCCTTCCAAGGAGTAAGCGTCTTTTAATTTTATGGCTGCAATCACCATCTGCAGTGATTTTGGAGCCCAGAAAAATAAAGTCTGACACTGTTTCCACTGTTTCCCCATCCAATTCCCATGAAGTGATGGGACCAGATGCCATGATCTTAGTTTTCTGAATGTTGAGCTTTAAGCCAACTTTTTCACTCTCCTCTTTCACTTTCATCAAGAGGCTTTGTAGTTCCTCTTCACTTTCTGCCATAAGGGTGGTGTCATCTGCATATCTGAGGTTATTAATATTTCTCCCAGCAATCTTGATTCCAGCTTGTGCCTCTTTCAGCCTAGCGTATCTCATGATGCTTTTGAACTGTGGTGTTGGGGAAGACTCTTGAGAGTCCCTTGGACTGCAAGGAGATCCAACCAGTCCATTCTGAAGGAGATCAGCCCTGGGATTTCTTTGGAAGGAATGATGCTAAAGCTGAAACTCTAATACTTTGGCCACCTCATGCGAAGAGTTGACTCATTGGAAAAGACTCTGATGCTGGGAGGGATTGGAGGCAGGAGGAGAAGGGGACAACAGAAGATGAGATGGCTGGATGGCATCACCGACTTGATGGATGTGAGTCTGAGTGAACTCTGGGAGTTGGTGATGGACAGGAAAGCCTGGTGTGCTGCAATTCATGGGGTCACAAAGAGTCGGACACAACTGAGTGACTGAACTGAACTGAACTGAGGCTTTCAGGGCATGAGTAGACTCACATCAAATGTAAAAGTGTGATTACTCAGAAGCAGGCTATTTATTACTTACTAAACTGGGCTTCCCTGGTGGTTCAGATGGTAAAATGTCTCCCTGCAATGCCGGAGACCTGGGTTTCATCCCTGGTTTGGGACGATCCCTTGGAGAAGGAAATGGCAACCCACTCCAGTACTCTTGCCTGAAAAATTCCAAGGAGCCTGAAAGGCTACAGTCCATGGGGTTGCAGAGTCGGGTGACTGAGCAATTTCTCTTTCTTTCTAAGCTGATATACCTTTATTGGAATCATCTGCTCTTGATTAGCTTACTGTCCTAAGTGAGAGGCTGACACTGATTGGTTTGCTTGTGATGTGTGTTCACTGAGTTCACTTAGTTTCACTAAGTTCTGATGACTACTTATAATGACTACAAAATAATCAGTCTTTGCTTAAATGTGTGAAAACATTTTCATCCTCAACATTTTCCTGAATTTGGTTTATTTTAGTTTTCCTCTTACTTATAAGGTGTAGTTCTAACTCCTATGCCATGACTCATTTCTTAGGCATGGTCCTTCTACTTCCAAAGTGTCTTTGGCCACCCAGAGGTCCAATATCTATCTCAAGCCAGTAATACTGTTATGTCTAGCTTATATTCTATTTCTGTGCAAAATAATTTAGGGAAAAAGAAACCTACCCTCAGGGAAAAAATGTAAGCATGGCTTATTTCACATGCTTTATATGCTTTCTTAATGTTTGTAGCTGCACAGATCCTCCTTCTATTGACTGTCTTCCAAAACTTGTAAAAGTATTTTGCATTTTTTGTCTATATTTATAATTTTTAACAGAAAATCCAGTCCAATATAAGCTAATCCATCAGCTAAAACTGGAAAACTTTGAAAAGTATTTTCAAAAATTAACTCAAGATGTAGCATTCATTCATATTTTAAAGAAATTAACAGTTTTACTATGATACACAAAACCAGCATCTACACATTGGTGTCCAAACAATCTGAGATAACAAAGCCTAGAATGACCCAGTAAATGATAGTTGAGAAAAGTTCTATTTGACAAATTGACAAATTGTGTTTGATTGCATTATTGACCCTAATTAAGGAGTCTCTCTGTATGTATGTCCTTCTCTAATTTTGTATCATGTTTTCACATTGACTTTGGGTGTAGCCATGTAACTTACTTTGCCTAATGAGAGAGTAGCACATTTGATACACTTAGAGTCTTGAGAATACTTATTTTTACTTTCTCTCTTAAAACTGTGCCACTACCATGAAGATAACCAGGGTACACTAAAGTAGGATCAGGAGGAACACAGGGAAATATCCTAGATGAAGATATCTTAAGGTAACCAGCCTCTAACTAATCCACCAGCTCTTCTCAAACACATAATGTTAGAATGGTAAGCTGAGCCTCACTCAAATCAGTAGAATAATCTAATTCATGAGAAACAAAAGACAATTGCTGTTTTAAGTCATCATGTATGTAAATAAACTGTTAACTCAGAAATGGCTAACAGGTATACCAAGAGGAAAATGTTATTAACATTTTCTGACAAGACCATTAATGCTAAATACACCAAAAAGACTTTTTTACATACTATTCCTCTTCCTCAAAACTCTCTTGTCTAATTTTTACATGATTTGCTTTTTCACTTTCTCTGGTTCTTCCTCAAGGATCACATCTATTTTTTTCCTTATTACTTAACAATATTCCCTTCAAACATCTGTGTGTGTGTGTGTCCCTCTCTCTGTGTCTCTCATACATACACAAACACATAAGATTTTTTTAAAAATAATATTTCCTCAGTAAAATTAAGCTGCATAATACAAATATTAGAATGATTTTTTCTAGTGAATCACAGTAACTTCAAGTGCTAGGAAAGCCTGAAATGTAGTGGTTCATCAATATATAATTGTTGAATTAACATTGATAAATCAGGTCAGTTCAAATTCAGTTGCTCACTCAGTCATGTCCAGACTCTTTGTGACCCCATGAATCGCAACACGTGATTCATCACCAACTTCTGGAGTTCACTCAGACTCATGTCCATCAAGTCAGTGATGTCATCCAGCCATCTCGTCCTCTGTTGTCCCCTTCTCCTCCTGCCCCCAATCCCTCCCAGCATCAGAGTCTTTTCCAAGGAGTCAACTTTTCACATGAGGTGGCGAAAGTACTGGAGTTTCAGCTTTAGCATCATTCCTTCCAAAGAAATCCGAGGACTGATCTCCTTCAGAATGGACTGGTTGGATCTCCTTGCAGTCCAAGGGACTCTCAAGAGTCTTCTCCAACACCACAGTTCAAAAGCATCAATTCTTCAGCGCTCAGCTTTCTTCACAGTCCAACTCTCACATCCATACATGACCACTGGAAAAACCATAGCCTTGACTAGACGGACCTTTATCGGCAAAGTAATGTCTCTGCTTTTCAATATGCTATCTAGGTTGGTCATAACTTTCTTTCCAAGGATTAAGCGTCTTTTAATTTCATGGCTGCAGTCACCATCTTCAGTGATTTTGGAGTCCCAAAAAATAAAGTCTGACACCGTTTCCACTGTTTACCCATCTATTTCCCATGAAGTAATGGGACCAGATGCCATGATCTTCATTTTCTGAATGTTGAGCTTTAAGCCAACTTTTTCACTCTCCACTTTTACTTTGTGAGAAACATTGATAAATAGTATGTGTTACATTGATAAACATTGATAAATGGTATGTGTTAATAGACAATGTGTGTAGTAGACACCTCATCTTAAAAACTAAAATAGTTCAAACCAAACATAAGATGGGACCACTAGAATTACTTGAAATATATCCAATAATCATAGTAATAAAACTAAATATATATATGGGCTTAATAGCAGAATGAATGTTATTAGAAATAATGAGCTAGAATTTTTTTTAAAGTAGTAAAATAGAGAACAAAGACATTAAAATATGAAGGGGACATTAAAATAGAAGATATAAATATAAGCTACAACAATGACAGCAAAGAGGACAAATAATGTTATCAAAGAAACAACAAGAAGTATTCTCCATAGGTAAAGAAAGTTATGTTTCATATGAAAAGTATTAAATACCATCCAATAATATCTAAGTACTGAATGGAAAGAATACAAAGGCCTAGGTATATAACTCTAAGTATTTCTTAAAAAGAGAAACTACAATAAAAACAAGTAAATACATGCATATGCACATGCTAAATGAAGAACGTGGTAAAAGAATAAAGATAGTCAAATCATGCATAAGGCTCTTAAAAAGCAATAATGAAATAGTCACTCCATCATCAAAAAATTTAATGGAGCAACTATTATTTTTCAGTCATGGTTCCAAGTTCTTGAAATATATCTATAAAGAAAACAGAAAAAATATGTTCCTACCTGCCCTCTATCATCAGTCATTCTGAACCTAACTGCCAATGGCTAAATGAGCATTCAAGCGGCAGGGTAAAATAAATATCTTTTTTTTTAGCATTCAGAAAGTCAAGAGATTTATCAAGCATAGTCTAAGTTGAAAGAATTATTAGACTATATATTCACATGGACAAAAATGTAAAGCCCCAAAAAGAAAAGAATGAGAAGTTAACTATCTTCTGAAATCAATGTTAAATCTTATGTTTTACTTATGAATAAAAAAAAAATAGTAGGCTATTACTCTTGGGCAAATGACAGCAAATCTTGTCTCTTGCTGCAAAGGAAATATAAATATGGCAATAGTAATACAAGTAAAATGCTTATCAAATTTATTGAGAGCTCTATCCATCTCTAATATATGCATGTTCTATCCATTAAAAAATACTACAGACTAAACTCACTTGTGAAACTTTATGTAAAAGCCTGAAATAAAATATTATCACACCGAGGGCAAGATCTTCAAAAATATTTTAAAATATGGTTATTTCAGGAGTCATAAAAATCCACTATGCACATTAAGTATTTTAATACATCTATCATACACTGCACAACAAATTAGCACAAGCTGCCTCTTGAGAAATTTGTATGCAGGTCAGGAAGCAACAGTTAGAACTGGACGTGGAACAACAGACTGGTTCCAAATAGGAAAAGGAGTATGTCAAGTCACCCTGTTTATTTAACTTATATGTAGAGTACATCATGAGAGACTCTGGGCTGGAAGAAACACAAGCTGGAATCAAGATTGCCGGGAGAAATATCAGTAACTTCAGATATGCAGATGACACCACCCTTATGGCAGAAAGTGAAGAGGAACTACAAAGCCTCTTGATGAAAGTGAAAGAGGAGAGTGAAAAAGTTGGCTTAAAGCTCAACGTTCAGAAAACAAAGATTATGGCATCTGGTCCCATCTCTTCATGGGAAATAGATGGGGAAACAGTGGAAACAGTGTCAGACTTTATTTTTCTGGGCTCCAAAATCACTGCAGATGGTGACTGCAGCCATGAAATTAAAAGACGCTTACTCCTTGGAAGGAAAGTTATGACCAACCTAGATAGCATATTCAAAAGCAGAGACATTACTTTGCCAACAAAGGTCCATCTAGTCAAGGCTCTGGTTTTTCCTGTGGTCATGTATAGACGTGAGAGTTGGACTGTGAAGAAGGCTGAGTGCCAAAGAATTGATGCTTTTGAACTGTGGTGTTGGAGAAGACTCTTGAGAGTGCCTTGGACTGCTAGGAGATCCAACTAGTCCATTCTGAAGGAGATCAGTCCTCGGATTTCTTTGGAAGGAATGATGCTAAAACTGAAACTCCAGTACTTTGGCCACCTCATGCGAAGAGCTGACTCATTGGAAAAGACTCTGATGCTGGGAGGGATTGGGGGCAAGAGGAGAAGGGGATGACAGAGGATGAGATGGCTGGATGGCATCACTGACTCGATGGACGTGAGTCTCAGTGAACTCCAGCAATTGGTGATGGACAGGGAGGCCTGGCATGCTGTGATTCATGGGGTTGCAAAGAGTCGGACACGACTGAGTGACTGATCTGATCTGATCTGATAGCATGTTAAAGCAATGTACATTTATTATCTCACAGCTTTCATGACTCAGAAGTTCAAACACGGCTTAATCAGTTCCTCTGTTCAAGGTCTCTCATGGCAGTTGAAATGTCTCATGTGATTTCCAGGATCCTCTCCTAAGATTACATGATTGCTGATATTATTCACTTGCTCACAGTGGTAGACCTGAGGCTTCAGTTCCAAGAGGCCACCTCTCTCAACAGGCAATTTGTAACAAGTCTGTTAGCATCTTCATGGCCAGAAAGAGAACATCTGTGTTGCTCTTAGTTTCTTCTCGGGTTTTTGACCTCTAGACACTTTTAAATGACTAACATGATTAGATCAGGCCTACCCAAGATGACCTCCCTTTTAATTAACATAAACTTATTAGGATCTTGTGTCTACAAAATCCCTTTTGAAAATTTAATATAATGGAATGCAATCACTCAAGTATTATTGCATTACCTTTATAATATTCTGTTGGTTAGAGTGAAGTTACAGGTCCCGGATATAATCAACTTGAAGGGATTGAACAGGACATGGATGACTGTGGGTCATAGATTTCTTTCTATAATATAGAGTTGGCCAAAAAGTTCTTTCAAGATTTTCCATGTTATGGAACAAACTTTTGGCCAACCCAATATATAATATATATAATAATAATAGAAATATATTAAAATTCATTAATTTCTCCATTGAGCCTTTCATTTATGCATTATCATATATTAATTGATATAAAATAGCATGTGATCATCTGTAGATTCTTAAAAGTTAATTGACAAAATATTACTTCCATTTTTTTTTAAAGACAGTCATTTTGGATCAGCAGATATGCATTTAACATATCTCATATGTTATATACTCAATATATCTCAGTATTGAAGCCAGACGATAGAGAAATATTAAGAATTTTTCTATTTAGTCAGAAACAAAAAAATATATGTTTTATCTTCACTATACTTAACATTATGTTTGGAAAAAGTTGTCCATGGTCTTTCTGCAGGTCTTATATCAACTTTTGTTCCGGAACACACTCTCAATTGCATTTGTAGAGTAAGCAGTCTTGGAATATTTTCATAATGTCTCATTGCAGAGCTGGGGATCAGATTTGTTTACTAACCAGGTGAATAAACATAATATGTCTTCCTCTGAGATGAAAGGGTTAATAGTTTTGTTTGTTTTTTCCTTATGTTGTTGTGGTTTAGTTGCTAAGTTGTATCTGATTCTTAAAACCCCATGGACTGTAGCCTGCCAGGCTCCTCTATCCATAGGATTTTCCAGGCAAGAATAATGGAGTGCCATTTCTTTCTCCAGGGGATCTTCCTAACCCAGAGATCGATCCCAGGGCTCCTGCATTGCAGGCAAATTCTTTACCAACTGAGCTACAAGGAAAGCCTTATGTTGTTGGGAGTGTTCCAAGCTGGAAGTTAAACAATTGTAACACAGACCCACTGCATGCACAGCAGCCACCTAGCCAGCTCCATATCATTCTTGTAGAACTTGGAGAGCGAAGAAAACCACTAGATATATGAAACCTATGCTGCTTGCTTTATTGTGAGTTGTAAATTCCTTTGTGTCTGACCCAGGAATTGCATGCCTTCCGTCAACATCCCTGGAAGTATGTCAGTCTAATTTGTTAGCTTACAAGTATGGTAAATTATCAGACATTTCACAGTTAATGATACATGGTTTTGGCAATATTAGCTATTGCAATGAGATGAGACAAGACAATGAGCATAATTAGGATTGGAAAGAAAAACAGCCTCATTTCTCTCTGCATATAACCTGAAAAAATATGTCTGGGAATCTCTCCCAAAATCAATTACAAAGTGAAAACAAGTATTAAGATAATTTAGTCAAATCTATGGCTTTGTAATAAAGATTCTAAAAACAAATAACCATCAATGATGTAAACCAAAAACAAACAAAAATGAGTAGGAGGAAATATTAAAATAGGGGAGGGAGGTGGGAGGGGGGTTCAGGATGGGCAACACATGTACACCCATGGGTAATTCATGTTAATGTATGGCAAAACCAACTACAATATTGTAAAGTAATTAGCCTCCAATTAAAATAAATAAATTTATATTTTAAAAAATTAGAAAACAAAAAATAAAAAAGTAAAATAGAATATTAAAATATTAATTTTAATTAATATTAAAATAGAAGGTATTTTGATACAAGAAATTACATATTTTTATGCATAAACAGTAATACTGAAGAACCAACAAATAGCTGTAAAACACATATTTAAAGACACAAAACTAGACTTAAAAATTAAAAAGATATCATTAACTTGGATAGAAAGGCTCAAAATAAAAAACAAAAATTTAGTTATTCCTTGGTTTTTGAATGTTTTAAAATTTCAACTAAAGTAGTGTCAAGTCTCTGCCTCCAACTTTGAGCTAGGCACTTGGATTAGAAAATGTACTTTGAAGAACAAATAAGTGAGACTTTCCAGGAAACCCTAGGAAAAGAAGAACAAGGAGAATGGCACATAATCAGAGACTAATGAAAATCAATTCAGTTCAGTCGCTCAGTCGTGTCTGACTCTTTGTGACCCCATGGACTGTACCATGACCAAGCTTCCCTGTCCATCATGAACTCCTGGAGCTTACCCAGACTCACGTCCATTGAGTCAGTGAAGCCATCCAACCATCTCATCCTCTTTTGTCCCCTGCTCTTCCCTCCTTCAATCTTTCACAGCTGATGCAGGGTCTTTTCAAATGAGCCAGTTCTTCACAACAGGTGGCCAAAATATTGGAGTGTAAGCTTCAGCATCAGTCAATGAAAATATTCACCCTAAATATACCATCTTAAATTACCAGAGAACAAATGACATGTTAATAACCAATGTTGGGGGAAAAAATTGAGTCTATTCCCCCATTTTATAAGAAAGTGAATTCCAAATCTTTTCTCTTTGGATCAACTATGTAAATGTATCAAATGTACCTTAAAATTAAGATAATAAAATGAGTGAATTTCTCTCTAGCCAGGAGTATGGAACTTCCAGTCATGACTCAAAATCCAACATTAGTATGAAAAATATGAATTTGATTTTATTAAAAAAAAAAAACTAGGCAAAAATAAGCATAAAGAAAAAGTTTATGAAAAATTTAATTTCCAGAATTCCAAGTAAGATGGAAAAATAGTTCTAAGTATTTTAAAAAAGGATAACACTTGAACAAGCTTGTGCTAGTAAGGTACTGTGTATGCCTAAATTCAAAGCTTAGTGACCTTCTAGGTATTCTAGCCTTGATATTCAGCAGTAATATTTGTTTTTCACAATTAGATCTTTATTTCATCATCTCATGTTAATTGTACTTAATTGTATACTGAATTGGGTGAATTTAACTCAGATGACCATTATATCTACTACTCTGAGCAGGATTCCTTAGAAGAAATGGAGTAGCCATCATAGTAGCCAACAAAAAAGTCTGAAATGCAGTACTTGGATGCAATCTCAAAAATGACAGAATGATCTCTGTTCGTTTCCAAGGCAAACCATTTACTATCACAGTAATCCAAGTCTATGCCCCGACCAGTAATGCTGAAGAAGCTGAAGTTGAACAGTTATACGAATACCTACAAGATGTTCTAGAACTAACACCCCCAAAATATGTCCTTTTAGTTATAGGGGGCTGGAATGCAAAAGTTAGGAAGTCAAGAAACACCTGGAGTAACAGGAACATTTGACCTTGGAATACGGAATGAAGCAGGACAAAGGCTAATAGAGTTCTGGCAAGGGAAAACACTGGTCATAGCAAACACCCTCTTCCAACAACACAAAAGAAGACTCTACACATGGACATCACCAGATGGTCAACACTGAAATCAGATTGATTATATTCTTTGTAGCCAAAGATGGAGAAGCTCTATACAGTCAACAAAAACAAGACTGGGAGCTGACTGTGGCTCAGATCATGAACTCCTTATTGCCAAATTCAGACTGAAATTGAAGAAAGTAGAGAAAACCACAAGACCATTCAGGTATGACCTAAATCAAACTACTTATGACTATACAGTGGAAGTGAAAAATAGATTTAAGGGACTAGATCTGACAGAGTGCCTGATAAACAATGGATGGAGGTTCGTGACATTGTACATAAGACAGGAATCAAGACCATCCCCCCCAAAAAAAATGCAAAAAAGCAAAATGACTGTCTGGGGAGGCTTTACAAATAGCTGAAAAAGAAGGAAAGTGAAAAGCAAAGGAGAAAAGGAAAGATATAAGCATCTGAATGCAGAGTTCCAACGCATAGCAAGGAGAGATAAGAAAGCCTTCCTCAGTGAGCAATGCAAAGATAGAGGAAAATAATAGAATGGGAATGACTAGAGATCGCTTCAAGAAAATTAGAGATACCAAGGGAACATTTCATGCAAAGATGGACTCAATAAAGGACAAAAATGGTAGGGACCTATCAGAAGAGAAGATATTAAGAAGAGGTGGCAAGAATACACAGAAGAACTGTACAGAAAAGATCTCCATGACCCAGATAATCACGATGGTGTGATCACTCACCTAGAGCCTATATCCTGGAATGTGAAGTCAAGTGGGCCTTAGGAAGCGTCACTACAAACAAAGCTAGTGGAGGTGATGCAATTCCACTTGAGCTATTTCAAATCCTGAAAGATGATGCTGTGAAAGTGCTGCAATCAATATGCCAGCATGTTTGGAAAACTCAGCAGTGGCCACAGAACTGGAAAAGGTCAGTTTTCATTCCAATCCCAAAGAAAGGCAATGCCAAAGAATGCTCAGACTACCACACAGTTGCATTCATCTCACATGCTAGTAAAGTGATGCTTAAAATTCTCCAAGCCATGCTTCAGCAATACGTGAACCATGAACTTCCAGATGTTCAAGCTGGTTTTAGAAAAGGCAGAGGAACCAGAGATCAAATTGCCAACATCCACTGGTTCATGGAAAAAGCAAGAGAGTTCCAGAAAACATCTATTTCTGCTTTATTGACTATGCCAAAGCCTTTGACTGTGTGAATCACAATAAACTGTGGAAAATTCTGAAAGAGATGGGAATACCAGACCACCTGATCTGCTTCTTGAGAAACCTGTATGCAGGTCAGGAAGCAACAGTTAGAACTGCACATGGAACAACAGACTGGTTCCAAATAGGAAAAGGAGTACGTCAAGGCTGTATATTGTCACCCTGTCTATTTAACTTCTATGCAGAGTACATCATGAGAAATGCTGGGCTGGGAGAAGCACAAGCTGGAATCAAGATTGCCAGGAGAAATATCAATAACCTCAGATATGCAGATGACACCACCCTTATGGCAGAAAGTGAAGAAGAACTAAAGAACCTCTTAATGAAAATGAAAGAGGACAGTGGAAAAAGTTGGCTTAAAGGTCAACATTCAGAAAACGAAGATCATGGCATCTGGTCCCATCACTTCATGGCAGAGATGGGGAAACAGTGGAAACAGTGAATGCCTTTATTTTTCTGGGCTCCAAAATCACTGCAGATGGTGATTGCAGCCATGAAATTAAAAGACACTTACTCCTTGGAAGGAAAGCTGTGACCAACCTAGACAGCATATTAAAAAGCAGAGACATTACTTTGTCAACAAGGGTCCATCTAGTCAAGGCTATGGTTTTTCCAGTGGTCATGTATGCATGTGAGAGTTTGACTATAAAGAAAGCTGAATGCAGAAGAACTGATTCTTTTGAACTGTGGTGTTGGTGAAGACTCTTGAGAGTCCCTTGGACTGCAAGGAGATCCAACCAGTCCCTTTTACAGGAGATCAGTCCTGGGTGTTCATTGGAAGGACTGATGTTGAAGCTGAAATGCCAATACTTTGGCCACCTTATGTGAAGAGTTGACTCAATTTGAAAAGACCCTGATGCTTGGAGGGATTGGGGGAAGGAGGAGAAGGGGACAACAGAGGATGAGATGGCTGGATGGCATCACTGACTCGATGGGCATGGGTTTGGGTGGACTCTGAGAGTTGGTGATGGAGAGGGAGGCCTGGCATGCTGTGGTTCATGGGGTCACAAAGAGTCGGACATGACTGAGTGACTCAACGGAACTGAATTTTATACTTTTCTTGATTAATATTCTGTATTTTCAGCATTTATATAACTTACATTTATTCATCGTTTAACATTTATTTTGCTTATTTTGAAATATTTCAAAAGTCTTCCCTTCCATTTCAAGAAAAAATATTTTACAGAGAATACTTTCTCTTTATTATTATCATCCTTTCAACTTCAAATAGATGATAATCAGTGAGTTGAGTAACTACAGATAAGTTGGTCATCACGGTAGGTTTTTAGGGCCAAGCTGTTTGCCATATTCAAGGTACATGTCAGTATAATTGTTGCTGTGAAAAAAAAACTCACTTTTATTCCATTAAACTAAAATTTGTATGTATTTTGTTCCAAATAATAGACTCTCAGTATAGAAAGTCCATCTCGACCTTCATTTATATATTCAGTATAGGAAGTGATTACATAGCGTAATATATAGAATGATGTACTTAGCTGTAAATTCAAATCAGTCCTTCATTTTTATAATTCTAACTATTGAAGTACCTTGCAAGCTTCTGCTACAGTGATTGTGTTTGCACCACATGGTGGTAAATGGGAACCTATTTTCTGGTATACTTGCATTTGTGCATGAGAACCACCCCCCGCCACCCACCCCCCCCCCAAACACACACATACACACATGCACTTTATGGAAGGGAATCAAATACTTAATAGTATATGTTCTTGTTCCTATTTATTTTATTCATTTTATAGCTACTTTTAAAGTTCATGGCCATATCAGATTTTTCTTGGGTTCAACTTTGTTTTTTACTTTAGTAAAACATATCTTACATGTTTGTCTTCTTGAGGTTTTTATTGTTGCTTTCCTATTTTTGTGATCCCCAATTTGTTTCTGGGGATTCCTTCATTATTTTTTTTACTAGTTTACTTATTTTAAAATGGCAGTACTATAGACTGTTGCTATTATTTTCACCTTGAATGTAACAAAAGCATTTTCAGAATGATCATTTTGAGAGTAAGGTAGCATTTCAGTCTTTTTATTTTAATTTCTAATTGAAGCCACATTAGCATTGTGAAATTTCTGGATTATATGAGGAGATTAAGGAATGTAAATGTCCTATTTATCAAAAAGGATTAAACTTTCCTGATGCTTTATTTGAAAATCAAGCCTGTCATGAATTCTTTTTCCTGCTGCTGCTGCTGCTAAATCGCTTCAGTCGTGTCCGACTGTGTGCGACCCCATAGACGGCAGCCCACCAGGCTCCCCCGTCCCTGGGATTCTCCAGGCAAGAACACTGGAGTGGGTTGCCATTTCCTTCTCCAATGCATGAAAGTGAAAATTCAAAGTGAAGTCACTCAGTCGTGTCCAACTCTTAGTGACCCCATGGACTGCAGCCTACCACCAGGCTCCTCCGTCCATGGGATTTTCCAGGCAAGAGTACTGCAGTGGGGTGCCATTGCCTTCTCCACTTTTTTCCTAACAAGAGTTTAATCTTTAGTACAGTTCCATTCTGTTAATTCCCATCTCTTGAAGAATTTTCATAGTTTATTGTGATCCACAGAGTCAAGGCTTTTACATAGTCAATAAAACAGAAATAGATTTTTGGGGGAACTCTCTTGTTTTTCAATGATCCAGTGGATGTTGGCAACTTGATCTCTGGTTCCTCTGCCTTTCTAAAACCAGCTTGAACATCTGGAAGTTCATGGTTCACATATTGCTGAAGCCTGGCTTGGAGAATTTTGAGCATCACTCTACTAGCCTGTGAGATGAGTGCAACTGTGCTGTAGTCAGAGCATTCTTTGGCATTGCCTTTCTTTGGGATTGGAATGAAAACTGACCTTTTCCAGTCCTGTGGCCACTGCTGAGTTTTCCAAACGTGCTGGCATATTGAGTGCAGCACTTTCACAGCATCATCTTTCAGGATTTGAATAGCTCAAGTGGAATTGCATCACCTCCACTAGCTTTGTTCATAGTGATGCTTCCTAAGGCCCACTTGACTTCACAGTCCAGGATTTCTGACTCTAGGTTAGTGATCACACCATCGTGAATATCTTGGTTGTGAAGATCTTTTTTGTGTAGTTCTTCTATGTATGCTTGCCACCTTTTCTTAATATCTTCTGCTTCTGATAGGTCCCTACCATTTCTGTCCTTTATTGATCCCATCTTTGCATGCAATGTTCCCTTGGTATCTTTAATTTTCCTGAAGAGATCTCTAGTCATTCCCATTCTATTGTTTTCCTCTATTACTTTGCATTGATCGCTGAGGAAGGATTTCTTATCTCTCATTACTATTCTTTGGAACTCTGCATTCAGATGCTTATATCTTTCCTTTTCACTTCTCTTCTTTTCACAGCTATTTGTAAGGCCTCCCCAGACAGCCATTTTGCTTTTTTGCATTTCTTTTAAATGGGGATGGTCTTGATCCCTGTCTCCTGTACAATGTCACGAACCTCCATCCATAGTTCATCAGGCACTCCATCTATCAGATCTAGTCCCTTAAATCTGTTTGTCACTTCCACTGTATAGTCATAAGGGATTTGATTTAGGTCATACCTGAATGGTCTAGTGGTTTTCCCTACTTTCTTCAATTTAAGTCTGAATTTGGCAATAAGGAGTTCATGATCTGAGCCACAGTCAGCTCCTGGTCTTGTACCTGACCTGCCTCTTGAGAAACCTATATGCAGGTCACAAAGCAACAGTTAGAACTGGACATGGAACAACAGACTGGTTCCAAATAGGAAAAGGAGTACGTCAAGGCTGTATATTATCACCTGCTTATTTAACTTATATGCAGAGTACATCATGATAAATGCTGGGCTGGAGGAAGCACAAGCTGGAATCAAGATTGCCAAGAGATATATCAATAATTTCAGATACGCATATGATACCACTCTTATGGCAAAAAGTGAAGAGGAACTAAAGAGCCTCTTGATGAAAGTGAAAGAGGAGAGTGAAAAGTTGGCTTAAAGCTCAACATTCAGAAAACGAAGATCATGGCATCTGGTCCCATCACTTCATGGGAAATAGATGTGGAAACAGTGTCAGACTTTATTTTTTGGGGCTCCAAAATCACTGCAGATGTTGATTGCAGCCATGAAATTAAAAGACGCTTACTCCTTAGAAGGAAAGTTATGACAAACCTAGACAGCATATTAAAAAGCAGAGACATTACTTTGTCAACAAGGGTCCATCTAGTCAAGGCTATGGTTTTTCCAGTGGTTATGGATGGATGTGAGAGTTGGACTGTGAAGAAGGCTGAGCACCGAAGAATTGATGCTTTTGAACTGTGGTGTTGGAGAAGACTCTTGAGAGTCCCTTGGACTGAAAGGAGATCCAACCAGTCCATCCTAAAGGATATCAGTCCTAGGTATTCATTGGAAGGACTGATGCTAAAGCTGAATATCCAATACTTTGGCTACCTCATGTGAAGAGCTGACTCATTGGAAAAGATTCTGATGCTGGGAGGGATTGGGGGCAGGAGGAGAAGGGGACGACAGAGGATGAGATGGCTGGATGGCATCACTGACTAGATGCACATGAATTTGAATGAACTCTGGGAGTTGGTGATGGACAGGGAGGCCTAGCATTCTGAGATTCATGGGGTTGGAAAGAGTCAGACAGGACTGAGCTACTGAACTGAACTGATTCTGTTAATTCCTCTACTCTTTAAAAAAAATGCTTAAATACCTTTGCAGGAGAGAAGTGAAGCTCTTCTAGCATCAGAAGTAAATGAGTTTGCCTATCCATCAAGTCCACATTTGTTGAGCATCTCTTGTGTATCAAACAGTGTCAATGACTGGGATTCAGGAAGAGCTAAAAGTGCCTGTGAGTAGTTTAATTTTAGATGGACAAGGTTTGTTGGTTTAAAATGAAATAGCACCAAATTCAGTATACTTGGTATTTGGGGTGTCAAAATACCCAGATATGGTGAGTCACTAAGAGAAAGGGAGTACTTTGTTGAATAGCTACCAAAGATAAATAGATTTTACCTGGCAGTAATGGCATTCCCTCTGCTTCCTGTTGTCCTTCACCTTTGCTGTCTTACCCTTGTCCTTCTACAACTTTCTGAAGTCCCTTGAGTTTCTTCAGATGGCCTTTGTATCCTGTTGCCTTCTGTACCTTTTTGCTTACTCATGTATCATGCAGTTTTAAATTTTGTCATATGTTATATTGGAGAAGGCAATGGCACCCCACTCCAGTACTTTTGCCTAGAAAATCCCATGGACAGAGGAGCCTGGTAGGCTGCAGTCAATGGGGTCGCTAGAGTCAGACACAACTGAGTGACTTCACTTTCACTTTTCACTTTCATGCATTGGAGGAGGAAATGGCAACCCACTCCAGTGTTCTTGCCTGGAGAATCCCAGGGACGGGGGAGCCTGGTGGGCTGCCGTCTATGGGGTCGCACAGAGTCGGACACGACTGAAGCGACTTAGCAGCAGTAGCAGTAGCAGCATATGTTATATTAGAGTGTCTTTATATTCTTCTTGACTATTGACTAATATCACTACCTTAATATCTGACCTTTTTTTTTTTTTTTGTAAACCTATCCGTTGTTTGGACAAAGAATTGCAAAGCCAATTTTCTGGTGCCAGTTTATATCTCCACCTAGTAACTGCTAAACAAACTCTCTTCTCCTGGTTTGACTTTGCAGTTCAGAGGAACTTGGTAGCTGGAGATACTATATACTTTGTTGTTGTTCAGTTGCCCAGTTCTGTCCTACGCTTTGTGACCCCATGGACTGCAGCACACCAGGCCTCCCTGTCCCTCACCATCTCCCGAGGTTTACCCCAAGTTCATGTCCTTTGCTTTGGTGATGCCATCCAGCCATCTCATTCTGTGATATCCTCTTCTGCATCTGCCCTCAGTCTTTTACAGCATCATGGACTTATCCAATGAGTCAGCTGATTGCATCAGATGACAAAAATACTGGAGTTTCAGCTTCAGCATCAATCTTTCCAAGGAATATTCAGGGTTGATTTCCTTTAAGACTGATTGGCTTGATCTTGTCCAAAGGTCTCACAGGAGTCTTCTCCAGCACCACAGTTTGAAAGCATCAGTTCTTTAGTGGTCAGCCTTCTTTACAGTCCAGCCCTCATAATTGTACATGACCACTGGGAAGACCATAGATTTGACTATACAAAACTTAATTGGCAGAATAATGTCTCTGCTTTTCAACACACCATCTAGGTTTGTCATGCTTTCCTGCCAAGAAAAAAACACCTGATTTCATGGCTGCTATCAACATCCACAGTGATTTTTAAAGCCCAACAAAAGGAAATCTGTCACTGCTTCTACCTTTCCCCCCTCTCTTTGCCAAAAAGTAATAGGGATTGATACCATGATTTTTTTTAATATTTAGTTTTAAGCCTGTTCTTTCCCTCTCCTCCTTTACCCTCATCAATAAGCTCTTTAGTTCCTCTTCACTTTCTACCATTAGAGTGGTATCATCTGCATATCTGAGGTTGTTGATGTTACTCCTGCTTATCTTGATTCCAGCTTTAACTCATCCAAGCCTGGCATTTCTCATGGTGTGCTCAGCATATAGGTTAAACAAACAGGGTGACAGCAGATAGCCCTGTCATATTCCTTTTACAATCTTGAACCAGTCAATTGTTCCATACAGAGAAAGGTAAGATGGCCTGCTACTTCCATCTGTATAAAAGCTTTCCACAGTTTTTTTTTTTTTTTTTTTATGATCCACACAGTCAAAGGCTTTGCTGTAGTCAATGAAACAGAGATAAATGTTTTATTCTGGAATTCTTTATCATCCTCTATGATCCATGGAATGTTGGCAATTTGATCTCTGGCTCTTCTTCCTTTTGTAAACCCAGCCTAGACATCTAGAAGTTCTTGGTTTGCACAATGCTGAAGTCTAGCATGCAGGATTTTAAGCATGACCTTACTAGCATGGGATATGAGTGTAATAGTCTGATGGTTCACACATTCTTTAGTACTATCCTTCTTGGGAATTGGGATGATGATTGACCTTTTGCAGTTCTATGGCCACTGTGTGGACTTCCAGATTTGCTGACATATTGAATGCAACACCTTGATGGCATCACCCTTTTTGTTGTCGTTCAGTCACTCAGTAGTGTCTTACTATTTGTAACACCATGGACTGCAGCACGTCAGTTTTGCCTGTCTTTCACCATTTCCTGAAATTTGCTCAAACTCATGTCCATAGTGTTGGTGAAGCCATCCAACCATCTCACCCTCTGTCGTCCCCTTCTCCTTCCTTCAATCTTTCCCAGCATCAGGGAATTTTCTAATGAGTCAGCTCTTCTCATCAGGTGGCCAAAGTATTGGAGCTTTAGCATCAGTCCTTCCAATGAATATTCAAAATTGATTTCCTTTAGGATTGACTGGTTTGATCTTCTTGCAGTACAAGGAATTCTCAAGCGTCTTCTCCAACACCACAGTTCAAAAGCATCAATTCTCTGCCACTCAGCCTTCTTTATGGTTCAACTCTCACATCCATACATGACTCCTGGAAAAACCATAGCTTTGACTAGCTGGACCTTTATTGGCATAGTAATGTTTCTGCTTTTTAATAATGCTGTCTAGGTTTGTCATAACTTTTCTTCCAAGGAGCAAGTAAGTGTATTTTAGTTTCATGGCTGCAGTCACCATCTGCAGTGATTTTGGAGCCCAAGAAAATTAAGTCTCTCACTGTTTCCAGTTTCCCCATCTATTTGCCTGAAGTGATGGGACCAGATGCCATGATTTTCCAAATAAGGGTATGGCAACCCACTCCAGTATTCTTGCCTAGAGAATCCCGTGGACAGAGGAGCCTGGTGGGCTGCTGTCCATGGGGTCACACAGAGTTGGACACAAGTGAAACAACTTAGCATGCGTGCATGCATTGGAGAGGGAAATGGCAAACCACTCCAGTATTCTTGCCTGGAGAATCCCAGGATGGAGGAGCCTGGTGGGCTGCCATCTGTGGGGTTGCACAGAGTCGGACAAGACTGAAGTGATTTAGCAGCAGCAGTAGCAGCCATGATTTTCATTTTTTGAATGTTGAATTTTAAGCCAGCTGTTTCACTCTCCTCTTTCAGTTTCATCATGAAGCTCTTTAGTTTCTCTTTGCTTTTTTTCATTAGGGTGGTGTCATCTGTATATCTGAGGTTATTGATATTTCTCCTGGCAATCTTGATTCCAACTTGTGCTTCATCCAATCCAGGATTTTGCGTTATGTACTCTGCATATAAATTAAATATGCAGGGTGACAATATACAGATTTGATGTACTTCTGAATCCAACCTTGAAAGATTTTGCCAACCTTGCTGGCATGTGAAACAAGTGCAATTGTATGGTAATTTGAACATTCTTTGGCATTGCCTTCCTTTGGGAAGAAAATACTTGAAATCAAATAGATGTAAATGACGTTTTTAATTCTTATTTTGGAGATGTGAGTTTGAGATCTTTTAAAATACTACATGAATGTTATCTGTTCATTCATATTGATTATTAATTTTTCCTGGAGCACCATGTAATAATTTAAGTATCACAAAGAGCATATATTATTCTCTTACTTAGCCATCACAATGGCTCTGCAATTCTAAAAACAAATGTCAGTGAATTTTATAGATTAAGAGATAAGGAGTTATGACTTACCTAACATTAAGAAATAAACAGTACATATGGAATGTGTTGGAGATTCTTTGTTCAAAATCTTAATTCCCTTGATCACTGGTTTCTACTCTTAGAAACAATATTCAAAAAAAAAAAAAGATTAGTATGATTATCTAACTTTATAATGGTGACCCAATAGCTCAAATTTTCTTACTTATCATTAAATATAAGATACAGTACACAAACTCAAGCTAGGCTCAAATGAGGTTTTCCTACCAGAGGCCCCAAATCGAGACTTGAGGACTGCATGTGGAGAAACTTGACTCTCCATGCAGTTTCAGAATTCACATTACAAGACATCTTCATATAGCATATCAGTTTTGCATAATGTTACCTTCCAAAGAGAGTATGTGAGAAAGAATAGTGTGTCTACATTTTGAGACCTGAGACTTCTCCCAAAGTGTACACTACCTGCTAATAGGGATCAGATATCAGCTTCTCTAACTCATGCATTCATATATCAGATAACACAGTTCAGAGAGTCAAAGACATATTCTTTGACTGTTGTGTGTCAAGCTGTTCAGTGACCTCTGTACTGGTTGTTGTTTTTCAGTTGCCAAGTTGTGTCCAACTCTTTATGACCCCATGAAGTGCAGCAAGACAGGCTTCTCTGTCTTTCACTGTCTCTCAGAGTTTGCTCAAACTCATGTCCATTGAATTGGTGATGCTATCCAATCATCTCATCTTTTTTGCCCCCTTCTCCTGCCCTCAGTCTTTCCTAGCATTAGGGTATTTTCCAATGAGTCAGCTCTTCGAATCAGGTGGCCAAAGTATTGGAGCTGCAGCTTCAGCTTCCAGCCCTTCCAATAAATATTCAGGTCCAATAAATATTCAGGGTTGATTTCCCTTAGGACTGACTGGTTTGATCTCCTTGCTGTCCAAGGCACTCTCAAGAGTATTTGTGAGCACAATAGTTTGAAAGTATCAATTCTTTGGTGCTCAGCCTTCTTTATGGTCCAACTCTTGCATTAGAATGATTCCTCTTTTTTTTGGGGGGGGGGACAAGATCGTGTACCCCCCATCTCAGTTTTGCTTTCCTCACCTTTTAAGCAAGGTATATGCCTTCCACGCCTAGTTCAGCACATGTCATGCAAAATCTCTGTGAATGCCCCAGAGGAAACACACGAGATGAATACCCTTGGATATAACCCTCCAGACTCAGCTAAGAGCCAATGATTCTTCTTAATAGTACCAAGAATATAATTTCTGAATAACACTCTTATTTTCTAGTATATTGACACTTGAATAATCATATGCCATTATTTATAATAGAAAGTGGACAGTCAAATTAAATAATAGTTAAGGAGTATCATGTGAGTGTCTAAAAGAAACACAGAAATTAGAGCCATAGTGAAAATAATTTAAGGTCAGATTCACATTGGTTGTATTAGTGATCTATTCCTGTATATAAAATTATCCAAAACTTAGTGTCATAAAATAACAATATTTGTTATATTAGTTTCTATTTTTTTCCCTTAAGAATCTGGGTGTGGTTTAACTACGTATTTTGGCTTAGGATCTCTCATAAGACTTCAGTAGACAAGTCAGCTGGGCTACAGGCATCTTAAACCCTAAGTAACACTCTGCATGTAGGGTCACTCACCTGGTTGTTGGTTGGGTTCAGTTCATGTGCTGTCACAAGGGTCTTAATTCCTTTCTGCCTGTTAGCCAGGCAAGGAGCCTTTCACTCCTTGCCAAATGACCTTTTCATAAGGTAACTCACCACATGGTGTTGTTAAGAAAGAGCAAGCAAGTTATGAGAGATGGAGAGAGAAAGGGAAGAAAGTTCAACCACTTCCCAACTTTCAAACAACACTGTTTTCTCATCTGTTAAGTGGGATCAAAATAACTTTCTTGACAACATCATGAAAGCAGGTTAACAGCATAAGTACCATATAAAGTGAAATTAGCATGGTTGCTATTGTTGTATTAGCAGTATATTTAATAGTCTAATAGTATTATTGGAGTAACATATATGGGATGAGATTTGAATAAGGAGCTTGCCAAGCAACATTTTAGATTTTACTGGCAGAAGCTATGGTGAAGGCAATGGCAATCCATTCCAGTACACTTGTCTGGAAAATCCCGTGGAAGGAGGAGCCTGGTAGGCTGCAGTCCATGGGGTCTCTAAGAGTCGGGCACAACTGAGAGACTTCACTTTCACTTTTCACTTTCATGCACTGGAGAAGGAAATGGCAACCCACTCCAGTGTTCTTGCCTGGAGAATCCCAGGGATGGGGGAGCCTGGTGGGCTGCCGTCTCAAGTTGCACAGAGTTGGACACGACTGAAGCAACTTAGCAGCAGCAGCAGCAGTAGAAGCTAAAGATGAAACCCTTAAGTTTTGAAAAATGTTTGGGTTTTAAAGTAACATATTCAGAGAGAGGAAAGCATTCATCCATGTATTTTGAATATTTTTGAGCACCGTTGAAGTGCCAATCAAATGTGGTTCAGCTATTGATCTAATGTTTAGTTGTTAAGTTATGCCCAATTCTTTTGCAATCCCGTGAACTCCTCTGTCCCTGCCAGGCTCCTCTGTCCGTGGGATTTCTGAGGCGAGAATACTGGAGTGTACTGACAGTTCATCCGCCAGTGTATCTTCCTGTCCTGGGGATGAAACCCATATCCCCTGGTTGGCAGGTGGATTCTTAACTGCTGAGTTATCTGAGAAAAGTCAGTTAAATTTTCCTTATGTGTTAGGAATAGAACTGGAAGGGGGATAAATACCTCTAAAAAATATTAAAATTAACCTAATGTGAACCTCATGTTTTATACAAGTAGAGAGAGGGAGAGTTAATAGTTTACCTAGGCCTTACAGTAAGCAAGCATCAGAGTCATCCCTAGAAACCTGGCCTCGAATATCTAGGACAATATTTTCTTTTAAGAAATAGTTGTTTGCATATAGAATTATTATTTCAGGAATAGTTATTCCTAAGTTATTTCTAATAGAATAAAACATGAATAGTTGTCAAGGACAATGGAAGAAATATTGAAAATGAATATTTCATTCAAATGGGCTTCCCCATTGGCTCAAGCGGTAAAGAATTTGCCTGCAATGTAGGAGATGCTGGAGTTGTGGGTTCAGTCCCTGGGTTGGGAAAATCCCTTGGAGGAGGAAATAGCAACCCACTCCAGTATTCTTGACTGAAGAATTTTATGGACAGAGGAGCCTGATGGGCTATAGTCTGTGAGGTCATAAAGAGTCGGACGCGACTGAACTCGCATGCACAATCTCTCTTGCATTTCATTCAAACACCATAGATTCATATTTTGGAAAAAATATTTTTAATATAATTCTATGTTTAAAAAATATTTTTAGAGATTTAAAATATTTTATGGTGGTATTTTCCCCCACATGAATAAAAATTGTATTGAAAGTACTGAAAATCTTTGGCATTAAAGTAAAACACTATTTGTTATAGATATTACAATGTAACTACAGATAGTACTGTACTTTTCACTTGCACAAGAGTTTTTTATAAGAACCAAGATTGAAAATACTTATTTATACTTGCTATTTAAAAAATATTTTGGAACATGCATGAGTGTTTGCATGATAATAGGTATAAATTAGTGTGGATATTTGAATGCTGAATTAAAACTGATTCTTATCACTGGCTTTCAAGTTAAATTAATCTGGGAAACTTAAAATGATCCTGATGCTTTGGTCTCTTACCTGACCAAATGAAGCAGAACCACTGAGCTTGCAGTCAATATATTAATATGTGAAAAGTTCTTTAGCTGATGACAATACACAGCTACAGTTCAGAATTCCTGATTTACAATGAAGGAAATGATAATGTAAATTCCAGAACTGCCTAGTCCACTTTCCAAAAAAAAAAAAAAAATATATATATATATACACTTTCACTTCTTAGCATTCAAAGACATTTACAGTTACTTTATCTTATAGAGCTCTTTTGGACTAATATTTCCAATGGCTTGTAGAGTTTCAACATCAAGTTATCAAATTAATAATGTGTCATCACCTGCAAACATGAAATAGGTGTTATGTTTCTAACAGCAAATGCTAGATTAATGTCATTTTAGTCACAAGAAGTTCAAAATCAATTTCAATGCTAATCAGTGGTTGAAAGAACAGATTAGTAATGCAGTTGATGCCATTCACATTAGTGATGCAGTTACCCTTTCAAGCAGTTCTTTTTATGTGGTGTTCCTTGCTGAAGTGAATAAAGATGTGAGGCTATGATACCATAAAGTAAGGCAGCAGATTAAATGAAATACTAATAGAAAAAATCCAAGTTAAAAATTTCTGAATGAAATAATTTTCCCTACAAGAAACTATGATTTCAGCCAGTTAGTGAATACCCTGCTATTTAAAGTAAGAATTTCTCTGCATTAAAAATTAGAGTCAACATTGTGATTTTTGAAGATTTTTATGCTAAATCACTTTGATTATAGTACAAAATTATTAAACGTAAAATTGTTTTTGTATCTACTACATTACTCTGGACTGGTACTGCTTTGCTTGCCTCTGTTACATTTAAGTAACCTAATCAATAGAGAGAGGGCAGCATCACAGTAATATTCCTGAGTGAACTTATCGTATTACTCTAGTGCAGTGGTAATATGTAAAGGATCTTTTATTACAGATTTCACATTCATTATATAAGTTTGAAAGATATTCTGTAATTACAGTTTGTACGTCCCAAGATATCTTGAAGACAAATTCAAATCAATGTGAGATTTCCAGTTGAAGGTACTTGAAGTATTTTAAAAACTTCGTTAAGAGTGTAATCTCCTCGCATGGTATTTATTTACTATAGGAAGATTTAGCAGAAAAACAGGCAAAAAGTATTTTAACTTGCTCATTTTGTTTAGAATTCTAGTAGAAAACCTTGAGTTTTATACAATAAATTAATTCAAATATAGATTAGAAATTGAACCAGAAAGCCAAATGATTTGTTTTTTGAAATAAACAAAAATAAATTGAAAATATTTGCTGTGTAGATAGATGCACAGTAGCTGAAATGCAGCATATTTCTTCATATTGGCAACATACCCTTACTCATTTTAAATGAGAGTATATATTGCTGGTATTGGGTTGTTGGCATTTCTTATAATGTGTACTTACTTTTAAGCAATGTCTTCCTAATATGATCATTGTGCAGAGTTATAAACCAAATAAGAGTATAATGGAAAGAAAAAGTCAGTCACTGTCTTAACCCTTCTCCAGTTTCAAACAATGAATCACATGATGATCATGACCTTGTTTTATTTCTTGTAGCAAAGCTAAATTTTATCTCATGGTCTTCTTTAATTAAAAAGAAGTTCTCATTATTATCAATTAGTTTTTGACCCAGGATGAGTTGTCTTTTCCATCCTAATGTCTTTTTGACTCTCTATTCCCTTTTCTTCTTCTTTGCAAAATGAGCATTTTTCGCTTAGTTGTTAAGTTTCTCATAATGCTTTGCCAAACAACAGCTAATAACAAAAAGTGCATGCTATCAACAAGCTGTTTTTAACCTCTTGACATCCACCACCCTAGGGTAAATTAACTGTATTATACTTCTTCCAATTTTTTGTCAGTGTATTTTATTGAGTGTTTTCCACTACTTATATAGATATTGTCCCATACTCTTTTCCCCTTCACTACCAGATGCTTAATCCCTAAAACAATGACACAAATAGAGTTTAATTTTTGAGGTGGCAATGAACTCATAAGTACCAATTTCTCTTTCTGAGAGAATGGGCTAAATTATGTTGTTTTAAAGACATGATGAAGATCTCTTTTAAAAAAATAGATTTTGCTTTAGAGAAGTTTTAGATTTGCAGAAAAATCAAACAGAATGTCAATGTATGGCAAAACCCACTACAATATTGTAATTAGCCTCCAGTTACATAAATTCAAAACAAACAAACAAAAAATACAGAAAGTTCTCCTATGTTCCCCCCTTTATTTTCCTGTTATTAGCATCTTTCATTAGCTTTGTACATTCCTTATAATTGAATCAACATGTTATTATTAATTAAAGTCTATACATTAGAATTCAGACTTCTGTTTTGTTTAATTCTGTGGGTTTTGACACACATATACTGCTGCTGCTGCTGCTAAGTCGCTTCAGTCATGTCTGACTCTGTGCGACCCCAGAGACAACAGCCCACCATGCTCCCCTGTCCCTGGGACTCTCCAGGCAAGAACACTGGAGTGGGTTGCCATTTCCTTCTCCATAGCTGCTATTTTAGTATCATACAGAATGCTTTTCACTGCTCCAAAAACCCTCTGTGTTCCTCCTATTCCTGTTCCTGCCCTCCATCCAAACCCCTGGTAACCACTGATGTTTTTATAATCTCTATTTTTCCTTTCCCAGAAGGTCATATAGTTGGTTTCATGCAACATGTAGCCTTTTCAGATTGGCTATTTGCATGTAGCAATATGCATTTAAAGTTCCTCCATGTCTTTTCTTGCCTTGAGAGTGCATATCACTTTATTGTTGAATAACCTTCCATTGTATTTATGTGCTATAGTTTGTCACTTCACCTTTTGAAGAACATATTGCTTGCTTCCATTATGAATAAAGATGCTTTATACAATCCATGCACATTTTTGTGTGGACACAAGTTTTCAACTCATTTTGGTAAATAACATGGAGTGTGATTGCTAGACAATGTAAGACTGTTTAACTTTGTAAGAAACTGCCATGCTGTCTTCCAATGTGTACATTGTTGAATTCCCACCAGCAACAGGTAACATTTCCTATTACTCCATATTTTGCTAGCAATTGATGCCAGTGTTTTGGATTAGCCATTCTAATAAGTGTTTAGTGGTATCACATTGTTGTTTTAATTTGTGTTCCCTAAAATGACATATGTTAAGTATCCTTTATATCATTTAATATTGACGTACTTTTTGGCAAGGTATGAGTTCTCATCTTTTGAAGACTTTTATTCAGCTCTTTGTGTTCTAAGTTTAAAAAAAAAAAGTTTATTAGAGGAAATTGCTTTACAATATTGTATTGGTCTCTGCCATGCATCAAAATGAATCAGATTTCCCCTCCCTCTCTAACCTCCTTCCCATCTTCTACCCCACCCCAACCCTCTAGGTTGTCACAGAGCACTGAGTTTAGCTTTGTGTGTCACACAGCAGATTCCCACTGGCTATCTGTTTTACTTACAGTAATATATATGTTCCCATGCTACTCTCTGAATTCGTCACACCCTCTCCTTCCCACACTGTGTCCACAGTCTTTTCTCTATGTCTGTATCTTCACTGCTGCCCTGCAAATACCCTGCATCAGTACCATCTTGTAGCTTCCCTAGTAGCTCAGTCGGTAAACAATCTGCCTGCAATGTAGGAGACCTGGGTTTGATTCCTGGGTGGGGAAGATCCCCTGGAGGAGAAAATGGCAACCCACTCCAGTATTCTTGCCTGGAGAATCCCATGGACAGAGGAGCCTGGTGGGCTACAGTCCATGAAGTTGCAAGAGTCAGACACGACTTAGTGACTAAACCACTACCATACACCTACATCAATATACAACATTTATCCTTTTTTTGACTTACATCACTCGTACCATAGGCACTAGGTTCATCCACCTCTTTAGGACTGACTCAAATGCGTTTTTTTTTTCTTTTTCTTTTTAATAGCACAGTAATATCCCATTCTATACATGTACCACAATTCCTATATCTAGGGATGCAAAGGGATTTTGGCATATTTGGATGCAAATGCTTTATCAGATATGTTTTACAAATATTTTTCCCAGCCTGTGCCTTGTCTATGAATTCTCTTAACTGAGTATTTGTAAAGAAGAAAATTTTACTTTTAATAAAGTCCAACATATCAATTTTTCTTTCATGTATGTTGTTTTTGGTGTTATATATAAAAGTCATCTTCAAACTCAAGATCACTTAGATTTTCTCCTATATTATTGGAGCTTTATAACTTACATTTTAAACTTGAATCTATGATCCACTTGACTTAATTCTCCTGAAATATGTAAGGTTTGTGTCTAAACTTTTTTTTTTCCCTTAATGTGTATGTCCAGGTTGCCCCCCATTTTTCTCTTTAAACTCCTTTATCACCTTTCCTCTTTAACCAAAAATTAAATAATAATTTTGGCTATATTTGTGTGGCTCTATTTTGGGGCTTTCTGTTCTATTGATCTCTGTGTTTATTCTTTCATCGATAATACAGATCCTTCATACTATAGACTTATAGAAAGTCTCCAAATCTGGTAGGGTCATTCCATTGATTTTATTCTTCTTCTTTAATATTGTATTAGTTATACTGAGTATTTTGAATCTCCCTGTAAACTTTAGAATAAGTTCATTTATAGTCACAACAGTATGGGTCATTATGGAAATGTAACCCCTGAAATGCTATTTAGTTTCCTGTTCTATCTCTGATAATTTGCTGTGAAGCTGGATTTGTATTAAATAAATATATATTTTTTCAGCACTGTATAGTCTTAGCTTGGTGTCTTTCTCGGTTCCTTTACTTTTCATCTCTTTGTCCTTATAATTAAGGGAGACTTCTTGTAAATATCTAGTTGGGTATGAGATTTTTTATTTGTTTTTTTAATCTATTGTGATGGTCTCTGTCTTTTAATTGGTGAACTTCTACCATTCAAATTTTAAATGATTATTGATATAATTGGTTTCTACAATATTTTTAAACTATATGCTAATTCTTGACCTTTTTCTTTTTTTATTTCCCCCTTCCACTCTTTGTCTGTCTTCTCTGGCTTTATTATTATATATGACACCATTTTTCCCCTTTCTTAGCATATCAATTATATATCTTAGAAAAAAAATAAGTGATTTCCCTTGAGTGTGGAAGATGTATTTACAACTAATTTCACTTTCAAATAGCACTATAGAATTTCACTGGTAGTGCAATTATTTTATAAAAGTATTCCCTGTTCTTCCCTCATCCCTTTAAAATTCCTGTCATTCATTTTGTTTATTTATAATCAACTAATTCATTATTGCTATTATGATTTTGATCAAGTTAAGGATATTGGTTATATAAAACTCATTGAAGATTCAAAAAATTAAGTCACTTACCATCTGATCTGAGCAAGCAAATTGATAACTCTTTTAAATTCCCTTAGGCACCTTACCACTCTATCCAGCAACATCAAACATCTAAGAATAAACTTTGCATTCAGTGATGTGAGCCATATATCAATATGATTCAAATTAAAGTGCTGTTGGTATATCAGCAAGAGTATTCAAAGCATACAAGTTGTTTCATTACGTCAAATTATTTTTTGATCATTTGTTTTCAAAATTAAGCATGACTTTTCATAAAATAATATTTCTGTAAAGACTATTAATAATAATTTTGCTGCTGCTGCTGCTAAGTCGCGTCAGTCATGTCCGACTCTGTGCGACCCCATAGACAGCAGCCCACCAGGCTCCCCCGTCCCTGGGATTCTCCAGGCAAGAACACTGGAGTGGTTTGCCATTTCCTTCTCCAATACATGAAAGTGAAAAGAGAAAGTGAAGTCGTTCAGTCGTGTCCGACTCTTAGCGACCCCATGGACTGCAGCCCACCAGCCTCCTCCATCCACGGGATTTTCCAGGCAAGAGTACTGGAGTGGAGTGTAATATGTGGCAAAATTGAAATTATCAGCCTCAAAATTCAGTAACAGAATGAATGAAGTATACTTTCAATTAAAGTTAGGTGTGATTCTTGGACACCTTTGAGATAGCCTACTTTTTAAAAATTCAGTGTGAATGTTTCACTTAAGAGAATCAAGAAAAAGAAATGCAGTATATGGTTACATGTTAGGAGTTGTTCAGAGATAAAGACTTCCTTATTGTATGAGACAATCACTTTTGTATCCATTTTCATTTTTCTGAAATGTCTTCCTGAAGAGAAAGAATGGTGGAGGAGTAGGTGGACTTGGAGTACATCTCTCTCCAATGATACATCAGGAATACAGCCTCAGACACAGAAGTGCATGCAGATCACCTGCTGAGAGTGGACAGGAGTACCTGACCAGTGGAAAAGAATATATAGGCCCACAAAAACTCGATAGGATGAAGGAACTAGGGGCGAAAACAGGAGTGTTAATACGACTGGACCTGCCCTTGGTGGGTGGGGGAACTGAAGCAGGGGTCCAATTCCCACATTGGGGCAATTGTCAGAGTCAGAGGACAAACGTTTAAGGCTGAGAGAGAAACAGCTGATCTGTGGCAGCCTAACTGGAATGGTACTATCAAATCTAATAATCTTTTGTGCTTTTTTCTTTTTTTTCTCAGTCACATTTTTTACTGTTTTTATAAACCCCTGTCTCTATGTTGGGCTTTTGCAGTTCTGGGGAGTTTTCCTTTCTTTTTTTTTTTTAATTTTAATTTTCAATTTTTTAAACCTATTATTATTTTTTCTACATTTATTCCTTTGTCCGCTTTTCCTACTGTTCTTTTCCCCTTGCAGTTAATCTTTTTCCCCCCTTTGAACTTTATTTTATTTTATTTTTTTGAAGAATGAAATCTCTTAGCAATACTCATTCTTTATTTTTCTATAAGAAATTTTTACTAATTCATTTTAAGAATACACACTTTGGTTTCATCACATTGATGTATGTGATAACACTATTTGTTTAAAATGTTTCTTAGTTTTTAATATATAAAATCTTCTTCATCTACATCTATTTAACTTTGCATATCTATTCATTCTTTCTTTCCTTTCCTCTCAACATATTTGTTAGTTTATTTTTATTGCTTTATTTTCCACTTGGCACCTTGCTTTAGTTTTGTTTTCTTTCTTTCTTTCTTTTTTTTTTTTTTTAGTTTTGTTTTCAGTTTGTGCTTTAGTTAGTTTTGTTCTGGTAGATATAATTACTGGTTTCCTTTGTTTACTGGGTCAATATATTTTACTTTACTTTTCTTGGACTGTTTTGATTTTGCTTATGGGTGTATATGTATATGTGTATATTCATTAACACTTTTTATTGTTATTATAAACCTCTGATTCTGTGTTGGGTTTTTGCAGTTCTGTGGAGTTTTCCTTCTTTTCCCCTTTTTTTCTTTCTTCTTCTGTAATTTTTATTTTCTCTTCTTTATAAATTTATTTTTTAAAACCTATTATATTTTTGTATATTTATTTCTTTATTGATCTTTCCAGTAGGAAAGGATGTATTTATATACATCTTTAATGTATATAAATTTTCTTCATCTACCTCTATTTAACTTTGCATATCTATTCTTTCTTTTCTTTCCTCTCAACATATTTTGTAGTTTTGTTTTCATTGTTAGAAAATTATAGGACACTCATTAAAGAAATCAAAGACAGCATGAACAAATTGAGAAATATCACATGTTCCTGGGTAGGAAGAATCAATATTGTGAAAATGACTAAACTGCTGCTACTACTGCTAAGTCGCTTCAGTCGTGTCCGACTCTGTGCGACCCCATAAACAGCAGCCCACCAGGCTCCCCCGTCCCTGGGATTTTCTAGGCAAGAACACTGGAGTGGGTTGCCATTTCCTTCTCCAATGCATGAAAGTGAAAAGTGAAAGTGAAATCGCTCAGTCGTGTCTGACTCTTAGTGACCCCATGGACTGCAGCCTACCAGGGTCCTCCATCAATGGGATTTTCCAGGCAAAAGTACTGGAGTGGGGTGCCATTGCCTTCTCCAGACTAAACTACCAAGTGCAATCTACAGATTCAATGTGATACCTATCAAATTACCAATGGCATTTTTCACAGAACTAGAACAAAAATTTTCACAATTCATATGGAAACACAAAAGACCCCCAAAAGCCAAAGCAATCTTTAAAGATTTAAATGTAGGACCAGAAATGTAACTCTTAGATGAAAACATAGGCAGACAAAAATGAGATAAACCAAAGTAAGATCCTCTATGACCCGCCTCCTAGAATAATGGAAATAAAAACAAAAGTAAACAAGTGGGACCTGATTAAACTTAAAAGCTTTTGCATAGCAAAGGAAACTATAAGGAAGGTGAAAACACCAGCCTCAGAATCAGAGGAAACAATAGCAAATGAAACAACTGACAAAGGATAAATTTCCAAAATATACAAGCAGCTCATACAACTCAATGCCAGAAAAACAAACAACCCAATCAAAAAGTAGGAAAAAGACCTGGGCAGAATTTCTCCAAAGAAGAGATACAGATGGCTAACAAACATGAAAAGTTGTTCAACATCACTCATTATTAGAAAAATGCAAATCAAAACCAAAATGAGATATCACCTCACAACCAGTGAGAATGGCCATCATCAAAAAGCCTACAAACAATAAATGCTGGAGAGGGTATGGAGAAAAAACACTCTTGCACTGTTGGTGAGAATGTAAATTGATACAGCCACTATGGAAGATGGTATGGAGATTCCTTAAACAACTAGGAATAAAACCACCATATGACACAGCAATCCCACTCCTATGCATATACCCTGAGGAGACCAAAATTGAAAAAGATGCATGTATACCATTGTTCATTGCAGCACTATTTACAATAGCTAGAACATGGAAGCAACCTAGATGTCCATCAACAGATGAATGGATAAAGAAGTTGTGGTATAAATACACAATAGAATATTACTCAGCCATAAAAAGGAACACATTTGAGTCAGTTCTGATGAGGTGGATGAACCTAGAACCTATTATACAGAGTGAAGTGAGTCAGAAAGAGAAAGATAAATATTGTATTCTAATGCACATACAGAGAAGGCAATGGTAACCCACTCCAGTACTCCTGCCTGGAAAATCCCCTGGATGGAGGAGCCTGGTAGGCTGCAGTCCATGGCATCGCTAAGGGTTGAAAATAACTGAGCGACTTCACTTTCACATTTCACTTTCATGCATTGGAGAAGGAAATGGCAACCCACTCCAGTGTTCTTGCCTAGAAAATCCCAGGGATGGGGGAGCCTGGTGGGCTGCTGTCTATGCGATCACACAGAGTAGAACACGTCTGAGGTGACTTAGCAGCAGCAGCAGCAGCAATGGAGAAACATACATATAGAATAGACTTATGGACATGGGCAGGAGAGGGTGAGATGTATGGAAAGAGTAACATGGAAACTTACATTACCATATGTAAAATAGATAGCCAAGGGGAATTTACTGTATGGTTCAGGAAACTCAACAGGGGCTCTGTATCAACCTAGAGGGGTGGGATGGGGAGGGAGATGGGAGGGAGGTTCAAAAGGAACTGGTTATGTGTATACCTATGGCTGATTCATATTAAGGTTTGACAGAAAACAACAAAATTCTGTAAAACAATTATACTTCAATAAAAAGTTAACAAGAAAAAAACAATCATAAAGAAAATTTTTTAAGTGAAATGTTTTCCTTTCATGTTCTTTCTTTCCAAACCTTAGAATCTCAGACATAGAGAATTTTCAAATAATTTTTTAAAGTATCCTTTTACATTTAAAACAATTTTTTATTAATTTTTAACACTGAAAACATTTTGTATTGGTGTATAGCCAACTAACAGTGTTGAGGTTGTTTCAGGTAAACAGCAAGGGACTCAACCATACATATACATGTAACCATTCACCTCCAAACCTCCCTCCCATCTCTTTCTGATCGTTCATTGTTAGTGTATAGAAATGCAACAGATTTCTGTGTATTAATTTTGTAACCTAAAGCTTTACCAAATTCACTGATGAGCTTTACTAGTTTTCTGGTAGCACCTTTAGGATCTTCTATGTATAGTATCATGTCATCTGCAAACAGTGACAGTTTAACCTCTTCTTTCCCAATTTGGATTCACTTTAATTCTTTTTCTTCTCTAATTGCTATAGCTAGGACTTCCAAAACTATGTTGAATAAAAGTGATGAGAGTGGATATTCTCGTATTGTTCCTGATCTTAGAGGGAACACTTTCAGCTTTTCATCATTGAGTATGATGCTACCTATAGTTTTGTAACATATAGCCTTTATTATTTTGAGGTATGTACACTCTATGACCACTTTCTGGAAAGTTTTTTTTTTTTTTAATCATAAATGTGTACTGAATTTTGCCAAAAGACTTTTCTGCAGCTATTGAAATGATTGTATGGTTTTTATTATTAAATTTGTTGATGTGATGTATCACATTGATTGACTTGTGGATGTTGAAAATTTCTTGCATCCCTGGGATGAACCCCACTTCATCGTGGTGTATGATCTTTTTAATGTATTGTAGGATACAGATTGCTAGTATTTTGTTGAGGATTTTTCCATCTATGTTCATTAGTTATATTGGCCTGTCATTTTATTTTTTGGTTGTATTTTCGTCTGGTCTTGTTATAAGGGTGATATTAGCCTCATAAAATGAGCTGGGAAGTTTTCCTTCCTCTGTGACTTTTGGAAACATTTTCAGAAGGATAGGTGTTAACTCTTCTCTAAATGTTTGATAAAATTTGCTTGTGAAGCCATCAGGTCCTGGGCTTTTGTTTATTGGGTTTT
This sequence comes from Bos javanicus, assembly GCF_032452875.1. Taxonomy (NCBI): domain Eukaryota; kingdom Metazoa; phylum Chordata; class Mammalia; order Artiodactyla; family Bovidae; genus Bos; species Bos javanicus. Next base: position 17,274,662 of record NC_083872.1, read on the forward strand.
TTTTTTTTTTTTTTTTTATGTTTGTTGGGAATTGTTGATCATGGTTTCAACTGCAGTGCTTGTGATTGGTGTGTTCACATTTTGTATTTCTTCATGGTTCAGTCCAGGGAGACTGTACCTTTCTAAGAACTTGTCCATTTTTTCCAGTTTGCTCATTTTATTGGCATACAGTTGTTCATAGTAGTCTCTTAGGATCCTCTGTATTTCTGTGAAGTCAGTTGTAATTTCTCTTTTTTCATTTCATATTTTCCTGATTTGAGTCCTCTGTCTTTTTCTTGATTAGTCTGGCTAAAGGTTTATCAATTTTGTTTATCTTTTCAAAGAACCAGCTTTGAGTTTCATTCATCCATGCAATTGTTTTCTGTCTCTGTTTCTTTTATTTCTTCTCTGATCTTTATAATTTCTTTTCTTCTACTAACATTAGGTTTTGCTTGTTCTTCTTTCTCTAGTTGTTTTAGGTATAAGGTTAGGTTTTTTACTTGAGATTTTTCTCGTTTCTTGAGATAAACTTGTATTGCTATAAGCTTCCCTCTTAGAACTTCTTTTGCAGTATCCCATAAGTTTTGGACAACTGTGCTTTCATTTTCATTTGTTTCTAGGTATTTCTTTTTTTAATTTCTTCTTTGATTTCTTCAGTGATCCAATGGTTGTTTATTAGCATATTGTTTAGCTGCCACATGTTTGTGTTCCTTATTTTTTTTTTAATTTTTGCTACTTATTTCTAATCTCATAGCATTGTGACCAGAAAAGATATGATTTCAATTTTCTTAAATTTGCCAAGCATGTGATCAATCATGGAAAATGTTTTGTGAGCACTTGAGAAGAATGTGTAGTCTGCTGCTTTTGGATGGAATGCTCTATAAATATCAATTAAGTCCAACTCATCTAAAATGTCATTTAGTGCCAGCGTTTCCTCATTGAATTTCTGTCTGAATGATCTGTCCATTGATGAAAATGGGATATTAAAGTTCCCCACTATTAATGTGTTACTATTGATCTCTCCCTTTTTGTTTGTTAGTGGTTGCCTTAGAAACGGTATGGACCTAACAGAAGCAGAGGATATTAAGAAGAGATGGCAAGAATACACAGAAGAACTGTACAAAAAAGATCTTCAAGACCCAGATAATCATGATGGTGTGATCACTGATCTAGAGCCAGACATCCTGGAATGTGAAGTCAAGTAGGCCTTAGAAAGTGTCACTACGAACAAAGCTAGTGGAGGTGATAGAATTCCAGTTGAGCTATTCCAAATCCTGAAAGATGATGCTGTGAAAGTGCTGCACTCACTATGCCAGCACATTTGGAAAACTCAGCAGTGACCACAGGACTGGAAAAGGTCAGTTTTCATTCTAATCCCAAAGAAAGACAATGCCAAAGAATGCTCAAACTACCTCACAATTGCACTCATCTCACACGCTAGTAAACTAATGCTCAAAATTCTCCAAACCAGGCTTCAGCAATATGTAAACCGTGAACTTCCTGATGTTCAAACTGGTTTTAGAAAAGACAGAGGAACCAGAGATCAAATTGCCAACATCTGCTGGATCATGGAAAAAGCAAGAGAGTTCCAGAAAAATATCTATTTCTGCTTTATTAACTATGCCAAAACCTTTGACTGTGTGGATCACAAGAAACTGTGGAAAATTCTGAAAGAGATGGGAATACCAGACCACCTGATCTGCTTCTTGAGAAATTTGTATGCAGGTCAGGAAGCAACAGTTAGAACTGGACATGGAACAACAGAATGGTTCCAAATAGGAAAAGGAGTACGTCAAGGCTGTATATTGTCACCCTGTTTATTTAACTTATATGCAGAGTACATTATGAGAAACTCTGGACTGGAAGAAACACAAGCTGGAACCAAGATTGCCGGGAGAAATATCAATAAACTCAGATATGCATATGACACCACGCTTATGGCAGAAAGTGAAGAGGAACTCAAAAGCATCTTGAATAAGGTAAAAGTGGAGAGTGCAAAAGTTGGCTTAAAGCTCAACATTCAGAAAACAAAGATCATGGCATCCGGTCCCAGCACTTCATGGGAAATAGATGGGGAAACTGTGGAAACAGTGTCAGACTTTATTTTTCTGGGCTCCAAAATCACTGCAGATGGTGACTGCAGTCATGAAATTAAAAGACACTTACTCCTTGGAAGGAAAGTTATGACCAACCTAGATAGCATATTCAAAAGCAGAGACATTACTTTGCCAACAAAGGTCCGTCTAGTTAAGGCTATGGTTTTTCTGTGGTCATGTATTGATGTGAGAGTTGGACTGTGAAGAAGACTGAGTGCCGAAGAATTGATGCTTTTGAACTGTGGTGTTGGAGAAGACTCTTGAGAGTCCCTTGGACTGCGAGGAGATCCAAGCAGTCCATTCCGAAAGAGATCAGCCCTGGGATTTCTTTGGAAGGAATGATGGTAAAGCTGAAACTCCAGTACTTTGGCCACCTCATGCGAAGAGTTGACTCATTGGAAAAGACTCTGATGCTGGGAGGGATTGGGGGCAAGAGGAGAATGGGACGACAGAGAATGAGATGGCTGGATGGCATCCCTGACTCAATGGACGTGAGTCTGAGTGAACTCCAGGAGTTGGTGATGGACAGGGAGGCCTGGCGTGCTGCGATTCATGGGGTCGCAAAGAGTCGGACACAACTGAGCGACTGATCTGATCTGATCTATGTATCAAGGTGCTCCCATGTAGGGTGCATATATATATATATTTACAATTGTTATATCTTCTTCTTAGGATGAACCCTTGATCATTATGTAATGTCATTATAGTCTTTGTTTTAAAGTCTATTTTGTCTGATAATATTGCTATTCCAGATTCCTTATGATTTCCATTTGCATGAAATACCTTCTCCCATCCTGACTTTCAGTCTGTAATTTTTTGTAGATCTGAGGTGAGTCTCTTGTAGATAAAATATATATGGATATAACCAGCCAGGCTATTACAACCAACCAGGAGCTATTCCACATACAAGGTCATAAGGGGCGGTGGTGAGAAGATACCCCTCGTCCAAGGTAAGGAGCAGCAGCTGCGCTTTGCTGGGCAGCCATGAAGAGATAACCCACGTCCAAGGTAAGAGAAACCCTAGTAAGATGGTAGGTGTTGCAAGTGGGTATCAGAGGGCAGAAAACTGAAACCATACTCACAGAAAACTAGTCAATCTAATCACACTAGGACCACAGCCTTGTCTAACTCAATGAAACTAAGCCATGCCCATGGGGCCGCCCAAGACAGGAGGGTCAGGGTGGAGAGGTCTGACAGAATGTGGTCCACTGGAGAGAGGAATGGCAAACCACTTCGGTATTCTTGCCTTGAGAACCACATGAACAGTATGAAAAGGCAAAATGATAGGATACTGAAGAGGAACTCCCCAGGTCAGTAGGTGCCCAATATGCTACTGGTGATCAATGGAGAAATAACTCCAGAAGAATGAAGGGATGCAGCCAAAGCAAAAACAATACCCAGTTGTGGATGTGACTGGTGATAGAAGCAAGGTATGATGCTGTAAAGAGCAATATTGCATAGGAACTTGGAATGTCAGGTCCATGAATCAAGGCAAATGGAAGTGGTCAAACAAGAGATGGCAAGAGTGAACGTCGACATTCTAGGAATCAGCGAACTAAAATTAATTGGAATGGATGATAATTCAGATGACCATTATATCTACTACTGTGGGCAGGAATCCCTCAGAAGAAATGGAGTAGCCATCACGGTCAACAAAAGAGTTCAAAATGCAGTACTTGGATGCAATCTCAAAAATGACAGAATGATGTCTGTTCATTTCCAAGGCAAACCATTCAATATCACAGTAATCCAAGTCTATGCCCCAACCAGTAACGATGAAGAACCTGAAGTTGAATGGTTCTATGAAGACCTACAAGACCTTTTAGAACTAATACCCAAAAAAGATGTCCTTTTCATTATAGAGGACTAGAATGCAAAAGTAGGAAGTCAAGAAACACCTGGAGTAACAGGCAAATTTGGCCTTGGAAAACAGAATGAAGCAGAGCAAAGACTAATAGAGTTTTGCCCAGAGAATGCACTGGTCATAGCAAACACCCTCTTCCAGTAACACAAGAGAAGACTCTACACATGGACATCACCAGATGGTCAACAACAAAACCAGATTGATTATATTCTTTGCAGCCAAAGATGGAGAAGCTCTATACAGTCAGCAAAAACAAGACCAGGAGTTGACTGTGGCTCAGACCATGAACTCCTTACTGCCAAATTCAGACTTAAATTGAAGAAAGTAGGGAAAACCACTAGACCATTCAGATATGACCTAAATCAAATCCCTTATGATTATACAGTGGAAGTGAGAAATAGATTTAAGGGCCTAGATCTGATAGATAGAGTGCCTGGTGAACTATGGACTGAGGTTCGAGACATTGTACATGAGACAGGGGTCAAGACCATCCCCATGGAAAAGAAATGCATAAAAGCAAAATGGCTGGGGAGGCCTTACAAATAGCTATGAAAAGAAGAGAAGTGAAATGCAAAGGAGAAAAGGAAAGATATAAGCATCTGAATGCAGAGTTCCAAAGAATAGCAAGAAGAGAAAAGAAAGTCTTCCTCAGCGATCAATGCAAAGAATTAGAGGAAAACAACAGAATGGGAAAGACTAGGGATCTCTTCAAGAAAATTAGAGATACCAGGGAACATTTCATGCAAAGATGGGCTAGATAAAGGACAGAAATGGTATGGACCTAACGGAAGCAAAAGATATTAAGACGAGATGACAAGAATATACAGAACTGTACAAAAAACATCTTCAAGACCCAGATAATCACGATAGTGTGATCACTGACCTAGAGCCAGACATCCTGGAATGTGAAGTCAAGTGGGCCTTAGAAAGCATCACTATGAACAAAGCTAGTGGAGGTGATAGAATTCCAGTTGAGCTATTCCAAATCTTGAAAGATGATGCTGTGAAAGTGCTGCACTCACTATGCCAGCACATTTGGAAAACTCAGCAGTGACCACAGGACTGGAAAAGGTCAGTTTTCATTCCAACCCAAAGACAGGCAATGCCAAAAAATGCTCAAACTACCTCACAATTGCACTCATCTCACATGCTAGTAAAGTAATGCTCAAAATTCTCCAAGCCAGGCTTCAGCAATACGTGAATCATGAACTTCCAGAAGTTCAAGCTGGTTTTAGAAAAGGTAGAGGAAGCAGAGAACAAATTGCCAACATCTGCTGGATCATGGAAAAAGCAAGAGAGTTCCAGAAAAATATCTATTTCTGCTTTATTGACTATGCCAAAGCCTTTGACTGTGTGGATCACAATAAACTGTGGAAAATTCTGAAAGAGATGGGAATACCAGACCACCTGGCCTGTCTCTTGAGAAATTTGTATGCAGGTCAGGAAGCAACAGTTAGAACTGGACATGGAAAAACAGACTGGTTCCAAATAGGAAAAGGAGTACATCAAGGCTGTATACTGTCACCCTGCTTATTTAACTTATATGCAGAGTACATCATGAGAAACACTGGGCTGGAAGAAGCACAAGCTGGAACCAAGATTGCCAGGAGAAATATCAGTAAACTCAGATATGCAGATAACATCACCCTTATGGCAGAAAGTGAAGAGGAACAAAAAACCTCTTGATGAAGGTGAAAGAGGAGAGTGAAAAAGTTGGCTTAAAACTCAACATTCAGAAAATGAAGATCATGGCATCTGGTCCCATCACTTCATGAGAAATAAATGGGGAAACAGTGGAAACAGTGTCAGACTTTATTTTTTGGGGCTTCAAAATCCCTGCAGATGGTGACTGCAGCCATGAAATTAAAAGACGCTTACTCCTTGGAAGAAAAGTGACGACCAACCTGGATAGCATATTGAAAAGCAGAGACATTACTTTGCCAACAAAGGTCCATGTAGTCAAGGCTATGGCTTTTCCTGTGGTCATGTATGGATGTGAGAGTTGGACTGTGAAGAAAGCTGAGTGCCGAAGAATTGATGCTTTTGAACTGTGGTGTTGGAGAAGACTCTTGAGAGTCCCTTGGACTGCAAGGAGATCCAAGCAGTCCATTCTGAAGGCGATCAGCCCTGAGATTTCTTTGGAAGGAATGTTGCTAAAGCTGAATCTCCAGTACTTTGGCCACCTCATGTGAAGTGTTGACTCATTGGAAAAGACTCTGATGCTGGGAGGGATTGGGGGCAGAAGGAGAAGGGGATGACAGAGGATGAGATGGCTGGATGGCATCACTGACTCGATGGACATGTGTCTGAGTGGACTCCAGGAGTTGGTAATGGACAGAGAGGCCTGGCATGCTGTGATTCATGGGGTCGCAAAGAGTCGGACACGACTGAGTGACTGAACTGAACCAGGCTATATTTTTTGGTTGGTGCATTTAATCCATTTACTAAATGTAATTACCTTAAATAGGTAATTGTCTATATAATGATCCTATTAATATTTTGTTAATTGGGGTTGATTTTTGTAGTTCTTTTCCTTCCCTTGTATTTCATGCATAGAGAAGTTCCTTTAGCATTTGTTGTAAAAATGATTTCATGGTGCTAGATTCTCTTAATTTCTGCTTTCTGGAAAACTTTTGATTTTCCCACCAAATCTCAGTGAGAGTTTTGTTGGATAGAGCATTCTTGTAGGTTGTAGATTCTTCCCTTTCATAACTTTACACGTATCATGCATTCCATTCTGGCTTGTAGAGTTTCTATTATCAGTTGATAAGCTTATGGAATTTCCTTTGTATATATTTGTGTTTGTTTTTTTTTTTTCCCTTGTTGCTTTTAATAAGTCTGATTACTATGTGCCTCAGTGTGTTCCTGCTTGGGTTGATCCTGCATGAGCCTCTCTGAACTTCTGGACTTGCTTGACTATTTCCTTACCCATGTTGGGAATTTTTCAGCTATTATCTCTTCAAATATTTCTCAGGTCTTTTCTCTCTTCTCCTTCTGGGATCACTATAATGTGAATACTGGTGCAATTGCTGTTGTCCCAAAGGTCTCACAGATTGTCTCAATTCTTCTCATTCTTTTTTCTGCATTCTGTTTTGCAGCATTTATTTCCACCATTGTCTTCCAGGTTATTTATCCATTCTTCTGTTTTAGTTATTCTGCTATTGATTCCTTTGAGTGTATTGTTCATCTCTGTTTATTAGTTCTTTAAAATTTCTAGGTCTTTGGTAAACGTTTCTTGCATTTTCTCCCATTCTTTTTCAGAGATCAAGGATCATTTTCACTATCATTATTCTGAATTTTTTTCTGGGAAGTTGCCTATCTCCATTTCATTTAGTTGTTTTTCTGGAGATTTATTTTGTTCCTTCATCTGGGCTTTTTTTTTTTTTTTTTCATTTTGGTTAGCTTTCTACGATTGTGGTATTAGTTCTAGAGGCAGCTTGGATTGGAGTTATTAATTCTTCTATCTGCCCTTTTCTGGATGAGGTTGAGGCTTGTGCAACCTTCCTGATGGGAGGGATTGGCTATGGGAGAAACTGGGTCTTGCTCTGGTGGGCAGAGCTCAGTAAAACTTTAATTCAATTGTCTGCTCCCTGTTAGTTGTTTGGCCTGAGTGACCCACTCCCAGAGTCTACAGGCTCTATGGTAGGGCTATTGATGACCTCCAAGAGGACTTATGCTGAGACATATCTCCAAGGACTCGTGCTGCCAGTTCCTCTGTCCCCATGGTGGACCAACACATGCCTCTGTAGGAGACCCTCAGACACTTACACACAGGTTTGGCTCAGTCTCCTATGGGATCACTGTTCCTTTCCCCTAGATCCTGGTGCACACAAAATTTTGTTTGTACCCTCCAAGAGTGGAGTCTGTTTATCTCAGTCTTGTGGAAGTCCTGCAACCAAATCCTGCTAGCCTTCAAAGTAAAATACCTTGGGCATTCCCAGTCCCTTGGCTAGATCCCCAGGCTAAGGAGACTGATGTGGGGTCTAAAACCTTCACAACAGTTTGAGAACTTCTTTGGTATTATTGTTCTCTAGTTTGCGGGTCACCCAACTGCTGGGTATAGAATTTGATTTTATCATGATTGTGATCTTCCTACGGTTTTGTCATGACTTCTTTTGTCCTTGGATGTGAGGTATATTTGTTTGGTGGTTCCAGTGTGTTCCTATCGATGGTTGTTCAACAGCTAGTTGTGATTTTCGTGCTCTGGCTGGAGAAGGTGAGCACAAGTCCTTCTACCCCCTTTTATATTCTGATTCAAGCATATGCAGCACAATCTTACTCAAAAAATATCAAGAAAAGTTGAACTTTGGGGTAACCATACATTGCATATAGAAGAAAACTGTAAAAAAAAATCAGATCAGATCAGATCAGTCGCTCAGTCGTGTCTGACTCTTTGCGACCCCATGAATCACAGCACGCCAGACCTCCATGTCCATCACCAACTACCGGAGTTCACTGAGACTCACGTCCATCGAGTCAGTGATGCCATCCAGCCATCTCATCCTCTGTCATCCCCTTCTCCTCTTGCCCCCAATCCTTCCTAGCATCAGAGTCTTTTCCAATGAGTCAACTCTTCGCATGAAGTGGCCAAGGTACTGGAATTTCAGCTTTACCATTATTCCTTCCAAAGAAATCCAAGGGCTGATCTCCTTCAGATGGACTGCTTGGATCTCCTTGCAGTCCAAGGGACTACCAAGAGTCTTCTCCAACACCACAGTTCAAAAGCATCAATTCTTCGGCACTCAGCCTTCTTCACAGTCCAACTCTCACATCCATACATGACCACAGGAAAAACCATAGCCTTGACTAGACAAACCTTTGTTGGCAAAGTAATGTCTCTGCTTTGAATATGCTATCTAGGTTGGTCATAACTTTCCTTCCAAGGAGTAAGTGTCTTTTAATTTCATGGCTGCACTCACCATCTGCAGTGATTTTGGAGCCCAGAAAAATAAAGTCGACACAGTTTCCATTGTTTCCCCATTTATTTCCCATGAAGTGATGGGACCGGATGCTATGATCTTAGTTTTCTGAATGTTGAGCTTTAAGCCAAGTTTTTCACTCTCCATTTTCACTTTCATCAAGAGGCTTTTGAGTTCCTCTTCACTTTCTGCTATAAGGGTGGTGTCATCTGCATATCTCAGGTTATTGATATTTCTCCCAGCAATCTTGATTCCAGCTTGTGTTTCTTGCAGTCCAGCATTTCTCAGGATGTACTCTGCATATGAGTAAAATAAGCAGGGTGACAGTATACAGCCTTGACGTACTCCTTTTCCTATTTGGAACCAGTCTGTTGTTCCATGTCCAGTTCTAACTGTTGCCTCCTGACCTGCATACAGATTCCTCAAGAGGCAGATCAGGTGGTCTGGTATTCCCATCTCTTTCAGAATTTTCCACAGTTTATTGTGATCCACACAGTCAAAGGCTTTGGCATAGTCAATAAAGGAGAAATAGATGCTTTTCTGGAACTCTCCTGCTTTTTCCATGATCCAGCAGATGTTGGCAATTTGATCTCTGCTTCCTCTGCCTTTTCTAAAACCAGCTTGAACATCAGGAAGTTCACGGTTCACATATTGCTGAAGCCTGGCTTGGAGAATTTTGAGCATTACTTTACTAGCGTGTGAGATGAGTTCAATTGTGTGGTAGTTTGAGCATTCTTTGGCATTGCCTGTCTTTGGGATTGGAATGAAAACTGACCTTTTCCAGTCCTGTGGCCACTGCTGAGTTTTCCAAATGTGCTGGCATAGTGAGTGCAGCACTTTCACAGCATCATCTTTCAGGATTTGGAATAGCTCAACTGGAATTCTATCACCTCCACTAGCTTTGTTCATAGGGATGCTTTCTAAGGCCTAGTTGACTTCACATTCCAGGATGTCTGGCTCTAGGTCAGTGATCACACCATCGTGATTATCTGGGTAGTGAAGATCTTTTTTGTACAGTTCTTCTGTGTATTCTTGCCATCTCTTTGTAATATCTTCTGCTTTTGTTAGGTCCATACCATTTCTGTCCTTTATTGATACCATCTTTTCATGAAATATTCCTTTGGTATCCCTGATTTTCTTCAAGAGATCCCTAGTCTTTCCCATTCTGTTGTTTTCCTCTATTTCTTTGCATTGATCGGTGAGGAAAACTTTCTTATCTCTTCTTGCTATTGTTTGGAACTCTGCATTCAGATGTTTATATCTTTCCTTTTCTCCTTTGCTTTTTGCTTCTCTTCTTTTCACAGCCATTTTTAAGGCCTCCCCAGACAGCCATTTTGCTTTTTTGCATTTCTTTTCCATGGGGATGGTCTTGATCCCTGTCTCCTGTACAATGCCACGAACCTCATTCCATAGTTCACCAGGCACTCTATCTATCAGATCTAGGCCCTTAAATCTATTTCTCACTTTCACTGTATAATCATAAGGAATTGATTTAGGTCATACCTGAATGGTCTAGTGGTTTTCCCTACTTTCTTCAATTTAAGTCTGAATTTGGCAATAAGGAGTTTATGGTCTGAGCCACAGTCAGCTCCTGGTCTTGTTTTTGCTGACTGTATAGAGCTTCTCCATCTTTGGCTGCAAAGAATATAATCAATCTGGTTTTGTTGTTGACCATCTGGTGATGTCCATGTGTAGAGTCTTCTCTTGTGTTACTGGAAGAGGGTGTTTGCTATGACCAGTGCATTTTCTTGGCAAAAGTCTATGAGTCTTTGCCCTGCTTCATTCCGTTTTCCAAGGCCAAATTTGCCTGTTACTCCAGGTGTTTCTTGACTTCCTACTTTTGCATTCCAGTTCCCTATAATGAAAAGGATATCTTTTTTGGGTGTTAGTCCTAAAAGGTCTTGTAGGTCTTCATAGAAGCGTTCAACTTCAGGTTCTTCATCGTTACTGGTTGGGGCATAGATTTGGATTGCTGTGATATTGAATGGTTTGCCTTGGAAACGTAAAAAAAAAAATTATTTTTATTTTCATCTCATTTTAGTAGCTTGGTAATTCATTTGAAAAACTTTATAGTCTTTGGCATTCTAGCTTCCATTTGTTTCATGGAGATGCTACTTCTACTTTAGTGCTATGTTACTAGAAAAATATTTATGATTCAAGTAAATATCTCATAAATAGTTTTATATAAATAACCCTAATGGATATTTTATAAAAATATGCAGTCTTATATTTAGTATAAGAGTACATCCAGCAAGTTCTATTATGTCTTTTGCTTTCAAGATTTTATAAAAATCAGTAAATAAAATAATGGGGAAAATATTTTTATACTTTTTGAATACTATAGTGGTTATTAAACAACCATAATGCAAGACTTGAGTACTCTGAATGAAGAATATAATATATCACTATGGAAAATTAGGACAAATTAATCATGTAGTAAAATATTTTTCAATAAAGAATAATTTTTATTTTATTCTTGTAGTTCATAACAGTATAAGCTCATAAATTGGGCCTTATTAACTGTAAAATGATTTTTTGATTTCCTTTAATAATAGAAATCCATTTTAGTATAAATATCACATGTATATTAAAAAGATGTATGAAAATACTTAACAGTATTTCTAACTGTAATTGTTTAGTGACACTTTATTAGAACCCACTGACTTTCGATTAAAGTATGTTTGTTATCAGATTTTTATCCATAGTAAAAGAAAATTATATTTCCAATTTAAAAAGATAATTTTTCATTGAATAAATACCAAACTATATTAGTAAATATGAAAAAAAAATCGAATTACTTTGTAGGAATGATGAATATATAACACTATTTTGAAAAGTAGAAGAAGAAGCTCTCACTTTTTAAGAAGTTAATTTTTATTCCCTGTAGAAAAGTCTACGTGAATAGAGCACTTGTGGTTTATCGATTAGCTATTCTGGTTATTCTTTCCAAATATATCTAGTATCTGCAAAGGTACTGTTGCCTTAGAAATCCCATGAAAGTGTGACATTTTATAACCTCCATCCTTCCCATGAAGTTAGGTATTAGTTTGTGACCAATTTCATTTCGTATTTAAAATGTGAGAAGGGATACACCACAGTCAATTTTGGACTGTACTCGCTCTCACACAATCCTCCAATTTCTGTCTTGGCTCCTCTGCTGATACCTCTTGAACCATGTGAAAGGAGATCTGCAGAACAGAAAGAACAGATAGAGAGGATATGCTTTCTAATGGTAACCATATGATATTGAATAAATACAGACAGTTGAATAATCAATTTTCAGTGTTAATTCACTGAGAATTTGATCTTTTAATACAACAACCAGCATTATGTATCCAAAGTCTATGTAACCTCATTGTTATTCAGTCGCCTAGTCATGTCTGACTCTTTGTGACCCCTTGGTCTGCAGCATGCCAGCTTCCCTGCCCTTTACCATCTCCTGAAGCTTATTCAAACTCATGTCCATTGAGTCAGTGATGCCATCCAACCATCTAGTCCTCTGTTGTTCCCTTCTCCTCCTGCCTTGTATCTTTTCCAGCATCAGGATCCTTTCCAATGAGTCGGCGCTTTGCATCAGGTGAGCAAAATATTGGCACTTCAGTTTCAGCGTCAGTACTTCCAATGAATATTCAGGGTTGATTTCCTTTAGGATTGACTGGTTGGATCTCCTTGCCATCCAAGAGACTATCAAGAATCATCTCCAACACCAAAGTTGGAAAGCATCAGTTCTCCAGTGCCCAGCCTTCTTTATGGTTCAACTCTCATATCCATACATAACTACTGGAGAAACCATACCTTTGACTATATGGACCTATGTCATCAAAGTAATGTCTCTACTTTATAATATGCTGTATAGGTTTGTCATCTAGGTTTGCTGTCTAGGTTTGCTTTTCTTCCAAGGAGCAAGTGTCTTCTAATTTTATGGCTGCAGTCACCATCTACAGTGATTTGGGAGCCCCCCAAAATAAAAATCTGCCACTATTTCCATCGTTTTCCCATCTATTTGCCATAAAGTGATGGGAAAAGATGCCATGATCCTTGTTTTTTGAACGTTAAGTTTTAAGCCAACTTTTTCACTCTCCTCTTTCACTTTCATCTAGAAACTCTTTAGTTCCTCTTCACTTTCTGCCATAAGGGTGGTGTAATCTGCATATATGAGGTGATTGATATATCTCCTGGTGATCTTGATTCAAGCTTATGATTCATCCAGCCCCCCTTTCCCATGATGTACTCTGCATACAAATTAAATAAACATGGTGGCGTTATACAGCCTTGACATACTCCTCTCCCAATTTTGAACCAATCTGTTCTTCCATGTCCAGTTCTAACTATTGCTTCTTGACCTGCTTACAAATTTCTCAGGAGACAGGTAAGGTGGTCTGGTATTCCCATCTTTTGAAGAATTTTCCATAGTTTGTTGTGATCCACACAGTCAAAGGCTTTGGTGTAGTCAATAAAGCAGAAGTAGATATTTCTCTGAGACTCTCTTGCTTTTCGATGATCCAATAGATGTTGGCAATTTGCTCTCTGGTTTCTCTGCCTTTTCTAAATCCAGCTTGAGCATCTGGAAGTTCTCAGTTCACATACAGTTGAAGCCTTGCTTGGAGAATTTTGAGCATTACTTGCTAGTGTGTGAGATGAGTGCAATTGTGTGGTAGTTTGAGCAGTCTTTGACATTGCCTTTCTTTGGGATTGGAATGAAAACTGACCTTTTCCAGTCCTGTGGCCACTGCTGAGTTCTTCAAATTTGCTGACATATTGAGTGCAGCACTTTCACAGCATCATCTTTTAGGATTTAAAATAAATCAGCTGGAATTCCATCACCTCTACTACCTATGATATTTTAAGGAAAGTTTAATGAATATAAACATTTAGAAGTCATTTTAAGGATGATATAAAGAGCAAATATAAAACATCCTCTTTTTTCATAATTTTAATAAATGAATTAAATCATGATATGAAGTCTTAGAAACACTTTTAATATATTTTCAATTTAGCATCATTAATAATGAAGAATTAGGATTATTTTGTATACTTGAATGCTATTTTTAGCCTGCAAATTTACCTAATCATAGATGAGTCTTCAACCAATTCAAAGGTAATTTATACTAAGTTACCATTGATAGTGCCTTCAATTTAAGAAATTATTTATGGTTTAGGGAATTACATAATTTGGGTTTTTTGCATGAGAAATAATAAGCTTACCATGTATTGTATGTGTAGAAATGAATCTGGGATAGATGAAAACAATGGTTTTAATGGCAGCCTTTTCAGTAGGTTGTTTTTTTTTTTTTTTAGTAGAATTTTAAATGTGATATTTTAGTTCAAATAATGATATATTTTTCTGTTTTGTAATATAACTTTGTTCATAGAGAAAAACTCATTACACTTTTGTATGTTCTTCAGGGCATAATGTTATCAATATTCTTTAAGCACAGTGTAATCTACTCAGCCACTAATACATAGTCATAATACTCAGCATGTCTGATATATATAATGCTGTTCAGTATATATTATTTTTATAAATATCATTTATATAACCTTGTTTATAAAGGCTTATCAAAGTAACTAAGTAACAAAGTAAGAGTAACTAATAGATATATATCCTCATCCAGCCTTGTAGTGAGTAGGCCAAATCATACTTGTGTCTTAATTAGATAGAGAAAGGGACAGAATGTTCTCTAATTTAAAGACTATACTCTCCATGGTGGGGAGAAAGATCTTCCACCAGGCAATTAGGCATATTTCCATTGCTGCAATGGCTCAAAAAATTGATCTCAGGCACTAGTAAAATGAAAGTTCTTCAACATAAACATTGGTTATGGGTGATGCAGAGAATAAAAGCTACATAATGTCCATATTTATCTTCCAAAAAGTTCTGTAGTTTTTCTACAATACAGAGAAATTATTTTTTTTTAAATCTTTTGTTTTCACACTTTACTATGAGTATGAAGTCTAATTATAATATTGTCTCTTTTTCTATTTGAATGTGTCAGTTTTCATATTATGACTTTCACACCTGTACTAGCTAAGATTAAACAATCATGTCATCTGAGACCACCCATCAACTAAACTGTGAAAATTAATTTCAATTTCACCTAAACTCAACCCCATGCTGCTTTTCTATTACTCCCATACCAGGATATATGTGATTTTCACTTACCAAATGGCTTATTTATTATTGAAGACAACATTCTAAAGAGTTGTGGTGACAAACTCTATCTCATATTTCTATATAGCTTTAATAAACGTATTTTATGTTTGAAGGAAGAATATTATAAAATTTTCATATTTCTTTGATGTATTTAACTGAAAACTTCCAAAGAAATTTTATCTTAAACTCTAAAAGTTATTAATACTAGCTGGCATTGTGTATAGTAATATTATAAAGTAAATATTATTTTTAGGAAGATTTTTAAAATAAATGAAGCAAAAACTAACAAAACTAAAAGAAGAAGTTTAGAGAATCTACAATCACAGTTGGAGATTTAATAATGCTGTCTTCAGATATTGATAGAACAAAACCAGACTGATAGTACCAGGAAACTACAGCTCATTACGTGTGTGTTTGTGTACATGCACATATGTATATAAATATGTCTGTAAAATATTTCATAAAACAGTATTTAGAACCCACCAGTATAGAAAATTACATCATGACCAAGTAGAATTTATTCCTGGAATTCAAGATTGTTTTAACTTTGAAAACCAATCAGTAAAGTACATTATGTTAATAAATGCAACCATTTATTTACAAAAGCAATCATTTCACTAAATGCAGATAAATCATCTGACAAAATTCAATATACATGATAAGAATTCTTAGAAAACTCAGATAAGAGGAACTCCTTCAACCTAATAAGACATAACTAAAAAATTAAATAAATAAAGCTAGCATTATACTTAATGATAAACATGAAATGTTTTCTACTTAAAATCAGGAACAAGTCAAGGATGGATATCACTATTTCTAATCAGTGTTGTATTATGATCTTATTAGTGTTAATCACTCAGTTGTGTCCAACTCTTTGCAATCCCATGGACTGTAGCCTACCAGACTCCTCTGTCCATGGAATTCTCCATGGAAGAAGATTGGACTGGGTAGCCATTCCCTCCTGAAGGGGATCTTCCTGACTCTTCCAGATTCTTTACTGTCTGACCCACCAGGGAACCCCACCAGGGAACCCCACCATGATCCTACACAATGCAGTAAACCAGAGTGAGTGAGAAGGAGATTGGGAGGGAGAGAGGGAGAGAGAGAGAGAGAATGGTAGAGGGAAAGGGAGACAGAGACGGGATACAGATTGGAACAAAAGAGCAAACCTCTTTTGTTTACAGAGGATGTGATCAAGCATGTGAAATATTCTAAGGAATCTATAAAAATTACTGGACCTAATAAACTGTAACATGGTTTATCATGTCATAAAATGATAAGTCAACATATGAAAAGCAATTATATATACAAATGATTATAACTTAATATTAAAAATAATAAACTATTGCTTAGATTTTAATGACATGAAGTATTTAGGAATAAATTTAACAACATATGCTTCCCTGTGGCTCAGCTGGTAAAGAATCTGCCCACAATGCAGGAGACCTGGGTTCGATCCCTGGGTTGGGAAGATCCCCTGGAGAAGGGAAAGACTACCCGCTCCAGTATTCTGGCCTAGAGAATTCCATTGACTGTATAGTCCATGGGGTTGCATAGAGTTAGACACAACTGAAGGACTTTCACTTCCTTTAACTTTAACAACATGTATGTGCAAACTCCCTAAACTGACAACTATGAAATTCTGTTGACAGAAAGCAACAAATTCTGAAATAGGCCAAGAGTTATACCTTGTTGCTTGATTGGAAGACTCAATATGGTTACAATGTAATTTATCCTCACATAGATAATCTATGTATTATCTGCAATGCCAACAAAAATTCCATCAACATCTATAGAAATCAACAAGATTATTCCAAAATGTGTGTGAAAATTCTGGGACACAGTTTAATCAAAACAATTTTAAAAACAGAACAAATTTAGAGAACTAACACTACATAATTCACTGGCATACTATAAAACTACAATAATCAAGACAGTGCATTACTGGTATAAAGATAGAAATGGATCAATGAAACACAATAGAGAGTCCAGAAATAGACACACCCTTACACAGTCAATTGATTTTAAACAAGCAATTCAATGAAGGAAAAGCCCCACTTTTCAATAAATTGTGCTGGAACAACTGGTATTCATATAGGCAAAATAAACCTTGAAACAGACATCAAAACATACACCAAAATTAGCTTGAGAATAGATCACAGAACTAAATTTAAAAGCTAAAACTATAATATTTCTAGGGGAAAACAGTGGTGAAATCTTTGATATATTAGGTTATGAAAAGATTATATTTAACCAGACCACAAAATGCATGAACTATTAAAAAATGTTAAAATTTTGTCATCATAATTTAAAACATCTACTTGACAGTGTTCTTTTATGTATGTCTATATATGTGTGTGTATACATATATTCAAACTTGTATCTAGAATAATCTTACAATGTACTAATAGCACAACTAATCCAGTTATATATAGGCAAATATTTGAACAGATGTTTGGCAAAAATATGTATACAATAGCTAACATTTATAGAAAGATATTCCATATAACTAGTCATGGACACAAATTAAAACTAAAATGAAATATCAATATAAACCCATTAGAATGACAAACATTTAAAAGTTAGAAGTGCCTTTTAAAAAAAGGATACTTTGACCATAAAACCTAGTAATCCTATTGATATTTATAAAGAAGAAATGAAAATATACGCCCATAAAAATGAATATATAGTAGATGAGTCCACTGATATGAAATTCTAAAACTACCGAAACTAATCTTTTTATTAACAGAAATGAGATCACCACTCTCCTGGCCCAAGCGAGTGGTGGGGCAACAAAGGGGTGGTGATGGTTTTGGGACATACTCTTGAAATGGTTGAGAAATAATTCAATATTCGGGTTAAAGGATTTGTTTCAGCTTTATTTCTTCTTTAGTGGTTACTTGGGTATATAAATATGTCACTACCATACACACGCACACACACACACACATACACACACACACACACACACACATATACTTACATGAAATGGGTTTATTTCACTCGAACAATGTTACCTGTATAAAATGGCAAACTGACCAAATCTCACTGGATGTTTTCAAAAGATTCAGTATTACAACATTTGAAAAGCAAAATTTTATCACTCTAAAAAAAAAAAAAAAAGACTGGAAAAAAGACAGGGAAGAGTAGATTCTTTTTATTTTCTTTTTATTTAAATTTTTTTAATTTTTATTTTTCTCTTTTTACTTATTTATTTTAATATAAATTTATTTATTTTAATTGGAGGTTAATTACTTTACAATATTGTATTTAACCAATACAATATTGTAAAGTAATTAACCTCCAATTAAAATACATAAAATACATCAACATGAATCTGCCATAGGCGTACATGTGTTCCCCCTCTTGAAGCCCCTCCCACCTCCCTCCCCATACCACCCCTCTGGGTCATCCCAGTGCACCAGCCCAAGCATCCTGTATCACGCGTCAAACCTGGACTGGCAATTGGTTTCATATGTATTATACATGTTTCAATGCCATTCTCCCAAATCATCCCACCCTCTTCCTCTCCCACAGAGTCCAAAGGACTGTTCTATACATCTGTGTCTCTTTTGCTGGCTCACATAAAGGATTACCGTTACCACCTTTCTAAATTCCATATATAACGGTAACGGTAACGATAACCCTGTATACGAGACAGCAAAAGAGACACTGATGTATAGAACAGGCTTATGGACTCTGTGGGAGAGGGAGAGGGTGGGAAGATTTGGGAGAATGGCACTGAAACATGTGAAATGTCATGTATGAAACGAGATGCCAGTCCAGGTTCAATGCACGATGCTGGATGCTTGGGGCTGGTGCACTGGAACGACCCAAAGGGATGGTATGGGGAGGGAGGAGGGAGGAGGGTTCAGGATGGGGAACACATGTGTAATTTTTTTTAATTAAAATTGAAAAAAATAAAAAAAAAAATAAAAAAAATAAAATAAAATAAAATTTGTTTTTAATTGAAGGAAAAAAAAATAAATTCCATATATATGTGTTAGTATACTGTGTTGGTGTTTTTATTTCTGGCTTACTTCACTCTATAATAGACTCCAGTTTCATCCACTTCATTAGAACAGATTCAAATGTATTCTTTTTAATGGCTGAGTAATATTCCATTGTGCATACGGACCACAGCTTTCTTATCCATTTGTCTGCTGATGGACATCTAGGTTGCTTCCATGTCCTGGCTATTATAAACAGTGCTGTGATGAACATTGAGGTACACGTGTCTCTTTCAATTCTGGTTTCTTCAGTGTGTATGCCCAGCAGTGGGATTGCTGGGTCATATGGCAGTTCTATTTCTAGTTTTTTAAGGAATCTCCACACTGTTCCCCATAGTGGCTGTACTAGTTTGCATTCCCACCAACAGTGTAAAAGGGTTCCTTTTTCTCCACACCCTCTCCAGCATTTATTGCTTGTAGACTTTTGGAGAGCAGCCATTCTGATTGGTGTGAAATGGTACCTCATTGTGGTTTGGATTTGCATTTCTCTGATAATGAGTGATGTTGAGCATCTTTCATGTGTTTGTTAGCCATCTGTATGTCTTCTTTGGAGAAATGTCTGTTTAGTTCTTTGGCCCATTTTTTGATTGGGTCGTTTATTTTTCTGGAATTGAGCTGCAGGAGTTGCTTGTATATTTTTGAGATTAGTTGTTTGTCAGTTGCTTCATTTGCTATTATTTTCTCCCATTCTGAAGGCTGTCTTTTCACCTTGCTAATAGTTTCCTTTGTTGTGCAGAAGCTTTTAATTTTAATTAGGTCCCATTTGTTTATTTTTGCTTTTATTTTCAATATTCTGGGAGGTGGGTCGTAGAGGATCCTGCTGTGATTTATGTCAGAGAGTGTTTTGCCTATGATGACCCATTTACTAGAGACTTGGAAAATACAGGACAAGGTTACATATATTTAAGAATGGAGTTTTAATCAGAATATTATTTAGATTGATTATATTCTTTGCAGCCAAAGATGGAGAAGTTCTATCAGTCTAGTTCAGTTCAGTCGCTCAGTTGTGTCTGACTCTTTGCAACCCCATGGACCACAGTACGCCAGGCCTCCCTATCCAGCACCAACTCCTGGAGTTTACCCAAACTCATGTACATTGAGTGAGTGATGCCATCCAACCATCTCATCCTCTGTCGTCTCCTTCTCCTCTTGCCCTCAATCTTTCCCAGCATCAGGGTCTTTTCAAATGAGTCAGTACTTCCCATCACTGGCCAAAGTATTGGAATTTCAGCTTCATCGTCAGTCCTACCAACTTAGTCCGTCCTTTAGGATGGACTAGTTGGATCTCTTTGCAGTCCAAGGGACTCTCAAGAATCTTCTCCAACACCGCAGCTCAAAAATATCAACAAAAACAAGACCTGGAGCTGACTGTGACTCATATAATGAAATCCTTATTGCAAAAGTCAGACTTAAGAAAGTAGGGAAAACCACTATGCTATTTAGATATGATCTAAATCAAATACCTTATGATTATACAGTGGAAGTGACAAGTAATTTCATTAGATCTGATAGACGAAGTGCCTGAAGAACTATAGACAGAGGTTCGTAACATTGTACAGGAAACAGGGATCAAGACCATCCCCAAGAAAAAGAAATGCAAAAAAGGCAAAATAATTGTTGTCAGAGGAGGCCTTACAAATAGCTGTGAAAAGAAGATAAGCGAAAAGCAAAGGAGAAAAGGAAAGATATACCCATTTGAATGCAGAGTTCCAAAGAATAGCAAGGAAAGATAAGAAAGCCTTCCTCAGGGACCAATTCAAAGAAATAGAGGAAAACAATAGGATGGGAAAGACTAGAGATCTCTTCAAGAAAAACAGAGATACCAAGGGAACATTTCATGCAAAGATGGACACAATAAATGGCAGAAATGGAATGGACTAACAGAAGCAGAAGATATTAAGAAGAGATGGCAAGAATATACAGAAGAACTGTATAAAAAAGATCTTCATGACCCAGATAACCATGATGAAGTGATCACTCACCTAGAGCCAGACATCCTGGAATGTGAAGTCAAGTGGGCCTTAGGAAGCATCACTACAAACAAAGCTAGTGGAGGTGATGGAATTCCAGTTGAGTTATTTCAAATCCTAAAAGGTGATGCTGTGAAAGTGCTGCACTCAATGTACCGGCAAATTTGGAAAACTCAGCGGTGGCCACAGGACTGGAAAAGGTCAGTTTTCATTCTAATCCCAAAGAAAGGCAATGCCAAAGAATGTTCAAACTACCACACAATTGTACTCATCTCACATGCTAACAAAGTAATTCTCAAAATTCTCTAAGCCAGGCTTCAACAGTGCATGAACCACAAACTTCCAGATGTTCAAGCTGGTTTTAGAAAAGGCAGAGGAACCAGAGACCAAATTGGAATGAGATTCAAAACCCGTTAGATCATCGAAAAAGCAAGACACTTTCAGAAAAAATATCTACTTCTGCTTTATTGACTACACCAAAGCTTTTGACTGTGTGGATCATAAAAACTGTGGAAAATTCTGAAAGAGATGGGAATACCAGACCACCTTACCTGTCTCCTGAGAAATCTGTAAGCAGGTCAAAAAGCAACAGTTATAACTGGACATAGAACAACAGACTGGTTCAAAATTAGGAAAGGGGTATGTCAAGGTTGTATATTGTCACCCTGCATATTTAACTCGGAGAAGGCAATGGTACCCCACTCCAGTACTCTTGCCTGGAAAACCCCATGGACAGAGGAGCCTGGTAGGTTGCAATCCATAGGGTCGCTAAGAGTCTGACATGACTGAGTGACTTCACTTTCACTTTTCACTTTTATGCATTGGAGAAGGAAATGGCAACCCACTTCAGTGTTCTTGCCTGGAGAATCCCAGGGATGAGGGAGCCTGGTGAACTGCCATCTATGGGGTCACACAGAGTCGGACACAACTGAAGTGACTTAGCAGCAGCAGCATATTTAACTTATATGCAGAGTACATCATGCAAAATTCTAGGCTGGATGAAGCACAAGCTGGAATCAAGATTGCTGGGACAAATCTCAATAACCTCAGATATTCGCATGACACCACTCTTATGGCAGAAAACAAAGAAGATCTAACAAGCTGCTTGATGAAAGTGAAAGAGGAGAGTGAAAAGGTTGTCTTAAACCTCAACATTCAGAAAACTATGTGACATTCTGGTCACATCACTTCATGGCAAATAGATGGGGAAACAATGGAAACAGTGAATGACTTTATTGCTGGGGTCTCCAAAATCATTGTAGATGGTGACTGCAGCCATGAAATTAAAAGACGATTACTCCTTGGAAGAAAAGCTATGACCAACCTAGACAGCTTATTAAAAAGCAGAGACATTACTTTGCCAACAACGGTCCATCTAGTCAAAGCTATGGTTTTTCCAGTAGTCATACATGGATGTGAGAGTTGGACTATAAAGAAAGCTGAGTGCCAAAGAATTGATTCTTTTTAAATGTGGTGTTGGAGAAGACTCTTGAGGGTCCTTTGGACTACAAGGACATCCAACCAGTCAATCCTAAAGGAAATCAGTCCTGAAACTCCAATATTTTGGCCACCTTATGTAAAGAACTGATTCATTGGAAAAGATTCTGATGCTGGGAAAGATTGAAGGTGGGAGGAAAATTGGATGACAGAGGATGAGACGGTTGGATAGTGTCACCGTCTTGATGGACATGAGTTTGAGTAAGCCCTGGGAGTTGGTTGATGGGCAGGGAAGCCTGGCATGCTGCAGTCCATGGAGTCACAAACACCTGGACACAACTTGGCAACTGAACTGAACTGATGTCAGCCCATCCCTTCTCCAGTGTGTCGGGAAGATCCGCTGAAGAAGTTATAGCCTACCCACTCCAGTATTCTTGGGCTTTGCTGGTGGCTCCACTAGTAAAGAATCTGCCTGCAATGTGGAATACCTGGGTTCCATCCCTGAGTTGGGAAGATCCCCTGGAGAAGGGAACAGCTACCCACTCCAGTATAATGGCCTGGAGAATTCCATGGACTGTATAGTCCATGGGGTTGCATAGAGTCAGACTCGACTGAGCAACTTTCACTTCCATGCCCTTCCCTTAAACCCCACTACTACTACTACCACATCTATACACTAAGGAGAATGGGTGGAGAGATCTTTAAATGCAACATCAGAGGGGCCATTTAGAGAGCTTGGTTTGATGTTGTTATGGGTTGAATTGTGTCCTCAAAAAAGATGCATTGCAATGTTAGTCTCAGGTAGTTATGAATGTGACCTCACATGAAAACAGGGTCTTTGCAGAAGTAGCCAAATTAAGATAAGGCTATTAAGGTAGTCTCTGATTCAATATAACCATTGTCTTTAGAAAAGGAAAAGACACACAAGGAGGGAATGCCATGGCATGATAAGAGGCAGAGATAGAGACTGAAGTGCTGCCACTGTAAGCCTAGGAATACAAGGATTGCTGGCAAGCCATTAGAAGCTAGAAAAAAAAAGCACAAAAACATTTCTCCCTAAGATTTCTGTATTCTAGCCTTCAGAACAGTGAGAGAAATTTCTTACTGTTGTTAGCCACTCAGTTTGTGTTTCTTTGCTGTGTCAGACCTAGGAAACAAAGATATTTTCATTAGTTAGATAATAAAATATCATAGAGGAAACCTAAGAGGATGAGCTAGTTTGACTAGGTGTTCCAATGATTGGAGTAAGGATCAGTTTGCTTCTGTGTTGGATTCAGATCCTAGTCTTATATTTAATCAGGCCAAAGACTATATAAATGTTTCTTGTAGACCATGTATAGTTCATTTGGCAGATAACCAGGGTGCAGTAAGTCCTGTCCAGGTCAAGAGAATTGTCCGCATGGAAAACAAAGAAATTGTATGCAGTGTACTGCTGGAAAGCTAGACTCTGGAAAAGAATTCCCAGTAAAAGGTCAATATTAAATAAGTGATGCTTTAGTAAATGGGACCAGAATGAATAAAGAAGAAAAGTAGTAAGCTTTAATGATTAGTAAAGCATAGAATATTTTAAGCTCCTTCATAAAAGTAGCCATCATTAGGAATTTTATGTATCATTTTCCTTATTTTTGCTGTGATCCTGTAGGGCTCAGAAATGGCAGCTATTGCTATTGCTATTTATTGCTGAGTCACTTCAGTCGTGTCCGACTCTCTGTGACCCCATAGATGGCAGCCCACCAGGCTCCCCCGTCCCTGGGATTCTCCAGGCAAGAACACTGGAGTGGGTTGCCATTTCCTCCTCCAATGCATGAAAGCAAAAAGTGAAAGTGAAGTCGCTCAGTCGTGTCCAACCCTCAGCAACACCATGGACTGCAGCCTTCCAGGCTCCTGTGTCCATGGGATGTTCCAGGCAAGAGCACTGGAGTGGGGTGCCATTGCCTTCTCCAGAAATGGCAGCTAGTATATGCCAAATGAAGAGAACAGGAAAGAACAAAGGTTCAAACTGTTTGCTCCTCTGACAAGGCAAGGACCTGTCTCTAACCTGCACTTGTTAGGGTAAGAGCAGAAAAAAAAAAAAAAAATCTTTATGCTGAATTTAGATTAAAGTGTTGAGTGACATAATATATTCATTTTCATATCCTTTTCCATCATATGTTTCTACAAGATATTCCATATAGTTCCCTGTACTGTACAGTAGATCCTTGTTATGGATCTTATATATAGTAGTGCGTATCTATTAATCCCAAACTCATAATGTGTCCCTCTCTGCTGTTTTCCCCTTTGGTAACCATAAATTTGTTTTCCATGTCTGTGAGATTATTTCTATTTAATAAATAAGTTCACCTGTATCTTTTTTAGATTCCACATATCAAATCAGATCAGTCGCTAGGTCGTGTCCGACTCTGCGACCCCATGAATCACAGCATGCCAGGCCTCGCTGTCCATCACCAACTCCCGGAGTTCACTGAGACTCACGTCTATCGAGTCAGTGATGCCATCCAGCCATCTCATCCTCTGTCGTCCCCTTCTCCTCTTGCCCCCAATCCCTCCCAGCATCAGAGTCTTTTCCAATGAGTGAACTCTTCCCATGAGGTGGCCAAAGTACTGGAATTTCAGCTTTAGCATCATTCCTTCCAAAGAAATCCCAGGGCTGATCTCCTTCAGAATGGACTGGTTGGATCTCCTTGCAGTGCAAGGGACTCTCAAGAGTCTTCTCCAACACCACAGTTCAAAGGCATCAATACTTCAGCGCTCAGCCTTCTTTACAGTCCAACTCTCACATCCATACATAACCACAGGAATAACCATAACCTTCACTAGACGATCCTTTGTTGGCAAAGTAATGTCTCTGCTTTTGAATATGCTATCTGGGTTGGTCATAACTTTCCTTCCAAGGAGTAAGCGTCCTTTAATTTCATGGCTGCAGTCACCATCTGCAGTGATTTTGGAGCCCAGAAAAGTAAAGTCTGACACTGTTTCCACTGTTTCCCCATCTATTTCCCATGAAGTGATGGGACTGGATGCCATGATCTTCGTATTCTGAATGCTGAGCTTTAAGCCAACTTTTGCACTCTCCCCTTTCACCTTCATCAAGAGGCTTTTTAGTTCCTTTTCACTTTCTGCCATAAGGGTGGTGTCATCTGCATATCTGAGGTTATTGATATTTCTCCCGGCAATCATGATTCCAGCTTGTGCTTCTTCCAGTCCAGCGTTTCTCATGATGTACTCTGCATATAAGTTACATAAGCAGGGTGACAATATACAGCCTTGATGAACTCCATTTCCTATTTGGAACCAGTCTGTTGTTTCATGTCCAGTTCTAACTGTTGCCTCCTCACCTGCATACAAATTTCTCAAGAGGCAGATCAGGTGGTCTGGTATTCCCATCTCTTTCAGAATTTTCCACAGTTTATTGTGATCCACACAGTCAAAGGCTTTGGCATAGTCAATAAAGGAGAAATAGATGCTTTTCTGGAACTCTCTTGCTTTATCCATGAACCAGTGGATGTTGGCAATTTGATCTCTGGTTCCTCTGCCTTTTCTAAAACCAGCTTGAACATCAGGAAGTTCATGGTTCACATATTGCTGAAGCCTGGCTTGGAGGATTTTGAGCATTACTTTAGTAGCGTGTGAGATGAGTGCAATTGTGCGGTAGTTTGAACATTCTTTGGCATTGCCTTTCTTTGGGATTGGAATGAAAACTGACCTTTTCCAGTCCTGTGGCCACTGCTGAGTTTTCCAAATGTGCTGGCATATTGAGTGCAGCACTTTCACAGTATCATCTTTCAGGATTTGGAATGGCTCAACTGGAATTCTATCACCTCCACTAGCTTTGTTCATAGTGATGCTTTCTAAGGCCTACTTGACTTCACATTCCAGGATGTCTGGCTCTAGGTCAGTGATCACACCATCGTGATTATCTGGGTAGTGAAGATCTTTTTGTACAGTTCTTCTGTGTATTCTTGCCACCTCTTCTTAATATCTTCTGCTTCTTGTAGGTCCATACCATTTCTGTCCCTTATTGAGCCCATCTTTGCATGAAATGTTCCTTTGGTATCCCTTATTTTCTTAAAGAGATCTCTAGTCTTTCCCATTCTGTTGTTTTCTTCTATTTCTTTGCATTGATCGCTGAGGAAGGCTTTCTTATCTCTTCTTGCTATTCTTTGGAACTCTGCAATCAGTAGTTTATATCTGTCCTTTTCTCCTTTGCTTTTTGCTTCTCTTCTTTTCACAGCTATTTTTAAGGCCTCCCCAGACAGCCATTTTGCTTTTTTGCATTTCTTTTCCATGGGGATGGTCTTGATCCCTGTCTCCTGTACAATGTCCCAAACCTCATTCCATAGCTCATCAGGCACTCTATCTATCAGATCTAGGCCCTTAAATCTATTTCTCACTTCCACTGTATAATCATAAGGGATTTGATTTAGGTCATACCTGAATGGTCTAATGGTTTTCCCTACTTTCTTCAATTTAAGTCTGAATTTGGCAATAAAGATTTCATGGTCTGAGCCACAGTCAGCTCCTGGTCTTGTTTTTTGCTGACTGTATAGAGCTTCTCCATCTTTGGCTGCAAAGAATATAATCAGTCTGATTTCGGTGTTGACCATCTGGTGATGTCCATGTATAGAGTCTTCTCTTGTGTTGTTGGAAGAGGGTGTTTGTTATGAGCAGTGCATTTTCTTGGCAAAACTCTATGAGTCTTTGCCCTGCTTCATTCTGTATTCCAAGGCCAAATTATCCTGTTACTCCAGGTGTTTCTTGACTTCCTACTTTTGCATTCCAGTCCCCTATAATGAAAAGGACATCTTTTTTTGGTATTAGTTCTAAAAGGTCTTGTAGGTCTTCATAGAATCGTTCAACTTCAGCTTCTTCAGCGTTACTAGTTGGGGCACAGGCTTGGATTACTGTGATATTAAATGGTTTGCCTTGGAAATGAACAGAGATCATTTTGTCGTTTTTGAGATTGCATCCAAGTACTGCATTTTGAACTCTTTTGTTGACCATGATGCCTACTCCATTTCTTCTGAGGGATTCCCGCCTACAGTAGTAGATATAATGGTCATCTGAGTTAAATTCACCCATTCCAGTCCATTTGAATTAGCTGATTCCTAGAATGTCGAAGTTCACTCTTGCCATCTCTTGTTTGACCACTACCAATTTGACTTGATTCATGGACCTGACATTCCAAGTTCCTATGCAATATTGCTCTTTACAGCATCATACCTTGCTTTTGTCACCAGTCACAGCCACAGCTGGGTATTCTTTTTGCTTTGGCTCCGTCCCTTCGTTCTTTCTGGAGTTATTTCTCCACTGATCTCCAGTAGCATATTGGGCACCTACTGACCTGGGGAGTTTCTCTTTCAGTATCCTATCATTTTGCCTTTTCATACTGTTCATGGGGTTCTCAAGGCAAGAATACTGAAGTGGTTTGCCATTCCCTTTTCCAGTGGACCACATTCTGTCAAATCTCTCCACCATGACCCACCCGTCTTGGGTTGCCCCATGGGCATGGCTTAGTTTCATTGAGTTAGACAAGGCTGTGGTCCTAGTGTGATTAGATTGACTAGTTTTCTGTGAGTATGGTTTCAGTGTGTCTGCCCTCTGACGCCCTCTCGCAACACCTACCGTCTTACTTGGGTTTCTCTTACCTTGGGTGTGGGGTATCTCTTCACGGCTGCAGTGGTATATGTTTGATTTTCTCTGCCTGACTTACTTCACCTAGTATGATAATATCTAGGTCCATCCATGTTGCATTATTTCATTCTGTTTTATGGTTGAGTAACATTTCCTTCAGGGCTTCCCAGGTGGCTGAGTGATAAAGAATCTGCCTGCCAACATGGGAGATTTCGGTTCTCTAAGATCCCGTAGAGAAGGAAATGACAACCCACTCCAGTATTCTTGCCTGGGAAATCCCATGGACAGAGGGTGCCTGGAGGGCAACAGCCCATGTGGTCGTAAAAGTCAGACCCGACTTAGCAACTAAAGAGAAATTAATTATATATTTAATTTGTGAGTATGGGGGTATTTGCCACATCTTGTAAATCCATTCATCTGTCAATGGACATTTAGGTATTTAGATTATTTACATGTCTTGGCTATTGTAAACAGTGCTGCTGTGAATATTGGGGTGCAATATTCTTTTTGAATTAAGAGTTTTTATCTTTTCCAGATGTATGACTAAGAGTGGGATGACTGGATCATATAGTAAATCTATTTTTAGTTTTCTAAGGAACCTCCATACGTTCTCTATAGAGGCTTCAGCAGTTTAAATTCCCACCAACAATGTAGGAGAGTTCCCTTTTCTCCACACCCACTCCAACATTTATAATTTGTAGATGTTTTGATGTTGGCTGGACTGCTGATGTGATATGATACCTTGTAGTTTTGGTTTGCATTTCTCTAATAATTAGTAATTCTGAGTATCTTTTTATGTGCCTGGCAGCCATTTGTATTCCTTCTTTGGAGAAATCAATGTTTAGTTCCTCTCCCTATTCTTTGTTTGGGTTGTTTGTTATTGAGTTGTATGAGCTTGTGAGCTGTTCATATATTTTGGTAATTAAGGCCTTATCAGTCACATCATTTGCAAATGTTTTTAACCATTTTGTAGACTATTTTTTCACTTTGTTTATGGTTTCCTTTGCTAATGAAACACATTTAAACTCAATTACGTGCCATTTGTTTATTTTTGCTTTTGTTTCTATTATTCTAAGGGATGGATTCAAAAAATATTGCTGTGGATTATGTCGGACTGTTCTGCCTATGTTTTCCTCTAGGAGTTTTATACTATCCAGTCTTACATTTAGGTCTTTAATCCATTTTGAGTTTATTTTTGTATATGGTGTTAGGGAATGTTATAATTTCATTATTTAGCATGTAGCTGTCTAGTTTTCCTAGCACCACTTATTGAAGAAATTCCCTTTTCTACTTTGTATATTCTTGCCTCCTTTGTTGTAGATGAATTGACCATATGTGTGTGAGGTTATCTCTGGGCTCTCTATACTCTTCCACCAATCTATGTGTCTGTTTTTATGCCAGTCTCATACTGTTTTGCTTACTTTAGCTTTGCAGTATAGTCTGAAGTCAGGGAGCATGATTCCTCCAGCTCTGTTTTTCTGAAGATTGTTTGGCTATTCAGGATCTTTTGTGTTTCCATACAGATTTTTTGTTGTTGTTGTTGTTCCCATTCTATGAAAAATGCTGTTGGTAACTTGACATGTAGTGCATTAAATCTGTAGATTGCCTTGGGTAGTATGGTCATATTAACAATATTGATTATTACAATCCAAGAATATAGTAATACCTTTCTATGCATTTATATTGTCTTCAATTTATTTCACCAGAATCTTATAGTTTTCAGAATACAGGTCTTTTGCCTCCTTAGGTAGGTTTATTCCCAGGTATATTATTGTTTTTGATTCAGTGATAAATGGCATTATTTCCTTAATTTCTCTTTCTGCTATTTTGTTGTTATTGTATAGATAAGCAACAGATTTCTGCATATTAATTGTGTATCCTGTAACTTTACTGAATGCATTGCTTAGCTCTAGCACTTTTCTGGTGATGTCTTTAGGATTATATACATATATTATCATTTCATCTGCAGTGACAGTTTTACTTCTTCCTTTCCAACTTGGATTCCTTTCATTTGTTTTTCTTCTCTATTTGCTGTTGCTAGACTTCAAAAATTATATTTAGTATAAGTGGCTAGAGTGGGCATTCCTGATCTTAGAATGCTTTCAGTTTTTCAAAATTAAGTATATGTTAGCTGCAGGTTGGTCATATATTGACTTTATGTTGTAGTATGCTCCCTCTATGCCTGCTTTCTGGATACTTTTTATCACAAAAAAAATGCTGACTTTTATCAAAAGCTTTTTCTGCATCTATTTATATAGTCATATGGTTTTTATTCTTCAATGTGTTAATGAAATTAACCCCATTAATTAATCTGCAAATACTGAAAAAAATGCTTGCATATTTTGGATAAATTACACTTGATTGTGGTGTATGATCCTTGCAAAGTATGGTTAGATTCAGTTTACTAGTATTTTGTTGAGGATTTTTGCATCTATGTTCATCAATGATATTAGTCTGTAACATTTTTATGACATCTTTGTCTAGTTTTGGTGTCAAGATGATGGTGGCCTCACAGAATGAGTTTGGGAGTGTTCCTTTCTCTGATTTTTTTTTTTTTTAATAGTTTCCAAAGAATGAGTGTTATTTGTTTCTAAATATTCGGGTGAATTCACCTGTGAAGTCATCTGGTCCTGGATTTTTCTTGGGAGTTTTCAAATTACTGATTCAAATTCAGCAGTGGTAGTTGATGTGTTCATATTTTCTATTTCTTCCTGGCTCAGTCTTGGGAGAGTGTACTTTTCAAGTATCTATCCATTTCTTTTGTGTTGCCAATTTTATTGGCACATAATTGCTCATAGTAGTCCCTTTTGATTCTTTGTATTTCTGTGATGTCAACTGTAACTTATCCATTTTAATTTACAGTTTTATTGATTTGGACCCTCTCCCTTTCTTTTTTTTTATTTTTTGATGATTCTGGCTGAAAGCTTATCAGATTTTTTTTTTATCTTTTCAAAAGGACTAGCTTTTAATTTCATTAATCTTTTCTATTGTCTTTTATTTGCTATTTTATTAATTCTGGAAATGGCAACCCACTCCAGTGTTCTTGCCTGGAGAATCCCAGGGATGGGGGAGCCTGGTGGGCTGCTGTCTATGGGGTCGCACAGAGTCAGACACAACTGAAGTGACTTAGCAGTAGCAGAAGCTCTGATTTTTATTTCTTTCCTTCTACCAAACTTTGAACTTTGCTGGGTAGAGTCCTTGGTCACAGGTTTTCCCCTTTCATGACTTTGAATATATCATATCAGTCCCTTGTATCCTGCAGAGTTTCTGCCAAAAAATCAGCTAAATAACCTTACGGGAGTTTTCTTGTATATTATTTGTTACTTTTCTTTTGTTGCTTTTACTATTCTTTATCTTTAATTTTTGTCATTCTAATTACAATGCATCTTTGAGTCTTACTCTTTGGATTCATCCTATATGGGAGTATCTGTGCTTTTTAGACTTGGGTAACTGTCCCTTTCCCAGGTTAGGAAAAATTTCAGCTTTTATATTTTATTTATTTATTTTTTAAATTTTATTTTATTTTTAAACCTTACAATATTGTATTAGTTTTGCCAAACATCTTATATATTTATTATTTTAGGAAAAATTGCCCAGGAAATTTTTAGGAAATTTCCCAGGAAAAATTTAGGACATTTTCCCAGGTTGGGAAAAATTTCAGCTATTATATTTTATTGTTTTATTTATTTATTTATATTATTTTATATTTTATTTATTTATACTAAAATATTTATTATATTTTATTATTTTATATTTCAGCTATTATATTAAGTAGATAAATAACATACATATTTCAGATATGTTCTTAGCCCATTTTTTTTTTCTCATCTGCATTTGGAACGCTATAATACAAATATTAGTGTGCTTCATGTTGTCCTAGATGTCTCATGTCTTTCTTTTCATTCTTTTTTCTGTTCCGTGGCAATGATTTCTATATTGTCTTCCAGCTCACTGATCCATTCTTCTTTATCATTTAGTCTACTATTGATCACTTCTAGTATATTTTTCATTTCAGTTATTGTATTTTACATCTCTGATTAGTTATTCTTTATGTTTTCTAGCTATTGGTTTAAAACTTCTAACTTATCATTCTGTGCATCCATTATTTGCCCAAGTTCTTTGGTCATCTTTACAGTCATGATTCTGAACTCTTTTCTTGGGTAAACTATCTTTCTTCACTTAGTTCTTCTTCTGAGGTTTTATCTTACTCCTTAGTCTAAAACATGTTCCTCAGCTGCTTCATTTTGTCTAAGTTGCTATTGGTATTTTTTTGTATATAAGAGGCATCCTACATTTTTGTGTATGTATGTGTCCCTGCAGCACACTCCTCTGTCATCACCCAAGTTATATGCTCTAGGGATTCCCCCTCAGAGGGTTGTGTGGGTACTTCTGTTTTGGTGAGCTAGGTGGTCAGTCTTGATAGGCTTGGTTGACCCTTATCCTGTTTGGTTGCCAGGACCTGCCTTGTGTAGATGGTGCTGATTGCTAGTAGTGGCGTCTGGTCATGAGACTGCTGACTGAAGAACCCCAGGGGCTTTGAGGCTAGTGCTGGCTCACTAGTGGGTAGAGTCAGGATTCAGAAGACTCTGGTGCTGTTTTCTTCCACCATGTGCAGGTGAAACAAGGTCCTAGGGTTAGTGCCAGACTACTTGCAGACAGAGTTAGGTCCTAGAGTCTGGCCATAGGGCTCTGGGGTCCAGAGCACATATTAGATCTTTGAGGAGGGGAGGGCCTGTTTCTGGCATAGTTGGGTATGAGGTCATAGTTGTCACAAAGCTTGTGTTGGTCTGCTAGTGGACAAGGCCAGTGCACCACTGGTCCCAGATTAGGGTGTAGCCTGCTGTGTAATCTGGGTCCCAGGCTGCCAGATTGTGGTTTTCTTCCACCTGGTATCTGCCTCCTGGTGGGTAAGGCTAGTCTAGAGGCTAGTCTAGAGTCTAGTGCAGGTTTCCTGATGGTAGGGCAGAGCCTGCCCACTGGTGGGTGGAGTTGGGTTTTGGCCTTCTGGTAGGCAGGGCTGTGTGCAGAAGCATGTCTGGAGGACTTAGGAAGTTTTTAGGTACCTGTCTGATGATGACTGGAGCTGTGTTCCCATTTAGTTAGTTGTATGACCTGAAGTGTCCCAGCACTTCTGCTCATAGGCTGTTGGGTGCAGCCAGACCTTGCTGCTAATGAGCCAATAAAGCAGCTGCCAGCAGCATGTTTATCCTGTAGAACCAGCTCACAAATATGGTTGCTGCCAGTATCTATGTCTCCAGGATGAGCCTCAGCCACCCCTTACTTCTCCAGGGGACTCTTCAAGACTAGCAGGTAAGTAACTACCTAGGTTCTTCTCAAATTACTACTTTTGCCTGAGGTCCCAGTACACATAAGATTTTGTATAGGCCCATTATGAGTAACTGGGTCTATTTCTGATAGTTTTTTAGTACCCCCCAAAATTAAGCCCTGCTGACCTTAAAATGCTCTGAGAGTTCTTCTTTCAATGCAGGACTCTTGAGCTGGGGGACTGAGTCTGAAGCTCAGACTCAGTGGGAGAATTTCTTTGCTTTAATTATTCTCTAATTTATGGGTAACCCACCTGAGGGCGACTTGATTATACTGAGAGTACACCCTTCTTACCTGTCTCATTATGGTTCTTTCTTTACATCTAGCTGTAGAAGTTTGTTTTCATAGACTTCAGTCTTTTTCATAGATGGTTTCTCTGCAAGTACTCGTGGTTTGTTGTGGTTGTTGAGAGAACTCAGGGTCTTTCTACTACACTGTCTTGGCTGATCCTTTCTTTCCACAAATCTTTGTACAATGAATTTTTATTTTAATTCAAAATATGTTTAAATTTGCCTGCATATTTCTCCTTTGTTCCATGTGATGCTTAATTATCAGATATGTGTGTATTATCGTATATCTTTCTGTTACTAATTTCTAGTTTAATTCCATTATGCTCTGTAAACATACTTGGTATAATTTTTGTTCTTTTAAATATCATGAAGTTTGTTTTATGACTATGAATATGATACACCTTAGTGAATATCCACTGTATACTTAAAAGGTATATTAGTTATATTTTTCTACATATCAAATTACCATGAAACTTAAAACATACACTTATTTTCTCATAGTTTGTATGGGTCAGGTACCCAGGCAAAACTTAGCAGGGTTTTCTATCTCAAGATCTGTCACAAGTTGCAATAAAAATGTCATTTCATTGCAGTCATCTGAATCTCAAGAATTCACGTTCAAGCTCATGTGGTTATTGGCAGAATTAGATTCTAATCAGGTAGGTAGACTGAGGGCCTGTGTTCCTTACTGTGTTTTGGCTAGATGCTGTCATCAATTCATTGTCCCATGCATCTCTCCAATATAGCAGATTGCTTCATCAAACTGTGCAAGCCAGCAAGGCTGTACAGTGAGTTGGCTGCGAAATGGAAGTCATTCTTTTTAACCTAATCTCAGAAAAGACATCATCACATTTTCTGTATACTATCCCATAAAAGCAATTCAAGAGAGCTAGCCCACTCTTAAGCAGAGGGTCTTATACTAGAACTTGTTTATCAAAAAATCAAATCACCACTTCCTTACTCCTCACTCTGTACCCCAGGAAGTGTCCCTGGAGAGAAATACAGTGGTCATAATCTACCTCAGGCTTGCCTTGTGTGTTTCCCTTCTTTCAGTGGTAAACGTCCCTCAGTTCTTCCTGTATAATGCCTGGAAACTGTTACCTCATATCTTTTTTTCAGTGTTATCATTACTTTCAGCCATAGGCAAGTTTTGCACATGGTACTTTGTATTCTTGGTATCATATTTCTATGTATTTGAGAACTATTCATTTTATTGCTAAGAATCCTCTATATTTTTGATATAGTCAGTTGTGTGAATGCACACCTGCTTTTTTATTATTTTAAATTACTTTCTCATTTATGAATGTTTGACATTTTCCCCAGGAATTTGCTTTTGAGAGTAGTAATCACTGCAGACAGTGACTGCAGCCATGAAATTAAAAGCCGCTTACTCCTTGGAAGGAAAATTTTGATCAACCTAGATAGCATATTGAAAAGCAGAGACATTACTTTGCCAACAAAGGTCCATCTAGTCAAGGCTATGGTTTTTCCAGTGGTCATGTATGGATATGAGAGTTGGACTGTGAAGAAAGCTGAGCACCAAAGAATTGATGCTTTTGAACTGTGGTGTTGAATAAAACTCTTGAGAGTCCCTTGGACTGCACGGAGATCCAACCAGTCCATTCTGAAGGAGATAAGCCCTGGCATTTCTTTGGAGGGAATGATGCTAAAGCTGAAACTCCAGTACTTTGGCCAGCTCATGTGAAGAGTTGACTCATTGGAAAAGACTCTGATGCTGGGAGGGATTGGGGGCAGGAGGAGAAGGGGACGACAGAGGAGGAGATGGCTGGATGGCGTCACCGACTCGATGGACATGAGTCTGGATGAACTCCGGGAGTTGGTGATGGACAGGGAGGCCTGGCGTGCTGCAATTCATGAGGTCGCAAACAGTCAGACACGACTGAGCAACTGAACTGAACTGAACTGACTGAATCTATGGAAATCCTGGTACTTGTGTCATGGAGCACATGGAAAATAGTTCTTTTGAACAGACACTCAGGCACATTTCAGTTACATTCCTAGAGAGAAGTGCATGTATAGATTCATAATTATAAGAACATGTTAAACTGCAGCACCAAACTTTTTAAAAGTGGCTATATAATTCTCTCATTAAGAATGGATTCCAGTGGATATATATTCTCTTCAAATGTGTTATCATCAGGTTTATTTTTCATTATAATCTTTCAATTTTTGCTAATAACATGAGTATACAATATTATACTAACATTGCTGTGATTTTTATTTCCTTGAACACTAATGAGCTTGAACATCTCTTCATATGTCTTGGCCTTGGGCATGTCCCAAATAGATAGATAGATATAGATATGTGCATGTCAACATAGATATTTAATGCCATTTTTTCTTAGAATATTCGTAATTGTCTTAGTGATTTATTTAATTTCTTCATACATTTTTATACTAGTCTGATACTAATCGGTTTTGATATGTTTCTTGCAAATATATTCTCCCAGAGCACAGTAAGTACTTATTTAATAAATGAACAAATAAATATTGAATAAAAACACTTGTTCCGATACTGGATTTTGCATGCAGCAACTGCATAAATTTGGCAAAGTCATTTAACTCCTTTGAATTTTAATTTTCTATGTTAAATACTTATAGTACCTATTTTAACAGTTTATATTTATTACTATATTTTATTATTTAAGTTAGTGACAAACTGAGATGGGGCAGAAATTTAAAGGTATTTTATATCAGTGAATTATTTCTCTTATGAATATCAAGTAACACATAGATAAATATATGCATGCATAAATATATATACATATACATATATAGATATACCAAATGAAAAATATTTTAAGAATAAGATAAGTCTGATATTATATTATGTCTGTCATTCTACCACTTGACTATATAGCAAGTTATTATTCTGACATTGAAACCAAATGATATTTCTTAGTAAAGTATGTATTTTTAAATTTTTAACCACGAAAGTGTTCTACATTTACACATTTTTATTGTGTTGTATTCTTAAAATTCTTCTAATTAAAATAAATACATTTATATTAAAAAATTCTGCTTCAATATCTGAGATTTATCAGAGTTTAAATAAGGAAAATAATTGATTTTATTTTCTTTTTGTAG
The DNA here is from genome assembly GCF_032452875.1 of Bos javanicus. NCBI lineage: Eukaryota > Metazoa > Chordata > Mammalia > Artiodactyla > Bovidae > Bos > Bos javanicus. The sequence goes on from NC_083872.1 coordinate 17,311,445, forward strand.
TATAACCCTGTCCAACTTCTGCTGCCTCCTCTTTCAAAGAAACATACCTGTGTCCAGATGTAAAAGTACCTACTTCCTAAGTCCATTCACTGAGCTGCAACTAATACATCAGATCAGATCAGATCAGATCAGTCACTCAGTCGTGTCTGACTCTTTGCGACCCCATGAATCGCAGCACGCCAGGCCTCCCTGTCCATCACCAACTCCTGGAGTTCACTGAGACTCACGTCCATCTCCATCCAGCCATCTCATCATCTGTCCCCTTCTCCCCTCGCTCCCAATCCCTCCCAGCATCAGGGTCTTTTCCAATAAATCAACTCTTCGCAAGAGGTGGCCAAAATACTGGAATTTCAGCTTTAGCATCATTCCTTCCAAAGAAATCCCAGGGCTGATCTCCTTCAGAATGGACTGGTTGGATCTCCCTGCAGTCCAAGGGACTCTCAAGAGTCTTCTCCAACACCACAGTTCAAAAGCATCAATTCTTTGGCGCTCAGCCTTCTTCACAGTCCAACTCTCACATCCATACATAACCACAGGAATAACCATAGCCTTGACTAGACGATCCTTTGTTGGCAAAGTAATGTCTCTGCTTTTGAATATGCTATCTGGGTTGGTCATAACTTTCCTTCCAAGGAGTAAGCGTCTTTTAATTTCATGGCTGCAGTCACCATCTGTAGTGATTTTGGAGCCCCGAAAAATAAAGTCTGACACTGTTTCCACTGTTTCCCCATCTATTTCCCATGAAGTGATGGGACCAGATGCCATGATCTTCGTTTTCTGAATGTTGAGCTTTTAGCCAACTTTTTCACTCTCCTCTTTCACTTTCATCAAGAGGCTTTTAGTTCCTCTTCACTTTCTGCCATAAGGGTGATGTCATCTGCATATCTGAGGTTATTGATATTTCTCCTGGCAATCTTTATTCCAGTTTGTGCTTCTTCCAGTCCAGTGTTTCTCATGATGTACTCTGCATATAAGTTAAATAAACAGGGTGACAATATACAGCCTTGATGAACTCCTTTTCCTATTTGGAACCAGTCTGTTGTTCCATGTCCAGTTCTAACTGTTGCCTCCTGACCTGCATACAAATTTCTCAAGAGGCAGATCAGGTGTTCTGGTATTCCCATCTCTTTCAGAATTTTCCACAGTTTATTGTGATCCACACAGTCAAAGGCTTTGGCATAGTCAATAAAGAAGAAATAGATGTTTTTCTGGAACTCTCTTGCTTTTTCCATGAACCAGTGGATGTCGGCAATTTGATCTCTGGTTCCTCTGCCTTTTCTAAAACCAGCTTGAACATCAGGAAGTTCATGGTTCACATATTGCTGAAGCCTGGCTTGGAGAATTTTGAGCATTACTTTACTAGCGTGTGAGATGAGTTCAATTGTGTGGTAGTTTGAGCATTCTTTGGCATTGCCTTTCTTTGGGATTGGAATGAAAACTGACCTTTTCCAGTCCTATGGCCACTGCTGAGTTTTCCAAACTTTCTGGCATATTGAGTGCAGCACTTTCACAGCATCATCTTTCAGGATTTGGAATAGCTCAACTGGAATTCCATCACCTCCACTAGCTTTGTTCATAGTGATGCTTTCTAAGGCCTACTTGACTTCACATTCCAGGATGTCTGGCTCTAGGTCAGTGATCACACCATCATGATTATCTGGGTCTTGAAGATCTTTTTTGTACAGTTCTTCTGTGTATTCTTGCCACCTCTTCTTAATATCTTCTGCTTCTGTTAGGTCCATACCATTTCTGTCCTTTATCAAGCTCATCTTTGCATGAAATGTTCCTTTGGTATCTCTGATTTTTTTGAAGAGATCTCTAGTCTTTCCCATTCTGTTGTTTTCCTCTATTTCTTTGCATTGATCACTGAAGAAGGCTTTCTTATTTCTTCTTGCTATTCTTTGGAACTCTGCATTCAGATGTTTATATCTTTCCTTTTCTCCTTTGCTTTTTGCTTCTCTTCTTTTCACAGCTATTTGTAAGGCCTCCCCAGACAGCCATTTGCTTTTTTGCATTTCTTTTCCATGGGGATGGTCTTGATCCCTGTCTCCTGTACAATGTCACGAACCTCATTCCATAGTTCATCAGGCACTCTCTCACCAAAGGGAATTTCACCCTGACAAAACCACATATAACTTTATTTCTACATATTGTCTTGATCTTTATCTCTTCATTTGATTTAGCCAATTTATCAAAGCATAAACAACCTCAGACTTTATTATTTGAGAGTTTGTTAATATAATATTTTATCAAATAAAATTATATATATATATATATACATAGATTTATATGTGTGTTTTAATATAACCATGAAATATAGAGAAAATAAAATTTAATTGACATACAATTTTGAATTAAATTTTATTATCTTATTCTTTAATAAAAGTGACATATTGCTGCTGAATTATATTAATTTCAGATTTAGTTTTGGAATTTTGTCAAAGCTGTTCAATGGCACTACGTGCTGCTAGCCAGAAGGCAATTGATAAATTGCTGGACCTACTCCAGAAGAAAATGCAGGTCATGTTAAATATATCATTTTGTTAGACACATGGTATTATTTTAGCTATATTTACTTTAACAGTTGGACAGGACTGTCATCCTATCAAATTAGAATGCTTTAACAAAAACATTTTATATATCAGTGCTACTGCTCACAATATCCTAGAAAAGTTCTACTAGATTTTTCATAAATATACGTGAAAATTTTAAATATGCTTGGTTAACACCTCTTCATACGGTGGTCATAAAAGGGAGAGGACAAAGTTTAGATGTAAGATAAATATAGTTAACATCCAAATGTCACTTTAAGTTAAACAAGCTTTAATAGTAAGGTCTGTTTTCTCAGCGACCCAAAGAAGAGAGCCAAACTGGAGTGGAAAATGCAGTATTATGCTGCCAAAAATATAAACATGCTCTCATTATTCATTCTACAAATCAATTTTTGAAAAGCTCAGTCCCAGTTATTAGGGCTGTATAACAAATCACTCAACAACTTAGTGGCTTAACACAACAAAAGTCATTTTGCTTAGGACAGATTATCTTCTGTACTCGGCATAACCTAAGGTGTCTTCCAGAATGGGACTAGAATCATCTGAAGGCATGCTGAGAACATAGAAGAACACCTGGGGGATAGTACTCTTGGATTTCCTCAAGCAGCTCTAACTCTGTGTGGCCTCTTCATGTGGTCTCTTATTTCAGTGTAATCATATTTCTTATATTCCAACTCATGTCTCCTCAAACTCTTGTTCAAGAGAATAGGCCTATATGTAAGGCAAGAATAGAGACATAGACATTGAGAATAGAATTGTGGACACAGCAGGGGACGAAGGTGGGGGGATGAATTGAGAGAGTAGCATTGAAATGTATATGTTACCATATGTAAAATAGATAACTAGTGGAATTTGCTGTACAGCACAGGGAGCTCAACCCATCTCTGTGACAACCTCGAGGGGTGGGATAGGGAGTCGGGTGGGAGGGAGGTTCAAGATGGAAGGAACATACGCATACTTATGGATGATTCTACTTGTATGACAGAAATCAACAGAATATTGTAAAACAATTATCCTCCAATTAAAAATAAATTTAAAAAACTTTTTAAACAAGAGTCAAGTAGAAACCTTAGAAGTCACATAGCACCACTTTCATTATCATATATTGATCAAAATAGTTACAGGGTTTACTGTTTCAAGAATAGAAGATATAGACCTTCATCTCTCAAAAGAAGGGTATTAACATGAAATGATAAGAAAAAATAAATATATATATTTGTTAGTGTGTACATTTTTAGAAAATATCATCTGTCTTAAGCTCCAAAGTAGAAAAGATAGATGCTGAAAGAAGAAGAAAAAAAAAAAATTATAATATGAATGCAACCTAGTCTAAAGGAGAAAATAAGATGATCAGGATCAGCAGTAGGTCACAGATGGAAGCCCCTAATTGCAAGTATGGCAGGTCCAGGAAGATTTTGATAGTCTACTGTGATGAGAAAATTATCCAGAATTGACTGAGAAATAGCACTGACACTGCTTCACTTGTATGCCTTGTGCCTAAATGCCTTGAAGAGGAACTAGCCTTAAAAAACAAGGGATCCACAGCTGACAGCTGAAGCAATCTTCTACCATGAATGTATTATTTCATATGAATTAGTTAATGGGCAAAGACAGTAGATGCTTCCCTTCTGTGAAAATAATACTTATTATTTAATTGCTAAGTTGTGTCTGGCTCTTTTGCGACCACATGGACTGTAGCCCACAAAACTCCTCTATCCGTGGGATTTCCCAAGGAAGAATAGAGGAGTGTGTTGCTATTTCTTCAGGGATTGAACCTGTATCTCCTGCTTGGCAGGTGGATTCTTTACCAATGAGCTACTGCTGCTAAGTCGCTTCAGTCATGTCCAACTCTGTGTGACTCCATAGACAGCAGCCCACCAGGCTCCCCTGTCCCTGGGATTCTCCAGGTAAGAACACTGGAGTGGGTTGCCATTTCCTTCTCCAATGCATGAAAGTGGAAAGTGAAGTCGCTCAGTCATGTCCGACTCTTGGTGACCCCATGGACTGTAGCCTACCAGGCTCCTCCATCCAGGGGATTTTCCAGGCAAGAGTACTGGAGTAGGGTGCCATTGCCTTCTCTGTACCAATGAGCTACCAGGGAAGAGAATAATAATAGGCTGCCTAAGACATCATTGAATGGGGTGGGGGGCTGCTATTTAATACATATGACTTATACTTCATGCCTTAAAGTGTTTGGGCTGATCCAATTGAGTACACTAAAACATTCCCTTTCTATTTATGGATTTTAAGAAGCCTTTCCCTTCTTAGTCTCTCCAGATTATTCACTGAGCCTGTACATTTCACTTTGTCTGCTTTTTACAGACCCATCTTTTCTGGTCCTGTCCTTTCTTTCCACCTGCCTCACCTGTGGCTTCAAACCAACTTTGCCATCCTTTTTGTCCGAAGAGCATGGGCCAGGTCCTGCACTCTGATGCTGCTGCTAAGTCACTTCAGTCGTGTCCGACTCTGTGCAACCCCATAGACAGCAGCCCACCAGGCTTCCCCATCCCTGGGATTCTCCAGGCAAGAACACTGGAGTGGGTTGCCATTTCCTTCTCCAATGCATGAAAGTAAAAAGTGAAAATGAAGTCGCTCAGTCGTGTCCAACTCTTAGCGACCCCATGGACTGCAGCCTCCCAGGCTCCTCCATCCATGGATTTTCCAGGCAAGAGTACTGGAGTGGGGTGCCATTGCCTTCTCCATATCCAACCCTAAATATTAGAGTCCCATTGCAGAAACTGGCTCCTGAGCTCCCATTTCAAGGGTGAATAACCAGGAGTTTATAAAACACATTGTTATTCCATCAAATTCTCCTAATTATATGGTTTAGGGTCATTATTATTATCTTTGTTTAGAGTAAAGAAGTGCTTATGATTTTTTAAATCATATATTATGTAAATAATGTCATGAGAATTCATTTATCCTAACCCTAAAATAGACTTCTCTACACACCACAGGAATCACTCTGGTATTTTGATGCTGCTCAAGCCTTTAGTATTTCTGAATGTAAACATTAATACCTGAATTTATCAAGTATATCTTACTTGTGCATATCTTACTTGCCAAGATTAAGATTGAGATTTAGCTTGTAGCATATATAGTCTTTATTATGTACTGTATTCTTCTATAAGCATTTTAGATGCATTGCTCACTTAATGTTGACAGCAACACTGTGAGGGAGTTAAATATAAATATATTAGGGAAGAGTAAGCAGGGTTTTTTTTTTTTTCCTCAAGTGTACATCATACATTTATTACCAACAGCCTTCTTAACTCCAAAATTGGGCACAGGGATTAAAAATAAAAATCCATTGCACTTGTTAGTAAAGCATAACTAGTAACTTTCATAAAATATGTACAAACTTTGATAAAAATTTATCAAGGCTTCAAATGATCTGGTTACAAATATTTATAATACATGTATAATATGTACAGATATGCAAAATATGTTTGTATAAAATGCAAACTTAGACATTCTGTTGCCAGATTTACTGTCCTTACCCATGATGTGATATTGTTTGAATCCAACCAAAGGTCTCCTTACAACTTTAGCAAAGTGCTTTCTTATGTTAACAGAAAAGAATCAAAGTTGAAATGTTTAAATAAAACCAATTTTACATGTTATTAAATTTGATTCTTAATGTATGACTTGAAAGACTATTTGTCATAAAATAATTTCCTTCCATTTGAAACTATCCACTGGATTTAAGATTAAAACACATATAATAACATGCAAACAAGCAAAACATGATCTTTTGTACTGATACCAGAAAAATATTTTTTTTCTGGTTCTTACCATAAAGGGCATAAAACTTACCATAAAGGGCAGCAATTCATAAATCTCAATCTTAGCCAAAAAATGTATCTTAAACATCGTTTCTTCATGTTAAATGGGATACATTAACTTAAGATTAAAAATGTGATTTGCTCTATGGATTTAAATAATTAAAACAGTAATTATATCAGTGTAATAATGTGAATCATTCAATATTCACACCACCATTCATAATTTCTAAAATTATCTATGTAGTTTAAGGCAAGTTAGTTCTATCCATTACTAATTAAAAATGTTGTTCCTATTCCAATTATTTCAATTTGCTAAATTGTCTAGTAGATAAGTGGACAAAATCCTCCATATAAATAACTGTTTAGCGTATTGTTGGGTTGGTGCAAACCTAACTGCGGTTTTGGACCATGAATTTTAAATCATAACTAGGTTCAAACACAGCCTTATAAATCAAAATAGGAACCATTACAATCAACATGTTTGCAAAAAGAAATGTTTGTTTATTCTTGTAACATAAAAATACGTGCTTTAGAATTTGACAAACGCTTGGAAAGCATTTTCTGCCTCCTGCTGGTTGTGGAAGCATTTTCCCAGCAAAAAATTGTTGAGATCCTTGAAGAAGCAGTAATTGGTTGGCAAGAGTTCAGGTGAATATGGAAGGTGAGGCAAAACTTCTTAGTCCGAGTCATTCAACTTTGGAAGCATTGGTTGTGTGACAAGCTGTTGGACATTGTCATGGAGAATTGGCCCTTTCTGTTGACCAATGTTGGCTGCGTTGCATTTCTCTGTGCATCTCATTGATTTGCTGAGCATACTTCTCAACTATAATGGTTTTGCTGGGATTCAGAAATCTGCAGTGGGTCAGATGGGTAGCAGACCACCAAACAGAGACCATGAACATTGTTAGATGCAAGTTTGGCTTTGGGAAGCGGTTAAGAGCTTCTTGGTCCAACCACTGAACTGGTCGTCTCAGGTTGGTGTATAAAATACACTTCTTTTGCATGTTACAATCCCATTAAGAAATGGTCCTTTGTTGTTGCATAAAGTAAATGAAGACAACTCTTCAAAACAACTATTTTTGATTTTCAGTCAGCTCAGAGGCATCCACCCACTTTTCGATTTTTCACCTTTCCAGTTTGTTTCAAATGACAAGCAACCACAGAATGGTTGTTGTAGAGTTCTTTAGCAACTTCTCATGTTGTTGTAAGAAGGTCAGCTTCAATGCTGGCTCTCAATTGGTCTTTGTCAACTCCCAAAGGCTGATCACTATGCTCCTCATCATCAAGGTTGTTGTCTCATTTTCAAAATGACCACCGCACTGTACATTTTTTTTTCTTTTTTTTTTCCTAATTTTATTTTATTTTTAAACTTTACATAATTGTATTAGTTTTGCCAAATATCAAAATGAATCCGCCACAGGTATACATGTGTTCCCCATCCCAAACCCTCCTCCCTCCTCCCTCCCCATACCATCCCTCTGGTCCGTCCCAGTGCACCAGCCCCAAGCATCCAGCATCGTGCATCGAACCTGGACTGGCAACTCGTTTCCTACATGATATTTTACATGTTTCATTGCCATTCTCCCAAATCTTCCCACCCTCTCCCTCTCCCACAGAGTCCATAAGACTGTTCTGTACATCAGTGTCTCTTTTGCTGTCTCGTACACCGGGTTATTGTTACCATCTTTCTAAATTCCATATATATGCGTTAGTATACTGTATTTATGTTTTTCTTTCTGGCTTACTTCACTCTGTATAATAGGCTCCAGTTACATCCACCTCATTAGAACTGATTCAAATGTATTCTTTTTAATGGCTGAGTAATACTCCATTGTGTATATGTACCACAGCTTTCTTATCCATTCATCTGCTGATGGACATCTAGGTTGCTTCCATGTCTTGGCTATTATAAACAGTGCTGCGATGAACATTGGGGTACACTTGTTAGCAGTTCCTGGGCCAAATTTGTTGATGTTGCAAGTTGCCTCTGCTGCTTTAGGTCCTATTTTGAACTCAAATAAGAAAATCACTTGGATTTGCTTTTTAGTCTAACATCATTTCCATAGTTTAAAATCAATATAAAATGCACAGCAGGTAGTAAGTCATTAGCAAAAAACAAAGTTAGAAATGTGCATTAAAATGATGTATAACATAACCACATTTAAGAATGTATTCCAATATCAAGGCGAAGTTCAACAATGCTAAACCACAATTTCTTTTGCACCAACCTAATAAAAATATTTTTTTACTGTTCTTGAAGCTGATAGTTTAAACCACTGCTCATACTGACTCTTCTTTAAGTATTTAGACCAAGGCATTTCTATTGTGTTCAAGCTTTTCCCATCTCAAATAATCTTTTATAAGTTTTGCTCCTTTTGCTTTTCCCCTCTATAAATGTGAAATACCTAATCATTTTATATGCTGTATTTTATCAGTTGCTGCTTATGTGCTTCCTTATATATTAGGTACATTATATCCCTCCGTCAAGGAGCTCTGGGTATTGGACATACTCAAGACTGCAAAGAAAAAAATTGTTCCTTGACTCTCCATGCTGCTGCTGCTGCTGCTGTTAAGTTGCTTCAGTCGTGTCCGACTCTGCGACCCCATAGACGGTGGCCCACCAGGCTCCTCTGTCCCTGGGATTTCTCCAGGCAAGAACACTAGAGTGGGTTGCCATTTCCTTCTCCAATGCATGATGGGGAAAAGTGAAAGTGAAGTCACTCAGTCATGTCCGACTCTTCGCGACCCCTTCGTCTGCAGCCTACCAGGCTCCTCCGTCCATGGGATTTTCTAGGCAAGAGTACTGGAGTGGGGTTCCATTGCCTTCTCCATGACTCTCTATAGTACAGGTCAAATTAGGCATAGTGTTCTTTATACAAATCATTAAGACTTTAATGAATGGTCATCTATGTACAATGGGAGAACTTTTGGATAAGGTACCTGTCATGGTAACCTTGCCCACCTTGTAACCATAGTTAAATCATTACTTATCTTCTGTCACCTCAAGATCCTAGTATCTGTATTGATGTCAATAGGCATATGTTGTGTCCCTCACTCCCTAAAATATACATTGTGTATTAAATGTATGTATATGTATGTAATGAATGCTAGTGATCATCTCTTCCATACATTTAAGGCTTTAGGGAAAATAGTATCTTCTTGGCCCTCTTGGAAGACATATTTATAAACAGGTTAACAGGTTATACATGACCACTTTGTGTGGACTTAAAAAGTGTTAATTACTTAAAGACAGCTTTAGTATTTAAACTACTTTCTATCAACATACTAGGTTAATAATTCAAATTATTTGCCACTCTAGAAAAGACAGTCTAGAATAAATAGAAATTGAACACACATTGATAATTTCAATCCAAGTAAATATTACACACTTCTGTCTTTGGAATCACCCTTAGAATCTGTTACTGAAATCTATTCTTCATATTTTTATCAATGCTGCTACAGTAAGAAAAAAAATCCCTAAAATTCAATGGATTACAATAAAAATAATTATCAATACTCATGTTCAAAAACATGATCACGTTCTACATGGATGTGAGTCAGCTGTGTCTCTACACCATGTGCAGACCGATTCCAGGACCAAGACTGAAGCAGGAGTCAGTATTCAATAGTTTCTGTTCTTATGGCAGTGGACAGAGAATGTATGAAGTTCAGTCATATGCATTAAATGGTTCTACTTAATATGGTACACTTTGGGTTTTCCCATTTTGTATTGAGAAAAACAAATCATGTGTCCATGCCAAACAATAAGGTAAGGAAAGAAGATTAGGATGTTGATGTGTAATCCTATCAATGAGGACCGGCAAAATAATTTTTAAAAATAACATAATATTCAATGGTAAAATGCCAAAATCTTGTGAATGTTTCCATGCACTTGCTGGAAACTGATTATAGTTAGAAACTGTGTTAAAACAGTATGTGTTTATGTGGGTACATTAGGCATATTGACTTCCTTTTATTAGACAATTCCCTTAAGTGAGGAAAGTCAGTATTTTAAGGAAGAGGGGACTGCCATGATAGAGATATAACAGCTTACACAGTGGGCAAGGAAAGCTTAATGCATTTATGAATTCAGATAAACCTGAGTCCTCTGACCCTTCTATATAGTGCATTCCTGTTCTTTGGGTCCCACCCTTTCTCTATCAATTCCCTGAATTTTATGTGAGATACTTCATGAGATTGTCGATCTGATTAATATTATAATTTGGAAGCCTACAGAATATTTTTTTTCTTTTAGATATTATGGCATTCTAGGTTATATATAAGAAAATGCCTAAAATAATAGGAAGTTTGTACTACAGGATAAAATTTTGGAATTAGAAACTTAAAGTTGTTGTTCTCTTCCTCAGTCTTGGAATTAGTAATAACTACTTCACCACAGTTAGAACTGGACATGGAACAACAGACTGGTTCCAAATATGAAAAGGAGTACATCAAGGCTGTATATTGTCACCCTGATTATGTAACTTATATGCAGAGTACATCATGAGAAACGCTGGGCTGGAAGAAGTACAAGCTGGAACCAAGATTTCCAGGAGAAATATCAATAACCTCAGATATGCAGATGACACCACACTTATGGCAGAAAGTGAAGAGGAACTAAAAAGTCTCTTGATGAAGGTGAAAGAGGAGAGTGAAAAAGTTGGCTTAACTTTAAAGCTCAACATTCAGAAAACTAAGATCATGGCATCTGGTCCCATCACTTCATGGGAAATATATGGGGAAACAGTGGAAGCAGTGTCAGACTTTATTTTGAGGGGCTCCAAAATCACTGCAGATGGTGATTGCAGTCACGAAATTAAAAGACGCTTACTCCTTGGAAGGAAAGTTATGACAAACCTAGATAGCATATTGAAAAGCAGAGACATTACTTTGCCAACAAAGGACCGTCTAGTCAAGGCTATGGTTTTTCCAGTGATCATGTATGGATGTGAAAGTTGGACTGTCAGGAAAGCTGAGCACCAAAGAATTGATGCTTTTGAACTGTGGTGTTGGAGAAGACTCTTGAGAGTCCCTTGGAGTGCAAGGAGATCCAACCAGTCCATTCTGAAGGAGATCAGCCCTGGGATTTCTTTGGAAGGAATGATGCTAAAGCTGAAACTCCAGTACTTTGGCCACTTCATGCGAAGAGTTGACTCATTGGAAAAGACTCTGATGCTGGGAGGGATTGGGGGCAGGAGGAGAAGGGGACGACAGAGGATGAGATGGCTGGATGGCATCACCGACTCATTGGACAAGGGTTTGGGTGAACTCCAGGAGTTGGTGATAGACAGGGAGGCCTGGCATGCTGCAATTCATGGGGTTGCAAAGAGTTGGACATGACAGAGCGACTGAAGCAAACTGAACTGAACTTCACCACAGTGATGCCAAATTAGTCCTATGTTCATTGCATTCTATAACAGCAGCTACAAGTTCTTGATAAATTTTATCTTTTCTGGTTAATTTATTAGGTCACAATAAGTAATAATTTGATCAATTGCAATTTTTGAAAACTTTGAGATTTCAGAGACAAATTTCTTAGCTTATTAGTATGTATTTACTAGCCTTGATTCCAATTCACTAATCTATCATTCCTTGACTCACCACAACCTCTCAGATTACAAATTTCTGTATCATAGATATTGGTTTCAAACAACAAGATATTCCATTGAATAATTATCTCAAAGTAATTCCTTGTGGAAAATTTGATGGTGAGCACACTTGCAAGGAAAATGACAGCATGAGATTTGCAAAACAAACAAGGGTTTAGCATAAATCAAATCTGCTGAATACATTAATGTTTCCATTGCTTAACAGAGCACACCTCAAATTATACTGCTATGACAGCCCCAGTCTTTGCAATAAACTCCTGTACCTCAATAATTTCTTACTTGGAAACTCAATGTTGTGCCATTGAGTCTCTGCTACCAGACTCAGCTAAAATGAACTCTTTCTGAAACTTACTTCTTTATGTTGATAATTGTATATTCAATTTCACTGCCAGATATACCTAAGTTTAAACTCTGGTGTCTGAGGTGCAAGAGAGTATGGGAGAGGATCTTGTTTTCCTATAAGAAGTAGTGTATCCAGTCAATACTCAAAGTGGAATATAATCCAAACTGGAAGAGAGTTCAGATGCAGAGCAATAAAAGGCAGTGACACTTATCCATTTATACATCAACTTATCACTATCCACAGAAAAATTATTTCAGATATCTCACATAATAATAAGGCAGTTTTGATACCTGGGATAAATACTTCATAGTATAGATCAGACACAATTATGTTCTGTTTTTATAATTAAATGTTTATTGTAACACAGCCACACTCATTCTTTATATATTTTCTATGGCTGCTCTTGCACTGCTATAGCATAATTGAGAGTTGAGATCAACCATATGGTGCAAGAAGTCTAAACTTACTATTTTATCTTTATAGAAAAAAACTTTTTGAACCACTACAACAGATTATTTATAATTTCTAAAATGTTAGGAGCAAAATAGCAACTGTTGTGGAAGTCTTGAAGATCATTTTATTTTTATTATTGTTTTTTCAAGTTTTGTGCAATGACAAATATAGATTTGTCCTGGAGAAAACTTCTCTTTTAAAACTGACTAAAATAAAAATAACTTTTTGAGAAAAAGTACACATAACATTGCTAATAAAATTTCTGTATGAATGTCAGCAAATAAACACATTTCACAAATTAAAAAGAACACAAAAATGAGTGCTCAGAAATGAATTGCTCTGGAGATTGAAATTATTTTTTAAAAACATTGATAGTTTTAGCTTTCAATAAATTAAGGTGATAGATATCTAGGTGCAGAAGTTTTGTAGGAAGCTTATTTGAGTAAGGCACTTCAGACATAAAATACATTGTCTTTGTCTTTAAATGGACATCTTAAGGTTGTGAAGGTTTATTTACTTACAAACCTGTTATTTTCCCTACATTACCTTTCCTTTGTACTTTACTTTTCTGTTTTTCGTATGTTTTTGAAGCTACCAGTTTGAAACAAATATAATTTCATATTTCCTGTAGTGCTAATTCTGTTCCACCAAAAAAATGCAACCCAAACAAAACTCTCTCTGTCATTAAGCAACAGTATTTTCTCTTGAGCTGCAAACTGCAAAGTGATATAGAAAACAGCAGAAGCTATAAATGTAGGGCAACTGCAGTTTTCAAACAGTTTCCATAATAACTATCCAGAATGCTTCCTTTGTTTCCTGTATAACCACCAGTGTTTGCATAAAGATTATATTTCTTTATTGATCTATTTCCTCGAATGAATGATAGTGCTCTTTTCCCTCTCTTGAGTGGTTTGGCAGTGGTTAGTTAACAAATGATGTGTTAATCCAAAAATATTTTTTGAGAAAAGCCTAAAATAACTTAAGAATGTTTTGATAAGCCATCTGCAGAGCCACAGCTCTACATAATCCAAACTCTGCAGTGTCATTTTTCAAAATTTCTGCTAAAATTGAATTGCAATCAAAGTGCCCTGATGGCTCATCTTAGAAAGAAACAAAAGATACAAGTAAAAAACCATCATTCTCTCTAAAATAAAATCTTAAAGAGTCAGGTGTTTGACAAGTATTATTTAATGACATTTTCTAATGTTACAAGGAAACATTTTGTCAATCTTCTTTACTTAGTATGTCAATTTAAGTGTATTAATGCTAGCATAAATATGCATTTAAATGTGTTATTTTTTAAAAGATAAAGAAAAAAATCAAACCTTTTATTTGGAGACAGAAGCAAATTACAATTAAACTGCTCATAAAGTTAGCACAGATCTCACTGTATCTGAAATTAAGAAGTCTAGGATAAAGTTTTGTTATATAAATTAAGTCTGATTACAGAACTAGATTATAGGGAATGTAATGTGACTTGATAACCACTTAACATTTTTTTCCTAGGTTCCAGGCACTGTGCTAAACACTTTATAAGCATTTATATAACTCTCTTATGAACACTAAGTGGTATGTTCTTGTTTTAATTAATAAACTCATTTTTAAATGGCTGAAAAAATTTGTCCAGGTCCACATAACTATGCATCAGAACAAAATATAAACATGAAAATATTTTTAGCACTTAAAATTATCAGAAAGGCAACTCCCTCTTTGATTTTGCTTTTAGCAAATACAGGAGATAAGATAAACTAATGATATCTTAGAAAACGAGAACCTCAAATCCACCTTCTATTCATTATCCAGAACTTTTCCCATTATTCAACACTACACATACGTTTATTTGCTTTATTCTTTTTTAGCTTTTATAAACGACCTATGTGGAGTATATCTTTGGGCTGTGTCTGCAATTTTGAAGTCACCTTAACCCTTTATTCTATCCTCTCCATCCATTAACATGAATGGGCTTTACTTTCCAGGTTGCTTATTCCTGCTATCTCATCTATTAGGTCCCATATTTCTGTGGAAGATTCTAATACCTAAAACAAAATATTTGTATATTTAATACATTTCAAAATGGTAAAAGTAGAAAATGGGCATAATTTCAAGAACAATTAAAATGCATGACATTATTATTGTGATAAGAAATTAATATTGTTCACAAACTTCCCTCACCCTTTTAGTAATACCACTGAATAAGTCATATATTTATAGGGCATTGTTTGCATTGACATAGAATACTAGATTCTTAATCCACTGAATCTGTGACATTCAAGCTCAAAATCTGACTGTGCCTTTTCTTTCTTTATTCAGTTCCCCCATATTTCCCCCCAGGAAACTCCACTCTCTATAGTCATCTATCTAAGGAGAAGTGATCTGATAATTACTTGAATATGTTGTCACTACCAGGTATATTTGCATTTTTAAAAACAAAATCACCATGGTAACTCCAAAGGAAATTGTGTAGCATAAATTCTGGCCAATAATATGTTCTCAATGAACATCATTTCTCTTAAATTCTAAAACCTATAAAAATTGTGTAATTCTGGACTGAAGTTGTATGTCACTCTGATAATTCAGTCTTCAACAAAGTCTCACATTATCTCAGATTTTCCCACTTGTTGCACACTGATACATGAGGAACTTTTTGTTAAAATAAGATAGTTTGTCCCTTGGGGGAAGTTCCCTTGGGGGAAGTATAGTTATTTAAATTTTGTAAGAATCCACTTTTGTAATGACTCCACTGTTTAATTGTTTTTCTCATTTCTTACTTTTTCTAATAGTAGGTGTTTTTACCTGATACAGGTTTTTGACACATATTTTTACTTTAACTGTCATTTAAAATTAAATACAGATTGTGTTATTAGCATTAAACCTAAAACCCTATTTGATTGTCCCAATTGCAAGTAAATGCTCAGGTTTCCCAAAATTGAATTTATTAAAAAAAGAAAAATCAATTTAAGTATCTTTAAGTGAATTTTGATCTAGTAGAAGAACCAAAGTAAGTCTAATTAAATTCAGGAAACAAATATCATCATTAAAGTGTCCAAAACATGCTTTCATTTAATTGACTTTAAGTTATTTCTATTACTTTACTTCTATTGGGGTTTGTATTCTTATTTCTAAGGTAAAAAGTAATTAAAACTGTTATTTAGCATCAGTACATCGTACACTGTGTTAAAAATTGCAAAATGTTTTAGAAAAGTTTCAAGCTAGTAAAACAAAGGCAAGACATTAGATATAAGATTTATTAGGTGTACAAAGGGACTATGAGAGACGAATTCTGAGAAACCAAACTATTGTTTGATGTATATGTTTTATGATCATATTTGGCTTCAGTTATTGCCTGAAATAGCTTCTATACTGGCAATTCAGCCTCCACTATACATGCTGACAGAGATGTGATTAACTGAAGCTTATTCTAGGAAATAGATGATATAAAGATTGATAAATGACTATAAATCAATGTATGTGTATTTATTTCCTCTTAGAAAAATATATTCTATAATTTAAATTTATAATATGCATTATATACTGCTGTTAAATCCTCTGATTTTTTTAATTTCATATTATTGCATCTTCAAAGTTAGATAGGGATGGATTTTTTTTACTATATATAGTTTTTAAATTTAAAAAATTTTAATATATTTTTGCATTATTTTTCCCATGTACAAATAGTCACTCTTTTATGGTAAGAAAGTATCTCTTTTGACTATTGTCTATCTAGCTGTCACCTCCATCTTCTATTACATTTGGCCATACTAGAAAAAGGTAAGGTGGTCCACAGTCATTAGCTAATATGTATTAGTTCTTTCCCAATGTATTAAGGCAAAGGAGATATATTGACGGATAAATGCCCAAGGGATATCTTGAACTATTTTAGGAGGCTAACCAATGAAGAAATTTATACTCTGTAATTAAAATAGAATCAACTTTAAACCAAGTAATGTGATATTTTAGTTTTAATGGTGTTTGACAGCCAGATTGAGGTCATTTGATGAAGTCTGATTCTGAAGCCCTATGAACTCTTTAAAACCTTTTGAAAAAGATTGATTACACTCATAGGGACCTAATTTGACATGCTTTAAGGTTACCAAAGATAAGGAGAATAAACACTTTTAGTGTCTAGACAGTTTCCCTTGAACATTGGTTGTTAATATCCATGGTCAGAAACCATCCCTAATTATATGCTCTCTACTGCATTTAGAGCTCAATAACCACTAGCTGACGACAGCAACAATAGGCATTTGTGATCCACAGCCTCATTCTCAGACTGTGGCAACATTCTTCTACCACATGTTGTGAACAAGCCGGGACTTTTCCACTCAATCAAGAGAGAAATAGTCCAAAAACAATTCATTGGTCTTTGACTTGAGGTTTCCATATGCTATGAGGCTAGCAAGAATGTTTGCTGCTAAGTCACTTGAGTCGTGTCCGACTCTGTGTGACCCCATAGATGGCAGCCCACCAGGCTCCCCCGTCCCTGGGATTCTCCAGGCAAGAACACTGGAGTGGGTTGCCATTTCCTTCTCCAACTCATGAAAGTGAAAAGTGAAAGTGAAGTCGCTCAGTCGTGCCTGACCCTTAGCAAACCCATGGACTGCAGGCTTCCGGGCTCCTCTGTCCATGGGATTTTCCAGGCAAGAGTACTGGAGTGGGGTGCCACTGCCTTCTCCACAAGAATGTTTACTTTCCTTGAAAAAAATCAGAATGAGCATCATGTATTTTTTTTTTTTTTTCTTACTGGGTCCAAGCTTATAGCACTTGCCATAAGACAAGGCCAATAAATTAAGAACTGAGTTGTTGGAGCAAGGAATAGTGCCTTTTTTCAGAAATCCAGCAGAGCCAGGACTGCTGGCTCTTCCCAATAGAATTTGTTCATTGTCAAGGCTTCAGTTCAGTTCAGTCACTCAGTCGTGTCCGACTCTTTGAGACCCCATGAATCGCAGCACGCCAGGCCTCCCTGTCCATCACCAACTCCCGGAGTTCACTCAGATTCACGTCCATCGAGTCGGTGATGCCATCCAGCCATCTCATCCCCTGTCGTCCTCTTCTCCTCCTGTCCCCAATCCCTCCCAGCATCAGAGTCTTTTCAATGAGTCAACTCTTTGCATGAGGTGGCCAGAGTACTGGAGTTTCAGCTTCAGCATCATTCCCTCCAAAGAAATCCCAGGGCTGATCTCCTTCAGAATGGACTGGTTGGATCTCCTTGCAGTCCAAGGGACTCTCAAGAGTCTTCTCCAACCCATGACTTCACCTCAAATTAGCTATAAATCAGAGGGTCCCAAGACTCACTGAGTTGAAGAATTTGCTAGACTAGCTTACAGAACCAAAGAAAACAGTTTAATTATTTATGCCATTTTATTATAAAGGATATGTTAAAGAATACAGAGAAAAAGATACATAGTCAAAGGTCTGGAAGTGTCCTGAGCTCATGAGTTTTGTCTTTGTTGAATTGGAACAGGGCCCTTCTGGTCATGTGGATACGGCTACCAACCCTGAAGATCACTAAACTCTGTACTTTAGGGATTTTTATGGAGGTTTCATCAAATAAGTGTGATTAGCTGTTAAATTCTAGGCCCTGTCCCCTCTCCAAAAAACAGGAGGTAGGACTGAAATTTCTAAGTTTCTAATAATGTCTTGCTTTTCCTGGTAACCAACCCCTACAAAGAGCATTTGCAGATATACAGCAAAGTGATTTGGTTGTGCATATATCCATTCTATTTCAGATTATTTTCCTGTATAGGTTATTAGAGATTATTGAGTACAGTTCCCTTTGCTATGCAGTAGATCCTTGTCGATTATCTATTTTATATATAGTAGTATGCATATGCTAATCCCAAGCTCTTAATTTATCCCTCCCCTCACCTTTCCCTTTTGGTAACCCTAAATTTGTTTTCAAAGTCTGTTTTATGTATAAGTTCATTTGTATCCTTTTTTAAAAGTCCACAAATAAATGATATCATGTGATATTTATACTTGTCTGTCTTACTTCAGTTAGTATGATAATTTCTAGGTCCCATCCATTTTGCTGCAAATGGAATTATTGCATTTGTTTTTCAGGCTGAGTAATATTCCATTATATATATGTACCATCTTCTTTATCAGTTCCTCTGTTGATGAATATTTAGGTTGCTTCCATGTTTTGGCCGTTATAAACAGCACTGCATGGTGGCTCAGCTGGTAAACAATCTGCCTGCCAATGCAGGAGATGCTAGCGACATGGGCTTGATCCCTGGGTTGAGACTATCCCCTGAAGGAGAAAATACAACCTGCTCCAGTATGCTTGCCTGGAGAATCCCATAGACAAAGGAGCCTGACACCCTATAGTCCCCAGGTCACAAAGAGTTGGACGTAACTGAACATTATACACATGCATGCAGTGAACACTGGGGTGCATGTACTACTCAAATTATGTTTGGTTGTTTTTTTGTTTTTTCTGTATATATGCCCAGGAGTGAGATTGCTAGATCATATGGTAGTTCTTGTTTTAGTTTTAAAGGAATCTTCCTTCTGTTCTCAATAGTGGCTGTACCAGTTTGCATTTCCACAAGAGAAAAGAGAGTTTCCTTTACTCAACACCCTCTCCAGCATTTATTGCTTATAGACTTTTTGATGACCATTCTGACTAGTGTGAGGTGACACCTTATTGTAGCTTTGATTCATGATTCTCTAATAATTAGTGATGTTAAGCATTTTTCCATGTGCTTTTTATTTTCTATTTATTTAATTATTCTATTTATTTTATTTTCTATTTATTTTCCATGTTCTATTATTTTATTCTTTTACATGGACATCTGTTATGTATTCTCTGGAGAAATGTCTATTTAGAGCTTCTTCCCATTTTTTGATTAGGTTGCTATTTTCTGTGTGTGTTTTCTTTTTCTGATATAGAGACACATGAACTGTTTGTATATTTTGGAGATTAATCTCTTTCAGTCACTTCATTTGCAAATATCTTTCCTGTTCTGTGGACTGTCTTTTGTTTGTTTACAGTTTCCTTTGCTATCCAAAAGATTTTAAATTTAATTAGGACCAAGTTATTTATTTTTGTTTTTATTTTCATTATTCTAGAGGTAGATCCAAAAAGATACTGCTGCAATTTACATCAAGGGCTTCCCAGGTGGTGCTAGTGGTGAAGAACCCAC
Source organism: Bos javanicus (assembly GCF_032452875.1). Classification (NCBI taxonomy): domain Eukaryota; kingdom Metazoa; phylum Chordata; class Mammalia; order Artiodactyla; family Bovidae; genus Bos; species Bos javanicus. Next base: position 17,331,332 of record NC_083872.1, read on the forward strand.
CTGACAGTGCAGGAGATGTGAGACAAGGGTTCAATCCCAGGTAGGGAAGATCCCCTGCAGGAGGGCACAACAACCCACTTCAGTATTCTTGCCTCGAGAATCCCATGGACAGAGGAGCCTGGCAGGCTATAGTCCATAGGGTGGCAAAGAGTGGGACATGACTGAAGCGACTTATTACACAGCAATTTATGTCAAACGAGAGTTCTCCCAGTGTTTTCTTCTAAGGGTTTTATAGTATCCAGTTTTACTTTTAGGTCTTTAATCCACTTTGAGTTTATTTTTGTGTATGGTGTTATAGAATGTTCTAGTTTTATTCTTTTACAAGTAAAGGAACAGTTTTCCCAGCACAGTTTACTGAAGAGACATTCTCCATTGTATATTCTTGACTCTTTTATTATATTAGAGATTAATTGACCATAGGTGTGTGGGGTTAGTTCTCAGCTTTCTGTCTTGTTCCATTGATCTCTGTGATTGATCCACTGATTACTGTAGCTTTGCAATATTGTGTGAGCTCAGGGAACCTGATACCTCCAGCTCCCTTTTTCTCTCTCAGGATTACTTTGGATATTCTGGGTCTTTTTTGTTTCCATACAAATTATTTTTTTGTTACCAGTTCTGTGAAAAATGCCACTGATAATTTAATAGGGATTGCATTGAATCTATAGCTTGCCTTGGGTGTTGTAGTCACTTTGATAATATTGATTATTCCAATCCAAGAACATAGTATATGTTTCCATGTATCTGTGTCATTGATTTTGTTCATCATACAGTTGACAGAGAACAGGTCGTTTGCTTCCTTAGAGAGGTTTACTCCTGAGTATTTCATTCCTTTTGATGAGATGGTAAATGAGGTTGTTTCTTTAATTTCTCTTCCTGATCTTTCATTGTCAGTATAGAAAAATGCAACAGATTTTGATGTATTAATTGTGTTTATCCTGCAACTTCAATGAATTCATTGATAAGTTCTGGTAATTTTCTGGTAGCATCCTTAAGATTTTTTATGTATAGTATCATGTCATCTTCAAACAATGACAGTTTTCCTTATTTTCCAATTTGGATTCTTTTTACTTCTTTTCCTTCTCTGATTGCAGTGGCTACATATTCCAAAACTATGTTGAATAAAAGTGATGAAAGTAGACAACTTTATATTGTTCTTGGAATTTTTATCATACATGGATGTTGGATTTTGTCAAAACCTTTTTCTGCATGTATTGAAATGATCATATGGTTTTACCATCAAATTTTTTGGTGTTTGGTGTATCAAATTGATTCATTTGGAGATATTAAATGAAAAAAAAAAAAAAGAAACAGGCATCCCTGGAATAAATCCCTCTTTATTGTGGTGTATGATCCTTTTAATGTATTTTTAGATTTGGTTTGCTAGTACTTTCATGAGGATTTTTGCATTTAAGATCATCAGTGTTATTGGCTTGTAATTTTCTTTTCTGTAGTATCTTTGTATGGTCTTGGTATTAGGAGTATGGTGGCCTCATTGAATGAGTTTGGGAGTGTTTCTTCTCTGCAAATTTTTGGGTTTTCAGAAGGATAGATGTTAACTCTTCTTAAATATTTGACTATTTGCCTGTGAAGTCCTCTGGCCCAGACTTTTGTTTGTTGGAAGGTTTCTAATCACAATTTCAATCTCAGTACTTGTGATTGGTCTATTCACATATTCTATTTCTTCTTGGTTTAGTCTTGGAAGATTGTACCTTTCTAAGAATTTGTCCATTTATTCTAGGTTGACCATATAGTTGTTTATAGTAGTCTCTTAGCCTCTTATGATGCTTTATATTTCTACTATCAGTTATAACTTCTCCATTTTTAATCTCTAATTTTATTGATTTGAGTCCTTTTCCTTATTTCTTGATGCCTCTCGCTGAAGGTTTATCAATGTTGTTTATCTTTTTAAAGAGCCAGCTTTTTGTTTCACTGATATTTTCTATTGTTTCTCATCTCTATTTCATTGATTACTGCTCTGATCTTTATGATTTCTTTCCTTCTACTGACTTTGGGTTTGGTTTGTTCTTCTTTCTCTAGTTGGTTTAGGTGTAAAGTTGGGCTATTTATTTCAGGTTTTGCTTGTTTCCTGAGTTAAGATTGTATTGCTATAAACTTCCTTCTTAGAAGTTTTTTTTGCTGCATCCCATAGGTTTTGGATCATCATGATTTCATTTTCATTTGTCTCTAGGTATTTTTTTTTTAATTCCTCTTTGATTTCTTCAGTGATTCATTGGTTGCTTAGTAACATATTATTTAGCCTCCATGTATTTGCATTTTTTAGATTTTTCTAGTTTATTTCTAACTCATAGCATTGTAGTCAGAGAAGATGATTGATATGATTTTAATTTTGTTAAATTTATCGAGGCTCACTTTATGGCCCAGCATGTGATCAATCCTGGAGAATGTTCCATGGGCACTTGAAGACAATGTATATTCCACTGCTTTTGAATGGAATGCTCTAAAAATATCAATTAATTCCATCATGTCAATCTGTCTCAATGATTTGTTCTTTAATGAAAGTGGGCTGTTAAATTCCCCACTATTATTGTGTTATTGTCAATTTCTCCTTTTATGGCTATTAGTATTTGCCTTATATCTTGATGTGTTTCCATGTTGGGGGTATATATATATTTCTTAATATATATTCTTGGATTGAGTTCTGCTCATTTTGTACTATCCTCCGTTGTCTCTTGTAACACTTTTGAAGGTCTATATATTTTTTTTTTTTAGCAATAACTATTGCTATTCTGGCTTTCTTTATATTTCTATTTGCATGAAATGCCTTTTACCCTTCCCTCACTTTCAGTCTGTATATGTCCCTAGACCTGAAGTGGGTCTGCTATAGGCAGTATATATACAGGTCTTTTTTTGTATTTACTCAGAAGGTCTATGCCTTTTGGTTGAAGCATTTAATCTATTTACATTTAATTATCAATGTGTATGTTCCTGTTGCCATTTTGTTGTTTGGGATTTGGATTTGTAGTCCTTTCTTCTTCCCATCCTCTTTTGTTCTATTCTCTTCTGATTTGATGACTAACTTTACCATTATATTTGGATTCCTTGTGTATGTGTGTGTATCTATTGTAGATTTTTTGGTTTGAAGATACCATGATGCTTTGATATAGCAGTCTATATATAACAAGATTGCTTTAAGTTGTTGATATCTTAATTTCAAATACATTTCCAATGTCCTGTTTTTGTACTATTCTCTTCTCATGACTGCTGATTTTGATATTATATGTATGTGTGCATGATTCCTACTTTTGTTTTTGCCTTTTCCATTCATCATTTTCTTCTTTCTGGTTGTGGCCTTTTGTCTTCCATTTAGAGAAGTTCTTTAGCACTTTGTGTAAAGATGTTGTGCTGGTACCAATTTTTCTTAACTTTTGCTTATCTATAACGCTTTTCATTTTTCTGTCAAATCTGAACAAGACCCTTAGTGGGCAGAGTATTCTTGGTTGTAGATTTTTCCCTTCACTATTTTAAATATAACGTGCCACTCCCTTCTAGCCTACCATGTTTCTACTGAAAAATCAACTGATAACCTTATGGGGATTCCCTTGTATGCTATTTATTGTTTTCCCTTGTCACTTTTGATATTTTCTCTGTCTTTAATTTTTGTCCCTTTGATTCATATGTGTCTTGGTGTGTTCCTCCTTGGGTTTATCCTGCATAAGACTCTCTGTGCTTCCTGGACTTGAGTGTTTTCTTCCCATGTTAGGAAAGTTTTCTGCTATCATCTCTTCAAATACAGTCTCAGAGCCTTTCTCTTCTCCTGGGAACCCTACAATGAGAATATTGGTGCTTTAATGTTGTCCTAGAGGTTTCTTTGTTCATCCTCATTTTTTTTTCATTCTTTCTTTTTTCTGTGGCAGTGATTTCAACCAGCCTCCCTTCCATCCTATTTATTCATATGCCTCATTTATTCTGCTATTGATTCCTTTTATTATAGTTTTAATTTCAGTTATTATTCATCTCTGTTCTTTAAAGCTTTTAGATTTTTACTAAACATTTCTTGTATCCTCTTGGTCTGGTCCTCCATTATTTTTCCAAGATGGTGGATTATCTTTACTATGATTATTGTGAATTATTTTTCAGGTGGATTGACTTGATCTATTTCTCTTAGTTACTGTTCTTGGGTTCTTTTTCCTTCATCTGGAACATATTTCTTTTCCATCTCATTTTGTCTAACTTTGTTTGTAGTCTCAATTATTCAGGCTGCAGGATCATAATACTTCTTGGTTCTGGTGCCTGTCTCCTGGTGGGTAAGGTTGGTCAAGGGGCTTGTGCAAACTTCTTGGTGGGAGGGACTTTCCTGACCACTGGTGAGTGAACATGGTCTTGTCCTTTTGGTGGGCAGGATTGTGTCAAGGGATGTGTTTACAGGCAGCTGTTGGCTGAGAAAGGTTTTAGGTGGCCTGTCTGATAATGAGTGGGGCTGTGTTCCCACCCTGTTGTTTACTTGACCTGAGGCATCCCAGCACAGGAGTCTGCAGGCTGTTGTTGTTCTTCAGTCACTAAACCATGTCTGACTCTTGTACCACATGAACTGCAGCATGCTAGACTTTCTTGTCCTTCACTATCTCCTGGAGTTTGCTCAAACTTGTGTCTACTTGAATCAGTGGTGCCATCCAACCATCTCATCGTCTGTCACCCTTTCTTCTCTGCCCTCAATCTTCCCCAGCATCATGGTATTTTCCAGTGAATCAGCTCTTCAGATCAGGTGGCCAAAGTATTAGAGTCTCAGCTTCAGCATCAGTCCTTCCAATGAATATTCTAGGTTAATTTCCTTTAGAATTAACTGGTTTGATCAATTTGCCCTCCAAGGGACTCTCAAGGGTCTTCCCCAGCACGACAAATCAAAAGCATCAATTCTTTGCTGCTCAGCTTTCTTTACGGTCCAACTTTCACATTCACACATGACTACTGGAAAAACCATAGCTTTGATTTTACTGACTTTTGTCAGCAAAGTGATCTCTCTGTTTTTTAATACACTGCCTAGGTTTGTCATTAATTTCCTTCCAAAGAACAAGAATCTTTTAATTTCATGGCTGCAGTCACAATATGCTATGATTTTGGAGCCCAGGAAAATAAAATCTGCCACTTTTTCCACTTTTTCCCTATCTATATTGCATGATGGAGAAGGCAATGGCACCCCACTCCAGTACTCTTGACTGGAAAATCCCATGGACAGAGGAGCCTGGTGGGCTGCAGTCCATGGGGTCGCGAAGAGTGGACACGACTGAGCAACTTCACTTTCACTTTTCACTTTCATGCATTGGAGAAGGAAATGGCAACCACTCCAGTGTTCTTGCCTGAGAATCCCAGGGACGGCAGAGCCTGGTGGGCTGACGTCTATGGGGTCACACAGAGTCAGACACAACTGAAGCGACTTAGCAGCAGCAGCAGCATATTGCATGAAGTGATGAGACCAGATGTCATGATCTTAGTTTTTGAATGTTGAGTTTTAAGCCAGCTTTTCCTCTCCTCTTTCACTTTCATCAAAGGTTCTTTATTTCCTCTTTACTTTCTACCATTACAGTGGTATCATCTGCATATCTGAGGTTGTTTATATTTATTCCATCAGTCTTGATTCCAGCTTGTGATTCATCTATCTCAGCATTTTGCATGATGTACTCTGAATATAAGTTAAAAAAGCAGGGTGACAATATACAGCTTTGAAGAACTAATTTCTCAATTTTGAAGCAGTCCATTGTTCCATGTTTGGCTCTAACAGTTGCTTCTTGACCTGAAACAGGTTTCTCAGGAGACAGGTAAGGTGGTCTAGTATTCCCCTGACCTTGAGAATGTTCCAAAATATTTTGTGATCCACTCAGTCAAACGCTTTAGTGTAGTCAATGAAGCAGAAGCAAATGTTTTGTTTTGTTTTTTCAAAAATTCCCTTCTTTCTCTAAGATTAAACAAATGTTGGCAATTTGATTTCTAGTACCTCTGCCTTTTCTAAATCCAGCTTGAACATCAGGAAGTTCTCAGGTCATGTAATGTTGAAGCCTAGCTTGGAGAATTTTGAGCATTACTTTGCTCGTGTATGAAATGAGTGTAACTGTGTGGTAGTTTATATATTCTTTGGCATTGCTTTTCTTTGGGATTGGAATGAAAACTGACCTTTTCCAGTCCTGTGGCCACTGCTGAGTTTTCCAAATTTGCTGGCATATTGAGTGCAGCACTTTCACAGCATCATCCTTTAGGATCTTAAATAGCTCAGCTGGAATTCCGTCTCTTCCATTAGCTTTGTTCATAGTGATGCTTCCTAAGGCCCACTTGACTTCACACTCCAGGATGTCTGGCTCTAGGTGAGTGACCACACCATCATAGTTATCTGGGTTATTAAGCCCTTTCTATACAGTTCTATGCGCTCATGCCATCTTTTCTGCTTCTGTTATGTCCTTACTTCATCTTTTACTGTGCCCATTCTTGCATTTAATGTTCTCTGGATATCTCCAGTTTTTGTGTGTGTGTGTTTTTAAGAGATCTCTAATCTTTTTCATTCTATTGTTGTCCTCTATTTCTTTGCATTGTTCACTTAAAAAGACCTTCTTATCTCTCCTTGCTAGTCTCTGGAACACTGAATCTTTCCTTTTCTCTCTCGCCTTTTGCTTCTCTTCTTTTCTCAGCTATTTGTAAAGCCTCCTCAGACAACCACTTTGCCTTGTTGCATTTCCTTTTCTTTGGGATGATTTTGGTCACCACATCCTGTACAATGTTATGAACCTCTGTCCATAGTTCTACAGGCTCTTTGTCTACCAAATCTAATTCCTTGAATCCGTTTGTCACCCCCACTGTATAATCATAATGGATTTGACTTAGGTCATACCTGAATGGTCTAGTGATTTTCTTCCAATTATATGTAATTTTCCAATATGGAATTCATGATCTGAGCCATAGTTGGATACCAGTCTTGTTTTTGTTGACTCTATAGAGCTTCTCCATCTTCAGATGCAAAGAATATAATTTCTCATTTTGGTATTGACCGTCTGGTGATGTCCATGTATAGAGTCGTCTCTTGTGTTGTTGGAAGAGGGCGTTTGCTACGACCAGTGTGCTCTCTTGGCAAAACTCTGTTAATATTGGCCCTGCTTCATTTTGTATTCCAAGGCAAAATTTACCTCTTACTCCAGGTATCCCCTAACTCTTACTTTTGTATTCCAGTCCCCTATGATGCAAAGGACATCTTTTTTTTTTTTTTTGGTGTTAGTGTTAGAAGGTCTTGTAGGTCTTCACAGAACTGTTCAGCTTCTTCAGTATTAGTGGTTGGGCATAGACTTGGATTACTGTGATGTCGAATGCTTTGCCTTGGAAATGAACGATCATTCAGTTGTTTTTGAAACTGCACCTAAGGACTGCATTTCAGACTATTTTCTCGACTATAAGGACTACCCCATTACTTCTTAAGGATTATTGCCCACAGTAGTATATATCATGATCATCTGAATTAAATTTGCCTATTTATGTCTTTTTTAGTTCACTGATTCCTGAGATGTAGATGTTCATTCCTACAATCTTCTGCTTGACCACATCTAATATACCTTGACTCATGGACCTACTATTCCAGGTTCCTATGCAATATTCTTCTTTACAGCATTGGAGTTTACTTTTGCCACCAGACACATCCACAACTTAGCATCATTTCTCCTATGGCTCGGCCACTTCATTCCTTCTGTAGCTATTTCTCTGCTCTTCCTCAGTAGCATATTGAACACCTTCCAATCTGGGGAGCTCATCTTCCAGTGTCATATCTTTCTGCATTTCCATAATGTTCATGAGGTTCTTCAGGCAGGCTATGGGCTGAGGCCAAGTCTCAGTGCAAAAATAATAACTGGGAGAGGTTTTGGAGAGCTAATGCCGATGAGTATTCCCTGAGACATCCACCACCAGTGTCCCTGCCCCATAGTGAGCCACAGCCAACCTCAGCTTCCCCAGGAGACCTTCCAAGACTGGTAGGTAGATCTGGTCCAGGTTTATATGGAGTTACTGCTTTGCCAAGGGACTCAGTGCACGTGAAAAATTGTGTGTGCCCTTGAAGAGTGGAGGGAGGCCCTGTTTCCTCCAGTCCTTTGGCGCTATTGCACTCATGACCTGCTGGTCTTCAAAGCAAAATGGTCTGGGGGCTTCTCCTCCCAGTGCCAGACTCCCAGGCTGGGGAGTCTGACCTAAGTCTCAGAACTCTGACTCCTGTGGGAGAATCTCTGAAATATAGTTATTTTGCAGACTGTGGGCAACCCACTTGGCAGATGGTTTTCCCCGGTAACTTTGATGGTAAAGATTCTTCCTGCAATGCAAGGGACATGAATCCAAACCCTGGGTTAGAAAGATCCCCTGGAGGGGGGCATGGTGACCCACTCCAGTATTTTTGCCTGGAGATTACCATGGGCAGCAGAGCCTAGAGGGATACAGTCCATGGGATCACAAAGAGTTGTATACTACTGAGTGACTAATACTTTACTTTTACTTTCACTTTCACCTGGCAGGTATGGGATTTGATTATATCATGAAAGTGCTCCTCCTGCTGTCTCATTGTGGTTTCTTTTTTGTCTTTAGGTGTAGTATAACTTATTTGGTAGGCTTGATTCTTTTTCATTGATGATTATTCAGGAGTTCAGACTTTGAGGAGATATCCCATGGCTAAGGGCAATTGAGAAGCCCCAGAAAGATGGTAGGAGGGGTGAAATCATGTTTAGAATCAAACCCCATACCTGCTAGAGATGCTCAGAGGGCTAAAACAAACCTTGTGCATACCAGGACCCAGAGACCCCCCACAAAGACTGAGACAGAACGGTGTTTGAGTGTCTCCTGCAGAGGTACGGGTCAGCAGTGGACTGCTGCAGGGGCAGGGGCTCTGGATGCAGCAGATCTGGGTGGCATAAGCCCTCTTAGAAGAGGTCACCATTAATCCTACAATATATCTGCCAGAACTTACACAGGACTGGAGAAACAGACTCTTGGAGGGTACAAACAGAACCTTGTGCACACCAGGACCCAGGAGGAAGGAGCAGTGATCCCACAAGAGACTTACCTAGCCTTGCCTATGAGTGTCTATGAGTCTCCATCAGACGCAAGGGTCAATGGTGGCCTGCTGTAGGGTTAGGGGCACTGAGTGTAGCAGTGCTTGCATAGGACTTTTTGAGGAAGGTCATCATTATCTTCATTACCTCCACCATAGTTTGGCCCCAGGTAAATAACAAGGAGGGAACACACTCCCACCCATCAACTGAAAATTGGATTAAAGTTTTACTGAGCATGGGCAGCCAATCAGAACAAGACAAGATTTTCCCCTCAGTCAGTCTCTCCCAACAGGAAGTTTCCATAAGCCTCTTATCCTTCTCTGTCAGAGGGCAGACAGACTGAAAACCACAATCCTAGAAAACTAACCAATCTGATCACATGGACCACAGCCTTATCTAGCTCAATGAAACTATGAGTCATGCTGTGTAGGGCCACCCAAGACTGGCGTGTCCTTGTGGAGAGTTTTGACAAAACGTAGTCCACTGGAGAAGGGAATGGCAAACCACTTCAGTATTGTTGCCTTGAGAACCCCATGAATAGCATGAAAAGGCAAAAAGACAGGACACTGAAAGACAGACTACCAAGGTCGGTAAATGCCCAGTATGCTACTGGAGATCAGTGGAGAAATAACTCCATAAAGAATGAAGAGACAGAGCCAAAACAAGAAAAAACAAAAACACCCAGTTGTGGATATGACTGGTGATAGAAGTAGCCTGATGCTGTAAGAACAATATTGCATAGGAAGCTGGAATGTTAAGTCCACAAATAAAACCAAATTGGAAGTGGTCAAACAGGAGATGGCAAGAATGAACATTGACATTTTAGGAATCAGTGTAATAAAATTACTAGAATGGGGAAATTTAACTCAGATGACTATTACATCTGAGTAAGACTTTATTTTTTGGGCTCCACAATAATCACAGATGGTGACTGCAGCCATGAAATTAAAAGATGCTTGCTTCTTAGAAGAAAAGTTATGACCAACCTGGACAGCACATTAAAAAGCAGAGACTTTACTTTGCCAACAAAAGTCTGTCTAGTCAAGGCTATGGCTTTTCTAGTAGTCATGTATGGATGTGAGAGATGGAGTATAAAGAAGCTTAGCAATGAAGAATTGATGCTTTTGAACTGTGGTCTTTGAGAACACTCTTGAGAGACCCCTGGACTGCAAGGAGATCCAATCAGTCCATCTTAAAGGAAATTAGTCCTGAATATTCATTGGAAGGACTGATGCTGAAGCTGAAGTTCCAATACTTTGGCCACCTGATGTGAAGAACTGACTCATTTGAAAAGATCCTGACGCTGGGAAAGATTGAAGGCGGGAGGAGAAGGGGATGACAGAGGATGAGATGGTTGGATGGCATCACTGACTCGATGGACATGAATTTGAGTAAATTCCATGAGTTGGTGATGGACAGGGAGGTCTGGCATGCTGCAATCCATGGGGTCCCAAAGGACACGACTGAACGACTAAACTGAAACTGATTCAGCATTTAGTTGTGATTTTGGTGTTTTCATGACAGGGGGTGAGCTCAGTCCCTTCTACTTGCTATTCTTTCTCCCTCCTTTCAATCTTAAACACTTCTATCAAAATCAATTCTATATTATCTTATGGCTTAATGGTCCTAATTAGGGATTATTTTATATTGTATGTTTCAATATAGTGATACATTGTTGGGGTATTCAGGACAGTAAAAATACTTTCTTTTAAGTTAAAAAAAAAAAATCTGCCTACTCCATTTGTGAGGTTTGATGTCTTATCTGTCTTAACTTGTTTTTCCTCTTGGTAGTAGTTAACAGCCAAAATTAACAACTAGCCTATCCACGTTTGGAAGGCATCCTCTTAAATTTACAGTATTTGTGGAGGTCTTGTAATTCATATGAGTAATTAAGCTTTGAGCATCTGTTATGCTTTACCTTTTAAAAGAAAGATGAGTGTCCCAACATAGATTCTATGATGTGTTGTGGGTATAGGTGGAGAGGGGGACTTTTTTGAATAGTTTCAGTTTCTAAACTATGATCTGAATAATTAAAATTTTCAGAACATTGATGGACAGATGTGTGTTACACAACTGTGGACAGTTACAATGGTAACTGAATGAAAAAGAATTGAATAGAATGAAGTATAAATTAGCAACACCAGATTATTTTAAAAATGTGAAGCAGCCACAAGGTGAAATATTCTACAGTAATTAAATAATCTTAGCAGGTTATTACTAACATGGGCAAAATTTCAAAATACATCTCACACTAAAAGTAAACACAATTACTTGAAACCAATCATATAAATGTAACATGGGTATATGAAAGGATGGAAGTATATGTTATAAAAATCACAAATTATTACTGGTTAGTAGAAGTAAAAATCAGAAGTCGGTAGTTATCGAAAGTGAATAAACCAATAAATAGATGCAAAACTACATAAATAGAAGACAAATACCATATAAAACAAGTATATAAGCACTAAAAATGATTGTTTCTGAGCAATAAAACCAGGGAGTAGAGAAGGGTAAGTTTTCTGTTTTGTTTTTTTTTTTTTTTAATGGTCATGGGTCCTTTGGTACTCTTTGACAGTGGATATATAACATTACTTTGATGAAACTAAACTAAAATAAAATGTATCTCATCAGAAGAGAAAGTCTCACAGTTCAAAATGATCAAGGGGCATAAAATGCTAAAACACTGATGCTTTCTGAAAACTCTTCAGAAGGACAGGGAATAAATAATTCCTACATGTAACACTATGACATCAAAATGAAAATCCCTTTTTGAAAAGCTGTAAGATCAAATGAATATTTGGGCTTTGTTACAAAATCTCATGTAAATTACACATTTAACTAAATGGCCCACTTTTAATCCTAAAATTGATAAATCAATAATTTCTAATAATATTAAAAGACATATGAAAATAAAATTTTCCCTTTTTTCAAAGAAATGTGAAAACTATACTGATATATGTTAAATATTTCTTCTGTCAACATTTTTCAAAGGTTTTCATTACAATTGGCTATTTCAATGGACTGTAAACATTTTTATTTTTTTTTAATATTTCTATACATTTTCTTTTAGTCTTTATTTTTTCTCCTGCAGTTAAAAATTATAATCATGCTGTGTATACAGTTTTGCATCTTGTTTTTACAACAGTATTATAAGCATGTTAGTGTTATTAGTATTCTTTATAACAATCATTTTAGAAATCAGATTTTTATTCCTGAATTGAAACAAGGATGAATTTCCCATAAAATCAGATACAAAGCAACAAGATCTACTTCTATTTACCATATTCCAAATCTTAAGTCACAATTTTCTAGTTCAAAATAATGGAGAACCTAATTTGTCAAAGATAATTTGTCCAAAAAATTAAGAAGTGAATCTCTTGAAGAAAGACTCTTGAGAGGCCCTTGGACTGCAAGGAGACCAAACCAGTCAATCCTAAAGGAAATCAACCCTGACTATTCATTGGAAGGACTGATGCTGAAGCTAAAGCTCCAGTACTTTGGCCACCTGATGTGAAAAGCTGACTCATTAGAAAAGACCCTGATGCTGGGGAGATTGAAGGCAGGAGGAGAAGGGGGCGACAGAGAATGAGATGGTTGGATGGCATCACCGACTCAATGAACATGAGTTCGAGCAAACCCAGGGAGATGGTGATGGATAGGGAATCCTGGTGTGCTGCAGTCCATGGGTTCTCAAAGAGTTGGACACGACTTAGCATCTAAACAAGAACAATTACTATACATAAAATAAACAAGAAGGTCCCACTATATACCACAGAAAACTATATTCAATATCCTGTAATAAATCATAATGGAGAATATGAAAAAGAATACATATATAACTGAATCACCTTGTTGTACGCTAGAAACTAACATAACACTGTAAATCGACTATACTTCAATTAAAAAATAAAAGTCATTGCCAAAAAAAAAAAAAAAAGATACCAGAATTTCACTGTAAATGGTGAAAAAAAATTGTAATTTTTGTCTTCACAAGGGGCATTTAAAATTATGAACACATTTTTTTATATTATAGCAAAATTTAAATTGTAATTTTGCATTTCTTCTTCAAAGAAAATAATCAAATTTTGAACTTACTCATTGGTGTATTCACATTTGACTTTGTAGCAGGATTGTATAGTGGATCATTTTTGTGATTAGAGAGTGTTTTCAGTCTTGCCGGGGACTGTTTTATTCATTTGATATTTTTTTTTAATTTAAATTTATTTATTTTAATTGGAGGCTAATTACTTTACAATATTGTATTGGTTTTGCCATTTTTAAAAGATGCTTCCATTAAGGCAGACTTTCTATATAGGAATGTTTTTTTACTATTTTATTATTGAGTTTCTATGCTAAATTTTTGATAGAGAAATCAAAAGAAAGCCCATGTGCCCAGGATGGGTTAACCTAGGAAAACGTAGGTGCCTATAAATGGGGGCCTAGGAAAAACCTAGCTTAGGATGAAGAGAGAAAAATATGCTTAAATGTTTAATTTACAATAAATTGTAGATGACAGTTATCTCTCTTCATATCAGCACATGCATACACTACACACACACTCAGCAACTCAATAAAGATAGACTTTGTCTTTCCTTGTTTCTCTTTTCTTGACATAAAATTGTCTTTGAAAAAGAAAGGGAATGAGTGTGAGGAAGTACATGTAGGCTTCAAAAGATAAAATGATTCCTCATTTTAAACTTTAGGGCAAAATCATCAAAGAAAACATTTATAATATTTTATTAAACTATAGTGAAAGTGTAGTAGTGTGTCAGCATTATATATGAAAATTACAAAAGTACTTTTTACTGAGGTATTCAGAAATATTGTGAAAGTAGGAAAATATCTGTTAAACTGTTACATTGGAAAGTACTTCAAAGGTACATGGCACTTTATGTATGACCTAGAGAAACAGATACTTTCTCTGGCAAAATACCAAAACTGATCGAAGTTAAAAAACAAAACAAAAAGACCAATTACATTAAAATGGCCTAGAAAAGTAAAGTGATACCTTAAAAAAAAAAAATAGGATTAGAATCTTTCACAACTGAGTACCAGCCAAAATATATCTAAGAATTTAATGCTTATTATTTTAATAAATATTTGTTTAGCATTTTGCTGTCAGCCACTTGAGGTGATGGAAATGTTGCAGTGAAAAATTAATCAAGGATCCTTACTAATAAAACTTACATTTGAAATTATCCCATGGCAAGGACAGAGGGCAGGAAATTTGAGAGATTCATATTTAATTTTCTGAATCCTACACAATTTTAATACCACAAAACCATAAACAGAGTGAAACAATGAATGAATATATTACTAGGAGGTTATTTTACATATGAAATATTACAGTATAAAAGATTGTTAAATATCAGAAATAATATATCATTATTTATTACAAAGAAAAATAATGACCCAATAAAAAGATCATGCTAATTGGTGATTAAAAGGTATTCCTAAAGTTGTGCAGTCATTTTTAAAGTAAAATGTGAATAGAAGGCTATAGGAGAAGCAGTTTAAATATCAGACATCTGTGGTGGATTCATTTCAATATTTGGCAAAACCAATACAATATTGTAAAGTTTAAAATAAAATAAAATTAAAAAAAAAATAAAAAAATAAAAGTGAAAATACGGTTCAAGAAAATTAATATTATGAACATCAGAGAGATTCACTTTTTGGTCATTACAGTTAAGTATATTTCTGGGGTGTCTAGCAGATGGGCTAAAATAATCACTTAAAACATAATTCTACACCTGGAAAAATTTACTCCAATAAAAAAAAAATAAAACCTGTTAGAATTAACAGCAGAACCTGAATGAGTGGATGGAGACATAATAATTAAGCAAAGTCCAAATTTTCCTCTTTATACTCATCAATAAACAGTGAGAAATAAAAATAGAAAATTTTATTCAAATAATGACTAGTATATATTATATTCTGCAGTAATCTTTAAAATTTATTGGTAAAATACTATATGCCACTAAATACTTTATCACTGGTAACTTATCCCCATTTTAGACTAATGTATGCTTTATTCTTAATTCTGTATTTCATATGAGATATATATGAGATTCATATGAGAGAATTATTATCCCAAACCACCCAATAAAGGTAAGTGATAATAATAAGTGAAGATATGCTTCACACCACATATCAAGTTTATGATTAAGCATTAAAACCATATTAATTCATATTTAAATAGTTAAAGATAATCAGTAGGCCAGACATGAAGGCCATACTAGAATTCCAGTTGTGATGTGATTTTCTTCATCCCCTACCCTTATAATACTCATAGAATTAATACCATCCTGGAAGATAGCTTTCTCAGAAGAAAAGAACAAGGAGCCACTGCATTTGTTTGGTCTGAACAACTTAGAAGATAATTTTTACTTTATAGAAATTACTACTTATAGAAATTACAAAATGAAAATGTTCTATTCCACATAATATATTCTTGACAGAATGAAAGACAAAACACAGATTTAGAGAAAATATTTGCAAAATTCAGATCAGTTAAATTACTTAATTCAAAATAAAAACAGAAAACAGTTAAGAAATGAGCAAAAGACCTCAAAAGATGCTATATCAAAGATTTGTAAATGTCAACGAAACATTTTATAAGTGTTTAACACCATTTGTCATTGTGAAAATGCAAATTAAAACAAAAATGAGATATAACTACATACCAATTTGAATGTACAAATCAAAAATAAAAGAACAGATAATGCCAATTTTGGAGAACATGCAGAACAACAGTGACATACATTTTTGGTGGGATGCAAAATGCTACAACCACTTTGGAAGACAGTTTATAGCAGTTTCCTACACAGCTAAGCATATTAGTACTACAGAATCTAGCATTCATATTCCTAGGTATTACCCAACTGATTTGAAAATTTATCTCTACACAAACTTTGCACAAATGTTTATGGCAGTGTTATGCATAACAAATACAAACGGGAAGCAAATAGGAAGGCTTTAATAGGTGAATGGATAAATAAGCTGTGGTAGATTCATACAGTGGTGTTCTCACAAGTAATATAAAGGCATGAGCTACCAAACCATACCAATATATGAGTGACTTCTAAATCTATTTTGCTAAATAAAAGAAGGCAGTCTGAAAAGGCTACCTACTATATGATTTCAACTGCACAACATTTTGGAAAAGGCAAAGCTATGGAGACAAAACGTGGTTGCTGGGAGTTTGGGGAAGGAAAGACAGGATGAATAGGTGGAACATCACAGGTGTTATGATACTTAGTCTACTTGGGCTGGTAAAACTTACCTTAGATTGGATGATTTAAACAACAAACATTTATTGTTCACAGTGCTGAAGGATGGAAGTCTGAGATCAGGATGAGAGCATGGTTGGGTTTTGGTGAGGACACTCTGTTTATATCCTCACACAGCTACCCTTAGTGCAGGCAGCGGGGGAGAGAGAGAGAGAGATGGAGAGAAAGACTGGAGGTGGTGGCGGGGTTGGGGGGGGGGGGTGTGGGCAGGGCTGGAAATTTTTGCCCTCTTTTTATAAGGGCATTAATCCTATCATGAAGTCCCCACACTCATGACATTTAACCCTCCCAAAGGCCCCACTTTCAAATGCTATCACATGAGGGGTTAAGACTTCAAAATATAGAATTTTGAGGGGACACCATCCATGTCAATACTCTAATAGTGACTACGTGGCATTAAAAATCAATCAAAACCATAAACTGTAAAAATGAACTATAATATAAACTATGCTATTTAGTTAATAATGTGTCACTATTGGTTTGTTAACAAATATTGGTTTGTTAACAAATATATCACACCAAGGCAAGACATTCATTACAAGAAAAACTACGTATGTTGGGAGATTTGGTAGGGGACAGAGGGAGTACTGGAACTCTCTGTAGAGTCCACTCAATTTTTCCATAAGCCTAAAACAAATTTTAAAAAACATAATTTTGCCCTTAGCTATTTGGGGATTTATGAGAAACAATTTTGAGTAAGTCTATTGACTTTTGTAGAATTTTATGTTTGGAAAAGAATAGCACTAGCATAGACTGTAAAAACCATCAAAAATATTATATTGATTAAAGAATTCAAGAATTATGTTAATATTAAAATATTCAAACGCTGTCTTTGGAGGAATTTCATCGACCACCAGTTCTTGGGCAAGAAAAAATAAACAATGTACAGCCATCAGTTGTGAAATATAACTGGAAATGATAATTAGTACCTTCAAATTGTATATAATTTGACAAGCACCTTCAATCATTGACTTCTTTACAATGATAATCTGCATATATGTGAAGGAGTATGCTCTTGAGCTGGGGGTAGGGTGGTGTTAGAAACAAGTTTGCACCGAACTGGAAAATGACAGATTTCTTATTTTAATAGTTATGTGAAACTGAATTTTTTTAAAATAAAAGTCATTTCTTTGAAACTAACACCCAAATTCCTTTAAAAACTGTAAAATGTGGATCTAGTGGCATTCTAGATGCCTTGGCTAAGCAAAACTTCTCACCTCAGTTGACTTTGAGAAGTTGTTTTTTTTTTTTTTTTTTTCCCCCGTTGAATTCTTTGTTCACTCATTCTCTTTGGAAATGGCACCATGGGGTATTTGTGCTGTTCCCCAGACATTCTCAACTTTCTTTCTCCTAAGTGTATGGTAGGATTTCTCCTATCTGTGACTTTTGAAGTTTGTAACAGCAGTGTTTCTTCCTTTGGCAAATAGAACATGATTGGCAATGATACATGGTATGTCCCAGAAGAGATTTTAGAAGCCAGATTGTGGTTTGTTTATTCTGTCTTCTGCCTCAGCAGTCATGCAAACACTGAGGTGTAGCCTCCTTAACCTTCATCCTTGACTCAGAATAAGGTAGAACAGAGTGTTCCAGAACTAAATCTGTAAAACTAGTACTATTGCTATTATTATAAACTATAATATCTGAAGAACTTTTAATGTAACAAATTATCTATTCTGACTGATGCACGCTAGTAATTAGAGCAGCCATTTGGACTTTTAACTCCATCTTTGTATTAATCAACTGGAAGAAAACATTTTGCTTGATCTAATAAAATTTGAGAGAGCTTCAGGATAAAATTTGTGAAGAAAGA
This sequence comes from Bos javanicus, assembly GCF_032452875.1. Lineage (NCBI taxonomy): Eukaryota > Metazoa > Chordata > Mammalia > Artiodactyla > Bovidae > Bos > Bos javanicus. The sequence continues at coordinate 17,349,457 of NC_083872.1, forward strand.
AAAACATTCTGTTTTGTTCCCCACAAACTTTTTAATTTGATCTTTTTTAAGATTCTTTACTCAACTTTAACCCAGTAAATTAGTAAATCTTTCTTTTCCAAACTTGAAAAATTGTACCTCCAATTGATTATAATTACAATCTTCTTGCTAAAGGGTAAAGTTTAAAATTTTTGGCTAACAGAAGAACTCTGGTCTATTAACCAGTCAGGCTGAAGTATATTCTACATTACCTGCCCATTTATTAGGAGAGAGTAATTATAGATATAGATAATAATATACACATAAATAGTAACAAAATTTCTATTCAAGTACTATGCAAGTACTTTCCCACTATGATTTTTTAAGAACTTATAGTCTATATTATGACCACTGTTTACCAATTCTAATGTTACACATTTTATGAAGTTAGTTCATTGCTTAACTCCTTTTGTTCTCAGCTTCTTCATCTGTAAATAGTTCATCAAGGCATCTTATACAGACATGTTGTCACCATGTTTACACCATGGGGTTTTGTATTTAATAAAGGAACAAAACATATATTACTTTACTATTTATCTTTTTGGAAATCATGAAATCTGTTTCTGTGTGGTCTCTGTCAACAGTATTCAATATCAACTAAAAAAAAAAAACAAACAATTTTTGAATTTAGGAGGCAGCAGGATCAAGATGGCAGAGCAGGAAGATCTTGAGCTCACCCCCCACCATAAACACATCAAAACTACAAATACATACGGAGCAACTCTCGCTGAAAGTGATCTGTAGACTAGAACAATGGCTCTTATACAACAAAAGCCACAAAGAATTACACAGAATCTGGTAGGAAGGAAGGAGAAATGATCTAGATATGACCTATACCCCTAGAAGATAACCCATAAGAAGAGGGGAATATCAGAGAGTAGGGGGTCCCCCCTAATAACAAAGGGTTTGAGACCCACCTTGGCCCTGGGGTCCAATACTGAGGAAGATGCTCCCCTTCACTTTAGGTCATTTCACAACCAGTGGCACATATCAGACAGATGAAAGAAACCGAGACTCAGCTCTTGAGAATGCACATAGATTTGCTTGCTCCAAGTTGCAGGACAGAAGCAGCCAATGGAAAACTTTCTGGTGCTCAAGTCAGTCTGGCATCACCACCCTAGTGTGCACCCCAGGACACACTAGGATCCTGCTCCAGTCCCACCTGCTCTATCACTGCTCCTTGCTAATGCAGAGGCCAATATTGTCAACACATTCACACACTAGAGCACCAACTCTAGCTCCAGCCTTGTCCCTTTCTGTTTCTGTCCAAAGAGGAACCCAGAACTAACACACTCAGTAGTGCATATCCAACCCTTGGGCCCAGACTCTACCTCTAACCAAGGTACACAAACCCAAAAGAAGAACCAACTCAATCGTACAGCTCCAAAACCAAAGGCCTTGGCCATGCTCCAACCAAGGAAGAAACTACCATCATGCTGGGGAGAAGCCCAACTCTCTCAGGGCTCCTGCTCCAGCCCCTCAGGCCCATTACCCAATAGTGCTGCAACCACCTCTATCCCCAGGAGAAACCCCAGCTAGCTCCTGACTCTAGTTTTAGCCCCTTCAACTCCCAGTCTTACTTTCTACCAAAGCAGTGGCTGCCATTATACCCTGGGGGAAGATGCAGCCTCTGCAAACTTCAGATGCAACTCATCCACCAAAGCTACTGGGCATACACAGATTGCATAGGGATATTCTCATACAAAACTTTTAAGACCAGGTATCTGTTTTACCAAAATTCACAGAAGCAAAGAAAGTCAAACAAAGAAAACCGAGGAATATGTTTCAAATAAAAGAACAACATAAAACCTGGGTGGGGGTGGTGTTGGGGGGAACACTAATGAAATTGAGATAACTTACCTGGATAAAAAGTTCAAGTCAACAATAAAAAAATGCTAACTGAACTCTGGAAAAGAATAGAAGAACACAGCAAGAACTTCAACACAGAAGTAGAAAATATAAAAAAGAACCAATCATAGCTGAATAATACAATAACTGAAATGAAAAATATACTAGAAGGAATTAAGAGTGGATTAAGTGATACAAAAGAATGTATATGTAACCTGGAAGATAGAATAGTGGAAATCACCCAATCAGAATAGAAAAAGATTTTTTTTAATGAGAATTTAAGGGACCTGAGGGACTACATTAAGCATATTAACATTATAGGGGTCTCAGAAAAAAGAAGAGGGAAGGGACAGAAAACTTACTTTGAATAATAATGACTGAAAACTTCCCTAACACGGGGAAGGTACAGGAAGCACAGAGCGTTCTAAACAAAATGAACCCCAAAAGATCCAAAATAAGATATAGAATGTCAAAATTTAAAGATAAATAGAGACTCCTAAAGGTAGCAAGAGAAAAACAAAAGTCATATACAAGGGAAACCCCAGAAGGCTATGAAGTGATTTTTCAGCAAAACACTTTGCAGGCCAGAAGGCAATGGCATGATGTATTTAAAGTGCTGAAAGGGGGGAAAAAAAAAGAACAACAACACTCTACCTAGCAAGGTTATGATTTAGAATTTAAGGAGAGATGAAGTTTTCCAGAGAAGCAAAAACCAAGTTATCACTATATTTTATCAGAAATATTCAAATATCTTCTTTAATTGAAAAATAAAAGGTGATGACAAAATACTGATAAAGGCAATTATATAGTAAAAGCAGTGAATCAGCCGTTGACAAAAGCTAGTATGAAAGCTAAAAGAAATTGTAAAACCTACCATAATTACAATAAATAGATAAGGAATAGATATGAGTATGTAAAATATGGCATCAGAAATGCAAAACATGGAGAGGAAATAAAAACTGTAGATCTTGAGAATGTGTTCAGATGACCACAATGTGTTAAATGGCCATCAGTTTAAGACAAGTATATGCTGCTGCTGCTGCTAAGTTGCGTCAGTCGTGTCTGACTCTGTGCGACCCCATAGACCGAAGCCCACCAGGCTCCCCCATCCCTGGGATTCTCCAGGCAAGAACACTATATAGTTCACCATATATAAACTTCATGGTAACCCAACAAATCAAAAACCTACAATAAATATACAAATACTAAAAAGAAAAGCACCCAAGTATAAGAAGTTTTAGCCACAGCACTCAGAGCAGAAAAAGAAATAAAAGGAATCCAAATTGGAAAAGAAGTAAAATTATCCCTGTTTACAGATAACATGATCTTCTACATAAAAACCCCTAAAGATTCTACCAGAAAATTAATAGAGCTTATCAATGAATATAGTAAAGTTGCAGGATACAAAATCAACACACAGAAATCCCTTGCATTCCTATACACTAATAATGAGAAAATAGAGAAATTAAGGAAACAATTCCATTCACCATTGCAATGAAAAAAATAAAATACTTAGGAATATATCTACCTAAAGAAACAAAAGACCTATATATAGAAAACTATAAAACACTGTGAAAGAAATCAAAGAGGACACAAATAGATGGAGAAATATTCTGTCTTCATGGATTGGAAGAATCAATATAGTGAAAATGAGTATATTACCCAAAGCAATTTTTAGATTCAATGCAATCCCTATCAAGCTACCAACAGTACTTTTCACAGAACTAGAACAAATAATTTCACAATTTGTATGGAAATACAAAAACCCTCAGATAGCCAAAGTAATCTTGAGAAAGAAGAATGGAACTGGAAGAATCAACCTGCCTGACGTCAGGCTCTACTACAAAGCCACAGTCATCAAGACAGTATAGTACTGGCACAAAGACAGAAACATAGATCAATGGAACAAAATAGAAAGCCTAGAGATAAATCCACGCACCTATGGACACTTTATCTTTGACAAAGGAGGCAAGAATATACAATGGAGAAAATACAACCTCTTTAACAAGTGGTGCTGGGAAAACTGGTCAACCACTTGTAAAAGAATGAAACTAGAACACTTTCTAACACCATACACAAAAATAAACTAAAAATGGATTAAAGATCTAAACGTAAGACCAGACACTATAAAACTCCTAGAGGAGAACATAGGCAAAACACTCTCTGACATAAATCACAGCAGGATCCTCTATGACCCACCTCCCAGAATATTGGAAATAAAAGCAAAATAAACAAATGGGACCTAATTAAAATTAAAAGCTTCTGCACAACAAAAGAAACTATAAGCAAGGTGAAAGGACAGCCTTAAGAATGGGAGAAAATAATAGCAAATGAAGCACTGACAAAGAATTAACCTCAAAAATATGCAAGCAACTCCTGCAGCTCAATTCCAGAAAAATAAACATTCCAATCAAAAAGTGGGCCAAAGAACTAAACAGACATTTCTCCAAAGAAGACATACAGATGGCTAACAAACACATGAAAAGATGCTCAACGTCACTCATTATCAGAGAAATCCAAATCCAAACCACAATGAGGTACCATTTCACACCAGTCAGAATGGCTGTTATCCAAAAGTATACAAGCAATAAATGCTGGAGAGGGTGTGGCGAAAAGGGAACCCGTTTACACTGTTGGTGGGAATGCAAACTAGTACAGCCACTATGGGGAACAGTGTGGAGATTCCTTAAAACACTGGAAATAGAACTGCCATATGACCCAGCAATCCCACTGCTGGGGATACACACTGAGGAAACCAGAATTGAAAGAGACATGTGTACCCCAATGTTCATCACAGCACTGTTTATAATAGCCAGGACATGGAAGCAACCTAGATGTCCATCAGCAGATGAATGGATAAGAAAGTGGTGGTCCGTATACACAATGGAGTACTACTTAGCCATTAAAAAGAATACATTTGAATCAGTTCTAGTGAGGTGGATGAAAAGAGCCTATTATACAGAGTGAAGTAAGCCAGGAAGAAAAACACCAATACAGAATACTAGCACATATATATGGAATTTGGAAAGATGGTAATGATAATCCTGTATGCGAGACAGCAAAAGAGACACAGATGTATAAAACAGTCTTTTGGACTCTGTGGGAGAGGGCAAGGGTGGGATGACTTGGGAAAATTGCATTGAAACATTTCTATTATCATATGTGAAACGAATCGCCAGTCCAGGTTTGATGCATGAGACAGGGTGCTCAGGACTGATGCACTGGGATGACCCTGAGGGATGGGATGGGGAGTAAAGTGGGAGGGGGTTCAGGATGAGGAACACATGTACACCCATGGTGGATTCATGTCAATGTATGGCAAAACCAGTAAAATATTGTAAAGTAATTGGCCTCCAATTAAAACAAAAATTTTTTTAAGTAAAAACAACAACCAGAAAACAAGTAACAAAATGGAAATAAAAACCTGCCCATCAATAATCACTTTAAAAGTCCATGTACTAAATGCTCCAATCAAAAGACATAGGGTGGCAGATTGGATAAAAAATATAAAGATCCATCTACATGCTCCCTAGAAGAGACTCACTTCAGAGCTAAGACACACAGAGATTGAAAGAGAGGGAATGGAAAAGATATTTCATGCAAATAGAAGTGACAAGGAAGAAAGGTTAGCAATACTCATATTAGACAAGCTAAACTTTAAAATAAAGTTTATAATCAAAGAATATAAAGGACATTATAATGATTAAAGGGTCAATTCAAGAAGAGTGTATAACATTTACAAACATATGCACTTGTTATAAAGCACCTAAATATGTAAAGCACATATTAACAGACATAAAGGAGAAATTGACAGTAATCCAACAATAAGTATGGCTGTTTAAAATACTGTATCAATGGATTGATCATCCATACCAAAGACCAGTAAGGAAACATGGTCCTAAATGACACAACAGGCCAGATGTACTTAATATAGGTCTATAGGACATTCCATCTAAAAACAACAGAATATGCATTCTTTTCAACTTTTCAAGTGCCCATGAACTTTCTCCAGGATAGATCACCTGCTAAGCCACTAAACAAGTCTCAGTAAATTTAAGAAGACTGAACTAATGTCAAACATCTTTTCTTACCACAGTGGTATGAAGCTAGAAATCAAATACAGAAATACAAATGGGGAAAAAAACACAAATGTGGAAACTAAACAATCTGCACATAAACCAATGAGCCAAAGAGGATATCACAGAGGAAGTCAGAAAATATGTTGATCCAAAATGGAAAATATAAACAATTTTCCAAAATAGATCAGATAAGATCAGATCAGGCACTCAGTCATGTCTGAATCTTTGCAACCCCATGAATCGCAGCACGCCAGGCCTCGCTGTCCATCACCAACTCCTGGAGTTCACTCAGACTCACGTCCATCGACTCAGTGATGCCATCCAGCCATCTCATCCTCTGTCATCCCCTTCTCCTCCTGCCCCCAATCTCTCCCAGCATCAGAGTCTTTTCCAATGAGTCAACCCTTCACATGAGGTGGCCAAAGTACTGGAGTTTCAGCTTGAGCATCATTCCTTCCAAAGAAATCCCAGGGCTGATCTCCTTCAGAATGGACTGGTTGGATCTCCTTGCAGTCCAAGGGACTCTCAAGAGTCTTCTCCAACACCACAGTTCAAAAGCATCAATTCCTCGGCGCTCAGCCTTCTTCAGAGTCCAACTCTCACATCCATACATGACCACAGGAAAAACCATAGCCTTGATTAGACGAACCTTTGTTGGCAAAGTAATGTATATGCTTTTGAACATGCTATCTAGGTTGGTCATAACTTTCCTTCCAAGGAGTAAGCGTCTTTTAATTTCATGGCTGCACTCACCATCTGCAGTGATTTTGGAGCCCAGAAAAATAAAGTTTGACGCTGTTTCCACTGTTTCCCCATCTATTTCCCATGAAGTGGTGGGACCAGATGCCATGATCTTTGTTTTCTGAATGTTGAGTTTTAAGCCAACTTTTGCACTCTCCACTTTCACTTTCATCAAGAGGCTTTTGAGTTCCTCTTCACTTTCTGCCATAAGAGTGGTGTCATCTGCATATTTGAGGTTATTGATATTTCTCCCAGCAATCTTGATTCCAGCTTGTGTTTCTTCCAGTCCAGCGTTTTTCATGATGTACTCTGCATATAAGTTAAATAAACAGGGTGACAATATACAGCCTTGATGAACTCCTTTTCCTATTTGGAACCATTCTGTTGTTCCATGTCCAGTTCTAACTGTTGCTTCCTGACCTAAATACAAATTTCTCAAGAGGCAGATCAGGTGGTCTGGTATTCCCATCTCTTTCAGAATTTTCCACAGTTTATTGTGATCCACACAGTCAAAGGCTTTGGCATAGTCAATAAAGCAGAAATAGATGTTTTTCTGGAACTCTCTTGCTTTTTCTATGATCCAAAAATATATTGCATACAGCAAATGTAGTTCTAAGATATGTTTATAGCACTATAGGTCTACCTCAAGAAATAAGAAAAATCTCAAAGAAGCAACCTAACTTTTCACCTAAATGAATTACAAGGGGAAAAAAAGTGCGAATAAATAATACAGATACCAAAAAATAACAGAAAAGATTAACAAACTGATTCATTGAAAAGCTGATTCTTTGAAAAGATAAATTTGATAAACCTTTAGCCAGAATCAAGAAAAAAGAGAATTCAAATAAAGAAGATTTGAAAGTGAAAATATTGAAACTGATATCACAAAAATATAAACAATTATAACAAATTTGAACAGTTATATTGCAACAAAATGGACAGCATAGAAGAAATGGATAAAATACTAGAAATATATGACTTTCCAAGACTGAATCAAGAAAAAACACTTAATTTGATGAGATCAATTGCTAGTATTGACATGGAGTCAGTAATCAGCTCCCAGTAAACAAAAGTCCAGGGCTAGATGGCTCCACAAGGTAATTCTATCAAATATTTAAAGAAGAGTTGATACCTATTCTTCTCAAACTATTCCAAAAAATTGAAGAGCAGGGAACACTCCCAAACTCACTCTGAAAAACACCACGCACAAAAAAAATATTACAGGCTAATATCAGTGATAAACAAAGATGCAAAATATTATCAAACTAAATCCAACAGTATATTAAAATGATCATGCATGATGATCGAGTACAGTTTATTTGAGTGATACAAAGATGACTTAATATCCCCAAATCAATCAGCATGATAGATCACATTAAGAATGAGGAATAAAAATTATATGGTCATCTCAATATATGCAGAAAAAGCATTTGACAAATATCAACATCCATTCATAAAAATTCTCAACAAAGTGGGTGTAAAGGACACATATTTCAACACAACAAAGGCTGTATATGATAAACCCACTGCTAATATCTCAAGAGTGAAAAACTGGAAGGTTTTTCTCTAAGATTAAAAAATAAAACAATGCCTACTTTCACCATTTCTACTTAACATAGTATTGGAAATACTAACCACTATAATCAGAAAAAAATAAATAAAATGCATTCAAATTGAAAGGAAGAAATAAAACTGTCAGTATTTGCAAATGATGTGATATTATATAGAAAACCCTAATGACTCTTCCATAAATCTCTTAGTGCTAACAAAGTAATTCAATATAGTTGTAGGATTCAAGATTAATATAGATAAATTTGTAGCTTTTCTATATAGTATAAATAAAATATCAGAAAGATAAAAAAGAAAAAAAAACCCTCCTATTTAAGGATCTCATCAAAAAGAATAAACTATCTAGGAATGCATTTAACCAAGAAGGTAAAAGATCTATATTCTGAAAACTATAAAACATTGGTGAAAGAAATTGAAGCTCACACAAAGAAATGGAAAGATATTTCTTGCTCATAGATTGGAAGAATTGTTTAAGTGTCCATACTTCCCCAAGCAATCTACAAATTTAATGTAATCCCTATCAAAATATCCATAACTTTTTCACAGCGCTAGAACAAATACTCGTTTGTCAGGAAACACAAAATATCCTGAATAACCAAAGCAATGTTGAGAGTAAGAATAAAGTGAGTGGTATCATGCTCCCAGACTTCAGACTATACAACAAAGCTTCCGTAATAAAAAGAGAACAGTGCTGGCAAAAAAAAAAAAAAAAAAAAGACACATAGATCAATGGAACAGAATATAGAAACCAGAAATAAGCCCATGAACATATGGTCAATTAATCTAGATCAAAGGAGGCAAGAATATACAACGAGGGAAAGACAGTCTCTTCAAAAATTGGGTCTAGAAAAGCCAGAAAACTACATACAAAAGAATGGACTAAAAATATTTTCTCAAGCCACATACAAAAATAAACCTAAAATGGATTAAAAAGCATTAAAATCTAAAACCTGAAACAATAAAACTCCTAGAAGAAAACATAGGCAGTACACTCTTTTGCATAAGTCTTAGCAATATTTTTTTCCATTTTCTTCAGGCAAGGGAAATAAGAGCAAAAATAAACAAATGGGTGTAATGTGTAATAAAACTTAAAAAAATTTGCACATTAGGGAAACCATCAACTAAATGAAAAGGCAACCTACTGATTGGGAGAAGATTTCTGCAAGTGTTATATCTAATAGGGGTAAATATCCAATATATATAAAGAACTCATACAATTCATTATAAAAAAATATTAAAAATGGGTATAAGATCTGAATAAGCATTTTTCTCAAAAGACAAAGATAGCCAACAGGCATCGAAAAAGATGCTGAATACTACTAATCATCGGACAAATACAAATGAGAGGTTACTTCACACCTGTCAAAATCGCTATTGTCAGAAAGACAAGAAATAATTGGTGCCAAGGATGTGGAGAAAAGAGAACACTATCATACTGTTGGTGGGAGCATAAATCAGTACAGCACAATGAAAATAGTATGTAGTTTCCTCAAAAACTGAAAATAGAACTATCATATGATCCTGCATATCCACTCCTGGGTATATATCCAAAGAAAACAAAAACACCAATTGAAATACATATGCACAACCTAATGTTTATAGTGTATGATTTATGACAGCCAAGATATGTAAACAACCTAAAAGTTCATCAGATGAATCAACAAAGACGTGTTATATGACTGTTATATACAGACATTCACATACTGGAATATTACTCAGCCCTAGAAAAAGAACAAAATCTTGCCATTTGCAACAATCAGATAGATCTGTAAAGTTTTATGCTTAGAGAAATAAGTCAGATAAAGAAAGATGAATACAGTATATTTTCACTTATATGTTGAATATAAAATATAAAAAATAAAATGAACAGACTCACTCATACAAAGAACACATTAAGACAGGAAAAGGTCAATTTTCATTCCAATCCCAAACAAAGACAATGCCAAAGAATGTTCAAACTACTGCACAATTGCACTCATCTCACAAGCTAGCAAAGTGAAGGTCAAAATTCTCCAAGCCAGGCTTCAATAGAACGTGAACTGTGAACTTCCAGATGTTCAAGCTGGATTTAAAAAAGGCAGAGGAAACAGAGATCAAATTGCTGACATCTGTTGGATCATCAAAAAAGCAAGAGAGTTCCAGAAAAACATCTACTTCAGCTTTATTGACTACACTAAAAAAAACTGTGGAAAATTCTTCAAGAGATGGGAACACCAGATCACCTTACCTGACTCCTGAGAAATCTGTGTGCAGGTCAGGAAGCAACAGTTGGAACTCGACATTGGAACAACAGATTGATTCCAAACTGGGAAAGGAGCACCTCTAGGCTGTATTGTCACCCTGCTTATTTAACTTATATGCAGAGTACACCACCAGAAATACCAGGCTGGATGAAGCACAAGCTGAAATCAAGATAGCCAGGAGAAATATCAATAACCTCAGTTAGGCAGATGACACCACCCTCATTACAGAAAGTAAAGAAGAACTAAAGAGCCTCTTGATGAAAGTGAAAAAGGAGAGTGAAAATGTTGGATTAAAACTCAACATTCAGAAAACTAAGATCATGGCATCTGGTCCCATCACTTCATTGCAAATAGACAGGGAAACAGTGAAACAGTGAGAGGCTTTATTTTGGGGGGCTCCAAAATCACTGCAGATGGTGACTGAAGCCATTAAATTAAAAGACGCTTGCTGCTTGGAAGAAAAGCTATGATCAACCTAGACAGTATATTAAAAAGCAGAGACATTACTTGGCCTACAAAGGTCCATCTAGTCAAAGCTATGGTTTTTCCTGTAGTTATGTGTGGATGTGAGAGTTGGACTATAAAGAAAGCTGAGCACCAAAAAATGGATGCTTTTGAACTGTTGTGTTGGAGAAGACTCTTGAGAGTCCCTTGAGTGCAAGGAGATCCAACCAGTTCATCCTAAAGGAAATCAGTCCTGAATATTCATTGGAAGGACTGATGCTGAAGCTGAAACTCCAATACTCTGGCCCCCTGATATGAAGAATTGACTCACTGGAAAAGACCCTGATGCTGGGAAAGATCGAAGGCAGGAGGAGAAGTGGATGACAGAGGATGAGATGGTTGGATGGCATCACTGACTCGATGGACATGAATTTGAGCAAGCTCTGGGATTTGGTGATGGAAAGGGAAGCCTGACATGCTGCAGTCCATGGGGCCACAAAGAGTCCGACAGGACTGAGCAACTGAACTGAATTGAAGAGAGAGATAAGGGTGGGACAAAATAGGAGAAGGGGATTAATAGTTACGAACAACTATGCATAAAATAAGATACAAGAATGTAATTATAGCATAGGAAATATAGTGAAAATTTTATAACAACTTTATATGAAGTATAATCTATTAAAATATCAAATCAGTACATTGGACCCTTGAAACTAATATAATATTGTAAATAAAATACACTTCAATGAAAAAAGGGCTTCCCTGGTTGCTCAGACGGTAAAGCGTCTGCCTGCAATGTGGGAGATCCGGGTTCGATTCCTGGGTCGGGAAGATCCCCTGGAGAAGGAAATGGCAATCCACTCCAGCACTCTTGCCTGGAAAATCCCATGGACGGAGGAGCCTGATAGGCTACAGTCCATGGGGTCGCAAAGAGTCGGACACAACTGAGCGACTTCACTTTCAATTAAAAAAGAGTAAAGAACAGCTTGCCTGTAATACCATCACTCATAGAAACCATATTTCAGATGTCGGGTTCAAAACTCTTCTATGCACTGAATATACACTACGAAGACACTGCAGTGTTGAATATTTTTGCAAAAAAATCTTCCAAAGTGAATAAAACCCCCTGATTAATATACCTTTCAGTTGGTGGTGGTTGTTCAGTTGCTCAGTTGTGTCCGACTCTGCAACCCCATGGACTGCAGCACACCAGGTGTCGATTGTTAAAATCCCTTTAAATAACTAATGAACACTATGCCTCTGTTGAAGAATTAGGTATATTTTACTTGAATTATCATAAATAATGTTTTGAATAATTTAAAGAAACAAATGTTCTGTTTGGAGATGGCTAATTAGAAGGATTTAATGTAAAGTACTGGAGAAGGAAATGGCAACCCATTCCAGTATTCTTGCCTGGAGAATCCCATGGACAGAGGAGCCTGGTGGGCTACAATCCACGGGGTTGCAAAGAGTTGGACACGACTGAGTGTCTTGACTTTCAACTTTAAATGTAAAGTACAGAGAATATGGCAAATGTTTTATAATAACAATATTGAATATAAGATCAGCCCTGGGATTTCTTGGGAAGGAATGATGCTAAAGCTGAAGCTCCAGTACTTTGGCCACCTCATGCGAAGAATTGACTCATTGGAAAAGACTCTGATGCTGGGAGGGATTGGGGGCAGGAGGAGAAGGGGACAACAGAGGATGAGATGGCTGGATGGCATCACTGACTCGATGGACGTGAGTCTGAGTGAACTCCAGGAGTTGGTGATGGACAGGGAGGCCTGGCTGCTGCGATTCATGGGGTCGCAAAGAGTCGGACATGACTGAGCGACTGATCTGATCTGATCTGATAAAAATTTTGAATCACAAAATTGTGCACTTGAAATGAATATAGTAAATCAACTATACTTCAGTAAAAAATAAAATTGTTAATTCACCTTTTAAAACACTGGGAAAAAATAACCCTCAGAATTAATGGAATATAACATTCTGGTATCAATGGGCTGATGTTTGCTGCTTGATAAATATTTTTTGAATAAATGGATGAGCAGTGAATTATTTTATTCAGGAAATATGTATTGAGGATCTATACTCATGCCAGAGATAGAAGTCACAAACTAGAACAGAACAAGAAAGTTAGCCAGGGGCCCACTCACTGCAGAGGCCTGGTTTGATATTGCTGGCAAGCACATAGAACTGACTTATTTCATATTAACAGGTCTAAACTTTCTCTGGTCTGTAAGTAACCTAAGAGGGTTTTACTCTGTAAAAACTTTTAATTTGTAAATTTCAAGACATTTTAATACAACACTACTAGTTCAACATAGAATAAATCTAGGTACAGAGAAGTTATGTGACGAGCCTGGGGCTCCATGAAGACTCAGTAACTCTCAGAAATATAAAACTTTAGGAGTTCAAAACCCAAGAGCCTTTTCAAGGATATTCCTGACTAAATATAGTTATATCCTGATAAAACAAAACCTTCAGAGAAGAAATATTTTCAACCCCTGTGTGCTAGATGAAAAAAGATCAAGTGTCAGAATATAGCCAACACATTGGTATTTTAGACCTGAATGGTTACAACACTAATTTAGTAAGTGCTTTTCTAGAGAACTACATTAGTTAAAACACCTTAGAGAAAGACTTACTCTCAGAAAGTAATTTGTGTTTTTGACAGCCTCCTCCAATATGTTTATTCCAATGGGTTAGAATAAACCCATTTCTCTCACAAATGGTTTTGAGTTATACAAGTTACAGTTTTAACTGATGTTTTCTCTTAGTTTTTAAATCTATGAACTTAGAACTATAAAATACATGTCTCCTATACACGGAATTATCTTCATTAACTTGGAGAAAGTGCCAGACATGGTATTTCCAAATGCTTCTTAGGTAACACAGAAGTGTGATTCATATAAAAAAGAGCAAAAAGTAGTAATTTTATAGGGACTGCAGGTCAATTGGTTCACGTAAACAGCATCCACCGAAAGCTAGATAAGAGCCAACACCCAGCAAAATTTAAATTTGCAAGGCAAATCTGAAAGATGTTGCCACACAAAATAAACACAAATACTCCCAGCATTGTTTAAAATTTGTCTCATTACTGTAGTAGTCATTTTCCAGTATATTTATTATTCCATCAGAAGTAATTGCTTCAAGGAATGTCATGATTTTGAACTACATACACTAGAATATAATCTTAACTTCTAAGGCACTGTATAGTTTTAATTAAATGTTCATCAAGCCACTCTATAAATTTGACTCCAAAGATGTACAAACATATATTTTCCTGGCTATTAATGTTAAAACTAATTAGAAAAAAAAATACAATTTACTCAATAATTAATGATAAAAATTGGTCAATAGAAAGCACATTAAGGCTTTAAATAGAAGTAACTATAGATAACGCTGGTCTGATTAGAGAAAAATCAACAAGATGCTAGTTTATAAAACAATTAAATGAGATTCCTTCTATTTGGAAGAAGAAACAGTAGAGAATTCTCTATTTGAAATGATTTATGAGTATTAGCATTCTAAGCATGCATAGTAAAATGATGATTAGTAATATCCGCTTGTCCTTTATCTAACATATTAAATTAAGCAGTTGTATAAGTTTTTAAATGTTGGGACTATTATTTTAATACTAAAGTTGATATCATTTTTATAATGTTGAAAAAAATAGATCCAGACTTTCATTATTCTAACAGAATTTTTCCAAATGAATGAAGAAAAAAAAAATCTCTGACTGAAATGTGTGGAACAAATGACAAAAAAAAAAAAAAATAGATGTGTGTGCATACACATTAGTTTTAAAAGCAAACCATGGCATTTCAAAAATAAAACAAGAGCAACATGTAGTCCAGGACTGTGTTAAATTCTCAAACTTTCTGATATTACTTCCTTTTAGAAGGTATGCCATTTATTTAGATACTTAGATTATATTCTTCATCTAACAGGATATATTTCATCACACATTATTTCATCACCTTTAAGGGTGATTTACTTGAACATTAATCAAGTTAGTGGGTCTTTGATCATCATTATCTTCATAATAATTATTACTCTCAACATTTATGAAGTACTTATTATGTGTTAAGTAGACAATGTGTTTTTTTCCTTAGCCCTTGACATCAGTTTACTTTTGTGTTGAATCACATCCATTTTTGTTTTAAACCTTTACTGTTTTTAAAGAATTTCAAGTTATTTTATCAGTCATTTCAGGCAACATCAAATAAAATAAGTTATTGAAAATTTTTTTCTGTATATGATATCCAAAGAGAAAAGGTAAGCTGTAGCTTACTGATATTTTTAATAATGCTAATCAAGACAGCAACTAACTATTACAGTCAAAATACTAATAAAGATGATGTATTTTCTTCATTTAAGTACTTCTATATCCTGGTATTACTATGAAAATGTACATCTTAGGAGAAAAATATTAAATTACAGAGATAATTTATTAATACATGGCACTACTCTATAAATAATGATGTGCTAGATCTCAAAAAAATTTCAATATACAAGACTTATGTCTTTTCTGGGAAGTCTTTCTGATGTAGAATTTCAAATACTGTAGATTACATCTCATATTAAGCATCATAATATGAAAATGTTAACCGATATTAGGAAAATTTTTTCTAAATTAAATTCATTCATACGTTTTGGGAAAATATTGCCTATAAAACAACATAGTTTGCTATCTTTATTGCATGTTGGAAGAGGAATTTTAAAAATGGAAGAGGCAATATTTACAGCTAGAGAAGAAAACTAGGTAAATATATATAAAAATGAAAAAACTGGTTGATATAAAGAGAACAGAGGCCCTTAATAGATTTTAAAAGGACAGGAAATAAAAAGGGAAAGATTATTGAGTTGAGCAGAAAAAGAAAGAGAAAAACAACAGCTGGATAAATGTTGCAGTCACTCTGTGAAGGGAAAAAGGCAGACTTCCCTGATACTTGTGACTCCATCTCTTCTGTTTTGTCTATTTATTGAGTGTTGTTTTGATTAGGTTTTCTGTGTTTTCTGTAGGTAAAATGATTGAGAATAGTCATCTGACTCATCTTCCCTTAGAATGGGCATTTAAGATAGTTAATCAGAAAGCCCCTCTGCTGTCCTCCTTTCTTCTTCAAATCTACTGCCCACCTCTCTTGTTCTAGATTTCTTTGGGCTCTATTTTGTCAAGTTCACGAGATTCCATCTCACTGGAAAAAATAATGCTTACATTTTATAATATCATAACTCTGAAATGCAATAGCGTCTTTTTAAGTGGAAGAGTAACCCATTATAAAATAATATAACAATAGGTCAATGACAAACTAAAACATGATCTATATGGGAAAATATCACAAATGTATCTAAAACAATGTATGCATATAAAATAATATATGCAAAATAATCCATGTATTTAAAATAACAAGTGTTTATGAATCCTATGTAGCAATATTCACTAATATTTACCTCTTTCTCTCATTTCTCTCCCTCATACTATGTACTCTTTTGCTTTCATTTTAGTAAGAGGATGAAACCAATTCAGAGCACAGCAGTCTTCCAGCACTCACTGAACACCTACCAAGCATCATGGCCTCCTGCTGAACAAGTTATTAAATGGCAGTTGAGTGTCTATTTGCTATTCCTACTCCAGGAATGTCATAACCAAAGACAAGATTTCTACATCCTTTCTTATAACTTTTCTCCTGCTAAGTTTCATTTGTGTCTCTGTCTCTTCAGTAACTATTTTGCTTAAAACTATAATAAGAATCTATAATAAGTTTTCTTCCTATATGTTGACTCAAATGTTTGAACAATATATTCATAATTTAAATTATGTGATAATGCATAGCCATTGGCTTTTTGAGTTTCATGGACATTAAATGATATGCAAACTAATAGAAATCATGGGAAGACAAGACAACAATAATGAGAATTAAAAATTTTTAGTTTCTGAAAGATCAAACTACCTAAAACTTGCTTATACTATTACTTATGAGATCGTACATAGCTATTTCTGTAAGATATATAGAGGTTAATTAAATGTGAAATGATTATTTGATTTCAGCATATTAAGTTATTGTTTTACTTTTTAACAGTGAATTATATTCTATCAAAAGAGACTTAAACACTTCAGTTTAAACAAATAAGTTGCAAAGGTTTTAATCCAGAAATTCTTCAAAACCTATAGTTTTGTATAGTTAAATCAATAACAGCTAACACAAAGTAAAATGAAATAGAGAGATAACTAATAAAAATTGGAAGTTTTTTCCATCATGACATGAAATGTGGCATTTTACATGGAAAAAACTGTCTCAGGGGTCCTAATAACTGATAAGCAGAAATAATATGTAACATATTCTTCTCATGTGGTTTATTGCTACTAGGATACAGTGAAAGCAAACAAGATCTTGGAAGGAAAGTTTCTCTTTTTATTTCTACCTTTTAATATGATGTTGCTATTTGTTTTGCTTTTGCTAAGTTAGGGAGTAACTAGCTAACCCAAGAAGAAGAAGATAAAATCCTTTTCAGTGGAATCCAGTTCCCCCAAGATCTAAAGCAAGAGGAATTTTAACATAAAAATAATAATCAGGTAAGATTTGTCTTTAAGTCTATAAAGGAAAAAGAAACAAAGCAAACTTAGAGTAAACATTACAGTAGTATAGTATTTTATGATTATGTTCCTTTTTTCTTATTGCAATAATATGGATCAATTTTAAATAAGCCAATTAACTCTTTCAATAAAGACATATTATCATTTTAGATACAATGAGAAGCTAAAAATACTAGAATTAAAATTACTGCCTAAGGAACTCTATTCTTTTTTTTTTAATTTAATTTTATTTTTAAACTTTACAATATTGTATTGGTTTTGCCAAATATCGAAATGAATCCACCACAGGTATACATGTGTTCCCCATCCTGAACCCTCCTCCCTCCTCCCTCCCCATACCATCCCTCTGGGTCATCCCAGTGCACCAGCCCCAAGCATCCAGTATGGTGCATCAAACCTGGACTGGCGAGTTGTTTCATACATGATATTCTACATGTTTCAATGCCATTCTCCCAAATCTTCCCACCCTTTCCCTCACCCAAAGAGTCCATAAGACTGTTCTATACATCAGTGTCTCTTTTGCTGTCTCGTATACAGGGTTATTATTACCATCTTTCTAAATTCCATATATATGTGTTAGTATACTGTATTGGTGTTTTTCTTTCTGGCTTGTTTCATCCACCTCATTAGAACTGATTCAAATGTTGTTGTTTTTTTTTTAATGGCTGAGTAATACTCCATTGTGTATATGTACCACAGCTTTCTTATCCATTCATCTGCTGATGGACATCTAGGTTGCGTCCATGTCCCGGCTATTATAAACAGTGCTGCGATGAACATTGGGGTACACGTGTCTCTTTCCCTTCTGGTTTCCTCAGTGTGTATGCCCAGCAGTGGGATTGCTGGATCATAAGGCAGTTCTATTTCCAGTTTTTTAAGGAATCTCCACACTGTTCTCCATAGTGGCTGTACTAGTTTGCATTCCCACCAACAGTATAAGAGGGTTCCCTTTTCTCCACACCCTCTCCAGCATTTATTGCTTGTAGACATTTGGATTGTAGCCATTCTGACTGGCGTGGAATGGTACCTCATAGTGGTTTTGATTTGCATTTCTCTGATAATGAGTGATGTTGAGCATCTTTTCATGTGTTTGTTAGCCATCTGCATGTCTTCTTTGGAGAAATGTCTAATTAGTTCTTTGGCCCATTTTTTGATTGGGTCATTTATTTTTCTGGAATTGAGCTGTAGGAGTTGCCTGTATATTTTTGAGATTAGTTGTTTGTCAGTTGCTTCATTTGCTATTATTTTCTCCCATTCTGAAGGCTGCCTTTTCACCTTGCCAATAGTTTCCTTTGTTGTGCAGAAGCTTTTAAGTTTAATTAGGTCCCATTTGTTTATTTTTGCTTTTATTTCCAATATTCTGGGAGGTGGGTCACAGAGGATCCTGCTGTGATGTATGTCAGAGAGTGTTTTGCCTATGTTCTCCTCTAGGAGTTTTATAGTGTCTGGTCTTACGTTTAGATCTTTAATCCATTTTGAGTTTATTTTTGTGTATGGTGTTAGAAAGTGTTCTAGTTTCATTCTTTTACAAGTGGTTGACCAGTTTTCCCAGCACCACTTGTTAAAGAGATTGTCTTTTTTCCATTGTATATTATTGCCTCCTTTGTCAAAGATAAGGTGTCCATATGTGCGTGAATTTATCTCTGGGTTTTCTATTTTGTTCCATTGATCTATATTTCTGTCTTTGTGCCAGTACCATACTGTCTTGATGACTGTGGCTTTGTAGTAGAGCCTGAAGTCAGGTAGGCTGATTCCTCCAGTTCCATTCTTCTTTCTCAAGATAGCTTTGGCTATCTGAGGGTTTTTGTATTTCCATACAAATTGTGAAATTATTTGTTCTAGCTCTGTGAAGAATACCGTTGGTAGCTTGATAGGGATTCCATTGAATCTATAAATTGCTTTGGGTAGTATACTCATTTTCACTATATTGATTCTTCCAATCCATGAATATGGTATATTTCTCCATCTATTAGTGTCCTCTTTGATTTCTTTCACCAGTGTTGTATAGTTTTCTATATATAGGTCTTTAGTTTCTTTAAGTAGATACATTCCTAAGTATTTTATTCTTTCCGTTGCAATGGTGAATGGAATTGTTTCCTTAATTTCTTTCTGTTTTCTCATTATTAGTGTATAGGAATGCAAGGAATTTCTGTGTGTTGATTTTATATCCTGCAACTTTACTGTAATCATTGATTAGTTCTAGTAATTTTCTGGTAGAGTTTAGGGTTTTCTATGTAGAGGATTTTCTTTAGGGTTTTCTTTAGGGTTTTCTATGTAGAGGATCATGTCATCTGCAAATAGTGAGAGTTTTACTTCTTCTTTTCCAATTTGGATTCCTATAATTTCTTTTTCTGCTCTGATTGCTGTGGCCAAAACTTCCAAAACTATGTTGAATAGTAATGGTGAAAGTCGGCACCCTTGTCTTGTTCCTGACTTTAGAGGAAATGCTTTCAATTTTTCACCATTGAGGATAATGTTTGCTGTGGGTTTGTCATATATAGCTTTTATTATGTTGAGGTATATTCCTTCTATTCCTGCTTTCTGGAGAGTTTTTATCATAAATGGATGTTGAATTTTGTCAAAGGCTTTCTCTGCATCTATTGAGATAATCATATGGTTTTTATTTTTCAATTTGTTAACGTGGTGTATTACATTGATTTGCGGATATTGAAGAATCCTTGCATCCCTGGGATAAAGCCCACTTGGTCACGGTGTATGATCTTTTTAATGTGTTATTGGATTCTGATTGCTAGAATTTTCTTAAGGATTTTTGCATCTATGTTCATCAGTGATATTGGCCTGTAGTTTTCTTTTTTTGTGGGATCTGTGTCAGGTTTTGGTATTAGGGTGATGTTGGCCTCATAGAATGAGTTTGGAAGTTTACCTTCCTCTGCAATTTTCTGGAAGAGTTTGAGCAGGATAGGTGTTAGCTCTTTTCTAAATTTTTGGTAGAATTCAGCTGTGAAGCCGTCTGGACCTGGGCTTTTGTTTGCTGGAAGATTTTTGATTACAGTTTCAATTTCTGTGCTTGTGATGGGTCTGTTAAGATTTTCTATTTCTTCCTGGTCCAGCTTTGGAACGTTGTACTTTTCTAAGAATTTGTCCATTTCTTCCACGTTGTCCATTTTATTGACATATAATTGTTGATAGTAGTCTCTTATGATCCTTTGTATTTCTGTATTGTCTGTTGTGATCTCTCCATTTTCATTTCTAATTTTATTGATTTGATTTTTTCCCTTTGTTTCTTGATGAGTCTGGCTAATGGTTTGTCAATTTTATTTATCCTTTCAAAGAACCAGCTTTTGGTTTTGTTGATTTTTGCTATGGTCTCTTTTGTTTCTTTTGCATTTATTTCTGCCCTAATTTTTAAGACTTTTTTCCTTCTACTAACCCTAGGGTTCTTCATTTCTTCCTTTTCTAGTTGCTTTAGGTGTAGAGTTAGGTTATTTATTTGACTTTTTTCTTGTTTCTTGAGGTATGCCTGTATTGCTATGAATTTTCCCCTTAGGACTGCTTTTACAGTGTCCCACAGGTTTTGGGTTGTTGTGTTTCATTTTCATTCGTTTCTATGCAAATTTTTATTTCTTTTTTGATTTCTTCTGTGATTTGTTGGTTATTCAGCAGCGTGTTGTTCAGCCTCCATATGTTGGAATTTTTAATAGTTTTTCTTCTGTAATTGAGGTCTAATCTTACTGCATTGTGGTCAGAAAAGATGCTTGGAATGATTTCTATTTTTTTGAATTTACCAAGGCTAGATTTATGGCCCAGGATGTGATCTATCCTGGAAAAGGTTCCATGTGCACTTGAGAAAAAGGTGAAATTCATTGTTTTGGGATGAAATGTCCTATAGATATCAATTAGGTCTAACTGGTCTATTGTATCATTTAAAGTTTGTGTTTCCTTGTTAATTTTCTGTTTAGTTGATCTATCCACAGGTGTGAGTGGGGTATTAAAGTCTCTCACTATTATTGTGTTATTGTTAATTTCTCCTTTCATACTTGTTAGCATTTGCCTTACATACTGCGGTGCTCCCGTGTTGGGTGCATATGTATTTATAATTGTTATATCTTCTTCTTGGATTGATCCTTTGATCATTATGTAGTGACCGTCTTTGTCTCTTTTCACAGCCTCTGTCTTAAAGTCTATTTTATCTGATATGAGTATTGCTACTCCTGCTTTCTTTTGGTCCCTATTTGCATGGAAAATCTTTTTCCAGCCCTTCACTTTCAGTCTGTATGTATCCCCTGTTTTGAGGTGGGCCTCTTGTAGACAACATATGTAGGGGTCTTGTTTTTGTATCCATTCAGCCAGTCTTTGTCTTTTGGTTGGGGATTCAACCCATTTACGTTTAAGGCAATTACTGATAAGTATGATCCCGTTGCCATTTACTTTATTGTTTGGGGTTCGAATTTACACACCATTTTTGTGTTTCGTGTCTAGAGAATATCCTTTAGTATTTGTTGGAGAGCTGGTTTGGTGGTGCTGAATTCTCTCAGCTTTAGCTTGTCTGTAAAGTTCTTGATTTCTCCTTCATATTTGAATGAGATCCTTGCTGGGTACAATAATATGGGCTGTAGGTTATTTTCTTTCATCACTTTAAGTATGTCTTGCCATTCCCTCCTGGCTTGAAGAGTTTCTATTGAAAGATCAGCTGTTATCCTTATGGGAATTCCCTGTGTGTTATTTGTTGTTTTTCCCTTGCTGCTTTTAATGTTTGATCTTTGTTAATTTGATTAATATGTGTTTTGTGGTGTTTTGCCTTGGGTTTATCCTGTTTGGGACTCTCTGGGTTTCTTGGACTTGAGTGATTATTTCCTTCCCCATTTTAGGGAAGTTTTCAACTATTATCTCCTCAAGTATTTTCTCATGGTCTTTCTTTTTGTCTTCTTCTTCTGGGACCCCTATGATTCGAATGTTGTAGCATTTAATATTGTCCTGGAGGTCTCTGAGATTGTCCTCATTTCTTTTAATTCGTTTTTCTTTTATCCTCTCTGATTCATTTATTTCTACCATTCTATCTTCTAATTCACTAATCCTATCTTCTGCCTCTGTTATTCTACTATTTGTTGCCTCCAGAGTGTTTTTAATTTCATTTATTGCATTATTCATTATATATTGACTCTTTTTTATTTCTTCTAGGTCCTTGTTAAACCTTTCTTGCATCTTCTCAATCCTTGTCTCCAGGCTATTTATCTGTGATTCCATTTTGATTTCAAGATTTTGGATCAATTTCACTATCATTATTTGGAATTCTTTATCAGGTAGATTCCCTATCTCTTCCTCTTTTGTTTGGTTTTGTGGGCATTTATCCTGTTCCTTTATCTGCTGGGTATTCCTCTGTCTCTTCATCTTGTTTAAATTGCTGAGTTTGGGGTGTCCTTTCTGTATTCTGGCAGTTTGTGGAGTTCTCTTTATTGTGGCATTTCCTCACTGTGTGTGGGTTTGTACAGGTGGCTTGTCAAGGTTTCTTGGTTAGGGAAGCTTGTGTCGGTGTTCTGGTGGGTGGACCTGGATTTCTTCTCTCTGGAGTGCAATGAAGTGTCCAGTAATGAGTGAAGTGTCCAGTAATGAGTTATGAGATGTCTATGGTTTTGGGATGACTTTGGGCAGCCTGTATCTTGGAGCTCAGGGCTGTGTTCCTTTGTTGCTGGAGAATTTGCTTGGTATGTCTTGCCCTGGAACTTGTTCGCCCTTGTGTGGTGCTTGGTTTCAGTGTTGGTATGGAGGCATTTGATGAGCTCCTGTCAATTAATGTTCCCTGGAGTCAGGGTTTGGAATTAAGCCTCCTGCTTCCAGTTATCGGTCTTATTTTTACAGTAGTTTCAAAACTTCTCCTTCTATACAGCACGATTGATAAAACATCTATGTTAAAGATGAGAAGTTTCTCCACTGTGAGGGTTACCCAGAGAGGTTCATAGCATTACATGGAGAAGAGAAGAGGGAGGAAGGAGTTAGAGGTGACCCGAATGAGATGACATGGAATCAATAGAGGAGAGAGTGGGCTAGCCAGTAATCACTTCCTTATGTGCACTCCATAACTGGACCGCTCAGAGATGTTCATGGAGTTATACAGAGAAGAAAAGAAGGAGGAAGGAGACAGAGGTGGCCAGGAGGATAAAAGGGGGAATGAAAAGGAGGGAGACAGATCCAGCCAGTAATCAGTTCCCTAAGTGTTCTCCACCGTCTGGAACACACAGAAATTCACAGAGTTGGGTAGAGTAGAGAGGGGTTAGGGAGGAGACACAGGCGACCTGGTGGAGAAAAAGGAGAGTCCAAAGGGAGAGAGAGTGGTCAAGCCAGTAATCTCGCTCCTTAGTGAAAAATGGGTACAGAGGATTGGGTTCTTAAAGGTACAAAATTGGTAACAAATACATAGAAGCAAAAATTAAAAATCTAGAGTAGAGTTTGGAATTTCAAAAATACAACGTTAAAGGAAAGAAGAAGGAAAAGAAAGAGAGAAAAAACAAAGTCGCAAAAATTATAAAGAAAATATAGGTACAAAATTGATAACAAATACCAAAAAGCTAAAATTAAAAATCTAGAGTAGAGTTTGGAATTTCAAAAATACAATGTTAAAGAGAAGGAAAAAAAAAAGGTCAAAAAAATTATAAAAAATATATATATTTGAAGTTTGCTTTAAAAAAAATAGGGTCTTTTTTTTTTGCAAATAATAGTAGGTTATAAAAGTGAAAATTAAAGGAATAATAGAGGACTTAATTTTTTTTAATTAAAAAAAAAGAAAAGAAGAAAGAAAGAATGATCATAAAAATAGTAAAAATATATCTAGGACTTTCTCCGGTTTTGTTGTGGGTGTTGTGGGTTCAGTTCATTTTCAGCTAGTTCCTTGGTCCGACTTATATTTCTCAAGATCTATAGGCCCCTTCCTATGTAGTCAGTACTAACCACAGAGTTCTAATCTATTGCCTGTAGCTTCTAAGGCGGTTCCCTCTGTTATAGCTTCTTCTGTTTGCTGGTCTCTTCAGTGTCTGGTTTCTGCCCTGACACAAAGGGGATGGTGGAGGACACTTTTTTTTTTTTTTTAGGCTCACTTGTTCAGTCGTGCTGTGGGGAGGGAGGGAGGGATGCTGCAAACAAGTAACACTGGCGTGTGCTCGCAGTGCCTCAGCCACACTGGGTCTGCCCCCGCTCACAGCACGTGTAGCCTCCCTGCCCACACTGCTCAGGCTCTAGGTTGCTCCGTCAGGAACCATCCGTGGCCGGCCCTGGGCTGCTTGCACCTCCCTGGTCCAAGCCGCTCAGGTTCAGGCACTCACATAGTCCTCGGAGGCACAGACTCGGTTGGGCCTGCGTTTTGTGCCCTTCCCAGGTCCGAGCAGCTCAGGTGCTGAGGTGTTTGGCAAGCGCGATTGCTGCGACTTATCGCCTCCCCACCATTCAGTTATCTAGGTGTACAACCGGCACACCTTCTCAGGCAGATGTTGACTGTTCAGACCCCCAAGAAGTTTTAGTTAGCAAAAAAGCCTGCTTACAGTTTTATAGATAATGTCTCTCTGGGGCTGCAATTGCCCCCTTCCGGCTCTGGCTGCCGGTCACTGGAGGGGGATGGTCTGCAGCCGGCTATCTCTGTTCAGTCCTTTGTTCCGTGCGCGGGCCTGGCGGTGTCTTAGGTTAGGGCTGGCTTTTTGCATGGTAGATATCCCACAGTCTGGTTTGCTAGCCCAAATTATTTCGCTCAGATAGCACTCGGGGTATTCAGGCCAGATCCTTACTCTAAGCGATGCAGCCCACGCCGCGCCTCCCTGCCCAGCCCACGCTTGCTAGTGGCCTGTGCAGGCGTCTGCACTGCTCCTCTGGGGGAGTTACCGTAGGGCTTGTAATCTGCGGGTTTTAATTGTTTATTTATTTTTCCTTCCTGTTATGTTGCCCTCTGTGCTTTCAAGGCTCGGCTCAGATTGGGCAGTGAGAAGGTTTCCTGGCATTTGGAAACTTCTCTCTTTTTAAGACTCCCTTCCCGGGACGGAACTCCGTCCCTCCCTCTTTGTCTCTTTTTTTGTCTTTTATATTTTTTCCTACCTCCTTTCGAAGACTTGGGTTGCTTTTCTGGGTGCCTGATGTCCTCTGCCGGCATTCAGAAGTTGTTTTCTGGAATTTACTCAGCGTTTAAATGTTCTTTTGATGAATTTGTGTGGGAGAAAGTGTTCTCCCCGTCCTACTCCTCCGCCATCTTAGCTCCTCCCCAGGAACTGTATTCTTTCAAATTCAAAACTGCAAAAGTAACTTATGAACATAAGCAAAAGTAACTTATGAACACAATATATGCCAGGTATATAGGTACATATGTGTGTGGTTTATGTGTGTGTTCATGTGTGTGCTTATATATGTGTAAACATAGGAGTTCTTGAGGTCTTTTGAAGCTAAAGCCGCTGTTGCTGAATAAAGAATAAATGGGGGAATTAACGTTCTCAATAATTTTTAACCATTTATTCCTAGGGAAAATGTCCTAATACAAAGTCTCTCATTTTACTAATGATACAGCTCATATAAAAGAAACTTTGAGGAATATTCTAAACCTTACACATTTTCAGGATTGAATTCTCAGACTTTTTTTAAATGGAAAATACATATGTAAATTTTTTTAACATTACATTCAGTTCTAATCACTTTCTGTCCCTACTGTGGCTTCCTTGAATCAGAAATGCTTTCAGATTAAATTAATTTTACATGTTTCCATAAATAACTGTAATAATCATCACTCACCATTCAAGCATACCAAAGTATATTTCAATATTCATATCAATTCACCAAATTGAATGAAATATCAATTTAACTCAAAATCATAAGGAGAAATGTGGCAGTTTTCAAAAGAAGTTACTCAAAATATTTAGATTATTTAGGGAAAAAAGGCCTTCATCAGTTAGAATTATTTGCATAATTAATTTCTATTTCCATTTCACCTTAATTCCATTTCTCCTAATATAGATGTGCCTTGAGTGAATATAGACTAGGCAACTTTCTGTTAATTGTATTAATATCTTTCATTTAAAAATAATATATTGTGATTTTTTTCCTATGATTAAAATGTAAATTTATTAAATCTTACCTTTTAAACTTTTACACATATTTATGAAAAGTAAATTACTCTGAAGTTAATTTTGGAGAGTATTTTCTTTACTTTGGGGATAAGACAGTGTATGTTTGAAAAAAATCAATTGCTGCCATAAAAAATAAGTTCTTTCTGAACTGCCTTATAGATCTATTACAAACTTTAATGAGCAAGTAACTGCGTTTATGAACTACATTTCTGGCCAGCTCCATCTGCTTTCATTTTCCAAACAGCCTGGTGAAGCAAACAGAGATAAGCAGGTAATAAAATATTTGACTGAATCACTACCTCTAGGGTACCACCAAAATAAAAAGGCACTGTGGTGATATTTGGGCTTAACACTCGAGATTAAAATCTAGAATTATTTATTTTCAGAAGTTGAAATATCAGCATTCTTTAGCAAAATAAGAAAATTATCTAACGTATTTAATATGAGAAGGGTTTCAGCTATCATAATGTAAATAATAAAACAGAAATCCTAACAATCATTAGCTGAAATGACAAAGTGAAAGTCACAGTACAGGTCCAGATGGTTCTGATGAGTCAAATAATTCAGAATAGGGGAAGTATGATTAAAGCAGCTCAGAGATAACTATAAGTATTGGCAAAGATAAATATTCACCAAATTAAAATAATTTCTAAGCTGGACAATGCTAACTGTTTTAAGTAGGAAAAGATCTTGGGTTCATATTTATTTACTTCATACTATAGAACATTTCTGATAATGAGTCACTTCATAGGAATTTAATTTGTTTGGCTTAAAATATGAAACTCCTGTAATGGTAGATTGCGTGCAAATAGGATGTCATTTTTCACTTCTATGTATCCATACCTCTTTGCAGTTTTACTCTGCTTCTCTTCCAATACGGGAAAATATAATAGGCTAGTCATTAAATTTGGAATGGCCTTGTAACTTTGGTCAAATGTGTTCTCAAGAGGCCTTCTTTGGTCCCACTCTCTTCCCTGGATCACTGCCAATATTCCATATAAACATTTCCAGCCTAGACTTTTGGAAGATGGAAGATACTTGGCCCAGTTACTCACATTGCCTCAGCCCACAGACAAACACCAGGCATATAAGTGAGGCCAGAGTAGACAGTCAGCTCAGGAAACCTGCCAACTGATCTCAGACACATTGAAAACTTAAGTCAGCCAAGTGTGGTCTAGATTTGCAGAGCTATCCACCTGCCCCACAGACTCAATGTGATATGAATTATTGTTGCCTTAAGGTTTGGAAAACTAGGGCCTACCAGTTGGCCTCTGTTTTTGTAAATGAAATTCTAATAGAACACAGCCCCATCCATTTGTTTATATATTGTCTGAAGCTGTTTTCTCACTATAACAGTAGAGTCAACTAATTACAACAGGGATCTTATGACCTTAAAAGCCTAAAATAACCACCAACTAGTTAGTCATTTACAGAAAATATTTGCTGACCCCTATTTTAAGCCACTACATTTTGAGGTGAACTGTTACCCAGGAATAAGTAAATATATTC
Source organism: Bos javanicus (assembly GCF_032452875.1). NCBI lineage: Eukaryota > Metazoa > Chordata > Mammalia > Artiodactyla > Bovidae > Bos > Bos javanicus. The sequence continues at coordinate 17,377,568 of NC_083872.1, forward strand.
ATTTATATATATTTACAGAAATGGTTGCTTCCATTAAATATAATATTATGTTGTCTTATTATTTCTAATTTATAATAAATCTAGACTTTGATTTTACAACTATCTGTTAAACAAATATTTAATTATTGAGTACCTAATATAAACCATCACAGCATCAGATGCTGGCGATTCTGAGCTGCACAGACAAAAATACTTTTCTTCATGCAGCTTAACTTCTAGGGCTTAGTGACAAACTGAATGTAAATCTACACTCACAAACACATTATATACACATATGCATATATACATACACATATGTAGGAAATTTATTGAGTTATAATCTCACACAGTGAAAAGTAGAATTATACCCAATGCAATTGAGAGGCTATGGGGGAATTAGGAAGAAAGCAAAATCGCTGTAAATTCAAGCAAACACTTGAGGCAAATAAAGTAAGTGAGCTTTTATAGCTAATAAGAAAACAGGCTCAAGAAGAAGGAATGGCAAGTTTAGTAGTCTTAAAGTAAGGTCTGATCTATTCAAATCTCAGGAAAACCACAGAACAAAGTAAGTAAGAAGTGTAATAAAGGCTGAGAGCAAGAGATAATGAGTTGCTGTGAAGAGTACTGAGACAGATTCTATAAGGTTGTATTGACCAATAAGTTAAGACACTACTGAGCTCTTGCAATGCAGCTAGCTCAACATGTGATATTATGGTAATGTAAAATGTATAACAGATTTTGAAGATTTAGAATGAAAAAATAAATGTTAATATCTCAATAAATTTCATGCTAATTACATGTTGAAATGATAATAAGTAATATCACATTGTCAAAAGATGACAGAGAATTGGAATAGAATGAAGGTAACACATAGAGGTGGTGAGAAATATTCGTATTTTGCATGCATTTTGAGGGTGGAGCCAATGATATTCGGGGATATTTTGAAAGTACATTATGAAGGGAGGCTATGGTTTCAGTTCAGGAAGTTCATGCAACTGAAAGAATGTGAGTCAATTACTGAGATGGAGAGGGCATGAAGAGGAGTAGGTTTGGTGTAAGAAGGATTCAGTTTGAGACATGGTAAGGTTGAAAATGTTGAGTAAAAATTTGGATAAATTATCTGTATTTCAAAAGTAAGACAGGGGCTAAGTATTGCACTTTTGTGACTCATTACCCTGTAAGTGGGATATAAAGCTCACAGAATGAATGGGTGAGCATGGAAAGAGAAGGATAACCATTTTGAAGTACTGCCCCAGTGCACCCTTAACTTTACTGGTCAAAGAAGCGAGAGAAAACCAGAGAATGGAACTGAGAAGATCACCCTAGTGAGGAAGAAAGAAAAACAGAAATCTGTGGGTGGAAAGAAAGGGAAAAAAATTCAAGGAATCAGGAATGATGCTCTGGGTCAAATAGTTCAGAAGAGATCTGAAAATCAGTCAATGTATTTTGCAGTCTGTAATTATCAAAGATTTTGGTAAGAGATGCTTTGGTTATGTGTTAGAAATGAAATGGCAAAACCAATACAATATTGTAAAGCAAGAAAAAAAAAGAAATTAAATGGGTTAAAGGGAGAAACAGAGGAAGAATGGAAATAGTGAATAGTGATAACTCACTCTGGGAGTTTTACTAGTAGGAAAAATAGGCAGAGGAGGTGGGGTCAGGACAGCAACTATCTCTATTGCAGAGGTGTTCTGCCACAGGAGTAAGGGTTCTGAGTCCTATTTCAGGCTCCCCAGCCCAAGATCTGGCACTGGGAAGAGGGGCTCCCAGAACATTTGGCTTTGAGAAAACAGGGCTTAACTGAAGGATCCCCAAAGAACTGAGAAAAAGACAGTTCACTATTAGAGAGCAGAAAGTGAAGAAGAACTAGAGAGCCTTTTGATGAAAGTGAAAGACGAGAGTGAAAAACTTGGCTTAAAACTCAACATTCAGAAAACTAAGATCATGACATCTGGTCTCATCACTTCATGGCAAATAGATGGGGAAACAGTGGAAACAGTGACAGACTTTATTTTGGGGGGCTCCAAAATCACTGTAGATGGTGACTGCAGCCATGAAATTAAAAGACACTTGCTCCATCAAAGAAAAGCTATGGCCAACCTAGACAGCATATTGAAAAGCAGAGACATACTTTGCCAACAAATGTTCATCTAGTCAAGGTCATGGTTTTTTCCAGTAGTATTGTATGGATGTGTGAGTTGAACTATAAAGAAAGCTGAGTGCCAAAGAATTGATTCTTTTGAACTGTGGTGGTGTTGGAGAAGACTCTTGAGAGTCCCTTGGACTGCCAGGAAATCCAACAAGTCAATCCTTAAGGAAATCATCTCTGAATATTCATTGGAAGGACTGATGCTGAAGCTGAAACTCCAATCCTTTGGCCACCTGTTGTGAAGAACTGGCTCATTGGAAAAGACCTTGATGCTAGGAAAGATTGAAGATGGGAGGAGAAGGAGATGACATAGGATGAGACTGTTACCTGTGTCAGGGGAGTTTGTAATTCCCTCGGTTCTGTGTCCTAGCAACAAAAATTTGAATTGACAGATGGACCAGTATTAAAGGCCTCAGACAGACCGGTGTTACAGCTCTGTGTTACAGCTCAGTTTCATTTAGAAAGTAAAGGAAAATACATCCTTGAGGTGTGAGGGCATGCGGACCCAAAGGATGTGAAAAGAGGCCTCCCCATCCCAATTTTGGCTCCTCTTTTTATGTTTGTTCTCCTCCCCCTGGGCCTGCCCTATGTAAATTGGGCTAGCCAGGAGTGCTGTTTGTTCTACCTAAGATCCTCACTCCAGTCCTTGGACCCTCCTTTGTTCTATTTTCACAGGCTTTCCCTTCCTTGTCTTTTAGCCACCGCCATTCTGGACTCCTTTTTCCTATTCTAACTACCTAAAAAATGACATCACTGACTCAATGGACATGAGTTTGAGTAGGATCCGGGAGTTGGTGATGGACAGGGAAGCCTGGTGTGTTGCAGTCCATGGGGTCACAAAGAGTTGGACACGACTTAGCGACTGAACAGATTAGAGACCGCACATAAAATTTCATACATGCTAGGACCCAGGGTAAGAGCAGTCATTTGATAGGAGCTTGGGCCAGACTACCTGCTGGTCTTGGAGAGTGTCCTGGACAGGTGGAGGTCTGCTGTGGCTCACCTGGGGACAGAGACGCTGGTGGCAGACATAGTGCGGAACACTCAAAGGTGTGAACACTCCTGGAAGCTGCTTTGTTGGCTCCATAGCACCAAGACCTGGCCACACAAAAGAGCCTATAGGCACCAGTGCTGGGACACCTCAGGCCAAACAACCAAATGAGGACACAGTCCCAACCATCAGGAGACAGGCTGACTAAAGTCTTCCTGAGCCCACAGCCACTTCAAGACATGCCACTTCACACAGCCCTGCCCACCAGAGGGCTAAGATACAGCTCCACCCACCAGGGAACAGGCACCAGCCCCTCCCTCAAGGAAGCCTGCAACTGTCCCTAGATCATCTTTGTCCACTAGGGGGCAGACATCAGACACAAGAAAACCAGAATCCTGCAGCCTGGGACCCAGACTGCCCACAGCAGGCCAGACCCTAACCTGGAACGAGCAAGGCACAGGCATTGCATACTTGCAGACCAACACAAGCTTTAGGACAACCGGGATCCCATACTCAACTGTGTCAGGAACAGACTCTCTACCTCACCCGACGATGATCTGAAATGAGCTCTAGAATCCCCTGGACCTGGAGTCAGACTCCAGGAAACATTTCCGCCTGCCAGTAGTCTGGCACTGACCCCATCACCTAGTGTCACGAGAGGGCAATAGCCCCCAGAGACTTCAGGACCCTGACTTCACACACAAGTGAAGTGAGTGAAGCCAGTCCTCGGGCCACCTTGGGTTCTGCAGCCAGCTGTCTTGTGGCCAGGTTCTGCTATACAGCAGAATCTGCACAAGGCAGGGCCTGGCAACCAGTCAGACTTGGTGATGACAAAGCCTATAGACTACCCACATAGTCAGTCTGCCCAAACAGAAAGACTCATGCACTCCTCTTAAGGGGAATCCCAAGAGCATATAGCTTAGGTAACCAGAGGGGAGTGCACTGCTGTAATGCACAGGACACCTCCTACAGAGAACCACTTCTCCAAGGTTGAAAAACATAGCTAACCTAACACACATAAGAATACAAACAGCAACCTAGGCTAAATGAGGTGGCAGAGGAATATCTTTAGGATGAAGGAACAAAATAAAAACCCAGAAGATGAGCTAAGTGAAGTAAATTTACCATCATAAATGTCTACAAATAATAAATGATGGAGAGGGTGAGAAAAAGGAACCTTCTTACACTGTTGGTAGGAGCATAGATTTGTACAGCCACTATGGAAAATGGTATGGAGACTCCTTAAAAAACTATAAAGTTACCATATGATCTAGCAATCCCACTCCTAGGCATATATCCATAAAAGACAAAAACTAATTCAAAAAGAAATATGTACCCCAATGTTCACTGCAGCACTATATACAGTAGCTAAGACATGGAAGCAATATAAATGTCTGCTGCCAGGTGAATGGATAAAGTTGTGTTTTATATGTATATACAATGGAATGTTATCCATTAAAAGAATGAAAGAATGCTATTTGCAGCAACATAGTTGGACCTAGGGATTATCATAATAAGTGAATTAAGTCAGACAGAGGAAGACTTATTAAGTGATTAAGTGATCACTTATTATTAAGTGATACAAATATCACTTGTTTGTCTTAAGTGCAGTCTAAAAAAGGAGACACAAATGAATTTATTCACAAAAAAGAAAGAGACTCACAAACACATAAAGCAAATTTATGGTTACCCAAAGGGATGGGATGAGAAGGGATAAATTAAGAATGGGATTATAGATAAATAACAAGGACCTACTCTTTAGCACAGGAAATTATATTCAACATCTTATAGTAACCTATAATTTTAAAGAATTTGAAATTTTTATATATATATATATAAATATATATAACTGTGACATAAAGCAACAAAAGTTTGTTTGCTTACAACTGTGTAGGTTATAAGTCTGACTGAATTACTTTGCTGTATACCTGAAACATTATAAACCAACTATATTTCAATTAAAAAAAAATGAGCAATCAATGGTTGTTGAAACATGATGTGGAGTACAAAGAGAAAACTTTTTAAAATGTCTAGATCACTGATTTCATGACCCAACTCCAACCTAAAATGATGTTTCCCCTAATTTTTCATATTATACAATTTAACAATATTTTAGAACAGTCTTAGGTTTATAGAAAAATTGGGTAGAAAATACAAAAAAATCCATACATTCTCCTACTGCCAACTCCACACACATTTTCCAATATTATTAATAACATTTTGCAGTAATTAGATATTTGTTACAACTGATGTCAGTTATTATTAATTAAAGTCCACAGTCTACATTAGGGTTCATTCATTGCTTTACATTCCATAGGTTGTGATAAGTGTGTAATATGCATACACAATTATAGCATCATACACAATAGCTTCAGTGTCCTCAAATCTCCCGTGCTCCACTTATTCACCCCTCCATCCCTTTTACTGTGTTCCTAGCAATCACTGATCTTTAAACTGTCTCCATACTTTTGCCTTTTCCAGAATATCACAGAGTTGGAATTACATATGTAGCCTTTTCAGATTGGCTTCTTTTGCTTAGCATTTGAAGTTCTTCCCTATCTTTTTGTAATTTCATGACTTATGTACTTTTAACTATTCCACTATATGGATGTACCTCATTTTATGTATCTGCTGCTGCTAAGTCACTTCAGTCGTGTCCAACTCTGTGTGACCCCATAGACATCAGCCCACCAGGCTCTCCTGCCCCTGGGATTCTCCAGGCAAGAACACTGGAGTGAGTTGCCATTTCCTTCTCCTTCTCTACTCATTTATTAAATGGGCTTCCCAGGTGGTGCTCACAGTAAAGAACCTGACTGCCAATGTAGGAGACAAAAGAGGAGGAGCCCAACAGAGGAGCCCACAGTCCATAGGGTTGCAAAGAATTGAACATGACTGAAGTGACTTAGTGAAGTGAAAGTCCCTCAGTCGTGTCCGACTCTTGCGACCCCATGAACTGTAGCCCGCAAGGCTCCTCTGTCCATGGGATTCTCCAGGCAAGAATACTGGAGTGGGTTGCCATTTCCTTCTCCAGGGGATCTTCCCGATCCAGGAATTGAACCCATGTCTCCTGCATTGCAGACAGATTCTTTACCAACTGAACTAGGAGGGAAGCCCCAAAAAGACATTGTTATCGCTGTCAAGTTTTGGCAATTATAAGTAAACACGCTATAAACATTCTTGTACAGCTTTTTGTGTGGGCATGAACATTCAGTTCCTTTTTGCAAATACCAAGGAGCATGATTTTTGGCTCTTAAAGTAAGAGCATACTTAGTTTTGTAGAAACTGGGAGTTTTCCAAAGTGGCTGTACCATTTTGCATCACCACCAAGAATGAATGAAAATTTCTATTGTTCCACATCAGCAACATCTGGTGGTGTTAATTTTAGCCATTCTAATAAGTGTGTAGTCATATCTCACACTGGATGTTTTAATTTGCAATTACAGGTATCCTCCACTTTTCGAAAGTTCACTTTATACCACTAGGCTTTTACAAGACCTATAGTAGTACTTGTTTTTGCTAATTGAAAGAAATCCAAGAGGATTTTCACTTTCATAATAAAAGTTAATTGTTTCACACTATTTTGGTTTGCAAACGATTTCATAGGAATCTGCTTTTGGAAAGCAGGGGAAAGTTGTACATGTTTTTGATGTTATGATGTTGAGCATCTTATTTATGTCTATATCCTCAGAATCATCTGCTGGGAAATTCTTTGAAGTATTTTTAATAAAAATATATCCTATTCCTCCCTAGGGCTTCATGAAGACAAACCTTTAAGAATAAGTTTATAACAGTATTTTAGTTTTGATAGTTATTACTTATTATGATATAATCCTCTAATTTTACTTTTTAAAATAAAATGTATACATTGCACAGATAAAAGAGACTTTTATCTATTATACAAATAATTGTTCCAATTATTCACTTTGTAATTATATGAAAATAGAATCAATGAAATAAATAAATGGAAACCCTATTAAAAAGTACAAATATTCCAACAACATGAGCTTCTGTATGAGAATAAGGTTTCATTTCATGTGCCACTGGAAACTTGCTTTGAAATATTTCTTTAAAATAACATTAACATGTTCAAGAGGTGAGAAAATCAAACTTTAGCGTCAAGATATACTGAAACAGAGGCATCACATATTATCAGGTTTTTATATAATTTTCTATATCCAACAGAAAACACTAAATTCAGCATTTAAGCAAACTAAAATTTTTGTGGGCTTCTCAGGTGGCACTAGTGGTAAAAAATGTGCTTGCCAAAGCAGGAGATGTAAGAGACTCAGACTCCGTCCCTGAGTCTAGAAGAATCCCTGGAGGTGTAATGGCAGCCCACTCCACTATTCTTGCCTGGAGAATCCCATGGGCTGAGGATCCTGGCAGGCTTCAGTCGGGGTCACAAAGAATTTGGACACAACTGAAGTGACAGCACACACACATGATTATTTTGTGGCAAACTGCGTCATTGGGCTTTCATCATTTTCATTCTGAAAGATGGCTAATTAAAGCAACTTATGCTGATTGTTCACTGGCTAAAACAGAAAATGTATTATAAACAATTATAATAATCTAGCTTACAGAAAGTTTGGAAGATCTCTTCTGTGGAATAGAAGGTAATCAAATCTGGGTTGTACCTACAATCTTCAGTCACCCCAACCAACTGTAGAGTTTCCAGACACAAAATTAGACACATTTTTTTCTTTAATGCACTCCCTAAAATATTACCGGTTAGTTCATTTTGCTGATGTATTCTTCAAAATTCACAAAGTTTATTCATTTCTTCTACACCAAAGGGTAGAGATAGAATATAGTATTTAAATTTGGAAAAACCAGCATCATGTTCTGACTTCATTATTTCCAGGCTACATCAAGTTGGATAAATTCCTTTATCTTTTTTGAAGAGTCTTCTCAAATTAAAAGTGAAAAATAAGATGCTTATCTTAGAAAGTTACTATCAAAACCAGATGAGATGAAGGGTTTCCCTGGTGGCTCAGTGGTAAAGAATCCACCTGCCAATGCAGGAAACGTGGGTTCCATCCCTGATCTGGAAAGATCCCACATGCCACAGAGCAACTAAGCCTGTGCACCACAACGACTGAGCCTGTGCTCTAGAGCCGGGGAGTCACAACTTCTGAGCCTACATGCCACAACTACTGAAGCCCACGTGCCCTGGAGCCCGTGCTGTGCAGCAAGAGAAGCCACCGTAATGAGAAGCCTGCACCACCGCTAGAGAAAAGCCTGAGCAGCAACAAAGACCCAGCAGAGCTAAAAATAAACGTTAAAAAAAAAAAAATCAGATGATATGAATGTGAAAAATGTCTTAGTAAATGATAAACACAACTGTTGACATGCTACTCTTTTATATGCATACCCTCATAACTCTGGTTGCAACTGTTATTAATTATGCATAAATTGCTACATTTTCACAATGAAATTTTCTCATTTTCTAACTTATCTTACAAATAAAATTGGAGATAATATTCCTAGACAGTGTACATTGTATGTCATACATATTGAGAAATAGGCATAAAATACAAAAGGAACTATATCATTAAATTAACACTCGTTTGATTGAAATATGATTGACTTGCATTTTCTTTTCTCTATCTTTGATTTAAAAACATATTCTTCATGGCTTATACATAAATCTCATAATCAGAAAAGAGACTCTAATTATAATTTATGTAAAAGAAATACCCTTTTGCAATACATATCCTTTTCTCAAAATAATATCCATGTTAAATCATAGGAATTCCCTGGTGGCTCAAATGGTAAAGAATCTGCCTGCAATGTGGGAGACCTGAGTTCAATCCTTGGTCTGGAAGATCCCCTGGAGAAGGAAATGGCAACCCACTCCAGTTTCTTGCCTGGGGAATTCCAAGGACAGAGGAACCTGGAAGGCTACAGTCCTTGGGGTCACAAGAGTGGACACAACTGAGTGACTAACACTTTCACTTAAGTCATAATGCATATTCATTTAAAATCAATAGTCAATTATTGATATTATATGCCCACCCTTAGCTTTCATGAGTTTATAACAAAGTTTTTGTCTTCAAAATATGTCAAATAAATGTATATTATAGATTTAAATGAGAAAATGAGACTTAAGTTAGTAGAAGTTAATATATTACTACAACATAGAGTTAATCTCCAAAGGATACACCCTCTCTTTCAATATAAACATCCTTAAAAATCATTATGCTTAATAAGCCATTTCAAGAGGAAAAAGTGTCCCCAGTCCCAGGTATTATGTTACATGAGGAAAGAACACCTTTGTTTAAGAAGATGGGCTTAGAAACATAGAGATATAAAACAGATTGTTGAGCACTCTAACGGTGCCAGTCTAGCTTGGCTATGATGGTCATAATAGTGTCATTTGTCAGCAGCCTTCCCCTTCTCCTCTACCACTGAGTAAGCAGCTTGCAGAGTAAAGCCAAAATCTAAGATGCAATATTAGATGCCATCTGTGTTGCTCATCTGATTTCAATCCAAATCGTTCTCAAGCCAATCATGGAACCAAGTGAAGAGTTTGATTGTGATTAGGGTGAGGAATGAAAAAGACACAAAGCTAGAAGATCAGCATCCAGCTTCCAGGCACAAAAAGGTGGTTTGCATGTTTTGAAAATTACATTGTAAAAAGATTTTTGACCTAGAAAATCATAACATGCGCAAAGCTGGACAAAAATGGAAATAAATGCATTCGGTTGTGCAAGTGAACACTAACACTGTAGAAGTGATTTTTTAAAATGTCTACTTATTTCAACAATGTATTCTTTATTATTATTTTAGCAAAATAGCTGACAATGTTGAAATATGGGATAATAAAAACTGCATGCATCTCTGTGTGATGTAAAAATTTAATTCTAAGATACTTATTTCCTTAAATACTTGAGGACTGCAAGCAAATAAGAAATCAGTATATAGACCTGTGTCCTAGTGATAGACATCTGCTCTGCATGTGAGCCACTCCTGAGTCATCTTCAAAGCACATAAAGTAGCCATTTGTTTGTTTTATTAAGCTACATTTAAAAGAATGAAATTAGAATACTCACTAACACCACACATACACACCCAGAGAAACTCAAAAAGGATTAAATAAATGTACAACTGGCCACTATAAAACTCTTAGTAGAAAACATAGGAAGAACATTCTTTGACATGAATCACAGTAAGATATTTTTTGACTCACCTCCTAGAGTAATGAAAATAAAAACAAAAATAAACAAATGGAACTAATGAAACTTAAAACTTTTTGTACAGCAAAGTAAACCATAAACAAGATGAAAAGACAACCTTCAGAATGAAAGAAAATATTTTCAAATGAGGCAATCAACAAGGGATTCTGCTCTAAAATATACAAACAGCTCAATAACAAAAAAAATAAACAACCCAATCAAAAAATGGGAGGAAAACCTAAGCAGACATTTCTTCAAGAAAGAAATACAGATAGCCAAGAGGCACATGAAAAGATGCTTAGCATCACCAATTATTAGTGAAGTGCAAATTAAAACTTCAATGAGATATCATCTTCCACTTGGCCATCATCAAATGGCCATCAAATGGCCATCATCAAAAAATCTACAAACAGTAAATGCTGGAGAACGTGTGGGAATGTGAATTGATAGAGCCATTATGGGGAACAGTATGTAGGTGCCTTAAAAAACTAGAAATAGAACTACCATATGACCCAGCAATTCCACTACTGGGCATATACCCTGAGAAAACCATAATTCAAAAGACACCTGCACCCCAGTGTTCACTGCAGTACTGTATTACACTAGCCAGGACTTGGAAGAAACCGAAATGTCCATTGACAGATGAATGGATAAAGATGTGGTACATATAAACCATGGAATGTTATTCAGCCATTAAAAGGAACGAATTTGGGTTATTTGCAGAGATGTGGATGGACTAAGAGACTGTTACACAGAGTGAAGTAAGTCAGAAAAAGAACCACAAATACATCAATGCATATATGGGGAATTTACAAAAATGGTACAGATAATCCTATTTGTAGGGCAGGAATAGAGACACAGACATAGAGAAGAGATGTATGGACTTAGAGTGAGGGAAAAGGGGACTGGAGGGAACTGAGAGATTGGGATTGATGTATATACCATGTTTTATTAAAAAGCAGAGCTATTACTTTGCTGACAAAAGTCCATTTAGTCAAAGCTATGATTTTTCCAGTAGTTATGTATGGATGTGAGATTTGGACCATAAAGAAAGCTGAGCACCAAACAACTGATGCTTTTGAACTGTGGTGTTCGAGAAGAATCTTGAGAGTCCTTTGGATAGCGAGGAGATCAAACCAGTCAATCCTAAAGGAAATCAGTCCTGAATATTCATTGGAAGGACTGATGCTGAAGCTGAAGTTCCAATACTTTGGCCATCTAATGCAAAGAAGTGATTCATTGGAAAAGACCCTGATGCTGGGAAAGATTGAGGGCAGGAGGAGTAGGAGATGACAGAGGATGAGATCGTTGGATGGTATCGTCGACTCGATGGACATGAGTCTGAGCAAACTATAGGAGCTGCTGATGGACAGGGAACCCTGGCATGCTGCAGTCCATGGAGCTGGAAAGAGTCAGACATGACTGAGTGACTGAACTGAACTGAACTGAACTGATGTTTAAAATAGATAGCTAGAGGCAACCTGCTGTATAGCACAGGGAGCTCTGCTCAGTGCTCTGTGGTAACCTAGATTGGTGGGATGGGGAGGTGGTGAGGAGGGTGGGAGGGAGGTACAGGATGGAGGGATATATGTATACATACAGCTGATTCACTTTGTGATTCAGCAGAAATTAACACAATATTGTGAAGCAACTATACCATATATATATATATATATATATATATATATAAGGAATAGTTGAAAAGAGGGTTAGTCACATCACTCATCTATTTTGATCATTGCTGGCTATTTTGGGGGGTTGAAGATAAGTTATTGGCTATTTTTGTATATTATCATCATATTTTCAATCCTTTGTGGTTTTTTCCCCAACATTTTGAGCAGTGTTCTTGTTTATTGGGTAGGTGGTGATATTGGGCAATATGGCAAGAGCAAGATAAATATTTATAAAGTATTGTTAAACTTAAGTGTTGGTTATTTTAAACATCTTTTATTATATGAAAAGAATAAAAGACAAACATTTGCCTTTGGATACCAACAAAGTATATCATTTTAGGGCTCAGAAAATTATCTCCACAGGCATATATTACCCAATAAAGTACACTGAACACTTTCTATTATTGCAAATTATTGGAATCACTTATGTAAGCTCTATAATGTATTTAAACATTAATGCATAAAGAAAAAAAGTATAGAAATGGTTCTATGAATTCTCTTCCCTGAAGATTGCCAACTTTTGTGGAAAGAGATATTTTTATCAACAAAATGAATGTGATCTGAGTTAAATATACAATTTTCAATAAGACACTGAAATTAAAAAATCACTTTCATTAAAAAATCACTATGGTATATTAGCAAAGCTTATAGTATATACAAATGCTGTTAAGAGGCATTTTAAAAATGTGGTCAGAAGCAAGTGTTCTAGGAGATATTGTTCTTGGAAAAAAAAAAAAAAGATATTGTTCTTGTTTGTTTTTTCTGCAGTAGTATTTTCCAGTTACATTCTACTTTAAGAAGATGTGTATTAGGTTTGAGGGCAAAGATTGATTCTGATATTTATCTTCTAAGTGACACATTTATCTTGCTAGGAAAATATTTTAATAAGAACATAGTATGACAAATGCATCGCCATGAGCTAGTTATCAAGGTTTCAATGTTGAACAATCTAAATGAAATGATCTGGAACAAGTTTGACACTTTCAGAAAAACTACGTGTAACTCTCTGTAAGATGGTTTGCTCCCTTATTAATGAAGTTAAATTTTGATTTTATGACTTCATATTATAATACTGCAAAATTGTATTAAAAAGTTTGTATACTTTAACCTCAAATGCATTAACTCTCAGAGCAGGTGTTATTACTGTTTCTATTAATAGGAAACTCCAGGGAAATCACTTACCACAGTGCCTGCTTTAAAATAGTGCTCACTGAATAATGTCTGCTATCCTTATTACTTTTCAACATACACTGTACCCAAATTCTCTTTTCCTAAGTTATACATTATTAACATCTCAAGAAGAAATTAAACTTTCCTTTTCTTTGTTTCCACATGTAAAAAGCTTGAAAGCTACCACTCTATCCTAACAAGTAAAAACCTAAACAAACTGAAATATCAGTAATTCTTGGATCCACAAGAAAAATTTGAACATAAGGCAAATTGCTGCCCCCAACACTGGTAAGACAGACCAGCAAATACAGAAAAGTCATGACTTACCTGCATGGAAACCATCACGGGAATCCACACCGAGTTAGGAAAACCTGAACTGTAATTGCTGGAGATTCAGCATAGACACCTCAGTCAAAACTCTGGGGGTACCCAATTAATAGGGGGAGCCCCTACAATTTTGTGAGATTTGCCTCGTACTGCTTCCACTGACTCCACAGTAGATATCAGAGTAAGATTCCCCCAGTCTTCCAGCAGTGGAGTGGAAAGGAACCATTTAAAAATATGCCAGAGCATTCTGTTCTTAACAAGGAATTTCCTCCAGGGAAACTAATGAACCAAAGCCTGGGCTTCCAAGGTGGCTCAGTGGTAAAGAATCTGCCTGCCAAGCAAGAGACGAGGGTTTAATCCCTTGACCAGGAAGATCCCCTGTAGGGGGGAAATGGCAGCACACTCCAGCATTCTTACCTGGGAAATCCCCTGGACAGAGGAACCTCAAGGGCTACCATCTATGGGGTCGCAAAGAATCCTACATGACTTAGTGACTAAACCACCAATAAGAACACAACAAGCTAACTGATCTGGGGAAAGGAAATACCCATCTCCAGCCTACTCTAGCCATTCTATCCCACCTAAAAAGGAAGAGGGAAAAAACTGAAAACATTCATGATATTTACACTACAAAGGCTGAGGCTTAAGTAAAAGGTGAGATTTAATTATGGAACTATAGACTGCTTCCCCTCCCTCCAAATCTTACTACCACCTTAGGAAATGCCTATTTGCAGCAGCAATTTTTACCTACCAGTTCATGTCAGCTGATCAAGAAAAATTACAAAGTATACCAAAATAGCAAAATAAATAACATAATTTGAAGAGACACACCAAGCATCAGATTAGATTTATACTGAAGTATTCATTTTGGGAAGTGTTACCGGAAAAAGCAAGAGAGTTCCAGAAAAACATCTATTTCTGCTTTATTGACTATGCCAAAGTCTTTGACTGTGTGGACAACAATAAACTGTGGAAAATTCTGAAAGAAATGGGAATACCAGACCACCTGACCTGCCTCTTGAGAAACCTATATGCAGGTCAGGAAGCAACAGTTAGAACTGGACATGGAACAACAAACTGGTTCCAAATAGGAAAAGGAGTACATCAAGACTGTATATTGTCACCCTGCTTATTTAACTTACATGCAGAGTACATCATGAGAAACGCTGGGCTGGAAGAAGCACAAGCTGGAATCAAGATTGCCAGGAGAAATATCAATCACCTCAGATATGCAGATGACACCACCGTTATGGCAGAAAGTGAAGATGAACTAAAAAGCCTCTTGATAAAAGTGAAAGAGGAGAGTGAAAAAGTTGGTTAAAGTTCAACATTCAGAAAACTAAGATAATGGCATCTGGTCCCATCACTTCATGGCAAATAGATGGGGAAACAGTGGAAAGAGTGTCAGACTTTATTTTTTGGGCTCCAAAATCACTGCAGATGATGATTGCAGCCAGGAAATTAAAAGACGCTTACTCCTTGGAAGGAAAGTTATGACCAACCGAGATAGCGTATTGAAAACCAGAGATATTACTTTGCCAACAAAGGTCTGTCTAGTCAAGGCTATGGTTTTTCCTGTGGTCATGTATGGATGTGAGAGTTGGACTGTGAAGAAAGCTGAGTGCCGAAGAATTGATGCTTTTGAACTGTGGTGGTGGAGATGACTCTTGAGAGTCCCTTGGACTGCAAGGAGATCCAACCAGTCCATCCTAAAGGAGATCAGTCCTGGATGTTCATTGGAGGAACTGATGCTGAACCTGAAACTCCAATACTGTGGCCACCTCATGCGAAGAGTTGACTCATTGGCAAAGACTCTGATGCTGGGAGGGATTGGGGGCAGGAGGAGAAGGGGATGACAGAGGATGAGATGGCTGGATGGCACCACCGCCTCGATGGACATGGGTTTGAGTGAACTCCAGGAGTTGGTGATGGACAGGGAGGCCTGGCATGCTGCAATTCATGGGGTTTCAAAGAGTCGGACATGACTGAGCAACTGAGCTGAACTGAATGTAAATGATATCTTAATTTCAAATTCCACTTGTTCATTACTGATATATAGAAAAGAAATTGACTTTTGCTTGCTGACCTTGTACCATACAATCTTGGTGTAATTGCTTATTAATTCCAGGAGTTTTTTTGGTCAGTTCTTTTGGATTTTCTGCATAGACAATCTTGTCTTCAAACAAGGGCAGTTTTATTTCTTTCTTCCCAATATGTATGCCTTTTATTTCCTTTTCTTGTTTCTTATTGTGTTAGCTAGAATTTCCAGCACTGTGTTGAAAAGAAGTAGCAAGAAAATACATTCTCACCTGATCCTAGTGTGAGTGTTAGTTGTTCAGTCATGTCCAAGTCTTTGTGACCCCATGTAGCCCACCAGGCTCCTCTGTTCATGGGAAATTTCCAGGCAAGAATATTGGAGTAGGTTGCCATTCCCTTCTCTAGGGGATCTCCCTAACCAAGGGATCGAACCCAAGTCTCTGGCACTGCAGGTGGATTCTTTACCATCTGAGTCATCTTTGTACATACTCTTTATCGAGTTGAGGAAGCTTCCCTTTATTCCTTGTTTAGTGAGAGTTTTTATCATGAATGGGGGTTGGATTGTGCCCAGTGCTTTTTCTGCATCTATTGATACGATTGTGTGATTTTCTTTTTTATTTTATTGATGTGAGAGATTACATTAATCATTTTTGGAATGCTGAAGTAACCTTGCACACCTGGGATAAAACCCACAAGGTCATGGTGTATAATTCTTTTTATATGTTGTTGGATTCAGTTTGCTAATAATTTTTGAGAATTTTTCATGCATGTTCACGAAAGATCTTAGTCTTTAGTTTTCTTGTAATATCTCTGTTTCTGATATTTGGCTAACACTGGCCTCACATAATGAGTTAGGAAGTATTACCACTAAGAGAACATGTGAGGGCAGACTTTGTATTTCTTTCTTTTTTCAGTTTGTTAAGACATGTTTTATGTCCTAAAATGTGGCACATCTTGGTGAATGCTATGTAGCTTGAGAAGTATGTCTATTGTGCTGTTGTACTCTACAGATGTCATTTATACAGTGTTGATTGATGATGTTGTTGAGTTCCACTATGCCCTCCCTGATTTTCTATCTGCTGAATCTTCCACCATATTCATAAAGGGAAAACGTGAAAACACATTACCTTCAGTACAGGCTGTGGAAAAAACACCAAAGTATAATTCAAGGAAATGAACAGTTTTGAGCATTAAATTGGTATAGTTTCCAAATATTCTATTAATAGTATAATTGAAGACAGATCTGCTTCTGTGTCTTTCTACTTTCTTTAGATTGAGATAGATGCATATTTCAGAAAGAAAAAAGATCTGCTTTTTTAGATTGAGATAGATGCATATTCAGAAAGAAAAAATATGTATATTTTAGACCAAATGATAAGACATTATTATAAAGTAGTTTTCACAACTGCTAGGGCCAGGATTCCAATGGTAACAGAATATTCTTATCTCTTTTCATCTTTACCATCTAAAAGAAAATACTTCACCTCATTCTCCAAGAAAAATCAAGGATAACAAAAGAGATGAGAATAGAGAATTGGACAAAATGAATTCCAGAAAAAAAAAAATCAAGTAAGCTATAAGCTTTTGAAATAATAAGGAAATAGTATTTTTCCTTTATTTTTTCCATAATAAGCATCTACTTTATTCCATGTTCCTAATACACATAATGAATCTGTACTATTTTAATGATATATAATTTTGGAGCAAGTAATTACTTTCTTCCCATTTGTTCATAGAATGCTAAGGTATGTATTAAAGTTACCTTAATAATTTTAAATTATTTAAAAATGAATGCAGCCACTTGCATACATAATAAATATAGTGTTAACATTCACTAATAATAATAATAATTAAGCAAATAATGAAAAGTCTAAATATAAGTGTTCATGGCAAAGCTTTCATATAAGTTTGTCAGCTGGTGAAAAAAAAAGAAAATTGGGGGATATCAAACTTGTATAAGAAACTAAGAAATTTCTTTTATCTTTTTTTTGGGGGGGTTGTGCTATTTCTTATTCTTCAAACAGAATTCAAAAGATACATTATCTTTTCAAATATGTAGCACCTTCTAATGCTATAAAATTAAAGATTCGATACTGCAAATTACAGAGGTATAATTGCCACCATAAGACATACTGGAAGTCTTTATATAAACCAATTCCACTTATCTCCAGAAAATGTCCCAAATGTTTATGTATAATCTGAGCACTGCACTAGCTCTGGTGAAGATCATATGATCATAGCACATTATCTAGCCTCAGAAGTCAGAGAGAAACAGAGAGAGAGAGAGATAATGGTCTTAATATGACAACTTGTATGTTTGCAGTATGAGAGAGGTGTTGGAAGAACAAGGAGAGAGCTGTTAGTTCTGCCTATGAAGGTGGATAAAGGACCAAATAAATGAAATGACATGTGTTGGGGCTTGAAATTTGAAAAGGAAGTAGAAAAGGAAAGGGCATGGAATGAAAGTGGAATGAAAAGGAAGCATATTTAGGATTTATGACAGGTTTACTTCGTGGGTAAAAAATAAAAATTAAAAAGCTAAACAGGTAAATGATAAGGAATTACAGACACTTGCAAAGATTCAAGAATAGACAGGGCCAAAAGAGGCCAGAATACAGCAGCAGCCTTGTAGGTCATGAGAAGGTGCAGTGTACAGAGAACTTAAATAACTGTTACATAATTGCTAAAGTAACTGCTGAGTTTCAAAATACATGGAAGCTTAAAACAACACATTTTTATTGCTTTAAAAAACTTTGTGTTTTACCTGGAAGAATATGTACACTCATTCAAGAACAAATTCACAGCAGTTCACAGTCATTCAGTGTTGCTTTTGGCACAGTTTGTGTCTCAAGCTCCTGTGGTAATTCATAGTCTAGTGTTTAAATAATAGATTAGATATAAGCAATGATCATACAGTGATTGCAAAGACAATGAGACAAAATCTGTGTTTCTTAATTTTCATTAAGTCCTTCATGAGTCTGCATGGAGGTTTCACTTGTGTTTAAAGTTTAAAGCAGTGAGTGAAGATTGTGGGTGCAATAATTTTCCTTTACTACAGATTATTTTAGTTATTTCTTCAATATTTAAACATCTTCTTCTTTTTACTCTTTGAGTTTGGTAAAACTAAGAAAATGTGCATCAGTGGTACAATTTGCTATATGCCTAAAATATATCTTTCAGAGATATTCCAGTTTTATTAAAATTCACTTGTAAGTTACTGCACATGCTGTGCTAAGTTGCTTCAGTCATGTCTGGTTCTCTGCAAACCCATGGACTGTAGCCCACCAGGCTCCATGGGATTCTCCAGGAAAGAATACTAGAGTGGCTTGCCATGCCCTCCTGCAGGGGATCTTTCTGACCCAGGGATTGAACCTGCATCTCCAGCATTGGCAGGCAGGTTCTTTACCACCAGTACCACCTGGGAAGCCCTAAGAAGCAGGGTTCATTCAGAATGAGTTACTATGATATTGTGAAATTATTACTGATGGCTGTAATGGATTGATTACAGGTAGATACTTTCTCATTTCAAAATAAATTAATTTAATGTAGAAGTAGTACTCTTCCCTTTTTTCGAATTATGATATATTATTTCATTGTTCAAAAACTTTTTACTTAATTATTTTTGTACTGATACTAATATAAAAATAAAATACAACAAAAGAAAAATTTCACTGCCTGCACTTCCTTTCCAGCCATTATTTTCAGTTCATTTCACAGGTATCATTGTATATAAACTTGTCATAAAAGGAAGAAATAAAAATTGATCTACTTCAGTCGTTCAATACTCTAGGTACACTCCACAGAGATTTGAAAACTTTTCTATGAAGAGCTAGATAGTTTTGCTAGCCATACTGTATCTGTAACAACTACTCAGTTCTGGAGTTGAATTATGAAGCTAGCCAGAGACAATACATTCACAAATGGGTGTGTTTGCTTTCCAATAAAACTTGATTTACAAAAATGGCATGACTATTGGAAAAACAATAGCTTTGACTAGATGGACCTTTTTGGCAAAGTAGTGTCTCTGCTTTTTAATATGCTGTCCAGGTTGGTCATAACTTTTCCTCCAAGGAGCAAGCGTTTATCAGTTTTCTTAGTAATGTAGATGGTAAAGCGTCTGACTACAATGTGGGAGACCTGGGTTCAATCCCTGGTTGGGAAGATCTCCTAGAGAAGGAAATGGCAGCCCACTCCAGTATTCTTGCCTGGAAAATTCCATGGACGGAGGAGCCTGGTGGGCTATAGTCCATGGGGTCACAAAGAGTCGGACACGACTGAACGACTTCACTTTCACCTTCAATGTAAGCTTGATAACTCCTTTTCTTGCTTGTTGATTACTCTATGTCTTACTCTCTGAATGACCAAACAATAACCTTTTCTGAATCTTCTCAGCATTTCTAAAAGACTAAAAGCATTGGTAAACAGTACTATTTAAATGCATTCTTAGGTTCCATACCTATAAATTCTACTAAAGTATGTTTGGGGTAAGAATCAGAAATATGATTTTATTTTTTTAAAGTAGGTACAGTGGTTCATGGACCAAATCTAAGAAAAACTTGGCATGTGAAAGATACTTTAAAAGGTAAAATTGTCCAAGGCTATTTAACTAAAAAAGGATAGTTCACTGGGTGAATAATTTTCAAAATGTGGATAGCTTTTGCTTGTTTGCTTAGAGAAAACGAAAAACAACTGCATAAAAAATAAGATTTTTTGTTTGCCTTTTCAGGCTTTTTTGTTTGTTTGTTGCTGTTATTTGTTTATTTGGCTGTGTTAGGTCTTAGTTGGGGCATGCAGGCTTAGTTGCTCCACAGCATATGGGATCTTAGTTTCCTGACCAGCCCAGGGGATCAAACCCATGTGCCCTAATGGCAAGGCAAATTCTTAACCACTGGACCACCAGGCAAGTCCCTGTTTATTTTTTTTAATTATCCTAGGTAATTCAGGAACAATAGAATAAATGTCACATGGATATTATTTATTACAAATAATGCACTAGTTTTTTACTACATTTGGTTACAAAATTTCTGAATTTCCTATGTTGGTATTTGAAGTAACTATTTCAAAACCTAGGCTTTATTAAACAACATATGGTATTTTTTCTCATTTTGTTTCTACTCTATTCTTTAAAAACAAACAAAAAAAAGAACATATTTAGGAGGATAAGACTTATTGTGATGAAGACTGACTTTATTATGGGATGTCAGGAGTAAACCCTGTATTATATTGTTGCAGGCTTGGAATCATAAAAGAGAACAGATTGTCCTTGTCCAGGAAGTTTTGTCTTTAACACTTTACCAGAAATTCACAGAGAAGACTGGGGAAAAAAAAGTCTAACACCTTTTATTATTTACTTCACTTATAAATATCATAGAGGAAGAATAAAAGAACCTTAATGAATAGGAAGCATATTCAATCATTTCTCATCTCACACCAAATAAAGTTTATTACTCTGATTTCATACCACAGACTTATAGAATTGTATCATCTCAATGGTCTTCTTGATTGAGAATAAATGCTTCATTAAATTTAAATATAGCAACCTAATAACAATAGTAAAATCAGAGAGAATAATGACTGACATTAAAAGGAGAACACATATCACTCTTTGGAACCTATTCAACTTCCAAATAAAATGCAAAATTTAATGTTCACAATTGCATGATAAATGTAAAGAATTATGGTATGACATAAGGATATAAAATCAAACTTAATTTGAGAGCAGTTTTTAATGTAGAGAGATTTTGTTGATTGTTTTTTAAATGGGAACTATAGAAGAAAGAACAAATAATTATAATCCCTAGGTTACTAGCTTTGGCAACTAAGTGAATGGTAATAAATTTCACTGAGTTGAGCAATAATGAAGGAAGAATAGAGTGTGTTTTTTGAGAGGTGTGCAGAGTTCATTTTTCTTTTTAACACACAAAGTTTAGGTGCACTGGAGGACTCCACTTGGAGATGGCAAATAAGAAGTTGGTTCCTTAGATCTGGAACTCCAAAGAGTCTATGCTGGAGATAATCCCCAAAACTATTTCCCAGCTCTCAGGCATAAATAGTCAATGCCTTATGAACATTTTTTTTATCTTTCAAAAAAAACCTAATAATTTAGTAGATTCAATGCCTAACCCCAAATATGCCATTATCTAAACCTGTAAACTGTTATTCCACATTTCATTACAAAATGGCATTTCTAATCATCTGGTCTATAGGCCAGGGACTTAAGGAGCTCTTGCCTGAAAGCCATCTCTGACACTCTGGGGTTTCAACCACTCAAGGTCCTCCTACATGTTCGCTTCTCCTTTGTGCTACCATGAAAGACTGATCTGAAAGCTTTGTCATCTAAATACTTATGAAATCCTATAATACTTATAAAATTTTATAACAATGCCTTACCTGTGATCTTAGGATAAATACTTAATTCTTAAACTGGACTGAAAATAGGTAATATCTATCCCTTCCTATGACCCTATTCTATCTTGATTCACTTCTCCTTTCTTTCATTTCACCAACAATGACCAATATTTCATTCAAAACTTCAATGTTCCTTATATATATATATATATAAAATCACTAGAACTTCTCAGGTGATGTATCAGTAAAGAATCCACCTGCCAATGCATGAGACACAAGAGATGCAGGTTCGATACCTGGGTCTAGAAGATCCCCTGGAGTAGGAAATGGCAACCTGCTCCACTAATCTTGCCCCAAAAATTCCATGGACAGAGGAGCCTGGTGGGCTACAGTCCATGA
This sequence comes from Bos javanicus, assembly GCF_032452875.1. Classification (NCBI taxonomy): domain Eukaryota; kingdom Metazoa; phylum Chordata; class Mammalia; order Artiodactyla; family Bovidae; genus Bos; species Bos javanicus. The sequence goes on from NC_083872.1 coordinate 17,399,819, forward strand.
GGTTGCAAAGAGTCACCCAATTGAGCATGAACACATGGGCAGTAAATAGATAGATAGGTATCTTTCAATGTAAAAAATTGAAACTGAATTGAGCTACCTTCAGCAGCAAAAGAAATGAACAGGAATTATATGGGAGTATTCACAGAATTAACAGGAAGGTCAGAGAAACAGGTACAGAATAAAACAGAAAAATGTGGTTGTCTGGAATCTACACAGCATAATCAATTCAACAGTTTCATATCAGTATCCATACAAAAATGAATGAGCTTCCATTTCACTTTCATATTTTAAAAATTATGTTCAAATTTCATGTTTCAAGAAGAGAACATAAGACTGGCCTAACTTGGATTATATATATATTCCCTGGCAAGTGAAAGGCAGGAAATTTGATCAACAACACTGCTAGTACCTTACAAAGGGGAAGTGATAATTCTCCGTAAGTAAATTAAAGGGCTATTACAAAAGAGTCTGCAATTCATGATAGATGGCCAAAATTTTAAAACCCTATATGCAAGTTCAGGACCTTTATCCTGCTGCCATCACTGCCTGAAATATTCTATCTTCCTTTTAATAAGTAAATTCCCACTTTTGCTTGTGAATTAATATCAAATATATGTTCACAGTGAAACCCTTTCCCATATCAATTCTAACTTTCATATCTATTCACTGGGTCTAGTGTAATTTTCCTATATAACAATGATCACAGATTGCATTTAGCAATTTACTCCTATATTTATTTGATTAAGGTTAATGAGTTGGACCATCAAAAAGGCTGAGCACTGAAGAACTGAAGTTTTTGAATGTTCTGGAGAAGACTCTTGAGAGTCCTTTGGACTACAAGGAGATACAACCAGTCCATCTTAAAGGAAATCAGTCCTGAATATTCATTGGAAGGACTGATGTTGAAGCTGAAACTCCAATACTTTGGCCACCTGATGCAAAGAGCCAACTCACTGGAAAAGACCCTAGTGTTGGGAAAGATCACAGGTAAAAGGAGAAGAGGGCAGCAGAGGATGTGATGCTTAGATAGCATCACTGACTCAATGGACTTGAACTTGAGCAAACTCTGGGAGTTAGTGGAGTACAGGGAAGCTTGGTGTGCTGCAGTCCATGCAGTCAAAAAGAGTTGGATATGACTTAGCAACTGAACAACCACAACGAGTATATCACTTTTATTTTTCAAATTGTATTCCAGGTACCAAACACAGTACCTCTCACGAAGCAGGTGTTCAACATACACCAGCTGAATAAATGAATAAGCATGTAGTTGCTCTTTGATATCATGAGGGTGAATGTAATCAAGTAAGCAAGACAGTGTGATATTGTTGAAAGAACAGTGGGACAAAATAGAGAGCCCAGAATTAGACCAACATAGTTAGCTGATCTTTGATAAAGGATCAAAAGCAGAGGACCAAAGATGGTCTTTTTAACAAATGGTACATGAACGACTGCACATCCACACACACATAGAGAGAAAGAAAGAAAGAATCAAGGCACAAACCTTGTGCCCTTCCAAAAACATTTATCCCCTAAGTATCACTGACCTAAACATAAAACACAAACTATAAAACTTCTAGAAGATAACATATGAGAGAACCTAGATGACCTTGAGTTTGGTAATTTCTTTTTAGATATAATATCCACAAAAGAAAGGACTAGTAAGTTGGACTTCACTAAAATGAAAAACTTATGCTCTGCATAAGAGAATGAGAAGACAAGCCACAAAGAGGAGAAAATATTTGCAAAAGACATATCTGATAAGGCACTGTTTTCTAAACTATAGAGGACTCTTAAAAGTCAACAGTAAGAGCACAACCTCATTAAAAATGGATAAAAGGCCTTAAAAACATTCTTTACCAAAAAAATAAAAAAGGATATACAGAAGGCAAATAAGCATATAAAAGTATCCTATCATATGTCATCAGAGACATACAAATTAAAACATTAAGATATGACTACATATCTATTAGAATGGCCAAAACCTAGAACACTGGGAACACCAAATGCTGACAAGGACAAGGAGCAACAGGAACTCTCATTCATTGACACTGAAAGACTGTTATGTGATTTCTTACAAAAGTAAAGATACTCTTACCATATGATCCCAATCATGTTCCCTGGTATTTACTCAAAGGATTTGAAAATATATTCACACAAAACCTGCACACAAATGTTTATACCAGCTTTGCTCATAATTTGCAAAACTTGTAAGCAACCAAGATGTGCTTCAGTAGGTGAATGAATAAATTGTGATATATCTAGACAATAGAATATTTTGCAACACTAAAAATAAATGCATTGTCAAGCAATAAAAAGACATGGAAAATCTGTAACTCCACTTTACTAAGTGAAAGAAACCAATCTGAAAAGACTATACACTCCATGATTCCCACTATATGACATTCTGTAAAAGGAAAGAACTATGAAGACAGTAAAAAGATCAGTGGTTGCCAGAGGTTAGGGAGAAGAATGGGATGAGTAGGCAGAGCACAGAGGATTTTTTAGGCCAGTGAAAGCATTAAGTATAAATCTATGACGGTGTGTATGTGTCATTATAAATATGGCCCCATTCAAAGAATGTACAAGACGAAGAGTGAATTTGAAGGTAATCTAGGGACGTTTGATAATGATGTGTCCATGTTAAGTTCATTAATTGTTACTAATGTGGCTCTCTGGTGGAGGATGTTGATGATAGAGGAGGCTCAGGTTAGGTAGGGAGAGAGTATATGAGAAATCTCTGTATCTTCCTCTCAGTATTTTTATAAACTTAACACTGCTCTAAAAATAAAGTCTGTTAAATATATGAGTATGGGGACATTTCAGTGATGAACAATGAAACGGGAACCCAAAGGAATGCTCGAGCCAGTAAGGAAACCAGGATGATGCTGTCACAGAAGCCAAAGGAAGACCATTTGAAGGAGAAATCAGTCACGACAAAGGGTAAACATAAACTGGGGTTGATGAAAAATCATTGCATTTAACATAAAGAGATTACTAATAATCTTGGGAGTGAACTTCAGAGAATCAATGGGAGAGGTGAGAACTGAGAAATATGAATTGTTCACAGTTTAGTTTGGAAAGTCTATGGACATGAACAGTAACTGCATTCTTCATGCATGAAGAACAGGAATTCTAAGAACTTTTTGTTTGCCCTTCATAGTTCTTTGCTGCTACAGTGTTTGAGAAGAAACAAACCAGAATAAGTTTAAATATACATAAAAATTTTAAACTGAAGGAAAATCTGAACACATAGATGATTATTGAGCAAATTGACTAAGAGGAGAAAGTGAGAAGATTCAAGTCATTACCTTTAAAGAGAAAAGGGCTTCTCCAATTTTAAGGAAGGGAAATAGGAAATGGCTGTGGGTGCAAATAAGACCACAGGTTTAGAACTAGAAATCTGAGGGAGGTTCAGCCTATTTGACCATGGAAACATAAGATAATTTGGTCAATAGTGTAATCCAGGCAAAAAAGAAAATGAGAGACTGGGAGGGTAACCACAAGCAATATAGAGAAATTAAAAAGTGGGAGAAATAGCCTAGAAATTAAGATGACAGACAACATTGACTTGGAGCTTCATGAGACTTGAAGTGTAATCATATTTTTCTCTCTTTAAGAATAGAATAGAAAATTACAGACATAAAAATAAGCATGAGGCTGTGGGAGAAATCCATGCATTTGAGAGACCCTGAAGCTTAAACTGACTTAGCTTCATGGCAAATCTGCTTCTTGCCATAAAACTTGCTGATAAATTTGGCATGGAGTAGGAGTGGAGGAGTTTGCATTAAAAAAAAAAAAGAAAAGAAAAGACTACTTTAGATGTGCTGTGGAGAATGGGTTAGAATGGAGGTATAGATGTTGAGAAGTAAAGAAAAGGGGGGGAAAGCAAGAGAAATGAGACTAAAATATAAGAAAGAAAATGTCCATATTTATTCCCCCAAAACAAACCCAAATAGCAACGTAATAAATTCCTTCAAAGCTAAAGGCAAAAAATATATATATTTTTCTCCCTAAATAATAGTTGTGCTTTATTTTAAATAATCAGGTATTAAATTTAAATATTTTATGATATTCATTTGCTTAGGGTCTCACTGCAAACTAAATACATTTAATAAAATGCCTTGAGATGGACTTCAAAATGACAGAGAATAAATACGTATTTGTAATGTCAAAAATTATTCATAGTTACATTCAACAGGAAGAAAAATTTTTAAGAATAATACGAAGTTTTTTTTTTTAATTGAAACTTTTATTGGAGTAATTTTAGATTTTCATGCAGTTTTAAGACTAGTACAAGAATTTCCATTGCACATTTTTGTTTCCCTGAATAGGTAACACTGCAATCCTTTAGTGACATATCAAAACCAAAGTATTGATAGTGATACAATACTCTGATCTATTCATATTTGCTCCATTTTACTTGTAGTCATTTTTCTATGTATCTGTGTGTGTGTTTATTGTGTTCTATGCAATTTTATTATGTGTAGGTTTTTATATCCACCACTACTGTCAGGATTGTGAACACATTCAACACCATACATAGGAGATACTTTTAAAGTAAAAGTATATGAAATGCTTTATTTCTTTGTCTAGAAAACAGAAAAGAACATAGTTTCCCTATCGACTTTATTATCAATGAAGCCATAAATTTGTGAATTAGACTTGTGAACCCAAACAGTAAGAATATCCAAAGCAGCATCACACTTGAGATCTTGACTTTATTTCTTGCCATGAAATGTAACTACCAATTAATGGCATGTAAATTGGGAGTGAGATGACCAGTTTCTAAGATATTCCAACAAGACAGATATTAGAGTCAAAGTAGTAGACTGAGACACCAAGCACAATAGACATAATATATGAACTGATTTCTGATTAGAATCAGTTCCCCAGGTGTTAGGGGAAGCACACTGATTGAAACTGCCCACCCTGGCCAGGCACCATAGTAACCATTTGCATGAGTTGTTTTATGACAGGAGATCTTGATAAAGAATATGGAACTAATAAGCCACCACCAACCGGAAGAGTTCGGGAAAGGTCGAAAAGAGACACCGGGAGTCCGTCCACTTCCCAGAATCCCTCTCACTAGGATCCATCTTGGCTGAGCAATGCGTGCGCCACTAGGAAGGACTCTGAATTAGAATGATTGGCCAGAGACCACCCAGAAACTAATCCCATCACCATAAAACCTGAGACTGCAGAACAGTTCTCCTGAGTTCCTTTACCCTACTGCTCTCCACCCGGGTGCCCCTTCCCAATAAAATCTCTTGCTTTGTCAGCACACATGTCTCCTTGGACAATTCATTTCTGAGTGTTAGACAAGAACCCAGTTTCTGGCCCTGGAAGCGGTCTCCCTTTCCTGCAACAAATGGCAACTCTGGTGGGACTCTTCTTCGCTGAGACTGACATCCTGACCACGGGGTACTCAGGGGCCAGCTTGCCTACCAATGGACCAGACCCAGTGGCCACAACTGGGACCCTTTTGTCCCTGGTCTCCTCCTGACATGGACAACTGGCCAGAGTGCCCCGACCAGTAAGGAACAAGAGACTTTATTGACCTCTCTCCCCTTTCCTCTCTCTTTCCTCTCTTCAACCCTTCCTATCCTTCCCTGTTTTTCTAGTCCCCTGGTTCTGGGCACAGGAATCTAGTAAAAGGGCCTCAGCCTGAGCTGAGGATTGGAGACTGATCACCTCCTCTTGGCAGAGAACTCGAATTCTGGTTCTGGTCTGGTCTGATTTCTGGTAGGGCCGAGTTCCAGTCCTCCCTTCTCTGGAGGCCCAGAGTAAAGTCCCATAACGCCTGGGTATCTGAAGGTGGCAGGAGACATCTGTAAGGCCACCCCATTTGTCCCCCCTCTCCCGCCTCCTCCCCCTTCTTCTTTCAACCTGGCTTCTTTTCCTCCCTTGAAATCTTTGAAGACCTGAGATATGTTAGTACTTGGATCTGAAGTTCTGTGTTTCTACAGGAGGTTTTCTGAGAGACTGTATTCTTGTATTTAAGGGAGTGTCTGATGAGGACTGCCAGGTTTATATGTGTGTGTTTTAACTCTGTGTTCTGTGTTGTGATTTTTTGATGGCCATTTTGCTTTGTCTGGCCACCACTTGGTTTAGACCTGCCATCATTTTGTTAGAACTTGATTTTCTTTCCCTGTGCCGTGAGACTAGGGCTCTCAGAAACACTTATATAGACCATCTCTAACTCCTGACTCTGAGGGAAAAGAGGAAAAAGACTTTAAATTTTTTATTTATTTCAACTATTTTTTTATAAACTAGTAAATTTTATATTGTAATATCTAATTCATGACTAAACTTAGAAAATGAAGCTAGATCTTGCACTGTGTCTGTCTAAATATGTCTTGGTATGTCTTTGTCTCAGGGTAATATTTTTGAGGTTAATTTGTAAATAAGATCTATTTAATTGGCTTAAAAAAAGGTAAGTGCTTACAAATCAAATAATTCTAAATTAAACAATAAATTCCAGGTTCATGTGAACTGGGAAATATTCAGTATTAATACCTGATATTAATGTTTGTTTGTTGACCTATGTAATATAAACATGTCTTAGAGTAATTAACATTAAGTGGAATATTTTCATTGTACCTAGGTTTAATATAAGTTAAATATTATATCTGTTACAAGTTTGTCGACAAGGAAATTATCTTGAGTGAATAAACTTCTAAAAAAATGTAAAATGAGATATGAGCTTTTATATAAACTCTATTAAGAATAGTTATTCTTTAGAAATATCTGTATAAAATAGTCTCTCCAGATTGGTGTAACTTAAATTTCTAAGGATTGTGCCAAGTGTGCTAAGTGTTAGAAGTCTACTGAATAGTTAGGTCATTTCCAAATAAAATAAGATTTTGAAACATTTGCTACTAAATACTAATTTCTTTTTACAGAGAAACTAAAGAGATTTGGGACTATAAGTGAATAAATATTTGGTGCCATCCTAAAATGCTCTAAGAAAGCAAGGGTTTTAGAAATTATCACTGGTATTTATGCTCACCAATCTATAAAATGCTAATATAAAAGTTAGTTCTTGGTTGCTAAAGGAAAGTAGGAAGTATGTTTTCAGTTTAAAAAAAAAGTATGAAAAAATACTAAAAAGAGTTATGCATGATCAGGATTTTCTAAAATTGGATTACAATTAGTTAGATAAATAGATTTTGTTAAGAATGACACAGCCATAAAAAACTGGTTAGAACCAACTAGGTCCAAGATGGTGGAGCTGACTTTCACTAGATCTTGAGCCTTGGTATTTATGCCTATTATGACATATCAAGAAGCTAAATGATACACCCATCAACACTGACTAAATCTGACCAAATGTTCTAAATGCTTGTAATTGATCTTTTCGATAAAACTTCCTAAATCAAATTCTTTTGAAGTTCCTTTGACCTCTAGCTAACTTTGGGATGCTTCAGAGAGCCCCTGAAACATCCCAAAGAAAGATATTAAACTGTGTTTATTTGGTTGGTTAAATTACATGAAAAAGATTATCAAATGAGTAATAAATCCGCTCATGTTATAATGTATGGTAAAATTACTAATACGGATATCCTAGAAATTATATGGAGCTCTTAACATTCTGATACGTCCTGGTATTCTAATGGAAAACCTGATGACTTCACAAAAGTTAACAAAGGACTGAATGAACCAGCGAATATGCTTATAACTTTTATGGTTTCTATCTGAAAAATTACAGGTTTGAATTTGTGTTTACCGGGAGTAGGATAAACCTTCTTCTCAAACTAATTGTGAAAATAATTTGCTAAAATTATGTTATAAACAACACAATTATATTTTCTCTTTATCTGACTCCTCCAGAAATTTGAAACTCTTAGGTTTCCAGTAAGTTTATCAAATGAGCTAGAAAGGTTATCTCACTAACAGGTACCAAAATCTCAAGGAATTTTTGAGACCTTAAAAAGGGAAGAATTCACCTAGATTTGTTAGGCAAAATCTGTGATAAGCCTTTGGTGTGAGTTTCCCAGCCTTGTTTTATTTCAAAAGTTCAGTCTGAGATTCTATATATGTTTCAGCAAAATAAAAATTCTATGATAAATTATGGTTATATAAATCATCAGACCAAAATTAGTGAGAACAAACTTATTTTGCAAACAAGCTAGCCTTAATTTGGTTATATTTGATAAGAATGAGGGTAATTTTAGGGAGAAAAAGATGTCTCAATAAATGTTAAATCCCAGTTTGTTAATGGAGGTCTACCGATGGAGCTAGTAAGACTCATTTCTTGGATAGTTCTTTGCTGTTATGTGATATTAATGTGAAATTTCATTGAATTCTTAAAGAACACCCTAAGTTTGTTTCTGAAGCTTATCTCAGTAATCTATCTTTGATGAAAATCAGATGCCTCATGACCTGCAACCAGGACTGGAAAAAGACATAATTTAAGAGACTGTCTCCAACCTGGATGGAGGGACTTTTTTATCAGGAGAAACTACACTACACAAGGATGAGAAGATGATGACATCAGAGGTAGACATCTTGCCCAAGATACTGAACCTGATTCATATGATCATTTATGTTTTCTTGACTTCTTAGACCTTTGCATATAAATCAAATGCTTTTACATCATAGGCCTGATTCTATGCTAGTTTTAGAAATCAATTCAATTGTTGGGTTTGTGGCCAATTACCTGTGTCTAGTTCTGGTTTACCTTGGTAAATTTCTCTACTACACGACTCTAACTGGTTGGCCCTGAGAAAATGTACTTAAAAAAAAAAATTATACTCATATTCAGATCACTGTGATATTACTAGATGGGATCCCCACACTGGGCCAATTAATAATGCCTGCTCTGACTCTGGCCATAAATTTGAGCTTTTTTCTATTCAGTTCAGTTCAGTTCAGTTGCTCAGTCGTGTCTGACTCTTTTTGACCCCATGAATCGCAGCACGCCAGGTCTCCCTGTCCATCACCAACTCCCGGAGTTCACCCAGACTCACGTCCATCCACTCAGTGATGCCATCCAGCCATCTCATCCTCTGTCGTCCCCTTCTCCTCCTGCCCCCAATTCCTCCCAGCATCAGAGTCTTTTCCAATGAGTCAACTCTTCGTATGAGGTGGCCAAAGTACTGGAGTTTCAGCTTGAGCATCATTCCTTCCAAAGAAATCCCAGGGCTGATCTCCTTCAGAATGGACTGGTTGGATCTCCTTGCAGTCCAAGGGGCTCTCAAGAGTCTTCTCCAACACCACAGTTCAAAAGCATCAGTTCTTTGGTGCGCAGCCTTCTTCACAGTCCAACTCTCACATCCATACATGACCACTGGAAAAACCATAGCCTTGACTAGACAAACCTTTGTTGGCAAAGTAATGTCTCTGCTTTTGAATATGCTATCTAGGTTGGTCATAACTGTCCTTCCAAGGAGTAAGCATCTTTTAATTTCATGGCTGCAGTCACCATCTGCAATGATTTTGGAGCCCAAAAAAGTAAAGTCTGACACTGTTTCCACTATTTCCCCATCTATTTCCCATGAAGTGGTGGGACCGGATGCCATGATCTTCGTTTTCTGAGTGTTGAGCTTTAAGCCAACTTTTTCACTCTCCACTTTCACTTTCATCAAGAGGCTTTTGAGTTCCTCTTCACTTTCTGCCATAAGGGTGGTGTCATCTGCATATCTGAGGTTATTGATATTTCTCCTGGCAATCTTGATTCCAGCTTGTGTTTCTTCCAGTCCAGCGTTTCTCTTGATGTACTCTGCATATAAGTTAAATAAGCAGGGTGACAAAATGCAGCCTTGACATACTCCTTTTCCTATTTGGAACCAGTCTGTTGTTCCATGTCCAGTTCTAACTGTTGCTTCCTGACCTGCATACAAATTTCTCAAGAGGCAGATCAGGTGGTCTGGTATTCCCATCTCTTTCAGAATTTTCCACAGTTTATTGTGATCCACACAGTCAAAGGCTTTGGCATAGTCAATAAAGCAGAAATAGATATTTTTCTGGAACTCTCTTGCTTTTTCCATGATCCAGCGGATGTTGGCAATTTGATCTCTGGTTCCTCTGCCTTTTCTAAAACCAGCTTGAACATCTGGAAGTTCACGGTTCACATATTGCTGAAGCCTGGCTTGGAGAATTTTGAGCATTACTTTACTAGCGTGTGAGATGAGTGCAATTGTGTGGTAGTTTGAGCATTCTTTGGCATTGCCTTTCTTTAGGATTGGAATGACAACTGACCTTTTCCAGTCCTGTAGCCACTGCTGAGTTTTCCAAATTTGCTGGCATATTGAATGCAGCACTTTCATAGCATCATCTTTCAGGATTTGAAATAGCTCAACTGGAATTCCATCACCTCCACTAGCTTTGTTCATAGTGGTGCTTTCTAAGGCCCACTTGACTTCACATTCCAGGATGTCTGGCTCTAGGTCAGTAGTCACACCATCGTGATTATTTGGGTCGTGAAGATCTTTTTTGTACAGTTCTTCTGTGTGTTCTTTCCATCTTTTCTTAATATCTTCTTCTTCTGTTAGGTCCATACCATTTCTGTCCTTTTTTAAAATTACTCAAGCTCAATCAGAGCAACAAGAATAGTTTCAGCAAAGGAGGAAAAAAATCTCCCACAATTATGGGATGGATCTATATAGATAACACCAGGCTATGGTAATTTAGGCTTAAAGTCTCTTCTGTGTTAAAAACAATTAAATCATACTAAGAACAATCAATCTAGTAACACTAGAAAACTGGGCTATGTGCCTTATAAATGGTGCCAATATATAATTTCCCTGAAGATAAAGATTCTACAGAGCAGACTAAGTCAGATGACCTGAGATATACTGGGCTACATCTAATGGAAGCTCTTAACTTAAGTCTTACTTGTGACTTTACTAATACTGCTGGCTATGTTATTTGTATTTCACCTCTTTTACAAAATTGCTGTTTCTTACACTGTCAAATGTGTGTCTGAGGCATCTAATAGAATAATATATAGTCCCATATGAGATCAACGTTGGTAACAGTGTAACTCTAGATATGGGAAGAAGCAACAAGAGGGAATATTTTCCTGGACCAAGAGGCTAGTAAGACAGGTGGTCCAGAGAATTTTGGATACTGTTTTACGGCCTAGTCCAGTAACAGCACATTGAGTGGCCTGTCAACAAAGTCTTTGCCAAACCTGAGAATGGACATTCTCAGCACCATGGGATAAAACGGTCATGAAATGCCCCCCTCAAAATCATGGTCACGTTTATGAGCAAAAAGGGGCTCTGCCAACTGAAGACTGACACTTGCCATCTACAAAGATTAAATCATGGCCGCTGCAACTGCTGACTTTCAACGCCCCTGAAAGGAGTTCAGGGTGAAAATCAGGAATGAGGCACTCTGTGCTCTGGGAAAAACTGGCAGAACAGACCTTCAGATAGTTAGATCTTTTCAGGAGAAGATTTTACGAGTCCTAATTCTTGCATCTTCTCATACCTAGAGAAACACTGACATCATTAATGGTGAAATCTGCTTTGGCTATTAAGGAAAAGTTTACAATTAAAAGTCAAAATAGAGTAACTATGGTTCAGGTATCCTGCGAAATAACTAGTCGATGCTATGGGTGTACTTTCAGGTTAGACCTTGTATTGCTAACACTTGAGTTTTCTGAGTCGTGTCAGGCTTGGATGCCACCATTCTCAAAACAATGTCTGCTGAAAGCTAGTAACTGCAACCTTACTTTTTATAAAACTAGGCAACAGGCTACCTGGCTACAAGTCCCCCTGAAGTGCCAGGTCCAGACTGGGTTTCAGGCCTATTCTTCTAAAAAGAAATGAGATTTATTTTGTCTACTAAATTCCAGTTATCACTCCTTCAACTATTTCTAAGTGGGTCTGTTACACCAAAATGGCAGACCAAGGGATAGAGATTTTAATCATACAAGACTCAGATCTAGAACTTGGAACTCAGAAATACTTCCAATTCAGTGTCTGTTCTCCAAGCTGAAGCAGTCCTATGCTCCATTTTGACAAGAAGTTATCGAACTTGGAACTCAGAAATACTTCCAATTCAGTGTCTATTCTCCAAGCTGAGGCAGTCCTATGCTCCATTTTGACAAGAAGTTATCACAGTCATAGTTGCCTAGTTCCCTAAATTAAAACTGAGTAGAACTTTGTGGGGCTCTGGAGTAGAGATCTGTTCTGTGTTCTCCATTTCTTGTCTGTAGGATGTAGGTTTCATTCAGCCTCTTTGACCTTCCCTGAGTTCCAAAGTGAAAGTGACAGTTAAGTCGCTCAGTCGTGTCCGACTCTTTGCAATCCGGTGGACTGTAGCCCACCAGGCTTCTCTATCCATGGAATTCTCCAGCCAAGAATACTGGAGTGGGTTGCCATTTCCTTCTCCAGTGGATCTTCCCAACCCAGGGATCGAACCCACGTCTCCCGCATTGCAGGCAGACGCTTTAACCTCTGAGCCACCAGGGAAGCCTAAGGGTGGATTCAAACAATTGCTAATTAGGGAAGGGAGGGGATACAGAAACAGGAGAAATGATCAAAGGTTGGTACAGCCTCTAGACAGTCCTGGTTCCTTCTTAAAGAAATTTGCATAACAATGTCTTTGAGTTCTTCTACAGAACTGGAGCCCCCACCCAGGTGGAGGATGGTAACTTCAGACTGAACACAAGATTCCTGGAGCACAGCTCTGTTGCTTCATCACCAACCAATCAAAAAGGGTCACAAACCCTGCAACCCTCACCTCAAATGTTGTCTTCTGTTTCTGGGGACCAGTGATGACCATCCTGTTAGGTCTCTGTTTGGCTCCTGCCTATTTCATCTCTGCGAGGGGCCAACAGTTTCAAACTAAATTACTGTTACTACAAGGGTGGAAGCTGGTTTCAGATGTGGAACACCCCAACTTAGATCAGGTAGAGAGAGACTTCTGCTCTGCTAGGCAGACCTACACCCATGCACAGCAGAAAGAAGTTACAGAAGAAAGAGACCTCCGCCCCAATTCCCAAGAAGTATCTTGAGTATGAAGTCTCTCAGTGGGGAGTTGTTAGGGGAAGCACACTGATTGAAACCACCCACCCTGGCCAGGCACCATAGTAACCATTTGCATGAGTTATTTTATGACAGGAGATCTTGATAAGGAATATGGAACTAATAAGCCACCACCAACCGGAAGAGTTCAGGAAAGGTCAAAAGGAGACACCACATGTCTGTCCACTTCCCAGAATCCCTCTCGCTATCATCCATCTTGGCTGAGCAATGCATACGCCACCAGGAAAGATTCTGAATTAGAATGATTGGCCAAAGACCACCCAGAAACTAATTCGATCACCATAAAACCCGAGACTGCAAGCCACACAGCAGAGCAGTTCTCCTGGGTTCCCTTACCCTACTTTGTCAGTACATATGTCTCCTCGGACAATTTGTTTCCAAGTGTTAGACAAGAGCCCAGTTTCGGGCCCTGGAAGGGGCCCCCCTTTCCTGCAACAAAGGTACTCTCTCCTATCTTAAAAACAAATAAAAATTTATGTATAATTTTATGAGAAAGGGCATTATACTCATTTTTATATGGGAAAGGTGTTTTACCAGTGGAAAATATTTATGTAAAGTACATGCTTAGTGTACAATTATTCAAGCTACACAGTGTTTAGAATGTATCCCGTTTAAATTACGTGAATAGTTATATCATGGTTAAATAGACAAAGATACATATTCTGTTACTGAAGAATGCATTTATATAAGGTGCATAATTAAAATATAATTATGCATGTTACAGTTAATTGAGAATATGTGCTTCATATATATGTAAATAGCTATATTTTGTACTTGTGTTTTTAAAGGAGCTTTCTTTAAGAGAGCATTACTGTTTGTATTTGCAATATTTTCCTTTGGTTTTATTATGAAAAAAATTCTCAAGGTTGGGGGTGTATGGAAGGAGAGAGAGAATAAAAATGAAATAGATTTACCATACTCTCGTCCACAAGAAACTTCTTCCTATTGGCAGAAGTTAGACTTGCATTGACTAAATCACCTTTCTTACTTGTCATTATTGTGCTCAAGGGCACAGCTTTAGCATAGATTTTCTTCATGGACACTGGTATAGGAAAGGTGTTCCTCCTTAAGACAGATGAGACTCATGAAGGCTGAAGTGTCATTTCTGGCCAGATGACTATTGGTTTCATGTCATTGTTTTGGATGGAGAGCTCAGAGACTCTACTTGTCAGGGTAGATTTTTTTTCTGTGAAATGTGTTATGTGTGGTTAACGTCCTATTTAGGGCCAGGCATCATTTGCTGGAAGTTATGTAGAAGCTTATGCTTGGAAATCCAATTTATAAAAATAAATGAGTAAGCACAGTAAAGATGATTAAAAAGTACTTGTCCTGGGAATGATTATTAAGCGGCTGAAGACTGGATTGGAAACACAGAAACATGAGGAATTTTGATTGTAGGGAATATGCTATGCATAGGCCTGTACTATGATTAATGGGGCTTCTTTGAAAATAAGAATGACTCTCTCATCACCCCCAGGCGAAGAGCAGGGAGCAGTAAAAAATACATCGTGGAAAGACATCTTGAAAACAAGATGTTGAAGTACTGATGTGACTGATGGAAAACCATAACTGACTGTTCCCTTAATCAGAGCCTTGAGGGAGTTGCTGAGAAAGGGTGTCCCTAGCCAAAGGGCTAAACAAAGTCATGAAAGGCCTGAAGGTCTGACATTGAGGACTGTGCATTGTATACCTTTATTCCCAGCCTGAGATTGTAAAGAACGGATATAGCTAGAGCAGGAATAAGGAAGTAGAAGTTAACAATAAAAGGCACACAAGGATTAGGATCTAGGCTTTTGCCTGCAAATGGCATCAGCCTCCTGGTCCCCACTTTATTTCTGAGTCTTATTTTCTTTATTCTTCGGTGGCACCACTCCCTCAGGTCGGTTCCTTGTTGGGCTGATCCCGACAATGTATGCAGTTAGGTAGGATGCTGTCCTTTTTTTTTTTGTTTTTGAAGTATAGTTGATTTACAATGTTGTGTTAGTTTCTCATGTATAGCAAAGTGAATAAGTTATGTATATATATGTACACACACACACACACACACACACACACACACACACATCTAGCCTTTTTGTTGATCCTTTTACCATATAGGCTATTACAGAGTATTGAGTAGAGCTCCCTGTGTGATACTGTCCTAGTTTTAAGGAAACACACAGAGAAGTAATTATATGGAATTTTCCAGGCAAGAATACTGGAGTAGGTAGCCATTCCCTTCTCCAGAGCATCTTCTCAACCCAGGGATCAAACTCTGATGTCCTGCATTGCAGGCAGATTCTTTGCCATCTGAGCCACCAGGGAAGGCCATTTATGGGGAAAGGGACACCATATCTACACTTCACACTCAAAAAGTTCTCCAAAGAAATGTGGTTGTGTGTCTATACATGGGTTTGTGTTTGTATGTGTGTGTGTGTGTGTGCATGTGTGTGTGTGTGTAAGGAGTAAAATGATAATGTAAATGTGATAAAGAGTAAATTTGGCAAATATTTGGGAATTATAAGTTTCTATACTGTTACAATTTTAATGTAAGTCTGGAATTATTGAAATAAAAAATAAAACAATTGGAAATCAGCCATATATTTTCCTTTATATCTAATGGTTATTATTATTTTTTTTTGTAATATAGGGGGAAAAGCTAGAATATATGTCCCTCTCAGGGAACAGACAAGTAAGAAATAAACACGGCTTAACTAAATATTAATGAGCCAGATTAAAATGTATCTAAAATGACCCTTAATATGATTCTTCTTTTTTCATTGCACAACCACAGATACAGTTTGAATCTTATCTTCTCGGTATGGCAGTCTACTAATTAGTGTTCCTAATGCCAAATTTACTACACTCCTCATTAATTTTCCTAAATCATTTCATCACAAAAACATGTCTAAATCTCCTCAGCTGCACTAAATTTAAGCCCCTAAAAGTCAGAAGAAGACTTTTAGAAGATTAAGTCTTACTGGTTGTCATATTCACCAAACCTCAGGTCTAATTTACTGGGAGCGTACTTTTTAAAATGGTAAAAGCCATTTTAAAGTAAGCCAAAGTAAGCAGTCATTTATTTATAAGCATTTCATACATTCTTATTATAAATACAGTCACAACACAAGGCAACAGAGACAAGATAAATTCATATTACGCTAATTTCATAAAAAAGTTGAAATTAAAGAGCTTTGGATATTTGCCTAAAAAACACCATACTCTTCAATTGTTTCTTGGTGTTACTAGCTAACTCAGAATCCTGGATTAAAATGAATATCAGTCTGTGGCTATTTATTTTTAATTTTTCTCTTTTTTAAAGGAAGTAAATTAGTAAGTTTCTTGTCATTGAAGTAGACAAATATCATGACGTGTGGATGGTGCATAGAGAGTAATCAAGTGACTCATAAAGAGAAGGTGAGCAATATTCTCAAGCTTTAGGATATTCATGAAAATGATTTCACAATATAGTAATATGACAAATGTACACCAGTTAAGAGACTTGAAATACATCCCTTGTGAGAATGCATACATGCGCGAGAACACACACACACACACACACACACACACACACACACAATAAACGAACAACAGGTGGTAGAAAAGTACATTACATTGGAACTAAAAATATTTGGACTGTCATTGTGGATCTGCCCATAATTTACTGTGTTTCTTAGGACAAGTCATTTAGCTCCTCTGAGCATCAATGATCTTCAAATTGAAGCTACACTTCTGAGAAAAATTTAATCTATAAAGTAGAACACAGGTAATAATCCTACGGAAAACAAAATGAGATCACATGTGAAATTTTACTTGAAATAATGAAACTCTGTGGTAGCATATACTAACTTAACTTAAAATAGGAAACATATTAACGCATTTAACATATTTGCATGCTTACATATATATGATTTATATATTGTTATATAAAAGATGACACACTGGAAGACAAATTCTCTTTTAAACTCCACAGACACAACACTGCTGCTAAGCAGAACTGAATCCCTGATATTCTAATTTTGATGAATTTATTCCAAAGTTATAAAAAGATAAACTATTTATCAACACTATTTGATCTCCAAGGTTTCTGCTTCAGTAGATATTGCTTAAACTATACTTGACATAGAAACACAAATATTAGAAGGAGAACATATTAACAAAGGTGGGAAATATAAATTAAAACACATCTTTCCACAGAAATTTTCCATATATTGGAAACACAGTATGTCTGATGCAATTTTACTAAAACATAGCCTGTTTTCTAGGTATACTGAGAAGAAAGATTTTTCCTAATTCAAATCCAGTTAATGTATATTTAAATTTTTCTAACTCTTTTTAATTTTTCTTGAACACCACCACCAAACATGTAAACTTAAATATATAAATCATCAGAGAAATTTTTTTTTGTAAAATTCCTATCCTAGAAAACATTATTTTTCTAATCTGTGCTTGCTATTAGATTTCATATTACATTTACACATAATTTTACCTCTCAAACATCTCCAAAAATGATGATGATAATAATAATACCTAGAATCATCGATAGAGTATTTACCATGTTTTAGGCTGAGTGCTAAATATTTAATGTGAATTGTCTTATTTCGTTTTCACAGAGGCCATATAGAGTTAAGTCACTTGAGGACAGTGAAGTTAATGTGGGTTACAGAATTTGAGCAATTTCACAAGGATGATAAATGGTAGAAACAGAATTTGAACAAGAATTTTAATTACAGAAGGTTTGCTCTTAACTTCTTTACTCTGCTCTTGTTTCTGGACAGATAAGTACACTGTATGGCAGACTTGAGGTTGTTTTATACTGCAACTAAATTCAGCAGTGATTCAGATATCAGGCTTACTTTCAGTGTTAACTTTGCAAAAACTCTGCATATATAAATATCTCAGATCTGAGTTCAAACTTAAATTTTAAATAATTTTATCACAATCCTTGAAAAAATTGTTCATATTTATTACAAATATTGTTTTGGGCTCACAAAATGGCAGTATATTTCAGTAAGTATTAATTTTTGAATTGTATGTTTTCCACATGTAACATGGATATTTTGATCAATTAATAAAATTAAGATGCTATATAATAAGTATTGATGTAAATATAGTTTACATTCCTGGTGGTATATTAATAACTTGAATACTTAATTGAATAGAAATGTTCCTTTGTATAGACTATCATTACCTATTCATGAATCTAATCCTAGTTCTTTCCTAACACATCCTACCAAAAATAATGTGCACTTTCATTCCCTCCAGCTTTTAATGTTGTATTCAAGATAACTAAGTTAGACTCAATTTTCCCATCTCTTAACTCTTCCCCTGGAGAGTCTGTCCACTGCCAGTGGACATCAATATGTTACCATATTATAGAGAGTCTGAATCACATAAAAATACTACATAGTAGGTTTTTGGGTTTTTTTTTTTTTCACCTACTAGTTCTAGAGCTTAAATAAACTTGAAAATCACTCTTATAATGCTATAGCACATTTCATTACTATCTTGCTAATATACTTTTTTTTATTTTAGAGCTAATCTTGGTTTTATTGTTTATAAAAAGTTCATTATGAAAGGGTGTTTAATGGTTATCTGCTAACATTTTAAAATGGCATAGTGGTAATCAGCCCTCAAAGGACTGTGTCTACCTAAGCTTAGCTGAAAAACTCAGCAGCCTAATTAGCATCCCAAATCACCATCTAGCCATCTGTTATCTCTAGGCAAAGCAGAAGAAATGTAAATGTCTGGGAAATAAAGGCTTTGTGTAAGAAGTCCAGATTTTTATTTTTATTTTTTTTTAAATCCTTCCCTGTAGCATTTGTAGAGGCACTGCTGCTGCAGCTGATGTAAAGTTTTCTGTTCTGGTTTCCTTCTAATATTAAGAAGTGCATATGAGGAGAGGTATCAGAATCATAACACGTGCATATCACTTCAGTCTGTTTTTAAAGATCAAAAATAGGATGTAAAGTAGGTGGACAAACAGTATTTCACTCCCCAGAGCTACCCATCTGACACCTTGTGCTAACATAAACTCATCACAGAAATGACACATTTTTCAAATACGTGACGTAGCTTGTTACTAGATTTGAAAATTATATAGCTCTTTCCTTACCAAGGGACACTAGATATATTTTTCACACACAATTCAGTTTAAATCAAAACAATCTTTGTTTTTAATGCTGTTGTAATATTCTGGCTTTTTTAAAAATAAAAAAAAAGCTTGTTTTTAAAATCTAGCATTATTCTTTGTCCTGCAAGGTTTCTGTGACATCAAAAACAAACCTAAAGCTTCATTATGTCTATACTTATGAGACACAAGTAAGGGGGGGACATATTAAAATAACATTTAATGACAAAAGGACAGTACAATTTAAACTTCTTTCAGTCTTTCTATTTTTCTATCCCACTGAGGCAGATACATTGAGCAAAAAAACCATTTATGAACATTCAATGATGTTCTCAAGAATTTACTTTGATTTTTATCTAGGAAATAAGGTAATTTCAATTATAATTATTTTCAGATACATCACAAATATAAAACAATCAGTTAATAGCTAAAATACCTCAGGTAGTATACAGATTGTTGTCCAAGAAATTATATTGCAATACCCCTGTAAATCATGCTATTACATAAATATTTTTATGTAACTTGAAAAGGATCTTGTTTTTATAGCTTCTATACCATTGATATATGATAACAGATTAAAATAAGACTGTGAAATAATGAGAATGTGGTATTTTATTCCAAATTTTAATATGGTACTGATAAAATATTTTATTTTTTAGATTTCCAGTTGCCCTCATTTTTATTATTCTGGGGAAGTACTCTGCACTAGATATAGCATAATAATAAGCACTGAAATGCACTTTCTTTTTTGGCTCTGGTATTCATTTAGCAATAGATTATTTATTTTTTTATTTAAATTTATTTATTTTAAATCGAGGCTAATTACTTTACAATATTGTATTGGTTTTGCCATACATCAACATGAATCCACCATGGGTGTACATGTGTTCCCCATCCTGAATCCCTCTCCCACCTCCCTCCCCATACCATCCCTCTGGGTCATAGATTATTGAGTATCCATTATATATTAAACATCTTACAGAAAATAAGGTAATTTCAATTCCGATTTATAGACTATACATGATCAGTGAACAGTCCTCATCCTATAGTTTACTATACAGCATGTGAGACAGAGATCAATTAAAGAACAACATAATGAAAGGAAAAACACAAAACTAATAAATTTATGTAAATACACAAAGGAATCTAATCTACCCTGGGAAGAGGCTCAGATAAGATGCCTTCGAAAGCAACCCTTGACATGAAATCTGAAGGATGAGAAAGAAATTAAATGAGCAAAGAAAGAGGAAGAAAAACTCTACTGAGAATACAAACTTCACATGTAAATATTCTGTTATGAGAATATGACAAACTAAAAGATCAGGGAATAGGAAAAGTTAAGTTATACAACATGAAGTTTAGAAGGTGGACAAGGTGCAGTCCATGCAGGGTACTGGTCTCAGTCCTAAAATATTGGTTAAGTCACGAAATGGATTTAAGCCACAAGATTACATAGTACCTGTGTGCTCAGTCGTGTCTGACACTTTGAGACCTTATGGGCTGTAGCCCGACAGGCTCCTATCTCTGTGATTTCCCAGTCAAGAACACTGGAGTAGGTTAATGTTACATACATACATGTTTTCAAAATGTGGAGGGGATACAATATGATGGTAATGAATGTGGTTCAGAAGTTACTTGCTAGTCTATAAAGAGATTCTAATTATTTGGAGTGAGTTGAGACCAGTAGATAATGAGCCAAGAGGATGGAGTTGAGAAGTTACTTGATAGTACTTAACAAACTGCCACTGTGTTGTGATCTTTTCAATTATATAACCTTGTAGAGACTCTATTTCTCTATGTGAAAGATCATAAATACTAATCATTCATTTAAATGTGATGGATTGATAGGGTTGATTAGTGAAATATGACAGATGATCTCATAAGTCCATCTCCTTTCCATCCAAACCCATTGAGTTACCGGACTGCCTTTCTCCAGTTCTTATTTCTCCATTTTCCAGGCAGATGGCCTGCTTGCCCCTCTCTGTCTTATGGATAGTAGGCATGAACATGTGATTTGTATTTGTTAACAGTAAGACCAGGGAGACAAATCATAAAAATCTCTGGATATGTAACAATTCAGGAAGAAAAGAATCCTATGCAAATCCAAAACCTAACAAGTTAAATTCCACTTAAAGAAAAAAAAAATTTTTCCATGAAGACAGTTTGTTCATTTTTCTCAGCAATACTGGGACTGAGTACATTTCAGAAAAGAACATCTCCTTTTCTGTCCAGTAAGTCCCCTACATACAAATTCTGTACAGTAAATCCCCTACATACAAACATTCAAGTTGCGAATTTTCAAAGACGTGAGCATGCATCTGGTTCTGCCAAGGAACAAGAACCTGTGCCATGAACGTCAGGCATGAGTGAAATTGAAGCTTGCCCTCCATCTTCTGTTGCTAAGGATCCTTCAGCTCTACCATCTCCCATCCCCTCTCCCACCTCCAGTCAGGAACTCTTCTTGCCTGTTCACTCCATGCTATCTCCTGTATGCCATTGTTGTACTGTACTACTGTACTTTTCAAAGTACTTAACTGTAAAATTAAACATTTTTTATATTTGTTTTTAGTATTATTTGTGTAAAAAGCATTATAAACTCATTACAGTACAGAACTGTATAGCCCGTTGTGTTAGTTGGGTATCTACCTAGGACTTACAAACCAAATGGACTTAAAAACCTGCTCTTGCAGTGGAACTCGTTCCTATGTGGCAAACTTACTGTATTCCCTTCTTATAGCAGAGGGAAATTTTACCTGTCTATCTAATCAGATTACAATCCTTCAAATGGATCACTTGCTGCTTTTAGGATTTAGGTTCACTAAGATTTATTTGATTAAGAGTCAACTGATTTTAAGGCTAGAGAATAATCTTTTTTGTTCCATGGTCTGCTCTCCAAGCCTACAGGGGCAGAAGCAATATCCCCCAGTACTCTTCAGGGCAGCCCCCCTTTTAAAACTGCCTTCAAAGGCCTTGCCCTCTGAAATTGAGGCTGAAGCAACCTTGCTCCCTGGGCCTGTAGTGGCAGTGACAGCTCTATAGATCTCTAAATCACCTTCTGGGTCATTTTTTTCTTTTTTGAAGGATGAAGTATGTTAGCAACCTGCCTTCATTTTGTCCCTTTCTGTTTCCTCTGTTCCCACCTAACTGTTTCTGCCAGTATATAATCCCATCTCTACCCCTAGCTTCTGCTGACACAGCTGAGTAAATTTCCAGTTCACATTCATACAGATCTCCTTATCAAGTGGTTGTTCAGTCACACTCTTAATGCCTTCATAACACACTTTCTCATTTTTTTTTATAACTTTAATACTTTAAGAAATTTTCAAATCTTTATGTTCTTGATCTTTTGGACACAGAATTCCTTCAATTTATTTTTCTCTTGTCACTTTTTTCTGCAAGTTGTAAGGACAAACCAAGTTGCTCCTATAACATTTTGCTTAGAAACAGTCTTAGCTAAATATCCAATCACCTGGTTTGCAAGTTTTACCTTCTATACAATAGTAGAACAGAATTCAGCCAAGTTCATAGCCACTTTATATCAAGGGTCACTTTTCCTCCAGTTTTCAATAACCTATTACTCATTTCTATCTGAAACCTCACCAAAAAAAAAAAGGCCTTTAATATTCATATTTCTTCATGATAATATATGTATTCTCTAAAGTTATAGAGGTTTTCCCTATGGCTCTCTTCTTTTTTCCCCTAAGCCCTCAACAGAATTGTCTTTGATGTCCATATTTCTATGAAGAGTCCCTTCAAGGAAATCTAGGATTTTTTATACAGACACCTCAAAAGTCTTCTATTCTCAACCCATTGGCCTGTTGAAAGTCACCTCCACTTTTTAAAGTATTTGTTAAAGTGTAAATAAATATCTTAGATTGGGTGGGTAAGCACACAGAAATTTATTTTTTCACAGTTCTAGAAGATGGAAGTCTGAGATCCAGGTGCTGGCCTATTCAGTTTCTAAAGAGAGCTCTCTTCCTGGCTTATAGATGGCCACCTTCTTGTGATGCCTCATGTCTCCTTTCCTCCTCTGTCTCTCTCTCTCTCTCTCTCTCTCTCTCTCTCTCTCTATATATATATATATATATATATGTATACACACACACACATATTCATGAACCCTGTTGGATTAGGGTCCCACATTTGTGGCCTCTATTAACCTTAGTCATCCTCCTTAGAGGATTCATCTTCAAATACAGGTACACAGAAGGTTAAAGGATTCAAAACATGACATCTGGGGAGGAGCCAAGCTCGCAGTCGGTAAAACCAAGGTTACTTCTACCCTCTGACTATTGTGAATAGTGCTCCTATGATCATGGGTATGCAAATACCTGTTTGAGTCACTGCTCTCATTTCTTTTGGATATGCATAGAATTTCTGAGGAGAAGGCAATGGCACCCCACTCCAGTACCCTTGCCTGGAAAATCCCATGGACGGAGGAGCCTGGTAGGCTGCGGTCTATGGGGTCGCTAAGAGTCGAACACGACTGAGCGACTTCACTTTCACTTTTCACTTTCATGCATTGGAGAAGGAAATGGCAACCCACTCCAGTGTTCTTGCCTGAAGAATCCCAGGGACGGGGGAGCCTGGTGGGCTGCCATCTATGGTGTTGCACAGAGTCGGACACGATTGAAGTGACTTAGCAGCAGCAGCAGAGTTTCTGAATCCTGTGGCAACATTCATTACTTTTTTTCAACAAATGTATAAGTACCTTCTATTCCACAGGCATTGTGCTGTGTACTGAGAAAAAATGACTTCCTTTAAAGCTTGCAAGGTCAAAGCCATCCTCTTAAAAAAGAATAACCATGTATTTTAGTTTCTTGGATATAAAATGTCCAAGTTCAAAGTAATAACACATTTCACTCCCAATAGTGTCCCTCCTTGATTGACAGACTTCATGGCCACATTACCTAAAGCCAATTCCTAAAGTTCAGGTCTTCAAAACAAATCCACTAATACATTTGCTTACAACTCTTTTTAATCAATAAATATTCCTGCACCAGAGTGGTGTTTTACACTCTTTTAAATAATCTTACTGTTGAATCCTCTTTAGAATTCCAAGGATTTTTCCTACTAATTAAAGATCCTTACTGCTAAAATTTAAGTGAACAGTTTAAGTTACAGACTATAAGTCTAAGGAAAGTCAAAAAGTCAGAAAAAGGACAATGACTCCCATGTGATTAAGGAAACTGAAACTGTACCATTTCCTCTTATCCATCAGTCCCTTTATTTTTGTTTTACTTTACTATGATAAGAAGAATGGGTCAAAACATGAGTCTGGTAGTATAACATCATCCTTTCATATCAGCAGTTTTGAAAAAGAATGAGAACTTCACTTTGCTCCTACAACAAAATAAATTACAAATGTAGCAACAACTTTAAATACCCAAAAATGAAAGAAATAACATTAATGCTACAAGTTTTGTGGGGAAATACCCTCTTAAATTCAGAAGCAATTGAAGAAAAACTGCTAAAAGATGAACATATACGGCAACATTAAATTAATTAAGGGACAAAATACTATTCATTTATGATATAAGCAGTTATTAGATGGACTCTGTTTAGCCCTGCCTAATTGGATTTCCTTATCTGAACAGACAGGATCAAGAGAGAAGTATCATTTGAAAGACACATATATAGCCATAAGAATTTATTCATTTGCATAGTGTTTGAGGCTATGGATGGACCTAGAGATTATCATATTAAGCATAGTAAGTCAGACAGAAAAAGACAGGTATCATATGATATCACTTATATGCGGAATCTTTAAAAAAAGTAATACAATGAACGTATTTAAAAAGTAGAAATAGACTCACAGAGGTAGAAAACTAATTTACGGTTACCAAAGTAGGAAGGGTGGATGGAGGAATAAATTAGGAATTTGGGATTAGCAGATAAAAACTACTATGTATAAAATTGATAAACATTTTCACATATCAGTGCTCTGGGACAACACGGAGGGATTGGGTGGGGAGGGAGGTGGGAGGGGCGTTCAGGATGGGGAGGACTATACCTGTGGCTGATTCATGCTGATGTACGGCAAAAATCATCACAATTTTGCAAAGTAATTATCTTCCAATTAAGATAAAAAGGTTAATTAAAAAAAATAAACAGCAAGAACCTACTATATAGCACAGGAAACCATATTAAATAATATGCAATAACCTATAAGGGAAATAGGTTAAAACTGAAAACAATACAAGATTTCTTCAAGTTTAGAATGAGTAAACAAATCCTGGTGTATTCATGCAGTGAAATGTGCATGCATGTTGCTTCACCATGTCCATAAGTTGCTTCAGCCATATCCAACCCTGTGAGACACTCTGGACTGCAGCCCGATGGGATTCTCCAGGCAAGAGTACTGGAGTGAATTGCCATGCCCTCCTCACAGTGGAATAGTATATACCAAAGACATAAATAAGCTACAGTTATTACTGCGCACATCACTGTGTTTGAAATTTAAAAAACAAAACGTTAAGGGAAATGAGCCTCTCTATTCATGCAATACTGTACCATTATATGGAATTCATAGAGATGAATATATAATAAGCAAAACTAAATAAATATTTAACACAGAACTCAGTGATTTATACTGGGTAGTGGAAGAAGAGGCAAACAGAATATTTCTAAGATATAGACAGGTTTCAGCTTTACAATCTGAATGGTGCACCGTTGCGTTTGCTTTCTTTTGATTAAATATGTAATGCCATTGCTATTAATATTATTAAATTAGTAATAATATCATTATAATTAAAATATGCATACAGAGACCAAAGAAACATTTTAGGATCCCCGCTGACTGAACAACAACTGACTTTTTGATTTAATACCAGCAAACTGTAAGCTTCATTTCCTCTCTATATCCTGGCCCATCATCTCTCTAGTTTACTGATAAAGCCACCCTACATCCACATAGGAATATTAAATATCTGATATTCCCTGATAGCTTCCCTGATAGCTCAGTTGGTAAAGAATCCACCTGCAATGCAAGAGACCCCAGTTTGATTTCTGGGTTGGGAAGATCTGCTGGAGTAGGGATAGGCTACCCACTGCAGTATTCTTGGGCTTCTCCTGTGGCTCAGCTGGTAAAGAATCTGCCTGCAATGCGGGAGACCTGGGTTCGATCCCTGGGTTGAGAAGATCTCCCGGAGAAGAAAAGGCTACCCACTCCAGTATTCTGGCCTGAAGAATTCCATGAACTGTACAGTCACAAAGAGTTGCACATGACTGAGTACCTTTCACTATTCACTATACATCCTCATAAACGCATACAAGCATTTATGCTCTGTTGCTATTTTTTTTACATTTGGTGCCAAATATGAAAATTTTCAATTCCTCCAGCAGCAAGATTTTCCTCCAGAAATAACTGCATATTTTGCATGGCTCTCTTTCATGACTTCTTCCCATCCTTTGGCCCTGGTCATAGGACATCCCATTCTTATGAATCAAAATAATCTGTTCACTGATTGTCCCAAAGGATACCTGTCATGTTTTGACATCTGAACCTCACTTTAAGAGGAACTTTTTCCATATCACAGGGATGTTGCTATAACATCCAAATATTAATATAATTTTTGCACTCTTTTTTATGATGTAGTTTTGATGTCAAATATATCTTTTATTTGGGGCTCTTCCCAGGTGGTGCTAATGGTAAAGAACCCATCTGCCAAGGCAAGAGACATAAGAGAGGTGGGTTCACTACCTGGTTGGGGAAGATCCCCTAGAGGATGGAATGGCAACCCACTCCAGTATTCTTGCCTAGAGAACTCCATGGGCAGAGGAGCCTGGTGGGCTACAGTTCATGGGGTCGCAAAGAGTTGGACATGACTGACATGACTTAGCACGCATGCATAGCTTTTATCAAGGTTAATTTTTTCAGTGCCATTCAATTTAAAGAGTCATTATTGTTGCAAAGTTTTTTGTCAAATTTTTCCTCTTAATAAGTTTCTTATAACCTAAGACCAAAAAAAGTCTTTAACATGATATCTAATCTCAATACAAATGTTCCAACTTGGGGCAATAATATCCAAAGTAGCTCACTTCTTCCTCAAAAATAGATTTATCTTTCTCTGCCTTTACACGGTGGCATAAATGATTTATAACAGCTTAACATTCTCTATTTAATTGCATTTTAACTGGGAAGCAAATATAAGACAAAAAGATGACACTTTAATGATTACTAGTCATCAGGTGACATCAACTGAAAGTGTAGGTTGACATGGGAAACTTGCTGGCACTCTTGAAGTTGCATCACTATCTTCTACACTATACATTGAGTGGTATATGGTAATGCCAAGATCAAGATGGCTGTGTAAAGCAAAAGATACCAACAGTATTATTGATTGGATGTGTTGCTTTCATTTTAATACTTATTTATAAATATATATCTTACTTTGATTTAGAAATCTTACCTATGAGTAAATGAAACTTAGTAAATAAATCGTGCGGCTGTTGTCATTAAAAGCTATATCCGACTCTTTTGCGACCCCATGGATTGTAGCTGGCCAGGTTCCTCTGTCCATGGGGTTTCCCAGGGAAGAATATTGGAGTGGGTTGCCATTTCCTTCTCCAAAATAAATCTTCAGTTCAGTTCAGTTGCTCAGTCATGTCCAACTCTTTGCGACCCCATGAATCGCAGCATGCCAGGCCTCCCTGTCCATCACCAACTCCTGGAGTTCACTCAGACTCACGTCCATCGAGTCAATGATGCCATCCAGCCATCTCATCCTCTGTCGTCCCCTTCTCCTCCTGCCCCCAATCCCTCCCAGCATCAGAGTCTTTTCCAATGAGTCAACTCTTCGCATGAGGTGGCCAAAGTACTGGAGTTTCAGCTTTAGCATCATTCCTTCCAAAGAAATCCCAGGGCTGATTACCTATGAGTAAATAAGGGCTTCCCTGGTGCCTCAGAGGTTAAAGCGTCTGCCTGCAATGCAGGAAACCTGGGTTCGATCCCTGGGTTGGGAAGATCCCCTGGAGAAGGAAATGGCAACCCACTCCATTATTCTTGCCTGGAGAATTCCATGGACGGAGGAGCCTGGTGGGCTACAGTCCACAGGGTCACAAACAGTCAGACACGAGTGAGCGACTTCACTTACTTACTTACTTATGAGTAAATAAAGCTTAAGGTCATCTAGTCACATTGGTAAAGCCACACCTAAAGCCAAGGCCTGGACCATAAAAATCAGTGTACATTTCACTACAACATATTTCTATTTTTTCTAAAATCCGACAAGACCCACATAACAAAACTTTTCAAAACACAGTCAAAATTATTTTACCTTATGTAGGTGATTTGTAATGAACACATTCAGCATTTTAGAGAACAAACAAAATTCTAATGGTGATGTCTTCAGATAACAGACCAGAAATGAACTTGAAAGTGATTGAAATAAGTTCTTGTTCTAAGAGTTTTTGCTTAACAAACCTAAGTCTATCACTTCTAAATATCCAAATTCTTTGAAGGATACTTAAAAATCTTAACATTTATAGAGTTGAACATAATTATAGTTGTATAAATAAAAACTTTTCTCATGCTTTAGTTAATTTTAATAAATATAATTCATAATAAGTGCAATACCGCATGAGATTCTAATAATTCAGTCATGCTCTCTTGCCTAGGAACATTAAAAGACCATGAGGAAGTGGTGGGGGGCGTTTATTAACATTAAACAGAAGACTGAGAATATGAATATGTATGTATTGGGATCACAACATTGCATGTTAGAAGCTGTGTCAGTCAATTGTGTTTTCTATATCTAAGTATGAAAGAAAAGTGTAACATTTGAACGATTCTTTTCATACTGGAAAGAAAGAAAAATCCAAGTTTAGGGTAAAAATAACTGCATTTAAGTCCTAGCCATGTTGCTTACTTCCCTCATAACTCAGTTGGTAAAGAATATGCCTGCAATGCAGGAGACCCGGGTTCGATTCCTGGGTCGGGAAGATCCACTGGAGAAGGGATAAGCTACCCACTCCAGTATTTTGGGGTTTTCCTTGTGCTCAGCTGGTAAAGAATCCACCCGCAATGCAGGAAACCCGGGTTCGATTCCTGGATTGGGAAGATAGATACTCTGGAGGAGGGAAAGGATTCTGTCCTAGAGAATTCCATGGACTATGTAGTCCATGGGATCACAAAGAGTTGAACACGACTGAGCAAGTTTCACTTTCATGTTGCTTAGTATTCCTTAACTTTCTGAGCCCACAGTTTCATTAACAATAATATAATTTTATCTACCTTAGCTATTTCATAGTATTGTATTACTGACTGAATAGTTGGTATGCCTCTGTAATTTGTTAGGTAAAAACACAATATGAATATAATTGTTATCTATTGTGTTCTCTGAAATAAAGTATTCAAACTTAGAAGAAAAATCCAGTTATATTTGAAACCTACAGAAACAAACTCCAAAATAGTTCATGGATCAGATCAGATCAGTCACTCAGTCGTGTCCAACTTTTGCGACCCCATGAATCTCAGAACGCCAGGCCTCCCTGTCCATCACCAACTCCTGGAGTTCACTCAGACTCACGTCCATCGAGTCAGTGATGTCATCCAGCCATCTCATCCTCTGTCGTCCCCTTTTCCTCCTGCCCCCAATCCCTCCCAGCATCACAGTCTTTTCCAATGAGTCAACTCTTCGCATGAGGTGGCCAAAGTATTGGAGTTTCAGCTTGAGCATCATTCCTTCCAAAGAAATCCCAGGGCTGATCTCCTTCAGAATGGACTGGTTGGATCTCCTTGCAGTCCAAGGGACTCTCAAGAGTCTTCTCCAACACCACAGTTCAAAAGCATCAATTCTTTGGCGCTCAGCCTTCTTCACAGTCCAACTCTCACATCCATACATGACCACAGGAAAAACCATAGCCTTGACTAGACAGACCTTTGTTGGCAAAGTAATATCTCTGCTTTTGAATATGCTACCTAGGTTGGTCATAGCTTTCCTTCCAAGGAGTAAGCGTCTTTTAATTTCATGGCTGCAGTCACCATCTGTAGTGATTTTGGAGCCCAGAAAAATAAAGTCTGACACTGTTTCCACTGTTTCCCCATCTATTTCCCATGAAGTGATGGAACCAGATGCCATGATCTTCGTTTTCTGAATGTTGAGCTTTATGCCAACTTTTTCACTCTCCAATTTCACTTTCATCAAGAGGCTTTTTAGTTCCTCTCCACTTTCTGCCATAAGGGGGGTGTCATCTGCATATCTGAGGTTATTGATATTTCTCCAGGCAATCTTGATTCCAGCTTGTGTTTCTTCCAGTCTAGCGTTTCTCTTGATGTACTCTGCATATAAGTTAAATAAACAGGGTGACAATATACAGCCTTGATGAACTCCTTTTCCTATTTGGAACCAGTCTGTTGTTCCATGTCCAGTTCTAACTGTTGCTTCCTGACCTGCATACAAATTTCTGAAGAGGCAGATCAGGTGGTCTGGTATTCCCATCTCTTTCAGAATTTTCCACAGTTTATTGTGATCCACACAGTCAAAGGCTTTGGCATAGTCAATAAAGCAGAAATAGATGCTTTTCTGGAACTCTCTTGCTTTTTCCATGATCCAGCAGATGTTGGAAATTTGATCTCTGGTTCCTCTACCTTTTCTAAAACCAGCTTGAACATCAGAAAGTTCATGGTTCACATATTGCTGAAGCCTGGCTTGGAGAATTTTGAGCATTACTTTACTAGCATGTGAGATGAGTGCAATTGTGCGGTAGTTTGACAATTTTTGGCATTGCCTTTCTTTGGATTGGAATGAAAACTGACCTTTTCCAGTCCTGTAGCCACTGCTGAGTTTTCCAAATTTGCTTGCATAGTGAGTGCAGCACTTTCACAGCATCATCTTTCAGGATTTGGAATAGCTCAACTGGAAATCCATCACCTCCACTAGCTTTGTTCATAGTGATGCTTTCTAAGGTCCACTTGACTTCACATTCCAGGATGTCTGGCTCTAGGTCAGTGATCACACCATCGTGATTATCTGGGTCGTGAAGATCTTTTTTGTATAGTTCTTCTGTGTATTCTTGCCATCTCTTCTTAATATCTTCTGCTTCTGGTAGGTCCATACCATTTCTGTCCTTTATCGAGCCCATCTTTGCATGAAATGTTCCTTTGGTATCTCTGATTTTCTTGAAGAGATCCCTACTCTTTCCCATTCTGTTGTTTTCCTCTATTTCTTTGCATTGATCACTGAAGAAGGCTCTCTTATCTCTTCTTGCTATTCTTTGGAACTCTGCATTCAGATGCTTATATCTTTCCTTTTCTCCTTTGCTTTTCGCTTCTCTTCTTTTCACAGCTATTTGTAAGACGTCCCCAGACAGCCATTTTGCTTTTTTACATTTCTTTTCCATGGGGATGGTCTTGATCCCTGTCTCCTGTACAATGTCACGAACCTCATTCCATAGTTCATCAGGCATTCTATCTATCAGATCTAGGCCCTTAAATCTATTTCTCACTTCCACTGTATAATCATAAGGGATTTGATTTAGGTCATACCTGAATGATCTAGTGGTTTTCCCTACTTTCTTCAATTTAAGTCTGAATTTGGCAATAAGGAGTTCATGGTCTGAGCCACAGTAAGCTCCTTGTCTTGTTTTTGCTGACTGTATAGAGCTTCTCCATCTTTGGCTGCAAAGAATATAATCAATCTGATTTCGGTGTTGACCATCTGGTGATGTCCATGTATAGAGTCTTCTCTTGTGTTGTTGGAAGAGGGTGTTTGTTATGACCAGTGCATTTTATTGGCAAAACTCTATTAGTCTTTGCCCATCTTCATTCCGTATTCCAAGGCCAAATTTGCCTGTTACGCCAGGTGTTTCTTGACTTCCTACTTTTGCATTCAAGTCCCCTATAATGAAAAGGACATCTTTTTTGGGTGTTAGTTCTAAAAGGTCTTGTAGGTCTTCATAGAACCATTCAACTTCAGCTTCTTCAGCGTTACTGGTTGGGGCATAGACTTGGATTACTGTGATACTGAATGGTTTGCCTTGGAAACGAACAGAGATCATTCTGTCATTTTTGAGACTGCATCCAAGTATTGCATTTTGGACTCTTTTGTTGACCATGATGGCCACTCCGTTTCTTCTGAGGGATTCCTGCCCACAGTAGTAGATATAATGGCCATCTGAGTTAAATTCACCCATTCCAGTCCATTTCAGTTCGCTGATTCCTAGAATGTCAACATTCACTCTTGCCATCTCTTGTTTGACCACTTCCAATTTGCCTTGATTCATGGACCTGACATTCCAAGTTCCTATGCAATATTGCTCTTTACAGCATCAGACATTGCTTCTATCACCAGTCACATCCACAGCTGGGTATTCTTTTTGCTTTGGCTCCGTCCTTTCATTCTTTCTGGAGTTATCTCTCCACTGACCTCCAGTAGCATATTGGGCCCCTACTGACCTGGGGAGTTCCTCTTTCAGTATCTTATCCTTTTGCCTTTTCATACTGTTCATGGGTTTCTCAAGGCAAGAATACTGAAGTGGTTTGCCATTCCCTTCTCCACTGGACCACATTCTGTCAGATCTCTCCACCATGACCCGCCCATCTTGGGTCGCCCCACAGGCATGGCTTAGTTTCATTGACTTAGACAAGGCTGTGGTCCTAGTGTGATTAGATTGACTAGTTTTCTGTGAGTATGGTTTCAGTGTGTTTTCCCTCTGATGCCCTCTTGCAACACCTACCGTCTTACTTGGGTTTCTCTTACCTTGGGTGTGGGGTATCTCTTAACGGCTGCTCCAGCAAAGCACAGCCATTGCTCCTTACCTTGGAAGGAAAGGAGAAATAATCAGAGAAATAATGAAATACCTATTTCATTATTATGAAATAATAGCATAAATTTTAAGTGGCTAATTTCATTTCAAAGTTTGTGAGTCCATTTAACTGTCCAGTTCAGTTCAGTTCAGTCGCTCAGTCCTATCTGACTCTTTGTGACCCCATGAACTGCAGCATGCCAGGCTTCCCTGTCCATCACTAACTCCAACTCCACTACAATCTGACTGTAGATAGAGGCAAAATCAGAGCTTCTGATGGAAATATTTCAACATCAGAAAAACTGAAAATTGCTAGGCCTGAATTCAGCAATAATTCAGATTGAATTTTAAAAAATCAAAATAAGTCAGTATCAATAATATAAAGGCATCAACTAATAAGTCCCAAGGGCTTCTCTAATAGCTCACTTGGTAAAGAATCTGCCTACAATGCAGGAGACCCCGATTCAGTCCCTTGGCCGGTCAGATTTGCTGGAGAAGGTATAGGCTACCCATGGCAGTATTCTTGGACTTCCCTTGTGGCTCAGTTGCTAAAGAATTTGCCTGCAATGTGGGAGACCTGGGTTCAATCCCTGGGTTGGGAAGATCCCCTGGAGAAGGGAAAGGCTACCCACTCTAGTGGCCCAGAGAATTCTCTGGCCCGGAGAATTCCCTGGACTGTAAGCCCATGTGGTCATAAAGAGTCGGACGCAACTGAGCGACTTTCACTTTCAGTAAGTCCCCAGGGACTGTACTCTGCCAGGCTCCTCTATCTGTGGCATTCTCTAGCCAAGAATACTGGAGTGGGTTGCATTTTCTCCTCCAAGGGATCTTTCTGACCCAGGGATTGAACCTGCATCTCTTATACTTCCTGCATTGGGTGGTGGGTTCTTTACAACTAGTATATAGAAATGATATTACACATCACTATATTATTTCTAATTATTTATCTCTGTATACACAATCATAAAATATGTATATGTGTGATATGTGTAAGTAAACATAGAAAATACTTCAGCAATTTAAATAACAAATTTGTTTGAGCTTGTTTGCATAGACATCTATGTGTGTGCTCAGTCATTCAGTAGTGTCCAATTCTTGCAACCCCATGACTATAGCCCACCAGTCTCCTCTGTAGATGGGATTTCCCAGGCAAGAATACAGGGTAGTTGCATTTTCTCCTCTGGGGGATCCTCCTAACCCAGGTATAGAATTTGTGCCTCCTGCACTGGCAAGTATATGCTTTACCACTGAGCCATGGAGAACTGCAACTACTTCTGAAAATACACATTCTTTTTATGCACATATTTAGTCCTTATAAAAATTGAAATGAATCACATCTCAACTCATTTCAAATAATTGATAAAAAATAATATTATAGAACATGAATTTCAAAATTTAAAACAAATATTTAAATAATCAGTGAGTAAAAATGAAAAAGTATAAAGCCAAGTAAGAAAGACAGTTGAACAACAGTCACTGTACTATAAGTCAAACTTGTACAATGTGGCTGACATACAGGAAAAATGTGATTTTAATTGTATATATATTCAGTTCAGTTCAGTTGCTCAGTTGTGTCTGACACTTTGAGATCCCATGGACTGCAGCACACCAGGCCTCCCTGTCCATCACCAACTCCTGGAGTTCACTCAAACTCATGTTCATTGAGTCAGTGATGCCATCCAACCATCTCATCCCCTGTTGTCCCCTTCTCCTCCTGCCTTCAGTCTTTTCCAACATCAGGGTCTTTTCCAATGAGTCAGTTCTTCACATCAGTATTGGAGTATTGGCCAATAGTATTGGAGTCTCATCTTCAGCATCAGTCCTTCCATTGAACACCGAGGCCTGATCCTTTAGGATGAACTGGTTGGCTATCCTTGCAGTCCAAGGGACTCTCAAGAGTCTTCTCCAATACCACAGTTCAAAAGCATCAATTCTTTGGTGCTCAGCCTTCTTTATGGTCCAACTCTCACATCCATATATGACTACTGGAAAAACCATAGCCTTGACTAGATGGTATATATATTCAAGTAGCTATAAACCTGAAATTAACTAGACTCCCCAAATTAAAAGTTTCTTTAGGATGAGGAATGTGACAAGAATACCCCCAAATAAGCAATTCTTTTTTACAATGAAGTACAAGATGTCTACATCCCAAGAAAGCAGAAATATAAACTATTTTGAAAATTATATATCTGTTTTAGGCTATAATGGAATAACAGGAATAAACTTGCTTGTCCACACTAGAAACTAGAAAGCAGACAAAATATTTGAAACAATAATTTTCAAACACTGAACACAACAGTGCTTGTGGTCCTTGAGAGAAGGAAAATCAATGAAGTGAGCCCTGGAAGTGTCCACAATCACTGCCTCGAAAATAAATTCCAGCAGAAAGCACAGGGATAAAGACACACCCAAAGCAAATATTAGGTGTTTCCTTTTCAAAATTATGGACTAGGTCATCATCACAGCTGCTCCTCTATATTGAAAAGTAGACCTGAGGATACAACTTTTAAAATCTTTAAGATTTGCAAAAGAGTAAACAAAATGCAAAAAATGAAACATAAATACATAAAAAGGAATAGAACAAGAGAGGCAAACATAGCAAAACAATATAATCTCTTAAACCAGTTGTGACTCGTTAGAAATGATTTAAAAAATAAAAATACCTCATTAACCATATGTACCTAGTAATAATTCTAACAAAATTTATGCAAGACTTTTATATAAAAAT
Organism: Bos javanicus; assembly: GCF_032452875.1. NCBI lineage: Eukaryota > Metazoa > Chordata > Mammalia > Artiodactyla > Bovidae > Bos > Bos javanicus. The sequence goes on from NC_083872.1 coordinate 17,435,403, forward strand.
TAGTTAAACTTTATTGAAGGATATTAAAAACCAATTAAATGAAATGATGCATTATTAATGGCCATGATGACTCAATATTATAATCAGTCAATTTTTAATCTATTCTCAACCAATCAATTCCAAGATGATATTAACATTTATAAGAAGGAAAGTTTATTTAAAAAAATAAAGATATAAAGATAATCAAAGTAAGTTTTCAGTAAAAAGACAATAAAGGAAAATCAATATTTAATATTGTAATAATTAAAATAGTGTGGTATTTGCCGTGGAAAAACATGTAAAAATTTGCAGTGGAAAAAATGTAAAAAGAAAAGCATTCGAATTTTCAAACTAGACCTATGCATATATGGAACTTGCCACACAATAGCATGAGCATTTTATATCATTAGGGAATCATGAGTTATTTTTTTAAACTATTCTTGGACAATTGAGCACAGTCTTGGAATAAAAACACAGAAACACAAAATAAAAACCACTGCTTCTTACTACACACACACACATACACTCACTTACACTCATATATAATTATGCGTATTTTGAAAAAAGATTAAAGGTAAGACATGAAAACTTATTGAAGAAAATATCTTCAGGCTAGTAGCATAACACATTTCAAAATTTGGAAAGTGTTACAAAAGAATAAATTTAACAGCAATTAAAATATATAGGCTATGATATGGTTAAAAAAAAAACATTATCAAAGTATAAAAGTAAACATATATATTGAGAGTAGGAGGAGAAGGGCATGAGAGAGGACATAGTTGGAGAGCATCACCGACTCAATGAACATGAGTTTGAACAAACTTCAGGAGATGGTGAAGGACAGGGAAGCCAGGCATTCTGCAGTCCATGGGGTAGCAAAAAGTTGGACATGACTTATCGACTGAACAACAACAAATGTGACAGTGTATGTGCATCACAGTGGATTAGCATTTAAATTAGAAAGAAAAACAGCAGAAAAATAAATAATTCAAAACATATAAACAGTTAATTTATAGAAAAGCAAAGCTGACTGGCAATAAGCAGAACATTTGCTCAATTACATTACTCTTGAGGAAAATGCAAGTTAAAACACTACAATTTTATTCCAAACCTATCAGATTGGCAGCAATCAAAAGTTACACGAACATCAAGTGTGTAGGCAATGCTGAATGAGATCTAAAACTGAAAATCATTTTGGCAATATTTGGGATAGGTGATGATGCATGTCATATAATTCAGTCACACCACTTCTCAGTATATGTTTTGGTAAAAAGCTACAATATGTTTATAGTGAGACATGCAAAAGAACGGTCATTAAACCATCATTTAAGGTGGTGCTGTGTTGCACTGTATTTTGCTGAGCTGCTCAGTCAAGTCTGACTCATTGGGATGCCATGGACTGCAGCACGCCAGGCCTCCCTTTCCATCACCAACTCCACAGACACACAAAGACACACAAATTTGTGATTAAATGTCTAAATAATCCAAAGAAAGAAGATAACCCTCATTTCTCTTCTAGAAAAGCATATTGAAAAAGAAAGTGCACCGTCAATTAAAATATTTCCTTAATTTTGTTTGTTTTGTAAATTGGGAAACATTTGATATATACCCTTTTTTCCAGTCTTGTGAATTTAAAGGAACCTACAACATATTTTGACTGTATCATTATTTATTCCATTGATACCTTTAGATTTATTTTTACTAAATTCATTCTTAGGTTGATTGACTCTTATATATCTCTCTCTCTAGTGTAGAATCAAATGAATTGAGGCTCTGGGTTATTTCACATAATATAGTTATCATTTCTCAAAAATAATCAAGATAAAAGATAACTAATTGCCTGTATACTGTTACATTTTAAATGTCATAGTATACTAGAAAATATTCAGTATCTTTACCTATAAATATCACTATTTTCTTGAAAGAAAGAGAAAATACTTCCACAAACATCATCATTCTAACTAACCTCAATTTGAAAAGCTTTGTTACTGTTAGGGCATTTTTAACTTGTGATACTAAAAATAGTATAAGTAAATAGCTCAAATAGCATTTCATACCTTTCCAAGTAATCTTATTTAACTATCTTATTAAATCCCCAAACTAACCTACTGAGATATATCAATAGGAAAGTTAGAAAGAAAAAGGGGAACGCTCTGAGTGGCTCTTCTAGAGCCTTCTTCAGAGATGAAGCTAACTTTAAGTAAATGCACTGGCAGGTTCCCTGCCTTCCAAATGGCTTTCAAGAGACCATGACGGATTTGTAATAGAGATGGCTGAAGGCTGGGGTTTCTCTCCAGGGTTCTATTTCTCACTGTGATGATTGCTGGATAATTTTTCTCCTCAGTGGCCCACAGTAGTCAGTATTGGTCTATATCCAAGTCCGTATATGCCTAGGATACTAGAGAGAGACATGAAGTTTTTCATACTTGGCATTTCACCATCTGCTCTCATGCTTCTTGGCTTGGTCTATCCATAATGACAAACTTTCCTGTAAGAAATTGCAGGTGTTGCCAATGACTTCCTTGATCTGCTTCTTAATCTCAGAATAATTTCTAGGGACTATTTCCTGAACATAGTTCATGCTATTCATATTGCAAAAGAACAGTACAATTTTCATTTTCCCATCACCTATAATATTTTTATTAAGTACTTCTTAAATGAATCTTTTGCTTAATGGTTGTTCAAAGAGCAATCATCCTGAAGTTCTCATGCTGGAAAGCATCCAGATGAAACTGAATATCAATCTAATACCAAAATGCTTTCAAATTGTATGGCTCTATCTCCAGAATATGTGACTGAATTAAAATTTTAACAGTTTGTTGATCTACTCTTTAAAATGCATGTATTCACTTATTCCCAAGTATATATTGAGTGTTTCTATATACTAGGAAGAGACCCTGGAAAAGATAATGGCTACCCACTCCAATATTCATGCCGGGAGTATCCCATGGACAGAGGAGCCTGGCAGGCTACAAGTCCATGGAGTCACAAAGAGTCAGACACAACTGAGCAACTAACAGTTTTTCATATGCTAAGCACTCATGCTACATCAATATATTGAATATAATTCATTAATTGTACTATAAAAATAGTAATATCCAGATAGTCTGCTGCTGCTGCTGCTGCTAAGTCGCTTCAGTTGTGTCCGACTCTGTGTGACCCCATAGACGTCAGCCCACCAGGCTCTGCTGTCCCTGGGATTCTCCAGGCAAGAACACTGGAGTGGGTTGCCATTTCCTCCTCCAATGCATGAAAGTGAAAAGTGAAAGTAAAGTCGCTCAGTCGTGTCCGACTCTTAGCGACCCCATGGACTGCAGCCCACCAGGCCCCGCTGTCCCTGGGATTTTCCAGGCAAGAGTACTGGAGTGGGGTGCCATTGCCTTCTCCCAGATAGTCTGCAGTGGTTATTAAAGAATACAGTGCTTGTCAGCATCTTGAACTTGCTTTTATACAACTCTAAAATTCTTTGACTTCCTTTATGAAATAACAAAAATAAAGAATTCTTGAAGGAATTTTCTGACGTTTTTCATTCAGATGGAACAACATCCTGCATCTTGGAATCAGAAGTCATTCACTCTGTTCACATTAGCATATGCAAGCAAGATTTTACCTTTCATTGAAATTGCATTGATGTTTGTTCATTCTACATAAATTTAATCTTAAGTTTTCAGCTCATTTTGTTGACATTATGTGATAAACAAGAATGGATTTGGAAAATATCAGGCAAAAGTTTGAAAGGGTGGCATAGAACAAATTGCATTTTAAAAGTGGAATTTACCTTTTACAGCATTTGCTTCAACCTTTGCAGCCCTCTTCTTTCCATAGACGAGAAAACATAAGTTCAAAAAGGTAAGGCAATTTACCAAAGCCAGTGACAGAACATATTAAAAGTATATAACAAGTCTCTTAAAATTAAACTCTATACTTAATTAAACTAAGTTGTACTCTTTGGCATCTATCTGTGATATTTTTGGTTGATTACAATCCATCCTCTCACCCCATTCCAAATTTCCTCTCAATTTCCACATTTTCATTTGAAGATGATTCTTTACTGTATGATCGTCTCAGTAGAGTAATTCTGGCCACGCCTTTTCCAATGCCTCCCATAAGAGAAGCTCAGGAAATCCTAGTGTTCCTATAACTATTCATGGATTCATTGAGAGAAAGGAATATGATCAAGACTCTGTAAATCAGATGCATACTACAAGTATTTGTAGTTTAAGTTACCAATACAAAAATAGAGTCAACTTTTGGTTGTCAGATTTAATGCAGTGCAATCAATTGCTTCAGATTCCACACAGCTAACACTGCCAGATGGTTCCTTTCAAGGATCCAACTGAAGGACTGTAATTTGTACTGCCAAACCTCAGAACCTTTCTTGCTGTTTATTTATATTCCATGCATGGAAAACTAGCCTCCTGTGGAAACTCTACATCCCACCCCATAATTTCCTTCTCTCTTGTTCTCTATCTCTCTCTAATGGTGCCTGGGTCAAATATGTTTTAAAATATCTCTTTTTTAATGATAAAATAAATACAAACAAAAACAGAGAGTGTATGCTTGGTTAAAATGTCCTCAGCAGGAAGTCTTCACATTTTAGAAAAAAGAGGAATACTGCTGATTCCAATGGAGAGGGAAATGGAAACCCACTCCAGTGTTCTTGCCTGGAGAATCCCATGGACAGAGAAGCCTGGTACGCTGTAGTCCATGGGGTCGCACAGAGTCGCACACGACTGAAGCGACTTGGCGGCGGCGGGGGCGGCGGCTGATTCCAAGTAGTATAACTATTTTCTTGCATTAAAATTTTCCACTTTTTCTGACTTATCATAATACATAGCCAAGCAGCATAAACATTGCATTATAATAAAGACAAAATTAATTTATTATTCATGTTCAGGTTTTTACTCTTTGTTTATACCATCCATGAACATGTTAAGTTTCCAGTGTATATTGACATTGTTCTAGGTTCTAGTTATTGTTCTTTTTTTCTTTTTGACCCACATAAAATGTTTACTTGATGTAACAAATCAATACATCTACTGTTAGATCCAACCACAAAGGGCAAAAGGAATGGAAAAAATTTGTGCAATGTACAGTGAAAAACAAGATGTTTACCATGATATCTAGATATCTATATATTTCTAAATTGATGATTTTTAAAATCACTCAATTATTGACATCTATATGAACACAGAAAGATGTTAACAGTGACAAAGTGAATTAAACTAAAAATAAAAATTTAAGCAAATTAACATAGTAGGCATTTCTAAGATCAGCAGCTTCTAATGAAATTCTAAGTTTTCTTTTGACCATTAATAAGAGTGATAATTTAGAAAAAAATGATTTTAATGACCAACAGAAATACTATAGTTAAGATTCAGTATGCCCCTTCTCAGGAAACAGGATTATCTGGAGTGCCTAGGTGTGTCCATGCCAAGTCGCTTCAGTCCTGTTCGACTCTTAGCAAACCCATGGATTGTAGTCTGCCAGTATCCTCTGTCCATGGAATTCTCCAGGCAAGAATACTGGAGTGAGTTGCCATGCTCTCCTCCAGGGGATCTTACCAACCCAGGGATCGAACCTGAAGCTACTGCATTGGCAGGCAGGTCGTTTACCACTGAGCCCCTAGAGTGCCTAGGACCATGTCAAATCCAACTGAGTACCTAGCATTGCTGACTACCAGTCAAACCAGAAGAAAAAAATATGATTAAGGATATATCAAATGTATGATATTCATAGAATATAAAACTGTCCATGATGCCATACTGTGTGAGGCCCCTATCAATAAATACACTTTGACTTTAAAAATATTACAAAATTTATGGGCCCATATGTAGTATAGTAATTTATCAATTTAGAGGAGTTAGAATAATGGGACAATAATGGTTAGAGGTAATTGCCTATTTGCTTTTCTGTTTTACTAGTACACATGGAGATTCTTCATACTACCCAGGAGCCATCTCTTCACATTAAGGTACAAGAACAACTATCTCTCTACCTTATTTATTAATATGTGTACCATTTTTGACTAATTTTCCTGTCTCCATTATGAGGTAAAGGTAGCAATGCTCTTATAACAACATGAGTCTTGGAAACAGGTTGCATTATAACAATACAGATCTCCATCCCTAAGCAGTCCCCCCAAAACATTTAATGTTAGAGGCATGATTTTTTATGATTGCTCCCTCCACTGTACTTCCAGAAATAATGGATTCCAAGAAGTCTCAAAGACAGTAACTGTGTTCCATTAATGATAGCAACAAATGCAAGACTTACTCAGATTATAGGGGGAATTATGAATGTTAATTTACTTCTCTACTATGTTAAATTTATCATTGATAATCTTACAATGTAAACAAGGACCAATGCAGCTTCCAACCATTTATTCTTCTCTTGAATATTTTAGGCTATAATCACTTCTCCCAGAATGTAATCTCCAGTAATGACTACATCTCTGCCTTCTGCACCTCCATATTGCCACTAGCAGGAAGGACAGATGAAAGGCTCATGCGTGGAACCAGAAGAGTTGCCACATTTGCTAAAGGATTGTCCTGCCCTTGTCTGACATCTTAAGACCCACCCAGGAAAGGAGGCTATTGCTATACAACAAGAGAGAAAATCCATGAGAAAGCCCATTTGGCATTGTGAAGTAACTATCTTGTAAGCCATAAGAAATGGCACAGACACATAGGAAGACTACCTGACATACAGTGTGGAGCCTGGGGAGCAATTGCGGAGACAACCTTTAGTGCCAGTGGCTGGCACACAGGATAAAGGAAGTCTGCCATCACATTCATTGCCCTGGGGTGCTATAGATTTAAGGCAGCATAGAGTCTAACCACTGACAGGCAAAAGTCCAAATTTCATGGTTATTCGCTGTGAAACATGGGTAGCCAGAGCATCATTCATTTGGAATCCAATGAAATGAGAGCTCCTAAGTCAAGTCATCAGGACCATTCTGGCAGTAAAAATATATGCTCCAACCAGCAGGGATGATCCTTATCAGGCTTGCTCCTGGAATGAGGGCTCAGCTGTAGGATCTGTGACATCCCTTAGACACTAGACCTGAAGCTTCTTGGTGTCATCAGATCAATAAAAGGAATGGGTGAAGAGGGTGTGGGAAGTGTTGTAGGGAGGCGTGTTTGTGTGAGTAGCTCAGTCGTGTCCAACTCTTTGCAACCCCATGCACTGTAGCCCGCCAGGCTCCTCTGTCTATGGGATTCTCTAGGCAAGAATATCGGAATGGGTTGCCATTCCCTTTTCCAGGGGACCCTCCAAACCCAGGGATCAAACCCAGGTCTCTTGCATTGCAGGCAAATTCTTTATTGTCTGAGCCACCAGGAAAGCCTGTAGAGAGGCATAGGGTGCCCTGCTGAGACAAATGGGCACAGGTTTCACAGAGATTCCATCTGGGTTCAAAGTGAATTTAAAGCACCACCACCAGATGTTACAGATGACTGCAGGATTCTCAGACACTGAATGAGAACATAGATAATTTTGAGGCAGGCATTTCTATCAACCACAATTCACTCATGACCAGGTATGCTCTTTGGGCACCCTTTCTTAATGGTACTGAGGTCCTGATAATTCAAATGGAAATAAATTAAGAAGATACTCTAAAGGTAACGGGGGTGGAGGGTAGGAGGCATAAACTTCTGGCCTAAGAGCATAATATGTTATAGATATCTGTTTCCATAACTCAGAATACACAACTACACCTTTTTTTCTTTCTTTTATCACTTTTCCTTCCTTCCCTCCTCCCCTCTCCTTTTTTTCTCCCTTCCTCTCCTTCCTTTCATCCTTCTGTCCTTTCTATCTAAATAGAATATAAAAATCAACTAATCTAACTCCTATCAAGTCATAGACTAGGAGAATGAACAATGGTGAAACAAGTAGTGAATTCAGATGTTCTGAGAAAATAGAAGCTGTAGGAAAAGTCAAATGAAGTTTAGAACTCCAAACTGAATAGGCAAAGAGGCATTGACCCAGGCAGGATGGAAGGGGGATAGATACTAATTTCAATCTGAAACAGAGAATTAGTTTTGAAAGGATGCAGCAAAAAAGAAATATTTCATACAGCTTTAATACAAAGTATTTCACAGATGATTGCACACTTCATTTAAAATTAGCACAGAAGTGAAAACAATGAAATGACAACCCAACAGGGAGAAAGAATAGAAAGACAAAGTAAGGCTGCCATTCAAAAATCAAAGTTGAACTCAATTGCTGGCCATTTGCAATTCATCATAGGTTTTGTGTTGCTTCAAAGATTAAATGTATTTTCCTTTTTCAGAGAAAGATATGAAGATGATTAGATGACAGTCTGTGACAATCTGTAAAACTAAATAAGGAAATGCTTCTCAGAGGCTATCTTCCAGGAAGAATGAGTTTAAAAATATATATGAATATATATAGCCTCCAAAAAAATAAAACTGTGAAACAGTTCTTTTAGCATCAAGCTTTAGCTCTCCAATTTCTATAAAAGGAAAATAAAACAACATTCTATCAATATTTCTGACATTTACTTACACATTGGAAGGTTTCCACAAGTAGGTAAGTAGGCTTTAGCTGGTATGTTTTTCCAAGTAATTCTTACTAGTCAACATTCAAAAAGAAAAGTCACCTCACTTAATGCCATTGTAAGTGGGGTTTAATTCACAACCAGTTTTAAATTTCATGACATCTAAAATTTGCAGGCCTGTATACAGAAATCATCATGTAAACATTTAACTCCCTCTGTGCACATACATATATTTGAATATTTAGTAAAGACTGAATCAGGGCCATAATTAGAATGTTCTTAACTAATTGTATCCATTTACAGTTTGCTGTACACATATGAAAAGTGAAATAATAACCACATATGTATAGGCTCCACTGGCGGAAGAACTTAGAAAACACTTTGTATCAGTGATATTAAGTACTTCAAATAGAAAATCAGTGAAGTCAATTCAGTATGTGTGCAAAGTCTCTAAGTCATTTCGACTCTTTGCGACCCCATGGACTGCAGCCCGCCAGGCTCCTCTGTCCATGGGATTCTCCAGGCAAGAATACAGGAGTGGGTTGCCATGCCCTCCTCCAGGGGATCCTCCCAAACCAGGGATCGGACCCTTGTCTCTCATGCCTCCTGTATTGGCAGGTGGATTCTTGACCACTGAGCCACCTGGGAAGTTAAGTACTTCAATTACAAAATTAGTGAAGTCAATTCAGTATAGATTTGATATTTCTCAATAAATTTATGCAGAGGAAGCTTTCAAAGCTCAATTTTTCAATGGCAAAATATTTGATAATATGTGAATGCTCCAAATTCAATTTAAAATAGCAATCTTTAAGATAAACTTACACATTTTTGTTTTTTTTCCTATAATGTTATCAACACACACTTTGGTGAATTTTATTTTCATGGAACTTTTTAATACTTACTAGTAATTTAAAATAAAGTGGGCCAGAAATGTACTTGGAAACTTGGAATTGGCCATGGTGTATATGCAATCTATGACTGTTCCAATAGATGTAGGATATTTAATCACTCTTAAAAGAAACTAATTTTTTGAAAATTTATAATTTTTAAATCAATATAATCATGGAAAAATTAAACAAAAAATTGTGACAAAACTGATAATAAAATAAAAACATTTAAAAGATTTGACATGGCAAGTGATTTCTTTGCTGCCCCATCATTAAACAAATTTTAGAAAAGTTTCAGGATTTGAAGAACTATTCTCTAATCAATAGTGTTAGTTCACTAAATGTTGGTTGTATTTTTTTATAATTAGTTAAAAATATTTCATTAAAGTAATCAATGAAACAAAGCAAGGAAATTTTAAATTTTGAAGTTTTAAGTGAATTGTGATGAATAAAAATAAAGCCTGCAAACAAGAAGATATTGAAATTATTCTTTAAAAACAAGGACCAAACTGAACCAAACTGATGAGAAGTTAGTTTGTAAGATTTAATTTTGAGATACTATAATTAAACTTTAATATCTGAACTACAGTAAGATAGAACTCCTGTTTTTAATTGTGTAACTTTATAATTGGAGGCTGAAGGAAATGGAATAAAACCTATGATTTTGAAACATCTGTCCATTTTGTAACATTTAAAAGCCTCAACATTGACAAAGTATTTGAGGAATTTTGCTTCTGGTAGATATTTGTGAAAATAAATGGGCTGAAATATTTATAAAATTTAGTTAAAAATGGGATTATATCTAACATTTAGGAACAATTTGCTCAGTAGCTATAGAGGCTGTTATCTCAGTTAAGATATGGTCTTTTAGGAAGAGTCTGTTGAATAGGTCAACAATTTCAAATTGGTCAGCTGTAAAATAAAACTTTGAAGAATGTTGCAAGAAATATTTTCTGGAAACAATTAAAAACATTATGACCATATTGAAAAAAAAGTTCTTCAGAAAAATACCACTGACACAGTACTAGAAACAGATATGGCTAAGAAACTGATTAAAGACATGATATATGTCATAAAAATAAAGATGTATTCTACCTATGTTCAGAAAAATCAACATAAAATTTTATATTTTACTTGTCTTAATGTATATAAATATGCTATTTTTATTTCTTTGAAAATAATTTCATATTTGAATGTGTCTTGAATTAAACTATTTTAGAAACCAACATATTGTATCTATGATTAACTTGGGCCATGTTGTACACTTAAACTTTGTTAAGAGAATAGACTCGAGTTCCTACAATCATTAATAATAATAACAAATATAAAAAATCATTGTGATAGACTCTCATTCTCTTTCTTAAACATTCAGCATTTCAATATTTCTAACAAATCAAATTCACATTCTGAACAAAATAGCTCAATCCAGTCACTCATAATTTATTAGAAACTTAACATTTCCACTTCCAGTATTTATCCAGTATTTAATAGGAGTTATAATTAACTCCTATTAAAAAACCAACTATTAAGACTTCTTGCCTGAAAGCAACAAAAACAACAGATACTTGATTATGAACATGGTTCATACTGCTGAATGCTTTACGAGTTAATGAGATAAGCACCATTACTACATACTTTTCATAGATGAGGACAGTTATGCACAGAGATGAGGACAGCTAGGCACCTGTATGCAGGTTAAGACGCAACAGTTAGAACCAGACATGGAACAACAGACTTGTTCAAAATTGGGAAAGGAGTATGTCAAACTATATATTGTCACCCTGCTTATTTAACTTATACGCAGAGTACATTATGTGAAATGCCAGACTAGATAAAGCACAAGCTGGAATCAAGATTGCCAGGAGAAATATCAATAACCTCAGATACACAGATGACACCATCCTTATGGCAGAAAGTGAAGAGGAACTAAAGAGCCTCTTGATGAAAGTGAAAGAGGAGAGTGAAAAAGCTGGCTTAAAACTCAACATTCAGAAAACTAAGATCATGGCATCCGGTCCCATCACTTCATGGCAAATAGATGGGGAAACAATGGAAGAAGTGAGAGACTTTATACTTTTGGGGTCCAAAATCACTGCAGATGGTGACTGCAGCCATGAAGTTAAAAAATGCTTGCTCTTTGGAAGAAAAGCTATGACCAATCTAGACCGCACATAAAAAGCAGAGACATCACTTTGCCACCCATGGTCTGTCTTGTCAAAGCTATGGTTTTTCTAGAAGTCATGTATGGATGTGAGAGTTGGACTATAAAGAAGGCTGAGTGCCAAAGAACTGATGCTTTTGAACTGTGGTATTGGAGACTCTTGAGAGTCCCTTGGACTGCAAAGAGATCCAGCTAATCCATCCTAAAAGAAATCTGTCCTGAAAATTCATTGTAAGGACTGATGCTGAAGCTGAAACTCCAATACTTTGGCCCCTGAGGTGAAGAACTGACTCCTTTGAAAAGACCCTGATGCTGGGAATGATTGAAGGCAGGAGGAGAAGGGGATCACAGAGATGGTTGAATGGCATCATTGACTCAATGGACATGAATTTTAACAAGCTCCAGGAGTTGGTGATGGACAGGGAAGCCTGGTGTGCTGCAGTCCATGGGGTTGCAAAGAGGCGGGCATGACTGAGCGACTGAACTGAGGCACAGAGAAGCTCAATCAGTCCAAGATCACTTAACCAGTAAGTGAATAAGCCAAAAGGAAAACCAATGCAGTCTGCCTCTCTGTTCTAGATGTCTGCAGAATAGTGTCCTTTACATAAACTAATCTTTGATTACTGCCCTAAATTATTTCATAATTACTACATAACTTTACCTGGAGAATCCCATTACTACATAACTTTACCTGGAGAATCCCATGGACAGAGGAGCCTGGCGGGCTACAGTTCATGGGATCGAAAAGAGTCGGACACAACTGAAGCGACTTAGCACACACTTACCTTCATTTACTTGGTGTTAAGCTTTATAAATATATGAATCAGGCTTTAGAACTTTTATCGTTTTCTATGTCCCTCTCATTGCGAAATACCTGGCTGTGTTTGTTTTCAGTTGAAATCTGGCACACCTCAAGCAAGTGAAATGTATCTACTTGTAGAATGACTGATTTCTTTTAAAAGCTGACATATAAGTGGACTCATAAAAATTAAAGAGGAATTTTTTATGCAATTTTATTATTTCATAGTTATTTTCCCAGGTTACTTTCAAAGTTCAGTGAGGAATGAGGAAGGAAAAATAAAAACACTAATCTTTTATTAACACACAATTTTAAAGTGTTTGGCTACCATTTCAACTCTGTAAACTGTCCCTTATGTACTAACCATAAAATACTAGCCTTAGCTGAAACACCAGAGATCATTTAGCTTAATCTTCTCACAGATGAAGGATCATTTATCTTAATAATTTGCTTTATTCATATGCATATCTGTCCTGGTATGGTTGCTTTCAAAAAATCTTCTAAATTACAGAGATAAAAAATTCTTCCTTTCATTACTTAAAATTTTTCTTTCATAAAAAATATCTTCTTCAATGGCATAATTTTCTTTTTTATTAAGAATTCTGAAGGAAGCTTGTTACAGAATATTTTTTTCTTTTGATAAGTTTTGAAGCATCAGTATTTCTTCTCCTAAGTTTTTTTTTTTTTTTTAATTCCTCCCTAGTTTCAGAATAGTAAGCATATTAAGGTATGGTCAGGCCTCTATTTTATAACTTGTACCAATATTTTTAGTCTTTCAACCTATAGTATAATTCTGAACTATTTCTAGGGTATGATGACTGTACATTTATACAATGGCAATTATATGTAATATTTTTACATGAATATATTTTTGTACTTTTGTATAATATACTATAACATCAAGAACTCTTTTCTAACACTTTTATTCTTTTAGACCATTAACTTGAATCCATTTTGGTAAACTAAGTGCTGATTATATATGTTTGTTAAGTGCCTTAAACATCATATAGATACATCCACTTAGCTAAGTACATATGGGAGAATCTCAAATACTCAGTTCCTGAGTGGACCAGAGACACACAGGTCACAAAAATTCAGAAAATGAGGTCTTAGTGAGACTGAGCTTGGTTCAACATATATCTGTTTTATCTACTGGAAATAATAATCAGGCTATATGAATTATAGATGTCACCTTCACACTTGTTTTGTATGGAACAAAGGTTATTATTTTGTTGTTCAGGTCCAAGTTTGCTATGACAAGTGTATTCAGCTTTTGAGGATGCTAGAGTAGAAAGCTTATTCATTAAATAACTGACAACATTAATTGAATGAGTTTGTTGGCACCTCGGAGAATAGGATAACATTTTAAAACTTGACAAGTTGATGTGCAGGAGGATGTGAACAAGTTAGGTTTTAGTATTGAGGTTGAAGGAAGCTAATTCACCCAATAGGAAAAAAAACCTGCACAAATATGAGAAGATAATATTTGCAGAGATGTGGTGTATGTGTGTAATATAATAAAATATGTTGTTTAAAATATGAATAAATAAAACAATTCCTATAAGTAGCATTTATCAGCTCAGTTCAGTTGCTCAGTCATGTCCAACTCTTTGCAACCCCATGGACTGCAGCAGGCCAGGCTTCCCTGTCCATCACTAACTCCCGGAGCTTACTCAAACTCATGTCCATCACATTGGTGATGCCATCCAACCATCTCATCCTCTGTCGTCCCCTTCTTCTCCTGCCTTCATAATTTATGATTAAAAATAAATTTTAGTTGAATCATTTCTATTTAACTTCAAGCCTAAATGGCATCATCTATCTTTTTATTCATTCATGAATTCACAATTTCATTCTTATATGCCTCCATTTAGTTAGTAAATATTTAATGACAATAAACATTCTTTTTTTTTTTTTGCAAGAGAGTTGTAGTAAAGGAAGAGGCGATCTGTTATTTATCTACTAGATTCTCTATGTGGTTTTGATTATAAAAAGAGATTGAACTGAAAATTTGAAAGATTCTATTTATGCTCTGACACATTGAATATCCATTTTGTTATGACTGAATGTTTGAGTCCCCCTCCTCAATTCAGTGTGATGGCATTTGGAGTTGGGAGGAGTTAATTAGGTTTACATGACAGTGAAATCTCCATGATGGGATTCTTACCCTTATAAGAAGAGGTTGAGAGACCAGGTCTCTCCATCTCTGTCTATCTGTCTCCACCCTAGAAGGACATACTGAGAAGGCAGCAGTCCAAGCCAAGAGGGTTCCACAAGAAATCAAACCATCAAACACATTGATCTTATGCTGCCTGACCTCTATAACTGAGAAATAAATGACCGGTTGTTTGAACCACCCAGTCTTTGGTATTTTATTATAGTAGCCTGAGCTAACTAAGACATGGTGATAATAAGAAACACATATATTTAGTCTTTGTCCCCAGTTCCTAAACTAGAGCTTCTAAAGTCTTTGTTGATAAGAACATTTTTTGGTATTCATAACAAGTCTTTTTTCCACATACCTGAATTTATGCTAATAAAGTGACTCTTAGTTGGCTCTAGATAGCTTCAGAATGGGGGCTGGTTGTTAGAGGAACCAACCTCACAATTTAGAAGTTTCGAATTTCAGCCCCACTTGCAGAGGGGAGGTTGAGTCTAGTCATCAATGGCCAACAATTTAATCAATTGTGCTAACATAATGGCTGCTGCTGCTGCTAAGTCGCTTCAGTCGTGTCCGACTCTGTGTGACCCTATAGACGACAGCCCACCAGACTCCCCCATCCATGGGATTCTCCAGGCAAGAACGCTGGCGTGGGTTGCCATTTCCTTCTCCAATGCATAAAAGTGAAAAGTGAAAGTGAAGTCGCTCAGTCATCTCCGACTCTTAGTGACCCCATGGACTGCAGCCTACCAGGCTCCTCGGTCCATGGGATTTTCCAGGCAACAGTACTGGAGTGGGTCGCCAGTGCCTTCTCCATAACATAATGGAGCCAACATTAAAAAAGAGAGAGAGAGAAACAAAAAAAAAAAAAAAACCACTATAATGGAGTTGAGATAGCTTCTGAGGAGTGAACACATCGAGATGCTGGGAGGGTGGTACATGGAGCATCCCTTCCTTCGTATCTCGCCCTGTGCATATCTTCAATTTGGTTGTGCCTGAGCTGTATCTTTTATAATAAACCATTGTAGTGAATTACATTCCTGAGTTTTACGAGAAGTTCTAGCAAATTATCAAACTGAGAAGGCTTTGATAGACAACTGGACTGACCAGACCTGTAATTAGCATCTGAAATAGGGACAGTCTATGGGACTGAGGCCTTCACCTGCACCTGCGGGACTTGTGCTAATTTGCATAGTTAGTGTCAGAACCAAACCAGACACAGGACATCTAGTCAATGGAAAAATTGGTTGTTGGATGAAGAAAAAAATACATATCTGTTGTTATAAGTGTTGTAAGAACAGTTCAGAGGACAACTTCTTCTGCTCTTTCTCTGAATTAATTAAACTGACATTCTTTAAAATTCAACACCTCAATTCCTAATCTGGCCAATCAAAAGTTGAAACATCCACTTCAACAACAGTGCACATCAGGATGCTGAAAATAAATTAATATCATATAACAGTCTATGTCTTTATGATCTTACTCTCTTTTTGACAGAGATAAAATATATTAAAAATATGTCACTGAGAAATAAACACTGCTTTACGCTTTTAAACTGGGTGATTAACATTAAGAAAACAAAAATATAATGAATATTATTTAAAATAAGATGTATGTATATTCTTGAATTGGTGCTTTTGTTTTTTGTTTCAGTTTTATAAAAGGAGCAAAATTTCTGGGTCATATGGTAGTCTAGATTTTTGAGATATCTCCATACTCTTTTCCATAGTGGCTTCACCAATTTACATTCCTATCAACAGCATAGGGGGGTTCCCTTTTCTCCACATTCTTACCAACACAAAGATACATGCACTGCAATGCTCATAGCAGTGTTATTTACAATTCCCAAGGTATGGAAGCAACCTGTGTCCAGATGAATGGATAAAGACACACACACACACACACACACACACACACTAGAATACTACTCAGCCATAAATAAGTACAAAATAATGCTGTTTTTGGCAACATGGATGGACCTAGAGAATATAATACTAGGTGAAATGTCAGACAGAGAAAGACAAATATCATATGATATCACTTTTACATGGAATCTAAGAAATAAAACTAGTGAGTAAAACAAAACAAGATGCTGACTAGGATATACAGAACAAACTAGCGGTTACCAGTGGGAAGAGGGAAGGAGGGAGGGTCAATATAGGGATGGGGGTTTAAAAAAAGGATTATTTTTATATTATATTACAGGATTGTATGAAAACATGTGTTTGAAACTTTTGAAAACTGTAAAGCACTCTGGAAGTTAAAGAATATTTCATTCAATTGAAAACATTTTTTAAATGCCATTTGCAAAAATACAAAATAAAAACTAAAATAAGATGCACGCTTTACAGTTTAGTACTGAATTAAACAATGATCCTCAGATATTGAATTTCTTAGATAATTTTCTCTCAGTAACATGAACTTTTACAGGTTGAGACCATAACCCTACCAATAAGATGCACAGATATAATAAGGGACTGAAGGGGGAGTCAGACCTGCTGAAAAGGATATACAAGTTTTTGAGGATGGTGGTTGCAAACAATCTATGAAAAGAGTCATGAGACCAGTAATTTCTTTAATTACTTCCCAAACATAGAGATTATCAAGGATATGTCTACAAAATAGACACATAACTTTTCAGTAACCAGCCAAATAAGACCTCTCACATTCCTCTTCTCTTCTCCCTCCTAGACTTTCCCCCATCCTGTCCTTATGGTCCATTGCATGTACCTTAGTTGGTTGCAAACCATAGTTTGAAAGCTAGGAGAAAAGGATTAGAAAAAATAGATGATTGGGAAAAAAATGCCATACCTAGTTTCTATCTGAGGTAGGACTAACCTGGAGAAGAGAAAAGGTCTCAACTTTAAATCAAAAGCTACATCCAGAATGTTGTTTTTATTGTTTAATTGCTAAGTCGTGTCTGACTCTTTCACAACCTCATGGATGATAGCCCCCCTAGGCTCCTCTGCCCATGGGATTTCCCAGGCAAAACTATGGAGTGGGTTGCCATTTCCTTCTCCAGGGGATCTTCTCAAGCCAGGGATCAAACCCATGTCTCTTGCACTGGCATGTGGATTCTTTACTGCTGAGCCACCAGGGAAGCCCCATATAAAGACTACTAAATGAAAATTGATATTTAATTTACTGACTAGAGAAGCTCTCTCAGATGGCACTAGTGGTAAAGAATCTGCCTGATGACTCAGGAGATATAAGATACACAGGTTTGATTCCTGGGTCAGGAAGATCCCTTGGAGAAGGAAATAACAACCCACTCAGGTATTCTTTTTTTTTTTTTTTTCACTCAGGTATTCTTGCCCAGAAATTTCATAGACAGAGGAGCCTGGTTTTTCTACATGGGGTAGCAAAGAGTTGGACACGAGTGAGTGACTGAGCACAGCACACATGTACAAACAGAAACACTATCATAATTTGATAAGTGATGGGATCTGCCCAAAATTTCATCAAAAGTAAGGAGCAGGGCTTGGGAGGGGAAGAAAGATAAAGTCTCTTTAAAGATACATGGCAAGAATAAAGCTTGCTTAATTAAGAATTATAAGAACTCCCTTGTACCTGGTGTTGTACATATATAGTATTTTTACATAGTATGTGTGTGTCACTGTCATTAAGTCACTCAGTCATGTCTGACTCTTTGCCACCCCATGGACTGTAGCAGCTAGACTTCCCTGTCCTTTACCATCTCCTGAAGTTTGCTCAAATTCTTGTCCATTGAGTCAATGATGCCATCCAACCATCTGGTCCTCTGTTGTCCCCTTTTCCCCCTGCCTTCAATCTTTCCCAGCAACAGAGTGTTTTCTAATGAGTCAGCTTATCACATCATATGGTCAAAGTATTGAGGCTTCAGTTTTAGCATTAGTCCTTCCAATGAATATTCAGGACTGATTTCCTTTAGGATTGACTAATTTGATCTTGCTTTCCAAGGAACTCAAGAGTTTTCTTCAATACTACAATCAAAAGGATCAATTTTGCAGTGCTCAGCCGTCTTTTTGGTCCAACTCTCATATCCATAATGACTACTGGAAAATCCATAGCCTTGACTATATTGACCTCTGTTGGCAAAGTAATGTCTCTGCTTTTTAATATGCTGTCTAGGTTGGTCATAGCTTTTCTTCCAAGGAGCAAGTGTCTTTTAATTTCACAGCTGCAGTCACCATCTCCAGTGATTTTGCAGCCCAAGTAAATAAAGTCTGTCACTGTTTCCATTGTTTCCTCATCTATTTGCCATGAAGTGATGGGACCAGATGCCATGTTATTAGTTTTTTTAATGTTGAGTGTGTATTCTCGTAAATTTTATCCCATCATTACAATTATTGCTATTTCATTGTAGATGAGATAATTGAGACTTAGAGATATTACATAACTCACCTAGATATAAGGTTGCAAGATTTATCAAATAAAAATATAGAATGCCCAGTAATTTAAATTTCAGATATCAAATGAATATATATTTGCAGTACAATTATATAATGTGCAATATCTGAGCCCTTCTTAGACTACACAATTATCTATCAGTAAGCTGAAGTTCAAGTTTAGCTGAGTATCCTACATATTATCGAGAAAACCTACCTAGATAACACAGCTAGTAAATGGTGGGGCCAACATTTGAAATCAGATTTGTAGGATCTGCGTACACTTTGTCCTCATAACTCTGTAGTCTCTTTTCAGAGGAGGAAAGGAAAACAGCAACTTGATTGCTTCTTTGCACTGTTAAATCCCTATAGCGTTTGGCTTGATGTATTCCCAGTATCAGATGCTGAAATCTACTGATGCTGGCTCTCTGTATGGTTCTTATATACTCAACAGAAAAACTCATCCCAAAGACATGAAGCATATATTCAGCTTTGTTTCTGTGGTTGTGTTTATTATTCCCCTATGTTAAGAGCTTCCAAATACTTTTGGCATGTCTCCTAATTCAACACTGCTTCCTACTGCTTACTCAATTTGCATTTTACAAGCCTCTCAGCTTCCCCTACCAATCACATATTCTGGGCCAGTGGTTTTTCAAGCTGTTTTTACAGAATGTGATTTCTTTGAAAGAGAAAATATTTCATTTGTAAAAAATATGAAAATCTACTTAGGGTAAAACAAAAGTGAACAAAATATATTTGATACATTCTGTTTTCACTGTATGTTTTGGAATAAAAAAAATAACATATAATACTACTTTGTGGTTTCATTGGTGTTAATCTTTGGTGCCCCTGTCCCTTAGTGTGAATAAACAAGAAAATGAAGTACAAAATATCAGGAAGTTAATAAAATAATGGAAGTCAAAGTTTTCTTTGAAAATTGTATTAATTTTTCTGGGAAACTTAAAGAAAGGTTATAATAGAGAGGTTATATAATATGCAGATGACACCATTCTTACGGCAGAAAGTGAAGAGGAACTAAAAAGCCTCTTGATGAAAGTGAAAGTGGAGAGTGAAAAAGTTGGCATAAAGCTCAACATTCAGAAAACAAAGATCATAGCATCTGGTCCCATCACTGCATGGCAAATTGATGGGGAAACAGTGTAAGACTTTATTTTTTTGGACTCCAAAATCACTGCAGATGGTGACTGCAGCCATGAAATTAAAAGACGCTTACTCCTTGGAAGGAAAGTTATGACCAACCTAGATAGCATATTCAAAAGCAGAGACATTACTTTGCCAACAAAGATTCGTCTAGTCAAGGCTATGTTTTTTTCCAGTGGTCCAGTGAGAGTTGGACTGTGAAGAAAGCTGAGCACCAAAGAATTGATGCTTTTGAACTGTGGTGTTGGAGAAGACTCTTGAGAGTCCCTTGGACTGCAAGGAGATCCAACCAGTCTATTCTGAAGGAGATCAGCCCTGGGATTTCTTTGGAAGGAATGATGCTAAAGCTGAAACTCCAGTACTTTGGCCCCCTCTTGTGAAGTGTTGACTCATTGGAAAAGACTCTGATGCTGGGAGGGATTGGGGGCAGGAGGAGAAGGGGACAACAGAGGATGAGATGGCTGGATGGCATCACTGACTCAATGGATGTGAGTTTGAGTGAACTTTGGGAGATGGACAGGGAGGCCTGGCGTGCTGTGATTCACGGGGTCGCAAAGAGTCGGACATGACTGAGTGACTGAATTGAACTGACTGATGATTATTTTAGTTCTAAAAGAATCCTAAATGTTTTAGTAAGTGCACTTATATATACAGCACAGTTTTTAGCCTGATAAAGACAATATTAAAAATGCACTTAGAGAAAGTCAGGCAATTATTGAGAATTACCCTGTATCTATTAGGGAGAACACTATGGAGGTTCCTTTAAAAACTAAAAATGGAGTTATGAATTATCACATAATCCAACACTCCTACTCCTGGGCATGTATCTGGAGAAAACTCTAACTTGAAAAGATGCATGCATTCCAGAGTTCATAGTAGCACTACTTACAATAGCCAAGGCAAGCAATCAAACTGTCCATCAACAAACGATGGATAAAGAAGATGTGATATATATACATAATGGGATATTGCTCTGCCATAACAAAAAATGAATATTGCTATTTACAGCAACATGGATGGACCTAGAGATTATGATAATAAGAGAAGTCATACAAAGACAAATACCATGTAATATCACTTACATGTGGAATCTAAAATATTACATAAATAACTTTACAAACTAGAGACAGATTCATAGACAAAGAAAATAATCTTATGGTTACCAAAAGAACAAGGTTCCCGGGTTGTGCTAGTGGTAAAGAACCTACCTGCCAATGCAGGAGACTTAAGAGATGCTGATTTGATTCCTGGTTTGGGAAGATCCCCCTGGGTTGAAAAGATCCCATGGAGAAAGAAATAGCAACCCACTCCAGTGTCATTGCCTGGAGAATCCCATGGACAGAAGATCCTGGTGGGATACAGTCCATAGGGTTGCAAACAGTCAGACATGACTAAAGTGACTTAGCATGCATGCACCAAAGGGACTGGTGGAGGAGGAATAAATTAGGAGTTTGGGATTAACAGATATACACTACTATAAAATAGATAACCACAAGGACCTACTGTATAGAACAGGGAATTCTACTCAATATCTTATAATAACCTATAATGGAAAGGAATCTGAAAAAGAATATATATATACATTTAACTGAATCACTTTGCTGTACACTTGAAACATTGCAAATTAACTTTACTCAAAAAATTCTATTGGAAAAAAACATTTACTTTTAAAAAGATTAGACACACAAAGGTAAAAGAATATATCATATTTCTACATGCAAATATCTCAAACAAAATGCTAGTTTTATTACACATACATACAACATAACAAAATTATAAAAATATACTAGTTGAACTGAGATACAAAGTGATATGTGTTTTAAAAGAATGAGGAAAAATAAAGCATAGAATTTCTGAAGTGGCTTTGTAAGTAAAATAAATATAGCTAGCTGGAATATTTTCAGGGAGGTAGCAAGCTTAGAAATGAACTTCAAAAACAAGAAAAGTCATGGACTAGAGGTGAGAATGTCAATTCAATATATGAGAGGTGTGCAAAAGCAAAATGAGGATGGCAAATATATTGACTTTACCTAATGCAGCAGGGTATGAGAGACAGTAGGTCATGTGAATTCTGGAAGGAAAAATTAGTTATTTGGTTAAAGAAAATGCTGAGGATCCTGGAGTAGTGAGGAAATAATTCTCTTTATCCTATAGGAATTAACTTACACATACAATAAGAAATTTTACATTAGATTTTAGGAAGCAGTGGTATGCTGATCTGGGTTTTCAGTACAAAAGATGATTATTTAAATGTTGTTGTCTTTAAATTGACAGTGGTGGAAATATTTACATTATGGAAATCTACCAATACTATAAGTCAGGATTTTGTTCCTTTGCTTTTCTAGGGAGTTGCTTCACCAGCACTCCACACAAATTTCTGTTACGGTAATAATCTTTTGGTATATTTTAACAGAATGTCATAAATATCTTATTAAATTATTTCTAACATTATTTCATAGAACAAAAGTCCCTTCAGTAAAACTACCTATACTAATTAGCTCCTCAGGAAATTTTTCTAAATGTTCCTGTTTGACTTATGATGTATCTAATTTTTTAACATTAAAAGCCTCTTTAATATTTTTAGTTAAAAGAGGAGAAATAAAGCTAATATCTATTTAATGAAGAGTAAGTTGTCAAATGAAGAAAACATGTGATGGTGGAAAAAAGGAACAAATCTATGTGAAAAAAAGATACTTTGTAATTTAAAAAAATATCCTATTTTCCATTTGTTAAATATTTGTGTTAATTTATGTGAAAACTCTGAGGCTCAAAACTTATGTTTGTTTGCTCAATGGTTTTGAATGTTAATTCTGTAAGTATGGTTTGTTAGATTAGAAATAGTCAGGTGACAAAGTATACTGTGTCAGTACTTTAAGTTGTGTTTGAAATTGTATCCCTCAAAGTTTGAGACAAATAAAAACACAGGACATAAAATGGCTTGCCACAGATAAAGCATTTACACAGCTCTGCTTCCTCAGAATTTACTTGCTTGAATAAATATCCTAAATGAATATACTACATAAAGCAAAATATTGCATTTGCTAAAATAAATACAAGTTCAAATGTGCACAGCTACAGATGCCTATGGCTCTTAGAGAAATAAATAGGGCTCAGTCTAAAATGAATGTAAGACATTGAAAGAAGCATAAAACAGTTTTACTGAACATGATAAAATGAATACTGTGCCATTTAAAACTGATTGACAGGTAATGAACTATAAAATCTATATTAAAATGAAAATGACACAGAAAGAATAGCGCATGGCTTTATCCGTACAGTCTTAGGGTTGAAAAATGGGAAATTTTCTAAACCACCAGCTCATAAAAATTAAGCAAATTAAAAACTGATGAAAAATCTATGTGCTATGATTGAATTAGCCAGTTGCTGAGAAAGGGAAGTGCAATGCAATTTAACTTTGTGGTATTAGAATGATATTCCTACTCATATTAGACTGAATTGGCAGTTGAAAATGGGGTATTGCCTGTATATGTGTGTGTTTATTAATGTTTCCTTATGTTTCTAAATAATTCTTCATCTACCAGAGGATTTAAACATATGTTAGATATTTACATTCTGCATCTTAGCCTATCAGCGTATCCATGTAGACCTTCTATTGCTAGTTTACAATTTAACAGACTGAATTGTGTAGTCATAACGAGCAAACAATGGGTGCTATTGCTAGCTTAGTGTGATTGCTTTGCTTAAAATTTGAACAGCCTCACTTAAAGGAAACATGTCTCTGTACCTTACTCTAACTCTATATCTTTTTTTTGTTCCCTTGCCAAAGAGCTGATAGAAAAAAAAAAAAAAATTGTCAGGCTCTCACAAATTTGAAATGCACATCTTATTTCTTACATTAAAAAATAATAAACTAAGACTGTTTGTATAACTGAAATGAAAAGCAACAATTGCAAAGTTACAGGATTATACTATAAGCTTATTTCACACACACACACACACAGTTGAGGTATCATTCAGGCTTCCAGGTGGCCCTGGGGGCTACCCTGGTGGCACTAGTGGTAAAGAACCGGCCTGCCAGAGACTCAGGTTTGATCCCTGGGTCAGGAAGATTCCCCTGGAGGAGGAAATGGCAACCCACTGCAGTATTCAGAGGAGCCTGGTGGGTTACAGTTTATAGCATCACAAAGAATCAGACATAACTGAAGCTACTTGGCAGGCACGCAGGCATTGATAATCTATTATTTGCTGGGGTTAGCTACAGAAATGTTATTAAATTACCTAGTTTCATACTGGGCTTCAATAAGATATGCAATGTTACACTCTCAATTCACTAATGGTAAAGCTGGAGTTCAGAGACTTTAACAAAATTTTCCAAATTTGCTCACATAGTAAGTGGCTATAGCCTAGATCAAACCCAAAAGCCTCCCTACCATACATTTTCTTCAGTTCAGTTCAGTTCAGTCGCTCAGTCGTGTCCGACTCTTTGCAACTCCATGAATCACAGCACGCCAGGCCTCCCTGTCTATCACCAACTCCCGGAGTTCACCCAGACTCACATCCATCAAGTCAGTGATGCCATCCAGCCATCTCATCCTCTGTCGTCCCCTTCTCCTTCTGCCCCCAATCCCTCCCAGGGCTGATCTCCTTCAGAATAGACTGGTTGGATCTCCCTGCAGTCCAAGGGACTCTCAAGAGTCTTCTCCAACACCACAGTTCAAAAGCATCAATTCCTTGGTGCTCAGCTTTCTTCACAGTCCAACTCTCACATCCATACATGACCACTGGAAAAACCATAGCCTTGACTAGACAGACCTTTGTTGGCAAAGTAATGTCTCTGCTTGTCAGTATGCTATCTAGGTTGGTCATAACTTTCCTTCCAAGGAGTAAGCGTCTTTTATTTCATGGCTGCAGTCACTATCTGCAGTGATTTTGGAGCCCAAAAAAATAAAGTCTTACACTGTTTCCACTGTTTCCCCATCTATTTGCCATAAAGTGATGGGACCAGATGCCATGATCTTCATTTTCTGAATGTTGAGCTTCAAGCCAACTTTTTCACTCTCCTCTTTCACCTTCATCAAGAGGCTTTTTAGTTCCTCTTCACTTTCTGCCATAAGGGTGGTGTCATCTGCATATCTGAGGTTATTGATATTTCTCCCGGCAATCTTGATTCCAGCTTGTGCTTCTTCCAGCCCAGCATTTCTCATGATGTATTCTGCATAGAAGTTAAATAAGCAGGGTGACAATATACAGCCTTGATGTACTCCTTTTCCTATTTGAAACCAGTCTGTTGTTCCATGTCCAGTTCTAACTGTTGCTTCCTCACCTGCATATAGGTTTCTCAAGAGGCAGGTTAGGTGGTTTGGTATTCCCATCTCTTTCAGAATTTTCCAGTTTATTGTGATCCACACAGTCAAAGGCTTTGGCAAAGTCAATAAAGCAGAAATAGATGTTTTTCTGGAAGTCTCTTGCTTTTTCCATGATCCAGCAGATGTTGGCAATTTGGTCTCTGGTTCCTCTGCCTTTTCTAAAACCAGCTTGAACATCTGGAAGTTCATGGTTCATGTATTGCTGAAGCCTGGCTTGGAGAATTTTTAGCATTACTTTACTAGCATGTGAGATGAGTGCAACTGTGTGGTAGTTTGACAATTCTTTGGCATTGCCTTTATTTGGGATTGGAATGAAAACTGACCTTTTCCAGTCCTGTGGCCACTGCTGAGTTTTCCAAATTTGCTTGCATATTGAGTGCAGCACTCTCACAGCATCATCTTTCAGGATTTGAAATAGGTCAACTGGAATTGCATCACCTCCACTAGCTTTGTTTGTAGTGATGCTTTCTAAGGCCCACTTGACTGCACATTCCAGGATATCTGGCTCTAGGTGACTGATCACACCATTGTGATTATCTGGGTCATGAAGATCTTTTTTGTACAGTTCTTCTGTGTATTCTTGCCACCTCTTCTTAATACCTTCTGCTTCTGTTAGGTCCGTACCATTTCTGTCCTTTATCGAGCTCATCTTTGCATGAAATGTTCCCTTGATATCTCTAATTTTCTTGAAGAGATTGCTAGTCTTTCCCATTCTGTTGTTTTCCTCTATTTCTTTGCATTGCTCGCTGAGGAAGGCTTTCTTATCTCTTCTTGCTATTCTTTGGAACTCTGCATTCACATGTTTATATCTTTCCTTTTCTCCTTTGCTTTTCGCTTCTCTTCTTTTCACAGCTATTTGTAAGGCCTCCCCAGACAGCCATTTTGCTTTTTTGCATTTCTTTTCCATGGGGATGGTCTTGATCCCTGTCTCCTGTACAATGTCACAAACCTCATTTCATAGTTCATCAGGCACTCTATCTATCAGATCTAGCCCCTTAAATCTGTTTCTCACTTCTACTGTATAATCATAAGGGTTTTGATTTAGGTCATACCTGAATGATCTAGTGGTTTTCCCTACTTCAATTTCTTCAATTGCAGTCTGAATTCAGCAATAAGGACTTTCTTAACCATTATATGATCAAAGTTTTTTTGATACCTATACATTCTCATTGTACCTAAACACTTTAGATGTCAGCTTATTATTTGAAATCTACTAAAAATCAATGTTTTGGCTCAAGGCCTAGATCATCAGATACATAATTAACACTGAAAGCTGATCTCTCAATAAATAGAAGGAATTAGAGCCAGGAGTATTATCAAAGGGCATTCCTCAATTAGACTTATTGTAGGAAAAGGAGAATGTTATCCATGATGACTGAGGAGATAAGGAAACTGTCTAATGGATCTTATCTCTTCTTTGCTTACAGTAAATTTCTTCATTTTTAGTCATTATAGTGTAAAATTTCCTTCTTTTAGAATTTCCTTCACATCAGAAATGTTGAGGTCCATTTATAATGTAAAAAAGAGATTGTAAGTTTCAGTGAAATATTTTGGCTTCCAGTGGGTTTGTAACCCTCTGAAAAATGAGCACATATTTTGGATATATATGTATTTGTTATCAGAGTGAACTTCTGGCTTTTTTTTTTTTTTTAGACCACTAAACCAACAGTTAAAGCAGATAACCCAATTCCTTTCTTAAACTTTTGTAATTCTAGAGCTGTCAAGATGACATGGATTAGTGGGAAGAGGAAGAGCTCAAAAAGCCTGATTGTATAATGGTTAAAACATATTTGAAAAAGAGATGATCAGTTTTGAATCTGGGCTATGATCACTTACAACTTATGCAAATTTGGACAATTTGGCTTAATATCTCTGGGCCCTATGTTTGCCATCAATGAGGACAATAGCAATATGGATCCTGCATTCGTACTTAGTCGCTCAGTCATGTCTGACTCTTTGCAACTCCATGCACTATAGCCCACCAATCTCCTCTGTCCATAGGGTTCTCCAGGCAAAAATACTGGAGTGGGTTGCTGTTTCCTTCTCTAGGGGATCTTCCCGACCGAGGGGTTTAACCTTGGTCTCCTGCATTGCAGGCTGATTCTTTACTGTCTGAGCTCCCAGAAAAGACCTATTGGGGTCCTACATGAAATTAAAAATGTTAATATACACAGAGCTTGCAGAATTTAAAATTTCACTTTGAATCCTCTATCCCGACTCAGTTACCATGTGAACTTTGGAAAAGCTAATTCACTTATTAGTCTAAAACATAGCAATTTTGTTTAAATTGATGAAAATAATAACTAGTCATTTGTGGCGGGGTGAAAAAGCACCTCAAAGATAATGGCTTAAAATAATACAGATGCATTTTGCTTTTTGTCACAGGCTTCAGTGGGAACAGCCTATCTCTGGTCCACAGGACACTGTATGTTGGGGGTAACCCAATGACTTGGGCTGAAAGGATGTGAAGACTCCCTCCCTCTGACTGGTGGTCCAAACTGTCACCAGGAATCTCAATTAGCTTCTCAATTGAATCAGCTACATGCGGCCTGTCTGCAAGGCTCCAAGGTTTTCTCACTATGACTGGGATCCAATCATGAGCACCCAAATCAACCTGGAGGGTATTATAGCATTTCTATAACCTTAGCTCAGAAATCACAGTGTGTATCATAATCACATCTCTAGCTCAGAAATTACAGTATCTATCATAATCACAAGCACATCCAAATTCAAAAAGAGGGGTCCAAGTCAGAATATAAGACAAACATGCAGTGGGAGATACTATTGCAACAATTTTTGAAAACTAGTGTGGTTTTCAAACCTACACTCTACCACAGGTATCTAAGACTGCTGCCTGAATAAATGGAACAAGATATCTAAAAGAAGTCTGCAATATTTTAATTTCCGTAATCAAATTAAATCATCTATGCATGTGAATGCACAAAGGAAAGGCACTATTAACTAATTATATATTATCAATCATCATTATCCAGAGTATAAAATTTGGATAAATTTTCAGCAATGGTGTTATATTTGAAAATTTCACTATAACCTAAAAGTTCTCTGTAGCTCAGATTAAAAATATAGAAAAAAATTAAAAGGAGGGCAAGCTATGTTGGAGTTTAAGACATTAAATCATCTATTGACTATAAATTATTATTAAAATTAGCCATGGTATACCCTCTAGATGGGTAATTAGTATTTTTAAATTTAGAAACCTTTTGGGTATTTAAAAATATTACACTAATAGCAGAATTTTCAGCAGCCTCAGTGGAAGCCCAGAGATAGAGTAAAATATTTCCCAATGCTGAAAGAAAATAAATTTCAAAGTATAGCCAGCAAAATTATGCATTAGGAATAAAGGCAAAATTCATCCTTAAAATCCTTCTAAATTATATACTTAAGGAAGAAGAATAGTGTTAAAAAAGGAAGGTCTGAGGCATTAAAAGGAATAGATAACGTGATTATGTCTGAATTTTTTTAATGTATAAATCAATAATAAACATATACCTAACCTGTATGTATAAAAACAACTACAGAATTAAGTGCAGAATTAAAATATTTAAATTATGTGGCATAGAATATTGTTTTGTAGAAAGTAATATTTTATGTTCTTTAGATGGGTATTGGCAAACACTCAGTAAAGGAACCAGGCAGTAGATGTTTTAGGATTTGTAGGTTAAGAGGCCCCTGGAGTAGGAAATGACAACCCATGCGAGTATTCTTCCTGGGAAATTCCATGGACAGAGGAGCTTGGACAGCTACAGTCCATGGAGTTGCAAAGAGTCAGACATGACTTAGTGAGTAAACAGCAACAAGATCAAAAGGCAAGTAGAGAATACTGTATAAGGTACTCATATGACAAGAGAGAAAACATTTCCACAATTGTTTTAATTGATGAAGTTCAAATTAAATAATAGTGATTGATAACAATTGCGTGTATGTGATGTGTGTGTGAGAGAGAGAGATACAGATTTATTACTGAGAAAAATAAAAATTTAAGGGGTATTTTGCTTAGAGTCCCAAGTTACTGTTCTCTATCATCCAAATTGATTGGAAAATGTGCATCTGTTAATGTTCATCTGTATTGAGACTTTATATATTTCATGTTTGAAAATATCCTTCACAAAGATAGGTACTGATATTACATCAGTAAGTGATACACTTGGAAACTTACTTTGGTTACACTTTCTTTCGGTATTTGGTTATTTTCTATTCTATCTGCTGTGGTAAAATATTTCATTTTAAATTTTCTAATATTTATGATGTTGCTTTTGTGGATATTGTTGTGGCTGCTTAGAGTTGTAATGTTTATATTTTATTTGTTTAGCCTAGAGATAATGTCACTGAATAATAAGCCCAATGCTTTGTTATCTAATTCGATAACAATACTCTATTGTGTCTAAATATCAACCAATATATTTGAAGCTCACTGTGCTGTTTACATGATGAGCATTCATTGGTATCAAAAGTAAATAATATATTATTTTTTGCTTTTTTCATTTCTCTACAAATTTTCTATACTATACAACCCCTTTTCCTCCACTTCTTTAGTTTCAGTGACCTTAGAGTTCACATCATAAAAGAAGCACTCAAGCATTCAAAGCACTCTTGAATAATTAGAATCCTTTTGTCAGACTGTCTGATGTCAATTTGCTTTTGACACTATTCTTTCATGTCATCTTCCCCATTGTCTGGCACTGATTTAGAGGCACTCTTTTATGATTTCCCGATTGGCTCTGTTGTAAATCCTGTGAATTCATACCCAACATCCGGATACAGTTTTTTTTCAGCAGCAATTTATTGTTTCCAGGCTTCATGACTTCAATGGCTTTTTGTATAACAATGGCATCTTTAAAGGTGTAATCCTTCCAGATTCTCACGATGGTCTCTCTGTTGGGATTTCCTTCCAGAGCACTGTCAATCCTTTCCATAGAGAACTGCACGCAATGAGTCTTACAGGTCCTCACAATTCTCTGACCTAGAAGCTGAATTAGAGTTGTGTTTGGGAGCAAGCAGACCAATTAGATGCCTTCAATTTGAGCTCATGGTTTTGGGTGACCAGAGGCATTGTTCAATATCAAGAAAACATTAAAGGCCATCCCTTACTGGCAAGGTACTCCCTGACTTCAGGGACAAAGCATCAATGGAACCAATCCAGAAAAAGGATTCTCATTATCCAAGCCTTCTTCTTGTACAACCAAAAGACTCACAGCTGGTGTTAATTTTTCCCTTCCAGGCTTCAGGCTGTGCGGGTTAATAGATAAGGGTAGTCCTAACCATAAGCCTGACTGCATCTGCACAAAGCAGGAGAGTTAACTTCTTGTCTTAAATCCCGGTGCTTATTTATCTCTTCTTACAAACAAGTCTTTGTGGCACTTTTTTTCTAGAAGAGGGTACTTTCATCTGCTTTACAAACCTGTCCAGGCTTCTTCTCAACCCTTTCTTCTCAATGATTTTCTAAATGGTGTTTGGGAACCTTGCTGCGTTTGGTCAACAGACACTACTTCTCATGTTACCTGATATTTTTAAAACCAATTCTTTTTCTAAAATTATCACACCATTCTTTGGTAGCATTAAATTCTCCAACCTTAGATCCTTCACCTTCCTTTTGCTTTAAGTTGTCATATAATAACTTCACTTTTTCTTGACTTAGAGGCTATAGGTATGTCTTTTTTATAACAATCCTGCATCCACATAAAAGCTTCATTTTCCGTCTGAGATAAAGGATGTTCAAAAAAATTGCAACTTTTTGCATCTGCTGGAGTAGCTGTGGCAATGACTTTATGGATTTCCTTTCCTTTTTTTCACAATGGTCCTTATGCTGAATTCATTTATCTTGAAATGGTAGGCAACTGCAGCTGCAGACCTCAACCTGTGGTATATGTCAAGCCAATTCAATTTTTTCTTCTAATATTGTGACTTTCCTCTATTTTGGGAGCACTTCCTGTGTCACTGGTTGCACTTCATGAGTCCCATGGTGTTATTCAAAGTTTACATTTTTGCACAAACATGATGAAAAATATTAATACACAAGAACCACAAGAGATCACTTTTTACTGAGATTTATGATTTACTGGAGTGACAAAGTCCTCAGGCAGAGATAATTAGCATCACATAGCAGATACTGTACTTGAACTCACCACAATAGCAACAGGAGGTGGCTAGACCACCCTTATGGCAGAAAGTGAAGAGGAACTAAAGAGCCTCTTGATGAAAGTGAAAAAGGAGAGTGAAAAAGTTGGCTTAAAGCTCAACATTCAGAAAACAAAGATCATGGCATCTGGTCCCATCAATTCATGGGAAGTAGATGGGCAAACAGTGGAAACAGTGTCAGACTTTATTTTTTGGGCTCCAAAATCACTGCAGATGGTGACTGCAGCCATGAAATTAAAAGACGCTTACTCCTTGGAAGGAAAGTTATGACTAACCCAGGTAGCATATTCAAAAGCAGAGACATTACTTTGCCAACAAAGGTTCGTCTAGTCAAGGCTATGGTTTTTCCTGTGGTCATGTATGGATGTGAGAGTTGGACTGTAAAGAAGGCTGAGCACCGAAGAATTGATGCTTTTGAACTGTGGTGTTGGAAAAGACTCTTGAGAGTCCCTTGGACTGCAAGGAGATCCAACTAGTCCATTCTGAAGGAGATCAGCCCTGGGATTTCTTTGGAAGGAATGATGCTAAAGCTGAAACTCCAGTCCTTTGGCCACCTCATGCGAAGAGTTGACTCATTGGAAAAGACTCTGATGCTGGGAGGGATTGGGGGCAGGAGGAGAAGGGGACGACAGAGGATGAGATGGCTGGATGGCATCACTGACTTGATGGATGTGAGTCTGGGTGAACTCTGGGAGTTGGTGATGGACAGGGAGGCCTGACGTGCTGCGATTCATGGGGTCGCAAAGAGTCGGACAGGACTGAGGGACTGAACTGAACTGATTAGCGTGTACTGGTGGCTCAGAGGTTAAAGCGTCTGCCCGAAATTCGGGAGAACTGGGTTTGATCCCTGTGTGGGAAGATCCCCTGGAGAAAGAAATGGCAACCTACTCCAGTATTCTTGCATGGAGAATCCCATGGACAGAGAAGCCTGGCGGGCTATAGTCCATGGGGTCGGAAAGAGTTGGACATGACTGAGCGACTTAACTTTCACTTTTAACTTTCACTTTCTTTAGCGTGTACTACAGTAAATTTTCGGAGAAGGTGATGGCACCCCACTTCAGTAATCTTGCCTGGAAAATCCCATGGACAGAGGAGCCTGCTAGACTACAGTCCATGGGGCCGCTAAGAGTTGGACACTACTGAGCGACTTCACTTTCACTTTTCACTTTCATGCATTGGAGAAGGAAATGGCAACCCACTCCAGTGTTCTTGCCTGGAAAATCCCAGGGACAGAGGAGCCTGGTGGGCTTCTGTCTATGGGGTCGCACAGAATCCGACACGACTGACGTGACTTAGCAACAGCAGCAGCAGCACAGTTAATTTTATGCAGTTATGATTTAATGCATCTCTGAATTTGTTTACATCTCACTACTGCAAATGCCTTCATATTAGCATTTGTATAGGTGTTAACAAATTTTAACTTTTTATAATAGGTGTGTGTATATTTTATAGTATATAATAAAATAGTCTAGTAATTTCATCTATTTTATGCATTCATGACATACATAAACTTTCTTTTTCTCTGATACTTCTAGGTTATGTGGTCTATCTGGTATATCTGTGGTATATGTGAGTTTTCTCAAATTATTATACATCTCCAAAAATTTCTCCAAAATATTTACTGAGAAAAAAAATTTGCATATAAGTGGACTGACACAGTTCAAACTCAGGTTGTTCAAATGTCAGCTGTATAATTTTTCAGACACAAGGAATTCCTTAGTTTTCTCATAATTTGGGGAGGACCAGAAGCTTTGTCCTTAAAATATAAACTTCTCAGTTTTTAATAAATAAGCTTTGCTCTAGAGTTGTTTGGGGAGAGCACATTTTTCAACTTATTCAGAATTGTACAATTGGAGCCTCAATTATAGTTTGTGCTCAATAAATGTATCCTGACTATATTAAACTCCTAGTTAGAAAGCACTTCAGATATATGTAATTCAAATTTTAGCATTTCTACCTAAGTGTACCTTAGAGCAAGTAACTTCTCTCTCTCTCTCTTTTTTTTTTTTTTTGCCTTTAAAAAAAAAAATCATTATAATAGAAGTATAATTCTGACTCCCAGAGGTAATGAAAATATTTACTGTAATGATGCCACAAAATGCCTGGTACAGTACCTGGCATCTAGGAGCCATTTAATTGATGGTAGCTATTATGATCATTGCTCTATTACTCTTCCTGCTGTCCAAGCTTGGGGAGGTTGAAGTCTGTGCAACCACAAATAGAGCACTATTTGTCACATCTTGTCAGAAAGGTTTAATGAAATTCTAGCTGAAGACATAAAATCGGTTTTTTTCTCGCTAGATTTTTAATATGCTTCAGTTGGGCCATCTCTAAGGAGCTCATTAGCAATACTGCCTCATCAGTTGCTATAGGCATCTCAGTAGGAGGGATTATTTTTCATTCTCCTTCCTATTTCATCCCTTGCTTTTGTTCTTTCCCAACCTGAATAGCAAAGGTCATTTTCTCTGCACTTAAGGAACTTTACAGCAGCTCATTCACTTTTTTTGCTCACAAAAAAAGCAAATTGGCCTTATCATAGAGCAATATAGGGCTACAGTCCAAAAGCTCAAGCTTAATTTACTCATTAGTGAGAGACGCCCTACTAGAGGAAGATAATGGAGATCTATGTATGTATGCTCCATAGCTTCCCAACAGAATATTCCTTTTTAAAAGAAATAATTAGATGAATAAATTAGTTTTTAACCACTGATCTACCTATATACACCAAAGAATATGTAATTAGAAATGTAAGCAGTCACTCAGATATCATTAAGTCATTGAAGACATTTCTATCAGAAACCAATAGTATTGCAAGATGTTAATTGTCTAAAACCTTATAAAACCCTTAAACATTGCAAAGTGTACCTAAGGTTGATTGAGCAAACCAATTTAGATAAATGTATGAGATAAATAAAACTATACCCATGGAAATTACATGCCATACTCCTGTTATTAGATCAACTTGGTATTTTAAAACCATGGCAAAAGGATGATAGAAATGTCATGGCAAAGAGTTATTTGCATTCAAGAAAATATCCTTCACTCAAAAAATAATTGTCACCTAATGCTTTATCTTTCTTTGTAGCTCATTCAGTAAAGAGTCTGCCTGCAAGGCAGGAGACCCGGGTTCGATCCCTGGGTCAAGAAGATCCCCTGGAGAAGGAAATGGCAACCCACCCCAGTATCCTTGCCTGGAGAATCCCACGGACAGAGGAACCTGGCAGGCTACACTCCATGGGGTCACAAGAGTCAAACACGACTTAGTGACTAAACCACCAATGATGATATGGTGCTAGGAGATACAGGAAACTAGGCTATGTCCTTTATCCGTAGAGATCCTATCTCCAAATACAGTCACACTGGGGTGAGGACTTCAAAATATGAATCTGGGGGAAATGCAATTCAGTCCATAACACATGGGTATGCAAAATGATCAAATGAACATAAATAGTTCTAACTTTTATGCTTCTAAAAAATCAGCACATAAGAAAAGATGACTGAAGTATGTGTGTAAGAACTAAATAAGTAGAAAAAACTGGCCACATTTGAGCCAGATGTTTTACTTATGGATGATTAGAAATTGCTTGCAAGCTGCTCTCTTTATTTTTAGTTTTACTTCTGAAATGATACACTTTTTTTTTTTCTTTTGAATCTTATATAGTTATATAAATCCTAGACTAATTCTAAACTATGCAACCCTCTGAGATATCAACCAGTCTGGATATGTTCATAGCTTGGTTGGATGCATCTACAGGAATCCTATTTGCTTAAGGAATTAATATGTCTCTTGAGGTGGAGGGACACATTCTAGAAGGAGTCACAGGCTATATGCTTAATGAGTTTTTTTTTTTTTTTTAAAGCTTATCTTTGCAGGGAAAATAATGTCAATCAGAATTACCTATTAGTCTAGACAGTGAAAGTGAAGTCATTCAGTCATGTCCAACTCTTTGCGACCCCATGGACTATACCCTACCAGGCTCCTCTGTCCATGGGATTTTCCAGGCAAGAATACCTAGCCATCCATAAACTTATATTTGCAGTATACAGTATTAATATATTGCGTGAAAAAAATTCCAAAGTGATGAGACAAAAGCTTAAACTATCTTATATACATATACTATATCCAAATGTTACAAACAATACAACATTTCTTCCCATTTTTTAACAAACTTCTAAAAGTGAAAATTGAAAATAAAGTTCTATATTTAAATGGTTACTTTGTGTATATGTCTGGGCTAATATATTCTTTCCTATAAAAACTTCAGTTCTAGTGCACTCCCTGTTCTTGGATATTTTAAGGAAGGCACTGGATTCCTTTGGGGGGAGAAGAATGACAATGATTAGAGTTAATCTCCTTTACTTGAAATAATAGGCCCTGCTAGTATTTGTATGGGTTGACTTGGGAACACTGGGTCAGAAGGTGACTTGACTCCACAAAAAAGTAGGGAGGGTTTCAGACACTCCAGATAAAGTTAGAATCAGAAGAGAGTTCCTTTATTACTTTAGATACATAGCAGGAATTATTAGAGATGAATTAAGGATACAAGTTATACCACACATAGAAATTCTCCCTATTACAAATGATATTTCAGTAAAATAAGCATTACATTTGGCACCTGCCATGATTATTTGGTATTAGACTTCTTCAATAAGTAAAAAAGAAATTGAGTTTGCTTATAATATTAAGGCTTATCAAGATTTCTGATCTCAGCACTACTGAAATTTTGGATGGATAATTCTTTGTGTGGGGGGCTGTTCTGTGCATTGCAGGATTTTAGCAGTATCCTTGACCTCTATCCACAGGATAACAGTATAACTCCTCCCCAACCTAGCAATCTCTCTAGACATCGCCCAATTTCGCTAAGTGGGGTGGATGGAGAGAAGAGGAACATTGTTCCAGGTTGAGAACTACTGGCTTAGGTAGAATAATGTTGTGGATTTCTTGAAACAGGAATCTACATACATGCAAAATTAGAAGTCTCACATATAACCTCACTTCTGTAGACACAGCCTCACTGTCTGGGCTTAAAGCCAGAATTAAAATTAAGTGTCTCCCAATTCCCTGAGACAATCAGGAAACACATTTTTCTACCTCCCTTTCCTCTACTCTGACACCATTTCTTTTGGACAATTAAAATACAGTACTTTAGATTCCTTAGAGAAAAGCGGCTGTGTAAATGTAAAGTAATAATGGATAGTGGCCAAGTAAAATGAAAGAAACTATACTAAAAAGCTAACTATCTAAATTGAGAAGCTGATGCTCATGAATGAATATTCATGGATATATTTTCATACTAATACACTGAAGTAACACCAGACTCCTGCTAGCAAATGAGACATATATTTTTGAAGCTCAAAACATTGATTTTGTGATGATGATCTATAACAATAACTACATTTCTATCAAAGAAAGTGAATGATAATGTAATTTTAAAATGATGACTGTGATGGTGTGGCTAGACACACGTTTATTAATTTGATTTCCTTTAATGGAATTTTTTCCCTAAGGGTTCTGGTAGCAGGCAGCAAACTCATAATACATAAGAAATGGTTGTTCTTACTGTTACTTTTATGACAGAAAACACAATCACTGGCTATAATTCAACATCATCATAAATATTCAAATACTGATGTCTTGCAGCCCAGTGGGAATTTGAGTTTGGTGATGAAATGCATATTGCTGAATGGAAAGTTTCATTAATTCCAAAGAGAAAGAAAAATGTGGTTCTGTCTTCCCTGAAAAGACTAATCCTATTTAATTAGTTGTTGGCTTGATTTCACTATGAAAGGTAATGGGATAAATAGCTAATTATACTATAAACTTATTTAATTTATTTATTTGATAATCTAGCTGAGCTGAATAGCTGATTCAAGGCTAATGCCTCAATCCTGACAAAATTTAATACTAATAACATTAATTTGGATTATAGGGCAATGTGAGCTCCTGAATATTTCTCTTCTGTTCTGTGTCCCAGCCACTGAACCAGTCTCACTGGATCACATGCCAAACTCTTCCTCATTTATCCATACACTCATGCTAATCTTTCAGTTATTAAAGGCTGAACTTCATCTTTCATAGCATTTTATGCATTTTAATTTAAAATTCATCTCCCTAGATTTATCTTCTCTATGAAGTCTTTTCTCTACTGCCTTAAGTATATTGAGTCTCCCCTCCAGTGGTTTCCTCTCTCCTCTGTTATATCACCTTTCTCATTGTAAAGCAGTTTATCAGTTCATTTATTTGCCCCCTGAGAATGTAAACTCTTGAAGATCAAGATCCTCTCTTATTGATGTTTCCTACTGAACATACTAAACTCACAAAGCAGATGCCATCTCTATAATTTTTTAATTCATGAACAAATTAATGTACAAATTTAAACTACTTTATAGCTTAAAATCACTTTTTCCTATAGATATTTTCATGTGCAGTTAGCATATATTTACTTGCTTTCTTATCTGTATTCCTTCTCTTCAACCTGAGCCACCATCACTTTTAAGTATTTTGAGGGTCACTGACCTTGTCTGTTTTTTTACCTCATCCATATTTCCCAATTTCACACCTAATAGTTACCCAGTACTGAGAAGGCAATGGCAACCCACTCCAGTACTCTTGCCTGGAAAATCCCATGAACGAGGGGCCTAGTGGGCTGCAGTCCATGGGGTCACTAGGAGTAGGACACGACTGAGTGACTTCACTTTCACTTTTCACTTTCATGCATTGGAGAAGGAAATGGCAACCCACTCCAGTGTTCTTGCCTGGAGAATCCCAGGGACGGGGGAGCCTAGTGGGCTGCCGTCTCTGGGGTCGCACAGAGTCTAACATGACTGAAGCAACTTAGCAGCAGCAGCAGTTACCCAGTAGACATTTGCTAAAGGAAGAATCATGTTGTATCTTGATAACCCTCTGGAGTAAGTAACTCATTACAATAAGCTGAAGTTTTAATCACAGAAGACAATTAAGCAATACATTCAATGTTGATATGACACTTGGCACTCAGCAAATGGTTTGTAAAAACAATAATGCAAAAAAAGAAAAACAATTCTACAGTCCAGGTCTGCCTGGGAATATTGGGAAGGGGAAGTTGGTGACAGGTAAACAGGATTTGAAGATAAGAGATGACTAATCTTGAACAGGATAGGAGAGAATTAGCATAAAACACAGGTAACACTGAATCTGGGGGGCGGGGGAGAAAGATGGTGATGTTTAATCTAAAACAAGGCAAACTCTGTTCCATGGTGTTCTATCTTTCTGAGGTTAAAGGCCATAGCCCTTTCAGAGGGCATGCATAGCCTTCCATTACCCAGCTCCAGTCTAGCCCTCCTCTTATTCACCCTATCAGGCCCAATGCTTTAGCCATGTGACCTGCCTTCAGTCCTTATGCGCTGTTCTCAGGGCTTTCATTCAGGCAACTCTCTTTGTCTGTAAGCATCTTTTTCATCTTCCTCTCCACTTTGTCTAATATTTAGGTCTTGTTCTAGATGACACTTCACTAAGCAAATGTTCCTCAATCCATATATTAGGTTACAGCATAGCAAAATTGGAGACACTTTAAGAATTATTACATTACATTAGTACACGTCTTGCTTACTAGACCATAATCCCATGCTGTCAGGCAAAAAAAAAGTCTGTATTATTTGCCATTAAAGCTTCAATTCCCAATACCATGACTGACTCAAATTTTAGGTTGAATAAATGACCTGTGTTCAGGTCAGAAAGAATGAAATATTACTATATAGATATCTATAGGGAGAGAAAAGCAGATGTGTTTCTTTCATATTGTTGTTGTTTTTTAGTAGTCAAGTCATGTCTAACTCTTTGCGACTCCATGGACTCGAGCCCACCAGATTCCTCAGCCCATGGGATTTCCCAGACAAGAATACCGAAGTGGGTTGCCATTTCCCTCTCCAGGGGATATTCCCATCTCAGGGGGTGAACCCATGTCTCCTGCATTAGCAGGCAATTCTTTACCACCAAGCCACCTGGGAAGCTCATTTCATATTAGATACCCATTTTTATTCATGGTGAAATAGCTGGATAGAGTTAAACATATATGGGGAAAAAAAGATAATATAGTATCAGGCAAAATGGAGAATTCAATACAGAATAAGCAAAGACTCAAAACCCACAAATTACCCAATAAAATACAAAGAAATCTGAGAACACCAGATCTCCACAATCTTTATTGCCATACTGGGACACATCCTGGTCCAGAGTTAACAGACAAAATCTCCAAACATTGTAAGCAGGGAATAATTTCCACAAAGAAAGCTAATTAATTTATAAAGTACGTCCATTATATACTCTGATAATTATAAAGCTGAGACAAACATCTCTCAGTGAATCATGTCCCATAAATGCTTAAAATTTAAGTTTGTTTACCATGAAATTAAAAGACGCTTGCTCCTTGGAAGGAAAGTTATGTCCAACCTAGATAGCATATTCAAAAGCAGAGACATTACTTTGCCAACAAAGGTCCATCTAGTCAAGGCTATGGTTTTTCCAGTGGTCATGTATGGATGTGAGAGTTGGACTGTGAAAAAGCTGAGCACTGAAGAATTGATGCTTTTGAACTGTAGTGTTGGAGAAGACTCTTGAGAGTCCTTTGGACTGCAAGGAGGTCCAGCCAGTCCATTCTAAAGAAGATCAGTCCTGGCTGTTCATTGGAAGGACGGATGCTAAAGCTGAACCTCTTACTTTGGCCACCTCATGCGAAGAGTTGACTCATTGGAAAAGACCCTGATGCTGGAAGGGATTGGGGGCAGGAGGAGAAGGGGAAGACAGAGGATGAGATGGCTGGATGGCATCACCGACTCGATGGACGTGAGTCCGAGTGAATTTCGGGAGTTGGTGATGGACAGGGAGGCCTAGCGAGCTGCCATTCATGGGGTCGCAAAGACTCGGACACAACTGAGCGACTGAACTGAACTGAACCATTTATAACCTTGACTAACAAGAGGTACCCTACTTAAATCAGTCCATAGATCACGAATTTCAAATTGTGTTTCTACTGGTCAATGTCATCTGGATTTGATAGGTATGTTAACAGGGAGGTTGATCTTTTCCTATCTCTTCTTTTATTCCTGGTGCCCCCTTGGGAGGCAGAATGGGTTACAAAACAGTCGCTATTCTTTTGTTTACCACTTATCACCAATTGGCAGATGATAAGAATAATTAAAAAAATCATGTGCACAGTTTTAATGTGGAAACTGCTAGTATCCAATTTATAGAAGACATCCGAAGCTAAATAAACTACCTACAATCACACTATCTAATCTTTCAAGATCTGAAATAATTCAAGTTTTAATTAATTAATTTAATTAATTAATTAACCTAAACTATAGGGAGATAAAACACATATAAAGCAAAATATACATATCCTATTGTGATCCTTAGATGTATTTACTTTATCCCTATATGATAATAAAGGATTAAAGGTATTAAAGTTGTACAGTGTCTTACCTATATCAGGCAACTTATATATTTATATCTGATTGCATACCACCTCTATAAGACTTACAGAAATAAGCATTAGTATAATTTTATTCAAGTTAAAAAAAAAGTGTTTGTTAGCTATAAAATTATCAATTACAGCCGATGAGATAACAAAGATATTCTTTATTCATTTTACTGAGGGCACAATAATTTTCCAAAAGATTTCAGAGCTAATGACCTTAAGCAGTTGTCCCCATACTTTTTGGCATCAGGAAATGGTTCCATGGAGGAATGGAATGAGGAATGAGGGTGGGGAAGACAAGGAGAGGATTCTTTCAGGATAATTCAAGGGCATTACATTTCTTGTGGACTTTATTTCTCATGTTATTACATTAGTTCCATCTCAGATTACTGGGCATTAGATCCTGGAGGTTGGGGATCCTTGACCTTAAGGATAGTTATATTTGTCCTTTATACAACTCCATATTTCACCCCATTTTGCATGACAGGATTATAATCTAAGCATGACAGAGTCCTAGTTGCTAAATTTTTATAAAAAAAAAAAATCAAATAATTAGAATAAAGGTTTTAATCTTTTCAATTAATATAAACATTTTATTCCTAAGATACATTTTCTTTCAGAAATATCCCATAAAATGAGTCAGTATATTTTTGAAAAAGATACATGGATATGTTTTTCAGTCTCAGTTGAAAGTACTTGAAGGACAAGCATTTAAAACTGGTCTTAGATGGACTTTTTCCACACCAAATTTGGAAGATCACTAAGAATAGATACAACATTCATTTGGATAAGAACATTTCTAAATGAAAATGTGTTTCTAAAGTGAAAATATTATCTTTTTGCCTTATACTTGGTAAATCTATGATATCATGGACAAAATAAAAAAAAATCTTTCAAGGTAGTATATTAAAAGCAACTTTATGAGTTAGGTAATTCAAGTATTTTTATTCCCATTGTTCAGATAAGCTAACAGTATGTTAAGAG
Source organism: Bos javanicus (assembly GCF_032452875.1). Classification (NCBI taxonomy): domain Eukaryota; kingdom Metazoa; phylum Chordata; class Mammalia; order Artiodactyla; family Bovidae; genus Bos; species Bos javanicus. The sequence goes on from NC_083872.1 coordinate 17,477,361, forward strand.
TTTAATTATATCCCCAGGTTTTAACTCGATGTCCTTGCAGATCATGTGCACTAGACATTGTTATCTCTGTTATTTGCTTCTGCAAGGCTTTATAGCACGGGTGGAGAACTGTATAGGAAGCTACTTTGTCTTGTTTTTTCTTTCTTACTTAACAGAGATACCTTCCTCTATCCCCCAGTGCCTTGTAAATGGAATGAGGCTTCTACTTTCACAAAGTAATCACAGAACTGCAATCAAGGAGTGATGAACATTACTACATTTAAAGACCTTCAGGATTATAAAGTAAGGAGGATTAAAGAGGAGAAATTAAGGCCTAAAAGAAACCAGAAATCTCTTTCCTAAATTACAGATTCAGGGAAAAAAGTTCTCTGTCCCTAAAACTACCAATTCCTTCCCAGCTGCTTTTAACTTTAAACTTATCTAAGCCATTTTAAACATAAAAACACATAGAATTAAAACAGTAACCATGTTTTCCTGTTTGTTTAATTTTCTTTTGCCCTTAAGAATTTCTTTTTTATCTCACAAGCACAACTGCATATTCAAAATTATGCTTGTTACATAGGAGTGATGTGAAAACATACAAGCCATTGATTGATTTGAAAATATTAAGTGATATAATAGTTTCTTCATTTATATAGTTAAACACATACTAAATTGGTTGCTTTAAAACATATTACATTAAAGTGTTAATGTTGCATTAATCTTCATACGATCTTTACATATGGTCAATTCTTGAGCAGGATGAAAAGGCAGAATAATCAATTATTACAGAAACCCAGAAATTGAAAGTGCTCCTGATCAGTAACTATGACTCTGGGGTCAGCATGAAATTACACATTGTAGGCATTAGCTAGGGAGTGGTGGTTGATATTTATCTTGAACACTGGCTATGTTAGTGCCTAAAGAAATCACCTTTTGCTTATTTCTCTGGGTGAGGTGCTGACAATTATCTTGGCTTGTATATTTTGGGGGATAAGAGCAGAGAAGCATCTGTTTTTGCTGCTCATAGCAATATGAAGGGATAGTGTCCTTAGGCAGTAGTATAAGGCTGGTGTAATGGTTGGAATCTCTAAAAAAATCCGGGGGGTGGAGGGAGATAATAGAAGGTTGGTAAAGAGTTATTCATTTTTACTATACACTGAATGGAGGAAGGCATGACAACCCACTCCAGTATTCTTGCCTGGAGAATCCCATGTACAGAGGAGCCTGGTGGGTTATAGTCCATAGGATTGCAAAGAGCTGGACGTGACTGGAGCGACTTGGCACACACAGCACACATACACTGAGCAAGCAAGGTGCTGATTTTATGTGAATGGGAGATAAATACCCAGGGGTGAATCGACTTTCAGACAGCTCATTTTCTGTCAACTCCTTCTTAGGCTCTATCGGTATTGGATATGATCATATATTTTTGCAAAATTTGCTAAAGTGTTTTGTATTCATCTTTTTAAATAACAGCTCCCTTTCCCCATATTGTACAGACTTCCATCATTCTCAACTTGTACCTGCCTGTGAACATACTCCATGAATTTGTAAATTAAAATAATCACTCCTGATTATTCCAGGAGGTATATAGACTTTATATCCTTATAGGATTTGAACTCTTCTCTCTTTGTGGCTTTGCAGGGCTTCCTCAACAACTATGGACTTTCTGGAAAGGCAAGAATAACTGAAATAAACTGGTGCTGTACTTGTCATTCAGAATGTACCTTGGACACGGACTGTCAAAAGCTTTTGCCATTTGTCATTCACCGTCAGTGGTGGGCCTTTCTCTCTAAGGGGGTCAGGTGCAACAGCATCTGTAGGGCAGGCCTGAAATATTCTGTGACTAAAGTGACGGTGTGCAAACATAATCCTTAGGACCAACTGTGGCTCATGACTGTCCCTTCCAAGTTACGTCAGTGAAGGCAGTTTTTTTTAATAGGAATCTGCAAGAGATACTTAGCTTTCTGTGTGAGACTAGTAATCAGGGGATCAGAGATAAAAAGACAGATTCACACTATGAGAGATCAAACAGGGAGAGATACTGAATCAGGAACACAGTGAATGAGCTAAGGACCAGGTGGACACTGAGGGTCCTCTGGAGTTCTCCGGGCCACAATTAAATAAATTCATAACTGTTCCTCCATATTTAAATTGTGACATTTATTTGCATGTTTACAGTCTGGTGACAGCATCTGTCTCTTCTTGTCAGCTTAACCATCAGGCATGTGTTGAAGTGTTAGTAGATCAGTCGTGTCTGATTCTTTGTGGCCTCATTCACTGGGGCTCGCCAGGCTCTTCTGTCCGTGGGATTCTCCAGGCAAGAATACTGGAGTGGGTCGCCATTTCCTTCTCCAGGAGTGGGTTGCCATTTCCTTCTCCAGGAGCCATCATGTATCATGACCCCCAAAACACAAAAAGCCAAAGAGAATTACTACTACAAGGCCATTCAAAGAGGTGAGTCAAATAGAGTTAATAAGATATAGTGAGGTCAACAGACAGACTCTGAAATTAGTTTTGTACAACCTGAATCTAGAAGCTGATTGTTCACTATTGCCAAGTTTTTAGGTTACTAAATATTTTAGAATAATGAACTTTCAAATATGTGTATGGCTAATCACCAGAACTTGTAAATATATTACCTTACATGGTAAAGGGGACTTTGTAAATGTGATTAAATTAAAGGATCTTGAGACAGATTATATTGGATTATTCAGGTGGGTCCAAGGTAATCACAGGGGTTTTTATAAGAGGAATGGAGGAAGGTCAGGGTCAGAGAAAAAGAAGTTACAACATAAACAGAGATTGGGATGTTATAATTTGCTGGAAGAGGGGTAAAATCTAAGGATGGGTAACTTCTAAAAACTGAAAAGGGCAATGAAAGGGATTTCCCTCCCCACAGCTTCCAGAAAGAATGCCTTCTACCAACACCTTGATGCTGCCCTCCATTTCACTCATTAGGACCTCTGACTTCCAGAGCTTTAAGATAAATGTGATGTTTTAAGACACTAAATTAATTGTAATTTGTTACAGTAGCAATCAGATACTAACACAGCTGTTGTACAATCTGGGATTATCATTGGTTTAAATAGTGGGTATTCCATCTCATACTTTATACGTGCTTTTTCTCATTCATTTAAGTATTTTACTTTTTTTTAAAAGAATTATAGCTAATAGTTCAAAGCAATTGTAAATGATTAGTAGAAAACAAAAGTGACCAATATGTTTAGAAACATTAAAAGGCATTTTTTAAAAATTTAAAGTACACTATAGAATTGAACATATAGATAAATATATTACACTGTATAAAACTTAATGTTAAAAAATACAGAACAATATGATCCCACAAATATTAAGATTTATACTCAAATAAAGAATGTATAATTTTGCAATTGACCTATTGTCCTACTTAATCAAAATTACAAATTATTTCATTTTAAAATTTAAATGACTGACAGAAAATAAGTGCAATGAAAAAAGATTCATTAACAGAAATGCTTTTAAATATCAGAATCATTTTATACATATATAAATAAATACATATACATATATAAAATTGGAAAAGAGCAAAGGAATCAAAAGCAAACAAACAAAAAAGCAAAAATAAAAATAAGAAAGCTCCAGATTCATAGAAACATCTATCTCTATTAAAACCATAATGTATTATAGTGGGATTTCAGGGCAGGTTCTCAATTTGTTGTGCTTCAAATTCTGTTGCCTTTAGACTTTTAACAAAGAAGAAAATGTATTTGAGAAGGTCAGGAAAAAAGGGTTGTTTTCTCTTCAGATAAAAAAAATACAATAAATACTTCAAATTGATCTACCATGGGCACAAAGATATGATATTTTTCTGAAGAAGTTGCAGTATCAGTGAGCATAGTAAATAAACTTCCAGAACGAAGAAGGTGAACTGTCTGAGAGTCCCCTTTGACCAAAGCTTTACTGATGTGCTATTTAAAACTGTGCTCTTTTTCATAGGCAGCCAGTTTTAAAGTGAAGCATAATGTAAGAATTAACTCCCTTAATTTGAAATGGTTTTAGTCAGTTTATAAGATCAGTTTAACTGGCCCTTCTTTATTGGCATTTTTAAGATTTTGCCCTGCTTTCTGAATCTTCAAATCCAAATAAATACCCAGACTAAATTTATCTAATCTCACTCTTTGGCATTCTAATATCTTCTCCTCCAAAATTATTCTCTTCTGCTATTAATTCAAATTACTGAGCCCCAAAACATCATCTTTGTTAGGTGTTTCAATCATATAAGTTGTTTACTCGTTTCAACCTTGCTTTTAACACTCAATGGTCCATGGGAGTCTTTCCCATTCTTATTATTCATTTCAAGCTACACTTGATGGCCCATTTTAAAAACATCTCAGACTTGATGCCCACCACATTAGTTCTAATTAAACACATTTTCTTTCAGCCTGATTTGTTTTACATTTCTTAATATCATGGCAAAGCATCAGAAAATCCTCAACATGTAACCTGATAATCCTGGTCAGTATGTGTAATGGATTTTTCTCTCACAGGCAACAGATGGAATAAGCAGATTGTGACTATTATGTATTATTTTTAAGCAAAGTATGCCAAGGTATCTGCCAGTTTTAGAGACTGGCACACATCTATAAGCAATATCTACAAATCCCCTGTTTGAATCCTTTTGCCTGGAAATCATTTTGGCATTTTCATTCTGTTTTATTCTACAAATATAAAGGGACTTGTTCATCAACATGCCAAATAACATAAGTGTCACAGAAGCTCATATGGGGGGGGGGAGCAGTTCACTATTTCTACCATGAGAAAAGTTATAAAAAGGTCTGAATAGCTTTTTTATCTCTTCAACCATCCCCCTCGTACACTCACGCAAACATCTTCTAGATGAATTCCAGACTACATTTTCAGAGGTTCAGCTAAAGATAGCATATATATATAGATACAGAGACACACACATCTATACATTTTTCTTTAGTACTTCTCAAGGATTTCCGTGATGGCTCAACCAGTAGAAAATCCACCTGCAATGCAGGAGACTCAGGTTTGATCCCTGGATGGGGAAGAGCGCCTGGACAAGGAAATGGTAGCCCACTTCAGTATTCTTGCCTGAACAAGCTCATGGACGGAGGAATCTGACAGGGTACAGTCCAAAGGGCTGCAAAGAGTGGGACACAACTGAGCAACTAAGCACACAGGTACTTCTCAAAGTATATAATATAGGACTTCCGCCTGCCAAAGTGAAAAAGTGTTAGTCACGCAGTTATATCTTTGTGACCCCATGGACTTTTTGTGACTCTGTGGACTGTAGTCTGCTGGACTCCTCTGTCTGGGATTCTCCAGGCAAGAATACTAGAGTGCGTAGTCATGAGTCTCCTTCTTTGCTAGCAGATTCTTTACCATCTGAAACATCAGGGAAGCCCTTAGACCTAGCAGGCACTCAGTAAATATTTGCTGTATAAAGCCATTTAGGAAAAAATACTAAGACAATGAAGCAATAATGATTTTTAGACTTTTTAAAAATGTATTTGAAATTACAAAAATAATTAATGCCTAGTATTAAAAATTACACAAGCAAAAAAAAAGGATAAAATAAAAATGCCTTCATTTTTAGGGCAGCAAAATATTATACAAGATAATTCCAAAAAGACAGTCCCTAAATGATTTTTCAAAATCATCACGGCAAGTTTTAAAAAGTATAAATCATTTATCAGAAATATACAAGTAAATTTAATTACAAAGGTTAACATGAAGGCTTCTATGGCCTCGTCATTTTGATAGTGAAACAAATGAGTCTGTAACTGAGAAACTCACGGTGTGGGAGGAGAGTCAGACATGGGAAATGGTCTTCCGGGCAGAAATACAAAGTGCCATGGTAAGCACAGCTAAAGAAACCGATGCACGGCTGCGCCACTGTTCTCTTTAGTGTAAGAGTCTGTACTACTAGTGCCTCTCCTTCAGAAATAAACCCAAGCCTACTTTGAATTCCTCCATATATTTATCTGAAGTTGGAACTACAGCCGAAGGATAACATCATTCTCCTAGTTTCACTGCTTCTTTATGCAACCATTTGCCCTCCACCAGCTCATGAAGAAATAGATTTTCAAACATGAAACACAACAGATTTTCTAAGACCTTTTTAGACACTGTAAGAAAAATACCATGACTAACTAGTAAGACTGAGCAGATAGGAGGATATTTTATCATGCTAATATTTGTTACGCCTTAGTAACAGATTTTAAACAGAGTGAAAAGATATACTAAAAAGAACAGCAGTCACTAACATTTATGGAAATTACTGCAAACCATACATGTAAAGAAATCTGTCTTTCAGAAACACCACAAACCACCCGGGTAATTAGGTATCACTTAATACAATCTCTTTCATAATGTTTACACTAAAATAATGGAACACATGCAAGGGTTTATTTTACTTTAAATGGACACATTTGTATCAGCCAGAGTTGACCAAATTGACTTATTAGAGTTTTACAAGAATAAGACTATTTGACATTAAAAAAACTAATCAAAATGACCAAGAAAGTTATAACAACTTTTGATAATTGAAACTGCTTCAGTTATTTACTCAACAAATAGTTACTGAAGACCAACTATCCACCAGGCACTATTAAGTACTTGAAATCTGTGAAATAAAGCTCCTGATATCATGGGGCTTATATCCTCGTGACAAGAGAAAAACAGGTGGAGAATATGTATAAAGAAAAATAAAACAGGAAAAGGAGATGGGAAGAAACTGACAGCATTTTGAGTTGGTGCTAGGAGATCTTAGTAGCAGAGAGTGATAGTTTGGATAATTTGAGGAGCTGTAGAAAGGAGGAAAAGTAGTTCAAATCTAGAAAAAGTAACAGAATATTATTAATATAAACATATGCTAGTAAACACTGAGAAAGGAGAAGTCAAAGATGACTCCCACTTGATAATATCAAGGTTATTGAAGAATTGGAGTTGAAACTGAGAGAAGAAAGAGGGGATCCATCCTAAGGACAGAGGGTTTAAAGGGATTCTTGAAGTGTTTACATGTGTTCCTATATTGACATAGTAAATTAGTATTTTATTCCTATCTGGGAGGTCTGGTGAGTTAAAGATATATGTGCTAGCTGCTTTCATCATGGAACAAAAGAGCAGTAACTGTGTGGAGATAGGGGTGCATAAACTTAAAAAAATTCTCCCAACAGGGATTATAAATGCTTCTCATGGAGTTGCTGTGAGCCATTCATATAAGAGAAAAGTTATATTTGTCAGGTCTTGTCTAAGGGGATTTCACAGGGAGGCATAAAACCTTAGCAGAAATAAAATGATGGTATAACCAGGAGACAAGAAATAATGGAAAAAGTAACAAAATAGAAACTCTTGATCCTTGTTTAGTGAACAGCAGAAGAGAGATTCCTTTTGCTGAGGGCATGGAGTCTCCTGACCTATCTATGGCAAAATAATCATGGAAAAATAAGTCAGTGTCAAACAATGCAGGACAATGCAGACTGTACTTACTATGTCAGGAGGATTCTTCTTTTTTTCTCTTCTTCTCTTTCCTTTTCAAGTTGCCAAACCTGAAAGGGCCAAAAACAGAAGTTAGGAAGGCATTTTATAGGACCAGAGGAAGAGCCTAAATGAGAAAAAAGGAAGGTGATCACGCTCTCCTTATTCAACTGCTGACTTCATACCTGGAGCATGCTGAAACCAGGGACTGAAAAAGCCTTAGCTTTCAATTAAGTCAGCAATTCTAATTTTGATCTAAGATTGGGTATTTTAATTAACAAAGTAAGGGACTATAGACAAATTCTCTAAGAGAAAGATGATAAAATGTATATATATATATATATATATATATACATACACATGTATATGTATATTCAATGAGGAAACTTTTGAATTTTGATTCTACTTCCTTATATGTCTATTTTTCTATCAGTGTTAAGAAAATTTAATAAGCTATTACTCATCTTTAACATGATTTTTAAAAAACTTACTGAATAGGATGGGATCAATGATTTTAAACTTGTGCAGTGTTTCAACTGATAATAATTCCACAAGCTAATTAAAAGCCCTTTCCATTTTATTGCAGCTTTTCTGTATCTTGTCCACTGGGATAGACCAAGAAAATCTAAAAAAATGTTTTATTAAAGAAAGACAAGAGAGCAGCCAAGATGACAGGCAAGGATCCTAAGTTTCCCTCCTCCCATGAGCACACCAAAATCACAGCAATCTGTAGAGGACCCATTGTTTAAAAAAAAAAAAAACAACAACAACACTGAAACCTACCAGAAAAGATTTTCCACAACTAAAGACATAAAGAAAGAACCACAAGACCAGTAGGAGGGGTGGACTGTTGATATGATTAAATCCCAAATGCCTGAGGTGGGTGAACTACAAACTGGAGAATAATTATATTACAGAAATTCTACTGCATGAGTCTGAGTTTCATGTCAGGCCCTCTCAGCCTGGAGGTTCAGGACCAGGAAGAGGAGCTCCCAGAGCATTTGGCTTTGAAGGCCAGTGGGGCTTGGTTGTAGAAGCTCCCTAGAATTGGGAGAAATAGAGACATAACTCTTGAAGGACACACTCAGACTCTCACATGCACCAGGACCAAGGGCAAAAGCAGTAATTTCCTAGCAGCTTGGGCCAGACAAAGCTGCTTATCATGGCTTCATAGGTAAAGCATTTAAAGAAGAGTTAACACCCATCTTTCTGAAAATATCAAAAAATATAGAGGAAGGAACACTTCCAAACTCATTGTATGCGGTCACTCTATCACCCTGATATGAGAACCAGCCAAAGATATCACACGACAAAGAAAATTACAGGCCAGTATCACTGATGAACATAGATGCAAAAATCTTCAATAAAATACTAGCAAATTGAATGCAACAATACACTTAAAGGATCATACTCCATGATCAGGTGGGATTTATCCCAGGGATGAAAGAATTTTTTAATATCTGCAAATCAGTGTGATATGGCAATATTACCAAATTGAAAGATAAAAGCCATATGGTCATCTCATTGGATGCAGAAAGAGCTTTCGCTAAGATACAACATCTATTTATGACAAAAACTCTTCATAGACAGAATCTACCTCAACATATAGTCAAACCCATAGTTAACATCACACTCAATGGTGAAAATCTGAAAGCATTTTGTCTAACATCTGGAACAATACAAGGGTATCTACTCTTGCTTTTATTCAACATAGTTTTGGAGATGGCATAGAGTAAAGGAAAACCTCCTACATTGTTGGTGGAAATGTAAATTAGTACATTTTGGAGAACATACAGGGAACAGTATAGAAACAAACAGTTTAAAACTAAAACTATAGTTGCCATATGATCCTTCCATCCCACTTCTGGCCAGATATCTGGAGAAAAGACACATGCACCTCAATGTTCATTACAGTGCTATTCACAATAGTGAAGACATAGAAGAAACTTAAATGTCCACTGACAGGTGAATGGATAAAGAAGATGCTGTACATATAGAGAGAGTAGAATACTTCTCAGTCATAAAAATGACATGATGCTATTTGGAGCAACATAGATGGACCTAGAGATGATCAGACAAAGTGAAGTAAGAGATAAAAGACAAAGAGCATGTGATATCACTTATAGGTGGGATCTAAAAATGTATATAAATAAACTTATTTATAAAACAGAAATGAACTCACAGACACAGAAAACAAACTTATAGTTACCAAAAAGGATACAGGGGAGAGGGGTAAATTAGGAGTTTGGGATTAAAAATACACACCACTATATATAAAAAAGGTGAACAAGACCTACTGCATAGTACAGGGAACTACATTCAATGTATTGTAATAACCTATAATGGGAAAAATTCTGAAAAAAAAAATGTATGTGTGTATGTGTGTGCATGTAACTGAATCACTTTGCTATATACCTTAAACTAATACAGCATTGTAAGTTAACTGTGCTAAAATTTTAAAAAGTTAAAAAAAAAAACAAAGAAAGAAAAAAACACATGAAAACAAACAAAAAAATTAGGAAAAGATAATCAAGGATTGAATTGATAATAAAAGAATGATATTTGACCCCCTATCCCCCCAAAAAGAAAGGCAAATTACTTGTCCAAAATTGTCTAATAATTTAATAAAATGTTACTATATCATATAATTTAACAAAACCTAGTAATTTAACAAAATCACTATCTACTAATTTAACGGAACATCAAATAAGCAACTTAGTTCACTGTGATCAAGTTTGTTCTTAGTCAACTCACTAAATCCTTTACTAAAGTTGTTCACATATAAATAACAATTCTATTATTTTATTCAAAAATCTAAATTTAATATAAAGGCTTTTGTTCAGAAATAGGTCCCCAAAGCCATTTATTATATAATAAGCTGCTGCTGCTGCTGCTGCTAAGGCGCTTCAGTCATGTCCGACTCTGTGCGACCCCATAGACGGCGGCCACCAGGCTCCACCCACCCTGGGATTCTCCAGGCAAGAACTCTGGAGTGGGTTGCCATTTCCTTCTCCAATGCATGAAAGTGAAAAGTGAAAGTGAAGTCACTCAGTCATGTTCGACTCTATGCGACCCCATAGACAGCAGCCTACCGGGCTCCTCTGTCCATGGGATTTTCCAGGCAAGAGTACTGGAGTGGGGTGCCATTGCCTTCTTTGATATAATAAGCTATGTACTTCCTAATTTCGAAAAGTAAACTTTTTAAATATTTTAATTTAGTATTTCTATGGATAAATCTCTCAATTTTCTAAGGCTATTAATCTCAACATGAGCTTCATATTAGAATCATTTGAAGAACTTTAAAAATGCTCCTGCCAAACATGGTTCAAATATTCTGGACAAGGGACCTAGCAATTATCTACTTTTGTAGGAAAAACCACCTTAAAACTTGGGGGCTTACAACAACAAGCATTTATTTGATTTTCATTAGATCATTTGGCCTAAAGTCAGCTGGGCAATTATTCTGCTGGAACTTAAAGTCAAATAATTGCTGAGAAAAACATTCTTCCAGACTCTGAGAAAGATACAGAATTCAAGACCAGGGGAAAAAATGTAGGGAGACGTACACTGCTAAATATCTTGTATCTCTCTGTTTTCTATTTTTACAAATAGAAATTTATTTTCTATTGTAAAAATTTTCTATGATTTTACAAAGACTATTTTTAAGCAAATAGTCTTATTTCCCAAAGTATTTTATTATGAATATATTCAAATATACAGAAAACTTGAAGAATAATAAAACAAACTGGATATCCATAATTAAAAAATTAACATTTTGCCATATGATTTACTGAATGATTGGAAAGTAACTCGCAGGCATTTCACCCCTGAACATGTAAGCATGCATCTCATAAAAACAACCATAATACCATTATGTACCTCAAAAAATGAACAGTAATTTCCTAATATCAGGAAAAAAAAAAAAAAACACACAGAGAATCAAGATATTAATATGCAAAGTAACTGTCTAATTAGTTACCACAGCTTAAACTTAGAATGTAACAATTTAAACTCATTATGGGACAACTAAGTGATATGAAAACTTGGGTTTGTACTTATTTCAAATGATCTAAGAGACTTAGAACTCCTACACAGAAAAGAACTCCTACACACACACACAAAATAATGGACACAGAATAAGAAGACAAATGATTTAATATTACCATGGATGGCTTTTCTAAGACCTAAGAGAATGAATATGATTATTTTCATGAAATATTAAATCCAAAATCCTGGGCCATGACAATCTCTCTAGAAAAATTCACATAATAATAGATATTTGTGAGCCATTGCATTTTGATTTTATAGATACTTTCCTACTTAGACCTCTGTTTTTCTCATTTGAATATCACAAGCAAAGAGCTTGTTTCTGGAATCAACTACACTAACAGAATACAGTATTTTGTAGTTTCGATAATTAGATAACTAGGTTTGTAAGAGATAAGCACTTGTATAACTAGAATGTCAACAATGATGAGTAGGTTATCTATTTTGCTCTTGAGAGGCAAATTTTACTTGTTATAAAATACCATTTTATCATATTTCTAGGTAATATCAAATTCCTTATATGAAGAACTGAAGAATATCATATTTTTACTTGGCTATTATGATTTTCATCAGATATATTTTTGTAACATGGCTTGGATAACTAAAATAGTAGCAATAACTGATTCATTTTGACCCAACTTTTTGTTCTTTGTTACAGATGGCTTCATTATAGAGGAATAGACAAACAATATAGACATTTCTTTCTGTGCACCTTACACATGGAAAAAAACAAATAAACTATATATATGTTTGTTCCACTCCTCCATTTACTATACTAAAGGATTACTGGCACACACCAAATGGTTATTCCCCCTGAGTACATATATGTTCATGTTTTCATGGGTTTTCCACAACTGTATAAGAGCTTATTGGATCATTTACTCTAAAAGGTATAAATGTAAATAAATAATTGTTAATATTTAAAATCAATGAAAATATACTCTGTTTTAACAGACATTCTCTGCTAAAGCTGAAAGGAAATAAAGAGAAACCTCATTTTTTTTCTTCTATATTTACTTTGGGAAAGTTTATAAAATTTTATTTCATGGAAAAAATTAAAACACATTTTCAAAAATACATTTTGATAATTACCAAAAATGTTATATATTTCATAAAGGGCTTACAGTAGTTTCCAAAGAAATAATCATTCGAATTTTAAAATATAAATCATCTTTCTGGGAAGCTTTGTTAGATGATTGTGTCTTGTCTGATATTTCCCTGGTAAACTTACTTATAAAGGAGGGAAAAACACATTTTAAGAAGAAGCAAACAAAAATATAATTCCATCTTTATCAAATAAAATTAATTTAGGGGAATTTATAAGTTTTCATGGAAATATATCATGGAGAAACATGTAAAGGAAATGAATATTGAATAAGTAGTGTGACAAATGTATTCTAGTGAGTCCATTGTAGAGACTGCAGAATATAAAGTATTTATGAAATATATATATTAAATATGTAAAATTTTTAATAACTTTGAAAATGCATTTATACTTGACTAGAGAAAAGGGAACTTAAGGAAGAGGCAAATATCAAATATTTTATACATGTATGCATATATATGTAAAGTATTTGATATATTTATACACATACACTTACATATACACATACATACATATAACTGGTAGATCACATTGACACACCCAACTAATAGCCAGACTTTATCTAACAATTTTTGCCCTGTACCTTAGTTGTTTTCTCCCTCACTGATTCTGAGCTAGCCTTGAGATTTTGTTTAGCTAACAGAATAGTAGATTACTCCGATGGCTCAATGGGTAAAGAATCCACCTGCAATACAGGAGACACAGGCGACATGAGTTGAATCCCAGGCTCAGGAAGATCCCGTAAAGGAGAAAATGACAACCCACTCCAGTATTCTTGCCTGGGGAATCCCACGGACAGAAGAGTCTGGCAAGCTACAGTCCATGTGGGCACAAAGAGTCGGACACAACTCAGCACATGGCACACACAAGATATTGTGAGAGTGATGGTGTGCTAGATTTGAGTTTGTACAACTTATATTTATCCCCTTGAATCTCTGAATCTACCATGAAAAGAAGCTTAGGGAAGAAGAAAGATCAAGTGAAGAAACAAGTCATCTCAGCTGAGTTCATGCTGGACCAGTCAGGTACCAACCAAGCTGCCAGTAGACCTCAGAAGCGTTAAGTCTAGCCAAAAGTGGAGAAAGCAATGGCACCCCACTCCAGTACTCTTGCCTGGAAAATCCCATGGACGGAGGAGCCTGGTGGGCTGCTGTCTATGCGGTCGGGAAGAGTCGGACACGACTGAGCGACTTCACTTTCACTTTTCACTTTCATGCATTGGAGAAGGAAATGGCAACCCACTCCAGTGTTCTTGCCTGGAGAATCCCAGGGACGGGGGAGCCTGGTGGGCTGCCTTCTATGGGGTCGCACAGAGTCGGACACGACTGAAGCGACTTAGCAGCAGCAGCAGCAGCCAAGAGCATCAAGACTGGCTCGATAAACATCCATTCAACTAATCCTGTATTCATGACAAGATGAAAAGCAATAAATAGTTGTTATTTTAAGCCACTAAGTTTGGGGGTAGTTTGTACTATGACAGTACTGTTGTAATAGGTGATATACAGCAAATATGTAATTTATTATACAGACCAGGAGTTTTGAGAATGAAAGGGACTGCTATCAATAATTATACTGAGAAAGCAGGTATAAATTAGCCTTGCCCAAGTATAAGCATATAGTCATCTTATTTACATAGCATTCAGTATCAGTTATTATCCAAATTTTCTTTTTTAACTTATGACATTTACGTATTATTTATTGGGGTATAGGGTTATAAAAAATCTAGAAAATGAAATGCAAACTTATCACCACCTTTAATAATATGTGCATTCATTCTTCAGCTATAAAAGAGAGAAACACGACTCAAAATGATTTACAAAATAAAGAGATTTATAATATCACATAAAGAGTTAAGGTTAATTGGTTTATTGACTCAACAATATTACTAAAGAAAAAAAACAAAAAAATAAACAAATAAAACCCTTTATGCTGTTTTCATTAAAATCTTCCTTATCTCAATAAATGGAATTATCATATGTCTTGGTTTCATAACATTTTACCCTTTCTCTCATTTTGTTCATCAGCAAATCCTGATGTATTAACCTTTGAAACACATACAAAATCTGACTATATTTTACTATATCCATTATCATCTTGACCTAAAATACCATCCTCTCCTGCTGAATTACTGCAATAGCCTCCTAATCTGTTTCTCTAGTTATATGTCTCTACAGTCTATTCTTAACTTAGAGTGATCCTTTCATACTGTAAATCAGATCATGCCACATCTCTGCTGACAGTCCTCCACTCTCTGTCCATTTAATTTAAAATTACAATGTTCTAATGCTGTGCTATTTCAGTAGCCACTAGCCATGTACAGCTATTGATAACTTTTTATGTGCCTGCTTCAAATGATGGTTCACTTTAAGTATAAAATATACTCTGGATTTGAGAAAATTAGTATGACAAAAAAGAATGCAAAATATCTCATTAATAGCTTATATGTTGATTTCATTAAGATAATCATGTAAGATATCTCATAAGATATTATTCTGCATGTGTTGGATTAAATAAAATACATTGCTAAGTTAATTTGCTTTTATTTTACTTTCTTATGTGGCTACTTTAAACTGTAAAATTATATATGTTTGGCAGTATATTTCTGTTTGACTGCCTATATGAGTGGACATGTAAAGCCACTCAGAGTTAATCTCTTACTGTGTCCCTTCCTTTTGTTCACTGTGCTCAAAAAACTGTTGTAGTATACTTTTGTGACCCTCCTGCTGCTAAGTCACTTCAGTCGTGTCCGACTCTATGCGACCCCATAGACAGCAGCCCACCAGGCTTCCCCATCCCTGGGATTCTCCAGGCAAGAACACTGGAGTGGGTTGCCGTTTCTTTCTCCAATGCATGAAAGTAAAAAGTGAAAGTGAAGTTGCTCAGTCGTGTCTGACTCTGTGCCACCCCATGGACTGCCGCCTACCAGGCTCCTCTGTCCATGGAATTTTCCAGGCAAGAATACTGGAGTGGGGTGTCATTGCCTTCTGCCACAGAAACATCAGACATGCACCTATTTTTAGGGGCAATTTTAAGTTTTGTGTAAACAAATAAAATTTGAAATCCTCTCAAGGAAAATAATACAACATTATTAACATAAAATATAGTAAAAGTAAGTATTTGTTAGAATTAATAAAAGATCTATAATTCCTAAGAAGGTGAAAAACACCACAAATATGAAAAATTATAGATGCTACAGCAATAAGACAATATTATGGACATTGTAATTAATAACATTATATTGTCTCTGGTTTTTCACCTTTAGGTTATAACTCATAAAGTATCAGTTCCATGAGCCACAGAATTGTTTATTGGAAGTTATTCCTATAAAGGTATGGCTAGCCACAACATAACCATAAGTGGAAGTTAATTGAGTATATACCACCAAAATTATATCATATGCAATCATTTTAAATGTATCTTCTGTTCATCTTCTATTTAGCTGGTTTTCCAAAATGCCTGTCACCTGGACACAACCAGATAAAAAATAGGAGTATTCTGGAGGGGAATTTAAAGTTAAGAGACAGTGAGTGACCTTATCCAATCGAAGCTAGCAAAAATCTAATTTTTGAAACTTTTACAAAAACATGTGACCACATGATCATATTGCTAGTTTCATAGTAAATACTTCCCATGAGGTTTTTGGATAGACAGTGTCTTTACCTCCTAGGACATAGATCCTAAATATTCATTGGAAGGACTAATGCTGAAGCTCAAACTCCAATACTTTGGCAACCTGATGTGAAGAACTGACTCATTGGAAAAGACCCTGATGCTGGGAAAGATTAAAGTCAAGAGGAGAAGTGGATGATAGAGGATGAGATGGTTGGATGGTATCACTGACTCAATGGACATGAGTTTGAGCAGGCTTTGAGTGTTGGTGATGGACAGGGAAGTGTGGCATGCTGCAGTCCATGTGGTCACAAAGTTCAGTCGCTCAGTCGTGTCTGACTCTTTGTGACCCCATGAATCACAGCATGCCAGGCCTCCCTGTCCATCACCAACTCCCGGAGTTCACTCAAACTCATGTCCATCAAGTCAGTGATGCCATCCAGCCATCACATCCATTGTCATCCCCTTCTCCTCTTGCCCCCAATCCCTCCCAGCATCAGAGTCTTTTCCAATGAGTCAACTCTTCGCATGAGGTGGCCAAAGTACTGGAGTTTCAGCTTTAGCATCATTCCTTCCAAAGAAATCCCAGGGCTGATCTCCTTCAGAATGGACTGGTTGGATCTCCTTGCAGTCCCAGGGATTCTCAAGAGTCTTCTCCAACACCACAGTTCAAAAGCATCAATTCTTCAGTGCTCAGCTTTCTTTATAGTCCAACTCTCACATCCATACATGACCACAGGAAAAACCATAGCCTTGACTAGACGAACCTTTGTTGGCAAAATAATGTCTCTGCTTTTGAATATGCTATCTAGGTTGGTCATAACTTTCCTTCCAAGGAGTAAGCGTCTTTTAATTTCATGGCTGCAGTCACCATCTGCAGTGATTTTGGAGCCCCCAAAAATAAAGTCTTACACTGTTTCCACTATTTCCCCATCTATTTCCCATGAAGTGATGAGACCAGATGCCATGATCTTTGTTTTCTGAATGTTGAGCTTTAACCAACTTTTTCACTCTCCACTTTCACTTTCATCAAGAGGCTTTTTAGTTCCTCTTCACTTTCTGCCATAAGGGTGGTGTCATCTGCATATCTGAGGTTATTGATGTTTCTCCAGGCAGTCTTGATTCCAGCTTGTGCTTCTTCCAGCACAGCATTTCTCATGATGTACTCTGCATATAAGTTAAATAAGCAGGGTGACAATATACAGCCTTGACATACTCTTTTTCCTATTTGGAACCATTCTGGTGTTCCACATCCAATTCTAACTGTTGCTTCCTGACCTGCATTCAGGTTTCTCAAGAGGCAGGTCAGGTGGTCTGGTATTCCCATCTCTTTCAGAATTTTCCACAGTTTATTGTGATCCACATAGTCAAAGGCTTTGGCATAGTCAAATAAAGCCTTAAAAATCACCTTCCCAGTGAGATTTACCATGGTCAACCTATTTAAAATCACAACCATCCACAGCTTCCTGATGTAACTTACTCTACTTGCCCCCCACCCTGAGATCTCTGGATAGTATAAAATTGGCTTTATTATGTCTTTTGTTGTTGTTGTTATTGTTGCTGCTTGATCTTCCCTAATGTTACTAGAATATAAATACCATGAGGACAAAATTTTTTATAATTTTTTTCCAAGACTGAATCATGTCTACAGAAGAGTAACTACTCAATAAATGTGTATTCAATAAATGAAGAAGCTAGAGTCTTTTATCTTTCTGCACTGCCAACCTCATTGGTCTTCAGAATTTTCTCTTATATTTGCAAGATAAGGCAGCAGACAACATCTCTTCAAACTGGGAACTGAATAAGGACAAGGAATTATTCCCTTTTGGTTCTCCTTTGCATTTTTCTACCTCATTATTACTTGCTTTAGCATTGGCCATTTTCTTCATTATGCTTTCCCATCATTATCTTTAATTTTCCTTTCCTATCACTGTATCTTAAATGCTTGAGTTATTTTTCCTTCTTTTCTTTTTGTGGGTCTATGTGTGAGATTATGCATTTCCTCTGAGATTTATTTAGCCGTCCATACACTTTTGTATGTCAGGCTTAAACTGTGATTGTCTTTAAAGAGTGCAATTTGTCACTGAACACTCTCTGTAGCATCTGAGTTGCTTAGGAGACAGTTTCGTGATTTGTTTTGACAGAATTTATAGATGCATAGCCTTTGCTCTGCTTCATTTTGTACCCCAAGGCCAAATACGCCTATTACTCCAGGTATCTCTTGACTTCTTACTTTTGCATTCCAATTCCCTATGATGAAAAGTATATCATTTTTTGGTATTAGTTCTAGAAGGTCTTCATAGAACCATTCAGTTTCAGGTTATTTGGTATTAGTGGTTAGGACATAGACTTGGATTTCTGTGATGTTGGATGGTTTGCCTTGGGAATGAACTGAGATCATTCTGTCATTTTTGAGGTTGCACCCAAGTACTATATTTCATATTCTTTTGCTGACTCTGAGGGCTACTCTCCAGTTTTTCTAAGGGTTTCTTGCCCATGGTAGTAGATATAATGGTCATTTGAATTAAATTCACCTATTCCTATCCATTTTAGTTTACTGATTCCTAATATGTAGATATTCACTCTTGTTATCTCCTGCTTGACCATATCCAATATACCTTGATTCGTGGACCTAACATTCCAGGTACCTATGCGATATTGTTCTTTACAGCATTGGACTTTACTTTCACCGCCAGACATATCCACAACTGAGCATCATTCTGCTTTGGCCCAGCCTCTACATTCTTTCTGGAGCTATTTCTCCATTCTTCCCCAGTAGCATATTGGACACCTTCTGGTCTAGGAGGCTCATCTTCTGGTGTCGTATCTTTCTGCCTTTTCATACTGTTTATGGGGTTCACAAAACAAGAATACTGGAGTGATGTGCCATTCCCTCCTCCAGTGGTCATGTACAGATATGAAAGTTGGGCCATAAAGAAGGCCAAATGCCAAAGAATTGATGCTTTCAAGTTGTGGTGCTGCAGAAGATTCTTGAGAGTTCCTTGGACTGCAAGGAGATCAAACCAGCCAATTCTAATTGGAATCAACCCTGAATATTCATTGGAAGGACTGATGCTGAAACTTAAGCTCCAATACTTTGGCCACCTGATGCAAAGAGCCGACTCATTGGAAAAGACCCTGATGCTGGGAAGGATCGAGGGCAGGAGAAGAAGGAGGTGACAGAAGATGAGATGATTGGATAGCATCACAGATTCAATGGACAAGAGTTTGAGCAAGCTCATGGAGATGGTGAAGGACAGTGAAGCCTGGCGTGCTACAGTCCATGGGGTCTCAAAGAGTCAGACACAACTTAGAGACTGAACAACAACAATAGATGAACAGGAAATTTTTTTTTCTGTATTTTTCAGGTGTATCGTTTTATTATATTGTGATCAGAGAACATGATCAACTATTCCTATTTTTAGAATATTTTGGGGGTTGGGTCTTTTGTGGCCTAATAAATGGAAGTTTATCATGAATACTCTATCTATAGTCATACTTTACAAATATTGCTGCATTTCTTGACAAAACACATAATTTATTACAGTTGGAAAAAAATTTGTGTTTATTCTATTAGTTCTACTAAGGTACACATTCAAATAACCCTACCTACAACTAGATATCACTAAACCAGATGAAACTGTTGAAACTGGAATGACTTGAAAATTAGAATATTTTAATTGCACTATAAAATAATTCATTTAACATCTATTATAAGTAAAAATAGTTAAATTAAGAGATTTCTTCTGTTTGTCATCTAGGAATACAAGAAAGAAAAATAAATAAAATTTATTTACTTAATATTTTACTATAAATTCATTCATATAGAAGAATGAAAAATGTTTCTACTTATATCACATCTACTGGAATACTGTGAAAATCGTCACTAGATTCATTCAACATGTAGATTTAAACATTAAGTAAGACTGTGTAATGACTTCTGTGTAACTGATTTGGTGAAAGTTTGATCCAAAGAATAAATTGGGAAAAGGGCCATTGGAGTGTTTCTTTTCCTTTTCGCATGAAATGTAACTTATTTACCACAAAAATGTATCAGAATGTCCTGGGTAGAGTTAATATTATCATACATAAAATTCAATAGTTGAAATTTTAAAATTCATATAGAAGTCTAGAAAAATTCATTTTTCTCTATTTCTTTAACCATAAATTTGACCTAATGTCTCAGTCTTTCTGATACAGCTTTTTGTAAATACTGTTATATCTTATCTATTTCTGAAAAGGTAAAGCTAAAACAAAGAATCTTTCTGTAGTATTTTTCTTTTTTTAGCAGGACAGGCTAATTTTCTCTGAATTCCTACTGCATTAAAATATGATATCAAGATGTAATAGATGCTGGTGGGACAGATTTGAAGGATTTTGAACTTGAATGCATTCTGATTGTTTTTCTTTCCTTGACAAAATTGCAAGAAAACTCTTCTCCTTATATAACACTACTGTAGAAACAGAGCTGACTGGCTACAGCATTATATACAACTTGGCTTTCCCTGTGGGAGATGAATAATAATTGTTTTGTTTCCAGAGTATCACAAAGTAATATGAAATTTGCAGAGAATAATAAACAGAGCCCAGGCTTAGCTCCTGCCTCTGAATCATCAGCCAGATCAAATGAGCTTTGGATGCTGTTGTACAAAGTGAATGTAATGTTAAGTCTGCAGTTGAAATGAAAATATTTCACCTGCTAACATATTTCAAAATGACTTTTGAAAGAGATGCCTTGCTTTGCTTGATGATACTTCATTCACTATGCATTACAAATATTATTATTTATCAACAGGATTCTTTGTTGACATTTTCCTCCAAGGTTTAACCTTTGGCTAAAAAGAGCATGTTTGAATTTACATTGTTAATGAGTTTCTATCAAAGTTTAAGTGGTTCATGGAGTCTTAAAAATATATGTTATTTTTGACATAAGAGTAGTTCAAAATCCCTAGTGTGTGATATGTATATGCGTGATTGAGAGGTTGTTGATCTATTTAATTTTTCAGATTGCATTTCAATGATGATTCCTGATTCTGAAGTTCATAGGGTTTGAGTCTGGTATTAAGTTTTTACTCTCTTTGTGGCCTTGTAAAATAAATTAATACCAACTGGATATAATCAAAGATAATAAATTACCTTGTCTGATAGAGATATTATGAAAATTAAATGAGCTAGACCAAGCAAATGTCTTACATAGTGGCAGACACCTATTGAATGTTTAAGAAAAATAAATGTTATTAATGAAAAGTTAATTTGTAATACAGTGAAAATAAGCTGGACAGGAAATGTGGAGCTCTAGTAAGAACACTATTACTTAATAGCTCTGCAGCCTTGGAAAAGCACATAAACTCTCTGAATCCATTTTAGTAGCTATAAAATAAAGGTTTCTGTTATACCTTGCACATAAAAAAAAAAAAACTGATGTAAAGACAAAACAAAATAACATATATGACCATGTCATACAGCCAGATGAACTTTTATTTTAGGGTTTATTCATTTTATCATCTTCCTTCACACACAGATTTCCTCTAGAATCATGAAATTAGTTGATGTTCTCTATATAAATCTGTATTTGAAAAAAAAAACACTCAAATTCAAACTGCTGGCAATTATATGCAGACTTTGCTTGAATATCAACATTTTTCACAGTTTGGGTTTTTTAGAAATGTGCTTTTCATTGCTATTTTACCTCATTCCTAACAGTTAACTATCAAACATGTACTCAAAAAAGTTTATTTCTGCAACCATTCACTACAAGTCGCATATTGCGTTTATCCATTTGGAATACCCTGGTTATAAAATTTAGCACAGAAAAAGAGTGAAATTGGATGCACATATCAAGTAAGCTATTTTGGTCACTATGTCTCCCAGGAGCAACTTGATATAGATTTGTAATCCATCTTTAAAACTGATGAACCTTAGGGACCGTAATGGAAATGAAATATTTAGGCACTGAAACTTTAACATGATTTAAATATCCAAATAGAATATAGAAGAGTAGCTTGGAGGAAATAAAGAAACAAAAAAAGGAGGAATGAATTGGTATTTGGTCTGATTTGTATTGCTGCAAAGAAGCAAACTTTCACATACTGGACCAAAACATATATTACTGGCATATGAACTTCTATTTCCACTCAGTGTTGCTGGAAATATACAAGCCAATTCAACTAAATGAATCTTTTTATATACTCCCAAACGCTACGATTTTTTTCTCACACTCCACCGTTTTTGTTTTTTGGTGGACTTAAGAGGTGACTGGCAGCTCAGCTATCTCCATGGAGATTAATAGTATGTGATTTGCAACATGATTTTAAAGTAGGATAATGTGCCAGATTCAATGGTACTTAATTATAGATTATGAACCAGATTTTGTCTCAAGCTCTAAATATTTGAGGATGAAATCTATAGA